>NC_057918.1:0-2565587 GCF_018873765.1 Telopea speciosissima
CAGCCCAAAACCGATCATCCATCTCTTGACCATTTGTGTGAAAAAGATTTGCTTGCAACCCTAAAACTAACTATTCTAGATCTATATCATCCTAAAACAAGGCACCTAGGACTAGGCATCTATGTACGGACTGGATAACTCTATACCGAGTTCCTATATTATTCTACCCCGGGTATTTAAACAATCGGTTAAACTAATTAAACGAATATTTATACACAATCTAATCACAACAATATCCGACTAAATCATTCCATCATGCATGGAGTTCAAACAATGAAAGCAAATTTATTTATTCTACTCATAAAATAAGAAATTTAAGGCAACTATGGGCTAGATGACGGGCTAGCCCAAATCCCATCCTACATGCCTCCATCCCATTGGATTCCAACATGCAACATGTTTCATCTCGAGCCGCTAGATGGGCATTCTCCTTCTCACACGCTCTAAATCTATGATTGGTCTTTGGGCCAATGCTTTGACGCCCACAACCCAAATGAATCCTAAACAAGGTCTCAAGTGATCCGAATTGGGGTGGGGGACCAACATGAGAACTATGCTGAAATACCAAAATTTAAAATCCCAATACAAGTCATAGGCTCATTGGTTTTTAAAGCATGATGACAAAATCACGAGAAAACCCTTCATTCTACCCAAAACAATTTTGAAAATCATTTGGAAACCCATAACCTTGATTTGAAATTGAATGAATTGGGGAAGAAGACTTATTTAACCCTAAATTGTAAACTAATGCACTAATAGGCCCAAAAGAATGGGCCCTAACTCTCCTCTCAATCCGATCCTGGTCGAGGGGTCAATGCCCAATTCAAAACAAAAGTCAAGTGGGCCAAAGATCAAATGGGCCAGACACCAAATAAAATCCGCATTCTAACAATCGTCCCGAATAAAACCGAATGGGTAAAGAGAACCCGAACTCCAACCATGTCTCAAATACCTGAATACCCGAAACCCACCTAGAAATTTCTCCAATCCACAGATCCAGGAGTTGCAATGACCCAAACTCGGCTCAAAAGAAATCCAAACGAATATTAGATGGGCAAAGAGTTGAGCCATTGCAACCCCAGAACCCAAATCTTGAAATGGATCACGTCAAAATCCTATACTCTGATTTCATTCCATTTCAATTAAATGATTTAGCAATCATGAAAGCCCAACCCATATTAGAAAACGCATCAACACATTAATGCTGATAAGCAAAACAGAACAAACACACTAGCCTAGGCCCAAAGACCGAGCCAGGCCAATAATCAGATCCAAAATGATCCAACCGTATCAACTCCAATAAAACCCACAAATAAACCACAAGATCAAATTACTTGAGATTAGAAAAAAAGAAAAGACACTGATTCCCCACACATCGGCCTACACAACGAACTACACCTAAGCACAAGAAAAATAATCAATAAACAAGCAAAATAAACAGATGCAAGAGCTGCTGGAAGCGCAGACAACAAAAGGGGATTGGGGTCATGTGAACAAGACAAAAAAAAACACTCTAGGAATCAGAAAAGATAAGGGAAATAAAATAAGAACGAAGGATATACCTGTGGGTCTTCGTGAAGCTCCACGATGCTATCGGCTATGTGCTCGAAGGGGGTAGGGAAGTTATTACAGATTGGGAAGTAAAATGGGGAAGGGGTTATTACAAATGTAACTGAGCAAATAAAAACCAAACAGAAATGGACGATGAAACTCCAAGTGGTGCTAGCAGAGCCGTTTGAATAACAGCAACCCTTCATGACCGCTCGGTACATCTAACTGCATCAAAGAACCTTTCTTCCTGCCAATGGGAAATTGATATCATTGCTCTAATTATTTAATCATAAGATCCATTTCACCAGCTAAAATAAACTCAGCACACAAGAAAGAAACTGAAATTCAACATGTATTTGCAGATATACAAGCACAGATATGCATAAATTCATCCAATAGAGAGTTCCCTTTTGAGTGATAACAAATAGTAGTTTCCATCTTCTCTCAATGTGTCGTGGTCCAAATGGTTAATAGCCAAATGAAGGTGGAACTTACATTCTGCAGTTGCTGCCGCATGAAACCATTCTCATACATCAAGTGGGAGACCTGCTTCAGAAGTCGGTAATTCTCCTCCATCAAAAGCTTGTTCATAGCAGTCAGCTTGCTGTTCACCGTCAGTAGACAGGATGCATCCTTTCTTTGCATTTCACGGCATCTGCCGAACGAATTACAGCAGAAAATTTAGGGGAAGGAATACAACCTCGTTTTTTCCAGAAACTTTAACTACAAAATCTCAATATTCCAGTAAGCATGCACAAAATATGGGATATTTAAATAAGAAAAACAAGAATAAAAATTCCACTTCACTTAACTTCCCATTCTCCAAGTCAAACAACTATAGACCAACTTCACTAAATGAAACCACATTCAAACAAAATAGGAGTCAAAATTTGCCTCTTGGGATATTTAAAATTAGGGTTTTTTCCAAATGGCCCCCCTAAAAATGGCCAAACTAACAGTTGCCCCCCTGAACTTTCACTAATTCCACGTGCACCCCTGCTTTCCAACTTATGCATCACTCTAGTCCTCCCCATTAGTCTGGAACGTTATGTTCTAACGTCTGATATTTTTTAACATGATTAGACCATTCTGCCCTTGATTAGGTCAAATGACAAAAATGCTCTTATCTGGAAAAACAAATCTGCAACTCATCTTTTCCAAATCGTTTAGGGTTTAGGGTTTCAAAGGGGGAAAAATTGCAGGTTTTTACACAATAAACATCTAAATGGTAATTCTATTAAGACTTTTTAGCAATAATGAAAAAAATCAACACCAAATTGAAAGGAAAACATAGTAGAAATGGAGCAAGTACGCAAGAACAAATTAGGAAAACTAAGAAACTCAACTCATATGCAGATTCATATCAGACCCGATTGGCGCAAACTCCCATCAAGTTTGGGTCTCTAAAGATTGAACAAACCCTAGAAATCGCAGGTCAAGGTGAAGGCTAGATGCAGAGATATCAAATGGTAATGAAAACAGAACTCAGGCAAATTCTTGTTCATATCTCAGAATGATTTCTGCTTTAGAGGCCTCTCTGTTGGACATTTTCTAGGAGGCAGTTTGGGTTGAAGGGGTTATATCAAATACTGAGTTCTTTATGTGAATAGTAATGAGGCCATTTGCTTCCCTATGTATCCTTCATGTCTACAGGAATGGAGACCATAATTCACTTCTCATCTTTTTACTTGCTGGTGTTTTGCTTTTGAATTTTGGGAATCTGTTTTAACTTATCTCTTGGTGAGGTTGGTTAGGCAAGCTATTTTCTAGGAAATGCCAGAGTTGATTGTTAAGAAATGTGTCATCAAAGTTCCAAGAGGACTTTGCCTGTATTTCCTTTAGCTATGTCTTCGTCTATTTAGCGGAAAAGGAATTGTAGAGTTTTTGAAAGCCACATGGAATGGTGCACTACTAGGTGTACAAGACGACCATAGGTCTGATTGGAGATTTCTGAGATCCCAACCAGCAGGCCTCAGATTAGGCCCAACTTGCAATCAAGCGATGATCTCTGGTAAGGGAATAGATCCCTAGAATTTCAACTCTGTTAGTTCTCAGGTTGCAGAGATATGTGAACTCAACTCAGCACGGAAACAGGGAGGAAAACCGAGCCACAAGTGACTAAGATCTTGTCTAATCAGTAGCTATGATCAACAGCAGTTTGGGGCTTCGATAAAGGATGAAGGAGAGACTCAATCGACTGAACTCCTTCTACAGACCTTTGTTTGGCCTGAAATTGCAGGTGAAGGGTTGCAGCTCAGAGCTCTATCAACTCCAATCCATCACAGTTTCCATTATCAACTAAATAAGAAGTATTTAATTTCTGAAATCAAACCAGACGAACTTCCAGTTGCCGGTTTCGTCAAAGACTCCAATCTCACTTCGCCGCAGGGGAAGCATTTGGGTATGAGTCTCTAAGGTATGAATCGCCCTAGAGTGATGATTCAATGCCCTATCTAAGAAAGGAAACTCTGCAATTTTTCCCCCTTTTCAAACCCTAAACCCTAAAAGATTTGGAAAAGTTGAGTTAGCAGATTTTTTTTAAAGGTAAGGGCATTTTTGTCATTTGACTTTATCGAGGGCAGAATGGTCTAATCATGTTAAAAAAATGTCAAACTTTAGAACATAACGTCCCAGACTAACAGGGAGGACTAGAGTGATGCATAGATTGGAAAGCAAGGGTGCACGTGGAATTAGTGAAAGTTCAAGGGGACAACTGTAAGTTTGGTCATTTTCAGGGGGGCATTTGGAAAAAACCCTTAAAATTATGGGATATGCAAAATAAGAATATTAAGAAAAAAAATTCCACTTCTCCCTTTTCTTCCCATTCTGAATGATTAAAACCTAACAAATTTCAGAGTTCTTCCTAGTCATGACTTACAAAGCATTAGCAACAAAAAAGGGAAAATTCTTCTCAAATCACACATTTTCAAAAAAAAAACTCCACAAATAAACAATTTAACAAACACAACCCCCCCCCTCCACCCAGTAAAACTATATAAAATATAAACACCAACCTAGAAAATTTTAAATATATTTGCGACAACCATGATCTATATACTTTTTTTTATAAAAAAACAAAAAAGTCACCGAAAATGAAATTATCATTAGGAAAGAAAAAGGGACCAATTAATTAAGATGCGTCTAAATAAGGCTCTTCTTTTAGGTTTCAGCAGAGCAAGACAGCCTACTGCTAAAGCAAGTTGAAAGATTCCCATCCCCTTTCATTTATTCCCATGAAAACCCAAAAGTAGTCTAAAATTTCTTCAAATATACATAAGAAGAAAGTAACCGAATATCATCATTTCCTTCACAAGAAAAATAACGATACATAAACAAGTTCTGACCAAATCTCTTTCTTATCACAGAATCCATCAAATGAATGAGTAAAACAGAAGTAAATCCACACGAAAACATAACTTCAACAAAGTGAAGTTCAGACTCAAATATCCTAACCTTTGAACCAAAAGAACCTGAATGACAGTAAAATCAAAACAAATGATTTTTTTTACTTTTCAGAGTCACCAACATTAAAGAGAACATAAGAGAACCTACAATCCATAAAAGACAAAGGAAGGAAAAAACTTTTTAAAAAAACGTACCACCAAGAACATTTAGATCAAAACAACTTCTTTTTCATCTCTCAAACCCATTCTCCTTTTTCTTTTTCTGAAATCACTCAGAATAATGGACAACAATTCTTATCAAGATTTCTTCTATTAAATAAACCAAAAGTAGCATCCCAATACTTTATAAAATAATAAAAACAAACCCACTCTGCGTTCAAGAGAAATAAAAGACCATAACAAAGCCAGGTAACAACACATTCCAACAAAAACCAAATATTTTCTCGTTCTGTTCCACTCCAACTTCAGAACAAACACTTGTAAATGAATGAAAAAATAAGCCAAGTAGCCCAAACCCACCAGAAGAGCACACATTTTGACACCAAGGAGGAAAAAAAATGAGAAGCACAAAACCCAACTCCTCATTTCACATTTTCTTTCCATCCAAACCAAAAAACATTAAAACAAGATTCAATGAAACGAAGTCAGAGAACAAGTATAACTGCATCTGTCAGACTGTCACTACATTTCTGCGTCTTACCTCCGATTCTAGAACCAAACTTTGATCTGTTAAAGGCTCAATGTTGGAGAGTATAGAACACTCTCTAATCAGTTGTTGCCTTCTCATGGAGCTTGGGTTGGGGCATTCAGAGCAAACCCTCTCCAAAGCCTCAACCTGCTCAGGCATATATCTGACACCTGCTAGAATCCTTCTGTTTAGACTCCTTAATCGAGAGCCCCATATATATATCCAACCCAGAAAAAAACCCAAAAACCAAAGATAAAAGATTTCAAAAAAAAAAAAAGTCCAAACAAACAAAGCAGAGCAATGGAAGATTGAAAGAACTACAAGGGGCAATAACAACTAGAGCCTTGGGCACTCTTTATGACCAGTGAAACGATGCTTACAAATCCTCTCAGGCAGGCTCTCTCCTCCAAGAGAGCCTCCCCTCTCCCACATCCGAAACTCTCCCTAACCCAGAAAAGCTCAGTTGAGAACAAGAAGAATCAGATAGGTAGCGGTCTTATCTTGGACACCCATCTCGAGATAATACCTGACCAGGTGTGAAGTGGAGAGGATAAGTGGAAAAACAGAGATGACCCAAATAAACCAACCCACAAAGACAGAAGAAAAAGAGAGTGGGGAAGAGAGAACAGAGATGGCAAATAAAGACCCAGGTGTGACTAGTGAGTGTTTAGCTTTTTCAAAGTTTTTTCCTCAAAAACCTCTCTCTCTCTCTCTTCCCAGCCATGACTCAAACAATTGTCTCTTAGTACCACCCAGGCTTTCTCAAAGCGTACATGAAGTAACACAAAACAGCACGAAGCATCATTGGCAAAATAGATCCGCACCCCCCCCCCCCACCAAAAAATATATGTAGTGGGGGTATCCTAGAATTGGAAGAATATCATGCTGCACGTTGGCCCATTACCTGGAAGGTTTTGGATTTTGGCATCTAAAGATTCAAAACAAACCACCAAATCCATTACATATCTAATGTAGTCCTAGAATAGGAATTAATCCCACTAGGAACCAAGTAGAACCAAGCTTAGGGTAAGCCTGCTGTTTAGGGCTGATTAGGGGCTGTTTTAGGGCAAAATTAGGGTTTAGGATGGGAATTTGGGAATGGGGTTTATAGGGTTTTAATCTGCAGGTTTAGAGGGTGATTATGATATAAAAATATCTGGATTTGGTTAGGTTTCAAAATTCTGCAGATTTAGGGTTAGGGTTTCGGGTTTTGTAATGAGGAAAAACAACTAAAATTATGGTTTAAAGTAGGATTTAGGGGCAGGGGTTAAGGTCGACTGTTAGAGGGGCTAGGGGGAAGATTCGGTTGCAATATGGAAGGTTTCTGATGGCTGAATGTGTCCCAGCAGAAAATTAGGGTTTTTAGGGTCAATGGAGAAGAGGGATCTTAGGGTTTGGATGGACAGAATGAGCAGCAGCTAGGGTCAAGTGGAGATGGTGATGCGGGGAAGTTATGGTCCAAATCTGATTAGATTCCAATGGAGGAGCAGATCTGAATCAGAGTTTAGAGTCTTCTAGGGTTTATGAAAATAGGACAGAAGAGAAAAGGAATTGATTGGGGAAGGGAAGAAAGGATAAACAGAAAATAATAAATTCAAACTCACTCTCGAATCCTCTAACAGCAGTTTGAATGGTTGAAGGATGAAGCCACCTTCGAAGAAAGATCCTCCCAGCCGTCCCGGCGTAAAGAGTCGCAGGATTCCACCCACCCTTCCACCTTGATAGAACCACAAGGATGCATAAACTCTTGAGAGCAAGGAGCAGCAGCAGTAACCAGCCACGAAATCAGTGTTTTTAATTCAAATCTATTGTGGGGGAGCCTCCCACGATATTCTTATTTATAATAAAAGCCTAAGGCCAAATCCTATTACAACTTAAAGGCCTCTCCTTCACAAAATCGTGGAAGGGAGAGGTTTAAATCTAATTGGACTAATTTAAAACTTAAAATGTCCTAACTACCCCTACTTAACTTAAATTAAAAGACTCTAACTTAAAACAATTAATTTAAAAGAAGATTCCCCATTAGCCAATAGGATATAAGAACCTATTAGCCAATAGGAGCTCTTCACTTAAATTAAACCCATTGGACCCATTGAACCAATTGGATGCAACCAATTTCAACCCGGTTCAATCTAAAAAACATAAAAATAAACTAAGTATGAAAATATAACTCCTAGGCTACGGCTCCCTATTCAAACCCTAAGTTCAGGGTTTCTTCTTCTTCTTCTTCCTTCTTGGAGCTGCATCAATATCTCACCAAATATGCTCTCTAGCCACACTTACTAGAAATGGAGGGCTGACGCCTCCAAGACCACCATCAATATTAGAAATGCAGCAGTAAAGATTGTTATTTTGTGAAGAAACATCCAACCCATTCTGGAGGTCAGTTCACCACACAAGGCTCTTTTTTTTTATAATTTCAAGGCAAGATGGATTTACACAAGGATTTTGTGCACAAATCAAGAAATGGTTTGAATATGAAAAGCTAGCACACTAAGTTAACTCTATGATGTATATCAAAAAGTCTAAAGGAGTTAGATGTGCGCTAAGGAATGGAACAGGATTAGCACACCCATATCTGGGAACAATAATTATTATGAGGTTTTTATCTCATTTTCATAATTAGCAAATACATTGTACAGGGTGGGCAAAACTTATTAGAACAGTATGATATGTGTCATTGCTTCTTCTTCTTTTTGGGGGGGTACAAAATATTTCCCACTATTCATTGTAGGGAATGTTAATATGCCTATTCACATACTTAAAAGTCAAAACACAGAATGTACAAAACTAAATATTCATGACAACTGAAAAAATGGCGGAAACCATAAAATTTCTCCCCTTTAAAAAATATTTTTGCTTGCCCTATACTTCAATTTCTCCAATCCCACCTCCCACGCTCCAGCAAAGCAAGGATACCATGTTTACAAATTAATATAATACCTAGAAAGATGAACCGATATAGAAGGATACAGCCCATATGAAGTAATAGCTGCCTAAGCATCAAGACTTGTCACATTACAAGAGCCTCAAAGGCTACTTTTTTTTTCCCACTAATAAAACAGAAACTACGTCTTTTGCAATGTTTGCAGACGGGTTCTCTGTTAGCAGTCACCATATTCCAAGTAGAAATGATTCAGCATCAAAACTCCAGCCACAAATAGAGAGGTCGTGCAGATAATAAACTAGAACAAATCTTGGTTTTGAATCAAGATCAGGAAGGCAAAGGAGAAACCCTCACCAATCCTGCTCCAACAATCAAAGAAATTTTTCAAGGTGCTCTATTTGTGACCAAACCCTAAAGTCCAATGAAATGTCAAAAAGCATACTTTCAAGGTAATAAATATGCTAGTTAGGTTATCATTTATCAACGATTATGAACGAAACATGATAAAGATAGGGCCTTATTTAGATATTCTCAATGCAACAGAGAAAAATGTGTGTGTGTGTCCAAAGAAAAATCATGTATAATGAGTCCATGTGACTGGACAAGTATAACCTGGATATTATTCATGGCCTACCTACTAATTCCAAACTTAATAGTGTCTTTTTCAATAAGTTCATAATAACGTTGAGGTTCAACGCGATTATCCTGCACCAAGAAAAAACACATGTTAAGGAGAAATTACAATCAAGATGACCTAATTATCCATCTATATCACACAAAGTAATATAAAGGAGACAATGAAATCAACTTACATTAATAAAGGTTCCATAGTGCTTGCAAGGTCCATTAAGTAAGGCCTGGCAATCAGATGCAGATAAGCAATTAGCATCAGGGAATTAAATATCAAAGAAAATGGCAGGTATAAAGTAATAGATTACAGAACTTGCTCACAGAGAATACAAACTCGCTCGTTCTTACCTTACTTGCTTTGTTAATGTTCCATCAGTTTGTTCTTTCTCCACTTGCCTGAAAAAAAGAAAAAGTAAATAAAGTACAGAATAATTCCAGAAACAAGACATAAAATAAGATAGAATAATTCATACCGGAACTGGATGACAGCATGTTGCTTTCTGCAGGAAGGGTGATCTGTTGGGATATCTGCCACTCTCCTTTCTCTACCAAAAAGATAACAGCTTTGGCGGTGCACATATAGGGGTTCTGCCCATTAAAATGTCTTCTTAGTCAAAAACTATGAGGTCACACAGATTAAGGGCAGCACTACAATACGAAGGTACACAACAGAAACAAGATTAAATGTTAGAATTGAGCAGAAATAAATTATCCCAGAATTAAATGAGTCCTCATGGTACAAACTTTGCAATGGAAGACTTGGCCCAAGTTGTGGCAAATAAGCCAACTGAGTTTGATCAAAACACTAAAAATCTTCTTCTCCCCCCCCCCCCAAAGAAAAAAAAATCAACTTCAATGATAAGTTTTATGACTTTCAGCAAAAAAGTTGGACAAGGAAATGAAGAGGTCAAAGCAGAATTAAATGTCATTGAAGAATAGATGGTGATTTCTTGGTTTTCCACTACCCCTTTCAAAGTTAACAGGCAAAATTAGAGGCTTGGAAAGTTTTTGGTGCTTTGGCTAGTGGAAACTTGTACTACCCCCACAATCAGAAATTTTCTTAACTACAATAATATTCAATCATAGTTGTCATGGTGTCGCCATGGGATCATATCGCTGGAGATATCATTGCTCTAATTATATAATCATAAGTTCCATTTCACCAGCTGAAATAAACTCAGGATACAAGAAAGAAACTGACATTCAACATGTATTTGCAGATATACATGCACAGATATGCATAAATTCATTCAATAGATAGCTCCCTTTTGAATGATAACAAATAGTAGTTTCGATCTTATCTCTCAATGTGTCGTGGTCCAAATGCTTCATAGCCAAATGAAGGTGGAACTTACATTCTGCAGTTGCTGCCGCATGAAACCATTCTCATACATCAAGTGGGAGACCTGCTTCTGAAGTCTGTCATTCTCCTCCATCAAAAGCTTGTTCATTGCAGTCAGCTTCCTGTTCGCCGTCTGTACACAGGATGCATCCTTTCTTTGCTTTTCACGGCATCTGCCAAACCAATTACGGCAGAAATATTAGGGGAAGGAATACAACCCCGTTTTTACAGAAACTTTAACCACAAAATCTCAATATTGCAGTAAGCATGCATAAAATATGGGATATTTAAATAAGAAAAATAAGAATAAAAATTCCACTTCTCACTTATCTTCCCATTCTCCAAGTCAAACAACTATAGACCAACTTCACTTATAGAAACCACATTCAAACAAAATAGGAGTCAAAATTTTCCTCTTGGGATATTTAAAATTATGGGATACCCAAAATAAGAATATTAAGAAAAAAAATTCCACTTCTCCCTTTTCTTCCCATTCTGAATGATTAAGACCTAACAAATTTCAGAGTTCTTCCTAGTCATGACTTACAAAGCATTAGCAACAAAAACAAAAAGGAAAATTCTTCTCAAATCACACATTTTCAAAAAAAAAATCTCAACAAATAAACAATTTAACAAACCCCCTCCACCCAGTAAAACTATATAAAATGTAAACACCAACCTAGAAAAAATTTAAATATATTCGCGACAACCATGATCTATATACTTTTTTTCATAAAAATTTTTCATAAAAAAAAAGTGACCGAAAATGAAATTATCATTAGGAAAGAAAAAGGGACCAATTAATTAAGATGCGTCTAAATAAGGCTCTTCTTTTAGGTTTCAGCAGAGCAAGACAGCTTACTGCTAAAGCAAGTTGAAAGATTCCCATTCCCTTTCATTTATTCCCATGAGAACCCAAAAGTAGTCTAAAATTTCTTAAAATATACATAAGAAAGTATAACCGAATATCATCATTTCCTTCACAAGAAAAATAACGATACATAAACAAGTTCTGGCCAAATCTCTTTCTTATCATAGAATCCAACAAATGAATGAGTCAAACAGAAGTAAATCTGCACGAAAACATAACTTCAACAAAGTGAAGTTCAGACTCAAATATCCTAACCTTTGAACCAAAAGAACCTGAATGACAGTAAAATCAAAACAAATGATTTTTTTTTTTTAATGATGATCAGAGAAACAAAAAGATATAATAAAACAAATGATTTTTTTATTATTCAGAGTCACCAACATTAAAGAGAACCTACAATCCATAAAAGGCAAAGGAAGGAAAAAAACTTTTTAAAAAAATGTACCAACAAGAACATTTAGATCAAAACAACTTCTTTTCCATCTCCCCAACCCATTATCCTTTTTCTTTTTCTGAAATCACTCAGAATAAGGGACAACAATTCTTATCAAGATTTCTTCTCTTAAATAAACCAAAAATAGCATCCCAATACTTTATAAAATAATGAAAACAAACCCACTCTACGTTCAAGAGAAATAAAAGACCATAACAAAGCCAGGTAACAACACATTCCAACAAAAACCAAATATTTTCTCGTTCTGTTCCACTCCAACTTCAGAACAAACACCTGTAAAATGAATGAAAAAATAAGCCAAGTAGCCCAAACCCACCAGAAGAGCACACATTTTGACACCAAGGAGGAAAAAAAATGACAAGCACAAAACCCAACTCCCCAGATCGCATTTTCTTTCCATCCAAACAAAAAAAAATAAAAACAAGATTCAATGAAACGAAGGAAGAGAACAAGTTTAACTGCTTTTATCAGACTATCACTGCATTTCTGCATCTTACCTCCGATTCCAGAACCAAACTTTGATCTGTTAAGGCTCAATGTTGGAGAGTATAGGACACTCTCTAATCAGTTGTTGCCTTCTCATGGAGCTTGGGTTGGGGCGTTCAGAGCAAACCCTCTCCAAAGCCTCAACCTGCTCAGGCGTATATCTGACACACTTGCTAGAATCCATCTGTTTAGACTCCTTAATCGAGAGCGCCATATATATATCCAACCCAGAAAAAAACCAAAAAACCAAAGATAAAAGATTTCCAAAAAAAAAAACAAACAAAGCAGAGCAACGGAAGATTGAAAGAACTACAAGGGGCAATAACAACTAGAGCCTTGGGCACTCTCTATGAGCACTGAAACGATGCTTCCAGATCCTCTCAGGCAGGCTCTCTCCTCCAAGAGAGCCTCCTCTCTCCCACATCCGAAACTCTCCCTAACCCAGAAAAGCTCAGTTGAGAACAAGAACAATCAGTTTATCTTGGACACCCATCTCGAGATAATACGTGACCAGGTGTGACTAGTGAGTGTTTAGCTTTTACTGAGTTTTTTCCTGAAAAACCTCTTTCCTCTCTCTTTCTCTCTCCCAAAAAGCAAAAAAGCAGAGTTTCTCTCTCTCTCTCCAGATTTGTTGATGCAAGCTTATGGTGTCATACATGCATGCATGCATGCATGATGTATGAGTGGATTGGCTTATGCACATGCGACACTGGGAAGGTATGTAGATGTAGCCTGTAGGAGCCATGAGGCGGCAATTACTGCTCTGTCCTATGAAAAGCATATTAATTAAACAATAAAAATGCTTTTTTTTTTTCTTTTTAGCGTTTTCGAAGACTGCCACGTGGAATGATAACTTGAATCGATTCGGGCCGTTACCTGATCTCGAAGCTTTTAGGTACTCCCTGCTCTCCTCCCCCTTTCTCTCAAAATACTCAAGTTCTATTTCACTTTTTTCTTTCCTTCTTTTCTTTTTACCTTTTACGGGTTTGATAAATCCAAACAAAGCGATTGAATCAGAATCATCCATAGAAATTAGAATGATGATAGGAATGGAAATCGAATCAAAATGTAAAAACCCAATCCCCTATTCCATTGCAGGTTTGTGCTGTTTGCAAATGCAATTGTCGCATTGTATTCGTTTGCCGTGATGGGAGCTTTGATTTGGGAGATTCTCAAAGGCACCACTTTCTTCCCGGTCACCGTACAGCTCTGGTTTGATTTTGGTCATGACCAGGTTGGTATCCATTATCCAACTGATCATCTCATCCTCCTCACTCCTCTGCAGTCTTATTATATACTCTTCTCCTCCAATTTCAAAATTGAACCTCACTTCTCTTCTTCTTTATTATTTTTAAATTAAATTTATTTTAGTCTATTTAATATGATATTATTATTGATGAGAATGGAGTGGGATTTATTATTGTCTTCTAATGGATTGCAGGTTCTAATGGGGTGGGATTTAGTAAGAGTAAGGTTAGTAGGACCACCAATTTGCTGGCCCTGTTTTATACTTAACTAGGGACAGTTGATTTTTTGAGAAGAAAAATGATAACCCCCACAATATGAACTTCCCCAACCACCAAAAACTGCCTGCTTTCTTCAATTAATGATGTTTTCTAGGTCAACAGCTAATCATCTTTTTGTATGGGTATTTGATCTACATTTTTTCTTTTCAAATATCCCTAAGTGACAAAATTATGTGATTTATGTGATCTGGGACCTAATGACAGTGTTCAATGGACCCTTGAGGGCTCTTACATACCATTAGGAACATATCTGTAAACACCTGATTTTTGTCACCCCCCCTGGCGATGACAATACATGGAGTACCGACAAGCTCTGTCTCAGATACCAAAAAATAATAATAATAAACTAGACAGCCTAGGTCCCGGCCCATGAAACTCTACTGGATCAAGCCCACTGAGGGTTTAATCTGACAAGGGCAAAATGGGCAACAAAAAGAGAGCAATTTTCAAAATCAAAAAAGGGAGGGTTAAAATGGGAAAACTACAAAATAAATATATCTAAACCTAAAAGTGGGGGTAAGATGGTAAAACACCTAAACCCTAAAGTGGAAGGGGGGAGGTTTAAAAGAGAAGAATTTTTTAAATGGGGGGAGCCGTCATCCAGGACAGAGGGAGAGGATTAAAAAAGGCAAAAAACAGAAAAGCAGAAAAAGAGGTGAAAGCCGTCATCCAGGAGTGAGACAGAAAGGATTTGAAAAAAAAAAATAAAAGAAAAGTGAGAGGGGTCTTCGTCATGCTGAGGAGTAAAACCAGAGAGAGTGAGAAATAAAAATAAAAAAAAAGCCGAGAGAGTTAAGGGGGGGGGGGGGAGGAGAGAAAACACAAAGGAAAAAGTAAGAGAGGAAAACGAAAAGGAGGGGAAAGGAAAGGAAGAAAGTGAAAAAAAGAAAGAGAGTGAAAACAGAGAGGGAAGAAGAGTGAAAAACGCAGAGAGGAAAAGAGAGAGAAGACAGAGTGAGAGATTAGAGTGAGGATTGAAGAAAACGAAAATGGAGTCTGGAACTGAGATGGCTTAGCCGAGACCTCCTCTGAGCCGGGGAAGAATGCCCCACTTGTGGCAGCACTGTCTACAATGTTGAGAATGGAGTACAAGTTTGAATGATCATCGGAGATTCCAGCCATAGCTTCTGCCCCACTTTGACGGTGTGATTCTCATCGCCAGCGCTGCTACACGGCCAACGAAGCTCCTATTTTCTGTTTTGATTTTTATTTTGTATTCGTTTCAAATGGTCTGTAATAATCCTTTCCCCACCTTATTTTCCAATTTGTAATAAGTTTTATCTTGATCTCAAGTGCATTGCTGATTGCGTCAGGGAGCTCCAAGAAGACCCTCAGGTATATTTTTCTTCCTCTTTTATTTACCCTATTTTACTCTGATTTTCATATATAATCTGTCCCCATTTCAGTGCTTCGGTTCCTTTGTTTTGTTTGGTCCTGAATCTTGGAAATATCATTATTTGCTGTGTATTACCATGCCCCAATCCCTCTGATTTTGACGCTTTCTGTTAATCTATTTTGAATATTTTCAGATCAATGAAACCATGACTTTAACCCCGTTAGATTGTTTATTTTTTGATGTCTTGCTCACATGACCCCAATCCCCTTTTGTTATCTGCGTTTCCAGCAGCTCTTGCATCCATTTATTTTGTTTGTGTTTGTCAGTTACTTCTCTTGTGCTGAGATATAGTTCATTGTCTAGGCCGATGTGATCTGTGCCTTTTCTTCTTATCTAACCCCTAATAATATGATCCTGTGGTTCAATTTCGGATTTTATTGGAGTTGATATGATTGGATCAGTTTGGATCTGATTATGGGCTTATCTTGGTATTTGGGCTTAGGCTAAGGTGTTTGTTCTGTTTTGCTTGTCAGCATTCATGTGTTGATGGTTTTTCTAATTTGGGTTGGGCTTTCATGATTGCTGAACCATTTAATTAAATGGGATTAAATCAGAGTGTATAGGATTTGGACGTGATCCATTTCAAGATTTGGGTTCAGGGGTTGCAATGACTCAACCCTTTGCCCATCCAATATTCGTTTGGATTTCTTTTGAGCCGAGTTTGGGTCATTGCAACTCCTAGATCTGTGGATTGGAGAAATTTCTAGGTGGGTTTCGGCCCTTTAGGTGCTTGGGTCGCGGTTGGAGTTTGAGTTCCCTTTGCTCATTTGATTTTATTCGGGCATCGGTTATCGGACACAGATTTTATTTGGTGAGTGGCCCATATGGATTTGGGCCCATTTGATTTTTATTTCGGATTGGGCATTGACCCCTCGACTAGGACCGGATTGAGTGGGGAGTTAGGGCCCATTCTTTTGGGGCCATGAGCGCATTTTTAGTTTACAATTTAGGATTAAATAAATATACTCCTCCAAATTCATTCAATTTTGAATCGTGGTTATGGGATTCCAAACAAATTTCAAAAAGGGATTTTGGGTAGAATATAGGGTCTTATGTGATCTCGACATTATGCCGTGAAAACCAATGAGCCTATGACTTGTATCAGGATTTTCAATTCCGGTCTTTCGGCATAGTCCTCATGTTGGTCCCCCACCCCATTTCGGATTACTTGAGACCCTGTTTAGGGATCGTTTGAGTCGTGGGCGTCCAAGTACTGGTCCAATGACCAATCATGGATTTAGAGCGTGAGAAAGAGAGAGAGAGAGAGTCCATCCGGTGGCCATGAAGCACCAAGCATATTGGATCCCTTGGGACATAGTTACATACCCCTTAGGACTGGAGTTGGGCTAGCCCGTTATCTAGCCCATGAATGTTCATGATTCTTTTTCTTCATATGCTTAGTTATTTTGATGCATGTTAATTAATTTGCTTTTCGACAATCCTTCATGTTCCATGCTTCATGTGTAGTGTGATCTTGCATGTTTAGTATAAATCTCTCCATGCCATGCTTAATTAGATTGATCTTTTTAGTATTTTATGGTCAACACTTTAGCCTAGAATAATTTAGATGTAAATCTTTGTACATAGATACCTAGTCTTAGGTGCCCAATTTTAGGATGACTTAGATCTAGAATAACTAGCTTTAGGGATTGCAAGCAAGCTTAGGCGCAACAATGGTCTAGAGAAGGACGATTGGTTCAGACCGGGCGGACTGGGTGCCTAACACCTTCCCAATCCGTAACCTAACACTTGCCCAATGATCTGGGTAGACCACGACCTTTATCCATCGAGTCATTAGTCTTTCCCCAGTGGGAACACTTATGGGTCCTAGACCCTTTCTAGGTGGCGGCTTCCTATTGACCCGTTTACCCTCTTAGAAAGGATCATGGTCCTTGCGTTAGGGTTCACCGGCGAGATCCGGTTCGCATCGAGGAGAACCCAACCCCTGTCGGGGAATTTGGATTTTTCGGAATCCACGGTTCTTACAATATCTTGGTGAAGTTCAGGTAAGTTTCTGTCATTCAAGATTAAAGCGTCCAAATTATACACAACTTCTACACATATTCTTTCTTCAGCTCTTGTTTTGGAATCAGCATTCTCAACAGCCAATCTTAAAACTTACAGAGCACACTGCTGCTGTCAAGGCCATTGATTGGTCACCACACCAGAGCAGCCTTCTTGCATCTGGAGGTGGAACTGTTGATCAGTGTATTCGCTTTTGGAACACCACAAATGGGAAACAGCTGAACAGTGTGTACACAGGCAGCCAGGTTTTATCTGATTTATATATGCAATCATCAATATGTTCTTCCACAACGATTGGATAGACTATTTACTAATTTATTGACTATCACTTGCATGTCTGCAATCTAGCATAGAGTAAGAATGTGAATAAGCTTTTCAGTTGAATCACCTGAGGGAGTTTGGATGTAGCGAATACTGGAGTGCAAGATCCGGCTGGGATGAAGTTGAGTTGGTGATTCAGCGAAGTTAACATGGGTTTGCAATCCGAAGGTGTTGTCGTCTATCATGATTTTAGTGACTTTCGTTCTTCTGTAATCCCATTTGACTGGAAATAGAAGTTCGGGAAGCCCAAATCTACATCAACGACTAGGAGGACGATGGTTTGTTCAGACTTTGATTTTGGTGTCAGGGGCTGCAACAGAGAGTGAGGTTTGGTGCAGGAGGGAGGGAGATGCGGTGACCAGGGAGGAGGATGGGGAGGGTGACGCGGCACCCAGGAACGGAGGGAAGGAGAGGGGCAGACAAAGCCGGCAAGGGAGGGTGGGGTAGGGGCCAAGCTCTGACTGAGATGGTTAATTTACCAGTCTATTTTACCTCCATCCTGGTTGTTGCTCACGACGTTCTGCCTGCAAGTATCGTCCCTGTTAAGGCTGCGAGATCTATTCAATTTCAGTAGATTATTGTAATATCTATTAAAAAAAAAAGTAACTCAGAGAATTCCATTGAATGTCTTTCAGATTACCTAAGCGAAGTAAGCCAAGCTCCAACCAACGGAGTTTTCACCGGAAATGGTTTCACCCGCGAGTCTCAATGATGATCGGAACAGATTCTTAGGTGGTTGGAAATTGGAATAGATGGAGTTGGGAGCTAGAGGGCAAAGCCGTCGTGCTCAGGACGTGGGAGCGCGTGTCTTGGGGAAGGATTAGAATTTTAGGGAATTTACATATATAGACACTCTAAGAGACTGACACCTTCCTTCTACAAGGACAAAATAGTCTGGTTACAAAATCTGTTTGTAACCTTCTTGGTTACAAACAGATGCACCCTCTAGTTATTGTTATACTTTTATTTGAATTAAAGTTTCAGCTTATTGCTTTGCTATTCAATTCAGGGCATGCAGGACAGGGGTTTACACCACATTTCATTACAGTAGCTGCTGGAGAAGTATGTACTCTGTCATTTCCTTAATCTAATAAACTTGGAAATTACGCAGTCAACTAGAAATCATGAGATTTAATCAAGGTTTTATGATCTAGGTTCTAGGCAGAAAAGGTTATGTAGAAAATGTTAACTACTCGTAATTTGTGAAAATACAACAAAATTTAGGATAGGGGTTGTTGGAATAAGTCATGCATTCTGCTGGTAGCAAGAACAGGAATCAAGTTGAATGAGTATGAAAGTTCAGATGCAATATTTTGAGAAGATTGTGAAGTTAGTTTTCATCTTGGGCTATCCATAGCATCTCTAAATTTGTTTTTTGCTTCATAAATTTCTGGAGTAGATATATACAACATGCATGTGTCTCTCATGGTATTAATCCTGTTTGGCATAGGGGATCCACTAAATTCATAACTGAGTTTCTTGGTAGTGTTACTATTCTAACCTCATGAAGTAGAACTGTCTGAAAGGGGTGTTAGATGGACCTCATCCTTTCTTTTTCCTTTTTAGTTCTTTGAGCTGCAGCGACAATTCATTAAAGCATAAACAACGATCACAAGCAATGGGTAATACAACGGTGGTGTTTTCACCTTTTGTTAAACACATTTTCTACATACTAGATGCTTACTACTACTTGGCTCTGCAAATGTTTTGTTTTTTAGTCGGTGATGTTTGTGCCTTGGTACTGGCTGAGGTTAATTGTGTTGTTTCCTCCTTTTCTATTTATAAAATGCTGATTATTCATCATAAAAGAAAAAAAAATATTGATATATTGATTGAAAATACAATATATAAACTAACCTGAGGTGCATTGACATTACTTCTACCTCTCCATGAAATAAGCTTGTGCTCAAGTAACCAGGGTTATATGCAACTCTGTGCGGGACATGCTCTGATCTACTTATACAGCTTTTTAGATTGCCCTCCCCCAAAGCAAGAAATACAACAGAAACATCAAGAAGATAAGATAGATGGAGTTTCTAGATTCATTTTTAGATTCTAAAATAATATGTTCTGCCTATACAAGGTGAACAACTGAGTTTATCAAATGCTATATTAGTCAATGGATGGATTTGAAAGTGTTTCAGTTTTCCTCCCCCGCCTCACCTTTTAGTTTGGTGCCAGGGTGGGTGGTGGGGTTCTACATTTCATTTTTTTATTGTTTGAAGAACCTGATCTTCCCACAGTCCCAACCCCCCCCCCCCCCAATTAAAAAAAGGGTGTTGAAAGAAAAGGAAAAAATGATATAGATTAAGGTAACGGAGTCTGGTTTTTCTTTCCTTTCTTTTCAGAAGTTATAGACTAAAATTCTTGAACTCTATTCAATAGGTGTAGCGGCATGGATACCAGCAAAATAAACAAGTAGGGGTTTTTGTTGGCAAATTAATCTTGCGGGTTAATAGCATTCTTCTTTTCCTGGTTTCACCTTTAGCTCAATTGGCAGACTACATGGGGTGCGGAAATGACTCCATACTTCAAGAGGATGGTGGTTTGAATCCACCAAGTCCATTATTTGTATTTTCATTTTAACCACAATTGTAGTGTCATGGGAATTGGTATTTCATGATGTAGATAACCCACTAGCTTATATAATGGTGGTTTAATTTTGACTGTAGGTTCTTTGTTATTTTATAGTTCTTAGTGCATATTTTTTTTAGGACGACTTTGATATATTTTGGTTGTGATATCCCTATAAACTCTTTTTAATGATCTTTATAAATTATTAATTCGTATTGTACCCTTAGGTCTCTCTCTCTCTCATCATTCATGCCAATCATAAGTACAGAAGACTTGGTTCCTAATTGGGTCAAACATTATTGGACAATATTTGGCTCAAATGTTGTGAAATTGTGGATTGTTAAAATATCTAGAAATAATTAGAGAATCATGTCGTAGTATTAGAACAATAAATATCCCAATCCATAACAGTTCAAAAAGGAAATGGTGAAAGTTTTGATTTTACATTATTGCATAACATTTATGAAAGTCTTAAAATATAAATCTTTTTCTTTCAACCCTTTGCTTCCATTTTTTTTTAAAATATAATTTAGCTAATTTCTCTTCTTGGTTGAATTATCTCGACCCATTTTAAGTATGCAGTTTTCAATGGATACAAAATCTTGATGATCTTTTAAACGCTTTAGTCTCGTGTCAACTCAATTGTCATTTCTGTCTCGCGAAGTCTGCACAATCACTTGCTACAAACTACGAAGCTATCTACCACTGCAACTTCAGTGTGTATTTATTAATATTTATTTCTACCATATTGTTTCTTATTTTTCTGTAGGGTAAATTACTTATCACCCCCTGGTTTTCAATCGAAACTCGGATCACCCCTGGTTTTTGAAAAAACTCGAATCACCCCCTGGTTTAGACCCCAAAATGCCAAATTAGTCCCTGACGTTAGTTTTTTGCTGTTAAGTGATGATGTCACCCAGTTAAATAAATTTAAATCCCTAAACTACCCTTTAGCAGTGTTAATGTACAATTTTACCCTTGCAACCATAAACCCCAAATCCCATCTATCGTCTTCCTCACAGTAGTCGATCCCTCACACCTGCAACTCATTTCAAGCTGAACTTCCCTTCTTCTTCTTCAACATGGAGATGCTTGTCGAAATACACACGGAACCCTTCTGACATTTTACATCTTAAACAAATTCCCTTCATCTTCAGCATTCTTCTTCAACCTTTGTGTACAAATTCCGACAGAGAATCATTTCGGCCAGAAAGGGTGAAGCATCTTCCCTAGCAACTTGTCGATCTCAAGGCTGGAAATATGAAGACCACTAGTAGGGAATACAAACCCCACGAACACTCAATGATACAGAGAGAACTGATATAAACTGCAGCCCAAAAACTGCAAATCTGAAGTAAATAAACCCAGAATTTGGTGATTTTGTAATAAAATAAGATCTGGGGTTCAGATGGACGCCAAACTAGGATCGAGTGGCCTTCAAGAAAGGGGTAATAATCCCTTAAAAACTAAGATAGATCTTCTGGTCAGATCATAAATGATAGAGGATATCAATCTGGGAAAAAAAACCCTTGAAAACAGAGTATTGCAAACCTTGTTTGGAGATTTCTAATAGTACATAATCAGGTGCTCAGACCAGCTTCAAATCTTGATCGAGTAGCCTTACCAAGTAGATGAATAAGTCCTTGAAAGATAGAAAGAGATCTGGCTGGATTGAAATTAATTTAAAAAATCGATGATGCTAGAATACAGTTTCAGAACTTGATAACACTAGGCATAAAACTTAATTCCTGTAGATAAATCTCCATAGAAGGCACAATAGATGTAAGAGCATAGGGTGTAGATGGAAGTTAGGCAACGGTGCTACAACACTCGAGCAAGAACTTCTTAGACTATCAAAATCAGTGTTCATCAAAGCAGCAAGAGCTGCAAAAGGGCCAAACCAAAGAACAAATCAAAACCCATCAAGGTTGTGTACATCTCAAACCCTATAAAGGTAAAGACCACTGCCTCCGAGTTCAGGGCTAAAGTGTAAGAGCTCACCGGCAGAGATTCTTGTAGGCGGCGGTGGCAGCGGGGCAATTCTAGAAGGGTCTTGGTCGACGTTGGCCTTCAAAGGGTTTGGGTACCTAAAATGTATTTTCTACAAACATTGGGTACCTCAATTGTCATTGTTTATCTTATTTTGACTAAGGTTAAAATTGTCTTTTCAGTTTTTGGATTGTTTTAAGTTAACACCGTCAAAAACCGGGGGGTGATCTGAGTTTCGATTGAAAATCAGGGGGTGATCCAGGGTGATCTGTAATTTACCCTTTTCTGTATCATAATGTTTTATGATATCTTACCAAAAAAAAACAAAAGGTTTTATGACATGCATCAATATGTATTGAAAAGAGTAAGTACTTGATACTATTTTGCACATTGAGAAAGTGTCATTATCTTATAACACCAAAAAAATTAGCTCTCCACCACTTAACAAATTTGCACGTGCATATTTACTAGTATATATATATATATGATCATGTGAAAATGCCTTATCTAACCATAGAATAATCTAAGACTTATGTATCAAACTTATAGATATTAGGAGGGATTTTCACTTACTCTTACTCTAGACTAAAAATAAAAGTCTTCTACCCTTGAGATAAAAGGTCTTGAACCCTTCGATACAGGGTCTTCAACAGTCCAAACCGGAACTTGAAGGTTGAGGAGGGAGAGGTAGTCTTCTTCCCTTCTTCCTTTTCTCCTTCTCTTTCTTTCTCTTTTCTTTTCTTCCTTCCTCAAACTCACACCTCTCTTCTCACTATTCAAAATTCGTGGGGAAGTCGCGTGACGCTGCCAATGTTGTCGGTGCATGTCTACAAAAACAAATGCTAAATGTTCAACAAAACCTGAACTTCATTCCAACAGTCAAGTAAACTGCGCGAGAACAACAAACCTGCATGTATATAAGCTCTAAAGTCCCTCCATTTCCAGCAGGGATTGTAGACAAGACATCAAGGCAACGGCAATCATGGAACCAAGATGGACGCGATCTTTGAAGATCTCAGCGACCTGTAGATAGTTGAAACAAATATTTTACAACATATCGATACAACAATACGGTTTGAAAAAATTTGAAGAAAATTACCTTTGTGGGCTCTAAACTCACAAGACCGCAAGCTCGTGCTGCAACTCCACTACAATTGTGGGAAACAATGATTCCTATAGAATCCGGACCAGGCTGCACAAAAAAAAAAAAAAATCAAAACTAAGGGCAAAAAATAAAGATTTTGAACCTTAGGAACAAGGCTAAAACTTAATTAACATTTGAGTTCTGGACCAGACTGTATAAAGTCACTTTTCTTACCTTCATCCCAAGCATCTGGACCAGTCGACAGCAGTTCCAGTAGCCTTGAAAGGAACTCTGCCAGGGTCTCCTCTGCTATAGCGAGAAGACTGGGACGAAAAACAGTCTGTAAGTACCAGTAAATACAAGCGGTCAGGGAACGAGTAGATGAGCAATCGGTTTGGCCGACAAGCGCCGTTTCCACGGCTCTCTCCCAAAACTCATCCATTAAAGAGCAAAACCCTGGATTTCAACAATAACAGAAACCGAGATCGAACAAGGAAATGGAAACAGCACAGAGATCACATAAACCCTATGGTTTCACGTATCCTGTAGCACAGAGAATCGACCTCAATATCTCCAAATCAAAATGAATGAAAGGAACCCTAACCCTACACTCGTTAATATAAGTTATCAATTACTGAAGTAGAAACCATAACCCTAGTTCGCAGGTAGATAACCTTTCTTTTTCTTCTTCTTCTTCTTCTTCTTCTTCTTCTTCACCTCTCGTCTCTGCTGCTCTACTGCGAGAGGAGAAATCGAAACCTAAACGACCGACCTTTGCTTCTTTCTCTCTCCTCTCTCTTCCTTTTCTATTGACGCGAGTTTAACCGTAACCAGCGGGGACTCCAGAGCCACGGTTAGGGTTCGGGGTTCTGAGGGTTAAGCCACTTTCCGTACAGTTCGAGCGAGCATTCGAGAGAGCATAAATATTTTATTCTACACCGTTGGATGTTTTTGACGCGGATTGATGACGTGGTTGGTATTGAACAGCTGAGATTTTAGTTGGTTGTGTTTGTTTCTACAGAGCGGTAAAGGACATGGAGGACAAGAGAGTCATTTCCGATATTCCTATAAATAACAGGATGGTAATGAAAAAAGCTTTTTTTTTTATTTTAGCGTTTTCCGTAGATTGCCACGTGGAATGATAACTTGAGTCGATTCGGGCCGTTACCTGATTTCGAACTCTAATCCATTGACCCATCAACCCATCAACCCATCAACCCATAACCCCAAACCCCAAAACCCTTAACCCATAAACCCATAACACATAACCCCTAACTCCAAAACCCCAAAACCCATAAACCCATTAACTCATTAACCCATAAACCCATAAACCCAGAATTTCCTTTTTTTCTTTGGATCTTTCATTGTTTTTTATTTCTATTTCTGTATCGATTATTTTAGATAAAATAAAGGAAATATTTCACCGACAAATTTGAGATTTCACTAGCGCAAAAAGGTAGGGTTTCGCTGGCAAAACTCAATTTCGCACTGAAAATCATGATTCACTACCGAAAATAAATGTGTTTCACCGACTTCTTATTTTTTGGCCTTTTTTTTTTGTTTTTTTTTTCATGTATAAGAGAATCTAACTTAAGAAAAATTAGTGCTAAGGCTCCGGCCCCCCTACACTCCCGGTAGGGGCTGCCTACCCCATGGCCCGCTCAGCAGCGAGTGGGACCATTGTTTTAGGGCAATAGTGAATAGTACTTCATGAGTTAAACCAAAGTAAGGCTTTCCTAAACAACAATGTCCGAAAAGTACTTTAGAGTGGCAAAATTCAATGTATATATTAAGACATAAAAATCCCATTCGTGTATATGCCTCTACGCACACTCTCATCGGGCTCCACATTAGTGCAAGGGCTACGCAAGTAGACAATTATCTTTTGCCTTATTGTTTGACACAACAGTATTTTTTTTTCTAGGGTTGACCCCAACAAAGTTAATTAAAGCAGTAATTGCAAAAAAAAACTTTGTAAGGGACGGCATATTAAACGATTAAGAAATTAAACAAGAAGTAAAAAATGCTGTCAATATTATGAGAACGGCAAAAAAATAAAAAGAAGATGATACACATTTTATAAAAACACATAACAAAAAAGGGCATACACTCAAAGATTGAAAAATTATTACCTAAATGCTTGCATCCAAAGTTCAAAGCAACTATGACATTTAAGAAAAATACATATTAATATCCAAATTCAAGAACCTATTCCAAACTCCAAAATCCAAGCACCACATATAAAAACATATGTCAACTTTAGTGACACGTTTCAAGTATAGGGATATTCAAAACAGGATACAAGTTCAAACACCAAAAAGAAAAAGATCCCAAACTCCATAAAATCTTCCAACATCACATAATAGCCATAAAAACACATGTCCCAAATTCAAACAGAAAAAAAAAATAAAAAAATCCAAATGTAATAGAAGAATGGGCAGAAGAGTCAAGATTTTATTTCATAACATCTTGATGAATCAAGTCTCCATAAGGGCAAACAACCGCTAGCTCGGTTGGTTGGAGGCATTGCAGATTGAGTGCATGCCCCCCAGGAGGCCAAGGGATCGACTCTCCTGGATTGCATATGGTGCCAAAAAGGCACCTTTCTCTCCCCTCCTCCCTGCCCGCCCCCTTAGTTGTAGATTGTGGGCTTGTCTTAGCCTTCCCCCTTAGCTTGTAGTTGGCCTGTGGGCCCTTAAGTAGGATAGACTAAAAAAAAAAATTGTAGTGAGTTGAGCATAGGGGAAAGTTCCCAGTAACACGAGAGAAGCCCATAATGGACCAGACGACCCGCAGAGACGAGAGAAGTAGCTGACAACGCCTCAAAAATAATCTTCCCTAAGGTGATAGCTGTTTTTTTTTTTTTTGGAAAATTTACGAAACACCCCTTAAAAATGGACCGATACTCCAATCACCCCCTCTTATTTGAAAATGCTCAGATCAGCCCCTCTACAGTAACGGTGTTAGTCTGCTGTTAATTATTGTTGTAAAATGATTATTTTAGCCTTGTACTAAAACTTTAGAATTAAATTTACAATACTACCTTTTCCTTCATCTTCAACCTAAACTACTCCACCGCCTCTGCTTCGCCCTGCATCACCGTCGTCGCCGCCTCTGCTTCGCCCTAACCCTGTGGTCCATTCGTATCACGCCCATGCTCTCCGACAAAGCAACCTCCACACAGGAGATGGAGAGGGAACAATGGCAGGAGCTAGAGGCGGAGAAGCAGCAGGAGTAGGGGTTGAAGGAACGATATTGGACGAAGAAGCCGCTTTAGCTTTAGCTTCTGCGATTTCTTCTTCGATTTCAGCAAGCAACCCAATCAGGGCACCCACAGGCGCCAATTCTCCTTCGCCAACAACAATTGCAGCGAGAATTCCATTGTAGAATGTCTCGGCATCCATGTCGACTTTATCGGATTCAACGACTACGATGCTTTCAAATTTGGAGAGAACATGGTTGTTGACTGAATCGATCCCCCTTGAAATTTTAGGGTTTTATTGGCCTCCTCAGGTATGTACACTTGATACCCTCTTTGAGACTAATCAGAGCATCCCATCGATTGAAGTAAATCACCCATATTGACAGCGGTACCTTGTTTTGGGTTTTTTTTTTTTTCAGATTTGATTTCTGGAATTAATCTGAATTTGAGCATCAAATTCAGTTGGTTTCTTAAGACTTATTCCACCCCTTTGGAAGGTATTTCCTTCGGTCATGGTGAAGCTCAGAGCAGGCATGAAGATCTTTTCGATCTTGGCTTGCACAAATGGGTTCCTTTGATCTGATATGGAATATGATGGAAGACGAGCGTCGTAAAGGCCATAGATGAAGAGTTGAGACAGAGGATGAGGAGACATTGGGGGTTTTAGATTTAAGGGTAAAATAGTAACTCTACACTAGTCAAGGGTAGTTTAGGGATTTAAATATATTTAACAGTGTAAAACTAACAGTAGGGACTAATGTGAGTATAGGGCTCTAATGCAGGGGGTGATCTGAGTATTTTCAAATAAGAGGGAGTGATCTGAATATCAGTCCATTTTCAAGGGGTGTTTCATAAATTTCCCCTTTTTTTTTTGGTAAAGTATTGATTTATTGAAGGGTAGATCGGTTACAATCCAAGGCCTCATGCTGACACATTTGAGAGAGCCAAGGAGTGGAATTAGACCAAGAAGTCCTACACCGAATGGACTGGCCTTTCCTAGCTAGGGTGTCGGCAATGCCGTTCAATTCCCTAGAAATGTGAACAAAGTTGCACTAAACAAGTGGAAGAGACCACCTGGGGAAGGTCTGGAGTATGCAGCCCTACTTGGGGCCCCATTTCTTTCCACCAGAAGGTCTCAATAAGTGAGAGACCACCCTTCTATTTCATGACTCTGGCATAGTTAGACCATCCTTTTTTCTTTCATAGTTCCTATCAAGCCAACAATTTCTTAATTTGGATTCTAAATTAAAATCCTATAAATATTGAATATAATATAAATAGAAAAAATTATAGATTACTATACTATTTATTAAAGCATACGACTCTTCATGGCTTCGTATTGAATCAATTCCATGTCGGTTCCAAATTAGAGGAATGTTATGGTAAAACTTCGTTTGAAACGATGTGGTAGAGCCGTAGAAATCAACGTGTGACTTGAAGGACATGATCAATTGTGGATTCTTATATCCACCATTTTCTAAAGGGAAAATTATGTGTACCCCTTGTACTATGAAAAGAAAACAAATTAATAAACCCGAGGTTTCCAATAACCACCTTGTACACCCCTTCGTTAAAAAAAAAAAAAAAAAAACATAAAAATAACAGCAACTCAACGTTAAGTGCTGATGTGGGATATACTTTGGACATGAAATGACTCTTATACCCTTTCATAACAGCTTCAACAAGCCAATGACCATCGTCTTCCCCAAACCTCACCCATCATCCCTGTTAGGCAAACCAACCCTGTTCCTCCCCCTGGCGAAGAGGCGACCAGCCCTGTTCCTCATCCGGCAGCCAAAACTCTTTTGTAGAGCTTTACATGCAAATGTTTTTACTGCTCATCATGGACAGTCGATCGAGATCGGACGTCCCAACGTTTCAATTCAAAGTACTAAAATTAGGAAACTCTTAGAGGTTTTGGAGAATCTAGATGGAAGTCGTTTAGAAATCGAGTGTTTGTTGTTGCTTGGGCAATCATTTTGAAGGTTTATACGAAGAAGAATGCAAATAGAATAAGGGTTGTTAGATTGATTGTAATGTGGCTCTCTCTATTGGTCATATTATTGTATGCAAGAAAAATAACTTATGGGCTCGGAGATAGGTCCCTACCATTCAAATCAATCCCAAACCATTGCCGAAAATGGCTAATCTTCTCCACCTCCACCTTTTTCCCCACTGTCAACCCCAAGAATTCATAAAGGTCCCAAATATCGCAACCTTTGCCATTCCTTAAGCTTAGCTTTAAAATCCTTGCTCAATCTAATCCCTGGTGGAAACCCATGTTTAAAAGCAAATTTTATTTCTGATGGATCAACCCTGGCATCCTCCTTACAAGATTCAAAAATTTTCCTATTCTCAATTGCGGCTAAAAAAAGAGCTAGTATTTAGGTTTCCAAGCACCAATTTCAAGATATGAGTTTTAGGTTCGTGGGCATAATATAGAGAGAAAATAGTAGGGTTGTGGGAGATTATTGAATCCTCAAAATCATCGGCCTAGCCAAGTTCCCTCCAGACTTTGAAAATTGCTCGGAGTGGTAGAGATTTTTAGATAGACATTGAGAGAAGTCGAACTAATCGGTCAATTACAATGCGCTTTGGAGTATCAATTGCAGTTGCTTCCTGTCAAGAAATCTCAATTGCAGCTGCTTCTTGTCGAGAAATCTCAATTGCAACTTCAGTTAATTTGAAGAATGATTTTGAGTTGAGGGTATCATAGAAGAGTGTGAAATTGTGGTAATATTTACGGATGAATTGAAGTGCTCCACAATTAAGGTGGAATTTTTGAGAAAGCATGTTGAGGAAATCAAGGGGAAGTGTTGGGTTTTTAGGGTGCGCAAGGATGAGATCTTGGACTGAGACTACCTTAAGAAAATTTTTGTAGTTGCCCATGAATTTTTCAAAGGTGGGGGGTCTCTGGCCTGGACGCCACATACTGAGATGAAGTTGTTTTGGAGCGAATGGCTATGAAAGGGCATTTTGGAGGCTTCAAAGCGAGTTTAACCCTTAGTAGGATCTGAGTCGCCATTGATAGACTGAATGGCCAAGAAAAATCCGGTCTTCTCTCTTCTGGAGGAAGAACATGACTGATTTGCTTGACAAGAATGGTGGGTGAGGTTTGAGGAAGACGATGGTCATTGATTTGTTAAGGGTGTCATGAAAAGGTATAACAGTCATTTCACGTCCAAAATATATTCCACGTTATCACTTAATGTTGAGTTGCTAACGGACTCTTATTAATTTTTATGTAACAAAAAAAAAAAGGAGTGAGTGTATGAAGTGGTTATTAGAAACCTCAGGTTTATTAAAATGTTTTAGGCAAAATACAGGGGGTGTACACGTAATTTTCCCTAAGAGATATCCAAACACAAAATAACCACATTTAAGAGCCATTCGATATCTGCGATGCGCATTGAGGTGGCCCACTGATGTTCTAATATCTGCAGGTATTTGACAATTCTGTGGGTTCTGAAGTACTTAGGATCGAGGAGAGTGTTTGTCCGTAGATACAGGGTTGGCGGGGGCGTTCTGCTTAATCGGGGACCGGCGTGATTGTTGAGGGGCTCACTTAGGGTTTCTACCGTCAGGTAATGAAAAATTACATTTGTGATCTTCGGTTTGCAGGGTTTTGAGCATAAGGAGCTTGGATAACTCTGCATGTAACTAATGTGTTTATCAAGGGTTTACACTTATAAGGTTCAAGTTTTTCATTTAATTATTTTTTCTTGCTGATGCAGCTGCTTATCATGTCATCAAATTTGCAGAAGGATCCTCCAACCTCTCCCAGCGATGGTACACAGAATCACTGGATGGATTTTTGGATTCCATTTCCATATTCTTTTCTTGCTCTCGCCTTTTGCACATCATTGTTTTGATTATGAAAATTGATATGTTGAGCAATCAGGTTTATTTTATGGTGGTCTTGTAGTGAAGTGAGTTGGCGGTTTTAGGTAGCGAATCTGGCTTGGCATTTTACATGTTAGAAATTGTCCATCGTTTCATACCCCTCAAAACAGAGTTTGTCGATGGAAGTTCTAATGGTTTATGGCTGACTCATAAGTAGTTCTAATGATTACGTGGCTAACTCATAAGTAGTTCTAATGATTATGTGTTTTGCGTCACTCATTTAGTCGTACTACTATAGTTATCCACTCTGAACTGTTTCTTAGAACAACATATGTAGTTTAAAAATCTCCCACGCCCCATTCTTCTTTTTCTTATAAGTTGTGAAAAATTGATGTTGGGCTATGTTTCTTACCAAAGTTTCCTTTGAGTACTGTTTCTATTGTCTCTTATATCGTTACCGGCTGCTAATTGGACTTGATTGGTAAGCCTATGACTGCATTAATTATAATCATTGCTATCGGAATGGGATATAAATTTTTCTAGTGATTAGTTTAAAACCATTTTAAGATCAATGGTTGATACGAAGTTCTGTAGATTTATCTATTCATGTCTCCTGATGTGTAGTTACTAGCTAGTTAAGAATTTTCTTCAATCACAACTGCAGAAGCAGGTTTTGGCCCTCCGCTGATTCAGTGTGTGCAAGTCCCAGGGAGTAGTGAAACTTTGAGGCCTGTAGCCGATCCCGCGTCCTTTCTTTATAGGGCTGCTGGCCCGCAGCGAAGAACCGCACACCTTTTCTTCGCTATTAGAGCTACAGGCCGCCGGCCTCCGACCCCCAACCACTTCTTCTAATAAAAGACTATAGAATAAACATGCTGGAATAACTCTGACCTTATCCTCAGGACCTGCTTTGCGATGTATGCCGCGAACCCCTGGCAAACGAGGCCCTTATTTTGAAAGGAACCTGTCTAAACACCTGTAAGCAGAGCGGTACACGAGATCAGCAGTTAGTGTCTCGACGGAGAAATGTTCTCTAGCAAGTAGGGAGTCGAGCCTCCCGGGTGTACGAGCTGATCTATGAGCACCCTTGCGTCTCTCTCATATTATAGCTTGGTTACGAAGCAACTCTGAAGCGAGATTCATCTTTTCTTTTTGGGTAAATTACACGTCACCCCCTGGCTTTTGAAAATACCCCCTGGCTTTTGAAAATACTCAAATCATCCCCTGTATTAGACCCCAATATGACAAATTAGTCCCTACCGTTAGTTTTTTGCTGTTAAGTGATGATGTCAGCCAGTTAAATAAATTTAAATCCCTAAACTACCCTTGGCATTCAAACATAGATTTTGAAGGGTAGTTTTGTAAATTTAATTCTAATGTTTTAGTACAAGGGTAAAATAGTCCTTTCACACCAATAACTAACAACAGACTAACACCATTACTATAGAGGGGGACGAATGTGTATTTTCAAAAACCAGGGGGTGATTTGAGTTTCGTTTGAAAACCAGGGGTGACGTGTAATTTACCCGTTCTTTTTTGTGAAGTGCTTTATTACTTTCTGTTTTTGCAATTCCTTGTTAAATACCTCCAATTACAGGTTGATATTGAAAAATAGTTTGTCCATGGTTTATAAGGGAAGTTGGTTCCAGATATACTCCATTTGCTTTAGTTCATATTCTGACGGCATTAGCTACACGTGAAACTAAGGAACGCCCTTTGTGTACTCTCTTGGGGTCTTGACCTTCATAATTTTGGTCTGGTTTTCTAATATAAGTGCTTATGGAGGAGAGAATTTTTGGCAACTTAAAATGAGTCACCAATTGGGTGTGATTTGGTTCCCAAAAGCTCGGTAAGCCAAAAAGAAGAAATGGCCATTTCAAAGTTTCTGGTTTATAGGTTCAACCCAAAAATGGTCTTCTAGGGTTGGATTTGTGTTTCTACATAGGGTTGTTCAGTGAGTGAAAGTAGTTGTCACGAGTTGGGTGGCTTATTAGATACGGTCAATCCAAGTTTGATTTGTTTTTCTTGGGGGGGGGGGGGGGTTGGCCTCTAAATCTGCTGAAGCAGGGATAATTTGAGGATTCTTAATTTTTGAGGGGGACTTGATAGTGATTAGAGTCTTTATGAGGCCTTTCAATGGTGGGTGACTGGCATAGGAATGTTATATCCTAGATGGTTTGGTCTCAATTAGTAGTGCATTTTGGAGTTCTTTAGTGGTTAGAAAGAACTAATACTATTAGGACTTGTTTCACCCAAGGCATGCTGTACTTGTACATTCTTTGTTATAAGAGAGTGATTCTTCTTCATGTCGACTCTATTCTTAAGCGTTATACTGTTCTTCCTGCACCCCATAACAAACACATCTGTCCCAGCACCTCATTGTTGAAACTCTGCCATGCAAGTACCCAAACCTGCTCTTATCAATCCTTGCTCAGTTAGCTAGCCTATCCATGGGGTGACTTGAATCAGCTTGCTATTTCTTCCCACTTCTGACAGAATCAATTCCAGTCCTTCTTCTAATCACTATCCACCATTTTCTAAATCCTAACCCCAATTTTGCCCCGAAAATCCTAATTTTCAGTGCTCCTTGCACTATCCACCATTTTCTAAACCCTATCCAATTGCTTTTCTGGGTTGTTGCTTCATTGATTTCCTCTGTGTGCTATAAGTTGTTGTGAAACCCTAATTTTATATTAACTTAAACTAGTAAGCCTTATCTGAAGTCTGAACTAAATGGGGTTGGCTACATGGATCCTATTTTTCTATTCAACTGTATTCAAATCCATCTATTCCAGAAGACACCACTTCTCCCAAAGTCATTTTAGACCTGCTCCCTACTCTTTTAGCTCCTCCATCCTGGTGCATTCAGAGATCTTCATCGAGGGTTGGTTTGAAGATAACAAGGTGGATTATTAAAGTGGTGAATGCAAGCCCTCTAACATTGTTCAGCTCAAATGACATGTGTCATTTAGCAGGTCTGCTGCAGTTTAGTCATGTTTGCAAATGGTGGTTTCTCTAGATGTGTTATGAGAATCTGTAGACATGAATGCCAACATTACTTATTAGGAGCTTTAATTTTGACGAGTTAAATATTAAAAGTGGAGATCTATGTTGAGTGGGAAAGATTTGGTGAAAGGGTGATGTAGTTCGAGGAAGGTTGAAGAGAAGAAAGCCAGCACCAGCCAGCCTAGGCCTTTGGGCCCAGTTATTGGTCTACTTTTGTGGGCCAGATTGAGGCCCACTACCATGTGTTAGACTGTCCATGTGTGGGGGACTCTTAGTAGCTTTATTTAGTATCTATTTTGATATAGGCATATAGCTTTATTTGATTCCTATTTTGATATAGATTTCTTCTATGTAGTAGTATTTTCTAATATAGGGATTGTTTGTATTTTGTTAAAGGGCTGCAAGTTAGATTCTCTTTTGTATTTAGTTTCTAATATGAGGATTTCAATTTTGTAAGGAGATCTCCTTTCCCACTCAAAGAGGGATCCTTGTTGCTGTTTATCAATTAAAAAGGGGCTTCCTACACACACCCACGATTTGAGTTGAAGAAATTGGCTTGCTGCCTTTGTGTGCTGTGAGAGACCGACCAAGGCCACAGGTGAGAGGCCTTGGTCATATCCCTTCTTCTTCTTCTTGGTTTGTTCTGCAGTGCTCTATATCCAGGTCTGACTTCTTGCCCACGTATGGTATTGTTTAGTTGTTTCTTTTCCTAAATCCTTTCCAGTATTTACTACAATCGGTTGGTAAGAGGTTGTAGCTGTTGGAGAAGTCTTCTTATCAGCTTAAGAGACCTTTTGGTTCTTATTTTCTGACTTGTATGATTATCTGTTGAAGATTGTTATCAATTAAGGAGTCTAAGAGGTTGCAACTTCCTATTTTCGTGGACCACAATTACTGATTCTTCTTGGATCAATCTCTCTATCGAGATTCGAGATAAGTGTCTTGCCTTCCTAATCTCCTACTTTCCTGGACAGAACCAAATAACCAATTACTCTGTTAGATGTCAGACAATGACACTCGGCTGTCTGAATTTATTCATCAAATAATTCCAAGTTAAGCTTCCTATGGATAACCTGGATTCCATTGAATTTTTGGCTTTTGTTTATCTTATCAAAGGGACTACTCAACCAGAAAATTATCATAATCAAAGTTGTGGATTTCACCCAAAATTTTTTTCTCTTTAATCTGGTCTGTCTTTGTGACCTATGATCCTGCCTGTTTGACAGCATCTGAAACCTATAATTATGTTAACTAGATTGCATTTAAGGGTTTATATAGTTTGGGTGTATTTGCTAGGGTTGATGATAACTATTATGTAGTATAATGTATTGACTTTTATTCAGCTAGATGTGCACCGCTTTTGCACATGGGTTCATTCAACCGATGTTCGACCAGCTCTTGATCAAGACCCATAATTTATGAAGCTGATTTGTTCTTGAAGTGTAATATGACTATTTCAATGTGGTGGTCCTTCTCACATTTATAATTTATTTGCACTGATGTGGGTTTCACACATGCAACTAAAAGTGACTTTCAATGGCCGTCAATTCATTTAGAGCTGAGTTTTTTGCTAGACGGGGTTATAACTCCCACAATATTTGAAGGTGTTGAAAGATTTTCTTCTTCTTCTTCTCTGTTGAAACTTATAGTAAACATGTTGTTTTGCGCACTTATTAGTGATAAACATCTTTTGCTTTTTTGCCTATGAAAAAAAGCAAACATATCCATAGAATGAGCATCAGGGATTTAGTAATCGGTATTGGTAGCGATCTTGGCCGATACCGGATCGGCCCGTATCGGTCTGTATTGGACGAATTTACTCCTATTTCTTTCTTTAAAAATCAGTGTTTAAAAAAAAAAAAGTTTTTAACCTTAGTCCATACCGATCCACCGATATAGGATTGTCAAGGAATTGATATCGGTCTCTGTCAATACCGATATGAATTGGCTGATCTGACCGATATGATATCGGTTCCTCAAACCATGATAAGCATAATCCTGATGGAGGGTGTTTGAAATGGGTGAGTTGAACGACAATGAAGGATAAAGCCGTTCAGGAGTGAACTGGAGGGTTGGTGTTCCACATATGTGATATATTAGGGAGCTTATTGAGATGCAACTGTAATAAAGACAACTAACACTGACACCATTGGTGAGAAAGGAGGGTGGTGCAATCCGGGTTGGAAGAACCCTTATTGGATCGCTTATGGGCCCACCCAAATAACACAGTTCAACAATTGAAAGTTGTTGATATAGATCGAAGCATGAAGAAGACAGACAGAATTCCCCCCAAAAAAGTTACCGTTCATATGGATAGTACCACGAGTTACTGTTCACGGGGAAGATATGGACTGCTGGTGTGAAGATTAGGTGCTGGATGCTGGTGGAATATTCTATTAAAAGCTGCTATTAAGTCAGTTTCTATTTTGGCATAGACCTAATTTCTATTTTATTAGTTATTTGTTTCTAAATTAAAGTTTCTATTTTAGTTGCGTAGCTTTTATTTAGAAGTTTCTATTTTAGTTTCATTTCTTGTAATCCAAGTCTCAGCCTTATAAGAGACTTGTTATTTTATTGTTCCTATTTTTATAGTTTCCAATTTTAGGACTTGTCTTAAAACTTTCTAATTTTTGTAACTTGAGGAGCAAGTCATTGCTATGTATTTATTTGTAAGGCTCTTAGAAGCCTAGGAGACGATTTAATGAAGTTGATTATTGTTGCTTTGAGCTAGTTTTCTCTTGTCCATGTGTGTGACATGAAGGGCTTCGGAGGCCTGGCTGAGAGAGCCAAAATCCTAGGCCTGAGAGAGCCGAATCTCCATATCCCTTTTCCCTTCTTCTCTTATTCAATTCCCTACTGTTCCTGCTGTTTTGTGATTGCAATCAAGTGCTGCTAGCTGCTACTACATCTGTGAAGACCTAGAGAGCATCCTAAACAACAACTGAATCTGCTGTTGCTGTCCAGAGGCAAAGAAGACCACTTTCCACACTTGCGGCTGCATCAGTTCCTTGTTCACTGCTGCTGATTTGAAGGTCTTGATCTCAGCAGTCTTCCTCCCAATCAGAGTGATACTTGGAGGACTGCTTCGGGCCCCTAAGAAGCTCACTGGACCTCAGTCTTGAACCTGCTTCTGTTCCTTTGATTGTATCAATCCTGCTGCAATCGATCTCCCGCTGGTTTCCTTGGTTGGAGGTCAACTTTTGCATTAGTTGTGGCAAAATTGTAAATATTCAGATTATGTGAGGGTTATTAAGGAAGGCTAAAAGAATGGACAAAATGGGTAATAAGGTTTAAAGGGTAGGGATCAACTTGTAACAAACAAAATTAAAGGACAAAACAGAGGTAAGAGTAAAAGAGAGGGGTAATTGGAAAGGGAGGGGTTATGGTGACATTTAACAACCTGTCACCGTGGTCTTCTTCTTCCTTTTGTACAGAACAGAAACCATCAGTAACACACTAACACCTCTTGGTTTCGATTGAAGAAACTCAATCAATTGGAACCCAATCAAGCTGGAATTTTCAGGCTCGGTTTGTGACTGAAGACCTGACTGGTTGCAAGCAACATTACAACCAATAATCAATTGCAAAATTAGAGTAAGTTTTCTGAAAGTAATTCCAGCGGAGAGTAGAGAACCAGCTTTGAACTCGACTCTGCAACTCACAACCACGACCGGATTAGGGGCTCAAATTCGGCAGATTCGGCAGGGTGGGTCGCTCTAAGGTAAGTAGATGATTTCAATATTCTGAGAACAAAAGGAACAGGGATTAAGGAGATCAATGGTAACACTTTGGGGAGAGGTGGTGCAACTCATGTTAGAACAGAATAGGGGTTGCAGAAGGAGGAGAAGAATGGAAGAAGAGGGGACTCACAGGGGAGGGAAGAAAGAGAAAATGGGATGCGAGAGAGGTCGAATAATAGAAGAAGGGGGGGGAGAAGATCGTGCACGCGTACAACCGGCCTCGCAGGTTTCAACCAAAGCTCAACTTTTCATTTTTTCAAGTCTGAAATTTCATCTTAATACAAGCTATTTAAAAGAAGAAAACCCAACTAGCAATGGGAACCTATTTAACTAGGAAACAAATTCTAACAAGGAAACTCTGAACAATTGGGAAACTAAATATCCTATGTATCCAAACTTATAAAATTAAAAGATTACATATTTTTTAAAGAAAATAAATTTCTAATTATCCTACTAGATTTAAAACCCAGATTTGGATCCGGTTCTTGGTCTGCATTCCCAAACGGGTTCGGGCTGATCCATGGAAGCGCTCTTGCATCGGAGGAACCTTTGTTTTTTTTTGGGGGTTGGGGTGGGGGTGGGGTTTGGTACAGAATCTGTTGGTTTAAGTTTTAACTGTAATATGGGAGGAAGTCTTTGACTGCCACTTTCATTAACTAGAATTGATTCTTGGAGATGCCCTTTTCATGTTAATGGAAAATTGGAAACCAATATGGTGTTGATTTTGTGTTTTCTATCGCATTATTCATGAATTCTTGGTTTTAACCAGCATTTTCTAGAGATTTTTACTACATAAGTTTTAAGTGCTATTCTTTACACTTCCATTTTTTCTTTTCCAGAAGAAAATTTTGGTTCATCAGAGGGCAAATCTGAAACATCTTCTGTCGAGCCACAGTCAGGACAAAGCAGGGCGGCTTCTGGGCCAGCAGCCGGATTTCCTTCCAATCCTTTTGATTTTTCTGCGATGACTGGCCTCCTTAATGTAATTTCTCCTCGTTGCCTGCTTAGTATTACTTCTTAGACTCGAATGAGTTGGGCAATCTGAATTGTTTTGTATTGGTTACAATAGAGTCATTTTTTATTTCACATTCTTGCATTCTCCTTTTTTTGTTATTGCATCAGTAATATGCTATAGAATAAAAAGCATTGGATATTTACCACCAGCATTAAAGAAATGAATTGATTCAGATAAGCATGCAGAAGAGAAGCTTGCATGGCCCCTTTTCTGTAATACTTGGTCCTTCATATGTGGCTGGCATTTATATGTATAACTTGTTAATTCACCACTTTGGTGACAACAAATATATATTTGTTGTCACCAAAGTGGTGAATTAACAAGTTATTCTTACTTTTTTTTGTCCCTTGTCTTATTCCCAAAAGTAATTTAATGTAGGGGTAAAAAAGGGTTTTCAAAAAATTGAAAGTCATTTCATGCAGCTCCTATTTGAAAACTCTTTTTTACCCCTGCATTAAATAACTTTTTGGAATAAGACAGGGCAAAAACAGTAAGGTTACAATCTTGTTGTAACCAACCTTGGTTATATATATTTTAATCTCTTTCTAGTTTTACAAGTTATATCAGTAGCTGTTACTTCGGTTACTTCTTTAGTGACAGGAAGCTGCTCAGAGAGCAGTCAAACAATAATACATATAGTAGATCTGCATCTTCTTCTAGTATTAGCATGTATGCCGTTGTTGAAAAATTATGTTTTTTCGAAGTTGCACCAGATTTTTTGGGGAGTGGTGGGTGATCACATGGGGTGATCTTAATGCTGTAAAGGGTGATTTTAGCAATCTCCACTGATCATGTAGAAATTAGATGGAAGCAGAAATAGAATTACATTGATTAAGCCTGGGGAATCAAAGAACTGAATCCAATGGTAGAAGGAAAGCAAATCGCATTAGTAGAATTGAAGTACGGGAAGAGTTAATGTTTGATGAGGAGGATGTCATATGTGGAAGATCTTGAGAACAAAACTTTATGTACTTCCGATGGGGTTTACAATTGTAACCTCAACCTACTTGGAGGTACTGAATGCAGTTAAAGAAATGGAAAGTTGTGAACTTTTTTAGTCCCAGTGGTTTATTTTGATTTTCGACAGAGGGCAGTGGGCTAGGGTAATAAACAATACTTGTTTTTTTTTGTCTCTCACCCCATGGAAGGAGGAAGGAGAACAGTCAAGAGACAACTGTAGTCTAACTAGTGTTCTACAATTTCAGGTAATATTGAGACAAGTATCGACACACTGGCTATTGCAGTTGCTGAAAGAATGTATTGATCTGCACCAAGGATCATGATACAGGCAAGACTGCCCGATTGGGCCTGGACGGGACTAACTTTGGGTTATGGATGGGTTCTATGGGCCTTGGACTAGTTTATGGGTTAAAATTGTAACAGGCCCAAAATATGAACCCAGTAATCGGTAGGTTAGGGTCAACAATATTTCAGTAATTCAGTTAATTGTATTTCTTGTTTTCCTAGTGTTTTTTCAGAGTTTAAAGTCAGTTTTAGGTTTTATTATTTGCTTTTGAGTTAAACTCTTAGTACTAGTCTAAATTAGTTACCTAGTGTCATGAGGAATTATAAATCGTGTCTAGAAAAAGAATTCCTTTACTATTCTGATTTATTTTTGAGTCATTGTCTAAATAGGATTTTAGGGGTTAGTCTAGTCTATAAATAAAGTGTCAGTCCTCTTCTGTCACACATTTTTTGATTGAGATTAATAATATTCTGGTTATGGCCTGAGGGAATGTTTGCAAGAAATAATAACCGCAAGTGTACGGATCAATCGTAGCTAGGGTCGAACTCAAGGAGATGTACGCCACTCTATCTTACTACTTAAAAGCAATGCAAAGTGAACCAAATTAATTAAATTGTTGAATTAAACTTACGGATCCTAACTCAAAAGCATTTACGTCCTACCACACATCCATCTAACCTATATTGCATCTAACGCGGATTGACGAAATTGGAGGAAGTAAATGGCCACAACCATACAATCAAAAACTAAAAATCAAAGAAATAGAACTAATTAATTGAAGCTTGAACCGGATTGAAGTTGATGTCACACTTGAAATGGCGCTACCAAATTAATTGAAGCTTGAACCTGATTGAAGTTGATGTCAAACTTGAAATGGTGCTACCAAATCTGAAATTTAAACAAAAGTAATTAAATTAGAAGCTTAGCATAATGCATGATGATGATGATAAACAATAAAATAAAAGCATGGAAGAATTTAGAGCGGTAGAGAATGAGAATAAAATAAAAATAATGGAGAATTAGAGTCCTACTAGAATGGAGAGAATAGAGGTGGTGAGAGTGTGATTAAAATAAAATTAATGGAGGAATTAGAAGGTTAAGAAGAAGAAGAAACTAAAAATAAAAATAAGAGATTAAGAAGAAGAAGAAACTAAAAATAGAATTAAGAACTAATACTCCCTTCTACCAAAGTTGAAAGTACATGAATTAATTAGGCCTTGCATGAATGAAATTGAAGAAGCTTGAACACTTGAATAATCCTTGCATGGCTTCCTCTTCTAAATCTCCAAGTCTTACCACAAACTTAGGAACTTAGACTAGAAAAAGGATTACAACCATATTGAAGACATAAATTAAAGCTTGAATTAAAATCATTACAACCATGGAATTAAATTCATGAAATCAAAACTAAGACTAGAAAGCCAAAAATTAGAAGGAGAATAAGAGAAATTTCACTACCTTTTTTTTTTTGTAAATGAATATATTACTGAACCCCAAGAGGGGGAAAGGAAAGGGGAACAAATGTACAAGAAAGAAAAGAATAGAAGCAGGGGGGCGACCAGCCAGCCTACGCAGGGGAGGGAGGCCGCAAAAGGGCAATATCAAGGCCCCAAAAAGTCAAAATATGCCTGTTTCTAAAGTTGTCCTTGCTATGTCTCTGACGGATACAGCTAAGCTTGGAAGAAACATTGGAGGAGATGGCTTTCCAAATCGTATCGAAGGATCTAGATTTGGAAGTCCATCTCCTAATATTTCTTTCCATCCAGATATGGTGAACTGCAACACTAAAAACAAGCTTCTCAATAGTGTCACATATTGAGTTCCTTGGAAAAGTCTTGAGCAACCATAGCCATTCACGGTCAAAGCTCCTGGCCCTTCTAGTCCGCGGCCAAATAGATGACAAGGCCTTGTTCCAGATGGTGGAGGTGAAGGGGCAATCAAAGAAGAGGTGATTGGTGTCTTCTCGGCCAATCCAGCAAAGGTTGCAAGAGGGGGAGGCTGGGATGGTGCGGTGGATGAGGAAGGCTTGAGTGGGCAGGCAATGTCTGAGGGTTCTCCAAACAGTGAGGCTATGGCGGGGAATGTGGCCAGTAAACCAGACTAGGTTGTGCCAGGGAATAGGAGGGCTAGGGTCCCTACAGAGGTTCCAAGCAGAAGAAGAGGTGAAGGTACCTTTGGAGGAGGGAAGCCAGGTAACCCGGTCCGCTTGATGGGGAGTGTTGGGCTGAATGGGGGGGAGAGTTGGCCAGATCCGAGAGATGATGGTTGGATTAAGGTTAGGAGGGGGAGACCAACGGCCAGCGGAAATGAGAGCGGAGACTTTGGCACCCTTAGGGAGGCCAGAGGAATAGATTGCTCTTGGACCAAACAGGTTGTAGAGGATACCAAGAGGGTGCCAAGGGTCAAGCCAGAGGGAAGTGGAGGTGCCACCCGCAATGGAGATAGAGATACCCTGGAGAGCAAGAGGGCGAAGGGAGAGAATCTTACGCCAGATCCAAGAGGAGTCCGTCGGGGTTTTGACCGTCCAAATGGAGTCGGACTTAAGGAGGTAGGACTGGACCCAGGTGACCCAGATTGAGTGTTGGTGGGAAGAGATTTTCCTCAGAAGTTTAAGAATGCCCGCCTTGTTAGAGTCACGAATGCGGAGGCCCAGACCGCCCTCCGATTTAGGGAGGCATTTGGACTTCCAGCTGGCCGAGTGGAGAAATCTGGTGGTGTCTTTTCCTTTCCAAAGGAAGGCACGGAATATGCGTTCAATGGCCCTAATGGTGGTGTTAAGATTATCGTGTTTAGGTGCTTGGGGTTATTTATGTCTTTTGTGGTTCTTTTTAGTTAGTTCTAATTAGTTTTATGTCTCAAGGGTATTTTGGGGTTTTCTATTGTAATTCATTAATGTTTTATTATAAATAAACATCTCTCTCACGATTTAGTTATTAAACTAAATCGTGAGAAGTCTTTTCTCTCTCGGTTTTACTCTCTCTTCTTTTCTCAGGTCTTCTTCTTCTTCTTTGCTTTCTTCTTCTAGTTGTCTTGCTACAGGTTCGGTTTTAGATTCAGTTCTGCTACAGGTGGAATTAGGGATGTTGAATATACCGGTCCAATAGAGGTAAGAGGCTTGAAGGACTGAGCAAATACATTCGAGTCTTCCAGCATAGGAGAGGAACTTGCCTTTCCAGAGCTGGAGCCGCTTGCGAATGTTATCGAGCATAGGAGTACAGTGGTGGCTGGAAAGCCTGGTAGTAATCAAGGGAAGACCTAGGTAGGTGACTGGAAGGGAGCCAATAGTGAAGCCAGTGAGCTGACGAAGAGTCTCTTTGGTAGAATCCGGGATACCAGAGAGGAAGATTTTGGACTTGAGGAGGTTGACACGAAGGCCGGAGAGAGATTCAAAGAGGTGAAGAGAGTCCATGATGGCGGAGATAGAGGAGTGGGAGGCCTTGGAAAAGATCATCAGGTTGTCTGCAAAGGCTAGATGTGAGAGATTGATGTGCTTGCACTTGGGGAGGGGAGATATGAGATGAAGGTCAGTCTTAGCTTAGAGGCTTCTAGAAAGGACTTCCAAGGCAAGGGAAAAGAGGAAAGGAGAGAGGGGGCAGCCTTGGTGAATGCCTACCTTGGAGCGGAAGAAACCTGCAGGGGTGCCATTGACAAGCACAGAGAAGGAGGGGGAAGAGATGCAGGTATAGATCCAACGGACAAAAACAGGGGGGAAACCCATGAGGGAGAGAACATCACAAATGAAGTCCCAACGGATCAAGTCAAAGGCTTTGTGAAGATCGATTTTCAGGAGGGCCGCGGGGGAGTGAGATTTGTGGTCAAATCCTCTAACAATCTCAGAGCAGAGAATAATATTGTCCGCAATGCTTCGGCTGGAGATGAAGGCCGATTGGTTGGGGCTGACAAGGGAGGGAATGACAGCCTTGATTCGGTTGGCAAGAATCTTAGCAATGAACTTGTAGATGAGGTTGCAAAGAGAGATGGGCCGAAAATCAGACAGAGAAGAAGCCCCATCTTTTTTTGGGATAAGGCAAATAAAGGTCTGGTTGATCTGAGGAAGTTGACCCGGCTTGAAGAAGAAATTGCGGATAGCTTTGAACACCTCACCTTTGATAGAGTCCCAGCGGCTGAGAAAAAACCCCATACTGAAGCCATCTGGGCCAGTGGCTTTATTGGCCTTGTGGGAGAGGATAGCCAAAGAGATTTCCTCATCGGAGGGAATGGCAATGAGGGAGGCAGAGAGGGAAGAGGGGATGAATTTATCAATGAGCCCCGGTGGGATAGGGGTAGGGGAGAGGGAGGGGTTGAAGAGAGAGGAGAAGGAGGAGACGGCCTCTTTAATATCAGTGGGGGAAGTGAGGGAGGTACCATCAGCGGATGTAAGATGGGAGATGGAGTTTGAATTTTGCCTGGCTTTAAGGGAGCGATGGAAATAGGCGGAATTCGAATCTCCAAGTTCTAGCCACTTGGATCGGGATTTCTGGTGCAGGAAGCTCTCCTCGAGCAGGGAGAGGGAGGAGAGCTCTTCGGAGAGTCTCTTCTCATCAGAGGCAAAGCCCGGGTTGAGAGGGTCAGACTGGAGCTTAAATTGGACCATTGAAAGATCAGACCGACAAGAAGAGAGCCTGGAGAGAATATTGCCGAAGGTGGAGAAATTCCATCGGCGGAGGGCCACTTTGGTGTTGCGAAGCTTTCTAGCTAGGGCAATCAGGGGCTGCGAAGGGGCCGAGACCGGGATTCACCAAGCTTTCACGATAGTGTCGTGATAAAGGGGGTGAGAAGTCCACATGTCAAAGAATTTGAAAGGCTTGGGACCAAACGAGGAGTAAGGCTAGATGTGGATGAGACAGGGGCAGTGGTCTAAGAGACCTTGGAGAAGAAAAGATGCGTGGGAGTGGGGAAAGGAGGATAGCCAGGCTTCATTGGCAAGGAAACGATCAAGCTTGTAGGCGATGCGGTCCGGGCCGACACGACGGTTGTGCCAAGTGAGAAGGGATCCAGACCAATGAAGGTCGTCCAAACCAAGATCCTCAATGCAATCATTGAAAGGATCCACCGCCGAGAGATCAATGGGTCTGCCACCTACTTTCTCAAGTTGGGAACGAACCACATTGAAATCACCGTCGATTCCCCAGGGGAGAGAGTCCATGCCGGTCTTGAGGAGGGAGAGATCGGTCCAGAGGGGAAGACGGTCGGTGGCCTGATTGCAAGCGTAGACCACATAAATAAAGAATGGAGAGGGAGAACTGTGAAAGGAAAGACGGAGATGGACATATTGAGAAGAAGAGTAGGAAAGGGAGATACTGCGCTTGGAGGGATCCCAGAGAATCCAGATCCTGCCAGAAGGAGAGTGGTTATAGTTGGACAGGAAGGACCATGAAGGAGCAATGGAGGCAGCGATGCGGGACGCGTTGTCCTGAAGGACACGTGTCTCAAGGAGGGCACAAAAGGAAGAGTTGGAGGATTTGATGAAGGATTGAATCTCGAGGTGCTTAGCCAAGGAATTAAGGCCTCGGAAGTTCCAAAGAAATCCAAAAAACATGGAGACTATTGGGATTGGGTGGGCACCGAAATCCTAGGAGGAGTGCTTCTGTGACGTCTGCGGGTGTAGGCAACAACTGGGCTAGCGACAAGGGGCCTATGAGAAGGGAGAGGTAAAGCCACCCCAGGAAGAAAGGGGGTGGAACCAAGTAGATCGGGTCAATTGAGTAGGGGAAGGGGGCGGTGGAGACAAAGGGGGTTCCAAGGAGGGGATGAGGGGCACAGAGGTGGATCGAGAGAGGGTTTGAGGGGCACAGAGTTGGTCAAAGGGAGTGGTACTGACGGTGAATGGGGGGGGTGGGCTCAGAGATGGGCTTTGGATTGGGGTAGGATAATTGATATAAGTGGGCTGGGGGTTGGAAAATAGGAAGGTTATAGTTGAAAAAGGATTTGGACTGGGTAATGAGTTTCGGGTGGGCCAAGTTAATGGACCGAGAGAAAGAGGGGGAGGGAGGTGGGGAATTGGGCCGAGAAGATGGGCCAATCAGGGGATTGGGTTGAAGCGCAAGAGGTCTAGAGTTGTGTAGAGGGGGGGGTGATGAGTGGGGGGCAAAGTGGGGGTGGGTAAAATAGGGGGTAAATTAGTAAATAGACCAAGGGGAATAAAACAAGACGAAGAGGGGGGTCAAACCTTGGCTGAACAGTCGAGAGGCTTTCACGCGAATGGCTATTGCCGCTTACCAGGTAACTCTCAGAGACACAATCAGACCTGCAGAAGACCATTTCCGGTAAGGAGGAGATAACGTTGTCAGGCGTATCTTCCAGTTGAGGTTGGTGAGCCGTCAGCAGCGACTGGTCGAGGGTTACTGCAACTTTCTCAGACAACACACAGTGATTCCCAGTGACAGAGACAGCGGCGATGTCGGGGGCAGAAATCGAGGGCTCCATCAAAGGTGGCGTCTTGTCACTGCGACGACGATTCTGGTTGTTCCGGCTGCAGCGACGAGATGAAGATCTTCCACGGGGATGCAGGTCGATCGAAGCATTGGGCTGGTTCATGAAACCTTCGAGGCCTGTTGATTCCATTGAAAGAGGTGTTGTGGTCGACGATGGAACCAGGGGAGTATCCAGAGAGGGCAAGGGGCCTGCTATTTCCATCGATTGGGTTTCTGGAGTCGACGATGGAACCGAAATGGAAGGAGGTGAGATTGAAGGGCTTCCTGGTTCCATCGGAATGGTTGCTGGGGTCGACGATGGAACCGAGAGAGAAGTCTGAGAAGTTGAAGTTTCAGGCACGCCTTCAGGTGCTGTGGTTGAAGTTGAAGTCTAGGATTGTGGCCCCAAAGGGATAGTGGGGACAGGGGGTAAAGTGGAGCCAGGCGAGGAGGGAGAGTTGATGGTGGTTGAGGGAAGGTGGAGGTGGAGGGGGTGGTGGTATCGGGGGGGGGGGGGTAGTGAGTGGTGGTGGCGGTTGAAGAGGGGTTGGTGGTGGAGGTTGGGGAGGTGGAAGCCGGAGGAGGGGGGAGGGAGAGGGGTTGGAGCTCATGACATCACTCATGGGGAATTAGGGTTTAGATTTTTGGATGAGGCTGAGATGAAAAACGAGTGAAATTTCACTACTTAATTGAACAACTTTATAAGAGATGGCTATGGGTATTTATAGGGAAGGAGAGGAGAGGGGAGAAGAGGGAGAGGGGCTCCAAGGTTTTGAGAGCTCCTCTCCTTCTAAAACCGTGGAGGGGAGAGAGTGTGAGAGAGAGGATCCCAAAAATACGAGAATATTCTCTTCTCCTTCCTCCTTTACAATGCTTGAATCCTAAGAAAAAAAGGACAAAAATAGAAAGAGGGAGAAATACAAAGCTTGGCTCCCTAAACCTGCTATGTTCTAAAAAGTGACTTTCTAATTCTATTCTACTGCTTCATTTTCTTTGCAGGAGTCTTCTCCAAGTAAAGTGATCAAGGCATCTTTAATGTTTGACTTTTCAACCTTCCAAGGATGAGAGAATCTTCTCCAAAAGCAATCTATCCATATTCAAATCCCAAAAATACCCTTGGAAAGTTGGAGGAGAGAGAGTGATGATGATGATTCGAATTCCACTCAATGAATTAATTCAAATACCCAAGCTGTCCTCTAGAAAAAACATGGAGGGTGCACCCTTTAAAAACCGTGGAACCCTGGTGCACCCCAAAAAATTGTGGAAGCTTGACGGTATGGGTCCCCCCATGTGGGTAGCAGCTCTTCTCTCTCTTCAAGATTGGAAAATTGCCGAAATGGTCCTGTACTTGCAGTAGATCTCAACCATTGATTAGAAGTACCTTCTTTGATGCCAAAAACACCCTTGAGAAGTGGCAAAATGGCTATGGGCTTGCATTCCAGCTCCTTTCTGACCCATGATTCTTTCCTGGCCTAAAAAGAATAATCAATTGCATGGAGGTCTAAACGAATGCGAAATTGCGTTCCGTCACGTCCATCTTGCTTGAAATTTAGTCCTCTTTACAACCATGGAAAGAAAAATGGTGACTTTACGTGTAGATTCGGTCATGCAGCTCCCGATAGTCCATAATAGCATAAAATAGCCCAAAAACCTGAAAAGCACAAGAAAGCACCGAGTAACTCTGTCCAATGTGGTAAAATGCATGCTTTATGCCCTAAGATTTCACACATAAATGTGCTCATCAGGGAATATTAATCGGGCTTGTGCATGGCTTTATTGTGGGTTCCTACCAGGTTTGGATGGTCGATTGATGATTTGAATGTTTCTTGGGTGCTGTTTTGCTTTAATTAAAGTCGGATCAAGTTTTCAGAAGATAGAAGAAGCCTGGGAAGTTTTAAGCTTTTTGAGGTTAACAGTCTGATGCAGACCTTAGTCTCCTCAAATTGAAGAAGCCACCCTAAGCCTAGGGTTTTAGTAGGAGCCTTAGTTTAGTTATTTCAGCTCTATACTTAGTTTTTATTTTATGTTTTTAATTGAACCGGTCTAAATTGGTTGCATCCAATTGGTTCAATTGGTCTAATTTAAGTGAAATGCTCCTATTGGCTAGTAGGGAATCTTCTTTTATTTAAGTTGTTTTAAGTTGTCTTAAGTCATTAGGGGTAGATGAGTCTTTTCCTTTTAAGTTTAAGTTGTTTTAATCTAACTACTCTCATCCACGATTGAGGAAGGAGAGTTTGAATTGTTTTAATCTAACTACTCCCATCCACGATTGAGGAAGGAGAGTTAGAGTTGTATTATGTTTTGGCCTATGGCCTTATTATTAATAAAAAATCATGGGAAGGCTCCCCCACCAATTATGTTAAAAAAAAAAAAATCGAATTTTGCTGCTCGCTCTGGCTGCTGCTGGTTCTCTCTTCTGAGAATTGTCTTGTGAGTCATATCAAGACCCCTTGTGAGTCATATCAAGGGTGAGGGCTGGTGGATTCCGGTGACTTCTTGCATCTTGTAGATCGGGAGTCCTTCTTCTTCTTCAATCAAGTTTCTCCAAGCTACTGTTGTTGCAGATCTGCTAATTCAGTAAGTGTTTACGGTTTCTGCAAGTTATCCTTCTCTTCTTCTTCCCCCCATCTAACCTAATCGATTCCCCAAAACCCTAGCTTTTCTAAATACATTCCAGCATTCATCCTTCACCTATATTCACCCAAAATCAGAACATAACCTCTCCATACCAGTACCTCCACTCGACCTGAACTGTAAGCCTCCATTGTCATTTAAAACCCTAAAACCCTAAAACCCCATCAAAGATCACCTACTTCCCACCATCAAAACTGCACCAAATTAAGATCGAGTCATCTCCTCACTGCCCTAGCCACTCGATCCAAACCCCTTCCCCAAATTCTCACTTTAAACCTAGTTTCAGCCTAGAATCTAAAACCTAAAACCCAAACCCAAAACCCTAAAGTTCAATTATGCCCAATATTGCAGAATTTTAGAACCCTTCCAAACCCTAATATTTATATGCCATTAAAGCCTCCTAGACCTGCTTATTAAAACCCTATAAACCCCATTACCATTACTCAACCCTAACCCTAATTTCTGCCCTAATTAGCCTAAGCTGTCCCAATCGGCCAGCCTTGTTAGGTGATCCTATTCTCTTGGCTCCTAGTGGGACTTCTCCTACCTAGGACTACATCACAGTCAATTTGCAAAAATGCTTCTTAATCAGGACTTTTTTGTTGGTGAGTTCTCTAACTTTTCTCATGGTTTGAGAACTCGGTTTTGGACTTGGTTTCGGTCAGGCCAAAAACCGAGTTGGACCAAGATCGCGGCGAGTTGGTGCACTTTTTTTTCCTGAACTCGTTCGATGGTTTCGGTAGGTTTTTGACCTCGTTTGGTCATGAAACTTGGTATACAACCTATTTTGGGCCATTTCAACACAATGACACTATCAGATTTTGAAAAATCAAAGTCCAAATAGGAGTTTGACTTGGTGGGAAACCAGGACATACAGTTACTTATGCCAGAAACTAGGATAGAGCACTTATTTATGCCCAATATCATTTAAGTAAGGGCAAATTTCACGGACACCCCCTGTAAGTATTCAATATGTCATCGACTTACCAAACTTGGTCAAAATGTCAGAGACACCCCGTACTTTATGACTTTATTTCAACTTAATCAACTCTGTTAGGTCTCCGCAGTTAAGTGGCTGTTAACTCTTTTTAAACGGCAAAATTACCCTCACCATAATGTGAACTATCCGTAATGCCCTTAACTTTTTATCTGCCTCATGGTCTCTCTGAACATTCGTGGATGATGGGTTGGGGAATGCGAGGGAGGAAATTTTCATCTTTGATTCATTGAAAGAAGAGTATCAATAATTTGGGAATTTTTTCTTCATTTTTGAGGGGGGGGGGTTGAGAAGATTATCGATCGGGCAATAAAACCTAAATTCAGGTAATCGCCGAACGATTGAGATAAAACCCTAATTATCAAGAAAAGCAACAGAGAACCAGAGCAACTAAGAATGCCCTAGCAGAGTTCAGGTCCGTTGCGATTGCAGTTCCATCCAATGGTAAGATGAAATTAATTTTCATTTGTTTTATTTGTTTAAATCTAATATGAGATACCCACTAAGAATTAGTCGCTGGAAAGTTAGTGACAGTGAGCTTGATGATGACTGGACGATGACGATGATGATTCCAGAATCCCTCCTCATGAGTTCTTAGGGAAACAATTTGCAAGGACTCGGGTTGCTTCCTTTAGTGTTCATGAACGGATTGGAAAAACACTCAAAGGTAGGGACTTAAGTAAGGTCAGAAACGCTATTTGGGAGAAAATTGGTTTTCAGGATTAACGAGAAACGAGCAACAGAAAACAGAGACAGAGCAAAGAGAATATTTTTTCCTTTTTGTTTTCATTTGATTTTTCCCCTTATTGGTTCCCCTGCTTAGTGATTAACCTCTTCCTCCACTTTTGGGTTTTTGATGTTTGCTTGGGCGGTTCATTCACAGATGTGACTCAACTCATATAACTCAACTCTGACTAGTATTGATTGAGATTGTAACTAGAGAAGAAAACTTGAATATTTTTTTTTTGGGGTTTCTCTCTGACTGATTCCATTTCCGAGGGCAGGGCAGCAGCAGCAGCTGCTTTGTTCTTTCTCTAACTTTAACCCTAAGTACTGGAAACGAAAGAAGAAAACGAAAAAAACTACAAGCCCAAAGCCCACCCTTTGGCCTCTGTAAAGAAATTCCGGAAATGTAAGCTGACTGTAATGCGGCGACATCAACCCGAATTGTGATGGTTTAGTCCCGGGATCCCATCGGAGCAGAATCTTTTCTAGAGGAGCGATTTTTTCCAGTAGGATTTCGATTGGATCAGACAAATACACGTTCTCTCCGAGTTTCCTCCTTCGTTCCTTCTTCAATCGCCTGACATGGAAGAAACAATCTTCTTTTTTAAGAATTCGATCGATGTCTGTCTTGTCGGTGATTGGTAGCCTCCGTCGCTTATCCAATGATGATCTTGAAACCTTACGGCGGATTAGTGATATAGAGATATGATATGGAGAGATTCTGATATTTTGACTAATCACTAATTGCAGTTTCTTGAAAGCAACCATCTACTGAATGATGCACCCAACGGTAATGCTCCGGCCGATGCGCTGGGAGCTAGTGATGCTCCAGCAAAGTCTCCACCTACACCGGTTGTCGGCTCACCGAATGCTGATTCGCCTTTCGAGTCATGGAGATGAGAGGAGCAGTGAGGGGCTGCCGACAGTGAGAGAGGGAGGCTTGAGATTGAAAATGCCAATCGAGTTAGGGTTTGGGGGAGGGGGTAGATTGTTTGAATAGGGAAGAAGAGGGAAGAAGGGGGAAAGTTGATATTTTAGGGTTAAAATGGACATTTCAACTTTGGGGTTAAAATGGATATTTTATCTTGTTTTTTTAAATAACTAAGGGGTAAAATGGATATTTCACCTTTGGGTACTAACTGTGTTTAACGTCAGGGGGAAGGTTGCCATTTTGACCATGTTTGGTAAGTCTGTGACATATTGAATACTTAGAGGGGGTGTCCGTGAAATTTGTCCTTTAAGTAAATGTTTTACTTAAGATATTATTCATAAATAAGCAAATACCCCCTATTTGAATCCAATAAAATAAATAAATAAATAAATTCCAAAAGGATAAAAAGTCAACCCCCCCTTTTAAGGAATGGACATTTTGCTGCACTTCTGGTGTGCGTGAAAGCTGTCAAAATTGCTCTGAATGAAAATATTTTTTTAGACATCAAAACCAATGAATAGTTTATCGTACTTTTGGTTTTTAGCAATGCTTTATCATATTAAGATTTGTGGAATTTATAGATTTGAGAAACCCCCAACATTTAAATGTTGAAAATTGCACCTACTGCCGAAATTCCAGTTTTTGTTCTTGAACTAGGGGGTTGACTTTTTATCATTTTGGAATTTGATGTTTTAACTATTTTTATTGGATTCAAATAGGGGATATTTGTTTCTTTATGAATAATATCTTAAGTAAAACATTTACTTAAATGATGTTAGGCATAAGTAAGTTTCTATGTGCCAAGTTTTCCCAGCGAGATGACTGAGACCACCGAGATCTCGGTCGAGACAATGCATTCCTTCTATTTCACCTAACATTGCGTCTCGGTTTTGCAAAAAGCCGAGATATTACCCAGATCTCGGTGAGTTCTTGTTCCAAGCTTTTTCTTATTTGGGAGTTACTATTGGAATAGGTTCTCATGAAGTCCTGTGATCTATTCCATAGGTGCCCGTCTTTTGCTAAACAGATGGAGAACCATTTTAGGGTTTTCCTTTTGAAACGGTGTCAGGTTGGTGGGAATGGAGGAAAGGGGAAGAGTTGTGAATAGGAAATGGAAGTGGTTTGTTGACCCAAGAGGGATAAATAGAAAAGCTGTCCAAGTACTGGACTATTCTGGAAATTAAAGAAGAGTGGGAATAAATAGAATTGAAGTTCAGAAACAGGGGCTTTATAGCAATCAAGGAACTAAAACTCGGAACTCGACCAGGTCTCGACCTTGGAAAAAACCGAGTTGACTCGAGATCACGGGCGATCTCAGTCGAGTTGGTGTAATTTTTTTTTTCAACTTGAAGGCTGGTTTCGGTGGGTTTTAGACCTAGTTTGGGTCTGAAACTTGGTACTTAGCCTATTTTAGGCCATTTAAACACAATGGCACTATCAGATTTTGCAAAAACAAAGTCCAAATAGGAGTTTCACTTAGTGGGAAACCAAGACAGACACTTATATAGTTATACCAGAATTTAGGACAAACACTTATTTATGCCTAATATCATTTAAGTAAATGTTTTTTTGTTTTTTTTTGTTTTGAAAGCTTTCCAACAAGTCCAAGATTTCTTTAATTTGATTTATATTGAAGGAGTTATGTATCGGTCAAACTTAATTTAGTGTGCACGAATGCTATCAAAAGCGCTTTGAATGAAAATATTTTTTGGACATCAAAACAAATGAATATTTTACCGCACTTTTGGTATTTAGCAATGTTTTACCATATTAAGATATATGGAATTTTTAGATTTGAGAAAAACCCCAACACCAGAAAGTTGAAAATTGCACCTATTGCCGAAAATCCAGTTTTTGTTCTTGAACTGTGGGGTTGACTTTTTTTCCCTTTTGGAATTTGATTTTTTAACTATTTTTATTCGATTCAAATAGGGGGTATTTGCTTATTTATGAATAATATAAACAAGTGTTTGTTTGTGTCTGTATACCAAGGTTTGCATAGATAGGTGTCTGTATACCAACATGACAGTCTCAGTCATGGAACAGCCTCTCAGACAAGATAGCTTGAGACAGAGTCTAGATCTCGACTCTCTCACGAGATCTGGAAGTAATATAAGGTGAGTTGGGTCGACATCTGGGTTGACCTGAGATCTCGAGATCTCGGGTCGAGATCTCGACGAGATATTGCACCTTTTTTTATGTTGTATCGCATCTCGTCTCGACCCTGGGAAAAACCGAGATCTTGCGAGTTTTAGTTTCATAATAGTAATATCAATGAACTGGGTTTAATTGTAAATATAATAAATCTCATATTCTTCTACCTCTCGTTAACCCAAACCAGTGGAGGGTTCCAACTAGCGACTAAGCTGGACTGTTCAAAACAGAATAGATTGGGCTGAAACTGTAAAGATGGAGTCGCTCTGCCCTGTGATCAGTCTTCAACCATAAATTACTAGGAAAATAGAATCTAGGAGCTCCAATGGAAAAAAAATGTTGCAGAAATTCGGAAAACAGAGCAGGTTTATGAAAAGCTTATAAACAGGTGAAGAAACTGATATGTAATTACAGAATAAAATAGATAACGATGCAAAAAACTTAAATTCCAAATTCCAGGGCTAGTTAACAACTCATAATGAAGTTATGAACAAAAAATAGAGGTCTAAAATTAGTTTTAAAATAAGGTACCGCCTAGGACAGGGGAAGAGGATATGAGAGGTGAAAAGAAGAAGGATATGGGAGGAATAAAAGTAAGAGGGTATTATAAGATCAGACCTGTGAAAGAGGAGATTTTAGAACCGAGAAAAGGGAAGAAGAAGAGCTAGTCGCACAGCCACATCACACAACAGCGTAAGAATCTCAAATCAAGACTTCATTCAACTATCAATATCGTGGGCAAGGCCCTTACAAACATTGTTTTTTAAGAAAACTAAAACACATTCCTAATCTGACTATAACTCTTCCCACGCATGGAAGTTTGTCTCAAACATGACTCCCTAAAATAAGATAAAAATAGCTACAAACTACTATCCTATGTTGGAAATCTAACATAACCAATTAAGTTGTCACATGACCACTTAAACTGACCCAAACTACTTAACCAAACCACAGATTGAACTAAAAATAAGAGAAAAATAAAACTAGTAAGTAGTAACTCTTAGCCATCATTCCTGCATCGACTCTTCTGGTTTTAAAAGAACTTGACTCCGTCGAGTTAGGTCGTACTCCTAAGATACCCTTGTAATTATTTCAATGCCGAGGTGGCACGTATCTTGAGGTAAACGATTGAACTGCAACTCCATGAGTGGGGAGGAGAGAGTGATCCAATATTGAAGGAGGGGAACTCTGTTGTCGCAGCAACGTATTCTTCAATCCATGAGGGAACATTAGAAACATACGCCCTCCTTGCTTTACTTTGGTGGTGTTCCATGCCCCATCGTAGTGAATACCAGCATGTCGTTACTAAGATCGCCCTAGAAGAATGTTGCAGTGCACCAACGAAGTAACTGGGCAAGGCCCATGGTACTATAATGGTCCAAATTGCAAGTGTACTCGCACTATTGTAGTGACCTCTTCTCGAGCTATAGGTCCAAAACTTTGCTCATGAATTTTCTTGAAAAGATGCTTCTATGGAAGGTTGTGTGCTTGAACAAATTTTACAAAGACGAAATTAGCTTCTGCCCAGGTATCAACAACTGTATGAACATCTGTTGAATCAACACCGTGAAGAATACCCTTTGTCTGAAGAGGGGTGCTTTATAAACTTGTCTATTTAAGAATGATGCATGACTAGCGGAGTGAGCTTCTACTTCATCATCATCATCAAGATCATCATCCTATAAAGGATAAGGGTATAAATTTACATCATCATCGTCATCCTACTCTATTGGTTGCTTCCCTGCTACATTTATGGGACGAGACTTATTGGGACATTTACCGCCATAGTGACTCTTCCTGCCACAGTTATGGCTCACAATGTTCTTAAACTGTTCATTGTCTCTGTTAACTTTTGGCTTCTTTTCTTCCACTTTGCAGGGTTCAAGATTCTTTTCTTCAATCCGTGGTGGAGGCCTAGAAACTGAAGGACTCTTGAGCATATTCTTCAGATAAATGTACTTTTCTTCAGTTGTCTTGGCAAAAACTACTGCCACATCAACTGACCTGAAATAAGTGTTAGCTAACTCTAATCGATTCTCAGTACTTAGCCCGTTGATATATCTCATAACCCGTCATTGGTCTGTTTCTTGAAGTCAGCATCTCGAAGATAATTTATGGAGCTCTAGCGTGTAGGTATCCACATCCTTGTTGCCTTGATGAAAATTGAGCAATTTGTGAAACAGTACCTTCTCGTAATTAGGAGGAACGAATTTCTCGTTCAGAATCTGCTTCATGACCTCCCAATTAGTAACGGGTCCAAGTCGCCTGATAAGCCTTGACTGTAGTACACATCCCACCATGAACATGCATACCCAATAAACTTGGTGAGGATGAATTCACACTTTTTCTTGTCTGAAAAGGATTTATAAGTGAAAATCCTTTCAATCTTGGTAAGCCAATCAAGAAATTCCTCTGGCCCCCTTTTAACCAGTAAACCTTGGAACCTCAAATTTGATGCCATAGTCCCTATCAGAAAATTGCCGATTGATGTCCTGGGTTATAACTGGATCAGGTTGATGCCTTCGAGGTGTATCTTCGATCCGTAAGGTATGAAACTGAGGAGCTGATGTAGATGTTAGTGCTTCAACTTGTTTGTCGGTTCTCTTCATAAAGCAAGAATCTCTTTCATAACTTTGTCAAGTTTATCCTCATTCCTCTCAAGCCTGGCCTCAAGCTTGGCCTCACTCTTTTGTTGATTCTCAGCCAATTCCCGATGTAGCTTGTGCAACTCGGTGTAGATGATGTGACCTATCATGGTTAGTAACTGCCAGAAATTTGGCTTTGATACCAATTTGATGCAATCCCGGATTCAATACCTTGATTACGGGTTCGCTATGGGCCCACAAGAATGGTAGGTATTTCAAAATAAAGGTTCAGTGGCAAATCTGTAAATTTTCGAAGCAAACAAGTCATTAAAAGTAAGTAAATAGCTGGGATATACCTGGAGTTAAAATTTCAAAAGAATGGACTATTCCGGAAATTAAAGAAGAGTGGGAATAAATAAAATTGAAGTTCAGAAACAGGGGCTTTATTGTAATATAAATGAACAGGGTTTAATAGTAAGTATAATAAAATCTCATCTTTCTTCTACCTCTCGTTAACGCAAATCAGCCAAGGGTTCCAACTAGCGACAAAGCTGGACTGCTCAAAACAGACCAGATTGGGCTGAAACTGTATGGATGGAATCGGTCTGCCCTGCAATCAGACTTCAACTAGAAATTATTAAGAAAATAGAGTTTAGGAGCTCCAATGGAAAAAAAAAGTTGCTGAAAATCGGAAAACAGAGCAGGTTGTATGAAAAGCTTATAAATAGGCGAAGAACTGTAAGTAATTACAGAATGTAATAAATAAGGGAAATTTATGACTACCACCCCTGGGATTTAAAAATTACGTCCGTACCCCTGAGTAGTAACTCTGTTAGTTTTATTTCTAAATGAATTTTGCCCCTTTTCTTTTTTCTACCATTTTCAATTCAAGCAACAGGTGTTACCCTTTTTTATTTTTTTCCTTCTTCTTCTTCCTCCTCCTGTAATCCCTTTCCTGCAACTCCACCCCCACCCTGCTGCCGATGAAACCCGCCGACCACCTCCCCCACCCGTGTTCTGTGAGATTCCAGTCCAGTTCCAAGTGAAGCTTGGTCCGTATGCTATCTACCTTCTATTCTTCTTCTTCTTCTCCTATTCTTTCTCATCATCTTCTTCTTCTCCCTTCTATTCTTTCTCCCCTCCTTCCTCTCTTTCCTCTTCTTCCTCCTCCACAGAACCAGTGAATAGTTCATTGCAACCCCCTAAATCCTGCAACCATTGTCATCAGTGCCCTCGCCCAGAACCTCTTGAATCTACAACCCCAACATTGCCAGCACCGTGGTCGAGCCCCTGTAATCCCAGGATTCCCAGCAGCAACCATCCCCTGTTCTCCCTTCTTCCCTTTGCATCCTCACCATACAATCCTTTACTCCACTATAAGGGCTGTCCACAACTGCAATCTCTGCTTCACAACGTCCATAGGGGCAGGATACTGTCCCTCGATAAAGGGTATTTGTAATTTTCAGAACTTGCCCTTTTTCAACCTCACGGTAGTTTCTTCAAAAGAGGGAAAACCCAGATTGAGTTTGATGAGAAGAAGTCAGTCATAAGACCACGATTTCGTTGGAGATTTCAAGATGAGAATCCCTACTGTTAGTCTCTTTGAAAGCAAGTAAATAACCAACCCAAACAGTAGGTGAAAGAAGAATTTGAAGTCTGAAATCTACCCAGGCAGTAGCGTAGATGTCAGACATGGTTGCTGAAATCAATCTCATCAGGGGAAGGAATTGGATAATTAGTTCCTAAGGTTTGGGTCACCAATGGAAGGAGAACCCTCCACCGAAATTTCAATCAAATTAGATTAAAAATGTGGGAGATGATTAATCTGAATAGGCCTGCAACTACCGCTCAGGACAGGGATAAATAATAATCGTATAACAAAAAGAAAGTGTAAACACAGAGAAGAACAAGAGATTCCTTGTCGTAGTAGGTGCTTTTGCCTCTGGCAATCAATTCCCTTTCGTTAGTTTCGTTTTAATGAAAGGTTCTTGCTCGCAGGTCGTCGGGGAGGCAAGGTGCTGAACATTCCATTTCCCCATGATTTCAAAGAGCAGCCGAACCCGTAGAGGAGGTGGGGCGGTAGGAAGAATAGAGGACGGTGGGATTAGGGAAAGGGAGAGTGAAAATGGGAGAGGGAAGTCGTGTTTCAAGGGGCTGTGATTCCGGGAGGTCTTGTGGGTTTGCAGGGATGGGAGCAAGCAGGAGGTGGGGCGAGGTTGCAGAGGGTGGTGCGTGTATGACTGTTCCGCATGGGGGTGATGAGAGTTCGTGCAGAGGGTGGGGGTTGCAAAGGGGGTTGGGGAGAAAGAACAAAGGAGGATGGGGTTGTGGCAATGGTGTTCTGTGACGAAGACAAAGAAGAACAGGAAAGAGGAGGACGAGGTGGTGGTGGTGGGGTTCGTGGGTCCATTTTTTACAAATGGGGGTAAATATGGAAAATTACCTTCATTAAGGGTATTACGGGCCTTTAGTTAATATTTGGGCTGCCATCATCACTTAACAGTTCTCATCTAACGGTAGGGGTACTTTTGTAAGAATCTTTCAAAATACAAGGGAGGTTTATGAAATAGATGAAATTCTAGGGGTGGTAGACGCAATTGTTTGAAAACACAGGGGTGGTAGACGTAAATTTCCCAATAAATAATGATGCAAAAAACTTAAATTCCAAATTCCAGGGCTAGTTACCAACTAATAATGAAGTTATGAACAAAAAATAGAGGTCTAAAATCAATTTGAAAACAGGGTACTGTCTAGGGCAGGGAAAGAGGATATAAGAGGTGAAAAGAAGAAGAATATGGGAGCAATAAAAGGAAGAGAGTATTATAAGATCAGAAACCTGTGAAAGAGGAGATTTTAGAGCCGAGAAAAGGGAAGAAGAAGACCTAGTTGCATAGCCACAGCCATAGCCACAGCCACAGTACACAGCAGCGTAAGAATCTCAAACCAAAACTTTATTCAACTATGAATATCATGGGCAAGGCCCTTACAAACATTGTTTTAAAAAAAAACTATAACACATTCCTAATCTAACTATAACTCTTCCCACACATGAAAGTTTATCTCTAACACGATTCCCTAAAATAAGGTAAAAAATAACAGCAAACTACTATCCTACGTTATAAATCTAACATAACCACTTAAGTTGTCACATGACCACTTAAACTGACCCAAACTACTGAACCAAACCATAGAAGTAAAACTAGTAACTCCTAGCCATCATTCCTGCATCAAAGAGAGGAGAAGAGAAGAAATCAGGTTTGGGATTCCAATCCCATATGCACTGCTCAACACCACCAAAACTTTTATCATTTTCTATACTTAAAATCATCTCTAATTGATGGGGGTGTATTATATATATATATATATATTTATAGAGGTCTCATGCACTGGGTATGCCCTTTATATATATAAGACCTAAAATTCCTAAATTGACTCCAAGTCACACTCACACACTCAATAAAGTAAATAATCTCGAAATAGAACTCTATCTAGCTATTAAGTATTCTAATCTAACTAAAACACTTAACTGTTAATCCCTTGTATTAACTTTATCCCCACTTTATGGGCTTATAAGTTAGGCCCATTACATTCAAACCTAAAAAATAAAATGCCCAACCTACGATATAATTAACCAAAGGTCAATGCCTCCAACACCTTATAAGACTTTGAAGCTTGGATATAAGCCTCTATACGGGATTAATGCCTAATGCTATTGCATCATGTAGTTTGTGGATGAATATCTAACGTAGGAGGCTCCAACATGCAGAGGCCTAGCTAGATGTGTTTGTGTTTTGCTGGGGTGGAAATTGTCACCTCCAACTTATCCAGAATGTCGCGATAGGTCAAGGCAACTACCCTATCCCCGATTACGACATCATCACTGAGAATAGGGTTCAGTATATATTTGCATTATATTGTCTTTGATTTGTATAAACTCAGACTGTTATTATGTGCCCGTCCTCTAGGTATTCTTGTGACTAACATGTGAATCATTTAGGAATGAGGGTTAATTCTGCTGCATTGATACAACCCTATGGTGGATGCTTAGGTATACTATCTTTACAGCCTTTTTGTCATTCTATTCTTACAGATCAGGAGAGGAACTGTTCTTCAGTTCTGTGAGACCATAAGAACCCTACTTTATTTGCATTCCAGTTTCAACCCGCATTTTCTATTTCTATCTTGTTGCTATTGTTTGCTTGTGGAAAATATTTCTGCAGTTGTGCTTTTGCACATGAGAGGCAACAATAGACAACTATAAAGAGTTTGGGCCATTGCTGTGTCAATATCTCAAGCAATTTATGCAATTTAGTCCATTGGGTAGAGTTCAGGTTTGAAAGTGTTGATGATATTTTAGGAAGACAAGTCCCCCTGAAGGGGGCTTTCTCCAAGGTCTATGGCCGAGTCTTTGCAATCCGGCTTTTTGCAAGGAAGTTAATGTTGATAGATGTTTCTTAGTTAAGACTAAAGAATGGTTGGTGCGATCCTGGGGTTTGAAAGCCCAATTTGGGTTCGCTATGAGCCCATCCAATTCTACAATAGCCAAAAGTAGGAAGAAAATGACAATTCTGTGAATTAACTGGGGATTTCGAAGGGGGTGGCAATTTGATAAATTAAACAAAATCTTATAGGGTACTTTGGAAGGCATATAGGAGTTGGGATACAAAAGAGATTCTTATTTAAAGAACAGGGATAGACTTGGAATGAAAGGATAACTTTGGATAAAGGAAGAAGGTGAGGGTATTTTTGGAAAACAAAAAAAATGAAAATATGCATATTGAAGAGGGGAGGGTAAACCATAGTTGGCATGGCGATCCAAGTTGGTGGAGGGGTGTTTGATCGATATATCGACACGTCACCCGCCATGACGCCATGGCGATCATGTCGACCATGGCAGAATTGTAATTAAATCCAAAGTTGAATGGCAAACTAGTAGATAAATCAAGATTTATAAGAGCAATGGCAGAATTGAGAATTGTAATTAATCTGAAGTTGTAAAGGAGTGGCAGAGCTGTAATTTAATGGAGTTAAAGAGAAAACTGAATGGGCTAAACAGAATAGCAATAGAGAATATAGGGGGTTTTATGTAAATAATATAAGTTGTCCTTGCAATTTTAAAGACTTAATGTCTTCTTCAACCTTGCAATAACACGATAGAAAGAGAGGCGGTGAACTGGAGTAGTTCTAGCAGAGGAAACTCCTTATGAAGACGATTCTCCCTGCAATTTCTGGAACAAAATCGCAGTGCCAAGGTCTGCCGATCCCAACGAGAAATAGCCCCAAAATTCTGCTGCCAACCGAATGGTGAGATCTGAAACCAGATCTGGCAGATGTCTTAGTTGTAGGTTACTTCGAAAATTTGAATCTCACAGAAAGAGAGACTTCTGGATATGAAACTTCCAGGTATGGATCGCCCAAGACGAAAGAACTTATGGATCAAATCTCAGAATCAGTCGTTGTGTGTGTAAGGATCCTATGATGGCTTTCCAGAATCAGGTAGTACCGCCTAGAAGAAAAAACTCAGAAACCAAGGCTAAAATAGGAGATTTAGGGAAACAGGGACGCCATGGCGTTGGTCGATATGCACATTTCTCCAGCGCCAAGAAGCCATGGCGGCGCCATGACAATTATGGTTTGGATCCATGTGGCCGACCCCATTAAGTTGGGATAAGGCTGAGTTTGTTGTTAATTAGTTTCTTACTTAGATTAGGATTGGGTTGCTTTGTAATTGGGTTGTTTTATTATAAATACATGTATGTGGCTGAACAGAATAGAGACAGAGATTGAAGAGAAAAAAGCTATTGATGAAGCTGTGGGATGCGTCAACGGTGAGATACCGTGGGTGAGAGGATGATGGGCTGAGATAGCTGACCTATTCCCCTCCTTCTATATCCCTTTCTTCTTATCCTTTTATGTTCTCCTTCGTATGTAAACAAAAAAATAGCAACAAGTTTTAGTTATTTAATTTTGTTCCTTATTGTATTGATCCTGCTGCAATCGATCTCCTGCTGGTTTCCCTGGTTCGAGTTCGACTTTGCATTATTTGTGCTTCAAAAACCTTTCAAATAGACCATATAATCCTACTTTGTGGAAGTAAATCCAAATGAAAATATGGGTTCCAAGTGTCAACACCATTGATGCAGGAGCAGTTCCTTTGACCAGGCCGAACCTGTTTGAGAGCCCCAACCAAGAACCAGGCCTGAATTGGGATTTTGGTCTAGTAGAATAAATTAGATATTTATTTTCTTTATTAGGATAATATGCAATATTTTATTTATTTTATTTGATTTTCTTTGGTAGGAGAATGGTACGTAGGGAGACAGTAGTTTCCTAGTTGATTTCAGTTTCCGATTTGAAGAAGGTCACCGGCCTCACACCACACTCATAACCCGTGAGAAAACTCAAACTCAATTTTATTCCATTATCAAATCAGAAAATTCTTCTTCTTATGCTTTCCTCTTTTCTCTCTCTTTTTCTGTTTTCTCTCCTTTTCTCTTACTTTCTGTTATTCCTTTCCTTTCTATTTAGTTCTTCAGAAATAACTCACCGTGTTTTGTTTCTGGTGGTATCAACAATCCAAATAAGTTTGTTTGATCCCTACCAAATCCCTTTGTTTCATTCTTAAATTGTGTATACATTCCTTACCTAAGGGCTATCCAACCTGGGCGATTTGGCACCATCATCCCACGCAGGTAGTGTAATCTGACACGTTAAAGGAACCTGCAACAGTGAAGACCGCCTGATCTGACTTCAGAGGTTCAATACTCAACAATTTCTTGACAATTTGAACCACTGTTGTTCATTCATGAGAGATCTAAGAGTTGAGAACTCCCTCCTGAAATTTCACTTCGATTGGAGCCCAAACAGGTGAGATTGATCACCTGAAACCAACCTGGTTTCTCTGCCTCCTCCTTCTCTTATCAGAGGTTGAGGACAACCTCTTGTTTACCTCATTGGATTACATTGTCAATGTTTTGAACAATATGGGATTCCCTCCAGTGTTTGTTAATTGGATCTACCATTGTATCTCCTCTCCTCAATTATCGGTGCTTGTCAATGGCAGTCCTGCAGGCTTCTTCTCCTCTTCAGTGGGAATCAGACAAGGCTGCCCCTTTCTGCCCTTTTATTTACCCTTGCCTTGGAAGTTCTATCAAGAGAGGTTCAAAGTAAGACCGATCAACATTTCATTTCTCGTATGCCCAAGTGTAAGAAGCTCAAGATCACTTGCTTAGCGTTTGCAGATGACCTCATGATCTTCTCCAAAGCAAATATTTTTTCTGTTGAGACTATTATGGATTGCCTAAACAAGTTTGAAGAATATTCTGGCCTCAAAATCAAATCCCCAAAAATCCCAACTTTTTTTGGTGGGTCTCTGAGATGCCGAAAAAAGTCTCTTTCAAGCATAGACTTCTTTCCAACTGGGTCATTAGCCAGTCAAATACCTAGGGCTGCCCCTTATTCCAGCTAGACTGACAGCTCATCATTGTACTCCAATTCTTGACCTCATGCGAAAGAGGCTTCAGTTATAGATAGGTAAACTCCTCTCAGATACTGGTTGCTTAGAACTTATCAGATCGGTTCTTCAATCTTCATACATATATTGGTCTGGTATCTTTGGGCTTCCTCAAGCCATCATTAAGGATATTGAAGCTCTTATGTGTTCCTTCCTTTGGAAAGGCAAAGATACCTCCCAGTTCCTCCATCCAATAAGCTGGGCATTTGTTTGCCTTCCCAAATCAAAGGGAGTTCTTGGATTGCGTAGAATTAAAGAGGTCAATTCAGCAGGCATTTTAAAATTGATTTGGAAGCTTGTTGACAAGAAGAATAATATCTGGGTTGATTGGATCTATTTTGGGTAGCTTAAGAATGACTCCATTTGGACGGCCCTCCCTTGCTCGGATGCTTCCTGGGTGTGGAAAAAAATTATTAAACACAGGCCCTTAGCCCCGCAGGCTGTTATTTTCAAGATTGATGATGGTGCCTCTACTAAACTTTGGTTAGATCACTGACATCCATTGGGAGTCCTGCTCCCCCTTGTTAGCTCCAGAGAAATTTACAGATTGGGTCTCCACAGACACTCTCATGTTGCGGATATCATTTATCATGATGATTGAATCCCCCTCCCATTCCCCCTCCTTGCAGAAAAATGGTTCGGCCTATCCTCCATCAGTAGAAGACCTGGTTCTGGTGATAGAGTTTGCTAGTCTCCTACTACTTTAGGCATGTTCACCACAAAGTCTTCATGCGACCTTATCAGAACAAGAGGTCCAACCTCTCCTTGGCAAAAAATTGTTTGGTTCAAATGTCACATTCCCTGTCACAACTTCTGTGTATGGCATGCTCTCTTCAACCTCCCCAAGGAACAAGCATATTGTTGTCTCCTGGGGCCTTCACTCGGATCTCCTCTCCCCCCCCCCCATTGAGGGTCCTCCTTGTATGTAGCATTGTTTCTCTTTCTTTTCCTTTTGGTAATGAATATATTATTCGCCCCAAAAAAATTTCTCAAATCAACCTTAGAAGAGTAATAATATTAAGAGTTGGCCATGGTTTGGATAAATGTTTTTGTGATATTAGTTGAAAGTCAGTATCTGCTTTTCTATTAACAGCCAATCTTTTCCTGTGATGGCAACTTGCAAACTTTGCATGCTCTACAACCCTAGTATCTAAGCCATGCTTAACATTATTTTATTTGTAGAATATCCTTTGACTTTTGCAAGCTAAGGTTCATATTTGTTGTTTATTACATGTGGGTGCCTCTGCCTCATGCTTTGATATGTGAGTTGTGTTCTGTGGCTAAGTTTCACAATTGCTTGCACATATCTGTTTTTATGTTGATAGAAAGCGCAGCGTTTGTTTCATTGTTCTTTGGACCATGCTCAAGTGTGCTGCTTCTGTAAGCAATAAATTTTTGGTTGATATCAATCTCTTTACTTAAGAGGGCGGACCTCGGTGCAACGGTAAGGTTGCTTTATTGCAACCTAGTGATCGCGGTTTTGAGTTGCTCAAAACGGGAGTGAGGCTGCATACATTATGATCCTCTCTAGACCCCGCAGTTGTGGGAGCCTCGTGCACTGGGTATGCCTTTTTTTTTTTAATCAATCTCTTTGCTTCTAATTCATGTCTGATGTGGTATATTTATAGGATCCAAGCATAAAGGAATTAGCTGAACAGATAGCAAAAGATCCTGCTTTCAACCAGATGGCTGAGCATCTCCAAAAGAGTGTTCATGGTGCTGGGGAAGATGGTGTACCTGAATTGGATACACAACAGTATTACTCTACCATGCAACAGGTTATGCACAATCCTCAATTCATGACTATGGCTGAGAGACTTGGTAATGCTTTGATGCAGGTAAATATAGTCTGTTTTGTTCAGTTGGTAATCTCCATGACATCCATATGGTGTAAGATGGAACATACATGTTTGCAGGATCCATCAATGTCTAACATGCTGGAGAATTTGGTAAATCCATCACATACGAACCTTGAAGAACGAATGGCACGCATCAAGGAAGATCCATCATTGAAACCTATTTTGGATGAGATCGAGAGTGGTGGTCCAGCTGCAATGATGAGGTTAAAAAAAATGTAGATAGAATTTGGTGTGAATTTTGAACCATAGAAATGAATTTTGCCATTGGCCACTCTCATTGGCTGATTTTGGAATTTTTCCAAGGAAACAGCCTCTCTGCAATAAGTGTGGGTTAACGCTGCGTACATGTGCCCTTCCCTAGAACCTGCAGTAGCGGGGGCCTCGTGCACTGGGTATGCCTTTATCTGGCACGTGAGATACCTGGCTTGGCAACTACTATCATCATGTGTGCAGCTAATGGAAATTGATGATAGGAATGTTTGTTTCTATGGTTCCCAGACTCATTCTACACTTGGATATCATGTCATTGTTTTACATTTGTGGAAGTCTTACCTGCCATCAGATTGTGGTGTCACTTGTATGATCTTTTGCCACATTGTTTTTAATTTGTTTTGTGTTGTAGGTATTGGAATGATCCTGATGTATTACAGAAATTAGGCCAAGCTATGGGTCTTGCAGTTCCAGGTGACACTGCTTCTTCAGCTGAACTTTCTGGACCAGATGAAGCAGAAGAAGAAACTGGGATTGAAGATGAGTCAAGTGTTCATCACACTGCCAGTGTTGGAGATGTTGAGGTAGTTATGTTTTTATTTGTTGGTTGAATTATTTAAAACAAAGTGTGCTAGTGATTAAAATATGGTTCTTTATTAAAAAAACGAAAAGGAAAATCGTGATTTTAACTATACAGCTATTAGTGAGTAAATCGTAAATGTATATTCATATTGGTGCTATCTATTAGTTTATTTATTTTTTTATTTGAATCATTTTTTTAACTTGTCCCTTCCATTTTGTTACAATTATTCTTTTTTTGGGGGGGGGGATTGAGAGATAAGTAAACCATAAATCCATGAATCTTGGAACTAAGATACAAAAGTTTGAAATGGACTTTTTTGGTAAGCCGTGGGTTGAAAAAAATAAATATCATGCTGAATATACATAATATTCAATTAACGACACTGATGATGAAGGTTTTTGCATGTGTTTTCCAAAATAAAAGAAGTTTGGGAATTGGATTTTAAATGAATGAGTTGTGGTGGTTTCAAGATTAGATATACCCAAGTAACCATTTAATAATTAACCTTAGGTTACTGCATTCATTCAATGTGGTACTAGCCATACTTGTTACCTAGCTTTACAGTTGCATTGTCTTCTTGTGGTTGCACTTCACATCATTAAAAATGATGGGGAAATTCTCATTCCAATTTTTTGACTGTTAGATTGATTCGTTGGATTCCAATGATATTGTGGGTGAGATCGGAGTGGATTCTTCTCCACCCTTGTATTGAGACTATCATGGAGACCTTTTGGTTGGTTCCTCTAGGATTATGAAGATGTTTGGTTTGGTGTCTTGCAAAATATTTTGTCAAGCCGTTATGCAGGCAAGGTGTATATTACTTACTCCCGCATGAAAAAGAAGGCCCAGCTCGAGAAGAACTAGGCTCAGCTCGTTGGCTTAATGATTGCCTTTTAAGTAGTTTATTTAATTCTGAACTCTCTCACACCTATGCGTGAGAGGATTTCTTATTTCAATTATGTTTGCTAATAGCTATTAGGAATTTTCGTTCATAGTAAGATTGGGACTGTTTTTAAGTCTTCTATAAATAGCTTGTAAAAGCCATTGGCTCCTCACGATTTTGATGATTAAGAATTTGAGCTCTGGCTTCAATGGTTCTGTGCGATTCAGTAGAGGGTGGGAAACCCTAGGGAACAGTGGGATTCTGGTCCAGGTTTGGTGGGAAGCCATTAGTTATCTTATTCTTCACTTACCCTCTGTTTTTCCTGCAATTAAGCTATTTTCTAAATTGACTGTCATTGCTGATCTATGTTTTGGTTCTCTGATTTGTGTTAATCAATCTTCAATAGTTTATCAATAATTCTAATATTCTGTTGGTATTGAATTTTATCTGAGAAAGCAATGTTTATACCTTGCGGCGGCTCTGTTTTAGATAGGGATGTAAACGGATCGGATTCGGCTCGGATAGTGCTATATCTACATCCGCATCCGATTAGCTTTCGGACGGATTCGGATAGTGCTAAACGAATACAGAAACGGATACGGATTGGATATTTTATCCGTTTACATGTAAATATAGCTTTTCGGATAACTATAGCCTATCCGTATTCGCATCCGTTTAGCTTTCGGATGGATACGAATAGTGCTAAACGGATACGGACACAGATACAGAAACAGATTTCGGCTATTCATTTACACCCCTAGTTTTAGAGCTTATTTATGAGTTCTCACCTTGCAAGATCTGATCATCAGATCTGGCCCTTCTTTTGGGGTATTGAAGGCCTTACCCAAAGAGGCCTTCAACCAGGGTATCTTGCTGATCAGAGCTTCTGATCTGATTTTATAAGGAATCTCCTAATTCTGTCCTGTTTTATTTCAGAACTGAAGTTTCTCTAATTACTTCTAATCTTAGGCATCTCAGATTGATACTCGACCAACATTACAGGGTGATCGATTTTCTGATTTTGAGTAATTAAATTTCTCCTATTCCTGAATTTTTAGTTTTGGATTTGACCATTCTTTAATTAGTCCTAATCTGACCCTTAGATAACTGCTGTATTCTGGGGATCGTCTATTCTAACTGTGTGAGTGATTGTTAAAGTTTGACCTTCATCTAAGAAGGTTGACTTTAGTTGACTTTTCTGATTTGGGTTACTTGGAGATCTTGTAAGAGGACTATTTAGCCTGAACCTAGTGTTCATCCTACCTACCCCCCCCCCCCCCACCAAGCCGTTTGTTATGAGTGCTTTATTTGACTCATTTTGGCAAAGATATAAGATGGAATCAAATCAAAGGATTGTGATCCATGGCGTGGATTATAGAAATGGTCCCCGACTTGTGACTGTGAAATAAGTTGAGGGTTATGTCCGAAGCAATCCTAGAATATGATCGATTGCTAATGGCTCGTTTGATATGTTTATCAAAGTGGCCCACTCAGTACTAATGCAGGTACACTCCCATGGATCAACCCGAATCCGTTTGAGAACCCAAACCAAGATAAACCGGGTCCCAACCTTGTTTTGGTTCAGTAGGATATTTAGGATTTATTTTATTTGGGAAAGATATGTAATCTTTTATTTTGGGTAGCTATTAGCGAAATTTGAGTTTCTATTTTTATTAAGGGTGTCAATCGGGCCGGTTTTTTTTTTTTTTTTTTTTTTTTTTTCCGGTTTCGGTGTGAGTTTCTGGGAAACAGAAAGCGAAATGAACCAATAAGGACTTTTCGGTTTTGGCTCGGTTTCGGTTCAGGTTGGACTTGGGTTCGGTTCGGTTTGAAACACGGGTATAGGCTGGTTTTGGGTAGGGATTAGCTAGTGTTTTTAGGGTTTGGGGGGCTGGTTTTAGTGTTCGATTCAGTTCGGGTTTGTTCATATCGAGTAGGCCAATCGGTGGCCCGTCGGCTTAGCCTGAATTGAGCCGAAACCGAATTGCGCCCTAACCCGGAAATCGGAGGCAAACCGATAAGGCATCGGTTCAGTTTGGATCGGCCTCGATCGGGTTGGGCTGGGCTGGTTTTACCGGTTCGGTTTAGGTTTTGACACTCTTAATTTTTATTAGTCTAAGTTTTAGGAAATTAATTAGAACCTGGGTTTTAATAATATATGTGTAACCCAACGATGGAAGTAGATTTTATAATGAAAAGATGAATTAAGTTATTTGGGTTGAAGCCTGCGTGGCTGATTGTGTGAACTTACCCCCCCCCTTTCGATGTCTCTGTCTTACCTTCTTCTTCTATTTCCTTAACAGCGTGACCCTTCTTCTTTTCCTCCTTTCCCTTTCCCCTGTAATTTACTTTATCTCGTTTATTCCCTGTTCTGTTCTGGCGGTGACAGCAACCTGCAAGGACTGTACTGATCTCTCTTATTCTTTCTCTTTTCCTTCTCAGATCTGGTGTGTTTGTTTCTCATCCTAGAGAGAATCAAACCCTAGAAAATCAGACACTAGATTTTCTCCAACCGTGAGAATCATACCTGCAACCGGTCAAGGGTTGCAGAATATTTGAACTCCAGTTGGCTATTTGTTGGGATTGATGTTGCTTGCTTCTATGAGAGACAGGTTGTGATTCTTCACTCCCAGTTCCAGGTTGATTGGGTTCCCCATGAAGTAGTTATTGGGCCTGCAACTAGTTCCTCTTCCACTGGGTTCTGTTGAGTTCAAAAGAAGAAGATATTCATCCCCTCTTCCATGATTCTTCTTTCTTTTACTTTATTAACCCCACTTTCCAATTTTGCCCTTTTATATTGTCATTAACCTCTTCTATCCTTTAATTTATTTTCTTCCAAGATAGTCCTAAATCTATAAATCAAATACCATTTGTGCCCTCCCTTTGTCCTACCCAATAGCCCTTTAAATTCTGTTTAATTACATCCCTGCCATTCCCCCATGTTAACTTGTTTATTACAGAATTGCCATCGCTTCTTTGTAACTTGGGTATTGGTATTTGGGTAGCCCAACAAGCAACCCAATAAGGGTTATTCCAACCTGGGTTTGCACCAATTACGCCTCATGGAATGCCACATGTCAAATTTCAAAGCATAATTCAATCAAATACCCTCCCATGTATAAGCATGCATCCCCATGTATGTCCATGCGTGGCTATGATACTCCAACCACTTTTGTGCACTACTGCATTATCCTTTTGTGCTGAACTTTTCAAAGGGCTATCTTGCCACTTGGCAAACTCTCTATTTGAGATGAAATTATACATGTGACTATGTGAGCAAGGGATAGTGTAGGGCTATGTCTTGGATAGACATCTAGTAACCTTACCTACAATAGGATCTCCCACACTCACAACAGTACACAATGTCTCCAGTTTCCAGCAACAATAAACAACAGTAACACCTAAACAGCAGGTGTCGGCAGGGTGTTTCAACCCTTAAAACTATTAATAAGGTTCAACAGATTCTCACCATAGAGGAAATAAACCACTACCAATACTAGTGATGTAGTCCGATATAGGCAAGGCCTAATAGGAACCAGGTAACATCAGAATTCTGGAACTGTTTATAGATGTGGGCTGTTTAGGGTAAAATTAGGGTTAGGACTAGGAGTTTGAGCTAGGGTTTTATTTAGTAATGAAGTGCAGGTTTTTAGGAAGCTAATGATATAGGTTAATTAGGTTTAAACAAGAAATTAAAATTCTGAAATTCTAGGGTTAGGGTTTCAGGTTTTAGGAATGAAGGGGATGATGGGATTTAGGGTTTGTAAGGGGAATTAGGTCAAGGGGTTCTGGCCGAGTGTCACTGGTATGGAGAGGGTGGTTCGGTTGAGGTTTGGTGTGGTTTGGATGGTAGATTAGGTCTGGGCAGGTTTTAGAGGCTTTAGGTGTTAATGGGGAAGAGGGGGATTAGGGTTTAGCTGTATTAATGGGGCAGAATGGGGGACCGAGTGAAGGAGATGGCCTGCAGGAACTGTGGTGTAAAATGGGGACAGATATGATGGTGGGAAGGGGCTGGACAGGATAACTAGGGTTTAAAATAATTAAGGTTTAAGGGGGGAATCGAGTAGGGTTAGGTTGGAAGGTTAGGAGGAGGGGAAATACTAAAACAGTAAAATAACTTACTGAATTGCAGGTTCTTGAATGGCAGCTTGGAGAAACTTGATTGAAGAAGAAGAAGGACCTCCCGATCTACAAGATGCAAGGAGTCGCCGGAGTCCACCAGCCCTAACCCTTGATATGACTCATAAGGGGTCTTGATATGACTCACAAGACATGTCTCTGAAGAGAGAAGCAGCAGCAGCAATGGCTAACAGCAGGAGATCGATTTTTTTAAAACATAAAAGGTGGTGGAGCCTCTTCCCACGATTCTTATTAAATAAGAGGCCAAAGGCCTTATTCCTACATCTATTACAATTCAAATCTCCCACTTAAATCGTGGAGAGGTGGACCAATTTAAAAACAACTTAAAAATTTAAAAGAAAAGACTCATCTACCCTTAATGACTTAAAAACAACTTAAACTACTTAAAATAAAGAAGATTCCCTACTAGCCAATGGGATATAAGAACCTCTTAGCCAATAGGATCACTTCACTTAAATTAGACCAATTGAACCAATTGGATGCAACCAATTTAAACCGGTTCAATTAAAAACACAAAATAAAAACTAAGTATAGAGCTGAAATAACTAAACTAGGGCTCCTACTAAAACCCTAGGTTTAGGGTGGCTTCTTCAATTCAAGGAGGCTAAGATCTGCATCAACTAGACTATCGACTGGGCAGAGGATGGGTCAACAACCCGAGAAATTCACAAATTCCAGAATTAGTAACTATCTCAGATTTAGCAGCTAACAACTCTGATGGACCTATCATTCCAGTCGAAGGTAGTCCCTGTTGAGGGGAATAATTCCCGAGTATCAGCCTAATTTGAGGGCTGAATGCAAAAACTATGAAGGGGACTCAGAATTAGAAAGTTTGAAATCAAAATAGCAACTCACTGATAACAATTAAGCCTGCCAATTGGTCAGCTTCAAACTACCATCGAAGGGAGGATGCTAGGTGGATATGCCACTGTCAAAACCTGGGCTGGAATGGATGGCTTGATCAGGAGTTACAGGTCCACGAAATCCTCTGCAGAAATCTCCAATATCAGGTAGCCACAAGGATGGGAAATTGCTTTTCGAGTTTTATCTTCATTAGAACTTGATGTAGTAGCCTTCAAAGCTTCAACCAGTAGCTTCAGCAGTACAGCACTGTGCTGTGGCTCTTCTCAGAAACTTGACTGTTGCAGAACAAAAAAAATAGTAACAAAAGGATTGAAGGGGAAGTAGGAGGGGGTGCACCCCCACCCCGATCCAATTTTTCCCATCACCAATTGTCTTGTTCTCTTTTCACCTTTCTAACTCCTCCTGCCAAAGGTGCGATGGGTTCAGGTGGCCTAACGAGATTAGTATAGCTGGTCTTTTTCATATGAACTGGAAAGAATAGGCTGGGCAACAAGAAGATGGGGATAGATGGTTGAGCCTCCCACTTGAACCTAGGCCTCTCACAGCCATGGTTGCAAAACCAATTCTTTTTCATTAATCAAATCGTTTGGGGAGACACTAAAGTTATCAATACGTATAGGCTGGCTATGACCATGACTAGACAGGAAATAAGTCCAATAACAGAAAGAGAAAGTCCCTTACAGGTAAGAGTTGGGACTTGTAGCAAGCAAACTGCAGCTGTCCAGGCTGGGCCCCACTCCTAATCCTTGTGTAAACCATATATTCTTCAAACTAATCAGTCACATGGGCCCACAAAATCTGTCTAGAATCTCCCATTCCAGCTGCTTGTCGATGGCTCTATGGGAACAAAGTAGGGGTTGGGATATGGGCTTAAGCATAAGCCATATATGGGCCCAAGTGTGGGCCTGTCTAGGATTGAAAATTTAAATCGATGGCCACATACTGGGACCTTAGGGTCTATCCATCCACAAAATTTGGCCCCCATCGAATCTGCCATGTGGCACATATTTAGTTGTATTCTGATGGGTGGGTAATGCTATGCTGGTTGTGGGTGGTTTAGAAGAGAAGAAGAGGATGGTTAGGATTTAATTCAGGTTTAAACTTACTTGTTTAATGAAAAAACATCTTGAACAGAATTTTGTTGATGTAGAATGATGCTTGAAACCATACTTGAAAGTAGAACAGTGAATGAAGAAGTTGAAACTTGAAAGTAATCACGAACCACTCGGGCTTCCCACAGCAAGGTGTCAATCAGATCAAACACCGATTCCTTCAAACGATCCACCCGGGCTTCCCACCGCAAGGTATCAATCAGATCAAACACCGATTCCTTCAGCCTTGATCAAACACAAGACAAAAATCTTCAATGGAGAAGGAGAGCAGCAAAAAACTTTTCATTAATCAAAATTCGTGTCCAATGCTTTCCCCCCCTTACAACCTTATATAAAAGACTAGAAAATAGACTCCTACACTAAAAAGGAAAGGCCTAACCCAATCTTTAACCTATTAAGTAACCTAAACTGACTAGGAAACTAAAATATTGAAGGAAATTGTCTCAAAACATGGCTGGACTTATAGAGTCCTAATCCAGCCCAACTTACATTGCTTAAAAGAACAAAAGAAAACTACTAAATAAAACTATGGAAACTAAACTAACTAATCCTGTATGCAACCTTATTACCCATAGTTTGGGCCCGTAAAAGTGGTCTATTACATTGAAAACCCATAGGATCAAAGGCCCAACATGTATATAACCCAACCCTAGACTTATTCCTAAGCAAAGAAGCCCAGTTTGGTGATAAATCTGCTTCATTTTCTACCGCTAGTTGAGCATGTTAGGTATATGGATTTTTTGCTGTATTTTCTCACTAAATGTTGGTCTATTGTCTCTCCTTGTTTAGGGTTATTGATATTCTCTTGAGCTTTAATGGTATTCTATGTCATAAGGTCCCTCCCATTGCTCTTCTTCTTTCTCATGTGCCTTAAGTGCTGTTGAAGTGACAGTTCTCAAACATTATGCATTGTATCAATGATTGTAGTGTGTTGCTCCATGGTGATATGATTGGTGGTATATTTTGGATTTCTAGATCTAGTTCAAGGTAGTTTTGTTACGTAATATGTGACAATATCATGGTTATTTGTGGAACAAAGAGTTGAGGTATCCCTTTTTCCCCTCGAGAGGTAAAATTTGACAATATTTGGTGTCACAAACAAAATAATGGGTTCAGAAAATTGGTTTAACCAACCTTTTTTTATTACCCTTGCATCATTTAGAAATTTAGTCTCGTCTCTTTTTTAAAAAATTATTCTGTTTTTTTTTTTCCTTCTGTGGGGAGAAGAAGAATAGGAGAATTATATGATCAGATTTCCCACCTGATCTTGACCAGAATCCCTCTAGTCAATCTCAGTGTCCTACTGAGGGGGCTGCTGTCTCTCATAGTAGCAGAACCTGTTTGTCACAGCTCCATATGGCAAAACCTACAAACTTTATTCATAAAAATCATAAAGCTTTGTGGTTGAAACAAAAATAAATAGAGTTGAGTTAGTATGTCTCGTACTCTAAGAAGGAAAGTGAAAACATTATAGGAAACTAAAGCAGAGTTTTAAAACTATTGCAACTCCTCCTATCGTGGACTACTTCAAGTGCATTTAATAACAAAAAATGTATTTTTTATGGGCCTCACCTTAAGGGCCTACCTAGCCCACTACTTACAGTAAAACAGAAATAAAGGGTTATAGACTAACTAAAGCCAATCTACGATCTGGTTTATTGCTGGATCTGAAACCTGGAACAAAACCAGCTAAACTGGTTGAAAGAATGAACTGCAAGCTGAGTCAAGGACTGAGTTAACTCATTTACAGCACTGAGTTAACAACTGAGTTACTGTTCAAGAGTGTTTCAAGTTGTTCTTCCTCTGGTACTTTTTAAGGTACCGATCCTTCTGCTGATCTGCATCATTGATCTATCCAGAACTGATGGAAATAATTAAATCCAGTATATACATTTGACACAGACCAAATTAAACACCCATTCCAAGGTCTTAGGGTTAACTCGTTTTATGAAGTACTGTAGGGACCATCATATAGTGCTATTGTAAAAAGCTCAGGCTGCCAGCATGAAGACATGGTTTTGAGTCTGAGAGCAGCAACTTTGTACAAAAATGCCAAAGGGTGGGATCGTGTCTATTCCACCCCTCCCTGGCCCTGAAAAATTGAGACTTGCACCACTTTATGCCCCCTTTTATTATGCAAAGTAGTGTGTTACGTTCTCAGAGCACAAAAATGGTGGATACCTGGTGTTCTCACCGAAGTGTTAGGTCATGATTAAAAGTATACTTCTCTTAGTATTTACTAAAGAGAAGACCTTCTCCAACAGCCCAATCCATCTTAAGGTCGATTAGGAAGTCTACGCACAAGGATATTTTTTAGTCAATGATTGTATAGTAGATATACCAATTACCAAGTTATTGTTGCAAACTACGAGATATTGTTACGACGAGTGATGAACAAAAATCGAGAGCTCTGATTCAAAATTATCTTGATTCACCCTCCCATCATGAAAGAATACTTTTCTTATCAGTAATATCAACCTTTCAATCTCCCTTTTGAATTTCCATTGTGTTTGCAGCTGCTCTACTCGATAATTTCAATTTACTGTTAGGCATCTTTTTGTTCCATTTCTGCTCAGTAATTTGTGAATGTCACCTGGAAGTCTTGGCTCTGCAATCTTTTGTGATGTACATTCACTTGAGTTATAGTGCTATTATTTTCTTTTATTGCTCTATTAGGGCTTGAAGAAAGCACTTTCCTCTGGTGCTGACAAAGATGAAGAAGATTCTGAAGGGAGGACAGCTTTGCATTTTGCATGTGGGTATGGTGAGGTAGGTTGCTTCTGGAAAACTAATTTATTTTTCTTCTATCATAACATGTTGAGTGAGTATTATGGGACCTAAAATACCAACAATTCCGAAGAAAACTATGTTTGTCCATCCCGCCACTGAGTGCAAGGTTTTGGAGGGAGCTTCCATGCACTTTCATCCGATCATCAGGCCATTTATAATACCAATCTAAGAATTATTTTATCTGGTTGGGTGAAGGGTAATTCCAGAAACTAGGCATAACATGCAGGTGCAATCTCCTACAAACAGATTTTTTAGACCATTCATTGGTGTGAGGAGCTGTTTCATTTTCACTGTTTGTGTCAAACACGTGGTACCTCATGCTCTATTGCGTTGCTAATCTCTGATTGACATAGAAATTACACAGATTGAATATGTTTGGTCTCAGGAGCATAATTTCTGCCGTCAGGTTAAACATGTCCAATGGTGAATACTTATTGGCTCACAAGTGCAAATGTGGAGTTGTCATTGGGAAGATTGCTTCCTTTTCTCTACATTCCTAGTATGTTTTTTTGAAAGGGCGAAGGTTTTCTGAATGGCCCGTTCGGATAAGCTTATCCAAATGGCCCCAGAATTTGCCACATTGCAGATTGGATGGGCCCTAATTTTGCGGACAGGTAGACTCCAAGGTCCTCTTTCAAGTTGCAGTCCAAACGGATATTACCAAAATCTAAGGACTATGGGTGAGTGCATGAACATACTTGGATGGCAGATAAATACAAGGATGCTCATGCCAATTCATGGTGGGCATTTGATTAAATTAGGTCTTGGAATTTGACACTTAGCTAATCCAAACCTGGACCTATCTACCTAGCGGTCAGAATTCCTACATCTCCTGTAGCAATGCTCAAATAGTGGAGCATTCAGATAAGCTTATCTCAATGGAGCCATATAGATGAAATTATCCCTTTTTCAGAATACGAAAAAGATAAAGAGATCCAGCGATTTTTTTGTTGTAAGATGGAGAAAACTAATGTTGCTAGAAAACCATTGAACTAGGTTCTCAGAGGAGTTGAATTTACCATAAAAACCCTACCTGGTTTTGAGAAGGACTGGGGTCAGTGCCTTTTATCACTTCTGCTTGAAATGCAATGTATGATTAATCCTCTAGCTGGACGTCTTGTTTGCTGTTGGTGTCCAGGTGAAGTGTGCTCAGGTCCTTCTTGAGGCTGGAGCCAAAGTGGATGCGGTGGATAAGAATAAAAACACAGCCCTACATTATGCTGCAGGTTATGGTCGGAAGGAGTGTGTTGCACTTCTACTGGAGAATGGGGCTGCTGTGTAAGTTAACAGCCACAGTTAAAATTCATTCTGATTAACCCTGCTTGCTAAAACTTGTCTGCTTATGTGTTTCTCTTACTGCAGCACTCTTCAGAACTTGGATGGGAAGACACCCATTGATGTTGCAAAACTGAACAATCAGCAGGAGGTACTAAAGCTGCTTGAGAAGGATGCGTTTCTGTAACTTGAAAAGGCATGGATGCAAGAACAACCAAACCTTTCCTATAAAATATGACGGGGTTATTGTGATGGGCAATCGGCTTTGGATCAACAGGTGGGTGTCAATCTTCACTGCTGAATGGGTTTCCTTGCTGTTTTATCATCTATTTGTTAGTCTCTTCTGTTCTACAATTCTGGGCTTTATGGGTGTAGTTGCATTGAATTTATTTCTGTGTAGCAACGTTTTCGCAAGTATTAAATGGTCTATTGTGTGTCATACAACATGCCTTTTACATGTTACCTTATTTAAATAATCATCCTATGCTAATGGCCGAGGGTGACGTTACTTTTTCTTGTGAAAACTAGTTCCCGTAAAAGTGTTGTATATTGGGGAACGGATGTCCTTGCTGTTCCCTGTCCATAGATCATGTCTCTCTGGGCGTGGGTGGGTCACTGGTGGTTTCTACCATATCCCAAGTCCTAAATGCAATCTTCTGCCATTCTCCTCTTTTCTGAGGTTATTACGACTGACAAAGCCGTAAAGGCCTTTTTCACAGGCTTATGTTGATTTTTTAGTATTTTTCTGATGATAGAAAAAATATATTAAATCAGAAAAGGAGAAATATCTACATTTGCCCCTGGTACCAAATTGCACCTTTATTTCAAGTCATAATAGGCCACATTTTGAGCAAGGGGAATTACATCTGAGTCTTCGAGACAAATAGGAATTCCGTTTAGATTGTCACAGATCTTTAAAAAATGTGTTGAGAGGCCATGGCCATGCTGCTTAAGTTGGAGCAGGGAGGAAGCTTGGGATTTCCTTGGTACTGCACCAAACATCTTTCACTCTGCAACCCAATTGAGAAGTATGGTATCGACCCCTAGATATACTGAAAACCTCAGGATCCAAAAAATGACCTGTGATAAAAAAAACATATAGTTATCAAAATGTAATACCCTTCCAATAACATGCAATATGTCAAATAAAAAGGGAAAAATTATTTGGACACCTCCTGTATTATGGCCATTTTGCTTAGACTCTGCAACGTTTGAAACAATTACTTGAACACCCCCTGCACTTTACCATGTCTTTCAAGTAGTCCTGTCCGTTAGTCAGTCACCGTTGGCTTGGGTTAAATATTTTGTAAATACCTAAACTACCCTTTAGGTGTAGTAAAGTGACATATTTACCCCCTCTTCTTTTTTCTTTTTCTTCTTTTGTCCTTCTGCAACCAAAAAGAAAAACCAGTAGCCATGACTGCTGTTTCAAAAACCATTAGGACATCTTCGAAGATTAAGCCCAAAAGGTCGAATCGAAATCAAAGAGAACAAGAGCATAATCCTAAACGACAACAGATCAATCTATCTAGGGTTTATGGGTTTATGAACTGTAATGGCCTTAATCCATTAAATGGTGCTCCAACTTAAATCCAACCTATAAGTCGTAAGGAGAGAGAGAGAGAGAGAAATGTCGCAGGTTCTTGGTTCCACCGCTAATATGGCGTTGCCCAGTCCATGTCTCAAATTGAGGTACCCTCTCAGCCTGCGAACAACCAATTTTTTGGAACAACGGCCATTTTTCCGTCTTCACCGGCTCTCCTCCTCGCGATGTCTCCGATGTCTTCCTCCTATTACGAATGTTATTCCGCCGGCATTTGATTTCCAGGTGGCAAAGGGTACTTACTATAGCGATTCCTTGGGATCTGAATCTCTTCTTTTGATTCTTGTGCGAATAGAAGTTTCAAATTTGATTGTTTTCGTTTTCACCCAAAAAAATCGATCATTTTTTGTTTCTTTGTTTGATGTGGAAGATGTCTTCTCAACTTTATTTGATGACAATTAATAAATTCAATTGAGGGTTGAACGGAAAAGTTTGTGATAAGAAGTTTCAAATTCGATTTTATTGAAGAAACCCTTATCGCATAAGAAACCCTCAATTTCTTGAAGAAACCCTCAATTGAATTTCTGTGATAAGGGTTTCTTCATGAAATTGAGGGTTTCAATTTTTAGTGTTCCTAATTCTCAAAACCCAGATTTTATACCCTTTTGTTCATTTGGGTTTTTTCCAGAGCGTAAGAGCTGCAATGAAGAACAGAGTTGTACCGGTAGTACTGGGGTGTCTTCTCATTTGAGCTTCTACGGATTGTTTTTCTTCTATTTTTTCGTCTAGGTTGAGGACTGAATCCCAATTTGAAGTACCCTTTCCCTCATTTCTCAAAATCTTACATTTGGGGCGAATCCATGTTGTTTTGGTGAGAGGATTGGTATAGGAAGTTGGATTTTTGGCAAAACTCGTTGGGTTCTTCACTGCCTGGAGAAGAAGTGATCAACCTCTCATAGGTGGTTTCCTCTGAGTGAACTGGAGTAGTTGCAAAATTTTGTTAGACCTCAGAGCACTGGAAAATAGAGTTATCTTCTAGGTATGGCAAAATCTGTAAACCAAATCTCTTACAGTCCAATTAAAGGCTTCGTTTTTCTCCGCCATTTCCAAATCCCCATAGCAGTAGCAAATGGTTCAACGATGAAAGGGGTGGGTTGCAGTAGGAGGTGGGGTTGCAGTAGGAAGAAGAAGAAGAAGAAGGGTAAATAGGTAATTTTAATTTCATTGTTTTCTATTGAATAGGTTATAAGGGTAAAATAGACATTTCCATTCAAACTCTAACAGCAGACTAACACCGTCAGGTTTCGGGGGTGTCAAGTAATTGTTTCAAACGTTGGTAATCGTAAGCAAAATGGCTATAGTACAGGGGGTGTCCAAGTAATTTTCCCAATAAAAAATGTTAGAATTGGTGTGTGGTTTGTGTGATTACATTTTGTTTCATCAAAAATAAAAAATAAATGTTAGGATTGGGTTAGAAACTTTTGCGCAACTTAAAACTGGGAAATTAAACATAGCATAATGTTGCATAGCGACTAAAGAAAACATCTCATTAGAGTTTATATTAGGTACGTAACAAGGGGGAGAAAGCGTTGGGGAGTTAATATTCAAATCATACAACCACCGATAAATATTCCTTAGAACCAACAAAGGGATGGGAGAGAAATTATGTTCTCAGCAGTCCCAAGGGACTAGCAGCCCAGATATGTTTAGACCAGTTATATGCAAGGAAAAGGTGCCAGAATCATTCAGCACAAGAGGCACAAAAAACACAATGGGAGGAGATAACCCGAGAAGAATTATGGGGCTCCACCAGTATCCAATTTGATAGATTCACTTTGACTAGAATTTCAGCACGTAAGACACGCAAAAAAAAAGAAATTAAATTTAGGATGTAAAATTTAGGGTTTCAGGTTTTAGGGTTTTGGTTTTTTTTTTGGTAAATAGGGTTTCCCGATTTGCGAAAAAAACTCTTTTTGTGCTTCAAATCCTATTTTTTAATTTTGTTGGACGGGATTTTCGATAAATATTCTTCCATTACTCATTGAATATCCATACACTGCGACGATAACATATGGTTAAGAAACCTACAACCCAACTATTTCAATAAGAAACATCAGAATTGAGGAAATCAAATTTTCTAACAAACAAAAACTTTATGATAAGTAATTTAGTTAATTCCTGGTATATTATTATTAAATCTTTGTTGTGATGGTCAAACCTTTTGTTTTCAATTGTGATGTCAACAGGTCAAGTCTCCCATCAATCAACTTTTATTCCATTTTGTGAACGATGTAATACCTAACCTACAATATGTTATAATTTTTTTTTTGGTAAAGAGTAAATCCATTAAAGATAAAACGGATTACAGCAACTCAGCAAGTTTTCAGTTCCAGCAGGAACATCGCAGCAAGGGTCGGAATTAGACCAAACAATTCGATCCGAACAAGATTGGGCCCTCCTAGCAAGGGTGTCTGCCAATGAATTGACAGTCCTTGGAACAAAGTGAAACTCACAAGAAACCAAATAAGAACAGATATGCCTAATGTCTTCAATAATAGAGCAGACGGACATAGCCGGTTCCTTCGTTCTTACTTAGTATACATATTAGAACTTCAACGTGCGATTTTGAAATTCCATTTTTTTGGCATTTTACAATAACAAACCTTATTTAGTATATATTGGAAAATGATGATGAGTTGGCATTACTAAGATCTAGTATAGTAGGAATAAACCCAATTTATTTAGTTGGGCAAACAATAATTCACAAGTTGATGCAAGTTTGCAACCATTTTTTTTTACTTTTTTGCCCTTGCCAATATTTCTCTCTATTCCTGCGTTCTCCTTCACGACTTGTGGACTAAACACAAGGATAGAGGATTCTTCCCACCCATATATCTCAGCTCCGAAGTTCACTCCCTGACCACCACCTCTACCCACCAGCTGCCTGCTCATATAGAGTACTGATTTCCACGCCATTGCTCGGGCTTGGGATCACATTTATGAGAATAGAGATGAGGTATCCTAGGATAATTTAACTTCTTCTTTAGGCGGATGGATGGATGGATGGCACTATTGCTATATTAATATCATGAAACATTATTTACAGAGCAGTACGAAGCACAGAGGATTCTATTGGAGTTGAAGTACCAGATGATAAGGGACATCTTTTGCCGTTCCCATTTGCTATTAATGTCATTGCCCGTCCACTCTATTCAATTTTTTTTTCTGACCATCTTACTCTAAAATAAGATGACCGGTTTCAAAGACTGCTTGTAACCTCATTGGAAGCACAGACGATTCTATTATAGTTGGAGTAGCACATGTAGATATTTCTCCTTCTCTGATTTTATATATTTTTTCTATCGTCAAACAAATGCTAAATAAATTAACATAAGCCTGTGAAAAAGGCCTTTATGGCTTTGTCAGCCGTAATAACCTCAGAAAGGAGGAGTCGCAGAAGATTGCATTTAGGACTTGGGATATCGTAGAAACCACTAGTGACCCACCCACGCCCACAGAGAGACATGATCTGTGGACAGGGAACAGCAAGGACATCCGTTCCCCAATATACAACACTTTTACGGGAACTAGTTTTCACAACAAAAAATAACGTCACCCTCGGCCATTACCATAGGGTGATTATTTAAATAAGGTAACATGTAAAAGGCATGTTGTATGACATACAACAGACCGTTTAATACTTGAGAAAACGTTGCTACACCAGAAAGAAATTCAATGCAACTACAGCCATAAAGCCCAGAATTGTAGAACAGAACAGACTAACAAATAGATGATAAAACAGCAAGGAAACCCATTCAGCTGTGAAGATTGACACCCTCCTATTGATCCAATGCCGATTGCCCATCACAATCACCCCGTTATATTTAATAGGAAAGGTTTGGTTGTTCTTGCATCCATGCCTTTTCAAGTTACAGAAACGCATCCTTCTCAAGCAGCTTTAGTACCTCCTGCTGATTGTTCAGTTTTGCGACGTCAATGGGTGTCTTCCCATCCAAGTTCTGAAGAGTGCTGCAGTAAGAGAAACACATAAGCAAACAAGTTTTAGAAAACAGGGGTAATCAGAATGAATTTTAACTGTGGCTGTTAACTTACACAGCAGCCCCATTCTCCAGTAGAAGTGCAACACACTCCTTCCGACCATAACCTGCAGCATAATGTAGGGCTGCGTTTTTATTCTTATCCAACGCATCCACTTTGGCTCCAGCCTCAAGAAGGACCTGAGCACACTTCACCTGGACACCAACAGCAAACAAGACGTCCAGCTAGAGGATTAATCATACATTGCATTTCAAGCAGAAGTGATAAAAGGCACTGACCCCAGTCCTTCACAAAACCAGGTAGGGTTTTTATGGTAAATTCAACCCCTCTGAGAACCTAGTTCAATGGTTTTCTAGCAACATTAGTTTTCTCCATCTTGCAACAAAAAAATCGCTGGATCTCTTTATCTTTTTCGTATTCTAAAAAAGGGATAATTTCATCTATATGGCTCCATGGAGATAAGCTTATCTGAATGCTTCACTATTTGAGCTTTGCTGCAGAAGATGTAGGAATTCTGACCATTAGGTAGATAGGTCCAGGTTTGGATTAGCCAAGTGTCAAATTCCAAGACCTAATTTAATCAAATGCCCACCGTGAATTGGCATGCGCATACTTGTATTTATCTGCCATCCAAGTATGTCCATGCACTCACCCATAGTCCTTAGATTTTGGTAATATCCGTTTGGACTGCAACTTGGAAGAGGACCTTGGAGTCTATCTGTCCACAAAATTAGGGCCCATCCAATCTGCAATGTGGCAGATTCTGGGGCCGTTTAGATAAGCTTATCCGAACGGGCCATTCAGAAAACCTTCGCCCTTTCAAAAAAACATACTAGGAATGTAGAGAAAAGGAAGCAATCTTCCCAATGACAACTCCACATTTGCACTTGTGAGCCAATAAGTATTCACCATTGGACATGTTTAACCTGACGGCAGAAATTATGCTCCTGAGACCAAACATATTCAATCTGTGTAATTTCTATGTCAATCAGAGATTAGCAACGCAATAGAGCATGAGGTACCACATGTTTGACACAAACAGTGAAAATGAAACAGCTCCTCACACCAATGAATGGTCTAAAAAATCTGTTTGTAGGAGATTGCACCTGCATGTTATGCCTAGTTTCTGGAATTACCCTTCACCCAACCAGATAAAATAATTCTTAGATTGGTATTATAAATGGCCTGATGATCGGATGAAAGTGCATGGAAGCTCCCTCCAAAACCTTGCACTCAGTGGCGGGATGGACAAACATAGTTTTCTTCGGAATTGTTGGTATTTTAGGTCCCATAATACTCACTCAACATGTTATGATAGAAGAAAAATAAATTAGTTTTCCAGAAGCAACCTACCTCACCATACCCACATGCAAAATGCAAAGCTGTCCTCCCTTCAGAATCTTCTTCATCTTTGTCAGCACCAGAGGAAAGTGCTTTCTTCAAGCCCTAATAGAGCAATAAAAGAAAATAATAGCACTATAACTCAAGTGAATGTACATCACAAAAGATTGCAGAGCCAAGACTTCCAGGTGGCATTCACAAATTACTGAGCAGAAATGGAACAAAAAGATGCCTAACAGTAAATTGAAATTATCGAGTAGAGCAGCTGCAAACACAATGGAAATTCAAAAGGGAGATTGAAAGGTTGATATTACTGATAAGAAAAGTATTCTTTCATGATGGGAGGGTGAATCAAGATAATTTTGAATCAGAGCTCTCGATTTTTGTTCATCACTCGTCGTAACAATATCTCGTAGTTTGCAACAATAACTTGGTAATTGGTATATCTACTATACAATCATTGACTAAAAAATATCCTTGTGCGTAGACTTCCTAATCGACCTTAAGATGGATTGGGCTGTTGGAGAAGGTCTTCTCTTTAGTAAATACTAAGAGAAGTATACTTTTAATCATGACCTAACACTTCGGTGAGAACACCAGGTATCCACCATTTTTGTGCTCTGAGAACGTAACACACTACTTTGCATAATAAAAGGGGGCATAAAGTGGTGCAAGTCTCAATTTTTCAGGGCCAGGGAGGGGTGGAATAGACACGATCCCACCCTTTGGCATTTTTGTACAAAGTTGCTGCTCTCAGACTCAAAACCATGTCTTCATGCTGGCAGCCTGAGCTTTTTACAATAGCACTATATGATGGTCCCTACAGTACTTCATAAAACGAGTTAACCCTAAGACCTTGGAATGGGTGTTTAATTTGGTCTGTGTCAAATGTATATACTGGATTTAATTATTTCCATCAGTTCTGGATAGATCAATGATGCAGATCAGCAGAAGGATCGGTACCTTAAAAAGTACCAGAGGAAGAACAACTTGAAACACTCTTGAACAGTAACTCAGTTGTTAACTCAGTGCTGTAAATGAGTTAACTCAGTCCTTGACTCAGCTTGCAGTTCATTCTTTCAACCAGTTTAGCTGGTTTTGTTCCAGGTTTCAGATCCAGCAATAAACCAGATCGTAGATTGGCTTTAGTTAGTCTATAACCCTTTATTTCTGTTTTACTGTAAGTAGTGGGCTAGGTAGGCCCTTAAGGTGAGGCCCATAAAAAATACATTTTTTGTTATTAAATGCACTTGAAGTAGTCCACGATAGGAGGAGTTGCAATAGTTTTAAAACTCTGCTTTAGTTTCCTATAATGTTTTCACTTTCCTTCTTAGAGTACGAGACATACTAACTCAACTCTATTTATTTTTGTTTCAACCACAAAGCTTTATGATTTTTATGAATAAAGTTTGTAGGTTTTGCCATATGGAGCTGTGACAAACAGGTTCTGCTACTATGAGAGACAGCAGCCCCCTCAGTAGGACACTGAGATTGACTAGAGGGATTCTGGTCAAGATCAGGTGGGAAATCTGATCATATAATTCTCCTATTCTTCTTCTCCCCACAGAAGGAAAAAAAAAAACAGAATAATTTTTTTAAAAAAGAGACGAGACTAAATTTCTAAATGATGCAAGGGTAATAAAAAAAGGTTGGTTAAACCAATTTTCTGAACCCATTATTTTGTTTGTGACACCAAATATTGTCAAATTTTACCTCTCGAGGGGAAAAAGGGATACCTCAACTCTTTGTTCCACAAATAACCATGATATTGTCACATATTACGTAACAAAACTACCTTGAACTAGATCTAGAAATCCAAAATATACCACCAATCATATCACCATGGAGCAACACACTACAATCATTGATACAATGCATAATGTTTGAGAACTGTCACTTCAACAGCACTTAAGGCACATGAGAAAGAAGAAGAGCAATGGGAGGGACCTTATGACATAGAATACCATTAAAGCTCAAGAGAATATCAATAACCCTAAACAAGGAGAGACAATAGACCAACATTTAGTGAGAAAATACAGCAAAAAATCCATATACCTAACATGCTCAACTAGCGGTAGAAAATGAAGCAGATTTATCACCAAACTGGGCTTCTTTGCTTAGGAATAAGTCTAGGGTTGGGTTATATACATGTTGGGCCTTTGATCCTATGGGTTTTCAATGTAATAGACCACTTTTACGGGCCCAAACTATGGGTAATAAGGTTGCATACAGGATTAGTTAGTTTAGTTTCCATAGTTTTATTTAGTAGTTTTCTTTTGTTCTTTTAAGCAATGTAAGTTGGGCTGGATTAGGACTCTATAAGTCCAGCCATGTTTTGAGACAATTTCCTTCAATATTTTAGTTTCCTAGTCAGTTTAGGTTACTTAATAGGTTAAAGATTGGGTTAGGCCTTTCCTTTTTAGTGTAGGAGTCTATTTTCTAGTCTTTTATATAAGGTTGTAAGGGGGGAAAGCATTGGACACGAATTTTGATTAATGAAAAGTTTTTTGCTGCTCTCCTTCTCCATTGAAGATTTTTGTCTTGTGTTTGATCAAGGCTGAAGGAATCGGTGTTTGATCTGATTGATACCTTGCGGTGGGAAGCCCGGGTGGATTGTTTGAAGGAATCGGTGTTTGATCTGATTGACACCTTGCTGTGGGAAGCCCGAGTGGTTCGTGATTACTTTCAAGTTTCAACTTCTTCATTCACTGTTCTACTTTCAAGTATGGTTTCAAGCATCATTCTACATCAACAAAATTCTGTTCAAGATGTTTTTTCATTAAACAAGTAAGTTTAAACCTGAATTAAATCCTAACCATCCTCTTCTTCTCTTCTAAACCACCCACAACCAGCATAGCATTACCCACCCATCAGAATACAACTAAATATGTGCCACATGGCAGATTCGATGGGGGCCAAATTTTGTGGATGGATAGACCCTAAGGTCCCAGTATGTGGCCATCGATTTAAATTTTCAATCCTAGACAGGCCCACACTTGGGCCCATATATGGCTTATGCTTAAGCCCATATCCCAACCCCTACTTTGTTCCCATAGAGCCATCGACAAGCAGCTGGAATGGGAGATTCTAGACAGATTTTGTGGGCCCATGTGACTGATTAGTTTGAAGAATATATGGTTTACACAAGGATTAGGAGTGGGGCCCAGCCTAGACAGCTGCAGTTTGCTTGCTACAAGTCCCAACTCTTACCTGTAAGGGACTTTCTCTTTCTGTTATTGGACTTATTTCCTGTCTAGTCATGGTCATAGCCAGCCTATACGTATTGATAACTTTAGTGTCTCCCCAAACGATTTGATTAATGAAAAAGAATTGGTTTTGCAACCATGGCTGTGAGAGGCCTAGGTTCAAGTGGGAGGCTCAACCATCTATCCCCATCTTCTTGTTGCCCAGCCTATTCTTTCCAGTTCATATGAAAAAGACCAGCTATACTAATCTCGTTAGGCCACCTGAACCCATCGCACCTTTGGCAGGAGGAGTTAGAAAGGTGAAAAGAGAACAAGACAATTGGTGATGGGAAAAATTGGATCGGGGTGGGGGTGCACCCCCTCCTACTTCCCCTTCAATCCTTTTGTTACTATTTTTTTTGTTCTGCAACAGTCAAGTTTCTGAGAAGAGCCACAGCACAGTGCTGTACTGCTGAAGCTACTGGTTGAAGCTTTGAAGGCTACTACATCAAGTTCTAATGAAGATAAAACTCGAAAAGCAATTTCCCATCCTTGTGGCTACCTGATATTGGAGATTTCTGCAGAGGATTTCGTGGACCTGTAACTCCTGATCAAGCCATCCATTCCAGCCCAGGTTTTGACAGTGGCATATCCACCTAGCATCCTCCCTTCGATGGTAGTTTGAAGCTGACCAATTGGCAGGCTTAATTGTTATCAGTGAGTTGCTATTTTGATTTCAAACTTTCTAATTCTGAGTCCCCTTCATAGTTTTTGCATTCAGCCCTCAAATTAGGCTGATACTCGGGAATTATTCCCCTCAACAGGGACTACCTTCGACTGGAATGATAGGTCCATCAGAGTTGTTAGCTGCTAAATCTGAGATAGTTACTAATTCTGGAATTTGTGAATTTCTCGGGTTGTTGACCCATCCTCTGCCCAGTCGATAGTCTAGTATTGGTAGTGTTTTATTTCCTCTATGATGAGAATGATCCTATGGTACTGTTGAACCTTATTAATAGTTTTAAGGGTTGAAACACCCTACCGACACCTACTGTTTAGGTGTTACTGTTGCTTATTGTTGCTGGAAACTGGAGACATTGTGTACTGTTGAGTGTGGGAGATCCTATTGTAGGAAAGGTTACTAGATGTCTATCCAAGACATAGCCCTACACTATCCCCTGCTCCCATAGTCACATGTATAATTTCATCTCAAATAGAGAGTTTGCCAAGTGGCAAGATAGACCTTTGAAAAGTTCAGCACAAAAGGATAATGCAGTAGTGCACAAAAGTGGTTGGAGTATCATAGCCACGCATGGACATACATGGGGATGCATGCCTATAGATGGGAGGGTATTTGATTGAATTATGCTTTGAAATTTGACATGGGGCTAATCTAGACCATAAACTATCTATAGAATGGTCAGAATTGTAACACTATCATTCCATGAGGCGTAATTGGTGCAAACCCAGGTTGGAATAACTCTTATTGGGTTGCTTTTGGACCCACCCAAATACCAATACCCAAGTTACAAAGAAGCGATGGCAATTCTGTAATAAACAAATTAACAAGGGGGAGTGGCAGGGATGTAATTAAACAGAATTTAAAAGGCTATTGGGTAGGACAAAGGGAGGGTACAAATGGTATTTGATTTATAGATTTAGGACTAACTTGGAAGAAAATAAATTAAAGGATAGAAGGGGTTAATGACAATATAAAAGGTAAAATTGGAAAGTGGGGTTAATAAAGTAAAAGAAAGAAGAATCATGCAAGAGGGGATGAATATCTACTTCCTTCGAACTCAACAGAACCCAGTGGAAGAGGAACTGGTTGCAGGCCCAATAACTACTTCATGGGGAACCCAATCAACCTGGAACTAGGGGTGAAGAATCACAACCTGTCTCTCATAGAAGCAAGCAATATTAAACCCAACAAATAGCCAACGGGAGTTCAAATATTCTGCAACCCTTGACCGGTTGCAGGTATGATTCTCAAGGTTGGAGGAAATCTAGTGTCTGATTTTCTAGGGTTTGATTCTCTCTAGGATGAGGAACAAACACACCAGATCCGAGAAGGAAAAGGGAAAGAATAAGAAAGATCAGTACAATCCTTGCAGATTGCTGTCACCGCCAGAACAGAACAGGGAATAAACGAGATAAAGTAAATTACAGGTGAAAGGGAGAGGAGGACAAGAAGAAGGGTCACGCTGTGAAGGAAATAGAAGAAGGTGGTAAGAGAGAGACATCGAAAAGGGGGGGGGTAAGTTCACACAATCAGCCACGCAGGCTCCAACCCAAATAACTTAATTCATATTTTCATTATCAAATCTACTTCCATCGTTGGGTTACACATATATTATTAAAACCCAGTTCCTAATTAATTTCCTAAAACTTTGACTAATAAAAATTAAGGGTGTCAAAACCTAAACCAGCCCGGCCCAACCCGATCGAGGCCGATCCAAACCGAACCGATGCCTTATCGGTTCGCCTCCGGTTTCCGGATTAAGGAGCAATTCGGTTTCAGCTCAATTAAGGCTAAGCTGACGGGCCACCGATTGGCCTACCCGATATGACCAAACCTGAACCGAATCGAACACTAAAACCAACCCCCCAAACCCTAAAAACACTAGCTAATCCCTACCCAAAGCCAGCCTATACCCATGTTTCAAACTGAACCGAACCCAAGTCCAACCTGAACCGAAACCGAGCCAGAACCAAAAAGTCCTTAGTGGTTCATTTTGCTTTCCGTTTCCCTGAAACTCACACCGAAACCGGGGGGAAAAAAAAAAAAACCGCACGATTGACACCCTTAATAAAAATAGAAACTCAAATTTCCCTAATAGCTACCCAAAATAAAAGATTACATATCTTTCCCAAATCAAATAAATCCTAAATATCCTATTGAACCAAAACAAGGTTGGGACCCGGTTTATCTTGGTTTGGGTTCTCAAACGGATTCGGGTTGATCCATGGGAGTGCACCTGCATCAGTAATGAGTGGGCCACTTTGATAAACATATCAAACGAGCCATGAGAATGAGAGTGTATATATAATATATACACACATACACACACACACACACACACTTTGCATAAAATCGGATGGAGACGGATTCAAGAATATAAGCCATGAGAGTGAAGGGAATCATGAACAGCATGCATTTAGTTTTGGCAAAAGATGAATGTTAAATGATTTGCACATTTATGCTACTAAAATAAAGAAACACAGATCTAGAACAAAGAAAATCGAGCAAACATAGATTAAAAGAAATGTTCACGTTCCCAACATATGCATTAGCATAAGAAAAAAGAGTTTAAAACATCCGAGAAAATAGGCATATAAGATCTTATGCTTGCTGTCCCATTAAGCAGAACCAGGTGGAACCATATGTATCTGAAGTAGGGAAAGCATGCAAGAAATGATAAAACATCAAGAGAACGCCTTCAACAAAGAGATCATATCTCTTTCAGATTTTTCGTCATGCCACTCTCATCAAGGTATGGCTACACTTCAACAAGTGAACCAATGCTTCACAAGTCTAATTCATCATATTCTAGGATTGCTTCGGACATAACCCTCAACTTATTTTACAGTCACAAGTCGGGGACTATTTCTATAATCCACGCCATGGATCACAATCCTTCGATTTGATTCCATCTTATATCTTTGCCGAAATGAGTCAAATAAAGCACTCATAACAAATGGCTTGGTGGGGAGGGGGGGTAGGTAGGTACTGTAGTTCTAGATAGGGTAAAGCCCTACTAGAAGCCAATTAAACCAGGACCAATAACAAGGAACTAAGGGGCTGTCGGTTCTGCAGTTTCAGGTGAAATCTAGGGCTTAGGTTAGGATAATGGAAGGGGGCTTAGGGTGGCTAGGCAGGTTTATAGGACTCTAATAATGTAGGTATTATAGAGTTTTAAGTGTTTTGAAAATTCTGTAAAACTGGGCAGTAAGTCAGGATCGACTATGGGTTTTGGGAAAATTAATGAAGGATGAGGGGATTAGGGTTTTGATGGACAAATATGGCTGAGCAGCAAGATCTAGAGTTTAATGGAATTAGGGTTTAATGGAATTCAAGCAAAAATAAAGGGGGATCAATTGGGGAAGGGAGTAGAGGATTAGAAGAAGAAATTAATGAACAAGTTGCAGCAGAAATCCACTAGCAGCAGTAAGGTAAGACCGACCGAAACCGACCAAAAAAATCCGGACCGAACCGAACCGATCCTTGTTGGATTGGTTTTGGACTGGGGTATGACGAGACCGGCTGAAAACCGGACCGCACCAGACCAACCAATAGCAAACCGAAACCCGAACCGAATGAAACCGATACAAAAATTCATTGAGTATAATGTTATGAATAGGTGAATTGATAAAGAAAAATCATTGAGTTAGTAAACAAATTTCTGGTTGTAAGGGGAATTGTTACAAATCAATGAGCATGAGGTTATGAAAAAAAGAAATTTCATTTCAGCAATGCTTCTTCCATTAATCTCCTTGTTTACTATACAAAATTAGTTGGTTGTCAAATAAATGATTTGAAAGTAGGGTTCATTCTGTGATTTCAATATTAATTATCTTCTCAGTGACTATTCTTTGATTTCAATTTCAATTATCTTCCCCTTACAATTAATGATAAATAATTATATGATTTGTAACAATAATTATCCATTGATTTGAATATATCTTCCATTCTTCCCCATATAATTTATTCTTCTTCGTTTGAATTACAACATGAACATATTAAATCAATTTTCTTGTTTATGGTTTTTGACTTGGGGAAGGTGAATTAAGGTGTTTTTATCGAATCTTTCCTCACTATAAATTATGAATTTAAGATTTCATTGTGCCTCATACCCGAAAACAAACCGATCTAAACCGAGAATAACCCAATATTGAAAACCGAAATAAACCGAAACCGCACCGGACCGAAACCGAAACAGACCGAAAACCGAAGTTTCTTAACGGTGTGGTTTTGGTCTCACCATTCCAAGACCGCAACCGATTCAGCCCGACCAAAACCGAGCCGAACCGACCATTTGACACCCCTACTACGAGCTTGGACAGAAGTGAAGGATAGTACCACCTTCGAATTGGGATCCTCCCGGCCGTCACGGCGCAAGGAGTCAATCGGATTCCCCCAATCCCTTTCCACCTTGATAGAACCACAAGGATGCACACTCACAAGGAGCACAGGAGCAGCAACAATGGCAGCCAACAAGCAAAAGCTTTTTTTTTTTTTAATCAAATTCGTATTCAAGGCTTTGCCCCCTTACAACCTTATATAAAAGACTCAAAAATAGACTTCTACTCTGAAAAGGAAATGCCTAACCCAATCCTTAACCTATTAGGTAACTTAAACTGACTAGGAAACTAAAATACTAAAAGAAATAGACTCAAAACCTGGCTGGGCTTATAGAATCCTAATCCACCCCAACTTACATCACATGACCACTTAAGTTGTCACATGATCACTTAAGTGATCATTGGACCACTAATTACATAAAAATCAAAACTAAGGAATTAAAATAGCTAATCCCGTATGCAACCTAATTACCCATATTTTAGGCCCATAAAAGCGGGCTATTACATAGAAAACCCAAGGGATCAAAGGCCCAACATACATATAACCCAACCCTAGACTTATTTCTAAAGAAATAAGCCCATTTCGGTGATGAATCTGCATCAGTAGGTAGGATGAACACTAGGTTACAAGATCCCAGTAACCCAAATCAGAAAAGTAAACGAAAGTCAACCTTCTAAGATGAAGGTCAAACTTTAACAATCACTCACACACAGTTAGACCCAGAATACAGCAGTGATCTAAGGGTCAGATTAGGGCTAATTAAAGAATAGTCAAATCTGAAACTAAAAATTCAGGAATAGGAGAAATTTAATTACTCAAAATCAGAAAATCAATCACCCTGTAATGCTGGTCGAGTATCAATCTGAGATGCCTAATTCAATCCCCAAAATCTGAATCCAATCTAATGGTTAGATTAAAAGTAATTAGAGAAACTTCAGTTCTGAAATAAAACAAGACAGAATTAGGAGATTCCTTATAAAATCAGATCAGAAGCTCTGATAAGCAAGATACCCTGGTTGAAGGCCTCTTTGGGTAAGGCCTTCAATACCCCAAAAGAAGGGCCAGATCCGATGGTCAGATCTTGCAAGGTGAGAACTCAGAAATTAGCTCTAAAACAGAGCCGCCGCAAGGTATAAACATTGCTTTCTCAGATATAATTCAATACCAACAGAATATTAGAATTATTTTTAGACTATTGAAGATTGATTAACACAAATCAGAGAACCAAAACATAGATCAGCAATGACCGTCGATTTAGAAAATAGCTTAATTGCAGGAAAAACAGAGGGTAAGTGAAGAATAAGATAACTAATGGCTTCCCACCAAACCTGGACCAGAATCCCACTGTTCCCTAGGGTTTCCCACCCTCTACTGAATCGCACAGAACCATTGAAGCCAGAGCTCAAATTCCTTAATCATCAAAATCGTGAGGAGCCAATGGCTTTTACAAGCTATTTATAGAAGACTTAAAAACAGTCCCAATCTTACTACGAACGAAAATTCCTAATAGCTATTAGCAAACATAACTGAAATAAGAAACATAATCCTCTCATGCATGGTTGAGAAAGTTCAGAATAAAATAAACAACTTAAAAGGCAATCATTAAGCCCACGAGCTGAGCCTAGTTCTTCTCAAGCTGGGCCTTCTTTTTCATGCAGGAGTAAGTAATATCCACCTTGCCTGCATAACGGCTTGACAAAATATTTTGCAAGACACCAAACCAAACATCTTCATAATCCTAGAGGAACCAACCAAAAGGTATCCATGATGGTCTCAATACAAGGGTGGAGAAGAATCCACTCCAATCTCACCCACAATATCATTGGAATCCAACGAATCAATCTAACAGTCAAAAAATCGGAATGAGAATTTCCCCATCATTTTTAATGATGTGAAGTGCAACCACAAGAAGACAATGCAACTGTAAAGCTAGGTAACAAGTATGGCTAGTACCACATTGAATGAATGCAGTAACCTAAGGTTCATTATTAAATGGTTACTTGGGTATATCTAACCTTGAAACCACCAGAACTCATTCATTTAAAATCCAATTCCCAAACTTCTTTTATTGCTGGAAAACACATGCAAAAACCTTCATCATCAGTGTCGTTAATTGAATATCATGTATATTCAGCATGATATTTATTTTTTTCAACCCACGGCTTACAAAAAAAGTCCATTTCAAACTATTGCATCTTAGTTCCGAGAGTCATGCATTTATGGTTTACTTATCTCTCAATCCCCCCCCCTCCCAAAAAAAAAAAAGAATAATTGTAACAAAATAAAAGGGACAAGTTAAAAAAAATGATTCAAATAAAAAATATAAATAAACTAATAGATAGCACCAGTATGAATATACATTTTTTATTTACTCACTAATAGCTGCATAGTTAAAATCACGATTTTCCTTTTCGTTTTTTTAATAAAGAACCATATTTTAATCACTAGCACACTTTGTTTTAAATAATTCAACCAAAAAATAAAAACATAACTACCTCAACATCTCCAACACTGGCAGTGTGATGAACACTGGACTCATCTTCATTCCCAGTTTCTTCTTCTGCGTCATCTGGTCCAGAAAGTTCAGCTGAAGAAGCAGCGTCACCTGGAACTGCAAGACCCATAGCTTGGCCTAATTTCTGTAATACATCAGGATCATTCCAATACCTACAACACAAAACAAATTAAAAACAATGTGGCAAAAGATCAGATAAGTGACACCACAATCTGATGGCAGGTAAGACTTCCACAAATGTAAAACAATGACATGATATTCAAGTGTAGAATAAGTCTGGGAACCATAGAAACAAACATTCCTATCGTCAATTTCCATTAGCTGCACACATGATGATAGTAGTTGCCAAGCCAGGTATCTCACGTGCCAGATAAAGGCATACCCAGTGCACGAGGCTCCCGCTACTGCAGGTTCTAGGGAAGGGCATATGTACGCAGCCTTAACCCACACTTATTGCAGAGAGGCTGTTTCCTTGGAAAAATTCCAAAATCAGCCATTGAGAGTGGCTAATGGCAAAATTCATTTCTATGGTTCAAAATTCACACCAAATTCTATCTACATTGTTTTTAACCTCATCATTGCAGCTGGACCACCACTCTCGATCTCATCCAAAATAGGTTTCAATGATGGATCTTCCTTGATGCGTGCCATTCGTTCTTCAAGGTTTGTATGTGATGGATTTACCAAATTCTCCAGCATGGTAGACATTGATGGATCCTGCAAACATGTATGTTCCATCTTACACCATATCGATGTCATGAAGATTACCAACTGAACAAAACAGACTATTATTACCTGCATCAAAGCATTACCAAGTCTCTCAGCCATAGTCATGAATTGAGGATTGTGCATAACCTGTTGCATGGTAGAGTAATACTGTTGTGTATCCAATTCAGGTACACCATCTTCCCCAGCACCATGAACACTCTTTTGGAGATGCTCAGCCATCTGGTTGAAAGCAGGATCTTTTGCTATCTGTTCAGCTAATTCCTTTATGCTTGGATCCTATAAATATACCACATCAGACATGAATTAGAAGCAAAGAGATTGATAAAAAAAAAAAAAAGGCATACCCAGTGCACGAGGCTCCCGCCACTGCGGGGTTTGGAGAGGATCATAATGTATGCAGCCTCAACCGCGTTTTGCGCAGAGGCCGCTTCCCGACTCAAACCCGCGATCACTAGGTTGCAATAAAGCAACCTTACCATTGCACCGAGGCCGCCCTCTTAAGTAAAGAGATTGATATCAACCACAAATCTATTGCTTATAGAAGCAGCACAATTGAGCATGGTCCAAAGAACAATGAAAGAATAAAACAAACGCTGTGCTTTCTATCAACATAAAAACAGATATATGCAAGCAATTGTGAAACTTAGCCACAGAACACAACTCACATATCAAAGCATGAGGCAGAGGCACCCACATGTGATAAACAACAAATATGAACCTTAGCTTGCAAAGGTCAAAGGATATTCTACAAATAAAATAATGTTAAGCATGGCTTAGATACTAGGGTTGTAGAGCATGCAAAGTTTGCAAGTTGCCATCACAGGAAAAGATTGGCTGTTAATAGAAAAACAGATACTGACTTTCAACTAATATCACAAAAAAAATTATCCAAACCAAAACTCAACAATGGCCAACTCTTAGTATTATTACTCTTCCTAGGTTGATTTGAGAGTATTTTTGGGGGCGAATAATATATTCATTACCAAAAGGAAAAGAAAGAAAAACAATGCTACATACAAGGAGGAGGACCTCAATGGGGGGGGGGGGGGAGAGGAGATCCGAGAGAAGGCCCCGGGAGACAACAATATGCCTGTTCCTTGGGGAGGTAATACAAGAGGGGGGGGACCTAGGAATTTTGCTTATGAAATCAAAGAAGATAGAATCCCAAATCTGACGGAGAGATCTCGAGTTGGAGGACAATCTTCTAGAGTTGCGCTCCATCCAAATGAAAGAGATGGTCGCACCAAAAGCAAGCTTCCCAATCATATCACACAGAGTTTCCGGAGAATGTCATATTTACCCAGTCCCACTCTCTATAGAAAGGAAGGATTCTTCGTCTTCTAACCAGCAGTGTTCCAAAACTCCTGCCAAAATTGAGGAGAGGAGGCAATCAAAAATGAGATGGTCAATATCTTCAGTGGCAGTCCAGCAGAGGCAGCAGTTAGGGGGCATAGGGATATGCCGGTGGAGAAGCTTTTCATATAACCTGCTGTGTTTTCTGAATTTCTGCAACTTTTTTTTTCCATTGGAGCTCCTAGGCTCTATTTTCTTAGTAATTTCTGGTTGAAAACTGATCACAGGGCAGAGCGACTCCATCTTTACAGTTTCAGCCCAATCTGTTCTGTTTTGAACAGTCCAGCTTTGTCGCTAGTTGGAACCCTCCACTAGTTTGGGTTAACGAAAGGTAGAAGAATATGAGATTTATTATATTTACAATGAAACCCTGTTCATTGATATTACTATCATGGAACTAAAACTCGCGAGATCTCGGTTTTTCACAAGGTCGAGATGAGATGCCATACGAGATAAAAAAAAGGTGCAATATCTCACTCACCTTATATTACTTCCAGATCTCGTGAGAGAGTCGAGATCTAGACTCTGTCTCAAGCTATCTTATCCGAGAGGCTGTTCCATGACTGAGACTGTCATTTTGGTATACAGACACCTATCTATGCAAACCTTGATATACAGACACAAGACAGACACTTGTTTATATTATTCATAAATAAGCAAATACCCCTTATTTGAATCCAATAAAAATAGTTAAAAAATCAAATTCCAAAAGGAAAAAAAAGTCAACCCCACAGTTCAAGCACAAAAACAGGATTTTCGGCAATAGGTGCAATTTTCAACTTTCTAGTGTTGGGGTTTTCTCAAATCTAAAAATTCCATATATCTTAATATGGTAAAACATTGTTAAAAACCAAAGTGCGGTAAAATATTCATTTGTTTTGATGTCCAAAAATATATTTTTATTCAGAGCGATTTTGACAGCATTCGCGCACACCAAATTAAGTTTGACCGGTACATAACTCCTTCATAATAAATCAGATTAAAGAAATCTTGGACTTGTTGGAAAGCTTTCAAAACAAAAAAAAACAATTACTTAAATGATATTAGGCATAAATAAGTGTTTGTCCTAGATTCTGGTATAACTGTATAAGTGTTTGTCTTAGTTTCCCAGTAAGTGAAACTTCTATTTGGACTTTGTTTTTGCAAAATCTGATAGTGCTATTGTGTTTAAATGGCCTAAAATAGGCTGAGTACCAAGTTTTAGACCCAAACTAGGTCTAAAACCCACCGAAACCAGCCTTCGAGTTGAAAAAAAAAATTACACCAACTCGACCGAGATCTCGCGTGATCTCGAGTCAACTTGGTTTTTTCCAAGGTCAAAACCTGGTCGAGTTTCGAGTTTTAGTTCTTTGATTACTATAAAGCCCCTGTTTCTGAACTTCAATTCTATTTATTCCCACTCTTCTTTAATTTCCAAAATAGTCCAGTACTTGGACAGCTTTTCTATTTATCCCTCTGGGGTCAACAACCACTTCCATTTCCTATTCACAACTTTTCCCCTTTCCTCCACTCCCACCAACCTGACACCGTTTCAAAAGGAAAACCCTAAAATGGTTCTCCATCTGTTTTGCAAAAGATGGGCACCTATGGAATAGATCACAGGACTTCATGAGAACCTATTCCAATAGTAACTCCCAAATATGAAAAAGCTTGGAACAAGAACTCACCGAGATCTGGGTAATATCTCGGTTTTTTGCAAAACCGAGACGCAATGTTAGGCGAAATAAAAGGAATGCATTGTCTCGACCGAGACCTCGGTGGTCTCGGTCATCTCGGTGGGAAACCTTGGCATACAGAAACTTATTTATGCCTAACATCATTTAAGTAAATGTTTTACTTATGATATTATTCATAAATAAACAAATATCCCCTATTTGAATCCAATAAAAATAATTAAAAAATAAAATTCCAAAAGGATAAAAAGGCAACCCCTAAGTTCAAGAACAAAAACTGGAATTTTGGCGGTAGGTGCAATTTTCAACATTTAAATGTTGGGGGGTTTCTCAAATCTATAAATTCCACAAATCTTAATACGATAAAACATTGCTAAAAACCAAAAGTACGGTAAAATATTCATTAGTTTTGATGTCTAAAAAAATATTTTCATTCAGAACGATTTTGACAGCATTCACGCACACCAGAAGTGCGGTAAAATATCCATTTCTTGAAAGGGGGGTTGACTTTTTATCCTGTTGTAATTTATTTTTTTTTATTATTTTTATTTGATTCAAATAGGGGGTATTTGCTTATTGATGAATAATATCTTAAGTAAAAATTCACTTAAATAATATTAAGCATAAATAAGTGTTCTATCCTGGTTTCTGGCATAAGTGTCTGTCCTGGTTTCCCACCAAGTCAAACTCCTATTTGGACTTTGATTTTTCAAAATCAGATAGTCTCATTGTGTTTAAATGGCCCAAAATAGGCTGTATACCAAGTTTCATGACCAAACTAGGTCAAAAACCCACCGAAACAATCGAACGAGTTCAAGAAAAAAAAGTGCACCAACTCACCGCAATCTCGGTCCAACTCGGTTTTTGGCCTGACCGAAACCAGGTCCAAAACCGAGTTCTCAAACCATGAGAAAAAGTAGAGAACTCACCAGCAAAAAAGTCCTGATTAAGAAGCATTTTTGCAAATTGACACTGAACCTCAAAAAGCTTAAAACTTCCCAGGCTTCTACTCTCTGCTGAAAACTTGATCCGACTTGAATTAAATAAAACAGAACCCAAGAAACATTCAAATCATCAATCAACCATCCAAACCTGGTAGGAACCCACAACAAAGCCATGCACAAGCCCGATTGATATTCCCTCAGGCCATAACCAGAATATTATTAATCTCAATCAAAAAATGTGTGACAGAAGAGGACTGACCCTTTATTTATAGACTAGACTGACCCCTTTAATCCTATTTAGACAATGAATCAAAACTAAATAAGAATAGTAAAGGAATTCTTTTTCTAGACACGATTTATAATTCCTCATGACACTAGGTAACTAATTTAGACTAGTATTAAGAGTTTAACTCAAAAGAAAATAATAAAACCTAAAACTGACTTTAAACTCTGAAAAAAATCTAGGAAAACAAGAAATACAATTAATTGCATTACTGAAATATTGTGGACCCTAACCTACCGATTACTGGGTTCATATTTTAGGCCAGTTACAATTTTAACCCATAAACTAGTCCAAGGGGTTAGAACCCATCCATAACCCAAAGTTAGTCCCGTCCAGGCCCAATTGGGCAGTCTTGCCAGTATCATGATCGTTGGTGCAGATCAATACATTCTTTCAGCAGCAGCAATAGCCAGTGTGTTGATACTTTAGTCTCAATATTACCTGGAATTGTAGAACACTAGTTAGACTACAGTTGTCTCATGACTGTTCTCCTTCCTCCTTCCATGGGGTCAGAGAAAAAAAAAAACAAGTATTGTTTATTACCCTAGCCCACTGCCCTCTGTCGAAAGTCAAAATAAACCATTGGGACTAAAAAAGTTCACAACTTTCCATTTCTTTAACTGCATTCAGTACCTCCAAGTAGGTTGAGGTTACAATTGTAAACACCATTGGAAGTACATAAAGTTTTGTTCTCAAGATCTTCCACATATGACATATCCTCCTCATCAAACATTAACTCTTCCCCTACTTCAATTCTATTAATCGATTTGCTTTCCTTCTACCATTGGATTAAGTTCTTTGATTCCCCAGTCTTAATCAATGTAATTCTATTTCTGCTTCCATCTAATTTCTACATGATCAGTGGTGATTGCTAAAATCACCCCTTACACCATTAAGATCACCCCATGTGATCACCCACCACTCCCCCAAAAAATCAGGTGCAACTTCGAAAAAACATAATTTTTCAACATCGTCATACATGCTAATACTAGAGGAAGATGCAGATCTACTATATGTATTATTGTTTGACTGCTCTCTGAGCAGCTTCCTGTCACTAAAGAAGTAACCAAAGTAACAGCTACTGATTTAACTTGTAAAACTAGAAAGAGATTTCAATATATATATATAACCAAGGTTGGTTACGTTACTGTTTTTGCCCCGTCTTATTCCAAAAAGTTATTTAATGCAGGGGTAAAAAGGAGTGTTCAAATAGGACTTGCATGAAATGACTTTCAATTTTTTTAAAACCCCTTTTTACCCCTACATTAAATAACTTTTGGGAATAAGACAAGGGACAAAAAAAAGTAAGACTACCACTTTGGTGACAATAAATATGTATTTGTTGTCACCAAAGTGGTGAATTAACAAGTTATATATATACAAATGCCAGCCACATATGAAGGACCAAGTATTACAGAAAAGGGGCCATGTAAGCTTCTCTTCTGCATGCATATCTGAATCAATTCATTTCTTTAAGGCTGGTGGTAAATATCCAATGCTTTTTATTCTATAGCATATTACTGATGCAATAACAAAAAAAAAGGAGAATGCAAGAATGTGAAATAAAAAATGACTCTATTGTAGCCAATACAAAACAATTCAGATTGCCCAACTCATTCGTGTCTAAGAAGTAATACTAAGCAGGCAACGAGAAGAAATTACATTAAGGAGGCCAGTCATCGCAGAAAAATCAAAAGGATTGGAAGGAAATCCGGCTGCTGGCCCAGAAGCCGCCCTGCTTTGTCCTGACTGTGGCTCGACAGAAGATGTTTCAGATTTGCCCTCTGATGAACCAAATTTTTCTTCTGAAAAAGAAAAAATGGAAGTGTAAGGAATAGCACTTAAAACTTATGTAGTAAAAATCTCTAGAAAATGCTTGTTAAACCCAAGAATTCATGAATAATGCGATAGAAAACACAAAATCCACACCATATTGGTTTCCAATTTTCCATTAACATGAAAAGGGCATCTCCAAGAATCAATTCTAGTTAATGAAAGTGGCAGTCAAAGACTTCCTCCCATATTACTGTTAAAACTTAAACCAACAGATTCTGTACCAAACCTCACCCCCCACCCCGAAAAAAAAACAAAGGTTCCTCCAATGCAAGAGCGCTTCCATGGATCTGCCCGAACCCGTTTGGGAACCCAGACCAAGAACCGGATCCAAATCTGGGTTTTAAATCTAGTAGGATAATTAGAAATTTATTTTCTTTAAAAATATGTAATCTTTTAATTTTATAAGTTTGGCTACATAGGATATCTAGTTTCCCAATTGTTCAGAGTTTCCTTGTTAGAATTTGTTTCCTAGTTAAATAGGTTCCCCTTGCTAGTTGGGTTTTCTTCTTTTAAATAGCTTGTATTAAGATGAAATTTCAGATTTGAAAAAAAGAAAAGTAGAGTTTTGGTTGAAACCGGCGAGGCTGGTTGTGTGCACGATCTTCTCCTCTCCCCCCTTCTTCTATTATTCGACCTCTCTCGCATCCCATTTTCTCTTTCTTCCCTCCCCTATGAGTCCCCTCTTCTTCCATTCTTCTCCTCCTTCTGTAACCCCTGTTCGGTTCCAACGTAAGTTGCACCCCCTCTCCTCAAAGTGTTACCATTGATCTCCTTAATCCCTGTTCCTTTTGTTCTCAGAATATGGAAATCATCTACTTACCTTAGAGCGACCCATCCTGCCGAATCTGCTGAATTTGAGCCCCTAATCCGGTCGTGGTTGTGAGTTGCAGAGTCGAGTTCAAAGCTGGTCCTCTACTCTCCGCTGGAATTAGTTTCAGAAAACTTACTCTAATTTTGCAATTGATTATTGGTTGTAATGTTGCTTGCAACCAGTCGGGTCTTTAGTCACAAACCGAGCCTCAAAATTCCAGCTTGATTGGGTTCCAATTGATTGAGTTTCTTCAATCATAACCAAGAGATGTTAGTGTGTTACCGATGGTTTCTGTTCTGTAGAAAAGGAAGAAACATGGTTTGAGAACTCTCGGCCGAGTTTCTCGGTTTTTCAAAATCTCGAGTCGAGATCACATACGCATTCTAAAAGTGCAGTTTCTCGGCGAGATCTCGAGATCTCGGTATTGTCTCGGCCCAGCCAAATAGGTCCAATTTCCTGATTTTTTTCCTGATTTTTGTAGTCATAAAAATGCAATTTCTCGCCGAGATCTCGAGATCTCAGCAAGATCTCGGTATGGGTTAGGGATATGGGTTTTGGCCCCTTATTTGTGCCCAGTTGACCCATCTAACAAAACAACTTAAACTAAGCTATGGACAGAACTCGAAAATCTTGCCAAGTTCTGTCCACAGCTCTAAAGAGGGAAAACAGCCCTCTCCCCCAATTTTCTTCCTATTTCCTTCAAATCTTGGGTGGATTGCATGGTTTCAAGTGAGATTCAAGTGCTAAATTGAAGATTCAACTCCAACAGTCCAAGAATCATCACCTATTTATAGGATTTCAAAGGTATTTTCTAGTTTTCCCCAAATCTATTTTTTTCAAAAAAATTTGTGTAATCCTTGATAGATTCATGTGGTTTTGATATATGTTAAACATCTTTGGCCGATCTATCACTTGATGGAGTCGGATTTATTTTTCAGTTATTAAATTTTTTATTATACTTTTTGGAAAAATAAATGATTTATTTGAAAAAAATATGATGAATAGTGATTGTTTGAAAATGATTTTCATATATGTTAAACAACTTGGGATGCTCTACAGCCCCATGGCTCAATTTTTTATTTTCACCCATTAAAAAAATTATTTTATTTTTCAGATTTAATAAATATATTATAAAAATTAAAAATATATATATAATATTAAGGAAAAATACTTGTTGTTTATGGAAAATTATGTACAACATATGTACATAATGTTCAACTTCAAATGGTGTCAAATACATCATTACATTCTATTTTTCTTATACTTTAAGGTATAAATATATTTTTTTTAAATTCAAAATATTATTTTTAATTAAGAAATAAATACTAAGGTTAGGGGATAAATAAGAGATAGTTATTTCATAGTTGTAGTAGCTTGACATTACATTTAACAGTTATGAATAGCATATTTTAAGTCTTGAATACCTTACTTTAAGTGATCCATGGTTATTAATACATACTTTTTTAGGTAACAGTGTAAAATATAAGACATTTTATACAAAATGTCTGATATAGCATAGCAACATGGAGTCCCGATGTCTGCAGACAAAAAGAAATCCAAATGCAATTATTGTGGGAAGTTGCTATCTAGAAGAGCCACCAGGTTAAAGCAACATTTGTCTGGTACAGGCAAGGATGTTGCCTCATGCCCAAATGTACCTACCCAAGTCAAAGTGGCAATGGCACTACACTTGAAATGAGGAAGAATAAAGAAAGCTGAGAGGGAAAGAATGCAACAACAGTTTGATGAGGCAGTATTAGAGAGGCCTGGTGTAGAGCTCCGTGGCGGAGATGATACTGACTTTAGGCCTCCACCTGGTGAGTTTCAATCAGAGGCTGAATGGAGAATTTACCAGCAGACTTTGGCTGAGAGTAGACAAGGTTTTCATTTTGAGAACATAAGAGCATATGAGCAAGCAAGAGGAGCTGGTGGATCTGGCTCAGCTGCACCAGTGCAAGAAGATGAGAGGAGGAAAAGCACTGGGACAAGAAATATACCACGACCCCCAACCCGACTATGAGTACAATCTCCCGATCCCATTTTTTAGCAGGATCCCACAATTTTTAGGCAACAAGATGCCTACCAGCCAACCATCCCGCAAATGTTTGGTGGTAAACAAGAGGAAGCACGAAAAGCCTTCAGCAAGTTCATGCTTTACTATGGCATTCCAGCCAATGTAGCACAAGGAACATATTATAATGCATTCCTTGATGCTGCAAGGAGGGCTGGCCCAGGATGGAAGAGGCCTTCACCACATGAATTATACAATGTATGTTTGCCTCAAGAGGTACAGGAGCTGAAAGATTACATTGATGGTTTGAAGCCAATGTGGGAGACATATGGGATTACTCTTATGGTTGATGGTTGGACTGGACCTACTAGACTGTCCATCATAAATTTCATGGTCAGTTGCAATGGGAAGACTGTATTCTTGAAGTCTATCGATACATCAAAGCATGTAAAGGATGCATCATACTTGTATAAGGAGTTGAAGCAAGTGATGGAGGAGGTAGGAACAAAGAACGTTATCCAAATTGTGACAGATAACGGTTCCAACTTTAAAAAGGCTGAAGAGAAATTGATGAATAAGAAGAGTAAGAGGATCCGGCTCTTTTGGACTCCATGTGCAGCCCATTCTATTGATTTAATGCTGAAGGACATGGGGAAAAAGACTTTGGTGGCGGGTGTGGTAAATAGGGCAAGACAAGTGACAACTTTTGTGTATAACCATGGTTATGCTTTAGCCTTGTTGAGGGAGAAATGCAATGGAGATTTAGCGAGGCCTGGTGTCACTTGATTTGCCACCAATTACATTGCATTGAAGAGCTTTCAGACTAAGGTGATAGGTCTGAGGTCTATGTTTGCAAGTGAACAATGCTTTGATTGGCAAGGCTCTAAGTCAAAAGAAGGGAAGGCAGCACAACGGACCATTGCAAGTGATGGATTTTGGAAGGACTTGCACAAAGTGGTTGCCATATTAAAGCCAACGGTTGCAGTACTGAGGATGGTTGATACAGAGAAAAAGCCTACCTTGGCCCACATTTATGTTGCCATTCAAAAAATGAAGGAAATGGTTAGAGCGGTTATACTTCGAAGTGCAAAGTCCTACATTAACATCATTGATGAGCGGTGGGAGAAGCACTTGAGTCATCCATTGCATAAAGCTGGTGAGTTCAACATACTTTACACTTTAAATTTTAAAACTTTTTTACATTTACATATTCAAAACCCAAAGGCATTAAGTCGCTAACAAATCATATTTGTGGTGTCTACTTTACCAACATACTATTTGAATCCAAAGTATCAGTACTCCCATGATCTTGGGCTAGACACAGATTTGTTAGAGGCAGTTTAAGCTGTCATTGAGAAGTTGGAGCCCAATTCAAAGATACAAGTTGCCTGCAATGATGAGGTGAGAGTATGGGACTTTGTTACTTTGGTAGTTAGTTTATGAATGTAATTACTAAATAGGAAATACTAATGCCTCAAATTGAAAATAGATCAAATACTTCAGAGAGGCCTCAGCAAGTTTCGGTCGACAAGCTGCAGTGGAGGGTAGACAAAAGTCAGACCCTGGTAGGTGGCATGATATTACATTTATGCATTATAATTTTATCCCTTTAGAACGTACATATTCTTAATATTCTATATTTGTAATGCAGCCGACTGGCTCTATGGTACAAATTCACCCAACCTGAGGAAGGTAGTAGTGAGAGTGTTCTCACAAACTTGTTCATCCTCCGGATCTGAGCGCAACTGGAGTACATTCTCATTGATACATTCAAAGAGGCGGAACAGGTTGGGTAGCGAACGACTGGGGCAGCTTGTGTATGTACACTACAATATGATGTTAAGGATGAGGCACATACGTGAAGGAATTTAGGCCAATGATAAAGAACCCATTGAACTGTCCAACATTTTCCAGCAGGACTCTGATGACGATAAGGATCCTCTATTCCAGTGGGTGAGGGATCGTGGTACACCAGATATAGATCAGCCTAGGGGTAGGCCCGACCCCACCATTGCGTCTGTAACCGATACTGATGCTGATGAATATATGTCGTCGCAAGAGGGGCGTGCACATGCAGAGTCACCGAAACCTTTTGAGCCTGTTGTAGGAAGTCCTGCTGCTGATGATGATGACAGTGGTGATGGTGGTGATGGTGATGGTGATGGTGATGGTGGTGATTGTGATGGTGATGGTGGTGGTGGTGGTGGTGGTGGTGGTGGTAGCATGCAGAGTAGCAGTTATTATGATGATTGTCATGAGGGGATGCGCAAGCAGTACCAGTATGAAGTGGGAACGCAGGAGGACCCTGTGCGTTTCACAGGTAAGTCTCAGTTTACGAATGCCACTCAAGATCAAGACCATGGTGGCCACTCTAAAACATACAACAAAAAGAAGGGTCGCAAACACTCACATCAGTCACATGCTCAGGATGATGACAGCAGTATGAACACCATGCTTGCAAGTTTCAGAAGCATGAAGTATAGATAGTACTAGTGATCATCAGTCATGGCATTCATCTCAGCATCATCACGGCTATGACTATGGCCAGGAGAGCACCAGTTCTGAATATAGTGGCTATGGTCAATATGGGCAGTTAGCAGATGAGTATGACAGTCAAAGCTCTGGGTCAGGTTTTGGGTACATATTCCCAGTCCCAAACCAGCCATACATGCCTCAAACTCAATATGACAGTAGCAGTGGATCTTACACCTCATACCAACAGCCTCCCATTACCCTAAGATAGGGAGATTGGCATATGTTAATGATAACGCTTATATGGAGGCTGTATCATACTATGCGCAACACTTCAGCAATTTTATGACATGGGAATTCTTTGTGGAGCAATATGGGGATGAATTTATTGCTCGATCACATTTTATGTAACAAATTCAGAGAACATTGATGTAATGTACTTTTTATTTGAATGTTTTGATTGATATGTACTAATTAGAATGTTTTGATTGCTAATTTGCTATGTTTTACTAAACTATGTGTGGAGTAGGTTGTTTTAATAAGACTCGTCGCCTACCAACCTATGGTCCAAAGTGAAACTCATATTTGGACTTGTTTTTTGGAAAATCTGGGCATGCCATTGTGTTTGAATGGCCTGAAATAGGCTGAATACCAAGTTTCAAACCCAAAATATGTGTAAAACCCACCGAGTTGGGGGTCCAAGTAAAAAAAAAAAAACTTGCAGCAACTCACCGAGATCTCGACTCGTCTCGGTTTCTGGCTGGGCCGAGATGCCACCAAGACCTGAGTTTTAGAACCTTGGGAAGAAGACGACCACGGTGACAGGTTGTTAAACGTCACCATAACCCCTCCCTTTCCAATTACCCGTCTCTTTTACTCTTACCTCTGTTTTGTCCTTTATTTTTGTTTGTTACAAGTTGATCCCTACCCTTTAAACCTTATTACCCATTTTGTTCATTCTTTTAGCCTTCCTTAATAACCCTCACCTAATCTGAATATTTACAATTTTGCCACAACTAATGCAAAAGTTGACCTCAACCCAAGGAAACCAGCGGGAGATCGATTGCAGCAGGATTGATACAAATGAAAGGAACAGCAGCAGGTTCAAGACTGAGGTCTAGTGAGCTTCTAAGGGACCCGAAGCAGTCCTCCAAGTATCACTCTGATTGGGAGGAAGAGTGGTGAGATCAAGACCTTCAAATCAGCAGCAGTGAACAAGGAACTGATGCAGCCGCAAGTGTGGAAAGTGATCTTCTTTGCCTCTGGACAGCAATAGCAGATTCAGTTGTTGTTTAGGATGCTCCCTAGGTCTTCACAGATAGCAGCACATGATTGCAGTCACAAAACAGCAGGAACAGTAGGGAATTGAATAAGAGAAGAAGGGAAAAGGGATAAGGAGATTCGGCACTCTCAGCTCTAGGAATTTGGCTCTCTCAGCCAGGCTTCCCAAGCCCTTCATGTCACACACATGGAGACAAGAGAAAACTAGCTCAAAGCAACAATAATCAACTTCATTACATCGGCTCCTTGGCTTCTAAAAGCCTAACATATAAATAAGTGGCAATGACTTGCTCCTCAAGTTACAAAAATTAGAAAGTTTTAAGACAAGTCCTAAAATTGGAAACTATAAAAATAGAAACAATAAAATAACAAGTCTCTTATAAGGCTGAGACTTGGATTACAAGAAATGAAACTAAAATAGAAACTTCTAAATAAAAGCTAAGCAACTAAAATAGAAACTTTAATTTAGAAACAAATAGCTAATAAAATAGAAATTAGGTCTATGCCAAAATAGAAACTGACTTAATAGCAGCTTTTAATAGAATATTCCACCAGCATCCAGCACCTAATCTTCACACCAGCAGTCCATATCATCCCCAAATCACTGTTTACATGAACAGTAACTCGTGGTACTGTTCATATGAACAGTAACTCTCTTTTTTTGGGGGGGGGGCGGGGAGGGAATTCTGTCTGTCTTCTTCATGCTTCGATCTATATCAACAACTTTCAATTGTTGAGCTGTGTTATTTGGGTGGGCCCATAAGCGATCCAATAAGGGTTCTTCCAGCCCGGATTGCACCATCCTCCTTTCTCACCAATGGTGTCGTGTTAGTGGTCTTTATTACAGTTGCATCTCAATACGCTCCCTAATATATCACATGTGGAACACCAACCCTCCAGTTCACTCCTAAACGGCTTTATCCTTCATTGTCGTTCAACACACCCATTCCAAACACCCTCCATCAGGATTATGCTTATCATGGTTTGAGGAACCGATATCAGATCGGTCAGATCGGCCAATTCATATCGGTATTGATAGAGGCCGATATCAATTCCTTGACAATCCTATATCGGTAGATCGGTACGGACTTAAGGGTAAAAACTTTTTTTTTTTTTTTTTAAAACACTGATTTTTAATGAAAAAAATAGGGGTAAATTCGTCCGAAACAGACCGATACGAGCCGATCCAGTATCGGCCAAGACCGCTACCAATACCGATTACTAAATCCTTGATGCTCATTCTATGGATATGTTTGCTTTTTTTTATAGGCAAAAAAGCAGAAGATGTATATCACTAATAAGTGCACAGAACAACATGTTTACTATAAGTTTCAACAGAGAAGAAGAAGAAGAAAATCTTTCAACACCTTCAAATATTGTGGGAGTTATAACCCCGTCTAGCAAAAAATTCAGCTCTAAATGAATTGATGGCCATCGAAAATCACTTTTAGTTGCATGTGTGAAACCCACAACAGTGCAAATAAATTATAAATGTGAGAAGGACCACCACATTGAAATAGTCATATTACACTTCAAGACCAAATCAGCTTCAGAAATTATGGGTCTTGATCGAGAGCTGGTCGAACATCGGTTAAATGAACCCATGTGCACAAGCGGTGCACATCTAGCTGACTAAAAGTCAATACATTATACTACATAATAGTTATCATCAACCCTAGCAAATACACCCAAACTATATAATCCCTTAAATGCACTCTGGTTAACATAATTATAGGTTTCAGATGCTGTCTAACAGGCAGGATCACAGTTCACAAAGACAGACCAGATTAAAGAGAAAATTAATATCACAAAATCCACAACTTTGATTATGATAATTTTCTGGTTGAGTAATCCCTTTGATAAGATAAACAAAGGCCAAAAATTCAATGGAATCCAGGGTATCCGTAGGAAGCTTAACTCGGAATTATTTGATGAATAAATTCAGACAGCCAAGTGTCATTGTCTGACATCTAACAGAGTAATTGGTTATTTGGTTCTGTCCAGAAAAGTAGGAGATTATAAAGGCAAGACACTTATCTCGAATCTCGATAGAGAGATTGATCCAAGAAGAATCAGTAATTGTGGTCCACGAAAATAGGAAGTTGTAACCTCTTAGACTCCTTAATTGATAACAATCTTCAACAGATAATCATACAAGTCAGAAAATAAGAACCAAAAGGTCTCTTAGGTTGATAAGAAGACTTCTCCAACAGCTACAACCTCTTAACAACCGATTGTAGTAAATACTGGAAAAGATTTAGGGAAAAAAACAACTAAACAATAGCATACGTGGGCAAGAAGTCAGACCTGGATATAGAGCACTGCAGAACAAAATAAGGAGAAGAAAAAGGGATATGACCAAGGCCTCTCACCTGTGGCCTTGGTCGGTCTCTCACAGCACACAAAGGCAGCAAGCCAATTTCTTCAACTCAAATCGTGGGTGTGTGTAGGAAGCCCCTTTTTAGTTGATAAACAGCAACAAGGATCCCTCTTTGAGTGGGAAAGGAGATCTCCTTACAAAATTGAAATCCTCATATTAGAAACTAAATACAAAAGAGAATCTAACTTGCAACCCTTTAACAAAATACAAACAATCCCTAAATTAGAAAATACTACTACATAGAAGAAATCTATATCAAAATAGAAACTAAATAAAGCTACTAAGAGTCCCCCACACATGGACAGTCTAACACATAGTAGTGGGCCTCAATCTGGCCCACAAAAGTGGACCAATAGCTGGGCCCAAAGGCCTAGGCTGGCTGGTGCTGGCTTTCTTCTCTTCAACCTTCCTCAAACTACATCATCCTTTCTCCAAATCTTTCCCACTCAACATAGATCTCCACTTTTAATATTTAACTCGTCAGAATTAAAGCTCCTAATAAGTAATGTTGGCATACATGTCTACAGATCCTCATAAAACATCTAGAGAAACCACCATTTGCAAACATGACTAAACTGCAGCAGACCTGCTAAAAGACACATGTCATTTGAGCTGAACAATGTTAGAGGGCTTGCTTTCACCACTTTGAAAATTCAAAGGGCTTTAATAATCCACCTTGTTATCTTCAAACCAACCCTCGATGAAGATCTCTGAATGCACCAGGATGGAAGAGCTAAAAGAGTAAGGAGCAGGCCTAAAATGACTTTGGGAGAAGTGGTGTCTTCTTGAATAGATTGTTTTGAATACAGTTGAATAGCAAAATAGGATCCATGTAGCCAACCCCATTTAGTTCAGACTTCAGATAAGGCTTACTAGTTTAAGTTAATGTAAAATTAGGGTTTCACAACAACTTATAGCATACAGAGGAAATCAATGAAGCAACAACCCAGAAAAGCAATTGGCTAGGTAAAAATGAAAAGATGTAGCAGCTGTTCGGGGAAAAATATGAATCCTTCTAGTGCAAGGAGCACTGAAAATTAGGATTTTCAGGGCAAAGTTGGGGTTGGGGTTAAGAAGATGGTGGATAGTGATTAGAAGAAGGACTGGAATTGATTCTGTCAGAAGTGGGAAGAAATAGCAAGCTGATTCAAGTCACCCCATGGATAGGCTAGCTAACTGAGTAAGGATTGATAAGAGCAGGCTTGGGTACTTGCATGGCAGAGTTTCAACAATGAGGGGCTGGGACAGATGGTGTTTGTTATGGGGTGCAGGAAGAACAGTATAACGCTTAAGAATAGAGTCGACGTGAAGAAGAATCACTCTCTTATAACGAGGAATGTACAAGTACAGCATGCCTTGGGTGAAACAAGTCCTAATAGTATTAGTTCTTTCTAAGCACTAAGAACTCCAAAATGCACTACTAATTGAGACCAAACCATCTAGGATATAACATTCCTATGCCAGTCATCCAGCATTGAAAGGCCTCATAAAGACTCTAATCACTATCAAGTCCCCCTAAAAAATTAAGAATCCTCAAATTATCCCTGCTTCAGCAGATTTAGAGGCCACCCCCCCCCCCAAGAAAAATAAATCAAACTTGGACTGACCGTATCTAATAAGCCACCCAACTTGTGACAACTACTTTCACTCACTGAACAACCCTATGTAGAAACACAAATCCAACCTTAGAAGACCATTTTTGGGTCGAACCCATAAACCAGAAACTTTGAAATGGCCATTTCTTCTTTTTGGCTTACCGAGCTTTTGGGAACCAAATCACACCTAATTGGTGACTCATTTCAAGTTGCCAAAAATTCTCACCTCCATAAGCACTCATATTAGAAAACCTGACCAAACTTCTGAAGGTTAAGACCCCAAGAGAGTACACAAAGGGTGTTCCTTAGTTTCACGTGTAGCTAATGCTGTCAGAATATGAACTAAAGCAAATGGAGTGTATCTGGAAGCAACTTCCCTTATAAACCATGGACAAACTATTTTTCAATATCAACCTGTAATTGGAGGTATTTAACAAGGAATTGCATAAACAGAAAGTAAGAAAGCACTTCACAAAAAAGAAAGGGTAAATTACACGTCACCCCCTGGTTTTCAAACGAAACTCAAATCACCCCCTGATTTTTGAAAATACTCATCCATCCCCCTCTATAGTAACGGTGTTAGTCTGCTGTTAGTTATTAGTGTGAAAGGACTATTTTACCCTTGTACTAAAACATTAGAATTAAATTTACAATACTACCCTTCAAAATCTATGTTTGGATGTCAAGGATAGTTTAGGGATTTAAATTTATTTAACTGGTTGACATAATCACCTAACAACATAAAACAAATGGTAGGGACTAATTTGTCATATTGGGGTCTAATACAGGGGATGGTTTGAGTATTTTTCAAAAACCAAGGGGTGACGTGTAATTTAACCAAAAAGAAAAGATGAATCTGGCTTCAAAGTCGGTTCGTAACCAAGCTATAATATGAGAGAGACGCAAGGGTGCTCGTAGATCAGCTCGAACACCCGCGAGGCGAGGCTCCCTACTTGCCAGTTGCCAGAGAGCATTTCTCCATCGAGACGCTAACTCCTGATCTCGTGTTCCGCTCCGCTTACGGGGTCTTTAGACAAGTTCCTTTCAGAAAAAGGGCCTCGTTTGCCAGGGGTTCGCGGCATAAATCGCAAAGCAGGTCCTGAGGATAAGGTCAGAGTTATTCCAGCATGTTTGTTCTATAGTCTTTTATTAGAAGAAGTGGTTGGGGGTCGGAGGCCGGTGGCCGGCGGCCTGTAGCTCTAATAGCGAAGAAAAAGTGTGCGGTTCTTCGCTGTGGGCCAGCAGCGCTATAAAGAAAGGATGCAGGTTCGGCTACAGGCCTCCAAGTTTCACTACTCCCTGGGACTTGCAGACACTGAATCAGCGGAGGGCCAAAACCTGCTTCTGCAGTTGTGATTGAAGAAAATTCTTAACTAGCTAGTAACTACACATCAGGAGACATGAATAGATAAATCTACAGAGCTTAGTATCAACCATTGATCTTAAAATGGTTTTAAACTAATCACTAGAAAAATTTATATCCCATTCCGATAGCAATGATTATAATTAATGCAGTCATAGGCTTACCAATCAAGTCCAATTAGCAGCCGGTACAGATGTAAGAGACAATAGAAACGGTACTCAAAGGAAACTTTGGTAAGAAACATTGCCCAACATCAATTTTTCACAACTTATAAGAAAAAGAAGAATGGGGCGTGGGAGATTTTTAAACTATATATGTTGTTCTGAGAAACAGTTCAGAGTGGATAACTACAGTAGTACGACTAAATGAGTGACGCAAAACACATAATCATTAGAACTACTTATGAGTTAGCCACGTAGTCATTAGAACTACTTATGAGTCAGCCATAAACCATTAGAACTTCCATCGACAAACTCTGTTTTGAGGGGTATGAAACGATGGACAATTTCTAACATGTAAAATGCCAAGCCAGATTCGCTACCTATAGCCGCAACTCACTTCACTACAAGACCACTGTAAAATAAATCTGATTGCGCAACATATCAATTTTCATAATCAAAACAATGATGTGCAAAAGGCAAGAGCAAGAAAAGAATATGGAAATGGAATCCAAAAATCCATCCAGTGATTCTGTGTACCATCGCTGCAAGAGGTTGGAGGATCCTTCTGCAAATTTGATGACATGATAAGCAGCTGCATCAGCAAGAAAAAATAATTAAATGAAAAACTTGAACCTTATAAGTGTAAACCCTTGATAAACACATTAGTTACATGCAGGGTTATCCAAGCTCCTTATTCTCTAAACCCTGCAAACCGAAGATCACAAATATAATTTTTCATACCTGACGGTAGAAACCCTAAGTGAGCCCCTTAACAATCACGCCGGTCCCCGATTACGCAGAAGGCCCCCGCCAATCCTGTATCTACGGACAACAGGTTGAACACTCTCCTCGATCCTAAATACCTCAGAACCCACAGAATTGTCAAATACCTGCAGATATTGAACACCAGTGGGCCACCTCAATCCGCATCGCAGATATCGAATGGCTCTTAAATGTGGTAATTTTATGGTTGGATATCTCTTAGGGGAAATTACGTGTACACCCCTTGTATTTGGCCTAAAACATTAATAAATCTGAGGTTTCAATAACCACTTTATTTATTCACTCTTTTTTTGTTTTGAGAAAATTTCACGAACACCCCCTAAAAGTATCTAATATCTCATAAATTTACCATATTTCGTCAAAATAGCAAACTTCCCCTTGAAGTTAAGGAGGGTGACCCCAAGATAAAATGTTGATTTTACCCTCTTAGTTATTTAAAATGAAATATTCGTTTTAACCCCAAAGTTGAAATATCCATTTTAACCCTAAAATATCAACCTTCCCCCTTCTTCCCTCTTCTTCCCTATTCCAACAATCTACCTCCTCCCCCAAAAACCCTAACTCGATTAAGGATCCTAAAAGTTATTCTTATTTCTTGTACCGAGCTACCTCATTGTACATCAAGATCGATGGCATCTCCACTCTCCGCCCGTCTTTTCCTCTCCAAAATCATAAATTCTTCGGCTCAAAAGCTTCCCCTTCTGATCTACATCCATGGCGGTGGCTTCTACATCGAAACCCCCTTCTCCCCTCTTTATACCCCTTATGTATCATCTCAGTCGCGGAGGCTAACGTGGTTGCTGTATCTGTGCATTATAGGAGATCAGTTATGATGATTCATGAGTAGAGCTTCAATGAGACGCTTCACATTGCAATGGGAACGGCCCCGAAGAATGGTTGAACGAGCAAGGTGATCTGAACAGAGTGAGTGTGATGGGAGATAGCGCAGGTGCTAATATTGCCCATAACTGGTTTTGCGAGCGGCGGAGACACCATTAGAGGGGGTGAAGTTTATTGGATTGTGTTTGATTCATCGTTATTTCCATGGAGAAAATCAACAATTGGGTTCAGAGGCAAGTGATGAGGAGAAGAAGAGTAAGGCGGATAAGCTCTGGGTGTTGTTGTGTCCTTCGACCATGTTGATTTTTATTTGCTAAACTGTTTTGCCATTGATTAATTGCAGCAATATTCAGGTCACTTCTCTATGAAGCTTGTGGGAGAATAGTGAATCCAATCTATGGAAGAAGATGAAACTCCAGGGTGTGAATCGCTCTAAGGTGTATGACCTTCGCTCCAAATTTCAGGAGGAACAGTAAGGACTGGTTTGAGTTTGATTCAGATCTGGTCGGTTGCAGCCTTGTAGGTACCATCCAGGACAGAATATCAGTGTAACAATGAAGGGAAAAAACAATAGTAGACATAGAAGAACAAGGAATGAGTAGGAGCAAGGGAAAGGAGACATGGAAGAAATCAGACCTGAGAAGCAGAGAAAGTCAACCTCAACGATGGACTCCAAGCATCTATTTGAAGAGTTGCAAACAAGAAAACCAAAATAAAACTGGAATAAAATTTAACTCTTACTTGGAGCAGCGGATCGATCCCCTCGGACCTTGGCGAGTTGCAGTCCCTCTCCGGAACGCTCAACCTTTGAATTAGACCTGCTTCAAATGGTATGTGTGGGAATTTGATTCTGCAAGAGAAGGAGGGCTGGAGGGGTGGTGCTGGTGCTGGTGGCGGTGGCGGGGTTGCAGGGGAGCAAGAGAAGGAGGGCTGGAGGGGGCGGCGGCAACGGCGGAGGAAGAAACAGCAGAAGGAGAAGAAGAAGGGGAGAAAAAAGGAATAAAAAAAAAATATTGAATAAAAACAAGGGCAAAATTGTCTTTTTTTAAAAACTAATTTCTAACATCATTAATTCATCATTAAGGGTATTATAGGGATTTCACTGTGGTAAGGGTAATTTTGTCATTTAAAAAGAGTTAACAGACACTTAACTGCAGAGACTAACGAAGTGGACTAAATTGAAATAAATTCATAAAAATAGGGGGTATTTGTGACATTTTGACCAAATATGGTAAGTTTCTAAGATATTAGATACTTTTAGGGGGTATTTGTGAAATTTTCTCTTTTTTTTTTTAACATAAAAATTAATAAGAGTCCGTAGCAACTCAACGTTAAGTGATAACGTGGAATATACTTTAGACATGAAAAAACTGTTATACCTTTTCATAACACCCTTAACAAACCAATGACCATCGTCTTCCTCAAATCTCACCCACCATTCTTGTCAAGCAAATCAATCATGTTCCTCCTCCATAGAAGAGAAGATCGGATTTTTCTTGGCCATTCAGTCTATCAATGGCGATTCAGATCCTACTAAGGGTTAAATTCGCTTTGAAGCTTCCAAAATGCCCTTTCCTGCCCATTCGCTCCAAAACAACTTCATCTCAGTATGTGGTGTCCGAGGCAGAGACCCCCCACCTTTGAAAAATTCATGGGCAACTACAAAAATTTTCTTAAGGAAGTCTCAGTCCAAGATCTCATCCTTGCGAACCCTAAAAACCCAACACTTCCCCTTGATTTCCTCAACATGCTTTCTAAAAAATTCCACCTCAATCGTAGAGTACTTCAATTCATCCGTAAATATCCCCACATTTTCACGTTCTTCTATGATAGCCTCAAGTCAAAATCATTCTTCAAATTAATCGAAGCTGCAATTGAGATTTCTCGACAAGAAGCAACTGCAATTGATACTTCAAAGCGCGTTGTAATTGACCTATTAGTTCGACTTCTCTCAATGTTTATCTAAAAATCTCTACCACTCCGAGCAATTTTCAAAGTCTGGAGGGAACTTGGCTAGCCCGATGATTTTGAGGATTCAATAATCTCCCACAACCCTACTATTTTCTCTCTGTATTATGCCCATGAACCTAAAACTCATATCTTGAAATTGGTGCTTGGAAACCTAAATACTAGCTCTTTTTTTAGCCGCAATTGAGAATAGAAAATTTTTTGAATCTTGTAGGGAGGATGTCGGGGTTGATCCATCAGAAATAAAATTTGCTTTTAAACATGGGTTTCCACCAGGGATTAGATTGAACAAGGATTTTAAAGCTAAGCATAAGGAATGGCAAAGGTTGCGATATTTGGGACCTTTATGAATTCTTGAGTTTGACAGTGAGGAAAATGGTGGAGGTAGAGAAGATTAGTCATTTTCGGAAATGGTTTGGGATTGATTTGTGTTAGGGACCTATCTCCAAGCGAAGAAGTTATTTTTCTTGCATAAAATAATATGACCAGTAGATAGAGCCACATTACAATCAATCTAACAACCCTTATTCTGATTGCATTCTTCTTCGTATAAACCTTCAAAATGATTGTCCAAGCAACAACAAACACTTGGTTTTTAAACGACTTCCATCTAGATTCTCCAAAACCTTTAAGAGTTTCCTAATTTTAGTACTTTGAATTGAAACCTTGGGACGTCCGATCTCGATCGACTGTCCATGATGAGCAATAAAAACATTTGCACGTAAAGCTCAACAAAAGAGTTTTGGTTGCCGGATGAGGAACAGGGTTGGTCGTCTCTTGCCAGGGGGAGGAACAGGATTGGTTCGCCTGACAGGGATGATGGGTGAGGTTTGGGGAAGACGATGGTCATTGGCTTGTTAAAGGTGTTATGAAAGGGTATAAGAGTCATTTCGGTATAAGAGTCATTTCATGTCCAAAGTATATCCCACATCATTACTTAACGTTGAGTTGCTGTTATTTTTACCTTTTTTTTTTTTTTTTTAACGAGGGGGTGTACAAGGTGGTTATTGGAAACCTGGTTTATTAATGTTTTAGAAAAAGTGCAGGGAGTACACGTAATTTTCCCTTTAGAAAATGGTGGATAGAAGAATCCACAATTGATCATGTCCTTCAAGTCACACGTTGATTTCTACGGTTCTACCACATCGTTTCAAACGAAGTTTTACCATAACATTCCTCTAATTTGGAACCGACATGGAATTGATTCAATATGAAGCCACGAAGAGTCGTAGGCTTTAATAAATAGTATAGTAATCTATAATTTTTTCTATTTATATTATATTCAATATTTATAGGATTCTAATTTAGAATCCAAATTGAGAAATTGTTGGCTTGATAGGAACTATGAAAGAAAAAAGGATGGTCTAACTATGCGAGAGTCATGAAATAGAAGGGTGGTCTCTCACTTATTGAGACTTTTTTTTTTTTTTTGGGTCTATCCTACTTAAGGGCCCACAGACCAACTACAAGCTAAGGAGAAAGGCTAACACAAGCCCACAATCTACAACTAAGGGGGGGCGGGGAGGAGGGGAGAGAAAGGTGCCCTTTTGGCACAATATGCAATCTAGGAGAGTCGATCCCTTGACCTCATGAGGGGGGCATGCACGTACTCAACCTGCAATGCCTCCAACCAACCGAGCTAGCGGTTGTTTGCCCTTATTGAGACTTGATTCCTCAAGATGTTATGAAATAAAATCTTGACTCCTCTGCCCATTCTTCTATTACAGTTGGATTATTATTATTATTTTTTTTTCTGTTTGAATTTGGGACATGTGTTTTTATGGCTATTGTGTGATGTTGGAAGATTTTATGGAGTTCGGATTTTTTTTCTTTTTGGTGTTTGAACTTAGGTTTTGAATATCCCTATACTTGAAACGTGTCACTGAAGTTGACATATTTTTTTGATATGTGGTACTTGGATTTTTTAGTTTGGAATGGGTTGTGGAATTTGGATATTAATATGTATTTTTCTTAATTGTCATAGTTGCTTTGAACTTTGGATGCAAGCATTTAGGTAATAATTTTTCAATCTTTGTGTATATGCCCTTTTTTGTTCTGTGTTTTTTTTAAATGTGTATCATCATTTTTTTTTTTTGCCGTTGTCATAATATTTGACAGCATTTTTTATTTCTTGTTTAATTTCTTAATCGTTTAATATGCCGTCCCAAACAAAGTTTTTTTTTGCAATTACCATTTTAATTGACTTTGTTAGGGTCAACCCTATAAAAAGAACAGTGTTGTGTCAAACAATAAGGGCAAAAGATCGTTGTCTACTTGCATAGCCCTTGCACTAATGTGGGGCTTGATGAGAGTGTGTGCAGGGGCATATACACGGATGGGATTTTTTATGTCGTAGTATATACATTGAATTTTGCCACCCTACAGTACTTTTTGGACATTGTTTAGGAAAGCCTTACTTCGGTTTAACTCATGAAGTACTGTTCACTCTTCCCCTAAGACAATGGTCCCACTCTCTGCTGAGCGGGCCATGGGGGTAGGCACCCCCTACCGGGGGTGTAGGGGGGCGGAGCCTTAGCACTGATTTTTCTTAAGGCATATGCTCTCATACATGAACAAAAAATAAGAAGTCGGTGAAAAGCATCAAAAGCACTGAGGTTATGCAGGAATACACTGGTAAGCCCTATTTAGGGTCCAAACAGGTAAGTTCTCATCGTTGTTCTAATTTCAATTATTTATTTTTTCCAAATAGTTAAATGCTTCATTTTTAGCCGTTATGCCACTTAAATAGGGATTTCAAAATAGTTAAGCTCTTTTTTTAGCCATTATGTCGTCCAAATACATATTTCCAAAAATAGATAGGTAGGTTAACATTGTTGTGGGAGCTCGGATTTTGGTGGGGAAAGGTAGGAAGAAGAAGATGACGGGGCGGGTGGAGTTGCAGGAAAAAATAAGGAGGAGGAGGGGTGGAGGGCTTGATTTTCTAAAACCCATAAGAATTTACTATTTTACCCTTCCATTTTGGGACTAATTAGCACGTGTTCATTAAAGTGCCGCACAAATAGCGAAAAATTGTTTTCAACGTAAAATCATAAATGACTTTCAACCTCTTTTTGGTTTTTGTATTTTTTCAATCATTTTAAAATAGAAATAGACTCCATAAATGATACCAAACGCAACCGAAAACATTTTTTTGGCCAAAAATAAAAAATAAAAACTATACCAAAGACGCCCTTAGTCGTCATGTCATCTAAATAGGGATTTCCAAAATAGTTAAATGCTCCATCTTTAGCCGTTATGCCCCTTGAATAGGGATTTTCTTATGCCACCCAAATAGGAATTTCCAAAATAACTAGAATCTCCGAAATATACAATATTCCATTTCACACCGAGAGGTTGCCCAGGTGATCTTCAAAATGATTTTTGAACTACGTTCGGCTTGATCCCTAATTAGAGTACATAGACAGTCTGGGTAGTTATATTAATACTAAGTTTCAACCATCTTTCCCCTTCCCCCTTCCCTTTCTTACATAAATATATACGTTATTCAACCCAACTACCACTATATTTTCTTTTTTGTAAAGCATGTTAGTTATTAAACGAGTAATATTAGTACAAATGGTCTACATAGAAAAAGCCATGCCTTCGACCGAACAGGGCTGGGGTGTAAAAGCATCCCCAATACGTAAGCTTGAACCAACCTATAAATCTAAGAAAACCTTTGCCTTATCCATCATGGTCTCTATATCTCTAAAAAAAATAAAAAAGAGAGACATCTAGGTGGCGACTCCCTTTACGTACAGAGAATATTCCATGCTACCATAAAACAATGTTCTTGTCTTCGTCTCTCCCCCTCGTTGCAGTCGCTCGCCAATCCTGGAGCGACAAGGAAGAGAAGAGAGAAACCACGCACAAGACAGAGGAGGATTCAAGAAATCCCCTTATACTTACACACAGGGAGTAGGATGATAATTTTACACATTCATATGTTTAGGAGTAGGGGCTACGCAACTAGGTAGCGTTATTTTTCTCACATGGATGTGATTTTTTTATTTCATAGGTGGTGGAGTAGTAATTTAACGCACTCGTCTGTCTAGGCACAAGGGCTATGCGACCAGGGAGAGGTCTTTTCCCAATAATAAAAATTCGGGAAAAAGTACTCTAAAAGGTAGCATGGTTCATGTGCCTTGACACAAAAGAAGGTGGAATGACCACCTTGCCCCTCGTGAATATAAAAAGACCTCCCTTGTTGATGTTTTTGTGCGTGTCGTGATTGGCCCCCAGCCACACTGCTTGTCGTAACCCTTTTCCCTAAAAATCGTATTGCCAAAAAACAAAACACTTAGGGCTTGTATGATACACTTCTGTTTCTGGGTCATGTTTCTATTCCAAAAATAACTTTTTGTATTTCTATTACTGGGCCGAATTTCTTGGTATAAACACGTGTTTGGTAATGCATAGAAAATTCTATTTATGTGTTAGGAAAGAAACAAAAATGCGTTTGTAACGCGCAATAATTTATATTTCTAGAACATTGAAAAATTTAAAAAATGCCATTGAATACCCTAAAATTTGTTGGCATGAGGTGGTTTCGGTGGAAATGGTAGTGGAGGAGGACGTGATGGTGGCGGTCGAATCTAACAGAGATGAGAATCGTAGAGATGGGTTGAACACCCCCACCCTCTCATTTCTCTGTTTTATTTATAGAATAGAGAAGTTCTAATATTTTTCTATTTTTCAATTATTTTTTTTTTTGGTTGTCCAGATTCATTCCCTAGAACAAAAAAATGGATCGATGTTAACAAACAGATTTCTATTAGAAAAAAAACAAAGAAATAGAGAAACAAAAATGTTAACATCCATAGATTAGAGTATATGTGGATGAACGAATCTGACAGAATAACTGTTTGATTACCCTGATTCTAAAACCTGAATCTACCAGAATAACTGTTTGGTTACCTTGATTATGAAATCTGAATCTAGCAGAATAACTGTTTGGTTACCCCAATTTCGAAACTTGAATCTACCCAAATTGTGATAAAATGCAATATGAAATAAAATTAATTATACTAATTATTTTATTATTTAATAATAATAAAATATAATCATAATTATAATATAAGTATTTAAAATTTTAGTATTTTTAATTAATAATTTAATTCTGTGTGCACACTGCCTTCCATGCAACCTTTGCCCTTTAATTAATTATATGAAATTTTAATTATATGATGCTTTGATTAAATGATTTTTTCCGACAATAGAAGAGTTAAATAGAATTCAATCAAACATGTTGTTTCACATTTATGTGTCACTTGATTCAAGTACATAAAACAAAAAAAACAGGGTCCGACAATGCCATGTGATTTTTGTCACATTCTCTTCCTTCTTCCTAGACACTGTATAATGCTCATGATTGCCTTAAGTGACTATGCTATGAACAGTTGAATAAAAGGATCTCGGTGGATTCGAACCACCATACCCTTGGAACATGCTCATGTTCCAAGTGCTCTACCAATTTGAGCTAAAGACCTAACAAGTACAGTAGCAGACTGTTTATGGGACGTAGACATATTAAAATTAAAAAAAAAAATTACAGCATATGCATTTGCTCCAGGGAAGAAAAAAAACAGAGATGAGAGAGAGAGAGAGAGAGAGAGAGAGAGAGAGAAGCACTAGAGCACAAGGATGAGATGGACCACTACTCTACATGCCCATTTTGTTCATGTAGTAGAGCTTATTGGTGGCCATGAAAGTAAGAAAATCTCCATTAATCAATTTCTTCCTTCTACCAAATTAATCAATTTTGTGAGTTATATTTGTGTAGGGGCAACACCCGAATCAGTTTTGGAGTTAATGAATGTGAAGGACTTAACACTAGCTCATGTGAAGAGTCACCTGCAGGTAGGTGAGGTTACTGAGGAGCAATCTCCATTGCTTTGAAATTAAGAGGAAAACAAATATTATTATATATTTTTTTTTCTTAGCTATTATTTTTTATATTATTGGTTATATATTTAGGTTATTTTAATATTTTTGGTAGTGGAAGTGGGGTTTGGCCTGTTTGGAAAACAAAGGGTAAGGACAAAAGGGTTTCAAGAGAGTAATCTTAGCATTGTGGACTTTGTATAATTCTTTTATGTGCTTGTTCATGAAGATGTATAGAACAGTGAAGAGCACTGACAAAGGAGCATGTATTTGGATCTTCCCCTACACCCCCCCCCCCCCTCTCTCTCTCTCTCACACTCAAGATTTCATTGGTACTGGACTGGCTTTAGTCCACAAGAATTAATTTTTTCTGGGTATCTGGCTTTAGTCCCCCATCAATATTTTTTTAAGTTAGGTGGGGTGGGGTTTTTGTTAATCGAAGGGCTTTCTTTTCATAATGTATTAGCATCTGATATAGCTTCTCTCCCAGTCAGAAATACCCACGAAAACTTCAGATGTAAAGATCATTAAAGATTGTCTTGGCATTCTAAATGAAGGTGTTCTATCAACAAAAAAATGGCTTTGCTGTTCTATCATTTCTCTTACTAGGTTTTGCTTAAAACATAAGATAGTGATGTACAGGTCATAAGATTTTGCCTCAAAGGAAGTAGAAAGCAGAATAAAGGAAATAATATTCTCTAAACAAGAAGACTCAATAGCAAAGTCCTAACCTTCATAAAAAAACCATCCATTAGCTATACAATCAAATTTACAAGAACATATTGTTAGAACATTCAAGGGTTTTGAGAAACCCGAATCCGTCCCCCATCCAGATCCCTAGAACACCATTGAATCAGAATAAATAGGGAAAGCAAAGTGTACCTGGCACCCACGTATGTTGATGAAGAACACATAAGAACGCCTCCAAAAGCAGCATCGATCTGTCAGATAATGAGTGCAATCCACGATGGGGATCTTCTGTCGCCTCCTATACTCTCCCACAACTCTCTTTCTTTGTGGAGAAAAGAGAATAGTGAATGCAAGGACCCCTCATCAGTAGTATTTATAATACTCCCAAAAACCCTGACCCACTTCCACAATGGGCCGGGCCGGGCCGGTCCATCTCAATAAAATAGTAGCAGCCACGTCGGCCCTTGTATTTCTTGATCCCCATCAATGATCGACCCGATAATTAATTAAGTTCACACTCGTTGCATTTCGGGGAAATCCCAACAATCTCCCACTTGGGCTACATTAATTATAAAGTCATCATTATCAGATGTGGCCATGGGATCTCAGCACAACAATAATGCTACTAAACCTTGATCCAGTCAGTAAATACATCGATGTCGAGCAACAACAGAAAATACACCTCAACATATGGCATATCACTTTCTATCAGCTACAAACAAAGACCTACTTACTAACATGAATCGCCTTGAGATAATTTGTACAAGGAATGTCGTCCACGTCTGTGATCACATAAATATCATCATCATTCGTTGTGGGTCCTCGAACGTATCATGAGCATCGTACGACTCATGGATTACCTTTGAACATCAACATGATTCGTTGGTAATCGAACGACTTAGTTTATCACCAATAGAACATCCGTGGTTAGAAATAGCCGAACGACTTGTCTCGTCGCCAATCGAACATCCTTGGACCAAAAGGCCCATAAACACATCAATCATATGCATGCATGCAGATGCTATTCATCACAACGAACAGAAGCACCATAATCGAAACGAAAACATATATTAAGTCCTCTCACTCAACAAGCATATCAACGAGATAGGAAGAATTCTCAATCCACTAACAGAACAATCATATAAAGAAGCACTCCCAGTGATCAAGAGAATCGAACAAACTAAATCGATCAAGTTTGAAAGTAAAAATTCAAACCACAAATCCCGGTATAAACTAATCAAAACGTCAAACTATTCGAACCGATTACTTCTTTCGTTCTCAGTCAAGTTATCATTCTCAAGCTTCTTACTTTCTTTCTTGCGCACAATTAGATATCAATTTCTTTCAAGGGTATAATCGTAGTTTGTTAAGTGCATCAACTTCCTCAACATATTCTTCGTGATTTTTAATTCACTCATTCATTCCTTGTTTTATTTCAGTATTTGGCTTTATCCTTTCATAATATTGATGCATTTTCAATCCATGCCACCGAAGTAGCTTTCGTCAAATGGCTCAAGGCCGATTATACCCTATAGGTTACAAATTGTTTTTAAAACAATGTTTCATTGCTACAATTCTTATTGATGGATTATTCGTTCATGGTTCATTATGCTCGTTGGTTAACTGTCAGTTACCATAATTATTCACTTATTATTTCATCTACCATAATAAGTTGTTATTCGTCAATAGCATAACATTTTCATCAACATATAGAAACAGGACATCATAATATTAAAGGTTTCTATATCACACAAACTAACATGTTCTTCACCCATCGCATGTTGTCTTATCATTAAACATGCATCAACATAAAATCAGTGGTTCTAAACATTTATCATCAACTCATCAGACACATGTATGCGTACAATCAAGATGATAAATATCAAACACTAACACTTCTTTACAATACTGCATTCTTGCCCTTTTCGGGTCAAAGGTACACGTCTTTATCATACCGGTACACGTCTTTATCGTACCATAAATACCGCGAGATAGCAACAACTTTCAGAAATCTCCCTCCACCTTTGGGTGATAAAGAAACCCCTAGGTTATGCATCTCAATAACAATTTATCGCACTGTAATTACCGTGAGATGTCGATGACTTTCAGAAATTTTCCTCCACCTTTGGGCGGTAAGAAAACCCCTAGGCCACGCATCCCAATTTCTTCAAGTACACTATCTTTGGATGGACACATTGCCTTTATGTGAAGAGATCAGTAGTTTTCAGAAATCCCAGCACCTTTGGGCAACTGGAACCCTTAGACCACTATCCCTTCCAATACATATGCATATCACCTCGTCAAACTTTGGTAATATCGCCTTTGGTCTAATGTCACCTATTCCGCTGCCTTGACAGAACCATAAAAGGATTCAATGGGCCACTTTGGTGGATCACCATTTTACCCTCTCATAATTCCTCAACCAAATATGCAGCAATATGTGTGGAAGTAAATACATCGATTGTCCATAATGTGTTGTGATATGCACGTTTATCATCAATGCGACAATAGTCAACCCAAAATAGTCCAAATATGCTTAAAGCAGCATAATCGTCCAATACAGGTCCCTGGGATTATTAAATGTCCCAAAACCATGTACCATGGGTAGGTCTTGTAATTACGAACAAAACAAGACCAACCGGAGCCTAATCAGACGCTCCACTCACCCATACGTCACTCGAAGGTGACACAATCATCATAACAGGTCCCATAAAATTAACCAAAATATTCGAATTGGATGCCCAAAACGTCGACCTTGAAAAATTCAAGCAAAATGGAGCATCCCAGGACAAAATCCGATCAAAACGGCGTTCCAAAACAGGAAATATAGTTTTTGGAACAATTGAAAACGTTCTAAACCAGTCGATTCTGTTCCCAAAACAACTGGAAAACACAAAAACCTCCAAAATCACTATTTTTGTTCATACAAAGTATGTCGAATTGCATATCAAACCGAAGAGCACGCAAAAACAGACACACCAGAAAAACCGCGTCTCAAAATTCATCCAAACGAACCCACACGGTCCATTTGAAGTTTTATAGTCTTTTCCCCTTTTTTTTTTTAAATCCGAATTGAACCGGTTCGATCGAATCAACCCAAATCAAGCCGAACCGGACCGTCGGCCCAGGATACGGGTCAAACAATGGGTCAATGGTCGAGTCTGGTCAGCCATGCGGGTCGGGTTAACTTTGATCGGGTCTCGGTTGACCGGGTCAAACTTGCCCCGCAAGGACGTCAGCATCGCTATGGAGATTTTTTTTTCTGCAGCGGTCGTCGGCGCGTGGATCTCACTCGAGCCTTTGGGGGGCGCGTGCCGACACGTTCGGCCACCAACGACAACGATCCACTCACCGCCGTGTTCGTCTCTTCAAGCCCTTCGCATTCGTGTAAAAATATTAAACTTTCGCCGGTGGAAAATTCTGGCAGCGGCGAAAACGTGCGATTATGCCAAAATCCCTATTTCCACCGTCAAAACTCGATCTAGGTTCTTAATCAATCGATCCTAGGTCCGTATGGTCGGCTCTGATACCACTTGTTAGAACATTCAAAGGTTTTGAGAAACCCGAATCCGTCCCCATACAGATCCCTAGAACACGATTGAATCAAAATAAATAGGGAAAGCAAAATGTACCTGGCACCCACGTATATTGATGAAGAACACATAAGAACGCCTCCATAAGCAGCATCGATCTATCAGAGAATGAGTGCAATCCGCGATGGGGATCTTCTGCCGCCTCCTAAACTCTCCCACAACTCTCTTTCTTTGTGGAGAAAAGATAATAGTGAATGCAGGGACCCCTCATCAGTAGTATTTATAATACTCCCAAAAACCCTGACCCACTTCCACAATGGGCCAGGCTGGGCCAGTCCATCTCAATAAATAGTAGCAGCCACATCGGCCCTTGTATTTCTTGATCCCCATCAATGAACGACCCGATAATTAATTAAGCCCACACTCGTCGCATTTCGGGGAAATCCCAACACATATGACCACCAGATAGAAGCATCGAATATAGAGTTTTTAGCATTGCAATGAAGAAACTGTGGGCAAAATCCTAATTTTTCTTCAGGTGCACTTATAACCGACCATGAGATCAGGGAAAAGATCCATGAACAACATAATTCAATTTTCATTACAATTGCTCTTCATCAATTTTCATTGTAACCGACCATGACGATCCATTAATTCCTTATTTTAAAAATCTGAGAATGTTGTCTCTGCAAAGGAGCCAATCTCTAATATTTGAAAGTGCAAAACAGTACAAGAAGGCACAACAGCAGAAAAATTGTTGACATAGCTCCATTGCCCACCATTCTTTAATTTTCCTTTTTCATGGGACCTCTATGTCTCTATATCCCAAGGGAAGGGAAGGGAAGGGAGCAAGAGATGCGTGGAGTGGGTTCAGAACTGTAAAGCTAGAAGATCTAGCTAGCCATGATTGAACACCACTGATCCCAACCAAAATACTTGATCATATTACTTGAGAGGGTTGGGATTGCTGTTCTAACAAAACACAAAAACATGCCGAAAGAGGTACTGTTTTTAAACGTTAGCAGACATTCATCATGTGCTTAGTCCCTGTGACAAGTTGCAGTTTTATAGAACTATGCCAAGTGGCAAAAGCACCTCTTTATTTTTTTTTTCTTCTAAGAAATCAAGAATAGTATAAAGGGCTGTCTTTTGTAGAGCAAGGCTCAAAAGTGCTTTACAAGTTGGGCAACGGCACTGAAGTTGAGACTAGTTCCCATTTCAGCTTCCAGCAATATATGATGTCAGGCTCAAGTTGAATCAGTTATGAGCTTGGTTGGTCCTTCATGTCAAACCACATGGCAGAGAAAGGCATCTATATGGGTATTTATGTAAAAATATATGGAGAATGGAACTAATGGAAACCCCCTTTTTCAGCTCATGAAATCTGTCAGGTGAACAGATTTCAATTCAAGGTTTTTACCCAAAAAGAGAGAGAGAGAGAGAGAAGATAATTCAAGGTTTTTCTTCTATAAATGATAAATTTAAATCCCATTAAAATATGTATTATTTTCAATTTCCAATCTCTTTAAAACAACCGTAATGAACAATAGACAACCACTTCCTTGGCAGTACAAACAACAGCATGGAATCTCTCATGACTCATGAACAACACAAACATACCGGAGTATCAGTGAACTTTGAAACCACAAAGAAAACGGAATCAATGACCTTGAAACCACTCCCAGATCCATATCTCAGCCTCTTATCTAAAATTTGCTGGTGTAAGCTTCAGCAGAACCTCTGTTTAAAGCTCTCTCCAGCCTTTTCTCAAATGGAGTAGAGTGCCAATTCACTCTCTTATCCATTTATACTAATAATCTGTATACAATTTCAGATTTCACCATTCAAGCAGCTAAACAAACAAACGACAGAGAATACCCATTTCAGAAATTTCAGAGAAGAAACATATCACACACACATGGCTAGTAGGTATCAAATTTCTCTTAGAATGACAGATCTAGACCTCTGCCCACTTCCAACCCAACCCCAATCCCCATCCCTCCCCCATCCCAAACCCCCAAAAGGAAAAAATTGACCAAACATACAGCTACTTTTAGACAATATGCAAATTCCAGAACTAACAAATGTCCCTTTTCAATATTCCCTAATAACTACAGTTTCTGGATTCAAGGAAAGAAGTTAGGTGGCGTGGGGTTTTTGTTAGATAAATTCAGAATGGAAATTTAATTATGGGAGTCCTATTCTGTTGAAGGAAGTAGAAAGCAGAATAAAGGAAATAATATTCTGTAAACAAGAAGACTCAATAGCAAAGTATTAAGCTTCATAAAAAAACCATCCATTAGCTATACAATCAAATTTCCTTTTAGAATGCTACCCAGTAATTCACACATGCATTCAAATCTCTTAAATTACAATGTTGGAATCAAACAAATAGATAGGAGAGAGCAGAGAAGGTCTCTGAGACAGAGAAGGCAGAGAAGGAGAAGAAAAAAAAAAGAAGAGACAGATATCCAACAGAGAAGGGAAGGAAGATGAGAAGAATAAAAAAAAATGCAGGCAAAAGGAGGGTTTCAGGTAGGAGATGGGGGAGAGAGAGGGCTTCAGGGAGGAGTGCTGGCATGCCATCAATGGAGCCAGTGAGCCACCCAAGCATCAGAATAAGAATTAAAAGAAAATATAAACCAGAGAAAGAGAAGAAGAGCAGCGGGCTGGGAGAAGGAAAAAATAGAGAAGAGGAGGCCGGAAGAATTTAAAGAGGGTTTTGGGATACCTAGAACTGCCTAGCCGCGACTTGTCAGAAGGTTGAAGGAGAGAAGAAACCAGGGTCATATTAAGACAAAAAATGAAAACTAAAATTAAAAAAGTTCACAAATGGCCATATGCAGAGGAAGCGAGAGAGCAGAGAAGGACTCTGAGACGTATCACACACACATGGCTACTACTCATCCCACACACAGATTCATAGAGGATACAATAGATTTTAGAACCAGAAGATATCTATTTCAAAAGCCTTAAAAATTACCTAATAAGTTTTCTCTGACCTAACACCAGGCACTCTTCTTGCAGGGTGATTATGATCCGGTTTCTCTGGACAAAATAGGAGAGGGAATAACCTAGGTCAGATCAGAACTTCCCACAATCGAAACCCTAGAAACAGAGAGCGCAAGAGAGAAAGCGACACTGAGAGAGAGAGATAGAGAAATCTGTGCTAATGGAAGGATCGAACTCACCAGAGCGAGATCTCTCCTTCATTCTCCTTCAACTTCACCTATCTTAAAGTCTTCAACGGTATTGCCTCTATCGCAATTCTATCTGAATCTCAAGATGTTAGGCCTTTTATACCATAGGGTTTAATTTCTTGAATCTCAGGATTAAATCTCAAGATTTAGATTTTTAGTGTAAAATGGTGTATCTCATAATGTAAATCCGTTTTTCCAACCAAACGATTAAAAAAAATGAAATTATCAGCACCACCCCTTGAGTTACACTCTTATTTTAATACAACCTCATTAAGTATCCAAATATCAAAACCAATCCAAAATCTAACGGGTTAACTGTATAAAATACAAATGACTAAAATACCCTCGACACTGGCTTTGCACTTCAAACCTGGAAGGGAAAATAGGCACCCCACCTCCATCTTCCATACTTGCGACCAGCCCACCTGCCGGAGAACCTGCAAGTGTCCGGCTAAATCCCAGGAACTCCACTCCAGCGATTCATGCCCCTGTGCTTCCCGGGAAGGATGACTGATAACGCTGAGACCACCGATGGTGAAAGTGACGACATAGGCATCGACACCACGACTGCGAGCAAAGCCATGTGTATGCTCTCCTTGGTTGAGTTGGAGAGCATATCCCAAAGACACCAAAGGTTCCTTGCTCTTATTTTTCTCCCCTTCTTAGTTTCAGAATTCTGAATTGATCGTAGTTTTCGTAAGCAGAAACACCCATAAAGGAAAATAGAGAGTTTGACATTGAGATGTCTTTTTTTTGCAAAATTTCTTTCATCGACGGAGAAAAGGTTGCTGAAGAAGGTGAGTGGGAGGAGAGATAGGGGAACTGATCAGAATTCGGAAATTCGAGTCGTTGCTTTGCCTCTGCATCTTCCTATATATCTATAATGGATTCGAAGCACCGATTTTATATATCATCCAGAGAGAGAAACGGATTGAAAGAGAATCAATCAAAAACGGTAATTTCAAACTTGAGTTTTGTGATATTCACAGTTTTGTTATTATATTCTTGAAAGATTTATTTATGTATCAGTAGATTTTGGATTTCTAGGGTCTTAGCGATGTCTGCTAGGGTTCTCAGCGATTCTATGGTGAAGTCTGCTCCATATTCTCAAACGATTCAGGGGCTGGGGTGTGTTTTCAGGGTAGAGGCGCACGGAGGCAAGGGCTGCAGGATCTTGAGAGCCCGCATGCAGGTGGGTTGGGGGGCAGGGGGTTTGGGTGGTGGGGGCCAGCATGGTGGTGGGTTGAATTGTAGTTGGTGAAGAAGAAGAAGAAGAGTTGGAAGGGTATAATTGTTTATAATTATAATTTTACCTGCTGACTTCACCACTTAACAGCACTAAGACTTAAACCCTGTTAGATTTTGGGTTGATTTTGATATTTGAGTACTTACGGGGGTTGCATTAAAATAAGGGTATAACTCAGGGGGTGGCGCTGATAATTTCCCTTAAAAAAATTGGGATTCATGTGTTTGTAGATGTAACACCTATAAATTTACGCAACCAAACACAATGTAATAAGTTATCCCGAGTAGTGACCCAAGTTGAATCTAAAATCCTAGTTCGCAAGTTATGTCAGAGTTGGAATGACAAGTTACTGTCCACCGTACACACTTCTATCAAACAATCGCCAAGGTCTGAGTGTCTGACCCCTCCACCGGTCCACATCCTCCCTCCCAAAAAGAAATAAGGGGAAGCAGTTTTCTGTCCGGGAGTGTGGCTTACGCCAGCACTCCCGTGTCTATCTCTCTCCTCCTTAAAACAAGGGGGTAGATGTGTCTTTTCACATGGAGAGAAAAGAGATAGACTCATGGGAGTGCTGATGTAAGCCACATTCCCGAACAAAGATCTTTTTCCCAAACATAAAAATAAAAATATATATTGGCACTCACCGGTCGGGCGGGGTTTTGGAACGCGGAGAGATTTTTCTTGTGTATGTTTGTCTGTGCACTGGTCGAATAGCTGGGAGGTTTGGGAGATGAACACAAAAGTCTGGACTCCGCATGCGTTCGTTGCACCGCGATATCCTCAGATTCAAGGCGAATATAGCTTACGGGTTTCTCAAAACCGCCAACGTTGCGGCCTTTACTTTCGGTCAGGAAACCGCCTCCGCCGGCATAGGGATGCCAGCCGTCCTCGTAAGCGGTTATGTTATTCCGATGACCAACCTCAAGAAACCACCGGAGTTCAGCTCTACAGTGAGATTGAAAGGTACACAAACAAAATCTGATCCGCGAAGACTTGCGTATTATTGTGTCTTCTTCTTCTTTTGTTTTAATGAATGTCAAATTTTTACTGATCAAGAGAAGAGAGTAGGAGGTGTTTCCTGTTATCCTCCAATGTTTCTGTCCATTATATCATCGGTTTGGTCTTCTGGAAATGTGTTGCGACATGTTGGGCGAGATGTTCATTATGGCCACCAATTGTCATTGCCTATCTGATCATGTGAATTTGTCTCCAAGAACTAATACCGGAGACTTTTGGTGAATAACAATTCATTACCAATAGAAGAAGAAACCGGAGACTTTTATATATGTTTTCCCTTACTATTTTTATCGTTTAATGTACCTCTTACAATTCACAATCTTCTGTGTCTTTTATGAAGTCTTTATCCCTTTCTAGGAGGGCCCCTAAAGGGGGGTGGGGGGGGGGTTATAAAATTTTTGCATATGTTTTAGTATGATCTGATTGATTATTGTCATGAATGAAGTTGTCTTCAAAATTGCGAAATAAATGTGGCTCTTAAGCTAAAATTTCAAATTTGCAAGATGTGATGTATGTTTCTCTAACATTACTCATTTATCTCGATCTTTTTAATGGAGAAGATTAGTACACTGTGATACATTCTGGTAGAAATTTTAGCATTGATTGGTTGAGATGTTTAATGTATGTTGAGCATGCAACTGAATTTGAAGCATTAGAAAAAGGGGACCTTTTTCTTGCATATCCGTTTAGGAGACCTTTCTTAAACAACCCTACAAATCTGCCACATGGCAAATCAGATGGGGCCCAAATTTTGTTCACAGGTAGACCTCTAGGTCCCTTGCTCAGTGCTCACATGTCAAGTTTCAGTCCAAATAGAATTTTCCTTGAGGCAAAATAGAACTTTGAAAAATCCAGGACTATGGGAGAGTTCATAGTTGTGATTGATCATTGAAGTATCATAGGCGTGCATAGACACATGCATCATGCATGGGGATGCATGGACATATATGGGAGAGTATTTGCTTGAATTGAGTATGAAATTTAACACATGGATAATCCATACCATATCCTCTCTATACAACTGTTGGAATTGCCACATCATCTGTCCATGTGGCTCAAAATGGTGGCCTATTTTGGAAGCCCTTCCTAAATGGGGCTGTGCAAAACAGTTTTCCTCAAAAAAAAAAACCATTTCCATCATTGTTTTGATACTGGTTGAACATTTGAATATTGTGCCATGCTTAATGTTTGGACTTTGTCCCTGATGCAGTAGCTTTGGATTGTCTGAACCATTATGACAAGCTTTGGAAGTAAAAGCCCAAACATTCCGGTCCCTTAGCCAAGCCCAAGATCCATGGCAGTAAATTGCGAAGTATTTTTTTACTTGGGGGTTTCTCATAATTATTTTGGAGGTTTATTTGTAATTATTAGAAGTGTAGGTTTTTTTGTTATCTAATTGATAGCTGCATTAAGTGTGGGGCCAGTTCTGGTTGCTGGTTAGTTTAGGGAGTCTTTTATTCTGTTAAAAAGTCTCTTATTTTATTACCTTAAACATCCAGGGGTCACGGACCGACCATAGAACCCTGTTCAATAAGTGGAACGTATTAGCTGTCCACTCTCAAGTTGGGCAGTAAGGGTCGGAGAAGGGCAATCACTCATTCTTATTCTTTGTTATTTCTTTAGGAAGTCCACTTTAAGTGGAATTATATTTCTTTTTTCATTTAAAGAACTGTAACCCCCCTAATCGATTATTGAAAGGAATCAGGAATTTTTATATTGAAATTGAGATTGTTGTCTTTCTCTCACTCCCCCTATGATTCAGGTTTCTTCTTATTCTTTCCCTCCTGCAATTTCTCTTTCTTTCTCTCCCCCCTTCTTCCTAGCAAGTCTGCAAGTTGATCCATCTCTCCTCCCCCTCCATCATTCTGAATCCTTTCCCTGGTAAAAACTCAGTTGCGCCCCTATATCACCCCTTATTTCTCTCTTTCTCCCTGCCTTGGGTACCCTGTTTTCCCTTCTCTGTTGTCGCTGCAGGTGCTGAAACTAGGATAATCTGCTGTCTGATCTTCTCTGTAACCGCAGATACTACTCTACAGAGGTCCTGCAGAGAAACTTTCCTTTGAGTACTGCTAAGATAGCCAGTAAGTAACCTGCAACTTACCAGATCTGAAAGCTTTTATGTTCTGGTATCAGGTTAGTATTTTAGATCTGTGATCTGTTATTTAGTCCCTAATATCTGATTCTGTTATTTAACCAGTATATCAGAACTATTTTCTCAGTTTTTAAGCTTCATAGCTAATGTTCTGAGTTGCTGGATTTGGATCTGAAACTTTGCCTATTCTGAATTATTTTTCTAGACTACCATTCAGTTTCTGTCAGTATTCATTAGTTCTCTGTTTACTGATTTGATAACTAACTGTAGTTCTATTTTATCTCCTTTTCTGTTTCAGTATTGTATTCTCTGTTTTGTTTCTTTTGGGTTTGTTGCTGCTAAACCTTAACTTACCTAGACAGCCCCTAGTTCCCTAATTACACTCTTGACAACCTGGGCGTATCAGCAGCCTAAATAATCTTAAGTTCTGCATTAGCCCCAAGAATCAAGATCTCGATTTCGGACCTGGTTTTGGTCAGGCCTGAAATTGAAATGTGCTGGATCTCGTTTTGAAGTTTCAACATCGGGTTTTGACCTTTAGGCCTCCCTGGGTTTCAACCCAGGGTCGAAACTTGGGTTTCAACAAAGGGATTTGTTTCGGCCAGGCCTGAAACCAAGACAACTCGGAGATTTCGGTCAGTTTTGACTGATATTTAGTTCCATCATAACTGTTATTTGACTGGTTTTACTTCATCAGTTATCTATTTTGTGTCAGAATTGCAAGTCAGAACAGTTACTAACTCTAATTTATTTCTCATTTGCAGATTAATTACGGAAACTGCAAAGCAATCCCAAGATGGTTGGGGTGCTTCTGGAGATTGGAGTGAAATTGAGGTGCTGTCAGTTTATTCTTCCCTGATTTTCTGCTATTCTTCTTTTCCTCTTCAATTTCAGAAACCTTAATTTTATAGTCTCTATTTCAGTGGGCATTTTTCTTAGTTTCTTGTTGTTTTCCCACTCTTGTATGTTGTTTTCCCTAGATACTTTCCTCGGTTACTTACTGTTCATGAGTACTGTCCACAGTCCAATTACATTGATTGTTTCTTCCTTTGCCTATTCTCTTTTATTTTTATAAACTCTAATCAGCCCTACTCTATTACCCACCACCGTTCCTTGTAGTTCAGCCTTAAGATATCCATAATCCTAGGGTGTGCTGCATCAGAAGTCTTCCTTTTGGTTTTGGTACACATCTGAAAAATAAAAAGCAAACATAATTATGGACTTGAATTCATAATCAGAAAAAATGAAGACTTGAATTCATAAAAACTAAGTATAATGGATTTTATACCTCTTCTCCTTATCCAAATTATCAGGAGTTTTGGATGAGTGATGCATGTTCATGGATTTGATATTTCTTCTCTTTATCCATACCATCAGGGTGTTGGGATGAGTGGTACCAGTGCTGAGATCTTAATGCACTCAGCTTTGTCAAGGCTGATGTCTTAGGTGAAGTCTAGGTGGTCCATCAGGGCTAGGTGAGACTGGCCTTGGTAATTTCTAACTAGGCTGGCGCCTATGACTTCGTGAGCTCGAGGGCTGTGTCATTACTCAGTCAATAAGGTTCCCAGATTTGCTTGTGAGAACCACAAATTTTTCCGAAAAAGTGAATCCTTTTCCTAAGAGTTGCCACTTTTGGGTTGAGGACCCAAAATATTATTTCAAATTCATAGTTATTGCCTTATTGGTGCAGTCCAAAGATGAGTCTGAATCAGGTCAATGGTTTGTTTGTTGTGAGGCAACAGGCCTGGTTCAACATTGATCTTCTTATGCTAATACATTCATAAAGTCACATCCTCAAGAGAAAGAAATTATATGTTCAACCTAATTGTGGATTATTTTTCTCCCCTTTAATATAACAGACTTGTATGCTTTTAAATTGCCTATTTCCTCCGTCATAAGGTCTAGGCAATGAGCTGCATATGGAGTCCAATACAACTTCTTTCTTTTCTCCATTAATAATCTACCAACATAATTGGCAGTATTGTCAGTGACTACTTGAATCACATTATCCTCCCAAATCTCTTCAACTTTACTATCAAGGAGCTCAGATAACATTTTTGCATCTTGTTTTTTACTTGGTGCATCCACAGATCCCCCCAAAAAAAAGGGAAAATTACTTCGATCCACTAGATAAGAACGGAAATTACAAGATAAGTAGGTCAAATTTGTTTTACATCCACTACTTTCTATTTTAAAAAGATTTACTTAATCCCCAAAGTTGGTTAGTACTCATGCCACGCTGGAATAAAATAAAAGCAAACTTCCAAAATTGCACCAACCTCATTTAACTGTTTTAAAAACTGTGAAATCCAATGAAATTGCACCTTAATTGTAGGAGTAGAAGTCAAAGCGGTTCAACAAAAAAAAGAAATGAAATCAAAGCGGTTATTATCCCCTAAAAAAAATAAAAACAAAGCTATATCATCGAATCCAAAGGGAAGTACACCTTAATTGCTGGAATAGAAAACAATAGAAACAATTAAAAAAGTAAAATAAAATAAAAAAAGAGGATGGTTCACTCACCATCCTAGGGTTCACAAACCCCTCCTAGGGTTTTTGTATGTTCCAAAATACCCTCTCAATACCTATTCCCACCCTGCGGTGATTGGTGGAAGGAAACTTGGTCAAAAAAAAAAAAAAAACAAACAAAAGCAAAAGTGGGAGAAACAATAAAAAAAATAAAAACATGTAGAGAAAATTGCAACGACCCTTCCCTCCTATTTTTCCCATTGTGGTTTAAACAGATTTTTGGGGTAATTTTGGAAGTTTACTTTTATTTTATTCTTGCGTGGCATGAGTACTAACCAACTTTGGGGATTGAGTAATGTCAATAATAAGAGAAAAAGGAAGAAGAAGAAGAAGGAGAAAACGAGAGAAGAAGAGGAGAAGATGAATGCAACTTGGGAGTCGCACGTTATGTTTGACCTCCCACAAAACTTAATTAAATAAGCTCTTAAGGGCATAACAGTAAAACAACATAAAACATATGTAACATAAAAACTCCCTAAACTACCCTCTAACTATTCTCGGTATTAGCAGCAGGCGCTAATACCGAGATTACATAATCTCAATAACACTCCCCCTCAAGCTGGAGCATAGATGTTAATCATGCCCAACTTGTTACAAATATAATCCACTCTTGCACTCCCCAAAGACTTCGTAAAGACATCTGCAAGCTGTTCTCCAGTACGAACATGACAAAGAGAACTCAGCCCTTGTTGCAGCTTCTCTCGAACAAAATGCAGCCAACCTCAATGTGTTTTGTCCTCTCATGAAACACAGGATTTGAAGCAATATGGACAACAACTTGGTTATCACACCACAACTGCATAGGAGAAACATCAACTAACCCAAGCTTAGCCAACAATTGTCTTATCCACATCAATTCACAAGTAGCAAGTGCCATAGCCCTATACTTTGACTCTGCATTGGAACGAGCAACTACTGTCTGTTTCTTGCTCTTCCAGGGCATCAAATTACCTCCAACAAATATACAATAGCCAGTAGTAGACCTCCTGTCAACTGGAGACCCTGCCCAATCAGCATCTGAAAAACCCTATATTCTCCTATGTCCATGATCACTGTATAGAAGACTACGTCCAGGAGCCTTTTTAAGATAGCGTAAGATATGCACAACTGCCTCCCAATGAGATGTTTGTGGGGCGGATAAAACTGACTCACCGCACTAACAAGAAAGGTTACATCCGGCCTAGTTACTGTTAAGTAATTTAACTTGCCAACTAACCTCCGATACCAATCAGGATCAGGCAAAATATCACCATCATCAGCAGTAAGTTTCAAATTGGGATCCATAGGGGTATCTAGAGGTTTAGCACCCAACAGTCCTGTCTCTGAAAGAAGATCAAGCACATATTCCTGTCTCTGAAAGAAGATCAAGCACATAAATTCCTTTCTTTGACTGAGCAACTTCCACACCCAAAAAATACTTCAACTTACCTAGATCCTTGGTCTGAAATTTTTGCTACAAGTGTACCTTCAAATCTTTAATACCAGAAACATCATCTCTTGTAATGACTATATCATCTACATAAACCACAAGAAATATTTTCCCTGCACCAGAGTGGCGGAAGAACACAGAATGATCACTACCACAGCGTGTCAGCCCAAACTCTAACACAACCTGAGTAGACTTGCCAAACCAGGCCTTAAAAGACTGTTTCAGCCCATATAGAGACTTCTCTAACTTACACACCAAGCCAGACTCACTCTGAGCAACAAACCCAGGAGGTTGCTCCATATAAACTTCCTCAATCAAATCCCCGTGTAAAAAGACATTCTTGACATCTAGCTGATACAAAGGCCAATGGTAAGTAGCAGCAAGAGAAATCAAAATGCGTACAGAAGTGAGCTTCGCTACAGGAGAGAAAGTATCCAAGTAATCAACCCCATATACTTGGGCATAGCCCTTCGCAACAAGACAGGCCTTCAAACGAGCCACAGATCCATCAGGATTCACCTTCACCATATACACCCACCGACAACCAATAGCAGATTTACCTGAGGGTTAGGGCACAAGATCCCAAGTCTGATTCTCTTCCAATCCCAACAATTCCTCATTCATAGTAGCCTTCCAACCCGGACTGGACAATGCCTCTACGACAGACTTAGGAACAGGATGGTTTTCAATAGTTTGTAAACAAGAATGAAAGGTGGAAGACAAACCAGCATAGGAAACAAAGTTAGAAATGGGGTGTTGAGTACAAGCCCGAACACCCTTACGATGAGCAATATGAATATCAAGATCAGATGGAGGTTCCAAAGGAGGAGTAGTACCTGTCTCAGGATCTGTTGACGAAGAAGTTGATGTGGCAGAACGCGTAAGAGTGGGGGTCCAAGTACATACTTTCCGTTGGTGACGTTTAAACACACTAGGTGGAGGTGCCGGTGATGAGGCAATCTGCGGAACAGAGTGAACAATGGAAACAGGAAGATCATCATCCAAGTCAGACACAGTAAAAGATGAACTATCATAGGGAGTAGACTTAAAGAAAGAAACATCAGTAGTAACAAAATATTTCCGCAACTCAAAAGAATAACAACGATAACCCTTTTGAGTGCGAGAAAACCCAACAAACATATACTTGAGAGATTTAGGATCCAACTTGGAGACACTTGGACGATGATCAAGAATAAAACAAACACTGCCAAATACTCGCAGTGGTAAAACAAATAATGGCATAGAAGGAAACAACAAAGAAAAGGGTATACCACTATGTAAAACAGAAGAAGGCATGCGATTAATGAGATAACAAGAAGTCAAAACAGCATCTGTCCAAAAAGATTTAGGTACTTTCATCTCAAATAATAGAGAACGAGTAACTTCCAATAAATGTCTATTCTTCCTCTCAGCTACACCATTTTGTTGTGGGGTGTAAGCACAAGAGGATTGATGAATAATGCCACGTTGAATCATAAATTCAGATAAGGGGGCAGAAAAATATTCCTTAGCGTTATTACTACGAAGAATACACAAAGGAGTCTGAAATTGATTATTGACTTCATTCACAAATGCACAAAAAATTGAGAACAATTCAAAACGACATTTCATTAAATAAAGCCAGGTAACCCTGGAATAGTCATCAACAAAGGTTACAAAGTAACGATAACCCAAAGTAGACTCGACAAGACACACAATTCAAACTAGAAAGAGACCAAAACCGACTATCCAAAAGCTTTAAACTCTCAAACGAAGGATGACCCAATGATGACAAGTCCTCACTTGCCATGAACCATCAGGAACACCGAGTACCCAAGGTAGGTGGTTTACTAGAACCAGACCCACCACCACGACCACGACCACGACCACGACCAACACTTCTATTACCATTACCAGTAGTACCAGCCCCACCATTGGGCCCACGGTTCTGGGGAAAAGAAGCCAAGGCCGAATTATCAACAGTAGTAGTAGTCTCACGGGAGACACATAGAACCCTGGAAAAAGTCTCAGACAATGTGGCTACCTTGTCACCACTAAGAATTTGGGAACGGACTGAATCGAACTCCTTCCCAAGTCCTCCCAAAAATCCCATGACAGCAAGCTGCTCCCGCTGACTTTGCATTGCTTCCACATTAGAAGTAATGGGAAGAAGTGAATTAAGTTCCTCATACATTCTTTTAAAATCATCAAAGTATTGGGTCAAAGGACGACCCTTTCGATCAACTCTATTGAACTCCTGTGACAAATCATAAATGCGAGAAATGTTGTTTTGCCCAGAGTACAAAACATTGAGATACTCCCAAAGCTCCTTAACCTTATCAATATGTGTTACCAAATCAACAATTTGGTGCTCCAAAGAATTCAGCATTTGTCCCAAGATTCGAGCATCAACTGTATCCCACAATGGGTCATCATCAGGCTTGAGCTTAAATAGGTGATCTTGCTGATCATGTCCTATCAATACCAACTTAACAACTTTCTTCCATTGTTGAAAGTTGGTGATTCCCTCCAATTTCTTTTCAGTGATTCGATTAGAGGAAGAAGAGAAAACTTCAGTCATTACAGGCTTGGAACCATCACCCATAATTTACTACCAAATTGATGAAGTGAAGGAATAAAAAATTCTGGAAAAATCGAACCTCCAAAAACCCTGGCAAAAATCGATTTTATCAGAAAACCTAACAAAAATTGATTATAAGAGAAGATGATCAACAGCAAGAAATTCTGATATATGTCCTTCGAAAGAGGGGCAGCACACTCTAAAAATCCAGCCAAGTCCAGAAACAGTCCCAAGAATCGATTTTTCTCCCTTGAAAAATCGATCTCAAAACCCTGACAAAAGGTGTCGATCCCATGCTGCAGCCTTCAATTTAATCTTCACTCCATCCAATGCAATCCACAAACACAAATGAGACCTAGTTCTTAATTTATACCATGAACTAATGCTGTAAAAGCCTCCAAAATACAGCAGTGGGTGCTGCACCCCTTCAAACAGAGAGAGGGAGAAACCGCAAGTCTTCAAGCTTCAATATCACTTCAATCTTCAGTCTTAGGTTGTAGAAAAGAGATAGAGAATTCCACCGAGAGCTGTAACAGTGCTTAAAGCTCTGATACCATGTCAATAATAAGAGAAAAAGGAAGAAGAAGAAGGAGAAAACGAGAGAAGAAGAGGAGAAAATAAATGCAAGTTGGGAGTCGCACGTTATGTGTGACCTCCCACAAAACTTAATTAAATAAGCCCTTAAGGGCATAACAGTAAAACAACATAAAACATATCTAATATAAAAACTCCCTAAACTACCCTCTAACCATTCTCAGTATTAGCAGCAGGCGCTAATACCGAGATTACATAATCTCGATAACAAGTATATCTCTTCAAAATGGAAAGTAGTGGATGTAAAACAAATTTGAAACCTACTTATCTTGTAATTTCGGTTCTTATCTAGTACATCTAAGAAATTGTCCCCAAAAAAGGTCCCTTCCGTACAGTTGACAAGATAATTAATTAGGTGCCTTCCTTTACTATCTGTCCAGTGTCCACTCATCAGACATGAGAGTGCACCCATATTTCTTCTAATCAATTTTATTTTTCTTCTTCATTTCATCAAATTTCTGCTTCTCAGACTTCAATAGAGTAACCCTATAATCATGAAATGAATGGGGCTTGAAACCTGGCCCATACTGTCCAATTGCTTCAACCAACTCCTCAAAGCTCCTTAGCTTCATTGCATTGAATGAAACACCGCTTTCACAAGCCCACCTTGCAAAGTAAGAATGAAGTTTCTCTCTTTCTTCCTTTGATCTTAAACGGTTCTCCATTGTTGTCTGATAGGGACCTTTACCCCGCCTCGCTTCAACTACCTCTTCAGGAGTCCGTCTCACATGAGCATCCATGGGACCCCTTGTTGTTTGACTTGTGTCTGAATGACAGCTTTCTTTTTTTTTAAAGTTATCCCAGAGCTTGGGACAAGGCTTGAGCCTCCCCCCCCCCCCCTAAATCAGACTCTGTATGCCCTTCGGCCCCTTCCACAAGTGAATCTCCACCAACATCTAAATCATAAAAAATTTCCATCGTCCTCTTCTTGTTTTTCAAGATTGCTTCTTTCATCTCTTTAGCAAAATTTTCAATTGTCTTTGTGCACTTAGGTACATGTCCATATCCATCAACCAAGTGTTGCTTTGATCTTTTTATTCCTCCCTTGACATCTTTCCCACAAAGGATACACTTAACACAATTCTTGACTTCTAAATTAGGCTAGTATCCGTACTTCCATCCGGGATCATTTGATTTAGCCCTCCTTGCAGAATCCTTTTTTGGATCAATCCCTGACCCCGCACTACCAATATTTTCATCCCCACTGCTACCACCAAGTACATTGGCCGTTGTACTCTCTTTGTTTGATGTCTAGTTGTCTACAATGATAGAAAGTAGAAAAATAAAAAATAAAGAAATAGAGAACACAAACATGTCTTAAATAGTTAATTTAATCAAACCTTAGCTTAAGAAAGTTCATAGCTAACAACCTAACCCCAAAATGACGGACAAGGTACTAAAACTCGGGTCTCGGTACCAACTCGGCTCTTGGAAAAACCGAGACGAGTCGAGATCTCGCCGAGTTGGTGCATTTTTTTTTTCCAACTCGAATCCTCAACTTTGGGTCAACCCGAGATCCGAGATCTCGCCGAGATATGTCGAGTTTTGTCGAGTTAGGTAAGGTATTTAAGTGGTAGGTGGGTTAAAAAAATGGGTCGAAACCGAGATACAAACCGAGATCCGAGATCTCGCCGAGATATTGCACTTTTGAGACTCGCAGGCAATCTCGTCTCGGCTTTTCGAAAAACCAAGAAACTCGACGAGATCTCGAACTATGATGACGAAATAGAACACATAAAAATTAAAATGGCATCAAAAGAAAGTAGAGAGTAAATCAGAAAAACCAGGGTGAAAAAAAAAATATAACAAACAAAGGGGGAAAAAAATAAACAGAGAAGAAGAAGCATCGGCAGCATGAGGCTATTGGAAAGAAAAAACAGATAATAGAAAAAAGAAGAAGCCGCAGCCAACACTCAGCATCATCATCAATCATCATAATTCATTAGTCATTACAAAGGAGGAAAAAAAAGAAGCAACGTTACTGCGTTACACAAAAAAAAAAAAAAGAAGTAGAAGAAGAAGCATCGGCAGCATGAGTCATGCGTGTGCATCATTAGTTCATTACCAAAAAAAAAGGATAAGAAGCAGCAGCAGAAACATGGGACCAAAGAAAAACAACAGAGTAGAAGCCTAGAAGAAGAAGCAGACGTGAGCTGGGGCAGGGAGCAGCATAAGAAAAAAAAAAAAAAAAAAGACAAAAAAAGAGAAGAAAGAAGAAGACGTGAGCAGGGAGTCAGAGAAAGGGAGACGTGAGCAGGGAGTTAGGGACAGGGAGACGTGAGCAGGGACATGCAGCAGCAGCGTAAGGGAAAAAAAAAAAAACAAAAAACAGAAGAGAAGAAGAATAATAATACACTAAATTTACTTACCTTGCTGAAGCGAGGGTAGCCAGAGGAAGACTCGTCGGAGCCAAAGTAGCCGGAGAATACTTGTCGGATCTGGAATCGATGGAGAAAATCACCGCTGCCAGTGGTTAATGGATTTCTCCCAAACACACGAGAGATGAGGTCGAGGGTTTTGCTGTTTTGGAGAGAAAATCTGTGAATCTTAATTTTTTTTGTTGGGATTTTTGTTCCTTTATGCCTTTTTTTAGATGGATATTCGTCATTTGCTACACCCAAGGTTCAAAATCTCGTTTCGGTGTTTCGGTCAGACCGAAATGAGCGAAATCGGTGAAATTTCACCGAAACAGTGTATTTTTTGCATGAGTTTTGCTTTGCCATTTTGGGGGCAAGCAGCCAAAATGAGCGAAATACCGAAATGAAATGACAGAAATTTCAAAGAAACAGTGCATTTTTTAGATCGAAATGAGTGTAACACCAAAACGAAATGAGCAAAATATCAGCGAAATGATGTCAGTTTCTTATTTCACCCCATATTTCATTTCGCCAGCTTCAAAATTCCAAAATTCCGAACTATGACTACACCTTGGGTTTGCATTTCTTGGCTTTCCAAATATAGAAAGAATTTTCTTTGTGTGGGAGTATAGTGGAAAATTCTTCTTTCTTGAACCTCTTCTGTTGCAAATTCGATTCAATTTAGCATGTTCGTTGCTCCTATTGAAAACTTGTTAAATCTTGTGATTTTTAGATTACTTATTGTAATGAATTTTTAACTTGAATTCTGAAATGAGTGACTTATTACTTTTTGCTGCAGTTTTGAGTAAGTTATGTATTATTGAGATGGATTAACATATTGAGGAAGTGTGGAAATTATTTGGTCTCAGGGAGCATGGGTGCTAAAACCAAGAAACTCAAAGCCAACATCAGTTGTTCATTTTGTTGGTGGTATTTTTGTTGGGGCGGCTCCTCAGCTCACATATCGTTTATTTCTTGAGAGGCTTTCAGAAAAGTGAGTGACTTTAGTGGTCTCTTTTGATTTCTGCTGGATTTCTATAAATGCGTACTTGTGCTTCCTAATCTAGTTTACTTTTATCTCCTGCTAAGGAAGTTCCATCTGCTTCATAATTCACATAATTTCGCATATATTGTCCTTTATGCATGTTTCTGGTCCCATATTGCATGAGACAACTCTAACTTAGGATTAGTCTTGTGGAGGGAAGTCCAAAATATTGTGGGTCACATGATTGAGAGAGCCTATGAAGTTCAAAATGCGATTGAAGGGAACCTTTTTATCCAATGGCTTGGATTGGCCACATCAGCCTTCCATTGCTCAGATCAGGCTGTGCATTCCTCCATTATTGTTACTTTCCTTTTAAAAGGATCCTAAAATGTTTTTTCATTCATTATAAATGTTCACTTTATCATATTTAAATCTTTATAAATAATAAATATATTAAACATAAGTTTGTGTAACAAATATATAACTATGATACCTATGAGATGAGAAACGAATTTTTTGTAACAAATATATAACTATGATACCTATGAGATGAGAAGCGAAGGGAGAGGGGTGTGTAGGTAAATCTTTCTGGGAATGTGGAAGCCATGCATGCCGTTGCCCCTTCCCCATGCTCATAGTTAGTAAATACAGGTACGGGAAAAAAGGGGTACAGATACGTACGGGTATTAAACGGACCTAGACTTCAATAATACTTCTAAAAGTTTGGCGTATTCTTGTTCACTCAATCAGTGACAAATTTAGAGACAGCTTGGGCTCAGATAGAATGGCTTTGGTCTCTGATATTCTTCTTCATGATAGGTGGGCACCATACTGAAATTCAAACCTGCTGTAGCTCCATACTCAGTCTAATGATTTGTAGGACTGGAAGGATGTGGGCCTCCGCAGGGTAGGGGGAACAGACCTGCTGAACCTGTAAAGCCGGATACACTGTACTACTTGACATCAAAGAGGGTGCTTGAACATATTGACAGAACATATGTCCTTTAAAAACTCGATACCATGCTTTTGAGGGCCAAACAATTGTTTTTTGCCCCTTTTTTTTTCTTTTCTGGGCAGCCCAATTTTGAAAATTTAAACATAATCCGTTAAGTAGTTTCACACTTTCATCCACACAAAAAAAAAAAGAAAAAAGAAAACACTCTCAAAATGGTACTCGTGGTTTTTACCCAAGTTTGCTAGTGTACACTGAATGATCTTGTACAGTGTACAGTAGCCTTATTATAAACAGTAAGTTAACATATAGATAAACTACTGGAAATGTAAATAATCCATTTTAACAATCAAAACATGCAATAGAATTGTTAAATAAGCATAAATGATGGATGAGCATTGCAACCGCCATTCAACTTCATAAGAGCATTAAAGAGTATTGGTAGGTAATAGTAAATGAGGGTGCATACTTAAAGATGTCGTAGTCGCACCCAATGGCGGAATATGTGTGGGAAAGCACTGTAACTGCAATCTTCGTTAGGTTGGGTTAATCTCTGTCATAAGCATAAATGATGGATGAGCATTAAAGAGTATTGCTAGGTAATAATAAATGAGGGTGCATACTTAAATATGAATGGAAAGCATTTGGAATGGCATTGAGGATGTCGATCACCTTTTTTTACTTGCCCCCTAGCCCTCAACATTTGGAAAAAAAAGCCTTAGCCTCTATTTGGCCTCGTAGTAGAAGGCCTCTTCCCTTTGCTAGGGAATATATTTGGATGCTGAGAGCTTTCTCAGGTGGCACAATCTGCGATACTGCTGGTAAACTAGTGTTTGAGGCTGCTATATCTCACATTTAGATGGAGCGGAACCTTCGAAGATGTCACACCCTGCTCCTTATAACCTAGGAGATGACTATGATGCTTACATCATCCTACTCAACCTGCCAGGATCTCTAACACAGTATCTTAACATCACAATCCATACTCAAACAATAGAAATCAGAGCAGCGGAATATAATATAAACAATTCTTGTTACAGGACAACTAAGTGATAAAGTTATTACATAACAGTAGTTTATTCTTGTTCACCGATAACAGCGATAAGTACTCAAAACATATTATAATATATCATTTATACAATTCCCAGGAATACCAAAAAATCCAAAAAGAGTATGGGGACATCTAGTCCTCAATCACTGCCCACTGTAGGCACAGTCATCACAGACGCAACCGGAACCATGCTTTGTAGCATTAGGGTTCTACCAGTCCATCTCGCCTTCATCGCCATAAGATGAGGTATCCGTACACACTAGTACAACATGACCTGCATCAACAGCTAAAACGGAACACACACGTGGTGTGAGCTTCACTAAGCTCAATGAGGGATGGGGGCATGTAAGCACAAACAACAGTAGGATGCGGTGCATGAGTTCATTTTATAATTATAACCTAACAACAAAACTAAGTCTCAGGTAAGATGCTACTGTAACACATTAGGATGTATCCCTGGTCCCCGAATGCGACTTGGGTCCCCCAACGATACAGCCCAAGTTGCGAAAGGGAGCTTGTCGGTCCACGAATGCAACCTGGGTCACCCAACAAACCCCGATTAGATCCTGCCAGTCCCGCAATCATTTGGAGGAAAACTATGAGGAGCTGTGTGAGTATGGTGAGTTGGAGCGGTGAAGGAATCGGAGAACAACGGGTAATTACACTCGAATACTTGACCGTTTCTATATCCTTGGCGGATTGGATGATCCCAACATGAAGCAGGTCTTCCTCAACTCTTTCCCAGATCCTTTGGGAAAAGATGCTGTAAAATCTTTGCAGCAACTTGGCCTTCGCACTGACCAAGCCCCAGTTGGTCGCCTCTACCAGGAAATTCTCCGCGCTCTGCAGAAGCTTTGTGACCAGCAGCTGTTCTTCAAACAGTGGGAAAAGACCACCCACAAACTCACTGATGCATGTGACACTTCTTACCTCAAGATCAAGTGCAAGGAATCCACATGCTCTTGCCCATCCAAGAAGAAATCTCATTTCTCAAAAGTCAGCTCTCGTCCTGCAAAGCCTCCCTTCCGGACTCACACGTCCAACCGTTTTAAAAAACGGCCTCAGTCCAAACATCAACAATACAAGTTCTTCAAGAGAAAGAAGTTCAGACAAAAGACTTCTACTAAATGTTATGCCTGTGGCAAGACTGGCCATTTTGCTAAAGATTGTCCTGACAAGACAAAGAAGACCAAGCTCATGCACATGCTTGCCCAGTTCTCCATAACAGATGATCCAGAGGCGGATGTTGAGTCTCTCTACTCCGTAGATGATGACTTTTCGCCTGATTTACTGTTTGCTCTTGAAGATTGGGACGACTTCTCCGGCACCTCATCACCCGGATCCGAGTCCGATGGTTTTGACCCCATCTACCTGGTTGTTTCACAAGATCCATATTCCCCTCCTACTTCACAACCCTTCTTGACAATTACCAAAACACCTTTGCCCCAAGCTCCTCTGTACATTTCCCCCACTACATGGGATCGCCCTGTTAAAGTAATCGGTTACTTTGATACAGGCTGTTCTATGACCATTTTAGCCCCCCATGTCCTACCTTCTCAATTTTGGAAGCCACACAAGCAGTATTTTACTGCTGCTGACGGACAAACTTTCTCAGTAGACCTTATTTCCAAAGGCCCTGTCCGTTTCAAGATTTTCCCTTCCCTTACCCTTAGCCATACTGTTTTAGGTTCTTCCCTTCCTGGTCGTGATGCCCTCATAGGTTTTGACCTCCTATGCCGCCTACCCCATCTCCGATGGAGTATCCATGGCCTTAGCCACAAAAAGAATTTTCTCCCCTGGACCACTGTTTCCAATTTATTACTAACAACTCCTATTGCAGATATCAAGCAACAACTACTCGCTCAATGCAGCGCTGATTCGCACACTGAGTTTCTCACTAAGTGTGATCATCCTCTCTGGCATAATCCTAAGTTCTTCATCAGGCTTCCTTTCAAGAAAAACGAAGATGCAAATCCGACCAAAGCCAGCCATTCTGGCATGAAGCCCGAGCACCTCACCAGTGCTCGTCAGGAAGTGACCCTCTTACAGGCCCAAAACCTCATAGAGAAGACATCTTCCCCTTGGGCTTGTGAAGCATTCTATGTCAACAAGCGAGTTGAGCAAAAGAGAGGAAAACTCCGATTGGTGATCAATTATCAGCCCCTTAATGCTTTCTTGGCTGATGACAATTTCCCTCTGCCCACACGGCTAGCACTTCTTCTCCAGCTCTCCAAAGCTAAGATCTTCAGTAAGTTCGACTTGAAGGCCGGTTTTTGGCAGCTTGGCATTCATCCTGATGATCGTGCTAAGACAGGTTTCTGTATTCCAGGTGGACATTTTCAGTGGACTGTTCTCCCTTTTGGTCTCAAAGTTGCACCCTCCTTATTTCAACAGGCTATGCTGCAGAAGTTCCTCGATGTCACCCTGGCTCATGGTGTTATGCTCTCTCCCTCAAAACTGGAAGTTGCCGTTCCAACGATTGATTTCCTTGGTGTCACTATCTCCAAAGGAAGTTTCCAGCTCCAACCTCATATTGGCCGCTCACTTCTCGATTTCTCAGATGGCCCTCTCACTCGGCAGCAACTATAGCAGTTTCTCGGCATTATCAATTATATGACCGAGTTTCTTCCTCATCAGATCCGGTTCACAGGTCATCTTCACCGACTACTCAAAAAGGATGCTCCCCCATGGTCTCATGCTCATACCAAAGCAGTCCAGGCCCTGAAGACTCTTGCTCAGTCTTTGCCCACCTTGCAGATTCCATCCTCCGGTTTACGCATCTTACAGTCTGATGCCAGCGACACCCAATGGGGTGCTGTTCTTCTTGAAGAAACCCCGGATAAGAAGAAGCGTCGCGTCTGTGGTTACCGTAGTGGTATGTTCAAACCTTCTGAACAACATTACCATTCTACCTTCAAGGAAATCCTTGCAGTACGCCGTGGCATAGAAAAATTCCAGTTCTTTCTGGTTGGACACACTTTCCAGGTCGAGATGGACATGACAGCTTTTCCGAGAATGCTCCACTTCAAGCAGAAGCATCTTCCCGAGTCTCAACTGTTACGTTGGGCACAATGGTTCTCTCAATGGTCTTTCAAAGTCAAGCACATCAAAGGCAAGGACAACGTCCTCGCTGATTTCCTTTCTAGGACTAAGCCTCCTATTTCTTCGACCATACCTATTCTCTGTATGCCTCTAACCCCTGAAGCATATTCCTCCTCTGCTCCATCACCACCAGCAGACCCATTACTCACCCTTCTCCCAACTCTCCCCATTTCATTATTCAGCGAAATATCCCTTCGCACCTTACAAGCCAATAGTATCTCCACTTACCAGTCTGTCCTATTTTCCATCGTCCACAAGAATGGTCTCGAATATGACTGGGTAGTCTGTCATCCAGATTATCCTTTTCTCACACCTTTTACCATTCACCCAGCCCTTTTTGACAAAGAATGTGTTGTGTTCTTTTGGCATCTCCTCGCAGTTCATTGGATTGCGCTGACCTTCAACCGTCACACTCTCTACCATTACCTTAGCACCGTCTCCACTGTTTTCTCCAACCCTACTGGCAGTTACTATATTCGTCTCCAAAGACCCCAATGCTTAGCCCGTTTCCTCCGCCTTTTTGCTCCAATACCCTAATGGCTTTCTATGCTTTCTGCCCTCGATGATCTCCCCTTCGTCACCTACATATTTCATTGACCCCCTGACTTCGTCCATCATGACCTTGTCTCTCCTCCTGTTCTAGAACACCACCTAGTTGCCTATGATCCCATCTTCTTCCTCCATGGAACTAGTCAAGAGGATCTCTTCACCCACCGAGATGAGTCTGATGCCCACAAGGAAAAATGGTTTGCTTTCATGACTACTATGTGCGCCCACAATCATGTCGACCCGGCTACTCTGCCAGCTTGCCTTCTCCAAAGCACCCGTACCGCCTGGGAAGTCAACAACGAACTCCAGCACCCAGTCATCCATCGACTTCTAAGCGAACACCTGGAATTTGAAGTTGATCATGCCCTCGATATGTTCATCCTCTATTCTAGTGACAGCGGCCTCGACACCGATTAGTGCTACACAGTACTTAATAAGTATTTTGTCTTAAAGTAACTATAGGTTGTCGGTTGGTTGTAATAACTATGGTTTGTATGTTACCATGGTTAGGTTGTTACCATGGTTAGTTGTACTTCGTCTTAAAGTAACTATAGGTTGTCGGTTGGTTGTAATAACCATGGTTTGTATGTTACCATGGTTCAGTTTGTATTTGCCTATTTATTGAGCTACTCTGCTCTTGTAAATGAAGAATTCCGCAAGTAATAGAACTACTACTCTGAATTGGTATCACGCATTTCCAAGCCTATCTCTAATGCACATGATGCACACGATCATTTCATTAGTATGGCGATCACGGTACCAGATACCACCTCCGCCACACCGGATCCCATTTCCCAAACACAGATCACAATCATGTTTTAAAGTAGTTGTAAGCATACGTAGTGAATTTATGAAGTTAAACTAACATAGTTAAGATTATATACAACGTCATATGCTATGCGTGCACCATACAACATTTATAATGCAAAACACTCCCAGATTAAGTCAAACCACACCCACTCACCTTATCAATTTATTTGGTGATTCAATCCCAAAATCAAAGCCGATCAATCCCCGTTACGTCTCACCGTTACACTTGCCTCTGACCTAATTATGTGTACAATATTTTCGACCAAGTGTTGGAGAAATGCCCGAAGAATTCCCGGAAGGGCAGAGTCATAATCAACTCTGGGAATCCCCCGGTAGAAGGTATCAATAAATCAGCTGATTGACCGGTGGATCATTATTGATCATTCAGTACTTGAAGCTGGAGCTTCAGAAGTTTAAGTTACCAACTGGCAGAACCCTACTGGCATTACCAGACTTTTGCTGGTAGTGAACGACCGGTAGTCAGTCCGAGAACTAAACTTCAGTTTAGGTCTCACCTGACATCGTGCCGGGGCCATTTCTGTTCCATAGAGATTGTAGGGGATCACTACACCTACACTTTAAGCCTAACGACATCGGGTTTCATCGGTTGAAACCGGAGATATGACCAAATCTCCAATTCGAAACCCTAAAGTTAGGGTTTGGGTCATTTTCACCCAAATCTCGCAGAAACCGATTTGGAATGGGATTGGGAGTGTGCAAGAGAGTGATATGCCCTCATATAACCATACTCCAGCTAGCTTCCAAGCACAACACTCGGTTTTAACTGAAACCCAATGAAAATCCTAACCTAAGCTTAGATTTAGCTAAAAATGGAGAGGAGGAGGTGAAGAGCAAGTGCCTCTACCTGAGATGGAGCAGGGAGCGAATTTAATACGGAACACCGGGTCCTACTGGAAGCAGTCCAATTTCTGGACAGCAAGACCCACCAGCTGATCAGGGTTTGCCTGTGCTGATTGGCCGGTTGGTCAATTCCAGCCTTGTTCAATATGAGATTTCAGCAGTGCTTTCCCCCTCTCCCAAGGGTACTTTGGGGGGGGGGGGGTTGTGCACGGTATCTTGTCAGTGTACTACCATGCTTTCGAAGGTATAATTGGTAAGAATGATTACCTTTGATCAGACCTCCGGTAATGGATTCGTATATCCATGTTCACAGTCATGGAGGAAAGTCCACCCGTCTACCACGATCCAAATAACTCGACATTTGCAGCCCACAAGCTGACAACACTGAGAGTTGCTAGAGTAGTACCTATGCATTAATTCAAATTAGGATTGATTTGGGCACGGGTGTAATAGAAGATGGACCTCCAATTCTTGTTCTATTGACATGATGATGCAGGACAATTGCTGAACCGGGTTGACCCTCTTAGCAATCTCGACCGAGATGGGCCAGTCCCTTGGAGATGCATTCGATCAGCCTTATTTTCCTGTGGATTGCGGAAGATCCTTCAGATTTGGATTGCTTCTACAGTTGTATGTGGGACCCACAAGATAGTTTGGATTTTTAGTTTTCTTTTGCGCAAATCAAGCCTTAGTGTTAGGATCTATTTTAGTAGTTATCTTTTATTTTGGGTAGGGAGATAAGATTGTGTTTCCGGTTTCTTGGTTAGTAAGTTTCCATATAGTTAGGATTTTATTTTCTTTAAATAGGGCTATAATCCACGGTATTTGTTATGTAAGAATGAATTGAAAACAAAGTGAGTTTGTGCCTGTGCATACCCCCCCCCTTTTCTTCTTCTTCTCACGGCTCCTTCTTCCCCTTTCTTCTGTGTGATTTCTTCTCTCCCCCTCTGATACCAGATAATGCGGGACAGAAATCGAAAAGAGGATTGAAGGAGGTAGAAGAAGAAACCAGAGGTTACCCCTGCAAATATAATTTAACCTTTTCGATCAATAGGTTAAATTATATTTGCAGGAGTTCTTAACTACCAAACAATGTTCTACTCTCACCACTTGATTGATAGTTGACTGTTTATTTGGATCTGGCTCAAGCCTAGCGACCATTGTGTGAACTGCTTCTATCAGATCTTGTCTCATCGCAAATCTACGCTTGTATTGGTACTTAGAATTCAGATATTATGCTGAAAACAATGCAAAGTACCATAATAAGAAATAAATGACAAATTGACAAGTTGAATAGAGGTTAAAAAAAGTAACAACTCACCACCCTTTTGTAATGGATGCATGAGTTGCCTCTCCCAGCGATCCCTGATAATGGAAATGAACCTTGTGTTGCCCCGTCTGTACACTGTCTCTACTTGCATCTTCATTATGTCAATAGCTGCCCACAAGACTGGTAAGGTGGGCTTCTTCTGTGAGTCCACCATTCTCAAATCTCAACACGGTGACGACTGGGTCTAAGATCTTTACGACTTTCTTGAGGTCATCCTAGAATTTGTCAAAGCGTGTAAACCCTGCCCTCACCAAGTCACCACCACACTTGCTCCTCAACATTTGCAGGGCAAAACGATGATTGTAGACGAAGGTGCTCACATGTCTTGCCTTCTCTATCACCTCTTTTACAATCTTGATATTCCCCATGTCCTTCTCCATGAGATTGATGTAGTGGGCTGCACATGGAGTCCAGAAGAGATGGTACCTGGTATTGTTCATCAATTTTTGCCCTGCCTTCTTAAAATTACTCCCATTGTCAGTGACAACCTGTACCACATTCTCCACTCCCACATCCTTCACCACCTCTTTCAACAAACCTGCAAATGTACTTTGCATCCTTCTTTTCCTTGAATGCATCAACTGACTTAAGGGACATGGTCCTCCCATCAATTTATCATGAAGTTGATGATGGACTATTGGACTATCTAGTGGGTCTAGTCCAACCTTGACACATCACAGTTACTCCATAATATGCCCACATCGGCTTCAACCCCTTAATATACTCCAACTCTTACTTGTGGTGAGCCAAATAAACATTAGACATCTCATATGCTGTGGGCCCTTCACTCCTGGGCCAGCCCTACCTATCTCATCTAACATGTTCTGAAAGTATGGCCCTATAGTGGCATTGGTTGGATTGTTGTGGTAGAAAAGCCCACTTGGAGAAAACAATCCCCACTTTCTCCTTCATACTAGCCCACATTTGTTTCAATTCTTTTGTTTCTGGTCCTGTCTTGGAAACAAGGGTCAAGATCTCGTCTCGTCTTGCCATTTCGGGCATGTCGAGATTTCTGAAATATCCAAAATTTACCGAAATTGTCGAATTATGGTATTTTTTCTGCCATATTTTGGCAGTCAATCTCGGTGGGTTTTTGGCCATATTAAGGCCTGTGTACACCCTTATTTAAGCTAAATAAACACATTTAAACCTTCATATTGCAAAAAAATGAACTTAAAGTGGTGTTTTGGGTTTGCACCCTTTATTGATAGTATACGGTCGGACCCTGATGTATAAATAGTTAAATACACATTGTATAAGTACTAAAAAACATGATACATCACTTTTCGTGCCACCAATCCCCGATGGACACCTGGCCTACTCTGGGCCACAAGCGAACCAACTCCAAAACGTGGCCTCAAAGAACTGTGCCAGAAGCAGTTATGCCAGCTAGGACGGGTCCACCACAACGGTTACACAACTTCCAATTAAGGATATACCATTAACTTTATCTCCAGCGCCTTGTATAACAAGATTCCAAGATTCGCGGAAAGGAAAAAGGACTCCTATGGCAGGTTCCTAATCAAACCCGTAAGAGAGGAGTCGTGATAAAAAAGGAAAGGGATGAACCCTAAATTGGTATACATAGGAGCTCTACGCTGTACTGTAAAGGGATTCTCCACTAATTAATGAAGAGATTGAGAAGCTTAGTAGAGTGATCTTCGTTTTTCCCTAACTCATTAGTAGCTTCAGGCTAGCTTGAAAGTTGTACTGCCTGAGGATCTTCCTCCGGCAACATTCTTTGTGCAACATTTTTGGCGCCGCCTGTGGGAAACGAGGAAACAAAACCTGCGAAGACCCCATCATGACCAACACCAGAAATCAGTCCAGAACCACCAGAGCCGCAGCAACCACAGCCGCGCCAGCCGCCGCTCCTAACATTCCTCCCGCCATCGTTCAGGAAGAAGACCAGGTCCAGCTCGACGGTTCCCGACAGGTGGTAGACGATCCCATCCAGGAGGGTGACGAGTCACAACAGGAGGGATCTCATTCGAGGTCTCCTAGGGATCCGTCACGCTACGTGACGGTGGAACAATTCGACGCGCTGCAAACCCGCTGGCAAGACAAGATGGAAGAGATGATGGAGATGCAGCGTAATCTCTTGCAGAGGATCCAAGTACCCCTACCTCCGCCATGAGGGAGGAAAAGAACACCTTACCCGGAGCATAGCGAGAACCACAGCAACGCAAATAATGACCGGCGATAGGGTAAAGAAGTTCAGGTGAACGCCAAGAATCAAGGCTCCCTAATGACTAAAGTTGAGCAGATGCTGAATGATAAGGTCTTGGAGCTCCAGGATCAGATCCAGGAGGTCATACGAGGAAAGAATAAGGCCCCAAATCTCGACTTCCACTTCACTACTGACTTGGCATTCACAAATGAAATCCGGTTGGAGCCCCTGCCGAAGGGATTCAAGATGCCTACCATTGAGCAGTATGTGGGCACCACAGAACCCGAGGATCACTTGGAAACCTTCAAATCCCTAATGTTCTTTCAGGGCGCCTCAGACGCCATTATGTGCAGGGCCTTCCCCTCCACTTTGAAAGGGGCGGCCAGACAATGGTTCACGCCTCCCGCCACGCTCCCTCTTGAGCTTCGTGGCTTTAGGGTGGGCCTTCCTGGCCCACTTTGTAAGTAGCCGGGTCTATAAGAAAATTGCAGCGAATCTCTTAGCCATAAAACAACGCTCGGACGAGTCCATCCGAGGTTTCCTCACCAGATTCAATAAGGAAACCTTGGAAGTACGGAACCTGGATCAGACGGTGAAATTTTAGGCGTTGCGCAGTAGCATTTAGGATGTGGAGCTGAAGAAGTCTTTAATCACGGATGAGCCGGAAGACATATATGAGCTTTTCTCGCGGTGTGAGAAGTACATTAACCTGGCCAAAGTCTTGGCTGCCGAGCAGGAAAAGGAAGGCAAGTCTGAGAAGAAAGTCCCAAAGAAGAAGGATGCACCGACCGGGGAAGTTGGCGCTAAACGCGTGGGGGATGAGAAAGATGGAAGAAAGAAAAGAGAAGATAAGAAGGTGTGGGTACCCAGGAATGAGGAACCGACTTACACAGCTCTTACCCACAACCGAGCATACATCTTGAATGAGATAAAGGATCAGGTGACTCTGCTCTGGCCAGCAAAAATGGCAAAACCTGCGCACGAGCGCAACAAGAACAAGTATTGCCGCTTCCACCAAGACCATGGCCATGATACCGAGGATTGCCGATAGCTGAAGGATGAAATTGAAGCACTCATCCAAAGAGGACGATTGGGCCGATTTGTTAAGAAGGAAGATGGCGACAGAAGACAAGACTATCGTACTCGGGAACCTGAGCCGAGATACCGATCACCTGCGCGGTCGGAGAGGGAAAACAACCCGCATGGGAAGCAGCACGCTGAGAATGCCCCCTTGCGCGAGATGGCCACAATCTACAGAGGTCCAGGCCTAGGGGGAGAAACCTCCAATTCTCAGAAACATTATGTTCGAAGTGTGTTCCAGATCGAGGTCCCAGATAAGAGGAGGAAGACTGACCAGAAAATCATTTTCTCGGATGAAGATCTATCAGACATACAATCTCCCCATGATGACGCCTTGGTCATTAAGATGGTTATCGCCTATTGCACGGTAGGAAGGATTCTCGTGGACAACGGGAGCTCGGCGGACATCCTGTATTATGACGCATTCGAAAAAAATGCTCCTAAAGCCCGAAATGTTGAAAAGGGTTGAGTTCCCCCTGTACGGATTCAATGGGGCCCCAGTACAGGTGGAGGGCACGATTGAGTTGCTGGTGACTGTGGGCACTGAGCCCAGACTTGCCACTGTGAAGATGAATTTCCTGGTGGTAAAGGTAAACTCCACGCATAATGGAATACTAGGGTGACCCGGGCTCAACGCTCTGCATGCTATCGTTTCCACCTCACACCTGATGATGAAGTTCCCAACCGATCAGGGGGTAGGGGAGTGCCGAGGAAGCCAGATCACCGGCTGCAGATGCTATAAGGGGTACTTGAGGACCAAGGGAAAGGAGCCACAGATACTGGTGATCAACCTGGATGATAACCGAGACACCACCGAGCAAGAACGGACGGAACCTGTGGAGGATCTGGTCCCAATAGAGATTGTCGAAGGAGACCCCACGCGAATCGTGCAAATTGGGGCGGGTTTGGGAGGCAACCAGAGACAGGCCCTCATCAACTTCTTAAGGGCCAGCGCAGACGTATTTGCATGGTCGGCAACCGACATGCCAGGCGTAGATCGAGAGCTAGATGAGCATCGGCTCAGCGTGTATCCAACTGCTAAGCCGGTGTTCCAGAAGAAGAGGACTTTCGCAGCAGAGAGGTAGGAGAAAGTGATCGAGGAGGTAACCAAACTGTTGGAGGCAGGTTTTATAGAAGAAGCTGTTTACCTCGAGTGGCTTTCTAATGTTGTAATGGTGCCCAAGCCTAATGGCAAGTGGCGGATGTGTATTGACTTTATTGATTTGAATAAAGCATGCCCTAAAGACTACTATCCCTTGCCTCGCATTGATTTGTTGATAAATGCAACGGCGGGACATGAAATGTTGAGTTTCATGGACGCCTACTCCGGATATAATCAAATCAGGATGTACGAGCCTGACATCCTGAAAACTTCTTTCATTGCTGAGAGGGATACATATTGTTATACTCGCATGCCGTTCGGGTTGAAGAACGCCGGGGCCAAGTACCAACGGCTGGAAAACAGCATCTTCAAAAATCAAATAGGGCATAATATGGAGGTATATGTAGTTGACATGTTAGTGAAGAGCCTAAAGGCAGAGCACCACGTTGCTGACCTTGATGAAGCATTCCAAGTCCTTAGGAAAAGCAAGATGAAGTTGAACCCGGCCAAGTGTGCTTTCGGCATCGCCTCGGGAAAGCTCCTCGGTTTCATGGTATCTAAAAGAGGAATAGAAGCCAATCCTGTAAAAATAAAGGCCATAGTGGAGATGCAGCCGCCTGGCAGGGTTAAGGAGTTACAAGAACTAACGGGAAGAGTAGCAGCGTTAGGAAGGTTTATTTCAACCTCGGGGGACCGCTGCCTACCCTTCTTCAAGGCTTTAAAAAACCGAGCACGAGAAAGAGAAACAAAGGGGACCAAGCTCACCTTTGAATGGACGGAAGAGTGTCCGATAGCGTTCACAGAATTAAAGAGGAATTTGGCCCATCCACCCCTCCTGACCAAGCCAGAACCAGGAGACATCCTGCAGCTTTATCTGGCCATCACCGCAGTGGCGGTAAGCGCGGTTTTGGTTTGGGAAGAGGGACGGGCACAGAAGCCCATTTATTATGTCAGCAAGGTGCTCCTGGATGCAGAAACAAGATACAACAATGCAGAGAAATATGTATACGCGTTGATCTCGGCAGCTCGGAAGCTAAGGCCTTACTTTCAAGCCTACACTATAGAAGTAATCACAAATCAACCTTTGAAGAGGATACTGGTCAAACCCGACCATTCGGGTAGGCTAGTAGCATGGTCAGTGGAGCTGGGTGAATTCGACGTCCAGTATAAGCCACGCACAGCTATTAAGGCCCAAGCCTTAGCAGATTTTGTTGTTGAATGCACCTTGCCCGAGGAGGGAATGTGCCCAGATGCTGAAACCGGAGAGCCAACGTAGACCTGGACCCTGTTCGTGGACGGTTCCTCTAGTGCAAACGGGTGTGGCGCCGGCCTTATGCTGACAAGTCCAGGAGGGTTCTCAGTACAATACTCCCTGAGATTTGAGTTTCAGACTACAAACAACGGAGCAGAGTATGAAGCGCTAATTGCAGGTCTGAATTTAGCCAAAAGTTTGATAGTGAAAAGCCTTGCCGTCCTCAGTGACTCCCAGCTAGTGGTCAATCAAGTGAAGGGGGAGTATGAAGCAAAGGAACCGCGCATGGCACAGTACCTCAGCAAAGTGCGTGCAAGGTTCGAAAACTCGGGTCTCGGAGCCATCTCGGCCCAGCAAAAAACCGAGTTGGGCTGAGATCTCGCCGAGATCTCGGCGAGTTTGTGCACTTTTTTTTTCCCTGACTCGGAAGCCCATCTCGGTGGGTTTTAGACCTCTTTTGGGTCTGAAAATCGGTATACAGCCTATTTTAGACCATTTAAACACAAAGGCATTATCAGATTTTGCAAAAACTTTGTCTAAATAGGACTTTTACATCGGACCCTTAGTTGGTAGGCGAAGACGTATTAAAATAGCATACTATATACATTAATGACATAATTTATGTATATAGAACTCAAACAAAATATTCAATTAATAGGAAAACAACTTAATAAGCATTACAAATGTTAAAGTGAATAAGTGATACATCAAATTGCTTAAGCTTAACAATGGTACAAGTTACAACTATCATCACATAAAATTAGATTGAATCACATATTCATTCCCCATTTGTCCCGCATAATCTTCCCATGATATATTGTTGCTCCACTGTTGCATATAGTTCTCCACAACATTCATATAAGAGTTCTCATCCACATATGCCAAGACCCCTATCCTAGGGTATAGCTGTTCCACAGTGGCGTTAGACCGTTGCTGTGAAGGTTCATATCCACTGCTTGTGCGACTGTCATATTGAGGAATGTATGGGACTGATAATGTGGACCCAAAGGTGGACCCAATGCTAGACTCACTACTTTGATAGTCATACGCATGTGTTGACTGACCAAACTGACCATAGGCACTATATTCAGAACCGGTGCTCTGCTGGCCATAATCATAGTGATGATGAGGTTGATATGATTGCCACGACTGATGCTCACTACCAGTATCCATAGTCATGCTTCCAAAACTTGCTAGCATGGTGTTCATACTTGTGTCATCATACTGAGGTTGGTTGTGTTTGCGACCCGTCCTTCTCTTGTATGTTTTACTGTGGCCACCATGGTCTTGATCTTGTGTGGTATGTGTAAACTGAGACTCACTTGTGAAACGCACAGGGTCCTCCTGGGTTACCACTTCATGCTGGTATTGCTCGCGCATCCCCTCATGATGATCCTCATAATAACCACCACTCTGCATGCCACCACCACCATTACCACCAATAGCGTCATCACCACCAATAGCGTCATCACCACCAGCAGGGTCATCACCATCACCATCATCATCATCATCATCATCATCATCGGGAGCAGTTCCTGTTGCATCCTCAAAAGGTCTCGGTGACTGAGAATGTGCACGCCCCTCTTGCGACATATAGTCGTCAACATCTGTACCAGTTACGGACGCAATAGTGGAGTTGGGCCTACCTCCAGGCTCATCCATCTCTGGTGCACCACGATCCCTCACCTACTGGAATAGGGGATCCTCATCATCATCAGAGTCCTCCTGGAATATGTTGGCTAGCTCGGTGGGATCTTTGTCATTGTTCTCAAATTCTTCACTTATGTGCCTCATCTTTAGTCTCATATTACAATGCACATATACCAGCTGCTCCAGTCGTTGACTACCCAATCTGTTCCGCCTCTTTAAGTGTATCAATGCGAATGTGCTCCAGTTGCGCTCGCACCCAGAGGATGAACAAGTTTGTGAGAGCACTTTGATTGCTACCTTCCTCAGGTTGGGTGAACTTGTATCATAAAGCACCCATCAGTCAGCTGCATTATAAACATAGAATATTAAGAATATGTGCATTGTAAAGGGATAAAATTATAATTTATAAATGTAATGTCATGCCATATTGCCACCTACCAGGGTCTGACTTTTGTCTACCCTCCACTGCAGCTTTTCAACTGAAACTTGCTGAGGCCTCTCTGAAGAATTTGATCTATTTTCATTTTAAATTTCAAACAGTGGTAGAGGCATTAGTATTTGCCATTTAGTAATTACATTCCTTTACTGACTACCAAAGTACCAAAGTCCCATAGTCTCACCTCTTCATTATAGTCAGATTGTGTCTTGGGATTGACCTCCAACTTCTCAATAACAGTTTCAACTGGCAGTAACAAATCCGTGTTCAGTCCAAGATTTTGCGAGTACTGGTACTTTGGATTCAAATAGTATGCTAGTAAAGGGGAAACCACAAATATAAGTTGTTAGTGACTTAATACTTTCGAGGTTTGAATATGTAAATGTAAAAACTCATATAAAGTTTAAAGTATGTTGAAGTGTTGAACTCACCAGCTTTATGCAAGGGATGACTCAAGTGCTTCTCCCATCGCTCATCAATGATGTTAATGTATGAGCGAGCACTTCGGGGTATTGCAGCTCGGACCATTTCCTTCATCTTCTGCAGGGCAGCATATATGTGGGGCAAGGTAGGCTTCTTCTCCGTGTCACCCATCCTTAGTACTCTAATATGGCAACAACTTTATACAAGTCCTTCCAAAATTGATCACTTGCAATGGTCTCTTGTGCTGCCTTCCCTTCTTCTATCCTAAAACCTGGCCAAATAAACCATTGTTCACTTGCAAACATTGACCTCAGACCTACCACCTTCGTATGAATGCTCTTCAATGCAATGTAATTGGTGGCAAATCGAGTGACACCAGGCCTCACTAAATCCCCCTTGCATTTTTCCCTCATCATGGCTAAAGCATAACCATGGTTATACACAAAGGTGGTCACTTGCCTGGCCCTATTGACCACACCAGCCACCAAAGCTTTTTTCCCCATGTCCTTCAGCATTAAATCAATAGAATGGGCTGCATATGGAGTCCAAAAGAGGCGGATCCTCTTACTCTTCTTGTTCATCAATTTCTCTCTAGCCTTCTTAAAATTAGAACCGTTATCCGTCACAATTTGGATAACGTTCTTTGCTCCTATATCTTCCTCCACCACTTGCCTCAGTAGCTTATACAAGTATGATGCATCCTTTACATGCTTTGATGCATCAACAGACTTCAAGAAGACAGTCTTTCCATTACAACTCACCATGAAATTTATAATGGACTGTCTAGTAGGTCCAGTCTAACCATCAGCCATAAGAGTAACCCCATATGTGTCCCACCTTGGCTTCAGACCCTCTATGTACTCTTTCAGCTCCTCTACCTCTTTAGGCAAATATACATTATATAACTCATATGGTGTAGGCCCCTTCCATCCTAGGCCAGCCCTCCCTGCAACGTCAAGGAATGCATTATAATATGTTCCTTGTGCTACATTAGCTGGAATGTCATTGTATAGCATGAACTTGCTGAAGGCTTTCCGTGCTTCCTCTTGTTTACCACTAAACACTTGCGGGATGGTTGGCTGGAAGGCATCTTGTTGTCTAAAGGTAGATGGATCCTGCTAAAAAATGGTATCTGGGGAACGTGCTTGTGGTCGGGCTTGGGGCCGTGGGATATCTCTTGTGCCAGTGCTTCTCCTCCTCTCATCTTGTTGCACTGGTGCAGCTGAGCCAGATCCACCAGCTCCTCTTGCTTGCTCATATGCTTTTATATTCTCAAAATGAAAACTTTGCCTACTCTCTGCCAAAGTCTGTTGATAAATCCTCCATTCAGCTTCTGATTTGAACTCACCAGGTGTAGGCCTATATTCAGTATCATCTCCTATTCCTCCACGGATATCTACACCAGGCCTCTCTAGAACTGCCTCATCAAAAGCTATTTGTTGTCTTTCCCTCTCAGCTTTCTTTGTTCGTACTCCTCTCAAGTTTTGTGCCATTGCCAGTTTCACTTGGCTCGGAACATTTCGGCATTTGGCAACATCCTGGCCCAGACCAGACAAATGTTTCTTTAACCTAGTTGCTCCTCCAGAATTTAGAATCTTTCCATAGTAGTTACACTTTGACTTCTTTTTGTCCTCAGACATCGGGACTCCATGTAGCCATGCTATATCCCTCATTGTGTAAGAAATATCTTATTTTTTATACTGTTACATAAAAAAACATGTATTAGTAACTATTACAGACTTAAAGTAAGGTATTAAACATTTAAAGTATTGTATTCATAACTATTAAACATAATATGAAGCTACTAGAACAATCAAATACCTATTTCTTATTTATTCCCTAACCCTAGTATTTATTTATTAATTAAAAATAATATTTACAATTTTTATTAAAACTAATTATACCTTCAAATATAAAATATTATAACATAATGATGTATTTGACATCATTTGAAGTTGGACATTATGTACAAATGTTGTGCATAATTTTCCAACAAAAACAGATATTTTTCCTTAATTTTATATATATTTTAAACTATTTTAATAATATTATTATTAAATCTGAAAAAAAAAATATTTTTTTTTAATGGGTGAAAAAAAAATGACTCCATGAGGCTGTAGAGCATGCAAACTTGTCTAACATATATCAAAATCACATCCAAACAATAAGTATTTATCATATTTTTTTTAATTTCTTTTTTGAAAAAATTCATTTTTTTTCCAGAAATTATAATAAAAAACATAATAACCCAAAAAAAAATTCGGCCTCCGTCAAGTGATAGATCGGCCGAAGTTGTGTAACATAACTCAAAATCACACCCATCTACCAAGATTTCATCAATTTTTTTTGAAAAAAATAGATTTAAGGAAAATGGGTTACCTTTCCAAAATCCTTCAAAAACTTGATCAATCTTGCAAAAGTGAGTTTCATTCTTCAGTTTGGCAGCAAAATCAGCTTCCAAAGGTTTGAATCCAAGCAAAAAATGAAGAAGGGAAGAGAAGAAGAGAGAAGAGAGAGAAAATGAGAGTAAATACTCCCTCTAGACAGAATCTCGTTGAGTTCTGTCGAGATGGGGTGTTTAGATAAGTTAAATGAAGTTAAATGGGTCATTTTGACCCAAACCCATACCTGAAACCATCAACTTGACCCGAGATCTCGACGAGATTTTGATGTTTTTGTTCTTGTTTTTAACATAAAAAAGAGACCCAATCGAAACGAGATATAGCCGAGATCTCGGCGAGAAAGTGTATTTTTAAGTCTCGTAGGCCATCTCGACTCGGAAAATCAAAAAACCGAGAATCTCGGCGAGATCTCGCGAGATTTCGGACTATGAGTGCGTGCTCTGATGGCTAAATTCACCCACTTCCAAATATTGCAGGTGCCTCGGGAGCAGAATGCCTCGGCAGATGCCCTTTCCAAGCTGGCCACCTTGGATTTCAAAGACCTCGGTAGGACAGTATACGTGGATGTGGTCAGCAGGCCGAGCGTAGAAGAAACCGAGGATATATTACCTATCGATATGGAGCCTTGCTGGATGGATCCTTTAATAGCCTACCTCCAAAGGGGGTCATTGCCGGCAGACAAGGAAGAAACAAGGAAAGTAAGAATGAGAGCCGCGCGGTATACAATGATAGAAGGAGTACTCTATAAGAAGGCCTATGCCATGCCATACCTAAAATGCCTCCGGCCATCTGAAGTGGATTATGCCTTCCGGGAGATACATATGGGTATTTGCGGACAGCACTTGGGGGGCATAGCACTCGCCCATAAGGTCATTAGACAAGGATACTTCTGGCCATACTTCCGCAAAGAAGCAATGAGTTTCGTTCGCAAATGCTACAAATGCCAGAAGTTTGCGCCAGTCCCGCGACAACCGGCCACGGAACTCACATCAATCTCAAGCCTGTTACCTTTCGTGCAATGGGGCATGGATATCCTGGGACCCTTCCCTAAGGCTTCTGGAGGAAGGCAATTCGTGGTCGTGGCCGTGGATTACTTCACCAAGTGGGTGGAGGCAGAGGCCTTGGCAGTAATCTCGGCAGCGAAAGTATGGAAATTCTTCCTCCACTCAGTTATCTACAGATATGGAATCCTAAGAACCCTTATCACCGACAATGGAAAACAGTTTGAGCAAAAATTCAAGGAATTCAGCGATCAGTATGAGATTCAATTGAGGAAGACCTCGGTAGCTCATCCGCAATCGAACGGCCTAGCGGAGGCCATGAACAAGATCTTTTTTTTTTTTGGGTGAATAAAAATTTCATTACCAAAAGAGAGAAGAAAGGAGAATTACAAAGGGCCCCACAACAGGAGGGCCAAACCAGCCAGCCTAAGCATTTGCCGGAGCTACCAAGGAAACATTGGAGAGACCCCAGGACTGAACAATGGTCCTGTTCCTAGGGGAGTCTATACAAGAAGAGGGGGGAAGAAGAGATAACTTTGCTTTAATTTCAAAGGAAATGGAGTCCCAAATCTTCTGGTAAGTCCGAGAGTTGGAAGTCCATTTTCTCAAATTTCGCTCCATCCAGATATGGTTGAGGGTAGCACAAAAGGCCAACTTCCCGACCGCGTCACAAGTGGTGGATTCAGTAAAAGTCATATCAATCCAAATCCTTTCTCTGGAGAAGGGAAGGATGCGTCTTCGGGTAGGCCAGCATTTGAGAAGGACTCCCTTCCAGATTGCAGTAGCAGTTTGGCATTCAAAGAAGAGGTGGTTCAGGTCTTCATCATTGTTCCAGCAGAGGCAGCAGGCACGAGAGACTAAGATCTGGCGGCTGCGAAGAAAAGCTTGAGTAGGGAGACAGTTGTTGAAGACTCTCCAGGCTGTGAAGCAGTGCCTAGGAATGTGATGCTTGAACTAAAGAAGTCTATGCTAAGATACCAAAGGGCCTTTCAGACGAATAAGATCCTAGGCAGCCTTTGAAGAGAAGGAGCAAGAGTTGTTAGGGAACCAAGTAACACAATCTCCTCTAGAAACAGCCCTTCGAGTAACCGAGTGAAGCTCATTCCAGAAAGGGGTGAGGATGGGGCAAGATGTTGGAGGAGCCCAACCATTGTGATGTAGAATATCGGCCACCAAAGAAAGTCTATGAAGGCCCGAGGAGTAAATGGATCTTGGAGTAACCCGGTGAAGAAGAATTCCCATAGGATGCCAGTTGTCAAGCCAGAGGTAAGTAGATTGACCATCACCAATGCTGGAGCGAATGACTTGAAGGACCAAGGGGCGACTGGCAAGGATTTTCCTCCAAACCCAAGAAGCATCAGGTAGAGCGGGAGCAGTCCAAATGGAATTGTGGCGGAGGGGCCCCGAGTAGATCCAATCCACCCAAATGCTCTTTTTTTTTGAGGCTATCTTCCATAGAAGCTTGATGATGCCAGCTGAGTTCACTTCTTTAATACGCCGAATACCCAACCCCCCTTCCTTCTTGGGAAGGCACACAGCAGCCCAGCTCAAGGGATGAAGGAACCTTATGGCGTCAGAGCCCTTCCAAAGGAAAGAAGCCATAAGAGCTTCCACAGCCTTGATAGTAGACTGGGGGAGACCATAGACACCCGACCAGTAGATATAAGAGGCTTCCAAAACAGATCTGATGAGGACCAACCTGCTAGCATAAGAAAGAAGCTTGCTTTTCCAGAGCTGAAGTCTCTTCTGGATCATATCCAACAAAGGAGTACAATGGTGAGCAGAGAGCCTAGCAGGGATCAAAGGAATTCCCAAGTATTTGACAGGCAGCTGACCCTCAAGGAACCTAGAGATGGCGAGGAAGCCGGCTTTGTCAATTTCAGAAACTCCAGCAAAGAAGATGAGAGTCTTGGAGGGGTTGATGCGAAGCCCTGATAACTCTTTGAATTGATGGAGGCAAAGCAAGATAGACTCTAAGGAGGCAATTGATGCCTTGGAGAAAATCATCAAGTCATCAGCAAATGCCAAGTGAGTGAGCTTTAGGCCTTTACACTTTGGCAAAGGAATGATGAGCTGCTGGTCAGTGCAAGTCTGAATTTGCCTGGAAAGGATTTCCATGGCAATAGTAAACAAGTAAGGGGAGAGAGGGCAGCCTTGTCGAATCCCCACAGAAGCTCCAAAGTACCCTGCCGGGCTGCCATTGACCAAAACTGAGAACTTTGGGGAAGAGATGCAAGAGCTGATCCAGTGAACAAAGGGCAAAGGAAACCCCATTTGAGTCATCACTTGAGCAATGTAATCCCATCTAAGAGAATCAAAAGCTTTGTGGATGTCAATCTTCAGGAGCAACGACGGAGAGTGATTCTTTCTATCAAAGCCTCTGACAATATCATTACACAGAAGGATGTTATCAGAGATGTTCCTGCCAGGGATGAAGGCTGTTTGGTTGTCACTCACCAATAGGTCCACCACACTCTTGAGTCTTCTAGCAAGAATTTTTGCAATAAATTTGTACAGAAGACTGCAAAGGGCAATGGGCCTAAAGTCATTCATGGCAATAGCACCTTCCTTTTTGGGTATAAGACAGAGGAAGGTGTGATTGATCCCATTAACTTGGTTGGGATTAAGGAAGAAGCTCTCAATGGCAGCAATAAGGTCAGCTTTGATGATGTCCCAAGCAGCTAGAAAGAACCCCATACTAAAGCCATCCGGGCCAGGAGCTCCATTAACCTTGAGGGAGTGGATAGCTTTCACAATTTCTTCTTCTTTGGGGATAGCACTTAAGGATTCCAAAAATTCTGGAGCAATGAACTTGTTGAGCAAATGGTTAGGTATAGGGATCTGATCCTGTTGAGGCTCAGAGAAAATACCTTTGAAGTGCTGCACTGCTAGATCCTTAATATCCTTGACAGTGTTAACAAGAGAGCCATCCTGTCGAGAGAGCTGGACAATAGAGTTAGCATTAACTCTAGCTTTGACAGACCGGTGGAAATAAGCTGAGTTAGAGTCACCCAAATCCAGCCACTTGATTCTAGATTTTTGTTTGAGAAAGCTTTCTTCCCTAGCTAGCAAGGTGGAGAGCTGGATAGAGACCTCTTTTTCTTCAACAGCAAGGGATTCATTGAGCAAATCAGACTGCAGCCTAGATTGAATGGAAGCAAGTCTGTCCTTACACTCTTTAACTTAAACAGTAATGTTGCCAAAGATGTTTAGGTTCCAGTCCTTAAGGGCAGCCTTGACATTCTTGAGCCTCTTAGAGAAGGCTATAAGAGGGGTAGAGAAGGCATGGACAGGCTTTTGCCAAGCTTCAAGGACAACCGGGAGAAAAGTTGGATGAGAAGACCACATGTCAAAATATTTGAAGGGTTTGGGGCCAAAGGAAGTAAAGGGCTGGATAGCAATCGAGATGGGAGAGTGATCAGAGATGCCTGGGTTTTCAAAAGAAGCCTGGGAAGAAGGGAAGGAGTTAAGCCACTCTTCATTGACCAGAACTCTATCAAGCTTGCAGGCAATTCTACAGTTTCCAGACCTTTTATTGCTCCAGGTAAGGGGAAATCCACTCCATTTGAGATCATTAACAGCTGTCTTCAATGCAATCATTAAAAACATTCATAGTATCCAGGTCAATATGGTCACCCCCTTACTTTTCATTACTGTAGTGGATAATGTTGAAGTCTCCTCCAAGACCCTGAGGCTGGGATCCAATTTGGCTAGCAAGGGACCTGAGATCAGCCCACAAAGAAGTCCTAAGAGTAGGACAGTTTTCAGCATAAACAACTGAGAAGAAGGAAAAATGGCCTAAGGAGTCGGAGAATTTGGTATGAAGGTATTGAGAGGAGGAAGCAGAGAGAGAAATAGAAATTTTTTTGGGATCCCACAGAAGCCAGATACGGCCATTGGTATGGTGGATGTAGTTGGAAAGCAGAGACCAACCAGGAGCAACTGAGGCAAGGATTTTGGAAGAGTTGGGCTCCTTAACATGGGTTTCCAGGAGGCAACAAAAACTCGAACGAGATGATCTAATGCGGGAACAAACAGCAGCCTGCTTCGCGGGAGAGTTGAGCCCTCGAGTGTTCCAGACAGTGCCGTGAATCATTGGGACAGAGGTTGCAGGGGCAGCGAAGGCTCAAGGAGCCTGGTCAGCACAGCACGAGACCTAGCTTCACTATGGTGCCGCCGGTGATAAGAGCTACCATAGGGGGCAGTGGGAGTGGGAGGGGGGGGGAGGTGGGCAAGAGATGAAACAGGGGAGCTGCAAGGAGCGGGTGAAGAAGATGATGGGTTCAACGGACATGGGCCAGGTCCATAAAGAGAGCTTAGACCTGCCCGAGAGGAAGAAGAACTTAAGTTTGGACAACCCGACCCATTGGAGGAGTTGGGTAAAGGGGCAGATGAGTCTGGGTTAAAAGAATCCGGTTCAAATGGATTAGAAGACAGCGTAGAGCCCAAAAGGCCACAAGGAGGAGGAAGGTCAACTGGAAGGGGCCCCACTTGAGCCAGGTCAGCAAGAGTTGGTGTCGCGGGGTTCAATAAAGCAGGAGAAAAATGAAAGAGGGTTACTTCGATAGCAGGCAGGAGCGAAACACAATCACCAGAGATCAAGGGAGTAGCAGAGCAATTCAGAGGAGCAGTCGAGGACTTAGAAACCAGAGCATCATAGTTTTCTAAGCCAAAGCCAAGAATAGAAGGCTCGACAGCAGGATCTTCTGCCATACGAGATCTGCTGCGAGGAAGTATCTCAAACTGGGGTTTCTCGGGGCACAAAAGGGGCTCTGCATCTTCAGTCGACGCTAGGAGACTGAAACGATTTTGACCATCAGCCCAGGGCTTCTGCAACGATTGAGACAGATCGTTGGTGCTTTCCGATGGCTTCTTCTTCTTCCGCCGCTGATTCCGGTGTCGGATTCTGGATCGTGAACGACCGCGAGAGCTATAGCGAGCAACCTTGGAGTGGAGGTTTATCGTCTCGACTCCACCATTAGCCGTTATCGCAGCTCTATCCAAGGGAACTATACCAGAGCTAGCAGATCCATCGCCAACCAAAGAGACTGAGTTGCATCGAGGATCAGGGCCATCAACCTCCAGGGGTTTGACTATCGGAGTGCAATGTTGGGAGTCATGGCCAAAGGTTTTACAGACCATGCACTGAGGAGGCAGCCAATCATAGTGTACTTCCTGTTCAAAAGAGTGGCCCTCACCTTCATTGACAGTGATGAGAGAAGGTAGGGTCCCAGCAGCAGAAACTTCAACACAAATTCTCGCGAAGGCTAGACGATCCTTCCGGCGAGTGTGCAAATGAGAGAACAAAGGATTTCCAAAGGCTGAGCTGATCAGACTAAGGCCATCAGTGCACCAGAAATGAAGAGGCAAGCCTGGTAAAGTGATCCACAGAGGAATGGATGAAAGGTCCAGTCGCCGAAGTTGAATTTGTCGAGTCCATTGACGCAAGAAGATAGGCCTTTTACCCACCAGCCAGGGACCTCCTTCTAGGGCACGAGACTTGTCAAGAGAGGAGGAGAATTTAAAAATGAAGAAGCCATTGTCTAGCAGAAAGGTATCCAGAGTACCTTGGGGAAGCCATACTAGGAAGAGAGGACGAGGGGAGGATCAGGAGACCTGCCGGAGGGACCGGCAAGGAGAGACAGATGGAGGGGAGGAGCTCATTCCAGTGGGTCGTCACCCACTTCTGTTACAGTTTTACTTGAATGGAAACAAGAAAAAGCTAGAAATGGCCAAGGGATTATGGGTGGAGGAATTGCCCAGCATTCTATGGGCATACCGAACAACTATGAGGCTGACAACTAGGGAAATGCCATTCATGTTGGCATACGGAACAGAAGCAGTAATCCCCGTGGAGATAGGGGAGACATCAACAAGGGTACAGTTCTACAATCCTGGGCTTAATGATGAAGAGCTACGAGCAAACTTGGATTTACTGGAGGAAGTCCGAGAGACAGCTCAGGTCCGAAATGCGGCTCACCAGCAACGAGCGGCGCCATTACAATTCAAAGCTCAAACTCAGAAAGTTTCTCCAAGGGGAGTTGGTCCTACGCAAAGTAGAAGCCTCCGATCCGAGGTCCATGGGTAAGCTAGCGCCAAACTTGGAAGGACCGTACAGAATCTCCAAACAGGTGGCGCCGGGAGCGTACCATTTGGAGACTTTAGGGGGGGTTCCCATACGGCCATACCACGATCTTGGAATGCAGAGAATTTACGAAAATTTTATCAGTGAGGTCAATTTCCATTTTGTTGATTTTGTTAGAAGTTAAAAATGAGTACTCTCTTCAAGACTCAGGAGGCAAACACAAATGAGAATGTTAGTACTTATCCAGTTATTCATGGCAGAAGTTTAGTCTTGCAATGTTTTGTTGCTTCTATGTTGCTTCTGATTATGTGCCAATAAAATTCATGGTCACCCGACCATAATGGTGAGTTGCACCATAGGGGCGCTTCCCCAATAAAATTCATGGTCACCTGACCATAATGGCGAGTTGCACCATAGGGGCGCTTCCCCAATAAGATTCATGGTAAACCGACCGCGATGCGCCGCATGGAAGGGGTACAGTACTCCTATAGATGCCAAGAGAGACAGAACACTAAGTCCAAAGCGTAGCAGAAAGAATATGGAAAGAAGCCGTGCAAAAACAATAGGATTCTTTATTCTTTAGTGACATTTCAAAATGCTAGTACAAGTACATGAGATTGCTACAGATACACATACAGGGGTATTACAGACCTAAGGATCAAATCGAGCTTGGTTTGAGGTGAATTCTCCTTGCCAAAAGGAGAAAACGAGGTAGGCTAGCAGTGTGCCTAAACCACAAGCCCGACGTGCCTTGTCTTGATCCTCCCGAGCAGCGACCTGAAAAATGCAGGAACCAGGGGACGAGAAATGTGAGACAGGGGTAACAGTAACAACAACATCGGATAGTTGAAGATCAACCCCGACATCCATGGTGCAATATGACCTGTCTCAAAGCGACCCCGAGAAGTCAGGAGTGGGTTGTGTTGCCAAATGGGATTCACCATCGGAGGGTTTAGAAGCTCCTCCAAAGCCCAAAATAGCCCCCATCACCAGTCCCCCACATCTGCAAGAAGCGAAGAATCTGAAGAGCACAAGCATGTCCCGGGTCACGATCCTCCCGACGCTGCTTATGCAAAATCTCCACGCCTCGAATCCTGAAGAGGTTAGACTCGGCAGGAAACAACCCCCTCAAGACTCTTAATTTCTCTGCTGTAACGTTCCCACTCTAAGTATTGGCGAGGGCACACTACGCAGAGAAACGGCCCCGAAGCTAGAAAACCCAAAAGACACTGTGTGTCGATTGAGGATCAAAGCTGTAAGGGCCAATGTCGATTGAAGATTGAAGCCGAAAAAGGAAATGTCTCTAAGAAGATAAACCTCCAAAAATATATAGCCTCTGTATGTACAAAGACAGCGACATCCAAAACGGCAAAAAAGATCGAGAGCTTCAACCCAACCATGGAAGGATGTCAAACGTGGAACGTTCATGGTTTCACAGGAAATAAAACGAATGAGAGGAAGAAGCACTATTTAAAGAACTAGGCGACGGTTCACCCTGGAAGAAGAATGCCAAAAGACAACCACCCAAATTAAAGAGAAGTAACTGCCAGGGCCACGTGACCAAGCCTTATTAGGCCCGTACCTTCTGAAAAGAGGGAAAGGGTACAACTGCAGAGGCAGCGATTCAGCTTCAACTTAAGTTCCATTAAAGGCGTGATAAACAAGGCGCCAGTCAAGGCATGGGTAATAAATGTTTTTCGTGGGAACCCGCAAGAAATCTTCTGGAAAAAGATCTTCGTTATAAAAACCGTGACGTTAGTGGGAAAGACCCAAAGAACACAGAATACCAGTAAAACACTAAGTAAGATTGTGATTTTATACATAAAGGCAGCTACTGCCACCCGAGATACGGTGCAAACGATTACAGGTATTTAGGCTCGGGACGCGAGGGGATAGGGGGCAAAGGTGCTGGAACATTCCGAGGAGGAGGAAAGAATGGTATCGAAAGAGAGGAAGGGTCTAGTACCACCTCCCGTACAGGAATTCTGGGATTAAAACCCAACTTAATCCTCTCCTACTTGAAATGGGGGGCGACATCCCTTATCTTGACATATAAACGTTGAGCCCCTTCCAGGGCTTTATCCTCACTGAAGCGTTGGAAGGCTGCTGATTTTACAACATGTTCTATGGTAAGGTTGGCAGCAGCATATTTTTCAGCCCACAGATAATCCGCCACGTCGTCGACAATATCCCGAGCAAACTCCAGCCTTGCCCGCAGGTCCTCTTCCCAACGCTCCAGAGACTTGTAGTAATCTAACCCACTCTCCAGACGAGCGTGGCGCTTCCTCAGCACGGCATTTGCTTTCGCAAACGCCTCTATCTAAGCCTGTAATTCCTTCTCCCGCTGCGCGATACCAGCTGGCATGTTAACGTGCCTCAGAAAGTTATCCTAAGAAAAAGAGAAAGGTTATGTTCGGGTGGAGGTAAAATCAAAGAAATCAGCATGACAGCTCGAAACATAAGAAGAGTATGGTCATTCATCATTAAAAGCCCCGACAGGCAGAAGTACAGATAAAAAAAAAAAAAAGAGGCAAAAAGGGCAAACAACAAGAGGGGAGGCTAAACTACGGGAGCAACCTGAATATCTTGAACTTCATACGCAGCGGCACCCTCAGTGGACGAAACTGGGGGGTTCTCCTCTCCAGACACGACACCTTGTGACGCTTGCTCAGTATCCGGGGTATCCCCCTTGGCCTGCTCGGGGATCGAAGCACTAGTTCCAGTTGCACCCGCCAAAGAAGTCAACCCACCAACCTCAATACTAACCATGGAAGGAATCACGGAAGCAGGGTGCGGTAGGGGGATGTCCAATTGACCCGCTGAGGACGAGGGGACATAAGCACCAGATTTCAGTTGGGCAAGCATGGACTCCACCTCGGATATTCCCCCGAAGTCAAAATCTGGTTGCCTCTCCTGCAACTGATGCCAGATGGAATACGCTGTCTTCAGATATGCCTTCAGGGCCGTTTTTATATGCCCTCTGGTATTGGCCTTTGACTTGACATACTCCTCCACTGCCTGAGCACGCGAGTCCTCAAGTTGGGACTTCAGAGCGACAACCTCGTTTTTCAGATCCTCGACCAATTTTTCTTTCCTGGCCAACTTCCCCTTGACCTTCTCATGGGAGGCTGAGACAGATTTAACTTGCTTTTCCGATGTCGCAAGCTTCGCCTCCACCTCAACACGCGCCTCCTCCGCGGCCTTCTTCCCCGCCTTCAAATCCTTCACCTTGGTGTTCAGGATATGAATTCGATCCTCGCTATCGCGGCAGATTTTCTTCAGCTCCTGGATCTCCTTCTTCGAGTTCATGTACACGGATGCGATTCTTCTCTTGCGCTCCACTAGCCCAGAGACAAAAGCCAAAGCCTGGAACGAGGCCAAAATTAGCGGCTAGAGATGGGCAATCAGACGACAGATAAGGGAGAGATACTACCTCATAAGCCCGAGCAGGGGTGGACTTCTCGAGCATGTCGTCCATCTCCGAGAGCCAATCCTGGTCAGCGAGAGGAGCACAGTTCAGAGCCAGATTCTCAGTAGCAGCGACGTCGCTAATTACCCTCTGGTCGGTACTGATCGACCATTTGGGAACGAATATGTCAAGACTGACTTTCTCCTTCCCCTTTCTCCTCTTGGTTATATCCGACTAAGGGGGATCGCTGAGGACCGCGAGGGGTCCCTCAGTACGCGAGCCAGACAAAGAACTCCCCTTCCCCTTCTCCAAGGAATGGTCTACAATTTTTACACTCCGAGAAGGCAAGGAAGGAGTTTTGGTAGACACCCTCTTGGAGGCCTCCTTGTCATACTCGGTGTGGGCCGATTTCCTTTTCTTACTCTTCTCGGCAGAAGGGAGGATATTATCCCCTGCCACCTGAAGACTCTCGCTCTCCATAAATGTGGTGAGGGAATCTAGAGGAAACTCCGCTGCAACCAAAGCAAAAGGGCGAAAAGAGTTAGCGACATATGATGGATTATAAGGAGACGAGAAAGATGAATCCCCGAGATGCTCACCCCTCTCCAACTCGTTCATGTCCAGGGCGTCGATGGCATCTACTTTAACACGCCGTCTGTCAGCCATCATCTTTTCCAAAGTGGATTGATCTTCAGGGTTAAAGGGACAGATTTTATTTCGAACAGTGGTATCAGGGTAATCCCATACGGTGGGACACCGAGGTCCTTCGCAGGCAACCCAGAAATCCCTCTACTTGCAACAGTGAATGGCTGACGGGAGAGGGCCCACAATGGGAACATCGCGTTGGCGAAGATAATATCATCCAGGATGGCCGCTATTCTGGTTCAAAGTGAAACACCTAATGAACAGGGCAGGGGAGGGGCGCCTGCCCAACCGAGAACATTTGATCACAAAGGCTCCCACACATCTCCAACAATTGGGAACTAATTGACTTGGGGCAACTCGGTAGTGCTTGAGGAGGAAAGAAATGAAGGTGGGAAGAGGGTAACGGAGCCCCGCCTCGAAAGCGTCTAGAATGAGGCCCACCTCGTTGGATTGTGGTTGGTTCAACCTCTCCTCAGGAGAAGGAACCCTGAGATCAACGGACTCCGGTATACCGTACACGTTTCGAATCTCCCACGGATTGTATTCTGTGAGGATGGACGGGATCTCATCTACCCCTTTCGTAATGGTGGGATCTTGCTGAGGTTGGCGAACCCGGTATCCCCTTTTAACCGCCGACTTTTGGGAACCACGGCTAGAACTACTGGTGGATGCCCCAGAAGAACTTCGGGGAATTAAGATTGGGACCCTAGAGGCTGTGGTATTCACGATGGATGACTGAGGATGGGCTCTCCAGTTCCCTTCTAGGGCCTCTCCATGGAACAACCGCTCTCCCTCATCTAACAGAGATTCTACTTCCTTACCGGCTCCTGAGATTGAACCCTTCTTGGACTTCCTCATTCCCCAAAATAAATAGAAAGCACAGAGAGTAAAAGGAAAAGGAAATAGGGAAACTTACTTGAGACAGGGAGGATACGGTTGAAGAAAGAAGATACGGAGCGAAGCGACGACAGAAGCCGGAGAGTTATGTTTTAGCTGGAGAACTCTAGAGCGATGAAGGAGGGAAGATTAAGGAAGTAAGAGCACTTTATACTCATGGGGGCAACGGAATAAGACCTCCAAATCTCACCACCCATTCTACTTGGACGGCCCAAATGTCAGAAGGGAGAAGAAGAAAAGGCACCGAAATAGAAGACAGAAACCACCTTCACAAAGAAGCACCGGGAACGCAAGGGGGTTTGAATTCGAAACTTTATGACATCCCATCGAGTTTCCCTCAAAAGACGTGAAAATCAGAAGATATTTCGCTCCCACGTGCAAGCGCTGGCGAATGGCGGCGGGGTCATAATAGACCTACGGAGGGTAACGTTGTCCTAGAGAAGGCTATGACTCCAAAGAATAAAAGGGTTGGATCCATCCACTGCTGGCGCCACTCACGCACAACCTGAGCTACACCCGGATCAGCGGGGGGTACCGAGGACATATACTCCCTATACCTCACCTCAGGTAAAGGGAGTAGGGGGCAAATGATACATCACTTTTCGTACCACCAATCCCCGATGGACACCTGGCCTGCTCTAGGCCACAAGGGAACCAACTCCAAAAAGTGGCCTCAAAGAATCGTGCCAGAAACAGTTATGCCAGCTAGGACGGGTCCACCACAACGGTTACACAACTTCCAATTAAGGATATACCATTAACCTTATCTCCAGCACCTTGTATAACAAGATTCCAAGATTCGTGGAAAGGAAAAAGGAATCCTATGGCAGGTTCCTAATCAAACCCGCAAAAGAGGAGTCGTGATAAAAAAGGAAAGGGATGAACCACAAATTGGTATAAATAGGAGCTCTACGCTCTGCTGTAGAGGGATTCTCCACTAATTAATGAAGAGATTGAGAAGCTTAGTAGAGTGATCTTCGTTTTTCCCTAACTCATTACTAGCTTTAGGCTAGCTTGAAAGTTGTACTGCCTGAGGATCTTCCTCCGGCAACATTCTTTTTGCAACAAGACATAATAACAAATTTAAATAAAGTAATGATACAAAAATAAAGTCAAATGTAGCCTTTAGTTTAAACTTTAAACTCATAAAGTCACAAGTGCATAAGTTCATAAGTAATAACTCATAAACTCCATAAAAGTCATTAGTTCAATACTCAATAGTCAATACACAAAGTCACAACTCACAACTCACAAGACACAACTGTCATAAATCAAATCTTAGTAATAATTGCTATGCCTTCCTGGATCGACCCCACTCATGCTCCGCTGGAGTTGACATCCATTGCTCTCTGTCTGAAGGACATACATGGACCACGGTATAGTTTCGGAGAAGAAACGAGTGTAATCATCCACTATTGCCATGTAAATCCCGAAATATCACGGAATTTCACCGAAATTTGTACTTTTTCATTTCGTATAGCCATTTCGTCTCGGTGGTGTAGAGATTTCCGAAATATGCCGATATATCGGCGATATTTTGCGAAATCTTGAACCATGCTTGGAAAGAGAGCAGGATCCGACTGAAGGACCTTAACAGTTGGGTCACGAGGTGGGGGTGGAGGCCGTTGGACTGGGTCTGGGGCTGGGGTCTTCACACTCTGGCTCCTAAATGGAATCTCTGACTCTCAGTGTCTTAACCTCCTCCTCCTGTGTAGCCGTGGCTGGAGCTGTGGCTCATCTCTAGCCTATCTAGATGAACCAGCTCCCCTGGCCTCTGTATTATTCTCTCCTGGTCCATCCTAAACTACTCTCTGCTCTCTAACCTTGCCCTCCTCATTTCTGCAGCCTTTGCCGGTGTTTGTGCATAATCCCAATCTAGCTCCTCACTGTCATAATCCTCCTCCCCTAATTCAGGCATCCTCTGTAGACATTCATCATGAAAATCATACCTGGCTGCCCTCTTCTCCCTCCTAGCTTCTACCCCTCCCCTCAGATGCATTACCGTAGCCCTCTTTATCTCACTTGTCACATTAGGGCAGCCCGTTACATTCCTATCACCACCAGCAAGATGCCACTTTAATCTAGTGGGGCCCCACCTCCCCCAATTATCTTCTTACAATAATTGCACTCAAATTAATTCTTGTTAGCTGAAAAGGGTCTCCCATGCAGGCATGCAATGTCCCCCCCAACCTTGGCCAACCATTATGCAACATTAGTTGGTACCCTGTTGCAACAAGAACACAAAGATTATTAACATGTATGCTTCAAATATGGCTCCTAAACAACATCAAAGCATATTCTAGATTTCCCCTAAGTATGATATTTTTGACCTTTTTAAAAAATATTTTTTAATTATTTTAAAAATTAATTAATTAAAGAACATTACATTATTAATCCCTATAGTTTCATTAATTTTATTCATTTTTAAAACTAAAATAGAATATTCCTCTTATTTATTTTCATTATTTTTTGCATTTTAGCAATTATTTTTCAATAATCCAAAAAATTAAAACAAAAAATAAAAATATTAAAAAAATTTCGACACCGTCAGGCTATCTAGCAAGGTTGATTGAAGTGGTGGATGCAAGAAATCTAAGTTAGATGTTGATTTCGGGCCAAAAAGTAGAATTTTCAGGCAAAAATGGCTCTGCAGTGTCTAAACCTGTGAAATCCCCTCTCTTGGTCGAAACTCCTCGAAATACCTCTATGCTTCAAGCCTCAAATGAGTGTCTAGCAAGGTTGATTGAAGTGGTGGATGCAAGAAATCTAAGTCAGATTGATTTCAGGCCAAAAAGTAGAATTTTCAGGCAAAAATGGCTCTCCAGTGTGTAAACCTGTGAAATCCCCTTTCTCTTGGTCAAAACTGCTCGAAATGAACAAGTTTCGATCGACTTTGAGCCTTTTAATGCCTTGGTCCAACCATGTTTCGGTTGGAACAGTGTTGAAACCATGCACTTTGACATTTCAACCCTTAAAGTCGGTAGTGGGACTAGAGAAGGGCCAGCGCAAAGGGGGTGAGTGGGGTATTTAGCGAGGGAGTCGGGGGTGGGGGGTGGGGCTGGAGAGGGCCAAAATCTCTTGCCCCCCCCCCCACCCCCGACTCCCTTGCTAAATCCCCCACTCACCTCCTTTGCGCTGGTCCTTTTCTAGTCCCACTACCGACTCTCACTCATCCCTGAATCTCGCCCCACTTCTGCGACCCTCTCTCTATAGTTTAGGAGCTACAAGGTTTTCTTTCCTGAAAAAAAAGAGGCTCAGTCCTTCCTCACTGCCCAACACCCATCCCCACGATTGTATCTTGTTCTACGCTATCCCTTCCCACTCCTTCTACCCATCCCCACCCATAACCCTGCAGCCTCCTGCGGCACTAAGGTCAGTGATCAGGACCGCGGCGGTGGGATTAGCCTGAGCTCTAGCTCGTCGCCTCGGTACTTTTGGACAGTAGGCTATACTCCGGTAAGTTCACGCCAGCACAGTTGGTAAGACTGCAGCTTGCATAAGCGATTTGGCCGGATTCGGCCATAATTAACCGTCTCCTTATATCTTTGCATTCCTGATTTTGACCATTCTGGTTGCTGCACTCCATATTTCTGTATATTGATCACACAATGTTACTTTATTTATATTATTTATTGCAGCAAGATTATTTTATGCCTTAATTTAACCATCTTATTATATCTTTGGATTCCATGAATGACCATTCTGTTCACACTCCATATTTCTTTATTGACCTCACAGTGTTACTTTATTTATTTATTTATTCTCCTTCTCGCATTCTCTTTTGCTATTGTGTTCAACTTGAAATTACTGTAGTGCCGTTTTACTTAGAGATACTTGTGCAAGCTTGGTGTACTTATATATGTTCTTTTATTTATATTCTTCTATGCCTTAACCCAGATATTGCTTTGAACTATTCTAATCCTTTGTCTTTTGCCTTTTGGACTGCATATGTTGTGAGATACTGACACTTGGTGGAATTGTTTAGATTGCTTCCTTGTCTCTTGGCATGTATCTATTCTGTTGTGCTTTCTATTCTTAGGTGTTGAGGTTGACTGTTATATATTTTAGGCGTTTGCCCTCACTTTATTATATTCTTCCTATATGTTGGTGTGCCAAGTCTAATATGAGCTAGTGGTCTTTTTTATCATTATTATTTGTTTAGTTTTAAGCATTGCTTTACTATTTGTGTGTCTTGCTTTGCCTGATTATGCACCTCTTTTTACCTATTGAGAGTGTCTTTCAATGCATTAGGTTTGTCCTCTCCTTACTACCTTTTTGTTTATATTTTTCTAATATATATACCTATTTTCTTATAGTGGTGAGCTAGGTCGGCAGCCGACACTTTAATATATCTTTCTAATCACCTTTGTGCATGGATCCTTTTTGTTGTATGATTTCTTTTCTCTTGATCTCATGTCTTTCCGTCCTCTTTTTACTAGGGCGTCCCTCGTAAGCGATGTGCCGTGCTGACGCCCGAATGCGGTGATAAGTAGACAAGGGCAAGTGAGAGGAAATTTGTTAGCCCAGAAGCGTAGTATTAGATTAGCTTCCTGCAACATTGGATCCTTAACGGGTCAGAGCCTGGAGTTGGTAGATGTTATGAGGAGACGAAAGCATAAATATCGCTTGTATGATGTATCCAAGAGATAAGGTGGAAGGGTAACAAAGCTAAAGTGTTGGATGACTTCTAACTTTGGTATTCGGGAGATCGTAGTAATAGAAGCGGAGTGGGCACAATTGTGGACAAAGATCTAAAGAATGACATTGTAGAGGTCAAAAGAATGGGAGACAAAATTATATCCATCAAACTGGTTTTGGAGAAAGAGGTTGTCAATATTGTTTGCGCCAATGAACCCCAAGTAGGATTGGATGAAAGTAGTAAGCGTCAATTTTGAGAACACATGGATGATTTAATGCTGGGCTTTGGTCAGGATGAATCGATTATTATTGGAGGTGACCTTTGTTATCAAGGCGTCGCCTAGGTGTCCAGGCTCCTTAGTCGCCTTGGACGCCTAGGCTGGCACCTTGCCGCCTTGCTTTTGGACCCTCTAAAACGCCTTGGTCACCTTCCCGCCTTGATAACTATGGAGGTGACCTGAACGGACATGTTGGGAGTGATTGTAGAGGATATGAAGGTGCCCATGGTGGTTACGAGGTTGGGGAGAGGAACGAGGAGGAGACCTCAATTCTAGACTTTGCGGTAGCTTATGATCTTTACATTGTGAACACTTTCTTTGAAAAAAGTGGGGAGCACTTAATTACCTATAAAAGTGGGAATCATACCAGCCAAATAGACTTCTTCCTAACGAGATGGGCAAACATAATGGTGTGTAAGGACTGTAAGGTTATCCTTGGGGAGAGCCTAACTATCCAACATAAACTGGTGGTCCTAAGATAAGATGGTGGAGATTAAAGGGGAGTCCCTAAGGACATTTATTGATAACATGGTCAAACAAGGAAAGTGGGACTTTGAGGGAGACACCAATGCGATGTGGAACGAGATGATGACTTGTATTAAGAGGGTTGCCAAAGATGTTCTAGGGGAAGCGAAGAGTAGTCATCAGGCCCCTAGAGAGACTTGGTGGTGGAACGATGAGGTCCAAACAGCCGTTAGGACCAAGAAAGATTGTTTTAAGACATAACAAAGGACTAAAGAAACAGAGGATAAAAAGAGGTATTATGATGCCAAAAATGAAGCTAAGAAGATTGTAGGGATGGCTAGGGCGAAGAAATATGAAGATTTTTATACCAACCTAAACACTAAAGAAGGGGAAAAAGCTATATATAAGATAACTAAGATGAGAGAAAGGATGAGTAGAGATTTCGATCAGGTGCGTGCATTGAAAGTGAGGATGGAAGAGTGTTGGTAAGGGATAAGGACATTGTGAAGAGATTGGATGAGTATATTTGTGACCTACTAAATGGAGATAGGTCGAGTAAAAATGACTTGGATGACTACATTATTCAGCAAGACACCACACATCATAGATATGTAAGAAAGGTTAGTGTGGTGGAAGTTAAAGAAGTCTTAAGAAAGATGAAAGTAAGCAAGATTCCAGGCCTAGATGAGATCTCAATAGAAGTGTGGAAAACCTTTGGAGGTTGTGGGGTTTATTGGTTAACTAATCTGTTTAACAGGAATATGAACACAAGGAAGATGCCAGATGAATAGAGGAGAAACATTGTAGGCCCGATCTACAAAAATAAAGGTGATATCCAAAGCTGCACTAACTATAGAAGCATAAAGCTTATGAGTCGCACTATGAAACTTTGGGAGAAGGTTATTGAAGCCCGTTTGAGAAGAGAGACTCCTATCTTGGTGAACCAATTTGGCTTTATGGCAGGTAGATCCATAATAGAAGCTATCTACTTATTTAGGAGGCTCATGGAAAGATATAGAGATAGCAAGAAGGATCTCCATATGGTCTTTAGTGACCTAGAAAAAGCCTATGACCTAGTCCCTAGAGATTTAATTTGGCATGTTCTAGTGAAGAGAGGGATATCGAGTAAATATGTGGACGTAATAAAAGATAAGTATGAGGCATTGTTGTCACGGCGTCTAGGCGACCCTAGGCGGTGTAGAGGGTCCTAAATCAAAGTGACACCAATTAGGCGACCAAGGTGCTTGGACGCGGAGGCGATGCCTTGACAACTTTGGTACAAGGAAGTGGTGACTAGTGTGAGATTTGTGGGAGGTCAGGGCAAGGAATTTCCAATTATGTGTTGAATTATGTACACCAGAATACCGTGGGGGTATTCTAGTCATTTTACAGTTGTATTTTTTTACTTCTTTGTTCCTCCTAGTTAAGTCGGCTATACTAGGGGTATATTTGGTTATTCATATGTAATCTCTCATATTATAAATACAATGCTTGTTTGATCATATTGATCATCCAAGCAATTACTCTCTAATTCAGGTCTGCTAACATGGCATCAGAGCCAAAAAAAAAAAAACCACGGTATAGGGCAGTCCTCTCTCCTTCCATTCTCGATTTCCCCTCCCTTTCCCTTCATTCTCGAGCTCTTCTTCCCCTCTCTTTCCCTTTGTTCTTCATCCTCCCACTAGGGCAGCATTGATGAGGTGATCTACAGATCCAGTTGCTGCCCTCCATCACCTCATTCATGTTATTAAATTTTCTTCAGATCGATAGGAACTTGTGCACTGCCTACGATATTTGAAGACTTAAAGTTTTTTGGACTGATTCATGTACTCTACTAAAGGATCTCTCCACTTTATTGAAGCTCAAGCATGGTTCAAGATTTCGCGAAATATCGCCGATATATCGGCATATTTTGGAAATCTCGACACTACCGAGACAAAATGGCCATACGAAATGAAAAAGTACAAAAGTTAAGTTTTTTCCTGTTTTCAGCATTTTCATAAAATGGTCCAAACTCAGTTCCAGGCTACTCTCAAGGTTTTGAGAAGTGATAATGGCACTGAGTATAGGGAAACTCAATTTCAAAAATATTTTGCTGATCATGGGATTGTTCACTAGACTAGTTGTGTCGATACCCCAGCCCAAAATGGTGTGGTTGAAAGGAAGAACCGACACTTGTTGGAAGTGGCCAGGGCGTTGATGTTTTCGCGCCATGTTCCCTCCCAATATTGGGGGGATGCTGTTCTCACTGCAACCTATCTTATTAATCGGTTTCCTTCCCGTGTTCTTGATTCGCGCAGTCCGGCTGAAATTTTACACGGGAGTTCCACCTTTGTGGTTCCTCCCAAAGTGTTTGGTTGTGTGTGCTATGCCAGAGAAACGAAATCTCATGGCACACTTGAACCTCGGGGGTTGCGGTGTATTTTTTTGGGCTACTCTCCAACCTAGAAAGGTTATAAGTGTTACCATCCCCCTTCTATCGTACTCTGGTCAGTATGGATGTCGTTTTTCATGAAAGTCTTTCATATTATCTATCCCCACATCTTCAGGGGGAGAGTTCTAGTTCTAGTGAAGATGTGTTTATGTTTCCTCCCCTTGAAGTTCCTCCTGCCCCACCTCCTATAGCTGCTGCCCCATCTCCTTCGGCTGCTGCCCCTTCTTTCGAAGGGATTTCTTTACAGGGGGAGCTTGTAGGAAATAATGGTGGTGATGTTCCTAGTCAGGGGGAGTTGACTCCAGTCCAGAGAACCATCAGTGACTTTCAGAAGAGAATTGACAACTCTAATACCATCACCTACAAAAAGAGATGCTCCAACAGAGGTTAGCATCAATCCAACAGAGGAGTCGGCAATTGAATGTCGTAACTCATCCAAACCCTAACTTCTTTATACCAAAATAACCCCCTAGACCTACCCATTAATACCCTATAAACTCGTATTCCCAATATCCAAACCCTAGATAGGTAGGAGACCTACCTATATTGGAATAAGTCTGGGGTTGGGTTACATACATGTTGGGCCTTTATACCAATATCCAAACCCTTGATTGGATATTGGGAATAGGGGTTTATAGGGTATTAATGGGTAGGTCTAGGGGGTTATTTTGCTACAAAGAAGTTAGGGTTTGGATGAGTTACGAAATTCTGCAATTTAGGGCAGAATTAGATTTAGGGTTTTGATGAACAGATTGGGCTGCAACTGAGATCGAGTTGAGGGATAAGGCTGGACAGATTTCAGAATGAGGCTAGGGTTCTGGGAATCGATTAGGGTTAAGTGGAGGATTAAGAAGAGGAATGAAATTGCAGAATTATAAAACTACTTACTTGAATTAACACTGATCTCCAACAGTAGCAGATTGAAGAAAAGCTAAGAGAGGACCTCCCGATCTACAAGATGCAAGGAGTCAACTAGAGATCCTCCAATCCCTTCACCTTGATATCACTCACAAGGCAACACTCAATAGAGCAAGGCAGTAGCAGCAATGGCAGCAAGCAAAAGCTATTTTTATTAATCAAATTCGTACCTAATGCTGGCCTCCCTTACAAACTTATATCGAAGACTTAAAAATAGACGTAGACACTAAAAAGGAATGGCCTGACCCTATCCCTAACGTATTAGGTAACTTAAACTGACTAGGAAACTAGAATACTAAAGGAAATAGACTCAAATCATGGCTGGACTTATAGAGTCCTAATCCAGCCCAACTTACATCACATGACCACTTAAGTTGTCACATGACCACTTAACCAAGTCACATGATCACTTTAATTGAACCAATTGGATGCAACCAATTTGAACCGGTTCAATTAAAAAACATAAAAATAAACTAAGTATTGGGGTAATCCCGTATACAACCTATATACCCATATTTTAGACCCATAAAAGTGGCCTATTACATTAGAAACCTATGGGATCAAAGGCCCAACATGTATGTAACCCAACCCTAGACTTATTCCCAATGAAACAAGCCATATTTGGTGATGAATCTGCATCAAGGAGTTTGAGATTAAAGATCTAGGGAAGCTACAGTACTTTCTTGGGATTGAGGTTGGCAGGTCTTCTAAAGGCATCTTTCTCTCCCAGAGGAAGTATGTCCTAGACTTGTTGGCTGAAACTAGTTTGTTAGGGTGTCACCCTTCAGATACTCCTATGGAGGCTACTGTCTGTCTCAAAGAGGAGGAGGGTGAACCTGTTGATAAAGGCCGGTACCAAAGACTAGTGGGAAGCTGATTTATCTCTCACACACACACGTCCAGACATTGCTGTTGCTGTGAGTACTGTGAGTCAGTTCATGCATGACCCCTATTCTTCTCATATGGAGGCTGTTCTTCGGATTCTTCACTACTTGAAGTCAGCTCCTGGAAAGGGCATTCTCCTGTCTCCTCATGGTCACCTACGGATAGAGGCATATACCGATGCTAACTGGGCTGGTTCTGCAAATCGGAAGTCTATCTTTGGGTATTGTTCTTTTGTAGGAGGCAAGCTTGTTACTTGGCGTAGCATGAAGTAGAATGTGGTGGCTCGTTCTAGTGCTGAAGCAGAGTTTCGTGCTATGGCACAGGGCATTTTTGAGTTATTTTAGCTGAAACGCTTGCTACAAGACCTTGGTGTTCTTGTTCATCTTCCTATGATGTTGTACTGTGACAACAAGGCTGTAATCAGCATTGCACACAACCCGGTACAGCATAATCGCACCAAGCATGTTGAAGTGGACGGACATTTCATTAAGGAGAAGTTGGAAGAAGGGTTGATTTGTGTTCCCTTTGTGAAGTCTACTGATCAGGTTGCTGATATTTTCACCAAGGGATTGTCTAGGAAATTGTTCCATCCTAATCTAGTCAAGTTGGGCCTGATTGATATATTTGCTCCAACTTGAGGGGGAGTGTTGAATTATGTACACCAGAATACTGTCCCATGGTATTCTGGTCATTTTACAGTTGTATTTTTTACTTCTTTGTTCCTCTGAGTTAAGTCAGCTGTACTAGGGGTATATTTGGTTATTCATATGTAATCTCTCATATTATAAATACAATGCTTGTTTGATCATATTGATCATCCAAGCAAATACTCTCTAATTTAGGTTTGCCAACCTTATGATTGGGCTACATCAGAGATCAGCCTTAAGCCTTTATCATTTTACGTTTATCATGGACGACCTAACCAAAAGCATCCAAGACGAGGTCCCGTGGTTATGCTCTTCATCGATGATATCGTTTTGGTGGATGAGACAAAAGCAGGGATTAATGCTAAGGCTCCATTTGTTACTTGATAAATTTTACACAAAATATTTTACTTCGTAAATATAAAATTTTACATGTTGAAAAATTTCCAATGTTTGTTTGCATAAAAAAAACATTGGAACACTTTTCAACATGTAAATTTTTTGAGGTAAAATTTTCCGCTGAAACAAACGGAGCCTAAGTTAGAGTTATGTAAATCAACCTTGGAAACAAGGGTTGTAAGATTAGTAGAATGAAGACGGAATATATGATGTGTAATTTTAGTCACAGTATGATGGATACTGACATGGTTTGGATTGAGGAAAGAGAGATACCGCAAAGTGACTATTTTATATATCTGGGTCAATCATAAATAAAGAAGGTGACATAGAAGATGATGTTTCACAGAGAATTAAAGTGGGATGGATGAAGTGGAGAGGTGCGTCCAGAGTGCTGTGTGACCGATGTATTCCTTTAAAGCTTAAAAGAAAGTTTTATAGGACTGTTGTACGACCGGCTATGATGTATGTGGGAGAATGTTGGGCAGTGAAGAAGTGGCATATTGAGAAGCTATGTGTAGCAAAGCTGAGGATGTTAAGATGGATGTGCGGAAAAACAAGGATAAAGTAAGGAATGATCGTATCAGAGCTGACTTGAGAGTTTCTTTGATCAATGACAAGCTCCGATAGAGTTGTTTGAGGTGGTATGGTCATGTTCAATGGAGGCCTAGGGACACCCCAATAAGGAGGAGTGATATGATCTCGATTGAAGGAGCTAAAAGAGTTAGGGGTAGGCCAAAAATGACCATAGGGGAAGTTGTGAGGAAGGATATGCATAGTATAGGTCTTGTACCCTGTATGACCTTGGATAGAGCCTATTGGAGGGCAAGGATCCATGTAGCAGACCCCATTTAGCTGAGATTCTCCCGACTTGTTGGGCTGTGCCTCTTTCTGCTTACTTTTCTTTCACTTTTCCTTTTGTTTTCCATTGTTCATTTGTCACTTTCCATTTTTCACTTTGCATCTCATTTTCCATCCCTCTTTTCCCATCTCTGCATTCCCCTATTTTGTCTAGACCTCAGTTTTACGTACTTTGTTTGATTGGATCCATGTAGCCGATCCCATTAAGTTGGGATAAGGCTGAGTTTGTTGTTGTTGTAGTAGAAACCGAGATATCTGAGTTCTTGAACCATGCTTCCAGTTATGTGAATTATAGTTTTTCTGATTTCACTTAAAGTTTTATCCAATTTGATTTCCCTTATCATTTGTAGAGTTTATTAGTTTTAGAACAGCTTTTGCTTGTGGTTCTATCAAAAGTCAAGTTTATTGATTTGAAAATTAAGGAAAAAATAATTTAAACTTCCTTCTATGACATAGGGGTGTATTGGTGGTTGCCACACCTTATGCTAGTGGATTCGACCACTTCCTCATTGCAGATGAAGCACAGTTCAAATTTGATAGGTGTATTCGGTTTCTACAAGGGACCGTGAGTTCATCCAATAATGGTTTCGAAAATATCTATCTATTTTTTTTTTCTTTTATCAAATTTTAAGTGCTTTTTCTTTACAGGTAAGTGACGTCCCCATTTTCAGCATTGGCCATTCTTTGGGATCTGTCATCCATCTTCTGATTGGTACTGTCTTATGTTATTACATGGTCTAAAAATGTTGTCTCTTCTAACTTCCAAGTGATAAAGTTTGTGTTCTAACATCTTGTTTTACTAAGTTGTGATACATCAGGGTCAAGATATGCCATTCAACGAAGTGGGAATATATTAATGGCATTTAATAACAAGGTACTTGGCCTTGTAAATTCTTTTGTCTGTAAGACGAAATCAGAGTTTGAGTGAATCTCTCTTCATATCAATTTATTTTGATTTAGTTAAATTGCAAATATGGGTTGTTCAGATTGCTATTTGCTATTATTTTTAGTCATTGTCCTGTTTATAGGATCAAGAAGATGTACTAAAAGTTGCATTATTGTTTCCTGTTATGCAGTGTATTCTAGAATCTTTTTCAATAATATGATAAAATGCTAAGATAGGAACCTTCACAAACACATTAGGAACATGGTTCATGATTTCGGTCAAAACAACCGAAATCTTACGAAATTTTTCGATTTTGACTTAGGTTGAAACAAAATGTGAAGCGACTCTACAGGTATTCCAAATTTTGACCGAAACTTTCATGTTTCAGTTGTAATATTGTAATGTTTCAGCGTTTCATTTTCATTTCACCGAAACAATACAATCCCATTACATTAATACTTTTTTATTAATCGAAATGGGTCACTGTTTTGACCCATTTTGCTCGAAGTTGACCAGAACCGGCAGGTTTCAACTTCAAACAATTGGATTTGAATTTTTTAGTCATTTTACTTGCAAATCATGGTGGAACATGTTGAAGCTTCTACAGGTCATCTGCAACAAACATTTGATGGATTTGAGGGAGATTCCTTGAAGATTCACAGTTTTTGGTATACCCTTTTTCCCTAAAGTAATTTTTTGAAAGAAAAAATAGGGTAAATATGTAGTGGTTAGGCTCCAACTTTTTATATGTTAGATAGCATAAGCCTATCTACGATTTCACGAAGTCGCATTTAATTTTCTGTTTTGTTAAATTATTTTTAAAATTTTATGTTTTAATATTGATTTCTTGCAACAAATTTTTGAATAAAATAAGGTTTATACTTAGTGGTTAGAGGCTAATTTTATCTATGTTAGATATTGTTGGCCCATCTACGGCCTCACAATGTCTCTTTTTTCGGTCAAAAAAATGAAAAATATGAAAATATTCTATTTTGGTTTGAAAAATAATTATTTTAAAATAAATTTATTGTCAATTGTGTTTTTTTTGGGTGAATAAATAATATCATTACCGAAGAGAAGAAAAGAATTACAAAGGGCCCCTAGGGGCAAGAAAAACACAAACAGCCAAAGCCTTAGCTAGGAGAGGCTGAAGAAACAAGAGAAACATTAGAGAGGCCCCAGGAGTCAACAATGAACCTGTTCCTTGGGGAGTCTAAACAACTAGAGGGGGGGGGGGGACAAGAGATAACTAGGAAATGGAATCCCAAATCTTTTGGTAAGAAACAAGAGAAACATTAGAGAGTCAACAATGAGCCTGTTCCTTGGGAGTCTAAACAACTAGAGGGGGGGGACAAGAGACAAGAGATAACTAGGAAATGGAATCCCAAATCTTTTGGTAAGAAACAAGAGAAACATTAGAGAGTCAACAATGAGCCTGTTCTGGGAGTCTAAACAACTAGAGGGGGGACAAGAGATAACTTTGCTTTAATCTCAAAGGAAATGGAATCCCAAATCTTTTGGTAAGGACGAGAATTGGAGGTCCATTTCCTGATATTACGCTCCATCTAAATATGGTTAATAGTGGCACTGAAAGCCAACCTCCCTACCACATCATAAATAGAGGAGCCAGCGAAGGTCATATCAATCCAAATCCACTCTCTAGAGAAGGGGAGAATTCTTCTACGGACCGGCCAGCACTTGAGGAGGATGCCTTTCCAAATAGCAGCAGCGGTAGGGCACTCAAAGAAAAGATGACTCAAATCTTCAGCATTGTTCCAGCATAGGCAGCAAGCAGAAGAGACTTGGATCTGACGGCTTTGAAGAAAAGCCTTGGTTGGGAGACAGTTGTTGAAAACCCTCCATGTTGTAAAACAGTGGCGAGGAATGTGATGCTTGAACCAAAGAAGCTTGCGCCAAGGTACCAGCTGGCCTTTCAAATGAATGTAGTTCCAAGCTGCCTTAGAAGAGAAGAGGCCAGATCTGTTTGTTATCCAAAGAACACAATCTCCTCGGGCAGTAGGCCTTCTTGGAATAGAGGGGAGCTCACTCCAAATAAGGCTAAGAGAGTTGCCAAAGGGTGGGGGAGCCCAGCCATCCTGATCAAGAATATCAACAACCAAAGATAGCCTGTGAAGACCCATGGCATAAATGGAGCGGGGAGTGACCTGATGGAGAAGAATCCCCGAAGGGTGCCAATTGTCCAGCCAAAGGTAAGTGGAGAGACCATCACCAACCTGGGACTGAATGACCCGTAGCACAAGGTGTCGGCTAGCAAGAATTTTGCGCCAGACCTAAGAAGCATCAGAGGAAGGGGAAGCCGTCCAGATAGAGTCATTTCGAAGAGGACCCGAATAAATCCAGTCAACCCAGATGCTTTTCTTCTTGGAAGCAATCTTCCAAATAAGCTTGATGATACCCACAGTGTTCACCTCTTTGATTCTTCGGATGCCCAGCCCACCTTCCGTCTTAGGGAGACACACAGCGGCCCAGCTTAGGGGATGGAGAAATCTAGAGGAATCATTGCCCTTCCAGAGAAAGGAGGCCATGAGAGTTTCCAAGGACTTGATGGTGGCCTGAGGTAGCCCATAAATCCCAGACCAATAGATATAAGATGACTCCAATATTAATTTGATAAGGATTAACCTGCCTGCATAGGAGAGAAGTTTGCTTTTCCAAAGTTGAAGCCTTTTCCTGATCAAATCAAGCATAGGAGTGCAATGGTGAGCAGTAAGCCTGGTCGGGATCAGAGGAATACCCAAGTACTTGACTGGAAGCTTGCCCTCTAGGAAGCCAGATCTGGCAAGAAGAGCTGTTTTGAGAACCTCTGAGACTCCAGCCAAAAATATAAGAGACTTTGAGGGGTTGATGCGGAGACCCGAGCGCTCATAGAAATGCTGAAGGCAACTTAAAATGCACTCAAGAGAGGTGACTGTGGCCTTTGAGAATATCATCAGATCGTCTGCAAAAGCCAGATGAGTGAGCTTAATGGCTTTACACTTGGGCATTGGCATAATAATCTGCTGATCAGTACAAATCTGAATCTCTCTGGATAGGACTTCCAAAGCCAAGGTGAACAGGTAGGGAGATAGAGGGCAGCCTTGGTGAATCCCCACAGAAGCACCAAAATAACCCGCTGGGCTACCATTGACCAGAACCGAGAACTTGGGGGAAGAAATGCAAGAGCTAACCCAATTTACAAAAGGCAGAGGGAATCCCATCTTAGTCATCACCTGAGTAACAAATGCAAGTACTACAACATCTTATGTGTTGTTCCATGCTTACACATTGGTTAATTGTGTCATTATTATTTAAAAATTATAAAAATTATGTATAAATTACAAAAAACTTTTTTGTTGTCGTAGGATTTTTAATTAATATAGAAAATTTACTAATGTTACACTTTTTGTTGCAACAATGTAAGAGTTCATCATGACTTCTCATGGAGGATGAGGGTGACAACATGCAGGCATGGTGTACCCATTGGGAATGATATGAAGAAGTCTTAATGCGATTATTGTGGGAAGAAAATCATAGGAGGTGGGAAAGCTACAACGTCGCCTGGATTGGGCAAGAGGCCAAATAACTACCAGAACTACGGTTGGCCGAGCAAGGTTTTTCGAGGAGCTAGTTCGAGCCCCAATCCGACTCCGTACCGTAGGCCAGATGTGGGTTAGAACCCTTTCCGCCCCACCTATAATCGACCTGCCCAACCAACCGCGAGTCAAGCGACAACAGCAGCCTCGCCAGCCCGACCAGCTACAAACACTAGACTGAAGTGGCATTTGGCAATATGGATATAAGAATGTGGTCAAATGCCCTAGGGTTTTTCTTAAAGTACAGGAGGCCATGGCTACTGATGAATTAGGGGAATTGAACTTGTGTGAATGAGACATAAGCCCTCTTTATTTATAATAAACCTTATGAAGTACAACTTACAAATATACCCTTAGGGCCACACCAACTAAACCCTAATGGACAAATATACCCTTGTACCCATAGTACAACACTCCCCCTCAATTTGGTGCATAGATATCAATCATGCCCAGCTTGCTAACAATAGAAAGAAAATTCTTAGTACTCAATCCCTTAGTAAATAAGGTTTGTCCGAATTAAAACCTAAAAACCAATCTATCAGATTGTACCTCTCAAACTGCTCCCTATTACATCTATCTAATGAAATAAATTGTAAATAATGAAAAATAAATCTTCGAGTCACCCTCGAACTCTCCACCAAAAGCATATCTCCATCTCAATCCTCTATGATGTAAAAAATATGGGGTGAGCTAAAAAGCCCAGTAAGATATGTAATAAGAGCATAACACCGAAACAACAACCAAACAATCACATGCGACTAAAGAAAACACTTTTAGTTTTCTCAAAAATAACATTTTTTACCAACACACTTATAAAGGGAAACAGGCTGCCACCGCCCATAACATGAGAGAAACACGACCCACTACAACCACTCTCTGTTGTCTCCCACTCTGTGACTATATATAATCTCTGTTGTCACCTACTCTGTGACTATAGATGTTTCCGCGGCCCCACGGAACACTCTATGTCTCTGGTGGTTATGACTCTCCACTGGCACGGTGCAGTCTATTTACCCTCAAACACTCTCTCCAATTTCACTCTTTAAACACACATGTTTTAAATATAACATGTCAACACTCATGCCAAAGCATCCAAGCAATAATCAGTAGCCCTGATACATCACACCAAAACAAGATTTAACATCACTAAACATGACTTACATGACCACATATCACTCATGATCACAATTTCAAATCACCATACATTAACATATTTCAACAACAAGAAGCCAAATAAAACATAAGTCAACCATACCACACAATTGTGGTGTATACCTACTATACTCCACTTACTTTGACCCGGGAATGTGTTAATTCCATCCTCCACGTTCCAAGCACTCAAATTAATCACAACCTGCAAATATAATGCAGACTCTGTTAACTCACATAATCTAAAACCAAAACACTATTTTATTTCCCTCGAATTCACTCTTAGGTCACCTAAATAAATTCCCAACATGAGTACATACATGCTGTCCCTACAAGATTTCAGATCTAAAAATTGATTGAGTAGGATTAATATAAAGTTAATTCACAAGTAAACTAACCCCAATAGTACCCACGATAGACATATAACAGTCCCAGCAAAGGAGTCAATGACCAGCAGCTAACACGTATGCCACAGGCCCAAAACAGAGAGTTATATGGGCAGAAATAACCTGAACCAGAATTAGAAACTGTAGGGCTCTAATGGGTATACAAAATCTTATTTAATTTCTGAAGTTGCACATGGCAGTAGAAGGAAAACCAATCTACAATTCGAGTTGATTCTCAAAGAGCACATACGCTTTGGCTACTAAACTTCACTGGTTAGGTCTCTTCAGGGATAGGTACCAAGGCTGCAACTTTCGAGGAGAAAATATTAGGAACATCCTCTGGAGAGCAGCAAAAAGCTTTTTCATTATCAAAAGCCTTGATCAAACACAAGACAAATCTTCAATGAAAGAGAGCAGCAAAAAGCTTTTTCATTATCAAAAATCATGTTCAATACTTGCCCCTCTTACAACCTTATATAAAAGACTAATAGACTCTTACACTAAAAAGGAAAGGCCTAACCCGATCCTTAACCTATTAGGTAACCTATACTAACTAGGAAACTGAAATACTGAAGGAAATCGACTCAAAACACGGCTGGACTTAAAGAGTCCTAATCCAGCCCAACTTACCAAACAATTAAATAGTCACATGACCACTTAACCAAGTCACATGATCACTTAAGTGATCACATGACCACTAATTACACAAAAATAAAACTAAGTAAGGAATTAAAACATTTAATCCCGTATGCAACCCTGTTACCCATACTTTAGGTCCATAAAAGTGACATATTACATTAGAAACCCATGGGATCAAGACCCAACATGTATATAACCCAACCCTAGACTTATTCCTAAGCAAAAGAAGCCCCGGTTGGTGATAAATCTGCATCAGCCTAGGAGACTAAGAAGCCCCCCTAGCTGACTCTATTACAAGACTACCTCCGGTCTCAAAACCGTGGAGAGGAGGGGGACTTAAGTTGTCACATGACAACTAAAACAATTTCAATAAGGAATCTACTTAATTCACTTAAATTGAACCACTGGTTCAAATCAGCTTTGGACCGGTTCAATTTAAAACACAAAAAAAATTAAAATAAATCTAAGTATGGAACCAAAACAGCTAATTCCGTATGCAACCCTATTACCCATACTTTAGGTCCATAAAAGTTACCTATTACATTGAAAACCCATGGGATCAAAGGCTCAACATGTATATAACCCAACCCTAGACTTATTCCTAAGCAAAGAAGCTCAGTTTGGTGATAAATTTGCATCATTTGGATTTGGAACGACTAATATGAGAAGACAGGCCAAGATAAGTGCCAGGATAGGAAACACATTGCATATAGACAATTCCTGAAATAGTATCTTTAACATGGTCAAGGGTGTTTTTGCTGACATAAATTTCAGATTTTTGGAACGGCTAATATGAGAAGGGAGGCCAAGGCCTGATTTGGTATGATTTCTATTTCAATTTCATGGGTCATTTCGATTTTGGAAATTTGTTTGGTTTGATTTTTGCACATTATTTCAGTGAAATAGAAATAAGATGGAATAGAAATTCTGAAACAGGTGAAGACCCCTTTCAATTTCAAAATTGAAATTACATTCATTCCAATTTCGCGCTGCTCTTTAATGAGCACGTGGTAAACAACGGATTTTTTATGGGTAAAGTAGTAATTTCACAAAACTTTAATAAAAACGGCTCTCGAGCGACTCGTTACAGATATAGAGACCATTCCTCAGCATCTCTCTTGCCATCGCAAAGACCATTCCTCAATCCTCACCATTTCTCTCTCGCTCTCTGGTTTCTGGCTTAATGCAACAAGGCATGAATGAACATCTCTCTCTCTCTCTGTCTTTTCGGTCAGGGATATGGTAATTTTTCTGATTTGGGAAACACCCTTCACCAGATTTCTCAAACTAACAGTAATTTCAAAGCCCCTTCTAAAGAGATTCTAATACCCAAGGGGCAATTGAGGCTCTTGGGTATTGGAGGGGTGTTTAGAAACTCCTATGGAAATTACTGTTATTTTGTTCGAGTCCCATTTGTATTAGAACTTGAAATTCTATTTAAGAAACTACAATGGTTTATGTTGTTAAGTTTCAGAAGTTTTCTGTTCAGAACTTGAAATCCTATTTAATTATCCTATAATTTAATTGTTTAGTGAACTTCTCTGTCCCCAGGAATGATCTCATTGAAAACAGCTAACAAAGATAGCAGCCCAAGTTCAACAATACCTTGATCTTCATCTTTAGAAATCTGCAAAGCCCTGCTAGGGATTTAATAGTTGACTATGGATCAGCAAGCAGGACCATTCCCAACTCTGCAAGTTTATCTTTTTCCTCTCAAATAATTCTTCAGCAGAAAGGTCCTCTTTCAATTCAGCCTAAACACAACTAGATAGGGAATAAAAGAATTGCCTTGAAAAGGAAGAGTTCAAAATGGAAAGAAAATATTTTTTAGCATATCACACAGACTCAAATGATATGCTTGGATTTTGAAATGTTATGCTCAAATAAACATCCAAAAAGGGTTCATAAAATATTTGGTATGGCTAGGGAGCATTTCTTGAGGTTGGTGTCTATATTGAAAGAAAGATGTCCATTGACAAACACAAAGAATATTTTAGTGGAGGAACAATTAGCAATGGTCATCTTAATGATGTCTCACAATATTAAAAATCCATTAATCCAAGAAGTGTTTACACATTCAGGGGAAACAGTGAGTTGACACTTCCACAGTGTATTGGCAGCATTGCGAATATTTGCTCAAGAGATGATACAATCACTTTCATTTGAGGAGATACCACCAGAGATCAAAACAAATCAGAAGTATTATTCATTCTTTGTCAATTGCATTGGAGCAATAGATGGAACACATATAAGCGCATCACTTCCACTTAACTAACAAATACCATATAGATTTGATAGAAAAAAATGAAGTTACCCAAAATGTATGTGTTGCATGTTCATTTGACTGCTTCACTTTCCTTTGGGTTGGTTGGGAGGGTACTGCACTTGACAATCGAATATTATGGGGAGTCAGGAGCACTCGTCTGAATTTTCCCATCCACCACTAGGTGACATTTCATATGATAATTGTAAAGAAACTTATCAATTTTTTTTTTATATGATTGACACTTGAACTTTTAACTTTATATGTGTAATTTGAAAATACTATCTTATTGAACAAATATTTTTGTCATGTATTATACGCCGTCTCACATGGGTCTTTTATTATTTTCTTTTTCCTCCTTGACCGTTCGGACCCATGAGGATGATACTATTTCTCATGCCACCGTTGGTGTGGCGTGGTATCGGGAACCCTCTCCCAAAGAAATATATTCAATTGGAGAGAATATATTCTCAATAATTGAACTACCAAATGGATTTCTTATTCTCTAAATATTTTAGATTGATGCAACCAAAGCAATTTCAATTTCGTGACCAAAAATCTATTTGTTGACTATTTCAAGAAATCAATTTGAAATTGAAATAGAAATCATACCAAATCTGGCCCAAGATAAGTGCCAGGATAGGAAACACATTGCTTATTGACAATTCCTGAAAGTGTCTTTAACATGCTTAAGGGTGTTTTTGCTGAAATAAATTTCAGATTTTTGGTGATTGACCATTTGACAGAAACGCCACCGTAGAGAGAAATGATATCACTAATCTCATGGGCATCTCTAGGGGTGGCCTGCATGAAGAAATAACTATCATCAGCAAAAAACATATGAGAGATTCTAGGACCGTTTCTGCCGATCCTAATTGTGGAAAAGTCCCCTTTGATGAACTTTGTTTTAGATAATGCATGAGATGCTTCAGAGCAGATTAGGAGGGGATAGGGGCTAATGGGGTCTCCTTGACGCAGTCCTCGAGACGGGGTAAAGATACTAGTGGGTGAGCCATTTATAAGGATCCTATATGAGACAGTAGAAATGCATTGGTTAGTCCAGTTGATCTAGTTTTCTCCAAAACCCAAGCATCTCATGGTATGAAGGAGAAATCTAGCCTAGAGTCACTTAAGTGATGCTTGAAATGCGTTTGACTATATCATGACACCAGCTTAATGATTTTCTTCAAAGGTTTTATTTTTCATATAATTTGCTAACCTTTTTGTCAATATCTGCACTTGGGAAATGTTAACAAATTCTATTATCCAAGGACGATCACCAGAAATGGTATAACATGCTCTACAGACTGCTTATGTGCTTTCTCATATGCTACTGGATGACTATTACCTTGAAATTATTTTCACTCTTAGTAAACTATCTGTGAAATTACTAAAAAAGTTATAATTAATGCATTCCACAGGAGGCGAGCCTAGCAATCCCATTGTTCTCACCTGTTATTGTCCCAATGGCCCAAAGCTTTGGTCCGGTTTTCTCCCAGCTCATATCATCTCCAACAATCCGCCTTGGGGTGAGAACTTAAAATCACTTACTTATGATGATGCATTTAGGCTGAGTTTGTTTTGGCTTCAGACTTTATCTAGTATCCTTTCTGATAGTCTAGGTGTTGAAGTACTATTCATGTGACATTGTTCACGTGAACAGTGATTTGGTTGATATGTGTATCTTCTATTTTCCTAGTCCTAGTTGGAGTCCTAGTTTCTAATTATGTCAAGTCCTAATTCTACTGTGAGTTGTTAGTCTTAGTTTCAGTTTGAGTTGTTAGTTCTAGTTCTTTTCCTATTGTAACTTGGAATCCTATCATGATTAGGAATTCCTAATCTGATTAGGAGTTCCCCTTTCCATTGTAATTTGAGATTATAAATACAAGCATTATGAGGGAGACTGATAAGTTTGACAGTTCTCTCCTCTTCCTCATCTTCTTCTCTCTCTCTCTTCTTCCTCCATTCTCGGTTCTGGTTTTCTTCATCTATACTCTCTAACATGGTATCAGAGCTCATGGTCTGAAGTTACCCTGGGTTATTATCGTCTTGCCGGTTTGAGAGTTGTGTAAGGTCTCTGGTGTGGTGAGCAGCCACCGTCACCGCTGCTGCATGTTTATAGATATTCAGTTTTTTGTTTGATTTTTGTTGCTATGGCTGTCGATTAAAAGTTCGAAGCCAGTTTTGTTTGGCTATGTGATTGGTTTTATGGCTTTTATCAAGCCTTGTTTATGTGTCGGTTGCTTGCCGCTGTTCCTTTTTGAGGACTGGTTCACAGGTGGAAGAAGGACATCCACCTGCAATTTTCTGCTGGCTGTGTTCTTTGTCTAGGGATGGGGCTGCTATTACTGCGCTTTTATTTTTTGTTATCATGGAGTGATTCTGTTGGAGAAGATGACTACTGTTGTGTGAATCGAACCAACATCTGAAGAACCTCTGTTCGTTGAAAGTGCTATCCTCTTTAGAAGAAAAAGGTCCTGCTGATTTACATATTGATTTCCTGCAGGGTTGGTTGCGGTGGTTGGTGCTCTGGTTGTATGGTGTTTGCAGCAGCTATGGTTTTCTTCTTCCCTTTGGACTACTACTCTTCCCTACTTTACCGTACCGTCAGTTTGAAGACGAAGGTTTCTCGGTTCGACTAGGTCCTCTCCTCTTGAGAAGCTAGTGAACAGAGAAGAAGGTGTTCTTCGATTTCTGGTTTCCAGGGTTGATTATTGCTGTGGGAAATTTTATTTGGATCGATTCATCAATTGTCGCTGCTGTTGTTTACTTCGATTTCTATTGAAGGTTTGTTTGTGGAATTAAATTCTGGTTTTCTACTTGCTGAATCGATTTGATGTTGTGGGTTGCTTTCGCTATCAAAGGAGATTGAAGGACCTGCTTTTGTTTGCTGATCAAAAAAGTAGAAGACCTAATGCATCTTGATCCATCTCGATCTACCGTATCTGAACCAGATCCGTCGGCTGCTGGTTCGAAGTTTGAAGACAACCTTCATCAACAGGTCCGCTGTTTCCCCTTTGTTTACTGCCTCTCTGTTTCCCCTTTGTTTCCGCTGGTTCAAAGCCGTGACTGTCACGAGGTAGAAGACGGTCAAAACTCTTTGCCTTTTGCGATCAATTCTTTCCTTTTATGAGTTGGTTTCCCATGTCATGTGTTGCCATATCCTTTGGTCCAGGATTTATCAAGAATGTGTTTTCTTACTTTTCTCTAGTCGCGTGACTCAAGAGACTTGGTTCTTTTATTAGTTACTCTATTTTATTCCTTAAGTTTCCCTTTATGCCGTTATCATCTTCCCTTATCTACCTCTGTCCTTATATTACTGCTCATTCCAACATTACCCTTTTGCCTTGGGTGGTATTTGTAATCAGATTTCATCTAAATTATAACTATGCCATCCCTTTTTTAATTGTGTTATTTACAATTCTGCCATTCCCCTTGCAAAATTCTGGTTATTTACGGAACTGCCATTAATTTAATACATTCCCCTATTTGACTACCCAATTGACCCTTGAAAATTCTGGTTTATTACCAGTTTGCCCTTTGGCTTGGTTTGTATTTAAAAAGTGGAATTCCACCAAATTACAGTCATGCCATCCTTTTTTTTCAACACCGTTCCCTTTCAATAATTCTAATTCCCTTCATATCCCATACATTTGGCATATATCCATAACCCCTTTGGAAGTTAATGGTATTCTCTATTTTGCCATTTCTTCTTTTTCCATTACCCTTAGCACCTCTTGGAAAAATCTGGAATATTATGTTTTTGCCCTATCTCTTACATCATCTCTGTTATGTCCACGTGTACTACACATGAGGGGGAGATTATGTATAGTATACCTGCAGACATTGCAGAACGCAGAACTTGCAGGAACATTGGTGCAAAACATAGAAGATCGGTTTTCTCCACCATTGCCATAGGGTATCCTTCGTTATAGGGTTGAGTTTGCCGTAAGGGGGAGATTGAAGTATTGAAGAGTATTGGAGATATTTGGTTGTTGCCTATTTGAGGACTTTCAGTTGGGTTGATACAGTTTTTTTCCGCTGCCTAATTCAGCTCGTTTCCGCTACTTGCTGCTCTAGTTATTTAACTTCAAAATTTTATGTCATTATGACAATCTGAGATTCATCACTGGTTAGCTATTGAAGATCATTAAAAGCTGCCTTTTTTGGAAGAAATTCTAGTCCCGGTTTGCTGATCATGTTTGTCCAGGTTTTGAAGATCAATTATTTCAAGTTCTTGAAGGTTTATTTGGGAGCTACATTCATCTGTCAAGCTGGATTTTGCTGCAACTTAGTTTCTTCTCATTTTGTTCAAGTTGGGCATTAATACCTTGTATGCGCCAACTTGAGGGGGAGTGTTTGCATTATTATGAAGTTTTTTTTTTTTTTTTTTTTTTTTTTTTCCTTTTAATTCAAGCTGGATCTTCTTTCTTTACTTATTTGTATAATCCAGCTTGAGGGGGAGTGTTGAAGTACTATTCATGTGACACTGTTCACGTGAACAGTGATTTGGTTGATATGTGTATCTTCTATTTTCCTAGTCCTAGTTGGAGTCCTAGTTTCTAATTATGTCAAGTCCTAATTCTACTGTGAGTTGTTAGTCTTAGTTTCAGTTTGAGTTGTTAGTTCTAGTTCTTTTCCTATTGTAACTTGGAATCCTATCATGATTAGGAATTCCTAATCTGATTAGGAGTTCCCCTTTCCATTGTAATTTGAGATTATAAATACAAGCATTATGAGGGAGACTGATAAGTTTGACAGTTCTCTCCTCTTAAGTTTGACAGTTCTCTCCTCTTCCTCATCTTCTTCTCTCTCTCTCTCTTCTTCCTCCATTCTCGGGTTTTGTGATTCCTTAATGCATTTTCTGCTCTTTTTGTTTCTATTCATTGTGAGCATAAGCATGCTTGGCACCTATGCTTTTGCAAAGTCTGTTAGACGTGCTTAACTATGTCAATATGTAACCCATTCTCAGTGAAACGAATGGAACCTCATGTTAAAGTGTTTCTATTCTGGACAATATCTACTTCAAACTTCATGAGACACTTCCATGGCAGAAAACAGAGATATCCTTGGGCAGGCATATTGACAGCACACTATGTTTTATTCCCTTTTCCCACTTAATTTCATTTCTACATTCCTTGACACCAAATTGTCTGCACCAATTTCATTTCTGCATTCCTTGTACCAGTTGCTGTATTTTCTGCTATTTTGGGGATATTTCATTGTCTGTGGTCCTGTCATGTCCCCATCTGGTTAATATTTGTTTTGGACTATTTGTGGCGGATATAATATACAGGATGGCATAGGAAACTGAACAAGTCACTTGTGTGCAAACTATTCAATCTATTAATTTGATTATTGCAAGGTATTTTGGTATTTTCTTTTCTGCAGTGGTTTGTTGTATTGGCATTGGGTATTTTGAGTCATACCTTGAATTTGATTGGATCCAAGTCCTAGTAAGAGTTACAACTTGATGTCTAAAGCTATATGAGGGATTGTGAATAACACGTTTGGGCTGATGAATGAATTAAAATTTTCATCATATAATCAGATGTTTCTTATGTACACACCATATTCTGCAATTCAATTACTCCTTCCAAATTTCATTATATCAATGCCCTAGTCTCTCTTTCCTCCCCCCCCCCCCCCTTGAAATTTATACCGTATTATCTTGCATCTAAACCTTAAACAGTGAAGATTCTTTTCTATATAAGTACCCAGTAAAATAGCCTTGAAATTCTCCCTCCCTGGGAAGTTAATATTGTTTTTCATGGCTTTGTAAACAAATAAGAATTTGATACTTGTGGCTCTAGACATGGCTGGATTAGGTAATGAGTTTTGAATAAGATGATTTTGGTACTAGCCTTGAAATCATGTGCCCCCCCCCCCCCCCAAAAAAAAAAAAAAGAAGAAGCCAATATTGCTTTTCATTTTTCTTGGATTTGTAAGCAAATAAGATTTTGTTACTTTTGAGCTCAAATATGGCTGAAATAGGTAAAGATGGTGAAGAATGTTGATGAAGATGATTTTGGATAACACTCCCTGTGATGCAATGTAGGCACTTGAGCACTGCCACCATGTAGTGTTATTCTCGACCATTGTTGGTTTGGTGGTGTCAGATTGGTTGTAGATCTGTTAACCAGACGGTTTAGATGTTGAGGTGACACATGTGTGTTTCTATCCATAACAGGCAAAGAAAAACTTATACTTACGGACTTACCTCTTGAAAAAAAAAAAGGTGGGGCCAAGGGTTTTTAGGGCCCAAAAAATTGCAGTTTCCTCTACCAACTCTTGCTCATATTTTCAATCACGAAAAGGAGATGAACCATTTTCCTATGCTATACGTATTTCAAAATAAAGAGGAAAGGACTCTCACAAGGAGTTAAGCCATTGGGAAGAAGATAGAGGCCTTCATCTTTTAGAATGATGACGTAGAGAAGGAAGATTATATCCTCCTCTTCCAACATGTTCTATGGCTTCTATCTCATCCCCATCTTGACAACCAATGATCTCCCAGTTTAAGTAGCCAATTACAAACTAACCCCAGGAACAGTTTTGTTGACACAAACGCTTGACACTATTTTCTTTGGCACCCATGATCTGTTAGTCATTTACTGATTGAATGTACCATCTCTTGATGAAATGTTTCCAGGCAGAAATGGCTCTGAAGCAATTAGAGAACCTCAGCCCTCCAATTATGAAACAAGTACTTCCTTTGGTTGAACAACTCCCTCCTTTGTACATGGATTTAGTTAAAGGGAGAGAAGATTTCACCCCAAAACCAGAAGAGACTCGAAGATTGGTATGTATTATATTTGACTATAGCATCAAGTAAAAGCTTGAGTTGCTACATATAGTGTGCAGGCTATGCTTTGACTATCACAGGTATGACTGTGGAGGCAAATTATTTTGCCCAATTTTGTTCATTACTGGGTCTTCATGGATTGCATTTTGATTATTGCTTTTCCTCCCCGAATTTTTGTTTTGGGAGATTTGCATTCAGTCTTCACACTTATGGGGTTTTTTGTTCTTTTTATGGAACACACTTAAGGTCTTTTGAGGTTTGTTCTAATGTGTTCTAGCTTAATCCTGAATTTACCATAAAAAATATATAGTTTGTTTAGAAGAACGTATCTGTTTGACAGATCTGGGCAGCACATCTGCTTATTTGCAGGCTGTAGTTGATCTTTCAAATCTGGTCTGACTAATGAAATTTTGAGGATGGGTTATGATGGGTTGTAGTTGATAGTCAACTTCTTGGAGTTTCCATTCATCTTTCGTCAGTTTCTTGATTGCTGGTTTTGGAGATTGCTTATATGGTTACAGCTTGGATTGTTTGGTTAGAATTTGGTTTTATTTAAGGGAATTTTAATTCTGTTTGCATATCTGGAGTTTTATAAGATTTCACTACTTAATGAAGATGCTGGATTAGTTTGAGCGAGTCCTAGTCAAACTTTGGATTCAGAAGTTGCTAAATTTATTAAATTTAGAATCCCTCCAGCCATACTAAGACCATTACCTGTAGGATTTTAATGTTCTTCTAAATTTGCCTGCATCCAAGGGTCTGTTGTTGCTGGTTTCAGAAAATGAAGTGGTTTGGGTTGTCCAGGGACAAAATAAGGACAAGATATGTCTAATAATTTATTCCGAGTTGCCCACTTTTTCTTCCTTTTTGTCTTTTTCTAATTTTATCTGTTCAACCTTCCTTTGTGCTACTGTAAACCAGATGATCACTGGGGAGGGGGAAGGAGGAAGACAGGAATGTTTTTTGGGTGGGGTGTGCGGGTTGACGTTTCATTACTTTACCACAGTTCACTTCTCATAGAGCACATGATGTTATGTCAGAAAGACCCTAGAGAGTTAAAACCCAATCTAGCTGCTAGCTGCAATTCGTTAAGTGATAGGAGAAATGTCTTTCCTTTTTCTTTTTTTTTGGGGGGGGGGGGGGGTAGAGGAAATGTGCTTGTTGAGTATAAAAGCATGAACTTTATGTCGTTTCTTTGAGCAGTTTCCATTTTGCAAACCTGTACTTTCTATAAAAAGATTCATATTTCTTAGATGATAAATAATTCACAGATAAGGTCTTACTATGGTGTTTCGAGGAATCTTCTGATTAAATTCAAAGATGATACAATCGATGAAACTTCAACATTAGCACAGGTGCTGACCTGTGATTCTGCCATTAGTTCACTACTTGATATCTCAATCCGTTTGTTACCTGGAGATCATGGGCTTCCACTGCAACAGGTGAATATTATATACAATAATTTGGGTTAGATTAACCATGGGATGAAGAGTGACAATTTGAACAAGATTCTTATTACCCTTTTCATTCATTTATTTATTTATTTATTTTGATTTTTGATACAGAACTAATATCTTTGAAACCAATTAACAATTTGCAGGTTCTACCAGATGTCCCCCCAGCGATGGCAGATGCAGTAAATCGTGGAGGTGAGCTGCTGGCAAATCTAACTGTGGGAACGCCATGGGAGACAGTTGCCAAAGAAGTAGGGAACACACTTGGCATTGATTCAAGGATCTTACGGGCAGAGATTTCAAAGGACATAGATTTGCTTGTGGATGTAATCACATCTTGGATGGCATCAAACTCAGGTCCAAGACTTCTGAAGCCATGAAAAGTGAAGTAGAAGGCCAGAAGCCAAGTCTGCCAAAGGTGGGGGAGAGAATCTCTCTGCATAAAACATTCTGACGATACCATTCATATATCTCTATACATATATGGAACTTTCATTTTCTACCCCGTGAAATGTACCACCCAAGAAAAAAACCTCTACAAAGAGATACCATCATTTCCTTTTCTAAAGGAAATTGAAGTGAAATTATTTTGAAATGAAAATTGAAAGAAGGTAGCCTGGTCTAATCACAAACCTACTTTAAATGCCAACAATTGCTGTGTGGTAGATTAGATGAGGCCCAAATTTGTGAACAGATAGACCTCTAGGTCCCTTTGCTCACATCTCAAGTTTCAACCTTATTGGAAGTTGCCATGTGGCAAGACAACTTAGAAAATCTGGGGTTACGGGAGAATGCACCGAGTGGTCGAAGTAGTTGTGCATTGACATACATAAGAAAGCTGCTACTAGGAGGGTGATTGATTTAGACTCCAAAATTTAGCACGTGCCTAACCCATACCATGATCTCTCTCCACATGATTTCTGCCCATGTGGCAAAATAATAGTAGTGTTTTAGGGAAAAATATCACCTCAATTTGCCTGCCCGTCAATTTTCTCAATTCCCTCTAATAGAGTGAGGTGGAACCCACTCCGAGCGGAGTGATCATTTCCACTCTCCTATTAGATGGAATTGAGGAAATTGAGGGGCGGGCAAATTGAGGGGATAAAGATCCGGGTTCTTACCAAATGTTTGTAGGAATCCCTTTCCCGAGAAACTTTTGTAATCATAATTGTTTAACTAATTTAAAATCTTAATAAAAAATATGATTACCTTTTTCCTTTTTTTTTTGGTACAAAAAAATATGATTAGCCTACAGGCTAAAAGGTTGCTGTACGTCCCCAATAATAGCTTGACGGTATGTTCTTCAATTGATAACTATTGATTTAACCTCTTCAATATGGTCACAAACGCTTGAGGTTGCCTATGAAATTTGACATTCCACATGTGGATGACCAAGGTATGCTCTAGATATCTAAACACTAACAGTGGGATTACTACCCATCAAAGCCCTCATGGCAGATATATGGGGTCCAATGTAGATATTCTTCTCTAGAGAGCTTGTGTAGAAAACATTTACCAGTGTGTTGCGTGTACTGTGTGCATGCCCTCAAATGGTTCGGCTCCAACAGATACTGGCCACCTCTCTAAAACTCCTACATGAAGGGCTGGCGAATAAGAGCATGTGTAGATCGCTGCGGTCAAACAAAAATGAAAATCACAGTGGAAAAATGCCTATTCCCGTCTACTGTTAGACGTTTTTCTGTGCATCTATGAAAAGAGTGACAAAAGGGAATGAGCATATTCAATTTCCACAAACAAAAAATGCATGCTCAGTTAGACATGGCACGGTATGCTTTACACTGCAGGACGGACTTCATACAAGAAATCATTGCTTTTTGCCAGAAGCTTAACATTTGAACAAACCTCCACTACAGTATTTCATCCAAAACAAGCTTCAACAGAGTTCTGGATAACCACTCCCAGCCCCTCAAATCTTAATATGCGCATTAACTGGAAAGCATTTACAATCTGAACTCATAATAAAGATAAGTAGAACCCGGAATTTGTTCCAGTGAAAACATGACTGCTACTTATTATGAACTCATTATGAAACAGAACTGCGCTATTTTCTATAATATCTCATCTTCATGATACAAGTATAGACCAAGACCAAACCGAGCACAAGCTCTACAGAAAGCTATTTCCTCTGCTGCAGCAACTGGATCTTCAATGCTGCCATCACTCAAGGATACTGTCCCAGTTGATTCACGGTGTGCCTGCATCGGAATTTAGAGAAAGAATAGTCAAAATAAATGACACGTCAATCATCTTCTGATAAATGTAATGAAGAACTTTACTTCAGCTTTTGATCAATTGCCTCATCAATGTTTTCTTTTTTTCTTTGGTTGTTTGGTTTTTTTTTTTTGGGAGGGGGGGTGGGGGAGGATGAATTCCGTGCTCTCTATAGTTGAATTTTAACAGGCCTTTTATTGTTATCAGGAAGACCAGTAAACAGATCATGTAGCCATTCTCTACAAAGTACGATGGTGCACCTTCAGCAAGGATTACATCATACTAAATTTAGTCACGATAAGATCTAATGTCACAAAAACTAAACATCAAAAGTTACCTTAATAGTATCATTGAATATGCAATCTCTATATGGATGGGGATGCTTTAAAAGCAAACACCAACAAAATCACATTCTTGCTGCTCTATCCATCAGTAATCAACCTACATTCTCTCCACATTTTAGTGCATAAAATACAAGTCCAGCATTACTTCTTCCTCCATCTGCCAAATCAAGTCAACAAGTGTTCTATCCACCTTATGTTCATGATCACCATCAACAGCAACAGTGATGCAGTTGATTCCAGCATCCACAGAATTAAAAAGAAGGGAACCAGGCCACGAAGTAGCCTGCGGTTCCCTTATTCTGAACCTTAGAGCACTTAGTCTGGGTGTTTTCTGGTCACTCAAACAAGAATTGTGGACCGTGGGGATTGTTCTATGCAGAGTTTTTAACTTATTTCTTTCTTTGTTACCTAGTAGTGGATTGGATTAGGACAAGGATAAAGAGTCCAGTCCAAGTTAAATTCCTGTTTTATGTTACTAGACAAGTTACTTGTTTATAAGAAACACTCCAACCCATCACAGTCGACTCAAGAGTTTCCCTTTCTTTCTTTGTTATGAATTTTACTTGGAAACTACTTCTACATAAGAGTATGAGGCTGAACTACTCAACTCTCTACATTATTGTAAGAGCCATAGAGCTCCCCCACGATTTATGTTGATGAATACTTGTTTTATGCCAATGAAGCTGTGAGATGGTAGGTGAACTAGTGTGATGCTGGTTGGAGCTTGAGTGAGAAATTCTCATATCCCTATCCTTCAATCTGCTTTCCTTCCATTCTATCCTGCAATACAAGTATGATGCAATTAAATCACCTAAATGGTATTATTTTATTAGAAATAAGCCTTGGGATGGGTTATATATGTGTTGGGCCTTTAGTCCAATGGATTTTCTTTGTAATGGGCCATTTTTATTTTTTTTTTCTTTGGGGAGGGGGGGGGGGGTGTGGGTTGGAGGGGGTGAATAAAAATTCATTACCAAAGAGGAGAAAGAACAAGGGAGCCACCAAATTAGGGGGCCAAGAAGGAAGAAAGGAAAAAAAATTACAAAATAAAGGACAAACACTCCCTCTAAGGAGGAGAAAGCATGGAGGAGGGAAAGCCCTAGATGACAACAATATGATTGTTTATTGGGGAGTAAATACAAATAGGGGAGGATCTAGAAATTTTGCTAGTAACATCAAAGGAGATGGAGTCCCAAATCTGATGAAGGATCTTGAAATGGAGGTCCATCTCCTGAGATTGCACTCCATCCAAATATGCACCATAGCCGCTTTGAATGCAAGCTTTCCAACCTTGTCACAAAAAAGACTTTCCCGCAAAGGTCATATCCACCCAAATCCACTACCTCTAGGAGAGGTGGATTCTTCTCCGCCTAGGCCAGCATTTACGTAACAACCCCGACCATATTGAGGCGGAGAATGAACACTCAAACATAGATTATCAACACTTTCCGAAGCGTTCCGACAAAGACAAGTAGGGGAGACGGAAATCTGCCGGTGAATGAGAAACGACTGCATTGGGAGGCAGTTAGAAAGAGCACGACAGACGCAAAAGCTATAGTGGGGGATATGGCCCTTAAACCAAACAATCTTGCTCCATGGGGAGATCAGCCCCCTAGATCTTATAAGATTCTAAGCCGATTTAGAACTGAAGAGACCAGTAGAGGAGGACACCCAAGTAACAATATCTCCCAAACCAAGAGACCTTCTTGGAATGGAAGGGCATTCCAAATTTCTGCTAGTTGAGGAGAGAGGAGAGAGGCCCAACCATCAGGAAGAATGATGTCCGCTACTAAGGAAAGCCTGTGGAGACCAACACAGTAGATAACTCTGGAGCCGACTAAGGGAAGGAGGATGCCGCGAGGATGCCAATGATCGAGCCAAATTCTAGTAGAGGAACCATCTTCAATCTTAATAGTATCAACCCCAAGTGCTAAATGTCTGAGATTAAGAATCTTTCTCCATACCCAATAAGCGTCCGGTTTAGGAGCAACAGTCCAAAGGGAGTCATTCATTGCAGAGCAACCCCGCACAAATCCACTCAACCCAAATACTTTTTGTCTTGGCAACCAGCTTCAAGATTAATTTAAGGGTACCAGCCGCCTTGTTGACTTCTTTGATTCTTCTTAAACCAAGACCCGTCTCCTCTCTAGGAAGGCATACTGAGTCCCAATTGATAGGGCGGAGAAATCAATTAGTTTTTTAGCCTTTCCAGAGAAAGGAACACATAAGAGATTCCAACACCTTAATAGTAGACTGTGGAAGGGCAAGAATACCTAACTACCAATAAATGTAAGACGATTGAAGAACCGATCGAATCAATTCCAAGCGCCCAGCATAAGAGAGAAGCTTGTCGTTCCACAACTTGAGCCTCTTGTGCAAAAGATCTAGGATGGGAGTGCAGTGATGAGCAAAGAGCCTGGCAAGGATGAGAGGCAGCCCCAAATATTTGACTAGGAGGCAACCAATAGGGAAGGAAGTCTTCTCCTGCAAAATTTCCATGTTCGAAGCAAAAGGCCCACCAAGAACAAGAGGGATTTCTGCGGGTTGATCCAGAGACCAGAAACTCTTTCAAATAGATTCAAGCAATCCATAATTGTCTCAATCGAAGTAATATTAGCCTTGGAGAAAATCATTAGGCCATCAGCAAAGGCCAAGTAAGAGATCTTGAGGTTCTTACACTTGGGCATGGGAGAGATGAGCAGCTGATCTGTCTTGCACTGGATCTCTATGGAGAGCACTTCTATGGCAAGAGTGAAAATAAGAGGAGACAAAGGGCAGGCTTGTTAATGCCAACTGTAGAGAAAAAACCTGCTAGACTACTGCTAACAAGCACCAAGAACTGAGGAGTGGAGATTCAATTATAAACCCAATGAAGATTCTGGTCCTATCCAACTTACCCTATTCCACTCTATCCCACCCTTGGCCCATCCCTTGCACCCATGACCTCCTCTGACCCGGTATTTAATCCCTCCCCCAAACCGCCTCCCCCCCCCCCCTCTAACCCCTTATCCTTGAACCAAGCCACCAAGAACCTGCTCCCCTCCCTAGTTCCTTTGTCCAGTTTGAGTTCCCCCCTGATGCCCTTCTGGCTTTGAGGCCCACTATGGTGAGACCTCCCTCCCCCCCCCCCCCAAGGTTCTGTCGAGCCTTCCCTCCTCCTAATTCTGACCTTTCGTGGTCTTCCCCCTATGGCTAACCCCTTGGGCTATCGCCACTAGTCACCATCTTATCACCTACTCTCTCTAGAGATATAGAACTCACCCCCTCCTCCCTGGTTCCTTTGTCCAGTTTGAGTTCTCCCTTGATGCCCTTCTGGCTTTGAAGACCACTGTGGTGAGACCTCCCTCCCCCCGTCCAGGTTCTGTTGAGCTTTCCCTCCTCCTTATTCTGACCTTTCGTGGTCTTCCCCCTGTGGCTAACCCTTTGGGTATCGCCATTCGTCGCCAACTTATCACCTACTCTCTCAAGAGATATAGAAGCCTTCCCCCTCGGGTGTCACCACTCAACCCCTTTTAGTTCTCCATGTGTGTAGGATTAATTTGGAATGTCAGGGGTCTCAATTCCTTGGCCAAGCATGCTGAGATTCATTCTATCATCAAATCCAATAATGCTTCTTTCTGTGCTCTTCTTGAAACTAGAGTTCTCCAGGACAATGCCCCTCGCATTATCTCCTCTATTGCCCCCTCTTTGTCCTTTCTCTCCAACTATGACCACTCCCTTAACGGTCATATTTGGATCCTTTGGGACCCCACAAAAATTTACATCTCTTCCTCCTCTTCCCAAATTCTTCACCTGCATCTATCCCTCCTCAACCCCTCATCCTCTCTCTTCCTTTCTATTGTCTATGCCCTCAACAGAGCTATTGATCGTCTTCCTTTATGGCATGACCTTTCCCTCCTCCATTCCAGTGTTGGCATTCTTCCTTGGGGTGTCGATGGGGACTTCAATGTTGTTCATTTCGGATCTAAAAAAATTGGTGGTCACCCCCTTGATCTCCCATCTGTCAACGTCTTCAATGCTTGCATTGAAGATCTTGGAATTAATGATCTGAGATGGTAAGGATCTCCTTTTATCTGGCACAATAGGAGAGTAGGCCCTGATCGGATTGCTTGCAAAATTGATCGTTTCCTCATTAATGATGCTTAGCTATCCCTTTTCCCCAATTCTCATGCCTCCTTCCTCCTCCCTGGTATGTCTGACGACAGCCCTTGTCACCTTCTCATCCAACCCTACTCCTCCTTTGGCCCAAAGCCTTTCAAATTCTTTAACATGTGGACTTCCCATTCCCTTTTCCTTCCCACCGTCCGCGAGGCTTAGTCCAAGCTTATCCATTGTTTCTCTCTCCCTCTCCTTTCTTTTGCAAAAAGGCTCCATAATTCCAAAGCTACTCTCTAAGTTCGGAATTCCACCATTTTTGGCAATATTTCCTCTCGGCTTTCCTCCTGCCGTTCCAATCTCTCCCTTGTCTAATCACAACTCCAGCTTGACATGCTCAACCCTTTGCTTGCTAAGGAAGAGAAAAGGCTCTCCTCTGAGCTATCCTCTCTCCTCCCAAGAAGAGAGTTTTCTTCGCCAAAAATCCCACATTAAATGGTTAGAGCTTGAAGACTCCAACACGGCTTACTTCCATCTTCTCTGAAAGCCCGCTCCAACTCCAATTCCATTACAATGCTCCTGACTTCTAATGGTGTACCCCTATTACTTCAGCCCTTAGTATTTAAAAATGAAGCCATCTCCTACTTCTCTCTCTTCTGCCTTCCCCTCTCTCCCCCCTCCCCCATTCCCCTAACCTTATTAATAAATTCGTCCCCTCTTTTTTGGATCTCCTCCAATCCATTCCCTCGGATGATGAAATCCTTAAAGCAGTTCTCTCCCATAAATCCAATCGGGCTCCAGGTCCTAACGGGTTCAGTATGAGATTCTTCTCGACTTGCTGGGACATTGGGACATCATTAAAGATGATCTCATTAAAGCCGACGGTGGCTCCGGACGGACAGGTTCTTGTTTCCCACTATCTTTTTGAAGTAGATAGTTCCCAGTACTCATTCTATAAATACAAAAGGCTCTGGTTCTATGGAGAATATTAGCAACTTTATTTTTGGTTTTGGACCAAAAATAATAGCTGGGGTGGCTATCGCTGCCTCCGCTCTTCTGGGGGCTCGTCATATGTTTTAGGTGGGGTTTTCTGAAAAAGTGCCCTTTCCCCAACCTCCAATCGGGTCAGAACAGAGGACTAACCTCACTAGAATTGCAGTCCGCCTCGGTCCCCCCTTAGTTCACCTCAAAACCAAAGGGAATATCGAAAGCCATCTGCAACTTCTTCTATAATCCTGGCCGGATTTTTATCCCAGGGTGCTGTCCCCTCACATGGGGGCGAAATGACCATATAACCTCCCCTCAGGCAGTGTGTTCGGGCAGGGAGGTTAAATGGTCATTTCGCCCCCATGTGAGGGGACAGCACCCTGCTGTCCGGTCAGTGGACAGCAGAGGATAATGATCCATCCTGGCCAGCTCCCGCGTATCAACCAAACATTCCTTTGCCTCATCCCCAAAAAAGAGGGAGCTTCTTCCCTGTCAAACTTTAGACCTATCTCCCTTTGCAATCTTCTCTACAAATTCATTGCCAAAATTCTGGCTAATCGTCTTCAATTGGTGATTCCTGCTTTAGTTAGCCCGAACCAATCAGCCTTCATCTCTGGTAGGAGCATTGCTGACAATATTCTCCTTTGTGCGGAGATTGTCCGGGGCTTTGACCGCAAATCTGATTCCCTCGCTGCCCTCTTAAAGATCGACATCCACAAAGCTTTTGATTCCCTAAGATGGGACTTCATTTGTGATAACTTGACCCAAATGTCCTTTTGCCCTATCTTTGTCCGTTGGATTCATTCATATATTTCTTCCCCCTTCTTCTCGGTCATTGTTAATGGCTCCCTTGCCGGGTTCTTCCCTTCGAAAGTTGGTATCCACCATGGTTGCCCCCTCCCCCCTTTCCTCTTCTCCCTTGCTCTAAAGGTCCTCTCCAGGAGCATTCAGGCTAAAACTAACCAGCATCTCATCGACCCCATCCCCAAGTAAAAATGCCTCAATCTCACCCACCTTGCCTTTGTAGATGATCTCATGATCTTCTCCAAGGCTTCCCCCCTCCTCTATCTCTTCCATCATGTCTTCCCTTTAGCTCTTTAAATCTCTCTCGGGTCTGCGTATTAACTTTTTAAAATCGCAATTCTTTCTTTCCGGGGTCTTTGAGCATGTCAAAGCCACCCTTCTCAGTTTGACTGGGTTTTCCCTTGGGTCCCTTCTTGTGAAGTACCTTGGCCTCCCCCTTAGTCCTGCCAGGTTGACTGGTCATCATTGCACCCCTATGCTTGATCTTATCCGTAAGGGGCTCCAGCTTTGGAAGGGCAAACTTCTTTCCTATGCGGGTAGAATTGTTCTGATCAAATTTGTTCTTCAATCCTCTTACAGCTACTGGTGTGGTACTATAGCCTTCCTAAATCCACAATCAAAGCTATGGAATCTCTCTTCTGTGCTTTCCTTTGGAAGGGCCAAGAGTCCTCCAAATTCCTCCACCCGATTAGCTGGGCAGCAATCTGTTGCCCCAAATCTGAAGGAGGCCTTGGCATCTGTCGGATCAGTAATTATAATATTGCAGGCCTCCTCAAGCTAATCTGTAAATCTCCTCTAAGCAGGATTTAATTTGGGTTAATTAGGTATAATCCTACCTCTTAAAGCAAGATTCCATCTAGACTGTCCCCCTACTTGCGGACCCTTCCTGGGTCTGGTGCAAAATCGTTCTCCTCCGCTCCTTAGCCCTCAGTGCCACTTCCTCGACGGCTGTAGATGGTTCCTCCACCTCCCTCTGGCTTGATCCTTGCCATCCCGCTAGAGTCCTTTACAACATCATAGGTGCCCGAGGGGTCTACTCTACCGGCATCCCCAAATCTGCCCCTCTCTCATCAATAATCTCCCATGGTTCCTGGTCCCCCCTATCCCTTTCCCCCCAGTCTCACTCAGGTCCGAGCCTCCCCCCCCCCCCACCTCCCCTCTCCCCATCCCTCTCATTCGGACAAAGTAATCTGGCTCCCCTCCCAAAATGGCATCTTTACCTCCCGCCCAGCTTGGGATTTTGTTAGACCCCATAGCTCATCTGTCCCCTGGCGTAATCTTGTTTGGTTCAAAAGTCACATCCCTAGACACTCATTCAATGTTTGGAGAACCCTAAACCTTTGCCTCCCTACCCAACCTTTCCTCATTCTCCACCACATCTCTATCTCCCCCTCCTGTATCCTTTGCTGGAACAGTATTGAGGATGTCGATCACCTTTTCTTTTCTTTCCCCCTAGCCTCCTCTATTTGGAAAAAAGCTTTACAATCCATTTGGCCCAAGAATAAATGTCCCCTTCCCTTTACCCGGGAGTGGCTTTGGCTTGATATGTCTCTTTCTAGTAGCTCTATTTGTGATACAGTTGGCAAGCCTGTGTTCGGGGCTACTATCTCTCATATTTGGATGGAGCGGAATCTTCGTAGATGGACTTCCAACTCCCGATATATTGACCTGATTTGGAAAGCCATCTCTTTTGATGTCAACTCTAGAATTCATATGTTTCCCCATGGTTCTCTTATAGACTCCCCAAGGAACAGGCACATTATTGTTAGCTGGGGTTTAGATTCTTCTTTCTTTTGCTCTCTTAACCAGGCCCCTTAGGTCTGCGGCTTGTGGTTTGTATAGCTCCCCCCCCCCCCCTCTTTCATCCTGTGTATCCCCCCCTTTTTTTTCCTCTCCTCCCTTCAGGATTTTGGTAATGAATTTTTTATTCACCAAAAAAAAAAATGTCACGTCATAGTGTGTGAGAAGAAACGAGAGCAATCCTCCACAGCTGCCTTGTAAATGGTCTCATCTACATACTGCAAGTAACCTATCCTAGGGTATAGGTCACCGTAATGTGCAAAACCAGCCACTGACCCACTTTCAAAAGATGGTGTTGGTTGCATGTACGGCCAGTAGGTTGGGTAGTAGAAGAAGTTGTCGACTAAGGACAATCCAATATGTCCCTATGAGTGGGCGTCATACTCAAAACTGGGGCCATAAATCGGCCAACAATGATTAATTTATATATATACACACATATAATAGAGCCCCATCCAATTTATATAAGCCCTATTTTTTCACCTTTTTTTGGTAGAAAAATTAATTTTTATTACCAGAAAAATAATATATATATAAAAACAGAGGAAAAATTTTGACATGATGAGGTCGCAGATCGGCAACTAGTGTCTGACATATAAAAAATCTACCCCCATACAACAAGTATTTGTCATAATTTTTTCAAAAAATAATATTTGGGAAAATGTAGTTTACCTGAAATAGTTGAATGTGGCCAAATTTTCCTCAGTAAGCAGCAATTGATCTCTTTGGAGTGATGTGGCAACCCCCAGCAGTATATTCCAGTAGTACGGAGTGGTGAAGTGGCCAAAAAAACCAAGTTTCCAGCACTTTTCCCCTTCTCCAGGTCGAAACCAACGGAACCACCAAGTTCAAGTCAATATTTTGACCTTAGCTCGTGAAAGAGTGCATATTAATATAAGGGTTGTGTCATTTCGGCAAGCTGATACAAACAGTACCTACGAAATTTCGGAAATTTCAGTCGAAACAAATGCACTCCGGTGTTTCGTCTCGGCCCATTTGAAACTACCGAAATTTTTGAAATTTCAGTGAAATTTCACCGAGTTTTTGAACTATGGTTATAGACTTATAGGTGGGCAGTAATGGACTATTAAAACAATTGGGCCAAAACATGTCATGGATACATGTGTTGCATTCCAAGGAGCGGCTACGACAGCTTCAGTGGTACGCAGCTCATGGATTGGACCCGCCAAGAAACTCCTCATGCAATTGAGTGGTAAGTGTTGTATCATGTATGCTTGTTTTTCCATTCATATATATGTTTTGATCATTTTAATACCTTATTAAGAAGTACCATATAGATAAACTCAACGTAGTAGAGATGAGGATGTGTGAGATGGATGAGTGGCAAAACTAGGAAGTATAAAGGCATGATCATATTAGAGCTGGTTTGGGAGTAGCTTCGATACTTAATAAGCTACAAGAAAATCGTTTGAGGTGGCATGGCCATGTTCAAAGAAGGCCTTTGGATTCTCCAGTACGGAGGAGTTATTTGATTCAGATTGAAGGAACTAAAAGAGCCAGGTGCAGACCTAAAATTACCTCAGGAGAAGTGGTGAGGAAAGAAATGCATAGTTTAGGCCTTGTATCAAGTATGGCCTTGAATAAATCTGATTGGAGGGCATGGATCCATGTAGCCGACCCCATTTAGTTGGGATAAGGCTGAGAGTTGTTGTTGTATTAACATTTCCAATAGCTAAATTATATGTAGACTTAGTGTTTACAATAAGGCTAGTGTACATTGATTAGGTTTAAAATGTCCAAAATAGGCAGCACAGAAAAAATAGGACAAAAAAACACTTTCTGGGCCTAGAAACCAAGGTTTCGAGTTGGCCCAAAAGAAATACAACTCGGTCAAAACCTGATATATCTTGGTTTCGGCCAGGTCAGAAACCAGCCTCAAAACCGACTAACCGAGATGTCGATCCTTGCTCTGAACTACAATGGCTCCAGCAAAAAGTATAATCATAGATTTGAAATTATTTCTGCTACTAATACAACAAAGAAAAACTCTAGGTATCTCCAGCCAATTCCTAAATAAACTAGCAATACTAATATGACCAATTACTATGTTTTAGCAACTCCAGTGAGTGCTTAACCCTTCTCCCAAACAATAAGGAATTGACTCTGAATATATAAGATTCCTAATCAAATTGAAGTTTATAAAGTATCTGTCAAAAAATATTTATAAACTACAAACCCACCACAAACTGACAACCTCTTGGTAAACTGAACACAACTTTAGCAATATAACTTGGACAGATACTTAAAAAACTAACCTAATAAGCTTTTACAGTTTTACACAGCACCAAAATCACATGAACTCACAAAGCTTTCTTCCCGAAGTGACAAAATTTACCCATATAATGCCTCAAAACTCAAACGAAAGAATGTCCATGCAGGCATGCATGACCTCGATTGAGTTGAACATGAACTGTCCATGAAAGAAAAAAATGTTCAAAGCACGAAATGCATTTTTTATTTAAAAAATAATAGCATAACCCCACAACATCAAGAATCCTTCAATCAATGATTCTATAAAAATCGCCAGGAACTAAAGGGTGGATGATTGGAGAAGCAGTGAGGAAAGACATGTAGCCGACCCCATTAGTTGGGATAAGGCTGAGTTGAGTTTATCTAAAGGGTGGATGAAGTAGAAAGCAACAGTCTTGATGCCAGTATCCTCAAATTTCCATTGCCTGACAAGATCAATACAATAAGCCTCATGTTATTGTGAATCCAGCACACCATAGATTCTGGATAATCTCAAATTTCTCCAATTATAAGGCTCTTCAGGTGAACGTGTGGAATCTTTTTGGCTGCCAACTCAGCTACCACATATAGGATTGCTATTATCTAGACAAGTCAACAAGAAACCCATCCTCTCCCCTACCCCCAACATAATTAAATTTCAACAAGAAATGAGACGAATATTATTTTTTTTCGGGGGGAAAGAGAACACTATCTGGGCGTGTGCAGTGTGCTGCCCCTGCACCCAGACACAGGGGCACGCTAAATGACCGCCACGCCCCCAAGAAATTCTGCCAATCCATGGGGGCGTGATGGTCATTTCGCGCGCCCCTATGTCTGGGCGTAGGGGCAGCGCACCGCACGCGCCCTGATAGCATTCTTTCTCCTTTTTTAAAAAAAAAAAGAGGCCGAAAGAAACACTGCCAAGAAGTAGAGGCTAAGATTAACAATAACCAATGGTAATTTGACTGAATTGTAATCATAATTCCAAAAAACCTAAAAAGGTAATGAATGGGTTCGAGGGGTCAGTTTCAGGTTTAACAGGTTCAAGACAAAATAACATGTTTCTTTAGTATTTGTTAAGATATGTATTAGTGTCTCGGTTTAAGGGGTATAAGTTAATGTCGGTTCTTGAGGGGTGTTTCGGGTATTAGGTGTCTATTTAACTTAATGTCGGTTGCGGACCCAAAGTCTGTTTTAGTTTTCATAATAAATAGATCCCCTCACCCACAGTTTGAGTGTTCTGTTCACAACTCAAACCGTGGGCAGTTCTCTTCTTCTTCTCTTCTCCTCTCTCCATGATTGCTGGTTGTTAGTGCTTTGATATTGTCACATGGTATCAGAGTGCTAAGATCCAGTGTCTGCCATATTATTTTCATTTTGAGAGTCCTTTTAGGGTTTCTCCATTGTGGTCAATTCTCTGATACCCTAGTTGGTGAGATAATGAGGAACTACGGTTTCCTGCTGCCATGAAGATCTGCTCCTTGATTCAACAACTACTAGAGACACTAATACATATCTTAACAGTACTCATTTCTTGTTGTCATGAAATTGGCCTGAACAACCTGACACAGATCCAATAAGTGTTTGTCTCAAGCAGACAGGTCATTTAAAATTTTACCTCCCTCTGATGATGAGAATGTAAATGCACAAAAAAGAAGGCACACCTCTCCATCAGATCCATGTATAGTGACACGATACACCACAGTCACACCTCCATTGTCGGCAAATATAACATCACGTATTTCTCCACACCAACCTAGAAAAATTAAAAATCAATTAAGAACAACGTCAGCATGTTTCATTACTTGTACACACAAAGGAAAATATAAGTTTCTTATGTGGAAAGACAAAAAAAAAAAAAACTGCTCAATCATAAGCTAATGAATATAATAAACCTAAACTGAAGGCAATTTAATGAGCCCATCAAGATTTAAGTGGCCAAACATACTAGAGAACATAGAAAGTCGCACAACATTGGAACTAGTCACATAAATAAGTCGCATGCTTCTCCAGGTGACCCTCCTTCCTCAAAACAGACATTGACACGTATGCTTCACACACACAGCAAATCTGCATGGCCTTGCACTACAAGTGGCAGGTAAGCTTCCTAGAGAAACCAGGGGGCCAGTGTATTCCATTTGATTCATAGCAAATGAATAGGACCACATCATCCTCAATTCATGAGGTAAGCTCAACCAAAAAGCTCCTCCTAGGCAGCAAAAGAAAAATCTCCATATAACCAGAATTTGAACCGGAACAGACTTATGAGGCACCGAACCGATAGTGAGATCACATGGCTAAACCAGTGGGCCCTGGATTAGCCAGTCTGGTTATTTCCATATCAATGTATCCTCCACCCCCACCCCCCCAAAGCGTTAGGGAAGGTCCGATTGTGAAAAAATGAGATGATCTTCCTAGAACCAGTAAATTTGGTGAGTGACAATGACCAAGATGATTTGGTGGGAGGTTAACTCTCCTAATTAAACCCAAAAGTTGGAAGTTGATAGAAATAAACATTGAAGAAGAAAATGATCGCTCGAGAGCTACAAAAGAGGGTCCACCTGGGGCATAGAAGCTCAACATTCGGTTGGCATGGTACCTGTAGAAATATGCAAGTAATACGAATTCAGTTAGATCATCCATATTCTATACCCAAACGAGAAGGAATGGGCGAGAGAACAAAAACATGATATAGGTGCCGTCAGATACAATCATGATTAGAAAGACTAGTGGATATAGAGAATCTAAAGACAAACTCACACTAAGATAGATATTCCACAAAAACGATACCATATCATTTCTTGTCCCAATCAAGCAGTAGCCTCAGCAAGCCTGATACAAATCGATAGAGATATCCAGAAACCCCATGTAGTTGTTCGAAGTTACGGTTACACTATCACTATGGTTGTTTTTAACTTGTCATTTTTCTTTCCCGTTGTTCCTTCAGTTTAGATAAGCAAACCCAAAAAAACAAAATTGACCCCGAGTTTGTCGACATTGTTCTTACCATGGGATATAGTTGGTATCGGGTTTGATGATCTTATCGGGGACCCTTTTGTTGAGGTCTCTGAGGATCTCAGCAAGGGGGCGCATAATGCACGACGACTTGTCCAGAGGCACCACGTAGTTCGAATTAGGCACTGCTGACTTCTTGACGGCGTTACTGCTGCTACCGCCACCGCCACTGTTCTTTTCCAGAGCCCAAACGACGAGGGACAACGACGGCCTTCTGCTGCCTCTACGCCGTGAGATTCGGAGTTCGTCGGAAGTACAGGAACCGCATAGAGGTGAAGAGATCGCCAGAACACGATTCTCCGTCGCCGGAAAAGCAAACTTATTAAGAAAGATCGCGTTATGTAAGGCCATCGGATAACTATAACAAAGACGGATAGAATGGGCAAGAAAAATACACAACTCGGACAGCCAGGGTTGGTAGGGCGTAGGGGTTTTGGATTCTGTAATGGCCAAATGAAAAGAGCGGAATAAAGACCCTTTACCCGTACCTGGAGGCTGGAAGATAATTCCTTTTTTTTTTTTTCTGGTAGAAGCTGGAAGATAATCAAACTCCCAAAAAAACAGAAAAAAAATAAAAATAAAAATAAAAAAGTTAAAGCTGGATCGGAAGATAAGAAAAGCCAAGTACACAAGAAGTTAATGGACACAGTGAGTAAACCGATATTCTAATTTTCCAATTATAATTCTCTTAAGGGTGCGTCTATTTATTTTAGGTTTAATTATGTTTTTACTTCAACAGAATGGCACATAAAGTAATTTCTTATATATATTTTTTTTTGTCCTTTTTCTGGGATTCCATGACTTTACTGCCGTTAAATATCAGCTTCCTCGGTCATAAAAACTGACGCTCTCCTCTTGGAGTTTGCCTACTGGAAAAGGCTTCGAAATCCCGATCCTTCTTCGACATCTTTACCCATGTGAAGAAGAAGAGGACTTGGACACTTGGAGGGATGGGCAAAGTGGAGTCGGAAGCAATGGTGTGAGAGAAGGAGATCTAGACGGCAACGGAGCACTTAATGAGGTGAGATGGAGTTGAATCTTCTTGGAGTTGTTGGAATTTTAACTGATTTTAAAATTTAGATTCATAATATTATTATTTTTTGGGAAAAAAGTTTTCTGGAGTGTGGTCTATCCCAGCACTCCCATGAGTCTATCTCGATCTTCTTCATGTGAAAAGACATCTTTGCCGCCTTTGTTTTAAGGAAGAGAGAGATAGACACATGCGAGTGCTAGTGTAGGTCACACTCCCGTACAGAAAACTGCTTCCCTATTTTTTATTAGGATAAAACTATTTGTAACCAACCCGATTACAATAATATATTGTAATCGGACTTATTTGCCCACCCTAAATTACTTATCTACTTTTTAAGACAACGGTGTTTCTTGTAATCTCCCACTCCCCCCATTTCCCTCTCCTCTTATTCTCCGTCCCCGGCTAACCCTCTCCCTCCTATGGCTCCCTACACCCCCATTCCGCCTCTCTTTCACTCTCCCTCCTCGTACCATTGACTATATAGGTACCCGAACTTCAGACTTGGGCATGACCACCGACTTGATCCGAACTGTTTAAACTCAAAGTTGCTCCCCTTGTTTCCATTCCTTATTCCTGTATTTTTTTCCTGCAATTTTAAGTGACCAACTCCGAAGTCGAAATAGGGCAATCTCGTTGTACAACATGCCCCGAGTACGGATAAATCAATTACCATCGGTGGACATTATGTCTTTTTGTTCACATATTCTCTAATCCATCAATTGCGCAAGAGGGAGGGGGAGGCGGAACGGGAACTGTAGACGGTTCTACTGCTGCTCGGCAACAAAACAATAGAAACCGCAATCTCTGCAATCCTTGATCCCAGTGTCTTTCTCCTCTCGGAAACTTCTCTCGGAAACTCAAATTCAATAACCACACAGAGATTAGGAGTACCAAGCCACCGAAAATCCATCAGCTCTCTCTCTCTCTCTCTCTCTCTCTCTCTCTCTCTTGCAAATCCATCCTTTGTAATTTGGAATCCTCTGTTCTGCTCGTACAGTTTCTCATTCTTATGTGGAAATTCATCTAGGAACCCATCCACATAACTATTTAATCCTCTTGTTCTGTGTATACATTTTGTGGAAACACATCTAGAACCCACCGTCAAACTATATTGTCCTCTTGATTCCAAATAGTTGCCAATTTTTGCCTGATGATATTTTCTGGAGAAATGGCGATTATGTGCGTCGATAACAGAAATCCCATCGTGTCAGATCAGGAAAAATATATATAATCATAGAAGTGCATAGTGCATTGGTGTTCAAATTCAGGACTCTACAAAACAGAAACCTTAGCTGGCACTGGATCGACCAAGGCCTAACTTCATTGTGCATCCATCGTCGTCGGCGGACTGGAGTAGAACACTGGCGAACAAATCGGGAGGGGGTGAAGTGGCCTGAGGAGAGACAAGAAAGGGCATGTTGGATTATTTAGCGAAATTACATCAATAGACATTCTATTATAACACCACGTCATTATGTAGAGCGTAAAAAAGTCAGGTTACAATTTCTGTTTGTAACCTGTTTGGTTATAAACAGACGCACCCTTTTTTAAAGGGTTTTGTGTGGGAAAAGACTTTATTTATGGACATATCTATTGGAGACATCTTTGGATGTCTTTTCTTCTCTTATACAAAAAGAAGAGGTCTTGTCTACTTTTTCTAATAATTTTGAAAAAATCTTATTTTATTTTATTTTTTAGTTTTTTAGTTTTTTTTATTGTTTATATCCAATTGAGTGCAATTCTTTGTGTCCTTAGTAGCCTAGTAAGTGAAGTGTTACTAGATAACTTCATGTTTGGAATGTTGTTTTATTTTAAAAACTGATTTGGAAGGATCCGATTGCATCATAAGGGGCATCTACAATCTTAAAGAGAGTTACTTTTCTCACGACTCAACCCCACCAATTCCTTTAATTTTTTCATATTTTTCAGATTTATGACACATTATATAGTTCTTGAGATTGCCGTCATCAACTTCAGCTTTTGAACATTAAGATAAGTAATCTATCCCCTTAATTACATATTGTGATATGTATGTTTTGAATGATTATTTACAACAGCAGGCCTGGCTTGAGAAGGCCCTTCATTGGGAGCACACTGCTTTGTTCATTTCTTATGTAACACTTAAGAAATGATAATCATTTACGTTATCTGCTATGGTCAATTGATCCTCTATTGTCAAGTGCACTGTAAGCGACTAGTTTGTCTCTTGTACCGATCTGGGTGCTACGAAAATTTTTAATTCAATCACCAACATAAGCAATCAGGTGGGATGAGGAGGTTGGAGAGAATTTTAGAATCAATACCACTGACAATCGATTCGGGGCACTTTTTGTTCGCACATCTATGATAGTGTGATGTACTTTGTGGATGTTCATTATAAAATCTCCACGGCCCGAAGCTGGGAAAATTATCCGCCCCATTTCCTGTTCGGTTCATTTCCCCAAGTCCCTCTAATAGGGGGAGGTGGATCCTACTCGGGCAGTGTGTTCGGGCTGAGGATAGAATGATCATTTTCGTCTCCCCCCCCCCCCCCCATTAGAGGAACTTGGGGAAATGAACCGGGTAGATAAAGATCCCCGAAACGGGTAGATAAAGATCCCCGAAACTGGAAGCAGTTAATCGACATATTCTAGTTCCCATTCAAGCTCGGTCTTATATTCTTACCAAAACAAAAAGCTTGGTCTTATATCATTTTAGGCTTCCTTACAATTTTGTTGGTTTGCTCCTCATTGGTTCAGCGTTCCCGACTCATGCTGGCTTTTGATAACCACCAGAACCATGGTAACAGGAGATGGTCACCACCATGCCACTTCTCTTGTTCCAAGTGGTAGGAGTTATTGTTAGAATTCTATTTTAAATATGAATAATATTCTTTTATTATGGACTCATATTTAATATCTTAAAACCAGGCTAATTTCATTGGTCTAATAAAGGGGGTTATTGAGTTGTTTTAGAAGTCTGTTGTGGGCCGGCTTAGTGTGGGCAAGCTGGTTCCTAATGGGACTATGATGAGTTAGACCCATATGGAAATCCTATATAAAGAGAGCTAGGTCTCCCCCCCCCCCTCTAGCCCAACAGAAATCATTATTCTCAATCTGAGTTAAGGAGTGCATTCTGGAAACAGAGGGAGAAATACAGTGTTCTTCATCCCTTTTGCATGCGGTATTCTCATCAAGCCAGTGACCGTTGGGAATAAAAGGGAAACACCTTGGTATTTTATTTTTCGCTGCGATTATCATCACTATGAATTCGAAACAAGGTTAGTGGTTTTCTCTAATCCTCTATTATTTGCTTATTTGTGTTCTTGAACGACCTATGGAGATCCTGGTTTATTATGGCTATCTTCTTATTGGGATAAATTATCTAAAGTTATCAGTTGTGTCACATAGAATGAACTGATAAGTTGCAAGTAACACTTAACAGCAAGGTTGGGTGAGTGTTGGGAGCCATAAGGAAGGGAGGGAGGGAGGGAGGGAGGGTGATGGGGACGGGAGTGGGTCGAAGACAGAGAAGAAAGGGAGAAAGAGAGGGAGGGAGGGAATTACCAAAACACCCTACGATTTTAAGTTGGTAAGTGATGTGGAGTGGCAAATAAGTCCCATTACAATAATATATTATAACCGTGTTGGTTACAAATAGATTGACCCCTTCACTAAATTTCTAGCGGAAGAGTTTTCTATCTTGGAAAATGGCCCCTGCACCAGCACGAGGGTCAATGGAAACGCATGTAGAAACATCAACAAGGGTGGAATTTCCACCTTTCATGGGGTAGGGTGGTCATTCCGCAACAGTGTATGTGGGCGCAAAGGGACATGCTCCGGGATAGTCTTTTTTCCCAAATTTCTAATACTTTTCACATTAAAATAATAAAAAAAATGCTAGAACTTAAAAAACAATAATAATAAAATACTACATTATTCTTTAATAAGACATATAAATAAGGGAAAAGTCGGGGCACACCGCCTGGATGCCCAGACTGCGTCTGTCTCTCTCGCACAACTCTTAGAAAGGTCCACCCTACTCCTCCCCATGCTACCCGCCCATTGGTGCAGGCCACTAGCGTGCCCACCCTTGGCCCTATAAATAATTACAAAATAACCAAATACATCATCCATAAAATTCATTGTTCATTGTTTTTAGAAACTTGGGTACAGTGGAGTGCATGGTAAAAGATTGGTATCGATCTCGACCAATATCGATACAACACTGATATGGATCAGTCTGTATCAATTTGTATCGGACGATTTTACCCTCACTTTTTGTTACAATACGGTTATTTATATATATTAACTATTATTTTATATTTGTTAATTTTTATATTTGTTTGTGGGTAGGGGTGTCAATTTTGGACCGAAATCGTCCTGCTAGGAACCGGAACCGACCCACCCAATAACTTATTGATTTGGATCTGGTCTTAGTGATAGGTTATTGGTCCGGATCTGGTCTAGTCTCTAGAACCGTTAAGGAACCAAGAAATGCATACACTTGAACTTGTCATACACCATTTTTTCTGTTTTAAAATGTTAAAAGATGATCTTTGCTATTTTAACATACAATTAAAGTGACTTTTATTATACAGTTGTTGTCCAATTGCTATTAGAACATGACCCAAGACTAAGTAAGACACTTGGCCCCTCAAATTCTAGTATTCTACCCCTCTCATATCTGTTGCACATAGAGGACACACACCAGTAGTTAATGAATTGCTTTTGAAAGATTCTAGCTTGCTTGAGATTTCTCGTTCCAATTGAAAAAATACTTTACATTTGACTGCTCAACAAGGGCATGTTTGGACCCGATTAGGAATCGGAACCGGACCAACCAATAGTTAATGGTCCTGGATGTCAGATTTAGAACCGGTGAGCTTATTGGTCCGGATCTGGTCTTGACACCTTAGAGTTGGAACCGCTAGAGAACCGGAGTAGTGGACACCCCTAGTTGTGGGTGAGTTAGTATTGAGTGTGAATTAGTTAAGATAACTACCGGTGTTAGTGGGTTAATTATTTAGATGTGGAAGGAGTCAGAGTTATAAGTTATGTAACAACTATTCAGCCCTATTTAATAGTGATTATGAATGAAAAGACTAGCAGATTATTATTCCTTAAATTACTTCTTAAGAGTTATCTTGAGAAGAGAATTGGCAGCCTCCTAATAGTGCCAGGACATCCGGCGGCTTCGTCCGTAAAGTCCCAAAACCCGTATCCCTCTCTCTTATCTCCCCCTATTATCTTTCTCTCTCATATCTTCCTCTCCCAATTATTTCTCTTTTATTTTGTTTTATCTTCAGGTTTTCTTGTACGTATCACTTTTGTTTTTTTTTTTTTTTTAACAATTTTACACCAATTTGTACCATTACATTGATATAGAATTGAGTACATGGATCGGCGGACAAGGATGATATGGAGTGGACCGTGACTTATGGGCTATTGCCTTGGCCTTGGGTAAGAGGAGTGGCTATTGTGCCGGTTAGGCAGTTAGAAATAAACCTCATATCCACATCTTATCCACTTAGATATATTGAGTTTTTTGTCCAACTGCGTAGCGTATGTTAATGCATCTCTGTCTCCCCTGCCACAATAAGGGATAGATATGTCATTTCATAGGAGAAGAGTAGAGAGATAGACACAGTGAAGCACTAGCATACGCCACACAGTCTGATAGTGTTCTTTCTCCCCTTACATATTTACCTTACCCATTCAACCAATCAGAATAGAATGACCACCTTTCCATGATTCGTTGATATGTGGCTAGTTCAAATTGAATCTAGGTGGTATACCTTGCCACAACACTTGATCTCATTTTGATGGTTACCATTCCCTCCTTCAATTAGCATAATGAGTCCAATCAATTTGTAATTCCATATCTTGGTTTATGTAGTATATTCGTCAGGTGTAGGTCAGTCCATTTGTCTTTCCATACGTAGTGTAACATAGTTTAGTAACTTTAATCTTTTTCCCAAACTAATATAGTGTATCACTAGTATATATACATTCATAATTAGATAGATGTGTTGATTAGTGTAATGATTTTGTTTACTCTTACAACAACCATAACAACTCAGCCTTATCCCAACTAAATGGGATCGACAACATTGATCCTTTCACAAAAAGGTAGGGAAAACTGAGTTCCTCACAAAGGGAAAGCAAAGTAAGAGGAATGAAGAAATGAGATAAGAAAAGTGAGAAATGAAAAATAAAAGTAAGAGAAAAGATGATGGCCAAGGAAATCAGTAAAATCTCAGCTACATGGTGTCGACGACGTGAATTTTTGCCCTCCAATAGGTTCTATCTGAGGTCATACTTGGCACAAGACTCAGACTATACATGTCATTCTTCACAACCTCACCTACGATCATTTTAGGCTGCCCCTAGCTCTTTTAGTTCCTTCAATTAGAACCAGATCACTCATCCTTACTAAGGCATCCCCAGGCTCCCGTTGCACATGGTCAAACCACCTCAGACGACATTCTCGGAACTTGTCGCTGAGCGGAGCAACTCCCACATTAACTCTAATACGTTCATTTCTCACTTTATCCTTCTTAGTTTTGTTGCACATCCATCTTAACATCTTCATCTCTGCAACACATAGCTTCCCTATATGGCACTTCTTAACTGTCCAACATTCTGCCTCATACATCATAACAGGTCAGACAACAATCTTGTAGACTTTCCTTTTTAAGCTTTAAAGGAATGTGTCGGTGGCACAACTTTCTTTTTGTGTACTCTTATACTATACATATCACTAGCTACTGAACTAGGAACTAATATTGTTTCCTTCTTTCATGTAAAACTCACCATTTCATTAGCTTAATAGGGGACATAATCCATCAACACATAAACTAGGTTTAGTTTAGGGTAATTATAACTAGAGTAATTAGGATCCATAATTCACTTAAAACTATTAACTCATTATCTAGGACTTAGATTAACATTCCCCAACTAGTCTAACATAGGACCTCATAACGTTCTAACCTTTAGGGGAAGCTTCTAATTAATTAGTGCATCTTACTTTAACCTAGCCTAGTACAACATAGGCACTTGGTTTAGGATTTCATACACATATACCTGGTTTACCTAGCTTTAGGTTCAGTGAATTAGACTTAGGTTTAGCCGATAGACTTTAAGAAACACTAGGTTCAAATAGAAGGAGACCGACCCTAGGGTTGGGCAAGTTGGGTGTCTAACACCTTCACAACCTATAACTTGACACCTATTTAGATATCTAAATGCTTATTAGTGTCTTTTCCATTTGAGTTAATTAGTTTATCTCTCCTGAAAAAGAGAGACACATTCTTGGGTCCTAAGCCCCTATCTAGGTGGTGACTCTCATTATTTTATATATGCGCCCTCTTGCATATTAGAGCGGTGCGTCTCATAGGTACTATCCACGTGTGATCCACATATTCTCCATAGAGGTATATTTTCAGATCCCATATATCTTATTATTGGAATTTTTATTTATTTTTAAAATTAAGATTCAATATCGTTTCTTAATAGGCATCTAAATGACTGGGTGTGACTATTGGATGACTTGTTTGGATGGTCACAAAACAATCAAAACCACTAGCTGGAGATGGGGCTTCACGATGGTGGTGGTGGTGGTCGTAATATTGGGTATCTACATTGTAAAAGAAGATGATTTGGGGAAGTTGAGGCATTTTGGTCTTTGCAAATTTTAGCAAATAGGTCAGAACAATTAGATCTTTAGAAAAGAAAGAAGAAAGGGTAGTTTGATCATTTTTTAACATTTAATGCCTGGTGTGGACGTAAATGACTTTAGGGAGATAAAGTAGGGGTGGTACGTGAAATTTTCAAGGGGTGCGTGTGGACTTATCAAAACCTTAGGGGGTATAAGGAATATTGGGTGCATTTTAGGGGGTATGCGTATTTAACCCATTTTAATTTTACATTCTTTGCAACCAACCGCTAGTCCACAGCTCAGCCAGAAAAATACCTCTAACAAGTAGGCAGCCGTAGGAAAACCACATTAACACCCAAAGTCAATTTCCGCTTTGATTATTTGGTGACAAGTAATCAGAAAAAATATATTGCTACTCCCCCAAATAGCCCAGGGGTAGATATAATTTTTTTTTTTTGTTTGCCCCAAGAAAAGGAAAGATGGCTGGGATGATCTGATGCACTAGGATCTCCAGCAAGTCATTTGTTCTATAGATAGCCATTTGATCATTAACTGTAGCAGACTTCATGCAACAATTAGCGCTGAAAACAAACACGTGAGAGAATGTAGACTCCAACAAAGCATCAGATTTCCAAGTCCTTGCAACTCCTACCAACATATAGAGGAGAGAGAGCGTAGAAATTCCAACAAACATGCCAGAGATGGGAATTGTTGTCCATTCATTGCGGGAAAGATGGTTGAGGAACATGCATGGAAGAAGAAGGATTGGTAGTGCAAGAGCCACCACCGTAATAGGAATCACCTTCCAAAACTGCATCTGCAAATCTATAAAGATTTGATCCTGAACTTTGCTTCACAACAGAGAGGTATGGTGTTGTCGGCAGACCCACAAAGCCTTGTTCCAGAGATGGCTGCAACCCAAACATGCCTTTCCTCCTGGATGCTGTATCATTTGAACTGTTCTCAACAGAACCATTATTGAAAGTTCCATCCCCATACCATCCACACGGCCCAACACCCTTAGCTGTTATTTGCCCAACCCCATCTCCCCCAAGTAAAGCACCACGAATTCCAGATAATGGGCTAGTGGACCGAAAACCACCACTTCCTCTTGACGTCCCAGCTGCTGCTACAGTTGAAACCCCACTGCCAATGCCAGCTATAGTGCTCAGAACGTTTTCAGTTGCATCTTGTACTACAGCACTAGCCATTGATGAGATACCTGAGTATCCAGTGAGCACTCCAGGGAATCCACCGGTGTAAAGTTTGTTACCAGAAAACCCATCATTTGAGTTGTTGCCTCCAATGAGACCAAAAGTCCTCCGATCTTGTGACACCAAGATTGCAGGAGGTCCCTGAGGCGAAACATTTGTGGTAGGCCAAGGATGTCTCACTTCTTGGGTTCTCATCTTTTTTGAAGACTCAATTATGCCAGCTTTCCTCTTCAAATTTGCTTTTTCATCTATTTTCCTTTCTAGATCTGCAATCTCTTTCTCCAAGTTGGTTATTTTGTCATTGATATGCCATCCAGCAAGAATCTTCATAGGATCCATCTTGTGATCCTCCAAACACTTAATTAAGGATTTCAGAGCAGCAAGCAGCTTTTCATTTGCTTCTTTCTGTGGCAGAAAGTGACAGCATTGTCAGATCCAAATTACAACCCGATATGTTTGAGTGTGTGTGTGTATGAGAGAGAGAGAGAGAGAGAGATACCAGTGGTGCAGGAGCACCTTGTGCTTCTCTCCTTGTTCTTTTCCAGACTTCTTTGGATTCACGTAAAAATGATGCAAGAATTTCTTGAGGGAATTTTTCCTCAACCCGAAAAGTACAAGCAACATCAATAGCTTCAATATGCATTTTGTTCTTCACCAATCCATGAATCATATCTGTGAGTATGGGAAGTTTGAGATGAACTTAAAAAACTAAGACACTTCAGTTAAATTGAACAGAGTAGAATTTGGTTTGGCCACACTCCAAATCTTGTGGTAACAGTCGAGGGATATGTTATTGTCAGCCCATGTTAGAGACATTCATGTGGTAGATGGCATCAAGTATTCTATCATCAATTGAATCATGTTCATAAGAAGTCAATAATATTAACAAATGCTAATACAATTTGTACAGGGATTCTTGAATACAACAAACAAGGACAAAGAAATAACCTGAAACCGAAGCTCATGCAAACTTTAGCTTCGTCAAAAAATCTACTTAGTTCCATCAGCAAGCACAGGTGATATAAAAGGTATACCTTTTCGTAGGGGTACCTTTTCGTAGGACACCTCCCACTCAATGGCCTTACTGGGAAGAAATTTCAACATGACCTCAGGTATGATAAGCTTCATTGTGCAACGATAGTATAATAATACCTTGAAGGACTTGGATAAGAACTCTTCCCCATCCCCACCCCTCACACCCCAAAAAAAAGTCAGGTGACAATTCATGGTTGATATCCAAAATTGGTTAAGCTCCATGGTGCAACGATAAGGTTGCTCCATTGTGACCAAGTGGTCACGCGTTGGAGTCTCTGGAAACAGTGTCTCTGCAAAGCGAGGGTAAGGCTGCATACACTATAACCCTCCCCAGACCCCACAGTGGCAGGAGCCTCGTGCACTGGGTACGCCCTTTCTTTATCCAAAATTGGTTAAGCTAGAGTTTTGGGCTGTGTAAGGCTGACAGTCTCATGGATTCAATGCCATTGTTTAAAGTCAAACTCTTAAACGTAAGAAAAAAAATGCATTTTTTTCTTTCTAATTCTGGTATGTGATTATATATATAGGGACTGTCTGAATGACACCCTCTATAGGTGTATTTAGAACATGCACCCATCTTTTGATTGCCCCTCATCTTCTTGCCAAAAATTCCTTAAGTCAGGGATCAAAAGGGTTTTCAAAATAGCTTAAAAAAATGCTCATAAAGTCATTTTCAAGAGCTGTCATTGTCTCACACATATTTGGAGTACACATGTGAAATGACAATATTTTACCTTCACTGAAAGAAGTGTACTATACTAAGAGGGCAAAAAAATAAGGTTACAAATACCAATAAAAATGACTTCTTTTTACTTAAAAATACATAATATAATGATATACAGATGCTTTAGTTGACTAAATTAATTAATAATAAAAATTATATAATTTAATAATTGTATTCTATTAAATGAATGATATAGAAGATAACAGTTGTCTGCTAAGGCAAGCCATGGCAGTAGCCAGCCACCTTGAAGATGACGCCTAGACAACACCTTGCCACCCAAGGCGAGCTCCATATGTAATATTCAAAGCCTATACTCTAGGTATTTGTCACCAGGGTATAATTGAGATTATCTTTTGGAAGAAAGGTAAGATTATAGAAGTCATATAATTGAAATATATAGGAATAGAAAGAAAAATGATTAAAATATGAAACATGAGGGAGGCAATCATCAAGTTTTGGGTCCAAGTGCCTTGGCACATAAGGTGACTTGTGTAGCCTTGGAACTCAAGGGGGTGCTTGATCGCCTAGGCAATGCTATTCTACATTCCTACTATGGTAGACAATACTTACTTACACAAGAAAGCATTAATAGATGTTGTGATGATGAGAAAGTACAATATAGCCATAGACTTGTAATTTGTCCAATTCACATTACATTTTTTTTTGGGGGGAGGGTGAATAAAAATTCATTACCAAAGAGAGAAAACAAGAAGCTCCCAGAATTCAAGGGGAGAAAAGAGAGAGAAGAAAACATCCAACAATACATAGGGTCAACCGACCCCCTAGGGGGAAGGGAGACCCCAGGAAGCAACAATGAGCCTGTTCCTTGGGGAGTTCACACAAGGGGGAGGGGGGGAAGGGGAGAAGGATTTGGAGCTGACATCCAAAGAGATGGAATCCCAAATCTGTCTGAACGACCTAGAGTTGGTAGTCCATTTAATGTTGCACTCCACCCAAATATGCAAAATGGTAGCCCCAAAAGCCAACAAGCCAATTCTATCACATTGCGAGTTACACCCAACAGATTGGATGATCCACTTCCACTCTCTCTGAAAAGGCAGAATCCTTCTTCTAGGCCAGCATTTGATGAGGATTCCAGACCAAATAGTAGCCGAAAAAGAGCATTCAAAGAATAGATGATCAACAGTTTCTGAGCCATTCCAACAGAGGCAGCAAGCTGGAGAGACAGAGTTGGGAGACAGTTTGTAAGAGTACACCAAACACAAAAGCTAAGACTTGGAATATGCCCTTTGGACCAAACAGCCTTGAACCAAGCAGTAGAAGGACCTTTAGATCTTATAAGATTCCAAGCTGATTTGGAGCTGAAAATACCTGAAGCTGATGGAGTCCAAGAAACCAAGTCTCCAGATCTCGTTGCCCTTCTGATCAAAGGAGGGAGAGAATTCAAAATAAATGCAAGCTGACGGGAAGGAGGGGCCCAAGATCTGGATGAGATGATGTCAGCAACTGAGGAAAGTCTATGAAGACCAGCACCATAAATATTTCTTGAGCTCACTGAGGGAAGGAGGATGCTCAAGGGATGCCAATGATCAAGCCAAACTCTGATGGAGGATCCACCAGCAATCTTGGTAGTAACAGCCCCAAGGGCTAAGTTTCTACAATTGAGAATGTTTTTCCAGACCCAAGAAGCATCCGGAGAGCTGGAAACGGACCAAATTGAATCTCTTTGAAGGAGCCCCATATAATCCAATCAACCCAGATACTGTTATGCTTGGCTGCAATTTTCCAGATGAGTTTAAGAATCCCAGCCATGTTGACTTCTTTGATTCTTTTTAACCGAAGACCCCCTTCTTTCTTGGGCAGGCAAACTAAGGACCAACTGATAGGGCGGAGGAATCTAGATGATTTAATATCTTTCCAGAGATAACCACACATGAGAGCTTCAATAGCCTTGATGATGGAATGGGAAAGAGCAAAGGTGCCGGACTAATAGATGTAGGAGGATTGCATGACTGATCGGATCAGTTCTAGGTGGCCGGCATAGGAGAGAAGTTTTCATTTCCAAAGCTGGAGCTTCTTGCAAAGGAGCTCGAGGATTGGGGTGCAGTGGTGAACCGAGAGCCTGGTAGAGATAAGGGGGAGACCCAAGTATCTCACAGGAAGCTGCCCTAGAAGAAACCCAGTTTTCTCTTGTAAAAGGAGCTTATTCTGCTCAGCAATACCAGCCACAAACAGAAGGGATTTATGAGGGTTAATCTTGAGGCTGACATACTTTCAAATAGAGATAGGCAGCCCATAGTAGAGTCTCAATAGAGCCCAAGTCGGCTTTGGAGAATATCATGAGATCATCAGCAAAGGCAAGGTGGGTGATCTTGAGATGCTTGCATTTGGACATAGGGGTAATAAGCCGCTGATCAGTTTTGCATTGGATCTCTCTTGAAAGCACTTCCAAAGCAAGGGTAAAAATTCAAAGGGACAAGGGGCAGCCTTGCCTGATTCCAACAGTGGAATAGAAGAACACAACCGGGCTACCGTTGACCAGCATCGAGAAATGAGGAATAGAGATTCAGCGGTAAACCCAGTTAATGAACATTGGAGGGAACCCCATCATATTCATGACCTTGACAATATAATCCTATTTTAGAGAGTCAAAGGCTTTATGACCTTCACATTACATTTTATTATTCATAGAATATGTAATACATTGACAATATCTACATGTCAATTTTCAGCATACTACCTAAACTCCAAGTATCAATATAGCCATAGACCTGGTATAAATTCGGATCTTATATAGAAGCAGTAAAGATAGTGGTTGCAAAGTTGGATCCAAATAAAGACCAACAGGTTGTTTGTAACAATGAGGTGAGTTGTGTAGTTCTGTATGAATATAATAAGTAATACTCAAAATGGGTTCCTAACATATACAATTTTCCAAATGGATATAGATTAGAAGTTTCAGGGATAGATCGAAGAGTTTTGGTAAGCAATCAAGTAGTATATTCTCTAACTTACATATGTATTTAAACTTGTGAAATTCAAATTACATGTGTTCTTGTTGTAATGCAGCTGAATGGTGGGTGTTGTATGGAGGTTCGGCAGAAATTTTGAGGAAAGCAATCAAGGTCCTATCCCAAACATGTTCCACCTCCAGTTGTAAGCAAAACTGGAGTGTGTTTTTGCTCATCCACTCAAAGTGGCGCAACTGATTAGGTTCCCAACATCTAGCTGACTTGGTCTATGTGCACTAAAACATGAGTTTGAAGATGCAGCACATACGCATGGGTATGGAGAACGATGCCCTAGATCGAGCTCCCCAACATTTTCCAGTTCGAGTCAAATGATGAGGATCCCTTGGTGGAGTGGGTGGGATAGAGGTGAGCCGGTGATTGATCAAGCTGGGGGTAAGCCTAACCCACATATAGCCAGTGAGATGGGTGTTGATGTGGATTAGTACATGGCTACAAAGGGTAGGATACACTCACATACACCCCGACCGTTCAAACCCACACGTTGTAGGGATGAGGAGGAGGAGGACCCCGACTGGTCCACTTCCTCAGGTGGTCAGACTCCCATATCGTCACCGTCTACTCATGGAGGTGATGGAGATGACGACGACGATGATGATGGCCGCGACGGCGATGATGGTGGTGACGGTGATAAATATGCAAGACTTCAAGAGGAGTATCACCAGGCAGAGGAGATACAGGAGCTGGTTCGATTCACGGAGGAGACCCACTTTGATCATGCTAGGATACGGACCACGGAGCACGTCCAACCACTTGTGCAAGCTACACGAGAGTTAGAGACGATCCAGTTAGATTTAACTCTTACCCGTGGTTTTTTCTTCCTTTGTTTAAATACCCAATATGAACCAGCTACTATAGGATGTGAGAAATTTCTACAATTGTTGTTGTATAGATATTAGGTCTTTTTGGACTCATTTCTGAAGTCACGTTCAATTTGGGCATATTATTAGGAGTTAAGATTATTCAAATCTGTCTTGCATCAGCTTGGTATGAAAGCATTAGGTTGTTATTTGATATTAAATATGAAGAAAGAAGAGATTGTCGTTATATCTCAACCAGGCATGTATGAAGCTATTTCTGAAGGCATCAAAATTCTAAGGGAGGGCCTAATGCACCAGTACAGAGGCTTGATGACCATGTAAACATAGTTCAAAGACTTGATGAGATCTCAATCTGCTCAAGACGAAACTATATATGAAACATTGGACTTGCAATGTTTCAACCGAAACAACTGAGATTTCGGTACTGTTTGTACCATCTCGCCGAAATGACACAAACCCATATATAAAAGACCAAATCTCACGAGTTCATTTTGAAATTTCGACTTCACTTCCGTCTGTTTTATGGGTTTCGACATGGAGAAGGGGGAAAAGCCTAGAATCTTATTTTTTTTGCCACATCACCACTCAATACTATTGGGATACACTACGGGGGGTTGCCACATCAGGTCGAAGAGATCAATTGCTGCTTACTGGGAAAAAAATTAGGGACAATATAAACTGGATGGGGCTCAATTATGTATATGTTAATCACCGTTGGCCGATCTACAGCCTCACGGTGTCGGATATTATATTCAACAGGTAAATAATTATTTTTAATTTCCAGAATTATGAAAAATAATTAAAATTTTCAAAACAAAAAAAAAAAGGAAAAATAAGGAAAATATTCTGTTTTGTTTAGAAAAATAGAGGAGATTTATGGTATAGCATTTGAAGCGCATATAAGACTTCAAATGCTGTACCATATTTGGTTTTCTTGTATTAGGTCAATATTTTATTGAAAGAAAATTCTGAAAAATATTTTTAATTATGAAAAAAATACGAGGATTAGGGGAAAACAATAAGTACTTCTACACAGTTGTTTTAGTGGTATCAGTCGGATGTTTCTCATTTAATAATGGCTCCTTTTTCTTTATGCAACAGCAAAGAGGTGAGATAATGGCTGACAGGGAAGGTGACGTCGGAGGCAATAGGTGAAGAGGCAAGGGAGGCGATACGAGAGATATAGCATGGTTGCATGGTACTCCCAAGGTTTAAACTATCGGTACGTATCGTATCAACCGATAATTATCGATATCGGTCGGTACCGATACGATACATACCGATACGTCTCTTTTTTTTTTTTTAAATGGATTCTCGAATTGTATCGAAATGTGTCAGTCAATACAAGCCGATACAATATGATACGACCGATACATATCGACACCATCGATACGTCTGGTAAAGAGTTCTGTGGGTGGTTTAATACGTATCGATATGGCTCAATACATACTAATACCATCGATACATTCCATAAAAAAAAAACCCTTTTCACTCACAGACTCCATACAACTCCTATTCTAATGGAAAACTGAAGGAAAACCTCCTAACCAAGAGTCTAAAATCTTGCATTTAATCTTGGTTTTTCACATTTTTGGACTAAAAACGAATCAAGGAATGCTACAACATCATCCTTTGCATCACCCAATACTCTTCATGGCTATAGACGAGATTACAACATGTAAGTAACCTCATCTTTTATAACAATTTCAATTTAATGCACTTGTTTGGTTATACATTATTCTCCATATTAATGTTCATGCATGATACTTGTTATATATTGCTTATTTATATTGTTTTTTGCTCCAAAAGTGTATTTCCATGTGTATCTTGACCATTTCTATGCGTATCTGTAGTGTTCGATATGTATCTCCGATACGATACGTCTCTTAAAATCACCCGACCAATACGATACTTGATACTGATACTTTAAACCTTGTTCCCACCCTACTTTTTAAACAACTGTTAAATTGGCTCTCAAAGATTGGAATACTATCTCTTTTGGTAATATCTCTCAGCGGGTTATTGATTGTAGAGGCAAGCTTTCTACTATACAGGCTCAAGTTCGAACTGATTTCCTCAATACCCTCCTAGCAGAAGAAGAAAAAGTTACCTCCTCTAAGCTCTCATCTTAGTTATTCCAAGAGGAAAGTTTTTTAAGGCAGAAGTCTAGGATCAAATGGCTGGAATTAGCTGACTCCAACAAGGCTTAGTTTCATTGTTCTATAAAGTCTAGAACCAATATGAACTCTATTCTACAACTTGCAAATACAGATGGTTCTTCTGTTCATCGGGTCAAGGACATAAAGGATTTAGCAGTTGGTTACTTTAAGAACCTGTTCAGTGGCTCTCAGGGGGACTCGGGCCTAATCCCAAACAATCTGTTGAATAAATCAATTCCTACAGAGCTTCAGTTCTCTCTCCAGGCCATTCCATCTGAAGACGAAATTGTAGCTGCCATCCGCTCTCTCAAGGCCAATAGAGCTCCAATCCTGATGGCTTTAGCTTGGGTTTTTCCTAGCTTCTTGGGACATCATCAAGGAGGACCTCATAAAGGCTGTCAAGAGTTTTTTTCTTCAATCCCAATCAAATCAAAGGAATCAACCATACTTTCCTCTACCTTATTCCCCAAGAAAGAGCGTGCATCAAATATAGGAGACTTTAGGCCAATAGCTCTTCGCAACCTGCTCTACAAATTCATTGCTAAGATCCTTGATAGATTAAAGGTTGTTGTGGATTTCCTTGTCTGTGAGAACCAATCAGCTTTTATTCCTGGTCGTAGCATTTCTGACAACATTCTCCTATGAAATGAGATTGTGAGAGGATTCGACAGAAATCTCACTCCCCTACTGCCCTCATGAAGATTGACATTCACAAGGCCTTTGATTCTTTGAGATGGGATTTCATTGATAAAGTTTTAAACAAGATGGGCTTCCCTCAGGTGTTCATCCATTGGATTCTTCAGTTTATTTCTTCTCCCAAATCCTCAAGGTTAGTAAAAATGGAAGCCTAGGTGGGTATTTTCCCTCATTAATGAGAATTCGTCAGGGCTGCCCTCTTTCCTCTTATATCTTCACTTTGGCTCTGGAAGTTCTCTCAAGAAGCATTCAAACTCATACAGATCAGCAGCTTATCGCTCCTCTCTCCAAGTGCAACGCTCTCAAGCTAAACCATCTTGCCTTTGCTGGTGATCTTATGATCTTTTCCAAGGCTTCCATTAGTTTTTTTGAGAATATCATGGCTTGCCTGCAACACTTTGGAGATCTTTCAGGCCTTCGGATCAACCCCACAAAGTCGCTATTATTCCTTGCAGAGGTTACTGAGCTTGAGAAAGCTTCTCTGATTACTATGTTTAGGTTTTCTCTTGGCCAATTTCCAGTTAAATATTTGGGCCTGCCTCTGATTCCAGCTAGGTATATTGTGCATCACTGCTCCCCCATGCTGGATATTATGAGGAAAAGGCTTCAACTTTGGAAAGGAAAGCTTCTCCCTTATGTTGGTCGATTAGTTCTTGTCAAATCAGTGTTGCATTCCTTATACATCTATTGGTCAAACATATTCAGTCTTCCATCCTCCACTATCAAATCTTTGGAATCCCTTATTGCTTCTTTTGGTAAAGAATCTTCTAGATTTTTCCATCCCACTAGTTGGGCCTTCGTTTGCCTTCCCTAAAGAAGAGGAAGGTTTATGGATTCGTCGTATAAAAAATGTAAATTAAGCTGGTATCATAAACTGATTTGGAAGATTGCTTCTAAAAGTCGTAGTATTTGGGTTGACTGGATTCAATTAGGTCCTCTTCACAATGATTTCATTTGGACAGTCTCAGACCCTTTAGATGCCTCATGGGTTTGTCGTAAGATCCTTGCTCTTAGGCCTATTGCCTTGGGAGCTATTAGTTCTCAGATTGGTTATGGCAACTCTACTTATCTTTGGCTGGACAACTGGCACCCCTTGGGAATTCTTCTTCACTTGGTCTCTCCAAGAGCTATCTACAACTGCGGCCTGAATAGACAATCTTTGGTTGTTGATATTATTATTGAAAATGACTGGGACCCCCCAGCCACTCTTCACCCAATGCTTAACAATGTGTGGGATGCTTTTCCTTTCATTCATAGAAGACCCTCAGGGAGGGATGACCTAGTTATTTGGTCCTCTACCTCTTCTGGTCCATTTAGTTCTAAACCAACCTAGAACCTCATTCGTGCTATAGAGGCCCTCAACCCCTTTGGAGAAAGCTCATTTGGTTCAAGCATCATATCCCTTAGCATTCTTTCACAGCCTAACGAGTCTTCTCTAACTGGCTTCCTACACAGTCCTTTCTTCGTCACAGACAGGTTTAGGTCTCTCCTTCGTGCTGCCTCTGCAAAAACAATGTAGAAGATATTGATCATCTTTTCTTCGCCTGCCTCATCTCCTTATTATTTGGGAAGGCATCCTTGCTAAATGCTGGCCCTGTAGGAGAAGAGTTCTCCCCTTTACAAGGCAATAATTGTGGATGAAGATGACTTTTGCCGGTTCTTCTACTTGTGAAGTTGTGATACTATTGGAAAGTTGGCCTCATCTCCTTATTCATTTGGGAAGGCATCCTTGCTAAATGCTGGCCCTGTAGGACAAGAGTTCTCCCCTTTACAAGGGAAAAATTGTGGATGGAGATGACTTTTGCCGGTTCTTCTACTTGTGATACTATTGGAAAGTTGTCCTTATGGGTTGTTATCATATTTGGATGGAGCGTAATATCAGGAAATCGACCACCAACTCTTGTCGCTTAGGCAGATTTGGGACGCCATTTCTTTTGATATTAAAGCCAAGCTTGCATTTGTCTCCTTCGTATGTTCCAAATCCCCAAGGAATAGGCATATTGTTGTGTCCCGGGGTCTTCCCTCACCCTTTTCTCAGCCCTCTCCCCTCCCTTGTTTGAGGAATAGGGTTGCTTTCTGTAGTTGTGTTTCTTTCCCCTTTGGGAGCTTTGGTATTCCAAGACATTATTACCTCTGTGACTAACCACTAACCAACTAATGTATCACAAGACATTATTACCTCTGTGACATAGTACTAAATCTCGTTTCGTTTCGGTGTTTCGGTCTGACCGAAATTTCGGATATACCGAAATTTAGTCATCGAAATATGTTATTTTTTTGTGGGTGTAAAATGCAAAAAATGACCGAGATTTATGAAATTTCCGAAATGAGATGACCGAAATTACCGAGATTTCCGAAACGAGATGACCGAAATTTCCGAAATATTCGAAATATTGCATTTTTCAATTCAATGTTGCATTTCGTTTCGACTCGACCGAGATACTCGAAATCTCGACCGAGACGAAACGAGTTTTAGTATTATGCTCTGTGATACCTATCTTAACACTCCCCCTCAAGTTAGAGCATATAAATCATCCATGCCCAACTCAAAGCAGCCTTTCTGGAAAGGAGGACTAAAAGGAGGCTTTGTAAACATGTCACCTAGCTGATTAGCATAAGAAATAAATTGTGTTTCAATCAACAACAACCATAACCTTATCCCAACTAAATGGGGTCAGCTACATGGATCTAATAAAGGCAATGACAATAGAAGAAAAAAGAGAAGTAAAAAGAAGTTAATAGAAGTAAAAGGAGGTAAAAAGGAAAATAAGTAAAGGAAGAAGTCAAAGCAGTAGTCAAAGCCGCATCCCAGGAACATCCCCCTATAAGGGGTCGTCTATATGGGTCTTTATCCTCCAAACAACTCTATCCACGGTCACACTAGGATCGAGCCCTACCACATGCATATCCTTTCTTACCACTTCTCCAATAGAGGCATTTTAGGCTTGCCCCTACCTCTTTTAGCTCTGTCAAACTGAATCTGGTCACTCCTTACTGGTGCATCCATGGGTCTCCGTTGTACATGACCATAGTTGTCAAGGCGGCAAGGCGACCTAAGAAGTTGGAGGGGTGCCTAAGCGCTTAGGTGACAAGGCGTTGCCTACGCGACCAAGGTGCTCAAATTAGTGCCAGAACCTGATCCGATACCAATTAAACCAGTGTAAGGCGGCAGTCGCTTAGGCCCCTAGAGATCCGCCTAGACGTCTAGGCGACGCCTTGACAACTATAAATGACCATACCACCTCAAGCGGATCTCACGGAGTTTGTCCTGGATTGGTGCAACTACCAACTCGGTTCTAATAAAATCATTTCTTATTCCATCTCTCCTGGTCTTGCCGCACATCCTCAACATCATCATCTCCGCTACACCCATTTATCTATATTACTCTTCTTAACTGCCCAACATTCTGCCCCATATGTGATGGCTGGTCTTATTACTATCCTGTAGAATTTCCCCTTAAGCTTAACATCCATACGTTTGTTACATAACACTCCCGATGCACCTCTCCACTTCATCCATCCTACTTTAATTCTGTGGAAAACATCATCCTCTATATCACCCTCTTTGTTAAACGTTGACCCAGGTTCTAAAGCATTTAGTTTGTGGTAGCTCTCGCTCCTCAAGTTTCACCACTTCATCACCTCTCCTGGTTTGACTGAAGTTACACATCATATATTCTGTCTTTGTTCTGCTTAACTTAAAACCTCTTGATTCCAAGCTTGATCTCCATAACTCCAGCTTCGCATTAATCCCTTCCACTGTCTCATCTCTCAAAACAATATCATCAGCGAATAGCATACACCAAGGAACCTCATCTTGGATGTGCCTACTTAGATCATCCATGATGAGTGCAAACAAATAAGGGCTTAGAACTGATCCTTGGTGTAACCCAATTGTAATCGAGAATTCACTACTTTGGCCCTCTGCAGTTTTGACACTTGTTACCACGCCCTCATACATATCCTTAATTATATCCACATAGTTACTTGAGCTCTTTCTCTTCCCTAGGATGTGCTAATTGAGCTCTCTGGACTCTGTCATAAGCCTTGTCTAAGTCGATAAAGATCATATGGAGATTCGTTTTGTAAGTTCTAAAAATTTCCATAGGCCTCCTTAGAAGGTAAATAGCTTCTATCGTGGATCTCCCTGGCATAAAACCAAATTGGTTCTCCAATATATCAGTTTCTCTTCTTAGGTAGGCTTCAATGATTTTTTCCCATAGTTTCATGGTATGACTCATTAGTTTTATGTCTCTATAGTTATTGCAATTCTGGATATTACTTTATTCTTATAAATCGGAACTACAGTTCTTCTCCTCCAATCATCTGGCATTTTCTTTGTACTCAAAATCTTGTTAAACAACTTGGTTAGCCAAAATACCCCCGTACTCCTAAGCTCTTCCACACTTCAATTGGGATCTCATCCGATCCCGGTGTTTTTCCTACCTTTATCTTTCATAGGGCCTCTTTAACTTCGGCCTTGCCAACTCGTTGTAGATGTCCATGACGTGTGTTGGCTTCAAGACTATTCCTTTCCACTTTCGAATCCATCCTATCAATCAAGGTAGCTCCATTTAATAGATTGTAAAAATATTCACCCCATCTCTCCATAATGTCCTCATCCCGTATTAGTATTCTACCATCCTCGCTCTTAATGCATCTAACATGGTCCAAATCTCTGCTCTTCCTTTCTCTTATATTAGCTATCCGATAAATCGCATTTTCCCCTTCTTTTGTATTAAGTTTTTCATAAAGGTCATCATATTTCTTCGCTCTTGCTTTCCCCACAATCTTTCGAGCTTCTTTTCTAGACGCATAATAGCTCACTTTATCCTCTGCCTCATTAGTCCTTTGCCAAGTCTTAAAACGATCTTTCTTAGTCTTAATGGCTACTTGGACCTCATCATTCCACCACCAAATCTCTCTAGGGGCCAGACGCTTACCCTTTGAAATCCCTAGGACCTCTTTAGCAACCTTCTTAATACAAGTTGTCATCTCAGTCCACATCTCATTGGTATCTCACTCAAAATCTCATTTCCTTGTAGAGCCACTTTATCGGTAAATGATCCTAAGAGAACTCCTTGTAGTCGTCCCCGTATTATCTTAGGGCAAACCTTTTCCGCCTTCTTATGTTGCCTCATACCAAGGTACATATCCAAGACCACCAGTCCATGTTGAGCGATTAAGCTCTTTCCGGGTGTAACCTTACAATCCTTACATAGTCTGTTAGACCTTCTTGTTAGGAAGAAATCTATTTAGCTTGCATGTTGCCCCACTCTTTTAGGTAACTAAATGTTCTTCTCTCTTTTTAAAAAAGGTATTTGCAATGCACAGGTTAAACGCTATCGCAAAGTCTAACACTGAGATCCCCTCTTCATTCCTCTCCCCAATTCTGTATCCTCTGTGAACCTCTTCATAGCCTCTACGATCTCCGCCCACATATCCGTTAAGGTCACCTCCGATAATAATTTTCTCTCCCTTACAAAAACCTTGCACTAATCCATCCATGTATTCCCAAAATTGTATTTTAACACTCATCTAATCCTTTGGGGCATGTTTGCGCCAACTATGTTGATAACCTCGTTCTCTAATACCAACTTGATAGATAGGATCCTATCTCCAAATCTTTTGACATCCACTACTTCGTTCCTAAGGTCTCTGTCCACCACTATGCCCACTCCACCCCTCCCGCTTTTGTCTCCCAAGTACCGTAGCTTGAAATCATCTAACGCCTTGGCTTTGTGACCCTTCCATCTTGTTTCTTGAATGCATGCAACATTAAACCTCCTCCTTCGCATAACATCTATCAGCTCCATACTCTTACTCATCAAAGATTCGATGTTCCAAGATGCAAATCTAATCCTATGCTTACGAACAAGATTAGTATTAAAGGACATGATATAAGAAGAAATAAGGGATAATAAAAAAAATATTAGAATCCATGCAAAAGGGATTGGTTGGATAGAATATAGTGTCGGCTGCCTACCTAACGCACCAATATAGGATAAATACTATATAATATATAGATGTAATATGAAAAGCATAGTTAATAGAGTGCAGTGCCAAGAGGTTACTTAATACATTATATACATTATACAGGCGATCCCGTCAAAACAAAAAGTGATAAATCAAAACAAAGTGAGATAAACAAGGCAGAATACACAAGATTCAACTAAAAACAAGACAGGGCGGGATAAACCAAACTACTACACAGTAAATCACACTATACAAAGGAGTACAATAGTGTAATAAAACAATAAGCAAGAAGAGGTAATGCAATACAGAGGTACAATAGTGTATTAAGACAATAGGCAAATAGAGATAACGTACTACAAGGGTGTGTTCCAATCATTTCTTTTTAACCGCATTCCTCACAAAATGACAATCAACGTCAATATGCTTGGTTCTTTCATGAAACATAAGATTACTGAAAATGTAGATGGCAACTTGATCAACATGGTGATAGGTCGATAAACGAGCCCCTTCCTTGGGCTCCCTTCAGATACCTTAATATTTGTGATGCAGATCTGAAGGTGTATTCAAGAAAGAAGGCTGCTGCCTAGCAGCCACGATTTTGCCTTGGTTGGGTTGTTTTGTTTTATTTTAATTCCTTATGTCCTTGTATGAACCGGTTGGTTCAATTTAAGTAGTGTCCAGTCCAGTTGATCTAGTTGATGTTAGTTACTTTGAATTTCTATTTTCAACAGTTAGTTCACATCAGTTTAGAAACCGATTGTGCCTTGTACTCCAAGCACAGGGGGACCTTCTAATTTTGGACCCATGCTGCTCCTTTCTATTATTCTATAAAGCAACCCATGGGAGCATGATAGCCCATGATTTTTACCTCGACCTTTGCTGCTGTTTGCATGTCTGCTTGCTCTCCCATGGAGATTCCTTAGCGTGTGATCGAAGGAGGAAGAGGCTAGTGTTCAATCCAGTCGACTTTTTGCGGTGGGAAGCCCGGGAGGCTGATATCAACTTATGTTCTTCATCCCTACACTGCTCTAAAGCTGATAGAAGATTGTCTTCAACAATCAATCTTCACTGTTGCAAGTTCAGACCTCAAATTCTGGTTAGTTTATAATTCTGACCTTACTTTTTAATTCCATAACCTATATCCCCACAGCTAAATCCCATCATCACTTTGCTTTCCCCTTTGGTCGAACTTCACCCCCTGTGAGAGGACCACTCGATCCAATTCTCTGGTTCATTAGACCATTGGATCTGCTGTTATCTCCCCTTCTCCCTCAACCTGCCCCTGAGATCAATTCCTGCAATTTTCTGCCCTATTTATGAAATCGGTAGGAATATTTTAATCTGCTGATTGCATAGAAAAATCTGTTATTAAAACTATACCTTTATTTCAGACCCGCATCCATATATCCCCGTTCTGTCCCAACCCCTAAGCTGCTAATATTCTGGTTTTCTTCTATTCTGCTTCATACCCATAATCCCTCAGCCTTACTACAACCTGAATATCCCATAAGTGTGTCCTATATCCCTGGTTTAAGATCATGTTTTGGGATTGTTTGAAGCTTTCAAATCTGTCCTACATTAATTTGATATTCTGCCTCCCACTAAGTCTTCTTGGGCAACTACATGAATTGACTAATAACTTCAACAGCAAAAGAAATATCAGGTCTGGTAACAGTAAGGTAAATAAGTTTCCCAATAAACCTCCTGTACTGGTACTTGTCACCAAATTCTTCATCATCATGTGTCCCAAACTTCTAGTGTGGATCCATAGGAGTATCAACTGACTTAGAAACAAGCATACCAGTCTCAAACAAGAGATCTAACACATATTTTCTCTGTGAAACTAATCCCTTTCATACTTTGTAGCACTTCAATACCAAGAAAATATCTCAGGTTACCCAAGTCTTTCATCTGAAAATGCTAATGTAGATGAGCTTTCACCTTTGTAATCCGTGTAGCATCATCCCCAAATATAATAATGTCATTGACATAAACAACCAATACAACCACTCTAGAACCTCGATTTCGAACAAATAAAGAATGATCAGAATAACGTTGTGAGAACCACACCGAGTAACAGTAGAGTTGAACTTGTCAAACCAGGCTCTATGTGACTATTTCAACCCATAAATTGCCTTGTGTAGCTAACAAACTCTGTGTGAATTCTTGCAGCATACCCTGGATGTTGCTCCATATAAACCTCCTCATGAAAATCACCATATAAGAACACATTCTTGATATCCAACTGATATAAAGGCCAGTTGATACAGATTTATCACCAAACTGGGCTTCTTTTATTAGGAATAAGCCTAGGGTTGGGTTATATACATGTTGGGCCTTTGATCCCATGGGTTTTCTATGTAATAGGCCCCCTTTATGGGCCTAAAATATGGATAATTAGGTTGCATACGGGATTAGATGTTCTAGTCCTATACTTAGTTTTATTTTCATGTTTTTAAATCGGTCCAAAGCTGGTTTGAACCAATGGTTCAATTTAAGAAATTTTAGTAGTTTTCTTTTAATTGTTTAGTTGGGCTGGATTATGACTCTATTTTGAGTCTATTTCACTTTCCTAGTCAGTTTAAGTTACCTAATAGGTTAAGGATTGGGTTAGGCCTTTCCTTTTTAGTGTAGACGTCTATTTTTGAGTTTTTATATAAGGTTGTAAGGGGGCAAAACATTGAACACGAATTTGATTAATGAAAAAGCTTTGGCTTCTCTACTCTTCTTCTCCATTGAAGATTTGTCTTGTGCTTGACCAAGGCTGGTGGGATTGATGTTTGATCCAATCGACACCTTGCGGTGTGAAGCCCGAGTGGTTCGAATTTGTTATTTGTTTTCTCTATTGCTGTTACATTCAAGTTCTACATTCAAGTTCTGATTTCAAGAGTGATTCAACATCATCAAGCACTATTCAAGTCTACAACATCACACCAAGTCTAATCCAATCTGTTCTTCATCCACAAGTAAGTCTAAAACTGAAAACCTGCAACTATTCTTCTTCACTTCTAAAAGGTCACATGCAAGGTGATTTTCACGAGAATTCTGCCCAGCCAAATCTAACCGTTAGAACCTGCTAAAATTTTGATCAAATCTTCCTCAAACCCTAAAAGAGACTCGATCCAAATTTCATCACCATCCACTCAGCCGATTGTCTGAAATTATACTTTTACCCCTCTCTCCTATCTCTACTAGGAAACCACCATAACTCCAGATTTAACCATCTGATTTAATTGTAACTTTCAGCATAAATTCCCCTCCATCCTACCCACACTCCAGCTAAATATTAAGCCCTTTCAACCACTTGATTTCTTGCTATTATAAACCCTAGTTCCATCATCTTCCACCTTTCAAAACCCTAAACCTAAAATTGCTGCCAATTCATTCCAGCACACATTCCTCCATCAGAACTTAACGTAACCTTCACTAATAGATTCCCCCATACCTGCCTAGCATAACCAACACCTCAAACCCTAACCCTAACTTTGACCAAAAATCACATTCTGCTCCAATCGAACTAGCAGTTCATATTAGATCCAGGTGTACTGGCTCCTAGTTGGTCTCCTACCAATCTAGGACTACATTACCAGTCTAAATTTACAACAAGATAAGCACACGAACCAAATTTAGAAGAGCAACAGGCGAGACGGTCTCAAAATAATCCACGTCGTGGGTAAGTATAACCCTTTGCAACCTAAGGAGCCTTTAGTCGTTCCACTGTGCCATCGACATATATTCCCCTCCACCCTACCCATACTCCACCTAAATATTAAGCCCATTCAACCACTTGATTTCCTGTTATTATAAACCCTAGATTCCATCATCTTCCACCTTTCAAAACCCTAAACCTAACTTGCTGCCAATTCATTCCAGCATACATTCCTCCATCAAAACTTAACATAACCTACACTAATAGATTCCCCCACACCTGCCTAGCATAACCAACACCTCAAACCCTAACCCTAACTTTGACCTAAAATCACATTCTGCCCCAATCGAACTACCAGTTCATATTAGATCCGGGTGTACTGGCTCCTAGTTGGTCTCCTACCAATCTAGGACTACACTACCAATCTAAATTCACAACAAGACAAGCACACGAACCAAATTTAGACGAGCAACAGGCGAGAAGGTCTCAAAATATTCCATGTCGTGGGTCAGTATAACCCTTTGCAACCTAACGAGCCTTTAGCCGTTCCACTGTGCCATTTAGATTGTATTTAATGGTGCATACCTAGCGACACCAAACAAGATCCTTACCTAGAGGAAAATCCACGAGGGTCCATGTTTGTCTAGACAGCAAGGCATCCATTTCTGTTTGGATAGCCACTTTCCACCCAAGGTGAGACAATGCCTCACCATTGTATTAAATCATGTATACCTAGCTTATTATTTTATATGTTTAAAATAGTAAATCATCCTAGCAACTTCACCTTCATATCCATATACTAGAATAAGTAATACAGAAACATCTCCATGATAGGGCTATGACCACAAAACAGAAAGATTCCCAACCCAATGGTAGGATCGAATGTATTGTAGTACAGCAGGTTATACCACTAACAGTAGAGGTTATAACAGGCCCAAACTTTGGACAACAGTAAGGATATTGGCAATAGTGTAAGGACAAAAAGTGTAGACACAATCCAAGGGCTAGATTGTTCTCCACAGAAGATTGACTGTCTAAGGCAGCTTGCTGCAAGAAAGTAGAAACTAAGTGAAACCTGAGAATCCTAGGTCAGAACACCTTCATATTATCACTAACAGTAGGTAGTGTTTGCAATAAGAAGCCCTAAAATTATCTCTCAAAACGGATGACCAGAACTAAAGTTACAGAAGCTATTGGTCAACTAGCAATAGCAACCGATTGGCACCATGGATGGGGCTCAAACTCCTATCGATTGGAGGGTCAATGATGCTCAATAATACTTTAGAATCTCAGCCACAGATGATGGCTGGATTGGGAGTAATGACTCTTGATCAAAAATAGAAACTGAGGTGCAGTTTTATAAACTTACAGACTCAGGATTTCTAGCTAATGAATAGGCCTGAAATCACTGTCAAAGAGGGGCTGGTAGATGGACAACAGAATACCAGAAGAAGGCCTGAAGTTGATGGCCAGATTGTGATATATCCTGGCCAGAAGAATACTGCCACAGAACTCCAAAACCAGAGCGCCACAGGGAGTTTTGGAACCTTCTAACATCAGCTTCTTGGAGAAATCGATGGATCATACTTTAGGGGATCAACAGCAACTCAAATAACACACGGGGGTGTCTCGGTACCTCTCACAGTAGCACAGGTTGCAGGTCTATAAAATAGCAACTTGAGGAAGAGAAAGGGGGAAGAAGAAGGGGGGGTACAACCAAGGCCTCTGACCTATGGCCTTGGTCAGTCTCTCACTAACTCATGAGGTATCTCACCTCCCACTGCATCTCACAGCATCCATGGCTAAACAATCAAACTTTCTTCATTCATCTAAATCGTGGGTGAGCACTGAAGGCTCTTACAAATATATAGAGTGTTTGTAACACTAACACGAAATAGGAAAGGCTAAAAGAAAGAGTCTCAGGCATGGAGGAACTTTGTACAGCAAGCCACTTAATATAAAAGGAAATAAAATAACTAAAATCTAAGTTGTATCTAATAACAACTCAGCCTTATCCCAACTAAATGGGGTCGGTTACATGGATCTTTACCCTCTAATCAACTCTGTTCGAGGACACACTTGATACAAGTCCTAAGCAATGCATGTCTTTCCTCACCACTGCCACCAGAGTTATTTTAGGTCTGACCTTGCTCTTTTAGCTCCTTCAATCTGAATCAAATCACTCCTCCATACTCCATCCAAAAGCCTTCGTTGAACATGGCCATGCCACCTCAAACAACTTTCCTGTAGCTTATTAAGTATCGGAGCTACAACAAAACAGTCAGCACTAATATGATAATTCCTTACTCTATCCTTCCTAAGTTTGCCACACATCCATCTCAACATCCTCATCTCAGCTACATTGAATTTATCTATATCCTGCTGCTTCTTTTTTTTTTTTTTTTTTTTTTTTTGGGTAGAAAATATTCATTACCAAAGAAGAGAAAAACAGCCTTCACGGAGCAAGGGGAGAGAAGAACAAGCAATACAACATAAAGGAACATACCCAACAAGGAGAGAGTGAAGGCAAGGGATTGGAAAAGAGAAAGGGGGAGACCCCAAGCATCAATAATCAACATATTTCTAGGAATGTCAGCACAACGAACAGGGGAGACAGCAAGCTTAGCTATAACATCAAAGAGAATCGAATCTCAAATCTGCTAGAAGGATCTGGACTTAGAGGTTGACTGCCCAACATTCCGCACCATACATCCTAGCCGGTCGTTTCAATGTTATAAAATGTTCCTTTTAAGTTTTAAAGGAATATGTCAATCACACAACACTTTGAACGCACCTCTCCACTTCAAAAAAAAAAAAAAGCGCAACCTAGTGCACAAGGCTCCCACTACTGCAGGTTCTGGGAGGGGCAAATGTACACAGCCTTACAGCCCTTACCCCCACTTCATGGAGAGGTTGTTTCCAAGTTTTGAACCCGCAAGTTGATGGTTGAAATAGCGCAACTTAACCATTGCGCCAAGGCTCGCCCAACCTTGTTCTCCAACGGAAGCTTGATGGATATAATCCTATCACTAAATCTTTTAACGTCCACCACATCATTCTTTAAATCTTTATCTCCTACTATGCCCCTACTCTACTTCTATTACTTTTATCCCCCCGTATACCAAAGTTTAAAGTCATCCAACTCCTTAGCTTTTTCATACAAGCTATATTAATCCTTTTTCTCCTCATAACATCTATCAATTCTATGCTATTACCCGTTAAAGATCCAATGTTCCAAGATGCTAATCTAATCCTGCGCTTTCGAACTAGCTTCTTTACCTGCACTCGTCCACGATGCGAGATTCGAGAACCCTTGCTTACTTCTCACCATCCGGGAGCAAACATGGCACGTCGCTTACAGGGGACACCCTAGCTAACCCTTGCTCACTATTCACTATACCCGGGACAAAATGTAATGTGTCACTTGCAGGAGAACACCCTAGCATAATGTTGTAAAATATAAGGTACTAGAATTCATGTAAAAAGGGTTTGGCTACGGTTTTCTAGTGTCGGCTGCCAACCTGACGCACCAATCCCCCTCCTTTATCCGAGCTTGGGACTGGCAGCATACACCAGTGGAGTTCTAATAACAACTCAAACTAGCAATTAAATAAATTAGAAAATAGAAGCTAGATGTCCCTCCACGCAGAAACTAGGTGATAACTTCATGGGCTGGAAGTTAGTCCCATGACTGGACTAAAGGCCACCCAAAGGGCTGGTTTGATACTGAATGGCCTTGCTGGGCTTGAAGAGCCTTCTTCTTTCTATCCTCCTTTGATCTACATCACTCCAGCCCCATCCAATAGTGTCTTTTCTTCCATGGGAATCAAGATCTACAAGGTTGAAGGAAGAACAAAAGCACTGGGGCATCGTTCCATACTTTCCACCAAGTGACAGATCTTTCACTAATGGGCTTTCCATTCTGAGTCATTATCCAGGTAAATTTCGGTAGCTTTTCCTAGGGAGTAACTTGGAAAGTTAAAACTCATCCATTTAGTTTGATTTGGGTGTAGTTTGAACTTTGAAAGCTTCTTCAGTTGGATTTCCAATGAAACCAAAATTTTGTAATGCCAAGCTGTTACAAGTCGGGCAGAACAGGTCTAGGTCCTAAAATCCTATGGATGATGGGCTCAGATTATAGAAAGCTCCTAGACTGAATAAATTTAGATAAGAGATCCAAGATTTTTTTTTTTTTTGGGTGTGTGGCCATGCCCACATCTGTAACTGATGTATCCAGACCAGGAACATGAAACAATTGCCATGCATAATGATTGTGAAAGATCCAGCCCAAATCTTTAAAAAAGTCAAAAACTGCAAACCAGATTTACAGATGCAATAGGCTCGATAGAAAGTTCAAAAACATACATTGAAATCGAAGTAAGAAGTAGCAACAAAAAAAAAGAAATACAACTGTCTTTTCAATAACAGACAATTTTCTTAGAGAATATAGATCTAAGTTGACAGATTCAATGTAATGCCATGATAGATTTCAGAATCCTACCCATAAAAGAATCGGATGACTCATAACCAGCAGGTTAAATACCACATATAACGCCCAATCTAAAGGTCACATTACCCCGAAATTCAGACCAGTCGTAAGCAAGGATCAAGAACTCAGTGCCAACCCAGGTTTCAACCAGCCAGAAACCAAAATTTCCCAGGTTTTGGTCGAAACCTGGTATTTTTCAGTGAGAAACTTGAGTTGGTGGTTTCGAGGGCCAGAAATGTGTTTTTTGCTCTGTTTTTTTCTGGGAAGCCTTCTTTTTTTTGCATTTTAAACACAATAAATTAATTATTTTCACACCAAAACAAAAACAAAAGGTACTTGTGGTTTTTACCCAAGTTTACTAGTGTACCCTGAATACGGCTGAAAACATATTCTATTTACTTAAACTATTTACCTCTATTTTTTAAACTAAAATAGAATATTTCTCTTATTTATTTTCACTTTTTTTTAAAATTTCAGCAATTATTTTCTAAAACCAGAAAATTAAAATTAATAAATAGAAACAGTAAAATAATTTTGACACCACCACGCCGTAGATCGGCCACCGGTGTCTAACACATATTAAATTGGTGTCCATCCATGATATCTAATTTACATTTGTGAAAAAAAAAATATGTTGTAGGAAAATACCCTTTATAAAACAGAAAATTAAAAAACTAATTGGCCTACCCAAAAAAAATCCGACTCCGTAAAGTCTTAGATCGGGCCATTGTAGCTAACATATAACAATTTGAAAGAGTTCTACCATGTATTCCCATGTATTGTGCAAAAAAGTTGAGTTTTGGGAAGAAAATACAGTTACCTTTGAGAATCAAGCTTCAAAATCTCTTCTAGGAAACTTGATTGAGGCTGTAAATGCACAAAATGTAGCTTAGGTTCAAAGTTGAGGGAAGAAATCACAGTTTTTGGCCCAAAACACACTCTCCTAGTAGAAACAGGCGACTCCCACTAGCTCTCGGTCGAAACTGCTCGAAATGAGCAAGTTTCAACCGATAAAGGTGATTATATAAGGTGAGTTCCACCATGGTTCAACCCTGTTTCGACTGAAACAGGGTCAAAACCATGTGAAACCAGGTCGAATTTAAAGTCGACCTACATCTCGTCTCAATAGGCTGTGAAACCGTGTTCTTCTTCCATGGTTGTAACTTGTAAGTAACTATCAGTTCTTCAATCCCTCAAAGTAGGATGAAAATCCAACAGACGGATTCCAAGTTATTTATCAAGTAATGAAAATAGAAAGTAAATTCCAGAATTAGAACCAACTGTGTATCTCCAAAACCACATGGCGGATTGACACAATAACATGGGCAGATTCAACACTCCATGAACTGAACATCATATAAAAATTAGTTCATTCCGATAGCTATACGCTCCAAATCTGCAACAACAACAACTCAGCCTTATCCCAACTAAATGGGGCCGGCTACATGGATCCTTGCAAGCACAGAGACTAAAAAGATAATAACAAAGGGAAAGAGCACAACAACATCAGCAGAAACACAATAAATGTAGAGTTGTTAGAATATCTTGTATAGGGGGAGTTCTATCACTGTCTAGTTATAAGACATGACTAAGTTTATTTTTACTTTATTGTCTTATTTCTCCTTACCTCCCTAGGGAGGCTTGTGTAATTTGGAAGACTTAATGAATGAAGCTAATATGTGTGTTGAGAATCACTCTCAACACACACAATCGATTCTCCCATTCTCTTCTCTTCTTCTTCTCTCTTCTCTTCTTCTTCTCTCTTCTCTCCTTCTTCTTCTTCTTCTTGCTGTAAACTTCTTCTCTTACCAGATTCGATCTACCTTTGAGTTTCAACTTGGTATCAGAGCCAACATCTTTGGTTTGAGAGTCGGCTGAGCTCAGTCCTCATCTTCTCCTCTCTTTGGAACCCTATAAATGTAAAGGGGGTTCCATTGGAGGCTGTCTATGTGAGACCTATACTCCTTACAGTCTTGGGAGTGGTATTCTCTAAGTTGGAGAGCGTTTAGGAGCTGCTGAAGGTGACTTGAAGCTATGGAGGAAGACTGGCAAGTTACCGCCAGCTTGTGAAGCTTCTTCTTGGTTCTCCTTCTCTTCTCCACATCTTGGCATGAGACCTATTGGAGTTGCATTGCCTAGGGGTGTTGTTTCAGACCCCAAAGCTCTTGTTTGTTGAAAAAGAAATGCTGCCTTGCTGCTAGATGTTTTGAAGACTTGAAACCAGGCTCTGTTTTCCGCCTGACCTAGGAGTGTCTCGGTTTCGATTCGCCTTTGGCAGCTTGGATGACCTTGGAACTTGTCCCATTTGTGCCGTATGGGAGTGCTTTTTTGAGCCCTAAGAGCCTGCCCTTGAAGGTGGAGGGTCAGACGACTGCTACTGTTTTTTTTCTGCTGCTACACAGGTATCGGCTGCTCTGTTTTTTATGTCTTCTCTGAGGTCTGCTGTATTGGATGGCTGAATGTGATAGTATTACATCTTGATACACTTATTGGGTGTTATGGACTAAAGGTTCTTGGCTACTAGCAGAATTTGGTTTGAGTTATGCAAGTTTTTGCTCTTCATATGCTTGCTGTTTTTTAGGCTTGGCCTCAGCCTTGTGGTTTGGTTGATTTGGGACCATTTTTTGTATTGGTCTGTCTCCTTGTTTTGGGTTGAGTATACTCCCCACTTGCGCAAACAATTTATATTGATTGTTGAAGTGTTTGCCTATTATGTCCACTGTGTCTGGACAAGATTCTGAGGTCAGTGGACCAATTACAGCCGGCAGCCCAAGTGGTGGTTTCCCAACCATGGCTTCCTTTGATAACCCCAACACCCAGATCTCAGTTGTGAAGTTGGACAATACCAACTATTTGGATTGGTCCCGTTCCGTGAAGTTGTCCCTACGTAGTAGGGGGAAGTTGGGGTACATTACTGGGTCTATCACAGCTCCTGCTACTACTGATGCAGGCTATCTCAAGTGGGAGACTGAAAACTCCACTGTCATGACTTGGCTGATCTTTTCCATGAAACCTGAGATAGGTCGGAGATTTATGAGTAAGGAGACTGCTAAAGATATTTGGGACGGTGTATCCAGAATTTTTTATAGAGTTGGAGATTCAACAAAAGTGTATCAAATTCTCCAAAAAATCATTCATATGAAACAGGGTGATAGGAGTATATCTGAGTACTACAACTCTGTTATTAGCTTGTGGGAGGAGTATGATCATTATACCAATCTCCAGTTGTCCAATGCTGAGGATCAGGCAAAAGTCTACAGGAGCCAAGAAAAGGAAAGGATCATTATTTTGCTTGGTAGTCTTAACTTTGAATATGAGCCCCTTCGCCTACAAATCTTAGGGAGGCCTCCCTTTCCATCTCTGGATGATGTGTGCAGTTATTTGCAAAGTAAGGAAACCCGGAGGACCACTATGGATATTGTACCATCAACAGAGAGGTCTGCTCTTGTTTCCAATTCCCAAAAAGACTGGAAAAGTAGGGGGAAAGGCCGTGAGAGATACAAATGTGACCATTGTGGCAAGTTTGGACATACGAAGGACCGGTGCTGGGATCTTCATGGGCAGCCCCCTGGTATGCGTGGTAGTTCATCTCATGCCCGTGGAGGCAAGCGAGGGGGAGCTAAGGCTCATTCTGTGACATCTGAGTCCGAGCCACCTGGACCGCAGCCTGCTCCTGATTCCCTCTCACAGGATGATATTGCAGCCCTACGTCGGTTGATGTCTCACCTTGGAGGGTCAACTACTGGTACTAGCTCTGGAGGGTTGACTACTTCTGCCTCAGCTCTGCAGGTCTCATCTGCTACCCCTACTGCACCCACTTGGATCATTGACTCTGGAGCCTCCGATCACATGACTGGTATGTCCCAGTACTATGATTCCTATTCCATTTGTTCTGGCCGGGACAAGGTAAGGGTTGCTGATGGTTCCCTTTCCTCTGTCTCTGGTAAGGGTAATGTGCGGGTTACTCCTTCTATTTCCCTTGAGTCTGTCCTTCATGTTCCCGACTTTGCTACTAACCTATTACCAATGAGTCACCTAACCAAATCCTTACATTGTTGTGTCACTTTCTTTCCTTTTTATTGTGTCTTTCAGGATTTGGAGACAAAGAGGGTTATTGGCAGTGGGACTGAGAAAGGAGGACTCTATCTTCTTGAGCCACAGTCACCTACTCAATCTACTGCTACAGCTTATGTTTGTGGTCAGCATGACCGGAGTACTTTGGAGTCTGTTATGCTTTGGCATCAACGTTTGGGTCATCCCTCTTTTGTTGTTATGAGGAGACAGTTACCCCACTTGTTTACTTCTTTTCCTGCATCTTATGTTTTTCAGTGTGAATCTTGTATTTTTGCTAAACATTGTCGCACATCTTATCCTTATCGTGGTAATAGATCTACTGCACCTTTTTCCCTTGTTCATACTGATGTTTGGGGGCCTTCTCCTACTACTTCCTTATCTGGTTTTCGTTATTTTGTTTCATTTGTGGATGACTATTCTCAGTCTACTTGGACTGTTTTGTTAAAACAAAAGAGTGATGTTTGTGATGCTTTTAAGGAGTTTTATCACCTTATCAGTACTCAGTTTGGTACTCCCATCAAAATTGTTAGATCTGATAAGGGGGGTGAGTACATGTATGGGGGGCTCCAACAGTTCTTTTCTGATAAGGGCATCATCCATCAACTGGCTTGTGTTGACACCCCACAGCAAAATGGGGTGGCTGAACGCAAAAACCGCCATTTGCTGGAAATCACTAGGGGTCTTCTCTTTGGTATGCATGTGCCTAAGACCTTCTGGTCTAATGCCCTTCTTACCGCTGCCTTTCTTATTAACCGGATGCCAAGTCCACTCCTTGGCTCCAAATCCCCCTTAGCTCTTCTTTCTCCTCAATCCTCAGTTTTTTCCTTGTCTCCACGCGTCTTTGGTTGTGTTTGTTATGTACATGTCAACAAATCAGCCCGTACCAAGCTTGATCCCAAAGCTCTCAAGTGCATCTTCTTGGACTGCTTTGATTCCACTAAAGGGTACAAGTGCTACCATCCTTCTTCCCAAAGGCGATTTCTCTCCAAAGATTTCACCTTCTTTGAGTCTATTCCTTTTTTTTCTTCTTCCCCTCGCCATTCTGTTCAGGGGGAGAGTATTAGCAGTGAACAGAATGCGGATGTCATTCCCTTCGTATCTCCCTTGCCTACCTCCACTTCCCCATTTCTATTTGATATTGGAAAGTACAAAGAAGTGGATGTTGTGGATGATGCTGATGTTGATGGTATTGGTGATGGTGATGCTAGCAAACCAAAGGAATACAAGGGGATAAGATTCAAAGAAGATGGTGCATTCACAAGAGGTGAATGCTTGTGGAAGGAAAAAGGGAAGCAACCATGGTACAAGCGACCCTGCCAAAACCCCTCTTTGGATCTACATCCTCAGTCTCATCCTCTTCAGTCAGGTAATCCCTCTCCTTCTGAATTAGATCTTCCCATTGCTATGAGAAAGGGGAAGAGAACCTGTACTAATCCCATAGCCCAATTTGTTTCCTATGACTCCATTTCTCCTACAGGTGTTGCTTTTCCCACTGCTCTTGAGTCTTCTTCTATTCCCAAAAATGTCACAGAGGCCTTATCCAATCCAAAATGGATGCAAGCAATGACTGAGGAAATGGTGGCTCTAGAGAAGAACAATACTTGGACACTTGTTGATCTTCCCAGGGGGAGAACTCCAGTTGGATGTAGATGGGTTTATACAATCAAGCATAGATCCGATGGTACAGTGGAAAGGTACAAAGCTCGGCTGGTTGCAAAAGGGTATAGTCAGGTGTATGGCATTGACTACCAGGAGACTTTTACCCCTATAGCCAAGCATAACTCCATCAGGGTTCTTCTTTCAGTAGCAACCAATAAAGATTGGCCTATGTACCAATTAGATGTGAAGAATGCATTTCTTCATGGAGATTTAGCAGAAGTTGTGTACATGCAGCCCCTACCTGGTTTTAAGTGTCCCTCAGCTGAAGGGAAAGTGTGTTTGTTGAAGAAAGCTCTCTATGGCCTAAAGCAGTCTCCTAAGGCCTGGTTTGAGAGATTTAGACAAGCCATTCTGAAGAATGGGTATTCCCGGAGTCGAGCTGACCACACCTTGTTTATCAGGAGAGGTAATGGTACAGTTACAGCTCTCATTGTCTATGTTGATGACGTTGTGGTGACTGGGAATGATGTTGCTGAGATGGATAGATTGAAGTCTTATCTGGCTAAACAGTTTGAGATCAAAGACCTTGGAATCTTAAAATACTTCTTGGGTATTGAGGTATCTAGATCAAGGAAAGGGATCAACATTTGCCAAAGGAAATTTGTCTTGGATCTTCTGAAAGAGACAGGGATGATGGGGTGCAAACCAGCCACTTCTCCCATTGATCCGAATCATAAACTTGGTGATGAATGTGGTTCTTCTCTTATAGATGCAAGCAAGTACCAGAGGTTAGTTGGGAAACTAATCTATCTCTCCCTGACTCGACCAGACATCTCTTATGCAGTTGGAGTGGTGAGTCAGTTCATGCATGCTCCCAGGGGTGGACATCTGGATGCAGTATATCGCATCATCAAATACTTGAAATCCTATCCAAGAAAGGGCCTTCTATTTGCCAGGCATGACCATTTGTAGATTGAAGGCTACACAGATGCTGATTGGGCTGGTTCAGTCTCTGACAGGAGATCTACTTCTAGGTATTGTACCTTCTTGGGTGGTAATCTAGTTACCTGGAGGAGCAAAAAACAACCAGTTGTTGCTCGATCTAATGCTGAGGCCGAATTTAGGGCCATGGCCCATGGAGTATGTGAGCTTATATGGCTAAAACGACTTCTTCACGATTTGAGCTTTGAAACTGAAGGGCCAATGAGACTTTATTGTGACAACAAAGCTGCCATAAGCATTGCCCATAATCCGGTTCAACATGATCGAACTAAGCATATTGAGGTCGATCGTCACTTCATCAAAGAGAAGTTGGATTCTGAGTGCATTTGTACTCCCTTTGTGAAGACAGGTGATCAAGTAGCAGATATCTTCACCAAGGGTCTCTCTTCTAGTCTATTTAGTACTCTATTGTGCAAGCTGGAATGTATGACATTTATTCTCCAGCTTGAGGGGGAGTGTTAGAGTTGTTAGAATATCTTGTATAGGGGTAGTTCTGTCACTGTCTAGTTATAAGACATGACTAAGTTGTATTTTTACTTTATTGTCTTATTTCTCCTTACCTCCCTAGGGAGGCTTGTGTAATTTGGAAGACTTAATGAATGAAGCTCATATGTGTGTTGAGAATCACTCTCAACACACACAATTGATTCTCCCATTCTCTTCTCTTCTTCTTCTCTCTTCTCTCCTTCTTCTTCTTGCTGTAAACTTCTTCTCTTACCAGTTTCGATCTACCTTTGAGTTTCAACTATAAAAGCCACGTAAAAGGGGTCAGCAACATTTATCAAGGTCCTTCAAGTAGATCATGACCATGCCACTTCAAACGACGCTCTAATAGCTTCTCCTGAACACACTCCAAATTAGCAATACACGGAAATAGCAACTTGTGATCAAAATTAGTACCTAGCAGGAACAACCAATCCATAACTCAGATCACTCCCATATAGTAGTCGATGGAAGGCCATGTATTATGGAACAATACTCAAAAAGTCATCATGATATGATGGCTGGATGAATCAATAACAGTACCTTCACTACCACAGATCAGAAAACATAAACCATAGGCTTGTTTCAGTTAATACAGAGGTGACAAGCAGCATATAAGATGACTTCCACAGGCTTTAATCGACATCAATAAAATAATAATAAACTTGGAACAAAGATGCTCTGCATACCTCAGTTTCAGAACCAGAAAAGAGAATAGAGAAGAAGAAAAGGACTGATATGACCTGGAACCCAAGGCTTCAACCAGTATCTCACCAGTCTATCCAAATTCACACCAGATCTGTTAGAGTTGATAGTAGATATGTATCAGGGGTAGTTCAGGAACTAGACTTTGGACTAGTTGCCTTATTATGTATTTTAACCTTTTTATGTCTTTTTACCTTTTACCTCCCTAGGGTGGTGGATGTAATACTTTTAGTAGTTCTATTGGAGTAATATAGATGTGTTGGAGAAGTTACTCCAACACACAACATTCCCACCGAAATACACTCTTCTTCCCTCTCTTGTCTCCTCCTTCTTCCTCCTCCATCTCTAACATCTTCCTCCTTTCTCCCTTGCTTCCTTAACCTAAAACTCAACTTGGTATCAGAGCAGTTGGTTTGAGAGTCGTATTTAGCCTCTTTCTTCTATTCTTTTTCTTCTCTTTGGAATCCTAGGATTCAAAGGGTTTCAAGGAGCAGTCACCAATGTAAAAAATCTGGTATAGGAGTATGAAATAGGTTGAAAATAACCTACTCAGATGTTTGAAGATGCTCTTTGAGCTTTGTTGAAGCTCTTGTGAAGTTTTGAAGCCATTCCATCCACTCCAACAGTTACCGCCAGCCTCAGCTTGGAGTTCCTGGTTCTCTCTCACTCGGCCTAAGTTTCAGCCTTGGAATGGCTCAATAGGATCGCCTAAGGGTGCTCTTTTCATCCCATCTGGTCTCCTTTGCAGCTTGACAGCTCTGTTTGAGCAGTGCTCTTTTTCGTGGGATCTCTATTCCTGCTCAAGTAATATCGTGACTGCAGTTTGTCTGTTCCTCTTGCATTTGGACTGCCATGTGTTACTGTCTTTGTTGAGAAATGCTTAGAACCAGCCTGTGTGAGGTGCCTAAGCTTGTTTCAGTTGTGTTATCCCTTAGTGGATGCTAGGGTGAAGCTCTTTCCTGTGTTTTACTTGCTGGATTTTTTTCTGCCTTTTTTGGAATCCTTATTTGGGTAGAGTGTGTACTCCCCACTTGAATCGATATTCTAAGGTATTGTCAAGATGGCTGAATCTGAGACTTCTGGACTTGGTGTGGCTGATTCACAGCTTATTCCTTCTTCCACAGCCCCTCAATTGGTCTATGAAAGCACACATTTACAGATTTCCTTTGTGAAACTTGATGGCACCAATTACTTGGACTGGTCACATTCGGTGAAGCTTTCCCTTAGGAGCAAAGGGAAACTTGGGTACATCACAGGTGCTATCAAGGCCCCAGAGCTGAGTGCGCCTACTTATGAGAAATGGGAGACTGAAAACTCTACAGTCATGAGTCATGACATGGTTGATCTTCTCCATGAAGCCCGAGATTGGGAGAAGATTTATAAGAAAGGAGACTGCCAAGGCCATCTGGGACAGTGTCTCTCAGACCTTTGACAGAGTAGGTGACTCTGCCAAGGTCTATCAGCTTCACCAAAAGATTCACTCCATGAGGCAAGGGGACAGAACTATCTCTAAGTACTACAATGCCTTCCTTAGTCTTTTGGAGGAGTATGACCACTACAGAGATCTCCATTTGACCAACCCAGAGGATGAAGCAAAGGTGTATCAGACCCTTGAAAAAGAGTGGGACTTCTCTTTACTTGGTGGTCTGAACCCTGACTATGAGCCCATCAGACTCCAACTTTTAGGCCGGTCTCCTCTTCCATCTCTGAGTGAGGTCTGCAGTTACCTACAGAGTGAGGAGACTCGGCGTGTTACTATGGACCCAACACCAGCATCATCTCATGAGAGGTTAGCTCTCAATTCCAGTTCTTTCCGAGACACCCGTGGAGGTGGTAGAGGCCAAGGGCCCAACCGTGAGGCAACCAGTGCAGTGGAGACAGTTGGTGCCAGTGGAGTTGGGAGAGATAGGTTTAAATATGATCACTGTGGGAGAAGTGGGCACACCAAGGATAGGTGTTGGTCTCTTCATGGTCGTCCTCCCAGCACAAGTGGTCGTGGTGGTCGTAGAGGGGGAGCTCGGGCTCACTCCGTGATGACTGAGGCAAATGCTACACAGGATGATCCTGTTTTGGTTGATACAGTTCGCCGGATTATATCCCAATTGAGCACATCTCCTACATCTACTGTGGCCAGCTCATCTTCGTCCTCAGCCTTGCAGGCCTCCACTACAGCTTCTATTGCAGCCCAGTCTTGGGTCATTGACTCTGTTGCCACTGACTACATGACTGGTACGTCCTATAATTATGATTCCTATACCATTTGCTCTGGTAAGGATAAAGTTAGGATAGCTGATGGATCCCTTTCCTCCATATCTGGTAAAGGTAGTATCCCTGTTACCTCATCTATTTCCCTTACTTTAGTTCTTCATGTTCCTAACCTTACTGTTAACCTTTTATCTGTGAGTCACTTGACTAAATCTCTCAACTGTTGTGTCACCTTTTTTCCTTCTCACTGTCTTTTTCAGGATTTGGTGACGAAGAGGATTATTGGTAGTAGACGTGAGGAGAAAGGCCTTTACTTTTTTTATCCTGGTTTACCCACAGCTCAGTCCTATGTGTGTGGACGTGATGATAGTAGTTCTGTGGAGTCTGTTATGGTACGGCATCGGCGTCTTGGCCATCCATCTTTTGTTGTAATGAGGAAACATTTGCCTCACTTATTTTCTTCTGTTGCTTCTTCTCATGTCTTTCAATGTGAACCATGTATGTTTGCCAAACATTGTCGTTCCTCTTATCCATATCATGGTAATAGAACTGCGGCTCCTTTCCATATTATACATACTAATGTTTGGGGACCTTCCCCCACTACTTCTTTATTTGGCTTTCGTTACTTTGTGTCTTTTGTTGATGACTTTTCTCGTGCTACTTGGACTGTTCTTATGAAACATAAGAGTGATGTTACTGCCTCTCACAGCATCTGCTTCACACAGAACATTGCAGCAGCAACATAACTTTCAATAGCTAAATCATGGCCTTCTCCAGCCCCTTCTCTTTATTAAATAACGAAGCAACTAATACAAGAACAGAAACTTTTAAAAATAGAAATTATTATGTGGCCTGACAACAACATACTTAAAGGAAAAGTAAAACACCCAACTTCCAATGCAAGACTCAACTTAAGAGGTTCTTAATGGGCCTAGATGGTGCAAACCCAGGTTGGAATAACCCTTATTGGGTTGCTTGTGGGCCCACCCAAACAAGAAAACACTCAAGTCCAAATTTAAGTGGCAAAACAGTAAATAATTCAATGTTTACCAAGAGGGTGGCAATTCTGTAAAAAGTTGAAGTCAATAAGGGAGAGGCAGAAATGTAATTTAAACAGACTTTAAAAAGCTATTGGGTAGGAACAAAGGCAGTACACAAAAGGAATTTGATTTATAAATTTAGGACTAACATGGAAGAAAAAAAAACTAAAGGATAGAAGGGGCTATTGACCTTATGGAAGAGCCATGGGCAGACCTAAAATGACCTTAGGAGAAGTGGTGGGGAAAAGACATGCATAGCTTAGGCCTTGTATCAAGTATGACCTTGAATAGAGCTGATTGGAGGGCAAGGATCCCTGTAGCCGACCCCATTTAGTTGGGATAAGGCTGAGTTGTTGTTGTTGTTGTTGTAAGAGGTTAATGTTGTTAGAAATCAGAACTAACTAACCAGCAGACGATAGAAGAAGAAGAAGAAGAAGAGAAGCACACTGCCGAGAGAAGAAAACAGCAGCCTGTGATAGAAGAAGATAACTTCTATCGCAAGCCTTGGGTTCTATTAATAATAAGGTCAATCTAATTAAGGTAAGCTGGTTAGGGGTTTATTAGAAACTTACCCCTAAGCCCTCACCTATTACATCTTAACAAATAAAGACTTAAAAAATAGAAATTTACATAGAACCCTAAAGATCAAAACTAGCAATGACAAAACTGCCCCTAATTCTCAACACTCCCCCTCAAGCTGGAGCATATAGGTCTCCCATGCTCAGTTGTCACAACAGGTGCGAGAATTAGGAGCAAACAAAGATTTGGTGAAGACATCAGCTAGCTGATTTGAAGACGAAACAAACGGAGTCTCAACTAGCTTTTTCAAGACAGCATCACAAACAAAGTGACAGTCCACCTCAATATGTTAAGTCCACTCATGGTAAACAGGGTTACTAGCAACAAACGTACAATAACCGGTAGTGGAACGATGATCACTTGTCGATCCAGCCCAGTCTGCATCAGAATAAGCAACCAGATCCATATGTCGATTAGGACGATAAATCAATCCTTTACCGGGAGCACCCTTCAAATAACGAAGGATACGAATGGCAGCATCCCAGTGAGCCTTCTGAGGAGTTTGCATAAACTAGCTCAGAATGCCAACAGCAAACGAGATGTCTGGTCTCGTGACAGTAAGGTAAATCAACTTCCCAACTAAACTTCTGTATTGGTGCACATCATTGAGGGGATCTCCATCATCTACACCAAACTTCTGATGAGGATCCATGGGAACATCTACTGGCTTGGACGCAAGCATGCCAGTATCAGATAAAAGATCTAAAACATACTTCCTTTGAGAAAGACTGACACCCTTCTTGCTTCTCATAACCTCAATGCCACGAAAGTAATGAAGGTCACCTAAATCCTTGGTTTGAAAGTTCTGTTGTAAGTAAGCCTTTACCTCAGCAATGTCTGACACATCATCACCAGAAACAATAATATCATCAACATATACAACCAGAATAACCAACTTGCCACCACAACGACGAACAAACACATAATGATCAGAGTAACACTGCGAGAAACCGCACGATACAACTGTGGCACTGAACTTCTCAAACCATGCTCTAGGAGATTGTTTGAGGCCATAGACTGCTTTCTGCAATTTGCACACCTGAGTACTAGTCTCCCCCTGAGCAACATACCCAGGAGGTTGCTCCATATACACCTCCTCATGAAGATCACCATACAAGAAGACGTTTTTAATATCGAACTGAAACAAGGGCCAATCAAAATTAACTGCCATAGAAATAAGTAGGCGAACAGAATTCAGCCTAGCAACAGGAGAAAAGGTCTCAAAGTAGTCCACACCATAAGTCTGTGTATACCCCTTGGCAACCAAACGGGCTTTAAGCCACTCAACAGAACCATCCGAAAGGTATTTGATTGTGTAAAGCCATCGACACTTAACAAGTTCCTTTCCAGGAGGCAGATCTACCAAACTCCAAGTGTGACAAGATAAGAGAGCATCCATTTCCACATCCATAGCCTTCTTCCAACCAGGAAGACGAAGAGCCTCAGTATGATTTTTGGGAATAGGGTTGGAAGACAAGGACAAGGCAAAATTATGAACAGAAGAGGGTAAGTGAGAAAGAGACACATACTTATCAACAAAATATAAAGCAAAATACTTTTGAGTGCAAGAGCGAGTACCTTTACGCAAGGAAATAGGTAAATCATCAGTTGAAGAAGAAGGTGGAGCTTCACTAGACGAAGAAGTTGGCAGAGGTAGTGAAATAGGTGGAGCCGTTGGAACCTCTTCCTGTGGTACTATCCTGTCGCGCCGTTGATAAACCTGCAATGGAGGTGTAGGGAATGGGATAAGAGCAGGGACAGGAGGAGGAGTATCAACAAGCCACTCATCCTCAGAGACAGAGGAGGAGGAAGAAAAATAAGAACGGTCCTCAAAGAAGGTGACATCAGCACTTACAAAATACCTATGGGTGACAGAGTCATAACACTTGTACCCTTTCTGGGTACAAGAATAACCAAGAAAAACACACTTAGTGGACCAGGGAGAGAGTTTATCAGAATGAGCATGTAGATTGTGAACTAAACAAATACACCCAAAAACACGAGGAGGTAAATGAAAACTGGGCTGACCAGGAAAAACAATGGAAAAGGGGGACTTGTCGGCAAGAATAGAAGAAGGCATTCAATTAATCAGATAACAGGCAGTAAGCACCCCTTCACACCAAAATTGCTTCGGGACATGCATATGGAACATTATAGTGCGGGCAACCTCAAGTAAATGTCTATTCTTACATTCCGCCACCCCATTTTGTTGTGGAGTGTAGGAACAACTAATTTGGTGAATCATTCCATGAGAAACACAAAAAGCAGAAATATCACGCTGAACATACTCCAAAGCATTATCAGAACGAAAAATTTTAATAGGCAAACCAAACTGAGTTTTTATTTCATTATAAAAATTTTGGAATACAGATATATAATCGGAACGATCCTTCAAGAGGTATAACCATGTGAGACGAGAATGGTCGTCCACAAAAGTGACAAAATACATGAAACCACTCTGATTCTTAACACGGCAAGGACCCCAAATATCCGAATGGACTAAAGAAAATAAAGACAAACTACAAGCAATAATACGAGAAGGGAAAGAGGCACAATGATGTTTTCCCAACTCACAGGTTTCACACTCTAACCGAGACACAGACTTAAAAGAAGGAAATAACAACTTTAACCTAACTAAAGACAAATGACCTAAACGACAATGTCACTGGAACGGATATACCCCTCCAACAGAAGCAGCAGCGGCAGACGAGGCAGAAGCACCATGATCAAGGTAGTAGAGGCCATCTTTTTCACACCCTCCACCAATCTTCTTCCTCATGTGAAGATCCTGAAAAACACAATAAGAAGGAAAGAAAGTCACAAAACAATGTAAAGCTTTAGTTATTTGACTGACAGAAAGAAGATTCAACGGTAGCTGAGGGACATGTAACACAGATGAGAGACTCATGGAAGGAGTGGGTGAGATGGTACCATGCCCAGAAATTGGAGTAGAAGAACCATTTGCAAGAATAACAGGTGAAGAGGAATGTGTATGTGAATAAGTGGTAAATAAAGATGACTCACCAGTCATATGAGCAGAACCCCAGAGTCAATAATCCAGGATGGAGTAGTAGTGGTAAGAAGAGCAGGTGTACCTGCATGAGCTAAAGTTGCAAAAGAAGATGAGGGACCAGTGGATGTAAGACTGGATGTCTCCAAGTGTTGTAAACACCGCAATATCTGAGAGAGATCATCACGGTGAGGAGTTGTAGTAGAACCACTCCCTGAAAGGGAAACCTGTGGAGAATCACTATGGGCAGCACCATCACTACCTCCTTCAGACGCTGCATGATTGGCAGATTGAGGTGCCCAATCGAGTTTGCATGCTTGTCCCAACTCCCAACAAAAATCAACCGTGTGACCAGTTTTACCACAATGAGTACACTTCCGAAAAGGTTTATCACCTGACTGACCATCAGTGCCACGACCACCATCACCACCACCACGTCCTCCCCCTGAGTTACGTCCACGACCAGACACAAAGGCAGAATTCTCCTTGGGAGTAGAGTCAGTTTTTCCAGGAGAAGAGATACGGTGAAGGCAGGAGAACGTGTCAGCAAGAGTGGGGACAGTTTCTCCAGCAAGGATATGTCCCTTGACAGACTTCAAATCAGAATCTAGTCCAGCCAGAAATTTAGACACAAAAAATTCATTCCGCTGTGCTTTTAATTTGTCAATATCGGTGGTGAGGGGCTGAAAAACATTTAATTCCTCTACAAGGCCTTTAAAGGTGCTTTAGTAGTCTTGGAGAGGCTTGTTGGACTGCCGGAGCTGAAAAAGTTTCTCATATAAGTCATAGACTCGATTCATATTTTTCTCCTGTGAATAGGTATCCTTCAAATCATCCCACACACCTTGAGCAGTGATGTGAAACATCACGTTGGCAGCAATCTCTGGTTCCATGCTGTTCCATAACCAAATCAAATTAATGGCATTGTCTGGCATCCAATCCTCATAATCTTTTGAATGAGAGGTAGGTGGACCGGAGGTAAGATACTTGAGTTTTTTCTTAGCCATAATGTAAACCTTCACACCTTGAGCCCATAACAAATAATTCGAACTCTTTCAGCTTGATAGAGGTAATAGTGACATTAAAATCGTTGGTTTGAGATGTAACCACTGGATTATTTTTATTCTCTCCCATAGCACCAAAAAGGGAAAAATAAAACCAGCCAAATAAAAGTACCACAAGGGAACAGCTAGCCAACAAAGGGGACAGCAACCATACACAAACAAGACACTAGCTGTTGCAGAATTCCAGAGTAATAGGCAGCAGAGAAAGCAAAAAATAAAGGAGGCCCAATCTCAAGCAGGGTAGAAGCCTGGAACCAGCAAAACCATCCAAACAGGGAACTTCCGGCAGTAATAGGAGTGATTTTTCAGAACTTATAACCAGCAGGGTGAAAAAGCCTGAAAAAGAGATCAAAGCTAGTACCTGGATAGGAGAATGAAATACCAAAAAATCAGCCTGAGCAAACAAGTGAAACAGACACAGGGAAGCCAACTGTAGGGCTCATAAGTGCTCAGAAAACAGAGCATCCGCAGGTGTGAAGAAGAAACCCAGAAGCACTCGATCAAATCACCAGAACTGGATAAAAAAAAACAAGTCAAGTCTTCCTCTAGGTGGGTACAAGCAGCCCTCAAAAAATCAGAACCAGAAGATACACAAATCTGAAAGAAATCTCTTGTTTCTATTTTCTGAAAATAGAAGCATAACCAGGAATTCCAGAAAAATAGGAACCTTCCATCCTTCAATCGAATCTTCAAGGGATGGTCTCCAAATCACCAACTACTATCACAACTAAGCACTCCATTCATGTTTATATGGAGTCTTCAATCCATCAACAAAAACAGAAGCAGTAATAGGTGTCTGAACACCAGAGAACCAAAACTGAGAGAGGGATCAGTAGAAGGAGATGAAAGAAGATCCTTCAGCTGATCAGTGTAGCTCCGATACCATGTTAGAAATCAGAACTAACTAACCAGCAGAGGATAGAAGAAGAAGAAGAAGGGAATAGAGGAAGAGAAGCACACTGCCAAGAGAAGAAAACAGCAGCCTGCGATAGAAGAAGATAACTTCTATTGCAGGCCTTGGGTTCTATTAATAATAAGGTCAATCTAATTAAGGTAAGCTGGTTAGGGGTTTATTAGAAACTTACCCCTAAGCCCTCATCTATTACATTTTAACAAATAAAGACTTTAAAAATAGAAAATTACATAGAACCCCAAAGACCAAAACTAGCAATGACAAAACTACCCCTAATTCTCAACAAATGTCAATATGGAAGGGTAAAATTGGAAAGTGGGTAAATAAAGCAGAAGAAACAAGATTCGTGGGAAGGGGTGATTGATTATCTTCTTCCTTTGAACTCAACCAGAACCCAGTGGAAGAGGAATTAGTTCGAGCCTCAAGATCTACTTCACAAGGAACCCAATCAACCTGAAACTGGGGCTAAAGAATCGCAACCTCTGTATCTCATCGAAGCAACCAATAACAATCCCAACAGATAGCCAACTGAAAAGTTCAAATATTCTGCAACCCTTGACCTGGCAGATAGATTCAGGGACTCCCTAGTTGCTAGTCTGGTTCTCAAGATTGGAGGAACTCTAGGATCTAATTTTCTGGGGTTTGATTCTCCCTACGATGAGGAACAAACACACTAGATCTGAGAAGGAAAGGGGAAAGAATAAGGGAGATGAATACAGTCCTTGCAGACTGCTGTCACCGCCAGAACAGAATAGGAAAGACACAAAATAAAGGAAATCGCAGGAGAAGGGGAGAGGAGGAAGAACTGAAGAAGTAGGGTCACACTGAGAAGGGATGAAGAAGAATAGAAGAAGGGATACGAAAGGGGGGAGGAAGCTCGCACAAACATCATACGCCACGCAGGCACAACCAAACTCGGTTTTCAATTCATCTTTTCAATCTGCCCAATGAATTAGGTTACAAGCATATATATAAAAAAGAAATCAAGTGTTTCCTAATTGAAGTCTGTTAGGAATCAGAACTAACTAACCAGCAGAAGATAGAAGAAGAAGAAGAAGAGAATAGAGGAAGAAAAGCACACTGCCAAGAGAAGAAAACAGCAGCCTGAGATAGAAGAAGATAACTTCTATCGCAGGCCTTCGGCTCTATTAATAATAAAGTCAAACTAATTAAGGTAAGGGTTAGGGGTTTATTAGAAACTTACCCCTAAGCCCTCACCTATTACATCTTAACAAATAAAGACTTAAAAGATAGAAAATTACATGGAACCCCCAAAGACCCAAAATAGCAATGACAAAACTACCCGTAATTCTCAACAAAGTCTAAAACAGAAATAGAATTAAAATCCATCTCCTAATTACTTCCTAAAACTTAGACTAATAAAAATAGAAACTCAAATTAGAAATTTCCCTACATGTCTATAATTGCACAAAATAAAAGATTACATATCTTTCTTTACCAAATATCCTACTCCACCAGAAGAAGGATGGGACCCTGTTCATCTTGGTTTGGGTTCTCAAACGGGTTAGTCCCGGCCCATGGAACAGCTCCTGCATCACCAGAACTGGCCCATTAAATGGGCCTAATATGAATCATTAAAAGACTTTAACTACTGGGCATTATGGGCCTTTGAAGGCTGGAGCTCGATAGGCCTTTAGCTGCTTGTCTTCAAGGCTAAAGCATGGCTGGAAGGCTGGGCTTATGGGGCTTAAAGCTGGCTGTCTCACTGGGGTTTAAGGGCTGGCCCTTCTTCTCTTCCACCTCCTTCGATCTACATCACATGTCCTATCAGAAAATGAAGAAATTAAAACACCTAAGACATGATATAGATAATCCACTAGCGTAGTTGGTTGGAGCCTTGTGCGGTAGCTTCTCCCAGGAGGTCTCGGGTTCGAGCTTCCGGTCCTCACCTTTCCCCCCCCTCTTGTATCCCCTTTGTCCCCCCCCCCTTCGATTCCCCTTTGTATCATCAAAAAAAAAAAACACTTGAGTAGTTCTTGCACTGATGGAGTTTCTATTACCTAAGGGATTAGGGTTAGAATTCCTTGAGTTTTCCAGAACTGCAGGATAGGAACCAAAAAACCAGATTCAAGAGAACTCAAATAATTTAATGAAAACAAGTCTGACGGGTAGATCACCCTGATCAAATGGCCTATGTATCATGGAGAATGTCTCAGCAAGGTTGGATGGAAATCTGATGAATGGATTTAAACACATGCAAGGAAACTGAAATAGATGCAGGGGTTTTAATGGTTCAAATCTGATTTCAACAATGATCCAAACCAATGATTAAACAGTGAATAGCAATCAGAATTCATGAATTAATAAATTTTTTAAATCTGGGTTCAAAGAAGTAACGTAGAAGTAGCGTTTCTGGAAATCGATTAAGCTGTCAAGGTTTTGAAATATGAACTGAAATTAGAAAACTGAACAGTAATCAGAATCAGAAAAGGGAAATTCCTCCCATGCACAGGCTGTGTTTGGAGTCTCCTGAACTGACTTGGAAACTGTCAAAGGAAAGCAAACTCACTTAAATCAGGTCTGGACTTATAGAGACCAAGTCCAACCTGTTTAAACAACTTAATAATAAGAAAATAAAGAAAATAAGGCTCCCAAAAGAGACACGATTTCTGGTTAATTTGGTGAACCAGACCTGAACCAATCTTGAACCATGGGTTCAGTTTGAATAAAAAAAATGGTTTCAATAAAAAAACAAAACAAAAGGCAAATAAAGGCCCTGGTATTCATACTGCTGCAGGTTCTGCATCAAATCCCTAAGACTAGACTTCTTCGAGTACTTAAAATAAGATCATGAATACTAGACATCACTTCTAATCCAATGTATCATTATATTTTGGCTCAAACTGGTATCTTTGAAAGATCAAAAGATTAGATAGCTGATGGAAATGCTTCAGCCCATTGGCCAATTTACTATTAGGAAGTCAATCCAGATATTTTTACTTTGCTATTGTCTGTGTTTAGCAGAGGGGGCACACACTGATGAGAGTTTTAAATTTTGTCATCAGCTTCAAAATACTACGTTTGAGTTTTGGGTTCAATATAACAAAATAGTGTTAGCATTGGTTGTTAGTAAATTATAAGGGTCTAGTACGGTAGTTACTCAAATTCTGTTTCTCCATTTTAGGAAGTGTTACGGTGATTAGGAAAAAATTAAATGAAGAGTTACTATTAAGTTGCAAAGCAATGCAAAAAACAATTAAAAGAGGGGGGAGGCAACATCCAAAGCATGTACATGATGATTTTAATTATTGAATGAAATTTGGGAGCTGAGTTATTGCTCTACTTCTTCTCTTCATATGCTCTGAGCTATGTGAGAAGCCCCGTTTAGTAATAGCTAAACACTAGAAGGGCACTTTCTTGGACCTAAACATCAATCGTCCTTTTCCTACTTAAATTAATAGCATCTACCACTTCATTTTTCTACTCAAATCAGATAGCATCTACTACTTTGGTCACTTTTTTGAGTTGTTCAAGTAGAGGTGTAATTGCAAACTCAAAACTCCAGTTGATTCTTTGTTGTAGAAAGCCGGCAACACTCAAAGCATCCTTTACTGTTAAGAGATAGCTATACTTGATGCATACTTCAGTACGTAACAAAGTAACAGAAACCAATACCTGGGACTCTTTCAAGGAGGAAGCGCGACCGTCTAAGGGCATCGGCAATCTCCCTCGGAGTACTCAGTCGAAAAAGATTATTGAGATCTTTGTACTCAAATACGGCCGGGATGCCATAGCAACCGACAAAAAGAAGCAGCCCTCTAGCGTCCATGCTATGAGCCTTGGAGACACCACCTTCACTGATCAGCCTCTTCCTCCAAGCAATTGCTGCGATCTCAGCTTCTTCCTTGACCAAAGGATCAATCTCATTCTCGACACAGCCCGAGAGGAGAAAGAATTCCAATATGAGTACGGAGGCCTGCCGCGCGGGAATCATCGGAGAATCCCTGGTAAACGCTTTGCTACCCTGGAGATAAAACCGGCCAATGCAGTCCAAGACGAGCTTGGCAGGGTTGGGGGCACGCTTAAGAGCTGCGGGAGCTTCTTCACGGAGTTTAGCAACGTCTGACAGACAATTAGCGATGTATTTACGTAGGCCACGACTACCCATCGTCTCACAGAGCGACTCAAGTTCGGAGAAGGGGGAGTTCTTGGCCGTTTCACTACTGAGCGACAAGCCTTGCGCGAAATCTCGGCTAGAAAACCTGGCCGAATCCGAAAGGGCTGAATTAGCAGAACCGGAAGCGGGGGCATCTGCTGCAGAGACAACCTCCAGCGGCAGTGGCAACGGAAGCTGCAGTGGAGTCACGTGGTCCGTATAAGCCCGCTTAATCCTCACATCGATGGCATTTTGGATGAAATCCAGATGCTTCTGCAAGTCATCCCAACAGCACCCAAACATAGACATAGCGGAGGAAAGACCCCGCAGCTCATCCACCTCTTTGAGAAGAGAAAGCTCCCTTCTTTCCTCCTCGAGGAATCGTGCATCTGCGGTTGCTATTGGCTCTCCTCCTTCCTGCTTCCCAAGTGCTGCCGAGTCAGACGACGTTGCTGCCATGGGGAATTGCTGCCACGAGAAGACGATTACAGCGTGCGTTAGAATAGGCTCTCGGCTCTCCTTCCTCTTTAAGAACGGCACGACACAACACAACACAGAATTCGACTCTCTCTCTCTCTCTCTCTCCTAGCCAAGAACGTCCAAACAAAGGATCCTTGGCTGTGTCGTTGCTGTAAATATACAGAGAAGGTAAATTGCGTTGCAGGTCGCTAACTAGGGTTGTAATCGGACCGGATGTGTTGCGTTTTTTTTTAAACCAACCCAGAACGGTCCGGTCCGAAGTTATAAATAAATCTGTTCGAATTAAGGCTGCTTTGGTATGCTTTCCGTTTTAATTTTGGATTGTTTTTAATTTAACTATCACCTGTTTTTTGGGTAATAAATTAACTATCACTTTATGCTTCTAAAATATTAAATAAATAAGAAAATAATTATTTTTTTTGTAAGAATAAGAAAATAATTTTAAAAACAAACAAACACGATACCCCTCGTATGAAAATCTCCCATATTACATGAAAAAAATGGAAAACATATTAACATGCATAGAAAAATCATGAAATTTATACCGACCTACTTAGAGGAAGAAAGTCAATGCGTGTCCATGGATCCCCGTTTATCAAAAAAAAAAAAAAAAAAATGTGTGTCCATGGAAACATAAAAATCCGACAAAAAATTACATTTTTTTTTTTTGGGGGTAGAAAACAAAATCTTACATAACATCATAAGGTATGAGGACACTATTCTGACCATTATGACATCATAATAAATCAAATTATAAATAAAGGGTGCAACTTGTTGTCTCCAAGTAGTGAACTAAGAAGTTGTACCCTTCTTTTAATTGTCATTGTACCAAAAAAAAAAAAACTTCTTTTAATTGTCCATTGTCTTATTCTTAAAAATTATTTATTGTAATATTTAATATAGGGGAAAAAATAATTTTTAAAAAGTTCAAAGTCATTTAATGCAATATTTTAATTATGTGTTTATATTTTACCATCAATATTGACACTTCTTTTTTTTCGTAAACAATATTGAAACTTTAAGTGGGCAAAAAATAAAGTTACAACTTTTTAGTCCACAATTTTGGTTACAATAAGATTTTCCTATAAATAAAATACCAAACGAGTATTAAAAATTACAAAAGATTGTAGAACATCAATAAGTAATATAATAACACTCCATACAAATTTTAAAAAAATCCATATGGATCCTTCCTATGATCTATTTGGTGAAAGAAGTTGTAACCTTATTTTAATTGTCTCTTGTCTTATTCTTAAAAGTTTTTTATTACAATATTTAATGTAGGAGTAAAAAATAACTTTAAAAAGGTTGAAAGTCATTTAATGCAATATTTTAATTATGTGTTTATATTTTACCACCAATATTGACACTTTTTTTTTCGTAAACAGTACTGAAACTTTTAGTGGGTAAAAAAATAAGGTTACAACTTCTTAGTTCACAATTTTGGTTACAATAAGATTTTCCTATAAATAAAATATCAAACGAGTATTAAAAATTACAAAAGATTGTAGAACATCGATAAGTAAAATAATAACAGCCCATAAAAATAAAAAATCCATATGGATCCTTCCTATGATCGTATTTGGTATACTGCTATTGTCCCATTAAGTTTCTCAAAAAAATTGTCCCATTAAGGGTTGTAACGCTATACCTATAATAAAATATTAGAATAAAAAAAAAAAACTAAGATCAAAGGCTCGAGGAGTTGCAAGTGAGTACAGTGAAATTCACTTCTTAGTTTGAGAGCCAACTTCTCTGTCTTGTGGTTTCCCTAACAAATGAGTAAAACATTGTTTTATAGTTGGGAGGCTTTCTTAGCTCCTTAGTGACGTTTGAACTTTGGTTTCATCAAAATCTAAAATATATTGACGAAAGTATGAGTTGTTTAAGATCAATGATTGAAAAGAATGATAAAATCATATGAACCAATGAGAGAAAAATATTTCACTTGTCCAAAATGTGTTGGGAAGGGTATGGAAAGATTCCATACTGATGATTTGGGGGAAAAATGGCATGTGTCTAATGAGACAGACAAGTTTATTTTTATAATAGAAAAAGAGAAGATTCTAGAATGGTTACAAGACATAATTACGCTCATAGACAATTTTACGCTTGTACCCATATTGTAATACTCCCCCTCAAGTTGGTACATAGATATCACACTCATTAGTAAAAACATCAATCAATTGATCTCTAAACTTAACAAATGATGTGCAAATCAGCCCTTGTTCCAACTTATCTTTAATGAAATGTTGATCAATCTCCATAGAGCATAAAGATGTGAAAATCATGGCAAACATGGTGAACACGGATGTAAGAATCTTAAGCATGATAAATAGATCATAAATAACAAAAATAAATAAAATTACGAGAATACCTTTGGTGTTACTTCAGCCTAAAGGGGGTGAAAAGTATGAAAAATATAGTGGAAAATGGATCTAAAATCATAAATGAAGAAAAAGCGACTAAGAGCGTCTTTGGTATAGTTTTTATTTTTTATTTTTACCTTAAAAAATGTTTTTGATTGCGTTTGGTATCGTTTATGGAGTCTATTTCTATTTACAAAAAGATTGAAAAAAAAAAACAAAAACCAAAAATAGATCGAAAGTCGTTTATGGTTTTTGGCCAAAAAACACTTTTGACCATTTTGCAGGGACTTTAATGAGCACGTGCTCATAAGTCTCAACATCGAAGGGTAAGAGCGTCATTTCCTTGTTTAATTAGAAATATCGACCCTCCTCCTCCAATTTCTGATTCTTCTTCTTCTTCCTCCTGCGACCCCATCCGTCAAATCCCATTATTCTTTCCGTTGGATGAATGTTGAAGAGGCTGCATATGTAGCTTTCAAAGTTCTCTGCAACTGTTCTCGATCTCTTTAACAATATCCAGGAAGTTGTAAGGAAATCCTTTTTGTTTGGAAGGCTCATGTACTCAACTGAGTTAATATGGAATGAACATAAGCGGCTTATTTTGAAGGGCTCCTGTGGGATATGGGGTGAAATTCATAACAGGTATGGAAGGAGTATCATTGCAGTTAGGTTTATTGAGAAATTACTTATAACTGTTGTTGTAACCATTTCAATTGGAAGTCAGAATCCATGGCGGGGAATAATGGTATGGGTCAGGGCATGAGTCGGGCTTGGTTAGAAACAAAGAGACAAAGTTACAATCAGTATATCATCAGATAAGATAACCCACCTTCCAGCATTTGGCTCAGGCAAGGCTCTGAGGTTCTCTCTTATCGAGACCTCCCAAATCCCAATTTCTATATTTGTAACCTTCACGAGTTTACCTATTTATCTGTTTAAATTTCCATTAATGGCAAGATCTCTCGGCAGAGACGATAAAATTCAAAATCGGCCCAATTGTGAAGATGGAAGAGAAGTGATTTTACTTGAAATGGGTTTGCAGGAAAGTCATTGCTTGAGGGAGGGAATGCTCTGTTTTAACGAAGGAAGAAGGGGAAAGAAGGTTGGGGTGGCAGCTGATACAACATAAAAACACCTCACCAATTAGAAGCCACCACGTGGCCGAGCCGGGGTCATCCCAAGAACCGAACAGAGCTGAATCAAAAACCAGGCTGACCTGATCTCCGTCACATCGCATGATAGGGCTGAGCACTTTGCTAAGCCTGCGACACATCATCCATGCCGACCTCTCGGACCGAGCATACACAATACGGTTAAGGCCGAGGTGACTGCCGAGATCGATCTCCCATGGCTGACCTCAATGGCCGAGCTCTTAGGCCGAGCCCTCCACCAAGGTCATCACAACGGCCTCCCATGGCCGACCTCCTGGGCCGAGCCCTCCACCAAGGTCATCACAACGGCCTGCCAAGAATCGCGGAGCCACGTCAGCACCGCCCGAGTATCCCAGAATAAGGATCAAGCCACGATCCTTACGCAATATCGAATCACGCTCCCATTAGGACTCTTACCTTAATAAGAGTCTGACCCCGAAGGAAACTCTCCACTCCACTCCGCTCCGCGAGGAAGAGCCTTACCAAACAAGGTCTCTTACCATACCAGGATTCCTCCAATTGCCTCATCTCCCTCTATAAATACCCAGGTATGGAGCTCTATTGCTCACTTTACTTTCACTAGCTGTTACGCTATCGCATTGGAGACCTAACTTGAGCGTCGGAGATTCCTAGGCCGGAGCCACACCTGCACTCTTGCACTCACTCAGTTTTTTGTAGGCTCATCCGTGGGTGAACCGGGCACCGGAGATTTCCACACTCAACAAATTTGGCGCCATCTGTGGGAACGACATCAACAGGTCATCGTCGATTCCACCAACTTTAAGAGCAGCAACAACGGTGCACATGAGATCAGGGCAGCATGGCTCGACTTCCCGTAGGGATGAGCTACAGCCCGTTGTGCAAACGAGGCGATCATCGCCCCCTGAAGCCTCGCGGCAGGGTGAGACCGAAAGACCCACTCGGGCAGGGGGTGCGCAGCCCAGGACGGGCACCGCGGTCAATCCCATTCCCCCGCTAGAGGGTGGGAATGGTGGAAGTGTGCTTGACATGGCAATGGCTGACCAGGCATAGGTCGAGCCAAACTTGAACGGGCTGAGCCTACCAGCGCCGCCGCCCTTACCAGAGAATTTGGAACCCGAAGCCCCGAAAAATAACCGGCAAGTTATGGACTTGCAGCTGCAGATGCTCCACACCAACGAGATGATGCATACTTTCATGAACCAGATGGCCCGGGGTGGGCTGATGGGCCAACCACTGGTCGCGCCCCCTCCAGCCCCGATGCGCGTAGAGAGAGACTTGCAACAGAATGGTGGCCAGTGTCGGGCCAAGCCTAGTCGGGCCGTGTCATCACACCCGTCTCGTCAGAAGACTCCTCCTCCACGCCCTAGTAGAGGCGCTCGACGAGATGAACAAGAGCATCACCGAAGCCCGGGGGCAGGGCAAGAAATTGAACCAGCGGGCTTAGTAGCATAAAGGTCAGTATTTTTTGGTCGGCTCAGAGAAGACGGGCAGCGGAGCGGAAATCGAGAACAAGGGAACAAGCCAAATGGGAGACGTGTTGCGAGACAAGGAGAAGGATCTCGCGATAGCCCTCGGCGTCGAAGCTCGCCTCCCCGAGAAGAGCAATAGAGGAGCCCTTGTGGGTCCAATTTCCAGGAGGAAAGAAGAATAAGGAAGGATGGTGCTGACCGAGCTGACTAGAATGGCCGACCACAGCGGGAAGACCGAGCATACTGACCCCATGCTGAAGGAAGAAATGGCTGACCCAGGCCGAGTGAACAAGACAATTTGTACCAGGTGGATAAGCTGAACGGCCGAGCGCATAAAATCGAGCTAGAAAAGCGGCTATGAGACTTGGCCGAGTAGGTTGAGGGATTGAAGAAATAGGCGACCCCAGACGCCTATTCACTGGTCGGACGATACCCTTATCCTCCCGAGATCATGACCGCGCCACTATCAGTCGGGTTCAAACCTCCTCCCTTCGATAGGTATGACGGGATGACTGACCCGACAGATCATATCAACTACTTTAATGCGATGATGACCATGTACGGGGGAACCGAGATTGTTTCTTGCCGAGCTTTCCCTGTATCCCTCAAGGGCGCGGCGACCTCATGGTTCTCCTAGTTGCCACCAAACTCCATAACAAGCTTCGCTCAGCTCTGTCGAGCCTTTGTCACGCGCTTTCAGAGTAGTATAAAACACAAGAAGATGACGGTTAACCTCCTCAGCAAGAAGCAAAGGTCTGACGAGTCGATCTGAGCATTCGTCTCCTACTTCAACAAGGAATCCTTAGACATCAAGGATTTGGATGAGGCCACGGCCCATACTACAATGAACAACGGGCTCGCTGACATGGACCTCATCAAGGACTTGGCCCGAAAGCCGACTAGAAACCTGGTCGAGCTCTTGGAGAGGTGTAATGAATTTGTAAATATGGCCGAGGTGCTCCAAGCCCGGAAGGGAAACGAAGGCCAAGCCGATAAGAAAAGGGCGATGACCGATGACTGCAAGAAGGACTAGCGGCCCAGGACAGATCGCCCAGCTGAGAGATCAGACCGAGCTTAGAGTCCCGATTACACCCTACTAAATACCTCGCGCAAGGAGATTTTGATGCAAATACAGGACGGCGGGTACATCCACCGACCCCAATCGATGCAAGCTGGGTCATCTCGGAATCCCAACAAATATTTTCAATTCCACAAAGACACCGGTCATGACACCGAGGATTGCTATCATCTGAAAAGAGAAGTCGAGGAGTTGATAAAAGCGGGGCACCTGAGGCGATATGTCAAGGGAGGCCGAGAAGAACGTGGGGGTCGGCGATCTGAAGATCGCGACCAAAGGAGAGCCGAGTCGAGGCCCAAAATAGGTAAGCCGAGTGAGATGAAGAAAAAGCCCGAGCTGAGAAGAAAGAGGACGGATCTGGGCCGAGCCGTGAAAAGGGAGCTCCCGTATACACTATTCTCGGAGGGCCTGGACAAGAGTCTACTCGAAAGGCCAAGGTAAACGCGCAGTTCGTCAGAGTCGTCGAGATGCCCACCAAGAGGCTCAAGCAGGCGGTGACGATCTCCTTCACCGAGGCCGACCTCGAAGGTATAAGTTTGCCTCATGACGATGCTTTAGTGGTATAGCTAGAAATTGCGAAGAGACCCGTCCATCAAGTATTGGTTGATACCGGCGCATCCGTGGACCTTATGTCGCTAGACGTGTACTGACAATTTGGCTTCGGCGATGAAGCACTCAAACCGAAGGGCACCTTACTTCACGGGTTCTTGGGAGCTGACGCGACCATCAAGGGCTCAATCGACCTGCTGGTCACGATTGGACAAGCCCCATGTCAAGCGAACTTTGTACTCGGCCTTCAACGCCATACTCGGCCGCCCATTATTGACCGCTCTCCAAGCCATCATTTCACCGACGCACTTGAAGATGAAGTTCCCGATCGAGAACGGTATCAACAAGGTCCGAGGTGACCAGAAGAAAGCGCGGGAGGGCTATGCTACTTTTGTCAAGCAAAACAAAGGCAATGTCCGAGGAATGACAATGTGCGTCGAGCACCTCCCTGAGGATCAGCGGGATGAGGTCACCGAAAGGAGAGGACGACCCATGGAAGACATGACCCCATTCCCCCTCAACGAGGAAGACCCAACAAAGGTGGTCTAGCTCGGATCATTGCTGAGCGAGGATCAAAGGAATCAGCTCGGGAACTTCTTAATGGAAAACGCCGATGTCTTCGCCAGGTAGGCTACAGACATGCCGAGCATACCAAGGCACATAGCCGAGCACCGACTCCATGTGGATTCGAGCCGAAAGCTGATCCAGTAGAAGAGAAGGAACTACGCCCTTGATCGGTAAGCCGCAATCAAAGAAGAGGTGGAGAAGCTTCGCAGATCAGGGTTCATCCGAGAAAAAAAATTTCTGACCTAGTTCGCAAACGTCGTCATCGTCCCTAAGCCGAACGGGAACTGGCGAATGTGCGTCGACTATACCGACCTCAACAAAGCTTGTCCAAAAGACGAGTACCCGCTACCTCGGATCGACCCCATGACAGGGCACGAGATGCTAAGCTTCATGGACGCATACTCTGCCTACAATCAAATCATGATGCATGAGGAGGATGAGCCATACACGGCATTCCGAACTGACCAAGAAAATTTTTGCTATAAGGTCATGCCATTCGGATTGAAGAATGCTAGAGCGACATACCAGCGGCTCGTAAACTATATATTCTGCGAGCAGATTAGAAGAAACATAGAAGTGTACGTAGACGACATGTTAGTAAAGAGCTTGAAGGCCGAGCACCACTTGGCCGACCTAGAAGAGGCCTTTGGTGTATTGAGGAATAACCAAATGAAACTGAACCCCGCTAAGTATTCATTCAGCGTGACTTCGGGAAAGTTCCTCGGCTTCATGGTCTCTATCAGGGGCATCGAAGCCAATCCAGCAAAAATCAAGGCCATCCAAGAGATGAGCCTTCCAAGCACGATCTGAGAAGTACAAAGGCTAAACGGGCGAGTGGCGACGTTGGCACGATTCATGTCAAGGTTGGGCGACAAGTGCCTGCTGTTCTTCAAAGCCCTCAAGAACATCTGGAACCCGAAGGACTTCGTCTGGTCAGACGAGTACCAACAAGCTTTTGAAGAGCTGAAGAAATACTTGGAGAACCCGCCTCTTCTCGGCCTGGTGGCACCCTGGTGGCAGTCAGCGCGGTGTTGGTTAGGGAAGAAGGCCGAGCTCAGCAGCCTATATACTACATCACCCATGTTCTTGTTGACGCCGAGACGGCCACGAGAAAACTAAGGCCATACTTTCAAGCTCATCCGATATCAGGGCTGACTGACCAGCCTCTCAAGAAGATATTGCACAAGCCCGACGTGTCAGGTCGGCTGATCACCTGGGCGGTCGAGCTGAGTGAGTATGACATAAGCTATTGCCCGCGGACCTCGATCAAAGGACAAGCCCTGGCCGACTTCGTCACTGAGTGCATAATGCCCGACCTCGGGGACGACGAAGAGAAGATAGCAGAAGATGCCAATACAGAAGCTGAAATCGACCCGACCTGGACCATGAACATTAACGGCTCGAGCAACCCCGGAGGGAGCGGGGCTGGGCTGATCTTAGTCAGCCCCGAGGGCTTTTGCATACAATACGCCCAAAGATTTAAGTTCCTAGCCTCGAACAATGAGGCCGAGTACGAAGCCCTCCTAGCCGGGCTTCGAGTGAGCAAGGCTATAGGCGTCAAACGATTGAGGGTACGAGGAGACTCGTAACTTATGGTCAACCAGGTCAACGGAGACTATGAGCCAAAAGATGAAAGAATGATAGCCTACCTGAGCCGGGCACGGGAGATGATTTCTGAGCTCGAGAACTTTGAAATGACTCGAGTACCGAGGAAAGAGAACGTCGTGGCCGATACCCTGTCTAGGTTGGCCGAGGCCAACCTCCCAAATCTGAGCCGATCAGTACACATTGAGATTCTGGAGAAGCCTTCCTTGCAAGAAGAAAGCGTCAAACACATCGAGGAAGATGGGCCGACCTGGATGGACCCCATTGTAAACTACTTCTAGAATGACCAACTCCCGGAGAGTCGGGAAGAAGCAAGAAAAGTTAAAGTCCGAGTTGCCAAGTACACCATGATCGATGGAGTGCTTTATAAGAAAGCCATCTCAACGCCCCTTCTCCAATGCCTCGCTGAGTACACCCTGGCCGAGGTGCATGAAGGAATATACGGGAGCCACATGGGTGGCCGAGCCCTAGCATACAAGATATTGCGATAAGGTTTCTACCGGCAAAAAATGCAAGAAGAGGCCATGAAGTACGTGAAGACGTGCGAGAAGTGTTAGCTCTTCGCACCAGTGCCGAGCCGACCTGCAGCCAAGCTGACCTCTATGCTGAGGCCAATTCCTTTTGCCATATGGGGGATGGATATACTTGGAGACTTCACCCCGAGTTCCAAAAATCGAAAGTACGCGGTCGTCGCAATCGACTACTTCACTAAATGGGTTGAGGCCGAGCCCTTGGCCATGATCACCGAGAAGAGCATGGAGAAATTCTTCTGAGATAAGGTCATCTATCGGTTCGGACTACCAAAAGTGCTCATCACAGATAATGGCGCATAATTCAACAACCCAGCCTTCCAAGAATTATGCAAGCACTTCCATATTGACTTTCGACCAGTCTCAGTAGCTCATCCACAAGCAAATGAACAAGTAGAAGTGTCCAACCAGACACTACTCGCTGGTATCAAGAGAAGGTTGGATGAGGCCAAAGGAAGATGGGTGGAAGAGCTCCCAAGTGTCCTATGGGTATATAGGACGACAGTAAGAACACCAATCGGGGAGAGCCCTTTTCGGCTAGCATACGGAGCCGAAGCCCTCACCCCGGTCGAGGTCATGGCATCGTCATACCGAGTGCTCAATTTCGATGAGAAGACCTATGAAGATGGGCTGAGAGCCAACCTTGACTTCCTCGACGAAGTTCGTAAAAATGCCTTACTCCGGAACACAACATACCAACAGAGGACGGCAAAGTACTACGACTCAAGGGTGAAAGAGCGACACTTCTGCCAAGGGGACCTCATCCTCAGAAAGCTTAGCGCTTCCCAGCCAAGATAGCAAGAAAAGTTAGCACCAAATTGGGAAGGCCTGTACATAGTCTCCAAGAAAATTCGCCTAGGGACGTATCGCTTGCAGACTCCGGGGGGCAAGAAGGTATCGAGACCTTGGAACTCAAAAAATTTGAAGAAATTTTTTCAATAATTTCCTTAAGTATTATGCTCAGCACAGTTTATGACGAGCATATTTGTATTCGGCTTCGGCCCCGACATTTAATTCAATAAAACAAAGTCTTTCTCCCCCACTTGGCGCATTTTCAAGCTTGGCAACCAAGTCATAAGACCGGTCCTCATAGACCTGGAACCTCCACCCCAGCCTCATCTCCCAACTCCTCAGCCATAGTGGTCGCATCATCGTCAAAGCGCGAGAGATTGAGATCGGGATAGGCAGCCTTGATCTCAGCCAAGAGATCAGCCCGGCCTACCTCAAAACCATTAGCGTAAGGAGGCTTCCTGATCTCATGGCATATGTCAGCGTACTCCTTCGATAGGAAGTAGTCGTTGATCGCCTCGTCCTGAGCCAGGGCCAGGTCCTCCTTGGCCTTCTCCAGATGAGCCTGCAGAGCCTTGACTTTCTCCCTTTGCCTGGTCACCTCGGTCTTAAAGCCCTTCACCTTCGCCTCGGTGGGAGTGAGCTTCTTTTCAGTCTCCCGACGCCTCTGAACGGCCTCCTGAGCATCTTGGTAAGCCTTTTTATATTGGAAGCCCAGGGAGTGGTTCTCAGTCAAGAGCCGCTCAAAGCGGAGCATGGTCTCCACTACCTTGGCGAAGCCCTGCAAGAAAGCATCCGAACAAAGGTCAGGTCGGACTCCAGAAGTCGGATCCAGTCTCAAGAGCCAAACAGAATACTTACCATGTTAAAATCCTGGAACAGAATAGAGAGGAGCTTGGGGTCGAATAACGCCTCGAGCTTCTCCCTGTCGACCAGGAGCCTTCCAGCATCCAGCCATTCCTTGGCATGCGCGGCCGATGTCAAAGCTTAGTCCCCCGAGAAGAGGCACCAGGTCGACCTGAGCGGAACATTGTGGGCCGAGGCCCTCCCCAGCACGTACCGGGAAATGTCGGGGGGAGAGGCCATGGGTGGAGGACCACCACCCGGCAGATTGATTGAGAGCTTCTGGTGTTTGAAGTCCCTCGACGGGCGTTGCTCGCCCTTTCGACCTTTCCCTCTTTGGTAGGGGCTCTATCCTTCTCGGCCTTGAGGCCGACCACGGCGTCAGCAGGGCTCGAAAGCTTCGCCTTACCCTTCTGTGCCTTGGAAGACTCGCCTCAAGGTTTCTTCGTGGCGTTCTTCTTCCTTCGGTCTACAATGGTCTCAGCCCTGAGCCGAGCTGAATCCATTGGGGGAATATGGCCGACCACTGCGAGAAAGATAAAACGTTAGAAACAAACCAAAAAAGAAAGAAAACTAAGTAGAGGGGTCAGCTCGGGCGACAGAAACGGGCGAGGTCAGCTCATTCTCGATCAGGGGTAATACCCTGTTGACGTAGTTCAAATTGATCACCTTCTACTTGGCTCGGAGAGGGCTGTTTGGAATGGAAGCAAAGAAAAAACGAGGCTTCCAATACTTATTGAAGTTCGGCGTACCGACCAAAAACTTATGACCGTCCAGGGCCACACTATTCCCAGATTGGCGGCTAAAATAGTACCACCCCTTCTCTGGTGACTTCTTCAAGAAAAAGAGCCGAGAGAAAAGCGCTATGCTTGCACCTCGGCCCGTCTCGCAAAATAGGGCGTAGAAGCCATACACGGACAGCCAAGAGTTCAGCACCAGCTGACCTGGAGACAGGTGGAAGTGGTCCAAGATCTGGTCCACCAGGTCGAGGACGGGGAGCCTGAACGCGTACTTAAAAGGCAGCTCGTACAAAGCCACCTCGTCGGGCCTAATATAGCAGGCCATCTCCCCTGGGTTGGGAGCTCAGAGCTGGATGTTCTCGGGGATGGCATAGGTCGTCTTGAGGTAGTTGAGGTCGGCATCCGTGATCGTGCTTGGGACGATGTCGACACTCCCTTCTTTGAGTTCAGAGGCATTATCGGACGAGGATGATCCGGAGCTCTCGGCTCAATCTTCGGGAATTAGTTGGGCCACAAGACCAAACTCTAGGGGCAATGGAAGCTCGGCAACGTCGGCCTGATGTGGCTCCACTACATCGGGCTCGTCCGAAGTCGAGCCCAACAAGTCTATTGTGGGGGAACGAGCGGGGAGCTCTTGGCTCGGACTTGCTCCCTCTGCCGCCCCGGCGAGTAGCTCGCCCATATGACTACTACCAATTGACATACTGGGTGGAGAGGACTTACTGGTTGAAGATGGGCTGAAGACAAGCTGAGCACGAATGAAGGAAAAGTCGAGCTGAGCACGTACTGAAAAGCACCGAGCACTGCAGAGCTGAGAAATTCGAGCTTGCCGAGAAGTCAACAACTTGAAGCAGTGAATAATGAAGAGGGAGGAGTCGCCTATTTATAACTCTTGGGCTGAACTGATCCAACGACCAAGGAGAGCTCAGCATAATTAAACGGCCCAGATCATAAGACGATTCAAATTCCAAAGCTCATTTATGACGACGGATGATGGGGCGCTGGCAGCTCAACTGTCAGAACGTACAACGTCATGTCACCGACAAAGTAAGGTCAGCTCGACTACAAGAAGAACCAGCTGAGCTGACCAGAAGACTTTACTCATCAGCGCTGGACCGACCCCTGATGAGTGGGGGGCCCGTGATACAACATAAAATCACCTCACCAATCAGAAGCCACCACGTGGCCGAACCGGGGTCATCCTAAGAACCGAACCGAGCTGAATCAGAAACCAGGCCGACCTAATCTCCATCACATCGCATGATAGGGCCGAGCACTCTACTAAGCCCGTGACACATCATCCATGTCGACCTCTCGGACCGAGCATACACATTACGGTCAAGGCGTGACTGCTGAGATCGATCTCCCATGGCCGACCTCAATGGCCGAGCTCTTAGGCCGAGCCCTCCACCAAGGTCATCACAACGGCCTCCCATGGCCGACCTCCTGGGCCGAGCCCTCCACCAAGGTCATCACAATGGCCTGCCAAGAATCGCGGAGCCACGTCAGCACCGCCCAAGTATCCCAGAATAAGGATCGAGCCACGATCCTTACGCAATATCGAATCACGCTCCCATTAGGACTCTTACCTTAATAAGAGTCCGACCCCGAAGGAAACTCTCCACTCCACTCCGCTCCGCGAGGAAGAGCCTTACCAAACAAGGACTCTTACCATACTAGGATTCCTCCAACCGCCTCATCTCCCTCTATAAATACCCAGTTATGGAGCTCTATTGCTCACTTTACTTTCACTAGTTGTTACGCTGTCGAATTGGAGACCTAACTTGAGCGTCAGAGATTCCTAGGCCGGAGCCACACCGGCTCTCTTGCGCTGACTCGATTTTTTGCAGGCTCATCCGTGGGTGAACCGGGCACCGGAGGTTTCCACACGCAACAGCAGCCATGGAAGGAGAGACAGGGAGGTAGATTTCGGATCTCAGGGGATTAAATTGCATATGGATGAATGATCTAAACCCAAAAATCCCAAATGAAACAAGGAAAATCCAAAGAGATTGATACCCAACAACTCGATTTTGAGCTTATGCTTTGGGAGGGAAGATGGGTAAAGGTGGCATTTCTCCACCCACCCACTTGAAAAAACTATTATGCACATAGATATGCCAAACATATTTCTTTGTCTACAATCTATTATGTGTAGTAGTTACCAAACCATTTTTATGTTTTGATAAAAAATGTTTTTCATTAATGATTTTTGTTAAATAGGTAAAAATAAAAAATACAAATGATACCAAAGAAAGCCTAAAAGAATGATCTAAACTCTTGAAAATAATCAAAATAAGTTAAAAACAACTAAATCTAAACATTTTAAAAGTGCTAAAACGGTGAAAACTCCGGCTAAAGAAAACAGCCAAAAAAAAAATAATTTTAATTTGTCTTAGCTTGAATAAAATCATGGAAAAATAGTAAACTAATCCTAGAAAACTATAGAAAGGGTGGATAATACCTCTGACCTACTAGGGCTAAGAGTGATAAACAGAATTAATGAAAAAAGACAAATAAAAAATCATATAGCTCTGTAGTGACACGTGCTCATTGCTTAGCATAAAAAGGATATAAAATCAAAGAAATATCAAAAAAATATGAAATGAGAGCGAAAAGACAGAGGACTTATTTGCCTACAACTTTCATGAAGGAAGAAAATCGTTCGAGTGGCCTAGACTCGGGTTGGAGAAGCTTCAAGTCTGAACTGACAGAACAACATTTTAACTTTGGCTCCAAAACATGCTCCAATACGCATATTATATCGTCAACTTGTCGAAATCCCCTAAAATGTGTAAGGAGTCGCCTATTTATAGTGTTAGGAACCCAACACTGTGCAAGGCATGTCTCAACTTCCATTTGAATGGAATCTTCTTGCCATACGAACAAGGGTTGATTTTGGTTTTGGAAGGAAGGGGATCAATTCGATCCACGAAATGAAGTTTTTTAGGGTCTCATGAGATGTCTTTTGAGTCCTAAAGGTATTTATGGGGTACTAAGGTCATGGGATTGGAAACAAAATTGAATCCCGAGCTGGGATTCACCAAATCCTTGGATTCTCGCCAAAACGGCATGGGATGAACAAAAATGACACAGGGTGAAGGGAAAACGACATCGTTTACCTATAAGTTGGTGTTGTCTCTGGATAGGTTGAACCTGGTTCGAATGCAACACCGGGGGAGAGTTTTTAGTTAGTTCTAAGCCTATTTCAGCTATAGTCACGGTCTACTGGGTTAGTCTAGGTTTATCTTAGTGTGTCAAAACCATTTACCATTATTTTTTAAATCGTTTTATGCAACACCCATGCTCCCTGGTATTATGGGAAACACCTAAAGAATATTGGCGCTCATATTTGAAACTGGCAATGGACCAAGGGCACGGTGAGCAATTCTTTTCTTGCTTTTCTTTTTATTACTTATATATATATATATATATGGAAGATTTTTCTATTCGGGAGCGTGGGCCAACGCTAGCATGGGGCCAATTTGAGCGTCCGATAAAGCATCAACAGTGGTGGGATTTTTGCCATTTTTGCCTTTAATGGAGGATGAGGCGGTCATTCCACACCATCCTGTGCCTAGCATAAGAGCTACACTACCGGACATAATGCTTTTTCCCAAACATGATTTTACCCTAAAAAATAACACCACATTTGAATGTTTAACTTTTTTTTTTTTTACCATTGAGGAAGTCATCCCTACAATCTTTCAATTTAGGGACTCAAACCCCCAAGTGCTCAAAACACCAACATTGCAACAATGGGAACAAATCAGTTCCAAGCATATAAAATATACAAACATGCAAGGAACTCAGAGAAAAATAAAATAAAAGGTTGAGATTTTACCTCAATGACATACCAAGCCCCAGTAATGCAATGGGATTGGACAAAAGCAAGAGCGTCGAAGCTCTTCAGCAGATAAGCATAGCCGACGATGCCCTAGCCATATTTCTTCACGCTACCTATCCTTCTAAACTAGCCCAGGTAGTCTAAGCTAATCTTATCGGTGCTAGTACTGAAGAGAGTGTTCCCCAGCATATACATAACAAAGGATCAAGCCAGTTGTTCTTGAGTGGTCTATGGAGAAGAATCTGTCACGATGGTCCTCCTACTCTCCCGAATCCGTTTGAACCAAGTGACTCGAGGCCTAGTAGACCGGGGAACACTCCCCACAAGCTCTCTCACAGCCTCATTCGAAGTGCAATCCTAGCCATCGGGACATGACTCCACAACCAAATGACAGGCAGGTGCACATGCTAATAGCAAAGGAAGTGATGATCATCTTCCCACTAATAAAATGAAAAGCGTGGGTCGACGGCCACCATCTCTCTACCAGAGCATAATACAAGTCAGGATCATAGTTGCGAGCCTACAACTGCACGAAGTCCTCAAAACCCATCACTTGGATCCTCTCCTGGACTACGGGACACAACTGGTTATACCACTCTAGCACTAAATCATTAGACCTATATTTCTTCATAAAGACTAACTTCTGCACCAAAATGAAAAACTAAAAGACGATACAATTTTAACCACAAATGGGCAAATCATGCAAGTCAAATCATGGCAAGATACACCAAGGCATAGTATAAATGTAAATCATAAACCCCAATGGAATACAAAAATCAATTTCAAAATTAAATGTGACAAGGGTCACAAAATAACTACCATGATATGATGGTATATTATACATGGGTGCGTCTGTTTGGTCTTGGTTACAAACAGAATTTGTAATTGGATTCTTTTGCCCATCAAAAAATGACATGGCATTAGGATAGAAGGTTCATTGTTGTAATTTCGATCCCTTGTCCAATATGTCCCTTTGGCTCCTTCTCCTTCTCCGTCTCCCTCTATCCTCCCTGTGGCTCTGGCTCTTCGACTCCCTCTCCAATGTGGTTTAATCTACCTTACTAGCCATTTATTCATGAATCGGTCTTGCGGGCGTAAGGTCATATTTCTGAAATCCTCATTGCAACTGAAGTTGGCGAAGACAAAAACAATGGTTGCTTCAATGTGTTTTACCTCATGCCTATGTTCATTGGGAATCCAACAATGGCCACTCTGGCGTTTGGGGCTGCGAGTATAATGCTAGCGATGTAAGCATTCTAATGGTCTTTCCTCCTATCGCATGCCGTCTCCTTCATCAGCCTCCCCAGTTTCACCCACTTATTTGCATAAAAACTCTTTCAACACCTCTGCAACCCATATTCGCTTAAAAAATTGATTATGTTTTTTTGGCCTTTGCCATGGGTTTTTAGAAATAAAGAATAAAAAGTTGAAGGAAAATAGGTAGAAGGCCCTTAATTTTCGGTGGCCTCTCTGTTTCTTTCTCCCTCTCTAACCGTTTTGCTCTTGTGATGAGTTGGGAGTTAAAATTCACAAACCTGCAGTTCTAACTGGAGGTCATGCCTCCACCCACATGATAATATTTGCCGTGATAAACATCACAAATTGGTCACTCATGGAACAGATGGATTCATCCTGTCATTTGGGTTATTGCGGTTTTTTCATTTGAGTGCTGGCCGGTGTTCAAGTAATGCTTTGCAATCCCTTTTGCAAGGTTGCTTTTATGTTGGTTACTTGCCAATTCATCTCAGTATGGTAGGATACCAAATGAAGAGTTAGCTGAGGAATTTTTGGGGGTAACTTAGTACTAAGAATTTAGTTGGAGTTCCAACTGAAGTGTCATTTGTGAATGGTGTAAATACCTACAAAATTTCTAAGTTTTTTTTATCAGGTAAAGCTTTCTCTCTCTTAGAAGCAGCCTAAGCTGCCTATTTGTTCATGACGGAGGACTGCGTGATGGCACCTGAGAAACATGGCACTTGGAAGGGTTGTGCAGCTCAGAACAAAGGAGAAGAAGGTCATCGTTGCCCGCATCGGTAGTGCTGCGTCCTAGATATATGGATGACAAGGAACTTGAGCTTTATCCCATAGCTATTGACATCAATACAATTAAGGGTGTCAAAATGGAACTAAAACCGACCGTTTACGATCGAACCGAACCAAACTGCACCGTATAAAATCGACGCGCTTCTGATTTCATACGTTCTATTACTGGTTCGGTTTGGTTCAAAACCGAAAAACCGTCGGTTAACCGAATAGAAAACAGGTAGAAAATCAAGATTAAGAATATTCTAATTTATTTAATATTAGGGTTAAGCACTCTAAAATAGTACGACTCCTTATTGAGATTTTTTGAATTTATGTTTGAGTGCCAAATTTATGAACGGATAGAAGGTTTTAGTAATCACTCTAAAATATTATTGCAACGAGCATGTCTTAGTTTGTAAATGGATTGAGAGGGGTATGGATTGGTGATGTCCTCAGGTTGGTTCCCTTAGAGTACTATGTGGCCTTGAGTAATCACTTAAAATTATCATTGCAACTAGCATGTCTAAGTGAAGTAGTGAACTTTACCTAAAGTTAGATGTGTATGAAACGCTGTAATTTCTCCCTCATAAAAAGGATGTGAAAAATAAAATTAAGGATGCAAAGGTGAAATTGGTATTATAAACCGCATAACGAAAACCGAATAAAAACTGTACCGTATATAGAACGATTATGATTTTGAGTGATTCTTAACCGGTGCGGTTTTGATTTCTACCTTGCAAAATGAACACCGAACCGGAACCGTACCGTATAATCAAAACCACACCGTTTGACACCCTTAAATACAATGGTTGCATTTCACTTGAAGATCTTTGGGATGCACTCGTAAGTCGTAAGAGCATCTGTGTTGACATTGGAGAAGGAGGGGATAGAACTAGACGAGCGTAAAAAATAGAAGAAGGAAGAGAGAGCTGGGATGAAATTACAAAAATATCCTTACTTTAAAAAGTTGACAAGTTATCTGGGATGAGTAAATAAGTAAAGTTACAACATATTTTGTAGGTTACAAACAACTTTATCCATTATATTATATATATATATGGGCTTACAAGTTACGAGGGAACTGATGATGCGGTGGTGGTTCACTGCGGTTCCTAACAAGGGGGCAAAACGACCATTCTACCCTTGATAGAACACTCTGCCCTAAGGTGGAGTCCACTCCGGATTATTATCTTCTCCAATTCTTAAAGCTCGGCAATGCTAGGTGGGAATGCCTATACGTGGCAACTCGAACATCTAATGATCCAAACTCAACATAGTCAATGAGTTCGGACAGTTGGATGTTTGAACTGCCATGTGTTAGCATCTCCACTTAGAACTATCACACTGCCGAGCTTTAGGGAATTGAAGAGAATAATTTCTCAGAGGCACTAGGGGAACTGTGAATCGCAGGAGATATTTTTCCGACGCGCTGTGGCGAGTGAAGTGACGCAAACGTAATACAAATCCCATTCTTCTTTCCAGCGCTAACTATTTCTCCCACTGCCTTTCTTAGGTCGTCGTATAGAGCAGCTTTGACACTACTATTCCCTTCCTGCTGTAGTGTGCTGAGGTCGCCTTTGCAGCTGCCGCGAAGGGGCTAAAGAGAAAAGAGAATACTACTCTCCCAGTGCCAAGAAGAATAAATGGTAAGGCTGACTGCGGACTTGATATGGAAAATTCCTCATTTCTTCAATGCTGTGGGTGATCGAGAGTTGGATCTCCGAGGTAGCTCCCTTTGTCCAGCCTGCTCATCTATCTCTATATGTATTTCTTGGAACCCTAGTTTTAGACAGGTTTTGTATCTATCGTGTAGCAGTCGCCTCCAGTCCATTTGTATAATTTGTTTTAAAGTTTTTCATAAATGGTTTTTAGGGCATTGCATTAATTTTCGGGTAGATACTTAGAGGTGCACTGACGAACTTCCTTTTCATTATCTGCCCTCTTCCTATAGGCAACAAGATTGCTGTGATAGAAAACCTGGGGGCAACCGAGGTACGCTATTTTTACTTTTGACTCTTCCATGATTATTAGAATTTTGTCCTGCGATGATATTGACGACGCTTTTCATCCATCCTCTCCTTTTTTTTTTTTTTTTTTTCCTATTTCAGTTTTGTATTCCTCATTTTCCTTCTGCTGGGGGGGGGGGTTGGTTTCCTCATCTTACCTTGTCCACTATCTATTCACATATTGTTTTGTTGAGGTAGCTTAATTTCCGAATCATGGTACTATCACCTCTTTGATTGATGTCGGTGCTTCCACTTGACTTTTGTTGGACCATTGGCACTCTCTTAGCATCTTCCTTCACCTGGTGGGTGATAGAGCCATCTATAGTTTAGGATTTGATAGACTCGCCATGGTCTCCGACATCATTCTGGATGACGCTTGGCCCCCCCTCCCCCTCCCAACTGGGTCCTATTTGGTATGCCCTTCTGAGTATCACCGGAAGGCCTGTTGGAAGAGGAGATCTGGTTACTTGGTCTGCTTCCCCCTTGGATCTTTTCAGTTTTTGAAGTATAGTTCGAAAACTCAGCTTGTTTGTGTCTCTCAACCAGGTCGAGCCAACTGAAATCTCGTGAAATCTTACCCAAATATTGCATTTTTTGGGTAATTTACACATACCATCCCTGAGGTTTGATGAAAGGATAATTTTACACCCCAGTTTTGAAAAATTCTGTGTACCCCCCTGAGGTTTGCAAACAGTAACAAATAAGCCCATTCCGTCAGTTCATGACTAACAATGTTAAAAATAAGAGGTGAACTGACAAAATTACCCTTGCAAAAGAAGAAGAAAAAAAAAAACCTGCAACTCATCTTCCCCAATCGAATTGGGGAAGATGAGTTGCAGGTTCAAAACCCTTTCAACCCTTAAGGAATTTAGGGTTTCAAATTGGGAAAAAATCCCAAATCAAAACCCTTTTGCGCACCTGAGATACTCACTGCCATTGATTCCTCCCTCAGCAACACAGGCTCACCAGCCCTGCTATCGACTTCCCCCCGCTTTGTCGGCAGCAAAAACCCCCACCGCTACACAATCGGATGACAATGTATCAGAATTGAAGAAGAAGAAGAGGAGGGGATGAACCTACTTGAATGACTTCTCAGATTATTCTTCTCACCTCCACAAATCCCATCTTCCGCTGTGTGCCGCCGAACCTTCATCGTATTCAAACCCGTTGGAAGAACACAATTGCAAAATAGACCTACAATTTTCATTCGTAAAAATCCAAATTAATTTTTGGATAAAAAATGAAATAATAAAATAATGGGTTTGTGAAATCAAGGCAGGATTGGCGAGACTATTGACCCAGCGAGGAATTGGTTTCGCCGTCAATCTGAGCAAGCGTCGTTGCAGAAGTGATTACAGTTCTTGGTTGTGAGATTGTAAGTGTTGCCTGTGTATTCTTTCGCCAGCTTCCCCATCAATGCTCGAACCTCCTTTGGACCTAAATCTGTTCTCCCAATTAGGATCGATTTCTTGAAAGTGAATCCAGGGCATTGCTTCGGTTCACCTTTGAAGATTCCCGTAGTTGGAAAATCATGCGCCCCAAATGCATATTCCACTTAATGAGCTAAACATACAAAAATCAAAACTGAAACTTTTAAACCCACTAGATCTGGATTAGACAGGGGAAAAAAAACCCAAAAAAAAACCCATAAGTTGGAGGTGAGAAGAAGAATCTGAGAAGTCATTCAAGTAGGTTTGTCCCCTCTTCTTCTTCTTCGATTCTAATATTTCTCTCGCCTGGAGTATCTCAGGTGCGCAAAAGGGTTTTGATTTGGGATTTTTTCCCAATTTGAAACCCTAAATTCCTTAAGGGTTGAAAGGGTTTTGAAACTTGCCACTCATCTTCCCCAATCGATTTGGGGAAGATGAGTTGCAGGTTTTTTTTTAAAAATCTTTTTTGCAAGGGTAATTTTGTCAGTTCACCTCTTATTTTTAACACTGTTAGTCATGAACTGACGGAATGGGCTTATTTGTTACTGTTTGCAAACCTTAGGGGGGTACGCAGAATTTTTCAAAACTGGAGGGTAAAATTATCCTTTCGTCAAACCTCAGGGGTGGTATGTGTAAATTACCCATTTTTTTTTGTTTCGTTAGGTAAATGGCCATAGTTGGCTCCGAAATTTTAGGGGAAGCTCGTTTTAGGCTTAATAAACATGTTTAAATCTTCAAATTGGAAAAAAAGCATCCAATTTGTTTTTTCATGGATTTGCACCCTTGGTTGGCTGTAAACATTGAATCCTTATGTAATATTACCTATTTTACACATTGTTTGAGTGCTATGAGACATATTGGCAAGTAAAACAAGTAAATTATGCAATAGTGGATGAAGGCACATAATATTAAATAATTATTTAAGAAATAGTTAAATAGTTAAAGACTTAAGTAGAAACTACAAAGTACAATGAACAATGCAAATTACATAGACACTCATGAATAGTGAACAATACATATGTCATAATCACCCTAGTCTTCATGTCAACAATTCAATACTGTCAATTTGTGACTGTTTACTGATATGAACTATGACATGATGGATCGAGTCCACTCATGGTCCAATTGGTACAAGGGCCAATCAAAATTCATAGCTAGAGAAATAATGAGGCGAACAGAATTCAGCCTAGTCACAGGAGAGAAAGTCTTAAAATAATCTACACTATAGGTCTGGGTGTACCCCTTAGCAACCATGCGGGCTTTTAGCCGCTCAACAGACCCATCAGAATGATACTTGATAGTGTACACCCAACGACACTCCCATGTATGTCGAGTCAGTAAGGCATCCATTTCCACATCCATGGCCTTTTTCCAAGTAGGGTTATTAAGAGCCTCAGTGTGAGTGCGAGGAACAATATAACTGTATAAGAAGACAAAGAGGTAGCAAGAGTATGAGGACAAGATGGAAGATGGGATAAAGAAACAAGCTTCTCAATAGGATAGGTAACTAAAGATTTTTTAGTACATGAACGTTTACCTTTCCGAGTGGCAATGGGTAAGTCATCAGGATCCGGATCAGCTAGTAACTCAGGAAGAGCAGGTAAGACTGGATCTCCACCAGAGGTTGAGGAAGGTGTAGGAAGTGATGTAGAAGGGCCAGTTTGATCTGTATGGAGCTGCCCAATGTGCCTCTTGCGCTGGTATGCTTGTAGTAGAGGAGTATACATAGGAACAATGACGGGAATGAGAGGAGGGTCAGACACAGCTAATGGATCACTTGACACGGTGGGCTGATTAGAAAAATAGGATGTACCTTCGAAAAAGGTAACATCCACACTCACAAATTGCCTTCTAGTTAGAGATTCATAGCACCTATATCCCTTCTGGATCCTAGAGTAACCCAAGAAGATACACTTTGTTGACCGAGGGTCCAATTTATCACCATGGAGATAGAGATTATGAACAAAGCAAGCACATCCAAAAACTCGAGGAGGCAAACTAAAATTCGAAACAGCGGGAAACAAAATAGAAAAAGGTGACTTGTCACCCAGGACAGAAGAGGGCATTCGGTTAATCAAGAAACATGCAGTAAGAACTGCATCACACCAAAAATGTTTGGGCACCTGCATATGCAACATGAGGGCCTTGACAACTTCAAGTAAGTGCCTATTTTTTCGTTCCGCTACCCCATTCTGTTGAGCAGTATAGGAACAACTAATTTGATGAATTATTTCGTTAGTTACACAAAAAGATGAGATCTCAGTTTGAACAAACTCCCAAGCGTTATCAGACCAAATAATCTTAATAGATGCACTAAACTGGGTCTTTATTTCATTGCAAAAATTTTGAAACACATTTAAAGATTCTGATCTATCCTTTAAAAGGTACAACCAAGTAGTCCAGGAATAATCATCTACAAAAGAGACAAAATAACGAAAACCATGTCTATTGCTTGCACAACAAGGACCCCACACATCTGAATGCACTAAGGAAAATAAAGAAGTACTACGGGGCATAGGACGAGAGGGAAAAGTAGCACGATGATGCTTACCCAACTCACAACCCTCATAGTCTAATTTATTTAAAGTCTTAAACTGAGGAAAAACAACTTTTAACCTAGACAAGGATAAATGTCCTAGCCTACAATGCCATCGAAACGGAGACTCTGCACCAATAGTAGTAGCTGCTGCTGAAGCAGATGGGCAACGCCATTCAAATAATATAGTCCATCTTTCGCACACCCTCCACCAATCGTCTTCCTCATGTGAAGATCCTGAAAAGCACAGTAAGAAGGAAAGAAGGTTACAGAACAATTTAGATTCTTAGTAAGTTGGCTAACAAAAAGCAGGCTTAGGGGAAATTGGGGAACATGTAAGACAGAAGAAAGAGAAATATTAGAATTAAGAGAAACAATACCATATCTGGTAACAGGAGTAGAGGAATCATTGGTCACAATAACAGGAGGGGTGTAAGAGTTGGAAGAAATAAACTCAAAATTGATGACTTACCAGTGATGTGAGCGGAAGCCCCCGAATTAATGATCCAGGGTGTGGAAGTAGTGGAAAAGAGAGCAGCAGGAGTACCTGCATGAGCTAATGTGGCAGCGGTGGTGGATGCCCCAGAAGTGGAAGTGGATGACTCCAGACTCTTGATGCGACGCATGAGTTGTTGCATCTCATCACAGATGTTGGTAGAAGAATCTCCCACAGTCGAACCAGCTTTAATATCATTAGTTTTGAGCCCATTCGGGTTTCCCATGCTTGACCAGCATGTGTCAAGAATGTGATTTGTCTTGCCACAATAAGAACACAACCAGGCTGCTTTATCAATATGCTGTCCTCAAGAATTACGACCACCAAATCCACGTCCTCCCCCCAAGATTTTAGGTCTTGGTTTCGCCAGGCCACGAAACCGAGATCTCGGCGAGATCATCTATTTTTTTTCCTAAACTCGATGGTAGGTTTCGGTGGCCATATGGCCAAGATAGGGGCTGAAACTTGACGTTCCCCCTTTTTTAGGCCTTCTAAACACAGTGGAACCCTTAGTTTTTACAAATTCAAACCCAAAATGTTACTTTGACTACGGACCCTAAGTTGGTAGTCTATAAGTTTAGATCATGTTTCTATGAAAAATATAGTTTTTGAGATGAATAGTTACCTTAGGTTCTTGAGATGCAGCTTGGAGGAGATTAGCAGCTTAAATCTTTAATGAATCAAGCTTTGTTGAGGTGTTGGAGGTGTGATTTGCCAAAAGAAATGAAATAAATGACCCAAAGATGAAGTTTCCCCTTCACAGAGGCGAGAGTGAGTCGAGATCTCGTCGAGTTATGGTGTATTATGAGCTTTCTGGTTCTACCAAGTCGAACCGAAACGAGAAATAGCTTGAGATCTCGGCGAGATACCGAGATCTCGAGTGAGATGATGACATATTTGTGTATCGCATGGCGTTTCATCTTGAGATCCTACGAGATCGAGTTAAAAGGGGAGATCTCGCCGAGATCTTGAACTATGCCTCCCCCTGAATCACAGCCTCTAGTAGTGGTGGAAGCAGAATTTTCCTTGGGTTAGTCTCAGGCTTGGAGCTAGGAGAGACAATATGCTGCAGTCTAGAAAAGGTGTCATTCAAGGTAGGGACAGATTCACCCACAAGTAGATGTCCTTTAATAGCCTTGAGACTAGGATTTAAGCCAGCCATAAATTTAGAGACAAAAAACTCGTTTCTTTGAGCCTTCAACTTTTTCAATATCAGTAGTAAGGGGGCTGGAAAACATTTAATTCATCAACCATGCCCTTAAAGGCACTGTAATTGTCTTGGAGAGACTTCTCTGACTGTTGAAACTGAAACAATTTCTCATAGAGTTTTAACCTTGAAGATACGTGTCATACTCTTCTCTTGAGAATATGTCTCCTTTAGGTCATCCCAAACTCCCTTTGCAGTAGTGTGGAACATAACATTCGCAGCAATATCCGGCTCTATGCTATTCCATAACCAAATTGGGATCATAGCATTCTCCTTATTCCATGTGCTGTAATCCTTAGAGTCAGGCTCTGGAGGAGGGGAAGTAAGGTAGCTAATCTTGTCCTTAGCTATAATGTAAACCCAGACAACTTGTGCCCATAGTAAGTAGTTGGAATTCCCCTTCATCTTTATGGAGGTAATCTGAACATTGACATTGTCATGGGGGATCTTTGAATCAGCCATAGTAGGTATACTTCAAGAACCGATAAGGGCAAACACTAAGGGTATTCGATTCAGAAGTAAGAGAAGGATAGCAGCAGCAACCAAAAACTAGCAATTGATAATAAGATAACTGTTGACAGATTTGAATGAGGGAATAGGCTTGGATGATCAAAGGCTGATCCCAAGCAATGTATTTATAATATTAGAAGACAAATTACATGGACAATTCTGTCCCTCATAACCGACTCAATACATAGCAAAATAAAAAAGGGAAAAGGACCAGAATACCCCCCACGGTATTCTGTCCCATACAACCAACACTCCCCCTCAAGTTGGTACATATATGTCATACATGCCCAACTTGACTAAAACAAGACAGATAGCTTTGCTACTCAACTCTTAGTGAACACATTGGCTAACTAGTCAACAGACTTCACAAAGGGAACACAGATGAGGCCAGCTTCAATCTTCTCCTTAATGAAATGTTGGTCAACTTCAACATGCTTGGTACGATCATGCTGGACAGGGTTGTCAGTGATGCTAATGGCAGCCTTGTTGTCACAATACAACATCATGGGAAGATGGACAACAACTCCAATGTCTTACAACAACCCTTTAAGTCATAGCAACTCACAAATTCGTTGTGCCATAGCACGGAATTCAGCTTTAGCACTGGATCTTACCACAACATTCTGCTTCTTGCTACGCCATGTGACAAGATTCCCACCCACCAAAGAGCAATATCCAGAGATGGATTTCCTGTTAGTAGAGCCAGCCCAATCAACATCAGTGTAAGCTTCAACTTTCAGATGGCCATTGGGAGATAAAAGTATTCCTTTTCTAGGAGCAGACTTCAAATACCGAAGAATACGAATAACTGCCTTCATATGCGAGGAATAAGAATCATGCATAAATTGGCTCACTAGACTAACTGCAACAGCTATATCTGGCCGTGTATGAGAGAGGTAGATTTGCTTGCCAACCAATCGTTGATAGCGACCTTTGTCAACTGGTTCACCTTCTTTTCCCTTAAGCCTTGCAATAGCTTCCATGGGAGTGTCTGTGGGATGACACCCTAACATCCTTGTTTCGGACAACAAATCTAGGATATATTTCCTTTGAGAAAGGAAGATGCCCTTTGAAGATCGAGCAACTTCTATCCCTAGAAAATATTTTAGAGTTCCCAGATCCTTTATTTCAAACTCACGGCCAAGGAAGTGCTTTAATTTCTTGATCTCATTACCATCATCTCCGGTTACCACAATATCAGCAACATAGACTATGAGAATAGTTAGCTTATAACCAACTCGTTTGATGAACAATGTATGATCAACATTGCTTTGCTTATATCCCACTGAAATCATAGCCTTGTGAAACCTGTCGAACCAAGCTCTAGGTGATTGTTTCAACCCATAAAGAGGATGCTTTAATTTACAGACCTTGCCCTTGGTCTTATCATTAGAGAAACCTGGTGGAATATCCATATATACCTTTTCTTCTAGCTCTCCATGGAGGAAGGCATTCTTCACATCCAACTGTTGAAGATCCCACCCAAGATTTACAGCACAGGACAATAACACTCTTACAGTATTGAGTTTGGCCACTAGTGCGAAGCCTGATAATCAATTCCATAAGATTGGGTAAAGCCCTTTGCAACCAGGCGTGCCTTATATCGATCCACAGTCCCATCAACCTTCTGTTTGACCATAAACACCCATTTACATCCCACTGGTCGTTTCCTTGGAGGAAGATCTATAAGATCCCAAGTATTATTTTTTTTCAATGCTCTCATTTCTTCCAACATTGTTGCCTTCCACTTTCCATCTATGTAAGCTTCCTGCCAATTTTTAGGAATAGAAACAGAAGAAAGAGAGGACCCAAATGCACGAAAAGATGGAGAAAGAGAACTGTAAGAAACAAAGCGGGAAATGGGATGCTGAGTACAAGTCCTAGTACCTTTGCGATGAGCAATAGGTAGGTCGGAAGGAGAAATCTTACCAGGAGAAGTAGGGTCTAGATCCAAAGTCGGTAACTGGATGGGTACTGGAGCTACGGTGGATTGAGGCTGCTCTCTTCTGGAACGTCTTTTGTGGTAAAAATGTTGGAGTCGTCGATCCTCTTCTGAAATTTCTCAATGGTTCTCTGAATTGGAGTTAACTCCCCCTGAGTAGGAGCTTCACCATCACCATTTTCCATAGTCTCCCCCTGTATAGGATTATCTAAAGGTGATGGGGCAGTAGCCAAAGGTGATGGAGCACCAGCCAAAGGAGATGGGGCAGCAGCCAAAGGGGAAGGAAACACATCCACATCTTTACTATAACTCTCCCCTTGAAGAGGTGGTGAAGAATAATAAGGCCGGCCTTCATGAAAGGTAACATCCATACTGACTAGAGTACGACGGGAAGGGGGATGATAACACTTATAACCCTTTTGGGTTGGAGAATAACCCAAAAAAATACACCACAATCCACGGGGTTCAAGCTTGCCAGGGGACCTGGTATCCCTAGCATAACACACACAACCAAACACCTTGGGTGAAACAATAAAGGAGGAATTCCCGAGCAAAACTTCAGCTGGACTACGGGAGTCAAGGACCCTAGTAGGCAATCGATTAATAAGATAGGCTGCAGTGAGGACAACATCTCTCCCAATATTGTGAGGGAACATGTCGAGCAGACATTAATGTTCTGGCCACCTCTAGTAAGTGACGATTCTTCCTTTCAGCCACACCATTTTGGGCTGGGGTACCAACACAACTAGTCTGGTGAAGAATTCCATTATTAGCAAGATATTTTTGGAAGTGACCCTCTTTATACTCTGTTCCATTGTCACTTCTCAAAACTTTGAGAGTGGCCTGGAATTGAGTTTGGATCATCTTATGGAATTGCTGAGAACAGGAAAAGACCTCACTTTTTGTGTGCAAAAGGTATATCCATGTGTTTCTAGAGTGACAATCTATAAATGACACAAACTAACTATGTCCGGAAATTGAAGTCTTATGACTAGGGCCCAAAACATCAGAATGAACCACATGAAAAATAGAAGAACAACTTTTATTAGAACTAGAATAAATTGAACGTGTATGTTTGGCTAGTACACACGCCTCACAATAGAATTCATCATTATTACAACCTTTGACTAAGGCTGGAAACAAATGAGACAGTTCCTAATGGGGGATGACCTAATCTAGAGTGCCATTGGTAAATTTCAGCAGAGACCTATGAATATTGATGGAATAGAAGAGGTAAGGTTGTTGGAGAAGGACGACCATCCTCAAGCAGGTACAATCTACATTGCACTTTACTACATCCAATCGTCTTCCCTGTCACCAGATCCTGGAAAACACAGTGAGAAGGAAAAAAAGTTACTTTGCAATTAAGGTAACAAGTAAGACGATTAATGGAAAGAAGATTAGTAGTAAAATTAGGAATGTGTAAAACTAAAGACAAGGTAAGGGAAGAAGTGCAGTTAATGGATCCTTTTCCAGAGATGGAGGAAAGGGAACCCTCAGCTACCTTGACTTTGTCCTTCCCTGAAGTGGGAGAAAAACGATGAAAAAGACTAGAAGATCTAGTCATGTGGTTTGTAGCACTAGAATCTATGATCCAAGGATGGTATGCTACAGAAGCACAATGACCACCAAATGAGATACCTGACCGAGCAAAATATGAACCTGAAGGAGCAGAGGAATTGGCAGGCACTGATGTAGTAGAAGCAGCAGCGACAGAAGTCCTTAGCATACATAGGAATGCTTGTAGATCTTCCTGGGATAGACCAAGGTTAGTAGTAGGAGCTGTAACAGCCTTAGTGTGATGAGCCTTGTTCTTTGGTTTTTTCTTGGTAGCCCGTTTTGCTTCAAAGTTAGTTGGTTTCCCGTGGAGCTTCCAACATTTCTCCTTGGTGTGGTAGGGCATGTGACAGTGCCCGTAGTAGAATCACCAAGAGAAAGGTTTCCAGCAGGTGCAGGAGTAGTCGGGACAGCAGTTTGGAAGGTTGATCTGTTAGTGGTAGGAGGATGTAACATAGCAGCCCTACGGTTCTCTTCAGAGGAGACCAAGGCACAGGACTATTCAAGTGTGGGAAAAGGAGAATGGCCCAACACTCGAACACGAATCCGGTCATACTCCACATTCAACCCTACCAAGAAATCATAGACTGTGATCTTGTCCACATGTTTTTTATAGGCAGTAATGTCAGCAACTGTAGTAGGGTGGAAATCAGAGAAGCGGTCCAATTGTTGCCAGAGGCTGCGCAAGGTAGCATAGTATTTGGAGATGGATAATTCTCCTTGAGTAGTGTGCAGGACCTTCTTCCTGAGTTCATAAACCTGGGCATCATTGCCAAGCTGCCCGTATGTTTCTTTGCAAGTAGACCAATTCTGAAAAGCTGTGTTAAGGAGAAGAAATCCATGTGCAAGGTCTGAAGTCATAGAACCAATCAGGTATGACATGAGAACTTCATTGTTGACAAGCCACCTACTTTGAAGAGGACCAGGTGCAGTCGGCATAACACTGGTGCCATCAATATGGCCAGTAAGGCCACGGCCAGCAATGGCAAAGGCTGTAGATTGAGACCATAACAAGTAGTTGGATCCATCCAATTTGATGGGGTTAGGAGGAAAAGTGTGGTAATCAGTTTTGCCTTGACCATCCTGATCAGAAGTAGCAGTGGAAGTGGTTGAGTCACCCATACTTGTAGCAGAGAGGGGCTGTTGTAAAGAGAACCCCAACAAATACTCCAAGATAAGGGCTAAAAATTGGAGGAGGGACTGCTGGAAAAACGGGAATAGTTGTCTCCAAAAATCAGCAGCAGCAACCAGGGCAATCCCTTAGATTGACTTTTTCAGGGTTTTGAAAAAAACCTTGAATATGGTGAGATCGATGTAGGAGAGAATGGAAGAAAAAACACACTGGAATGAGCTGAAACTTGGATTGAGTGGCCTTCTATTAGTGGTGAATCACCCTTCCAAAAATCAGCATCAATAGAGAACAGTAACCCTAAGATCGATATTTGCAGGGTTTTAGAAAAAAACCCAGATGAGAGCAAAATCAATAGGGAGAGAGTCTTCAGTATGGCTGGAAATAGAACCTTGTCCAATAAATCTGCTGCAGTTCCTGAGCTTCAATAATCTGGAGAGATCTCTTGGGAGATAAAGTTGAATCAGTCCAAAAAAAATTTGAAGGCTTCAAATTTCGCAGGCAGGGTTCAAGCTTCTATTGATTCTGAAATTTTATAACATGAATGAGGTGACGGAGGGCCGCAACTGGATCTGTAGATCACCTCATCAGTGTTGCCCTAATGGGAGAATGAAGAACAAAGGGAGAAGGATGGAAGAAGAACTTGAGAATGAAAGAGAGAAGAAGATGAAATCGAGAATGGAAGAGAGGAGGGTTGCCCTAATTCGAAACATGCTCTGATGCCATGTTATAATATTAGAAGACAAATTACGTGGACAATTCTGTCCCTCATAACCGACTCAATACATTCCAAAATAAAAAAGGGAAAAGGACCAGAATACCCCACGATATTCTGTCCCATACAACCAACAATAACTAATCTGCAACATGGAAAGAGGCAACGGACAGCAGCAATACCACACTTGATGAAGGCAGCCAAGGAACAAAAACTGAGTTGATCTCAGGGTTTCTGAGAAGAGAAGGTAGATCTTCAAATTAGCAGCCCAATCAGTCAAACCAGGTTGCAAGAACTCCCAGAAGCAATAAAAACCATGTAGAAGCAGGCCTGAACCACAGAACTTCAACAAAAATCTTCCCAGAGAAAAATTGATAATTGTCAGGGTTTTATCCTGACATCGATTGCAGCAGCCTTCACGAGTAGATGAGGAAGAACTCTAATCAGTCATCAAATAGGGTAGATAATAGTATAAATCACTCCATTAATTCTTCAATAGGAGTGGATTTACACAATAGTAAAAGCAGCTATAGGTGGCTGCCCACCACAGGCCAAAATCGATAGAGAGAAATCAGAAGAGGGTTGGGGGGGGGGGGGGTACTCCAATCTTATTAAAAAATCTCTGATATCATGTTAGTAAACCAGAACTTAGTAACCAGATCAGAGAATGAAGAAAGGGAAGAAGAAAAGAGAGAAGAAGAGAGGAGAGGAGAATCACAGAAGTCCCAAGACAGGAGAGGACCTGCGGACAGAATAGAATAATCTGCCGCATGTCTGCTCCAATATATTTATAACAAAGTCTAAGTGATAAAAAGGACAAGTATGCCCTTATACAAAAAACGACATAGCAAAGAGATTAAATAACTAAAGCACAAAGACTTCTCTGCCCCTATAACCACTTATTTCAACAATATGAACTGAGGAAGAAAATTCATGATACTAAACAGAATGAGTTGACTGTCTCTCAATATAATGCTGAGCTTTGTAAGTGCTGGCAAGAGCTTGATCATTACTCGGATTATCAACCCACCATTGCTAATAATATTGCTGCCTATCGAAAACATGTTGATAAGATTCGAGTTTATAATTTTTTTGGCTGCCCTCAGTGTTGATTATGATCCAATTAGAGTACAAATTCCCAGCAGGGATTCTTTTCCTACTCTGGAATAGTCATTTGCATTGGTTCACATTGAAGATTGATGCTGTTCAACTATGCTCCATCCTGCACCTACAGATCGACCAGCTTTACACACTAAGACTGGTTCAAACTCTACTACTGTTGACACCTCCAAAGCTGAAAGGCAGCTCAAATGTGAACATTGTGGTAAGTTGTGGCACACGAAAGCCACATGTTGGAAGTTACATGGGAAGCCGACTGATTTTGAAGCAAATTAAAAAAGGGTAGTGGTAACAAGGGCCGTGGTCAACCTACTGCCAGGGCAAATCGGACTGAGACTACTACCACACCTCCTACAGACAATGGTCTTTCTATGGAAGAACTTCAAGCTTTCTATCAGATGTTAAAGGCCTCTTCTGCCCAGACTTCTACACCTGCTGCCTCTTCTGATTCTATTTCTAATTTTGCCTCAGGTATTTCTGTTGGTAGTCAGTGTGCATCGGCAGTCTCTAGTCCATGGATCATTGACTCCGGTGCTATTGACCATATGACAGGTTCTTCTACTCTTTTTCATCTGTACATTCCTTCTTCTGGAAAGGATACAGTCCGTGTGGCGAATGGGTCCCTTTCTTCCATCTCTGGAAAGGGATCTATTTGCTGCTCCCCTACGCTTATCCTTAAATCTGTTTTACATGTTCTTTCTTTCTCTACTAATTTATTATCCATTAGTAGTCTTACAAATGACCTCAACTGCAAAGTAACTTTTTTTCCTTCTCATTCTGTCTAATGGGATCAGGTGATAGGGAAGACGATTGGGGTTGGTAAAGTGCATGGTGGTCTATACTTGTTTGATGGTGGTTCGCAGTCCTCCAATACTGTTCCATCTCACACCCATCAGTTACATTCTGTCTCCTCTAACTTTTATCAGTGGCACCATAGATTAGGACATCCTCCCATTGGGACTTTATCTCATTTGTTTCCCGATTTAGTTATAAATTGTAATAAAGATTAGTTTTTTTTTTGTGAAGCCTGTATACTGGCTAAACAGACTCGGTCCATTTATCCTTCAATAAATAAAAAAAGTATTTCCCCTTTTCATATAGTTCATTCAGATGTATGGGGACATGCTCGGAATGCCTCTATTTCGGGCCATCAATGGTTTGTAACTTTTATTAACTGCCATAGTCGTACCACTTAGGTGTATATGATGAAGCAACTTGGTCAAAACTCAGTTCAACGCTACTCTAAAGATTCTCCGCAATAATAATGGCAGAGAATATATGGAAGGGCAGTTTAAAAAATACTTGGCTGATCATGGAATTCTTCACCAAACAAGTTGTGTCGACACACCGCCCCAAAATGGTGTGTCTGAAAGAAAAAATCGTCATCTCCTTGAAATTTCCCGTGCCTTGATGTTTGACCGCCATGTCCCCTCTCAGTACTGGAGTGATGCCGTGCTTACTGCTGCCTATTTATCAATCGGCTACCTACTCGGGTTCTGTCCTCCTGTCCTCCGGTTGATGTCTTCCAGGGTGCCGCCTCCTTTCTCATACTTCCCAAGGTTTTCGGATGTGTATGCTATGCTCGCAACTATCATCCACATGGGAAGTTGGATCTGCGTGGTGTCCGGTGTATTTTTTTGGGTTACTCTGCAACTCAATACAAGTGCTGTCATCATCCTACTTGCTGTGTGCTTGTATCTATGGATGTTGTCTTTCATGAGTCTTCACCATGCTATTTATCGTCACATCTTCAGGGGGAGTTTGAAGCTTGCGAGGATATGCCAAATACATTACCTGCTGCCAATAATCCTTTACTTGCTGCCAATAATCCATCACTTGCTGCCCAACCTGTTCCTATTCAAGGAGGACTTTTTTCGGATGAAGTTCAGGGGGAGTAGCCTACTCCTGGCTCTATTAGAAGACAGGTTGAAAAAATTCAGGGAAGACTTGATCGACCAGACCTTCTTGTTTTCACTTGAACTTCAAAAAGGCAAGTTGAAACCACCACCCCTGTGGCACCTTTACTCATCTCATCACCATCTCTTGAACTAGAGCCTACTAGTCTGGCTGGTTAGTCTCCTTCTCTTGAATTACCTATTGCTGCCCGTAAAGGTGTTAGATCATGCACCTCACATCCTAACGCATGTAGTTTCTTATGATTCTCTTTCTCCTGCCTGTCATACTTTTGTGTCTTCTCTTTCCTCTATTTCTATTCCTCAGAAGTGGCATGAAGCATTTACTAATGCAAAGTGGAAAGCAGGTATGGTGGAAGAGATGAATGCCCTAAGGAAAAATAATACATGGAACCTTGTTGTTCTTCCTCCAGGAAAAAAACCAGTTGGATGTAGGTGGGTGTTCGTAGTCAAGCAGAAGATGGATGGTATAGTTGACAGAGACAAAGCTAGACTGGTAGCCAAGGGTTTCACACAGACCTATGGGATTAATTACCAGAAGACCTTTGGTCCTGTTGCAAAATTGAGCACTGTTTGTATTCTCCTATCTTGTGCTGTGAATTTTGGGTGGAAATTACAGCAGCTTGATGTTAAAAATGCTTTTCTTCATGGAGAGCTTGAGGAGGAAGTATATATGGAGATTCCTCCAAGTTTCTCATCTGAAAAAATTCATGTGAAGGTCTGCAAACTGAAGCGTGCACTCTATGGGCTGAAACAGTCTCCACGAGTTTGGTTTGGCAGATTTCACAAGGCAATGATTTCAGTGGGATACAAACAAAGTAATGCTGATCACACTTTGTTCATCAAACGGTCTGGCAACAAGGTCACTATCCTCATCTTTATGTTTATGATATTGTGGTAACGGGGAATGATGGTGCAAAGAGATCTCGTCTGAAGAGCTTCCTAGGTTGAGAGTTTGAAATAAAGGATCTAGGGACATTTAAGTACTTTCTTGGGATTGAAGTTGCTCGTTCTTCAAAAGGCGTCTTCCTCTCTAAAAGGAAGTATGTCTTCGATCTTTAATCTAAGATTGGTTTGTTGGGTTGCCATCCTTGGATACACCAATGGAAGCTGAGATTCGACTAAAGGATAAAGATGGTGAACCGGTTGATAAAGGCCGTTATTAGAGGCTAGTGGGGAAATTAATTTACCTATTACATACTAGACCAGACATTGCATTTGTAGTGAGTCTGGTTAGTCAGTTTATGTATGACCCCTATTCTTCCCATATGACTGCTATTCTTCCCAAGAGGGGTTCTTTTGTCTCCCCATGATCATCTTCGTATTGAGGCATATACTAATGCATATTAGGGTGGTTCTTCTGATCAGAAGTCTACTTCAGGGTACTGCTCATTTGTAGGAGGGGACCTTGTCACTTGGCACAACAAGAAACAAAACGTTGTGGCAAGGTCCAGTGTTGAAGCAGAGTTTCGGGCTATGGCACAAGGAATCTGTGATTTATTATGGATACAAGGTTTACTTCATGATCTTGGTGTTACTGTTCGGCTCCCAATGATGTTGTATTGTGATAATAGAGCAGCAATTAACATTTTCCATAATCCAGTACAGCATGACCGTACAAAGCATGTGGAGATCGACAGACACTCCATCGAAGAAAATTTGGAGAGGACAGATTTGTATGCCTTTTGTGAAAACCGATGATGAAGTGGCTGATGTTTTCACTAAAGGCTTGTGTGGGAAATTATTTCACCCTATTTTGTGCAAGTTGGGCATGTGTGATATCTATGAACCAACTTGAGGGGGAGCGTTGAGTTATGTAGCCCAAAGGGCATTATTGGGTTTTTCCCCTATAGCCGGCTAATTAGGAATACCGGCTGATTAGAGTATTCCTAATTAGCATCGGCTATGGGGGGATTCCTAGTTAGAGTCTGAATCTTTGTAATCTCTTTTTATTATAAATAAAGGGCTTGGTGATCCTATTGATCACTCAAGCGTTCAGTTCTAAGGGCTGTTAACATGAGAAGACTTCATAATTCCTTTTGTTCCAAAGTACCCTGCAAATAGTAAGCGGAGTAGATGCCAAACAGCAGCAACTTTTGGAAATAGCTGATTCATAGGCCAATAAAAACAGATGTTGCACAGGTGGGGGAGAGGGAGCCCAAATTAAACAAAACAAACCCAAGAAGTGATTCCACAGCTGTGCAGTGATATTGCAGTCCAAGAACATAAGGGAAGCTGTTTCCTTGGTCTTGCAGGAAAGTGAACACCTACTAGCCGAAGAGAAATATTTCTTTTCAACTATTCCTATGTTAGTAACCTATTCAAGGAAAGCACTACAGCAAACACTACAAGGTGGTGGGCTAAACTTTTCTCAAGGTTTAAAATCTAGTTTCGTTTCGGTGTTTCGGTCTGACCAAAATTTCCGAGATACTGGAATTTTGTCAAAATTTTGTCGAAATATGGTATTTTTTCTCTGAGTTTTGCTTGGCCATTTGTGGATGTAAAATGCCGAAATGACCGAAATAACCGAATTTCCAAAACGAGATTTCCGAAACGAGATGACCGGAATTATTTTTTCAATTTGAACTTGCGTTTCGTTTCTCCTCGACCGAAATACTCGAAATATTTGAGATTTCGACCGAGACGAAACGAGTTTTTGAACCATGACTTTTCTATATGCAAATCTTATTAGCACTCTCTAATTCAGCGTTGACTAGGAAATTAAAATATGATTCGACTGTCAACACCTCTTTTGGTCTCCTTTTTATCTTCAGCTAAAAGGTTGATGTAAGCAAGGTTTACAATCTCGTTTCGTTTTGACTGAAATTTCTGAGATACCGAAATTTTGTCGAAATATGGTATTTTTCTATGAGTTTTGCTTGGCCATTTGTGGATGTAAAATGCCGAAATGACCAAAATAACCGAAATTTCCAAAACAAGATGGCCAAAATTTCCAAAATTTTTGAAACATTGCATTTTTTCAATTCGAACTTGCGTTTTGTTTCAATTCGACCGAAATACTCGAAATATTCAAGATTTCGACTGAGACGAAACGAGTTTTTGAACTATGGATGTAAGTACTCTGCAAATAACTAGGGGGGGTGGGTGGGCAGCACACTGATCTACCTCATAGTCCATCAAGGGCCTTCTGAAAGCTGGGGACCAGACCATGCAATAGAACCACTGCTGGAAATCATCATCACCTCTTTCAAAAGTGTCAGACTGCAATGGCAAATCCCTTCCTCTATGAGCATTCATTTCTTTGCTGCAACACATAATGAATTATGGAATGTGAAAAGTGAATTAAAAGAACAATGAGTACGCAAGATGCTTAAAATTTTGAAATAACTTTTGTTGAATAACTGGAATAATAAATGTTTAGTAGAAATTATGGTAATACCTTTAGCAATCCCTGACTCATTTATAAATGTTCCCTAATTTTCTTACTTTTATAAGTAATGATATTAATAGCAAAACTTTGTTTTTGGATATCTTCAATTTGGTGCTCCAATGTTATGGTTCTGCTCCATTCCATTGTCTATTACTTTGTCCCATCCACTCCACATTCAGTCCACTCACCTACTCCTGCTAATTCTTCCTACTGCAGTGAAAAGAAAAGGGAAAGCAGGTTCCTCCTCCCTCTAATGAATGCCTTAATTTTTTCTTGGGAGGATGGCCTTTGGGTAAACCATAAATAAGGATTGGGATGAACATTGGCAATGTACCTTGAAACCATTCAACCACCTTGTTCCAAACCTGTTTTTCTCCGTTAAATAGTCAAAGAAATCCAGTAAAGCATCATTATCATATGCCTTTTGAACATCTACTGATCCTTACCCCCCTTTAGATTAGAGATCTGTGTTGGTTTGTTCTTCAAAATTGCCCCTTAAGTCGGGGAGAAATTGTTTCTAGAACTTCCATAATCTTTCTGGACAAAATTAGCCACAATTTTTAAGCACTGGTTGTTAAACTAGTGGGTCTGTTCTTCATTGGGTAGGAAGATCCAACTTTATTTGGAATTAACATGATAAATGGGTCAATAATGCCTTTTTTTAATGATCCCACTCATATGGAATTTCCTGAAGACACTCTCTGAGTCTTCCTAGAACACATTCCAAGCTACTTGAAATGCAAAGGTTGTCACTTTTTCTAGGCAAACAAAGCCCTTCAAATACTCAATCATCATTGCATTGATTTCCATATTTTTAATATATTTTTATGCTCATTCTATGTTTTAAATCTTACGGAGAAGTTCTTTTTTATTCCCATCTCTTATATAATTCATTTATGTTGACATTTCTGTTGCCAAATTACTGATGATGCTCCATTTAAATCAGTGTCCCTGCCAGAATTGTCATCACTCACTGATTCTTTTTCTATTGTGAAAGCCATTTGTTTGAGCTCTCACACTTCTGTTATCTTTCCAGTTTGGTCGTTCCTTTCTTTTTGTTGATATATCATATTATATATATATATATATATAAATATATATTATTTAGTGTATACTATAATGCATAGTTGTCAAGGCGCTAGGCGATCCAAGGCGTTCGAGGTCCTCCCTAAGCGCTTAGGCGGTCCCTAGGCGGCCTAAATCGTGTTCCAGTATTATTTTTTTAATATATCAGTTATATGTATGAAACAATCAAAACACACATTTGGTTCATATGTTCTTGGAATTGGTCATTTTCAGGTATACCTAGTCTCACATTGGGTTTATACCGTTCTTAGAAAATATGATGTTATCAATAAGTAATTAACCTGCTCTCAATTTAGAGAAATGTTCTTGTTCTCTAAGAAATTTGATTGTTCAAATGATTTTATTTTTACACGAGAATTTTTGTATTAGGTAGAGCACAAAACCAGCTTTCCAACAAATCCAAGATTGCTTAAATCTGATTTATATTGAAGGAGTTATGTTCCGGTCAAACCTTATTTGGTGTGCGCGTGAATGCTGTCAAAATCGCTCTGAATGAAAATACTTTTTTAGATACCACAACAAATGAATATTTTACTGCACTTTTGATTTTTAGCAATGTTTTACCATATTAAGATTTATGAAATTTTTAGATTTGACTTTGCGACAGCATATGATCTGTGCATTGCAAATACCTTTTTTAAAAAGAGAGATGAACATATAATTACCTACAAGAGTGGGCAGCATGCAAGCCAAATAGATTTCTTCCTAACCAGAAGGTCTGACAGATTATTATATAAGGATTGTAAGGTTATACCTGGAGGGTGCTTAACCACCCAACATAGACTGGTGGTCTTGGATATGTACCTTGGTATGAGGCACCGTAAGAAGGCGAAACAGGTTTGTCCTAAAATAAGATGGGGCCGGCTACAAGGAGCTCTCCTAGAATCATTTACTGATAAAATGGCCCTACAAGGGAGGTGGGATTTTGAAGGAGATACTAACGAGACGTGGATTAATATGACGACTTGTATCAAGAAGGTTGCTAAGGAAGTCCTTGGGATTTCTAAGGGAATGCGTCTGGACCCTAGAGAGACTTGGTGGTGGGATGATGAGGTCCAAGCAGCCATTAAGACTAAAAAAGATTGTTTTAAGACTTGGCAAAGGACTAACGAGGCAGAGGACAAAACGAGCTATTATTCGGCCAGAAATGAAGCTCGTAAAATTGTGGGGAAAGCAAGAGCGAAGAAATATGATGAACTTTATGAAAAGCTTAATACAAAGGAAGGGGAAAATGAGATCTATCGGATAGCTAAAATAAGAGAAAGGAAGAGCAGAGATTTGGACTATGTTAGATGCATTAAGAGCGAGGACGGTAGAGTACTAATACGGGATGCAGAGTCCTAGTCAATGACCCTTGGTTCTCCTCCCTTCCTTCCTCCTATGCCTTTTTGGACCTTCCTGGTCTTTTGGACCACTCTCCCATTTCTCTTTTTATCCTCCCCTTTTTATCATTTGGCCCGAAACCCCCTAAGTTCTTCGATATGTGGTCCTCTCACCCTGGCTTCCTCCCTGTTGTCCAAGCCGCTTGGAACATCCCTGTCTTCTCCTTCTCCTCCCCTCTTTTAGCTTTCTTTATAAAGCTCAAAAATGTCAAGATGGCTCTTAGATCTTGGAATTCTTCTACCTTTGGTAACATCTCTTCTCGTGTCTCCTCTTGTCGGGACACCCTCTCCTCCATCTAGCTCCGCCTTCAGTCTGACCCCCTCAACCCTTCCCTCGCTGAGGAAGAAGTCCTTGCCGCCTCTGAGATTTCCTCCTCTCTCTCCCAAGAAGAAAGTTTCCTTAAGCACAAGTCTCGAATCAAATGGCTTGAGCTTGGGGATTCGAACACCGCCTTCTTTCACCGCTCCCTTAAAGCCCGCTCCAACTCCAATTCCATTCCCTCTCTTACCTCCTCTGATGGCTCGGTTCTCTCCTCTGTTGATGCCATCAAAGATAAAGCTGTGAACTATTTCACTGGTATCTTTTGCCCCCCTCCCTCCCCCCTTCACCCCCTTCCTGATGACCTCCTCAACAAGTTCATCCCCCCTCACCTCCTCGGCTCCCTCAGCTCCATCCCCTCTGACTTTGAAATATCCTCCGCTGTTCGCTCCCATAAGGCTAGCAAAGCTCCGGGCCCTAATGGGTTTAGCATGGGATTCTTCACCACTTGCTGGGACATCATTGGGACCGATCTTATTGCTGCCATTAAGAGGTTCTTCTTCAATCCGAATCAGATTCATGGCATCAATCAATCCTTCCTCTGCCTCATTCCCAAGTTCTCCGGAGCCTCGGCAATGTCTGACTTTAGACTCATCTCCCTCTGTAATCTCCTGTACAAGTTCATTGCTAAAATTCTTGCCAACCGGCTCAGCCTTGTCATTAACTCCCTTGTCAGTTCCAACCAATCCGCCTTCATTGCTGGCCGAAGTATCTCGGATAACATCATCCTTTGCTAGGAAATCGTCCGAGGTTTGGACCGCAAATCCCTTCCTCCGTCTGCTCTTTTGAAAATCGACATCCAGAAGGCCTTTGATTCCATCCGTTGGGACTTCATCTCCCAAGTCCTCCTCAAGATGTCCTTCCCTCCTATCTTTGTTAACTGGATCTACCATTGCATCTCCACCCCTCGCTTCTCTGTGCTTCTGAATGGCTGCCCGGCTGGTTTTTTCCCCTCCTCTGTTGGTATTCGACAAGGTTGTCCCCTTTCCCCTTTTCTCTTTTGCCTTTCCCTAGAAGTCCTCTCCCGTAGCCTCCAATCCAAAACAGGCCTCCACCTCGTCACCCTCATTCCTAAATGCTAGCCTACCAACCTGACTCACCTTGCCTTCGCTGATGATCTCATGATCTTCTCCAAGGCTGACCCTCTCTCCATTGAGTCCATCATGTCCTCCCTTCACCTTTTCCATGTCCTTTCGGGGCTCCGCATCAACCTCCTTAAGTCCCATATCTTCCTTGCCGGTGTTCCTGATACCACCAAAACCTCCCTAGCCTCCCTCTGTGGCCTCACCATTGGCACCTTACCTGTCCGCTACCTTGGCCTTCCCCTCATCCCTGCCAGACTTTCAGCCCACCACTGCTCCCCCATCTTGGATCTCCTTCGCAAGAGGCTTCAGATTTGGAAAGCCAAGCTCTTATCTTATGCAGGTCGGATTGAGCTGATTAGATCGGTGCTTCAGTCTTGCTACATCTTTTGGAGTGGTGTTTTTGGCCTCCCAAAGGCTACTATCGAGGCGGCTGAATCTATTATGTGTGCTTTCCTTTGGAAAGAAGTGGACTCCGCCAGGTTCCTTCATCCCATAAGCTGGGCTTCCCTTTGTGTACCCAAATCTGAAGGAGGCCTTGGGCTCAGGAGAATTAAAGATGTCAACATTGCTGGATCCATCAAGCTTATCTGGAAGCTCCTTACCAACAAAACCAGCATCTGGACTTCTTGGGTTTATGCTGGGCCACTCCGTAGGGACTCCATCTGGTCTATTAGCCCAGGGGCTGACTCCTCCTGGGTTTGGCGCAGGATTCTCCAGGTGAGACACTTAGCCAGGGACGCCATTTCTTGCAGGATAGATGATGGTTCGACCACTTTGCTTTGGCTTGATAAATGGCACCCTTCTGGTGTCCTCTCTTCCATTGTGAGCCCTTCAGAGATTTACTCCTCCGGCCTGGACAGATCTGCCCTTGTTGCCTCTATCATCTCCAATGGCTCTTGGTCCCCCCCACCTCCCTCCCCCCCTGGCTGGCCTGTGGAGCTCCCTCCTCCCCATCCCCCTTGGGCACCGCGGTAGAGGTGACACTACCCTCTGGCTCCACTCCCCCTCAGGCAGATTCACCTCTCACTCCGCTTGGGACTTGGTTAGACATAGAGGGACCCCATGTCCTTGGCACAGAGTTGTCTGGTTTAGAGGCCACATTGCCCGCCATAGTCTCACCGCTTGGCGCGCCCTAGCAAATTGCCTTCCCACCCAAGGCTTCCTCCTCTATCGGCATATTTAGGTTAACCCCAGTTGCTGTCTTTGTTGGAATGGGGCTGAAGATACAAATCACCTGTTTTTCGCCTACCCTTTTGCTTCTTCCATCTGGTCCCGTGTTCTTCGTCACTGTTGGCCAGGTCATGTTGACATGACGTTTGGTGGGAAGACAATTTGTGATTCGGTTGGCAAGATTGCCTTTTGTGCCACTATCTCCCATAGCTTGATGGAACGCAACCTCAGAGGATGGACGTCCAACTCCCGCTCTTACGACATGATTTGGAAGGCCATCTTTTTTGATGTTTCATCAAGATCAGATCCCTCCTCCCCTCGGATGTGAAGGACACCCCAAGGAACAGGCTCATTGTTGTTGCCTGGGGTCTCCCTCCTTCCATTTTGTGCCCTAGCTAGTTCCTAGCTTCGGTTTTGCCTTTGGGCTTGTATATTCCTTCTTTCTCTTCGTAATTTAATTTTTTTTCATCCTCCCCCCCCCCCCCCAAAAAAAAAAAAAAAAAAAAAAAAGAAGAAGAAGGGAGAGATGAGGTGAATATTTTTACAATTTGTTAAATGGAGCTACCTTGACTGATGGGGTCACTTTGGAAGTGGAAAGCGATAGGCTTGAAGCCAACACACATAATGGACAACTCCAACGGGTTGAAGAAGCTGAATTTAAAGAGTCTCTACGAAAGATGAAGGTAGGCAAAACACCAGGACCGGATGAGATCCCAATTGAAGTGTGGAAAAGCTTAGGAGGACGGGGGTATCTTGGCTAACCAAGTTGTTTAACAAGATTCTGAGTACAAAGAAAATGCCAGATGATTGGAGGAGAAGTACTGTAGTTTCGATTTATAAGAACAAAGGTGACATCCAGAACTGCAATAACTATAGAGGCATTAAACTAATGAGTCATACCATGAAACTTTGAGAGAAAATCATTGAAGCCCACCTAAAAAGAGAAACTGATATATCGGAGAACCAATTTGGTTTTATGCCAGTGAGATTCACGACAGAAGCTATTTACCTTCTAAGGAGGCTTATGGAAATCTTTAGAGCTCACAAAAGGAATCTCTATATGGTCTTTATCGACCTAGAAAAGGCATATGATAGAGTTCCTAGAGAGCTCATTTGGCATGTCTTAGGGAAGAGGAGGAGCTTAAATAACTATGTGGATATAGTTAAGGACATGTATGAGGGCGTGGTGACAAGTGTCAAAACTGCAGAGGGACAAAGTAGTGAATTCCCAATTACAATTGGGCTACACCAAGGATCAGCTCTAAGCCCCTATTTGTTTGCACTCATTGGATGATTTAACTAGACATATTCAAGATGAAGTCCCTTGGTGCATGCTATTCGCTGATGATATTGTTCTGATAGATGAGACAGTGGAAGGAATTTATGCAAAGCTGGAATTTTTGAGATCAAACTTGGAATCAAGAGGTTTTAAGTTAAGCAGAACAAAGACAGAATATATGATGTGTAACTTCAGGTAAACCAGGGGAGATGATGAAGTGGTGAAACTTGAGGAGCGATAGCTACCACAAAGTGAATGCTTTAAATATCTAGGGTCAACCTTTAACAAAGAAGGTGATATAGAAGATGATGTTTCCCACAGAATTAAAGTAGGATGGTTGAAGTGGAGAGGAGCATCAGGAGTTTTATGTGACAAACGCATGCCTATTAAGCTTAAGGGGAAATTCTACAGGACAGTAATAAGACCAGCGATGACTTATGGTGCGGAATGTTGGGCAGTTAAGAAGAGTAATATAGATAAGATGAGTGTAGCGGAGATGAGGATGCTGAGGAGGATGTGCAGCAAGACCAGGAGAGATAGAGTAAGGAATGTTTGTATTAGAACCGAATTGGGAGTTGCACCAATCTAGGACAAACTTCGTGAGAGCCGCTTGAGGTGGTTTGGTCATGTACAAAGGAGACCCATGGATGCACCAGTAAGAAAGAGTGACCAGATTCAATTGGAAGAAACTAAAAGAGGTAGGGTAGACCTAAATTGACTATTGGAGAAGTGATAAGAAAGGATATGCATATGGTAGGGCTCGATCCTAGTATGACCGCGGATAGAGTTGTTTGGAGGTCAAGGACCCGTGTAGCCGATCCCTCGTAGGGGGGTGTTCCTGGGATGCTGCTTTGACTAATGCTTAGACCCTTTTTTTTTTTATGTCATGGCCCTTTTGGATCCATGTAGCCGACCCCATTTAGTTGAGATAAGGTTATGGTTGTTGTTGAAATTTTTAGATTTGAGAAATTTGAAAATTTCACCTACTGCCAAAAATCCAGCTGCTGTTCTTAAATTGGGGGGTTGGTTTTTTATCCTTTTAGAATTTGATTTTTTAACTATTTTTATTGGATTCAAATAGGGGGTTTTTACTTATTTATGAATAATATCTTAAGTAAATAAAAACATTTACTTAAATGATGTTTGGCATCGCTTGGACGCCTAGGCGGTGCCTTGGTGACACCTTGACAACTATGCTATAATGTTATTTATGACATTGAAATTTCAATTCTTAAAGGTTGCAGCGTTTGAAAAAATCTTTGATGCACTATTACACTCTTTGAACAGTTGTAAGATTACTCCTATCTTATGTTTTTTTTTTCCCATTCTCTGTAATAATTCAAGTAGATGGATGTACGGTATCACCTAGAAAATCCAGCTTGTTTGTTTGATCTTTTTATCTTTTTAAATTTATTAATTTCATTTCTTCATCTATTTGGCAGGATCAATTTGACACCATTGATTGCTCAGACAATGAGATTGTTAAGCTTGAAAATTTTCCTTATCTGAGTCGGCTTGGTACTTTGCTTATAAGTAATAATAGAATTACTCGTATCCATCCTAATATCGGAGGTTAGTTGAAAGCGACAATTGATTCATTATTGTCTCTCTTTCTTTTCTGCTAAATTTTCTTATTTTCATTTGTTGGTTTTCTTTGAATTCGCAGAATACTTACCAAAACTACATACTCTGGTTCTTACAAACAATCGACTTGTTAACTTGGTGGAGATTGACCCTCTTGCATCCCTTCCAAAACTGCAGTTCCTTGTTCTGCTCGATAACAATATCACAAAGAAACCAAATTATCGGTTATATGTGATCCACAAACTGAAATTGCTACGGTTGCTCGATTTCAAGAAAGTGAAATATAAGGTGAGATTTTTGTTGAACTCCAAAGCACTGATATTTAGGTGTAACATTGGGCATGCATAGGTGCATTACAAACCTGCGCAAAAAGGTCTATGCATGTTGTGTGAGAGGATCACCTTGGTGGTTGGCTGTGGTAGGTCTTGAAGAATCCAGTAACACCTTAAATTCGTTCTTCTGAACCCTCCAGCAAGTTGATTTATTGGATTTCTTTTCAAGGAATAACATTGCAAATGTTCAGGGTGTGTATTTTTGGGTGATGCTTTTTATTTTTCTTTCTAGCTGCACTGATTATCTGATGCAGTTGCACGTATGGAGGCTTATGTGCAAGCGTGGAGGCTCATAAGGTGTTGGTAGTAGTCCAATGGGCTGAAATTGACCTTTGGGTAGTTATATTATAGGTTAGGCCTTTTATTTTTTTGGTTTTCATTATAATTGGCCTAATTATAAGCCCATAAAGTATGGATAAGGTTAGTACATGGGATTAGTAGTTAAGTGTTTGAGTTAGATTAGAATAATTAATAGCTAGATGGTGTTCTGTTCTGAGTTTATTTACTTTATTGAGTATATTAGACTGATTAGGAGTCCTTAGATGTGTCAGATTATGAATTTTAGGTTTATAAAGTCGTTTGAGCCTTTGAGGTGGGATTGCTATGTTCAATGGTTTCCTTTAGATGCTTCAGTACGGAGGAGTGATTTGGTTCAGATTGAAGGAGCTAAAAGAGCTTGGGACAGACCTAAAATGGCTATGGGAGAAGTGGTGTGGAAAGACATGCATTGCTTAGGCCTTGTATCAAGTATGATCTCGTATAGAGCTAATTGGAGGGTAAGGATCCATATAACCAACTCCATTTTGTTGGATAAGGCTGGGTTGATGTTGTTAATATTGTTGGTAGCTACCATGGACAATGGGCGAGGTTTTCGCTTTGTTACATTTTGTGGATGGGGTTAGCCACCTAAGAGACTAATGGCAGTTATTTTGGTTGGGTTCTCTTATTGAAATTATATGGCTAGTGTGATCTGTGTAGCATGGTAAGGCCATCTTGTTCTGGAGGCATCATATCCTTTATTTAATTGGGGGGAAAAAGTAAAGAAATTGTGGGCTGTGCCAAGTTATGCACATTGCCATAATTGAAAAGTAGGTAATGAATATTTAAAAAGCTGTCACTATGAGCATCTCTGTGTTTATCATCCATGGGGTCTTAGAACCCAAAGATTTTAGGGTATTGAGATTTTTCTGAGGATTATTTCTGCAATTATTTTGTTAGTACTGGTATCATATTGCAATATTTTCTATTGGTTACCATGGTTCTGTATACGGTAGGAGAGAGTTGAAGCTGAAAGGCTATTTGCGTCAAAAGAAGCTGAAGAGGAAGCTAAACAGGAATCCGCAAAAACTTTCACACCAGGTGAGGCTCTGAATGTCCCAGAGATTACAAAGGAAGAAGAAGCACCTAAAGTAGTTGCCCCGACACCAGAGCAAATAATTGCTATTAAGGTATTATGCTTGCTCTGTTTAGAAGGCTTCATACCTCCCTTTAAATCGAATAAAATATTCATTTGTTTTCTTCAGTCGAATAAGATTTTATTTCCTTTTTTCTGTTCTTACATATTGCTTTCAATTCAAAATTTCAAGGAATATGGTTTGTTTTATTCTTCCTTTAATTCAATATATTTTTACGTGTCTGCTTTCCAACATCTTCTTGTTAATCTTTGGCATGAATTTTTATCAGTATATTTTTAGAGGTTCACACGTATATTGTTAATTATATTTCACTCCATTTTTTCAGGCTGCTATAGTGAATTCCCAGACTCTGGAAGAAGTTGCAAGACTTGAAAAGGTATATCCCTTTTGAAGCTCATATAATTTTTAATTGTACACAAGAAAATTTATGTTTTGCTATCTTGCTATGTTTACTTCTCTCATTTCAATGTTGATTTGGCATGAGCAGGCATTGAAGTCAGGCCAGCTCCCTGCGGATCTGAAGATTCCAGATGATGATAAAGTGATTTATGGTGTTGATCCCAAAGATGACAAAATGGAAGTGGACACTCAAAATGAAGGTAACCAGGAACAAGACATTGCTGACCAACAGGCCAATAACAATCCTACACCTGTCGAGCAAGTATGTATTGTCTAGTCCTATGGTTTGTGAATTTGATTCTATTATTCTGCATTGTGCTTGGGTGGTATGGTACATGGTGTTGGCTTTTTCTTAGTTTCTGCATTGTTTTATGTATATTTTACTTTTACAGTGACTGGTTGACTTTTAATTTAATGTGACAGTTGGCTCTTCTTACTTCGTGCTTTACATGTAAGTGTGTAGGCTTCTGCAAAATTGATTGATGCAGCTGGTATTACTGGTTCAATACATAAAAGGATATAAAAAAATCTGTCTACAATGCTTCCCAAAATTCTCAGGAACCATTTTGTTAAGGGAAATTAAATTCTTGGTTCAATCTGTGGTTTCTATTAGCAGGACTGCTGGACCGTTACTTGAACACATCCATTATCATTTTCCACCTCCTATTGGCTAGGTGGTTCACTCTCCTTACATTTGATTTGCTACGGAAATATCTGTCGGCCTCATCTGATATTAATTGAGAATAAGATACACATAAATATAAAAATTACTTTTGATTTACGCTAAAATGATCAAATCTGGAACAGCTTATTTGGTTATTGATGGGCAATTGTTACAAAGAAGAAGAAATATCTTCACAGTGTTGCTTTCAATTTGGACGAGCAGATGGCAAGGTTCGAGGTCTCTGAAAAAAACTTGGTTTTTTCATGTACCGAGACGAGACATGCCATGAGTCAACAAAAGTGCAAAATCTCAGCCAAAAATTCGGTATCTTGCTGAAATGACACAAAGTTATATAAAATTATAAATTATAAATGCCATATTTTGATTTTTCTTTTCGGTCAAAATTTTGACTTCTCTCGTTCGAAATTTCGACCTCTCTCGTTCGAAATTTCGACCTATTCTCAATAAACTTGATTGGTTTCGCCAATTTGTGAAGAAAACATCTCCAGATCACTTATTTTCTCCAAATCTTACCAAAAAAATCTTAGAACTCTTGGATTTGATGTTAAGAACATCATTTGCAGGAGATTTGCTGCTCAACGACCTTCCTGGGAGGAGATTTGAACTTGAAGGCCCGACACTAGTTCAATATTAGGATGAGCATATAGGGATAGGGGTGACTTGGTACTTGGTAGTTGTTGGCTTGTATTGTTTAATATTGACTCAATATATTTGACTCTATATAACAAACAATGTCAGTTTTATGATTTATTAAATGGTTCATAATTTGATGTCTTTTCATTCCTATAACTTATTTAAGTTGTTCTACTTGAATTATATGTTTTCTAATACAAAAGATTGTGTGTATAGTGTACACTACCAACCTAGGGTCCTAAGTTAAACTATCATTTTGGGTGTGATTTTAAAAAACTAAGGGTTCCACCATGTTTATAGGATCTAAAATAGGGGCTGTCTTAACCAAGGGCTGAAATTTAAAAAAAAAAAAAAAACATTAATTCGGCCGATAAATATAGGACTGTTGTAGTTTCATAGAGAATTAAAGTGGGATGGTTGAAGTGGAGAGGTGCGTCCGGAGTGCTGTGCAACCGACTTACTCCTTTTAGGCTTAATGATGCAGATCCAAGCCTCCATGAGCTGAAGAAGCCCTCCTGATCATAGGGTTTTAGTAGGAGCCTTAGAATAGTTTATACTTATTTTATTTAAGTTCTATACTTAGTTTTATTTTTATGTCTTTAATTGAACCGGTTCAAATTGGTTGCATCCAATTGGTTCAATTTAAGTTGGTCTAATTTAAGTGAAGTGTTCCTATTTGCTATTAGGATCTTATATCCTATTGGTTGATGAGGAATCTTCTTAGTTTAAGAGTTTTAAGTGTTTGAAGTTAATAGGGGTAGTTAGGATTTTTAACTTTGAGTTATTTCATTAAGTCACACCCCTTCCGCGTTTTTGGAAGAGAGAGGATTTTAAATTGTATTAGGATTGTGGCCCTTAGGCCCTTATTAATAGAAATCGTGGGAGAGGCTCCCCCACCAATTAAAAGTTTAAAAAAAATTCGTTTATGTGCTGCTGGCTATTGCTGCTGCTGTTTCTCTCTTCTGAGATTGTCTTGTGAGTCATATCAAGACCCCCCTTGTGAGTCATATCAAGGTTGAAGGGCTGGTGGATCTCTAGTGACTCCTTGCATCTTGTAGATTGGGGGGTTCATCTTCAAAGCTGTCTTCAAGGTTGCTGCCATTGAAGATCTCCTTAAACCAGTAAGTTATTTACTGTTTTAGCATTCCCCTCTTCTTCTTAACCCTCCAACCCAAGCCCCACCTGTCCTAATCGATCCACATAGTCTTCTCCATTAAAAACCCATTGAGCCCCATAAACCCTAATTGTTCTAAATTCTGTCCAGCCTTGTTCCTCCATCCAATCCCAACCAAATTTCAACCACAGCCCCCTCTCATCTCCTTCTTCACTTGACTTAAGTTGCAGCCCCATCCAACCACTCAAACCCTAATTTGTCTTGTCTCTGTAGAACCCCAAAACCCCTAAATTCTATATAGCCCAATTCAGCCATCAGAATTGCATTATATTACAACCGAACCTTCCTCCTAGCCCCTCTAGCACTCCACCTTAGCCCCTTGCCCTAATTCCAAGTTTAAACCCTAGTTTTAACCTCAATTCTAAAACCCAAAACCCGAAACCCAAAACCTAATTTTTGGGATTTTTTAAATTTTGTTTAAACCTTGTTCAAACCTACCCTATTAGCTTCTCCTAGACTTGCCCATTAAAACCATATAAGATTCAACCCTATTCTCATAAACCTAACCCTAGATTTGACCTAAAATACCCTAACCAGCCCCAATCAACCAGCACCTTTGTGAGGGCTCTACCTGGCTCCTAGTAGGTCTCCTACCTATGTAGGACTACATTACTTAAAGGAAAGTTCTATAGGACTGTTGTGCGACCGGCCATGATGTATGGGGCAGAATGTTGGGCAGTTAAAAAGCATCATATTGATAAGCTTTATGTAGCAAAGATGAGGATGTTAAGATGGATGTCTGGAAAAACAAGGAAGGATAAAGTATGGAATGAACGTATAATAGTGGACTTGGGAGTTGCCTTGATCATTGACAAGCTCCTAGAGAGTCGTTTAAGGTGGTATGGTCCTATCCATCGGATGCCTGGGGACGCCCAAGTAAGGAGGAGTGATATGATTCCAATTGAAGGAGCTAAATGAGCTAGGGGCTGACCTAAAATGACCATATGCGAAGTGGTGAGGAAGGATATGCATAGTCTAGGTCTTGTACCAAGTATGACCTTGGACAGAGCCTACTGGAGGGCAAGGATCCATGTTGCAGACCCCATTTAGCTGAGTTTCTCCTAACGTGCTGGGCTGTGCCTCTTTCCTCTTACTATCTCTCATCTTTCATTTTTCTATTTATCTCCCGTCCTTCATTTGTCTTTTTCTTTTCTCTTTCCTCATCTCTAGCCCCATCCCTCTTTTCCCATCTTGTCTTTCGCATTTTTTTGGTTAGAACTTTGTTTTCCCTACTTTGTTCTGTTTGGATCCATGTAGCCGACCCCATTAAGTTGTGATAAAGCTGAGTTTGTTGTTTGTTGTTGTTGTAACTTGGCGAGTTAGCAAGACAACTCGGTTTTTGGGATGATCGAAATCAGCTGAGTTACCAAGACCTCAAACCTTGGCAGATGCTATACCTTAAAGGATATCTGGTGGGTTTTGTTTTAAGTTATGATATGTACAATAGACTGAAACTGATGGAGAGTGGCTAGTATTATGACTATTACTAGGAGAGAGAGACAGTGCATCCAATTAAAGTGGGTCATCACCAGTATCAAGATTTATGCCAGGGAGATCCACGACAGAAGCTATTTACCTTCTAAAGAGGCTTATGGAAATTTTTAGAGCTTACAAAAAGAATCTTTATATGGTTTTTATCGACCTAGAAAAGGCCTATGATAGAGTTCCTAGAGAGCTCATTTGGCATGTCCTAGAAAAGAGAAGGAGCTCAAGTAAATATGTGGATATAATTAAGGACATGTATGAGAGTGTGTGACAAGTGTCAGATCTGCAAAGGGCCGAAATAGTGAATTCTCAATTACAATTGGGTTACACCAAGGATCAGCTCTAAGCCCTTATTTGTTTGCACTCATCATGGATGATTTAACTAGGCACATCCAAGATGAGGTCCCTTGGTGTATGCTTTTTGCTGATGATATTGTTTTGGTAGACAAGGCTGTGGAAGGGATTAATGCGAAGTGGAGTTATGGAGATCATGCTTGGAATCAAGAGGTTTTAAGTTAAGCAGAACAAAGACATAATATATGATGTGTGACTTCAGTCAAACCAGGAGAGGTGATGAACATAGTTGTCACGGCGTCACGGCGATCCAAGTCGGTGGAGGGGTGTCAAGTCGATATATCGACATGTCGCCCCCATGGCGAGCATGTCGACCATGTTTTATTTTTTATTTTCTCTATTTTTAATGTTTTAATAGATGTATACTCAAGCCATGTTTTATTTTTTCTCTATTTTTCTCAAGTTTTAAGGATGGCAATCTTGTAATTAAGCAGAATCTAAGAAAGGGCATAAAAGGGTTTTGATTTAATGACTAAGGGTAAACTTGGAGGGATGTGTAAAGTCTGGCAAAGGGGAATAAAAGAAGAGAAGGGTACTTTAGGAAAAAGGCAAAAATAAGGGTTTGTAATAACCCACGATCGGATTATGGATTTATGGTTGTCTTCAACCTTACGACTTCAGCCTGGGACGGAACACAACGCAGTACGAAGGAGATAACTCCTTCAACTCTTCTCGGTCCAGTCTAAACCTTCAGGCGAAGCATCGCCACATCATGTTCTATCAATTCCAGCAAGAACTCATCACAGAAATCAACTAAACAAGGAGTATTTAATTCCTGGAATCAGATCTGGCGACTTCTTAGTTGCAAAACAGAGACAGAGAGACAGGAAGAAGAAATCGAAGAGGGAAAGAGAGACAGGAAGAAGAAATCGAAGAGGGACGCCATGGCGTAGGTCGCCATGCATGCTTCTCCAGTGCCAAGACGCCATGACAACTATGGTGATGAAGTGGTAAAACTCGAGGAGCGAGTACAAAGCGAATGCTTTAGATACCTGGGGTCAACCATTAACAAAGAGGGTGATATAGAGGATGATGTTTCCCACATAATTGAAGTAAGATGGATGAAGTAGAGAGGTGCATCAGGAGTTTTATGTGACAAACACATGCCTATTATGCTTAAGGGGAAATTCTATAGGATAGTAATAAGACTGGCAATGATTTATGGGGCGGAATGTTGGGGCGGAAAGAAGAGTAATATGGATAAGATGAGTGTAGCGGAGATGAGGATGTTGAGGAGGATGTGCGGCCAGACCAGGAGAGATAGAGTAAGGAATGATTGTATTAAAACCGAATTGGGAGTTGCACCAATCCAGGACAAGCTCCGTGAGAGCCGCTTTAGGTGGTATGGTCATGTCCAATGGAGACCCATGGATGCACCAGTAAGGAAGAGTGACCAGATTCAGTTTGAAGGAGCTAAAAGAGGTAGGGGTAGACCTAACATGACTATTGGAGAAGTGGTAAGAAAGGATTTGCTTGTGGTAGGGCTCGATCTTAGTATGACTGTGGATAGAGTAGTTAGGAGGACGAGGACCCGTGTAGCCGACCCCTTGTAGGGGGATGTTCCTGGGATGCTGCTTTGACTACTGCTTAGACTTTTTCCTTAAGTAATTTTATTTTATCTTTTTTTACATCCTTTCACTCCTACTTTTAGTTACTTTGTTTACTCCCTTCTACTTCTCTTACTGTCATGACCTCTTCGAATCCATGTAGCTGACCCCATTTAGTTGGGATAAGGTTATGGTTGTTGTTGTTTGTTTGTATCACCAAATATCAAGATTTAGCTTGTACCTCTTTGCTGTAACGTTCCTTCTGGTTTGAGTTGGTTGGATATGTGGTGGAGGGCCGATTAGGAGAAGAGGGGCGAATTGGAACTAGAGTTCCAGGGGGGAGGGAGAAGACTCACATAAGGATGGGAGAAGGATCGCACAATACCAAAGCCACGTAGTCACTCATAAACTCAAACTTAATTCATTCTTCAAATCTTCAAATCTGTGTTCTCCTATGTATTACAATGAATTAATAGAAAAACTCTCTAGCATAGAAATAGAAACCTAACTAAAATGGAAACAACTCAAAGAGGAAACTAACCATATCTAAGAAAAGAAACTATTAAAGAAAAACCTACGTAATGTACCCATTCAAATAAAAAAATTAAAAGGTTGCATCCTAAGTAAATTAAATTACTAGCCATTGACTGACCAGAAAACCGGTTTAGGACCAATCCTTGGTTTGGGCCTCCAAAGTAGGTCATGTCGGTGTAGCCAGGCCTAAGGCAACTGGATCAACTCGCCTTCTCTGAAAAGAACTCGACTTTGTCGAGTTCGGATGAGGTCTAAGACTGCCGTCCGAGTTAACTTGCTGTAGGAGAAATGTACCCGCTGGCTGTTTTTTTTTTTATATATTTTTTTTACCCGAATATTATCTGGGACCTGGGGTAGCCCCTAGAATTTTATTAAAATAAACCAAAAAGATTACAAAAGGGGGGTAAATAACTCGCCTTACCCTAACCCGGATCACTCTTGCTCACTCCAAGACAATAAACAACTCCCACTCACACAGGTTACAATCTGAACACTGGTAGACCTGCTTTATGCCCTCGTAAGATTTTCCTAAGATTCTGGGGGTTAACCTGCCCGGCAAGAAAGTATGAATTAGACAATTTAGAGCAGACATAGTTGTTTAAAAAATCAGCAGCACAATTGCTTTCCTTATTCGAGAAAACATATTTACTCCAAGAGAGTCAACCAAGGAAAGAACTTCTTGAAACAGTACCAACAACTCCACAAAGGACAGACCCTTTGGGACACAAAATACACAATGGCCGTGGAATCTGAACTGATACGGCATCCTAAAAATCCCAAGCTGGCACACATACGAAGTCCATCTAAAAGGGTTCTCATCTCTGCCACTGAGTTTGTGCAGATATTATAGTAATTTGCAAAAGCTCCAATCAGGTTACCATTGCAGTCCCGAAGAATTCCGCCGCCTGCCCCTATGCCTGGATTTCCTTTATTGGCACCATCAACATTATGCTTAACAGAGTGAAAAGGAGGGCACCAATAAATTGGCTTGGGAACTTTCTGAGAGGAACCGGAGTACCCAATCCGCAAAATCTAAAGCATTAGCTCATCTTTCATCGATGGAGCCTTCTTGAATTTAGATGGGTAAGGGATTTCTCTCAACTAGGACTTTACCTTTTTAATGATAGTAGTTGCCGTTCACACATCCGACCCATGGCGACGATTATGTCTTTCCTTCCACAGTTCCCACACAATTCCTTTAATATAATCACATATACTAGCCCTACCAGCTTGAGAATGCCAAAAAATAATTCTCTCTCTAATATCTTGGTATTGTAGAATTTCCACATCTTGCAAGTTACCAAAAAATTCCCAAACCTTGGAGGCCGTGATACCTATTGCAAGAATATGGGAAGCTGTTTCTCTCCAGGGATCCTACAACAAAGACATAAAGATGAGGAATTCCCAAATTCATTAAATTGTCATCTGTTGGAATTTCGCCATTCAAAATTTGCCAGGTAAAGAAACCAATTTTCGTAGCAATAGATTTATTCCAAATCCAAGATGCATAAGGAACCAATGGCGATCTAATACGAATCACATTCCATGCTGATCTAACGGAAAAGATGCCATCAAAAGCTGGTTTCCAAACCATTTTGTCCATCCTATTCGATAATTTAATATTGCTATTTAAGATTTTCTCACAAATCACCTGATTATCAATGAGGTTGACAGTTCCCAGGTCCCAATGACCCTCATCAGTTAGGACATCCTTGATCTGTGTATCCAAGTCCACATTAATGGCACCATCCACTGAGTCAATAAGAGGGTCCTCCCCTAGCCAATCATCCAACCAAAAAGAGACATTCCCCTGTCTGACCATCCAAACAGAGTGGGCTAAAAGGTAGTTCTTTAGGTCAATTAGATCCCGCCAAGTTTTCGCCCGCCCATGTCGCCTCCCTAGGCAAATATGATATGGTTATTGTTTAAGAACTTAGCTTTAAAGAAATGGCTCCACTGGGAGTTTTTTGATAAGATACACCAATAATCCTTTGAGCCTCATAGAAAGACTAAAATTCTCTAGGGACTGGACACCAAGTCCACCCTCCTCCATTGGTCTACAGATCTTATGCCAACTAACCCAATGATTTCGCTTCCCATAGACAGACTCCCCCCACAGAAATCCGGCACAAATAGAATAAATTTTTTTCATCACCCCTTTAAGAATAGTAAGACAGAATATGGATTGGCGTAGATGATAATATATGCTTTAATAAAATCAGTCTACCTCCTGAGGATAGCATTTTACCTTTCCAGCCTGCCGCTTTTCTCCGGACTTTCGTAAGAACATCTTCAAAGTATGACATTTTTAGCCTTCTAGTATAAATAGGAGCGGCCAAATAAATAATAGGTAAAGATTCAAAGCCAGTTAAAATCCCCAACCATTCTTAACCGGGCTTCTGAAGTATTGGAGTCCATGATAAAACAGCTTTTATGGCTGTTCACCCGCTGACCAGAATATTTTTCGTAACGGCTAATCAAACCCATAATCTATTTTAATGAAGACTTTAATCCTTTAGAAAAATAATTGTGTCATCAGCAAAAATACTATGAGAAATACCTGGGCATCCACGAGGCAGGTGGAAGTAGCTGGTTCTTCCTTCTGCAAAGAGAGCCCTAAGCCCCCTTAATGAAGAAGGGGTCAACTAAGAACCACTCTACAATAGGATTGATGATATGTTGCAAGAAAAAATCAAATTAGAAACAAAAACAGGACTAGTAACTTAGGCACCGTTTGACAACGTTACTAGTGTTTCTGTGCCGGTTCTGACTCAAAACGTATTTTGGTGTTACTGTTACCAGAATAACATTACTAGCTTCCTGAAAGGTGTTTGATAAACCTGTTCCAGAAACGTATCCAGAACACTATTAATACTGAAAGATGTTTGATAAAACCTGTTTCTGTAACAGTTTTGTATTGATTAATATAAATTACAAAATTGCCATTAATAGTGTAATACATATAAAGTCAATGATGTTAGGACATTAAAATTTATTAAAAATCTAAATAAAGTGTATATTAAATAAAAAGACAGAGATACACTAATAGGTTACTATAAATTACAAAAATGCCATTAACACTATAAATTACAAAAGTTTATGGATCAATTAGACATACAATAGTTTTAAAGAATACAAATTGGAAATGTCTCATTCGTTGTTGCATCTTCAAAACCAGAGAAGCAACAAAATTCATTCAAAGTTTCAAACTATCAACAAAAAAAGAAAAGAAAAGAAAAAAAACACAGAGAAGCAAACATTGTATGATGCTCATGATTGTCTTCTGTGAACAGTTGAATAAAAAGGGTCATGGTGGATTTGAACCACCATCCCCTTGGAACATGCTTGACACATCTTCATGTTCCAAGTGCTCTACCAAGTTGAGCTAAAGACCCAACAAGTAAAGTTTGAAATTTACAAGTAAACATGAGACCGTGCCACAAACCATGCTTCAATGATAATACCCAATTGAGACCTTGCCACAACCATTCCTAATGTTCTCGCATGTATTGGTTAAAAAGAACTCTTGAGCAGAGGAAAAAGTAAGGATTTATTACCTCCTGATCAGACCCAGCAGCCTTCATAAATCCGACAAGGAAGACATGGGGTGTTGGAAATGTCAATCTCCATTCAAGCCTGCCCAATATTGCCTTCTCCATCCCCAATATCTGTTCTCTAGTGTATGCTTTCTCTAAAATGATAATAAAGTCATTGACATGCAAAAAATCACAAGTAGCCAACATGCACCTCCCTTTCATAAGGCTGGAGGTACCCCTTCATCGTGCACCCTCCTGAGTCCCAAACCCATTTTTTGCGGTTTGCCCAATTCAAGACATTCGAATAATCACCAAAGTGGTGGTTATTCTTTAAAATGATAATTTATTCAATATGATGCATAGTATAAGGCAGCACTAGAGTTAAAGAAATGTTGAAGAGTTCTTTAAAATAATTTCTCTTTTTCTCTGACTGATTGACAGCACTAGAGTTAAAGAGAAAGAGATGGGTTTGGTTTTGTGATGACAATTGAGACTTGAGACAGAGACTATATGGTGAGTGTAACATTGTAACTGGTCCATTTTGGATTAATAATCTGAAATAAACAATAACAGAGACAAGTGTAGGAGAACTAAACTAGAACCTGAAACCATCAGAGAGACGAGACAAAAGGGAAAACAAACATCTCTCTCTCTCTCTCCCTCAGTCACTCAATGAATCGTGTCACAATACAGGAGAGGGCTTGAAATATCTTCTCAAGTTGAAGCAAATGTTGCTCAAAGGATCCCAAGTGGTTCAATTTTCAGATATGATATCCAGTTGTGTGTTATAGCTTGTCCATTAATGTTTTACTAATTAAATGTGTCTCTATCTATCTGTCTAACCATCCATCATTCTCAAAGCTTGCAGCTTTTCTTCATGAGATCTGATATGATAAGATCTATCCATGATAGCTATTGATCCTACCAAAGTATCTCATTCTGCTAATCATATTTTGTTGGATAAGTCAAGACTGTCTGTCATCAAGCAAATATTAACTATTAGGATAAGTTTAAAGTATGTCATCAAGCAATATTATTAAGACACATGCATTCCTTTGAGTGTAGATAAACAGATTAGAATGGGATAAGACAGTTTTTAATTTGCATATATCTTTTAACTGTTGAACTATATCTCTTTCTCTTTCTTTCCAGGTTTAATTCTCTGTAGAAAATGTTTGGGTCATTTAAGGTGTGCTATTATTGGGCCTTTATTGAGACCCATTTTAATAGTCTTTAAGATAAACATACTCATAATTGGATCAAATTTTTAATGGGTCCAAACCTAATATTATTACAAATGGCTTCTACTGTTAGGTCCAATCCATCAGATTTATGGGAGCTATGGAATCGAAATATAACAGGTAGCCCACCTACCATTTGGTCATTGATCATGAAATATGGAGCATTTACCTGTGCAATATACTATCATATCCCAAGAGCCAACTCTTCTTTTAGTCTTCTATAGGTGATTACATTAGAGGTTACTTAAATTAACAGGAATATTAAAGTATCAGTGGGAAACTTTAGAAAATACAGAAATCATGAAATCATTGAAGTCAACTTTTAGAAAATGAGGAAAAAATATTTTGGAGTGGAATTAATGTTCCCAAAAATGTAAAGACCTCCAACCCCCAAATCATATCTGTTAATTCCTACTCAAACCCATTCTGCCATCCATCAATAAGAACCATAGAAACATCATCATCTTCAAGCAAGCAAGCAAACAAACAACTTGCAAACACAGTATCCCTTCCCCATCCCAACCCATCCCAGAGCATCCTATACCTCCTGCAGCCTTTCCCTCTTACTCAAAAGCAAAGACAGCCCCCTATCTCTTTTAGGCTGTCCTAAACCATTCATCCATCACAGAAAAATTAAGTACTAAATTCTTACAAATTTACCATAGTAATCCTAGCCTTTATGGGTTATCATTTGCTCTGCATTGACTATCAACTCTAAAAATTATTTTAACCCAATTAAAGGAAGAACAATAGTGGAAAAACTAACACAGACTTTTGTAATTTAACTACAATTCCATAAACTTTGGCCAGTCAACACAGGCAGAGAGAAAGAGAGTAATCCTAATAATAACACATTTCACACTGTCAGAGAAATCATCAGTGCATCAGAGTATGCTTCAAACACAACCAGATCTTGAATTGAAGTCCTGATGGACTCCTCCTCACTTCAGTGCCTAATCTCTCTCTCTCTCTCTCTCTTTCCGAAGCTCAGCCTCAGCGAACTCATACTAGTTTGCAAATATCAAAATTTTTCTCCTTATTATGTACCCAAAATGCCCAAAAACTACAGCATTTAACTGAGTATGAAGACATCAATTTACAGATAGACCAAGACTAACGTTTTTTAAGACAGTAGGTATATAGAGAGAGGAGAGGGTGGAACAGGTTGGAGCTAGTAGTAATTGCTTGTTTAGCTTGTGGATGCGGAAGGAGAGGAAACCGTGTAGGAGACGATGAGTTTGAATTCGAGTTCTCACTAGTGCCAATAATGTTCCCAGCATACAAAATCTACTCCAATGGAAGAGACAGGATTGAAGAGAGAAACCGTAGAGTTGAGTTTGAAGAGGGTAGAACAGTGATCGAGGATATCGTTGATGCCCGTGGCACCAAAGTTGCAGAAATCACAATGGAACTCCTTTTAAGTTGGATTTGGGCTCAAGGGAGAGGCGATGTCGGCAGCAGGTTGATTTTTTTTGTTCAGATCTAGGGTTACATAGCAGCAGGTTTCGTTGTACAGAAAACCAGTTTCATAGCAGCAGGTTTGGTTGTACAGAAAACCAGTTTCATAGCAGAGAAAGAGAGAGAAAGACAGTTACCTGGACAATGGAGGTACAGCAGCAGAGACCCTCGAGCTTGAGGTGAGGATGAAGCTTCAAGTCCCAACTCGAGCAGAGATCAGTGAGAGAAAGAGTTGCAGGTTTTGCCTTTTCGAGTGTTTGAAACTTTTGAAGCAAGAGAGAGTTGAGCGAGAGATGAATGACTTCGCGTATTGCAAGCGTTTTATCGGGTAACAGTTTTTGTTAAAAGCCACAAAACAGTAAAAACAACAAATAGTTATGTCAAAAACGTTTTTTTGGGCATAAATTGTTAAAAATTTTGATTTTTGTTATCAAAAACACTTGAAACAAAACGGATTTATCAAACGGTTTTTCTGTGCCATTTGTGTGCTGGGAACATTATTGGCACAGAAACAACAGAAACAAAACGTTGTCAAACGGTGCCTTAGTAAATAAGAACCAAACCAGCCATTAGTTTGGGCTCAAGTCTGGATCAAGTGGAAGTCTTGTTGAGAGGAAGTTCTGCAGCAAATTGATGTAATTCTGATGGTCAGAAGTGGGGTTATGAGATGGGAATGAAAATAAAAGGTTGGTGCTGTAGAACAATCTGGCCAGCAGACTAGGCTGGTACTGGGATCGAGTGGGCTCCTTGTGATTGTGATTCAATCCTCCAAAGCTCTGCTGGAACAGAGTTCAGACTTAAGAGAAAAGTTGGTTCAAAAGTTGCAGGCAGCAGGGCAGAAACAGATCTTCAGAGGTGAGCCTCGATTCTTCTTCTGGTGATGATTAGCAGCAGTGGTCAAGAGGTTGATTGGAGGATCACTTCTGGTCTTCAGCAGCAGTTGTTTGCTTACAATAGAAGTCTCACAGAACACAGCAGAAGTATGGCTCGATTGGGTGTAGAAGACAGTGAGAAGAAGGGAATAAGAAAATAAAAGGTAAAGGGTGATAAGGAGATTTGGCTCTCTCAGTCCTAGGGGTTTCGGCTCTCACCAGCCAGGCCTCTCAGCCCTTCATCCACACAATAGGACAATAAACTTTGCACAAAAGGCATGTTCTCATTCATCATAATCGGTGGTTGGGGAGCCTCTAAGGGCATTACATATTTATGTGAGCCAAGCTTGCCTTACAAGTAAGACAAAAATTAGAAACTTGCAAGAAAAGGAAACAAACTAAAAATAGAAACTTCTAAATAAAAGTTAAGCCTACTTTCTAAATTTGGAATAAACTAAAGAGCTAAGGTTGCTTTTAATAGACAACCACAAAATATCTAAGAGAATAATTCTAAAAATAGAAACTAAAGTAGACTCCTAATTCCCACACAAACAAAATTCACCCTTCTAAAAAGTCTTCACACGATCTGGTCCTAGGCCTCACAGAATCTTCAATATCTCACCAAGGCAAAATAAGGGGTTGTGATACTGTTCACGTGAACAGTGTTTTGGCATTTTTTTCTTCATATGTTGTCCTACATCAACCCTGCTTAGAACCTCTTCTACCAGGAAAAATAGGTTAGGCGCTAACGAATCCCCTTGGCGAAGACCTCTCGTTGACTTAAAATAACCTGTTTGGCCAGAATCCATAACCACCAAGACCAGCAATTATTAAGTGTTTTTTCAATTAACCTAATCCAATCCTGACTGAAACCGAACTTTTCAAGAACATCCATCTAAAAATTCCACTCAATGCGGTCATAAGCTTTAGCCATGCCCAATTTCTAGATCACATTCCCCCCTCTTGTTTTTCGAGTGAGGTCCTGAACTAGCTCATGCACCAAAGCAATGTTATTGGGTGTATGTAACCAAGAGTTCAGTTGAACCTTTTTCTCTCCTATAAGGCTGCCTAGCCACACCAGAATTTGAACCCAAAAAAAATCTTTCTTTGAAAGAGTATATCCTATGGATCTCAAGTGGGCTGTGGACTCAGCAAATTACATCCAAGGTGGATCTCCTTGGTGGTGGCATTGGTGGATCTCTAGTTGCCACCAACCTATCCACATCATCTCCGTCATCTCTTTTTACCTTTTCTTTTTTAGGTTAATCTCTTCAGCCCATCAACATCAACATCAACATCAATCGAAATTTCCAAGTAAGGCAGCCTACGAATTATCCATCTCACTTCTCAACTTCTCTTTCATCCTCTCTCTTTGGCAGCCTATATTTCCATAAACTCCCCTCATTCGTGGTCCTTTTCTGTACCCTCCATTGAACCAGATTCGATCTTGGCAGCAGCCTTATAGGTCAGCACCAGTTAATCCCTTCTTTTGTCTCATCCACCAAAATGATATCATCGGCGAAGAGCATACACCTGGGGACCTCGTCTTGAATGCTCTTGGTTATATCCTCCATGATAAGCACAAAAAGGTAAGGACTTAAGGTTGAACCCTGATGTAATCCTATCGTAATTGGGGATTCCTTGCCCTAACCTCCCATAGATCTCACACTAGTTACTACGCCCTTATACATATCTTTAATGACATCCACATATTTGCTTGACACCCCTCTCTTCACTATAACATGTTGGATTAGATCTCTAGGAACTCGGTCATAGGCTTTTTCCAGGTCGATAAAAGACCATATAGAGATCCTTCTTGTTATCTCTATATCTTTCCATGAGCCTCCTCAATAAGTATATCGCTTCTGTCGTGGATCTACCTGGCATAAAGCCAAATTGGTTAATCGAGATATGAGTCTCTCTTCTCAAACGGGCTTCAATAACCTTCTCCCATAGTTTCCTAGTGTGACTCATCAGCTTTATGCTTCTATAGTTATTACAATTTTGGGTATCACCTTTATTTTCGTAGACTGGGACTACAATGCTTTTCTTTCATGCATTTGGCATCTTCCTTATGTTCATAATCCTGTTAAACAGATTGGTTAACCAATAAACCCCACAACCTGCTAGGATTTTCTGTACTTCAATTGGAATCTCATCTGGGCCTGATGTTTTGCCTGCTTTAATCTTTCTTAAGGCTTCATTAACATACGCTACAGTAACCTTTCGTACATGTCTATGATGTGTGGTGTCTTGTTAAATAATTTAATCGTCAGGGTCATTTCTACTCAACCTATCTCCATTTAGTAGGTCACAAATATACTCATCCCATCTCTTCCCATTGTCCTTATCCCTTACCAAAACTCTTCCGTCATCACCCTTTATACATCTCACCTGATCGAAATCTCTACTCTTCCTTTCTCTCGTTTTAGCTATCTTATATATTGTTTTTTCCCTTCTGTTGTGTTTAGGTTGATATAGAGATCCTCATATTTCTTGGCCTAGCTATCCCCACGATTTTCCTAGCTTCGTTTCTGGCATCATTATACCCTTTTTTATCCTCTGTTTCATTAGTCTTTTGCCAAGTGTTAGTTGTCAAAGTAGTAAGGCGACCCAAGGCGGTGGAGGCGTGCCTAAGCGTTTAGGATACAAAGCGTCCGCCTAGGCAACTACGACCAAGGTGCCCAAGTGTTATTTTTTATTTCCCCTCTTTTCTAACATTATTTAGTATGCTACAATATATACCTTATATCATCAAAAATCAACATTAATCCACATCAAGTCGTCAAAAATCAACATTAAGTCACATCAACATAGAACTAGAAGAAAACAAAGCTGAAGAAGCAAGCTATTGGAAGTTTAAAACAATCAAAATATACATTTGATTCATACTGTTCTTGGAATTGGTCATTGTCCTGGTATTGCTAATCTCACATTTGGTTTATACTGTTCTTAGAAATATGATCTTATCTATAAATAATTAAACTGCTCGCAATTTAGAGATTTTTTTTTGTTCTCTAAGAAGTTTAACTGGTCATATGATCTTATTTTTACATGAGACTTTTGTATTAGGTCGAACACAAAACCTGCTTTCCAATAAATCCAAGATTGCTTAAATCTGATTTGTATTGGAGTTATGTTCCGGTCAAACCTTTTTTGATATGCACAAATGATGTCAAAATTGCTCTGAATCAAAATATTTCTTTATATATCAAAACAAATGAAAATTTTACCGCACTTTTGGTGTTACTTGGTTGCCGAGTTCCTCGGGTTCCTTTAGTTCCAAAGTGGCTTGGGATCTCATTCGTGCTTGTGGTCCATTAGCTCCTTGGAGGAAGCTTGTTTGGTTCAAACACCGTATCCCTCGTAATAGCTTTACAGCTTGGAGAGTCTTTTCCAACTGCCTTCCAACGCAGTCCTTTCTCCGCTATCGGCACATCTCGGTTCCCCCTAATTGTGGTCTTTGCTAGAATGCGACTGAGAATTCCAACCATCTCTTCTTTGCATGCCCTTTCTCCTCTTCCATTTGGAAAGGTATCCTTGCAAGATGCTGGCCAAGCAATCGTAGGATTCTTCCGTTTGACAGAGAATGGATTTGGATTGATATGACTTTTGGTGGCTCTACCCTGTGCGACATGGTTGGAAAGCTGGCTTTTTATGCTGTCATCAATCACATTTGGATGGAACGTAATATTCGAAAATAGACCACCAAATCTCGATCTCATCAACAGATTTGGGATTCCATTTCTTTTGAAATGAAAGCCAAACTTAGTTCGGCTGTTCCCTCTATTTGTATTGACTCCCCATGGAACAGACTCATTGTGGTATTCTGGGGTCTATCTTCTATTTCTCTTCGAGCCTCGAACTCCCCTGTTTGAGTCTTTGGCTGTTTATTTCTCTTCTTCTCCCTCTTATTCGAGGGTAGTTGTACTTTTTTTCTTTCTTTCCTCTTTGGTAATGAATTATTTTATTCACCAAAAAGAAAAAAAGATTTATGGAATTTTTGTATTTGAGAAAAATTCCAGCATTAGAAAGCTAAAAATTTCACCTACCGCCAAAAATTCAGTTTTTGTTCTTGAACTGGGGGGTTGACTTTTTATTCTAGACAACTGTGCTTAAAACACATTTTCTTGGTCTTAATAGCTTCTTGGACCTCCTCGTTCCACCACTAAGTCTCCCTAAGGGCCTTGCTGAAAATCTGACATTGATCCAATGGCTGGATCAGAAAATATGGATCAATCCTAGTTGGACTAGAAGGGTAAAACTGTAATTTGATAAACCAGATTAGGATTCAGAAAAGAGGAAAGTAATGAGCAATCAATTACCAATAAATAGCATAAGAATCAGCAATAACAGTTTAACAGAACTAATTGATCAATTCAATGCTCGGGTGGCCGAATTCAAATTGAGGAACAAAGGACAGAATTGGAAAAACTGAAATAAGTTCAGATCAGCAGGTCTGATCTGGGTCAAAATCTTAATCGAGTTCCTCTTTTAGGGTGAAGAATAATTGATCAAATTTTGGCAGATTCTAATGACTGGATTCTCCTAATTGAAATTCATGCAAAAAAAAAGTGTAACGTATGAATCTCAACTATAACCCGAATTGCAGAAAATTAATTAGAACCGTAACTTACTGTAATCGATGGAAGGGAAGAAGATGTAAGAATAATAAGATAGAAAAGCACCCGGGCTTCACACCGCAAGGTGGTTGGATGGACATCAACCTGCCTTGATCAAACACATGGGATTCTTCACCAATGGAGAAGGAGAGCAGCAGTAGCAGCTTTGTCTTTGTTTATAAAATTCGTGGGTATGCAATAGCCCATCGATTTGTTTTTATTGACAAATATAATCAGAGTTAGAATTGGATAACGAAAATCTTAACCGACCTCAACTTGTACAAGACACAATCAGCCTTATAATCCTAATTTTATACAAGGATGATGTAATTAATCAATTATGTTGCAACATGTCATTTGCAACTTTTGATGGTCATCATTAAATTTTTTCTTTCCCCTTGCCCCTTAAGCTCTTAGCTCTGATGTTTGGGACTAAGTACCAGTGGAACACACACTTGTTTAGAGAAAGGGCAGAAAAGCGGGGAAAGGGGTGTCAGTAAAGGAAAATTGAGATATTACTTCTGAACGTCAATTGAAATTGTGTTTGTGGTGGAATTTTGTCCATGTAAATATATACAATTGTTTTTTTTTTTTTTTGGGGGGGGGGGGGGGGGGAAGGAGAAGAATGGGGCTTCAACCCTTGTTTTGGACACCATACACGTATCAACTAATTTGGCAGCTGAGCGGCTGAAAATGAGCTCACATGTTATAGTACATTGGATCTTACTGCTTGTTCTAATGTTCACCGTGACAGAATGAAGCATCATTGGATTGATCTGGTTCCGATTGTTAAACTATCGGGTTTTCATGGTCTGAACCCCCCCTCCCGACACACACACACACAATTCATACAATGTGTTGTCGGCTGTTCAGCTGCTGCCATTATTAACCTGTTATATTTCGCTTACCTGGAATAATAGTTTCCTAATATTGCTTCCTATTTCTTCTATTTCCAGGATAAACGGGATGTTTCTGGCAGCTAATCTTCCCATTTGGTCCGGCCTGGTGAGTTAGTGACAGATGGGGTTTCTCTTTTATTGTAGATTTCATTCTGTGGGTTACTATTTGCCTAGATTTTGCTTACTATACAAGTAGAGACCATGTCAAAGTTTTTGGTGCTGAAATGCTGGAATTAGCAAGAGGTTCGATTTGATGATGCAGATTTTTGCCCTAATTGGAGGTCACATGGGAGTATTGTAGTTTATACATCTCATTCTTTCTTGAAATTTGAGTAGCCCCACCCCCCCCCCCCCCTCAACAATAATTATCACCGCTAATTCGCTGCCCGCTCCAATTTTCTCCAACTTCTTACATAGAAGCGGAAATGGCCACCCTACCCCACCTTGAGCAGTGTATTCGGGCAGGGGTAGGATGGTCATTTTCACTCCTATGTAAGGAATTGAAGCGGACAGCAAATTGGAGGGGATAACGATTCCCTCCCCACCCCCTCTCCCCCCCCCTTCCTGTCTTTTTTTTTTTTGGGCATTCAATATCATGTAGTTTAAACGGCTATTCAGGTGTAGCGGATCTTTTGCTTTACTAATCGGTAGGCACGGTTTGCACCTTTCCTAAGTGCAGATACTTTCTAGCATTTTCGGGAGATGGAACCATTTAACACACAATTACCATAGTACCTTTGAAATTTTGCTTTCATTCCCTTCTACATACAACCTGGCACCCATTCTGGAGTGGCGGCTGTATAGTATAGGGGCGTCGTGTTGAATGCTCAATTCAACAAGTTATTGGGACCACCAATCATCGTTCATATGGGATGATCGTGAGCGTATTTAAATTGCTTTTGACTCAATGGAGACGCAGGTACAACACTCTAGAGAACAACGCCCTTCATTTTTTTTTATGGGTGACGCTCTTCTCAAGTCCGTTTGAGAAGAGATTCATATCTCGATTAATTAATTTGGCTTTATGCTAGATAGATTCATGATAGAAGTCATATATTTATTGAGGAGGTTCATGGAAAGATATAGAGATAGCAAGAAAGATTTTCATGTGGTCTTTATCGATCATTTGATGATATTTCGAACAATATCAATGATCTTGATTACATGTTCTGTTTATTTTTAGTTTATCAACTTTATAGTGTAATAATATACAATTATCAATTATATGTTTTTATTTTGCCAATACTCTTGTATTTATAGCGTATGTAATGCAAAATGATAAATTAATCAAAGCGATTAAAAAAAATTATATTTGAGATAAAACAGAGAATGACCCCTGACCGTAATAATTTTTTCATTTTGAGGAGGGTATTTTTTTCTGCTTCATTTCCCCAAGTTTCTCTAATAGAGGGTGTTGGATCTTACCGAGGTAGTGTGTTCGGACAGGGGTAGGGTGTTCATTTCTGCCAATTCTATTAGAGGAACTTGGGGAAATGGATCTGCCCACAAAATGGAACAGATAACTTGAGGAGGCATATCGATCCATCCTCCAAGAAACTATAACTGTTCCGTACAAAAGGTCTTCTTCACTCTTTTATCATTGCCAAAAGGAGACGGATTAATGTGTCATCATATTACCTCAACTACCATCTCCATACTGAGCAGGCACACTCTTTCTACTCGAGTCTTCCTGAATGCCTTCCACTTTTTTTTTTGTTTGGTTAAAATCCTCAATGCCTTCACTTAATGTCTTTTCTCGCTCAACTCAATAAAGATACGTGAAACAAACTCGCAAATACGGCTCACCCCAGAGAATGACGGACCATTTTATGTATATTCTCTAGAAGTCATGCACTCATGCTACCTACCCTGGCATTCTGAGCACTCGTCACCTTGCCTCCTCGACTGGAGCCAATACTGATCTCCTTAATCAATTTGGATCCTCTACTGCATGATGTCCGTTCTGTCGCCGTGCTTCTCACACAGGCAGCACGCAATAACCGCCCTACCCACTGCCTGAGCCTCCTGCCTGAGTGGGGTATGGTAATCATTGCATGCCTGCCTGTGTGAGGAAGCACGGCGGCAAGACGGGCAGCGTATAGTAGAATCCCTCATTAATCCCTTTCCAATTCTAGCCCTTGCAAAGTTTCAACTACCCATTCATTTTAAGATGTGAGAGAGGGTTGGGCATGCTGTTAGCATCGATAAGCTAGCATCATGCACCAATAACAGGATTAGACACAGAAAGGCAAGAGAATCTTTTCCAAAATGGAGAAGAAAATGACACATACTACGCATCCTGGTGACGTGCCCAACCTTTCCCTTGAAGATATATATGTGTGCATCATCGCCACTGTCTCCTTCACCTATGCGCCATTATTTGTTTCACCCTCAACAGGCGCATCTCATTAATTAAGCCCAGCTCCCTTTTAACTTTTCCTGTAGATATCTTCCTATTGACATACAGTAAATCATATACCTAACTTTGTGGTGTCTCCAATCCAGAGTACAGAGTCCAGACTCCCCACCAATACCTTGCCACCTCCTGCCTTCATCCTTACTCCCTTAATACTAAGTAACAGTCATAAATTTTTATCTATTTTTTATGATATTATGCATGGATTAGATATATCATGATCAATTCCTCAGAAAAAAATGGGCTTCCACAATGGAATCTGATAAGTTAGATTTCGAGGTTTTTCATGATATTATGCATGGATTAGATATATCATGATCAATTCCTTAGAAAAAAACGATGTCTTCCACAATGGAATCTGATAAGTCAGATTTTGAGATTTTTCATGATATTATGCATGGATTAGATATATCATGATCAATTCCTCAGAAAAAAATGATGTCTTCCAAGTAAACTTGCTTGAACATCTCAATCAAATCTATATTAGCAGAGTATCGAGTCTTAACCCCCCCCCCCCCCCCAACCAAAATATCCTTTCACACCCCAAGCTCATCAAAAAAAAAAAAAAAAATCCCAAAGAAAACAACAGCCCATGCTCATCAGGAGGTTCCTTAGAAAAAAATGATGTCTTCCACAATGGAATCTGATAAGTCAGATTTCGAGATTTTTCATGATATTATGCATGGATTAGATATATCATGATCAATTCCTCAGAAAAAAATGATGTCTTCCAAGTAAACTTACTTGAACACCTTAATCAAATCTATATTAACAGAGTATCGAGTCTTAACCCCCCCCCTAACCAAAATATCCTTTCACACCTCAAGCTCATCAAAAAAAAAAAAAAAATTCCCAAAGAAAACAACAGCCCATGCTCATCAGGAGGTCACGATTGCCGCCCCCCCCCCCCCCCCTATATAGGTATATATATATATATACATAATAGCTCCCAAGGACCCAATCTCTCCCTCCCCAAAATAGAAATAAAAAATGTCAAGAATGGGATTCGAACCCATGCCCTTTCGGACCAGTACCTGAAACTGGCGCCTTAGACCAACTCGGCCATCTTAACATTTGCGCAAAATAATGGTACACAGATTTAAAATAAAATATTTACCCACTCTTCGTAACTGTTATGCATAACTTTCTATGTTGCTTGTCAAAAGGGATAATTTTTCTGCGCTGACGTTGAAAAAAATAAAGCATTCAGCTTCTGTTGTAAATTTCATTCCATTGACGTGAAAAATGGGCCCCTAAAAATAGAAAGAAAAAAATATTATTGTTAAAATTTTGTACAAGAATTTCAATTCAAAACCGATTTGATCTATTATAACACAACACCAACTCCAAGTAAGATTAAAATGTTGTGTTTTTCAGTCAAAATATTTCCTCCCTATGCGAACAAAGATTTATAAATTACTTGGGATGATGGAGCTCTCTCCATCCTTTACGTATCTTGTGGCCCCCTCTTCTTAAGAAGGCCAAAAAAGAATATTTTCTGCATTTGATTCATAAAGTGCAAAGTAAACTCACATCTTAGAAATCCACCCTCATTTCATAAGCTGGACGCTCAATTTTAATCAAGTCAATGTTGGGGTCCATGTCCACTTATTTAATGTCCCATTTTCTTATCCATAGAAGTATTTGTTCTTCATTTGACTTTGTTAATGCAAACTTTTGGAAGGGGGGAATCCAAAAAGGGAAAAAAATTACCTTGATTTCCTAGACTCAGATGTGTAAGCCAAAATCCTACGGCGACATGGTTTTTCACTTGAGTCACATTCATAACGAAACCTTGCTTATGCGTCTAAGATGGAGACTTGTTACTCAGCCTAATACACTTTGGGTATGTCTTTTGAAAGCTAAGTATTTCCTATCTGGTACTTCAATCAAATTATACACTAAAAAGATGGTCATGTGTGTGGAATAGGGTTACATCTGTTTTACCCATTTTAAGGAACCTCCTGATGAGTCAAGAAATAATGGATCAATAAGGGAATGACACCTGGCAGCCCAGAGACAAAGCAAGAACAATCGGTCGGACCAAGTAGCAATCCAAGACCGACCGGCAATCAATTTACACGACCCAAATGGGGTACCCTCGACCATAGGAAACTACACTCAGTCGATGGTGAACACTAGAAGAACAGGAGAAGAGCCGAGTGGTCACACTCATCTCATAAAAAAGAAGAGCCGAGTGGTCACACTCATCTCATGAAGCAGAGCCAAGTGCTCGCACTCATCTCATGAAGAAGAAGAGCCGAGTGCTCGCACTCATCTCATGAAGAAGAAGAGCCGAGTGCTCGTACTCATCTCATAAAGAAGAAGAGCCGAATGCTCGCACTCATCTCATAAAGAAGAAGAGCCAAGTGCTCATACTCATCTCATGAAGAAGAAGATCCAAATGCTCGCACTCATCTCATGAAGAAGAAGAGCCGAGTGCTCGTACTCATCTCATAAAGAAGAAGAGCCGAATGCTCGCACTCATCTCATAAAGAAGAAGAGCCAAGTGCTCATACTCATCTCATGAAGAAGAAGATCCGAATGCTCGCACTCATCTCATGAAGAAGAAGAGCCGAGTGCTCACACTCATCTCATGAAGAAGAACAGTCGAGTGCTCCCACTCAGCTCATGAATAAGAAGAGCCAAGTGCTTACACTCAACTCATGAAGAAGAAGAGCTGAGTGCTCCCACTCAGCTCATGAAGAAGAAGAGCCAAGTGCTCTCACTCAGACCAAGGCCCCACGTACACTCGGACCTCGCGCAGGGTCGGTGTTAAATCACAGTCGGCCTAGCATAGGGTCAGCCCAACGCAAAGGGTGGGATCTTCCTGTGAAACCCTAGAACGGAATGATAACTGTATTCGTGCAAATCTCGGGGCCACGTCACCTCATCTCGAAGATCATGATATATGCTGAGTCAACTGGGATTAACCATCATCCACTGGCGGAACCGTATCCCACTCAACTAAGGACTCTTACCATGAAAAGAGTCCACTTCCAAATATAACTCCGGTACAAGATCTCCTACCTAAATCAGACTCTTTCCATATAAGGACTCTCTCTATAACCGCCTAAGGTCACACTATGTCACTATACATATAACATACTCAGGTATGAGGTTCAAACGTCATCTAACTTTTCACTAAGTTAAAAAATATTGTTGCTTTGGAGACCTAACTTGGGCATCAGAGCGTCCTCGGCCGGAGCCACACCGGCTCTCCTTTGCTCATTCGATTTTTTGCAGGTTCATCCCAGGTGGACCGGACCAAAAGTTTCTTGACACAACACCTCCTTTGTTGAAAAGTGGATGAAGGGATTTCTATAGATATCTGGAAGGACCCCTGGATTCCAAACTGGCCTCTCAAATTCATTGAGATTATAATGACTACTAACCCTCTTTATGGTTTAGTATCAGATATTTTTGTTAAAAACTGCTTTAATTCAATTCTTGTTTCGTATTGATATTGCAAACCGTATTCTTAAAATACCTTTTTCATTTGTACGGGGAAAAAAAAAAAAATTTCCCATGTTGAGGCACGGTCCAACAATAGGTACAATGAAATTGTGGCAATTAGGAACCAACAAGGTCGGCTTGTCAATGACACTCGATCAGGAAATTGCCAAATTGTTTGCCGAACATTTTCGGGTTATCTAACAATCCTATAAATCTATAATGGTCCCATTGGCCCCGCAGTTGTGAAACCCGGATTTTATCCTCTCAAGTTCGCATCTCTCGGTTCTTGCCCCAGTATCCACCTAAAAATCCGACACGTAAACAAGACAAATCCAACGGTCAAAATTGAATCAAACCACGTACCCACCCAACCCTAAACCGTTCGGGTGTTCCTCTCTCCCTGCGGCGCCCCATCTCCTCTCTTCTTTTCTGTCTCTCTCCCAAGGGTGAGATGAACTTCTGTTTTTTTTATCAAAAAGAAAACAGAAAACAGATGGATCGTCTACGGCCTGCTGCCCCGTAGCAGTCATAGCAGCGCGTTAATGAGGCGCGATGCAATGATCGCCTTACCCCTGCTCGGGCAAGGCACTCGGGCAGAGGTGAGGCGGTCATTACACCACACCTCATTAGGGGGCTGCTATGGCTGTTACGGTCAGGCAGGCCGTAGACGATCCAAATTAATGAACTTATGTTTTAGCCGGATTCAAGGTGTGGTAGTGAGCGTTTCAAAGAAAAATTTCCAGCTCTGTTTCGGAAGCTCAAAACAAATTGGTTTAGATCATGGATTATTATGGCCAAAGAACTGGTCATATTGTCGACTTGGTTTAGAGCTAGGAACCTTAAAATAATTCCGAAATTAATATGGTTCCTGCCTGCTAAATTAGCTCTCTGGTGTACAGATTGATATAACAATCTCAACGTACAATCAATCTCCCATTGGGGGCACTTCTCCTCGCATTTCCGAATCACCACGTCGTGCAATTTTGGTATTGGTTGAATTGATCCTCCTCCTTCGCTAGTCTTCTAGTAAAGGTTAGCACATTCTCGATATGATTCGTCGTGGTCAATCATAGCGCAACAAGGCAATCCTTCATACTTGAGAATGAGCTCAACACAAACACCGGAGCTAGCGACGTCGAATTGGAATAGTAGCGCGTCGAAGAGGTTTTGTTATATATGTTGATAGAAATTCGACTTCGCATGTGCTGCATGCATATGCCGGCCAAAGTGTATGCCTTGTACAAGCTAGCATGGCAGATTTAAGATTACCCAATCTAAATGAAACCTATGAGGCGATCTTCCCATTGACCATCATCTCTCCATCGTTCTAAGAACTATACGATTAATTTCCCAAAACACTCTTAAGGCCCTTCTGCGAGAACATTATAGACATCCTTTGTATGCTGGAAAGGAATAACGATTAACGACCCACCTCGATCCGTAAGAGAAACCAATACCTCTCTTTGGTCGTTTCATGTAGAAACCAATGCATGCATGAGTCACAATTTGTTTGCGATGATGACATACCCCACCAGTGTACATATTACTCCAAGCTTCTACGATACTATCCTCGAAGTCATCCCCAATCACGAACTCATCATCATCCTCTATTTTTGTGGGGGTGGGGTTTCTGTTTCTACATATATAGCTACATAGAAAAGTTGTACTACTCATAAATCTTGCACAATTACGAAGAGAGGGAGGTCAATGTCTCCGTCCCTCCCAATTGCGTATTGTATTTGCAGCCATTCACTGATCCAGGATAACCAAAAACACAAAATAAACACTAAAAAAAGGGCATAACCAGTACACGAGGCTTCCGCCACCACTAGGTCTAGGGAATGTAAAAATATACGTACCCAGCCTTGGCCCCATTTCACAAAGAGGCTATTTTTGGTTCACAATTCCTTACTCCTACGATCATTCTAGTGTTTTTACATTCTCTCTCTCTCTCTCTCTCTCTCTCTCTCTCTCTCTCTCTCCACCGCTTAGACCTCTCCGTTATAATATTCCTCCCAACCAAAATCTCCATTCCATCCCTAAAATCTCTCAATACAATCTCTGGCTTGTACTTCAATGGAATAAAGATCTAATCTTTTCTTCATCAAAAAAAAAAAAGATCTAATCTTTTCAAATAGACATTTTCAAACAACCACTCAACCTCTCCCTTCCACAATCCTACATTCTTACTCCACATCTTCAACAACAACTCAGCCTTATCCCAACTAAATTGGGTCGTGTACATGGATCCTTGCAAAGACTGAAACTAAAAAATATTAAAGGAAAAAAGAGCACAACAACATCGGCAGAAACTCAAGAAAAATCCATCTAAATGGGGTTGGCAACATAGCTCGTTGTCTTCCAAACATCTCTATTTGAGGCCATGCTTGAGACTTGAGAGGAGGCCCAAACTATGCATGTCTTTCCTCACTACTTCTCCTAGGGTTATTTTAGGCCCACCCGTAACTATTTTAGATCCTTCAATCTAAATCAAGTCACTCCTCCGAATTAGTGCATTCTGAGGTCTCCATTGAACATGACCATCCCTCCTCAAACGACTCTCTCGTAGCTTCTCATGTATAGGGGTTACTCCCAACTCAGCTCTAATATGGTCATGCTTTATCCTTCATAATCTTGCCACACATCCATCTCAATATCCTCATCTCCACTTCAACCATCCTATTTTAATTATCTAAGAAACATCTTCATGCCCAACATTCCGCACCATACATCATGGCCGATTGAATGATAGTCCTATAAAATTTTCCCTTGAGTTTTTAAGGAATATGCTGATCACACAAAACACCACTAGCACCTCTCCACTTCAACCATCTTATTTTAGTTCTCTAGGAAACGTCATCCTCTATATCGCATTCTTTATTTACGATAGAGCTATATATATTTTTTTTTAAAAAATCACTTTGAGGTATCCCTTTATCATCAATATTGATCACCTCATTAAATGTCGTAGTGTGGCTAAAGTTGCACGCCACGTACTTTATCTTTGTTTTACTGATCTTAAGACCTTTTGATTCCAAGGTATATCTCCACAACTCTAACTTGCCGTTAATCCTTGTTTTTGTCTCATCCACCAATATAATATCATCAACGAAAAACATACACCAAGTGATTGCATCTTGTCTGTCTCGAATTAGATCATTCATGATAAGCACAAATAAGTAAAGGCTTAGCATTGGTCTTTGATGTAATCCAAACATAATTGGGAACTCACCACTTTGATCCCTCGTAGATCTTACGCGCATCACAACATTATCATACATATCTTTAATTATGTCCACATATTTACATGGTGCCGTTCTCTTCTCTAATATGTGTCAGATGAGTTCTCTAGCTAGGGACACTATCTTAGGCTTTTTCAATGTGAATAAATACTATTATTCCCTACCTCAAATCTACTTTTTCTCTAATATCTTCCTCTCCGTATTCACACCTCGATTACTCTCCTTGTCCTCTTATCTTTCTTCCGCAAAATGAACATCTACTAAATACTTTAAGGGTGCAGTCTCATTTCCTTTGTAGCTCCATTGTATAATAACTTCTTGTTTGTTTGTTTAGCAAATTAATTTTGCTCTGTGTAGTGAAAATCCCACTTCTGACAGGACTCTTTTGCAATGGCGATTGGTAGTTTGAGAAATTTCTTCTTTAAATATAGGATGTTTTATTTTTAAGGGAGGAGTGAATCAGGTGATGGCAGCTTGTTTCCCAGCACTACTGTGGTTTTGAAAAGTAAATAGTCTTTGAAATCGGCGGTTGTTTGTTTGTGGGTGGGTGTGTGGGTTCAAAGAAACGAAGGGGTGTTCAACAAAACCATAATAAGCCGGCATAGGGTTGTGAGCAAAGCAAAAGAGGACGTCAACTTGTAGATAAGGGTGTAAATGAATAGCCGAAATCCATTTCTGTATCCGTGTCCGTATCCGTGTAGCACTATCCGAATCCGTTTGAAAGCTAAACGGATGCGAATACGGATAGGCTATAGCTATCCGAAAAGTTATATTTACATGTAAACGGATAAAATATCCGATTCGTATCCGTTTAGCACTATCTGAATCCGTTCGATAGCTAATCGGATGCGGATACTGATACAACACTATCCGAGCCAAATCCAATCCATTTACAACCCTACTTGTAGGCCCGTAATCGTAAGGTAAAACATTTTGACGACTTCATAGAGTGGTGAGCAAAGCTAACAGAGATTGCATAGCATCTGATTTTTTAGGACTTGTGTAGCTCTTTTTAGGACGCTTCAGAAGGAACTATTTTTGACAAATCAAAAAAAAAAAAAAAGAAAAAAAAAATTTGCATATAATATTGAAATGGTGCCTCAGAGGGAGGGCCTTGGTGCAACGGTAAAAGTTGCTCCATTGTGACAAAGTGATCATGGGTTCGAGTCTGAAAACAGTCTTTCTACAAAAGTAGGGGCAAGGATGCATACATTATGACCCTCCCCAGACCCCCCAATGGCAGGAGCCTTATGCACTGGTTACACCCTTTTTTCTTGAGGTGGTGCCTGTAATACAGCCTGAATTAAGGCCAGCCTACTTAAAGAAGGTAGTAGTACAGCTTGCCATTCTTGTAAATAGTCGAAGTACATTAACTTGAAAGCTTATAAAGCCAATCTAATATAGTGTGTATTTCCACCAGAATGTACATATTTGGTCACATGCAATCATTATAATGATGATGATGATGATAAGCAGATGCTGAGCTTTGAATGACGGTTTCAATTAAGGGGGAAGAAGGACGTATGAGTGGAAACCGCGTTAAAAATAGTTAAAGAAAATGAAGAAAATTCAGATGTTATTGATGTCATCAGATTTCCTCTACAAATCTTATTGATGCTTGGAATATTAATAGCTATATAAGCACCGTTTGTATAGATTACTATTTCCCAATTCAGTATGCTCAGCATACGATTCAAATTTTAACAATGCGAACTTAAGTCTTAAAACCCCAAATGAAGAACGAGCATATAACAGGCTCATACAATAGAAATTCTAAATTAACACTGATAAATGGTATCTCCTAGTAAAGTATAATTTCACTACACTGGAAAAAGATAAAGCATTTTGGTTAAATTCATGTTAATCAGGAGCATATTGCCTTCTCCAATAATTCCTGCAACTGTCCGTTCTTATAAGCCTCTGTCGCAGAATAAAAGCAATAATTTAGACAGTTGAAATATTTGTAACAAATCAAAATATAGCTCCAAGAAATACATACACAATTGCATCGTGTTGATAATTCAAAGACTCGATAAACTTAAGAAGCAACAACTACAGAATAGCAAAATAACAGTCATAGACACTGCTTGGAAGCAGGAACGAAGATTTAAAATGATAGTGAAAACACTGATCATGCAGGTAATGAATGTGTTTTTACCAGGGGCAACAATATCAAGTTCGTATGTATCAAAATATCCCTTCATTTTTCTATTGATCACTATGATCATCGATCATAAGGGGCTCGAACCAAACATGAACCTTTCAATTCATTTGGTTCTCACGCTCAGTTTCTTATGGGAGAATAAGTAGCTGCAACAAAGACATAAAACAGGAACTAAGAAGGAAAAACAAGACAACAGAAGTAGCTACAAAGAAAACCATCTCTAAAGAGGGCCTGTGGATCCACATAGCAGTAGCAAAAAGCTTTGAAAAAATAACCAAAAAAAAAAAACACTATGCTGATGCTAAAACTCAAGCTTGGATACAAGCCTCTATATGGTGACTAACTGTAGTCAAGGTAATAAACTGGGGCTGGCTCTTGAGGCATGCTGTTATCAACCCTAGCCCTGTCTAGGCTGTTTTTGGGCTATGGTATCCCGATCCAGCCTAACTTTCTCTGATTTTCAAATTTGTGCAGGCAGTGTTGGATCAGATTGGTTTAATTTACAAGCTATTATATTTCACAACTAGATGCTTTATTTTTTTACACAATGCTTTCATCCTACTACAATAAGCCATAATCAATAATATTTTACAAATGAAACCAAACCAACAACTGATATGATATATCTGCATTAAATTCATAAATGCATTTAACATTTGAACATTATACACGCTATCATACTGGATATACCTATGTATTACATATATGTACAGCATATCAGGACATAAATAGATTTGTTTTTCCTGTAGAGAAAGTTAAACTGTATATTTCATTCAAGGATGTACAATTACAAAAAGGGATAAGATACTAGGATACATAGAACTAAGACAAGAAAAGACAGAATCTCAGTTCAATCCAATGGACCACCAATATACATGAATTAGTATCAGACGTCCTAAAACTCTAGGGACTTAAAGAGAATCAGAACCAGCCTATCCATTGGCATTATGCAGGCAGTGTTGGATCGGATTGGTTTAATTTACAAGCTATTATATTTCACAATCAAATGCTTTATTTTTTGACGCATAATGCTTTCATCCTACTACAATAAGCCATAATCAATAATATTTTACAAATGAAACCAAACAAACAACTGACATGATATATCTGCATTAAATTCATAAATGCATATAACATTTGAACATAATACACGCTATAATACTGGATATACCTACGTATTACATATATGTACAGTATATCAGAACATAAATAGATTTGTTTTCCCTGTAGAGAAAGTTAAACTGTATATTTCATTCAAGGATATACAATTACAAAAAGGGATAAGATACTAGGATACATAGAACTAAGACGAGAAAAGATTCAGAATCTCAGTTCAATCCAATCGACCACCAATATACATGAATTAGTATCAGGCATCCTAAAACTCTAGGGTCATAAAGAGAATCAGAACCAGACTATCCATTGGCATCTTTTGTTTCTCAAAGATCCCAGAATTCCTTTCTTTCCATTAATTCCAGCAGACCACTGCGGGGACAAATTCCAGAGTACCTCTTTTGTTTAGACCAAAGTGCCATCCCACCATTATGCTATCAGATTAGGCTCTTTTCCTTTCTCTCTCTTTTTTTTTTTTTTTTTTTTTTTTGGGAGAGGGGGGGATGCCCAACATTAATTGATTTTTTTGTACAAAGGACCACAAATGAACAAAGTGTCAGGACAGGAAAGAAAATATGAGTTACTGAAACAGAATCATTCTCACAAAAATTGCACCTGTGTTTTATCAGCCACCCTCAGGTTCTAAGATGATCCACAGAGAGAACTTTTCATTTCTAGGTATTTCCATCTTCTAAATGTTTATAACCATTGAGGCTTATCCAGAGGGGCCATTGTTTAGAGCAATGGTAAAAGGTTTGGGCTGCCAGGACATAAACCTGGGTTCGAGTCTTGATGGCAGCCACTTTAAAAAAGGACGTACACAGAGCACGAGGCTACCGTCACTGCGGGGTCTGGGGAGGGTCATAATGTACACAGCCTTACCCCTACTTTCACAGCTGTTTCCAGACTCGAACCTGTGACCTCTTGGTCACAATGGAGCAACCTTACCGTTGTACCAAGGCCCACCCTCTATGATGGCAGCCACTTTGCGCACCAAACAAAAAAAAAAACCAAAGGTTAGGACCGACTCCAAACTCACCCCTCCCAACCCCCGCAATCCACATAGACAGGACCAGCACTGAGTAATGGCCCTTTGTTGAGGCTTATCCGTCCCCTCCACATTTTGAATAAGGAGAGTGATGCAGAATCCAGATTTAAGCTCAAGTATTCCAGGAAAAAGAAGGGCCTGTAGCAGCATGAAAAAGCTGGTCCTTCCTAGGATCTGCAGGTCTTGTTTTGGAGCAGTGTTCTGATTCAATTCTGGCCTTGTGGTTTTAGGTTTCTGGTTCTCCTTAATTTTGGGATTCCATCTATTTTGATGTCATCAGCAAAGTTCCTAGGACCAACTCCACTAGTTGTATTGCCTCCCCAAGGAACAAGCATGCTGTTGTCTCCTGGGGGCTTCCCTCTTCTCTTCTCTCCCCTCCCCGTTGAGGGGTGCTTCCTTTGTATGTAGCATTATTTTTTCCCTTCTGCCCCCTTGAAGGTCTCCCTGTTTTCTCTTTTCCTTTTAGTAATGAATATATTATTCACCCAAAAAAAAAAAAAATAACAAAGATGGACTCCTAGACACACGCCTAGAGGGAAAAGATGTTCTATGATGTTTCTCCAATTCAAGACGTATCTATGAGTTATCTCAGGAGTTTTACAGAGCTGACCTAAAGGGCCACCTGTTGACCCAGTACTTTGCTGATTTTAAGAGGATGTATGAGAAGCTGAATTCCCTACTTCCTATCACATCTGATGTGCAACAAATGCAGAACCAGCAAGAGCAACTCGCAGTCATGGGATTTCTGGGCGGTCTTGGGAAGGAGTTTGATTCTATTCATTCCCAGATACTTGGTGGTGATAAGGTAGCTACACTTTCAAAAACTTTTTCACGAGTTCTACGAGTATCTCGTGAGACTTCTCATGATTCCACTACTGTGGATAGTTCGGCCTTGGCTTCTTACACACCATCCCGTAGTGGGACAAGAATTGGTGGTAGTCATGGCCTTGGGGATGGTTCTAGCAAAGCCCCTTTATCTGGGAAAGCTCCTACTTCAGGTTCAGATTCTTCAGGTATGGGGAAGACCTGTCACCATTGTGGTCTCACTGGACATATTCAACGCTTCTGCTGGAAACTTCATGGCAAACCACCACAGCAACAGTTTGCCAATTTTGTTGCCATTACTGAATCTACTGTTCCATCACTTTCTCCTTCTGAGGGTAAGACTGTGACGATGTCTAATGAAGATTATTCCTGCTTTACGCAGTTCTAGATCTCTCAGTCTTCCCAGCCTTCTACTGCTACCTTTTGTCAAACAAGTAATGCCACTACATGTCTTTTGACTACTCCTCGCCCTTGGATCATTGATTTAGGAGCCTCGGACCACATGACTAGGGTCTCTGGTATATTTCCTTCCTTTCATACATCATCCTCTAATATTACCTTAGCTGATGGTTCTTTGGCTAAAGTAACTGGTACAGACACTGTTCAGGCCACTTCTTCTTTATCCTTATCCTTTGTTCTCTATTTACCTGAGTTCCCTTTTAACCTCATGTCTGTTACTAAGCTTACTAAAACTTATAATTGTTCTGTAACTTTTCTCTCTGATTCTTGTATCTTTCAGGACCTTACGACAAAGAAGACGATTGGTAGAGGTCGTGAGTCAGGGGGTTGTACACTTGTACCTACTTGAAGACACCTTGTCTATGGCATGTTCGAGTTTGACATCTCCGCACCAAGTACATTGACGCTTGGGTCATCCATCATTACAGAGTTTACGGATTTTAGATCCTCACTTTCAGTCTCTTTCTGGTCTAAATTGTGAGTCTTGTCAGTTTGGGAAGTTACATCATGTAAGCTATCCCCCTAGAGTCAGTCCAAGGTCTAATCAACCTTTTGCTTTAGTTTATTCAGATGTATGGGGTCCTTGTCCCATTGTTTCTAAATTGGGATTTCGTTATTTTATTACTTTTGCTGATGACTACTCCAAAGTTACTTGGCTTTACTTAATGAAGAATCGTTCTAAGTTATTTTCTATTTTTTGTGCATTTGTGAATGAAGTTAACACTCAATTTAGTACTCCTTTGTGTGTTTTTTGTAGTGATAATGCTAAGGAATATCTTTCTGCTCCTTTCACTGATTTTATGACTCACCGTGGCATTATACATCAATCTTCCTGTGCCGACACCCCGCAACAAAATGGTGGCGCAGAAAAGAAAAGCAGACATTTGATGGAGGTCACACGGTTTCTTTTATATGAGATGAGGGTGTCCAAACCCTTTTGGGCTGATGCTGTTTTAACAGCCTATTATCTAATCAACCGCACGCCTTCCTCTGTCTTACATGGTGGGGGTACCTCATTTTCTATTGTTTCCTTCTGCTCCCTTATTTGCCTTATCACCACGTGTCTTTGGCAGTGTTTGTTTCATTGGTAATCAATGTCCAGGTATCTCTAAATTGGATCCCAAGGCTCTTAAATGCATTTTTGTGGGTTATTCTAGTACTCAAAAGAGTTATCGATGTTATTCCTTTAAGTTACAAAAGTATTTTTGTTACAACTGATGTTTCCTTCTTTGAGTCTACTCCTTATACGGCTTCTCCTGTTGTTGACTCTACATTGGACGATGATCTTCCTCTTTCTATTGTTCAGTATTCTACTCCACAGGTTTCTCCACCTCCACCACAGTCGCCATCTCCACCACCACCACCTGCTGTTGTGTACTAACGACATCATCGAAAGGTGTGCCCCCTCCCCCCACCTTCGGCTTCAACCTCATCTTCATCACCGACTGATCCTACCCCAGGTAATCCTTCTTTTTATTGGTGATCTCTAAGAGGAGGTGTATATGGAGCAACCTCCTGGGTTTGCTGCTCAGGGGGAGTATGGGATGATGTGTAAGCTAAAGAAATCCTTGTATGGGCTGAAATAGTCACCTAGAGCTTGGTTTGGTCGGTTCACTGAAGTGGTTTTGGAATTTGGACTGACACGTTGTAGTAGTGATCATTCTGTATTTTTCAGGCATTTTGTTGGAGTTAAGGTGAATCCTAATGGCTTGTTAACCCAATGCCATCCATATCTTTTCTCACCACATTTTTCTCCAAGTCATTTTCAATCTACCCCTTGTTTTTTTAGTTCCTCTCATATACACATATGATTGATATTTATTGCATATTTGTAACATATATTACATTCCTATACACAAGAGGCCAGCTTTGAGTGGGCTGGCTGAGCTGAATCCAATGGTACAACACTAACCGAGCCCAGCTCTACCCCAGTCTAGCATTTCCCAACCTTAACCCCATCTGGAGAAAAAATGGGACCGGCTTGATTTAGCCTGGCCCAAGTTACACCCTTTGGTATGACTCAAAATTGTACTTGCTAAAAACAACTGACTCAGCTCCTTCAAAACATTTGAGCCACTTCTAAAAGTAATAAGTTTGACACAATAGCTGCAACCAAAAGCCCATAAAACCCAAGTGCCAATGTCCCATACAGCCATAGTGCACTTACAACCAACCATGAGACTACCACCACAACACAACCAAATTTGATTGGAGATATATTCTGCACTATCTAATGTAGAAAAAACCTTTTGATCACATATTCTACTCATTAAACCTTACATGACAACATAAGCTCCAATCCTAAAGACTGAAATGACTGGCCCCCACAAGGGGGAAGGGAACTCAAATCTAGCCTGTTTCAACTCATCTTCTTATTCTTGCCTTCCTTTGCTCTTGGATCCCATGAATCAAGTTACTGAGTGGTTCTTGCTTGAATCACCCTATAGCCTAAAAAGCTCTAGCTACTGTGTCTTAATGTTCATGCATTGTAATGACTAGCAACACTCGCATTGGTTATCGATAAGCAGTGTTTGTATAACTTGACCTGATGTAAGAAGCTTACCGACAGTAATGTCACAACCGCCAAAGAACTCTCCATCAATGTAAAGTTGAGGAAAGGTAGGCCAGCTAGAGTATTCCTTCAATGCTTGACGCAGTACCTCATTCTCTAGTATATTCAGTGTTTCAAATGGCACATTCAGGGAATTCAGTATTTGTACTACTGTATTTGAAAACCCACATTGTGGAAAGTCCTTGGTTCCTTTCATAAAGAGAACTACTTTGTGTGATTTAACAACTTTATCCAACGTGCACTTCAGCTCAGGAGTCAATGCTGGAAGAGAGAACATACATATCAGTGATTCAAAAAATGACAAGCAAAGCAGTGATAATCAGACAAACATAGATAAAACATTGAGAACCAAAATATGCGTATAAACTTATTGCAGAAATACGAGGCTTCACTACTTAACTCTATTCAACTTATTGCACATATCTTTTAGGTCGACCAGAGCAATTCAGCAATCACTTTTAGTAATCTCTCCCATCATCACCGCCACCACCATCATCAGTATCATTTTTTTCATTACTCATAAGAAAAATATTATATTAGGTTAACAATGCAGGGAGAACCCCATGCACATAGACTTGCAGGGTCATATAGAATTGATACAATTAAAGAAGTATAAAAGATTGAACGAAACCATCTTCTTCTAAGCTCCCCAAAACTAACCCACTTCTGTTAATCCTCATTGCTATTTACAAGTTGTATGCATGGCCTCCATGATTCATTCGATATCTTCGGTTGGAACGTAGATAATTAATTGGCAACTGGTTTTCAACCTCCAATTTATAGGATATAAAGGCATTTTCAGCTTCATCCTTGGGCCTTAGGAGATATATCTTGGTATATCTCGAAAATTCATCTATAAAGGTAATGAAATATCTCTTACCTCCTCTTAATTCATGTGACTTGAAGTCACCTAAGTCACTATGCGCCAAATCTAGAAGTTTACTTTGTCTTTCTACCAACTTGTGAGGCTTCTTAGAGAACTTAACCTCCACACACACTTGACATTTGTCTCAAGTCGATTTAGGATTCCATTTTATGAGACCTAACTTAGAAAGCTTCTTAATGTAAGGTGCACTACAATGTCCTAATCTAGCATGTCATAAACCAAAAAACATAATTTTATAAATAGAAGATGTACTGGGCTTTTCATTCAAGATTTCAGAGATGCTAAGTACAAACAACCCATTTGACAAATACCCCTTCCCACCATACACATCATTTTTCAATACAATTACTTTTTCAGACTCTATTGACAGTTTCAGTCCCGCCTTGTTGAGGAACGATCCCAACACCAAATTCCAACTGATCTCTGGCACATGCAGCACATTCTTGAGCACAAGTGTCTTTCCCAAAGCTAACTTCAAAATGACTTGGCCCTTACCAATGACACATGAGGATTGAGAGCTACCCATGTAAACCATGTCATAGGAGTCAACTGTTGAATAGTTGTAAAATGAATTTCGATCCCCACATATGTGCTTGGTTGCACCCGTGTCAATGATCCACTCATTGGACTTTCGACCAAGTGGACTTCCGTTACTTCTGCTGCAAAGATTTTAGCCACCGTGAGATTCACTTTATCTTTGTTGTTACCTTTCTTTCTTAGTTGTCGGCAATCATGCTTAAAGTGATCCACACACGAAACAGTTTCCTTTCTTCTTGAACTTGTTATCCTTCTTAACATAAAGGTTCCTTTTAAACTGCTCGTTCTTCCCAGACTCAACAAGATTAGCCTTGGATTTTAATACTTTGACTCTCATTATCTTGTCCGTTTCCTGGTTCTCCTCCTTAATTTTCAATTGGATGATTATTTGGTCAAGAGTCCAGTCCTTTCTTTTATGCTTCATGTTTAACTTAAAGTCACTCTAGGACATCAGCAACTTCTCTAATAGAGAACCTATCAGAAAATCATCTAGAAGCACCATCCCTTCCTTTGCTAATTTAGCAACAAGGACTTGAAACATGTCAATTTGAGTGGAGACGTTTATATCATCCTTCATGACAAAATCTATAAAATTTGCCACAACATATTTCATACTACAAACATGTCAATTTGAGTGGAGACATTTATATCATCCTTCATGACAAAATCCATAAAATTTGCCACAACATGTTTCATACTACCATCGTCTTCCAATGCATACTTCTTCTCAAATGCAGCTTATATCATGCATGCATAATCATACGGAGCATACACATTCTGTAACTCATTTTTCAACGAGTTCATAATTTTGTTCTTACATTGGTAGTCTGCATTTAACCATGTAGTCTACCAATGTAAGAACAAAATTACGGGGCATACACATTCTATAACTCAAATGTTACCATTGTTCTCCATGGTAGGAACAATGGTAACATTTGAGCGTTTTGGGTAGCCATACTCTTAATATCTTAATGACTACAACTTAAGAAATCTAGTAAGTAATATAAAAATTGAGATATAAAGTTAACTGATGGATTCAATACTTCACTTGAAAAGACTAGGAACGGAATAAGAGTTTTGTCAGCAATCTTCGGTTCACGAATACTTGTACGCTTCTGTCACAACACTTCAACAATGTTAGACTGATGAAAGGGCTGAGGCATGCCACCAGTCATTCTCCTTAAGATCGCCGTTGCCCCCTATTGATACGAACCAGGTTCTTACAAATCAATCTCCAAGATACAACAACCCAAGTAGACTTACCAATAATTGTTGTACTTAACTATTGGCCACGTTGGGATACAGAGTTGTGCTCAATAGAACAAAAGAAAGCAAAAGGGTAAAGCAACCACGTGATCAAAAAAGAGAGAGCAACAACGTATTTCAAAAGTATTTTTGGGTGAATGGAAAATAAATTAACAGAAAAAGCAGAGTACAAAAACAAAGCCCATAGGCATGGCAATATTAGGACCCCTATAATGTAGTAGATTTGAGTTGCTCAAACTATAAACCAAAATAGAAACTACTTCAAAGGGTGACTCAATTTCGGGTTTAAAACCAGGGAAAAGGCTAATTTAGGTTTAGGGTTTTATGGAATTTAGGGTAGGGAGGTTAGGGTTAATGTTAGGTTATGATTCACCAACTTCGGTGATGTAATAAACTGAATTCAGCAAACCAATGAGGTGTAAAAACAGAATCCGCAGCAAGGTTTTGGAGAAAATAGGTTAGATTTAGGGTTAGGGTTTAAGAGGGGAAAATTGGGGTTGCTAGGGTTTGGCTGAGCAGAACCAGCCCAAACTTGGATCAAGTTTCCCAATAGGGCAGGAGAACACTCAATCAAAATTTGAAAGTTGTTTTTCTACAATTTTGAAAGGGTAAAGAAGAGCCCCACAAATCCCTTTTCATTATAAGGCCTAAAGGCCAGCTTTCCTAATCAGACTAGGAGTGGAAAATCCCCCTAGCCAACTTACTAACAAAAAACTTCCTCTCTAAAAACCATGGAGAGGAGTGAACCCAAATTTAAAAACATAAAAAAGACATAATAAAAATCTACTAAAATCACTTAAATTGAACCACTGGTTTAACCAGAATGGACCCGGTTCAATTTTAAAACACAAATACATCAAAATAAACCAAGTATGGTACTAAAAACAATAAACTAAAAGACTAAACAGCTACTGAGAATTCTTCTTCTTATTATTATTATTACGGATGTAAAAGTCTTCAGATCTGCATCACCCTAACAACTAATAAATTGATGATACATCAAAAACCAAGGGTAGGGAAAACAATGAATGAAAGGATGACCCATCAAAAGCCGGGGAAAGGGGAAACATCAATATAAGATGGTACATCAAAAAGCCGGGGTTGGGGGAGAAATAAAAGAGAGTTCCCAACTGATAACGAGATGCCTATTTCTCACTGTATCTGGGCTCGCAACCACACATATATGATATATTATATCATGTTTGAATCATATTTATGCAGGGTCCAGCCAGATACTATCTTTAGGACGATTCCAGAGAATAATTTTTTCTTTTAATTTAATAGAGGTGATACAACTTCCGAGAAAAAGCTTGAATGATAGATTGCCAACCATTTACCGGCGTAAGCAGTAGTTCCTCCAAGTAAAAAGTTTAATAAAATTTTTGTTGATATTTGAGAAATATCAATGCAATGAATTGTGACATTAATTAATTGCTTTTTTTGAATTGCCTCCCATCAGAATGAGATTCATTTGATTGATATATGTATTGTACCAATACGACATAAATTCAAAAAATTTCATTGAATCGTATGATTAAGAGATTCGATTCGCGCCTCAAACCGACAAATTCTTATCTTAGAGAAAATAGAAAAAAAATGGATTACTTTACTTGATCCAATCCCAGATTTACAAGTCCTACAAATATTATATCTTATCGTTTTTTTTTAATCGATCAAAAAAAAAAGGAAACCTCCTATCATTTATGAATTTCTTGGCTTAGCGTGAGATAAAGATAGGTATATCTTAATAATGAATTAAATGAGAGCTAAGAATGGGAAGAAGCATATTTCTAATCTCAAAAGAAATAGCTTTCCCGATCTATTCTATAGTACGTGACGTGGAGGTCCATCTTCTCTTATTCCTTTCCCACCAAATATGGTAAATTGCAACGTAAAAGGTAAGCTTACCAATAATGTCTGAGATTGACTTGCCACTGAAAAATTTTTTTAAATCCATCTCCATTCTCTCTGAAAAGGAAGGATAATTATTTGATGAGGCCAACACTTGCTAAGGATCCTTTTCCAAACAGATCTAGAAAAAGGATAGGAAAAGAATAGGTGTACAACTTTCTCTTGAGAATTCCAACAAAGACAACAATTAGGTATGAAAAGATTTCTCTTGAGAATAAACACCTGGATAAGAAGAGATTGGGTCAAAGTACGCCAAGCAGTAAAACTCTGTCTATGAATATTTGAACTGAACCAGACAATGTTGTGCCAAGGGACTTCCATATTTTGATCTAATCAAATACCAGGCAGAGGCAAAGGTGAATTTCTCTGAAGAATTTGCATGCCATAGGACTAAATCACCACTCCATCTTGGGCCTTAACAAGGTGTCCAAGAGGAAAAGTATTTCAAAAGTTGCCTCTAATAGCCAAATTAGTCCTTTATTTATAAAGGGAAGGTGTCCTCATACTTGTCCAAAACACCCCAAGAGAAATTGTTGGTCAAATGGAGTATGTTGTGATTGTTGGCAACGTATTTGGTCATATTAGTGTTGTGGCAGTAGCTATCGGTGGTTTGGTAGAGCTGGAATGGTCAAACGGGCTTCAACACAGTGTCAAGGGCAGTTTGGTCATTTGGCAGAGTTACAGCGGCATCCGAGCATGGACGATGACTATCGGCAGTATATTGGGTCCCTAAGAAGTGTTTGGCGAAGGCCCGAAGAAGCAGGTGAAGGTTTCATACATCAAAAGTTGTGATTTCATAGATCGCGCAGTGGGGTCCATTTTGAAGCTATTTTTGGAAGTTTTAATGGCAGAATTGGGTAAAACACTCTTCACAAGAAATGTAGCTCGTCGAATCTTGGTTACAACGCAATTTGTTTCACTTCTTTTCGATGTCAGACGAGGAAGTTATGGACCCTTGTCGTTGCACGAAAATGGAGCGAATCTAGAGAAGGATGTTTTCTCTTATACTAAGCCAAATTTTTGTCTTAAATTTAATGACCATTCTGTAGACAGTCGTTGTCCTTTAATGAGCACTGTTCCAGAATCTCCTCGAGCGTTGGATCAGCATCTTGCATCAAATTTGGTTCATTAAAAAAAAAGGAAAAATAAAAAGGAGGAAAGAAAGGAAATAACTGATTCCGAGTGGAGTGTGACGTCGGCATGACATCACCCCCATTTCTAACGAAGGTAGAGAATGTGAAAATCTCTGCCGCATGTCCCTGTTGCATATGGTTTTGTCACGAAGAATCCAGTTAATTACGACTCTGCCCCTGGTTACCAATTTTGGAGCATCCATCTTTGGAAGGGCGTATTTTGGCCATCTGAAGTCCAAATTGGACGAATTTTTTTTTAAAACTACGCGCTTTTTCAAGAGCTATCCATCGAAACCACTTTCAGAGGCAGAAAACGCAGAGAAAATGGTATTATGCACGAAATACAATAATTGATCGATCTGTGAAGCTGCAATGAACATTGAGATGTGTGCATCAACTCTCGAAGGGGTACTGCAGTAGATTGATTGCTGGAATACATAGGAGAGAGGTATTCTTTTATTCTACAAGTCCTATTTTTTTTAGGGTTTGCTTATGTGAAAAAAAAAACCCCAGTTTTGTTCATGTATTGGGAAAGGGCTTGTAATTGATTTTCAATTTAACATTGTAATACCAATCAAGTTGGGGCTTGACTGGCTTTGGGGATGTAGCCCTAGACTCTGTAGGAACATAGTCTGAAGGAGGTGTTGTTGCACCTGGATCATTGCAGCGATCATTATTTGAGTAATATATTGAGCAATATACGAAACCCTGGGTAGGGTTTTGCTCTGTGGACGTAGGCAGTTTGGTTGAACCACGTAATTTTGGTGTCTTGTCTGCTTTACTTTCCATTGCATATATTGGAGTGCGTTTGATCTGCAGAGTGGGGTGCATTGTCTGGTAGACCTGGCCACACACTGGTTGCGAGGTGGACGTGCATGTGTATTGTGGGATTGGTAATTACGGGATTGCCCCGGCCAATCAGGTTTGCTTGAAGTCTTCTCCATCGATGTCAACACAGGGTTGGAATTTATGGATTATTTTTAAAGAACACTCATTCACCCCCCTCTCAATGTCAACTTGGGATCTATAGTGGTATCAAAGCCACGTTTCCAAGGAGATAACAATTGTGGGTAAGACACTGAGAATTGACAGTAGTGGCAATTACCAGTGAGGGAAAAAGCATGTATGGGAAGATTCCGAGTTTTTACACCTCCAATTACAGCTTTTGGAAAATTCGGATGGAGGCATACTTGAAATCACAGGGATATCATGTGTGGAAGATTGTGCAAACAGATTACATCATTCCTACAGAGGATATTACAGATGTGGCCGAGTTGAAAAAGTATGAACAGGAGAATAAAGCCAGAAGTGCATTGTTGAGTGCATTGACAGACCAATAATTGGCAAGAATGTCTAGATATGAAACAGCTAAACAGGTCTGGGACAAACTGAAGGCATCCATGAGGGGAACTTAAAGAGGCTAAGCTCCAGCATTTCAGAAATCAATTTGAAAGTTTGAAGATGTTGCCAGAGGAGACTGTTAAAGCCTTCATGATTAGAGTTAATGAAATAATAAACTCAATTAGAGGATTGGGAGAACTCAAGGACTCAGTAGTGGTTAAGAAGATTTTAAGGTCCTTGCCAGAAATGTATAATCCAAAGGTTTCAGCCATTGAAGAATCTAAGGACCTACAATGAGTTTAGATGAACTACATGGAACCTTAACTGCATATGAGTTGAGAATGGTCAAACCCAAGACTAATGAAAAAGAAGCAGCCTTTAAAGCTTTCAAGAAGTTGAAGGTGAAAAAGGAGAGTGAGTCTGAGGACTAAGATGATGAGTTGATTGCCTATCTGGCAAGAAAGTTTAAAAATCAAAAGGGCAAATACAAGGGAAAACTCCCTCTCAAATGCTTCAACTGTGGAGGCATTGATCACTTTGCTTCAAAATGTCCTGAGAAAGGAAAGACAAATGATTCAGACGATGAGACTCAAAAGGAAAGCAAGTTCAAGAAGGGGAAGAAAAATTTCATCCCCAGAAAAAGCAACTTCAAGAAGAAGAGCTTGATTTCCAAAAGATGTGATACTTCTTCAGATGAATCATCAGAGGATGAAGATTCAGATGATGAATCATTTGAGACATTGTTTATGGTTTTAGCAAATAATAATCAGAACAAGACAGTTGAAAAAACTGATGAAGAGGAAGAGTCTGAGGGTGAATATGACCTTGAAGCTGAATTATACTTTGCATTAAAAGAACTTGAAGTGGAGAGAAAGAAGAGCAAGAAGTCTGAAAATCAGCTTGAAGAGCAAAATGAACTGATCAGTCAACTAAAGCTTACCATTGCGGAGACATAGAAGATAACTTATGATATTAATAGCACTATATCCTTGAAGATAGAAGCATGCACAAATTGGAGGAACAAATTGTTATGTTGAGGACAGAGATTGAGAAGCTATAGAAGAATGATGATTCAACTCCTACAACCCCATCGGTTACTATATTGAAGAGAAAAGGCAAGGAAGTGAGCACACAGGTGATTGAGACAGACAATCATCATCTGATAAAGGACAAAGTAATATACTTGATGAGATCCTTAGCTTTCAAAGGTAAGCATAGCTGAAGTTTGGTCTTGGTTTTGAAGGAAGTTCATTTGGAAGTGAGAGGACTAAAGGAAAGGACACTGCAGGGAATCCTGTGAGATTCGTCAGTGAGAAACTAAGGAACTCTAATGTTGAAAAGTCTACTAAGAAGAAAGTTGACAGAGATGGATTCACCACAGTCAGTCATCAGAAGGCCAAGAACTTTGGGAGATATTCTAGACAGGGACAGAGCTACTTTAATGGTTACTGCTATGGGTGTAATGTTTATGGGCACAGGTTGGCAGAATGCAGAAGACAAGTCAAGCCTACAGATTTCACAAGCAGGAACAAATATGCTCCACTTAAAAAGGAGAATGTGGAATGCTACAGGTGTTACACAGGTTGGGACACAAGGCAAGGAACTGCAAAACCATACTTTCCTCACAAAGGCAATCTAGAAGAACCCTCCAAAGAAGCAAGGTAAAAAACAGACAGTGGATGTTGAAGAGAAAAGAAGGAAACAAATCACAATGGCAGAGAAAGAAGTCTTGGTTAAGAAAAAGAAGAAAGGGGACAGTGACAATTCTCTTATTGTTCAAACAGCTTTCCAAGCACACAGTAAACCATCACCGTGGATTCTTGACAGTGGATGCTCTACTCATGTGACAGGTTATAAAGATAAATTTCTATATTTTGGAACATAGTGAAAAAAGCTCGGTTAGATTTGGAAATAATGATGGCATTAGAGTTGAAGGAAAAGGCACAATCAGATTATACAATGGACAAATTTGTTCCAATAATGCCTTGTATGTTAGTGAACTGAAACACAACATCTTAACTGTCAGTCAGATATGTGATAGTAGCAATGAAGTTCTATTTACCAAAGATGGGTGTGTGATCAAAAAGAAAAAGAATGGGAAGATTGTGGCACAAGGATCAAGGACAACTCGTAATCTCTATGCACTTTCTGAAGGTCTTGAAAAGGTGCATGATAAGCAAGCAAGAGGTACTTCCTGACGACAACGTTGAAGCAATCAAAGACAAACCTGAAGTTGTCACTCCACCAGCACAATAGATGATGGTACATGTGCAAGGGGTGTAGGGGGAGCGTCGGCACCCTTTGTACTTGTTGTCAAAGGGGAGAAAAGCGCATCACATAGTCAGAATGACTTTGTGAAGTAAGTTGTTGCCAACAATTCCAAAGGAAGAGATTGCTAGTCAAATGGAGTGTGTTGTGATTGTTGGCAAAGTATTTGGTCATATTGGTGTTGTGGCAGTAGCTATTGGTGGTTTGGTAGAGCTAGAAAGGTCAAACGGGCTTCTACACAGTGTCAAGGGCAATTTGGTCATTTGGCAGAGTTATAGCGAAATCCGAGCATGGACGATGACTATTGGCAGTATATTGGGTCCCTAAGAAATGTTTGGCAAAGGCCCGAAGCAGCAGGTGAAGGTTTCGTACATCAAAAGTTGTGATTTCATAGGATCGCACAGTGGGGTCCACTTTGAAGCTATTTTTGGAAGTCTTAATGGCAAAACTAGGTGAAGCAATCTTCACAACAAATGAAGCTCGTCAAATCTTGGTTACAACGCAATTTGTTTCACCACTTTTCGATATCAGACGAGGAAGTTATGGACCTGTGTCGTTGCACGAAAATGGAGCGAATCTAGAGAAGGACATTTTCTCTTATACTTAGCCAAATTTTTTTGCTTAAATTTAATGACCATTCTGCTGACGGTCGTTGTCCTTTAATGAGCATTGTTCCAAAAAATTTCCTCGAGCGTCGGATCAGCATCTTGCATCAGATTTGGTTCATTAAAAAAAAGGAAAAAGAAAAAGGAGGAGAGAAAGGAAATAAATGATTCCTAGTGGAGTATGACGTCAACATGACATCACCCCCATTTCTAACGAAGCCAGAGAATGTGAAAATCTCTGACGTGTGTCCCTATTGCATATGGTTTTGTCACGAAGAATCTAGTTAATTACGAATCTGCCCCTGATTACCAGTTTTGGAGCATCCATCTTTGGAAGGGCGTATCTTGGCCATCTAGAGTCCAAATTGGACGAATTTTTTTTTGAAACTGCGTGTTTTTCGAGAGCTATCCATTGGAGCCACTTTCAAAGGCAGAAAATACAGAGAAAACAATGTTATGCACGGAATACACTAATTGATCGATCTGTGAAGCTGCAACGAACATTGGGATGTGTGCATCGACTCTCGAAGGGGTACTACAGTAGATTGATCACTGGGATACATAGGAGAGAGGTATTCTTTTATTCTACAAGTCCTATTTTTTTTTAGGGTTTGCTTATGTGAAAAAAAAAACCCTAGTTTTGTTCATGTACTGGGGAAGGGCTTGTAATTGATTTTCAATTTAACATTGTAATACCAATCAAGTTGGGGCTTGATTAGCTTTGGGGTTGTAGCCCTAGATTCTGTAGGAACATAGTCAGAAGGAGGTGTTGTTGCACCTGGATCGCTGCAGCGATCATTATTTGAGTAATATATTCAGCAATATACGAAACCCTGGGTAGGATATTCCTCCGTGAACGTAGGCAGTTTGGCTGAACCACATAATTTTGGTGTCTTGTCTGCGTTACTTTCCATTGCATATATTGGAGTGTGTTTGATTTGCAAAATGGGGTGCATTGTCTGGCAGAACTGGCCACACAGTGGTTGCGAGGTAGACGTACATGTGTATTGTGGGATTGGTAATTACGGGATTGCCCCAGCCAATCAGGATTGCTTGAAGACTTCTCTATCGACGTCAACACAGGGTTGGAATTTATGGATTATTTTTTAAGAACACTGATTCACCCCCCTCTCAGTGTCAACCTGGGATCAACAGAGGTGACTATTGCCAATATTTTTTATAAACCGCCTAGGCAAGCCAGTCGACCAGCTCCTCCCAAAGGGCATATCAAATAGGAAACGTTGCTCTCCGGATAAGCCTAGGCAAGCCAGCTTTCCTTCTTGTGTTTGAATCCATGTAGCCGACCCCATTAAGTTGGGATAAGGCTGAGTTTGTTGTTGTTCTCCGGAAACATCGACCGGGAGACAGAACATATGCATGTTAAGGAAAACATGCAAGTAGACCATGTGGGGATTGAAATCAAAACCAAGCTGGAGCAGTTTTGAACCTTTAAATCCATTTTGAAAACCTTTAAAATACAACACTATCTAATAGAATCTCGTTATTTAAACCATGCATAGGATCTCACGGACTACAATTACTGTGTTTCTTCCACGACTCTGAATCTACCGAAGTGACATCAACCAAGAGGCGCCATCCAACTCTAGGCACTGTAGCTATTGTGGTGGTGATGGTGGAGACGGTGGCAGAAAATTTAAGCGGAAATATTTTACTATTGGCTCATCAAAAGAAAAAAATAACAATCGAAGGATTCCAGTCCAATACACATGAAAAACACAATACAGAACTAGAATCGTTTCCTATTGGCTCATCAAAAGAAAAAAATAACAATCGAAGGATTCCTATCCAATACACATGAAAAACACAATACAGAACTAGAATCGAAACACATAAGAGACATGAAAAAAGAAGACTGAAAATGAAAAGAAGATAACAAATACGCACCAGAGAAGCAGCGCACGGAGGCGGCGATTCGCTTGGGCCGGACTCCAATCTCGGAATATCTGTGGAGGGACGGGACGCGCATAGAGGAGTGAGGATGGTTGGTCCATGGCAAAGGGCGAGAGACAGTTGCCACTTTGCAACTCTGAAACACGAATGAGGATTTGAAAGGTGGAATCGCCTGGGAAAGCGCAGAAGCCCACATCTTACCCCCTCACACTGGACCTCGAGTCGTGCCTCTTTTGTCACTGATTCACGATGGCCTCAAATTTCTCTCTCAATTCTCTGCCCCCCTCTCTCTCTTCCCTTTCCCATCGTTCCGGTCCTCCCATTAAATGATATCCCATTGTAGCAAGCTGGCGGAGTAACGTGTTAGACATCTTTTTTTGTGAGAAAATTACTTGGACACCCCTGTACTATGGCCATTTTACTTACAATCACCAATATTTTAACCAATTACTTGACACCCCCTGAAACCTTGACGGTGTTAGTCTGTTGTTAGTGTTTAAATGAAAATATCCATTTTACCTTTATGAGTTATTCATCTGAAATTTATGAAGTTAAATGACCAACTTACCCTCCTTTTTTTATGAAATTTCTTCATCTCGTGAGAACACCAAATCTTTCAAGGATCCTTTTGTTGGAGGCTCAATCAATCTGAAATTCCAAGCAGAGCTGCGGTAACACTCTGGCCTTTCAAGATCATCCAATCGCAGACCCAGATTTCAGGGAACATGCTGATAAAGTTTGGCTGAAACAAGTTGGGCGAAAATCTGAGAACCAGATTTGAGTGGTTGTTGGGTTGATTGTCGTTGTGATCGTTGGCTTTCTTTCATGTTCTATCTTTTTCTCTTATAAAATCGAAGTTGAGGGTAAGGATGCTGTAATATCTCCGAAATCGCATCTGGAGGAGAGCAATTATGCAGAGAGGATTAGCGTTAAGAAATGGATGGACCAGACCTTGTCTTTTCCCCTGGTTCTACGCCTGCTGAAATGTTGAAACTTGAAACAGGAAACCCTTCTCTCACCTTGTTCCTCTTGAGAATTTGGACTTTGGAGTGAGGGTCGCCTTTGCTTGATCACCTGATCGATCGGCTTCTATTAATGGAGTTGGTCCTTTATTCCTACCCAAATTCTAATCCAACCAATGCGTCTAATCTTCCCTGGCAAGACATGTTTCGATCTGCTTCAGTTCATAAACCCGACCCTACCCCTTCTTCTCAGTCCATACCTAATTCCGACTCACAAGACAAGGCTGGATTTTTAGAACCCACATGCACTAGAAAAACCAGAAGATATTTAACAACCCTAAACAAAAGAAAATTCCTATCCACAACCTAAAACTTCAAACCTAGATTTCACACCAAACATATTCAGTAGAACCCAACAAGAAATCAAAAAACCCCCAATGAAGGTAACCAACATGCATCTGATGTTTCTTTCCCTTTTACAAACAAACAGGAGAGATTTCTAAACTTTTAGATCTCACGAACTCTTGTCGGCCTAGATTCAGAAATTAAAACACAAAAAAAAAGAAGAGAAATTGCATGTTTTATTACTCTTGCCCTTCGTCGGTATTCCATGGGCACTGAACAGTCGTGTTGCAGATGTAGTAGGGGGTTGGGGCAGTGGGGAAGAAGAAGAATGGGGTAAATCTGTCACTTCAATACCTTTAAAGGTAGTTTAGGCATTTACAAAATATTTACCCATGGTAACGATGACTGACTAATGGACAGGGCTACTTGAAAGAAATGATAAACTACAAGAGGTGTTCAAATAATTATTTATAAAATTAGGGAGAATAAATAATTAGGCCATAGTACAGGGGTGTCCAAGTAGTTCTCCCTTTTTTATTTATGGGTTTTTTACAATTACCACCCCAAAATCTTTACTATCTACTATTACCCCCTAAAAACTTTCAAACAACTGTTACCCCCCTCTGATGAATACTAATCACTAATTGACCCCCACCGTTACATTTTCGTAACGGTGGGGGTTAGTCGTGACAATGTGCCGTTGTCACGAATTTTCTAGGACCAAAATACCCTTTTGGGGGTGATAATTGAAAGAAAAAAAAAAACCCCATCACCGTCCTTCTCCTCCTCCTCCTTGTTCTTCTTCTTCCTCCTTTGCAACCCCAAAATGTGGCTGCCATCAAACCAAAAGCAAAAACCTTGGATGGAATGAAACCACGCCGTGAAGTCTCTTCTTTCTCTCTCTCTCTCTGGTGAGGGGGATATGAGTAAAATAAATCTCCTTCCCTTCAGCTGGGTTCTTCCAAAGCAAGCTTAAGAGTCTGATTTTGCAGTGATTCCTTGTATATTCTCTGGTGGAATTCATCCCAGTTTTCCCTTATTGGTTATTGTGTTGCCTGAAACACTCATTAATAATCTGAGAGACATCACAATTAAGAAATAGTAGCAAAATTTAATCACCCACCACGTTAATGGATCCAGCTATTATTAGCATGAAGAGGAGAAAAGAGAGAGGAGCAGAATCCCATAATATATGCTAGCTCGCTTATCTCTGTCCCTTTCAATGTCTTTCGATGCATCCATTAATGGAGACCTGAAAGCATTATCCACTACCCAACAGCATTTTAGAATAAGTTCCCTTTCATGTCTCATCTTCCCCCCTTAATTATTTCACACCATATCGCCATTACAGGAATATCTGTTGCTCCAAAAGTCCAAATCCATCGATCATCCATTTTTTACTTTGAATGACAAAAGCTTCCTTCACCCTTCCTTCACTCCCCGAATCCCAGAATCTTTCATCGAATAATCTTATCTTTCTAATTATGTATTTTTCTAACTTTTAAATTTAAAAGTGAAAGATTAAATGGCGCACATTGGTGGGGTATCTGATTCAAATTGAATAGATTATTATCCTTCCTAAAAATGGGGGAATAATTCATGAAAAAGTAAAATTGAAATCAAAAGGCAAAAATTGATAATAAACAAACAAAATACGAAAATCCTTTCCTTCTCTTTTACGATATTAACACTGTACAAGTGTACATCCATCCATGGCGTCACGAAGAAATCATAAAGTAAAGAAAGGGATATAGGGGGAAATAAATAAAAGGAGGGTTTGCTCATTGGTGGGAGGATTTTAAATGTTCTTTTTCTCAAGCAGCAATCAGAACAGTGGTAATTTAGGATTTTTATGTTCATAACAAGTTTAGGGTTTACGATTCAAAATTTTTTCAGGAGAAGCTTGCGGGATCAGATGTTTACTGATGATCCTTTTATAGGTGGAGAGACTTCGCGGTGTGGTTTCATTCCATCCAAGGTTTTTGATTTTGGTTTGATGGCAGCCACATTTTGGGGTTGCAGAGGAGGAAGAAGAAGAAGAAGAAGAAGGAGAAGAAGGAGAAGGAGGAGGAGGAGGAGGAGGACTGTGATGGGATTTTTTTTTTTTTGGTTTTTACAATTACCACCCAAAAGGGGCATTTTGGTCTTAGAAAATTCGTGACAACGACACACTATTACGACTAACCCTCACCGTTACGGAAATGTAACAATGGGGGTCAGTTAGTGATTAGTATTCATCAGAGGGGGATAACAGTTGTTTGAAAGTTTTTGGGGGGAGGATAATAGTAGATAGTAAAGATTTTGGGGTGATAATTGTAAAAAACCCTTTATTTATTTATGATAGTAACTTGTTGGACTTGTTTTACTAATTTAACTTTGTTTACCCAAAACAAAAAGGATTCTATTGTTTAACAAAGACCAATATTGTTGGGAAAATTACCTGATTAGTTACTGTTTGGTTTGTGTTTACAAAACTATCCATTTACTATTTGAGTTTACAAAATTAACAAACATTGTTACACCCTCAATAATGCATTTTTTGACAGTTTTACCCCTCCACATCCCCTTCTTGAGTTCTTGATCACCGTGTCCATTGTGATCCTCCAGCCCCACCATCCCAGATCATCTTTGCCGCCCACCGCTGACCTGAACCCTCGCAACAACCTCCACCAGCAACCTCTCCATAGCATTGTTCCTCCATCGGCAAACCCTCCAACACCCTCGCAATTCACTCCCATTATCTTCCTTGTCTGAACCTTCCTCCGACCTCCGAGACACGGTGATCGGAAAGGAATTTACTCTCCTCGATGACTCTTACTTCGGGGACGGTGTTGTGGGCCTTACCAGGAAGACAAAGGAGGACCGACCAAAACCTCACATAGCTCCCCAGAAAAATAATGGCTGGAGATTCACTATCTTTCGAAGCCGACGATACCTCAGCATCGCGTTCGCTTTTTCTGCTTTGACGTTGCCCACATCGAATAAATCCATTGATAGTGAAACCGAAAGATCAAAGTGGTTTCTAGTCTTGTAATTTAAAGAGAACAAATGTGAGAACCCGAAAAATCCTGGGACTGTAGTCAAGTCAAGGCATTGATTATCTGAGATTTGATGGTTATTTTTCTCCACTAGATGTCTTCAACCTCCAAAAGCGTTTCTCGCAACTAATATTTGATTGAGCTAAGTGAGCTTCTACACGACAAACGCAAACTTTTGAGCTTCTTCTTTAGTTTGTTTCCGCACTGATTACAGGGAAATTTTAGTTAAACCTGTACAAACAATGGGTGTTTCTGTTTTCCATCTATGCAATTATTTGTCTTATAGCACTTCAATGTGGTAGCATTTGAGAGAGATAGAGAGAGAGTTCCAAGGGGTTGGGCGGGTTTGCAAAAGAAGAAGATAAGGGGTGGGTTGGGTTGCAGCAGGGCCGAGGTAGGGATGGGTTTGGTGGTAGTAGCTAGGGATGGGTGGGAGCGTGTCGGCGCATGGTCATTGTGGGAGAGGGTAGCAGGAAGAAGGTGGTTCAGAGCGGGTGGTCTCATCGAAAAAGATTAAGTGGCGAGGTGGGGTAAAATTGTCAAAAAAAAAAATAATATTTAGTGAGAGTGCAACACTATTTTGGGTAGTTTTGCAAATGGAAAATTACATGAGAAATTTCATTTACAAAGCTGTCCACCTTATGTTTGAGTTAACAAAAATAGATAAAAACAAGTTAAGGTTTACAAAATTAGACAAAATAATGTCTCTCCCTCCCACACTTAACAAAGGGAAAAAAAAGAGATTTTTTTGGAGGAAACTGCCGGGGAAGGAAGGAAAGTCACTATTTTGTCTAGTTTTGTAAAACTAAACTTGTTTTTGTTTATTTTTGTTAACTTAAACATAGGAGGGACAGTTTTGTATTTGCAAACTTAAACCCAAAACAATGTATTTTTGTTAACTAAAATAATAAGGTAATTTTCCCAAAAAGGCACCTGTATGCTTCAAATGGCAATCCGGCCCTTCATTTCCGGTCGAAGGGCCTGTCCTGTTTTATCGACTCAAGAGTCAAGAGTCCCAACTCTCAAGACCGAATTGGGATCAAAGAAAGGTTTGGCGGAGCGGAGAGGATCCGTTACCCGGCCGATGAGACCGTGCTTCTCGCGGAAACGATGATGCCGTGGACAACGGCGCCCAGAAACACTCCTACCTTTCCTGCCATCGACGAGTTTCACAATTTGCGACAGCAACAACAAACTCAGCAGAAAGAGGAAGCTGTTCTTTCCGTTTCCGATCAAAGGACTCTCTATCTGGTCATTTTTATGTGTTTTTGTGTGTTTGTATCCGCCCCAAATTTGCTTTGCAGCGTCTGATAAAATTTATTTCAGGTCAACATCTTCATAGTGGATACAACTCGTTTTCTCAACCATTTTTATGCCCTGTGTGAGGAAAAGTTCGTCGACGTACACAGGTATGGGTTGCAACTCGCTAGGTGACACTCCACATCTCTGTCCTCGGCAAGGACACCGGCCGGTCCGGCCCCTCTATCGGTTCTGAAAAGTTAACACAAAAACCATTTTTTTAATTTGAAGTTTTTCCGCTGTCAATGCCCTTCCGTTAGTACTTGTTGAAGGTATGTTTTCTCCTTCCGCAACAATGCATCTTTGATAAACCTCTCTAACTGGGTAACAGTCTAGCGCCCCACTGTTGCTTGGAGACCAAGGTTAAAAAGACGGAATCGGATCCGATATTCCTATATAGATTAGATTGGGATCAGTCCCAAGAACCCTAGATACAGGCATCAGATAAAGAAAAAAACAGCGATTCTAGGGTTTTTAGGCGTGAATCAGCCGGTATCAAATCCGTTTAGAATTGGGATCTGTCATGGCAGATTCCGATCTGAATTGGCCGATTCATTGATCCGATTCCGAATCTTGAAACCATGTTGGGACTGTGGACTCTCTCATGTTGCAAGTGTGACCATCAAATCAACACGGTTTAAAATGTTATCAGATATTTTGATGTGTCTATGAAATCCAAAATAAAGTGTTTATTTTAATTAATTTGTATTTACTATTATATGGGCGCGATTGTGTCTAGAGGTATGTCCTTAGAATGTTCACGACTAGGGACAGAGTTACGTTCTTTGTTTGCATGGTTGCCGCATTGTGTGTTTTTTGTGAATGAAGATTCTAGACATAGATGTGGGTACACTTTAGTGTGTGAATAAGATTTGATCATTCGAGAGCCCGACATGGTCTATTGTCGAATGGTTAGTATGAATGGGTTATTATGATAGTTGTGTGGTCCCCAGATCTGAGAGGTCTTTATTGTTGCAGACCGACACAGTGTACTTTAGTGTACATAAGGTTGATGCGGGGATGCTTACATACGACTGGCTATACATCAATATGCTAGGTCTACTGTGTCTACCTGTGGATGAAAGTGACGCTTAATAAGGAATCCACTTCCCGTGCAGGGAGAATATCTTGAGAGAGAATCCTAAACTTGATTGGACAGAAATTTTGAGTTCGGTGGTTTGTATAGTGTTTCCAAAAGAACTTATAAAATTATTATTATTTTTTATTAATTAATATATTTTATAAACGATTTATCGCAGTGCTTTGTTATCCAATCAGTGATCATCATAGTTCGAGAACTCGCGAGATCTCGCCGAGTTTCTCGGTTTTTGGAAAAGCCGAGACGAGACTGCTTACGAGTCTCAAAAGTGCAATATCTCGGATCTCGGTTGGATCTCGGTTTTGACCCATTATCTTAACCCACCTACCACTTAAATACCTTACCTAATTGGACAAAACTCGACATATCTCGACACCGAGATCTCGCGGTGATCTCGCTGAGATCTCGGATCTTGGGTCCAGATCTCGGGTTGACCCAAAGTTGAGGCTTCGAGTTGAAAAAAAAAAAAGCACAAATTCGGCGAGATCTCGACTCGTCTTGGTTTTTCCAAGAGTTGAGTTGGTACCGAGACCCGAGTTTTAGTACCTTGGTGATCATGATACTTTATACTAGTTATTCAATGGACTAGGGTGGTGACATTAATTTAATTCCATGCCCCGAGGTCTATTGTGAGATATTGTAAAGTGGAGGTACTTACACGTAATGTATTACATCAATTATGATTTTTGTGGTTATTACTATTGGGCAACTGACTCGATATTTGGGTTTTTGTTGCCATTGTTGGCAACATTAGCAGCATTTGGCAGTGGCTCAGGGTGGCAAACAGTGTTTTGATGCATTTGGAAAGGTTAGTCCGTGACCAGGCAGGGCTAAGGTTTTATATGTTAATGTATGTCAGTTGGCAAGGCGATGTGACAATGATATGATAGTGGTACAGGTAATGTACCTGAGATGGTAGCCATGGTATCAATGTGCAAGCGAGCATGGTATTCTGATGCATATGTGATTCATGTTGCCATGCATGGATATGGTCATATAGATGGCATGATGTGATGGCCATGTGTATGATGTGGATGTAATGGTCAAGGTATGGAGGATGCATGTGAGATGATGATGTAACATGAGATGTATAGTGCATGCATGATGAAATGGTTTGCATGTGACAAGTATCATTACGTAGTGTGCATGGACATGAGATGATGACATGGCATGTGGTTCACACTTAGGAAGACTTGCACGGTGTGATATGGCAAGAATGGTTGAGGTGGATAGATGGCAAGGGTCACACAGCTAGGTGGCAAGGCATTGGCCAGCAGCAGAGGCCACAACCATGCACACACTGGTAGCAAGGTAGCAATAGCCACCCAGCCACGTGCATAGACCAAGAGGTCCATGGCCTTGGCAGCGTGGAGAGGGCACACGCCATGAGCGCCAGCGTCAGTCACAGCCAGCCGCATGCTGAGGGCATGCACACAAACCACGCGTGCAGGGAATGAATCTCTATGGTACACATGAGGGAAGGGTTGCATGCCTTGTGGTTTTAAAAAAATTATCCAAACGTTGAGGTGAGGCTAAAGTGTTCGACGGATTGTCCATGAAGAATCTCCAATTGGGTTTATCTCGGTAAGATTGATGACCTCAGGGAGTTGAACATAAGGAATAATGCATCTAGAATGTTTCGGTTCATTAGCTGACAGCTTTATGGCGTGCAAGGTACTTGTTCTATGGAAACTAAAAGTCCTGCGGTGCAGCTTGTTATTAGTTAGGAGCATAGAAGTTCATATGCCGCAACACACCAAATCCCAAGTCAGTTTTCTCAGCTAATACGCACATGCAGAATTGAGACTTTAATGATTCCTTTTAGGGCAATCCGGGCTGTTGTTTACTGTTCTAATCCAGTGGCCATAAACCACGCTTCCCGGTAGACCTGTATGGTCCTCACATAGGTACTACGTAGGAGCATGGTACACATCAGGTTGATATCTTTTTATTGGCCGAAAGAGCTCCTAAAATTACAGCCTCCATCCATGAATATGTTTGATCAAATGGTCTCAGTTTTGACCGCATTTTAGAGGGAAATCCAACGGTTGATATCTCAGCTGATCAACTGTGGGCATTGGGCAACCCTAAGCATTATATAAAAGGATAGATCTGCCCCCCCTTGGTTTAATACCTATCTATTTCTAAAAGTTCAGAATTCGAGGGAGAACATCACTCTTAACAGTTTTGAAGCTCTGAAATCTGGTTTTCATGGTTTTTTTTGCCTAATTGGGTCATTGGTGTTACATGCTTTGGTATATGGAATTTACTGGAGTTGATATTTTAGCACCGAAGCATCGCCGACCACCAAGGTTACCCAGGGAGAGGTAGCCTCATTATTTCAAGTCTCTTTTATTTGTTGCAGGTAGTTGATTGATGTATGCTTGCCAAGTGTTTGTACAATTGGGGAGAATATTAAAGAGATTAAGAGATTGTATTTGTACATGGTTGGATGAAATTTGGATTCGGTGTCATGTTTTGTAAAGTATTTGCAAAAGGGTTTAAAAGATATTAATGAATATTAATATTTATTTTATAAATAAATGTTTTGAAAAGGTTTTAAGATCTAATCAATGTTTCAGATCCTCTTTACATGGAATTACGACTTACTATAGTGGTGATAGTAATTATTTCCATGCCCTAAGGTCTGTTATGTCATATTGTGAAGTGGAGAGACTGGATTGTAATTAGCTATTACTGTGGGAGATATAGGAGTTGTACTTAATTTAGGTGTAGTTATTGATAAATATCTTTAATTGAGAATTAAAGATATTATCCAAAAGCATCTTTGGTAGTTATCCCAATGGGATCATACCTCTTCCTAATTTGATTTTTTAGTAGTATTATCCATAATTATAATGGGAGAGAATAGAAGTTTAATCCAATTAAGAAGCCCAATTTGGGTTTCCAATAAATAAAAAGGTAGGGGGAGGGCTGGTCTCCGTTTAGTCTAGCCCCTCTCCCTCTTCCAATTTCCCTTTCCTATCTCTCTCTCTCTCTCTCTCTCTCTCTCTCTATTCTACTACTTCCTTGCCTGCTGTTTAGGATTTTCTCTCCATTGACTGCTGTTCTTCTCTCTCAGTAGTGTGTTAGGGTTATGAACCCTACGAGTGAGGAAGAAAGTTGTTTTCTTCGAAGAACATGCAAGAGTTGCTACGAGGTTGCTGAATTCCCTGCATTGCTAGATTTTGGAATGGTTAAGTTCCCTAGGAGGTTCTGCGATTGTGGTTCTTAAGGTAACTGTTCTCCCTCTTCTATGGTATTTAAAAAAGTTTTGAATATCTTATACCTACATGAGGCTTGATGCGTAGTTTTAATGATATTACAAAAGTTGAATTTATTTTTCCTCTGCGTTCCCAATCAACTCTTTCATCTCAGTGAGTCTAAAGACTCTAAACCAAGTTATTGATCCAGTCATCCAGCTTCCAGCCTCCTTATCTTCAAGCAGAAGTATTTCGTTCCGTAGGACTTGTTTTCCTCCTCATCATTAGATGAAGAGCCAAAGGAGTCAATATATTAATAAATAAATATCGGATCTATCAAAATAGGCAGGGGAATTTGTTGGAAATATTCATGTCTTAAATACCATAGGATCACCAATTAGTTTGGTGATGATTGGCATCTCATAAATCCTTTACCTGTACACAGACATGGCATCTTCTTGTCTTATTACCTTTTCCATGAGATATGTTAAACTCTTGTCTACCATCCTTGCACCCTCATCTTAGATGCTCTTGGCTAACAGTTTCTCAGTCATCTTCCAGCCAGATGTTAAGTGCCACTTCCGCAGCTTGGACTTTGGAGATAGTGTTTGTCTTCTCTGACTTTTGGAAAACAGTAAACTCTTGTCTACCGGCCTTACACCCTAATCTCAGATGCTCTTGGCGAACAGTTTCTCAACCATCTTCCACGCTGATGTTAACTGCCAGTCTGCCACTTGCGCAGCTTGGACTTTGGTAGATTGTGTTTGCCTTCTCTGACGTTTGAAAAGCAGTTTCTTATGGAAAAGTTAGAATTGAATCCAGGAACGGATGGTTTGATCCACCCAATGAACGATGGTACGGTAGAAGTCGCCAGACTGGCTTTCTCTGGACATCATTCCCTTCTGAGGATGGATGAACGGATGGATCAACCAACAAATTTGCAGATAGATCATCGGGTGAGACCGGCGATCTAACCATGTCAGGCAGTGGTCAAGCCCTTCCCCTCATTTCTGTCTCACTCGACATACCAAGCGGAAATTCGAGTTGAGTATCAAATGTGGGCACCTCGACTGAAGTGGGTAGGGAATAACAACTGGTATTGAATCACAAAATGGATGGGGAGTTATAAATTTGATCAAATTTTAGTTTGAGAGATAGTGAGGATGGTCGTAGATCAGGAAAACGAAACGAAGAAAGCAAGCAAGTCCTTCTTCGCTGAAGGATTTGCTTGGTTCTTTGATGGTTAGGGGTTTGTAAAGAATTTTATAGCTTGCTATGAGCATTGAACCCGAGCCTTCCGGAGGTATTCCCTCAAAACAAAAACTACTTCCCAAAAAGCTGAGACGATTCTACTTGGTAGTTTTGAATTTTAATGCAAATTATGCAACAGCTTACATGGTCTTCCATACATTTGCCCACTGCAAATTATGCAACAGCTTACATGGTGTCCCATACATTTGCCCTGTTTGACATTGTTGCACTTGCCTATACCTAGCTGCCAGGATTTTCCCCCCAATGCAACTGCTTTCATCTTTTTGACTGAATTTGCTTGATGGTTTAATCTGTTTTCTTTGATGATTTATTTAGGAGAATACTGAGGCTAGATTCCTCCCTTACACTGCTGGAGGAACAGTTGAGGAGTAGTTATAGAGTTGAAGAAACTGAAGGACATTGTGTTAGGTAAGAACTTGGTGGACCTTTATGAACCTGTGTCTAATCATTTTTTCCTCAATAGTTCCTGTGAGGCTGCAACCTAGTATGTCAATCTGGCCTGCCTTTTGAATTATTCCATTTCACATGGTGCTTTCTCTTTTGTTTGCTTCTAACTGTAATCAATAATATGTCATGTCTTTTACATGAATCTATTACCTTTCAGAAATTTTTTTGGGGTTGTGTTGAACATGAGTGGAAATTCACTCTATTTTTCTTATATCTCTATGTTTTTGCTAGTTTTTAATATTATGTGTTGTATTAGATGAATCCATTTCCTTCCATGTAGTTTTGTTGGGCATGTTTAATTTTTTTTACAAAATTTAATTACTTTTTTAAATCTTTATTTTTTCTTGTCATTAAATGGCTGCAGCACTTTAGATTTAGTTTTCCCCTCTTTAATCTTGTCCACGTGTATGTTAAAGGTAATTTAGTGTGAAGTTCTATGGCAAAATTATGACTATTCTGACTTCTCCCTGTGAGCTCTCTTCAACTGGAGTTTGGAATCGAACAAATAATCAAATTGCATTTCTTTCTTTGATGACTTTTCAAAGGCATTGGTTAAGACATGGGATGATATGAAGAAACGTCTGTAAATCGCACAGGGGAATACCTCACTGATGGATACACTAGCTAGCTCTGAACAATTGAGTGCCAATATACGGTAGCGTAATTCATCTGATAACCTACTAGTGAGTAGGATCTTTATCGCCTCCAGTTCCCTGCCCGGCCTAGTTCCCCAGTGCCTCTAACAAGGGGGGGTGTAATGACCACCCTACCCCTGCCCGGGTGGAGTCCACCTTCCTTATTAGAGGCACTGGGGAATTGGGACGGGCAGGGAACTGGAGGAGATAATTTTCCGAGTAATGACTAGTCTGCTTGCTTGTGCTCTCTTTGGTATAGTTTAAATTTATGTTTATCTAACACGTAAACATAAATAGAGGCATTTGATATGATTTATGATCTCTATTTTTCATTAATATAAATCAATACACCAATAAATTCATAAAGAGGTGAGGAAGTGTTTATTACTTATTGGCATAAAATAGTTACAGTTGTTTATATGTTAGATGTCTAATGAACATGTGCTAAATTGGTTATTAAGGGTAAAATGGTAAAAACATTTTTTTAAAAATTTTTATAACAAAAGCCTTCCTTTTGCATCTCCCTACCCCTTGCAACCCCAAATCATAGTTTGAGAACTTGCTCATTTTGTTGGGAGGCCGAGTCGAGTTGGTATACGAGTTCTCAAATTACATTTTCTCGGTCGAGATCTCGGGTTGACCTAGATCTCGACCCATCTACTTCTTTAAAAGTCATCTAACTCGACAAAACTCGATATTTCTTGATCGAGTTCTGTCCAAAAGCTATTTTCTTCTCCATTTGAAGGCTGTGATTCATTTTACCTCTAGATTTCAAGTTGTAACTTGCGTGAGCGTCAATCGTGGCATTCATCTCACCCTCATCATGATTATAATTATGGCCAGGAAAGTACCGGTTCCGAATATAGTGGCTATGGTCAATTTGGGCAGCCAACACTTGAGTTCGACAATCAAAGCACTGGGTCAGGTTTTGGGCCCATATTCCCAGTCCCAAACCAGCCACACCCCTACATGCCTCAATATGACAGTAGCAGTGGATCTCACGCCTTATGGCAACCATCTCACGCAGTCACGCCTCATGGTAACAGCTATACCCTAGGATAGGGGACTTGACATATGTTGATGACAACTCTTATATGCTTGCTGTGGAGCACTATATGGAACAGTGCAGCAACACTATGTCATGGGAAGACTATGTGGCACTATTGGGGATTGAATACTTGATTCAAACTCAGTTTATGTGATGATAGTTGTAACTTGTAACATTGTTAAACAGTTTGATGTATCACTTTAATATTTCTAATGCTTATTTAAGTTGTTTAGCTATTAATTGAATGTTTTGCTTGCTTTCTATTACTAAATTATTTGTAGAGTAGGGTATTTTAGTACGTCGTCACCTACCAACTTAAGGTCTGAAGTAAAACTCTTATTTGGACTTTGGTTTTGCAAAGTCTGATAATGTCATTGTGTTTAAATGGCCTAAAATAGGCTGAATACCAAGTTTCAAACCCAAACTAGGTTTAAAACCCACCGAGTTGAGGTTTCGAGTTGAAAAAAAAAATGCACCAACTCGTTTCCCAGGGTTGAGTTGGGGTCGAGTTCCGAGTTTTAGTACCTTGCCCCAAATAAGATTATATTATGTATTATATAATCTATATTATATGTTATGTAATATATAATTTATGTTCTTTAAGTATTTCTAACTTCGAATTTTCTGGATTTCTATCCAGATAAGAATTTTTTAAAACTAGTCTAATTTTATAGGATGTCTCTTAAAAGTGAAAGTGGAATTAATCCTTTGTTTTTTCGTTTCCATTCACTCAGATCTCTTCTGTTTCATCTATTTTGTCCGGATCCTCCTTTTCTTCCGAACAAAGGGAAGGGTAAGGGTCTTCTTTTGTGGATCCCTCTTGTTCCTGTTTTGTCTCCTTCGTTTTGGAAGGTCTTTGTATTTATACATTCATTTCTTCCTCACTTTGCGCTCTTTCTTCCGTTTCTTTCTTTCTTAGTAATATTATATATATAAAACAAAACCCTTCCTTTTTATATTATGTATTATGTATATAATATATTATTATATTCTATGAAATTTTCTTATATAATATAATATATTATCATATCCTATAATATATAATATAATATAATATAATATAATATAATATAATATATATAATGTAATTGGTTTCTCAGATATGTAATAGAAAGTTTTCAATTTATTAGTCCCTGATTCAATCTTCCCTTACGAAGGAACAAACATCCATAAGTTCTTCTTTGTGTTTGTGAGGATAATGCCAAAATATCAAGTTAGCACATTCGTCTTTATGTTGATCGTTATAGGCCTCTTGAATTTTCTCTTGTCCTATTTTATTTGTGTGTAACGCGAATTTACTACTATTTTTATTTTATTTATAATATTAGTATTTATTATTGATAGGAATTCTCTTGTTAAGACCCTAAAAACCTCAGATTTATACTAGAACCACGGTGATTCAATAAAGCCCCCAAGCTACGCCCAAAGGTTCTCTGAGTAAGAACCATTTGATCATCACTTATTCAACGAATAGATGTAATGAATGAAAATCCAGAAAAACATTTGTGCTTCGGTCAAAATAAGCATAAGCAAGATTTTGGAAGAAAAAAATCCTTCAATTTTAAATTTATAACTCGTTGAAAATTGAAAATTTTTTGGAGTTTGGTCGCGAGGTTTGAATAGTAGGTAAGAATCATAGTTCAAATATTTCTTGATCTATTCCATATATTCCGTGTTCTAGATACTCAAATTAATATCTGACGAGGTAGAATCATCTTTCTTGACAGACCCATTCTCTATACTATTAATAGGATTAATTATAACAAGTCACACACTCATATTCTGGAAATACAAAAGCAAAGGAATTCCGCGATCAAACTACCAGAGGCCTAAAAATCCGAGTCCTAAGTGATTCTTTTTGGATTGAAAGGCTAAGATTTCATGGTTCTTATGGACCTAACTCATTGAAATTCCATCTACTAAAACGGAAGAATTATAAATCTCCAAAATAATACATAGGAATATCGCAAAATAGAGCCATTGCGACACCCATCAAAGGGGTAGTTCCCCACCTAGGAGCTACTTTACCATATTCTGAATTCAATGGTTAACTCCCCTAGACCTGTTTGCTTTGGAATATATATATTATATAATATTAGTTGTCATGGCGTGTAGCCGACCCAAGGCGTTTGAGAGGGGCAAAAGTCAAAGCGACACCAATTAAGTGGCCAAGGGTGCCTGGACGCCTAGGCAACACCTTGACAACTATGTATATAATATAAAAGCAAGGATTTTGTTATTTGTAATATTATATTATATGGCATACCTAACCTTTTTTCCATTATATAATCTATTATGTCTAATAGTAACCAAATGATTATTGTTTATAGCCCATAACCTATTATCATAATTAATTACTCATAAATAGGTCATAAATTTAAATATAGACTATACCAAAGAGAGCCTTAGCCAAAAGAGGGGTGAGAGAGTTAGGTCCTGTTTTACAACAATTCGGAAGTGATTCTGCTGATTTATTGTTCTGTAGGAACACTTTAAAAGTGGAATTGCATTTGGCAATTCTGGGTTGATTTTGTGTTCCCATGGAACGAACCGGTCCACAAATTGCTTTGAGAACAATAATGCAGAATCAAAAAATTTGTTGATTTTGTGTTTTGGGAACAAATCTGAGCCTAGCATTCAAGCCTGACATTCCCTCTGCATCTCTCACACCCAATCCCTCCCCCACCCCCACCCGCACCCCCACCCGCCCTCTGCAATCCCTTATTTCCGCTCTATGCAAGCATGCTAAAAAGGGGGAGTGAATGAATGAAAAAAGACAGAACGTCGAAAACTCTGCAGATTGGTGGTTGGTCTTTCTTCACTTATTCTTAAAGGGCATACCAATGCACGAGGCTCTCGCCACTGCAGGGTCTGGGGAGGGTCATAATGTACGCAGTTTTACCCTGCTTTTGTAGAGAGGTTGTTTTCAGACTTGAACCCTTGACCACTTGGTTACAATGGAGCAACCTTTACCGTTATTCTGGGGATTGATTATTTATATAGTATTTAGGGGTTCCATTATTTGCAGAAGAAGATTTGGAATTAGCTATCATCAACAACGACGATATTTTCTTGCGAGATCCTCAACCAACTTTTACTCCCTATTTTCCCTCCCACCTACCCCCATGCTGCTGGGCCCCACTTCGGTCGGCTGTGTCGACTCCACCACTTTGCCACGTGGACCCTCTCTTCTTGGGCCTCACACTCAACCACCTATTCCTTGTTTGTCCACGTGTACAATAATGTCCTCCCCATCCCCATCTTATTGGGAACCCCCCCACCAATGGCCTCCCATCAATCCATTGTACAATCCATCTCCCCTTCTAACCGGAGAAGCCACTGGAAGCCCATATCCATGCTTCATCTGTCCGTTTACCTCAGCCCATCATCCCCCACTTAGATTATGACTAGGGTTTATTTCCTGTTTTAAGTATGATTACTGAGTAAATAAATAGAGCTTGGCGAACCACAATAAATTCATTCAATCTATCGTGGCTCTTCTGACTGATTATTAGTTTACATACTGTCACACCAACAATTCCACCACAAGATGCAAAATAGCAGCAAACATGCAATTTCAGTCCTGTTCTGTATCTTTTTGTTAAATAGAGCTTCGCAAACCCCTTCTATCCCTTAATGGACATTGAAGGATCTATACTATCCCTCTCTTTCCTTTTGTTGAAATAGACATTAGCAACCTTCAGTTTCATTGCTGTTCTATTCACCGATCTAGCGGCCTTCGGATGCTCTCTCAAACTTGGCCTAAAACTGACCTATAATCCCGTCTTGCCAGATGGGATCTGGCGGCCTTCGTTGTTGATCTGGACTCACCGGTTGGGGCAAATCCGGATCTGGTTGTCTTATACAGCCCGACCTCTGCTCATTCAAACTGACATAACTTCTTCCTTTGAACTCGAAACGATACGGTTCCAATTGCTTTGGAAAATAGACTTAGTCAAAGGGCTACATTTCATAAGAAGACACATTTGACCCAAATGGAGTGTAGGGTTCTCAAAATTGGATTTAACCTAACTGATTTACATCTACAACTGTATTCAGCTACTGTAATATGTCTGAAGATTACACCATAACTTTCTCGTCTTAACTTTGTTTGACCTGATTCTTTTTCCACAATACAAGTAACTCAATTATCAACATATTTCTTGTTTTAGGCCTCCCCAAACGCTGACTCAAAGGTCCCTTAAAAATCACGTGAAGTCAACAATTCACCTAAAACAATATGATTTCTACTCTTTTATCTTCGCTATGGGACACCCGTAGGGTCCACACTCAATGTAAGGTCATTCTAACTTTACTAAATACTTGTAAATAGTGAAAACAATCACATTTACCTTTATGTTCAAAATTCTTCTATTGGGCTAACTCGCACTGAATTCCGTTCAAAAAGAACCCGCTTACACCTGATAACAATAAAACTTAATATTATATACTTTTCTTGGGACGGGGTATTACAAACAAACTGCCTGGAAAACAATCCTAAAACAGGGTACCACATGGAGTATATGTGAGCAGTAAAATCATAGGATCAGCAAGGCTGATCTGCTTCAAAATAAGTGTTGAATAATGTACACCAGAATACCGTGGGGGTATTCTGGTAATTTTGGGTTTTATATTTTGTGTTTTTATGTATTGTCGACTCTCTTAGTAGAGTCGGCTATAGTAGGGACAATTCTGTCCATCAGCTTGTAATTCCTTTTTTTATGAATACAAGGGCTTGCTTGATCAATGAGATCAGTCAAGCATTCCATAATTTTCTGTTTTGTGAACATGGCATCAGAGCCAACTTCTCTGATTTAGGTTTTCAAAACCCTCTCCCCCTTCCATCGTTTTTTCCTCCACCCTCTTCCACTCGATCTTCTCTTTCTCCTTTTTTTTCCCTTGGTTCTCTTCATCCACTAGGGTAGCACTATTGAGGTGATTATATGATCTAGATGCTGCCCTCAATCCAACCTCTTCAATAGATGGTTTAATCACAAAGTCAGTTTGATAGCTGCTGGCCTGTTCTGCGATTTTTTTTGGAGTTCTCCCCTTCTTGAAGATCAAGCTCTTTTTTGTCCTTGAGGCTGATTTTCACTATTGGAGATCCATCTTAGCAGTATTTGACAGCAATTATCACTGCTGTTTCACATCAATTAAAGACAATACCCATTATCGATCTCATCTCAGGGTTTTTTAAAACCCTGACTCTTATCAATTTTGGGTTTTTTATTTTTTGCCTTGGCTGATATTTGAAGATCACTTTCACACTGCTTCAAGGAACACTCGACCTTGCTGGTGTGCCTTTCTCTTGAAGTTTTTGAAGATTTCCAGTATTTCTCATCCTTGGATTGACTTCTGCCCATATCGATCAGGGTTTTCTGGTTCTGGTTCTTGTCTGGCTGCATCGACAACTTGATATTTGGTTGCTCTCACATCGGTATGGATGAGTCTGACATTACATCTGCTACTTCTGGTTTTGAAGGCCAAAACAAGCCTGAATATCTTCCTTATGCTTCAGCCATTAAGCTTAATGGGACAAATTATCTGATGTGGTCCCGTTCTACTTACTTAACTATTGCTGGCCGTGGCATTACTGGGCATATTCTTGGCACTTCTACTGCACCATCTGAACCTGATCCTCTTCAGGACCGATGGCTTTCTAATGATGCCATGGTAATGTCCTCTTTATTGCATTCTATGCACTCAGATTTGTCCGGAGGTTATTTTCTACTGGACACTGCACATCAGATTTGGGCTGCAGCGAAGGAGACATACGGACAGATTGGGAATGATGCTCAGGTGTATGAAATAAGAAAGAAAGTCCATGACACTACTCAAAAAGAGCTCTCTGTTTCTCAGTACTATGCTATCCTGAAAAGCTTGTGGCAGCAATTGGATTATTACTCTGCTTTTCAGCCTACCACTCCTATGGATATTGCTGCTTATAAGAAACATGTGGACAAAATTCGAGTTTATGACTTCCTGGCAGGTCTGAACATTGAGTATGATCCTATTCTTGTGCAAGTTCTTAGTAGGGTTTCCTTCCCTACACTGGAGCAGTCCTATGCCTTGGTCCTCATAGAGGAAACTCATTGTGCTGCTATGCTTCATTATTCTCCTGTTGATAGGTCTGCTTACTAGCTGGTTCCAGCCTTGTTCCTACTACTGAGGCTTCTCCTATTGCTACTACTTCCACCAAGGAACCTGTTAAGTGTGAACACTACAAATAAACCTTATCACACTACATGGGAAGCCTGTTGACTTTGAAGCCAAACATGGTCGTGGTAAAACTAAAAACAAGGTTAATCACATTGAAAGTGTAGCTATATCCCCCATTGCTGAAAATGGTCTCTCCCATGAAGAATTACAGTCTTTCAGGCGTATGTTATAGACTTCCGCTGCCTCTACTGCATATCTTCCGGCCAGTTATTCTACTCCATCAGGTTCCCACTTTGCCCATTTAGGTATTTTATTTGCTGGTCATTGTGCATCGGTTGTCTCCACTCCATGGATCATTGACTCCGGTGCCACTGATCACATGACAGGTTCTTTTAGCCTTTTTCATAAATATTCCCCTACTTCTGGCAAGGATAAAGTAAAAGCGGCTGATGGCTCCCTCTCATCGGTTTCAGGAAAAGGATCCATTATCCATTAGCTGCTCTCCTTCTCTTACCTTGTCTTATTTTTTACATATTCCCAATTAAACTACTAATTTTCTTTCTAATAGTAGTCTTATTAAAGATTTGAATTGCAAAGTGACTTTGTTTTCCAGCTCATTGTGTTTTTTAGGAACTGGACTCGGGGAAGACGATTGGATCGGGTAAAGTGCATGGTGGATTGTACTTGCTTGATGCTGGACATCTTCCTCCAAGAGCATTACCTTCTCAACTATGTCAGCCTTCCTCTTTTTCCTCTGAGTTACACCATTGGCATTCTAGATTAGGACACTCCCCTTAGGAACTTTATTTTTATTTTCAGCATTGGTTAACAATTGTAATAAGGAAGAATTTTATGTGAGGCTTGTGTCTTGGCCAAACAGACACGTTCAAATTATCTTATTTCTAATAAAAGATGTTCTTCCCTATTTTACTTGGTTCATACTGATGTGTGGGGTCCTAGTCACAAAGTTTCTATTTCTGGTTATCAGTGGTTTGTCACCTTTATAGACTGTTGTTTTAGAAACACTTGGGTCTACCTGATGCACAATAAAAATGAAGTTTTTTCCTGCTTTCAGCATTTTCATAAGATGGTTCAGACCCAATTTAATGCCTCTCAAAATCTTGAGAAGTGACAATGGGACAGAGTATATGGAAGGTCAGTTCCAAAAATACCTCTGCACATGGGATTTTACATCAGACCAGCTGTGTTGATACTCCAGCCCAAAATGGTGTGGCTGAGAGGAAAAACCGCCATCTCTTGGAGGTGGCTAGAGCACTTATGTTTGCTCGAAATGTTCCATCCTTTTATTGGGGGGATGCTGTCCTCAGCCTATTTAGTTAATAGGCTGCTTACTCGGGTTCTTGGCTCCAAGTCCCCAGTTGAGCTGTTACATGGCTCGTCTCTCTTTATTGTTTCTCCTCAAGTGTTTGGCTGTGGTTGTTATGCTAGGGATACTATCCCCTGGCAAACTTGAGCCCCGTGGTCTCCGCTGTATTTTCTTAGGTTACTCTGCAACCCAAAAGGGGTACAAGTTCTATTATCCTCCTGCCCGACGTACTCTGGTAAGTATGGATGTTGTCTTTCATGAGAGTCCCTCCTATTATTCTTCCCCACCTCTTCAGGGGGGAGAGCTCTAGTGAAGATGTGTTGACCATAGACCCCCCCTTTGGTATGTGCATGATGTGTCTGCTCTTGTTCTTATTCCTGTTTCTCCCTCTTCTTCAGGGGGAGATGTTCCTATACAGGGGGAGATCACTGAAATTTCTGCTCAGGGGCAGATTACTCCAGTCCAGAAAACCATTGGTGAATTTCAGCGGAGGATTGATGAATCTAATTTGAAGGTCTATACAAAGAGCAGAACCAGACATAAGCAACTTCAATCCACTACAACACAAGTACCCATCCAGTTGCCAATCCTGGATCTAGAACCTACTTCTCCACCTGGTAATACTTCTTCTCTTGACCTACCTATTGCTGTTCGCAAAGGTGTTAGAGCTTGTACTCGACACCCTATATCTCATGTTGTTTCTTATGATTCACTTTCTCCATCTTTTCATGCTTTTGTTTATTCTCTTTCTTCTGTTCGTATTTCTCAAAATTGAAAGGAAGCTTTATCAGATGGAAAGTGGAAAGCAACAATGATGGAAGAAATGGAAGCCTTGAAGAAAAACGACACATGAGAGCTTGTGGTTTTTTCGCCAAGGAAAAGGCCTGTTGGATGCAAATGGGTGTTTGTAGTGAAATAGAAGGTGGATGGCACTGTGGATAGATATAAGGCACGACTCATGGCAAAAGGGTTTACTCAGACATATGGGATTGATTACCAGGAGACTTTTGCCCCCTGTTGCAAAGTTGAATAGTGTTTGAGTTTTGCTATCTTGTGCAGTCAATCTTGGATGGGACTTACAATAGTTGGATGTGAAGAATGCTTTTCTCAATAGAGAACTTGATGAGGAGGTATATATGGATATTCCACCAGGGTTCTCTTATGACAAAAACCAAGGCAGAATGTGTAGATTAAAGCGTGTACTTTATGGGCTGAAGCAGTCACCTTGAGCATGGTTTGGCCGGTTTCACAAGGCCATTATAAGCCGAGTAATGCTGATCACACTTTTTTATAAAGAGGGTTGGTGAAAAAAATCATTGTTCTTATAGTTTATGTTGATGATATTGTGGTCATTGGCAATGATGGTTATGAGATCAGCCGTTTGAAGACCTCTCTTTGACAGGTTTTTTAGATCTAGGATCTAGGAAAGCTACGGTATTTTCTTGGAGTTGAAGTTGCTAGATCTTCTAAGGGCATCATTCTCTCCTATAGGAAGTATGTCCTTAATTTATTAATAAAAACTGGTTTGTTAGGATGTCACTCTTCAGATACTCTTATGGATGCTAATGTTCGTCTTAAAGAAACGGAGGGTGAACCTGTTGATAAAGGCCGGTACCAAAGGCTAGTGGGGAATTTGATTTAACTCTCACATACACGTCTAGACATTGCTATTGCTGTGAGTACTGTAAGTCAATTCATGTATGATTCCTACTCTTCCCATATGGAGGCTGTTTTTCGTATCCTTCACTACTTAAATTCAGCTCCACGGAAAGGCATTCTCCTGTCTCCTCATGATCACCTACGGATAGAGGCATACACTGATGCTGATTGGGCTGGTTCTCCGGACCGCAAGTCTATTTTTGGGTATTTTTCTTTTGTAGGTGGCAATCTTATCACTTGGCTAGCAATAAGCAGAATGTGGTGGCTCGTTCTAGTGCTAAAACAGAATTTCGTGCTATGGCACAAGGCATTTGTGAGTTGCTCTGGCTGAAGGGTTTGTCACAAAACCTTGGTGTCCCTATCTGTCTCCCTATGGTGTTGTACTCATGGTTTAAAGTATCGATCGATACGATATGATACAGACCAATACGTATCGGTATCGGTCGCCGATACGTCTCTTTTTTTTAAAAAAAATGAACTGTCTCGAATTGTATCGACCAATACGAGCCGATACGATACGATACGACCGATACGTATCGATACCATCAATATGTCCAGTAAGGGGTTCTATGGGTGGTTTAATATGTATTGATATGTATCGATACGTATCGGCCGATACGACTCGATACATACCGATACATTACCGATACAATCGATACATTCCATAAAAAAGCCGTTTTCACTCACAGACTCGATACAACTCCTAATCTAATGAAAAAATGAAGGAAAACTCTCAACCAAGAGTCTAAAATCTTGCATTTAATCTTGGTTTTTCACACTTCTAAACTAAAAAACGAATTAAGGAGTGCTACAACATCATCCTTTGCATCATCTAATACTTTTCATGGCTATAGATGATGATAACATGTAAGAAACCTCATCTTTTATAACAATTTCAATTTAATGCAATTGTTTGGTTATACATTATTCACCATTTTAGGTTTTATGCATGACACTTGTTATATATTGCTTATTTATATTGTTTTTTGTTCCAAAAGTGTATTTCCATGTGTATTTTGATTATTTCTATGCGTATCTGTATTGTTTGATATGTATCTCCGAAACGATACGATACGATACAATACGATACGATGCGATACGTTACGTTACGTTACGTCTCTTACAATCACCCGACCGATACGATACCTGATACTGATACTTTAAACCTTGGTTTTACTATGACAACAAGGTTGCAATCAGCCTTGCACATAATCCGGTACAGCATGATCGTACCAAACTATTGTTCGTTCGGGTGCTGAAGTTGAATATCGGGCAATGACACATACAACAGCTGAGTTGATGTGGGCAAAATCATTGATCCAAGAGTTGGGATTTCCTATCACTCAACCTATGAAGATGTTTTGTGATAATCAAGCCGATATCTATATTACAAGTAATTCAGTGTTTCATGGGAGGACTAAGCATATTGAGGTTGATTGTCACTTTGTTCGGGATGCTGTTATGAAGAAGTTGATTTCTACTCCATTTGTAGTCCCAATTTACAAAAATAAAGATGTTATCCATAGTTGCAATAACTATAGAAGCATAAAGCTAATGAGTCACACTATGAAACTTTGGGAGAAGGTTATTGAAGCCCGTTTGAGAAGAGAGACTCATATCTCGGTGAACTAGTTTGGCTTCATGCCAGGTAGATCTACAGCAGAAGCTATCTAATTATTGAGGAGGCTCCTGGAAAGGTATAGAGATAGCATTAAGGATCTCCATATGGTCTTCATTGACCTGGAAAAGCCTATGACCTAGTCCCTAGAGATTTAATCCAACATACTCTGGTGAAGAGAGGAGTGTCGAGTAAATATGTGCAGGTAATTAAAGATATGTATGAGAGCGTGGTGACTAGTGTAAGATCTGTGGGAGGTCAGGGCAAGGAATTCCCAATTATGATTGGGTTACATCAGGGATCCGCCTTAAGCCCTTATTTATTTGCACTTATCATGGACGAACTAACCAAGAGCATTTAAGACGAGGTCTCGTGGTACATGCTCTTCGTCGATGATATCGTTCTGGTGTATGAGGCAAAATAAGGAATTAACGCTAAGTTAGAGCTATGAAGATCAACTTTGGAAACAAGAGGCCTAAAAATTAGTAGAATGACTATGGAGTATATGACGTGTAATTTTAGTCACACTATGATGGATACTGCTATGATGTGAATTAAGGAAAGAGAGATACCGCAAAGTGACTATTTTAGATATCTGGGGTCTGTCATAATTAAAGAAGGTGACATAGAGGATGATGTTTCACAAAGAATTAAAGTGGGATGGATGAAGTGGAGAGGTGTGTCCGGAGTGTTGTGTGACCGATGTATTCCTTTAAAGCTTAAAGGAAAGTTCTATAGGACTGTTGTTCGACCGATCGTGATGTATGGGGCAGAATGTTGGGCTGTTAAGAAGTGTCGTATTGCTAAGCTTTGTGTAGCAGAGATGAGGATGTTAAGATGGATGTGTGGAAAAACAAGGAAGGATAAAGTACGAAATGAACATATTAGATTGGACTTGGGAGTAGCCCCGATCAATTACAAACTACGAGAGAGTTGTTTAATGTGGTATGGTTATATTCAACCGAGGCCTAGGGAAGCCCCAATAAGGAGGAGTGATATGATTTTGATTGAAGGAGCTAAAAGAGCTAGGGGCATACCTAAAATTACCATAGGATAAGTGGTGAGGAAGGACATGCATAGGCTAAGGCTTGTTCCAAGTATGACCTCGGATAGAGCCTATTGGAGGGCAAAGATCCATGTCGCCATAGTTTAAAATCTCGCTATGATGGCCAAAATATCCGAAATTTACCGAAATATCGCTGAAATATGGTATTTTTCTGTCATATTTTGGCACTCCATCTCGGTGGGTTTTTGGCCATATCAAGGCCTAATACTTCATGTACACCTTTAATTAAGCTAAATAAACACTTTTAAACCTTCATATTGCAAAAAAAAATGAACTCAAAGTGGTGTTTTGGGTTTGCACCCTTGATTGATAGTATAAGGTCGCCGACCCTGATGTATAAATAGTTAAATACACATTGATTAGGTACTAAAAGACATATAAGAAATTTAAACAAAGTAATGAAACAAAAATTACTTATAAGTCATAAGTCATAACTCATAAACTCCATAATAGTCAATAGGTCAATATTCAATAGTCAATACTCATTACTCAATAGTCAATACATAAAGTCACAAGTTCACTCACAAGAGTGCAAGACTCACATGAAATATCACGAATTATCGCCGAAATATCACGAAATATCATCGAAATATGAACTTTTTCCATTTCGCTTGCCATTTCGTCTCGGTACTGTCGAGATTTCTGAAATATCCCGATATATCGGCGATATTTCGCGAAATCTTGAACCATGCATGTCGCAGACCTCATTTAGCTGAGATTTTCCTGACGGGCTGGGCTATGCCTCTTTCCTCTTACTCTCTTTCATCTTTCATCATTCATTTTTCTATTTATTTCCCATCTTTCATTTGTAGGAACAATAACATCAGATTCAGCAACTGCAGGCATCAAACTCTTGAATATTGATGTCTGGCAGTAATGAACTTCATAATCAGTAGTATATCGATCAAGGAAGCCCTAGTTTAATTCCAATCTATAATAAACTAGGGCACATTGAGGTAGTTAGGCAGCAGAGGGGCGGCACCCAGGAATTGAGAGAACCTTTTGATCAGATTGTCAAAAAAGGGATTGAAAGAAACTTGATTACTAGTATTCTTTCTTTGACATCATCCCAATGATACCTCCTGAGTCACAACTGCTTGAATAAGACCTGAATCATGGCTGGTCTTCTCAAACTCCTTCTGCGGGGCAGGTAGTAACTTACTCTCACTACCTGTCCCCTTTTGATTTGTACACATAGTCTGGCGTTTGTGCATTTCTGAGTAGGTTAAGAGGGTTAAGAATAATCTGCTGTCCCTTGTTTTGGAACATACATTGGTTCTTCCTTCCTTGGATGGTCACATCATTATCATATAACCAGGGTCTTCCCAACAACACATTTGTCATCTTCATTGGGATGATGTTGTACCATACCTCTTCTGAATAGTGATTAAGTTGCAAAGGAACATAGCATGTCGTATTTACCTCTAACTTGTTACCATTCAGCAGAGAGACTTTGTAAGGGAGTGGATGCTTTTCAAACTTCAAAATTGCCTTCTTCACAAAGCCTTTAGAAACCACATTAACAAATCTGCCACTATCAACAATAACCTGGGCAATGCGTTCTCTAGCTCGCATACGAGTATAGAAGATGTAACTACGTCGCCAATCTTCACCTTTAGTTTCAGCCATCAATATTCGAGCAACAACATGAACATCTCAGGTATCTTCATAATCATCACCCAAGTCTTCATAGTAACTAGTCTCGTCATCATAATCATCTGAGGGATAAGCAGATAAACCTTGTTCATCATTATCAACAGGGGTTTCATCTTCTTTTTCAGCCACATTGACATGCCTATGCTTTTGTGGGCAATCCTTGGCATAGTGTCCCGTTTCATTACAGTGGAAACACCTGCGGGCGTTACTACTAACCAAGGGAGCTTTACCCTTATTGTCAACACGTGGGGGGGGGGGGCTGTAGGATGAGAAGAACTACCAATAGAAAACCCTGATCGTGTAGGACCAGCAGTAGAGTTTCCAGGTCGTGTATAATCAGTAGTAGGAGGTTTGGATACTGGAAAAGATTTCTTAGTGTCAACAGCGGAGGAGCCAAACCGTCTACTTGCAGCCAATGACCCTTCTGCTTTCAGTGCCTTCTCAAAACAATCCCAGACATCTCTGTCATCAGCTACTCTGATAGCCCTGGTAATATTAGTCCTCAATCCCAGTCGAAACCGAGATAACATCTGTATGCTACTCTCTCTAGTGCTAGTACGAGAAGAAAGAGCATCAAATTTCTGCATATACTTAGATACAGCATGGTCCCTTGACGTAGGGAGTTGAATTGATCCTGTAATTAAGCTTTGAAATGTCTGGGCAAATACTTCTCCCTCAAATCATACCGCATATCAGCCCACGTAGTAGGGACCTTTATCCCCTGAGGTTTGCTGACCGGTACGGTTGTGCGGTTCCTCTCATAGGGGGTTGAAATGACCATTCCACCGCTTGACCGAACACACTGCCCGGGTGGGGTCCGCCCCCTTTTATTAGAGGCACTAGGGAACCGTACCGAGGCAGGGGAACCGCAGGTGATAAAAATTCACGTAGTAGGTGCACGATCTTCAAGTTCCATGCTTCTTTCTGTAGTTCGCCACTATTCTTAGGCGGGGCCAATCAGTGTGGTATGTGCCAATTTCATCTTCCTATCTTCAGGCAAGTCATACTAGTCAATAATCATCAAAGGCAGCAAACTAGTCGTAAAATACCTGAGGGTCATGGTTCCCATCGAATTCCTTTAACTCGAGCTTTACCTTCTGTGTCTCATAGCATTGATTAGGAACTTCATCTGTAGTGAAGTAAGATCTCAAGTATTCTTCAAAACTAGACCTACGAGGGTCTTCTTTGTTTCTGTCCCTGTCAAGGTTTAAAATCTCGTTTCGTTTCGGTCTGACCGGTTAAAATATAGTATTTATTCTGCAAGGTTTTGGTAGGTCATTTCAGTGGGTTTGAGGCTAAGTTAAGTCCTGAAACTTCATTGAAACTCTATTTTAGGCTATATAAACACATGTAAATGTTCAAATTTAAAAAATAGTCACCCAAAGTGGTGTTTTGGATTTGCACCATTGATTTGCAGTATATGGTCGAATCCTAATGTATAACTTAGTTCATTACACATACACATTGTTTAAGACTTTTAAGTACCAGAGGACATAATAACTAATAAGCAATTTAAACAAGTAAATTCACTTGGAAACATAAATTCAGTGACTCATAAGGCATAATATTAAGTACAATAAATCAATAACATCAATATCCCAAATTCCCAATACAAGTTAAGTAATCAGCAAGTGCTCAAATGTCTATTAATAATAATTACTCCGTTGTCCAGGATTGACCCCACTCATAATTCGATGGAGCCAACGTGCATTGTTCTCCGACTGACATATAGATCGGCCTCCGGTGTCATATATATATATATATATATATATATATATTAATTTCATCACAAACAAACATGTATTGATCATGCTTTTTTTTTTTTTAGAGAAAATGGTTTTACCTGAATTAGGGCTTCACAGATGTGCTAAGAAGGTTCAATCCTGTGTTCTCCAAGTGCTTCCGGCGTAGATGTGGCGAAGATTCGAAAGCCGGTTTAAAAATCACCAAAGAGAAGTGAAGGAGGAAGAAATGGGTTAAAGAAAATGAAAAAAAGCAAGTGAAATGACCGAAATTTCAGTCGAGTTATTTTAATTTTTCATTTCGAAGTGGTGTTTCGTTTCGGTCAGACCGAGATACTCAAGATTCTCGAAATCTCAACTGAGTTTTATTGAGTTTTTGTACATGGGCCCCTGTCTTCCCTGTGCCCATCTCTGTCATACCTGCGCCTGTCTCTGTGATCTCTGGATCAATCTCTGTAATCCCTAGATCTGTCTCAGTGATTTCCAGCTCTGCCCAGGGTTCTTTGCACCTTCGAATTGACTTGATACCTGTCCTCTTCTAGGGGATTGTTTTTTTTGGGTGAATAAGAAATTCATTACCAAGAAGGAAAAAGAATTACAGTGCCCTCAAAGGGGAGCAACAAAACAAAAAATGAGGAAGACCCCTAGCCTCAGCTTTGCGGGCAGGGGGGAACAAGGGAGACAGAAGAGAGGCCCCAGGAGACAACAATAAGCCTGTTCCTTGGAGTGTCAGGGCAAAAGGAAGGAGGGGCTGACGATAACTTTGCCAAAATATCAAAAGAAATGGAATCCCAAATCTAATGGTAAGATCTAGAGTTGGAGGTCCATTTCTGAATATTACGCTCCATCCAAATGTGATTCAAGGTAGCACAAAAAGCAAGTTTCCCAACAGTATCACATAAAGAGTACCCTGCAAAGGTCATGTCCATCCAAATCCTTTCCCTGGAGAAAGGAAGAATTCTTCTAGGGGTTGGCAAACATTTAAGCAAGATGCCTTTCCAGATTGCTGCTGCAGTGGGGCACTCAAAGAAGAGGTGATCCGTGTCCTCCATATTGTTCCAGCAGAGGCAACAAGAGGGGGAGACCGGGATGTGGCGATGCCGGAGAAAAGCTTGAGTTGGGAGACAATTGTTGAAGATCCTCCAAACAGTAAAGCAGTGCCTAGGGATGTGGTGCTTGAACCAAAGCAACTTTCTCCAAGTGGCTATAGGACCCTTGTGCCGAATGATGTCCCAGGCAGATTTGGAGGAGATCGGAGGATTGTTTGCCAGCCAGTTAACACAATCTTGGTTGTCAAAAGATCTCCTGGTGATGGAGGAGTGGTCATTCCAGATGGTGGCAAGGTCCTGAGAGGAAGTAGGAGGGGGGGGGCAGCTGGACTGATGAAGGATGTCAGCCACCACGGAGAGCCTGTGGAGGCCAGATGCATAAATGGTCCGAGGAGTAACCAGAGGGAGGAGGACCCCCTTCGGGTGCCAATGATCCATCCAAAGATAGGAAGAGAGACCATCCCCAATCTGAGATTTGATGACATGTTTGACCAGGTGACGGGAACCTAAAATTTTGCGCCAAATCCAAGAAGAATTAGCCGAGAGGGAGGCTGTCCAAATGGAATCATGCCGGAGGTACCCCGAGTATATCCAGTCCACCTAGATGCTCTTTTGCTTAGAAGCAATCTTCCAGATTAACTTGCAAATACCTGCTAAGTTGACTTCTTTGATTCTTCTGATGCCTAAGCCTTCAATCTTTGGCAGACACACCGCAGCCCAAGGAAGAGGGTGGAGAAATCTGGAAGTATCATTACCCTTCCAAAGGAAAGAAGCTAGCAAAGATTCCAAGGACTTTATAGTAGCTTGAGGCAACCCATAGATTCCAGACCAGTAGATATAAGAAGATTCCAGGACTGATCTGATAAGAACCAACCTCCCTGCAAAGAGAGAAGCTTGCCTTTCCATAACTGAAGCCTTTTGCGAATGAGATCAAGCATTGGGGTGCAGTGATGAGCTGAAAGCCTGGCAGGAATCAAAGGAAGTCCCAAATACTTAACAGGCAAGTGACCTTCTTGAAATCCAGATCTGGCAAGTAAAGGAATTTTGTCCATCTCAGAAACCCCTGCAAAAAATATGAGAGGCTTTGAAGGGTTGATGCGAAGGCCCGATATCTCTTGGAAGCGCTGTAGGCAAAGCATAATAGTCTCTAGAGAGGCGATGGAAGCCTTTGAGAAGATCATTAGGTCATCCGCAAAGGCCAAGTGAGAGATTGAGAGCTTTACACTTAGGCATAGGCGCAATCAGCTGTTGGTCAGTGCAGATTTGGATATTCCTGGAGAGAGCTTCCAGAGCCAAAGTGAACAGATAGGGAGACAGAGGACAACCTTGTCTAATTCCCACAGAGGCATCGAAGAAACCTGCCGGGCTGCCATTAACAAGCACTGAAAACTTTGGGGAAGAGATGCAAGCCTGAATCCAGTTGACAAAGATACAAGGAAACCCCATCTTGGACATCACCTGACTGATGAAGTCCCATCTTAAAGAATCAAAGGCTTTGTGAATGTCTGTCTTTAAGAGAATAGCAGGGGAGTGACTTTTCCTCTCAAAGCCTTTGACAATGTCATGACAAATGAGGATGTTGTCAGAGATGTGTCTTCTAGGAATGAAGGCTGATTGGTTGTCACTGACAAGGATATCCACCACACTTTTGAGCCGCCTTGCAAGGATCTTAGCAATAAATTTGTACAGAAGGTTGCAGAGAGCAATGGGCCTGAAATTATTCATTGCAGATGCACCATCCTCTTTAGGGATGAGATAGAGAAATGTGTGATTGATGCCTTTGACTTGATAAGGGTTGTAGAAGAAACTGACTATAGCAGCAATAAGATCTGGCTTGATGATGTCCCAGGCAGCTAACAAGAACCCCATGCTGAAACCATCCGGGCTAGGGGCACCCGACACCTTGAGAGAGTGGATGGCAGCCACAATCTCATCTTCATTAGGAATGGAGCCCAAAGAGTCATGGATGGCCGGGGGGATAAATTTGTTAAGAAGGCCATTCAGGAAGGGGGGAGAGGCCAGTTGAGAGGTGGTGAAGAGACCCTTGAAGTGCTGAACAGCTAGATCTTTGATACCTTTGACAGTGGAGACAATAGAACTATCATGGGCTGTAAGCTGAACAATGGAGTTTGCATTAACTTTAGCCTTTAGAGATCTGTGAAAATAAGCAGTATTAGAGTCCCCCAGATCAAGCCACTTGATTCTAGATTTCTGCTTCAAAAAGCTCTCTTCACGAGCTAGCAAGGAAGAGAGCTCAAGAGGAGTAGCTTTTTCTTCTTCAGCTAGGACACCATTGCAATGATCCGATTGCAGCCGAATCTGAATAGAGCCAAGTCTGTCCTTGCAATCCAAAATCTGTTGAGATATGTTGCCAAAAGTGGAGGCATTCCAGTCCTTGAGAGCTATCTTGACATTTTTGAGTTTTTTGGAAAAAGCAATGAGAGGGGAAGAGAAAGTATTGACTGGTTTTTCCCAAGCTTGAAGAACTGTGGGTAAAAAGGAGGGGTGAGAAGCCCACATGTCAAAGTATTTAAATGGTTTTGGGCCAAATGAAGGGAAGGGCTGAATGGCAAGGGAAATGGGGGAGTGGTCTGAAATGTCCGGACTGTCAAAGTTGGCATGAGAAGGAGGAAAGGCTGAAAGCCATTCCTCATTAACCAAAACTCTGTCAAGTTTACAAGAGATCCTATTATGACCAGCTTAGATCATTTACACCCATGTCCTCAATACAGTCATTGAAACAGTTGATTGCTTCTAAATCCAAGTGATCACCTTCCTTCTTTTCATGACTGAATCTGATCACATTAAAATCACCTCCCAAGCCCCATGGGTGATGACCAAGCTGGCTAGCAATGCTAAGGAGGTCTGACCACAGGGGAGTTCTCAAAGCATGACTGTTGTGGGCATAAACCACAGTGAAGAAGGAGAAATGACCCAGGCAGTCAGAGAAAGAAAGATGGACAAATTGAGAGGAAGAAGACAGGAAAGACATAGAGATTTTTGAAGGGTTCCAAAGAATCCAGATTCTACCATGTGGGTGATGGGTGTAATTAGAGAGGAAAGACCAGCCAGGAGCAAGAGATTGCAGAATTTTGGCATGGTTGGGTTCTTTGATATGGGTTTCAAGGAGGCAGCAGAAGTTTGCTCGAGACTGACGCAACTTAGAACGAACAAAGGCTTGCTTAGCAGGGGAGTTCAAGCCCCTAGTGTTCTAGATGAAGCCTTGGATCATTTGGAAAGGGGAGGAAGAGGCAACAATGGCTCACAGAGCCTGGATAGGACAGATCTCGAGTGAGTTTCACTTCTGTGGCGACGCCGATAGGAGCAGTGGAGGGGAGAAACAGGAGTGATTAACGGCCTTGCAGGGTAAGGAGAAAGGTTTGAAATGTCGGGTGAAGGAGATGGAGTTCCAGACGGGTTGGGATTTGCGGGTCGTAAAGTGACCCGCGAACCCGAGAGAATAGCCATGGAGGGGTAAGGATCACTTAAGTTGGCGGGGTGAAGCCCAGGGTCAGAGAGGTTTGAGCCCATAGAGGGGAAAGGACCAGGGGGGACCACCAGGGGTTCAAAGGAGCCAGAAGTTGAGGGGCCCACAGAAGGGGGGGCATAAAGGAGACATCATTGACAGAGGCAAAGGAGTTTCATCAGTGCCAAGAGACGAAGGCGCAGGCAAAGGGCCAGTCACAGGAGCAGTGCGATTTTCCAAGGCTGATGACAACGGACCTGCAGCAGGGCCTGGAGGGCCAGAAGAGCCAGGAAAGGAAGGATCAGAGGGGGAATCCAGCAATATCCTCGATCTGCTTCTGGGGAGAACATCAAAATGGAGAATTTCGGGGCACGAGATAGGGCCAGGGTCAATTGCCTCATCGTCGTCAGCGGCAAGGACATTAAACCTGTTCAGGTCAGAGGCGAAAGCCTGTTGGCTCTGTAGATGCAGCTGGCCGTTCACATTCCGGCGAGGCTTCCGGTGTCGCATTTTGTTCCTGGTTCTTCCCCGGGAAGGCGATCAGAAACTGCTAGCAGTCGGTTGGGATCTTTGCTCCGCTCTGATGGAGCCAGGGGGGCTGGTTCAGAGGCCCTCCAGCAATGGCAGAGGAAAGGGGTTCAGGCAACACACCTAGGACAGAAGCAGGGGCATTCGACACTCCATCAAAGCCTCCTTCGACCGAAAAAGTAGGGTCGTTCGGCGCACCTACGACAGAAGCAGGGGCATTCTTCTCGCCATCGCCAGCAGCAGGAGCTAGTTTGCAGAGTTGAGAGCCGTAGCCAAAAGTCTTGCAGACCTCACAATGGGGAGGCTTCCATTCATAATGGAGCTCCTGTTCAAAAGAGAACTCTTCTCCCTCCTTAACCGTGGTAAAGGAAGTGGTTCAGCAGCGGAGACTTCAATGCAAATTTGAGCGTAGGCTAATTTGTCTTTTCGTCTGGTTCTCACGTCTGAGAAGAGAGGGGTGCCTAGGACTGAGCCAACCAAACTGAGTCCATCAGTGCACCAGTAGTGCAGGGGGAGCCCCGACAGAGTATCCCAGAGGGGGATGGAGGTAGGGTCAACTCGTCGGAGATGGAGATGACGGTGCCATTGACGCAGGAAAATAGGTTTTTTACCAACAAGCCAGGGTCCACCCTCAAGAGCACGGGTCTTGTCAGATTCAGCAGAGAATTTGAAGATAAAGAAGCCGTTGACCAGAAGAAAGGAGTCCATGGAGCCCTGTGTCCTCCATTGTTTAGAGAGGGACAGCTTCATAGTGTGGAATAGTGGTCTGGAACCAAGGAAGTGCCCCAAGATAGTTCTCCCAAAGCTTTGCTTCCGAGGCAAGAAGGTCAGGTGAGCAGAGAGCAACTTTGGAGGAGCCAACAGAGGCAGGTGCAACAAAATGCAAAGGAAGGCCCTCAGGCAGAGAACCAGACCTCGGAGCAAGCAGAGAGCTCCAAGAAGCAGGCTGGGGGGTTGCGGGAAGAGCAGGAGGAGGGGGAGAAGACATGGAGGAAGTAGACGGCATGAGAGGGTGAGGTTAGGGGATCAAGGCAGTAGGTTTGGCCGGAGCCGGAGGGGGAGCATCATCTCTGCTTCTAGGGGATTGTTGCTGTGCCTAAGAGGGGTATTCCTCTTTCCTTCCAATCGTAACACTTTGTCATTACAAACCTTCTGCTCAGCCTGTATAGCTTTCTGATTAGCAGATAGCTTTAGAAGCATCTCCATTATGGCAGCCATAGGGTCGGGTGGGGGTGGTAGTACTGGATTGCCATGTTCATCCATTGCTCTGATACCACTTAATGTAGTCCTAGATAGGTAGGAGACCTACTAGGAGCCAGACAACCAGGACCTGTTAAGCTGCTGGTTCGATGGGGGTAGAATTGAAGTTTTAGGTCAATTTTAGGGATAGGGTTAGGGTAATGGGGATGTATCTTATATGGTAAAGCTAGGCAGGTGTAGTGGAGTCTAATGAACTAGGTTTTATAGGTTTTGAATGGGAAGAAGTAGGTTAGATGGATTAGGGCAGCAACTAGGGTTAGGTTTTTGGGTTTTTGAAAAGGGGGAAGTGAAGGAATCTAGGGTTTAGAGGTGGAATTATGGCAAGGGCTTCAGGTCGAGTTCTCTAGGGGTAGAGAGGGTCACTCGGCCAAGGTATGGAGGTCTGATGATGGCTGGATGTGGCTGGGCTGTAATTTAGGGTTTTGGGTTTTAATGGGAGTTGAGGGGAATTAGGGTTTAAATGATGGGATGGGCCTGAGGTTAGGATCGAGTGGAGGGGATGATGTGAGGGTACTGTAGTTAAAATTTGGATGAAATTGTGCTGGACAGAATATAGAAGGCTCAGGGTTTAATGGATCGATAGGTTTTAATGGTAGATGATAATGGGGATCTATGGGGCTGGGTTTAGAGGATTAGGAGAAGGGGAATGGCTAATAAGGGGCTGGGTTTAGAGGATTAGGAGAAGAAGGGGAATGGCTAATAATATTAACCACTTACTTGGAGTTGTAGGTCTTCAATGGCAGCAGCTTGAAGACAAGTATCAGGTCCTCCCGATCTACAAAATGTAAGGAGTCAATTGGAGATCGACCAGTCCCTTCACCTTGATATGACTCATAAGGCAACACTCAATAGAGCAAGGCAACAAGCAAGAGATTGATTTTTGAATTCTGAATTATGGGGGAGCCTCCCACAATTTGTTTTATTTATAACATGGCCGATGGCCTAATTCCTATTCAGCCTAGGAGTTTGATCACTAGGCTGATTCCTAATACACAAGTCACTCCCTCTTTAGAAATCGTGGAGGGATGTGGGGACTAAAAAAAACAACTTAAAATAAGAGAATATTCCTTAAAAGCTATTAAAGTATAAAATCACTTAAATTGGACCATGGTTTGAACCGGTTCAATTTAAGTTTCCAAAATAGACAGTAAAGAAAAATAAACTAAGTATGAAAACTATAAACTAAGGCTCCAAACACTTGGCCCTACTCCTAGGGCTTCTTCTTCTTCTTGTTCTTGCAGATGTTGGCCCTTGGATCTGCATCACACACGTTCAATAATTATAGCTCCTTTACTAATTGTGTTGTAATTCCTTTCTACCTGTAGTACTAAAATCTCATGTTCATATCAATGCATTCATTGATGTCCACCACAAGAACGCAATGTCATCAGGACATTGTTCTAGACCATCTAAATAGCCAACCTGCAATATATCAACTACTTGATAAAGATGCTATTACCTGAATTTGTTTCCTCTTCAGTTCCCTATTGACAATATTATGTTCTGTTTTTCCCTCGTTTTGTCAGTATTTATAAGTTCCCCATTCTATTGGTAGTCATGCTAGATATCCTTGGAAATGTTTTGATGCCTGATAATAATGCAAGTTTAAAATATGATATAACTTGTGGTGAACCTGAAATGCTAATACAAGATGGCTAGTGGAATAGTCGATAGGCCATCCAACATTTCTTGGTTGGATTGGCCACCTGCCATGTGGGAGATTAGGTGGGATCAAGAAAATCATCATATTGGATGAACTCTTAAATGGTGAGTTTCAGTCCATGAGCCTGCTATGGAATTTTATCTGTGGTTGATGCAAATGGTCTCTTATCTATTTATACAATAGTTGGAATCTTGAGCATATCATTCATTCTTTTTTGGCTGAAATTTCCGAATTAGGTTTTGGCTAGTAAAGTTTGTCGAGTCTCTCACCCAGATCTAGAATTCTCCCATCAGGCTTTGAATTACTGTCACGTTATAGGTTGTTTGTGTTTCAAATTTGGTTGACTTAATAATATTGACTAATTCCAAACATCACACCCATTGAGAGACTAGTACAGACAGGATCACAGAAATAAGGAATAATATAGACCAGAAATAGGAGAAAAATTGTAACACTGGACTGAGATATCAGAACAAGCTAGAGACCTAGTTGAGTGGTTTATTCTAGTTCAGAATAGACCTGCAAAACTGGGTGGGATTTTGATAACAGATCAAAGAGTTATAGGAAAACTAATAGCAGAACTAGAACAAAGATATCAATCAGAATTCTTCAGCAGGTTGATTCAAACAGATTAAGGAATTTCAAATTAAAGATTAGAAGCAATAACAAACAAAATTATGAATCTGATGTGCAGAGTAAGAGAGGAGAGAGGGAACAAGAGATTTAGGAAGAAAGAGAAGAAGAATATAAATAATATGATGAGCAGCTTTGTCAACTGGGTGTAAGACTAAACTAGAAGAAAAATAGGAGAGCAGTCGGCCAGATCTGGAACAGTCCAGTCATGCATGCATTGTAGCACAGCAACAAAACACTTACTCTCAAAATTTTATTACTCAAAACATGTCCAATTGATTGGAGATACACATACAACAAAACCTTTAAATTTTTTTAAACTCTCATAAAAGGACTCCTAATCACTCTCGCACACTGACTTGACTTAATAGACATTAGACTCACAACATAATTGTGTAGCTAATAAGTATCATAATCTAATTCAAGCACTTACCCTAGCTGCTGATCTCACATGCTATCTTCACCCCCACTTTATGGGCTTATAAGTTAGATCCATTCCAATGAAACCCAAGAAAATAAAAGGCCCAACCTATAACATAACCATCCAAAGCTTGTTTTTAGCACATTGGACTGTCACTAACACCTTGTGGACCTCCCAAGCTTGTGCCTAGGTCTGCATAAATAGTCTAATGCAACAGCATCAGTTGTCCTCATCATCGTCTATCCAAGTAAAAGATCTGTACCAATTTGATACCTTCATATGTTATTACAAGGGTTTAAACAAGTATGAAAAGTTTGAGTGTGGCGAATTACAACTCGACACATGATAGCCATACAATTGAGAAGGACCACGAAAATTGGCAGGTGGTCTATCAAGGGATCCCAACCTATCCAGTGGTCAACCTGACAAATAACAGATCCAAGTGCTTGAAACATATGACCTAGGACTTGGGGTTGAATCCTGCCCTCACTGGTGCTTTCTTACCCCCCCTCCCAATGAAAAAGTAGTGTGATTCATGGAAGTATTTTCTCTTGTTTAGAGGTTTTAGCCTCTTTCTCAGATTTTGGCTAATTTTGTGAATTTTTTTGGCTAAAATGTGACAAACAAAAATGAATGATCAGTGACTTTCACCATGACCAAGACATCACTGCCTAGGTGGTTCTCACTGACTTCTGAAATCTACTAATCTCCTCCGTGGCTCTCTCCCTTGTTTTTCCAGACAAGTTTATTTCTTCAAGTGCTTACCAAAGAATCCATGGTGTGTGCAGTGTTACTCAAGACTGAAATAAATTTCAGTGTCTTCAAACCCAGAGTGTCCAGGCTCAACCAACTCTTCAATGATGCAGTCCAAGGAGAAGATCTCTTTTTTTTCAACCTAGATCTACTAGCGTAAAAAGTTGTTTCCATTTGAGTCTGATAGGTGAACTGGCAAAAAAAGGGGGGTGTGTAGGGTTGGAGATGCGTCTTTTTGTCTTCAGCAAAATATAGGATAATAAGGATTGTTGTATTTGAGTTTGTATGAATTTTTATTACCAATCAGGTCAGGGGTAATTTTGTAATTTTATTTATTGAAGTTAATCAATTCAAATTCAATAAGGAGGATATTTGTAGAAATTTCCTCCACCTATTGTTTGGTTGTACCGATAAAATATACTATTCATTCCATCATTGATGCCATCCGCTAGCTTACAGTTGGACTGTTCGTTGTCCCTACTTTCCGAGGGGTAGAGAAGCCAGGTATGATCATTTTTATTTTTAGTGCTTTTTCCACATAGTGAGACGCAATACTAGAGAGAACCTGTCCTAAAAGTAGTTATGGGAGGGTGGCCTACGCCTGTACTCCCACGTGTTTATCTCTCTCCCCATTAAACAAGGGGCTAGAGGTGTCTTTTCAAATGCGGAGGAGGGAGATGGACTCATGGGAGTGCAGGCCTAGGCCACACTTCCAGACAGTTCTTTTTTCCCTGATTTATTTCTTGCTTTTCCTTTCTCGCATAATGAGTGAAAGCAACCAAACATAGCATACACCCAACAGGAGGGAGCCTAGCCTAATTTATACTCTGCTAAACATCACAAGAACGCTCACACAAAATGGTTACCTCTGCTGTGGATGAATCGCCCAACCAATTTCATGAGCAGAAAAAGTGTCTTGAGTTTTTTATTTTTTGGCCAAAGTATATCTTGATGGACATATCTAGAGACTTTTCTGGATGAGCATGGCAATTTTTCCAAGTGGTATAGTGATTTGGCCATTCTAACCACTAGATGTATAACAGTATAGGAAATGATCTGGAATGGCTAGGGAATGGTCTGGAATGGACCACAACTAAGATTTCAGGCTCCGAATATATCATTACCCTCTAGTCTACACTCTCTGTTGATGGTATTTAAATTTGGAGAGGGATAGGCACACTGCGCGCAGCAGGCAGCATCAATTTGGGGCAGGATGGGGGAGTCATTACAAAGGGTTTTTTTTTTTTTTGGGGGGGGGGGGGGGAAGAGAGAAACACAACATACTCTAACTTGCAGTACGTGGGTGGTGGTGTACACCCTTTTCCCATAATTTTTTAATGAGTAAATATCATTCTTCTCCCCTGGGTTTTGAATAATGATAATGCCTTCCCCTACTTTTGAAAGATTCTATCAACAGTACCATTGGTTAATTTACAAATGTTTTAAAACCCCATAATACTCTTAATGTAATTTTATTTTAATTTTGCCTTCTTCGATCCCAAAATCCCACCCTTTTGTGTGTTCTCCCCCCCCAAACCGGATCAAGCTCAGAAATTTCACTGCTGGAAATGTCAAACATGCACAGAGGTTTGTATTTCAGGAGCCTAAATGGGTGAGGTATCTAACGTTTAATATGCTGAGCCATTATGGTTCAGAATTTTACTGTAGGGTGATTGTTCTGGAAGTGTATGGAGTGGATGCTGGAGGAATGGATCTCGGTTCAAGATAAACAATTTCAATCTAAGGAAATGGTGCCTGAGAAGGCACCAGTGGCCCCACAGCCAGAGCCCAGTGAACATGATGATATCTCTGTGGGGATCATATATCAGAAGCCGATGAATCTGGAACGGAAAGCTCCATTGTGAAACGTGAAATTCTAAAAGGGATCGACCACAGTAGGCTGGAAGGATGCCGAGGACTCTGTTCTTAAAATACTGATGCGAAAAGATGCAAGAAGTCCAATCACTAGATCTGAGTTTATCTGTCTTGGAGCGATATGTGGGAGAATTGAACTCTAGATATGGCACCATTTTCAAAGAGTTTGATAATGAAATTTCAGAGAAAGACTCACTCCTGGAGAAAATCAGATCAGATATAAATGATATTGTGGACAGCAAGGAGATCATTGCACCGGATTTAAGGTTCCGAAGTAAAAATCTGTCTGTCTCTGTCTCTCTCTCTCTCTCTTCTTATCCATCTCAAATCCAAGTTCTGTGAGATGCATCTCTCAACGCTGAAATTGATGTGGCTGCTTCCCTTTCATCGTTTGAAATGAATGAAACGATTGCCTCTGATGCTGTAATTTCTAAAAGTTTAATGGCGGCTCTGTTTTGTAGGAAAAAATGGGTTTCTGAGGCTGCAGCTGCATGCCTCCATTACCCTCCCATTCCAATCGCAACCCCACCGTAACACCAGTCATTGCCCATCGCCAGCTACGCCAACTGCTGGACTGCGCATCACCGCTGCAACACCAGTCGTTGCTTCGACTTAAAAACCAATCAATTTAGTTTAACATTGTTAAACTGTTGGACCGCCTCTGATGCTGCAATTTCTGAAAGTTTAATGGTGACTCTTTTTTGTAGCAGCTTTTGGAGATACAGTAGGAAGAAGAAGAATGGTGGGGGCGGCATTTTGGTCACTCAGAGGTGCAGAGTGGAGGCCGGTGGGGTTACTGGGGGAAAGAAAAAGAAGAAAGAAGTGAGGTTAGAGATGAGGGCAATATCGTCTTTTGAACTGCTGTTCTAACACATTTAGCCACTTAAGGCACGGTTGATAGAATCTTTCAAAATTAGAGGTAGGAATTATCATTATTCAAAACATGGGGAAGGGATTTGATATTATGGATACTTAGAGGGGTGGGGGATGATATTTACTCTTTTTAATTTTTATTTTATAATTAGGTGCTCAATCTTTGTGAAAAGGACCTTTGGGATGCCCCCTTCTTAGAAAAATGTCGTTTGAGGTTCCTTGTGAGCTTAGTTCTACCCTAATTTAGGTGCATTCCCAATCGTACCCATCAATCTCATTTCCACCTCTAACCCATCTTCACTTCTACTTCGGCTTCCACCTCTGTCGCCGCCACCACTAACATCGTCGCCATGTCTACTCACTCCCTCCCTCCCCTACTTCTTTGCCCTCCCCTGCAACCCGGTGCACCCTCTTCGCCACCCCTCTATGCTCCCTGCCTCTGCCCAACCCCACTTCTAACCCTATCCCGCCAAGCCCCAGCCCAACCCCTAATTCGTTTACTGTTTAATTTGTCTGGTTGTTGTCACTATCGACCTTGAGATTGAGTAATCCACAATTCAGTGGTTCCAATAGGAGCTAGAAGCTAATCGGCTCACCGTCAAGGAGTGAAACCTCCTCTCTGACGCTTACAAGAACATAATTAGTGCAAGCTACCCACTCATAAGATCAAGTTCGAGTTTACCTTGATCTGTGATGGAATCTTGCGTCTCCTTGATTCAAGACTCATTCCTTTTGCCACCTCTAGTGATTTCAAGGTTTTTTTTTACCTCAAGATGAAGGGAGATAAACACTGTTATCTTGCAGAGTTTAAGACTTGTGCGGAGCACAAAGAGGTTGCCAAGAGTAGCCTCGCTGAAGTCAGCGTAGGGTATTGCAATTGTAGAGCTAGCTCCAACCAATCTGTCGATTGCAGGCTTCGCTTAGCTGCTACATCGATCGTGCGCATTTGCCAGCCCTTCCAATTGTCCAACCCAACCCCATCCATGCAACATTCCACAACCCAACCCACCACACACCAAGAATACCGAGATGGGTGGGGCGGGGAATGGGGCAAGAAGGTGGGGGCGGCAGAGGAGGGGAGAGTGAGAATGAGAGAGAGGGAGGGGTGTTACAGTTGATGGCAGAGGATGTGGTGGTGATGAGGTGAAAGCGAAAGTGGACTTGAAGATGGGTGAGGGGTGTTTTAAGTTATAATATTCGGCAAACTCTGTTGGGGATAAAGCTTGACACTTGAGTAGCGGACACAAGGGACTATCGGTCCGCAAAATGTGGTCCCATTATGCTTTGCCACGTGGAAGAAAGAGATGCTTGTCATGAACATATCCCAATAGATCCATCTCAGATAACATCTACATCGCCCATGAGCTCTTCCACTACATCAATCACAAGAAGAAAAGAAAACAGAAATCCCTTGCGCTCAAACTGGACATGAGGAAGGCTTATGATTGAGTGGAATGAAAATTCATTGATAAGATGCTCCATCGTTTTGGCTTTGCAGATCATTGGTCAGATGGTGTTGTCATGCTTGCGGTCGATTTCCTACACACTAATGATAAATGGTGCGATGTGTGGCAAGGTAATCCCTTCTAGGGGCATAAGGCAAGGTGATCCTCTCTCCCCAACACTATTTATACTATGTTTACAGGCGTTGAGCAGCCTCATAGTAAAAGCAGGAAATGAAGGTCTTCTCAAGGGAATCCGTGTGCGAAACCGATCAGAATCCATTACACATCTTTTCTTTGCTGACGGCTGCTTCTTGTTCTTTGAGATGAAGCTTGAAGAGGTGTGCCATCTTCGAGAGTGTTTGGATATCTATTGCAAAGAAAGTGGCCAAGCAGTAAACTTGCAGAAGTCTACTCTCTTTCAGCCCCAATGTTCCTTCTAAGTTCTGTCGGTGGTTTTCCCGCATACTTGAGGTTAAATATGGCAAAGGACCGGCTAAGTATTTGGGTCTACCAACGGACTTTGGGACTTCAAAGGCAAAGCTATTTCAAGAGATATCAGACTAGGCAAGGAAACAGTTTGAGGGTTGGAAGAATCGCTTTCTATCAAATGCAGGTAAGGAAATAATGATGAAATCAGTGACTTTCTCTGTACCTAATTATGCATCTTCCCATTTAAGTTACTTGGCTCCCACCATACACACTTGAAGAGGGCAGCAACAAAATTTTTGGGGCGATGGTTCTGATAAGAGAGGTTCACTGGATATCCTGGCTTCGCTTATGCTTATCAAAAGAAAAAACAGCTTGGGGTTTAGGGACCCTGCATTGCATAACAAAGTGCTACTAGCAAAAGTGGCTTGGAAATTATGGAGTGATCCAGATACTCCTTGGGCCAAAATGATGAAGAGTATTTATTTCCCAAGCAGAGATTTTATGGAGGCAAAAGTAGGCTCAAACCCTTCTTGGGTGTGGAGAAGTATCCTAGTTAGTCGCTAGGTTTTAAAATTAGGTCTTATTTGGCATGTTGGTACGGGTGAGCGTATTCGTATATGGGAGGATGATTGGATCCCTAATGTACCTGATTTTAAGTCACAATACCCGCCTATTGAAGATTGCCCATTCACTATGGTACGATTGTTGATTGACTAGGAAAATCGATGTTGGAGGAAGGAGCTTGCGGAGCACTATTTCGTTCTTGCCAACTATGTAGCTATTTATCAGATTCAACTTAGCTTATTCCAACCTAAGGATTGGCTGGCTTGGGGAGTCTCTAAGCAAGGTATCTTCTTTGTTAAGAGTGCATACCATTTGTTATGTAATCAACGGTTGTCAACAGAGAAGGCAAAACCCTCTACTTCAAATACACATGTTTGGGAGGATGTACCAGATATGGTGTGGAAGCTGTTTTGGAATTGTGACACTATGACCAAAATTAGGAGCTTTATGTGGAGGGCTTGTGCAAGGGGACTAGCATCAACTTCGGCTTTGCATCAATGGCAGATTCCCATTGATAAGAAATGTCAGCGATGTGGTTTATATGCTGAAACTAATGCACATTTTTTTTATTAACTTGTCCTTTTGCACGAAGGGTGTGGTTTGGATGTAGCTTATCACATATGGTGCCAGAAGGAGAGGAAGTAAAGCTATACAAATGGATAGCAGATTGGTCGAAGTTCTCCATACAAGGTAAGCAGAAAGCTAAGAGGATTACCACTCTATGTTCTATGATTATGTGGTATCTGTGGACGACACAGAATGAGTTGATATGGATTACCACTCTATGTTCTTTTATTATGTGGTATCTGTGGACGACATAGAATGAGTTGATATTTGGAAAGAGAACCTGGGCATCAGAGGGAGTTTTCCTAGCAATTGAGAGGGCATGTGATGAGTACCTAGATGCTAATCATTCGTTAGTGGCTCAGACTCCTACAATGAGGCAAACAGCAGACAAGACCTGGAATCTCCCACCTATTGGTTACTATAAGTTGAATTGTGATGCATCCTACCATATGGATGGTAACCGTAGAGGGGTGGCTTTGTTCTACGAGATCACCAAGGACGATGTAAGTTAGCTGTGTCTAATCCTTTGTGCTTTACTGATGTTATGTTGGGGGAGCCGTTAGCAATAAGAAGTGGTTTGCTTGACCATAAGGGTGGAGAGCGATAACCAAGATGTCATCTTTGCTCTGCAGAATCCAAAGGAGAACTCTAATCTCTCCATCCGACCTATTGTGGAAGATATGTTGTATCTTGTGGAGATACTTTGGACCTTCAAACTCCATGTAGTGTTGGAGGTTTTTCAACATAATGGCATTGAGAATAGTCCCACATCGAAAATGTAAAGTTGATTCTTTGGTATATGTGCGAGGACTTTCGTCCGAGCGCGCACACGCAGTGGGCTGTAGAGGCGTTAGTGACGACGCTCGAGAGGGTGCCGGAGAGCGGCAAGAGGGATATTTGGGTTTACTTCAGAGGGAAGATGGATGAAACCACTCTGATTCAAGTAACAAGGGAAGTAGAGGTTGTGAAGTTAGGGATGATGCCCTATGGGCAAAATGGTACGTTCACCCTAAAGGGAGTATATTAGTCATTTGAGGGTAGACTTAACCAACATTGTAACACCTAACTAACGGAGTGGGAATTTAGGAGGTGCGGCTGTATAATTTAGAAACATAGGGGGCCACTCTGTATTTAGTACAAACCTCCGGGGTGGCATGCCACGTGTCTTATGGATACAAAGGATCTGACTTCCAGTGCACAGTACAGATTAGTTTTCCTTGTAACAAACACTCTCGTTGTGCGCCGATTGCTCCGATTGTTTTTACTGGCAAATTCATCAACTTCCATGATTTGACAATCAGAAACGAGTACTCCCTCTGTCCGGCCAACCAAGACTTCTTTGATTAAATGGTAAGTGATTGACTCTGGCGGCATGCCCAGCCTCCCTTTCCCTCCCTCCCTCCCCCTCCCCCTCCCCCTCCCCCTCCCCACCCCCACCCCTAAAGAAAAAAAAGAAAAGAAAAGTTTTTATGAATTTCAGAAGTATTGATATCATCAAAAACTTCTAACAATCGCAAAAGGAGAATAAGAATTGTTCCTCGACATCTGTGGCCTCCAATAGTCAAAGAACAACGCACTATTTTCCTTTTCTGTGTATTTACAAATTCTATGAATTAACCTACAGGATGAAATGAAAATAATCATCCTACATTCCTACCTATGACATTGATGTAGCATCGAAGTGGATACTCTGATCTGAGCGATTAATGACAAATGGATTTCCAGCAGCATCCACATCTATAACAGCGTTGTCACCAGGCTTGTAATCGCCTCCAAGAAGCGCTTCACTTAAGACATCCTCGATTAGAAGCGTGACTGCCCTTCTGAGAGGCCGTGCACCATAGCTCTGGTCATAGCCCTGCTGGCAAACAAGGTCCTTAATTGCTTCCGACACCTCCAAGCCAATTCCCATAGATATTAGTCTTCCCCTCACCTCTTTGAGCATTATGTCTAGAATCTGTAGCATCTGAAATGAAGCATCCCACAATGGTGCAATGGAATTGAGAAAACTTAAGTTACTGAACGAACACCTGATTCTAGAGATTCTACACCATGTTCACTCACCCAAGATTTTGAGCACCTAGGGTGACAGACAGACAGAGAACTGTTCTCATGTACAACCAAGAAAAGAGACAAACCTGAGTCTTATCAAGGGGCCGGAATACGACTACTTCATCTATCCTGTTGAGTAACTCTGGCCGGAAATATGCCTTTAACTCTTCCATTACTAAAGTTCTCATCCTAGCATATGACCTTGACTCACCAGCATCTGAAATCAAGAAGCCAACAGAACCGCTTCCACCCCTTGTAATGGCAGTAGACCCGACATTTGATGTCAGGACAATCAATGCATTTTTAAATGATACTCTTCTTCCCTGTTGAATCCAAGTATTGTAGAATAAGAAGTGGTACACATTTGATTAAATTGAGTAAGCCTGCCCAACAAAAAATTTGGAAGCTTTCCCTTGACTACCAAGTCAAATTGTTTAATTTCATAAATGCGAGGAGGACAAACCTGAGAATCAGTTAGGTGGCCATCTTCAAAAATTTGGAGGAGGATGTTGAAAATATCTGGATGAGCTTTCTCAATTTCGTCAAGCAATACAACTGTGAAAGGTTTTCTTCTAATGGCTTCCGTCAGCATGCCTCCCTCTCCATATCCAACATAACCTGGTGGTGACCCTATCAACTTGCTCACAGTGTGTCGCTCCATATATTCGCTCATGTCCAGTCTAAGCATTGTTGCTTCCTACAGTAATAATATGGTGAACCATTTGCAGAGCAATAAAAAGAACTAATCTATCAAAAAATGCAATAAAAAGAAGTTTTGTAGTAGTAACAAAACTTGACTTTCCAAGAACTGATATCATAGTACACATTGGAGATGATTTGAGTAAAGAATATGAGTTTTGGTGTTGTTGAGCATTGCATACGGGATTTGTATCCCATAACTGATTTCTTCTCCTCTTCTGCTCTCTTCTTCCTCCCAAGCAGATCAATCTCATCTCTTTTCCCTCCCCTTAACAACGCAATTGCTTCCTTCTTGTCAGATCTGATCACAGATTGATCATTGGGTCTGCTTGCATCTGAGATCCAAAATCTGGATTTTCAGGTTGCACTATTTGATATCAGAGCCAAACCTCAACTCGTGCAAGAGAACTTGTGAATAGCTGAAGCGAATGTTGAAAACTTGGTAACAAAGCAAAGAATTTAAGAACCAATTTCTGATCACATCTGGTGATATGGGATCTTCGTTAACCGAGGGGGAATTGATGCAGTTTCATTGGACATTAATCCCATGTGGATGCCTATTTGTAAGTTTAGAAGGCCCCCAAGGAGCAGTTGGCAGTCCAATGACCTTTCTTTTATAAGTCAATTCAGTATGTAATACACCCTCTATCAATTGGAGATGATTTGAGTAAAGAATATAAGTTCTTTCTAAGAGTTTTGGTGTTGTTGAACAATGCATAAGGGAGAAAAAAATTCAGACAAATTAAGTTCAACAGGCTTGCTTCAGTTTCTGTTGTCCTGTATATTTTTTTTGTATAGAGGAATTTGGAACTGTGGTTTTTTATATAGATGACCAGTTTAACGAGTTCAACATTGTGCCAGGATTATGACTTCTCAGCCCCATGGATGCATAGTCTGACACTGACAGAACCAATACTGTGTCTGGAAAGCGTCACCTTATGGGTGGCACTTCTCAACCTGACCTTTTAAACCCAACCAGTTAACCAATACTGTGTCCGGAAAGCGTCACCTTATGGGTGGCAGTTCTCAACCTGACCTTTCAAACCCAACCAGTTTAATACCGGCTCAACTGCTTAACAGGTTAGGTTAAGGATAAGGCTCTGGCTCATCGGATTGTTGCACCCAAGCTCAACCTGCATGAACCCACCCAACAATATCCATTTGATGGGGTTAAATCTTCACAAAGTGCTTTTATTGGATTTAATCTAGCCCATAATTTACCAAAACTGCCCAATCATACCTGATTATACCCAAATATGGAGGATTTTAAAAATCATTATCTTGGATGAGTCCAACCTGAACCAGGCTGATAATTAATGGATTGGCTTCGGTTACACCTCTAACAACTGATATTACAATAAATGACTTAGGGATGGACCCATACCCCTTGATACCCAAGCTCAACCCATGCGGACCAACCCAATTGCCGCCCTCATGAAGGCAGGGATTAAAACCTGCCTGCCGTAATGAGCCCAAAAGTGGAAAACAGATGTGGAATTAACCCAGATTCAAATGTTCAGATCTATCACTGTAAAGTGACAGAAGAAAAACTGTAACCAACAGAAATGAGAGTCATTCAACCACGTTTCCATAAGGTGATAAAATCATATTCATTCATCTAAAAAAAATCAAATTACACCAGTATATAGACCATGATTAGACTGATGCCTAAACTCTAGGACTCTAAGAAAGACCAAAGTCATACTCTAACCTACTGAGTACCGACATTAAACAACAAACCTATAACCTCCCACACATAAAGAGAGAAGTCTCATCCTGTACAAAAAGAGTATGTAAAAGTCTCCCTTATCCAGCAACTTAATCAAATTAAATCTACTGCTAGGCCTCACGGTATACCTACTAATTAAAATTTGTGCTCTCCTTTTAGACCCCTTATACAGGCTTTATAATTCAGCGAGATACAATAAAGAACTGTTTACAACAAATCCAATAAAGGCTAACATCAAATAATCCATCATAATACCGTAGCCCCTGAAAACATCAAATGCTAGAATTAAAAAAAAAAAAAAACAAAACAAAACAAAAAGGAAAAGAGAGAGAGAGGATCTGAATTTTTTCATATTAAGCTTCGACAAGGACCCCATCTAACAAACATTATGTGTCAAAAGCAACACTTAGTCAGAGATGTAATCATAACAGTGAGAAAATTTTTCTACACTACAGTAGGTGTCAAAGGGTTAAAAAAGATCGAGCTTTTCCATGTTAATTTTCAAGTTAAATGTAAGAAGTCAATAAAGAATACACAAAATTTTCCATGATTGTCAAAGGGTTAAAAAAGATCGAGCTTTTCCATGTTAATTTTTGTTGGAATAGGCTGCTTACACGATTGGGGTAAGCAGTCCTAGTTTGATTAGGATTAGAGCTACTAGTCCTAGCTGATTAGGATTAGTCCTAGTCATGTTAGGAGTAGTGCTAGTCAGATTAGATTCTTTTCTTTTATTTTATTTTTATTGTTTTACACTCAGCCGAGTCCTATTTTGGCATTCCTAGTTGTATTAGGAATTCCTAGTAGGACTAGGACTGAGGTGTTATTATTCCTATTTGTACTTTGATCAGATGTACTTCAAGTTAATATAAATAAAGGGGCTTGGGTGATCGATACTAATCACTCAAGCATTCATTCCAAGGCTGTTAACATGGTATCAGAGCAGAATCTGATCTAAGAACAGCTTTCTCAATTTCTGGTTCTCTCCTCAGTTTTCTCTTTTTTTTTTTTTTTTTTTTTTTTTGTCTGATCTTCTTCACTTTTTTTTTGGTTTCTTCTTCTGAATTAGGGCAGATCTAATGAGGCGATCTGTTGTTTAGATGCTGCCCTAATTAATCACCTCATCCCTTGATGCTTTAAGAAGCCTTTTTTTGGATCGATAGCTGCGGCACCTTCCTCTGCGATTTTGTTTGGAGTTCTCCCCACCTGCAGATCAGTCTCCTCTATCAATTTGACACTGGTTTGATTATTGGGATCCATTCCTGCAGTTACTATTGGACAGCTGCTATCACATCTACTTCATCAACAATCAGTACCATCAATGCAGATTTTTTCTCAGCCTTTGAAGACTTTATATCTGCAGATTTTTCTCAGCCTTTGAAGACCTTATATCTGCAGATTTTTTTTTCTCAGCACTTGAAGACCCCTAAAACCAGATCGATTACCTTTCTTAGGGTTTTTGTTGGTTGCTGTATTCCAGCCTTTGTTTTTGTTACCACAGGGCAGCTCTGATTTTTTCTGCCTGGCTGAATCATGGGTGACTCAGAGATGACTACTGCTACTTCTGGAGGAGATCAAACTAGGTCTGATTTTCTCCCTTATGCTGCTGCCATCAAGCTTGATGGTACAAACTACTTAATTTGGGCCAGATCATTATCCCTAACAGTGGCTGGAAGGGGACTCACTGGCCAACTTACTGGCACCACCAAACAACCTACTGAAGAAGGGGCTGCTCGTACTAAATGGGCTGCCAATGATGCAATGGTAATGTCCTTTATTCTCAACTTTATGACCACTGACCTCTCTAGTCAATATCTTCTCCTTGACACTGCTACACAGATATGGACAGCTGTCAAGGGCACTTATGGTCGTTCAGGTAGTGGTGCTCAGGTTTATGAAATCAGGAAGACACTCCAAACCACTACCCAGAAGGAGATGACTGTCACCAAATACTATGCTGCCCTCAAGTGTTTATGGTAGCAATTGGATCACTATGCTCGGTTCCAGCCTACTACTACTACTAATATTACTGCCTACCACACCTATGTAGACCAATTCCGTGTCTATGATTTTCTGGCTGGCTTCAATGATGACTATGACCCTATTCGGGTGCAAGTCCTTGGACGGGTTCCTTTCCCTATACTAGAGGAGACTTTTTCTTATGTTCACAGTGAAGAGACACGAAGGGCTGCCATGATGAGTACTCCCAAAGTTGAGAGATCAGCCTTACAGACTACTGGTTCCACTCCTGTTGCTTCTGCTAACAGTGTTGCTACTTCTACTACCAAAGAGCCTGTTAAGTGTGAGCATTGTCACAAACCATATCACACTAAGGCTCAGTGTTGGAAATTACATAGAAAGCCAGCTGATTTTGAGACCAAACGTGGTCGTGCTAAGTCTAAAAACAAAGCCAATCATACTGAAAGTGTAGCTCCAACTCCCACTGCTGACATTGGTTTCTCCCAGGAAGAACTCCAGGCTTTGCGTCGTATGTTGAACACATCAACTGCCTCTACTACGTCTGCTGCCAATTCAGGTTCCTTCTTTACCCGTACAGGTATTTCTTTTGCTGGCCATTGTGCATCAGTAGTATCCACTCCATGAATCATAGACTCCGGTGCTACTGATCACATGACAGGTTCTTTTAGCCTTTTTAATACATATTCTCCTGCCTCTGGTAAGGATAAAGTCAAAATTGTTGATGGTTCCCTCTCCTCCATCTCAGGGAAAGGATCCATTGGTTGTTCTCCTTCCCTTACACTGTCATCTGTGTTGCATATTCCCAAATTTACAACTAACCTTCTTTCCATTAGCAGTATCACTAAATCCCTGAATTGTAAAGTGACCTTTTTTCCCACTCACTGTGTTTTTCAAGAGCTGGACTAGGGGAAGACGATTGGATCGGGTAAAGTGCATGGCGGATTGTACCTGCTTGATGGCGATCCTCCTCAGGCTTTACCTTCGGCATCTTTCTCTTCTGATTTACATAAATGGCACTCTAGACTAGGCCATCCCCCCTTAGGTACTTTATCAAATTTATTTCCAGCATTAGTTAAAGACTGTAATAAGGAAGAATTTTTTTGTGAGCCTTGTGTCTTGGCTAAACAGACACGTTCAACTTATCCTATTTCTAATAAAAGATCCTCTTCCTTATTTCATATTGTTCATACTGATGTGTGGGGGCCTAGTAGGAAAGCTTCCCTGACTAGCCATCGGTGGTATGTCACTTTCATTGACAGCTATTCTAGGTTCACCTGGGTATACCTTATGCACACAAAAAGTGAAGTTTTTTTATGTTTTCAACACTTTCATCACATGATTAAGACCCAGTTTAATGCCACTCTTCAAATTTTGAGGAGTGACAATGGAAAAGAGTATATGGAAGGTCAGTTCCAAAAATACCTTGCTGCACATGGAATCCTCCATCAGACCAGCTGTGTCGACACTCCAGCCCAAAATGGTGTAGCTGAGAGAAAAAACCGCCACCTCTTGGAGGTGGCTAGGGCCCTTATGTTTGCTCGAAATGTCCCTTCCCTTTATTGGGGGGATGCTGTCCTTACTGCAGCCTATTTAATTAATAGGCTGCCCAGTCGGGTTCTTATTTCAAAAGCCCCTAATGAGCTATTACTTGGCTCTCTTTCCTTTATAGTCCCACCTAAGGTGTTTGGCTGTGTTTGTTATGCTAGGGATACTAGGTACCCTAGTAAACTTGACCCACGTAGCCTCCGCTGCATTTTCTTAGGTTACTTTGCTACCCAAAAGGGGTACAAATGCTACTACCCTCCATCCCGCAGGACTTTTGTCAGCATGGATGTTGTCTTTCATGAAAATGTTCCATATTTTATGTCCCCACCTCTTCAGGGGGAGAGTGTTAGTGAAGATGTGCTGACTATTGACTCTCCACCTCCACTTCAGTCTGTTTACCATGAGTTTGAACCAGTTCGGCCTGCCCCTAGTACTCCCCCTGAGTCAGGGGGAGAGGTTCCTATACAGGGGGAGACCATTTCTATTCAGGGGGAGCAATCTACCGCGGTCCAGACTCCTATCCAGAGGACTATTAGTGAATTTCAGAGGAGGATTGATGCCAGTAATGTGAAGACCTATGCAAGGAAACATAAGCAGGTTCAATCAACTGTTGCTCCAGTACCCATCCAATTGCCGGACCCAGATCCAGAACCTACCTCTCCACCTGGTAATGATCCTGACTTACCTATTGCTCTTCGCAAAGGTGTCAGAACTTGCACTCAGCATCCCATATCTCATGTTGTTTCTGATGATTCCCTTTCCCCATCCTTTCGTGCCTTTGTTTCCTCTCTTTCTTCTGTTTGTATTCCTAACAATTGGCAGGAAGCTTTATCAGACGAAAAGTGGAAGGCAGCTATGATAGAAGAAATGGACGCTTTGAAGAAAAATAACACATGGGAGCTTGTGGTTCTTCCACCTGGGAAGAAAACCGTTGGATGTAAATGGGTGTTTGTGGTGAAACAGAAGGTGGGTGGCACTGTGGATAGGTATAAGGCACGACTCGTGGCCAAGGGGTTCACTCAGACATACGGCATTGATTACCAGGAAACTTTTGCACCTGTTGCAAAGTTAAATACTGTTCGTGTGTTTTTATCTTGTGCAGTCAACCTTGGATGGGATTTGCAGTAGCTAAATGTAAAAAATGCCTTCCTAAATGGAACACTGGATGAGGAGGTGTATATGGACATTCCACCAGGGTTCTCTTGTGACAGAAACCAAGGAAAAGTATGCAGACTGAAGCGTGCACTTTATGGGCTGAAGCAGTCACCTCGAGCATGGTTTGGCCGGTTCCACAAGACCATGATTTCTGTGGGCTATAAGCAGAGTAATGCTGATCACACACTCTTTATAAAGAGGGTTGGTGAAAAACTCACTGTTCTTATAGTCTACGTTGATGATATAGTAGTTACTGGCAATGATGGTGATGAGATCAGACGGTTGAAGACCTTCCTTGGACAAGAATTTGAGATTAAAGATCTAGGGAAACTACGATACTTTCTTGGGATTGAAGTAGCCAGATCTTCTAAAGGCATTTTTCTCTCCTAAAGGAAGTATGTCCTAGACTTATTGACTGAGACCGGGTTGCTAGGCTGTCATCCTTCAGATACTCCTATGGACCCTACTGTTCGACTCAAGGAGAAAGAGGGTGAGCTTGTTGATAAAGGCCGGTACCAAAGACTTGTAGGGAAGCTGATTTATCTTTCACACACACGTCCTGACATTGCTGTCGCCGTGAGTACTGTGAGCCAGTTTATGCATGATCCCTACTCTTCTCATATGGAGGTTGTTCTTCGTATCTTGCACTATTTGAAGTCAGCTCCTGGAAAAGGAATTCTTTTGTCTACGCATGGTCATCTACGGATAAAAGCATACACTGATGCTGATTGGGCTGGTTCTGCAGATCGAAAGTCTATTTCTGGGTATTGCTCCTTTGTAGGTGGAAATCTTGTCACATGGTGTAACAAGAAGCAAAATGTGGTTGCTCGTTCTAATGCCGAAGCTGAGTTTCGAGCTATGGCACAAGGTATTTGTGAGTTACTATGGCTTAAAGGTTTGCTACAAGATCTTGGTGTTCCTATTCGTCTTCCTATGATGCTGTACTGCGACAACAAGGCTGCCATCAGCATAGCACACAACCTAGTACAGCATGATCGTACCAAGCATGTTGAGGTAGATAGGCATTTCATCAAAGAGAAGTTAGAAGCTGGGCTGATTTGTATGCCCTTTGTGACATCTGCGGATCAACTTGCTGATATCTTCACCAAGGGATTGTCTGGAAAATTGTTCCATCCCAATCTAGTCAAGTTGGGCATGATCGACATCTTTGCTCCAACTTAAGGGGGAGTGTTGGAATAGGCTGCTTACACGATTGGGGTAAGCAGTCCTAGTTTGATTAGGATTAGTGCTACTAGTCCTAGTCATGTTAGGAGTAGTGCTAGTCAGATTAGATTCTTTTCTTTTATTTTATTTTTATTGTTTTACACTCAGCCGAGTCCTATTCTGGCATTCCTAGTTGTATTAGGAATTCCTAGTAGGACTAGGACTGAGGTGTTATTATTCCTATTTGTACTTTGATCAGATGTACTTCAAGTTAATATAAATAAAGGGGCTTGGGTGATCGATACTAATCACTCAAGCATTCATTCCAAGGCTGTTAACAATTTTCAATGTTAATTTTCAAGTTAAATGTAAGAAGTCAATAAATAATACACAAAATTTTTCATGATACCAAGTTCAGGTGGATTTTCAAGGAATCTAGATATTGCAGGAGACTCGCAAAAATGCCAAAGTGCTGGGGTAAAGGAAGAAGCAGCAAAACCAACAGGCATACATCCTAGCCAAAGAGGGGGATGGGGAGGGGGAAGCATGGTATCCATAAAGCAGAACCCATAGATTACTTCACTGTTTTACAAATAAATACAAATCTTGTTTGTGTGTGTTAATACTTACCGATCCAAAATAGCATGCTGCCAAGGCTTTTGCAAGTTCAGTTTTACCGACTCCAGTAGGGCCACAGAAAAGCATAGCTGCAATGGGTCTGTCAGGGTCCTTCAGGCCAACACGGGACCTTTTCATCGCACGAGAGATAGCAACAATGGCATCATCTTGACCAATAACACGTTTCCTAAGCTGCTCATCAAGTCCAACTAAAAGCATTCGTTCTTCCACCGTGATCTGCTGAACTGGGATCCCTGACCAAAGTGACGTAACTGCAGCTATTTCATTCAGTCCCACCACTGCAGGTCTAAAAAGAATCAAAGCAAGAAACTGACTTTAAAATCGATCCCAGGTTACTCAGGAGTTAGGCTTTCTAGTTCCTTAGTCATTACAAAATTCAGGAACCCAGAATCATACTCATCATCATCAAATGCGGGAGCCAAAAGGGGATCTGATATGAGTTTGCCCTCGTCATCGATGACTGAAGCATCATCATCATAATTCATTTTATTCACCAGCACCTGCATCTAAATAAAAACAAATACAGATGAATCTAACAGATCAAGAAAAAAAAAACTATCCCAATCCAGAAGCAAAGCCATTACCATATCATGCATGGCCTGAACAGCTCTTATTTCTTGCCAATAATCATTTGGTGACTTAGTGAGTATAGAAGTTTGCTGCTCCTTCCTCCTTTTGAAGGCATCCATGCTAGCTCTACTTCCAGCCTCATCGATGAGATCAATAGCTTTATCAGGTAGGTACCTATCTGGTATATATCTAGCTGAAAGATATACAGCAGCATTTATAGCTTCCATAGTGAATCTGCATTTGTGATGAGACTCATACTTCTCTCGTAGGCCCAACAATATCCTCACTGCATCCTCCTGCGACATGTACCAAAAAGTATAAGTGGCTAATCAAGACTGTCTAATTGAACAGCTCTCATTTACCGGTTTAGCAGGACCGGCAGCTTGATCTGTGGCCCATCAACACCACTGGATGGATAGAAAACCCTCCATTAGGCATATGTCAAAGTTCAGGCCTCCCTTCAATGACATAAGCCCACCATGCATGTGACCCTTCCCTTTTATATTTTTGGTCTTGACTTCTTTACATCAAAACAGCCAAAAAAGAGAAATTTACTTTCACTTACCACCCAGGGAAATTTTTTTTTTTTCCTTTCAGTACATGTCATAGTCATTTCGGGCTGAAAATTTGACGAGAGGGTAATGCAACCGGGTTCCAAAACCTTAGTTCTGGGTCGCTATGGGCCCACCAAAGCAATAGAAATCCAATTATAGAGGCGTGGTAATTCTGCAAATAAATGGAAGTTTTGGACCCCTGGAATATAAATGAGAATGGGAACAAAAACAGAACAGAACTAATGAAAGGAGGGGTTTTGTGCAATTTACACAACATATGGCCTTTACTTGCAAATATGAAGGCTGTATGTCTTCTTCCTCATATTAAACAGAAAATCAGCTGTAACACCTATCGATTCCAATCCATAAAACTCCCTCAACAGCCAACATCAAAGCCAATTGGGTTCAAATTTTAGGATATGATCCCTCACCATCGTCGACATTGCAAGATGAGGCAAACAACAGATCAGATTCCAACAAATCTGGGAGAGATCACCGTGTACCTTCTCGCGGGCAACTTGACCTTGGGGACCATCCCAACCAAATCAGTAATGATCGAGAGCAATCTCAACAGCAGGCACTGGCTGGAAACGACCAACAACAAAATCACCAAAAGGAGACTCTTCCAGAGCAAACTTCAGAAAGAGAAGGCCAACCAGATCTGGCCAGAAGAATTCAAGAAGAGCAGCTCCAGAAGATCCAACAAGTTCAGAACCCCCAGCCAAAGGAGACCAAGGAGGTAAACTTCTCCACCGAGACAGCTTTGTCTGACGCTATAGTGAAAGGCATGCTCCCCAAGGTTTCAAAATGCCGACGATCGGGAATTAGGACCGAACCACAGATCTTATGGAGCACCTCAAGAATTTCAAAACCGTGATGCTACTTCATGGAGCTGTCAAACCAGTCATGTGCAGAGCCTTCCCAGTCACTCTTACGGCAGGGGCTAGAACTTGATTCGATCGCCTGGAGCCGGGATCCATAAACAACTTCGCCAAATTGGGGAAGACCTTTGTCAATAACTTCCTGAGTAGTAGGAATCACAAGAAAAATATCTCAAGCTTGATGATGATCAAACAACAGAAAGGAGAGTCTCTCCACTCCTACTTGATGCGATTCAACAAAGAAGCTATGGAGGTGGATTGTGGAAGACCTGAACCTTATGGTAAGGTTAACAGCTCTGAAATGCGGGATCACGAACAGATTACTCAACGTTTAAAGAAGAGTCCAGAGAACATGACGGACCTCATGGAATGCTGTGATAAATACATCAGCGTGGAATAAACTATAGCCGCCATGAATGAACAGGAAGGAGGTCAAAATGTGAAAAGAATGGATCGGAACAATAAAGAGGCCCGATCCAGTTACAGAAAGAGGTATTCACCTCGATCCAGGTCCTGGCCGATACGAGAATCCTCCTTGGCTGGAAAGGTTTACTCCTCTCAACTAGAGAAGATCAAAGATCCTGACGCAAGTAGAAGAAGCCAACCTCTTGCAACAATCGGAGAGGATGATATCACATCCAACTAAACGAGACAAAGGTCTATATTGCCGATTCCAGCGGGATCACAGCCACGACACTGATGGCTAGTTGAAAGTTGAAATAGTGAGGCCGATCCAGAGAGGATATCTGGAATGTTTAAAGAAAAGTCCAAAGAACATGACGGACCTCATGGAACACTGTGATAAATACATTAGCATAGAATAAAATTTAGCCACCATGAATGAACAGGAAGGAGGTCAAAATGTGAAAAGAATGGATCGGAACGATAAAGAGGCCCGATCCAGTTACAGTAAGAGGTATTCACCTCGATCTAGGTCCTAGCAGATACGAGAATCCTCCTCGGCCGAAAAGGTTTACTCCTCTCAACTAGAGAAGATCTAAGATCCTGATGCAAGTAGAAGAAGCCAACCTCTTGCAATAACCGGAGAGGATGATATCACATCCGACGAAATGGGACAAAGGTCTATATTGCCGATTCCATCGGGATGACGTTCATGACACTGACTACTACTACCAGTTGAAAGTTGAAATTGAGAGGCTGATCCATAGAGGATATCTGAGAGAATTCGTCGGCAATCAAGATTAACGATGGGGTGATCGAGACAATCAAGGACAGAGAGATACTATCGCCCGGATCGTCGAGAACCAGCTCGTTAAGGACAGGGTTATGACCAGAGAAGAGATAATAGAGGGAGACAAGGAAAAGAACACAAACAAGGAAGAGGCGTGGATGATAGAGAAGGACGAGCCGAAGAAATAGCTTGAGAAGCCCCCGCGAGGGTCATCACAACCATAAGCGGAGGACTGGCGACAGGAGGAAAGTCAGGCAACTCAAGGAAGGTCATGCAGACCCGGGTTCAAAACCCTTATTAGGTTGCTTGTGCGTTAGAGTTTATGTTATAAGGGGTATATTTGTAACTGGCTTGTTATAAGTAAGATTAAGTTGTATTTTTCATCTTTTGTTCTTATTTCCTTTTACCTCCTCAGGGAGCCATATGTAATTTCAAGAATATTGTTAATGAAGAAAATAGGTGAGTGGAGAAGTCTCTCCCTCACAATCGATTCTCTCCCAACTCCTCTTCTCCTCTTCTCCTCTTCTCCTCCTCCTAGCTGTAAACCCTTGTTCCTTTGCTAGAATCATCCATTCTCCATTTCCAACTTGGTATCAGAGCAGGTTTGAGAGTCGACCAAGCTCATTCGTTGTCCTCACCTCTCTTTGGAACCCTAGAAAGGTAGAGGATTCCAAACTTCCAATAGAGGCTATACTATGTTAAATACTACACATAATAGATTTAATGGAGTCATATTATTCAAACCAACATACAATGGAGGGAGTTTAGGAGCTGCTGAAGTGGATTGAAAAAGTTTGAAGTTCAAAAAGGAACCAGTCAAGTTACCGCCAGCCAGTCACTATTTTGTTTGATTCTCAGTCATCTCTCTACCATTTGAGATGAGACCAGGTGCATTTGGATCGCCCACAGGTACCCTTTCAGATCCCCAAGCACTTGATTAGTGAAAGGAGCTGGTTGAGGAGCACAGCTCCACATTTTTCTGCCGCACAGGTACCGCCAGGTTGTGTTTCTTTCTCCCTATGTGAATGTTATTAGCTGTAATGAGTAGAATGGTTAATTAATATCAGTTGAAGGTTTCTACTATTTGAATGTCATTGATTGTTGAGGACTGACGTTATGGTGCATATTATGTTCTTCCTTTGGTTATCATAAAAAAACTGCTCTCGGTTTGCTTGCTGTTGGGTGTTTTAGTTGCTGGTTTGTCTTCTTCTTTGGGTGGAGTGTACTCTCCATTTGTACAAGGTACTACATTGATTTGTTGAGTACTTGCATACCATGGCTACCATGTCTGGATCTGAATCTGTGGTCAGTGGACCTTGTTGCTGGTTTGTCTTCTTCTTTGGGTGGAGTGTACTCTCCATTTGTACAAGGTACTACATTGATTTGTTGAGTACTTGCATACCATGGCTACCATGTCTAGATCTGAATCTGTGGTCAGTGGACCTTTGGAAGCTTCAGCTAGTGTTTTGGGTGGTATTCCTTCCACTGTGACTCCATTTGATAACCCCAATACCCAAATAGCTCTTGTGAAGTTGGATAATACCAACTATTTGGATTGGTTGGTCTCATTCTGTGAAGTTGTCTTTGAGAAGTAGGGGGAAACTGAGGTATATTACTGGTTCTATCAAGGCGCTTGAAATGACTGATCCAGGATACCTGAAATGGGAGACTGAGAACTCCACCGTTATGACCTGGTTGATTTTCTCTATGAAACTTGAGATAGGTAGGAGATTTATGAGGAAGGAGACTGCAAAAGAAATTTAGGACAATGTCTCCAGGACATTTGATCGAGTAGGTGACATAGTTATCAAGGCGTCTGGCGTCCAGGCTCCTTGGTTGCCTTGGACGCCTTGGACGCCATGGCGGGCGCCTTGCCGCCACGGCGTTGTCGCCTTGATTTTTTACCCTCTAAAACGCCATGGTCGCCTTCACGCCTTGATAACTATGGTAGGTGATTCAGCAAAGGTTTATCAAATCCTCCAAAAGGTCATCACTATGAAACAGGGTGACCAAAGCATGACTATTATAACACTGTTATTGGTCTTTGGGAGAAATATGATCACTACAGGGATCTCCATTTGACCAACCCAGAGGATGAAGCAAAGGTATATAGGACACTTGAAAAGGAACGTATCCTTATTTTATTTGGTGGACTTAACCCGGAATATTAGCCAATCCAACTACAAATCTTAGGGTGATCACCTCTTCCATCCTTAGATTAAGTGTGTAGCTACTTACAAAATGAGGAGACTAGAAGAGTATCCATGGATATTGCACCATCCCTGGAGAGATCTGCTCTTACTTCTAGTTCTCACAGAGATTGGCGAGGTGGGGGGAGAGGCCAAGGGCTAACCCGTGGAGATAACAGAGAAAGATTTAGATGTGACCATTATGGGAAGCTGGGGCACACTAAAGAAAGGTGTTGGGTACTTCATGGCCAACCCCCTGGTATGCGTGGTGGATCCAATGGTTCGCGTGGTGGTAGGAGAGGGGGTGCTAGAGCCCATACTGTGATAGCTGAGACTGAGTCATCTGGACCAAGGTTCGAGAACTCGCGAGATCTCGGTTTTTCAAAATCTCGAGTCGAGATCACATACGCATTCTAAAAGTGCATTTTCTCGGCGAGATCTCGGCGAGATCTCTCCGAGATCTCCGAGTTTCTCGGTTTGACATAGGAAAATGCCCATCTAGGTCCTTTACATGAGTGTCAGATCTCGAGATCTTGCTGGAAATTCTTGGTATACAGACACCTATCTATGCCCGGAATCTATGCCAGGAACCAAGACAGACACTTATTTATGCCTAATACACTTATTTATGCCTAATATCATTTAAGTAACTGCTTTTGTATTTGTATTTCATTTACTTAAGATACTTAAGATATTATTCATAAATAAGAAAATACCCCCCATTTGAATCCAATAAAAATAGTTAAAAAATCAAATTCCAAAAGGAAAAAAAGTCAACTCCCCAGTTCAAGAACAAAAACTGGATTTTCGGTGGTAGGTGCAATTTTCAACTTTCTAATGCTGGGGTTTTTCTCAAATAGAAAAATTCCATAAATCTTATTATGGTAAAACATTGCTAAAAACCAAAAGTGCGGTAAAATATTCATTTGTTTTGATGTCCAAAAAATTATTTCCATTCAAAGCAATTTTGACAGCATTTGCGCACACCGAATTAAGTTTGACCGGTACATAACTCTTTCAATATAAATCAGATTTTAGCAATCTTGGACTTGTTGGAAAGCTTTCAAAACAAAGCTTTCCAACAAGTCCAAGATTGCTAAAATCTGATTTATATTGAAAGAGTTATGTACCGTCAAACTTAATTCGATGAGCAAGAAGGTCACAAAATCCAATATGATAGAAAGTTTGAAAATTGCACCTATCACTAAAATCCAGCTTTTGTTCTGAACCGGATGACTTTTTTCTTTTGGAATTTGATTTTTTAACTATTTTTATTGGATTCAAATAGGGGGGTATTTGCTTATTTATGAATAATATCTTAAGTAAATGCAATATCATTTACTTAAATGATATTAGGCATAAATAAGTGTGTTTGTCCTGTGTCTGTCCTGGTTTCTAGCATAAGTAAGTGTCTGTCCTGCTTTTCTACTAACTGAAACTCCTATTTGGACTTAGTTTTTGCAAAATCTGATAGTGTCATTGTGTTTAAATGGCCTAAAATAGGCTGAATACCAAGTTTCAGACCCAAACTAGGTCTAAAACCCACCGAGATGAGGCTTCGAGTCGAGAAAAAAAAAAGTGCAACAACTCGGCGAGATCTTGACTCGACTCGGTTTTTCAAGGGTCCGAGTTGGCACCGAGACCCGAGTTCTCGAACCTTGATCTGGACTACAGACTGACCCTAATTATCTTTCCAGAGAGGATATTGCAACAATACGTAGGATGATGTCTCGCCTTGGCCACTCCTCTACTACTCCTGCAGAGTCAGATTCTTCTTCAGCCTCCGCCTTACAAGCCTCTACTTTTGCACTCTCCATTGCTCCTTAGGTCATCGACTCTGGTGCCACCGATCACATGACTGGTATGTCTCAGTGTTATGATTCCTATTCTATATGCTCTGGTAGGGATAAGGTTAGAATTGCCGATGGTTCTCGTTCTTCTATTTTTGGTAAGGGTAATAATCGAGTCACTCCTCTTTCTCTTGACTCCGTTCTTCATGTTCCTAATTTTGCCACTAACCTATTATCTGTAAGTCATCTAACCAAATCCTTAAATTGTTGTGACACCTTCTTCCCTTCCTATTGTCTTTTTCAGGATTTAATGACGAAGAGGATCATTGGCAGTGGACGTGAGGAGAGAAGCCTCTACCTTCTTGAGTCTCGGACACCTACTTTGACACCTGTTTTGCCTATTGCTCATTCTTATGTTTGTGGCCAAAGTGACAACGGTACTATGGATTCTGTGATGCTTTGGCATCAACGTTTGGCCCATCTCTCTTTTGCTGTTATGAGAAAACAATTACCAAATTTGTTTATTTCTTTTTCTTCTTTGTATGTGTTTCAGTGTGAACCATGTAATTTTGTTAAACATTGTTGTTCATCTTATCCTTATCATGGTAATAGATCCACTGTTCCATTCAATATTGTTCATTCTGATGTTTGGGGACCTTCTCCCACTACTTCTTTGTCTGGATATCGTTATTTTGTTTCTTTTGTTGATGACTATTCCCTGTCTACTTGGATTTTTTTGATGAAACAAAAGAGTGATAATTATGATGTACTTAATTCAGTACTCACATTCAAATCATTCGTTCTGATAAGGGGGTGAGTACATGTATGGTGGGCTTTAACAATTTTTTACTGACAATGGAATCATTCATCAAGTTGCTTGTGTTGACACTCCTCAACAGAATGGGTGGCTGAGACAAAAAAACTGTCATTTGTTGGAAGTTACTAGAAGCTTCTTTGGCATACATGTTCCTAAGACTTTTTGGTCCGATGCCCTTCTTAATGCTGCCTTCCTTATCAATCGAATGCCAACTCAACTCCTTGGCTCCAAATCCCCTTTGGAAATCCTTCCACCTCAAGCTTCTGCATTTTCTCTTCCTCCTAAAGTGTTTGGGTGTGTTTGTTATGTTCATGTCAACAAATCAACTCGAACAAAGCTTGACCCCAAAGCACTCAAATGTATTTTCCTTGGCTATTCAGCTTCTACTAAAGGGTATAAATACTACCATCCTTCCTCCTGAAGGTGACTTCTCTCCAAAGATGTCACCTTCTTCGAGTTTGTTCCTTTCTTTCTTCCTCATCAGCATCCTCTTCAGGGGGAGAGCCATGAAAGTGAACAGGCTGCTAATGCCACTCCTTTTCTGTCTCCTTTGCCTACCTCCACCTCCCCATTTCTTCTTGGCATTGGGAAATACAAAGAAGTGGATGTTAGCATTGGTACTCATTCAGGTGTTTATGCTATTGTTGATGCTAGCAAAGAAAAAGAGTTGGTTATGTACAAAAGAGGTAAATGCTTGAAGGGAAAGGGAAAGAAGACCTGCCAAGAGTCCTCTTTGGATCCACATCCTGAGCCTCAACCTCCTCAGTCAGGTAACACTACTTCCTCTCCTTCCTCTGAGTTAGATCTCCCCATTGCTATTCGAAAGGGGAAAAGAGCTTGTACTAATCTCATAGCCAAGTTTGTTTCCTATGATGCTATTTCTCCTATAGGTATTGCTTTTTCCGCTGCTCTTGCTTCTTCTTCCATTCCCAAAAATGTTATAGAGGCTATGTCTAACCCAATGTGAAAGGAGGCAATGTCTCAGAAAATGATGCCTCTTGACAAGAGTGGTACTTGGACACTTTAAGATCTTCCTAGGGGGAGAGTTCCAGTTGGATGCAGGTGGGTCTATACCATTAAGTACCGATCACAGATTGTACTATGGAAAGATACAAGGCTCAGTTGGTAGCTAAAGGGTACAATCAGGTGTATGGCATTGACTACCAAGAGACATTTGCTCCTGTGGCCAAGCATAACTCAATTAGAGTTCTCCTATCAGTGGCAACCAATAGAGACTGGTCATTGTACCAATTAGATGTGAAGAATGTCTTTCTCCATGGTCACTTAGAAGAAGAAATGTATATGCAACCTCTACCCAGTTTAAGTTTCCCTCAGCAGAAGGGAAAGTGTGTCTTCTAAAAAAAGCACTTTATGGCCTCAAGCAATCTCCCAAGGCCTGGTTTGAGAGATTTAGGCAAGCCATTCTTAGGAATGGGTATTCCTAGAGCCAGGCTGATCAAACTTTGTTTATCCGACGAGGAAATGGTACGGTCACAGCTCTCATTGTTTATGTTGATGACATTGTAGTGACTGGGAATGACAATGTCGAGATAAGTAGATTGAAATCTTACCTGGCCCAACAATTTGAAATTAAAGATCTTGGACTTATAGGCTGGTTCTCATCAAATCAGTTTTGGAGTCATCCAATATTTATTGGTCTAGCATATATGGTCTCCCCCAAACCACTATCAAATCCATGGAATCCCTCTTGGCTTCCTTTCTTTGGAAGGGTACTGAATCTTCAAGATTTCTACATCCTCTAAGTTGGGCTGTTGTTTGCCTCCCTAAGAAGGAAGGTGGCTTGGGTATTAGAATAATCAAAGAAGTAAACTTGGCTGGCATCATCAAGCTCATATGGAAGATTGTTACAAAAAAGAAAAGCATTTGGGTTGACTGGATTTACTCGGGCCTCCTTCGTCAAGACTCCATTTGGACCGCATTGCCCTCTTCAAAATGCTTCTTGGGTTTGGCGAAAGATCCTCGCTACTCGCCACTTGGTGCTACAGGTCATTCGTTCTCAGATTGGCGATGGGCTCTCTTCTTTTCTTTGGCTGGATCTTTGACACCCAAGGGGGATCCTCCTCCATTCTGTTTCCCCTAGAATCATTTATGCCTCGGGCCTCCCTCGGCTCTCTTTGGTGGTTGACATCTTGAATCAGGCCGGCTGGGCTCCTCCCCCTACTTCTGCTCCTTTGCTTAACATTATCTGGAATGACCTCCATTCCATCTCCAGAAGACCTCTGGGAAAGGGGGATTGTATTACTTGGTCGTCTAACAACTCCAGCTCTTTCTCCTCTAAAGCAGCTTGGGATTTCATTCGTCAGAAAGGTTAATTGGTTACTTGGAGGAAGCTTCTTTGGTTCAAGCATCACATTCCCCGCCATTGTTTCACGGCCTAGAGGGTCTTCACCAACTGTCTTTCAACCCAGTCTTTACTTCGCAATCACCAGATCTCAGTCTCTCCCTCATGCTGCCAATATTGGAACAATGTGGAAGACTCTAATCACCTCTTCTTCGACTGTCCTACCTCGGCTGCCATTTGGAAAGGCATTTTGTCCAAGTGCTGGCCGGCCCCTAGAAGAATCCTTCCTTTCTCTCGTGAGTGGATCTGGATTGATATGACATTTGCTGGCTCCTCTATCTGTGACACGGTTGGAAAGATGGCTTTTTGTGCTACTCTCAATCATATTTGGATGGAGCGTAATATCAGGAAATGGACCTCCAACTCTCGGTCTTATCAACAGATTTGGGACTCCATTTCTTTCGAAATTCAAGTGAAATTGTCGTCAACCCCTCCCTCTTCTTGTCCTGACACCCCAAGGAACAGGCTCATTGTTGTATCCTGGGGTCTCCCCTCTGTTTCTTTTGTTGGCCCAGCCTCCTCTTAGTTGTGGCCTTGGATTGCTTGTTTGTTGCTACCTCTAAGGGGCTCTAGTATTCTTGTTCCTCTTAGAAATTTAATTCTTTTATTCACCCCAAAAAAAAAAAAAAAAAAAAGATCTTGGACTTCTGAAGTACTTCTTGGGTATTGAAGTATCAAGACCAAAGATGCTAGAGAAAGTTTGTCTTGGATCTATGGAAAGAAACAGGAATGTTGGGGTGTAAACCAGCAAACTCCCCAATTGATCCAAGCTTGGAGACAAGTGTGGTTCTCTTATGGAAGCAGGTAAGTACCCGAGACTAGTTGGGAAAATGATTTATCTCTCATTGACTCGGCCAGACATAACTTATGCAGTTACAGTGGTCAGCCAGTTCATGCATGCTCCCAAGAGTAGGCACTTGGATGTTGTTTATCACATCATTAGATACTTGAAATCTTCCCCAAGAAAAGGTCTTCTATATGCTAGGCATAATCATTAGAGGATAGGGGGTTACACTAATGCTGATTGGGCTGGTTCAGTTTCTGACAGACGATCTACATCTGGTAACTGTACCTTTATAGGTGGTAATTTGGTTACATAGAGGAGTAAAAAACAACCAGCTGTAGCTAGATTCAGCGCTGAGGAATAATTTAGAGCCATGGCTCATGGGGTGTGTGAACTCATTTAGCTGAGGTGGTTGATTCAAGAGTTGGGATTTGACATCAAGGGACCTATGTGGCTTTATTGTGATAACAAGGCTGCTATAAGTATTGCTCATAATCCCGTGCAACACGACCGAACGAAGCACATTGAGGTTGATAGGAACTTCATCAAAGAAAAGTTGGATTCTGCCATTGTGGTTACATTTGTGCTCCCTTTGTGAAGACAGGTGATCAAGTGGCAGATATCTTTACCAAGGGTCTCATCCCTAACCAGTTCAGTACCCTCTTATGCAAGCCGGGAATGCAGGACATTTATTCTCCAGCTTGAGGGGGAGTGTTAGAGTTTTTGTTATAAGAGGTATATTCGTAACTAGCTTGTTACAAGTAAGATTAAGTTGTATTTTTCATCTTTTGTTCTTATTTCCTTTTACCTCCTCAGGGAGTCATATGTAATTTCAAGAATCTCCTCAAAGTTTATGGCAAAACAAGTAAATATTTGAAGTCTCACGAGAAATTGCAGAATGGTAATTAATTGAAAGTCTAATGGAATGACAATATTTTAGTTTTTAGTAACTTAACTTGAAAAAAGACAGAATATGGGTGTGAGTAACGAATGGTCAAGGGACGAACTGGGAAATAAAACAAATCTGAGAAGTAAAGGAGATGATGGTAAAAGGGAGGGTATTAAGGGAAACTAAAATGCACAAGAGGGGAAATCGAATTGCAGCCTCTGGAACCATCTCAAACAGTTCGAAATCTCCAGATTTCGTGTCGCCTAGGTCTCTGGAACGATCCAAATCACCACAGCTCTAGAAATCAAGTGGTCTTTGGACTACATATTTCTGAAATTGAAATCAGCGGTAACTGCAGGCTTAGTTTCGGTTCTAGTAGGTTACAGATGTTGCTAGAAATTGGGTTTCTAATATCGAACGAACGGATTAAGAGAAAGAGTAAGGGACGAAGAGAGAGGAGATGATAATTGCGCACTCAGCTCTTGGCAGCAACATGGTAAACCTTTTCATTCAATTTTCAAATCTCAAATCTGTCCCCAGTTGTTGGGTTACATGCCCTTTTATAAAATAAAATTCCTAATCCTATTGTGAAACTGAAATCAAAACTAAACTCAGTTCTATCTAATCCAAAACATAAGACAAAATCAAATTGGACTCTTACCTTCCTACGATTCTAATAACATTAATAAGATAAGAATGTCGCAATGCGCCAACGAGGTGACTAGGCAAGGCACATGGTACTGTAATGGCCCAAACTGTAGGTGTATTCAAACTACTGCAGTGACCTCTTCTCGAGCTGTAGGTCCAAAACCCCGCACATGAATGTTCTTGAAAAGCTGCTTCTGTGGATAGTTATGTGCTCGAACAAAATCAGCAGAGATGAAATTGGCTTCTGCCCCGGTATCAACAACTGTATGAACATCTGTAGAACCAGTACTGTATAGAACCCTTTTGCCTGAAGAAGGGAGCTTTATCAACAAGTTCATTTGTGAATGATGTGAGGCTGGCAGAGTGAGCTTCAACTTCATCATCATCATAAGTATAGTCATTCTCATCAAAAGGGTAAGGGTATAAGTTTATATCATCAGCATCATCCTTCTCTGTTGGTTGTTTCTCTGCTACATTTATGGGGAGAGTTCTATTGGGACATTTGTTGCCAAAGTGACCCTTTTCACCACAATTATGGCACACAATGTTCTTCACCCAATCATTGCCTTTGTTAGGTTCCGGCTTATTTTCTTCCACTCTGCGGGCTTCAGGCTTCTTTTCTTCGATCTGTGGTGGGGGGTTTACAAGCTGAAGGAGTCTTGAGCATATTCTTCATATAACTATACTTTTCTTCAGTTGTGTTGGCATGAGCTGCAGCCAAATCAACGGACCTGAATTCTATGTTAGCCAACTCTAATCAAATCTCAGTATTTAACCCGTTGATATATCTCAAAACCCGCTGTCGGTCTGTCTCTTGGAGTCGGCACCTGAATTCAATGTTAGCCAACTCTAATCAAATCTCAGTTCTATCTCCTGAACTCTAGAGTGTAGGTATCCACATCCTTGTTTGCCTTGCTGGAAATTGAACAATTTGTGAAACAATTACTTCTCATTATTAGGAGGAACAAATTTCTCGTTCAGAATCTATTTCATGACCTCGCAATTGGTAATGGGTCCAAGTCGCCTAATAAGCCTCGAGTGTAATACATCAACCCACCATGTGTTAAGAATGGTTGTATTGTTTCAGAGGTATATGTGTAAATATCCCCTTGTATTATTTTCTTATTTTTTGTCATTTGTATAAGGCCAAGGGCCTAGGTGTAATTTACTATTCTTTTCAATATAAGCATGTTAGTCTCTAGGTTAGAGACATAACACTTGAACACCAAAACCGTGGCTGCTCTCTTCTCTTTCTTCAACCTAAAATCTAACATGGTATCAGAGCTGTTTGCTCCTGGAGTTTGAAGGTGATTGAAGATTGTTTGGAAGGTGAAGAACAGTCTCTGTGAAGGAAAATAGCATACCTTCTCAGACCTGTTTCTCTCTTGTCTGCAGTCCAAATACTGAGCAACCAAGTGCTCTAGTTTCGTGCGGAGGTGTTATTTCTTCTCATTGTGTCCTCCCACATCTCTTGGAAGCACCCAAGGAGTAGAAGGAAATCTCGGCCAGGCTGTTCTGCCTCTGTTTTCCGCCAGCTGCAGTGTTTTTTGGCTCTTGTTGCTTCAATAGGTTCTTGTTTGACCAGTTTCTTTGGTCTATTTGAATTGTTTTTTGGTAAGGAACAATACTCATCCTTACTCCATGGTTGTTTGATCAGTTTTTAGGGATTTAAAGGCCTATTTTCAGGCTATGTATCTCTGTTTTTCCTGGTTTTCTATTGCTGTATTTGTGGGACTGTTGTTGTGGTTGAGATATTTGTTATTTGGGCCTATCAAGTGTTTGATTAAAGGTCAAAATGGGTGACAAAGATGCTGTAACACCCCTGCCTCTTGTAGACACAGCCCAAACAGCCCCATTTCTTCCTTCCTCCTTTGAGAGTCCCAATATCCAACTCCTTATTGCCAAACTTGAGAACCACAACTATTTGGATTGGTCCCGGTCCATGAAATTGATTCTCCGGTGTAGGGGAAAGATGGGTTACATCAATGGTAGTATACAGGCCCCTCTTCCGACTGAGCAAGGGTATCCCAAGTGGGACTCTGAGAATTCCCTGGTGATGGCCTGGCTTCTTTTCTCCATGAAGCCTGAGATTGGAAGAAGATTTATGGGCAAGGAGACTGCCAAGGACATTTGGGATAGTGTGGCCCGTATTTTTGATCGGGTTGGGGACTCTACTAAGGTGTACCAACTTCTCCAACAGATTGTCAGCTTGCGCCAGGGTGAGAGAAGTATCTCTGAATACTATAGCCTTGTTGTGGGCCTGTGGGAAGAGTATGACCATTATAGAGATCTCCAGTTATGCCCTACTGATGAGGTCAAGGTGCATCGGTTGTTTGAGCGAGAGAGGGTCTTATTTCTTCTTGGAGGTCTTAATGCTGATTTTGAGCCTCTTAGGGTGCAAATCCTTGGCCGTCCAAGTCTTCCCTCACTAGAGGAGGTGTGTGGATATCTACAGAGTGAGGAGACCTGTAGGGGTGCCATGGGGACTGCCCCCACTGTTGAGCACTCTGCACTTGTTTCTTCCATCCCTCAGGACTCCACCAAGGGGGCCGATAAGGGGGTTGCTAAGGGAGTTGTGAAGGGTCGATTCCTATGTGACCATTGTGGCAAGAATGGGCATACTAAGGATTTTGCTGGGATCTCCATGGGAAGCCCCCTGCTGGTTCATCTGGAGGGCGAGGACAGCGGAAGAAAGGGCCTAAGGCTCATGTTGGAGTTGTTGAATCTGATGAATCCTCTCTTTCCAAGGAGGACATTGCTGCATTTCGCCGGATTGTGGCTCATTTGGATGGTTCCACTGCCACTTCCTCAGGTTCCTCTGCCACCGGTTCTTCCACTGCATTGCAGGCTTCCTCCTCCGGCCTCACCTCTTGGGTCATTGACTCAGGTGCCACAGATCATATGACTGGTAGGTCACACCTATATAATTCCTATTCTGTTTGTTCTGGGAAAGATAAGGTAAAAATTGTTGATGGTACCTTCTCTTCTATTTCTGGTAAGGGAGATATCCATGTTGCACCTTTTTTACCCTTGAAGTCTGTTTTTCATGTTCCCAACTTTGCCACTAACCTTCTTTCTGTTAGTCAATTGACTAGATCTTTAAACTGCTTTGTCACCTTCTTTCCTACCCATTGTCTTTTTCAGGATTTGGTGACGAAGAGGGTGATTGGCAGTGGTCGTGAAGCTAATGGCTTGTATGTTTTGGAGACTGGTACTTCCCTGCTGCAAGCTCAGTCCTATGTTTGTGGGCAAGACGGTGGACGAACTCAGGAGGATATTCTGCTATGGCACCGTCGCTTGGAGCACCCCTCCTTTTCTGTTATGAGGAAACAGTTGCCACATTTGTTTACTTCTTTTCCTGTCTCGCATGTTTTTCATTGTGAACCTTGTCTATTTGCCAAAAGTTGTAAAACAGTTTATGCATCTAATGGTAATAGATCTACTGCACCTTTTCATCTTATCCATAGTGATGTTTGGGGGCCCTCCCCTGTTACTTCTTTTCGTAACTTCCGCTACTTTGTTTCTTTTATTGATGACTTTTCTCGGGTTACTTGGGTTTTTCTTTTGAACATAAGAGTGATGTCCATGTTGCATTTACAAACTTTTATGAGTTAGTGTATACCCAATTTCAAACTCGGATCCAAATTGTCCGCTCAGACAAAGGTGGGGAGTATATGTATAGTGGTTTGGAAACCTTTTTTTCTGACCATGGCATTATTCATCAGGTGGCTTGTGTTGACCCTCAATAAAATGGGGTGGTTGAAAGAAAAAATCGTCATCTCCTTGAAGTAGCTAGATCACTTTGGTTTACCATGCATGTTCCAAAAACTTTTTGGTCTGATGCTTTACTCACTGCTGTCTTTCTTATTAATCACATGCCTTTTAGTGTCTTGAACTTCCAGGTTCCTCTTGATCTCTTGCCTTCAAGGTCCTCTTCTTTTTCTCTCCCTCCAAGGGTGTTTGGGTGTATTTGCTATGTCCATATTAGCAAATCTGCCCGCACTAAATTGGATCCTAAGGCCCTGAAGTGCATCTTTCTTGGGTATTCCTCCACCTCAAAGGGGTATAAATGCTATCACCCTCCTACCCGTCGGTGGCTCCTCTCCAAGGATGTTTATTTCTTTGAAAACATTCCGTATTTTCAGTCCCCTCTTCAGGGAGAGTGTGGTGGTGGTGTTGAAGGTAAAGAGGTTCCCGAGTTTGTGTCATTTCCTCTCTCCTCTCTTGTTCCTATTTCTCCTTTTCAGCTTGACAAAGGGAAGAAAAATTCTGTGGATATTGTTGTTGAGGGGGAGCTTCCTGTTGAGGGGGAGCTTCCTAGTGCACAGGAAAACAGAGAACAGGGGGAGTTATTGGTGTATACGAAGGATAGGAGAAATCCTGCTTCATGACTTCCTATAAAGAAGACCTGCCAAAATCCTTCTTCGTCTCCTCATCCTGGGCCTTCATCAGTTGAGACAGGTATACCTTCCTCTAATTCTCCATTCTCAGACTTAGATCTTCCTATTGCTCACCGAAAGGGAACTCGGGCATGCACCAATCCTATTGCCAAGTTTGTTTCCTATGATTCTATCTCCCTTACAGGTAAAACCGTTAATGTGGCTATCTCATCCATCTCTATTCCCAAGAATGTAACAGAGGCTATGGCAGATCCAAAATGGAGAGAAGCAATGAACACAGAGATGTTGGCTCTTGAGAAGAATCACACTTGGGATCTTGTTGAACTCCCTAAAGGGAGAATCCCGGTTGGGTGCAGATGGGTATTCACAGTCAAGTTCAAGTCTGATGGTACTGTGGAAAGGTATAAGGCAAGACTTGTCGCCAAGGGGTATACACAAGTGTATGGCATTGACTATCAGGAAACCTTTGCTCCAGTGGCCAAGCATAACTCCATCCGTGTACTTCTCTCAATGGCTGCAAATCTTGATTGGCCATTGTACCAACTTGATGTGAAGAATGCATTCTTACATGGTGACCTAGAAGAAGAAGTATATATGTACTCTCCTCCTGGGTTCAAGCATCCTGGTGATAATGGGAAAGTGTGTCGACTTAGGAAGGCTCTCTATGGACTCAAACAGTCTCCTAAGGCTTGGTTTGAGAGGTTCAGACAAGCCCTCCTACAGAATGGCTACACTCAAAGTCAAGCTGACCACACATTGTTTATACAGAGGAAGGGCAGCACTATTACAGCTCTCATTGTTTATGTTGATGAGATTGTGGTCACGGGAAACAATGAAGCTGAAATCTCAAAGCTTAAGCTTTATTTGGCTCGGCAGTTTGAGATCAAAGATCTTGGTCTATTGAAGTATTTTCTGGGGATTGAAGTTTCAAGATCTAAGCAAGGGATCAATGTTTGCCAAAGGAAGTTTGTTCTTGATCTACTTAAGGAGACAGGCTACTTAGGATGCAAACCAATCTCCTCCCCTATTGAGCAAAACCACAAACTAGGGGAAGATTGTGGTGAACCTTTGGTGGATGCTGAAAAGTATCAGAGGCTAGTAGGTAAACTTATCTACCTTTCACTCACCCGACCTGACATCACCTATGCTGTTGGAGTAGTGAGTCAGTTTATGCATGCACCCAAAGATGGGACATCTTGATGCAGTTTATAGGATCCTCAGGTATTTGAAGTCATGCCTTGAAAAGGACTTCTCTTCTCTAGGAATGGTCACTTTGAAGTCATGCCCTAGAAAAGGTCTTCTCTTCTCTAGGAATGGTCACTTGAGAATTGAAGTATATACAGATGCTGATTGGGCTGGGTCTATCTCTGATAGGAGATCCACATCTGGATCTTGTACCTTTGTTGGAGGCAATTTGGTCACCTGGAGGAGTAAGAAACAACCGGTGGTAGCGGTCAAGTCTTGAAGCGAGTTTAAAGCCATGGCTCATGGTGTGTGTGAAGTCTTATGGTTGAAGAAGCTTGTCCAAGAATTGGGGTTTGAGACAACTGAACCTATGAGTCTATATTGCGACAACAATGCAGCCATCAGTACTGCTCACAACCCAGTTCAACATGATAGGACAAAGCATGTTGAGGTTGACAGACACTTTATTAAGGAGAAAATAGACTCTAAGGCTATTTGTACTTCCTTTGTGAAGACGAATGAACAAGTGGCTGATAACTTCCCCAAAGGACTTGGCTCCAATCACTTTAGTTTTATGTTAGACAAGCTGGGTTTGTATGACATATACCACCCAGCTTGAGGGGGAGTGTTAAGAATGGTTGTATTGTATCAGGGGTATATGTGTAAATATCCCCTTGTATTATTTTCTTATTTTTTATCATTTGTATAAGGCCAAGGGCCTAGGTGTAATTTACTATTCTTTTCAATATAAGCATGTTAGTCTCTAGGTTAGAGACATAACACTTGAACACCAAAACCGTGGCTGCTCTCTTCTCTTTCTTCTCTTCTCCTTCTTCAACCTAAAATCTAACACCATGAACATGCATACCCCTTAAATTTGGTGAGGATAAGTTCACACTTTTTCTCGTCCGGAAAGGATTTATAAGCAAAGATCCTTTCAACCTTGGTAAGCCAATCAAGAAATTCCTCTGGCCCCTTCTCACCACTGAAATCTGGAACCTCAACTTTGATGCCATAGTCCCTATCAGAAAATTGTCAATGATGTTCTAGGGTATAAGTGGATCAGGTTGTCTTTGAGATGTACCTTCAATTTATAAGGTATGAAACTGAGGAGTGGTGCAGACGTTCCTACTTCAACTTGTTTGTGGATTCTCCTCATAAAAGCAAACATCTCTTCCATAAAATTGTCAAGTTTAGCCTCATTCCTTTCAAATCTGGCCTCAAGCTTGGCTTCACCTCTCTCAATTCTAGCCTCACGTCTGGCCTCACTCTTCTGTTGATTCTCAGCCAATTCCCGATATAATTTGTGCAACTCAGTGTTTGTGATGTGACCACCTACCATAGTTAGTAACTGCCAAAAATTTGGCTCTGATACCAATTTGGTGCAGACCTAGGTTCAAAATAACCCTTATTGGGTTGCTTGTGGACCCACCCAAGCAAAGGAGCACTCAAATTCAAAGTTGATGGCAAAATAGTAAATATTAAAAGTCCCACAAGAGAAATGGCAGAATTGTAATAAATGGAAAGTTAAATGGAATGGCAATATTGTAGTTTTTAGTAACTTACCATTCGTTACTCACACCCATAAATGGCATTATGTGTTTTGTCTGCACACACAGAGTATGGGAGGAAGAGAGAGGAGCAGATAATTTGCACTCAGCTCTTGGCAACAACACGGTAAACCTTTTCATTCAATTTTCAAATCTCAAATCTGTCCCAAGTTGTTGGGTTACATGCCCTTTTAGAAAATAAAATTCTTAATCCTATTGTGAAACTGAAATCAGAACTAAACTTTAACTCTATCTAATCCAAAACAGAAGATTGTAAACAATAATGGATTAGAAGAAGAGAAGAGAAAGAAGAAGCCGATGGACTGTAATCCTTTGGGGAGAACAATCGAATGAATTGTTCTCCCCTCTTCACCAATATTATTAATAATAGGGTAGAGCTAACACACAAGAGAAATTCCCAAACTGCCCCTGACTAACAACTCTCATCTCTAGTTACTATTCACGTAAACAGTGTATGGTACTGTTCACGTGAACAGTACCCAAAACACATTAACACTCCCCCTCAAGCTGGAGCATAGATGTTAATCATGCCCAGCTTGTTACAAATGTAATCAATTCTCCCAATCCCAAAAGACTTAGTAAAAACATCAGCTAGTTGCTCTCCTGTATGAACATGTTGAGGGGGCAATTAGACCTTCTTGTAGTTTTTCTCGAACAAAATGACAGTCAACCTCTCTGTGTTTTGTTCTTTCATGGAACACAAGGTTGGAAGCAATGTGGATAGTAGCTTGATTATCACACCACAACTGTATAGGTGTCTTGTCCACAAACTTCAACTAAGCCAACAACTGCTTCATCCACATCAACTCACAAATAACCTGGGCCATAGCCCGATACCCCGATTCTGCACTAGATCTGGCTACCACTGGCTGTTGCTTACTCTTCCAAGACACCAGATTTCCTCCTACAAAGACACAATACCCAGTAGTAGATCTCCTATCCACAGGGGAACTAGCCCAATCAGCATAACAAAATCCCTCAACACGCCCATGACCATGGTTAGTATAGAGTAGACCACAGCCTGGGGCCATCTTAAGGTATCTCAAAATCCGAATCACAGCATCCCAATGTGATGTCCTGGGAGAGGACAGAAACTGACTCACTACACTGACTGGAAAGGCAATGTCCGGTCGAGTCACAGTGAGAGAGTTTAATTTACCAACAAGTCTTCGATATTTTTCCGGATCATCAAGAGCATCACCACTGTCACCTATTAACTTCAAATTCTGATCCATTGTAGTATCCAAAGGTTTAGACCCAAGCATACTTGTTTCTGTAAGCAGGTCAAGAACATATTTTCTTTGGGAAAAAGAAATACCTTTGCTAGACTGAGCAACCTCAACTCCAAGAAAATACTTCAACCTACCAAGATCCTTGGTCTGAAACTTATGCTGCAAGTGTATTTTCAGCTGCTTAATACCTTCAGCATCATCAACAGTGATGACTATATCATCAACATATACTACCAAAAATATCCTGCCACCCTTGCTATGTCGGTAGAACACCGAATGATCACTACCACACCGAATCAGCCCAAACTCAAAAACCACATCAGAAAACTTCACAAACCAGGCTCTAGGAGATTGCTTCAAACCATACAATGATTTCTTGAGTTTGCAAACCAGACTAGACTCCCCCTGAGCAACAAACCCCGGAGGTTGCTCCATATAAACCTCCTCATGGAGATCACCATAAGGAAACGCATTCTTCACATCCAACTGAAAAGGAGGCCAGTGATGTGAAGCCGTAAGAGAAATCAAGAGACAAATGGAGGCAAGCTTGGCAACCGGTGAAAAAGTATCAAGATAGTCAATCCCATAAACTTGGGTATAACCCTTTGCAACCAACCATGCCTTCAAATGAGCCAAGGAGCCATCCGGATTCACCTTCACAACATATACCCACCGACAACCAACGGCCTTTGCACCTGCAGGTAAAGACACCAAATCCCAAGTGTGATTTTCAGCCAAAGCTGACAATTCCTCCTCCATAGCTATCTGTTAGAATATATGGGCCAGAATACCATAGAGGTATTCTGGACCTTTCCCACTTATATTTTTCCCTTTCTTTTTCCTGGTTCATATTATGTCGGCTATGTAAGGGCATATATGTCCATGTAATTCTGGTTCTATTATTATAAATAAAGGGCTTAGGGAATCATATCGATTCACTTAAGCATTATTCTCAAAGCTGTTTTGTTAACATGGCATTAGAGCCACGATTTCTCTGACCTGTTTTCAAAACCCCCACCCTCCCATTGTTTTTCCTTCTCTTTCCCTTCTCTCGATTTTTTTTTTCTCCCCTTTCTCCTTGCTTCTTCTCCCTCTCTAAGGGCAGCACTGCAGAGGTGATCAGATGATCTAGTTGCTGCCCTATTCCCACCTCTTTTTTCCTTTTTCAATGTACTAAATATTCTGCTCGATAGCTGGTGGTTCTCTCTTACGATATTTGGAGTTTCCAGATTTTGAAGATCAGGCCACGATAATTATTGGGACTGATTCTCCCTCTATTGGAGACTCTTTTGCGACATTGAATTGCTGCTATCAAGTCTACCACAGGTGCTGAAGACCCCTTCTCCCAATCGATCGCTTACTTTCAAGGCTCTTGGACAGATTCCCTCAGGCTTCTATAGCAACAATTTTTTTTTGGTTCCACTCCCCACACCGATCTCTATTTTTGACACCATCGATCTTGGGGAAGGCTCTTCTATTGCTGCTGCTTTTTTGGGAGGTGTGTTTCCCATCACAGAGGGGCACTCGGCTGCCCTAGGCTTGGCTTCTTTGTTGGGTTTATCTACCCAACAGCCCTTCTCTGCACTATGGGTGACTCCACTGCTACTTCAACTGCCACTTCTGATCAAGGTAGCCATGACAAATCAGACTATCGTGATCTTCATCCTAATCCTATCAAGTTAGATGGCAGCAACTATCTGTTGTGGTCTCGATTTGCCTCTTTTGCTATTGCTGGACGTGGCCTCACTGGCCATATTGATGGCACTATACCTATGCCGACTGCCCCTGGTGCTGCTTAGACTAGATGGCTTGCCAACAATGGTATTCTTATGTCCTATTTGGTTGGCTCTATGAATTCAGACCTTGCACAGGGATTTCTCCTCCTTGATACAGCTTCTCAGATTTGGTCAGCATGTAAGGAGACATATGGGCAGCTTGACAATGATGCTCAGGTTTATAAACTTCGCAAGAAGGTCCTTCATACTACTCAAGGGGAATTAACTGTCTCTAAATATTATGCTACTCTCCGCAGCCTTTGGCAGCAATTGGACCATTTTTCAAATTATCACCCTAATACAGCTGCCAACATAGCTGCCTATAAAAAACATGTTGACAAAATCAGGGTTTATGACTTCTTGGCCGGGTTAAATGTTGAGTATGACCAGATTCGTGTTCAGGTGTTGGGCCATTCTCCTTTTCCCACACTTGAACAGTCCTATGCCTTGGTCTCTTCAGAAGAAAACCGCAGGGCTGCTATGTTACATCCTCCTGTTTTGGACAGATCTGCTCTCCAGACTGCTGCCCAAGCTCCTGCTGCACCTGTTGGTACTTTATCTGTTGGTGGTTCTACTCCAAACCCTGTTACTTGTGACCATTGTCACAAGCCTTATCACACCAAGGACAAGTGTTGGAAGCTACATGGGAAACCAGCTGACTTTGAAGCCAAACGGATTGCCAAGAAGAAGCCGAAAGGCAAAGCAAACCAATCGGAAACTATTCCTACAGCCCCGGCTACAGACATTGGCCTATCCCAGGAAGATCTACAGGCCTTCCTACGTGTACTAAGGTCTTCTGCTGCTGCTGCCTCTACTACTTCCACTGCTACTGCCAATTCCTCTGCCCCTTCAGGTTCAAAAATTTGCCCGGTCAGGTATCCCATTTAGTGGCCATTGTGCTTCTGTAGCTTCCCATCCCTGGATCAGTGATTTCGGGGCTACAGATCACATGACTGGTTCCTCTAGCTTATTTCATAGATATTCTCCCACTTCTAGGAAAGACAAAGTCAAAGTGGCTGATGGTTCCCTTCCTTCCATATCTAGAAAAGGAATCATCAATTGCACTTCCACCCTTCCTTTGTCTTCTGTTTTACTTATTCCTAATTTTACTACTAACCTTCTTTCCATTAGTAGTATTACTCGTGATCTTAACTGCAAGGTAACTTTTTTTCCTTCCCATTGTGTTTTTCAGGATCTGGCATCTGGGAAGACGATTGGATTGGGTAAAGTACACGATGGTCTGTATCTGCTTGATGATGGTCGTCTCTCTCCATCGGTACCTGCTCCACTACATCAGAACTCCTTGCTCTCTTCTGAACTTTACCAATGACACTCTAGATTAGGTCACCCTCCATTAGGAATTTTTGCCCATTTGTTTCCATCTTTGGTCACCAAATGTAATAAGGATAACTTTATTTATGAGGCTTATATTCTGGCCAAACAGACACGTTCAACTTATTCTTTATCAAATAAAAGAAGTTCTTCTTGTTTTCATTTGGTGCATTCGGATGTTTGGGGACCTAGTCGTAAAACCTCTATTTCTGGCCATCGTTGGTTTGCCTCATTTATTGATTGTCATTCTCGAAATACTTGGGTTTATCTTCTTCACACTAAAATCAGGTTTTTTCATATTTTCAGCATTTTCATAAAATGATCCAGACCCAGTTCCAGGCTACTCTCAAGGTTTTACGGAGTGATAATGGAACTAAGTATAAGGAATCTCAATTCCAAGAGTACCTTGCTGATCATGGGATTATACATCAGACTAGTTGTGTTGATACCCTGGCCCAAAATGGTGTGGCTAAAAGAAAGAACCGCTACTTATTAGAAGTGGCAAGAGCATTAATGTTTGCTCGGCATGTTCCATCCCAATATTGGGGTGATGCTGTCCTTACTGCAACTTACTTTATTAATAGCTTACCTTCACGGGTTCTTGATTTCCGTAGCCCATCTGATATTTTACTTGGAGATTCCTCCTCTATGGTACTTCCCAAGGTATTTGGCTGTGTCTGTTGTGCTAGGGATACTAAATCCCCTGGCAAGCTTGAACTCCGTGGGTTACGGTGCATTTTTTTAGGTTATTCTCCAACCCAGAAAGGTTACAAGTGTTACCACCCTCCTTCCCGTCGTACTATGATCAATATGGATGTGGTTTTTCATGAAAACCTTTCCTATTATTCTTCTCCACCTCTTCAGGGGGAGAGTTCCAGTGAAGATGTGGTTCCCGCTCTTGAGTTTCCCCTCCCTTCATCACCTATTGTTACTGCCCAACCTTCCCCGACTGATGACCAGCCTCCCTTGGCTACTGTCCAGCCTCCCTTGGCTGCTGTCCAGCCTCCCGTGGCTGCAGTCCAGCCTCCCGCGGCTGCTGTCCAGCCTTCTTTGACTGCTGTCCCTTCACCCGAGGGGAATCCAATACAAGGGGAGATCATGGAAACAAGTGGTGGTAATGTTCCTATTTAGGGGGAGCTGACTCCAGTACAGAGGACCATTAGTAGGTTTCAGAAGGCCATTGACAATTCCAACATTCTCACTTATAACCGGAAATGTTCTAGCAAAGGGCAGCTTCAGTCCACCGTAGCACCGATACCCATCCAGTTGCCGACTCAGGATCCAGATCCTCCTTCTCCTGGTGAGCCTTCCTCTTCTGATCTACCCATTACTCATCGCAAAGGTACTAGGACCTGCACTTTACATCCCATTTCTCGTTTTGTTTCTTATAGTTCTCTTTCTCCTTCTTTTCGTACCTTTGTTTCTTCCTTTTCTTCTGTTTCCATTCCTAAAAATTGACAGGAAGCATCTATAGATGGAAAGTGGAAGGTAGCAATGTTGGAAGAAATGAGCGCATTAAACAAAAATAATACGTGGGATCTTGTAGCTCTTCCTCCAGAGAAAAAACCAGTGGGATGTAAATGGGTGTTTGTGGTCAAGCAGAAGGCAGATGGTACAGTGGATCGGTACAAGGCACGTCTGGTTGTTAAAGGTTTCACTCAGACATATGGCATTGACTACCAGGAGACTTTCGCACCAGTAGCAAAACTCAATACTGTAAGGGTATTGCTATCCTGTGCCATGAACCTTGGATGGGATCTTCAGCAGTTGGATGTGAAGAATGCCTTCCTCCATGGTGAACTGAAGGAAGAAGTATATATGGACATTCCTCCAGGTTTTTCAAGTCCTGCTACCAAGCGTAAGGTGTGTAAACTGAAGCGTGCCCTCTATGGCTTGAAGCAATCACCTAGAGCTTGGTTCAGTAGATTTCACAAGGCTATGCTTTCAGTGGGATACCAGCAAAGCAATGCTGATCATACCTTGTTCATCAAACGAGTGGGTGATAAGGTAACTCTCTTCATAGTCTATGTTGATGATATTGTAGTAACCGGCAATGATGGTGATAAGATAAAAAAGTTGAAGCTATTTCTTGGTCGTGAGTTTGAAAGCAAAGATCTGGGGACTCTAAAATATTTTTTAGGGATAGAGGTTGCTCGCTTTTCAAAGGGCATTTTTCTGTCTCAAAGAAAGTATGTCCTGGATCTACTGTCTGAAACAGGGCTGCTAGGGTGTCATCCTTCAGACACTCCCATAGAAGCTACGACAAGACTCAAGGAGAAAGAAGGCACACCAGTTGACAAAAGTCGTTATCAGAGATTGGTGGGCAAACTTATCTACCTCTCTCACACTCGACCAGACATTGCCATTGCAGTTAATATGGTCAGCCAATTTATGCATGACCCTTATTCCTCTCATATGGAGGTAGTCCTCCGTATTTTACGCTATTTGAAGTCTGCTCTGGGACAAGGAATACTTTTATCTCCCAATGGTCATCTGAAGGTTGAAGCGTACACTGATGCAGATTGGGCTGGTTCAAGTGGTAGGAAATCCATCTCTGGATATTGCTCTTTTGTAGGTAGGAACCTTGTCACCAAGCGTAGTAAAAAACAGAATGTGGTGGCGAGATCCAGTGCTGAGGCAAAATTCCGTGCGATGGCTCATAGTATCTGTGAATTGTTATGGCTTAAGGGGTTGTTGCAAGACATTGGGGTTGCTGTCCAACTTCCAATGCTGTTATATTGTGACAATAAGGCTGCCATTAGCATTACTCATAATCCTGTCCAGCATGACCGAACTAACCATATGGAGGTGGACAGACATTTCATCAAGGAGAAACTTGAAGCTGGACTAATCTGTGTTCCCTATGTGAAGTCTACTGATCAGCTGGCTGATGTGTTCACGAAGGGGCTGAGTAGCAAAGTATTTCATCCTTTTCTAGCCAAGTTGGGCATGTGTGACATTTTTGCACCAACTTGAGGGGGAGTGTTAGAATATATGGGCCAGAATATTGTAGGGGTATTCTGGACCTTTCCCACTTATGTTTTTCCCTTTCTTTTTCCTAGTTCATATTATGTCGGCTATGTAAGGGCAATTATGTCCATATAATTCTGATTCTATTATTATAAATAAAGGGCTTAGGGAATCATATCGATTCACTTAAGCATTATTCTCAAAGCTGTTTTGTTAACACTATCCTCCAGCCAAAATGGGATAATGCCTCTGTAACAAACTTAGGAGTAGGATAAGACTCAATAGTAGAAAGACAAGAAGAGAAGTTAGTAGACAAACCAACATAAGACACAAAATGAGACAAAGGATGTTGAGTACAGCTACGAACACCCTTATGATGGACAATAGGAATATCCAAATCTGAAATAGGAATACTTAACTGAGGGGCTGAATTTGTAGACAAAGCAGGTGCCGGAGGAGCAGCAGAGGTCGGGGGTGCTACATCAACATGAGGTCGACGAACAAAAGTGAACTGAACCGGAGGAGGTGCTGGCCGAACAGGTGGAGGTGGAGGTGGAGGTGGAGGTGGGGGAGGAGGTGGGGGAAGAGGTGATGGAAGTCATGGAACCACAGTCGGTGGAACCTGTGAAATAGAGCACTGAACCACATACAAAGTGTTGAAATAGGCTGCTTACTACTTACCCGATTGGGGTAAGCAGTCCTAGTTCCACTAGGATTGGTCCTACCTGTCCTAGCTTACTAGGATTAGTCCTAGTCGAGTTAGGGTGGTTAGTCCCACTTTATTTATGTTTCTTTTTCTTTATTTTTTAGTTCCTTTTATTGTTTTTCCCCAGCCGAGTCCTAGTTTGGGATTCCTAGTTGTATTAGGAATTCCTAGTAGGACTAGGACTGAGTTAAGTTTCTATTTTCAGTTGTAATTCTGTTCTCTATATAAACAGGGCCTGAATGATCGAATTAATCATTCAAGCATTCTCTACATCTCTCTTTTAACATGGTATCAGAGCTAGTCTCTCAGATCTAGCCTGGTTCCTAGCCCACCACCCTCCTTCCATTATCACTCGATCTCCATCTTCCCCCCCCCCCCACTCAACTCTCTTCACTTTTTCTGGTTTTTTCTCCACTTAGGGCAGATCTAATGAGGTGATTTGTAGATGCTGCCCTAATTTTTCACCTCAACAATTGATGATTTAAGAAGTTCTTTGATTGATAGCTGCTGCCCACACTTCTGCAATTTTTTTTTGGAGTTCTCCCTTATTGAAGATCAGATTATCTTACAATTACAGGCTGGTTTTCTTGGGATCCAACACTGCAGGTTTTTCTGGACAGCTGCTGTCTCTGTTTCTCTTCCTACCATTGAGGCATATATCCATATCACTCTCCAGGTTTTTTTGGAACAAATATTCAAGACCTGCTGCTTCTCAATCTGGTTTATTTCTCCTCTCTGCGTGGGCAGTGTGTTGCACAGATCTGCATCAACTTTGAAGACAGATTCTGCAATTTTTTTTTACGACTTGAAGACCCCTGAATCTCAATCGACTTCTCTTCTAGGGTTTCCTCAAAACCCTAACTATCGATTTTTATTTAGGGCTGGTTCTTGTTACTACAGAAGGGACTCATCTTTCAGTTTTTATACTGTTTTGTCTGCAATATGGGGGACTCAGATGTAACCACGGCCAACTCTGGAGTTGATTCTCAGCCGTGGACAGAATTTCTCCCTTGTGCTGCAGCTATTAAACTTGAGGGATCAAATTACCTCATCTGGGCCAGATCTATCTCTTGACTGTGGCTAGTAGGGGACTCACTGGCCATCTTACTGGCACCACCACACAGCCTACTGAAGAAGGTGCTGCCCGTACTAAATGGGCTGCCAATGATGCTATGGTGATGTCCTTTATTACGAATTCTATGACCACTGACCTCTCCAGTCAATATCTACTCCTTGACACTGCTACTCAGATCTGGACTGCTGTCAAGGGAACTTATGGCCGTTCAGGTAATGATGCTCAGGTGTATGACATTAGGAAGACACTCCAACATACCACTCAGCAGGAGCTATCTGTCACTAAATACTATGCTGCCCTCAAGTGTTTATGGCAGCAATTGGATCACTATGCTAGGTTTTCACCTACTACTACTACTAACATCACTGCCTATCATTCCTATGTTGATAAGTTTCGGGTCTATGATTTCCTGGCTGGCCTCAATGATGATTATGATCCTATCCGGGTACAAGTCCTTGGTCGGATTCCTTTCCCCACTTTAGAGGAAACTTTTTCTTATGTTCACAGTGAAGAGACAAGAAGGGCTGCCATGATGATTACTCCCAAAGTTGAGCGATCAGCATTTTTGACTGCTGCCTCCACTCCCGTTACTTCTTTTGACAGTGTTGGTGCTACCACTACTAAAGAGCCTGTGAAATGTGAGCATTGTCACAAACCATATCACACGAAGGCTCAGTGTTGGAAATTACATGGCAAGCCTGCTGATTTTGAGGCCAGGCGAGGACGTGCCAAGTCTAAAAGCAAAGCCAATCACACTGAAAGTGTAGCCCAAACTCCTACTGCTGACATCGGTTTCTCTCAGGAAGAACTCCAGGCTCTCCGTCGTATGTTGAACGCATCCGCTGCCTCTACTACGTCTGCTGCCAATTCAGGTTCCTTCTTTGCCCGTATAGGTATTTCTTTTGCTGGTCATTGTGCATCGGTAGTATCCACTCCATGGATCATAGACTCCGGTGCTACTGATCACATGACAGGTTCTTCTAGCCTTTTTGATACATATTCTCCTGCTTCTGGTAAGGATAAAGTCAAAATTGCTGATGGGTCCCTCTCCTCCATCTCAGGGAAAGGATCCATTGGTTATTCTCCTTCCCTTACCCTGCCATCTGTGTTGCATATTCCCAAATTTACAACTAACCTTCTTTCCATTAGCAGTATCACTAAATCCCTAAATTGTAAAGTGACTTTTTTTCCAACTCACTGTGTTTTTCAGGAGCTGGACTCGGGGAAGACGATTGGATCGGGTAAAGTGCATGGCGGATTGTACCTGCTTGATGGAGATCCTACACCTACTCAGTCTTTACCTTCGGCATCTTTCTCTTCTGAAATACATAAATGGCACTCTAGACTAGGCCATCCCCCCTTAGGAACTTTATCAAATTTATTTCCAGCATTAGTTAAAGATTGTAATAAGGAAGATTTTTTTTGTGAACCTTGTGTCTTGGCTAAACAGACACGTTCAACTTATCCTATTTCTAATAAGAGATCATCTTCCTTATTTCATACTGTTCATACTGATGTATGGGGGCCTAGTAGGAAAGCTTCCCTGACTGGCCATCGGTGGTATGTCACTTTCATTGACTGCTATTCTAGGTTCACTTGGGTATACCTTATGCACACAAAAAATGAAGTTTTTTCTTGCTTTCAGCACTTTCATCAATTAATTAAGACCCAATTTACTGCCACTCTTAAAATTTTGAGGAGTGACAATGGGAAAGAGTATACGGAAGGTCAGTTCCAAAAATACCTTGCTGCCCATGGAATCCTCCATCAGACCAGCTGTGTTGACACTCTAGCCCAAAATGGTGTGGCTGAGAGGAAAAATCGCCACCTCTTGGAGGTGGCTAGAGCTCTTATGTTTGCTCGTAATGTCCCTTCCCTTTATTGGGGAGATGCAGTTCTTACTGCAGCCTATTTAATTAATAGGCTGCCCAGTCGGGTTCTTCTTTCCAAGGCCCCTATTGAGCTATTACTTGGCTCTTCTTCCTTCATAGTCCCACCTAAGGTGTTTGGCTGCGTTTGTTATGCCAGGGATACAAGGTCCCCTGGTAAACTTGACCCACGTAGTCTCCGCTGCATTTTCTTGGGTTACTCTGCTACCCAGAAGGGGTACAGGTGTTATTACCCTCCTTCCCGCCGGACTTTTGTTAGCATGGATGTTGTTTTTCATGAACATGTTTCATATTATGTGCCCCCACCTCTTCAGGGAGAGAGTGTTAGTGAAGATGTGCTGACTATTGACTCTCCACCTCCACTTCAGTCTGTTTACCACGAGTCTGAACCAGTTCGGCCTGTCCCTAGTGCTTCCCCTGACTCAGGGGGAGAGGTTCCTATACAGGGGGAGACTATCTCTATTCAAGAGGAGCAACCTACCCCGGTCCAGACTCCTATCCAAAGGACTATTAGTGAATTTCAGAGGAGGATTGATGACCGTCCTGTGAAGACCTATGGAAGGAAACATAAGCAGGTTCAATCAACTGTTGCTCCAATACCCATCCAATTGCCGAACCCGGATCTAGAACCTGCCTCTCCACCTGGTAATATTCCTTCTCCTGAATTACCTATTGCTCTTCGCAAAGGTGTCAGGACTTGAACACAGCATCCCATATCTCATGTTGTTTCTTATAACTCACTTTCCCCATCCTTTCATGCTTTTGTTTCCTCTCTTTCCTCTGTTCGTATTCCTAACCATTGGCAGGAAGCTCTATCAGACAGAAAGTGGAAGGCAGCTATGATGGAAGAAATGGAGGCCTTGAAGAAAAATAACACATGGGAGCTTGTGGTTCTTCCACCTGGGAAGAAAACCGTTGGATGCAAATGGGTGTTTGTGGTGAAACAGAAGGTTGATGGCACTGTGGATAGGTATAAGGCACGGCTCGTGGCCAAGGGGTTTACTCAGACATACGGCATTGATTACCAGGAAACTTTTACACCTGTTGCAAAGTTGAATACTGTTCGTGTGTTATTATCTTGTGCAGTCAACCTTGGATGGGATTTGCAGCAGCTAGATGTAAAAAATGCCTTCCTAAATGGAGCACTGGATGAGGAGGTGTATATGGACGTCCCACCAGGGTTCTCTTGTGATGAGAAACCAAGGAAAAGTGTGTAAATCAAGCGTGCACTTTATGGGCTGAAGCGATCACCTCGAGCATCGTTTGGCCGGTTCCACAAAGCTATGATTTCTGTGGGCTATAAGCAGAGTAATGCTGATCACACACTCTTCATAAAGAGGACTGGTGAAAAACTTGTTGTTCTTGTAGTCTACGTCGATGATATAGTAGTTACTGGTAATGATGGTGATGAGATCAAACGACTGAAGACCTTCCTTAGACAAGAATTTGAGATTAAAGATCTAGGGAAATTACGATTCTTTCTTGGGATTGAAGTGGCCAGATCTTCTAAAGGCATTTTTCTCTCCCAGAGGAAGTATGTCCTAGACTTATTAGCTGAAACCGGGTTGTTAGGCTGCCATCCTTCAGATACTCCTATGGACCCTACTGTTCGACTCAAGGAGAAAGAAGGGGAGCCTGTGATAAAGGCCGGTACCAAAGACTTGTAGGGAAGTTGATTTATCTCTCACACACTCGTCCCGACATTGCCGTCCGTGAGTACCTGCAAGCCGCTTTATGTATGATCCCTATTCTTCTCATATGGAGGTTGTTCTTCGTATCTTACACTATTTGAAGTCGCTCCTGGAAAAGGAATTCTTTTGTCTATGCATGGTCATCTACGGATGAAGCATACACCGATTCGATTGGGCTGGTTCGCAGATCGCAAGCCTATTCGGTATTGCTCCTTTAGAGGTGGAAATCTTGTCACGTGGCGTAGCAAGAAGCAAAATGTTGTTGTCGTTCTAGGCCAAGCGAGTTTCGAGCTACGGCACAGGTATTTGTGAGTTACTCGGCTTAAAGGATTGTTACAAGATCTTGGTGTTCCTATTCGTCTTCCTATGATGTTGTACTGTGACAACAAGACTGCAATCAGTATAGCACACAATCCTGTACAGCATGATCGTACCAAGCATGTTGAGGTGGATAGGCAATTCATCAAAGAGAAGTTAGAAGATGGGCTGATTTGTATTCCTTTTGTGACATCTGCGGATCAACTTGCTGATATCTTCACCAAGGGATTGTCTGGAAAATTGTTTCATCCCAATTTAGTCCAGTTGGGCATAATCGACATCGTTGCTCCAACTTGAGGGGGAGTGTTGAAATAGGCTGCTTACTGCTTACCCGATTGGGGTAAGCAGTCCTAGTTCCACTAGGATTGGTCCTACCTGTCCTAGCTTACTAGGATTAGTCCTAGTCGAGTTAGGGTGGTTAGTCCCACTTTATTTATGTTTCTTTTTCTTTATTTTTTATTTCCTTTTATTGTTTTTCCCCCAGCCGAGTCCTAGTTTGGGATTCCTAGTTGTATTAGGAATTCCTAGTAGGACTAGGACTGAGTTAAGTTTCTATTTTCAGTTGTAATTTTGTTCTCTATATAAACAGGGCCTGAATGATCGAATTAATCATTCAAGCATTCTCTACATCTCTCTTTTAACACAAAGGTATCTCATCGTTTAACTCAGAAGAAACAAAAGAATCAGCAGTATAGGAGGTGGACTCAAAAAAGGAAACATCGGCAGTGACAAAATATTTTTGAAGAACAGGAGAATAACACCGATTACCTTTTTGAGTCTGTGAATATCCTAAGAAAATACACTTAATGGCTTTGGGATCTAAGTCATCTAACTTGGACAGCCCTAGAAGATGATCATGAATAAAGCAAACACAGCCAAAAACACGAGGTGGTAAAATAAAAAGCGGTTTAGTCGGAAATAAAAGAGAATGAGGAACCCCCCTTGTAACACAGAAGATGGCATACGATTTATAAGAAAACAGGCAGTCAAAACAGCATCAGCCCAAAATATTTTAGGAACCTTCATTTAAAAAAGGATGGAGCGAGTCATCTCCCTTAGATGTCGATTCTTCCGTTCAGCCACACCATTTTGTTGGGGCGTAGCTGGACAGGAAGATTGATGCAACATACCACGGTTAGCCATAAAAGAATTAAAAGGTGTTGAAAAGTACTCAAGTGCATTATCACTATGCAAAACACGAATATTAGTATTGAATTGAGTCTGAATTTCATTAACAAAGGTATGAAAGATGTCAAATAACTCAGAACGATGCTTCATTAAATAAATCCATATGACTCTAGAATAGTCATCAACAAAGGTAAAAAAATATTTAAGGGAAATTTACACATACCACCCCTGAGGTTTGACGAAAGGATATTTTTACCCCCCAGTTTTGGAAAATTCTTGCGTACCCCCCTGAGGTTTGCAAACAGTAACAAATAAGCCCATTCCGTCAGTTCATGACTACCAGTGTTAAAAACATGGGATAAAATGACAAAATTACCCTTACCAAAAAAAAAAAACTGCAACTACTCATCTTCCCCAAAAAAACCTGCAACTCGTTCACCGGCGCCGATGCCATCCCACTCTTCCATTTCTTCGATTTCTTTCTCTTAGGCCTCCGTTATGCTTAAGAGAAATATTGAGCTCTAATTCTTCATCTAGTTGTACTTCAATAATACATCATAAAATGGGGCTTGTGAAATTGCAGAAGCCCTTTTTTTGAAATTGCACCTCACTATAGTCAGGTGCACGCCTTGCTACGTTCGTTGCACTAGTCACTCTCTCTCTCTCTCTCTCTCTCTCTCTCTCTGTAGTTCTCTACCTACCTAGGGTTACATGCTTTCCTTAATTATTATTGTAGGGTTACATGCTTTCTTTAAACGAATGAGCCCAGTGATTTTCGAGGGATGGAAAGAAGAAATCGAAGAAGAGGGTTTCAGATCCTTAAACGAATGCGCCCAGTGATTTTCGAGGGATGGAAGGAAGAAATTGAAGAAGAGGGTTTCAGATCCTTAAACGAATTCGCCCCACCCCCAACTCAAAGCGAAGAAATACAGTTTCCCCTTACTGAGCAGAAAGAAGAAGAATGGGTTGAGTTGCAATCATAGGTGTTCTTCTGGTGGCCTTAATGGTCATGGCAGAAGCCTAAGTGCTCATCGTCACCGAAGAGGGTAACCAATCCCGCATAGGGAGGTGTCGTGAGGAGTTGCGTTGCCACTTGCAGAGGTTTCTCTCTTTTTAAAAGAATAAAAAAAAAATCACTGAAAATCATTGCTTTATTTTGAAATTGGAATCTGAATCCAAGATTTTGTTTTTATTGTTTTCTACGTGAAGTTGCCAGCGATACCTGCAGAGAGGAGGAGGAGGAAGAGGGTGGGTGATGTACAGAAGTGGCCGTGAGTACGAAGAAGAGTCACTAGAAGACTGCTGCAGAGAGCTGAGGCGGGTGGACGACAGGGTGGCAAGGTGCAGGTGTCAGGCCATAGAGAGGGCACTGGACGAGGCGCAAAGGGAAGGGGAAGAGGACGAGGACGAGAAGGGAAATTGTATTTCTTCGTTTTGAGTTGGGATCTTTTGAGTTGCAGGGTTTTTTTTTCTTTGCAAGGGTAATTTTGTCATTTCATCCCATGTTTTTAACACTGTTAGTCATGAACTGACGGAATGGATTTATTTGTTACCGTTTGCAAACCTCAGGGGGGTACGCAGAATTTTCCAAAACTGGGGGGTAAAAATATCCTTTCATCAAACCTCAGGGGTGGTATGTGTAAATTTCCCAATATTTAAATCCCAACTTAGAAGTTACAGGACAAAGTCCCCATACATCAAAATGCACTAAAGAAAAAGGGATCACAGACCGTTTATTGACTCTAGGGGAATAACTCACACAGTGGAGCTTTCCAAACTAACATGACTCACACTCTAAACTAGAAAGAGAACGAACACGACGATCCAACTTCTGTAAACTTTGCAACGATGGATAGCCTAACCAACAATGAACTTGGTGTGGAGACAGAACACTACAGCAAGCAACGGAAGGAGACTTGTCAAGAAGATACAGCCCCCCTTTCTCACGTCCCCTACCAAGCATCTTCTTCGTCGTAAGATCCTGACAAACACAAGAATCAAGAAAGAATATCAAGGAACAATTATAGGCTTTAGTGATTCTACTGACAGAAAGTAAGTTACACGGGAAGTCAGGTAAATGAAGAACAGAAGACAAGGACAAAAAATTAGTGGGACAAATAGTGTCAGTGCTAATGACTTTGGCAAAGGAACCATCAGCCAAGGTAACACTAGATTCGGTAGATTGAAAGGAAGAAAAATTACCTGATACACTAGACATAGGATCAGATGAACCCGAATCAATGATCCAAGAGCGAGAAGAGGAGAAACACACAGGGGCATTACCTGTCTGGGCAAAAGTAGCAGTGGAGGATGTAGAAAGCTGAGATATCGAAAACTGAGTGAACCGAGCATAATCCTCATCTGACAACCTCACCACCTTACCCTCAGAAGATGGAATAGAAGCCTCGGTATTAGTTGCTGAATTGGCATATTGTTGCTGTGGTGGTTTACCATGAAGCTTCCAACAAAAATGTTGGATATGTCCTGGGCGACCACAATGATTACAGGTCTTTACAGGACCAAAAATCTCACCACTCTGACCACCATCATTACCACCACTAGTGCCTCTTCCACCACCACGACCACCAATGCCACCACCGCGGCCCCCACCATGGCCACCATTGCCTCTCCCTTGGCTAGATGCAACAAGAGCTGAACTCTCACCATTACCAGGGGTTGGTTCATGAGAACTATCACGAGAAACACGCAGAACACGAGAAAAACTATTAACAAGGGAGGCAACTCGATCACCTCCAAGAATGGTGGACCGTACGGAGTCATATTCCTGATGCATTTGTTCCACATCAAAACTGATAGGCAGCAGTGCATTTAACTCTTCAAACATCCTCTTATAATCAGCAAAATATCGGGTCAATGGACGACCCTTCCTGTCTGAACGATTGAACTCCTGCGATAGTTCATAAATACGAGACAAATTATTCTGTCCAGAATACAGAATATGCAAATAATCCCACAACTCCTTTAAAGTATCTATGTGAGTCACTAAATCAACGAACTAGGAAGCCATACTGTTCAGCATCTGGCCCAAAATACGCGCATCAACAATTTCCCAAGCTTCATCATCCTCTGGTTTGGCTTTGATAAGATGTTTCTGTTGCCCACAACCAGTTAGAACCACCCAGACAATCTTCCTGCAATGCTGGAAATTACTAACACCCTCCAATTTCTTCTCTATGATAGACTTGAAAGAACCCGAGATAACCTCGGCAACAACCTCCTTCGATTCTCCACTTGTATCAACCATCTCGATCAAATAAAAGAAATGTGCAGCTGCAAACAACGTCCTTCCAAGGAGAAAAATACTGATTTCAAAAAAAAATCAGATCTTCAACAAGTCAAAATCGAGCCTGAACATCAAATCATCAATTGATCCAGGGAAAAAAAAAAGGTCGAACAACATCAATTGAATTCTCTATCAAACAACTTCAATTGATAGCCCTGAATCGATATCAACCACCAAAAAAAGGAGACCTAGTTCTTCTTATATCTTCATGAACTAGTCTCAAACATCCTCCAAAAATCGCAGCATAGGGTGCTTGCTGCCTCCCCTTCAAACAAGACCCACAAAAAACTTCAAACCTGGAAACAAAACTTTAGATCACCACTTCAATGAGAACCAAAAGTGATAGAGTAGGTCCTAGGAAGTTAATCGATTCCTAAGAGCCTAGCTTTGATACCATGTAAACAATAATGGATTAGAAGAAGGGAGAAGAGGGGGAAGAAGAAGAAGCCGATGGGCAGTAATCCTTTGGGGAGAATAATCGAATGAATTGTTCTCCCTCTTCACCAATATTATTAATAATAAGGTAGAGCTAACTCACAAGAGAAATTCCCAAACTGCCCCTGACTAACAACTCTCATCTCTAGTTACTGTTCATGTGAACAGTGTACGATACTATTCACGACACCGTTCACGTGAACAGTACCCAAAGCACATTAACAAAGACAAAATAAAATTGGACTCTTACCTTCGTACGATTCTAATAACATGAATAAAATAAGAAAATTTTAAAAAAAAAATCCCTATTTGATCCATCTTCTAACTGCATCAGAAGACCTATGCGAGGGGCATCAACGTGACTGAATGGTAGAGTAAAAGAGTGAAGAGTCAGTTTGCAGTATCATTCACAGAATATGACCTTGAAGATGTTCAATTTCCACACAATGACACCGTCGTAGTGACAAGGTGAATTACGAACTGTGATGTTCAAAGAATTTTGGTCAACAGTGGAAGCTCTGCAGACATCCTCTTCCTTTCTGCTTACGACCAAATGAAGCTCGGAAAGGACAAGCTCAAGCAGGTCGACTACCCCCTACAAGGATTCTTTGGAGCCCCGGTGAAGATCATAGGATCGATTGAGCTCCTAACGATTGCGGGGGAGGCCCGTTGTAAGTCCTATGTCATGACTAATTTTATGGTAGTTGATGTACCCTCGGCGTACAACGCTATTATTGGAAGGCCCAACCTGAACATGCTCAAAGTTGTGGTATCAACATACCACCTCAAAATGAAGTTCCCAACCAATTCAGGGATCGAGATATGTAGGGGAGACCAAATAGCATCTCGATGATGCTACGTTAATACTCTGAAGGTGAAAAGTAAAGCAGAAGAGGGGCGCCCCGAACAACCACCACCGGAGCATGGGGAACGAAGTAAGGAACTCGTGTTGGCTGAATCATCCCCCATCAAGCTCTAAGACCTTCGGGATGGGAGGAGCTAGTGGAGGAGCGAACCTGCCTAGGAGATAGTCGAAATTGAGCTCAAAGAAGGAAACAAGAACCGAAAAGTCCAAATTGGAGTGAAGTTAAAGGGCATGCAACATCAAGCCTTGATCAAATTCCTTCGAGCCAACACAGATGTCTTTGCCTGGTTGGCAGCCAATATGCCGGGCATCGACAAAGACGTAACCGAGCACAAATTGAGTGTCAATCAGAAGAGGAAACCGATTCAATAGAGAAGGAGAGCTTTCGCCCCTGAGATGCAGGCTGCCATATACGAAGAGGTCGACACTCTCCTGAGGGCAGGATTTATTCATGAAATCTTCTATCCCGAATGGATAGCTAATGTTGTAATGGTCAAAAAACTTAATGGGAGATGGAGAATTTGTGTTGACTACACCAACCTTAACAAAGCCTGTCCAAAAGAAAACTACCCCTCCAGCGGATTAAACTTTTGATTGACGCAACCTCGGGACATTAACTGTTAGGTTTCATAGAGTACTCCAGCTACAATCCCATATGAATTATCCTACTGAAAAACTCCATGGCTACAATGTTGTTTATTTTTGCCCTAACGATTTCAGCTATTAAAAAAAAAAGCTGAAGCCAAACACAGATTTAAAAAGAAAAAGTTTATATTTTTCCATGCAGTCACTAATACAGCAGATACAACAAATGCACACACTACTATATTTATACACCAAGCATTACCTGGCTTGGTTCACTAATCAGCACAGGCTGGAACCGTCGAGCTAGTGCTTTATCCTTCTCAAAATGCTTCCGGTGTTCATCCACAGTAGTAGATGCAATACACTGTCAAGGAATGAACTGTTAGGGTATTTGACTCCGATGTGAAATACAGAACATGCAGAAACTGAATAAGATAAAAAAGGTCAAACTAAGTAGAGGGAAGGTGATGACTACCAAGAAATAAAACACAAGCTCTAGGATAGAAATCACCACCAACAAGAAAAGGAGCAATATATAGAAACATTAAATGGAAATAGAAATCACCAGCAACAAGAAAAGCACAGATAGCATGGCTGCATGTCTCAAACAGCTGCTGCCTAGCAGTGAAAACAGTTGCCCCCTCTCATTCCAACCCCAACTTCAAACATACAGAAACTTTTTTTTTTTTAATTTCTCATGTCTGTTGTAAGAACAATCCATGTGTGCTGCATCTACAAGCACCAAGATAAGCCTAGGCTATTACCTGTAATTTGCCTCTCCCAAGAGAAGGCTTGAATAGATTGGCAATGTCAAGACCAGATCCCCTGCTTCCTCTTCCAACCGTGCCAGATCCGACAATTGTATGAACTTCATCAATAAATAGAATGACGTTACCTGCAAATTTTCACAAAATAAAAATTTAAGACATAGCATAGGGCATTTAAATTCATCGGGGAAAAGCAACGAATATGATGACCTGCTTTTTGTATCTCACTGATTAAGGTAGTAACCCGTGCCTCTAGCTCTCCCCTCTCCTTTGCACCTGCCATCAATAGACCTATATCCAAGGACATTATGTGTTTTGTCTGCACATAAATAGTGAAGTTCAGCAAGCTAATTTTATGCAATTATCTTTTAAAAATCAGATGATGTCTAGAGATGATCAAAGAGTAAAAGCAAAGGAATATAAATAACTCACGAAGGAGAACACCCACCAAAAGAAAAATTGGAACATCACAGTTTGCAATACAAATTGCAAGACCCTCTGCAATGGCCGTCTTACCCACCCCTGGTTCACCCAGAAGAATTGGGTTATTCTTGGTTCTTCGACCAAGGATCTCAACAACTCTCTGAATTTCACCGTTGCGACCAATTACAGGATCAATAAGTCCTTCACTAGCTCGAGCGGTAAGATCCACACAGAATTGGGCCAGAGCACTTTTCTCTGAGGGAAACAGTCCACTAGTTTAGCATTTCACAAGATGTTGTAATTAGTTAACTAAACATTAACCTCAATAAATAGAATAAGCAAACAACCTTTTCTTTTCTCGGAGGGTCTTGAAATTGTTGTTTTTCCAGAAGAAGATTTTCCACGCATCCTTCTGGCTGCTGAAAATGGTTCTCTACCATCTGTGGCAAGCTCCCCCTGAAGTCTGGACACTGCCACAATTGCTAAATGATTGGCATTTGCTCCTAATCTGTAACCGTTGTCATCTTATCTCCATAAGTTGCAATAAAAAACCTTCATCAATCATGAACCTTGAAGCATTTACACATTATAACAAATTCACCACATGTTTGATCTTTTAAAAGGTTGTCATGTTGGGCAAACACATCAATTACACATCAGAAAAGAAGATGTTAATATTTTTAAATTGACAAGCTTGATCCCAGATTGTAAAGGAGGTTGAATCCAGTGAAATATTAAAATCATTAGATATTTGTCCAATGAATCACATGACAGACATTGGGTGGATCCATGTCATACACCATGCACCCATCTCATCGTTCAAATTTCAGCCAAAATTAGGTTAATGAGCATGCCACAAATGTAGGTCCATGTGCATCCAAAATTGCAGAAATTACAAAATGTCAATAACCTCCACTAACTTTTTCTGGCCTTCCGCAAAATTTTATCAACTTCAAAACCACATTTCACTCCCACTAAATAAAAAACAGTAGAACTGATAGGGTTCTAGTACAACAATCAACAAGTTGTACAATTAATGCAGTCCTAGGTTTGAATAGTCAAACTAGGAGCCAAACCATAATCTTTTATCAAAAGATGAATCAGTTTTAGGGTAAAACCAGGAGAACAATGGGGTGAGAAATCGTATGAGGAAACCAAGAGAACAATGGGAAATAAATCATATGAGGAAACCAAGAGAACAATGGGAAATAAAACATATGGGGAAACCAAGAGAACAATGGGAACCCAATTATATTAGGTTAGGGATGGGGTAATAAATCATAGATTTTGTTAGCAGAAGAATTACCGCCAACCTCAACCATAGAGTCAAATTCTTCAATGGAAGAGAGCTGCAAAAAGCCTTTTCATTAAAATTATATTAGGTTAGGGATGGGGTAATAAATCATAGATTTTGTTAGCAGAAGAATTACCGCCAACCTCAACCATAGAGTCAAATTCTTCAATGGAAGAGAGCTGCAAAAAGCCTTTTCATTAATCAAAATTCGTGTTCAATACTTGCCCCCCTTACAACCTTTATATAAAAGACTCAAAAATCGACTCCACTAAAAATGGAAGCCCTAACCCAATCCTTAACCTATTAGGTTAAGTATGGAACTAAAACAACTAATCCCACATGCAACCCTATTACCAATACTTTAGGTCCATAAAAGTGACCTATTACATGGAAAACCCATGGGATCAAAGGCCCAACATGTATAGAACCCAACCCTAGACTTATTCCTAATAAAACAAGCATATTTCAGTGATGAATCTGCATGAAGAATCCTCCCACAGGGTATATACAGAACCAGAATAGAAGACATTCTGACATCTAACAGAATAGATGGTACAGTACCTATAAGGCTGCTGCCAAGATCGAATCTGGTTCTATTTTTTTATAACCGAAAGGAAAAAAAAATAATGTATATGTAAGGTTTCCAAAGTCTTTCTGGACATTTTAGGATTGAGATGATGAAAAATCTTACAAGAATACATTAATATATACTAAAGTGCCTAGGGCCTAGGCAGGCACCTTGTCCCTAGTGCTTAGCTGGCCCTCCAACACCTAAAATGCAAGCCTTCGAGAGGAGTCTGACCATATAGAGGAGGAGCCAGACCCTATCTGATTAACAGGAGAGACTCAGTTTGATCATGCTACCCAAGATGCCAACCATGGTGCATGTGCCCCTACACACGCAGGTTATACCAGAGGCTCGCGTAACAGGTTCAGACCAGATGAGGAGCATGACAACGTTAACATGCAAATAAATGTTTATTTCCTATTTGACACACTTGGAGGCCTCAGTCTGGAGGGTAGTAGTGGGTTTGGGCAGCCAGAACAGCGGCATGCACCACATTTCCCCCAGACACATCCAGTATCGGGTATGGTGAGTATGATGGGCATGGCTCTTCATCATCTTCATTCCGCACTACTAATGATGATCAGTCATAGGGGGTGGTATCATTCATCGATAGAATCTTCTCCTTCCCAGGTCCCCAACAACCCTATCAGTCCGGTCCACCGAGCAACTACAGTGGAGGCACGTTCACATCATCTTCCAGACCCGGTGATATATCCGAGGTTGATGTACCTACTACCTAGAGTATGTAGATGATGAGACATATCAGGCTGTTGTGATGGAGTTTGAGTGTTGCTTCTCATAGTTTCTTCTCATATACCATGATATGGCCATCTTTTGTGATCGAGTCAAAGGAAATGTTTCGTTGGCGGCAGCAATCTTCCTCATATTTCAAACCAGCCCAGAACTCTTTGTCGTGGTATTGACATAGAGTAGGAGACTAGGAGGAAGGGTAGGGAACTTTTGCTTATTTGCACTTTTGGGCTTTGATGTGAACTTGTGAAGTCAATGGTAGTACACTTGCACCATTGATGTAATATTCTGGAATTTAATAATATTAAATGATTTTTCTCCATTTGTCACTCGTAATTGCATATTTTAATTGGTTTCTTTACATTTTGTATGTTATAGTACTAAATCATGTGTAGCATAGGCTATCTTTGAGAAATATAAAGGCAAAGGTATGGCGTACACTGCCAACCTAGGGTATGAAACCAAACTATCAATTTGAGTGTGTTTTTCAACAATCTAGAGGATTCACTGTGTTAGGGATGCTTAATTAGGGTCTCTACAAGTATCAGCCAAAAATATGGCTGTTTGACCACCAAAATTGTCAAACAAAACCAACCACCGTCCCCTGCAGAATTTCGACCAGTTCAAAACCCAAAATAAATTTGGTTTTGACCAGGAAACCGACTACTTGAATCTTGGTGTTGGTGTTAACCTCAAAAACCTAACACACGGACATTTCTCTATATGTACAGGAAAGTTATATTGATGTAGATCACAAGTCCATATGTACCTACAGGAACAAGCCCCAAAATCAGCCCAGCAAGGTTGTGGATTCGACTGCTGTGAGAGGCAGCTTGGTCTGATGATGTGGCAAGCTTTTGTTGGTTCGATGGAGCATCACCTAAGGCAGCCCCAGCCCAGAGAGAAGCATGAAGAACAAGACAAAACAGACTTACAAAAAAAAAAAGTTACTGTTCACATGAACAGTATCCGAACTACTGTTCATGTGAACAGTGTTGTGGGTCCATAAGCCTTGTATGGAGAAGGAAATCCAAGCAAATATTTGAGATTCTGTGGGGCCCCCTGAAGATAGCAAGACAAGGCAGATTTTATTGCTGATTTAGTTAGTATTTACTTAAGTTTCTATTTTTAAGAGGGTGGACCTTGGTGGAACAGTTAAGTTGCTCCATTGTGACCAAGTGGTCACAGCTTCGAGTCTTTGGAAATAGACTCTCTGCGAAGTAGGGTAAGGCTGCGTACATTATGAACCTCCCCAGACCCCGCAGTGGCGGGAGCCTCATGCACTGGGTATGCCTTTTTTTTTACTTAAGTTTCTATTTTTGTCTACTTTCTAATTTTATTTCAGTTTACTTAGTTAAGTCTTACTTAGTCAAGTCTTAGATTACTTGATTGGTTTGTTGGAAAGCAAACATATAATTGGCTGATCATGTCCTCTTGAATTGTCAGTCCAGCTCTGCTGCTTCTAGTTTCTAGTTTCCATTGGGTGGAAGCATTTTGATATTGAGTTAGTCTTATGTCTAATTTTCAAACGTTCCCATATTATTACTGGTATATGAGTAGCATTTTAAAAAAAAAAACCTTTATATATTCTCATGGAGATGACAGATACTGAACCAAGAAGCTCATGCTTCTTTGAAATGCACTTAAAGGTTACCTCAAGGAGCGTCTACAAGATTTAAATTGATTAACTACAAGACATCCACAATGTGCCATCAATGAATATACTGTTGTTTTCAAGTTGATACTATCACTTCTAAATACATCTTTGTATGAAGTTAGTAAAGAAAAAGGAAAGTAGCAACAAAAGAGGAGAAATGGAAAAAGACATGGTGTTGACTGAGAGCGAACTATTTCTATCCAATCCTGCATGATAGAGCACATGGGGTTCCTTAAACATCTCAACTGTTGTAGCTCCATATACAATTCCGATCATAATCATGTAGATGGACTAAATGGGTCAGCTGCACCCTCAAACATAGTTATGATGGACAAAACAAAGTATCAGGCTGGAGCAAACGTATAACTAATTCCACCATGTGAAATATCCTTTGAAATGGATTATTGCCAAGAGTTTCAGCGACTTCACAATGGTGATCTCTTTACAAGTAACTTCTTCATGAACAGAGTGGTCATCCACTTAACTGTGTCATCCTTCCGTTGGAAATGGGTTTCTACTTTCTAGCAGTAATTCCATAATACTAAACTGCACAACCAAGAAAGCTACAACTACTTCTAGGTTTTCATCAGATGGGGATCAAAATCTATTAAATCAGTGCACCTTTCAGAACTTAATAGAAAAGTATATGTGCCATAGTTGTCACGGCGGTTAGGCGACCCAAGGCGGTGGAGAGGGCCAAAGTTTAAGGAGACACCAACTAGGCGAACAAGGCGTCCAAGGAGCCCACATAGGCGACCAAGGCGCCCAAATCGACCAAGGCGCCGCCTTGACAACTATGATATGTGCAGATCGCCAACAGGTGGATACAAGCTTATTTGAGGTCTTTGGCTTGTTGGACCCACATGCATGCCCGCTGGATGTGGTTTTTTGTCAGTTCTAAATGCTTAGTTAGTTCTATGTGGTTCCAGCAGGTTCTGAAAATAGTTGGTAGTTGCCTAGTTGGTATTTAGGTTCAATTTAAGTTGTTATTGTTCGACAGGCAATAGTTGGCGCTTAGGTTCAATTTTAATTTGTTATTGCTTGACAGGCGATATTTTACTAGGGGAAAATTACTTGTACACCCTCTGTACTTTGCCTTAAGTACAAATCGACCTGAGGTTTCACAAAATGAACGTGTACACCCCTCGAACTTTTAAAACCATGCTAAACTAACCGTCCGTTAGGCCAACCACGTTAAGTGATGACGTGGTGTTTATAATGGACATGGAAATACCTTTTTAGCCTTGGATACCCACTAACCTAAGCAGTGGGTGAAGAGATTCCCCCTTCTTCCATCTTCCTTCCCACAACCCTAATTTGCAACTTTTCGAATCACACAACCCTAATCTGCACATATGTTGTTGAGGCTCATGCCTAAAGTTGTAATCATCGGCAAAAAAGGATTCATGAGCACAAAAACCATTGTCGATCAAAATATCAGGAATCGTAACTTAGCTACTGCATTCCATTAAACTGCAAGATAAAGCCTTCAGCTCTGTTTTGTTAGCAAAAGAGAAGCGAAAGTGGAGAGATAAGGAAAAGAAATAAAGAGTGTTTTCCTCAGAACCATATAGTTTTTTGCCATTTGATCAGTGAACAAATCTCGTGCTAACCCTAGGAAATCTGACAACCACAAGTAATATTATCAATAGATTATCCCCAGATTAGCATTTTGGCACATTCTTCCTTACCAGCAACAACCCAGGTATGAAGCCACCCTGCTGCGCAAATTTTGTTATGACTCATGCCCAGTGTTGTCATCATCGGCAACCGGGTTCATTAGCAATGAAATGCATAAATCTTCAGGTGTCAGTTATGAAGGTTGGTGAATGAGCTTCCTAAGAACACTGAATACTTGAAAACGTGGTCTCTGTTATAAGTAAATGGTGAAACTTTATCTCAGTCCCTTTATTCAAACATCTGCAGGCCGAGGGTAACGCCACACCTACTTTTTGTCTCGATCTCAGCTATATGAAACGGGAAAGGAAAACAATAAAAGGGGGGAAGAGATGGAAAGGTTGGAAGGGATAGAATCAAGAAAAAAATCCAATCAAGTCAAAAATTGAGAGGAAAACCAGTTATTTCCTAAGCTCGGAAAAAGAAAACGAAGGAGAAGAAGTTGGGATGAAAAGAAATCTCTTGTGCGGACACCATTGATCTGCGACGAATTGGATGACACCATAAAGATTAAAGAGAAGATGGTAAGTGAGATGACGCCACAACCAATCGAAGCTCGAGAGTATATTCGAGAGAATAGGGTTGTGTGATTCGAAAAGTTGCAAATTAGGGTTGTGGGAAGGAAGATGGAAGACAGGGGAATCTCTTCACCCACTGCTTAGGTTAGTGAATATCTAAGGGTAAAAAGGTATTTTCATGTCCAATATAAACACCACGTCATTACTTAACGTGGTTGGCCTAATGGACAGTTAGTTTAGCATGGTTTTAAACATTCAGGGGGTGTACACATTCATTTTTTGAAACCGTCGGTCGATTTGCACTTAAGGCAAAGTACAGGGGGTGTACGCATAATTTTCCCTTTTAATTATGGGAACTGAGAAGTGGAGCAACCTTATGGTTACCTCCAGTCTTCTGGTTATATTTGCAATTTCCTTTCCGTTTAACCAAATTGGAACATAGGGACAAGTATCGAACTAAAGTGCTCCAAGGAAGTCTCAAGGAGGGTTTCAGTTAATGGGGTAATCTTATGGGAAAGCTGTTAGAATCAATTGTAGAACTCCTTCATTGAGAGGAGCCAATGCCAGAAACTTTACAGTCAAAAGTCCATGTAGTGCTTTCTTTGATTTATTCTATTTCTTTCTTCCTTACTTTTGGTGCTCTAGTGTGTGCCCCCAAAGAAGGTGAGAGAGGAGAGGTAGAGGATTATGGGCATCTATGTATTTTTTGCTGATCAGGTAGCAGGATGGATTAGCATTTTTGGGGGGGGCTGGAGGCCTGGAACTGCCATATGTATAAGCATATACTTTTGTTTACATTTTCTTTCTTAGCCAAGAATTTTTGCTCTCCTTAAATTGTATAGCCCTCCTTTACTATTTAACCAATGGTTTCATTTTCTTGTGTGTCTGTGGTCTTACATTTCGCATACATTTTTAGGGATTCGTACAGGTCCCCCCTCCCTGAGAACGCAAAATTGTATGCTAAGGAAAGAGATGTTTGAATGAGGATTCTACTTAGGGTGTCTAATTTTCCATTCTCATTATGAGTAATGCTTGGCTGCAAGAAATTGGCATTTAGTTGCTTTTAGTAAAGCTCAGGTGCAAATTTAAATCACTTTAAAAGGAATAAAATGGATTTGTATTTATCTCAGAAGAGAAAAAGGATATAAGGTGCCTGGTGCAATGGCCCACCTAGCTTTGGGCCTCATGGAGGATAATGTGGTCAATTTCAAGCATTGGTTCGGTGATGTTTGCTGGCTTGGACACATGTCAATTTGGTGGTTCAACTCAACCATATGTCCTGCCTTGTGTTGAACTTTTCCCTATAGACATATAGACATAATTAAATATATGTGTAATGGCATGGTGACTAGTGTGAAAACCGTGGGAGTCAGCGTAGTGAATTTCCAATTACAATTGGATTACATCAAGGTCAGCTTTAAGCCCTTAGTTGTTTGCACTTATCTTGGATGATTTAACCAAGGACATTCAAGATGAGGGGTCAGCTTTAAGCTCTTAATTGTTTGCACTTATCTTGGATGATTTAACCAAGGACATTCAAGATGAGGTCCCTTGGTGTATGCTTTTTGCTGATATTTTTTTCCCCGATGGGGGGAGAGAAGAAAAAGCCAAATAAATACAAAGAACCTGAAGCCTCAAACAGAGGAGGCAGAGGCTTGGATAGAGACAGAAGGAAGATCCCGGAATACAACAATACGTCTGTTCCTTGGGGGGTGTCACTACAAATAGAGGGAACAGCCGAAACTTTGACTTTAATTTTAAAAGAAATGGAATCCCAAATCTGATGGAGAGACCGAGAGTTGGAGATCCATTTCCTGATATTACGTTCCATCCAAGTGTGGTTGATGACATCACAAAAAGCCAACTTGCCAACAATATCGCATATAGAGGATCCGATGAAGGACATATCTACCCAAATCCACTCTCTATTAAAGGGCAGAATTCTCCGACTTCTTGGCCAACATTTAGTTAAGATGCCTTTCCAAATCGAAGAGGAGAGAGGGTAAGCGAAGAAGAGATGGTCAATATCTTCCATAGCATTCCAACAAAGACAGCACATAGGAGAGACAACAATCTGACAATGACGAAGAAAGGACTGCGTTGGAAGATAGTTAGAAAAACCTCGCCAAGCCGTAAAGCAACGATGGAGAATGTGATGCTTGAACCAAACAAGCTTCCTCCAGGGAGCCAAAGAGCCTCTAGTGCGAATGAAATCCAAGGCAGCTTTAGAGCTAAACGAACCTGAAGAATTCGGCGACCAGATAACACAATCACCTGTCCCAGGGGGTCTTCTAGAAATAAATGACAGGGCATTCCAAATATCACTAAGCAAAGGATGTATGGTGTAGGGAGGAACCCATCCAACAAGATCTAAGATATCAGCAACCTTAGAACATCTTGGAAGACCTGAGCAATAAATGGTTCTAGACCTGACCTAGTGGAGAAGGATTCCCATGGGGTGCCAATGGTCCAGCCAAAGAGAAGTAGAGCTACCATCATCAATACGAGAGCAGACAGCTCCAAGAGCAACATGACGAGTAACTAATATCTTACGCAACTATTTTTTACCCAAGACGCATCAGACGTGGCAGAGACTAACCATAGAGAATCAGAACGACGGAGCCCTGAGTAGATTCAATCTACTCAAATACTTCTATTTTTAGAAACAATCTTCCAAATTAATTTAATGATACCTGCCGAGTTCACCTCCTTGATTCGTCTTATACCCAAACCCTCCTCCTCCTTTAGAAGGCAGACTGAAGCCCAACTAATGGGATGAAGAAACCTTGAGGAGTCAGAACCTTTCTAGAGGAAGGAAGACATGAGAGATTCCAAGGACTTGATGGTAGATTGGGATAACGCAAAAATGCCGGACCAGTATATATAAGAGTATTCCAAAACAGATTTGATGAGCACCAAACGCCCAACATAAAAGAGAAGCTTGTCTTTCCAAAGTTGAAGCCTTTTCCTAATGAGATCCAGCATAGGAGTGCAATGATGAGTTCAGAGCTTGGTCAGAATCATAGGTAACCCCAAATACTTGACCGGAAGATGGCCAACAGAAAGCCAGATTTTTCAATCAAAGCAACTTTGTCCATATCAGAAATACATAATAGTCTCAAAGGATCTAATAGAGGCCTTAGAGAATATCATAAGATCATCTGCGAAAGCCAAATGGGAGAGCTTGAGAACTTTAAAGGTCGCCTCCTCTCTCTCTTTTGCTTCCTGGTGGGATGCCGTCATCTTCTAGGACCGCTTGCTCTCCTCCCCCTCTCCCCACTTCCCTTGCTCATCCATCTCCCCCTCCATCATCCCATGTTTCTCCACCCCATTCCCAGTGGAGTGACTTTTTTAGGCCTACTCCTACTTCTTCGTGTGAAGGCCTTCCTCTCGATTTTATTGCCCCTTCCATTGTTGGTTTCTCCAAAGTAGCTCTCTGTCCTCCTGGTCCTCTCCATCATCTCATGTTGCTCCACCCCATTCCCAGTGGAGTGACCTTCTTAGGCCTGCTCCTACTTCTTCGTGTGAAGGCCTTCCTCTCGATTTTATTGCCCCTTCCATTGTTGGTTCCTCCAAAGTAGCTCTCTGTCCTCCTGGTTTCCTTGATGATGAGGCAAAACTCTGGGAGAATTGTTTGGTTAGGCATTTCCTTGGCTCAAGGCCCCCTTTCCAATATTGTAAGCTATCTTCTTCTAAGCAATGGAAGGCTGTTGGGAATCTTGAAAATTTTCTTCTGGACTATGGTTTCTTTATCTTTAAATTCTCTGATGAACTTGATAAGATTTGATGATAATATTGTTTTGGTGGATGAGACAAAAGCAGGGATTGATGCTAAGTTGGAGTTATGGAGATCAACCTTAGAATCAAAAGGTTTTAAGATAAGTAGAACGACGACGGAGTAAAGTATGTAACTTTAGTTACACTAGGACAAATGAGAGATGGTGATAATTTGTGAGAGGGAGATTTCGCAAAGTGATTATTTTAGGTTTCTGGGCTCAATCATAAATAAAGAAGGTGATATAGAGGATGATACTTCATCGAGAATTAAAATAGGATGGATGAAGTGGTGAGGTATGTACGGAGTGTTGTGTGATCAATGTATTCCTTTAAAAAAAGCTTGAAAGAAAATTCCATATGACAATCATACGACTGGCTATGATATATGGGGCAGAATATTGGGCAGCTAAGTAGTGTCATATAGATAAACTAAGTGTAGCAGAGCTGAGGACGTTGAGATGGATGTGTGGCAAAACTAGGAATGACCATAGTAGAGCTGATTTGGGAGTAGCTCCGATACATGATAAGCTATTAGAAAGTCGCTTGAGGTGGCATGGCCATGTTCAATGGAGGCCTTGGGATCCTCCAGTACGGAGGAGTGATTTGATTCAGATAAAAGGACTTAAAAGAGCCAGGGGCAGACCTAAAATAACCTTAAGAGAAGTGGTGAGGAAAGACATGCATAGCTTAGGCCTTGTATCAAGTATGACTTCGAATAGAGCTGATTGGAGGGCAACGATCCATGTAGCCGACTCCATTTAGTTGGGATAAGGCTGAGTTGTTGTTGTTGCTGAAACTCTTTTGCTCTTCCCTAGAAATTTCAACAATTTTTTCTCCTTTTGGGCTGAAATTTCATAGGCAAATAGTAGAAAGTGGGGCTTAGTTGTGCACCAAATTTGTTTTGCTAGGTGAACTACCACATGGCTTGCATCTTACCAAAAAGGAAAAAAACTTGAGGGCTTTTATGGGAAAAATACTATCTGGAGGAATGAGAGGAAACAAAATTATAGTCATTCCTATGTGATTGCCTAAAAGAAAAATATATACTGCAAAAGTCGACGTTGAACCAAGGAAAACCAGCGAGAGATCGATCGCAGCCAGGATCAACACGATAAGGATCTATTAATGGTGTGCAATAGCAGCAAACCTCGAAGACAATTAGGAATTGAATTTGGTCTTCAAAGGGTATCTTCACAATACTTTATTGCAGTCACAGAAACAGCACAGCAGTGTATATCGAACAGGGAAGGTAGGAGAAGAGAAGGGGTAGGGGATGGGCTTTCTCAACCCTGGGTCTCTGACTCACAGCTATCCCAGCAGTTGAAAAGGTAATGTTCTCCCATAACCGATGACAATCATGGCCTCAAAATTCTATCATTCGATTCCGATTCCAGTACAACTGATGGGGCCTATTTATAGCTTGGCCTAAGCTTTACAAATTAGAAAGTTGAATATTAGAAAATAACGAATAAGGAAACTACTATAAGCCTCTTACAAGAGAATATTGAGGCTTGTACATCAAACCAATAAAGGGTAACATGGCAAAATGAAGAACTTATTAGAGACACAAATATCCATTCACAAAAAATTGGCCCAAAATGTCGAGGCAATCGATTCATGGACACGAGATTTGGAATTGAAATAACGATCACATGTACTCACCAAACAACGGCAAAAACAACGGCAGGAGGAAAACTAGTCATACCTCTTGAGGACCCGACCAGCGCTACCGTCATCGACGGTGAAGAGTCCAATAGCAATGTGTTCGGGGGCGATGAAGTTATAGCCCATACTCCTCGAATACTCCACGGCCGCTTCGAAGACACGCTTTGTGCTAATAGAAAAGGGAATATGAGTGGAAGAAGAAGGGCTAACGGATGAGTCATTAGACGCAGCAGCATAATCATCTTCGGTCCAAATGCTGCGAACGGCATCCCGGGCCTTGTCAATTGTGATGCCGGATCCAAGAAACCCATCAGATGAGCGGTCCTCTGCAACCAAACCCAACAAGAGGTGTTGGGTAAAGACCATGTCTTTCGCCAAAGCCTTGGCTTCTCTCTGTGAAAATATTACAGCCTTAATTGCCCGTTCCGTGAACCGTTCGAAGACCGCCGATATGGGCATGGGCAACCTCCGTCGGCTTTTCCGAGATGGCATGATGAAGCGAGAGATTGACATACCAAAAGTGGAGGAGGAAGTAAAAGAATACGAAGGCGGAGAATACGAAGAAACAGGGCAAACGGCAAGGACCCTACGGCGGCCATGACAATCGGATGCTGTCTTGAACTTCGCGGACAAAACAGAGGCATTGGACCGGCGATAATGAGTCTGAAGAGGAGAAAGATCCATCTGATGAACTGATAACGGTGAAGAGCAAGTCACTTCCATTTTCTTCCCCTCCCCCCTAACTTATGGGATATTACAAGGAAGGAAGCAGATTGACAATGGAATTCGACGATAATAAAATTCAAATGAAAACAGTAGCAACAGAAGGAGATTGGCTTCGTGGACTCGTAGTACTACGTACTGAGAGAGAGGGAGAGGTGCCTCGTTTGTTTCTGTTTGATCCCTCCCGTTAGTTTGACTTGGCATTTAAAAAGGCACCAGAAAAACAACATCCAACAGAAGCAAGAAAGTGCATGCAGAAGGAGGGAAAGGAAGCGAAGAAACGAATAGGGAAGGAAGAGTGGTCAAGCCACCGATAAAATATCAACGAATCATTCCTTCTTGGACAGAGTCGTTCACGGTACCTCTTCGTTCTTGTTGGTTATTAGGTTTTTTTTTGTTTTTTTTTTTTCCCGAAGAAAGGCTATTGGGTTTAGCATCAGCTGCATTACTACATTATTTGATTACTTTGTCAATTCCTTTCCCTCATAATTGGCAAAAGTTATCATGTATTTTTTATCTTAAAAAAAAAATTGGGAAAAAGTTCTCTGTCCAAGAATGTGGTCTACGCCAGCACTTCCATGAGTCTATCTCTCTTTTCATGTGAAAAGACACCTCTGCCCCCTTATTTTAAGGAAAAGAGAAATAGACACATGGGAGCGCTGGCGTAGGCCACACTCCCATACAAAAAACTGCTTCCCAAAAAAAATTTATCATGTATGGCGACACGATAAGGTGAGAAATGACTGCCTTACCCCTGCCCAAGTGTCTTGCTCGAGTGGGAGTAAGGCGGTCATTTCCCGCCTTCTTGTGATTGTGTAGCACAATTTTGTCAGGCGACTCGACAATAAAGGATCAGGATCTTATTTGACGGAGTAGATGGGAAAAATTCTCATGTTCAAATTACCTTCCTCAATGTAATTTGTCGATTCCAACTATTATATAGATGGACGGAGTTTCTCCTCACGTGAACAGTAATTTATCAATTCCAACCATTAGATATAAGTTTCTAAAGAGGCAAGATCACTAATCAGTTCCAAAACTAAGCTTCTGGATCATTAAGTAACGGGTGGGCCTTTTTTTTCAAGAATTGGAGAGCTTTAATGGGTGGGCCAATTCTAGTTACTAATCCGTTCCAAGCAATTCAAATTTAAAAAAAAAAAATTCATAACACATGTTACATATATTCAATAATATTATAATAAGGCATTAATTTTAATGACATAAGATATGCAATCCCCATCATTTTTTTGGGTAAATTATACGACACCCCTGGTTTTCAAACGAAACTCAACTCAACTCACCTCTTGGTTTTTGAAAATACTCAATCGTCCCCCTCTAAAGTAACGGTATCAACTTAAATCAAACAAAAAAGTGAAATGACAATCTTAACCTCAACCATAATAAGATAAACAATGACAATTGAGGTACGCAACGTTTGTAGAAAATGCACTTTTAGATATCTGATACCCTCTATGTTTCTACTGCTCTTCTTCTCCTTCTTCTTGTTGCCACAGCCACATGGTTGCAACCCCCATCCGAGGCAAATCAGTCACCACATGGAGATTGAACCGTTGATGGAGCTTCAACAGAGCTCTGTGACCATTCGTCAATCGTTTTCATGGCTGAATCAACTCCCGCAGGGATTGATATCAAAAACGTTGTTGTGGGCATCGGTGCTATTGATTAATATAACGACCTGTAATAAGCCCTTTGATTAAATAAAAAACCCTAATCCTAAACAAAAAAAAAACCAGGCTAGTCGCTGGAGGATCATCCATCAAGAAAACCCTAAACCTCATATTTTTCAAAAGCCCATGAAGCAAGAACTGCAGCTTCCCCAGTCCACTTCAAATCCCATGAATTCGATCACTCTCTTGTCTGGAATGTTTTGCACAGAGCCCGTAACTTTGAGCATGCTTTGCAATTCTTCAAATGGGTCGTTAAAGACTGGTTACGGCCATGATCGATGGACCCACCTGAAGATGATTCAAATCTTGGGCCGAACTCGGAAGCTCAACCATGCGCGATGCATTCTCTTTGACATGCCCAAGATGGGTGTTGAATGGGATAAAGAGTTTTTCATTATTCTAATCAGTAGTTATGGAGAAGTTGGGATTGCTCAGTTGGCCTTCTAATGACATATTAAAAACTTCAACATTATTTTCTGTGAACAATTGTGTTGTTGCAGGTTAGATTGAACCCTTTTCTATAACACTTTTGATCTCCAAAACCAAATGGGTAGGGAACTGAGATGTTGCCACATTTATCTTGGCAACCAGCAAGAGTGATTGATGAATCTAAAGCTGATGTTGTAGCTAGCCATACAACAATAAAGAGGAGCTCGTGAAGCACCACAACATGACCCATAGCTTAGTTCTTCATTCCTATGATTTTTCTCTGGTTACCTAGTATCTATATTTTTTAGTCGATTTCAATATAGGAAGAGCAACTTCTTCTTGATCTGTAAGCAATGGTTACAGGGCTTTCTTCACCGAATAGGGAAAAAGGGGCTTCGGGTTTTTCTTTTTGGGAAAAAGTTCTTTGTCCGGAAGTATGGCCTACACCAACACTCTCAGGAGTCTATCTCTCTCCTCCCCATGTGAAAAGACACCTCTGCCCCCTTGTTTTAAGGAGGAGAGAAATAGACACATGGGAGTGCTGGCGTAGGCCACACTCTCGTACAAAAAACTGTTTCCCTTTTTTTTTTTTGTTTTTTTGGGTTTCATCGGCATCTGAGAGTTTTCTCCATTCTCGGTTTAGCTATTTGGGGAAGAAGGAGAGGGAATATTCCCTCTCCGAATCCTTGTTTTAATTAAAAAATGAAAAATAAAAAGAAAAAAGTAAGACCTCCCATATCCTTTTAGGGTTTTTACTTTTTAGATTAAGGGTAAAAAAGTAACTTTACATGATCAAGGGTATTTTAGGGATTTAAAAATATTTAACTGGCTGACATCATCGTTTAATCGTATAAAACTAATGGTAGGGACTAATTTGTCATATTGGGGTCTAAACCAAGGGTGATTTGAGTTTCGTTTGAAAACAAGGGGTGATCTGAGTTTCGCTTGAAAACCATGGGGTGATGTGTAATTTACCAAAAAATAAATCAAACCTTGATTTTATAATCGAGAATTCGAGATGTAAAATTATGATAATAACCAAGGCTAAATGGAGTAGGCGGATCAGAACAGATGATACTCGACCCTTTTCATGGGATCTAGATCGTCTACAGCGCATTGCCCGTAGTGGCTTGTGTGGCGCAGACTAAGCTGCGCACATAATGACCGTCTTAACCCCACTCAGGCAAAGCGTTTGGACAAGGATAAGGCGATCTTTACGCACGAGGCCCAGTCTATACTACACATGCCGCTACAAGTAGCTGCACCGTAGAGGATCTGAATTGCTTTTCATGCCATGTGCATTTTTATTTTGACAAGTATATAGGTAGATATTTTGCACACGTTTAAGGTACAAGCAAGCATTGGGTACGTCCTATGAATTGCAATACCATTCCAAAATTTCAGGTCCTCTATTTTATTTTTTGGGTATATTCAAACTTCAAAGGTAGGGTTCTATAGGAATCTGAAAAATCGGGCCTAGCATAAGCAGTGGTCCACTTGAGAATGTTATGGGCTGGTGGCCCATTAATGGATCCAGATCCTCTACTTGGAAAGCTTTGGCAGCCATCGCGCTGTCACGCTCCCATTGTGTGCCACGTGTATATATGCATATCTAACGGTTTTTTGAGAAAATTTCAAATTCTAAAATCTTCACTTAATTATCTCCACAATAAACCCCAATCGATCCAGTTTATCAAATCAAACCAAACCTAAACCAAATGGGTTTTTAAAAAGCCTAAGAGAATCGTTAGATGAGAGAAACCGTATCCTCATCTTCTTCCTCTCCTCTCCTCTCCTCACCCTGCCGCTGCGATTCCTCTCCTCTCCCTGCGTCTCAAGTTCCAGGGTTTTGGCCCAGTTTGGATCTTGTACAAGATCCAAACTACGATTCCTCTCCACTCCACACCCCTTATCCTAATCCTATACAAGTGTCACTACCGTGAGAACCAAGACTGCAAATAGGTAAGTTTGTGTTTGCAGTTTTGTTAGATCATCTAAATTCTTAAGTATCCCTTGTTCCTGTTCAAAGCCATCAGTTCCCTATGCCAAACCCAACTTCTATTGTGTATCTCAAGTAAGTGTTCGTCTATGGAGAACCACTTTTTGTATGATGTTTCTCTGAGTACATTTTTAAATATTCAAGAGTTCATCAAGAAGCCAAGAACATTTATCAATCAACTGATTCCAACTTTTTGTATGAAGTTCTCTGCTTAAATATACAAATTTTCTTGTAATTTACTCTTAAAACTATTAGTAATTTTGTGAGTAATAGCAAAAACTAATCCTTGTTTAAAGAAATTCTTATTATTTCATAATCAGCTTGGGCCCATTACCTTGAACAAGTGTAACCCTAACCAAATTTGTAGGGGCAGTAGGTAATGATCGTTAATGCATTTTCAGCCCAACTGTTGAATAATAATAGATTCAGAAGTCAAGAATAGGCTCATGCAACCAAGTTCAAAGCTGGATTTGCAAAAATAAACCCAGAACTAAGAACCAATACAACTTATGTATTTCAGATTCAAAATACCATGCAAGTACAATGCTCAAGAGCCCCAAAGAACCCAAGAACATCAAATACCCATCGCATCAAAATCGTTTGATTGATAAATCAAACTTTTATAAAACCTCAGAACAGAGAGCATACATAGCCGGTGAGAAAGCATTTTTACCTATCTAAATAATCAATAGATTGGAAGTGCGAGAGAGAACCAAGTGAAACTTATAGAGGGCGTTGACCTTGGGACTATAGGCACTTTTGAGAGAGAGAGAGAGAGGAGAGGAATCGCAGTGGCAGGGTGAGGAGAGGAGAGGAAGAAGACGAGGATACGGTTTCTCTCATCTAACGATTCCTCTCTTAGGGTTTTCTAAACCCATTTGGTTTAGGTTTGGTTTGATTTGATAAACCAGATCGGTTGGAGTTTGTTGTGGAGATAATTAAGTGAAGATTTTAAATTGTGAAATTTTCTCAAAGAGCCGTTAGATGTACATATATACATGTGGCACACAATGGGAGCGTGATGGCTGCCAAGGCCTTCGAAGTAGAGGATCTGGATCCCCCATTAATGCTCATGTTAATGTAGCAGAAGAAGCAACGATTGATGCCACACCCAAATTTTAATGCTGCTGGGCTCTCTCCAATGCATTGGATTGTGCCATTGTGGGGTTGGAGGAGGAGGAAAAAGATGGACATTTAGTTAAAGCTATCGAACCAGGGAGATAAGGAGCGAAGGAGGGAGAGAGGTAGGGAAAAAGAAGGTGGAAGACAGGCTAGGAGAGGAGTACTGGTCAGTGGAGTGGACAAATTTTTATCTCCTCCAATTCTGACACTCCTCCAATTCCCTCCAATCCCTCACATAGGAGCTGAAATGACCACCCTACCCCACCTTGGGCAATGTGTTCAGACAGTGGGTAGGTGGTCATTTTAGCTCCTATGTGAGGGATTGTAGGGAATTGGAGGGTGTCAGAATTGGAGGTAATAATGATCCTGGAGTGGACCGCTAACGTTGTTCGTCAACATCCATCGCCAACTAATTAAAATATGGGAAGCAGTTTTCTGTACGGGAGTGCTGTGTCTATCTCTCTCCTCCTTAAAACAAGGGGGCAGAGATGTCTTTTCACATTGGGAGGAGAGAGATTGACTCATGGGAGTGCTGACGTAGGTCACACTCCTGGACAGAGAACTTTTTCCCCTTAAAATATATACGAGAACAGTTGAAAGCAAACGCGATCACAAGTGAGAATTTCTTGTTACCAAAAAATAAAAGAGTAGTGAGAATTTCTCATTAGGGAGAGTGAGAGAGTGGAGAGGAGAGGAGAGGTCCAGAGGAGACGAGAGGATCCTCAACCCATATTGCCTCTTTTTATTTAACGTTTCTTTTCTAGATTCTTTACTTTCGTTGATATGCTTTTAATGGACGTAGTTTTGCTGCTACACCTTTCCAATCCTGTTATAAGGTTGACAGCCAAGGAAATAGGATCTTAAAAAGTAATTTAGAAAATACTAAAACCTAAGAGAGTATTTATGAACCCAAAAAAAAAATGAATTATTCTATTTTCTAGGCTACTAGCCTTATAGCAAGAACATTCCTGCTACAAGGGTTAGCAGCAAAAAATTTTCAGCCTTTAATTTATAACGAAACCCAATTTGCATGCATCTGATCAATCTCATTTCATGGAGTGGACGATTTTCATTATTCCATTCCCACGACATAAGCCACCGGCCCATTATCTACCCAACACCATGTATATATTAGGGTTAGTTTCTTTCTTTCTCTCTCTCTCTCTCTCTTTGACCACGTTGACTCTAATTGTTCATATCCATTCTGTTTCCGAATCTTTACTTTTGGGCATCCAACTTGGCAGAAAAGATTTTTCTTCCTTTTTTTTATATTTTAAAGAGGAGAGTATGTGTGTTTTTTTTATTAAAAAGAAGAGTCTGATTTACATGAATCTATACACCAAGGGGGTATGGGGGGCAACAGCTAGAAAAGACCTAAGCCAATTAACAAGGGGTGGATTGGAGATGGATTTAAATATGTCAATAGATTTAGCAGATATCTTCAAAAAATAGTCTAGGATTTCAAGGGGTCAAGGCGAAAGGGATGGAGTTGGAAGAAGTCCTGGTAGTATTTTATTAAAACACCAAACTTCTTTCAGCTTCAAACCTATCAAGGCAACAAAATCTAGAGCAGTGAGGATACCATTCAGCTTAGGTTCCAAAAAATGGTGGTTTTTACTTCGACCAGCAGTCAGGAACAGAAGTTTTCCATCAATCAAAAAACCAATGACCCAGCCCGACTTACCTAAAACTTTGCTGTCAAACCTTGCGCATAACAAAATCGAAAAGTCTAACATGGGTAAATCAAAATTGGAAATAGAAGCATAGTTAGTATAATCCAACAAATCCAATTGAGATGAAAAGAAATCACTAGAATTCGAAGAGAGGGGAGTAATCCTTAGTTCCAATAACCACTGGTTTATTCGAGCAAGAATCAAACCAGGGTTAGGCTGTTGGTCAAACAACGGTCCAGGGATCAAACCATGGTACCGTAGGAAAACCAATTATAAACCAATTAGGGTATTGCACGCCCTGAGTTATCCCATGGTGTCCCATGGGTGCCCCATTTTAATTTTAGGGTGTCCCATGGTTTCCCATGGGAACCCTGGTGCATCCCTATTAGGGTTTCTCCTTCCCTATTGCGTCCCATAAAATTAATTATCACAATAGGGATGGAGAAATTTGTCTCTAGTCCATCACATGGCAAGAGGGATCCATCCCATACTCGAATGCGCAGGGGAAATTAATCGATTCGAGTTTCTTTCGCATCCCATAAATATTAATAATCAATGAACAGAAGGAATTAATAAAGAACTGCTAACCTGGTGAGCCTCAAGTGTTGCTCCTCCAATAGACAGTGGTTCTTCCTCTAATGAGTGCTCCAAGCAAACAGATCTGAACCTCCAATGGTGCTATCAAGGTTCTACACGCCAATCCCAGATGCCCTCAACCTCCTCAGCACATATCTAGGGTTTTATAAACCCCAACTCTCAAACACAGGTGAGAGAAGCAAGAAGAAGAAGAGAGATCACAAGAGGGAGAGAGAGAAACCAAAAATGTAGGAGAGAGAGTGTCTGCTCCAAAAACGTGGAGAGCTTCTCTTCTGCGTTTAATGGTCCCCTATTTATAATAATAGGGTTTAATTAAATCCTAGATAGATTTAATAGAGCCCTAGTGAGAGCCTGACTCTCTCTCTCTCAGTCTGGCAGTTCTGTTTAAACTCAAAGTGCTACACAGGTGAAGAAGCAGAATCTAATAGGGAAAGTATTAATTAGATTTTTTATTTAATTATTAATGGATAATTACAATTAGCACCAAATCCATTAATTAAATAAAGAGCCAATTAAATTAGCAAATTCCAAATAACTCCCTATATGATAACAATTTATCATATACAACCCCCCACTAATCAACACCATCATTATGGAATCTAGGGCATGTACACATGTACTGCCAAACCCCAATCCATAGTACATGTCCATATAAGAGCGTCTGTGCATCCGATCGGGTCCCGCAAAACTCGATAAAACACTTTATTTGAAATAACTATAAATAATGTATCATTTTATGTAAAATAAATTTTGCAAAACCATTTCCAAAACGGTACTGGATCCAGATTCTGATCCGACCATGCACAGACAGTCTCTATCTTGGTGTTCCCCAATCGGGCAGTGGTGACCGTGTTGGATAACTCCTTCACTCACAAAGTGTTCACGCATTCCCAGAACACCGGCTTTGACTTGCTTGAGTCTCAGTCATTGATGAACCAAAGAATGCGATCACACTTTGCAGTGACAGGGTTCCCTCAGGTACAGGGTGTCGGTGACACATGTCTATCCCTTCCTACATCTGGCAGTAATACATGAGGGAATCGACAAAGTAGATTCTTCGCCAATGCACACATCAAACATGTGAGCACTCGCATTCATACCCTGACATCACATGTCTAGGCATACCCAATGCGACAACCATATGATAAGGGTGCCCAGCCCAAACCCTAGTCGTGACTACCATTTTAAGTATAACTTATGGACATATAATGCTCAAAAAGTTTATATCGCATGTGACAATATTAAACTAAAATGTATAAATGTTCAATACAAAGGTGAACCGGGTTGAACCGGACTGAACCGGGTTTGATGGACACACACTTGTCCAACATAGGCTGCACTGAATTAAAGAGGAGACTATGTGATTTATAAGTTTAGTGAAAGAAAAAGTGAAGACAGGATTTGATCCCAAGCAGCAACTTTTGAAAGACTGAAATAAGCCATCTGGCATTTGATCCCAAGCGGCAACTGCTGAAATTATGAAAGACTGAAATAAGCCATCTGGCTGATTATCAAGTGATCCTTGCTATTGGATGGACGAAACATGTGATTAAATTGATCATCTTTAACATCCAGCGGTTAGACAGTCATATATATGGTATATTAATTTTTGGGAAAATGATTCTATCTGGGAGCATGGCTTTTGGCCCAGATATGGAAAAATTGTCGTGCCTGCTCCCATGAAAGGTGAAAACCAAGCCCCTGTTTGATGCTTTCAAGTGTGCTCCTATTTACCCTGTACTGGCATAGTTACCTCGCTCCTAGATAGAAACCTTTTCTCCATTAATTTTTTTTTCCCTCCCTCGACCATTCATGCATAAAGTGTTATTGATTCAAAGGGTGAGCGAAGGGGAATTTTTATCTCCTCCAATTCTGACACCCTCCTATTCCCTCCAATCCCTCACATGGGAGTGATGACCACTTACCCACTGCTTTGGGAAGTGTGTCCAAGCAATGGAAGTGGTCATTTCAGCTCCCATGTGAGGGATTGGAGGGGAATTGGAGGTGATAATGGTCCGAGGGAAGGGTGGTTGAAAAGATGAGCCACCATCCTAGGGTACAATCGTTAAACATCTTCTTCTTGGATGAAGTTGATAATAACCCCCTGATCATGCGTGATACCCTCTCTCATCCATTTAAAGGTCGTGATCAAGGAATTCTCCCTTGACCGTGGCTAAAGAAAAACTTGATCTTTTAAATCTTATCCGAGATTTCTTTCACCCATGATAAAAGAGAAATTCATCAAGGAGATTGATAGCGTGGGATGGCTAAAACAGAGGTTTATTTTTTAATAAAAAAATGGGGGATTAATCATCAGTCATGACCCAAGATTACAATCGCCTGGTCTCTTCACTTGTAGATTCTCTACTGGTGAACTAAAGCTTTCACCTTTGGATTATGCCACGCAATGCATTGTCGTCGAATGTCCATGAAATACACCCTGGTTGGGCAATAGGTAGTGTAGCCGTTGATTTCTGTCCAAGCTGAGGTAGATGACCTGTTGGAGAGATAGAGAATGGTTGGATGACTCCGGGATTAACTCGTGGTAACTTCGATTATTTAGTCAGTATTTAGATAATGGTAAATATGAGTGAATTATGGTAAGAGTAATAAATTTGCATACCTACCTCTGTCAGATCGATTGAATGGACGGTGAGTTGTTACGACCGACTGAGTTAAGTCGGTTGTATTGAACCGTCTTGGAAGAGAGTGGAAGATGCGATATTTCAAGTGTATTAATGATGGGGGACCTATGTGACCGTTTGTCATCAGTGGAACCATATGATATGCTGACATGTATATAAGTATGTTTTTATATATATTAGGCAGTGCTAGCGATCCTTTCGGCCCTGCCTGTGTAAGGTTGCACGCCGGCCACACGGGCGGGTTGTAGCGGAGGATCCAAATTGGAAATAAAGGCCTTGCTTTTGAAGCAGTTGAAAATGAATGACGTGGTTTGTTTTGTTCTAATAATTAACAAAACGTTTTTCTTTTTGTGGCAATTAACGATCATTCTCCTCTTATACTTAGCCTATATGTATTGATATTTTCCTATCTTAAATTCTGTTGCAGATATTCACTATATTTAAACTTTTACCTGAGTTAACCATTGCTTTCACTTCTTAACTGGTTACTTATTTCTATAATTTTTTATGGACTTGTAAGTTTCCCTTCACCTAAAAAGGAAGGTTCACCTACCATCTTAGGATTAACAAACCCCTCCTAGGATTTTGTATGTTCCAAAATACCCTTCCAATACCCTTTCCCGTTCTCTCCCGCCTCACTCACGGTGAATGGGATGACGAATGGAATTCCATTCACCGTGACTGGAGGGCAACTGGTCCATTTTTTATTCTTACAACCTTCTTCTTCTTTTCCTTATGCAAATAAGCTCCTCCTCCTTTTTAACAAAGGCAACTCGTCCCAACCCTCTCATGTTCTCAATTGAGAAAGGTTCATCTGCTTTGGTTTGGAGCTAAATCCAAAGCAAATTCGTTGCGAGAGGCACCGTCTACATGGTGCGCAACAAATTAAAAGGTAAAAGATCTGCTGACAAAGATAGAAAGTAGATAAATAAGTAAAGTGAATAAGTAAAGTAATTGGGGATGGATTGTCGAAATTCACCGGATTCAGATCTTCTATGGCACGGGCTGCCCGTCCTGTCGGGCTGTGCAGACACAAGGCGGTGCGCATTGACCGTCTTACCCCTGCCTGAGCTCCTTGTCCGAGCAGGGGTAAGGCAGTTATTGCAAGCGGCCTTGTGTCTGCGCAGCACAGGCAGGACAAGGCAGTGCGCCGTAGAAGATCTGTGTTGAAGTTCATCACAACGTCCAAAGTCTGAACTGGTATGAAGTCGCGAATTGTGAAGCTCGGAGCTTTTTTTCTCACTCATCATAGGTAGCTATTGGGAACTTGTCAGCGATGAGCTCCTCTCCAGGGAACCCAGCACGCCCAGGGTATATGACCTAGTTCATAGCACTTATTTTTTTAAAACCCAAATATTCACTGGGAACCGGGCTTGCCTCTAGAAATTTTATTAAAAAATAATGAAAAATTCGATTACACGGGGAACATAATCCGCCTAACCCCAAACCTACAAGAAAAACAATATAATTCTCTCACACAAAACACCCTGGTAGTTCACAACAAAGCTGACTTGTGGTTGTGGACCTCTCTTTAGTTCGCACAAACTTTGCCCAAGGGAAGCTTACCGGTGCTTATAAAAGGGGGACCTTTCAATGTGGTGTGGGAATGCAAGCTCTCAGCTGTGAAGCTCTTGTTTAATTAGTTCAAAGATGGTTAAGATGATGATGTAGAGGAATGAAGAAGTGAACGTTGCAGCTGTAGTGGAAAGCAAAGGTAAAGAAGATATTGAAGAAAATGGAGGGCGAGATATAGAGTAGACAAGAATATGGGAGGGTGGAGCAGGGTTGCAGACTTGCAGGGCAGGCGCAGGGGCAGGAACAGGGTGATGGTGGGTGAAGTTGTAGGGTAGGCGCAGGGGCAAGCTGAGGGTGGGTGAAGTTGAAGGGCAGGGGATGTCTGGGCGGGGCTGAAGAGGTTGGGGAGGGAGGGAAGAAAGGGGGTGGGGGGTTCCCTTCTCTAAAGGAGAAGAAGGTTGTCAAACAAAATATTAAAGAAATGAGTAATCGGTTAACAAGTTAAAGAAATGGTTAGTCAGACTTTCGTGGTCACCATTTTTTTTGATGAAATACTTTCGTGATAACGAGTCTCATCATAATTTAGCCAATCTATCATGAAAGCTAAAAAAGGGTAAAGCAACCCTCTTTTGATTGTCCTGTAACTAAATGTCTTCTTCGTGGGACCTGGTTCCTGTTCAATCGTGGCGGGAGCTAGACGTAAGGGTGTCAAAACTAAATCGAAATCGTTTATTGAAATCGAACAAACCGTTTAAATAAAAAACTAATAGGCTGTTTAGTTAAATGGTCCGGTTGTGATTTTAGAAATGACACCATTTATTAATCGGTTTGGTTCAGTTTAGACCGATTAATCCAATGGTTTCAAACCGTGTAATCCAATTAAAACTGATTATAACCAAACCATCTAACCATTTAAAAACCCCAGTTTCAGGGGAGCTATTGATTCGTACTGTTATGTGTTTCTGGGTCTTTGTATTTTGAAGGTCTAACAATGGCTTCCTTTGTTCCTATTTCATTCTTAATTTTTATATGCATCTTCCTTAATGGTTATGTGCACTCCCAAAGACTCTCATTTTCTATTAAAAAATGCAGCAGGTAACCAATGTAAATTAGACTTAGTAAATGGTTTATGAAACCATTTAGTAATCGTCTAACCGAAATCGTGTAAAATCGTTTAAAAACCATTTAATAAAACCGTTTAACCGAAACCGTTTACCAAACGGTCCAGGTTTCGATTATGAGACCGTTTAGTTAAACGGTTTGGTTACGGTTTCCACCCTCAAGTAGCCAAAATCGAACCGAATCGTTTAACCGAAACCAGACTGTTTAACACCCTTAGCTAGACAGTCCAATGCTCGAAAACCACTCCAAAAACAGGGGGCGGTCATTTCACATGTGGGACCCACCTCTGAATGACCACCCCACCCTGTTTTTGCTGTCGTTTAGCGGGGTTGGACACTCTAGCTCCCGCCACGGTTGGACAGGAATCATTTTCCCTCTTCTTGTGCGTGTAGAAAGGGGATAAATAAATCAATCAAATTCTGAGAGATTTCGTAGAGTACTCCATTGAGTAAGAAAGTTACATCCCATTGCTGAAAGAGAGAATCTCTTCACCATGAGTTACAGCAAAATCCTTGTAAATTTTTGGCAAGTAAAACACAAAGAATAAAGTCTTTCGACATATCCAATGTGAATCTTCCATTCACCACTGTAATCTCATGGTTACTCTTCTATTATAAAAATTAAGTTGAATTGAACTTGATTTATTGAAGGTAAGGGTGTCAAACCCTGAATCGTACTGGTCAAAACGTTCCGATCTGACTTGACCCTATTTAGCCTGATCCAAATTGAACCGAGCCCTTATCGGGTTAGGCTCAGTTTATTATTAAGGGTACCATTTGGTTTCGGCTCGGCTCTAGCTAAACCGACATACCACCAATTAACCTGATCGATAGACCCAAATCTAAACCAAAAACTGAGCCCAACCCCCGAACCCAAGGAAATCTGCCTAATCCCTATCGAAAACTAATCCATACCCGTTTTCAAACTGCACGATCTGAACCCAACCTGCTAATACAAAACAAACCGAATTGAACCCTAAAAATCCTTAAAGGTTCGGGCTTGATGTCCCTAAAAACCACACCGAAACCAAACCAAACCGCCCAATTAACACCCTTAATTCAAGGTATGGGTCAAGTGTCGATTTCCCAAGCACAAAGCATGGGCCCAACCACCAAGAAGATTACGTGCTTCAGATGAAGCAGGGATCTACCCAGGTTTAATTATACGCGAGGCACCTGATCATGTTTCCCACATAATTAAAGTAGGATGGATAAAGAGGAGAGGTGCATCGGAAGTGTTATGCGACAAACGCATGCCTATTAAGCTTAAAGGAAATTTCTACAGGACAGTAATAAGACCAGCAATGACTTATGGAGCCGAATGTTGGGCGGTAAAGAAGAGTAACATAGATAAGATGAGTGTAACAGAGATGAGGATGTTGAGGAGGATGTGTGGCAAGACCAAGAGAGATAGAGTAAGGAATAATTGTATTAGAACCAAACTTGGAGTTGCACCAATCCAAGACAAGCTTCGCGAGAGCCGCTTGAGGTGATATGGTCATGTCCAACGAAGACCTTTGGATGCACCGGTAAAAAAGAACGATCAGATTCAGTTTGACGGAGCTAAAAGAAGTAGGGGCAGGCCTAAAATGACTATTGGAGAAGTGGTAAGAAAGGATATGCATGTGGTAGGGCTCGATCCTAGTATGACCACAGATAGAGTTGTTTGGAAGACAAAGACCTGTGTAACCGACCCCTTGTAGGGGAATGTTCTTGGGATGCTGCTTTGACAACTGCTTTGACTTTTTTCTTTTCTAGTTTCTATGCTTCTTCCTTTTACTTTCTTTTACTGTTATAGCCTCTATCGGATCCATGTAGCCGACCCCATTTAGTTGGGATAAAATTATGATTGTTGTTGTTGTTTGCACCTGATCATGTTCTTCGCACATCATCAAGTCATATCTCTCTTACCAAAAAAAACATCAAGTCATATCTCCACAATGCAATTATGACAATGGTTTTAAAAATCGCAATCAAATATTTTATGATTCTAAATGTTTCAAAGTGATCTATCAAAAAAAAAAAAAAAGGGAGTAAATATCATCCCCTCCCCTATAAGTTTTCTTAATATCAATCCAATACTCAAGTTTTGAAAAATTCTTATAAAAAAAAAAAAGTTTTGAAAAATATCATCCCCTCCCCTACTTAAAGTTACTATCAACCGTTCCCTAACAAACTAACGCTGTTAAACAAAAAAATTGAAAAGACAAAATCACCCCCGTCTTCTTCTTCTTCTTCTTCTTCTTCCTCCTCTGCAACCCCAACGGCCTCCACAGGCGAAAACCTTAGCAGTTGCGGCAGTGGTAAATCTGCAATTTTTCACCCTTACATGGAGCTCATCGACGGTAAAAACCTCCCCCTCCAATCCTCTTCCACCGCCACCACCACCACGAGCTCCATCTCTTCACTCGCATTCTCCTTCTTCCCCAACCGAAACCCACCTTCTACTCCATCTCTAACTGTTATATTTTTTTATTTTTTTTTTCTAAAATCTCAACCCAGCCGAACCCATCTCCTTTTCCAATTTTTTGAAACCCACTCTCTTCTCCCATTTCTGGAACCCCCTCACCGAACCCAATAGAAAAATCATGTGAAAAACCTTGCTTTCTTGATTATTTCTTCTTCTTTGTTTACAGAACCTGCCCTAAAAAAAACGATTGACTGGGGATTTCTATAGTCTACAATAGATAAATTTAATTGATTTACTGCTATTTTACCAACTAAAAGAGGGAAACAATGGCTAAAAGCCTAAAACAGAAGATCAAACATAAACATGGTTCGCCACTGATTTAAAAGGGGGAATTCTGTTTTCATATGAATTTTTGATCTGGTCTTTCAACAGGGTTATGTGTTGACCGAATCATGTGGAGTTGCAACATTAGAGAATCCAAATGTAGGAACTCGAATTTTGGTTCATCTGGGCAACTTGCTTCAGAAGTTGGTAGTGGTGGTGCTGGCGGTGATCTAGTCTTGATAATTGTTGCAGCCATTCGGTGTGATTCCGGTACTGGAAGACGGAGATCTAAAACTATTCGAATCTAGGGCGATAACGGTGTACTTGTCGAAGAAATACAAGGATCAAGTGAGGATTTGCTGGGATTGAAAGGGGGAAATTTGAAGGAAGAAGCCATGGTAGGGGTATGGATTGAAGTGGAATCGCAGCAATACACTCCTGCTATTACACCTATCATCTCTGAATACTTCTTAGCTCCTATGCGAGGCAGAACCCCTGACCAGAAGGCGATCGATGATGGAATCACAACAATAGAATGCCACTAAAATCGCTGGAGGTCAGATCAAGGTGTTGAAGAAAAGAGATTTGAGAAATCGATTTTGGTATTTGTCCATTCTTTGTTTCCACTCAAATCAATGACTTCAATTTGGAGTTTCTGATTCAATAAATTGCAGATCTTGCTACAATAGATAAATTTAATTGATTTACTGCTATTTTACCAACTAAAAGAGAGAAACAATGGCTAAAACAGAAGATCAAACATCAACATGATTCGCCACGATCTTAGGGGGCATTTTATAGTCAATTCTTTTTTTCAGTTTCAGCTTCAGCTTCAGAAGAAGAGAAGAAGAAGAAGAACGATGAAAATGGGCTTTGATTTTCAGGGGAAAATGATATTAAAAAAGATTAAGGGTTTTTTTTTTTTTTGGCGTAGGAGATTAAGGGTACTTTGGGGTTTTAAAAAAATTGGACATGTCTATACGTCATCAATTAATGATGTTTTTTACCGGTTAGGGTACTGTTGATAGTATTTTTATAAAGTAAGGGAGGGGAATGACATTTTTCAAAACTTGGGTACTGAATTGATATTAAGGAACCTTTAAGAGGGATGATATTTACTTAAAAAAAAATGTTTCAAAGTGGCCAATTTTTTGGACATGTATACGATAATTGGATTTCAGATTTGCGGGGCCATTTTAAACCGGATCAAAATCAGTAAGAACAAGCTATACAAGCTCGTGTTGGGGCAAACTCTCTTAACTTTATTAATTATGAGATGTGGTTATTTATGAGTTCCGTTCTACACGTACCAACAGTATATGTGAGAGTCAATCACTTGTCATATTTTTGTCAGTTACAAGGAGAGGGGGGGAGGAGTGGTTTTTATGAAAACAAAATTAAAATATAATGGGCTCTAAGATGTATGTTCACCTGTTGATACGTCCAGATGATCCATTCTCGTTATAATGGAACTGTCGTAGGTGTCATCTGTGGTAGAACAGAAGCCATACAAGTTAAATAATAGGGAAAATATCATCCCCCTCCGCTCTAAGTTTGCCTAATATCAATCCAGTACCCAAGTTTTGAAAAATATCTGCCCCCTCCCCTACTTTATAAAGATTATGTCAACCGTACCCTAAGTATGCAACGGTGTTAAAAAAAATCTATGTAAAAACAAAATTACCCTTTTTAATATTTATTGAAAGGATATGTCTTTCTCCCTTTATGAAAAGAATATATTACCTTACTCACATTTGTGGAAAAGAGGTTAAAATCTCAGAGAAGAAGATCTGCCAGAGAAGAAGAAACTAGAGAAGCAAAGGAAGAAGAAGAAATGGGACATGCAGCTAGAGACAAGAAGAAGGTGGGGCCAGTTTGTTCTTTGCAACTATTTTTGTCGTCCATGCCTTTGCCGTGTAAAAAAAATTATCTACAACAGCCCATCTCCCCAATCCCCCCCCTCCCGATTCCAACAGTAACAATCTATTCTCCTTTTATCACCCCTGCTGTAAATCTTTTTTTTTGTTTTTTTTTAATATTCCACGCAAAAAGACATCAGGAGCAGCAGAAGAAACACAATGAAAACACAAAGCACAAACTAACAGGCGAACAACACAACAAAATCAAAAGGAAAATACAGAACAAACACACCTATGCTCCCGCACCAATGCATGTCGATTGAACTTATAGATCAGCACCAAAGTAGCAAAAATAATGGAAATTACGGCTAAGGAAAAAACAGACAGAGAGAACGGAGAGTGGGACGATGATACTTGATGAAGAACCCAAGGAACCTTTCCCCTAATGGCCAAAGACACCCTCATCGCAAATCCGAACTGTCTTCTTTTTAACTGAGGTGGGATGAGAGTCAATCTTTGTAGTCATCTCGCATACCATGGCATGCATCCGATCAGAACCAACCTTGGGGTCACGAGCATAAGCAAACAACTCCCATGATTCAAGAACTCAGCTGAAACTGGCAGTTTCGACTGGGGAATCTCGATTTCGCAAGAAAGCGAGACAAAACCAAGGGTCAAAACCCGACCCCTACTATAAACCTGTAACAGCTAACAAACAAACAAGCAAACAAAAACACTCAACTTCCACAGCAAAACACTCCTCCCTTCGACTCTCATTCCCATCCAATTACTTGACCCCAAACCAGATAACCTCTTCAATTTTCACTAAAAATCACCCCATCCATTTGACTTTAAAAAAAAAAAAAAAAACCACTGGCGATTCCCAGCGAAAACGCCCACCACCCTTTTTTTTTTCCTCTGAAAGTTCGATTAACCCCTTCTATGCTTCGACCCAATAAAAAGAAAAAAAACAAGAAAAGAGAAAGAGCAAAGAGAAGAGAGCGAGAGATAAAACCAAGAGAAAGATATGGAAGAAGAAGAACAATTGGACCTCGCCTTGCAGTTCTCCTCGTCAGCCTTCTTCGTCAAAGTCCAAACGATAGATGAGCTAATCCAGATGAAAAAATAATTGCAGAGAACGAAGCAAAGGAAGAAGGAAGTTGTTTCGTTTTTTTTTTTTTAATTTTAATTATTGTATTTTTTTACACTTATTTTTAGTAACCGTCATATTAAAGGGATTTGATTTGAGAGAAGGGATTGGAGGGGTAAAATTGAAATTAAAATAACTTAAGGGTAATTTGGGGTTTTAGATAAATTAGACCTGTCCACGCCATCAGTTAATGGTCGTTTTTAACGATTAGGATACGATTGATATAATCTTTATAAAGTAGGCGAGGGGATAGATATTTTTTAAACTTGGGTACTGGATTGATATTAGGCAAACTTAGAGGGGAGGGGGATGATATTTTCCCTAAATAATATGAACAAACATTCCTTCTAACTCCCCACCCCACCAAAAAAATTTCCTTTTACGAAAATATTTTAGATTTGGAAGTTCATACCCTTCCTTATTTTTTATAAATTCTTTTGAAGATAGAAGAAAGACACATTTTCATTATTAATTCATTTTACCTCTTATATGCGGAAGTGGTTTCTTTTCTGTATGTATTTTGGATTGATTTTTTTTTTTGAAAAATGAAAGTGTAAAAAGCATTTTGGACCCGTGATAGGAAATGTGATTATGTGATCTCGACGGTGGGATTTATAAATTTATGTTGTTCTTCATGTTGGTAAAAACAAACTTTCTCCCATTTGTACAAATTAATGTATAAAGATAATTTCTATAAAAAATGTATAAATACAATAATTTTCTAAGAATGTGTATAATTTTTTGGTAAAATAGGAATGTATATAATTATAATACACAAAAACAAATCAAGTCAATCGCAAAAGATTCTATCAATTTTAATGTGGAAAAATCTTCAAAGGTGAAAAGGAAAACCATGAGGCCACAGCTAGATAAATCTTCTTATAAAATGCAAGTTCAAAGAGAAAATGTGAATTCCTTGTTAATTTCATTAATCCAAAATGCCTAATTTATAGGCAGAAAGTATAACAACACCGACAGTTGTAACTGTTTACATTAATTGGACTCTAGGCTAGCTAACTAACTAACTAACAAAACCAAGTGAAAACTAAAGATCTCATCAAAAAAAAAAACAGAAAGTGGAAACTAAAGAGGATTTTCCACAGCCAAACCCTTCTCTCTTTTCATTTATATAACATAAAGTGGAGAGAGAGATATAAAGGAAGTCTTGTGGCTATTTAAATTTTAGGAATATCGAGGGTCATCATTCTCATCCCATTCTCAAAAATTTAGACCAAAAAGATGCAAAAAAAACAGGTCGACCAGTGCCGCAACAACCATTTTATTAAGTCACTAAGGGTACGTGTGGTAAATTTTCAAAAAATTGTTTATCGGATAGAAATAAAATAGATCTTGCATGTGTAGTTCGGTCTTTTTTTATATTTTTTGAAACGAATTGGATAATAGACATGGTTCTGGTACGATTTTGAGAAACATAAAAAAGAAGTTCAAAAAAGACAAAAACACAAATTGAAAGAAAAAATGTGCACGATACAGACTTGATATTCATGAATCACCACCACCACCAACTCCATCGCCACCACCACCACCAACTCCACCACTGCCACCACCTCCAACTCCACCACCACCATCCCCAATACCACTCCTCTACCATCACCACCGCCACAACCACCTACACCACCGCCGCTGCCACCACCTCCACCTCCACCTCCACTTTGTTGCCACTACCACCGCCACCACCACCACCACCACCATCGCAAAATGTAAGAAATTCTTCTCTTAATATGCAATCAATTCATGTTTCTATTTTTTTCTAATGGCACAAACAATTTTTTTTTTAGTTATATCATACATCATTTGTTAATACAAAATTACTCATAAACACAGAAACACAAAAATCTATTTCTGACTCAGAAACAGTATTTTGGAACAGAAACATTGCCATACAAACCCTAAGCATTCTCCCATAAAAAAGATGTCACTATGCATTCACTTCAAAGGAAAATTATTCCTATACATCTCATTGTAGGAATTTTTACTATAACCCCTCTAATTTTTGCTATGTGGGTTAGATGGTTTGGCATTTGACCATTGGATATATAGTAAGTTCACTTGATAGGTTCATAAACAAATTCTCTATCCACAGGCTTATATTTGTCATGTGGCATATTAGATTGAATTGAAATTTTGTAGACAAGAAGACTCCAACATCCTCTAGTCACATGCCAACTTTAATTTAAACGAAGTTTGCCACATGACAAATCTTTTTTTTTTTGGTAAAGGGGAAATTTATTGAGCTGGAGGGTGTGTACAAGCAGCAGCCTCATTCACACATAGGTCATGAAGCCACAGAGTGGATAACGGTCAATCTATCACACACACAAGTGACAGGGCTTTCTGGGCCAGGACGTGAGCAACATTATTGACAGCCCGTGGGATACAAAAGAACGCAACAAAAGAGAAAGCAGTAGAAAGTCTTCTGATGTCGGATAGGATCACAGTTGAGTGAGAGGGGGGAAGACGGTTCTGGTCCAGTATGCAATCCAAAGCTTCCTTGCAATTAGTTTCAAGTTGAATCTTTGTGAAGCTTGACTCCAAAGCCAACCTGAGTGTGAAGCGAATAGCCAACAATTCTCCTTGAGTTGCTGATCCAAAGTTGCGTGGAATGAAGAGACATCTACGTTGCATACCTGCATGATCCCTATACACCAAGCCCAACCCACCCTTGGAACTGTTCATTAGAAGAGCAGCATCACAGTTAACTTTGACAAACCCATTAGGTTGCCACATGACAAATCAAAGCATTAAAAAGTGACGGGAGATACATTGAACTATAATATGCCAACACAAAATATGAAATTCGATTAATGAAAAAAGGTTGGGTACACCATTGGTATATCGCAAACTAGCACTTGCTATGTCTATCTCTCACCTCTTTCTTTAAAATGACTCCCTTGTCCCTCTTATATGATGTCGTGTTTGGTGTCCCCATTGGCTCCCACTAGTTTATCGCAGTGTACCTATCTCTCTCCTTGATTAAGCCGACTAGTTTATCGCACAGTGTACCTATCCCTCTCCTTCATTAAGTTAGGCTTTAAAATTTCACATGTAACTCCTCCGGGCCATCCTCTCTCCAACTGTAGAATGACTACATCACCCTTCACGTGGTTCAGATAGGTGTAAACGTGTGATAGACCAATTAAAGGTATTTTGGTAAAATGGCAACAAAAGAATTTTCTTTTGAAAAAAGCTCGAACGGTCATGAGCCAATATTCTCTCTTTGTAATATTCCTTTCAAATTGTCTCGGGTTCTGCGTTGAGTCATCTCTGTCTCCCCACCCCAACTGTCTCGCATACCCTGCATATATATATATATATGACTACCATCCAGAGGGGAAGGAGAGTAGAGATCGAGCAAGACTTAACACGACGGTAACGGAAAGGGTAGAAGGTCTCCTCCAGTCATTCTTGCATCCGTGAACTGAAAACTCTTCCTCTCCTCTCTCTCTCAGGTTCTCCAATAAAGGACCTGAACTTCCTTTGTGAAGCCTGGAAGAGGGAGAGAGACGGTCTCCCTCTTCCTAGTCATCCATCTCTTTTCATCTGCTAACAATCTGCAATGTCAGTGGAGTTTATTCCCTGGGTTTGGCTTTCTCTGATTTTGATCCATCGAAGGGCTCCACATTTCTCGATCTAAGTTGTTCCTTATTAGGAGTCGAAGAAACATTCAGAAAAGGAGAGAGAAGAGGAGGGGAAAAAAAGAGAGAGAGAGAGGGGGGAAACTTTTCTCTCTTTGTCGATCTGGTGATTCTTGTTACGGTCGATTCATTCAGGCGTCGCAGGGCACAAGGTTGGAATGGGGACGTATGAGCTTATAAAAGGAGAGGACAACGAGATCGCGGATGACAGTAAACACGTTGTCACAGTTGAGGATGGCTACTCGGATATTAAATTGGAATCTAATCAGCTGATCTCCGTGTCGAAATCCAATGCCGGTGACAACCAGAGGCCCGTCATCTTTTCGGGAATAGGAGGAGACCAAGCTTCCAAGCGCCGCCTTGCTTCTCTGGACGTTTTCCGTGGAATCACCGTCGCTGTAAGAGATTTGCCTACTATTGTTCTGAATCTGAAATCCGTCATATTTCTCTTTCTGTTTTGGTGCATTTGCTTACTGTATTATCAAATTAAATCTGCTCGTGCATACTGATTGCATTGCGTCATATGATTTCCCTTTCAGAATGAGAAGTATATATGAGTGTATCGCGACACTCTTGAGTTTTTTGACCAGGATCCTCTGCAGTGCCGGCGGGGGTGCCTGGCCTCTGCCGGGCCGCCGGATGTGCACCGCCGCCCCGCCGGTACTGCAGGGGATTTTAATTCGTTTTTTTGTACTGTATAAAATTTTATATTCGATCGGCGTGCATACCGTGGAATTCTGTCGTCCCTCAATTCTTCAAAATATTTTCACCGCCCCGATGGATCTTTCAGTTAATAATTTGTTACTTTTTTCCCCCTTCTTTTTCGGATGGATTACTTTGTTCATTTTCCATGTTTAAGCTTCGGTTATGCGAACAGATTGGCAACATATACGCAAATCTAGGCCTCTCCACTGTCTTGCCTCTTTTGGATGCAAAATTCTTTCCATTCCTAGATAGGGATGGGAGGAATTTTCTTTTTCTTTCAACAGTGCGAGCACTGGATATTTTTCTCTGCCTTTTTTACCGCCTCACAGTAAAGATTATGCTCGGCTTTTGTTTTCCAAAGAAAGGAGAGAAGATGGAAGATATCTATCAATATGTATGATGGAATAGTCATTTTGCGAGTCTCTTTAGCTTTACTTGGAACTCTGAGAACCGCACCCTTCAGTAATTCAGTTTCTTGAAATCTTTATTTATGGTCTTCTATCTTTTGAATTAATTCATCTGCCGCCAAAACCTCCTGTATTTTTCTTCGCCGCAGCGTATTCCTATCCCCTCGCGATTCGGCGAAATCTCTCTTCACCGCATCGGGGATTGCCGTTGCAGTCACCTGGGTGGGGAGGGGTAATACGGGAACCCAAAAAATTGGCGGACGGGTGGGTAATTAGGATATTTTAAAGGGGAGGGTGAACGGTTATCTGGGTGGGACTGGGGGTGCCCGCAGGCAGTTTTGCCAAAAAAACTGGCGCTGTGGTGACCCCTTTATTATTGAACGTTATTTTTTAATATTCCCCGTTTTTATCTGTCTTCTCCTTGCATGAAATGATCTTGCTGCCTCCTATGTACGGAACCAATTTGCCGCGTGCATGTTTTTGTTTTGACTTGGTCTTTTTTTTTTTTTTCCCGATGATAATTGATGGGTGGGTGCAACTCTTTTGCCACATGGAAGAGTGATGCAGGAATTCTAATCATTTCATAATTAGGAAATGGTCTATAAATAGTTTACATGCCAAATTTCAGCCTCAAATTTAATCATTTATCCTGTTATGTACTTTCCTGTATGTCTATGCTCCCCTGGTGGTTCTATGCATCCCTTTGGTAGTCTTGGTTTCTTCCATGCTTTTGTTTTGCCACATGGCCAATTTGGATTGAGCTAAAACTTGACATGTGAACAGGAAACCTTGAGGTCCCCATCCACAGCCGTTGTATGAGTGTGACCCACAATGGATCCCCACTGATTCAATGGCTTGGATGCTTGTGTGTCGTTCCCTTATCATAATTAGTATTATGAGCTTCTATTGACAGTTGGCAGCGTAATGACTTGCCACATCAGCAAAGTGATGGGTCTGTGCTAGACCCCCCGGCCATTCACATTTCCTCCCAAAATAAGGAATTCAAAATTATAGTGATTTAGAACTTATACAGTATTCAAATTATAGTGAAATGACTTTCGTGTAATGTTACAAAACTTTTGCTGACTGTTAACATTTTATTTATTTATTTTTTTTAATTTGACCAGTGAGATGGGTGTGGCATTCTCCTATCATAAGATCCACACATGTCCATTCTAATCTGTCATGTGGCAAAAAATAAATACATAAATAAATAAATGCTTGTGACAAAATCAAATATCAGTAAGAGTTCGTTACATTATGTGGACCTATTTTTTGGTATCGGGAAAGGCCACATAGGCCTTTATTGGGGTAAAAGCGTGTTATTCCATCCTGGTCTGGGCTATGACTGTCCACAAACCTTACCAGCAGAGCGCATCGACACCTTCAAACTTAAAATCAAACGCCACATTGCGTACAATTAAAGGATCTTTCTTTTTGGGTTATTATGTTTTAATTTCTTAGGACTTGAGGCTTTTTAAGAAATAAAATCTAAGTGTTCCAATCATCCTATACTCTTCTTCAAATCCTGCTGCATCAGTGTGTCTGTGGTGACACTTCTTCTAATCATTGTAATCAGTGGGAGCTCCCACGAGAAAGTGCTCTTCTGCATGGCACAGTTGAAGATCTGATTGTTGCTTTTTTCTCAAGAGACAGCAAATAGCCAAAGAGTGCACAACAATCCTGAGTGAGAGTTCTGATTGATTTGAGGGATTGTGGTGGTCTGGTTTCCCACTTACTGCCTAGTCATGGACTAGATAGGATTCAGATTTTTAATGAGAATTGACAGACAACCTGGTGGACTGAAGTTTGACCTTAGTTTTTTTGGGATAGACGAACATAGTTAACAGAGGCGCACGGATTCTAATGGCATGGGGCACAGTTCTTCACAACTCCATGGCATGAAGTTGACCTTGTGGTTTCTTCCTACATGGTTTACACACAAGCTGGTGTTCTGACTTCTCTTCCCTTGGGAGAAAAAAAAAAAAAAGGTCAACCTGACCCTATGCCTTGAAATGACATGAAATCCAAAATGGAATGCTGTCATCTCATGTGGTTGTAGTTCTATACTTGTATTACTATTTGTTAATTATGTTGTATTCATGCATAATATGTATTAGTCGGACCTTTTGTACCTGAATTAGATTACAGTTTTCCTTTCTTCCCAAGCACAGCCACTTGCACCCAAAAAGATGTTGGCATGGAAACTATAGGTTCAAGCATAGAAAGAATTGGTTTATCGTGAAAGAAAACAAGGGGGATAGAAATGCTATTCAACCGAACATGGGTTTATATGTTTGGTGTTCGCATTGCAGGAATGTTGCACAGCGTACTCAGTTTCTCATGTTAGGGGGTATTCTTATCTTATTCTTATCAGTCCCGTTTTGTTGCTGCAGTTAATGATACTAGTTGATGATGCTGGTGGAATCCTTCCGGCAATCAACCATTCACCGTGGAACGGTGTAACACTTGCAGATTTTGTCATGCCATTTTTCCTGTTTATAGTTGGAGTTTCTCTTGGACTTACATATAAGGTATAATTCTGCAACTTGAGTTCATATTCATATTTTTGTCAGCTTGTATAATTTAATCGGCCTGCACTTGCTGGCTTCTTTGGTAATTCCTGTTAGTCATGACAATTAAAGCACTTAAGAACAAAATTTCCCACCCACTTTACATATTTAAAAAGCAGTCTCATGGCTTTGATAGAATGGGTAATCATTTTGAACACTCCATTTGAGTTTTAAAAGGTTCCTCATTTGAGAGGCATTCCCTTCTGTTAACTTCTGCCTCAATCCACTTCACAGCTTTCGAAGGACATAATAACTATCATGAATAGTCCATCCATCCACTTCATAGCTTCCAGAGGAAATGATAACCATCAAGATTAGTCCATCTATTAGTCAGGATAATCATTCAACAAGCTACTTTGTATGTATGTCTATGATCCTGCACAGCTAATAACAAGTTTTGAATGCAGAAAGTACCTGCACAGCTAATAACAAGTTTTGAATGCAGAAATTATCATGTAGAGTTGTTGCATCTAGGAAGGCCTTGCTGCGGACGCTGAAACTATTAGCCTTAGGTCTGGTGCTCCAAGGTACAGTTTATCTCTCTGTAGTTATTTATATGTATGCCTGGAATTTCTCCTTTATCAGAGATGATCTTTTCCTTTGTTAAAATTCTCGTCTTCACAGGAGGTTACTTTCACGGTGTTAATGATTTGACTTACGGAGTTGATCTGGAACAAATTAGATGGATGGGTATTCTGCAGGTATGCTTTTAATGTGCCTTGGTTTTTCTTTATTTATTTTCTCATATTGTTTATTTTCTATTTGCCCTTGAAATGCAAGTATACGGTTTGAACTTTAATTGGGTCAATCACAATTTCATCAAGTATTCCTATCTGGCAGCAGATCATTTGATCCACTCAGCAAAATGTGCAGAGTTCTCTCTCTCTCTCTCTCTCTCTCTCGGGGAAGGGGAAAATTTAAATATTAAACATCTGATTTCCTGCAGAGAATTGCAATAGCATATCTGTTGGCTGCACTATGCGAGATTTGGCTAAAGGGTGATGATGATGTTAATTCAGGATTATCCTTACTGACAAAATATCGATTCCAGTGGTTAGTGTTACTTCATTTGCTTCTTATATATTTATGCTATAAAATTTTATGTTTTATCGCTTGTAATTCTTCTCCTCTTTGGAGATATTTTGTTGGTTATTATGTTTTGGACACTTTTTTCTCATATTTTTTTCATGGTGTCTGCGTGTGTTGTGTCAGACATGCATTGGACATTCTCTTGTTTCTCTTGCATAAAAAGCTGTTCTTGATCACATATCATTTTCCCAATGACTTGCATTACCAACTCATGAACCTTGGAATCTAATTCCTGGATCTAGACCACATCTAACAGCTGACAGTTAGTGTTCTTTTGGAGATTTTTTAAACCTTTACAAAACACAAACAATCTAGTAGGAAATGATAGTATAATTGTGAATTTCTTCTGTATGCTATGGAATACTCATTTAGTTACTGTCTATCACCTCTGAGGTAACAAATTCAGGTGCAACTTGGATGGTTTGGGAGTAGTAATATAATCCCAACCCTTGGAACTAAGCATTTGATTCATAATCCAATATCCTCAGAAGTTAGAATCAAGTTGAGTTTACCTTACCCTTGGTCAACCTGGTAGGCTTAGGCTATGGATTTAGTTAAGATTGAGCTTTATAATTTTTGAATCAAAGTCTTTCCACTTTTAAAGCAATATTAACACCAACCACTCTGTTCACATATCATAGCTACTGATTTCAGAGGATTACTTACATTGTTAAAAAATGCAACCGTTTAATGCATTGGCTCTGGACTTTATTATGTTTATGGGTAATAAACTAATGATTCTCATGGCTAAATTTCTAATTCTTTGCTATCTCATTATTTGTACAGGTTGGTGGCATTTGTGCTTACTAGCACATACCTGGCTCTATTATATGGTTTATATGTTCCTGGCTGGGAATATCAAATTCAGAGCAAAAACTCTTCTGCCACTCCAAAGTCATTCTCAGTGAGTTCCTACTTTTCAGTTTTTTCAAATTTGTTCAAATGGGATTGTAAATTTGATTAAAGGAGAGCAGCATTTTAGTTCTACTGGCAAGCGGCCTAATATTATTACTAACCCCCTCACCACCCCCCCCCCCTCCCAAAAAAAACATAAAAATTTGGAGGTCAAATGTGGAGTACGTGGGGACACTGGACCTGCTTGTAATGCTGTTGGAATGATTGACCGTAAAGTGTTGGGTGTTCGACATTTATATAGACGACCAGTCTATGCTCGGACAAAGGTTTGTTTGAAGTAATGCCATATTCTTGTTGAATTTATGGTGTTGATAACCAACCCAAACCCTTCAACACCATCACCTGTCTTAAGTTTTTCCTTGTCCTTTTGACAGCAATGCAGCATTAGCTCTCCAGATTATGGTCCACGTCCTCCTGATGCTCCTTCATGGTGTCAAGCGCCATTTGATCCTGAAGGACTTTTAAGGTGTTTTAAAAAATTTTCTTGGTTTCTATACCGGATTCTCCCTCCTCCAAGAACCTCAAAATGAATATATTATTTTTTGGTATCTGATGTCCTTTTCTGGATGCAATTCTTATCTATTATGTTGCAGTTCAGTCATGGCTGTTGTTACTTGCCTCATTGGACTGCACTATGGGCACGTTATAGTACATATTAAAGTAATCGTTTCCCCCTCATCCAGCGTTGTTTTAATATAATTATTATTTTTCTTTCATCCTCCTTTTTTGACTTGGTAATTAAATGCAGGACGACAAGGATAGGATCCTGCAATGGATTATCACTGCCTCTGGTCTTGTAGTCATTGGCTTTTCGCTGGATTTTTTTGGTTAGAAAATATCTCTCTTTGTCCTTTGTTCCCCCTCCCCCCTTCCAAACTTGGATAATGGCAGACTAGGTTTAATTCTATTGAGCGTCCTTGCTTTTGTGTTACAGGAATTCATGTAAATAAGGTCCTCTACACATTTAGTTACATGTGTGTCACAGCTGGAGCAGCAGGCATCCTCTTTACTGGAATTTACATTCTGGTCCGTTCTCCAGTCATTCTCTTCTGGGACCCTTAATTATTTTCTTTTATTGTCTGATTTTAGTTACTTTTTTTTGTTTCATTGCCTTTTTCTGTTGCTGTTGCTGTTGCTGTTGCTGTTGATGTTGTTGTTGTTGTTGTTCTGGTGTTGGGAGGGGGGTCGTTAATGGGCTCTCGTTTATCATCCAGGTTGACGTGCATGGCTACAGGCGCCCAACTATTGTGATGGAGTGGATGGGGATGCATGCATTGATGATCTATATTCTTGTAGCCTGCAACTTGCTTCCGGTTGTCCTACAAGGATTTTATTGGAGGGACCCTCGTAACAATATTGTGAGTTTTATCCTCCCTATTCTTTTTCAAAATTTTGCATTTTTTTCCTGCTTGTAAATTGCAATGCAGACATATAGTAGTACTTGTCTGACACGCTAATTTCTTTTGAAACAGTTGAGGTTGATCGGAATCGGATCATGATGGCATGATTAAACAGTTGAAGTTAATTACAATTGGATCATGATGACATGATGGTTAGAGGGTAAAGTTTGTGATTGGCTCTTGTGTACTGTACAAGCGGTTTTGGTGGGTCGGTCCACAACATCTTCAATCACATTCGACGTGGTATCATTCTTCTCATTTTTTCAGATGGGGAGGTTGGTTTAAAGAATCATAGTTTCTAGGCTTTTTGCAGTAGTAAGTGGAGGTTCACAGCATGTTATCTTCTCCCTAATACAGATCTTTTGGAGACGATGTAGTTCCTGGCTATCTATTTTTCTTAGTTTTCCCCATGAAGCGTCGGCCTTATTTCATTGGAGATTTTGTACAGAACTAGTTCTATATGGAGGTTTGAGCATCATTATGATATTACGCAATAATGTATATTTGTATCCACTATTGGTGTGCATGGTGTAACTCATTGATGAGTGCGCTCATTTTTGGCTTGGCTTTGGATTTGCGAGAACGTGAACCGTAATACATGAAAACCATCAGATGCAGCTCTCTTGGCAAAGAGACTAAGAAGCAATTACAAATTACAATGGTTTCTAACTTGGATTCTTGTGGATGAATTCTTGCCTTCGGAATAGGAATTAGAGCTCGCTGTTAATACTGCTGAAGGAGATGATATTAGACCTGAATCGAACTGCTCGCTGCTTGTTTAAGCTTTACAACAGAATCCAGACACTGGAGACTGACAATGTCGTCCCTGTGTATTATTGAAACTGTGGTGGGCCATCTCAGAATTGTTGAACCTCATTTTCGAGGTCTACCTACCTACCTGCTCCTTTTTTCATCTTAAAAGGGAATGCAACTAAGCTGGACATCACATCACCTACCTAGAGGCGCGACCACTTTGTTTTAACTCTTTGGCCCCTTTCTTTGCCAACGGAAATCATCAAATATTTTGTATATACTGTTGCAGCCATTGCCGTTGTGGAAAATCCATTAACCTATGAAACCTGATTGGCAAGGTGGGCTCAACGGCTGAGATAGGCTACCAAGTTTTGATAGATGGCCCTATAGGGGAACCCAACCCCAACTCTCTATCAAATTGTGAAATCATTTATCTCATGATACGCCCCACATTAAGGGTCACATTTCCTTGCCACTTGGCATAATTTGAATAGACTAAAGTGGTCCATGTCCATGTATGGAGTGGTCAAAAAATGAGTTTTACAGTTTCATAAATTGTAAGAATTTCATTCACTATTTAGAAAAATAATGCCCTATCTATAGTTTATTGTCACTTTCAACTCAATTTTACCATACTTCCCCTGCTTGTTTTGAGCTTATACTTTGCCAAGTCTTCCATCTCATGCAACCCACCCATGTTTGCTAATATTGTAGTTTTGTGATATGACTTGCAAATCGATCCACCTCCGCCACCCTAATCATCCAACATCCTCCACCCCCCCCCCCCCAACCCCTAAAAAAAAAAAAAAAAAAAAAAAAAAAAAAAAAAAAAAGAAAGAAGAAGAAAAGAAAAGACGAGAAAAAAAGAAAGCAAGAAAAACAATAGTGTTTGTTGGTGTTCTTTTACTTTATATTAATAGGGGTGTAGATGAATAGTCGAAAACCGTTTCCGTATCCTATTCGTATCCATTTAGCATTATCTGAATCCGTCCGAAAGCTAAATGGATAGGCTATAGCAATCCAAAAAGCTATATTTACATGTAAACGGATAAAATATACGATCCGTATCTGTTTAGCACTATCTGAATTCGTCCGAAAGCTAATTGGATGCGGATGCGGATATAACACTATCCGAATCGAATTTGATCCGTTTACATCCCTAGATATTAATAGGTTTTAGGATAAATTACACTTTGGGATACCTGATGCTTGTGATTCTTCATGTTTGATATATTATGTTTGGAGTATCTCATGCTTAAAAAAGACTATTACATTTCATAAAGGCAAAAGTTTTCCTTCACCCACTTGGGTAAGAAGAATCCTTTGCTCATTAGTGATGTGTCCATAAGATGGGACTCTTGTCCCATCAACAAATTCTTACCTTTTATGTGCCTATGTTGGGCTCTAGCCTAGCATGGGACAAATTAAAGAGTTTGATTTAACGTGTTTCATCAACTCTGAAGCTTGTGGTGTATTGGTCAAGTACCTAACATTTGGTATCAGAACCATAGTTCGAAAACCTTTTGACTCGGACGATTGGCTCGTCAAGTAAAATAGTAGTACAATCTGGTCAAAAGTCATGTAGACTCGTCCAGTTATAAAAATGACTAGACTTGGTCCGAATTTGTCCGAGTCACAATCGACTAGGTGTTTTTATCCAGTCAAATGAAACTCAACCAAGTCTGGTCAATGTTTAACCCCTCTATATATACCACCCATTTGGAATCACTATTAGATCAATGGTTAGTTTTCTTAAAAATTAACCAAAAGTCAAAACCATGAGTATAGGTTTTTGTTGTCTTCGTTATCCCCCAATTGTGTTCTGCAACTCAGCGTTTATGCTTGGTACAAACACCATGGAGAGATTATTGACGTTCCAAAAGACCGAATCTCTTGAGGCAGTTCATCAAACAACTGATGGGCATCTCTAATCCTCTCATGGAACTCTTGTTCTACAACCATTGCAAGATTTAAACTCTCACTTTGCTGCCCCGGGCTCAAGATTGAAGCACCTATCAAGCATTTCAGCAAGTTCAAACCACAATCAAGATCTAGGTACTTCAACAACAAAATTTTCTGAGAAACTGATCATGCTTGATTATCTATTTCTCCATTTTACTCGTCGGGTCAAGTCTTGAAGAATATTCTGTAGTTCAGATCTAAGAGAAGATACATGGGTAATCGCAACACATTAAAAGGAGAGGAGTTGTTTGCAAGTAGTAAACAGCCCACTTTCGGGAATTGATATATTTAAGGCCTGCATGATAACACTTCTGAATCTCTATTTCTCTGTTTTTAGGTTCTTAGGAACAAAAAAATTATAGCAATTTGTTTGTTAAAATCGATTCACTTTTTTGTTCCTAAGAATGAATCGGGACAAAAAAATAGCTGAGAAATAGAAAATAAGAAACTCCAATTTGAAACTTCTCTATTTCAAAACTATAACAAAGAAATAACAGGGTAGGGGTGTTTGACCAATCTCCATGACTCCGGGACACCTTTGCCACTAACACCTCCTCCACCACTTCCACCGCCATTGTCTCCACCACCACCACCACCACCACTGTCACCCCCACTGTCACCACCACCACCAGCATCTCCACCACGCCATCGCACCTTTACCATTTCCTCCACCACTACCATCACCATCATCACCACCATCTCCATTACCTCCACCGCCGCCACCACCACCACCACTACCATCACCACTACCTCTATCAAATTTTCTATGCAATAACATTTTTGAAAATTTATTGAAGTTCTAGAAACAAAAATTCCTACGCATAACAAACGCATTTCTATTTCTTTTCTGGCCAAGAAATAGAATTTACTAGGCGTTACCAAACAAGTTTTTTTGTCAAGAAATTTGGCCCAGTAATAGAAATTGAAAAAGTTACTTTTAGAATAGAAACATGTTCGAGAAACAGAAGTGTTATAACGCAGACCCTTAATGTCCCACCACTCTCTTTTTAATTAAAAAAAATTCCAAAAGTCTTCCCCACTCTAAAGACGAGTTGAGTAAAAAAACCTAGTTTTCCAACTATGATTAGAATCGGGCATTACGTCACAGGTTCGAGTCACAAAAAAGGCTACCTACCACCAGTGTATGGTCGCTAGATTTTGACGTATCGACAAAGTACCTAACACTACCCCTATTAACGAATTTGAAAATAACCTTCCCCTTCGTCATCTAACGATTTTGATGACCATGGGCAAGGGATTATCCCTAAACTGTGGATGTGGGGAAACTTGGTCCTTTCATAAATGTCATGTTTGAGATATCTTTTCTTTCTCATTCTAATTTTCCTCATAGATAATACATTTGGAGGCAGTCTTTTTCCTCTTCTTCCTCGGTCTATTTGCAGCAACACACACCGTGGTGGGGAGAGGAATAAAAGGGGAGATAATGCAAATAACCGGAGTGGGTTGGGGTGGGGGGGGGGGGGAGCGGGGAAGAAAAACAGGTTGTGAGGAGAATGAAAGAGTGAAGTGGAAGAGAGAACCAGAGTGGGGGCTCGCAGGGCAGGCAATAGCCGGGGGCAATAGGTAAACTATCACATGATGATTCATTCCCTACCAGAAGAGATCCTCGGCACAAGCATATTCATTGTCCCTTCGCGCATTGTTTCTTAAATCACGTCACCAATTAAAACCAAGGAGGGTTGTTGTGGTACATGAAGATGCGGGCATCACATCCAACTTGTGGTGTAGATGTGAACAAGTGCCTAGCCTACTTGGTAGCATGTGGTGTGTGGAGGCCCATTGCTATCAGGCTGTCTTCAAGCCTCCTGATTTCGCCCCTCTCCTCCCTTATAGAAGAGGATACAGTAGGACTTCACCAAAAAAAAACTTGATGTCTAGATTTAAATTTGGGATCGGCTTACCTCAACCAACTCATCAGGCGGAAAGAGACTTTGATTTTCTGGTGCGTCTCATTTAGGGACGGTAGTATCAAAGGTGAAGAATAGAGAAAGTGAGAGAGAGAGAGGCAGCACTGGATGGCCACTCAATAAAGTGCTTGCCAGCAAAATTAAACATTTTTTTTGGAATAAAGAATGCTCTGCTTGGTCGCATGGCTCTTATGTCCAGACACAAGAGTGCATGAAATCACCGCCTAACCTCTCTTAATACTCATGCACACACTCTCATTGGCTCCCGCACTAATGCAGAGGCTACGCAACCAAGCAACGATCTCTTGCAATTTTTTTGAAGTTTCAGTTTGCAAACTTTTCACAATAAACTTTAGTTTTGACAATTATTTCCTTAATCACACATTCACACCCTAGGGGATTCAAAGCATGGGATTAGTCCCTACCAAAGCCCAGTGATTCTAAAGGTTTCTTGCGTCCAAGCATCTGGAATCGAGATAGGTCCCGGCCGATTTAACTGATCCGATTCTAATTATTGAAACGGTGATTATACATGTAGTCCGATACAAAGCACTCTGAGGACAAACAGAGACCTACGAAAACTAGGATTTAAAAGTTTTTTTTATATTTTTTTAGGATAAATTACACGTCACCCCTGGTTTTTAAATGAAACTCAGATCACCCCTTGATTTTTGAAAAAACTCAAATCACCCCCTCTACAGTAACGGTGTTAGTTTGTTGTTAGTTATTGGTGTGAAAGGACTATTGTACCCTTGTACTAAAACATTAGAATTAAATTTACAATACTATCTTTCCTTCATCTTCAACATTAGTCAAGGGTAGTTTAGGGATTTTAATTTATTTAACTGGCTGACATCATCATTTAACAGCATAAAGCTAACGGTAGGGACTATCATATTGGGGTCTAAACCAAGGGGTGATCTGAGTTTCGTTTGAAAACCAAGGGATGACATGTAATTTATCCACCTATCCCCGATGGATTCGGCTCTTGTCCTGCAGTGGCGGGAGCTGGAGAGTCTAGCACCACTTAAGATAATGACAAGTGTCATTTTGTTAATCCAATGGTCAACCTTGGAATGGGCAAAATGCAGATCCATTTTTCATCCCTCTCTCATTTTACCATAATCCGACCCGAACAAAATTTAAAACCCAAAAATTCGATTAAAATCTCCCTCGTTTTTCCTTCATCTCTTCCCCCTTTCTTTCTGAAAAAATCGATTAAAACCTTAGGCGAGCTTCCATCGTCCCTTTAAACGGTGACCGGCGATCGGTGACGACGAGGCTAAATCAGTGCTCCTATAGAGCGAGAGCAAGCAAGCAAGCAAAAGAGGAGAACTTAACGAGAAGGATTAGGGGGGGGCGTGGGAGAGAAAAATTCTATCTTTTGCTTGCTGTTCAGTTATTTAGGAGAGAAAGTGTGAAAGCCTCTGGTTCTGTACCTTTCTTGCTCTTCTAATTTTGGTCTCATTGGGTGTTTGTGCTCTCTCTCCTCTTTGATTCCTATCTGTTTGGTGCGAAGAGAGGCATTGGTTCATTTTCCTTTTCTTTTGGTTAGTTGTATCCCAGATTTTCAGCTAATATTTTTTCTTGAATCACAGGGCTGTGATTTCACCGCAAGTTTGGGTTGATCGTTTTATGAGATTTTTCTTTGGTTTGCTGGTTTTTTTTTTCCTGTGGGACTTTTTTGACTCATGAAATTATGGGTATTGAGTATCTTTTGGCTTGTTCTTTGATAGTTCTTTGATCACTAGATAGAGTTTCGTTTTTTGGGTTCTGGGATTTCAGTAGGTTCATCTGTTTGCTGAAATAAAGGTGAAGGTTTGGGTTCAGTACATTCATCTTTTGGGCAAGTTCTTCAAGCACAGGAAAAGGAAAAACCAGAAAGGGAGGAAGGAGAAAAAGGAATGATGAAACTCGGTTTCGAGGTTTGGTTTTCAAAATTTGAACTCCACGGGTCGGGTTAATCAGGGATTTGGTCGGGTGAGAGAAACAAATGGGAGTAACTGGATTAAAATAATCTGTATGCATTTCATGTCGTTGGATTTGTTGCTATCCATGTGGAGGAATCTCAGGGGAGGTGTTGGACGCTCCAGCTCCCGCCACTCGCAGGACAAGAGCCAAATCCATCCCCGATTCATGATTTTATTTCCAAAATGATACACCCTTTGAGGGCGGGCCTCGGTGAGTCTGTGTGATGGTTAAGGTTGCTCCATTGTGACCAAGTGATCATGGGTTTGAGTCTGAAAACCACCTCTCAGTGAAAGTAGAGTTCAGGCTGAAACGTTTTTGGATTCCCTCGTGAAACATAGATTGAGAATGCTCCTGAAACTGGCCTCCCCTCTGACCTTTTGAAATCCAGACCTCAGCAATCACCGAGTGCTATTAGCTGATCAACCACCCTCGGATCAGAAAGCGTGCTCGTATCTCCATGTTCACCCAACTGTCTAGATGCAATTTTCCTTAGAATCCTTCTCATTCTCTGCCCACTCCTTGTTTTTTGGAAGCCCAGGTGCCCACTGAATTTTATCAGGAGCGGCAAATGCACCGATCTGATATATAAACCGTTCACACAGTTTCAGGTTATGTTCTAATTTTTCAATAATGAACGGATGGTGAATGCACCACTCACCCTAGCAACTTGCAGTTTAGGCAAGTTATGTATCAAGCATTCCTTAGGTGACGAGACCACCAAATATATGAAAAATAAGAGAGTCATCTTCTGAGGCCAAAGGTCGTTGATTCCTAATTGAGCACATTCTTTAGAACAGAAACTAATCGCATGCCCCAAAATAAATAAATAAATAATCCCATTGTCACGTACAGAAAGAAAAAAATGAATTATTAAAAATAGAGGACAAAGAAATGCTCCAAACCATGCTGTAAATTTTGGTTCATTTAACAAATTCAAACAAACATATGGTGGTATCAACAGCCCTACGGTTCGAGTATTACAGAATTCGTATTGCAAAATAAAATCGTAAAAGGGTTTAAAAGCTCACATAATCAACAGAGTATGTTTTTTTTTTTTTTTTGAGGGGATGGGGGAGGGCTAGTCAATAAAGAGCTTGTCAACTAAATTAAGAACACAAATTTATTGTAGACAAATCTTTTTTAAGTATCAGTTCAAAAACTTGTTACAAGAAACTTACTTTGAAGGGCTGCACCATAAAAAAGGAGAAATTTTTTGGCCTGACACAAGAAAATTTTTGAGTTTTGACTAATAAATTCCTTGATCACATCTATTGTAATAAATTATGTAGTCCGATACAAAGCGCCCCAAGGACAAAAAGAGACCTGGAACGTTTTTGGATTCCCTCGTGAATCCTAGAATAAGACTGCTCCTGAAACTGGCCTCTCCTCTGACCTTTTGAAATCCAGACCTTCAGCAATCAGTGAGTGCTATTAGCTGATCAACCACACTCGGATCAGCAAGCGTGCTTGTATCTCCAAGGTCATCCAACTGTCTAGATGCAATTTTCCTTAGAATCCTTCTCATTATCTTCCCACTCCTTGTTTTTGGAAGACTAGGTGCCCAATGAATTTTATCAGGAGCAGCAAATGCACCAATCTGATATACAAACCACTCACAAAGTTTCAGATTAAGTTCCAAGTTTTCAATAATGAATGGACAGAAAATACACCAATCACCCTAGCGAGTTATGATGCAAGCATTTCTTAGGTGTAGAGACCACCAAATATAAGAGAAAATAAGAGCCACATCTGAGGCCAAAGCTTATTGATTCATAATTAAGCACTTTCTTTAAAGGGTGCAACTTCTTGTCACCATAGTGGTGAAATAAGAAGTTGTAACCTTCTTTTAATTTCCCCATGTCTTATTCCCAAAACTTTTTTAATTAATATTTAATGTAGGGGTAAAAAAGGGTTTTCAAAAAGTGAAAGTTATTTAATATAGTATTTATGTGAAATAACAGGATTTACCCTCATCAAAATAAAAATGTGTTATCCTAAAAAAAGGGAAAAAATGTAAGGTTACAATAAGATTTTTCCTTCTTTAAGACAAAAACTAACTACAAGAAAAAAATGAAACCTCAGAAAAAATATTCCCAAAATAATAAATAATTCAATTGTCAAATACAGAAGGGGAAAAAAAAAATGAATATAAAAAAATAGAAGACACAAAGAAATGCTTCAAACCATGCTGTAACTTTTGGTTCATTAACAAATTCAAACAAACGTATGGTGGTCATCACCGGCTCTACGGTTCAAGTATTATGGAACTCATACTGCGAAACAGAATCCTAAAAGGATTTAAAAAAGCTCTCATAATCAACATAGTTAGTATTATTTTTTTTTTGGGGGGGGGGGGGGGGGCGCCTTGAGGGGAAGGATGGGGGCAGGGAAAGGCTACTCAAAAAAGTGCTTGTCGACTAAACTGAAAACACAAATTTTTTGTAAACCAATCTTTTTAAGTTTCAGTTCCCAAACTTGTTACAAGAAGCTCAAGTTGAAGGCACACCATAAGGTGTATGGTTATGCACTACTAACGGTTTTGCTGTTGGCCTTCAAGGCTGCTTCGCAAATCATTTCCCTTCAGTCCCTCAAGCCTCACCTTGAGGAGAAACCTCTAGATAAACCTTACATACCTCTTGAAATGGTGTTCAAGCAATCCCCAAAGATTTGAACCAACAAATGATTTTAAATTTTCACCAAGATGAATTTCGAAAATGTATGAGTCTTGGGAGTACCATCAGGGAAAAAAGTGTACCAATTAATGAAATCCAACAAGTGGAATGGAAAGATAAAAAGTCATCACAATCAAATATGCTCATAACCATCGGAACTGTCAACCTTCTTCCAGGATCTTAATAGTACTAGGAATGCTGGAAATTTAGGGTTTCAGGCTCAATCGAGTTAGGGTTTTAATGGATTTAAGTGGTGGAAGTAGGAATGGAAGGTGAGAAATAGGGTTTTAATGGAATAGAACTAGGGTATATGGGTTGAACTGAGCCCTGGAATGGGGTAACTTAATTTGTGTAGATCACAAAAGCCAAATCAGCTAGGATTGATGTAGCATGGGATGTGGGGTGGTAATGGAGGCTTAGCAAATATAGGTGAATGAGTAAGAGCCTGATGGACAACTAGTGGAGAAAATTAGGCGTGCTGTAAGGATAGAATTGCCATAGAGAATGTAAATGAAGAACAGAAGAGAGGGCAATGGAGAAGAAGAGACAGGTTCCAACCACCTATGGTTGAAAGACTCCACATTCTGACATTGTGAAACCATAGAGCAGCAACCAGATCAGAGAGAAAATAAAAAACTCCTATAGTCAAGCCCATGCTTGGGGTGCATCTGTCGCTTTCTAGGAGTTATCATATAAAATTGGAAATACTTGCTAAAAACCAGCCTAATTCTTGCAAAAGAGACTCCTAAAAGCTGCATAGGCAACCCTATTTTCCATATTTTGTACCCATGTTTGTTCAAATTCTGAATATTCACAGATAACATGATACTTTCTTCACTATGATAAATATTTAATGGTGTGATTGCATTTATGCAACTATCACTCAGGCTTATAATAATTCTGTAGATACATATACCATCACTAATGATAATACTATCATATAAAACTCGTTTCCCCGCTCTTCCCGTGAGTGTTTCCCCCTCCCTCCTTCCGGCTGCCATGGCTGGAAGCCTTTCTGCGGTTCAGCCACCCCTCAGCCCACTTCCTACTCTTTCTTCACCCCTCCCCAGCCCCTCCTCCCACCAGTGTGGCATGGAGCTCCATCTCCACCAGCCTCCTTCTCTTCTGAGGGATGGTCTCTGACTCCCAAGGTGGCTCGCTGCCCCTCCAGTCTCCTTAACTCTGCAGCCTCGAGATGGTACAGCTCTCTGGTAGGCCACTTCATTGATAGCCCCCCTCCCCATAGTCAAACTATCTCCCTGTCCACGCTCCTCCTTACACCTCCTCCCAGTAGTCACTGTTGTACACCTCCACCTCCCAATTAATCAGTGCACTATTTAGAATATCAGGGGCCTCAACACCCCCACCAAACAGGCAGAAGTCCGCTCCTGAATCAAAGCCCTCCATCTTTCTTTTGCTTGCCTCATCGAAACTTGCATTACAGATCCTAACACCCTCCAAATTGCCACCTCAGTCGCCCGCCATGGTTCCTCTGCTCAAACTATCTCCATCATCCCAATGTCCTAACACCCTCCAAATTGCCACCTCAGTCGCCCGCCATGGTTCCTCTGCTCGAACTATCTCCATCATCCCAATGGTCGTATATGGTGTCTCCGAGATCCCTCTTCTCTTCTCATTTCAATCCTTACGTCCTCTCAATTTTTGCACCTCAAAATCTCTGGTCCTGCTGAAAATTTTATCTTCTTCACCTCCATTTATGCCGCCAACTGTGCTACGGAGAGGTCCTCTCTCTGGTAGATATCTGCAACCTTGCTCCCCAAATTGGCTGCCCTGGGCCTTGGTTGGAATTTCAATGTCGTGAGGTATGCCCATGAAAACATGTAGGTATTCGCCTTTGATTTTCCATCCATTGAGGCTCAAAATGAGGGTATCAAAGATATTGGTCAATGAAGCATGGTTCACTTCATTCCCCTCATCCCATGTCTCATTCGATGTGCCCGGTACTTTTAACCATAGTCCCATCTGGTCCTCATTCAACCTTATACCTCCTTTGGCCCCAAACTATTCAAATTCTTCGACATGTGGTCCTCCCATCCCGACTTTCTCTCCATAGTCCGTGATGACTAGAGTCTGCCAGTCCATGCCCATTCCTCCCCCCTCATTACCTTCTCCAGAAAGCTCTAGAATGTTAGAAGTGCTCTTAAGGCTTGGAATTCTTCCTCCGGAAACATCTCCTCCAATGTAGTAGACTGTCGTACCATTCTCTCGGATATCGAGCTTCGTCTTCAATCTGAAATCCTCAATGCCTCTTAGGTTGCTGAGGAAAAATCCATTTCCTCTATTCTCTTCTCTTTGTTAGTCCAAGAGGAGAGCTTTCTCTGCCATAAATCCAGAATCAAATGGCTCACACTTGGAGACTCCAATTTTGCCTATTTCCGCTGTTCCTTAAAGGCTAGAACTAATTTCGAGAATACCCCAATCTTCTGTCCTCTGAAGTCTCTCTCCTTCGTGGAGGAAATCAAAGCTGAATCTGTCAGCTTCTCCAATATCTTCAACCCTTCCATTGTTTCTCCCTCCTCTGCCATTCCTGACGGCCTCCTTAATAAGTTTATCCCTCCCTCGTTGTTCGCCTCCCTTCATTATATCCCCTCTAAAGAGGAAATCCTCTCTATTGTTCTCTCCCACAAACCTAATCAGGCCCTGGGTCCGGATGGCTTTATTGTGGGCTTCTTCTCCTCTTGTTGGGACGTCATCAAACCTAACCTTGTTTTGGCCATCCACAACTTCTTTCTTAACCCAAGTCATGTTAAAGGCATAAACCAATTCTTCCTTGTCCTCATCCCCAGACAAGATGGTGCCTCCTCTTTCTCAGACTTTCATCCCATCTCCCTTTGTAACCTTCTGTATAAATTCATCGCCAAAGTTCTAGCCAAACGTCTCAAAGGGGTGATTGATTCCCTTGTCTATGACAATCAAGGTTCGAGAACTCGCGAGATCTCGGTTTTTCAAAATCTCGAGTCGAGATCACATAAGCATTCTAAAAGTGCATTTTCTCTGCGAGATCTCCGAGTTTCTCGGTTTGACATAGGAAAATGCCCATCTAGGTCCTTTACATGAGTGCCAGATCTCGAGATCTTGCTGGAAATTCTTGGTATACAGACACCTATCTATGCCAAGGACCAAGACAGACACTTATTTATGCTATGCCAAGGACCAAGACAGACACTTATTTATGCCTAATATCATTTAAGTATATTATTCATAAATAAGAAAATACCCCCCATTTGAATCCAATAAAAATAGTTAAAAAATCAAATTCCAAAAGGAAAAAAAGTCAACCCCCCAGTTCAAGAACAAAAACTGGATTTTCGGTGGTAGGTGCAATTTCCAACTTCCTAATGCTGGGGTTTTTCTCAAATCTAAAAATTCCATAATTCTTATTATGGTAAAACATTGCTAAAAACCAAAAGTGCGGTAAAATATTCATTTGTTTTGATGTCCAAAAAATTATTTCCATTCAGAGCAATTTTGACAGCATTTGCGCACACCGAATTAAGTTTGACCGGTACATAACTCTTTCAATATAAATCAGATTTTAGCAATCTTGGACTTGTTGGAAAGCTTTCAAAACAAAGCTTTCCAACAAGTCCAAGATTGCTAAAATCTGACTTATATTGAAAGAGTTATGCACCGGTCAAACTTAATTCGGTGTGCATGAATGCTGTCAAAATCCGATTGCGTTAGAAAGTTTGAAAATTGCACCCTTCGAAAATTCAGTTTTGTTCTTGAACTGGGGTTGACTTTTTTTTTTTGGAATTTGATTTTTTAACTATTTTTATTGGATTCAAATAGGGGGGTATTTGCTTATTTATGAATAATATCTTAAGTAAATGCAATATCATTTACTTAAATGATATTAGGCATAAATAAGTGTATTTATCTCTTGTCTGTCCCTGGTTTCTAGCATAAGTGTACGTCCCGCTTCCTACTAACTGAAACTCCTATTTGGACTTAGTTTTTGCAAAATCTGATAGTGCCATTGTGTTTAAATGGCCTAAAATAGGCTGAATACCAAGTTTCAGACCCAAACTAGGTCTAAAACCCACCGAGATGAGGCTTCGAGTCGAGAAAAAAAAAATGCAACAACTCGGCGAGATCTCGCCGAGATCTCAACTCGACTCGGTTTTTCAAGGGTCCAAGTTGGCACCGAGACCCGAGTTTTCGAACCTTGGTGACAATCATTCGACTTTCAGTTCCAGTAGAAGCATTTCTAACGACATCCTTCTCTGTAACAAGCTTGTCAGAGGCTTTAACCACCAATCTCACCCCCTACTGTCCCCATGAAGATTGACCTCTATAAAGCTTTTGACTCTCTATCTTAGGATTTTATTGTCAGTTCTAAATAAAATGTCCTTACCTGTTGCTTTCGGCAAATGGATCTTTCATTGCATTTCCTCTCGTTTCTCTGTACTCATTAATAGCCGCCCAGCTGGTTTCTTCACCTCCTCAGTTGGGATCCATCAGGGATGTCCGCTCTCTCCTTACATCTTCTCCTTGGCCCTTGAAGTGCTCTCCAGAAGCCTCCAGTCCAGTATGGACCAATGCCTCATATTCCCCATGCCAAAATGTAAGGCCCTCAAACTCTCACCTTGCTTTTGCCGATGACCTCATGATCTTCTCCAAAGCCGACCCCCTCCATTGATTCCATTTTGTCTTGTTTGCACCAATTTGAATCCATGTTCGGCCTTTGTATAACCAATCAAAATCCCTCCTTTTCCTTGCTGGTGTCCCTAAGGCAGTTCAGGATGATCTGATTGCGAGATTTGGTTCTCCTCAGGTTCTCTCCCGGTGAAGTATTTGGGGTTGTTGTTGATTCCCTCCAGGTTTACCGCTCATCATGTCTCCCCTATCCTGGTCCTCTTGCATAAGAGGCTCCAACTTTGGAAGGGCAAGCTGCTCTCTTATGCCGCCCATCTTGAGTTGATATGTTCTGTGCTACAATCATCTTATATCTATTAGTCTGGTATAGTTAGTCTTCCATATCCATCATTTCGAAGTTGGAATACCTCATGTGTGCTTTCCTTTGAAAGGGTTGTGAATCTTCCAGGTTCCTTTCCCCATTCAGTTGGTCCTTAAGCTCATTTGGAAGATTGCAGCTAGGAGGAAGAGCATTTGGGTCGATTGGGTCTACTCCCGTCCTCCTCCGTAATATTTCTATGTGGATAGTTTCTCTTCCTTCAAATGCGTCCTTGGCCTGGAGAAAGATTCGGCATCTCAGGCCCCTCATGATTGGGGCTATCTCTTCCCAAATTGATGATGGTTCCTCTATTCGTTTTTGGTTAGACAATTGGCACCCCCTCGGAGTCCTCCTCCATCTAGTTGGTGACGACAACACTATTTACATGTCTGGTTTTAACAGGTTGGATCTGGTCTCAGACATCATCTGGTTCGAAGAGTGTACCCCCCCCCCCCCCAATTCCCCCTTCCTGGTGCTATTTGGGGCGCTCTTCCGAGTATCCGTAGAAGGTCCGCTGGTTCTGGTGATTTGGTACCATGGACAGCTTCTTCTTTAGGCTTGCTTACTGCCAAGTCTTCCTTGCTCTTCCGAGTATCCGTAGAAGGTCCGCTGGTTCTGGTGATTTGGTACCATGGACAGCTTCTTCTTTAGGCTTGCTTACTGCCAAGTCTTCCTTGGATTTTACAAGGACCCAAGGATCCCCCATTGCTCGGAACAGGATTCTTTGGTTCAACAGGCACATCCCCCGTCACAGCTTTAAAGTTTGGAGAGCTTTCACCCACTGCCTCCCTACGCAATCTTTTCTCATTGGATCTCTGTCCCCCCCCCCCCCCAAGCTGCTGGCTCTATTGGAACGCTACTGAGGATGTGGATCATCTTTTCTTTGATTTCCCTTTCTCTTCCTCGGTATGGAAAGGCCTCCTCTCCAAGTGCTGGCCCGGTAGAAGAAGAATCCTGCCTTTGGCCAAAGATTGGATTTGGATGGATATGTCCTTCGATGGGAAGTCATGTTGCGATGCGGTAGGTAAGCTGGCATTTGGTGCTGCTATCAATCACACCTGGTATGAGCATAACCTTCGCAGATGGACTACCAAGTCCAGGTTTATTCAGCAGATCCAGGACCCGTTCTATTTGAAGTCAAAGCTAAAATTGATGCTACTCCCTCTTCTTGTGCTGCCACAGTTGCCTCTTGGGGTCTCTCCTCTTCTATTCTTCAGGCCACTGCCCCCCCCCCACTTTGTAAAGGCATGGCCTTGTATATTGTATCCTTCTTTTTCTCCTATCGTTAATGAATTATTTATTCACCTAAAGAAATATCATATAAAACTAGTAATATAAATTATTGAGATAAGGTACAATTAATCCCACCTTCCCACTTTTTCTTCTCCTTTTCTTTTCTACCGAAATCCTACCCTTTCAACTAGAAACATTAAAGTAGGAAGGGACAAAATTTTGAACCAAGCTCTCTCTGGTTTCTTTTCCAGTTCCAACCCCTCCCCCCACCCCCCCCACCCCCCCAAACCAAAAAAGAGGGGGGAAAAAAACTAATGGAAAAACATTTCCACTTAATTATATTCTTTTTTCTTCTTTTATTAAAATGCAGCTTTAAAATCTGAAATGAGGACGTTAAGAGAGGAGCATTGAGCTTTAATAAACTTTATATGCTTTGGTGTAGTAACCTTCCTCTAGCTTTTTTCTTTTCTAGTCAGGGAGCAAGCATCAGCTAAGTAATATGACTCAAAATGAATCAAACAAATCATTCTGCTCTATGTAGATTATTTATTCAAAAAGTATATTTTCATGTTAATGAGCAAAGATCCAAACCTGGTTTCGGACTGCAGCTACAAGGCTTTTCCTGAGTTCCTCACTGTAAGGAACACCCTCAACCAAGGTAACAAATGCATAGATGCCCTGCCCTTTGACCTAGGAGCAAACAAAGTGTAGACAGTTAAAAAAGAGTTAGAAGAGATACAGTCTGGATGTGTCTGTCATGGACAAAGTCAAGAAAACAAGCTTTCTAAACATGAATGCCGACACACATGGGAGAAGACTTGTGCAACCTTTTTTAAAATATTAACAGACAAAGATTCCGCCAGCAAACATAAAACTCTAAGAAAAAACCCTCGACCAACAAATCTTTCCTTCAATGTCATGTGTGTGTGCCATTTCTGACCAATCAAATTTGATTAGTTTACGCTACAAATATGGGTACGTAACCAACTGGTAAACCATCTTGGTGGTTTTTTTATTGGCTCATGCATCTCATTCACAATTCACTTTTCCATAAGAATCTTCCCCGAACTCATCTTACCAAAATACCCCTTTAGAGGAGGAAACTTCAACCTATTAACATAGTGAATCACACACACACAACATGTGTTTACATTACCCTTGATAAACTCTGCCAGTGTTTTATGCAGCCGGTCTCAAGTCCGGATAAAGGAGGAAGGTATTTGAATAAAGTCGGCAGCCAGCATCGTAAAAACTATAACCAAATTGTTTTGCATGGATCCTAGAATTTTATATTTTCGACTTTAGGTTCGAGTATCCCCAAGAAGCAACACATTGTACTATGACCCAAGTGTAGTGGATAGTGAGCAAGGGTTAGCTAGGAAGTCCCTGTAAGCGACATGCTGTTTCAGTGCCCGGTTGTGGTGAGAAGTGGGAAAGGGTTCTCGCACCATAGATGAGTATGAGTAAAGAAGCTAGTCCAAAAGTATAAGATTACATTAGCATCTTGGAATATAGGAACTTTAATGGGAAAGAGTCTAGAATGTATAGATCTAGTGAGAAGAAGAAGAGTTAACATAGCTTGTATACAAGAAATTGGATGGAAGGGTAAAAAAGCTAAGGACTCAGATTATTATACACTTTGGTATACTGGAGACAAAAATTATAGAAGTGGAGTGGGAATAGTAGTAGATAAAGATTTAAAAGATGATGTTTTAGATGTTAACAGAATTGGTGAGGATAATATCCATCAAGCTTGTGTTAGGAAAAGAACTGATCAATATAATTAGTGCTTATGCACTCCAAATCGGATTAGATAAAAATACTAAGGAACAATTTTGGGAACAAATAGAAAGATTAAATCAAGGAATTAGTCAAAGAGCAAATATTATTATAAGGGGAGATCCAAATGGAAATGTTAGAAGAAATAGTAGAGGTTATGAAAGAATTCATGGGGATATAGTTTTGGAGATAGAATGAGGAGGGGACTTCAGTTTTAAATTTGTTATAGCTCATGATTTATCAATAGTAAACATATGCTTTGAAAAGAGAAAAGGACGTTTAATAATATTCAAAAGTGGGGAAACTAGTAGCCAAAAACTTCTTTCTAACGAGAAGGGTTGATAGGTTTTACGTAAAGATTCTAAGGTGATACCAGGGGAGAGCTTAACCACACAACATAGATTAATGGTCATAGCTATGTGTTTTAAAATGTTGAAGTGTAAGAAATGAGAGATTATTTTCCCTAGGATAAGATGGTGGAAATTAAAAGGAGAAAACTTGAAGACATTTACTGGTAAATTATTAACACATGATGGAAGGACTTCGATTAAGAAACTAATTTGATGTGGAATGAAATGGCTACTTATATAAAGGAAGTTTCAGTGATTTCGACGAAACTGAAACGAAATCTCAAGCGAATTAAGGAATTGGCACTGTTTCGGCGAAATTTCAGTCATTTCTGCTGAAATTTCGGTCATGTCCAGATTGTAGACAAAAATGCTTTGTTTTGGCGAGATTTCAGTCATTTCGGTCTTGTCTACATTGTAGACAAAAAATGCATTGTTTTAGGCAAAATTTTGACCATTTCAGTGAATTTCGGTGAGTCCAAAATGAGACCGAAACTCGAGTTTTCGAACTATACTTTAGACAAATCTAAAGGAAAGCGACATTCATTGAGTGAAACTTGGTGGTGAGATGATGAAGTTCAAGCAGCTATTCAAGATAAGAAATCTAGTTTTAAAACTTGGCAAAGGACCAAGGATTATGAGGATTTAAAAAGGAATAGATGTGGTAGAAATGAAGCTAAGAAATGTAGTAGGGAAAGGAAGAGTAGATATTTCAACCATATTAGATGTGTACATTACAATAAAAACCTTAAAATGATGATGTACTTATATATGACGAGGAGATTAAAGAGAGATGAAAAAACTACTTCTACCACTTACTAAATGAAAACAATGCGTAATATTGTTTTTAAAAGTTGTAATAACCATCAAGAAAACACAAATATCAGATTTTATACAAAAAATTAGGGGGTGTCTGAAGTAAAAGAAGCTTTAAAGAAGATGAAAATAGATACAGTAGGTACAGATGGTATCCCCGTAGAGATGTGGAAGAGCTTAGAAATTTATGGAATAACTTCGCTAACTAAATTGAAGGAGAAGCATTGTGGTTCCATTTATAAAAATAACGATGACAATCAAAGTTGTAATAACTATAGAGGAATAAAACTTATGAGTCATACTATGAAATTATTAGAGAAAATAATTGAAACCCGCCTAAGATAAATATTTTGGATAACCAATTTGGTTTATGCCAGGAAGATCAACCACAAAAATTATTTATTTTAGATAACGAATTTGTTAGAGAAGAAAAGTATTTTCAATAAATATGTGGACACAGTTAAAGATATGTATAATGGTGTAGTGACTAGTGTAAGAACTAAGAATTGTGGGGTGACAAGGTAGTGAATTCCCAATTACAATTGGATTATATCAAAGATTAGCTCTAAGCTCGCATTTTTTTGCACAAAATCATAAATGAACTAATTAGAGGCATATAAGATCAGATCCATTGGTGTATGATTTTTGATGATGATATTGTTTTGGTGGAGAAACTAAAGCATAGATAAATGAAAAGTTGGAATTATGGAGATCAGCCTTGGAATCAAAAGGTTTTAAGATAAGTAGAAAAAAAACAAAGTATATGATGTGTACATGTTTAATAATAATAGGATTGATAGTTGGGTGGTGAAAATTGATGATAGGAAGACACCGCAAAAGTGAAAATTTTATGTACCTAGGTTCGGGAAAAAAAACACACAGAGAATCCTAGTGCACAACACTCCCGTTACTGCAGGGTCTGGGAGGGGCAAATGCAAGCAGCCTTACCCCCACTTCGTGGAGAGACTGTTTCCATGTTTCGAACCCACAACCATGATTGCACGAGGTTGAATCATAAATAAAGAAGGAAAATAGATGATGATGTTGCACAAGGAATAGAATAGGGTGGATGAAGTGGAGGGGTGCACCCGGACTGTTGTGTGATCAACATATTCTTTTAAAACTCCAGAAATTTTTATAGGACAATTATACAGCCAGCAATGATGCATGGAGTTGAATGTTGGGCAGTGAAAAAACAACATACTAACAAACATAGTGTAGCTGAAATGAGGATGTTAAGATTGATGAGCAATAAAACTAGAAAGATAAAATAAGGAATGAACAAATTAGAGCTAATTTAGGAGTAACTGATACATAATACGTTGTGAGATATTGTTTGAGGTAGCATAAACATGTGCAATGGAGGCCTTTGAGTGCTCGAGTACAAAGGGATGATTTGATTCTGATTGAAGGAGCTAAAAGAGCCAAGGGTAGGCCTAAAATGACACTAGGAGAAGTGGCAAGGAAAGACATAAATAGCTTAGGACTAGTAACAACAATGGCTTCAAATAGCGTTAATTGAAGAAAAATGATCCATGTAGCCGACCCAATTTAGTTGGGATAAGGCTGAGTTGTGTTGTTCCCGAGACCCTTGATAATATGAGGTATTTAAGTGCTAGGTGGGTTAAAAAATGGGTCGAAACCGAGACCCGAACCGAGATCCGAGATCTCGGCGAGATATTGCACTTTTGAGACTCGCAGGCAGTATCGTCTCTGTTTTTTCAAAAACTGAGAACCTCGGCGAGATCTCGGGGAGATCTCGCAAGTTATCGAACTATGCTTGGGATCAATGATCTTAGATGGTCGGGTTCTCCCTTTACCTGGCAGAATAAGAGAATTGGACCAGATAGGATTGCTTGTAAAATTGATTGTTTTCTCACTAATCATGCTTGGCTTTCCCTTTTCCCGAACTCTCATGCCTCCTTCCTCCTTCCTGGTATGTCTGATGACAGCCCTTGTCACCTTCTCATTCAACCCTATACCTCCTTTGGCCCAAAGCCATTCAAATTCTTTGACATGTGGTCTTCCCATCCCCTCTTGAAATTTCATTCTTTTTGAGCCTAAAAATAACATATAGTAGACAAGAAACAGGAATCCATGCAACTTTTACAGTTCCCTTAAACTATTGGTCATTTGGTCTAGCCTTTGTTGACCAAATTGGTCAGACAGGTTGCTTGGTTTCCAAAATACACTTTTCATCAATTCAAGCAAGGTAAGAAAGAAATTTCATCCTCCCATTGGCCATGATATATTATTCCTACACAACAACAACAACAACTCAGCCTTATCCCAACTAAATTGGGTAGGCTACATGAATCCTATTGAAAAATATTAGGATCCACGGATAGGGTCGGCTACATGGATCCTTGCCCTCCAATCAGCTCTATTCAACGTCAAATACTATTCCTACACAAATGTATATAAAGAAAGACATACCTCATGCTCAAACCCAACCACAGCTGCTTCAGCACATTGGGGGTGTGAGACGAGAGCAGATTCCACTTCTGCTGTGCCAATTCGGTGTCCACTGTGAAAACATCAAAAAAGATAAAAACAAACCCTTGAAAAGAAGAAAGAAAAAGAAACAAACAAGTACAACCAATAAATACAATAAATGAAACCTACAGCCGATATCTATCCATAAACTAGATTATGCCCTCAAATGCAGCCATCTGAAAATCAGAGAAAATCTAAAAAGAGCTGACGAAGTCCAAAAGGCACCTGACATTAATAACATCATCAACTCTTCCAGTGAGCCAATAGTAGCCATCCTTGTCCCTAAAACATTAAAAACAGCCCAACTTGCAAAGGTCATTCAAATTTAATATGAAAAAAAAATCAGCATTTGGATCAAGAAATCAAAGTGCACAAGGAAAATCAGATGGCCAAGCAAGAACTAAAGTACTTCAGGTGCATTCAATAAAGATTCTCCAAATATCAAGAAAAGGGAGACTCTGTGTCATGTCAAAACACCACAGTCCAATACGCATTGACAGGTTTATAGCATAGTTATAGAAACTAAGAGATTGAGAAATAAGTATATGATTTAAGTCAGTGATGGGAGGGCCAGCAATTCCTAACAAACCTGGCAACCCAAGTCAATAAACAAGGTTCAAGTAAGCATTGTCAACCTGCCCAATAAATGGTCCAGGCTCCTGCTTTTAATCTAGCTTTTTGAAATCTGGACTGGACAGTCAGATTGCCAACCCAATATGATTGTGAATCAATTTCTGAACACAATGAACCACCCGGTTTTACAGGCAAATTGTAATCCAGAGAGAAACCATGAAGTCCAGGTTAGCACATTATATACTTGGCTGATTTGGAAATGTTGAGGAATAGAAAAGAATAAATATTCTTGCTCAATTAGTCGGGCTGATTAATTGGCCCCTTGATTGGTGTGCAGAAGAATTAGCCACCAATTAACAGTTCAATGACGAAGTTTCCAAAATTTACTCTGATGAATGGATAGTAGCAATGTCAAAACTTTGAAAGCTTTACTGTAATTTTTATTGAATACATAAATCTGTCAGTAAGCTGTAACCATTAACAGTTGTGAAACTAAAATTAAATTTAATAAGAGAGATAATTGGTAAGCTACTACAAATATTTAGTTTATAGTAAATTAATTTCTTAGCACAAAGAATAACTATGAAATGGCATGGCATAAATAACATAAACAGAAGCTGACAAATAGCATGTTATCTTAGCTGCCAGCATCCAGTCAACCCGTCAAAACGGGTCAACTGACCAGGGACCCTTTCAGGTCAGCCTCTGGGCCAGGTTTTTAAAGATTTCTAGGAGTGAGCAAGATTTTAGTGAGTCATAATTAAGGCCAATAACATAGATTAGGATGCAGTTTTGTCTCTGTGACTCTCATCAATGAGATTGTGACATACTCCACTTTCTATTGGTTTTAATTCTCGCCTTTCACATCTAATATCTCTGGAGGGTAGAACAGCAGACTTTTGGGTGAGAGTCTACCCCTAGATCTTCCAAGAAGTGTGTCTACATCATAGTTCTCGAGGCATACGCTGAGTTGGGAAAATAGGACTTCTGTCAATAGAGGACACAGTCATTCTTATTTATAATAAAGTGAGGAATGTTCTAGAATGTGTACAGGACAGATATACCTCTAAAGACAATTCTACCCTTTAAACCAAAATTACAAAACTCCCCCTCAAGTTGGTGCATAAATATCATGCATGCCCAACTTGCAAACAATAGGATTAAACAGTTTACTAGGTAGCCCTTTTGTAAATACATCAGCCACCTGATCTTCAGATTTGACAAAAGGTGTGCAAATCAATCCTTGTTCGAGTTTCTCCTTGATAAAATGCCTATAGATCTCGACAAGCTTCGTGCGGTCGTGTTGGACGGGATTGTGTGCAATACTAATGGCCGACTTATTGTCACAATAGAGCATCATAGATAATGGCACTGGAACAGCCAAGTCTTGCAAAAGACCTTTAAGCCACATCAACTCGCAGATGCCGTGAGACATGGCACAAAATTCAGCTTCAGCACTTGATCTGGCTACAACTGATTGCTTCTTGATTCGCCAAGTGAGTGACCAAATTACCTCCGACCAAGGTACAATAGCCAGAGGTGGACCATCTATCATCAGGAGAGCTGGCCCAATCTGAGTCGGTAAAAGCCTCAACCCGAAGGTTATCGTGAGGTGAAAAAAAGATCCCTTTACCAGGTGCTACCTTTAAGTATCTCAGAATTCGAACTACAGCCTCCCAGTGTGAGGTGTATGGATCATGCATAAACTGGCTGACCATACTAACTGCAAAAACGATGTCAAGTCGTGTGTGGGATATGTAGATCAGTTTCCCAATCAGGCGTTGATACTGGCCCTTATCAACAGGTTCTCCTGTCTGACTAGATAGACGGACATTAGCCTCCACAAGTATGTCTGCTAGTTTACACCCTAACATACCGGTTTCAGTCAACATCCACGACATACTTCCGCTGAGATAGAAGTACACCCTTGGTTGAGTGAGTCACCTCAATACCAAGAAAATATCGTAACTACCTTAAGTCCTTGATCTCAAATTCTTGGCCAAGGTAAGATTTGAGGTGTGCTATCTCCACGGCATCATCACCAATCACCAGTATGTCATCAACATCTACAATCAGGATGGCAATCTTGGACCTAGTATGCTTGATAAACAAGGTGTGATCGGCATTAGACCGTGAGTAACCGAAAGAGACCATCACACCATGAAACCTACCGAACCAGGCTCGGGGAAACTGCTTCAAACCATACAAAGCACACTTGAGCTTACATACTTTTCCAACAATTGTCAGACTAGAGAAACCAGGAGGGACGTCCAAGTACACTTCTTCCTTGAGTTCCCTATGTAGGAAGGCATTCTTCACATCAAGTTGTTGTAAAGCCCATCCAAGATTAACAACACATGATTACCCGAATAATGTTCATTTTTGCAACAGGTGCAAATGTCTCCTGATAGTCGAGGCCATATGTCTGTGTAAATCCTCGAGCCACTAGCCTTGCCTTGTAGCGGTCTATTGTACCATCAACATTTTGCTGGATTGTAAAAACCAATTTGTAGAGGAAGACTCACCAAGTCCCAAGTACGGTTTTTCTCCAGAGCCTACATTTCTTCTACCATTGCTGCTGTCCACTTTGGATCTTTAAGAGCCGCTTGCCAATTCTAAGGAATGGAAACAAAAGACAAAGAGGACATAAAGGCACGAAATGATGGGGAAAGACACCTATACGACACCACCTTAAAGATAGGGTGTTGTGTATAGGCTCTAGTCCCCTTACGGAGAGCAATAGGAAGATCAAGCGAAGGATGAGGAGGAGATTCCGATACAATGGACTCAGGAAAGAGATTACTAGTATCAAGAGGAGCCGGATCTGCCGTAGGGGTTGGCAATTGGCTAGGTAGAGTTGGTGCAGCTGTGGTAGGCTCTATTTGCTGCTGTCGAGGCCAACGATGGTAGACTATGTGATACGGAGAAAGAGGCACATGGGCTAAAGGTCTACGGCCTGAATCCTCCCCCTGGATTGGAGGATTGAATGGAACAGTCATAGGAGCAAAAAACTCATCATACTGCAGATCACCACCAGAGACCCGAGAGACTCCCCCTTGAGGAGATGCCGAAGAAAAATATGGTGTGGACTCATTGAAGACCACACCCATTGTGACATACATGCGCTGCATTAGAGGATGGTAACATCGGTAGCCCTTCTGAGTGGGAGAGTACCCCACAAGTATACAGTTCAGTCCCCTTGGTTCCAATTTTCTAGGATGTTGATGGTTCCGAGCATAGCACACACAACCGAAGATCTTTGGGGGAACAATGAAGGTCTTCAAACCTTGAAGGGCCTGAAGAGGTGATATAAAATCCAGCACATGGGTTGGCATCCGATTGATTAAGTAGGCGGCAGTGAGAACATCTTCTCCCCAGAACTGTAAAGGCACATGCATCTCAAAAAGTAAAGAGCGAGCCACCTCAAGTGACGGTTCTTGCGTTCAACCACACCATTTTGAGCAGGTGTAGCGACACAACTGGTTTGATGTAGGATGCCATGGTCATCAAGATATGTTCAAAAATCACCATCAAAGTATTCCTTCCCGTTGCCACTACGGAGAATCTGAATGGTGGCCTTCAACTGAGTACGTACCATGTTGTGGAAGGACTGAAAGCAGTTAAACACCTCACTTTTGTGACACATGAGGTAGAGCCAGGTAACCCGAGCGTGGCAGTCAATAAAAGATACAAACCACTTAAATCCAGACTCCAGAGACAGAATTATAGCGGGCCGGACCCCATACATATGAATGTATTAACATAAAAGGAGATTGACTTCTATTATCTGAAACAAAATATGAAATATACGTTTGCTTGGCTAAAATGCAAGCTTCACAATTTAAATCCTTGGAATTACAACCAAAAAATAAAGTAGGGCATGATTTAACTAAGATCCCCTCAGGCGGGTGACCTAAACGCCTATGCCAAATAAGGGAAGAGGGAACAGTTGAAGCAGATTCGGTTTGGTGAGCTTGAGGGGTCGGAGAAGCCGCTGCCTTGTCGAGCAAATAAAGACCACCACTAGCCCTACTAAAGCCAATCATTTCCCCCGTTGCCACATCCTGAAACAAACAATGAGAAGGAAAAAATGTTACCTTACAGTTTAAATCAGCAGTAAGGCGACGAATGGAAAGAAGGTTGTTAGCAAAATCAGGGACATGGAAAACATTGTGCAAAGTTAAACGAGAGGTACATGCAATGGACCCCTGATCAGAGACGGAGGAAAGGGACCCATCTGCAATGCGAACCTTGTCTTTACTAGAAAGAGGAGAGTAACTGGAGAAAAAACTAGATGTATCGATCATGTGATCTGAGGCGCCCGAGTCAATAATCTAGGGACGAGGAGCCACAAATGCACAACCAGCAAAGGAAATACCTGAGGGTACCAAGGTAGAAGAGGATGCGGTAGCAGGGTTGGCAGAGGCAGGTTGATCCAATTTTGTTACCAATTGTCGGAGCAGCACAGTAACCTCAACGGGCATAGAGGAAGATGCAATAGAGGAGGCAGCAAGGGCTGGCAAGTCAGCCTCCGTAGTTTTAGACAGATGTGCAGAGGGCTTGCCACAACCACGGCCACGACCCTTAGTAGTACCATCGGTAGGACGACAGTGAAGCTTCCAGCATAATTCTTTGGCGTGTTTCTCTCGGCCACAATATTCACATTTGATAGGAGGTCGATCTGAGGTAGGGCGATCAGTTGATCGAGTAGTACTGCCTTGAGATGGTACAGTTCATCCAGAGATAAGAGCTGATCGCGCTGGCGCAGGAGGTACAGAAGACGGAAGCATAGCAGATCGGCAAGTATCTTCAAGTTGTACCAAAGCATAGGACTGCTCCAAAGTGGGAAACGGGTCTTGGATAAGAATCTGTGCACAGAGAGGATCATATTCCACCTTAAGGCCAGCCAAGAAATCATAGACACGGAACTTGTCTTTCCGATTCTGAAAAGCAATAATATCGGCAGTTGTGGAACACTGGAAGTCATCATAGTAATCCAAGGATTGCCAGAGAGAGCGCAACTTAGAGAAATATTGAGACAAGGGTCGATCACGCTGCTTAGTTGCATGAAGCTTCTGTCTTAGTTCATATACTTGAGCATCGTTACCGACTTGGGAATAGGTTAAGCCGCCTTCCAAATCTTGGCAGCAGTGACTAAGAGCATATAGCCATCAGCAATCTCTGGCTGCATGCTGTTAAAGAGAAACGACATAACCAGGGAGTTGGCGGAGCTCCATTTTTCTTGTTCAGATTCAACAGTGGGTTTGGACTTAGCACCAGTGAGATAACAAGAGTACCCACGAGCATCAATGGAGAGAAAAACTGACCTGGACCATCTCAGATTATTTCCCCTATCAAGCGTTACAGCACAAGGGGGAAAGGTTGGATAATGAGAACCAACACTGTCATCTCCAGAAGAGCCACTAGAGACCTCCGAACCACCAGTCATCTCGGACTGGAGAAAAGAATCAATTTTGAAGAAATTGATAAAGACAGGTTTAGATAAAAAATTCGATCCCAATCAGAATGTTGGGAAAAACAATACCAAACAAGATCTGAGAACCAGAAAAAAAAAAAACCGATTGTAGGAAACCTGTGACAAATCGATTAAGCAAGGAAAGTCTGGATCTCAGAAAAAAGGTGAAACAAAAGGGATTGGTCCTTCACTTCATCGCATATTAGAAGGAACCCAAAAAAAAAAAAAACAGAGGGAAAAATAACCCTCGGTGGCTTAGAGAAAGGCCACCGAGGTAGGTGGAGATGAAGGCGCTAGGTCTGAGTGTGGCTAGAAGCAGGCGATAGGAATGAGAGGATGACGCTAGCTGTGAAAGGTGGTAGGTGGCACAGAAATCGAGAAAAGGAGAGAAAGAAGAATCGTTGAATAGGGTTAGGGCTCCCTAGATTGACCTTTCCCACTCTGATACCATTCTGAGTTGGGAAAATAGGACTTGTGTCAATAGAGGACACAGTCGTTCTTATTTATAATAAAGTGAGGAATGTTCTAGAGTGTGTACAGGACAGAAATACCCCTACGGACAATTCTACCCTTTAAACCCAAATTACAACAGCATAACCTAGTGTCTAGGCGCTTTGTTGGTGTCAACTTGCATCTAGGCCCCCTACAATGCCTTGGTTCGCCTAGACACCGTGAAAACTATTGTCTAAATAATATTCTAGTCTTCCTTGATCTATTGAAATTTTCCCATATTTAACCAACCATAAGTTTCGTTATTTCCTCCCACTCGAAACACTTATTTTCTGCTTCATTATAAAACAAGCAGTTTACCTGCTGCAGCCATCACCAGAGAAATAATAGCCTGGGAATGGCTTGAAATAAGTAGTTTCATATCTTTCATGATCACCATAAAGAGTACGAAAGGCCCCGGGCCATGAGCTCTTTACACATAGGTATCCACTGCACTGGCCTTCAAGCTCATTACCCTTCTCATCAACTATAACTGGCTGCAGTTTTATATAAAACATTAGAAGGAAGGTAATAGAAGTGAAAATTCTGTAAATACATTAGCTTTGTCAACACACACCTGGACACCAAAGAAAGGGAAAGTAGCAGAACCAGGTTTCTGTGGCCAGGCACCCGGCAATGGAGTTATCTGCAATGCAGAAAGGGAAAACCTTGATATTAACTATAGCTTCAAGTTTCTGAAATATTTTGCTGTTTTGTTGACAGATTGCAGTACCGACAATGCCTAAATTGAAATCATTTGCAGTGATTTTGATCCAAATCTACTTGAGCCATTTCATGATTGCAAGAACAGGGATTTTTCTTGCAATAACTCCACTTAGAAATCGAAATCACTAGCTACGTCATAGTTCAAAGTAATGGAAAAAAGATAGAATTTTCTCAGATTTAACTAATGGAATTTGTCAAAAATTTGTGTGCTTCCATATTTACCAAATGGAAAAAAAAGGGAAGAAGAAAGCCTTGGCCTGTTAAATCCGCCTAAGGAAGCATAAGGTTAAGTTGGATCTTAAGAAACTAAACAGATGAAAATTGGTAAAATTCACATTGAATTAGGTGAAGTGACTCAGCATCAATAGAATTCAAATGAACGCCTAACAAGTAGACATTTGAAGCCCCATGAAACTTCAGAATTACCTATCATGGTTGGAAACTAAAGTTGAAGTGATTCTGAGTAACTCTAGTCTGGCACAAATATGGTTCTCCAAGTAATTCGTCGATTTCTTTTGCACTAAAGGAGTGTGTTTGTTGAGAAAATATTTCACTTTCTCAATTTCTAGGAATCATTTTCTCACTTGGGTGGGGATCATCTCATCTACAGTAAATATTTGTTTATCACCCGTAGAAATATAGAATGAAAGACATACTTCACAGAAGAAACAACTTAGAATATCAGAAGTGAGACCAACAGCAGCCTCAGAGCCAGGACTCAAACTCATTCTCACAAGCATTGATCCTAAGATCACAGGAGCTGAAATTCCAAGAATCCAGATTGACATTAAGGAGAGAAAATGGAAATTACCATGAAGCCACCAGTCTCAGTTTGCCACCAGGTGTCTGATATAGGGCATCTTGAATCTCCAACGACATTGAAAAACCACCTGTACGAAAACAAAATGTGTTTTATCTATTTAAATTCAAGATGAAGAGATGCACAGCATGCAGTAGAGGAAAGTGATGACCTCCATGCACTTGGATTGATGGGCTCTCCCACACTCGCGAGGATTCGTAATGATTTGCGAGAGTAGCGGGCCACATACTGCATAAACATCAACTCTTAAAAATGATATGGCAGAACACACACACACACACACACAAGAGAAGAATCATCCATGAAACAAGATCTGCTAAGCCCATATATTAGATGTGATATTCAAGATATTTCTTGCCTCATTCCCCTCCCGCATGAGGGATCGCACCAATGTGGGGGCAGTGTAGAAAATTGTTACTTTGTACTTATCAACAATGTCCCAACAACGTCCAGGATCTGGATAGTTTGGAGCCTGCAAGAATATATTAGAAAATGTAGTCAAGGGCGAAAGCATATCTTCTTAAGAACCAATGTTTCTTCCACTTAAAAGCATATCAGTAGCTGGGGCAACCACAAAGTGATGTGTCCTAACCCCAGCTTAACATACACCCTCCTCACCAAAAATTGAAAAAGCAAGGAAAATTGACACATTTGATGAATGTTTTCACTTCTTAAGCGTCCTTAATTGGTTGTCCAATTAACTCCAACATTACTATACTTTGCTGCCCAAACTTTGAAGTACAGAAAATTTTTTCCCTACCAATAACTAACCCACGAAGATCCTGAAGGTACTTTGCTGCTGCAAGATGTGAAGGGGTTGTTCAGCCTCCAAATTCAACCCTGTTGTGTCCTGGGCACTCCCTAAGGGGCCTGGGATTGGTATGCAATTTACTAGAGTTGTGGTAATTCTACTAAATGTTACCTATTTATTCCTACCTCTTTCTTATCATAGGAACGGTTCTAACAAATCCAATTATTTCTTCTTCAGCACATGAAAGTCCTGCCTGATTAGGAGAATCTTCTAGTCACAGCTCAATTTGAATTAGTATAAGCTTGGCAAGCCAACCTAGTCTATAAAAGGAAAATTCTCTCTATTGTAATCTGTAAATCTCTGAGGTTGATAAACATTTATTTTTAATCAAATCTGAGGTTTTTCTGCTGTGGTCGCAGCATTATTTCCTGGATGGTCTGAGAATATCTGAAACCTTGAATCGGATTGGAGTTATAATGTGGTCTGAAATCATGCAAAGATAAGTTTCAGAAACCAGCAAGAAGAAGGACCACAGACAAGAGAGTTCCCAGATTTCAAGAGAAAATAACACAAAATCAAAGAATCTACAAAGTTTGGTTGAGGACTCTCTTAACAGGACAGAATAAGATATCAAAATCTCAGTTGGATCCTGAGATCTGAGAGATCCCTACAGGTATACAGAAATTTCAGAACCAGAACATGGAGAAACCTAATAACTTATCAAGCAAGGGCTAAGAAATATGAAGATCTTTATAACAAGCTGAGCACAAAGGAAGGGGGAAAAGCTATCTATAAGGTAGCTAAGATGAGGGAAAGGAAGAATAGAGATCTCAACCATGTTAGATGTATTAAAAGTGAAGATGGTAAAGTACTAATTAGAGATGAAAACATTAAGGAGAGATGTAACGATTATTTCAAAAACCTACTAAATAAGGACATTTCGAGTAACAGTGTCCCGGAAGACTCCATTACCCATCAAGACAACAACAACAACAGAATGAGAAAATGACAAATGGGGTTGGCTACATGAATCTAAACAGAACAAGGTCAGGGAAACTGAGGTCTAAAAAAAGAAAAATGGAGAATGAGAAAATGACAAACGGAAGATGGGAAATAAAAAGAAAAATGAAAGATGAAAGTAAGAGGAAAGAGGCACAGCCCAGTAAGTCAGGAGAATCTCTGCTAAATGGGGTCTACTACATGAATCCTTGCCCTCCAATAGGCTCTATCCAAGGTCATCCTTGGAAAAATTAGGGTGCCTGAAATAAAAGAAGCTATAAGGAGGATGAAAGTAGGCAAGGCACCAGACCCATATGGGGTCCTAAGAGAAGTGTTGAAGAGCTTAGGAATTTGTGGTTTATCTTGGTTAACCAAGCTAATTAATAAGATTATGAGCAAAAGGAAAATGCCAGAAGAATAGAGGAGAAGTATTGTGATTTCGATTTACAAAAATAAAGGTGATATTTCGAGCTGCAATAACTATTGAGATATAAAACTAATGAATCATATTATGAATTTATGGGAGAGGGTTATTGAAACCTACCTGAGACAAGAAACTACTATTATAGAGGACCAATTTGGTTTCATGCCAGGAAGATCCACGACAGAAGCTATTTTCTTACTTAGGAGACTTATGAAAAGATTTAGAGATTGCAAGAAGGATCTCCATATGGTCTTTATTGACCTAGAAAAAGCTTATGATAGAGTCCCTAGAAAGTTAATCTGGCAAATACTAGAGAAGAGAAGTGTTTCAAGTAAATATGGGGATATAACTAAATATGTATGATGGTGTGGTGACTAGTGTAAGAATTGCAGGGGGTCAAGGTAGTGAATTCCCAATTACAACTTGATTACATCAAGGACCGGCTTCAAGCCCTTATTTGTTTGTGCATATGGTTGAGGTGGTATGGCCATGTTCAACGAAGCCTTTGGAAGCTCCAGTACGGAGGAGTGATTTGATTCGGATTGAAGGAATAAAAAGAGCCAGGGGCAGATCCTAGGAGAAGTGGTGAGGAAATACATGCATAGCTTAGGCCTTGTTGTTGTATGTAATGGCATGTTATGGTAATAGATAGCTTGAAGATTTACTTCACCTGTGGTTTTGATAGTTAGAGGTCCTCTAGTGGTGATAGTGTCCCACACTTGGGTTGAGAGAGTCCCCAAGAGACCCGGAGTAAGGGTGTCAATCAGTTAAGCATCAGTCTGAAGGCACAGTAGAGAGGTATGAGTAAGGGTGTCAATCGGTTCGGTTTTGGCTCAGTTTAAGAAACAAATGTAGAAACCAAAACCAAACCAAACCGAGAATAAGAATACATTTTCAAAACCAAAACCAAATCGACTCTATTCGGTTTCAGTTTTTATTCAGTTTTGTATTCAATTTCTTAGTAAGTTATAATTTGGTTTCATATTCGATTTAGGTCCTATTTTAAATGTTTGGGCCAACTTTTTTACATCTTCACCAATAAAAAACCCTTATTTGTTAGGATCATAGTCCACCAAACTTTTCCAAACACTAAAATGGAAAAGAATTTGTCATCCACAATTGTTTAAAAAATAAAAAAGAATATAATTTTATATGGTTCCTTATTTGGTTTGAAAATTGGTAATTCGGTTTGATTTAACGGTTTAGGCATGGCACTGAAACCAAACCGAACCTAGAAAAGATTCCAGCTTTGGAAACCAAAACTGAACCGATTTAGTTCAGTTCAATTCGGTTCGGTTTTAAACGGCCGGTTTCGATTCTAAATTGACACTCTTAGGTATGAGGCTAGACTAATGGCTAAGGGATATAGCCAAATATATGGACCTGACTATGAGGAAACATTTGCTCCAGTTGCAAAGCTGAACTCAATCAAAGTGCTTCTATCACTAACAGTGAAACAAGACTGGCCTTTATATCAATTTGATGTGAAAAATGTGATTCTTCATGGTGACCTAGAAGAAGAGGTGTACATGAAAACTCCACCTGGTTTCAAGCTCTCCACAACTATAAGTAAAGTGTGCAGACTCAAGAAGGCTCTCTATGGTTTGAAACAGTCACCAAAGGCTTTGTTTGACAGATTTAGACAAGCTATGCTGAAGAATAAGTACACTCAAAGTCAAAGTTGAACATACCTTATTCATCAAACATGACGAGAGAAAAATCACAGCTTTGATTTGTCTATGTAGATGACATTGTTGTGACAAGAAATAATCAAGAAGAGGTGAAGAGACTTAAAACTTATTTGGCATAACAATTTGAGATCAAAGACATTGGGACCCTAAAGTATGTTTTAGGAATTGAAGTGACAAGATCCAAAAAAGGAATTCACATCTGTCAAAGGAAATATGTGTTGGATTTGTTGGAGGAGACAAGAATATTGGGTGGTAAACCCGCTGACTCCCCAATTGAGCAAAATCCCAAGTTACAGGAAGACAAGGGCCTCCCTCTGATTGGAAATATGTGTTGGATTTGTTGGAGGAGACAAGAATATTGGATGGTAAACCCGCTGACTCTCCAATTGAGCAAAATCACAAGTTACAAGAAGACAAGGGCCTCCCTCTGATTGATGCAGAAAGATATCAAAGATTTGTGGGGAAATTAAATTAGCCCTCTCTCACGTGTCCTGACATTGCATATGCAGTTGGTGTGGTTAGCCAGTTTGTGCATGCTCCTAGAACAAGACATATGGAAGCAGTGTTTTGTACTTTTGTATATTTAGGTATTTGAAATCCAATCCTGGGAAGGGGTTGTTGTTCACAAAACATAGCCACTTAAGGATTGAGGCCTACATTGATGCAAACTGGGTTGGGTCTGTGACTGATAGAAGATCCACATCAGGATATTGCACATTTGTGGCTGGGAATTTAGTCACTTGGAGAAGTAAGAAGCGGTCAATGGTGGCAAGATCAAGTGTTGAAGCTGAGTTTAGGGCCATGGCCCATGGAATTTGTGAGCTCTTGCAGTTGAATCGATTAGTGCAAGAGTTGGGACTTAAGGTTGATAGCTCTATGAGACTATACTATGATAACAAAGTTGCTATAAGTATAGATCATAATCCAGTTCAACATGACCTTACATAAAGGAGAAGATTGACTCTGGCTGTATTTGTACTCCATTTGTAAAGACCGGGGATCAACTAGCTGGTGCTGACAAAAGGAATCAATTCTCAACCATTTCATACTCCTCTAGGCAAGCTGAGCATGCAGGACATCTGTTCCCCGCTTGAGGGGGAGTGTTGGAATAGTAATGTGTAAGGGAACATATAGAATTGTATTTATGAGTTGCTTAAGGAAGAATATGTTTGTAATTGAGGGCATATTTGGAATATCGGTTTAATTACATCAATAAGACAATAGCACTATGGAGAAGGAATCGATTAGATTCACTTCTCTATTCTCCCGTAACTTCTTCTTTCTCACTATCGTGACCTGCAACCTGCTCTTAATTGAACCAGCAAGGACTGGAATATTGAACTGTAAAGAACGACAATTCAGGAGGAAATGAATAACATTCAAACAATGATTCTGATCTAGACAGAAAGCTGGTCCAAGGTTACTCTAATAGGTAGGAATAACTCCTCAAAACCTGACTGAGATCTGACCGTTAGATCTGGAGTCGTGGGATTATCCTGTTGACACTAGCAGTCATTCATTTAGGGTTCCAGTTACAGCAACAGCAACAAAATCAGAGTTTTGAAGGTCTAGACCAGCAATTAACCAAGGATCAGAATAGCAGTCATATATCAGTACTAGGAGCAGAATAGCAATCTGAAACAATAAACAAAATCTGATCTTTAAATAGGATAAAACTGAGAATCCAACCTGAAGTACGATTCTAAGAAAGCAGAAACAAATCGAAATTCGAAACTGTAGAACAGTAAGCATGAGGTGTGGTTACTGTATGTATGATCAGGTTTGAAATCTATGGAGTATTGATGGAGAAAATCTAAAATTCGGAATAAAATAAAATAGGAAAGACAGAACAGGAAAAAAAAAAGATATACTGACCTGATCATTTGATAGGAGTTAAGTGCAGGAAATAGAAATCAGGAATCCATCTGATTGTCTTGCTGAATCCAGAGCAATAAGAAGTTAAGAACATCTGAATCCACAGATGCAACGCTCAGAAATCCATTGAGCCAGCCTGAAATCAACCGACCAATTGAAAGCTTCTTTGTAGCCCCTTAAAACTTATATAAATGACTCAAAAACATACTCAAACTCAAAAAAGGAAACCTGAACGGGTAAGGTAACATAAACTGACTTAAATGAGGACTCTAACTAATGAAGTAAATCCTGTATTCCTAAGTCCTACCCATATTTTAGACCCATTACAATAAATATCCATTAGACCAAAGGCTTGAAATGTAAAAAACCCAATTCAAGGCTTATTTCAGAGGAAATAAGCCTACTTTTGAGTTTTATCTGCATCATATATAAGGAATTAAAATGAGATAACATAAGACCTAATCTAGCACCCCCACAACCTAGTTTTTTAGGTGAGGTGCACCTGAACCACAAGCCTGCAAAACTGATCCAAAGTGAGCCAACCAGAACCGCAAGCTATGGATGGTCTGATCTTCCTCTGGAAAATTATCTCCTCCAGTTCCCCAGTGCCTCAAATAAGGGGGGGGAGGGGGGACCACACCCGAGCAGAGTGTTCAGGCAGGGGTAGGATGGTCATTGTGCCCCCCCCACCCTTGTTAGGGGCACTGGGGAACTGGAGGGGATAAAGATCCCTCTTCCTCCTGCATTTGTCCTTCAAGGAGAACTTCTCATCAACATCAACTCATTTCAGTATAAATCCAGTGACAATTCATTCCTCATATTTTCTATCTATGATGTAGATCACAGGTCCATGTGTAGCCGCAGGAACAAGTCCCCCCCAGTTTAGTTGTGGGATTCGGGGAGGCAGCCCGGTCTGATGATGTGGACTGGTTCTTGGTTGGTTTGATGGACCAGATCTGTAATTTTGAGGAGCATATCATAAGGAATGAGAAAGAACCTGTCCAGGGAGCATATATTTCCAGATTTGAAGAGGATATTGTCCAGCATGTCAAGCCAATATTATCCCTATATTATAGGGATCGACCAGCTTTCTTTTTGGGAAGTGATTGGCCATATTGACCAACCTTATTTGAAGAGATATTTTCAGAATCATACTCTGGCAATGATTAGCCATCGTACAGCCTGTCTAACAGAAATATTCTTCAGATTTTGGTGGGCCCCCCACAGCCAATATGTAGAGAAGAGTATAGAAGATTTGACAGCTTGCATTAGTTCTATATTTTAGGATGAAGTTCAATATGTGCGGGATTCCTTTCCACACTAGGAAGGCAGGTAATCAATTTTAAGTTTATAAATAAAGAAAAAAAAGGCTGAAAACAGCCAAGTCAAGTTTGAGAAAAAAGAATGAGCTTGGTTAAAGCTATTAATGGCTGTGCGAGACAGCTCCTGTGAGAGGCCGTGGGTGAGAGACTCATCCCTATTCCCCTTCTTCTATCCATCCATCTTCTCTATTTTCTATTTTCTTCTTTGTTTCTATTCTGGGTTTTTTTTTTTTTATTTCAATTCCCTGCAAATCAGAGATCAATTGAGGTTCCAACTACGGCTGGGATGCATGAATTCAATAGAATATTTCATGCTACCATAGTTGCTTACAGAAGAAAGCTTCAAAACACTCGGTGGATGCTGTTCTTCATTGAAGAGTGTAAGATCCTCTTGTATAATTAGTTGCAGCTTAGCTATTCTACATTTAATCTAATCAAGGCTTATTCATCTAGTTTTCTACAGGAGTACAGACTACCAAGGGCTGTTTGTTCCTGAGCTAGATTTCATTCACCCCCAAGGAATCACGACCTTATTATCTCTCCCCAGTCGCCACCCCCTGCAACCTCACCCTCTTCCTCCTCCGTCGGTTGCCCGTTTCCCTCTTCGGCACTCCCTCCCCCTCCCTCTGCCTCTCCTCTCTCTCCGCTTTCCCACCTCTGCCCTTAGACATGGTCCCAATCCTCTGCCCCCTCCAACAGCAAGATTCTAGAGCATTGTCGAGAAGATTTTGACGCTACTGGAGATTGTGTCCACTTGCACGGAAGGATGCAAGGTCATATGTGAGGACCAGATCTACATGGTTACTGGAGATGGTGTCCAACCCCTGCCCTCTTGATCCGGCATCTAAGAGTAGAATTTGGGGAAACCAGCTTCAAGACTGCAACTCTCTAATCGCCGTTGCAATTGTAAGATCCTTCCGGTCATGATTCCACCTCCAAGGTCCCCCCCTCCCTCTCCTGCTCCCAGTCTCACGGTTCTGCCAGATTTTTCCTGTTTTAATGGCTGAGAAAATGAGACGTGGCAAGCATGCTTTGAATGGAATTGGATCATATCAGACATTTCCATGCCTGATCCGATCTGCAAAGTGTGAATCGGATAGAATCGCGAATCGGATCCAGCCGATTCCAATCTGATTCAACCGGAATCAGCATTCCGATTCTTAGAACTATGGTTCCTATATCATCCTGCAAATATAAGTCTTTCCTGATGCATCTACAATGTTTTAATATGTGAATATACATCAAGATGAAAACTTGCAAAACAAGTGGAGAAAATTGTTGGCCCCCATAAAATGTCCTTGAAATGAAGAAAACAGCTAATGGATTTCTAGTTTTTTACTGAGAGTAGTTTCAATTTTCTAAATTACTACACTATAATTTAAAATGCCAAACTACAACAGATATTCCCAAAAAAAGGTACATAAATTTTAGGGGTACAGAAATTATAGATAATCCAGAGAAATTTATTGCAAATTACTATTCAATTTGTCTCATTAGAAATCAGTTAAATTGTGCAGACCATTAATTTCTCACATCCGATTTCAACTTCTACAGTTACAAGTTTGAGTAATTTACCCCTTCAAAAACTATCACAGTTGCTCCATTTAGCAGAGGACCATAAGTAACATAGCTATGTCCAGTAATCCAACCACAATCAGCTGTGCACCTTCAGTCAGTAAAAGATATTTGAGCTCTCAATAGATATGATCTAATTCAATTATAAAACAAATTCAAAATCTGTTCCAGCATACCAGTGTATATCAGATGGCTTGTAGTCAAATGCATATTTGAATGTTGTTGCAGTGTATACCATATATCCACCAGTCGTGTGTATAACACCCTGCATTTGCCATTTCAGTTTTAAAAACCTACAGCATAAAGAACACAATTAAAATGCCTTCACTTAAATCACCTTTGGTTTTCCTGTGCTCCCACTAGTATAGAGCAGAAAAAGCAGGTCTTCTGCGTCAACCCATTCCACATCACATGTTGTCGGATATTTAGGGACAGTATCCTGGAAGATAGCCCTCCATCGTCAAAAACACAACAGTAGATTGTACTGAAGACAATACACATTCCATTACTCTTGTACTGAAGATGCTTGCACATCATTGATTTACCACAAAAGTTTTGGTTTATTTTAGAATACTACTTTACAGTTATGAACTACAGGAACAAAGAACAAGAAGAGAAACATAGAACAAGGAGATTGATACATTAAGCATGAAATACACAGCAAAAACATGATTTGAGAAATTCCATCAGATGTTTGAAGAAATACAATCCACTAACCTGCCACCAAATGTCTCTTCCTTCCATCCAATTTGTAGATTCCCTCTTCATCACTGACTGGTTTTCATAAGTTAAACATACATCTAATAAAGAAAAGAAGGTGCCATACAACTTATCATTAGAAGGATTCAGTAAACACAAATTTACCACACAAATACACACAAAATAGGAAATACAGTATGCAACAATATTTATTTATAAAAAGGGATAGAGACTTAGGAAAAGGCTCATCTTGATAAAGACAAATACAGAAACAGCATGGGTATAAGTATACATCCACTTTCATCTGTTAGTTTATTATCAGTGGACTGCATTGCTCAATTCAACTACTCACAAGACAAAAGCAAGAAAACTATTTCATTTTATAAAAAGTAGCTCAAACACAAAGATGTCTCTGATGCCCAATAAAAGTGTTGTTAAGGATCAGCTGTACGCCTGTACCAATCTGGATCGGTATTGGCTGGGACTGATCCCCAGTGAAAAATAGAGCAGGATAGTCTGATTGAACATTATTTAAACAGAAAAGGGCATTGCATTGTTCAAGCCGTGCAGTTGGTGGTCCAAACAGCCCGAGAAACAGTCCAACCTGGAATATTCTCTAAAATCATGGACCAATCAGCACTTCTAATCCACAGTCCAAATCGTAAGATCATGATCCAATTATTCCAATCGCCCTGTCCAATGTTCCCTTAAAGCACATGTCCAACCCATTGGTAAGATCAGAATGATCCAAAATGGATTAGGTGATATGATATAGATCTGGGCTGGGATCAGCATGGAATGATCTGAAAACCCCCTCCCATTCCCGATCCTCGAAAGCTTGCCAATAAACATTTAGAAGTTTGAAGCAAATAAATATAATTTTCAATTGGAATCTATATTATATTCTAAAATGGTGCTGCGATGCCTCCTTGTCTTTACCCACAATACAACGCAATTTAACATGAGATTTTTTATTTTTCAAAAGAGAAAGATTTTGAATTGTGCTTTTATTGATCGCACATTTTGAAAGGTAATGAAAAGCATAAAATGAAAATAGAGAAATTGAGTGTACAGAAAAGCAGGTATTAAATGTAAAACTTTAGCGAATCGGATGGCTTCATTTCATTCCTACCATAGCAAGCAAACAATTTTTAGACCTTAGAAGAAAAGAGGGGTTTTTAGTCCCCAAGGTTTTTAGTCCCTAGAAGAAGCAGACAAATTTGATATTATAGTCCCATCTTTAGAGAAATTGAATCAAATCCCTCGGCCCAAATAAATGAAAAAAACAAAAAATAAAAGCGAGAATGATGAGGAGTCATACTGGAAAAGCAATAAACTGTCCCCCAAAGTACTACTTATAGAACCCTATTCACCTTCATTAATCAGTTAAGACACCCTCAGTGAAACACTACAGCTAACAATGAATGAGGTATGAACATATCAAAAGAAAGAAAAGACAATAGAAATCTATCCATTAATCTGGGGCGCTTTTTCTTCCATGGGAATTGAGTTGGGTAAGAATGGGAGGGAAGGTTTATATGAGAGTAACGTGTTATTTGCATCAGTTCTTTCTGGGACTATTTTTGGAAAGTTGAAACATTTTTGTTCAGTGTGGTTTTAGTGCCATTTTAGAAGTTTTTTCAGCCACCTTTCTGATGAGACCCAAATATTGTGATTCCAAGCTATAAGGGAAAATGTCTTATGCATCATTAGGGTGTCAGCCTGAACACTAGAGTAATTGGTTGCAGCTAAGTGGTTATATTTTTTTTCTACTTGAGTTAGATAAATTTGATTACTTTCCTTATTGTCTTTGAGGAGTTTTAGTTGATATTGTAATTGAAAATTAAAGAAATTTATTGTTCTTAATCCTATGTCGCGAAGAGAGGGCAATACTTGAAGAAAGTTGCACATATCCAGCACAGAGTGTACATTACCCATAGGTAATGGCATGGCCACAAGGGACAAGAATCACTAAGGGCTATTTAGCACAAATGACTTGAATTTTTACCTTAACGACTATGGCATTCACAGAGAAGGGGGATTGTGGACCATGTAGATTCTATTGAACATATTGTGGCCTATACAGTTTAACCAACTGAAAATTTAAGCTAAAGAGGTGGTCTGTTTGAAAACAGAAAAAATTAAAAGAACCCCCCCCCCCCCAAAAAAAAATGATAATCCGAAGGAAGACCCAAAGATGGTCTGTGCTTAAGTTAAGGATAGATGCAAAGAGGAGGGAGGAAAAAACCAATGCCGTTATGTGCCTAGTTGCACGAAAAAAATACTTCAAGTTATTTACCTACAGAGACCCCATTCTTGGCTGAGTCAACCAGTGCAGCATCTACTATGTCTTTGAGATGGATAACTTTGGAGCCCCTACGAACTGCATTGCAAGTTATCACAGCTTTTGGTTTGCAATCCATGATTCTCTGGGCAAGAGAATCGGCGGAGTATCCAGCAAATACAACCTAAAAGAACAGAACAATATTTAGAAGTTACTCTTCCAAGGAACTTCAAAGATAAAACGAGCAGAGAAGATTGAAGTCACGTAGTACCGAGTGTACGGCAGCAATGCGAGCACAGGCCAACATTGCAATGGGCAATTCCATCAGCATGGGTAAATATATGATGACGGCATCTCCCTTACCAACACCAATATCTTTCAAGTAATTGGCGAGCTATTCAGCGGATATGGAAACTTGGAATTAGGAATTAAACAGCTTGATCGAAAATTAATTTAGTCGTGAATAAAGTCAGAAAAGATAAAAGACAATCGAATTAATAAAAGAAGAGAGAACGAAAAAGAATGAAAAAGCCATGAAATATATTTACTTGGCAAACTCTCTCCAGAAGATCAATATAGGTCAAGCTGCCATCTTGACCGAGTTCATTGCCTTCCCAATAGATTGCAGTTTTGGCACCAAGTCCAGCCTGGATGTTTCTATCCAGTGCATTGTAGCATATGTTTGTGATCCCACCTCTGAACCACTGTGAAAAAACAACCACACCACACAAAATAAGTGCACTACAAGTCTACAATACTAGCCGTTATGGATTGCAGAGAAAAACAAATAACCTAATAACCCAGACACCCAGGGGTAAACGAAGAAGAACGGAGCTACCTCGATCTTGATAGTGCCTTCCCTGACATCCATGTTCTCGGAGTAGACTTTGTCGCTCCATTTCTGTTTCCAGTAGAATAGCGATGCAATCTCCGACCAGAATCCGGCGGGATCCACAATTGACTTCCTATACATTTCCATATACTGACCAAACAAAATACAGTTACAATTACAATTCCACTGGAAACCGCAAGAGGACATGGCCATGAGCCATCGCGTTGACTTTGTGATAAGGACTCAGATTATATCGCCAGAGAAATGGAGAAAATGGATCGGGGAATTGGATTGAAAAATTAATTCTACATTTTGTACCTTTTCGGGAGACGGGACGAGAGCGTGACGGGAGAACTCGGGGCTGGGAAAGACCATATCGTACTCTTCGGAAGCGAGGGAGTCCCCCAAGATGACGGCGTTCAGGTGCGAGATCCTGCCGGCGCCCGAGGGGAGAGTAGACATGGAATCCACATGCCGTAGACGATCGGAAGTCGTGATACTCTTCCGAGGAGATGAACCGTCGGGGCTCGTCGCCATCTGATACCCCAATCCAAAGTTGCCGCTGCTGATACTGATGTTGATATTGTTGTTAGAATTGTTGTTGTTTTGGTGATAAGAAGAAAGTATGGCGGGAAAAGAACGAATTGAATAACAAGTAATAGTTGTATTGGGATATCGGCAATTAAAAGAAGGAGACGACGTTGTTTTTTGATTAGGAAAGTGAAAAAGATGAAGAAGGTTGTAGTCGTGGTTGCGGGAGAGAAACGGAGACTTATGAGGAGCTTCAAATAAATGTAAATAAGGAGGAGCAGGAGAAGGAGAAGAACGTGCCATGTGAGTATGTAACAAACAAGCAAACGGCACTCTCCCTGACTTCCTCTGATGACCACCGACGATTATTTCCTATTTTTTATTTTTTTATTTTGTTTCTCTTTCTTTGTTTCCCTTTGGATTTGATTTCATTCGATTCTCATACATTCGGGTTACGGCCCCGGGGGTGTCAAAGAACGCCCTCGTAGTGGAGGGGCTACATAACCGTAGTAGTTGCACTATTATATAATCGAATGAGAGCGCATGTAAGGGCATCTTCTTATATGAATGAAAATTTTTATTTGATGCCCAGCCGCACGACGCGGTCAAGTGTGATAATTTTCCCTAAATTCACATTCTCCCTTACTTGGCTTTAGAGCCACGCAAATATTTTTTTTTTGGGATTAAGAGTGGGGAGAAAATTAGGTGATGGGGATAGGCCCAAGGTGGTTTGAATTCATGACCTCTTATTTGAGAAGTTGGTGTTTTGCCAAGTGAGTTGACCCCATTGGGTAAATTTTTTTCCTTATATTATTCTAAGTTTAAAATACATTTCTAGAACAAAAAAATAGAAAAGAATTCATGTTTCAAAATATGTTATAATTATTGACAATTCGAGAGTGGAAGAGGAAAGCATATCACATAATGAAAACACGAGTTCTATTTTTTCATTTATTTATGGGAGAAAGAATGCCACCCAGTTGCGCCAGACACGCTGTCCTTGCCTTAGTAAGTTTGGGAACGGCAATTGAACGAAAACGAATTCGTACAGCAATTAAACGAATTAGACTACAATAATACTTTTAACAAATTCGATATAATAAAACGCATATGACAATAATACAATATGTGTTTAATACGGCCACTCTTTTAGCAAAATATAGGCATATACACAATGTAACAGACTTTCACCACCTAATAAACAAAATAATAGCATATACACCAGAATTTTTTATCATTCTCTATTCTCAACTTGTGTGTTACTTCCACTAATCACAGCCTTAATTAGAGAGCTAAACTTAAATCTTCAGATTAACATTCAATATACTTAAAAAAAAGTAGCAAATCGAACCAATGTAAGTACACCTTTATTCTAGGTTAAAGTGGTTGGTTATTTTAGAATCTGTCCCGTAGCATAGCTTAACATGGTTATTTGTTCTACAAATCTTCAAATCTGCAATTGCCATTTCCAAATCACTAAAGCAATGGTATTTGATTTGAGCATAATTGATTAAACATTAGTCAAAACACTCAGGCCACCACCACCTATTCCCATTACTTAACCTTCAAATATTCTCAAACCGGAAAGTTATTTTAAGGTTGAAGAACTTATTGGATTTGAAATGATGATCAGAACATGGGTTCTATATTGACTAACACAACAATGGAATCGAGAGAAAAATAAAGGGGGGGGGGGGTTGGGGAGTAAAGAAATAAGAAGCGGCAAAAAGACATGAGACAAACAAAATAATTAACATTCAAATCAAAGACATAATAATCCTAGAGACAATAGTATAAACTTACAAAAGCAAAAGGAGGAGAAAGGAGCAAAGAATGGAAGAGGAATAGAGCTTGTCCGCCACTCCACCGTTGCAATTAATCTTGAACGGAGACGGAGAATAGGAAGGGGGGCAGGGGCCGGGGGGTATTGAACCTTGAATCTCGCCAGCCAGCGTTGAATGGAGACGGAGATGAAACAGTGAATGGAGCAGCAACCGCAGCACCGCAACAGACGACTAGGGTTCAAAAAGTAAAGTGAAGACGAGAGGTTTTTTTTACTTTTGGCATATAATACGCGAACTTACTAAGGTCCCTGTGCCTTGACATAAGGGTGTGCAAAATGACCATTGCACCCTTGGTCATTTTCAATGTTCCAGGGGTGTACAACGTGGTGTTTTTTTTTTTTTTTTTTTTTTTTTTTTGGGGGAGAGGGGCGGGATTAAGAGCTTATATAATAAGGGGATTAGGGGATGGGGATAGGTCCTAAGGTGGTTTGAACTCATGACCTTTTATTTGAGGAATTGGTCTTTTACCAATTGAACTGACCCCCTGGGGTACAACGATCATTTCATACACCCTTATGTTAGGATGAAGAGGTAGTGTGCACTGCATGACTGGGTGGTATTCTCTTTTTCTTTATTTATTTATTAAATGATCCGCTTGCAGAGGAAAACACACCACATGAGGAGAACGAGTTTTCCCATTTTCATTTATTGATTTAGTTTATTAAATGAACCGCATTTTGTTGCTTAATTAAGAAAATAACGTTTGATTTCTTTCACATTAAAATATAAACCATCCACATGTCTCTCTCTCTCTCTCTCTCTCTCTCTCTCTTTCTCTCTCTTGACCGAGACTAGAGTTGATGCTGAAATTGGATGACGACGATAGATGGATGGATACTCAGGCAGGCCCTGCACTAATTAAGAAAAGAAAGTTGGAATAAATCAAAGTTAGTTTGAGCATAGAAAGTTGGCGGCACTTCTTGGTTCGTTTTCTCCTCGAGGAATCCGCCTGCATAGAGACGATTTATGAAGAAAACCCTGCATGCCCTGGCCCATAATACAACACAGTCATGATGAAAGCAGCTGTAAGAAGAAAGAAGTAGATGAGATTCTCCGAGTCACTTCTAGCTGATTATGTCCGTCAGATTAATTAATTACTTCTGCCAAAATAATAATAAAAAAAAGATTAATTAATTACAATTCTTTTTTCCCATCATGTAATAAGATTTATTTTTATTAAAATAAATTACAGTTTTTTTTGGTAAATAAGAATTTATTGATGATGGTCATGTATAAATTCATGGAGGCAGTGAGAAACACAACTCACACAACCATGGAGAGAATAGGTTTTTCCAAAAGTTTTATCAACGGGTCACGGGTCACGCGTCACGGCTCCTATTGATAATAGAACATAATGGAAACCTCAAGGGATTAGCGCAGCTAGCTTGGAGGGGACATGAGACTCCGTCTCAGGAAGCGAGGTCTCGTCATCAAACCTTCGTTGCTACATAATTTCTTGAGGCCACCCGCCTAAGGCTCACTAACATAATGGATGAAATCATGAAACAAACTATTATGAATACGATTTGACCATGAAAAGAGAAAGAAAAAATAATTAAGACACAGAAGAACTAGGTAGGTATTCATTAAAAAAACAAGAAAAAAAAAGACCTCGGTGGGTAGGTAGTGATCGTGACTTTTAGATTTCTCGTACACCCACTTTGACTATGCTGCGAAGTTGGCGGATTTCTTTCAACAATCGATGTGGTCCATCCATCAGCGCAGACAGTTAGGAATTTTTTTTCTTAAGCCAACTACTCTCTAAGTACTTAAAATTTATTTCACTCTAGTCGATGAAACTATAAATTTTTCTAGGTTTAATTTCAAATGGTGTAGTAACAACACCTTATACAATACGGTCTTAAATTTAACTACAAATAGGATCTCTAGTAATTGTACTATTCCATACCACAGTGACGTACATATTTCTTTTTAATATAAAATTTTATTTTCATCAAAAACACTACTTTGTAAGTATTTGGCTAATATGGTGGACCCCATGCGTGAATATTAAGGACGAAGATGACAAACTAAGCCAAGCGTGCGTTGTCAAGAATGCCCTCTTTACTTTTTTATTTTTTGGCATCCATCTATTAATCTCATGCCACTGATGATCATACATGATATATCACAAAAAAAAATTGGTTTATAGATGACACGTGGCAAAGTCCCAAGTGATTTGCCAAATTATCCAATTAATATATATTTAATTAGAGAAAGTACGCTAATCGATACTGAGTGTGGGGGCATGTATTTGCATTACACCCTGACACAGTTTGTCACGAAAAGACCATACCTTTCCACCTTTGTAAAGGGTGCAACGGTCTTTTTGCGCCAAGTTTGTGTCCGCAGGTACATGCCCACACATAACACCTATTAGCATTCCTTTTTCCATATTTAATTTATCTCATAGAATTACCCAAAATAAAGATGTTATCATATTAGTAATACTACTCAAAACCATATATAGTTGAAAGACCAGGGTATGACTGGGGCAAGTTGCCCGAGTCGACTCAAAATTTTGGAAAAACTTGATCAAAAGTTGTGTAGTCTAGTTACTATCAAGATAAAAAATCACAAGACCGAATCATAAATCGTTTGAGTCAAATAAGACTGTGTTTTTACCTAAGTAATAACAAACTCAACAAGTTTAATTGTTTTTTAATAACCCTTTGAATTCAAAGTTGCCGACCACATGAGATGGGTAACCAATGAGGTGAGTATTATAGTTACTATTCATGACATCATTATAGTTACAATTCATGAAATCATTTTACTATTCATGACATCATCTATCACATTCTCTCACTTGAAGACTAGTTTTGAAAATAGTCTTCACAACTCTGATTTGCCCAAACGTGTCACCTCTGATCAAGTAACCACAAGCCCAAGAGAAGTTTTGCACCATATGAACTTCTCCCTCGCAATAGGCTTCGTTAAAATATCTGCAACGTTGTCGTTGGTCTGAATCTTCTGTAAAGAGATTACTCCATCTTCCACCACATCTCGAACAAAATGATATTTTACATCAATGTGTTTAGTCCGAGAATGAAACATTGGATTTACGGCCAAATGTAACGCACTCTGACTATCACAATGAACAATTATCACCTTCTGCTTGATTCTCAATTCATCAAGCAACCTCTTCAACCAGATACTTTCTTTACATGCATCTGTAGCTGCGATGTACTGTACCTCTGTAGTAGATAATGCTACCACAGACTGTAACCTGGACATCCAACTAATTGCACCTCTGGCTAAAGAGAAACAAAATCCAGTGGTAGATCTCCGTCTATCACGATCTCATGCAAAATCTGCATCCACAAAACCAACCAACTGTAAATCTTGGCCACTATAACAAATAGCTATGTCAGAAGTACCCTTCAATTAACGAAGGACCCACTTCACAACAGTCCAATGATCTCGACCCGGCTTTGCCATGTATTTACTAACTGCTCCCACTGCTTGTGCAATGTCTGGTCTGGTGCAGACCATGGCAAACATAAGACTTCCCACTGCTGATGCATATTGTACTTGAGACATTTTTGCCTTCTCTGCTTCTGTGCAAGGACTCTGTTCTAAAGACAGTTTGCAGCTAATAGGAAGTGGGGTGTTAACTGGTTTAGCGTTTTGCAAATTGAAGCGACGCAGAACCTTTTCGACATAACTCTTCTGAGTTATCAAGATCTTCCTATTTTCACGGTCTCTAAGTACAATCATCCCAAGAATATGATTTACGGCACCTAGGTCTTTCATATCAAATTCCCTTGCTAAACGAGCTTTTAGGTCTGCAATACCATCTTTATTGGTACCTACAACCAGCATGTCATCAACATACAACAATAAGATAATGAAACCACCATTACCATGATTGCGAACATAGGCACAATGGTCTGCTTCACATCTCTTGAACCCCAAGCTCACAATAAAAGAATCAAATCGCTTGTACCAGCATCTTGGCGCCTGCTTTAAGCCATAAAGCGGTTTGTTCAGCCGACAAACCAAATCCTTCGGGTTGAGTCATATAAATTTCTTCATCAAGATTCCCATGCAAAAAGGCAGTTTTAACATCCAACTGCTCAAACTCTAAATCAAGCATAGCTGCCATACTTAACACAATACGAATAGTCGTCAGACGAACAACTGGAGAAAAGATTTCGTTGAAATCAATACCTGACTTTTGTGCATAACCTTTCACCACTAATCGGGATCTGTATCTTTCAACATTCCCATTAGTGTCTCTTTTCAGCTTGTAAACCCATCTGCAACTAATAGCTTTACGCCCCTTGGGTAACTTAACAAGATCCCAAGTTTTGTTCTTGTACAAGGCCTCCATCTCCTCTACCATAGATGCTCTCCATTGGGGAGCGTCGCTGGACTCACAGGCCTCCAGATATGTACAAGGCTCATGCTCTTCAGTGATACAAGCGTAAGCCGTGACATAATCTTTATGCCAAGTAGGACATTTCGAAGCTCTCTTAGACTGCCTTTGGTCACCCTGACTTTCAGCACTTGGTTTTTCTGTATGCTCTTCATTAGCTTCATCTCCACCAGCTTCATCAGTATCGGTCAGCTGTTCTTCAACAGGTTGATTTTGAACTTCTTCAAGAGATTCAAGTTCAAACACCTTTGGGAGGTCAGAACTTGGCTGTTCTTTGTCTTTCTGCAATGAATCTTCATTGAAAACAACATCTCAGCTAATGACCAGTTTGTGGGCAATAGGATCCCACAACCTGTACCCCTTTACTCCTTCTGCATAACCAAGAAAAATACACTTTCTAGACCTCGTGTCAAGCTTAGTCCTTTACTCTTTTGAAATCCACATATAAGCATCACAACCAAAGGTATGGAGAAATGAATAATCAACAGGTTTTCCAGACCATACCTCTTCAGAAATTTTGCCATTGAGAGCAGTTGTTGGGGAACGATTCATAATGTAACAAGCAGTACATACAGCTTCAACCCAAAAACTCTGCTCCAATCCTGCACAACTCAACATATTTCTAGCACAATCCATAAGCGTACGATTCATACGCTCAGCCACTCCATTTTGTTGTGGAGTTCTCAGAACCGTGTAGTGTCTCTGAATGCCGTGCTCAGTGCAAAAATCTCTGTATTCTTGTAAGGTGTATTCTCCACCATTATCGGTTCTCAGACACTTAATCTTTGTTTCCTTCTAATTTTCCACCAATGCTTTAAATTTCTTAAATGAAATAAAAGCATCACTCTTCCTTCTAATGATATAAATCCAAATTTTTCTGGAATAATCATCAATACAAAAAATAAAGTACTTGAGCCACCCAAAGACTCAACATCTGCTTCCCAAGTGTCGAAATGAATCAAATCAAGAATATTCTTACTTCTAGTAGTTGAACGGGAGAAAGGAAGCTCTATGGAGCTTTCCAAATAGGCAATCCTCACAAAAATCTAAATTAATAGATTTTAAACTAGGTAGAAGGCCACGATCAAGAAATACCTATTGTCCTTGCTTGCTCATGTGTCCCAAGCGCCTGTGCCAGATTGTTGTAGATTCTGTCATAGCATTGGCGATAATAGCTTCTCCAACCACGGTATCTCCGATTAGCCTATATAAACCGCCTATCAATTCTCCTTTCGCCACGATGATTGCTCCTTTGACAATCTTCAATCGACCCTTTTCTAGTGTCATTTTGTACCCATCATCATCGAACTTTCCCAAGGATAGTAGACTCTTCCGCAGGTCTGGTATGTGCCGTACATCAAAAATGATACGAGTTGTGCCATCAAACATTGTAACTCGAACATCTTCAATCTCTACAATTTTACATGAGTTATCATTACCCATGTATACTGTACCACCACCACATGACTGATATGTATGGAACCAGTCTCTATGCGGCGTCATATGAAAAGAAGCGCCTGAGTCTTGAATCCATTGATGGTTCTCACTCTCAATTGGAACCGCGGACATCACCACGCCATCATCGGATGAATCCTCTATCTCAACAATATTTTCTTGAGAACTTGTCGAAATAGATGCAATATGAGAATCAGATTTTGAGTGTTGTTGATTCTCCTTGGATTTACAATCTTTACACAAATGACCCTTTTGTCCACATTTTCAACAAGGACCACTTTTACGTCATTTCGATTTGGATTTTGACGATCGACTCCCACTGGAACTTCTGTCTGTGGATCTCCCTCTGGCCATCATTGCATTGCCAGAAGAGCTCTCAAGAGTTTTTCTGCGAGACTCTTCCATAAGCAACGTAGCCATGACCGACTCTGTATCAAGATCAGCTCCGATACTAAGATTCATGATCAAAGAATCCCACGAATCTGACATAGAACATAAAAGAAGTGTTACCTTTTCGTCGTCATCGATTTTCACTCCAATGGCGGTCAATCTGCTCAACAGGGTATTGAACCCATTTAAGTATTCTTGGAAAGATGCGCCTTCCTTCATCTTCAAACTATACAACTTTCGACGAAGAAAATTTTTATTGGACATGGTTTTCCCTTCGTAGAGATTCTTCAACTTGTCCCACAAACCTTTGGCAGTCGTTTGATCAGAGACATTAAAAAGTACCAAATCGTCTAAGGCAAGAAATAAGTCCGCCATTGCCGTCTGATCTTTCGCTGCGAAATCAACATCCTGCATATCTCTTGGCTTCTTATCTTTTCCGTCAAGGACAACTGCACACCCGTCTTTCACCAACACAGCTTGAATTTTTAGCTTCCACAACGGATAATTTGATCCGTTGAATTTTGGCACCTCGAACTTTGATGAAGCCATATCGCAAAGCCGAAACACGTACGCCGACACCGATCACGTGCTAACAAGGCTTCTCAACCTTGGGCTCTGATACCAATTGTGACGGAAATTCGTCCCGCACTGATCAATACGTACGAAGTCAAAGCATGTAACAAAGACTCACGGAAAAGTAAAAGACGCAAAGACACAGGATTTACGTGGTTCGACACGGTGGCCTACGTCCACGGGACAATAACACGGAGCTCACTTCACTAGTACAGGAAAAATTACAATACACACCCCTCACTCATAACACTGTATGTGGGACCCACTCAACAAGGAAACTTACTTACAATATAACTCTCACTAATTCACAAAGGAATTCTACACAGAAAGTAATACCCAAAGTTCCCTACAAGTGAAACCCAAACCCAACTCAAGAACACCTCTCAAAGCTCTCTGAGATTACCGTTCTCAGTCCCTGTCTTGTGTTTTGAACTCAACCCCCTACCCCTATTTATAGGAGAAGGGAATAAGAGAGACGGAGGAGAGAAAACCAACTCCTTGCTTTCTCTGTCCGAGTCGGCTTCTGCGTCAATGCCGTAGCCGCTTCAAATCCTCCATTTTCAAATGTAGCCAGCGTAATAGGTGGAGGACGGTGTCGATCATGGCAGGCGCCCTCCTCCTCTTCTCCAATTCATACCTGTTTTCTTCTTCATAAATTGCATTGCCATTCAATGCATTAATAACCCTTTGAATGCAAAGTTGCCGACCACATGAGATGGATAAGTAATGAGAATTTGGATCCTCTACTGCCGAGGTGCCCAACAGGACCGTGCTGCCCTGTCACGGGGTTGTATGCAATGTCCGCCTTACCCCTGCTCGGACAAGGCATTTGGGCAGGGGTAAGGCGGACATTGCGCATAGCCCCGTGTCAGGGTAGCACGGTCCTGCCAGGCACCTCGGCAATAGAGGATTTGGATTCAAGTAATGAGGTGAGTATTGTAGTTACTACTCATGACATCATTATAGTTACTATTCATGATATCATTTTCCTATTCATGACATCATCTATCAGAGTTCATCCTTCCAAATTCTGTCGTTCCCTATTTGCATCTCCAAAGGTCCTACACATTTTTTGGAGAAGTTCTAAACCCTAAACCCGTTGTTACATTTGACTGGAACTTCCTGTTTAAGGTTGCAGACTTGGTAGACGCAGTAAATAATCATCAATTTAATCGCTGTTGGCTCAGCTTTACCTGTGGCTGTGTATCCCAACTTTTTTTTTTTTTTTGTTGTTGTTTTATAGGGGCTCTACTATAGTAACAAAATAAATAAAAATTCAATAATTATTGCTTATCTGAACAGAGTGACCATTCTTCCTTACTTCAACCCAGTAATGATGAGAGGCTGGGAAGAAAATCCTGATCCTTCTGGGGAACTCAGCGTTAGTTTTGAGTATCAGTGCAGCACTATTTGCCGCAACATCGATCTCCTCTATCATACCTAATGAGCATGAGTTTCTGATGGGGATTCATATAGTAGACTCCAATGTGAGAATGAGGCAGCTCTTTTTCTTGTTTGTCTGGCTGGTGCTGCTCTTAGTGCTAATGCTACCCTGGCAAACACAAATATTTACAATGGCACGTCTGATTAAAGAGGAAATACGTACTAGTACTGCCTGGTTTAGATTCTCCAAAATCATTTAGAAGGATGACATATTCTCCTACTCTGTCACGGTTAGATCCTGTATCGTCCTCCTCTCAGAGCAGCATGTTTTCATTAGGTGGAAGTTTATCTATAGAGAAGGAAATTGAAAACATCAGAAATTTGTGGAAGCCTTTGAGTGTAAGGTTTTATCTTCATTTGTTGGAATGGCGTACGTACAAGGAAAGAACGGTGTTCGATCATCCAAAAGTAATTTAGCAGAGGAGGCTGGGCACCATCACAGGAGTGAGCAGTTTTCTACTGCTAAAGAACATGATGCTATAGATTCAGAAAGGGGAGGAACAATCCTTACACATTCGCTTCGGGTGTGGAGGTTCCATCTGAATCTTTCCGTCGATCTTGGTTGCCCAAGCTGAGAGCGATTTTATGTACATGGTTGAACAGGAATTCATGGAAGAACGATCTGACTCAGTGTCTGTTGGATCTTGTACGTGTCCTTGTGGTGCTTCTTCATGAGAAGGAGCGTGTACATTTTAAATATAGGGGAGAGCGCGCAGCTGGGGTGTGTTGGCTACAATTAAGTGAGATATCCAAGAGGATGCATGGTCCGGCCAGTTGACAGAAACTCATACGTACGGTTGATAATGAAGTAGATTAATGCAAGAAAGTTTTGGCTGATCGATGATCCATCCCCTATTGTTGAGGGCCGGAAGAGTACGTGAAAGGGAATTAAGCTGAAGTACTAGTTTCTTATTCTGGAGAGTGACGGATTGTTTGAGTACTTCTTCAGCAATGATGAAGTACGTACGTTGTGCAGCTTTTCTTTTGTTCATCATCTGTTTATCCAGGATACCCCTTCTCTTCGATCTGGTGATCCTGCAAAGCATCTGGCCTGTTGAGCAACTTGTTTTGAGGGCTGCTGAAAATGCAGGTGTTTATTTGAATTTTTAAAGTTTGTCTTCTGATTTGGAATCCTATCGAATGTACGTGACTGTGTGTTGTGGAACTCAAGAGTCAAGACATTCTTTTCTCTCTTTTTCCTGAAATTCATTTTTTGTCTTGTAATTTGCAGTGTTCATGACAGCCTTGCAGAACATCATCTATTATTTATATTTGTTTTGACAAATTGTTATGTTGTAGGTTTCAGCACCGACGAGACGAGTTGTTGAAGATTCCGGGTGGGAGAAGGAGAAAGTACCACGATCGATGATGTGACAGTTATTGTAATCATCCTTGGAAATAGGCAGCTAGCGGACATCAACCAACAACTTCGACATCTTTGTAAGGTAGGTAGGTAGATTTCTGTAGTTTTTGTTCTTCTCATGTAATTAATGTTTCATCACTTCTATGCATTAAATCATGCGTGATCTGTTCCACGTTTTATTTGTGTCTTGTAACTTACTGTTTAATGTTTTGTAGCAGATATTTGACTGGGTTATACTTGCTTAAGTTTTTCCTCAACTTCTTGCCATTCCACCATCAACAAAAAAATTAAAATTGTAAATTTTTCTTCTTATTTTTTAGCCAAAAAAAAAGTCTCTTTGTTCTTCCCTCATTTTTCGCCAACCGAACAAAAGTCTCTTTGTTCATTCCTCATTTTTCTCTCCGGTTTCCACAATTTGAATTTTTATCCTAAACACAATATGTGGAGCGTTGGTTACTCTCTCTTCAATCCCTTCCTACTTTTATTCAAAAGCTATCGATTTTTCTTTTATTTTTTTTATTAATTCTTATTATTTATTTTTATTTTCATTCAAACTTCCATTTTTTTCTTCGAAATCATTTACAATACCGATTTGATACCAACTCATTATTGATCTAGTACAAGATCGATCGATATCAATGATACCCTATGCGATATATCACTATGATGATCATGACATATCATACGTGAAATTGCTATCATGATTACGCCATAGCGTGGATTATGCTATATCGTGGATCATTCCATATTGTGATATAGTGCATATTCCCGTGATATGGTGTGATCAACGATATGACGTGATCATCATAGCGATATGATACGATCCTTTTGCTGATATTGATTTTTTTATGATACCAAAAATTAATAAGAATTAATAAATAATTAAGTATAATTTACACATACCATCCCTGAGGTTCAACGAAAGTATAATTATATTCTCCAGTTTTGGATAATTCTGTGTACCCCCCTGAGGTTCACAAATGTTAACACATACACCCATTCCATCAGTTTATGACTAACAATGTAAAAAGTATGACGTGAACTATCAAAATTGCCCTTGAAGAAAAAAAACCTGCAACTCATCTTCCCCAAATCGATTGGGGAAGATGAGTTGCAGGTATCCTTGTAGGGAACACCATCCATAAACATACAACGTTTTACCATAAGAAACTCTGTAAAGCTGTTTCAGATAAAGCAAATTTAATCTCTACAGAAACACCAGGTATCTGCACATTCCCAACTTGGCCATGACCAACTCCTCCCTCTTTAATTAGCAAGGAGGAGTGTTCTACAATCAGCATTCGTTAGGGTTTCAATCATATAATCTGAGCTCGCAATCCACTATTAGTAAAGGAGGTTCAAATTCATATGCAAAATAAAAAGCAAAATTGTTTAAAATTGCTGATTAAAACATAGTTGAAAACTACTAATATCTGAAGTTCAATTGCTAGAGAAACACTGGCCAATCTGAAACAGAACAAATGAAAAAAGCGCAAGCAAGTCTCGACCCATGAAAAATCTCTTCAGACAAACCTTTCATCCTCTGTTCTCTTTGCTTAACGGTAGGACTTCTGGAACCGCGATTGCATTTTTCAAGCAAACACAAAACGATACTGATGAATGCTGCAAGTAAATAAGCAGAGCCGCGTAAAGGATCACAGATCCAAGCACTTGTGATCATGTGTGATGATGATGACTGATATGGACGATGAACAGAATGAGAGAGAGAAAAGGGCATTAGGGTTTACATTTGGCATTTCACATATGCTGTTCTTGCTCAATGGTTATTATTTTAGTTAGGAGTTCGAACAAGTTCTGCTATAATATACGTGTGTGTGTTTGGTTTTGTGGTTTCTTCCCCCCATCCCCCTCAAGGATTTGATCTATTTGTGTATTTTCGCTGCTTATTTGTATGTTGTCGGCGATTTGGCTGGAATGGAAGGCAGAGGTGGGATGGCAGCCATGATTGGAGGTTGAAAGGGTATGAAATCATTGCTGGGATTGAAACCTTAGTCAGTAGAGATGAAAAGGAAGCAGATGGGAAATGGAAACATGAAAACAATGGGGTTCAGTGGAAGCCAAAAACCACTCTATTTAGCCATCAAGTTTCTGTTCCAAGGTGTTTAGACGGACATTGTCGACGTCGACGTCGCTCAGGTGATCAAAATGGGCTATTCTATTGAATCGTTATCCTCTCCTGTTACAGCGCGGTGCAGTATCGCATCGTATGGCACTGCGAAGGCCATGTGACACAGCGGACCCCACATGGTACACATGGCCTCTGCAACCGCCGCAGATGCGTTACAGCACCGTGCTGTAATAGGAGAGGATAAAAATTCCTATTCTATTACTATGGTTATTCTAAACGAACTAGGGTTTTGAATAGGGGTGATTGTTTGGTTTATTGAACCCTAAATCGTTTGGTTTGAAAGTAGAACACCTAATTGAAGCTTGATGAAACCAAATGAGGGGCCAGATTGCTGCTTCATCATTTCAGCTTGAATCTGAACCCATTAAGTGGATTTTGGTGGGTTTAATGGTAAGATCTATTTGAATTTTTTTACCTAGTTGAAAAAGCTGATACCAACACTCCATCTCTCTGAGGATTGAGATAAACCTAAAGCAAATGGAAGAGGGAAAGGAGAGTGAATCGGGATCGGTTCCCTACAAAGATACCTGCAACTAATCCTCCCCCATTGATTTGGGGAAGATGAGTTGCATTTTTTTTTTTTTTACAAGGACAATTTTATCAGTTTACATCATATTTTTAACATTGTTAGTCATAAACTGATGGAATGAGTGTATGGGTTAACATTTGTGAACGTTAGGGATACATAAAATTATCCAAAACTAGGGGTATAATTATACTTTCGTTGGACCTTAGGGGTTGTATGTATAAATTACCCAATAATTAAAAAAAAAAAACAAAAAAAGCGATAGCTTTTGAATAAAAATAAGAAGAAATAAAAGAGAGAGAAAGAGAGAGAAAGAGAGAAAAATTAATAAATAATTAAAAAAAGCCAAAAAATATCGATAGCTTTGAAATAAAAATATAGGAAGGTATTGAAGAAAGAGAGTAGTTGGGAGAATACATAAGCAAGACCAGCCCTTGGATCCTCACGTGGCAGATGGAGATACCTCGCTGGGGGATCCCACGAGGCCGAGTATTCCTCTACCCGATCGACTTCCTCTGCTCCCGGCTGAAAGGACCACCCTTCTTCCGCGACCTAAATCTCTACCCCTCTCTCTCCCTCTCTCACCGCCTCACCCAGATGCTATGCAAGTACGCAACCTTTCTTTTCCTTGTTTATAAGGACGGCAAATCGGTTGACCCGGAAATCTTCTTCTCCATCTGAAATATTCTCCTCCAACGACCTAAACTCGGAAGGCTAATCGTCCCCTCGGCCCTGCTATGTTATGACCGCTGGTATCGCCTTCTAATTCCTTCTTGATTCTTGCATTCGCAGCCAGTCATCTCTCTCTCTTCCTTCTTCCTTTTCACACTCTCGGCCTGGTACCCTAGTTTCGGTCTGGGGCAGCTGGAATTAAGAATCGCAAAATTTCTTGGAAGTTACTAGAACATAGAGGTAGACTCGTACGAGAGAGAGGGTTTAGGGTTAAGAATTTTAAATTTAACGTCAGGACAGGGGGAAGGGAAGGGAAAGGAAGGGTAACGGGCTAACGGCTTCCATGGAGTATGTATAGAGCTCTACCCCTGCTGCGTGTGGGTGCCGTGGTGGGTGGACGCCGGAGGGGAAGATTGATTTTGAATCCTGGGTTCTTATTAGTGTGGGACGGAATCATCATCAGACCAAAATAAAAAGAAAGAAGGAAGATGGGGACGAGTAGCGATCCGAACCAGGACGGATCATCAGAGGAACAGCAGAAAAGGTCGGAGATATACACGTACGAGGCGCCATGGCACATCTACGCCATGAACTGGAGCGTGCGAAGGGACAAGAAATACCGTCTGGCTATCGCTAGCCTGCTGGAACAGTGTCCAAACCGGGTGGAGATCGTGCAGCTTGACGATTCCAACGGCGAGATCCGGTCGGACCCCAACCTGTCGTTCGAGCACCCTTATCCACCCACCAAGACCATCTTCATCCCTGACAAGGAATGCCAGAAGCCGGACCTGCTGGCCACCTCGGGGGACTTCCTCCGTATCTGGCGCATCTCCGACGCTAACGACAGCGTGGACCTCAAGAGCCTGCTCAACGGCAACAAGAACAGCGAGTTCTGCGGTCCTCTCACTTCCTTCGACTGGAACGAGGCGGAGCCCAAGCGCATCGGCACCTCCAGCATCGACACCACCTGCACCATTTGGGACATCGAGCGTGAAGCCGTTGACACCCAGCTCATCGCCCACGACAAAGAGGTCTACGACATCGCCTGGGGCGGCGTTGGCGTCTTCGCCTCTGTTTCCGCCGACGGCTCCGTTAGGGTTTTCGACCTCCGCGACAAGGAGCACTCCACCATCATCTACGAGAGTTCCGAGCCCGATACCCCTCTCGTACGCCTAGGCTGGAACAAGCAGGACCCTAGGTACATGGCCACCATCATCATGGACAGTGCCAAAGTCGTCGTCCTCGATATTCGCTTCCCCACCCTCCCCGTCGTCGAGTTGCAGAGGCACCAAGCCAGCGTCAACGCCATCGCTTGGGCTCCGCACAGTTCTTGCCACATCTGCACTGCCGGCGACGATTCCCAGGCCTTAATTTGGGATCTCTCCTCCATGGGCCAGCCCGTCGAGGGTGGCCTCGATCCCATCCTCGCCTACACTGCTGGAGCCGAGATCGAGCAGCTGCAGTGGTCTTCGTCCCAGCCCGATTGGGTTGCCATTGCCTTCTCCACCAAGCTCCAGATACTCAGGGTTTGAAATATTTGAAATCTTCGCTTGGCTGGATTTTCTTTCTGTTTCTTACTGGAATACCGCCGACCTTTCTCAAATTGATGACGAAGGGTCGATCAGAAGACAGAAATTCGAATTTCAGACCGATCCACAAAGTTGAAGTGTTGTGTTTATCTCTCCCTTTTGTTTCAGCATTTCATCACTCTTATCAAAAAATTTTGTACTGCACGACTTATACTTGACTACTTGTATGTAGGTACGGAGGTAAGTAAGTTAGGGTTATTGATGTGTCTGTCTGAGTATCAATATCATCAATATTAATAAAATGTGTAGTAGAACCGTGGATTGTATATCCATCCAACCATTTTTTTCTGTAATTTCCCTTTGTTGGCTTCTTCGTTCGCCTATTGCGATCCTAGTAAACTAAACTGATCTCAACCCGAGCCGTTTCCCAAAATAATTTACTAAATTGATCTCTAGCGCTGCACTGATGGTAATCTTGTGTTGCCAGTCTACTGCTTAGTGTTTAGGGCCGTAGCAGTTGGTTAACTAGGATAATTTCTGTAAAATTTTCGCTTTTGATTAAGCTCTGAAACTAGGATAATCTAACTTTCAAGGGTCCTATTCAGATTTCCTTTTTTTGCTTCTTTCTTTCGATTGCTGCTTTTTCTGTCTGACTGTTGGTGTTTGCTAGTTTTGATCTCCATTGGTTGGTTTCAGCTCTTTAATATATTCGTCATTAAATTAAACCCAAGACCTCTGCCAATGTTCTTGCTTTGTGGCTCCGTAGCCTCGAAGTGGTGAAGGATTCGGTCAAAGGAGCAGCGTGTGTTAAACCATAAGGAAACCCCCCGTGGATATAAATCTAGGATTGGCTAGTCAGCCCCAAAAATAGTTGGTAATAAGAGAATTGTTCTTCATTTACTTGGTTGGGCACCCTTTCCTTGGTACCAACACCATTGCTTTCTTAACGGAAGCGTGTCCGGTTTGGTGTTTTTGGCATCTTTTGTATTGGATCTGTAGAACTTCTCTGTTTTTTTTTTTCCCTTTTTTCTTTTGTATGGCGGAAACTTCTCTGTTTCTTAGTTTAGCTTCAAGGTTTGTGATTTTGAGTGTTGTAGGTTAGTTAGTTAAAAGGTGGGGGGGGGGGGGGGAGAAATGGCTTAAGTTGCAACAGTCTTGGGCATTCTACTGACTAGTTTTGGAAAACCAACTAAGGCAAACCTTTTACACTCATATTATATGCAAATCAGGAACACCATCAGGTTGATACCTCTGAAAGGCAAAGAATACGTCTTGGAGGCCAAATTCCACAAGATGCATCTTTCACACTTTCAATGGTAGGGAAGACGATGATCTGCTGGCGTTTTTGTTTTGTTAATTCCTGAAGGTCCTGTCTGTTTCGAGGGGGAGATGGGGAGGGAGACTTGTTGAATTGGGACCCATGTGTCGATGGGGAGAGCCACCGGGGTCCGGGGTGGAGAAGCCTGAGAATACACTCCACTTTCCCAATTCCATCCGTTGTTGATTGCTGGGAGAAGGGGGTGGGAGCTTTCTGGAGAGAGAGAGAGGTGATTCACGCTTGTAGGGGGAGGTTGGTCGGGGAGAGGGAAAGTGAGGGCTGAGGAGGGAGAGTGAATGAGAGTGAGTGCAATTGCAGCAGAGAAGATGAGTTGCAGGGCGCGGGGCTTGCAGAGATCAGCGATTGTGGGGCTGAGGTTGCAGAGAGGCGATTGCATCATTTTCAGAAAGCCAACTTAGCATGGTAACATGACGGATTTCATTTCCTAGCAGAGAGGGCGGTTGCATCGTGTCCAAAAGTTCTCAAAGCGTTTGCTTTCGACTTGGCAGATTTCTGCCCCTCCCATTTATAAGAGTAGAGACGATCAATTGAAGATGATCCATGGCAGTTTTTAGTTTCTTGAAGCATTGTTTTTGTGAATTTATGTCATATTTGATTTTGGAGATACAGTTCTTTGTTAGTGAGTTTTTTATAACCAACGATAACCGATAGAAACAGAGACTCAGAGAGAGAGAGAGAGTAGTTTAGATTTGCAGAGCTTCGTTTTTTTCATGGTTTAATAAAATCCAATTCCTTTATACTTGATTGAATTTATGGGGTTTTGATTCGAGGGTTGGATGTTAAGATGCTATTAGTTTCAGATTTAAGGTGTTTATTGTGATCCCCACCCCTGTGGTCCTGGCGGCAGCTTCTTTCTGGTTTCTCCATGTGGATGGCCCTCCTCCGCTTCAGACTAGTGGCACTCCGCAAATCGTTGATGGTGCAGGGGTGGGGGGTCATGGGGTGTAGAGGTGCTTTTTGCTTGACTAATTAGTCGAAGCTTCCGGATGATGTATGGAGTGGTGATGCTTATTTCTTTTTTGAAACCTTTTTTTTTTTTTCCGTTAAAAGCTTGCAGCCCAGGCGTAGGCTGCCTGCAACCTAGGCCACAAGGGCCAATCCCTACCCTTGTGCTTCGCCCACCTCCCGCAAGCACATACCTCTGCCCTGAACACCCGGGCCCATATAACACCAGACTCTGCCTGCGACAACCTGCAACCCTCTCCATCACAAACTCTGCTGCCACACCCCGCAGCCCCATCGTCATAAACTTCACCTCAGCGATTTCAGGCTTTCCTGCAAACCCCATCCTCACCCCATAACCAGCGAAACACCCCAGCCTCAATCAACATATCCAACTGCTTTTCCTTTGAATTTGGGCCAAATCCTGTCGATTCGGTGGGACTTTGTGAGGGTCCAGGGTGGGAGAAGTGAAGTCAGCCCCTTTCTCCTACTCCGTAAAAGTAAATCCTCAAAATAAGATGCAAAAAAAAATTGCAAGGAGGAAGAGGTAAAAGTTCCTCTCATCTGAGTTCTATATAAAAAATTTCACATGACATGGCATCCGACTGTATTCTCAGCACTGAAATAGTCACCAACCATGGACATGGGCCCTGGAGCAGGAGCAGGTGGTGGATAACAGGGTGACGTCGATTGCTTGAAGAAGTGTTCAGCGGTGACACAGTTAAATTGATGAGGCGGCAGCGCATGGTTAGAAGAGTTTGAGGAGGAGCCCATCATTGGCATCATATAATAGGGCGCCACGGCTAGGGGAATGGCACAAGACTCCACCATGTAGCAATGCCCAGTAGTAGTAGTACCACTACTACTATTACTATTTGTTGCAGTACTTACGGCAGAAGAGGTGATGTTGCCGGTGTCATGCACCATGCTTGGATATAAGGTGGCTGTTGGGTTGCAACTCATCACTACTTGGTTTGGATGGATTGGATGATGGGTTGGAGGTGAAGGTGGAGGTGGATGAGGAGGAGAAGGACCAGGAGGGGCACTCTGGTTGCTGTTGTTGGTTTCTAACGGTTTTTGACTCCCCCCTCCCCCCATTGTCTTTGTGTTTGTGTTTCTGTTTGCACTACCACCAGTACTGCTGCTCTCTTTCCTCTGCTTATTATCTGTGGCCCGTCCTTGGTGATCCTGCTCCAACCCAGAAACAGATTTCTTTCCATTTGCACCACCACCACACCCATCTCCAATTCCCTTATCTTTTCCACTTGTAAATAATACAGCTGACTCCCCATAGTCCTTTCCCTGATCTCCAGTCAGCGCCAGATTGTTGGTATTCTCTTTCTTGATGTCGCTGGGCCATATTTCCACCTGCTTTCCGGCCCTCATTAGTTTCTTTATGAGGATTTGAGGATCAATGTTTCCAAGCACCACCGTCACTTTTGGTTGCGTTGGGTCGATTTCCGTCTTCAAAACACCTGGCACATACAAACAACATATATATGTTCATTGATCATATAGCAGCAATCTACAAATGTCAATTTTTAGTAGAAATCATACTTATGAGGAATGTCTCTATAAATCCTTTAAATATTTATTCATCTTTTCCTGATTCTCACTAATTCTTTACCTTCAATGCTTTGTAACACTTTCCTCACTCTCCTCTTACAACCTTCGCAGCAGTTGACCGACACCTTCAATTCGACCCTCTGGAAGAACAAACCGAATGCATGAACTTGTTGTGTATCAGTAAAGCAATTTTTTATTTTTTTTGAAGAAAGAGTACGCACGCGCTCTTACAGAGGGGAATAACAATAAGAACAAGTAAAAGACAGAAACAGAGATTAAGAGAGTTGGGCCAAATTAAGAACACCTTCAGCTCTACCTCCTTTGCCATTGACTGACTCCTGGCCTCACTGCTGGGTCTTGGGTTTCTTACGACCAGGAGAACAATTAAAAATTAAAGAGCTGCTGCTTGTGGATCGAAGCTCCAAGCAGAAGGAAGAAACAGAAGACAAGAAGAGTTATATGAAATTAAGGAGAGGAAGAAAGAGAAGCTGTTGGATGCTAGCTACTACCTGAATTGACTGGAGGGGTTCATTTGGTTTATATACTTATGAAACTCACAATTAATTAGTCTCAATGAGTGCAGAGGAAAGAGCTAGAGGGAACTGGCTGAGCACAGAGTCAAAAGTCTTTATTAAATTAAGTTTCAGTTTGTGTGAGACAACTAATTAAGAAAGAGAGCCCAAAACTAAGTAAGTAATACGCAATGATAGTCCAAACCAAACCAAACCAAAACAAGTGTCCAATAACCTTTCCTTTTCCTGTTTCATTTCCAAATTCCAATTCAAAAGCATACATATATTATAATAATATAATCCCACCAGCTTTGTCTACAAGCTAAAATGTACGTGCGTGCACCTCTCTACCTACTTTTAATGTTCCTAAATAGAAATATATATATGCTCTGCGGATGGTCGACGCTGTTCATCTTCCTGCCACCACTTTGACCTCATTTAATTAGCCATTCTTTTCTTGAAATTTTATTATTTTATAGGACTTCTTCAGCTCAGCGAGGCTTCACTTAAAATGGTTAAGCAGGCAAAAGGCTAAAACCCTCTGGTAGTTCTTATGAGAATCCTCTGAAACTCATAATCTTTATATATGTATATATAACAAAACAACAACAACAACACAAGAATACTATCTAACTTCTTCCTGGGAACCTTCAGTTTGCAAGGAATTCCACCAATACTATCATCGGTCCTTTACAAAATGTATTGTAGTCTGATGGATCTTCTTGACTTTATTCGTATCTAGGGTTTTTTTTTAATGTGACTCCTGTCGTCTTTTTATTTTTAATTTCAATTAATTCCATGAACCTTTAAAAAAGAAAAAAAAAAAAAAAAAAAAAAAAACCCCACCAGAATCATGTGTGCGTATGCGTGTGTGTGATTAAACCGGCAAGGAGGAGGCTAATAAATTTACCGAGTGGCCGGTGTCTCGTGAGAAGTGCAGCTGGAAAACTAAAAGATGAAATCAAAATCGAACCAGATAGGAATCAATCAAAATTAGAATTGTTTTGTATTGTATACGATCCGGTTTGATTGATTTCTATTCGGTTTTCGTTATCCGATTCACAATCGGTTTACATGTGGTTTATAGTGCTGGTTTTAGGAAACAATAATGAAGACAAATTTAACTTTTCAAATCTTATATATTCTCGTGTTTCTCCACTCTCTCTCTAAGTCTTGCATTCTTCCCCACTCATCCTATTTCCAATTTTCCTTTTTATCCCTTTTTCCCTTTGACATGATATAAACAAACTATTTCTTCCATTAGCAGGTAAGGTTTTGTTAATCCATTTTAACATGACACATCATTTTCAATTCGTATTTGAACATATATATTATATATAAGTAGTCCCAAGATATTTTACTTATTTTATGTTCCAAGTATGATGCAAAAATTTTTGCTTATTAAATTAATCATTATTTTATTAATTAACCCAATTGATGCAAAGGCTAGTATTCGATTGAGAGGTATCGATTTTTATTCTATTTCTCTAGTTCCTATTCAATTTAGAACCGTCGATTTTACGATGCAAATCAAAATCGAGCCGGAAAGAGAACCTATGACATCAAAACCAGATCATTTTTCTATGGTGCGGTACGGTGCGATTCGATCGTAAACGGTTAGTTCCGGTTCAAATATTCGGTTTTAGTTCCATTTTGATACCTTTATGGACACCACCCTGTAGACACCTCATTTTGTCTTTTCCCCCGAACATTTCCCGTAACGATGATGAGCACCCTCCAAGGCTTAGAGCCGGTGTATCGTCAGTGTGCACTACCAGAATCCGTTTATCAATCATCGATTCCACTTGCCGGAACTTGAACCAGAGCCTCCAAGCCCTTCAAGAACCCCTCGAAAGGCTAGCATTGATCTAGACTCCTTGGAACCAGCCTGCCCAGCACAAACCCTGGCCCAAATAGCCCATTCCATGCCTGTTGACATCAAAACCCAAGTCGACAATCAAAGACCCCGAGTCGACATCAACCCTGCCTTCCATCAACATTGAGCCATGCCTTTTGATTGTCGGGCAGAACATCTCTACTGTCTAACTTGCTTCGATATTCAAAATTTTTTCTTCGATAATCGAGCACTCTCCTTCAATGCCGACCTCACCCCTTTTCGATGTCGACTCGACCCTAGTTCACTGTCGAATCTATGCAAATCTAAGAAGCCAAAATTTACCATTTTTACTCTGATCTCGATTCCTTTCGCGACCAAGCTCATATTTGGCAACTTGGATCTCAATCTTGGCTCCCTTAGGCCCCAAGAAGCCTCTCCTAAGGCAACTAAACACATGCTCACACCCCATTGGCTCTTATCATGACTTTACACCCACCGTCGATGCAAAGACACCTCTTTTTGATGATCAACCTAAAGATCCCTACACAAATTTGGGAGTGCACACATCCCTCTACATCTATAAATACACCCCCTCTCACGTTGAGGAGGGTGACACAAGTTCTCCACTGGTCCCTAGTTCAATTACCCACTTTTAGTGCTTGCATGCCCTAAGTTTAGCTCCCCCATTCAAGTGTTTTGAGTCCTTAGTCTTTGGCCCCTTACTAGGCCTTAGTCTATTGCCTCTCTCACCTCTTGAGTATTACGATCTCTTATTTTGTCACCATGTTTAGATTAGAGCCAATAATGCCTAGGCCATTTAGGTTTTTATTCATTTATTTTTACATTTCTGTATACTAACCCTTACCTTGCAACCGAACGTCTGGATATGTGTTTCTTATCCATTTTCGTATTTTAATTTCTTACAATTTTTGCACTTTACATTCTCCCCAAAAAACATGTTATAATTCAACATTGCCTAGCAATAGAGAGACCGGCAAGTCTGGGCGGTTTGGGGTGCCTAATACCTTCCCCGGACCGTAACTTAACCCATATATGGACCAACGGACCATTTGTCCCAAAAAGGCATAGCATGTGAGTCATTACAATACAATTTTCGGATCCTAAACCCTCCTCTAGGTGGCGACTCCATACATTCAATTCACCTCTCTCTCATGTTGAGGTGGAGAATAAGTGGCGATCCTCCACTATGAGGCCCCATTTGTCCTCAAACACCCATTTCTTCTCCAACCAACAACACAACGTACACAACACCACGAGCTTCAGAAGTCAGGTTACTACCCACACATATAGGCTGGCACATAGGAAGTAGCCAAATTTTTAAGCCCACCCAACTGCCCCGTCTCCAGCAGCATAAGCATACGCAGGCCCAGGCCCAGGAGGCCTCCATTCAAGAATTTTAAGAGGAGGAAAGGCCAAAGCGAGAGTGGCTGTAAATTCTTGTGTGAGTACTGATCACTCGGGTTGGGTTGGAGCGATGAGTATAGGAGGACTATGGATGGATATGGACTATGAGGTGGAGGAAGAGGGTCAAGGATGGTGAGGGAAAATGTGGGGACATAGAAAGCATAACCACAGCCATTCGCTCCTCATCCACAGGCTAATCCATAATCTCATCCTCTATTTTTATCCTCTCATTCCCCTTTTTCCACTTGCTTTGCTTTGCTTTGCTTTGCATTGCATTGTACACTACTACTCGCATTTCCCATCTCCATCTCCCCCGCTGCAAAGCTAAAAAATCTCTATACAACACGCAGCCCAAAACCATTGTAATTGCCACTTGCTCTCACTCCAACCGTATGGCTTCGGCTACTCTCTTAGTAGCCAATCCTTCCCTTCAGGTCGTCGTCTTCTTCTTCTTCTTCTTCTTCTTCTTCTCCTCTGTTAATTAATGTTGCTTATTCACTTCATCGTACTAGTAGAGCTAGTATTGTTACTGACTAGAGAAGATGATCGATCAGTTAGTTAGTAGTAGCGAAGTTTCCTGAAATTTAAGCTATATTATTATATGAATCGATCGATGGATATATGCTCATCATATATGATGCTCTATTATGTCGGTCCATATGATTAAGATGCTATTTTATTATTATTATTATATATACAAATTAAGTGGGTACTGTTACTAACTTGTGACTTAATTTTGATGATATATATATGTTTGCAGGGAAATAGTAAGGGATTATCGGAATTCTCGGGCCTCCGCAACTCCTCTGCGTCTCTTAGCTTCACCAGAAAAACCACTGATGACTTGCTGTCCGTCATCGCCTTCCAGACCTCTGCGGTGACTTCTTCTTCTTCTTCCTCTTCATTGTACAAATCACTTCTTTTTTTTTTTTTTCTTTTAAATTTTTTGAGAATAAGGTTATGGAATCGAACCAGATCGATGAGCTCCTTGTCACTTTAGGGTTTATAACGACATAGTCTTTTCTCATTTTCCGACAAACATTCATTCATTCTTGCCGTTAAAAGTGTTTAGCTAGAGGTAGTAGGTAGGTAACACGTACTACTACTACTACTACTTGTGAAAGAAAAATTAAGAACAACACTCACTTACAGATACAGAGTACAGGAGCTCTTCTGATCCGGGAAGACTCATCTCTCTTAGTATAGAGTAGAAGAGTGCTAGTTATTGATTGATTTCTGATCGGTCGGATTGACGATTAATTTAATTTTTATCCTCTCAACTCTCAAGTGGTGGGTGGTACGGTTACGCTGTGTGTGTGTGTGTTTAATTAAATTAACTTAATTAATTTAGTTTGTTGTTGTTGTCGTTGTTGTTGATTTGATGAGTTGGGTAGGTTGGTGGTAGAAATGGTGAGAAGCAGAGAGGAGTGGTGGAGGCGAAATTGAAGGTAGCAATCAATGGATTCGGGAGGATAGGGAGGAACTTCCTGAGGTGTTGGCACGGGAGGAAGGATTCCCCTCTCGACGTGATCGCCATCAACGACACCGGCGGTGTGAAGCAAGCGTCTCACCTCCTCAAGTACGACTCCACACTTGGCATCTTCGACGCCGATGTCAAGCCCGTTGGCGACGATGGCATCTCCGTTGACGGTAAGATCATCAAGGTGGTGTCAAACAGGAACCCGGTGAACCTGCCCTGGAAGGATCTTGGGATCGACTTGGTTATAGAAGGGACCGGGGTTTTCGTCGACAGGGACGGCGCTGGCAAGCACATCCAAGCAGGTGCCAAGAAGGTGCTCATCACCGCCCCAGGCAAGGGTGACATCCCCACCTACGTGGTCGGGGTCAACGCCGATTCCTACAACCCGTCGGAGCCCATCATTAGCAACGCCTCTTGCACCACTAACTGCCTTGCACCCTTCGTTAAGGTGCTGGACCAGAAGTTTGGCATCATCAAGGGCACCATGACTACCACCCATTCCTACACGGGCGACCAGAGGCTCCTGGACGCCAGCCACAGGGACCTGCGCCGTGCCCGCGCTGCCGCCCTCAACATCGTGCCAACCTCGACTGGAGCTGCCAAGGCCGTCGCCCTGGTGCTCCCCACACTCAAGGGAAAGCTCAACGGAATAGCGTTGCGTGTGCCTACCCCGAACGTGTCGGTGGTGGACCTGGTGGTTCAGGTGTCGAAGAAGACGTTCGCGGAAGAGGTGAACGCCGGGTTCAGGGACAGCGCAGAGAAGGAGCTGAAGGGCATACTGTCGGTGTGTGACGAGCCCCTTGTTTCAGTTGACTTCAGGTGCTCCGATGTGTCGTCGACTGTGGACTCCTCCCTGACCATGGTGATGGGCGACGACATGGTAAAGGTCATTGCTTGGTACGATAATGAATGGGGTTACTCCCAGAGGGTCGTCGATTTGGCCGACATTGTCGCCAACAACTGGAAGTAGTAACCCACTTCCTAGCTACACTTCCAGTGAGTGAATATTGACTACACGCACGCACGCTCGCACACCACTCGATCCACTCTTTTTCTTTTGATGATGATGATCTTCCTCTAATTATTCACTCTTTCTTTTTGAACCCCGGCTGGCCCCACGGATCATGAGGATCGATGAGGATGTTCACCACAAATCATCTTATCTATTTTCCGTCTCCTTAGCTTCTTTTTTTTTTTTTCCCCCCCCACCTCAATCTAAATTCTAAACCTTAATTTCCTTTTACGTTTTTTCTTTTAATTTTTTGTGAATTCTTAAAATTAGAGCAAGATGTTTATTTTTGTTTGTGCAACATAAATATATATATTGAAAATGTTTAATTTCTTTGCTTCTTTACTTTTCTCTCATCTTCAACGCTCCCCAACCCCATCTTTCCCATTTTAATTTAATAAGGGGATTGTCCAAATGACACTTTTACCACATCTGATTCACCAGAAAAAAAATAAAAAGATGAAAGATTGCATGGTTGGCTAATTCTCTATATAAACACAACATATGAAATCCTTGGTATGATACTAAGGGTGTCAAAATCGAACTAGAACCAAATATCAAAATCAAAACCGATCATTTACGATCGAACTAAACCGAATCACAAAAAAATGATTATATTTATAGGTTTTCTTTTCGGTTCGGTTTTGATTTGTACCTCAAAATCATGGTTCTAAACGGAATAAAAACCGGTACCTCTTACTCTAATACTAACCCACACATCAATTGAATTAATTAATAACATAATAATTAATTTAAGGAACATAATTATTGTATCATACTTGAAACATAAAATAAGTAACATGTCATGAGTTAACTATATATTATATTTGTTCAAGTAGGACTTGAAAATGAAGAATAATGTTAAAATGGATTAACTAAACCCTACTTTCTAATAAAATAAATAATTTGTTTATCAAAGTTCAAATGGTGTTCGTAGGAATACCAATTCAGACATTCTTTAACCAAAAGACCACAATGACATGTACGTCGTTCACCTGTGAGATATAATCACTTGTCCTTCTTGTTTCCATTAATACCTCTCCTCCCCTTGTAAATGGCATGAATGGGACAGGTGGTTACCTCTCACACGTATTTGTCGAGGACCTGGACTCAATGACATGCTCTCTCTTCTTGAGCACCAAAAAAAAGAGTTGGGGTACGTGAACATGCAAGAATGGCTCACAACCGTTCAGATGGAATTGGTAAGAGGACTACAGTTGGATTGACGACCCACTTCCTAAGACTACACCAGCTCTACCACTGATTGGGTTGGAATTGGACAATCAGAAAGTCTAAAAATTTGAGATATAAATTATGTGCTTTCCGTTGGACCTAGTAAAGTTCAATAGATTGTCTGAAAAACTCAAATTTGATGGTCAATAACAAATACTCATCAGTTTGCCAAAAAATAGAAAAGAGGGGGGGAGGGCTCACCAGGGGAAATCAATTGTTAAGTATTAACATGAGAAACGTCTTCAAGAAGAAAATAAGCAGATTTATACCAAAAAAATGAAGAAAGAATATGGTCAAATTACATGATAAATTGAGTAACTGCAAGAGCACAAAAACAAAAAACAAAGGAACTATACAGTGTAAGGCCAACCTCCATTTGCAACATGGACACGATTAATCCCAACCCCTAGAACAACCAGTGTTTCCTCCTAGGCTTACGCTGAATGGGAGCACCTAGAGAACAGGTAATTTTTTGTTAGACCTCTCATCTCAAATGCAACTACTCATTCCAAATACAAGATATCAGGATCCAATACAAAACTGACCTCGAATTTCATACAGTGAATTATAATGTATTTCAGACCAGAAACTTAACCACAGCTCTGCATCAGTAACATGAAATCCGCATTATTCAGAATTAAATCCAGTATGTAAATGTAAATATGACAAGCAAATGTCCAAGTAAACAAAAGTTTGTAGCCTAAGCTTAGGGTAGTTGGGATTTGCTTATTTATACACTCCACTATACTTTACCTATCCAAACACTTACACAGGAAAATGTTTAATCAGATAACCAATTTCTTGATCCTGAGTTTACAGGTAGCATTTCTAAAGGAGGGGGAAAAAATAGAGTTTCCACATAGCAAGCTTTGCTCCTCCCTGGTTTGGAACAAATGTAAGACCTCAAGTAATAACCAATTTACAACTAGATCGAGAACCACTGCGAATTGACCCCAAAAAAACTTTTGGGGGAAGGGTTGGGTGTGCTTTGGTGAACATAACAGTGATTGGTTAGGATAAAAAGCAAAAGCAAAAAGGTATCGACATAAGCATATTAGCATATGCATGATAACCATACACATGATTGGTTGATTTGCTATATGAATGCTGTTGTGAACACTACGCCTTAAACACCCCTTCTCCATAAAAGAGCCTGAACATCAGGCCATGCCAAGGTTAACAAAATACACGCCAATTCCTTGTAAGCTGGGATCAGTAGGCCCATTCCCCAGGAATCAGCACATAAGCTCAAGTGAAACTTAGGCAAGCCCAAATTTCACAGGCCCCTTTCAATGAAGGAGAGGTTTTTATTATGTTTAATTTTTAAGGGACAGATCATGAGTGGGTTAACACTATCCAGATGTCTGCATGATATAATCTACATATGACTAGATAAGGGCGTACCCAGCGCATGAGGCTCCCGCCACTGCGGGGTCTGGGAAGGGTCATAATGTATGCAGCCTTACCCCTGCTTTCACAGAGAGGCTGTTTCCAGACCCAGATATATTTCAATGAGATGATCCAAAAGGGTCATAATGTATGCAGCCTCACCCCTGCTTTCACAGAGAGGCTGTTTCCAGACCCAGATATATTTCAATGAGATGATCCAAAAGCAGGCTGGTCCACTCCAGTGTGCAAACCTAACTTAGGAGCATTAAGACCCCACCTTCAAAGAAAGAGACTCAATAAAACATCCATTCAGTAGCCAGGGGATACATGAACAAGATATTATTAGATCATAAGAATCTTCATAAAAGGAATACAAATTAGAGGAACTCCAAGCTCCAGATGCCATTAGAAAATCAGTCACCAGCTTCTACATTTTAGCAATGCATATTAAGCAACTTAGTCATCCTCCACCCCTCACCTCACCCCCAAAAAGAGGACCCAAAAGAAAAACAAAGCAGGGATAGAAAGGGGAGGGGGTAAAAATCCCAAATCCAACAAGACTTTAAATGTTAATGACTTATTCAGTCTTACCTCGCTGAGGAGCCTGGTACAGAGGCATAATTTCAATAAAGCAGGTATCTCTAAATGAAGTTAGGAGACATATCTTCGCTGCAAACTTCAAACAGACACACGGCATTCAAACACATGCTGATGTTACATAAAATGCAGTTCTACATTGACATCATGACATGACTAGCTGTGGAACCATCAGCACAATTAAGAAAAAACAAATTCCACTCCATGAAAAAAAAAACTCATGTCTTAATGTCAAAAAGCATCTGGATCATAATTCCATGATAGACCTGAAAGGAAGAATTCACCAAAGAAATGATTGAGACATCTATCCACACGGACAACATTCAATTCCCACACCTAGAAACAATAGCATGTTTTTTTGCCAAATTGTACAAACTGTATCTCCAACACTCAGAACACAAGAATCATGTATAACTTTTGATAATTAAGAAATGGCATATAATTTTATGTTTATCCTGTCCTAAAAAAAATTTATAGTTGTTTTAATTGAATTATGTGTGTTCTATAGTACTAAATTTTGTGTATACAACATCGATCACTACCAACCTAGGACCCGAAGCCAAACTATCATTTTGAATGTGTTTTTTTTACAATCTAAGGGTTTCACTATATTTAAAGGGCCTCAAATAGGGTTTCTTAGAAGTCTTAGGAATTAATTTGGCCATTTAGGCCTCAAAACTATCAATCGAAACCAGGACCAAAATTTCGTGAATTTGCGAAATAGTTCGGTTTTGATCCTGGTCGAAACCAGGTTCGAAACCGAAACCTTAAACTTTGATTTCTACTGCACAGAATGTTACTATTGAATCAGGAATAGGATAGTGTCATGTGGGAGAAAAGTTAGGTGGTTGATGCAGCAGCAGCTCTTCAGGGGCTCAAGAAGTCTAAACCTGTTCAAAGGTCCAAACCCCTTTCAAGGCTTTCAGTTCTTGGTCCATACAAGGGACCACAATGGGGATAGAGCATTCAAATTCTGTGTCATTATATTTATTATAAGGCTTTCTGGTAGCATGATGATATGGGGCCTATTTTGGCACTTAAGTCAGCATTTTGTTTCACCGCATTTTTGTAGAATCGATTCTGAAATGGTAGAAACATCATTTTAGTGTTTAACAAAACCGTGCCAAAACCATTTTAATTACCTATTTCGTTTTTAAAAAAAAAACACAAAAACAGACAGGGCAACACATACAGGATCTGTTCCATTTCTGCCCCCAGAAACAGAAAAGACACCAGAAATGAATTTTTGGAAGGTTACCATACAGACCCTTAATGTCCCAAAAGGTGTTGTCCTGTATTCTTCTACTCTCTCTCTCATCTTATATTCTTCTAATTTAAAACTTCCAATCTGCAGGGTAATTTCAGGCTTCAATTTAGTAGTCTGGTCACATGGGTTTATTCTGGCATAAAGAGTTCAATTTTAATTAGTTGAGTTGTTTTAGAGTCTTAGTTAAAAAGTCCAAGTTTATATTCCTCATGACTGAACTAGTTCAAGAAAAAATAAAATTCATTTTATTGAGCAGCTGCCCAGGTGAATCCCTAAGAGGTGCCAGATAACCATCTACTCACAACAACAACAACAACAACAACAACAACTCAGCCTTATCCCAACTAAATGGATCCTTTCAAAACAAAGTAGGGAAAACTGAGGTCCTAATAAAGAGAAAGGAAAGTAAGAAGAATGTAGAAATGAGATAAGAAAAGGGAGAAATGGAAAATAAAAGTAACAGGAAAGAGTAAAGAGCATTGAGCAACTGCCTAGTCACAATCCCTGTTTGATTAGCATAATAGTGAATATAAAAAGGGCGTACCCAGCGCATGAGGCTCCCGCCATTGCAAGGTCTGGGGAGGGTCATAATGTACACAGCCTTACCCCTGTGTTTTCAAAGAGAGGCTGTTTCCAAACTCGAACCCGAGACCACTTGGTCACAATGGAACAACCTTACCGTTGCACCAAGGCCCACCCTCATAATAGTGAATATGATGACTAAAAATATCATCCTACATAACATATCCCATCTTGTCCCAAAGTACAACTTTAACAATGGCAACATGGAAGTAAAATCATTTAAAACTGCTGACTGTACCTTATCAGCTGCTGCTTGTAAAGTAAGATGATCTCCCCATTCACCAGATCTGCAGAACAGAGGCAATTAGTTCTGAAAACAGAATTCTTGTTCATCATCACTATATGAAGTTGCAACTGCTGAATCATGTAATAAATGCAACCAAGGATGTACAGCCTTCTTGTATTAAATCGATCAAAGTAATCAAGTCTTACTTGGCCATTTTCTTGTAATAGCACTTGTACTTCATGGGGACGTAGCCTTCATACAAAGAACGGTTGTGTTTAAGCTGGAAAAGGGGAAAAAAAATAATTGAAAAGGGATTCAGATATAAAACTTGCAATTTTAATAGCTTCACTGGCAATTTCTATATAAAGGGGTAACAAGATAAATATTAGACTCCATTTGTATGGTTGCAGTTAAAAACTACTGGGAATTTAGGACAAGGGGCCAATGATAAGGTTTATATTTTGTTAGTAATTTCAGTCCTTCGAATATAAGAACACACAAACTATTTTACTAGAAACATTGGACATATTACACATTTCACTAATAAAAATGAGGGAGAAAATGAAAATATCCTCTGTAAATAATGTAGTCCTGGATTTGATTGCTCAAACCAGTAACCAAAAACAGAATCTTTTAATCAAAGGAAAGTTCAGATTAGGGGAAATCTTGATAATAGGAAATCAGGTCGCAGAATGGGCTTAAAACTTAGGTTGAGTATGGATAAGGCAAGGGAGAAGATATGCTGAAAGTTGCAACTAAATCAGATGGTTAAATCTGGAGTTATGGAGGATACCTAGTAGAAACAGGAGTGAGGGGTAAAAGGGTAATTTACTTCTGTAATTAGGGTTCAGAGGTTTGCAGGGTTTCATATATGATAATAACCTATAAACAATAGCTTAATAGGTTCAGCAAATCAGAACTAGAATCAAATCTGAAAACAGGGTTCTAACAAGGCAAAGGATAAAACAGAGATTTCACTCTAGCAGCCAATCGGCTGGTTAGAATTGAGTGAAACTTGAATCGAGTTCTCAAGTTAGGGTTCTTAAGAATCGGTTAAAGTTTCAACAAAATCAGATGGCTGGTTTGCTTAATCTCAAAAAAAGCCTTATATATGAAAATCTAGAATTGAAGGATATTTGAAAATCTAGAATTGAAGGTTCTAGTAGCAGAAATGTGAGAATAAACTTACTTGAAAATGGCTGAAGAAGATGATGGAATAATAAGAACAACAGAAATACACCTGGGCTTCACACCGCAAGGTGGTTCGATTGGATCAAAGTTCAAACACCAACCTACCTTGATCACACACAAGGGGTTCCTTGATCAAACACAAGGGATCTTCAATGGAGAAGAGAGCAGCAAAAGCAACAACTTTATTTATCAAAAATCGTGTACAATGCTTGCCCCCCTTACAACTTTATATAGAAAACTCAAAAATAGACTCAAACACTAAAAAGGAAAGGCCTAATCCCATCCTTAAGTAGGAAACCTAAATTGATTAGGAAAGTGAAATTCTAATGGAAAGACTCAAAACATGGCTGGACCTATAGAATCCTAATCCAACCCCATTAAAACACTTACTAACAATTACTTGTAACTTAAATTGAACCATATAGAACCGGTTCAATTAAACTAACTCAAACCAACTTAAAAATAAACTAAGTAAAGAAACAACCTAGCTAATCCCGTATGCAACCTTATTACCCATACTATAGGCCTATAAAATGGCCTATTACATTGAAAACCCATAGGATTAAAGGCTCAACATGTATAGAACCCAACCCTAGACTTATTACTAGGCAAACAAGCCCAATTTGGTGATGAATCTGCATCAGTAAATACATGTTGAACTTGAAAAAATTAAACACCTTGAACACAAAATAACACGAGGTACCAATCCGTGTGTCTATGTCTATCTAAACACCATCACTGTTCATTAATTTATTTAATTTTCAAAATCATCATCGTTTTATAATTATTTTATCCAATTGATTATAATATTGTTGTGATACATAATCATAATAGATCAAATATAGATGCATACATAGTGCCCAAAGTTGCATGTTAATTAATTTATCCTTAATTTTTAAGTATTTTTGTTAACTAATCTAGAACTCCCACTAAAACAATCATATGTCAAATACACATGCATATGCTATTACACTAGTAATTTATATGTTTACCAAATTACCCGAAATTTTGAAATGCTAATCACCCATTTTAGTTTTTAATATTTGTAATGATAGTATACTTCATCATAAGAATCTACAAATAAGTTAATAATCTCCATTCTAGCTTCTAATTTCTATTTATTATGGTTCTAGCAAATGATTCAATCTAAAGCTTAGCTCCTATTCATCACCATCTACCTGAAATATCCTGACATAAGAATCCTCTCTTTGGTTATATTTTTCATATTCCCTTAAGAGAATAATTCAAAATTTTCAACCATAATTCATGACCATGAGCCCTTATATCACCAAAATTTCACTAAAATTATGTAAGCCAATATATCACCAACATTTTGTCAAAATTCTGTATTCTTATGAATTTCTCTTAGAATAAAGTTGTATGTAACCGAGCCAGTTACAACGCATTGTTGTAACCGGACTTATTTACCCACCCCACACCATTTAGCAACATTTTAAGATAGGGAGTTTTTTGTAATTTTTCTCTCCATCTTTTTCTCTCTCCTCCATCTCCGGCTCCGGCCCCGGACCCCTCCCTTCCCAGGGTTCTGCTGTTCAGCTCCCTCTCTCTCTCTCGTCCCTCCCTCCTACCCCTCTTTGCTCCCCTACCTACGCCCATCCCAACCCCGTTGTCACCTGCAACTTATCGGTTTCGTACAAGATGAAACAACCAATAACCCTTGATACTTAGAATGAGAAGAACGGCATGGTAGTGGGCATCTCCCATTACCATAGTTCTATTCGTTGTCCCTGTCTTTATGATTCTTCACAGTTGTATTTTGTCTGGGTCGCATCACCATTCTGTATGCGTTTGAATTGATCTCTGTTCCACATCTCTCTTCATCTTTGGTATTTTCTCGAAATATTGGACAAACTCCTCCGTGCTCCCCTCGCAACTCCCTGTCCCCGACTCGACCCTCCCCCTTAACTCCATGCCCCCTTCTCCCCCCACCCAGTTGATTTGCATCCAAAAACGGATCTTCGTCTCACTTCCTAAAGAAGTTAAACTAGGAAAAATCGCAACTAAATTGACATCGTAACTGTTGCAACCTTTGCTATTTAAGATAAAAATCCATAAGTATTTTTTTCCTATTGTCAAGTTTTTCCTTCATTTATTAACCGACCAAAGATGATCCAGACCATACTCCTCAAAACCCAATCTCACTCACGCACATAACAAGTGGAGACGTCCACCAAAGCTCACTTTTTTTTTTCTTCTTTTCTTTTCAATTTTGTATGCGTTTAGTTCAATTTTTTAAGGAGCACACCCAGAATGAAGATCGAGGAATCCATCAAAATTTCTTTATTTCTTCCCCTGTTTTGATTTTCCATCACTAATTGACCAACCTGAATCACATTTCCACCATTGAAGGCTAGCTTTAGAAGAGTAATTTCTTCTTTGTATCTCTATCTTTCACACTCACTCTCTCCCTAGAGTTTCGCAATTTTAAGTTCTGCAACAACGTTCTCACCACGAGTTGAGAGGGTTTACAGGTCGACGATATAATCGGGGAGGAGGAAGAACTAAAAGAAAAAAGTTTAACAATTAAGTGTGAAATTACAGTATTTCTCCCTCAATCCAAGTGAAAACACATTAAGTAGGGGTACAAAGAAAGTCCGGTTACAAAGTCTGTTTGTAACCTTCTTGGTTACAAACAGACGCACCTTTCTCTTAAAGATATTATGGAATCCCTCCCCCCCTTCAAAAGTGAAATTCCAGCCCACATTTCACAATATTACAATGAAATTCCAAACATCTTGAAAGAAGAGCTACTTTTAGGAGTAGATTAGATTCTTGTTATAGCTACAGCTCTAAAGCCTTATCCAGCTACTTGGAGTTGACCACACAAATCCTTTCTACCATGTCACTCTATAAGACATGTCTCCTACCGACAGATAAGCATCCATATCTTTTCCCACCACTTTAATGCAAGTCATTTTTGGCCATCCCTTGTCCTTTCTCCCAAGTTCCCTCAGATACCATTTATTTCTAATCCTATCACCTTTTAGTCTTCACACGCATCAAATTCAACATCCTCAACCCACCTACTCTCATTTTATTCTTTAATTTACTAAATTCATGCAAAATTAGAGAAAAAAAAAGTCACCAATTTCAATGGTAATCCCAAAAAACTTGCTAGCCGAGCCAGGAAAAAAGAAGATAAATGTTAAAAAAACAAAGGCAAAAGGAAAACTCCTTTACCGGGAAGCTTTGGAATCATAGGTTTCATCGAAATCCTCAGCTTGAAAGTCAGAATCTAGAGATTCAGATTAAAACCAGAAAGACAACACTGTCAATCAAGCCTGACTTATAGAATATGTTGTTAATGGAAGAGGGGACATGTGCATGATTTATACAAGCCACTTACGAGTACCAAAAACTAGTTATAGGTCTATCTTTCTCTCTGAACAATAGCTTTGGATTCACAAAATGTTGACTTGAACCGAGAATGGGAGAATGGCTTGAATGATCTATAAGATCAGTCAAGCTCTCTATTATAGTAGTAAAAGATTTAACAAGGGAAAAACACTATTCACGACACTGTTCACGTGAACAGTATCACATCCCTATTTACATTTCTACCCTTGCTCATAAATACATAAATAAAGAATAAATAAAACACCCAAAAGACCAGAATACCCCTATGGTATTCTGGATTACATATTCCAACACTCCCCCTCAAGCTGGATTATACAAATAAGAGAAGAAAAAAAAACTAGCTTGAACTAAAAAGAAAAAAATAACTCCATAATAATGCTAACAATCCCCCTCAAGTTGGTGCATACAAGGTACTAATGCTCAACTTGAACAAAATGGGAAGAAACTAAGTTGTAGCAGAATCCAGCTTGACAAAGATGAATGCAGCTCCCAAATAAGATCGGAGAATGGGAGAATGGCTTGAATGATCTATAAGATCAGTCAAGCTCTCTATTTATAGTAGTAAAAGATATAACAAGGGAAAAACACTATTCACGATACTATTCACGTGAATAGTATCACATCCCTAATTACATTTCTACCCTTGCTCATAAATACATAAATAAAGAATAAATAAAACACCTAAAAGACCAGAATACCCCCACGGTATTCTGGATTACATATTCCAACACAAAATAATAAAAAAAAACCTCTTAATCCATAATTTCGCTCAATGGAGTGTGGACAAGTTTATGGAAATCAAATCCAGTATAGTGTTTTGAAATTTAACTATGCAATCTTCAAGGGGCCTAGGCAACACCCACTCTATTGCTTAGGTGATAAACTTAAAGAGGGAGGAATAAAGATAAAATTGAACAAGGAATCAACATACTAATCAAACATTTTTTCAGAATTGGGAATCAATACAATGTGAACTTCCTCAGGTCACGATTTTCTTCAATTGATATCTTTTTCTTGAAATTATTTATCCACCCATGTCCCCCTTTGGATAGTCCGCTGTGTTAGAGCTCCTGTATGATATACATATTGTTTCCTCCCTTTCCTACAAGGTCCGCCTTTTAGAGGAAGCGGTTCCAACATGGTATCAGAGCAGGCAGGGGTCACGGTATCGAATCCCCCTGGGAGTAGGTAGGTGTTGAAATTATTTATCCACCCGTGTCCCCCTTTGGATAGTCCACCGTGTTAGAGCTCCTGTATGATATACATATTGTTTCCTCCCTTTCCTACAAGGTCGGCCTTTTAGAGGAAGTGATTCATTGGAATATGTAATCCAGAATACCGTGGGGGTATTCTGGTCCTTTTGGGCTTGCTTAGTTGTTAAGTTATTAGGATTAAGTTGCTACTCTTATAGAGTCAGCTAGTTAGGGGTAATTATGTCTATTTCAGTCCCTTTGTAACTTTCCCCTCTATTATAAATAGAGGGGCTGACTTATCAATGAAACAAACACATTCTATTCTCTAATTCTCTCTTTCTTACCCACGGTTCTGCTAACATGGTATCAAAGCCAACTCTGATCTAGGTTAGAAAGAAGAAAGACAAAAAAAAACCTTTCTTTCTTCCATCACCTTCTCCTTCCTTTCTTTCTCTCTCGGTTTCTCCTTCTTCTGGTTTTAAGCTTTTCTTCCTTGTAAGAAGGCAACACTAATGAGGAAAACCTAAACCAATGATTTAGTTGCTGCCCTCCACTGCCCCTCCCACAACCTACCTATCTCTTTTTTACAATTTCTAATCGAAAACTGCTGGAACCATCCCTGCGATTTGGAGTTTTTTTCCAGAATTCCTTAAAGATCAGCTTCCTAGCACTATTGAAGGCTGATCTTCCACCATTGGAGCTCCCTTTGCTTTCTTTGCCAGCACCTATCTACCCTATACCATTGTTCTCTTTCCTTTTTTTTTTTTTCTTTTTTTCAGCTTTCATTCACCTTTCTAGCCTTGATACCCTAATCGATCTCAACTTGTCAGGGTTTTTCAAAACCCTGACTCCAATCGATTTTAGGGTTCCTCCTTTTAGTTAATGCTGATTTTTTGTGGGTTGCTTTCCTCCATTACTAGGACCACTCGACCTCAATCTTGCACCTATCCAAGTTTTCTAGAAGACCCCTACCCCAATCGATCTCTACTTTTCAGGGTTTTCCAAAACCCTGACATTAATTGGTTTTTTTGGGTTAGCGTTACCTGCTGCTTCTGGAGTTTTTTAGAGGTGCTTCTACTATCAAGAGAGGCAATTTACTTCACTTATTCATGGCTTGAAGAAGTTCTATTACACAAGATAGCTGCTGCCCTATATTTTTTGCACTTTTTGGTGTTTCTCCCACTTGAAGATCAAGTCTCAAACCCTACAAGAGATTGGGTGTTCCTATTGGAGATCCAATCAAGCAGCTGTAGACAACATCTATGCCAAGACATCATCACTTTGGCAAGTCATCATCAATTTTTTGAAGCCCCATTCCCTACAATTGATGTCAACTTTCAGGGCTTTTTACAAAACCCCGACTCTAATCGATCTTAGGGGAAGGGATGTCCTATCTTGCTGATTTTTTTAGGGGACTTCTATCAACATCAAAGGAGTACTCAACCCAAATTTCAGCATCATTCTTGGAGTTTTTTTTGAAAAAAATTCAGGTTTCACTCTTATGGCTCGATTTCTCCAACTATCAACCTATTCTTTTTCTAGTTCCTATTTGGCTGGCTGCATCACTTACTATTGGATCTGCTGGGTTATTTATCTTATACTTGCTGGTTCTATTGAGCTTTACTACATACCTTGCTGGTTCTATTGATTGGCTTTTGTTAACATGACTGGTTGACATGTTACTGCTGCCTTTATGAGGAGAGAGGACTACTGTTGCCCTGTTCTTGAGACTAAGTATCCTACTATTGGAGATTGAATTTCTTTCATTGTTGAAGACTCGAATCTACTACCCTAGAGATCAGTTTATTTGGGATTACAACAGTGTGTTCCATAGTTATTGGTTGCAACTACAAACCTATTCAGTTAGTGTGAAGTTTTCTCTACTGATTCAAATCTAGCTTACTTTGAGAGCTTGATCCTAGCATTGTTCACTAATTCAGATCTGATCCAAGTTTTTTTTAAGTTTATTCCATCAATTCTGCCCAGATATCTTCGTCAGTTCTATTTAGCATGTGGGAGTTTACAAATTGGAGTTTTGCACACTGGTTCTTCTGAGTTTGAAGATTGATCAAGTCTTGAAGATTGGAGTCTTTCCTTACTTCAAATCAGATCTGTTTACTTATCAAATTTGAATATTGGAGTTAGGTGTTTCTCCCCTGTAGGAGTTTCTATCTAAGGAGTTTGTTTGATCATTTGAAGATTGTTGACAATTTATACGTTGCATTGTTTTTCTCTGTGATTCGTTATCCCACTTTTTTTTTTTCACTTCACCACCTCCCATACCATACCTTTAGCATATACCCATAACCACTTTGGAAGTTTATAGTATTCTCTAAATTGCCATTTCTTCCTTTTCCATTACTCTTAGCACCTTTTGGAAAATTCTTGAATATTTTATACTTTTGCACTATTTCTTACATCATCTCCGTTATCTGTCCACGTGTACTACTACATGTGAGAGGGGGATTATGCACAATACACCTGCAGCCATTGCAGAAAGCAGAACTTGCAGGAACATTGGTGCAAAATATAGAAGAGCAGCCTTCTCCACCATTGCTATTGGGTATCCTTTATTATTGGGTTGAGTTTGCCGTAAGAGGGAGATGAAGAGTATTGAAGATATTTGGTTGTTTCCTGCCCATTCGAGGATTTGTTGCTCACCTATATGAGGATTTACAGTTGGGTTGATTCAGCTGTTTCCGCTGCTTGCTGCCCTAGTCTTTCACTTCAAGATTTTGTCACTATGACAATCTGAGATTCATCACTGGACCGCTATTGAAGATTAGTGAAAGCTTTGCTGATCAAGTCTGCCCAGTTTTTTGAAGATCAATTATTTCAAGTTCTTGAAGGTTTATTTGGGAGCTTCATTCATCTACCAAGCTGGACTCTATTGCAACTTTGTTTCTTAGCATTTTATTCACGTTGGGCATTAATGCCTTATATGCGCCAACTTCAGGGGGAGTGGTAGAATGTTGGAGTTTTTTACTTATTAGTTCAAGCTGGAGCTTCTTTTTACTTATATGTATAATCCAGCTTGAGGGGGAGTGTTGGAATATGTAATCCAGAATACCGTGGGGGTATTCTGGTCCTTTTGGGCTTGCTTAGTTGTTAAGTTATTAGGATTAAGTTGCTGCTCTTATAGAGTCAGCTAGTTGGGGGTAATTATGTCTATTTCAATCCCTTTGTAACTTTCCCCTCTATTATAAATAGAGGAGCTTACCTATCAATGAAACTAACACATTCTATTCTCTAATTCTCTCTTTCTAACCCATGGTTCTGCTAACATCTTTCCTTCCATTAGTTTGGCTAGGTTTTTAAGTTTTTATGAATGCAACTTTACACCTTGCTCAAATAAAATCTCAGAAAAGGTTTCAGTTCTTGTGTTTGATTCAATTTTTCACTGCCTTTTTGAGTGGGGATAAAATCGACAACCTCAACTTTGCCACAAACATCCATCCACTTGAGCTATTTAAAATATGACTTGCTGATCATATATATATATATATATATATATATATATATCTCCTTAAAATTCACAGGGAATATGGCATCAGCCAGAAGAAAGACAAACAAAATACCTGCTTCACAATCTCTTTCCGAACATACTTATGATGGTCAGGAGATTTGTACATTTGATCCGATAGTGCACGAAACTGCAAAATAAGGAAAACAACACAAATAGCTCTAAAATACATTTAACTACAAAAGCTCCGAAAATTAAGAAATGCAATGCATGCTGCAAATTGTCTTCAGTTAGTTGTAAGCATTCAGACCTGACAATTTCCATCTCCTGAGACCTTCACTTCACACAAGCCATAAGCATTCAGCCTAGCAGAGGATTTGAAGGGAAAATATCACTTAACATAATTGCATGACACTATTACAGAGAACAAAGGGAGAAAAAACATAACTGAACCTTCCACAATCAACAAGGATTACCACAAGCACAACACAAAAAGAGGAGGTGCACCACCCTTACTTACGTTGCTGTTATCCATGCCCATGCATTATAGGCACAAGAAAGCAGCATGTTCTATGCAAAGCATTAGTTTGGACCCTACTTATTTGTCTTGACACCGTTATGCAGTTGTATTAGATATTAATCCTATATGGAGGCCTAAGAGCAAGCTTGGGAGGCTCTAAGGTGTTTATGGCATCCAATGGGTTAACCTTTGGGTAGTTATATTATAGGTTGGGCCTTTTATTTTTTGGGGTTTTATTGTAATGGGCCTAATTTATAAGTCCATCAAGTGGGGATAAAGTTAGTACATGGAAATAGAAGTTGAGAATTTAAGTTAAATTAGAATACATAATAGCTAGATAGAGTTCTGTTTTGAACTTTATTGAGTGTGTGAGTGCGATTAGGAGTCAGCTTTTTAGTCACTTTAGGAATTTTAAAAGGTCTTTATATATGTAATACCACCCCCATTAATTAGAGATGATTTGAGTAAAGAATATGAGTTTTGGTGCTATTGAGCAGTGCATACAGTATTGGTATCCCAAACCTGATTTCTTCTCTTCTCCTCTCTTCTTCCACATGTTTTTTTTCTATTCTTCCTCCCAAGACGATTGATCTCATCTTTTTCCCTCCCCTTCCATTAATCTGATTTCTTCCAATAACAACGCAGTTGCTTCCTTTATTTCAGATCTGATCACTGATTTGATCATTTGGCCTGCTGGCATCCGCGATCCATAATTTGGATTTTTAGACTGCATCGCGCTGTGGACAACACAATGTTCTTTTATGTGGTTGAAAATTTGTGAAAAATAGATCCACCATAATTACAAACTAGTCGATAAATAATCCTCACTTTCCTTCTAAATAATCATATTCCATTTGATTCCTTCAAAAATATATATTTTACTTACTTAAAAGACTCATGGAAGATGGGGGGTCAAGGTAAAGAATTCTCAATAACAATTGGGTTACATCAACAATCAGATTTAAGCCCTTATTTGTTTGTGCTTATCATGGATGATTTAACCAGAAACCTTCAAAATGAAGTTCCTTGGTGTATGCTTTTTGCTGATGATATAGTTTTGGTGGATAAGATAAAAGCAGGAATTAACGTCAAGTTGGAGTTATGGAGATCAACCTTGGAATCAAAAGGTATTAAGAAAAGTAGAATATAGACAGAGTATATGGTGTGTAACTTTAGTTATACTAGGAGGGATATTGAGGTGGTGAAAATTGATGATGTAGATAAGTCACCTAAAGGGTTTATTTTATTGAAACTAAGCTTTGGGTTGGGTCATATATGTATTGGGACTTTGATCCCCTGGGTTTATTTTGTAATTGGCCAATTTAATGAGCCTAATATATGGGTAGAAAGTAGGAAAACGGGATTTACTTCATTAGTTTAGTTAGAGTCCTATTTTGAGTCTGTTTTTTTTATTATTTCACTTTCCTAGTCAATTTAGGATACCTTATTAGTTAAGGATTGGGTTAGGCCTTTCCTTTTTAGTGTCTAAGTCTATTTCTGAGTCTCTATAAGTTTGTAAGGGAGGCCAGCATTGTACACCAATTTGATTAATGAATATTGGCTTGAGCCTTTGTGAAAATCCTAAGATAGTCAGGGTGAGATGCCTAGGCTGAGATAGCCAACCCCAACCTTCCCCCACCCCCTTCCATCAGTTCTTGATTCGAAACCCTAGTTTCAGTCAAATCGAGTTCAAGAATACTGCAAGCTTTTGGGATTTTTTTTAACAGATTGTTACATCGATTTCTTAAAGATTATTACCAAGGAATTAAGTATCGGAGCGTATCGTATCGTCTCAGCCGATACGTCTCGGTATTGGTTATGGCCGAGACGAGACAGGTCGAGACGTAACTTTTTTTTTTTTAAATGTAAATGTCTCAAATGTATCGGTATGTATCAACCGATACATATCGATACGATACGATACGGTCGATACATATCGATACAGACGAGACATGATTTAAACCATTATTTTATTATTTTTGAAATAACGATACGTATCGAGACGTCTCGGTATGTATCGATATGTATTGACCGATACATATCGAGACGTCTCGACACGATCGGAAACTTAAAAACCACATGGGCCCAAGTCTTCTCGAACGTAAAACTCGAGCAAGAGCAGTGCGGAAAAAACAGTTCACTTTGAGAAACCCATCAAAAAACATATTTAAACTTGGTTTTTGCCAAAGATTTGTTGAGGGCTTTGATTCCTTTGCCAAAAACGAACCTAAAGGAGGTGAAATCTCATCATTTGCTGCATCTAACAGCCCACATTCGAAATCAAAAGGTGTTCTTGAAGGGAAAGGTAGTTTTTTTTCGCATCTAATGTACCCACACAAATTGCTTGTTTATATTGTTTTTATTGTCCAAAAGTGTATTTCCATGTGTATTTTGATCATTTTCATGCTTTGCACCGGTCGATACGTATCTTCGATACGATACGATACGTCTCTTAAAATCGCCTGACCGATACGATACCCGATACCGATACTTAAATCCTTGATTATTACATCAAGATCATTGCTGCTTCAACAGGTTATTACTCTGTGGGATTATTTCTTTTAGTTATCTTTGAGATCTTATCATTCTCCTCCAACCAATGTGTCTCTTGATTATCTTTTGAGAACCCATTGTTCTCTTGGGAATTCCATTGCTCTCTTTCTTGTTCTTGGAGATTTTTGTTATTTGATCTTGCCTGGGATTAGACCTATTCAAGTACTAGTCTTACATTAATTGATGAGAGGGAGATTCTGCAAAATGATTATTTTAGGTATCTAAGCTCCATCATAAATAAAGAAGGTGATATAGAGGATGATATTTCACAAAGAATTAAAATATGATGGATGAAGTTTAGAGGTGCATCCAGAGTGTTGTGTGATCGACGTATTTCTTTAAAACTTAAAGGAAAGTTTTATAGGACAGTCATAGACCGGTAATGATGTATGGTATGGAATGTTAGGCAGTTAAGAAACATCAGATAGATAAACTCAGTATAGAGGAGATGATGTTGAGATGGATGAGACAAAACTAGGAAAGATAAAGTAAGGAATGATCATATTAGAGCTGATTTGGGAGTAGCTCCAAAACATTGATAAGCTACGAGAAAGTCGTTTGAGATGGCATGGCCAAGTTCAACAGAGGCCTTTGGATCCTCTAGTATGGAGGCGTGATTTGATTCAAATTGAATAAACTATAAGAGCCAAGGGTAGACCTAAAATGACCTTAGGAGAAGTGGTGAGGAAAGGCATGCATAGCTTAGGCCTTGTATCAAGTATGACCTCGAATAGAGCTGATTGGAGGGCAAGGATCCATGTAGCCGGCCCCATTTAGTTGGGATAAGGCTGAGTTGTTGCTTTGTGGACTCAAAGCAACACTAAAAAAATCCCAATTCAGCTCAGCTAAACCAACCAGAAAAGGCCTTATATTAAATATCTAATAATAGAAGTTACTACATTCGGGTGGAAATATTTGAGATTCAGAATTGTCATATTGATTCAGCAACCACCACCACCAACACCCCCCCCCCCCCGCGCCCCCATATTGCAGGCACTTGAATGCCGCATATCACAAATATTGCAACACCCACGCACAAGTTCCGTGGGTATTCAAAAGTTCAGGAGGAGTATGGATTTTGTAAGTAATAACCCATGTTAAAGCAACCAAGATTTCACTCCCCCTGTCATTCCTTCTATGTGACCAATGCGGTGAAGCTCTTAAAGGGGTTCAATTATCACTTATCAGCACATTGACAATTTCAACTCAATCATGGGGTCTACTAGCCATTCAAAAATGACTAAATGCGCAATCAAAATACGCAAGTGTCCAAGTTTTCTTGATATACCTAACTCAAGGCATGCCACTCTTTTTAAAATGACAAAAATCCTTCTGCCAATGATTGATGATGAGGTCATAGAAAAGTTCAAACAAATTATATAGGTCTACTAAGACTTTCTTGATATGCGAGACCCAATTATAGGGTTTTCTATTCTAAAATGATCAAACTACCAATATCCTATTCAAGGAGAAAAGCAGAATATTTTCTTTAAGGTAGATCCAATCATGAATTCATGATCATAACTAGTTCACTAACTTTTTCTGGACATGTCAAACATAGCTATGTCATCAGTCAATTTTTTACATAACCAAAATGGCCTTAATAAGCAGAACTTATGGATGTGTATTTATCCTAAAATTGACATAGGAATGAATTGTATTTCATTTTCCATAGAATTAGTATAATTAGAAGTTAAAACTTCTGGTTTCTTAATCTCTGAATTGGAAGGGCTTATCCATATGTGATTTACCCTATTTTATAGAAAATATACTATCTCTTATATTAAGAAAAAAGAAACCAATATTTAGAAAGAGTGGAGAGAGAGAGAGAGAAAACAAATCAAACATTGAACCCATTTATGCATCAAGCCATCATACTCAGGGTAATTCTCTTTATAGTAGTCCCACTTGCATTATTAAAGCAAGGAATACAAAAAAAAATCAACAATCATATCATGAGATGTATAAACAGGAGAGAACTTCAAAATACTATGAAACAGCAAAGTATTGAGACATTTTTGTATGCATGAACATTGCATCAAGCTTTCACACTTGGCAACTGGATTTTATAGTTTTTCTTGATAATTTGCTTTTTTTTCCTGAAATTTGCAAAAAGTTTTCAAATTTAACAACTGAGTTTTTTTGTGTTTTTTTTCAATAATTTGTTATTTTCCTTTTGTTTTATCTTTTCCTTAACTCTTCAGGATTTCACAAGAAAAACAGAGAAAAAAAAAAATGTTCTGCGAGTTCCTAAAAGTTATTCTGATAAGAAACTTCACAGAAAAGATTTGTTGACCACCATATTAAACAAACATACCTCTGAAGCAGCCTTTGGTGATCCAAGCTGGCCTCACTTACATTTGGAATGTAGGAATTTATCCGTGGAACATGCTGAAATTCTGAAAGTCAGATGCTAGAAAATATTCTAGGAATTTGCTTTCTTGGTTGGAGAATAGAAACTAAATCAGTGAAAACTACAGGAAATTCAAACAGTTTTGGGAATTTTCATCTAATACCAAATGGGAAAGAAAGAAAACTAATGAAGGCATAAGCATATGCTAAAAAGTAAGTTCATGTAGGGGCAGTGTAGTATGTCAACTGCATCTCATAGTGACTACATCAGCTACAAGTGATAACTTCATTATTTATGTTTCCCGTTGCATACTGCCAACTTCAATAATTTATTGTTTGCTAGTATCAGTAATTGGACGTCCCATTTCCTAAATAATTGTCAGGAGTCAGGTCCATGGGTGTGTTCAACATATTGAGGTTGTTATTGTCCTTAATGGTAATTATCTTCCCCTGCCTTGAGGCATTATAAGGCTCATGACAGAAGGTGAATCAGCAATAGTTTGGATGCTTTTTTTAGGTCTAGGTGGCTCATGAAGCCTTTCTCATTTAACTAGACAGATCCATGCTCTTGTTTGTTTGTTGAACATGCCATGTGAGTGGACATGCAGGTCCATGAATTCTTTTCTCAATTAATAGACAAGGAGTATCAAGTCTCAGTTTAGTCTGAGGATCATCTCAACAGCTTGACTACTTCTTTTGGTACTTTCTTTTGTGCATGTATTATGACCACTAACCCCTACTTTTCAGGAATGAGCTTTAAGTTCAGCAGCTCCTATTTGATTTATCAACTTTTACTTTTTGAGTAAAAGTAAAAAATCACTTAACACCAAACTGAATCCAGAAGAAATCAAGGATGAAAACCATTAAAATGACCAAAATCAATGTCTTACTCCATGATGGTCACATATGAGCACAAACCAGTCCACATTCTAGGTGAACTTAAAGTTACAAAAGACTGTATATCTGAATGGTAACAGAATGTAATCAAACACAGACAATTTCAGCAATTCACATACTACTAATGTTTAAAATTAGTTGGCAATTCAGCATAGACAATTGACATGTGATTATCACAAAAATAATTTATATATATAAAGGGAGCCATAGCAAGGCCATAACATTGCCAATAAGAGCAGAAGAAAGAACCGAACAAGTAAATCAGGAGAATTTAAAAAAACTTGAACATACGATTAGTCGTAAGATTTCTCTTTTTCCAGGGGCAAGTTAATTTTGAGACTACATGACCTTTCATTCATTTTAAGAACTCAACTGAGTTTTTTGTCCTGAATACGTTCATCAGCGAGAATGCAGTTGCTTTCTTGTTGAATGACAGGTCAGAGAAGCAGATTGACATATATGGGTTTTTAAACAAATAATATGGATGGATGGATTTGAAAATTTTGGAGGCACACATGGTAAGGGTAGTACGAACGAATACTGTATGGATGGGGAAACTACAGATGATTTGTCCAAAAGCCATTCAAAATAAATAGGAGCCAAGAGAAAATCAAAAGTTCCTTCAAACTCCAAATATGGATGTGTGCTGACCAAACCTTCTTCAGACAAATTTTCTAAGCATAATCAACAAACACTTCATGAGACAGTGGCACTGTTTTTTTTTTTTTTTTGGGGTGAATTACAGTGGCACTGTTAGTTTCACAACAATCAGAAGAGAAAGTAGGTTAGAATTTTTTAAAAAGTAGACGCATCAAAATCCAAAATGTGAAGATTTGGAAATCAACATGTAAAGAATGATGAGCTAACTCACAGGAATAGGTGCGAGGTTAGTAAGGCGTCTAGGAACTGCACCATCTAACTTAGCATACTCTTCTGAAAGTACAGCAGCAATCATTCTGTCATCCTCGACATTTTGCTGACAGTTTGAAGATGCAGAACTAGAACATTCACCGACATTGTGTGTCACACTTCTCGTCATATAGCCTGAAAACAGCAACCCAATTCATTATGTGACAACAGGTAGGTTCATCAACATTCACTTGACTATAACTTAAAACCGTTGGGGTAATTTCAACTACTGGATTGCTTGTATGATCTTGAATATCAAATTTCAGTAAAGACTTGTAAAAGATAATCATCAGTTAACCAAGCCATTAAGGTCTTACATCTATGAGAGTCAATGGAACAACACTGATGGTTATTTGAGACAAAGATTGAAACATAAAAACATATCCAAGACCTAGGTCTGGAACAGTTTCTTCTTTCTAATGAATAACAGGATGTGTCAATTACATACAATTTTACTCCTGTGAATAGAGAATATGGTCATATCAGAGACAAATGATGTTATCTCTATTTATACATTTATGCAACCATTGCAAACCATGTGTCCAGATGCAAGAATGTCCAAATTAAATTGCCCCCATTATTCCCAACCATATCTTCCCCCTCATGCATTGGCCATCTGAACAGAGATCAAATCGAAGACTAAAATTCAGGTTCAAGAAAGAAAGAAAGACAAAAAATAAATAAAAAAAATTATAGCTCCTATCCTCTAAAGAAGTAAAATTACATAAGAAAGCAAAAACGAAGCTGCGATCGTTATCATCCCATCACATAAGAAGGTGGAGTGAGGGCAAATGGATAAACCGATCAGTACCCCGGGGGGGGGGGGTGAGAAATCCCAAGCGACTGACACGAATAGAACAGACATTAAATCCTAAAAGAACACAATGCAATGAATGAGAGAGAGAGTGAGAGAGAGAAACAATTATGCAGCGTATGATGCCTTGTGGTAGAAAAAAGCTCAATCGTCAACAGAGAGAATCGAAGAAGGAATTACAGTTGAATGCTTAAAATAGCGTAAAGAGCGAGGAGGACGGACAGAGGGATGGAGCATGGGGGAAGGGGGGAGGTGAGAGATTCGTCACCAACCGCGTATGTTGAGAAATGTTCCAACTCTGAAGAGAGAGAGAGGGGTCAGGACTCAGGGAGGGAAAAGTGGGATTTTTTTCCTGGTTCCCTCATCCACACGGTTGTGAGTTTCTCTTTACGGATGTTTGACACGTGTCAAAGAAATCCAACGATTGTGACGATGGTGGTTTCCAAACAACGAGTGACTCTCTTTCTCTCTTCTCTCCACTCCTTCCTCAAAACCACTCTCTTCTCTCTCCTCTCTCCTCTCTCCTCTCCACTCTCTTCTCTCTTCTCTCTCCTCTCTCCACGTTTGCAGTTTCTCAATGAAACTGCAACTCTCACGTCTCCTCTTTCCCGCTCTCGTCTCTCTCCTCTCTCTATACTATTTCCAAAAATCAACGAAGAGCACACCTTGGAGAAACTCCGGTGAAGCCGATGGCTGTTATCCTTCCTTCTTTCTCCATCCATTCGTCCTTGGTGGTTCCATAAATGATATTCCATCCTCCACCGTTTGGATCTTCGATTCTCAATTCATTCAATGGAAAATTGGTCCCAAAATGCGTGTCGGTAGGGAATTCGCCGCTGCTGATGTTCTCAATGGAAAAATTTATGTCATGGGAGGTTGCTTGGTGGATTCCTGGGCTCGATCTACTAATTGGGCAGAAGTGTACCGACTGAGCTCGATTTGGGGTGGAGGGGGAGAGCTGTTGTTGATGATGGGGTTTTGTATTGCTATGTGATTATTTGGGGAAAATCAGAGGTTACGACGTGAAGGAGGGCATATGGAAGGAATTGAAAGGTGTGCAGAAGGATTTGCCCAAGTTCTTATGTGGTGCGACGAATAACACCTCACTAATCCTCTTCCGTCCATAATTATCTTATTATGTCTTAACTATCAGGCTTTCCTTGTTTATTGGATTTGAAATCATCCAATTTCGATTATGTGGAATCATTCATATCCGCTTATAAAAGTTTAGAATGCAGGCAGGATTAATAGATCAAGCGGAAGAAGAGTGACGATCAATCGGTCTCGCTCCACTACAAGTACTCCAATATGTGTTTGTGTTTTTTTATTTTTCAAAAAATGTTTATGGTTGTTGGTTTTACTTGTATAAATAAATAATAATTTCATGTATTAGCAGGTTGCTAAGTTATTAGCATGGCTTTCCTTCTCGATTGTGGCAATATAAAGTGGTCGTCGTCGTCGTCGAAGAACACTAGCAATGCTAGTTTCCATAATTTCAAGAATAAATTGGTTGCACTTCCAGAAGACGTCATGAGGTTGATTCTAAGCAAACGTGGAGAGAGGAGAGAGAAGAGAGTGGTTTTGAGGATAGAGTGGAGAGAGGAGAGAGAATATAGTGGTTTTGAAGAAAGAGTGGAGAGAGGAGAGAGAGAGAGTCACTCATTGTTTGGGAACCACCATCATGAAGTGTATTTCACCTCACAACCATTGGATTTCTCTCTGACACGTGTCGAACATCCGTAAAGAGAACCTCACAACCGTATGGGTGAGGGAACCTTAGAGGAAAAAAATCCGTAGAGGTGGCGGATATAATTGTTTAATAGACTCTCCAGACGCCGTTTCTAACATGTAACATAATCTATAACTCTGATTGGTTTCTAAAATTTGCCTTATAAATTTAAAAATAAAAATAAAAATTTGCCATATATACACCCTCATGGAGAAAATTTTCTTTCCTCCATCCTGAGCGAAGGATAAGCACCTTCACTTAGCTCTAAAGTGATTATTAGTATACCCCTTACAGGGTTACCCCTTATCAGAAGATGAAGTCGGTAATGTCATCTTCATTGCCACAATACCCACCCTAAGACACCAAAACCTATAAAAAAGGATTCTCCTTTTATCGTGGGTGAAGGACTTAACATTATGTCATTATCAAAAATTGTTATTATTTTTATTAAAAAAAAAATTTATTATTGTTTTTCAAGTACACATGTGTAATGAAAATATTTATTCTCAAGGAAGAATAATAGTGTGTTATACTAAAAAGGTAAATATATAATGTAACAAATTATTTTACACCAAATACCCTTATGGGGTGTTGATGAGAAAATTCCTAACATAAAAAAGCCAAGAACTTATTCAATGGAAGAAGGTTCCCCGATGGTAGTGTACTATATAGCCTTCGGGTATGATAGTGTCCTCTATACAATCATTGGTGCGGCGTCGTCAAAGAGATTCCTCTTGTAGTGATGAGGATTTTTCTCTTATTATATATTGTATATACATACAAAGGAATTATTCGCTGGGGTGCAAGCATGATTTCATTTTCTTGTCCATTTCCTACCTCATATCAGATAGAAAACAATTGTTTTGATCGAAGAAATCATATCTTGCAATTTCTATTGATTCTAAAAATGTTGAGGCATGGGGAAGGGGGTTAAAAGTTTTCTATTCTACATCCATCATTGATGAAAAAAGACCTATGAATAAGTTTTCTTCCACCCATGATAAAGAGGCTTTATAAAGGTGATTTGATGTTATGATCACGGAATAAAAACTCGATCGAAACCTGTCGAAACAACTGAGGTACTTGGTTTTTCAGGTTTTCGAGACGAGTTGAAGGGGGATTTTATAAAATCTCTGGATTCGATCGGGTTTCGATGGTTTCGATTGATTTCGATCATATTTTAGTGGTTTCGACACATATGTCCATTGAGATTAAGGAAAACTTGGCTCCAAACTAAGACTAACAGGTATTTATGCCAGAAACCAGGCCAGAACAAGTAAATATTTTTGTATTTGTATTTTATTTACTTAAGATATTATTCATAAATAACCAAATACCCCCTTATTTGAATCCAATAAAAATAGTTAAAAAATCAAATTTCAAAAGGAAAAAAAGTCAACCCCCCAATTTAAGAACAAAAACTAAATTTTCGACGATAAATGCAATTTTCAACTTTCTAATGGTGAAGTTTTTCTCAAATAAAAAAAATTCCATAAATCTTAATATGGTAAAACATTGCTAAAAACCAAAAGTACGGTAAAATATTCATTTGTTTTGATGTCCAAAAAAATATTTTCATTCAGAGCAATTTTGATAGTATTCGCGTACACCAACTTAAGTTTGACTGGTACATAACTCCTTCAATATAAATCAGATTTAAACAATCTTGGATTTATTGGAAAGCCATTAAAACAAACCTTTTTAATAATTCTAAGATTGCTTAAATCTCATTTATATTGAAGGAGTTATGTTCTGGTCAAACCTTATTTGATACCATGTACGTCCAAGAACAATATACAGTATCAAACTTGGATCAAAACCACAAATAATATTTTTAGTGTTTTCTATGTGAAACTAATGTATGGATTGAGTTTAAAATGTAAAAAATAAGCAACACAATAAGAAATAGGGCAAAAAAAAAACTTTTGGGCCTCGAAACCAAGGTTCGAGTTAACTTGGAGAAAAACCCAAGTTTCGACTGAGACATGGTCAAAACCGAGATGAACTCATTTTCTAGCTGGTCGAAACCTAATCGAAACCCGAATTTTAGAACCTTGGTTATGATTAGACTCATGAAATAGTTAATGTCTCTTTTACTCTCACTCTCACTCTTTTATTTACAAAGGTCTCACAAATTCTTTTTTAGGTCCAATTAATCAAAGGATCAAATCCCATGGAATAAGGACATTATCTTCTAATCGTGGGGTGAAAGAAAACTCAGGCCAAAAGTTTATAAGAGAAATATTTAAATACAAAAGTCGAAGGTAGTTCTGTATAACAAAATAAAGTAACACACGTGTAATTAAAGCTTTTATAGAGAAAGATGAAACTCAATGACACAAGAGAGATGAAGGAGACGATAGAATGTGCTGTGTATATCCGCCATTCCACCATCCTAAAAGTCGATTAACCTTTTAAGATATTGATGTGTGGTTTGTGTGATTACACTTTCATCAAAAAAAAAAAAAAAAAAAAGGAGACGATGAAGACGGTAGATTAAGAGTTTTTATGTTTCCATAGTACTCTAAAAATATTTCACACCCATTGACGTAGAGGATGGGAGACTGCGAGAGGAATGATCCAACGAAAGCTCCATCATTAATTTCCAATTGCGGTTCTGCAAATCAGAGAATCAAGCCCGATTCCCAATCTGATTTAACACCAAACGTACGTAATTGGATCAGGATCTGGACTCCATTCGGATCCATGATAATTGAATATAGTCAATATAGTCCAACTTAAAGCCCCAATATACAATATATAATGGTCTCGATATATAGCCTAATCTTTGTTTTCCTTTGAATCAAACACACATGGGGATATCATCAAGACAGGATCCAAATCCGGATCTGGATATGGATAAGATCTAATGTGCTAAACCCTGTGAATATACATTTCAGATCCGAAAATTATGATCCCAACCAGGTAGAAAGTATAAACAAATCGGATTAGATCGAGCAAATTTCGAAACTGATCCATTCCATCTTATGCTCTAATATAATGATTTGAAGGGACTAAGGGTCATTATACATTTCTAAGGGAATGATATATCCTCTCTATGTGCTTTTGTTTGTTGGTATGTATGGATAGCTTGCAATGATATGCGCGTTTTTTACTCGTCGACAATGGTTTCCTATGGAGGTGATTGAAGCGGTTCAGAAGTCTTGGAAAGAGTTTTTGAGTTTCTCAACTCCTCCTTTTCCGCCATCGACTGCTCTCAAAGACCAGCACCTATTTCGTCATGGCAGCCTCCACCCTGTTATACCTACAAATTGAATTGTGATGCTTTGGTTCTAATAGAGAAGAAATGTGAAGGCTTGCGTTTTGTTATTAGAGATTACCTGGGTCGTTCCATTTCAGAAATTTCTGAACCATTTGCTATGAGCGATGTTCTTCTTGACGAAGCATTGGCGGTAAGGCAATAATTGTTGGAGGCAATTTCGAAAAATATTGATAATCTGATCATGTAGAGCGACAATAAAAATTTGTTATCTTCCTTACAATCAAGGACTACCATCTCTCCATTATAGATTCGGCCTGTTGTGGATGATATTCGGTATCTCCAAGGTTGTTTTGGTTCTTGAATTTTTCAGTTTATTTCAAGAGCTATTAATGTTATTGTTGATGCTCTTGCTAGGAGGATGTTGTCCTTAGCGAGTAGGACAATTTGACCGTTATCCGTTCTCTGCCTATCTGATTCTTATTTTCAAGATGGCACAAGTATATATTGCTCTTCTGAATAGAGTGGCTTTTAATTTAAAAAAAAAAAAGATATAGTACCAAGTTTCTCATATATGACAAAGATAAGTTAGGGTGACAGTACCCATCCTCTTACCCATATTTATAAACTAGACATGAACAGAATTTTTTGAAAAATAACAAGAAGTAATAACTAACACATACACCCTAAACTAGACAAGTCATGAAAAACATACTATTAAGCAAAACTAGAAAAGAAACTTAAAATGTAAAAGCATATATATTCCAAAAGCAATTACCAATGAACACTTTAATGTTACGCAATATGTAAACTCTAGCATTAGTATGTTAAAATACGAAGGAAGAAAGATAGAGAAATTTAACCATTGAGATCATGTACCAAGTGCATTATCATGTAAAAATGAGGCATTTCTCAACATTGGCGCCCAAGGCACATTGGGGGTTCAAACCATCATTCATATAAGGGTTAACCGCATACGCATCATTAGCACTAAACAAAAATACATTAGTGATATGTAAAAAAGATGAAGTCTTAATTTAGCAATGATCACTTGTATTAATATCTCAAACAATATGGCTTATAAGAATCCCAAATAAGTCTAGATGTATCTAGGCCAAGTCTTTAAGTGCAATAATGGAGCTTAATGCAACTAAGGAGATAAAACCACTTAATATATATACATAGTTGGAGAGATAAAAGGGACTTATTTAAAGATTAATTCAAGTTAAAATACATCTTAATTTGTCCAATCTCTAATCATGAGTAAAGTGATAACTCATGTATATATACAGGGAATGAACAAGAAAATGAGAAGGCAAAAGAAAAAAAAAAAATTTTAAGAAAATGATCGAAAACCTAAACTACCATGCTATTATAAAAAAAAAAAAAAAAAGAAAAAAAAACATGTACAAAACTAAGGGAGCAAGCAAAACAGAAAATTTTAACCTAAGCATGCAAGAATAACCTAACAATTTACCACAAATGAGTTTGGATGATACATGTAACGCAGTGTATGGAGAAGAAAAGAAGGAGCACATGTAATGTTTGATCTAGTACAAATTTTTAGCTCAAGGAAAGCCAACTAAAAGCAAAGCATAAAATGATACGGAGATTAATCTAGCTATTGTGGTCATTCGCTCTTACCTTCTTCGTTTTCCCATTCATATGAATTATATACTTTTTCTATTTCTTCGTTACGAATTGTAAATACGCCATTGATAATGGCCCTTAAGGTTATACAGAAAAGCCCATATATAAAACATAAACTAATAAGTTTGAATAAGCGTACTTTTGTCATCTAAAAAGAATCTTGTAGAGAAAACTGCATTTCCCTTTCGCTCTCTCACTTTCTTCGCCGGCTCTTTCCCCTGCTTTCTCCCGCTAGCCACCCAACCCCTTTCCCTCTGTCGGCTCGTCCTCTGTAGTAATTCCTGCCACTGTTGATGAAGAGCTTGCTGGAGCTATTAGGCCAAAATTAGCTGCATTGCCATTGTAGTTGCCACACCAGACCTGTCTCTCTCTCTCTCCACTGCAACTCCAGCATGAATTACCCTCTATCTCTCTCCCTCCTCGTGAATCCGGTCCCTCCCGCACTCCCTTCTCTGCCGCTCTCTCTGTCTTCCCCATTTCCTGTAGCACCCCTCCGTTTTTCCCCCCCTCCAATGGTGTCCTCCTATACCTTCTATGATGACACATGTCTTTCCTTGCTACTTGAAAGTTTTGCAGGTTGACAAGAGGAGAGATAAACTCCGCATAAGCCTTCTAACATGTGATCCAATTGCAACATCATCATCATGTTGCACTCTCCAGAAATCTTTTTATTTTCTGATTCTTTTCCATTGCTGCTTCTTTTTTTTTTTGTTCCCTTCTTCTAATTCTCTTGACACAATTGTCTTCAATGATATCATAAGCTGAGGCCTCTAAAACATAGTAGAATCATTATATTGTTAGAATTATATTTGGGATATAATTTCATATTCCTTAATATTGACTGATATTAAATAAAGTAAAATTCATACTAATTATGGTATTGGTCTAATTAAGGGAGTCATTGAGTTATATTAGGAATCCTATATAGACTGGCTTTAGTGTGGGCAGATAGATTCCTATTGGGACTGTGATGAGTCAGACCCTATAGAAATTACTATATAAAGAGAGCTAGGTCCCCCCCTCTACCCATAACAACTTATTATTCTCAATTGCTATTGAGGAGTGCATTCTGGACAGAGAGGGAGATATTCTGTATTCATCATTCCTGTGCATTCAATACTCTCATCAAGCCAGTGACTTTGGGAATAGAGGGGAAGCACCTAGACCTTTGGTCTTTATTTTTCGCTGCGATCATCGTCACCATGGATGCGAAACAAGGTTGGTGGTTCTATCCATGTTTTCTATTATTTATTTGATTGTGTTCTTGAACGCCCTATGAAGATCCTGGCTTTTAAGATTTTGTCGCTATTCAGATCGATTTAATCTAACATATATCACTCTCACAACGCAACCATATACAACTGCTGCAGATTTTAGAGCTCCTCCTCTAATGGCTGCATTGATGGGAGAAGTAAGGGTGGAGTTGGAGAGATTGAATGTATTAGCGAGGCAGAAGGGGGAAGGTAGAGGTATGGGTGGGGGTGGGGCAGCCGGGCAGGGGCGCACAGGGAGAGAGAGGGTGTGGTAAGGGGAGTGAGAGAGGGAGAAAAAAGGGAGAGCCGGAGGGGGAGGGAGATGGATAGGGTGGGGGACGGGGGAATGGAGATGGGAGGCCAAAGCGGGTGCCAGAGGAAAGGGGGAAGGGATTTGGTACAGTAATATTTTGAAGGTGAAATCATTACAGGAAGTATCCCTCTACTCCTATTCACCACCACCCGTCTGTTTAGAGAGGACTTAGGTGGGGTGGGAAAGTACTGATGTGGTACTTCAAAATCCCACCCCAACCTTGTTTGGTTAATTTGGGATGGTAAACTTACAATAGTTGATGAGACATTATTAATTGCTTTATTTGTTAATGTCACACTTTAAAATCCCACCCCTTTTTAATTTAAAAGTGGTGGAACTTTGATGGAAAAAATTACTTTACCTTAACATTTTCATTTAACAAAATCCCACCAACATGTGGGTCCCATCTTCCCAACAATCCCACCCCACCCTCCCCTCTAAACAAACGGGGCCTTGAAAGGTATTATTTAGAATTCGGATCAGCTACCCACATGGGGATGGATGGGGATAGATGGGGATAGATGGGGACAGATCTAACCCCTCCATGAGATGTGGGTCCCACTGTTGCGTGTGAAAACCTCCGTCGCCCGGTTCACCCACGGATGAGCCTGCAAAAAATCGAGTGAGTGCAAGAGAGCTGGTGTGACTCCGACCTAGGATTCTCTGACGCTGAAGTCAGGTCTCCAGTGCAACAGCGTAACAGCTAGTCAAAAGTGAGATGAGCGTTTGTGCTCCATACTTGGGTATTTATAGGATGAGATGAGGCGGTTGGAGGAATCCCTATATGGTAAGAGTCCTTCGTTGGTAAGGCTCTTCCACGCGGAGCGGAGTGGAGAGTTATCTTCGGAGTCAGACTCTCGTTTAGGTAAGAGTCCTTATTGGAGCGTGATTCCGTATCGTGTCGGGATTGTGGCTCGATCCTTATCCCGCGATTCTCGGGTGGCACCGTGATCTCCGGTGCGCTGTTACTAAAGTTTCTAAAGGGGGCTCGGCCTAGGGCGGCCGTGGCCTCGGTGCTCGGCTTAGGGCAGTCGTGGCCTCAGTGTTCGGCCTTGGTCGACCATGGCCTCGGTGCTCGGCCTAGGGCAGCTATGGCCTCGGTGCTCGGCCCTGGCCTTGGCGTATGTGGCATGGGAGTTCCCTCGGTCGTGTGGGAGCCTGGCCAAGTCATGGCACTCTGTTTATGGCCGACTTGTGTGGGCTCGGCTCAGGGCTCGGCCGGCCTGAGCCTCGACCATGTAACTTGGCCATGTCGGGGAGTTCGTTTTCCTGCTCTACGCCTGGTGTAGCGCCGCGCACCAGGTGCTCGGCCCGGTTCTCGGCTGGCTAAGTGCTCGATCGTGGTGCTCGGCCAGGCAATGGTTAAGCTGATATCATTCTACTGAAGGGCCGGTTCGGTTCTGATGTGCTCGGCTCGGTCATCGGGTTTAGTCTTTGTATATCCACGTGGCCCTTTATGGTTGGTTGGGGATTCCTTGACTTATCACCCACAGCCTAGAGGTGGGTCCCACACCCCATGGAGGATTCAGATCTATCCCCACCCGTCGCCATATGGGCAGCAGATCCGAACTCTGTTATTGATAAGGGTAAAAAACTCATGGTTAAACAAACTGTTTCACTAGGTATAGTGAAACCAAAGATGACCCTATTTATAAAGTCAATAACCTTCATAAGGTTTTTACTCAGTTTTAATACAGTCCATTTAAACTTATGGTCCGGCCCATTCATGAAATAACCCCCGAGAATAAAATAATTTGATCTCCAGTTTATGTATATTTACACCAACAACTTAGGAAGCCATTTCCTATCCTCCGACCCCCCCCCCCCCCGCACCCCACCCTACACCACAAATATCTTATTCCCAAAACTCTTTGGATTATTTGTGCATATCTTCATCCAAGTATGAATTAATTTTTAACTAATTCAATAATTACTACACATGCCATTACATAATGCTTTAAAAGTTGCTTAAAAACTCAAATTTGCTTGGGACTGTTTGAAAAATGAGAACCCTTGATAAGCAAACAAATATTTGCACAATAATCATATGAATGAGATGACCCATCAAAATTTGGTATGTGGCATATCCAAAGGTTCTATTTATATGTAGAGATCAAAGTATCGAATTGTCAATCACGTGATAGGGAACTAAAAAGGGAGGATCGTGAAACAATGCAACAATCATGGCCGAGGCTGCAATGGAGGAAGTTAGCATCACTGAACGATCTGCGACCTTAGGTTTTCCACTACTGCAAGTTCCGTACAAATGTAATGGGTCTAGTGACACAGCAAGTTCTCAGAAAACTATCTCCTCCAGTTCCCAGCCCGGCCCAGTCCCTAGTACCTCTAATAAGAGGGGGAGGAATCACCGGGGCAGAGTGTTTGGCAGGGGTGGAATTATCATTACAGCCTCCTTGTTAGGGGCACTAGGGAACTAGGCCGGGCAAGAACTGGAGGGGATAAAGATCCGCATGGTTCCACTGCTAGCTAGAGGTTACAATAGTGCTCGTTCACAATCGAGGTCAATGTCATTGAGTTTAGTTCCTCTACACACACGTGTTAGGTGTCAACACTTGTCCCAGTTCATGCTATTTAAAGGGTGAAGAAAAACTATATGGAAGCAAAAGAGATAGATGTTTACTGTCATTGGTTAGGTGGATGGATAATCGAAAATCCGATTCCAATCCGCATTTGTATCCGTTTAGGGACATCCGTATTCATTTAGAGATATCCAGAAAAAAAATCCAAATACTCCGATAAAAATTCGTCCAGAAAAAAATTCAAATACTTAATAATAAAAAATTTAGTAAATAATAATCTTGAAGGTTTTTTTAAGATTCAACAGGTTCTAGAATATGAGGAAAAGAGAATCATGATCTAAGAGATATGGATTAAGAGTGAATTATATCTGCTAGGGGGAGGAAGGTCCATGTCACACAAGGCAGAGATGTAAATGGATGGTTGAAAATCTGAATCTGTTTAGAGGTATCCATATTCGACCAGGGAATATCCAGATCCGATCACATCTGATCCGTATCCAAGCCGAATTTGATCCGTTTACAGTCCTAGTAATAAGGGAGCAATTGAAATTAATCCATTGCAAATCCAAAATAATCTGAGGATCCTAGCATAAAAGCACACATCCAATTATGAAGAAAATTTTATTTAGTGTGAAATGTAGTTGTTATTGTTAAATCTTTTGGAGCTGAGCCAAAGCGAGTTTCATATGTTCTCTCTCTCTCTATAAAAGGTCAGGGCAAAAGTGCTAAATAAAAAATAAAGTTTAAATAAAGTGCCTTATTGCACAAATGTGAAAGAGGAGAGTTGCCAAACCAAAAGTAATCAAGTTTAAATAAGGTACCCTATGGCACAAATGTGAAAGAAGAGAAATGATCCGATGTCCTCTTGGGAGCCTGTACTCTATTGGTAATTCACTATTTTGATTTGTTGATCAAAAGAAAATAGATTTTACAACAATGGAGTTCTTGCATACCAACATCCTGAACTCCCTAGGATAAGTTGTCAATACCATTATTTGCTCCTAGTTAAACTCAAGAAGTCAAACAAATCTATGTAACAATAAAGGGATTTTTTTATTAACACTCTTTAAGGTGTTAAATAAATTGGTTTTTTATTTTTTTATTTTTTTTGTCCTTTTAGTATAACAGATATAAATTTTAAAGGCGAGGATTTGCTATCATACTTGTATCCAGATTGTGGGCAAAGGGAGGGGTGGGAGACGAATCCCATAAACAGAGGGAAGTTTGAGGAAACAGAAAACATATGGGTTCCAATTGGCTGCTGCCTAGGTTGCAGCTATGTTCCTGTTGCCCCAATTGTAGGTGTCGATTTGGAATTCAAAAGGATATTTTGAAAAATACTAAAAACTAAGAGGGTATTTGTGAACCCACAAGGGAAAGGGATTATTCCAAACTTGCGCCTACGATTGGGGGCAGCAAGAACATGGTTGCAGCCAAATTTTTTCCATATTTATGTGTCTTTGGCATGCAATTTGATTTATCATGTCATTAAGGTAATTCCTGTTATTGCACATATGTATTGAAAAAATGTATAAAAACAGTGAAGACATAACTACATAATGGGACCTTTATCTGCTGTTGTAACTGGAGCGTTGCTGTGCGCATCGTGGGGTGCAGTAGCGGCCATGTGTGCACAGTAAGCCCCACTGTGCGCACATGGCCACTGCTATACCGTACGATACGCACAGCAACGCTCCAGTACAACAACGGATAAAAATTCCTACATAACGATATCCACTTTTAAATTATTATAGAATTTTTTTTGTTTTCAACAAAACATCAACCGGGACAATTGAAACATAAAGAGGCCAATAAATGGATGATATAGACCACCAAACTGCTTGGTAGTTGGACAATATATAAGAGGATTCCGATGTTATTTTTTTTTATTCCAGGCCAAGACTTTGAAACAATAGAGGGTGGTCAAGGAGGACTCAAGTATCCCTTAATTACGGCTTTAACCTAGTTAGCTAGCTAGCTCCGATCCCAATTCCCAACTCGTGCCAGCTCCCAATTTAGGGATGACTTCTTAGCTTAGATGATTCCGTAATGCTTTTGCATATATATATATATATATAATATATGCACGATTGTAGGAAAAAATACACGTATGACTATGGACCAGAAAAGTAAGACTTGGGAAAACCAAAATTCAAAAGGTATTTATTATTAGAATCTTAGGAAAGAAGGAAGAAAGAAAAAAAGAAAGAAGGAAGAAAAGAAGAAGATGATGATCGTGATAATGATGATTTTCATTTACTATTTCTATGGCAACTGTTGGGGTGTGGGTTGGTTGGTTGAGTTTCATCTTCTTGAGACACCACACCAACAGCAACAGCAGAGCAGCATAAAATGATGAAAACGCGTAGAGATCGAAAACTAGAAGCAGATTCTGAGGATCCGCCGCGTAAAATTAAGAAGAAATTGTGTTTAGTTTTCCATTTGCCATTTCCATTTCCATTTCCATTGCCATTTCAGTGTTACATTACTTTTCTTCTTCTACAGTTTTACACTGCTACTCTACCTACCTACGTATTACCTAAGCAAGCCATTTCTTCGGTCATCGGTCTTGCATTCTCATTACGCACGGTCCCCTGACTGTCCTTCGTTGATCTTTCAGTTCCTCCCCAAACTCACTCCCTATATTAATATTAATATTTTCTGTGTCAGGAGAATGTTTTTGTGCCATTAGCAGCATTGGTATAGGATGGTCATTTTGTCTACCGTTGACCTCCATGTGCTTAGGCATAACCTACATTGTCGCAGAGAACAGCACCCCTAATATTAATACCGTGTGTATATGTGCTTACGGTAAATCCAAAAGTCTAAAAGGAAATTATCAAAACCATAACGTAAACAAAACCAGACTCAGCATCTCCAAACTCCAAAGTCTCCAACATGGTCGTCCGTGACTCCGTCCCGGGGCCCGGGGGAAGGTGGGGGAAGACATGGGGGATCCAGCAAATTATGTCAACCGGGCAACTGGGTTAGGTGAAGAAGACTAACTATACATATGGATAGATGGCTCGATGAGATGCCCTCTGTCTCTGTCATCGTCCATCGCTGTCCGTCGATCTTCGGCCTCATCGAGTCCTCTTTTCCATTCTGTCACGTGCCCTTGTGGAAGCTGACTCATCTTCCATTTCTATTCTTTGCTACTTTACACTTGCTTTTAATTCTCTCTCTCTCTCTCTCTCTCTCTCTCTATCTATCTATCTATATATATATATACATACATACATGTTTGTGTGTATGCACCCGTGACATATTCAAATTGTAATGCATTCGAAAAACAGTAATTGTAAAAAAATAGTTGAATTAATCAAATAAATAGGAAATCAAATTATAATTAATATATATATATATATATATATTATTATATAAGTGCAAGAATTCATGTTTCGTGGTTATTTTTTCACTTGACGACTTTATCATTCTTATTAATTTAAATAACATATTTTCTTTACTAAACTCTTTGTCTTTTATTTTAATTTATATCTTTATAAATTTTTGGTACCATTTTATTTATTTTCATTTTTATGTTCAAATATTATTTTCCCCATTTCTCACCTCCTCTGTCTTCCTCGGCCTTTCTCCACTCATCTGGAAATTTGCTAGCAAACTCAAGACTGGTTACATTCACAGTCTCTTCTAAATAGAAATCGTTTGCCCAGTTTAACAGAGGTTTATCGGCATGACAGATTAACAATTGCGGTGGTGGACCCTCTCTATCCTAGATGAAGAGCATGGCTATCTCAAACATGTCGCACTCATGTTGATGTCGTCGTCCTCTTTCTTGAACTTGACCTTTGCTAGCTTATGTGCAACCCAATCCAACTCATTTTTTAAGAAAATTTCGAAACTTGGCCTGATTTGTGCCACATCTTTCTCAAACCACGATTCAGGATTTCCACGGTAGGGAAAATCCTCCCCTTCTCTGACGAAGCAACCGATCAGTGTCTTGAAATAAGATTGCATTTGCATGTGCAGTTTTGTCTTGTGTTAGGTTTGCATTTGTCTTTTTATTCCATATATATATATTACAATCATGGCCTCTTTGCGATCCATGGTTAATGGAGTTAGTTTCTTCTCCATCCATGTGTAATACACAATAGTATCAATAAATCTGCCTATTACTACCAAAAAATAAAAATTTTACAAAGTTATGTTTTATTATTTAGTTAATATATTTTTAGTTGGATATATATATATATATAAGAGTAATAATCACATTTTGGACATCATTAAATAAGAAAAATAATCTAATCAATATGATTGGGTGGAATCTTTTGTGTAATTAAGTGTGGAGATCTAAGATCAATATTAATTAAGATAAATTATTATTTATTCTAAGGCTGCGTATGTCTGACCCTCCCTAGACTCTGCTAAACGCGGGAGCCTTGTGCACTGGGTATGCCCTTTTTTCTATTATTTATTAAATAAAGCAACATGCATCTTAGATCAATTTTGAAGTCAATAGATATAAGTCCCATGCATGCATGTACTCCAACAAATTAAGCTATATTTCCTATAATTCTTTGGTCATCACCTACCTTCTTAATTTCTTGCTAGATAATTTTTCCTTGCCATATATATCAGCAATTAGAAGCAACAAATGTGGGAAAAAAAAATAAAAGAGTGAATAATCAATGGAGGTAATAGTCTGGTCCTTGTGGTCAACCGACGACAAAGTCTCCCTCCTCCCCTTCCTCTCTCTCTCTCTTTTATTTTTTTTTTTTAAAGGAACAAGAAAAGAAAAGAAAAGAAAAGAAAGGGCCATTGGAAGAAAGACTAGGAAACTTTTAATTAATGCTGTTAATTTCCGGTACTCTTCCTGATTTTTGGTTTTGGAAAGACTGAAGAAGGGAATGCCATTAGATTCACACAGATGATTTTCCTTACGTTTACACTTAATCACATATATGAAGCAGTTTAGTATCTAAGCGAGGGCTCATAATTTCTTATTTGCACTTTCGGTCTTTTTTTTTTATTACGTTTTTTTCTTTTTTGGGTAGAACACTTCCGGTCTATCCACGTACTCATGAGGAAGAAAAGGAAGGAAGAGAGAGAGAGAGAGACCAATAATTGTTAATTAGAAAGACTAGAAAACTTCTAATTAATGCTGTTAATTTCCGGTACTCTTCCTGATTTTTGGTTTTGGAAAGACTGAAGAAGGGAATGCCATTAGATTCACATAGATGATTTTCCTTACGTTTACACCTAATCACATATATGAAGCAGTTTAGTATATAAGCGAGGGCTAATAATTTCTTATTTGCACTTCCGGTCTTTTTTTTTTTTTTTTTTTATTATTATTTTTTGGGTAGAACACTTCCGGTCTATCCACGTACTCATGAAGAAGAAGAGGAAGGAAGAGAGAGAGACCAATAATTGTTAATTAATCTGATTTAGTGCTAATAATAATGCCTTGTTTTTCGTAAGAGAAAAAGAAATGGTCCCTTAGCTAGGTTTGGTGAGCCCAATTTCATTCCAATGTGATTTAATCCTCAATCATAACTCGTAAGAAATGGAATAATTGAATGAGGAATAGCAATTGTTTTGTTGAAAGAATGGTTTAATTAAGGGTCTTTTTGGTATATTTTTTATTTTTTATGTGTTTGATATTATTTTTGAAACTTGTTTTTATTTAAAATAAATGAAAAAACTTATGGGCAAAAACATTTTTTTTGTCACTGAATTTCAATAAACACATGCTCCAATAGCTCAAAACTGAGGGTAAAGAAGTAATTTCAATTTTCCTTTTAAACTTCGCATCCAAGGGTGTCAATTAGTCCGATTCTGGGCTATCGGTCCTGATTCTTAGCGGTTTCGGCTCTAAGGTGTCAAGACTATAACCAAACCAATAACCTTACCAGATCCAAATCTGAGACCTAGAACCTTTAACTAATAAGTGATCTGGTTCCAGTTCTTTATCGGTTCTCTTTCTTTTTCTGCGCCATTGTAAGAAAGAAGAACAAAGATCATAGAAGCAGGATCACTCGGGCAAATTTTTCTCTTTCTTTCTCACTGGGGATTTCCTTCCAACTTAGTTCTGTTCTAATTTCTCCTTGAAAAGTGAAGGAAGAGAGAGAGAGAGAGAGAGAGAAAGAGAGATCAAAATGGCATATTTTTTTTGGGGGGTAAAAGGATGGCATAATTAGCTTATAAGATCTTACCAAAAACAAAACAAAAAATAAAAAGTTTATAAGGAAGGAGGGAAAGAGCATTGAAGAAGAAGGTGTCGTTTTATTAGGATTAATAAACGTATACTTGGGAAAGGAAGAGTGATTGAGGGTAAGTAATTTAATAGTGAGGTGGCCTGAGATTGAGAATGGACTAGACATGTGGCAGTAGTGGGGTCTTAAGATTTATGTCCTTATGTCTTTGTCTTTGTCAGATTATCGTCTCCATTTCGGTGTGAGATCATGACACATGTCCATTTAGGCGTGTTCATATGTTGGTTGGTTCAGACATTGTCTTCCTGCTCCTTCTTCACCCCACTGTCGTTTGTCATTATGGATTTTTTCTTGTTCGTTCCTTCCAATTCCAGACTTGTTTTTCTGCTCCGTCATTCATACAACTTTCCAAGTTTTTGAACTTTTGTTAGATCGGACTGCTAAGGGAAGAAAGAAATACTTTTATAATTCACATTCGATTTGTTTACATGTCATCCGGTTCCAGCGGTTCTGGTGCTACGGTTGCTTAATGGGTTATTGGTTGTGGAACCATTGGAAACCTGGACCATTAGTATATCACTAGGACTAGATGTGTCGCAATAAGCTATTGGGTGATCCAATTTCATTTTTATCGGCTCGGATCGGTTCTGATTTTCGATTCTGGTCCTAAATTGACACACCTACTCGTACCTCCATCATCTCCTTCTTTTCACTGTTGGTGCTACTGTCCTTTTCTCTCACGCACATATTCTGGCCACAACTCCAGTACTCAGTAGCCTCCTGTACCCTTCCCTTCAACTTCAGCATCCTCCACTGCCGCTGCCCACCTCCCTTCTCTGCAACTCTAGCACTCCCCTTGTAAGCCGACCCCCGCCCCTGGTCAACCAATCCTTGCGCACCCGCCACCGCATCAGCCCCTCTGCCACCACCACCAACACACCACTAGTACCTACATCGCCTCCTTCTTTCTTTCCATACTTCACATTAATATATTTTGCTTCCCATCAACCGTTATATACATAAACCTTACCTTTTCATCCTTGTCTGTGAACGACAAATGAAGTTGTTCGGGTCCGTGAGCACTCTCAAAGTCCAACAACTCTGATTTCGCCACCAGATGCTTTGTTCATGGTAAGAGCTTGTGATCTTGGTCATTTTGAGATTGTTCCGCCTCGTTGTGTGTCCGCCATAAGATATGGAACTGGAAAGGAGAGCGGAGATTGACAGGGCACAAATTCGATTGCCATTTTGTTACGTCTCTGTGACACAGAATTGGAAAATAGACGAAGGAGAGAGGGGACGAAGAAGAGACAGAGAATTGAGTGGAGATTGAGAATTAACTATTCATTGTCTCTTACATGGGCTACTCGCCCTATTTAACCATCTATCCATTTTGCTTATCCATCTAATATATTTACCCATTTACCCCCTAACATTTTAACCCAACACCATAACCCATCATCTACCTATGATCATAACATTGCCCACCCCTTAAGAGAACCTTGTCCTCAAGGTTCAGCTGCAGATAACTGGCGCACCGCAAGCATGCCTCCCTAACACCAAACAAACCATAACCAAGAAGTGCCGCCCAAACAAAGCTGGATCGACACCCAAAAAAACGTGCCATCGTCAACCAATCTATGAGCATGCAGGAGTCCAGACCCAACACAGCCCTCTGCCAGCGACTTAACTGATTCAAGGCTGGTTTAAAACCAGCAATAACAAACCCGTGGCAAGGGTAATATGGCCACACGTTCTTTCTTCTTTCTTTTATTTCTATATTCCCTATTACTTTCCTCTCTCTTTCTTCTCTCTCTCTCTCTCCAAATATCACCCATCACAAGAGAAGAACCAGATGGTCAACACCCAATTTTGGAAGATAATAAAATTCCAACACAACTGTCGCTTGCGGAGAAGGGCTGAGAAGTGGATTAAGACCCTGAAATTATGGTGATCTTGATCGAGTTGCAAGCACCGCTGGGGAAGAGAAATAAACTTGAGGATACCAATCGCCTGAATTTCACTAATGAATGCCACGAAAATCTCAGTTTGCTTAAGAATAAAAGCCAAACGAAGAAAGGAGGAAACGATAGGCCTCTGAATCTGAAGATTCCGGCAAGGGAGGCGGCGATCTCAGGGAGCCTAGTAAACTCCGCTTGCAAGCCTTGGTTCCTCCACGTTTTTCGTTTCCCCTTCTTCGGTCCCAACTCCCAAGTCTCCCAACTACATGTCGTGAGCCAATTGAAGGAATTCCAAGGTTTTGTTGCTCCAAGTTGCGGCGTGCAGTTTCGCGGATCCAAGGTGCGGTGGACTTGTTGAGCTACGAGACAAGACTCTCGACAAAGGAACTGGTATTCTGCTCCAGCAGGCTCGAATGAGGTGGTGGCTCCGGTGGCGGCCGAAGTGGCCAGTTCTTGAGGTCTCGGTCGCCAGGATCCCACGATCTACGCACAAGAGCAAGATCTCGCTGGCCTCCAAGATCTTGATCACCAAGGCTCCATGACTGAACCAGAAAGGGGGGAAAAACAGAGGTGATGAAAAACCAACTTGTCCCTGTTGTTCCGCGATCGATCACCAGTGTGGTAGCTGTGCTCTGTCGTCGACAAACGCATGCCACCTTCGCCGTCACCCTGACTTCCATTTTTCCTCGATCGAACACCATACTGGCCCTAATCGGTGGATTGGGGTCTTGACCATCGAAATCCCATGACCCCAAAATCAGAAAAGGGATCCAGATCTTTTCTTTCCCTTTCATGCCGTGATTTTGGTCGATAAGCACAAATGGGTATGAATACGTGCCTGGATCAAAGGGTTGCAGAGCCTGCTCGATGCCGATGGTGCGAATTGCCATATCTGCCGAGAAATCCAGGGGAAGCCTGAAGGATTGTGATGCCGCATAGAATACGATGGAGGGTTGTGATGGAGTTCGGCATGGCGGTAATGAACAATCTTGAGAGTGCGACACAACGATCGGATCTTTGGGCGATTGGTTCTTGCGTCGGTTGTTTTGCGCGGCTGAATCTGTTCGACTCGACCGATAAGAGGGTGGACGTATTCACGACGCCGAAGCCGGATCCGATTCCACGGCGCCGAAACCGGTGGGGTTTGGTTCAAGGCAGCCGGAACCAAAGCCGTGGAGTCGGCATGTGCATCGTCGTGCTCCCTAGGAATCGACACACCTTCACCTTCCACTGTATCAAGATAGTAGATCCGCTCGAGCTCGGTGGCGATTGCAGTCTCAAGAAAATTGAGGAACGGCGATGTCGGATCGTGGTGTTTCCAGTAAAGAAAAGAACGGACCAAACTGTTGTAATGAGAGAAGAGACCTATGGGGATTAAGGGAATGAAAAAGGAAGGGCAACGAAATGGTAATGGAATGGTAGGGGGAGGTTCAATGAAAGCACCAATGTTATGAACCTAGATCTGGGGAGGAAATGATCCGGCAGGTCGGACCAATGTTACGTCTCTGTGACAGAGAATTGGAAAATAGACGAAGGAGAGAGGGGACGAAGGAGAAGAAGGGAAGAGACAGAAGAAGAAGCCGAAGAAGAGACAGAGAATTGAGTGGAGATTGAGAATTAACTATTCATTGTCTCTTACATGGGCTACTCGCCCTATTTAACCATCTATCCATTTTGCTTATCCATCTAATATATTTACCCATTTACCCCCTAACATTTTAACCCAACACCATAACCCATCATCTACCTATGATCATAACACATTTGTTACAAGAGGACAAGGTCGGCAGGATCCGCGGCTAGTCCGCTGGACGCTGACGATCTCACTGGATGGGTGAAGGGGCATCTCTTCACCCGTCACTTACACTATATATGGGCTTTGGGCCCATTTTTCTTTAAAAACAATTGTTAACTTTCCATGGTTTAGGCCCGTTTCTCTTAAAAAAAAATTGTTATAAAAATTATTAGAGCATGGACATACCAAACCTATTTCTTATTTTATAATAAATTGTGTTTTGTTGTAACCAAACGATTTTATTTTTTTGATCAAAATGATTTTCATTAATGATTTTTAAAAAAAAATAGGTCATAAACAAAAATAAAAATAATACCAAAAACAGCCTAAATGACATTTTTCTTTTTGGCTTTTAACCTCATTTAGCTTCGGAGATGAGATGACAAGGAGAGGGTTGACCGTCGACATTTTACCCAAAAAAAAACAAAAAAAAAAAAAAGTTGACCGTCAGACAAGTCTTTACTAATGTTGGAGGATACATGGAGAATCGATCGATGGTCCTGATGGATGATAGATGATGGATGATGGATGATGGAATAACTGCTCAATGTCTTCGTTTGTTTATATATAGCACTCGCTAGCTTACCGCCTCCTCTTCATCATCATCATCATCATCTTCTTCTTCTTCTGCTCTTCTCCTCATTTAGTTGGTAAGATCCTCGGATTCAGAGCCTTGCAGGAGAGACTAGAGAGTGAGCGCCAGCGAGGTTAGAAGATTAGAACTAGAATTATTAATCTCTCTTCTTGTAGTAGTGTCTTATATTCAATCTTATTTGTTCTCTATGAGATTAATCCATATCTAGATTTCGAGGAATCCATTAATTCCGTTTCTCATCCAAATCGACTAAGTCTTACTTCTTCTGTTAGTTACCTACCTCTATGGGAAAAAGTCCAAAAAACCACAGCTTTCGTCCTTTGATAATCAAGCTACCTAGCTAGCTAGATGCTTCGTTTTTTACTTTAAAAAAACAAATCACCTATATCTAACTCTTGCATTTGCATCACATCGTTCCAGACTTGTTATTGATCCAACTGCCTTCGTCGGAGCCAGTGCCTTTGCTGTTTTTATTTTATTTTATTTTTTATTTTAGGATCGGGAGTCGGGGTGAGTGGAATATTAACATAGATATCAGCAGAATCTTGGAATGCAGAGAATGGGAACAGAAGATGGGAGAGGAACTACTGTGGCTGTGGGGGATCATCAGTCGGACACCGAGAGTGTGGGAAGTGAGAGGTCAGGTTACAGTGGCCCTCTCAGCGGACCTCTCAACAAAAGAGGCAGAAAAAGCGCCAGATTCAACCTTTCTGACTCAATCGGGGCCGCCGCCGGTAGTAGTGGCAGTGGCAGTGGCAGTGGCAGCATGAATTCTCATCGTTATAATCGCCATGATCTCCAGGACGAAGAAGCATACGTGGAGATCACGCTGGACGTACGTGACGACTCGGTGGCGGTTCATAGCGTGAAGGCAGCTGGAGGGGTAGATAGCGAGGACCCTGAGCTAACGCTGTTGGCCAAGACGCTGGAGAAGAGGTCATCGTCCTTGGGCTCTTCAGTTATGCGCACCGCCTCCTGGCGAATCAGGCAGGTGTCCCAGGAGCTAAGGCGACTCGCCTCCCTCACCAGGCGACCTTCCACTAGGCGCTTTGATCGGACCAAGTCAGCCGCCGCTCACGCCTTGAAGGGACTCAAGTTCATCACTAAGACCGACGGCGCCGCTGGTTGGCTCGCCGTCGAAAAGCGCTTCCACGATCTAACTGCTTCTACTAACGGCGTTCTCCCCCGCTCTCACTTCGGCGAATGTATTGGTAAAGTTCTTTTACTTTTTTTTTTTTTTGTTGTCTAAATCAGAAACAACAACAACAACGAATGTTTATTATTATTATTTGTTGGAGTATTGAAAATTTATCAAATTAACAAAACTGTTAATATTTATTTATTTTTGTTAATGCATCCTAGCTTGTAATTGTAACATTACAGGGATGAACAAGGAATCAAAGGAGTTCGCGGGAGAGCTATTCGACGCGTTGGCTCGAAGGAGGAATATTACGGGAGCGTCGATCAACAAGGCGGAGCTGAGGGAGTTCTGGGATCAGATCTCCGACCAAAGTTTCGACTCTAGGCTTCAGACTTTCTTCGACATGTATGTACTTACTTAATTAAGTATTCATTATATTATATTAAATTTAATTTTCACTATCAGTTCAGTTTGTTTTGGTGTAAAATTTTACTGGAAAAATTCACGTAAATATATAATTTTATATGTTAAAAAAAATTTTAATATTTTTTTTTGTTATAAAAAAAATATCAAGACACTTTTCAATATTTTAAAATTTTACATCTAAAATTTTTTGAAGTATAAAAATTATCAAGGTAAATTCAACACCAAACAAACGGAGCCTTCAAAATGTATTCCATTCCGTAATCTGTTAATAGAACAACTTGAGTTAGTTAGTTAGTAAACTAAGTTGAAGGGAAAATTAATAGTACATAATATTATTGTGGACGTGAAAAAAAATGCAGGGTGGACAAAGATGCTGACGGGAGGATCGTGGAAGAGGAAGTTAGAGAGGTATTATTTATTTTTATTTATTTATGGCCCTTAAAATCAGTATCTCATTTTTCTACTACCCCGGTCGGGGCAGGTCAGCAATTAAAGAAAAAAAATCTCGAAGGGTATTTATTTTGGAAAATACTAAAATACCTTCCATCATTCTATTTTTCATTTCTCTTATCCTAGAGAAAATCTTGTTGTAACTAGGATTGTAACTTTTTTTTAATTTTTTTTTTAATAAATCATTTGTGTTATTCTTAAAAGTTAATTAATCATGGGTAGATTTTTAAAAGTTGTCATTTTTCATATGAAAAATGCAAGAGAAAAAAACTAAGACAAAAAGAAGAAAAAAAAGTAAGATAGACTACTTTTTCGTTTTGTTGTTAAATATATTAATTATTATGTGGGGTTGCAGATCATAGCTCTGAGTGCTTCTGCAAACAAGCTTTCGAGTATACAGAAACATGCGGAGGAATATGCAGCCTTGATCATGGAAGAGCTAGACCCTGACAACGTCGGTTACATAATGGTAACTGAATTAGTAAATATTGGAATTGAAAATGATTCTGATTCTGATTCTGATTCTGATTCTGATTCTTCTTCTTCTTATGATGATGATGATGATGATGGTATGTATGTGTTATGGCCAGATTCACAATCTGGAGACATTGTTGTTACAAGCTCCAAGCCAGTCGTCGGTGAGAGGAGGAGAGAGTAGAAACCTGAGCCAGATGTTGAGCCAGAAGCTTAAGCCGACGATAGAGAAGAACCCGGTTTGTAGGTGGTGGGAGAAGAGCAAGTACTTTCTGATGGACAACTGGCAGAGGGTATGGGTGATGGGAGTGTGGATAGTTTTGGTGTCGGGGCTATTTGCGTACAAGTTCGTGGAGTACCGGAATAATAAAGCGGCGTACGAGGTGATGGGATACTGCGTGTGCATCGCCAAAGGTGGGGCGGAGACGCTCAAGTTCAACATGGCACTCATACTCCTCCCAGTCTGCCGGAACACCATCACCTGGCTCCGCAACAAGACCAAGCTGGGATTGATGGTCCCCTTCGACGACAACCTAAACTTCCACAAGGTCATCGCCCTCGGGGTAGTCGTAGGGGTGGGTCTCCATGCGGGTGCACATTTGGCCTGCGACTTCCCAAAGATAATGTCGGCCAGCGAGGAGAAGTACGAGCTGGTGAAGCCCTACTTCGGGGAGGAGCAGCCATCGAGCTACTGGTGGTTCGTGAAGGGGGTGGAAGGGGTGACGGGGGTGATAATGGTGGTATTAATGGGAATAGCCTTCTCCCTGGCAACCCCATGGTGCAGGAGGAACAAACTCAATATACCCAGACCCCTCAAGAAGCTCACCGGCTTCAACGCCTTCTGGTACTCTCACCACCTCTTCGTCATTGTCTACGCCCTCCTCATCGTCCATGGGATCAAGCTCTACCTAACCAAAGAATGGTACAAGAAAACGGTAATTAATTAATTCATTAACTAGTTCCCTAAACTAGCCCTAGCCGGAAGAAATAATTAATTCTAGGTAGAAATTAAGAAAAAAGGCCCGCGGGCCATTCTTTCTTTCTTTCTTTAATTAATCAAGGGGGCCGGTGGTCATTGATTCATTCTACGCATGCAGACATGGATGTACTTGGCGGTTCCGGTAGGGATGTATATGTGCGAAAGGCTGATAAGGGCATTGAGATCGAGCGTGAAAGACGTACAAATACTGAAGGTAGCGGTGTATCCAGGGAACGTGTTGGCGCTGCACATGACCAGACCCCAGGGCTTCAAATACAAGAGTGGTCAGTATATGTTCGTCAACTGTGCCGCCGTTTCTGCCTTTGAGTGGTAATCAATCATCTCTCTCTATCTCTCTTTCCCTCTCTTTTTCTCTTCTAAATTAAAAAAAAGAATAGGGTTATTATTGACTTTTGACAATATATGGGGCTCACCATTGGGACAGGCACCCATTCTCTATTACATCGGCACCTGGCGACGACTACCTGAGCGTTCACATAAGAACTCTAGGTGATTGGACACGACAACTCAAAACAGTATTCTCTGAGGTCTGCAATGAACTCAACTCAACTCTATCATATTCTAAGTATACTAATAAGTAGAGTAATATGGTGTTTGTGTTTACATTATGGTTTCCTTGGTACTTATTAGTGCTAGTGGTGGAACATTAGACTTGAAACTTGAAATTTAGTAATGACTCAATGATGGGGCAGGTTTAATTGGTTTGATTGGTGACCAATATGGACAGGTGTGCCAGCCTCCGACCGGTGGGAAAAGTGGACTCCTTAGAGCTGATTACAACAACAATACGCAAGGAGCTGGAAACATTCCAAAGTACGTACTCTTACAATTAACACCAACCTCTTCATAATATTATTATTATTATTATTACTAGTAGGATGGATTTATTTTTGAGTGTGTTTGTTTTGGCGTGTTTACCGTTTTGCCTCCTGCTCAAGTAGGGATAAGAGAATCAAAACGCCTGCTCAATTCCAGGCGTTGCGCAAATGCTGCACGCTGCCTGGATTGACAGAATCTTTTTCAATTTTTTCAACACTTTTGAAACCGTAATATCGATCAGTGTGACGTGGGGTGATATAAGACGCCTCTAAACTAATTGCTCCTCCACCTAATTTTCTTCTTCTTACCAACCCCCAGTCGCCGAAGAACCCCACCACTACTGGGCTAGGGTTAGTGGTTAAGTGAGAAACATATATATGCGTTTCATCTTCATTTATTTCTTAATTTTTTTTTTAACATTTTGTGGGATATGGGGGAGGGGGTTGAATTTCCACTCCCTCCCACTTGCACTCGATCTCATCGGATTTGGCAGGACCATACAAACAAATGTACTTGGCTCTCTCCCTGTATTCCACTTTCAAAGTCCCACTCACCCACCCACCCTCATTGACGATTAACAATTTGATTAGTGGTGAATGGGAATATGGGATGATAAAGCGAATATATAATTTCTCCTCAGAGAAAAGTTCCTGCCTGGGACCGACTGCAAGAGCCTCGTCCAGATACATTAGGGGTGGAAATGACCATCACATCCCCATAAATAGTGGAATTTTTGCCTTCCAATGTACCCGTGTGTGCTGGCCCACACGTTCACATGCTGAGAATGTTTTCTATTTTTCTTCGTACTTTTTTTTTTTACCGTATAAAGTCAATAATTCTTTTCTCCTCTTAGTTAAATTCTTCCACACGCGTATGGTGACTTATGGTTAAGTGCCAACTGCTGTTCTTTTTGGATCTTTTTCTCCTCTAGTCCCCGGTGTCCCTAACAAGAGAGGCGCAATGACCACCCTACACCGCTCAAACAGTCTACTCGAGTGGAGTCTACCCTCTTATTAGAGGCACTGGGAATTGGGCCGAGTAGGGAACTGGAGGAAATAATTTTTCGTTCTTTTTGCTTCCATAAATATTGAACTCCATCTCCTCACTCTTCCAATACTTATCCTAAGGCTCCCAAACCCATAGGCAAGGGATTCTCCATTTACCATGATTGAAGGGAAACTATCCCCTAGTTTTTATTTCTTTCTTAATTTTGCCGTTTCCTTATAGTGACACTACTAACATCAATGATTAATTCTAAAATCCCACCTCCCATTCAACGTATTAGTATCTGATTGTCCGTATCAATATCGCTAGCCATTGATTTTAATATCGTGCCGATATTGTATCAATGAAATAAATATAAATCAGGGGTAAAATAATCAAAAATATATTTATTTAAAAAAAAAAAAAAAAAACCGACAAACTTATCTATTAAGGGACAGTATATCTATATCATATCAATTTTGAAGGTTACCGATACCCGATGCACTAAAAACCATGATCCCATTCCAGCACTCAAAATAGGTTGGGATCCATTATTTTTTTATACCGGGGCACGTCATGGCTGGCTACAGCTTTGACCTTTGGGACTCCCCTACATTATCAACTAATTTCTTTTTGACCTTTTTTGAAAAGAGACAAAGGGGCGCCGAACTACTTCCTGTTTATCTTTAGGGAAAAAGATTTCTGTCCCGGAGTGTAGTCTACGTCAGTACTCCCATGAGTCTATCTCTCTCTTTCGTATATAAAAAGACATCTCTGCCCCTTTATTTTAAGGAGGAGAGAGAAACACATGGGAGTACTAACACAGACCACACTCCCGTACAAAAAACTGCTTCCTCTCATCTTTATTAGATTTAGATTTAGATTTGAAGATATTTCGTAACAAATTGGGAAGGTGATTGGAGTATTGCTCCTTTACCATAAGTCAGATAGGAGTCTTGGACTATTGGAGGGAGGGAGAGAGCGACAAATTTGACAAAACAACATGAACTCAATATTTTACAAGTAGTATTTCGTTTGGCGGGTTGTCTTATCCATGCTTTTGTTTGTTTGTTTTTTTTTTTTTGGCCTTTGGGTATCAGTCAATCAGTCTTTCAGATAATTTAGTTTTGGCATGTTAGCCTTTGACAGTGTTTCGTTTGTGTTTCTTAACTTTTGCTTGATTTGATTGAGATTGCATGATTGTACAGTTTCCCGAGAGTGTTGATAGACGGGCCATACGGAGCACCAGCGCAAGATTACAAGAAATATGAGGTGGTGCTGCTGGTGGGATTGGGTATCGGAGCCACCCCAATGATCAGCATCGTCAAGGACATCGTCAACAACATCAAGTCCATGGATGCACTGGAAGACGAAGAACAACAACAACAACAACATCATCATGGGGAGGCACTTGCTGGTGCTACTGCTTCGGGACCAGTTGGAACAAGTTCTTCAACACCACCAGCTCAATCTTCTTCTTCTTCTTCAACACATATTAGTAAGAAGAAAGGGTTCAAGACGAGGAGGGCATACTTCTACTGGGTCACGAGGGAGCAAGGATCGTTCGAATGGTTCAAAGGGGTGATGAACGAGGTGGCAGAGATGGACCAGAAGGATGGGGTGATAGAGCTCCACAACTACTGCACCAGCGTCTACGAGGAAGGAGACGCCAGATCCGCACTCATCGCCATGCTTCAGTCCCTCAACCATGCTAAGCACGGTGTCGACGTCGTCTCCGGCACTCGCGTCAAGTCCCACTTCGCCAAGCCCAATTGGCGTAGCGTCTACAAGCGCATCGCCCTCAATCACTCTCAAACCCGTGTCGGTAAGTTCCAAACCGAACACCTCCTCCTCCTCTTTCTTTAATTCCCCTACGTACTTTGATCACTACTACTATATTACTCCTACACAGACTTACTTTTTAACCTTTTCCTTTTCCTCCCAAAGTTACTCCTTCTTTTTTGTCCTGTTTGAAGTCTTTTCATTCAAGTCTAAAATTGTTTTCCTCACTTACTTACATTGTTGGTATTCGGAAATTTGATTTGCAGGAGTGTTCTACTGTGGAGCCCCGGCACTAACGAAGGAGCTGCGCCAGCTCGCATTGGATTTCTCTCACAAAACCTCTACCAAATTCGACTTTCACAAAGAGAACTTTTGAAATCAGCCCACTAGTAGTAGAAGAAAGAAAGATGACGTCTAATAAGACTTGTTCAGCCGTTCGTGTCCATTTGTACAGCTAACCAATATGAGCATCCTTATACTCGTCTGCCCTGACCCAGAGCTACCACATCTTTCCCCAAAAGAATAGGCAAAGAGTTATATAGCACGTGTGGCTAGCCACAAGTTGATATTGTATGTTAAGAAGGGAGGAAAAAAGAAACCTTTCTAGGTATGCTACAGTCTATACAGTCTTTATAATATTATTATTATTGTCTTTTCTTTTTCTATGGTGTAGGGTGGAGGAGAGGAAGTCGTGGATTTCTGGAAGAGCAAAAAATTTTTGCATATCAGAGCCAGCTGAGTATAAATTAATTCAACCAGAGAATTTTGTTTGTGATAGGGCCATATTAAATATGTTAAGCAAGTATGGAAAGAAATAACAAAATTGTGTTAAGCAAAAAACAGATCGTATTTTACCAAAAAAAAAAAAATACAGATCGTTCCTCATAGTATTAATTATGACCATAGATTGTTTGATTGATTGTTTATATGCAAGAAAGGAAACTCTAGCACCCATTGCAATTCATTTGCATATTCGTCAATGTTAAGGCGATAGTTGCAAATTCATATGCACTGAAAAATGCAGTTTTTGGAAGATCCATGTCGTATCTTCCATTTTAGATGGCCCCCGCTGCTCTTCTGATTTAGACCAATCAGAGTGAAGGGGTCCTAAAGGCTTCAGGATCCAGATCTCCTATGGCACAGCTGCCCGTAGCAGCCTGTGCAACATGACAGGGCCGCATGCGCAATGACCACCTTACCCCCGCTCAGGCAAAGCGCTGGGCAGGAGATAAGACGGTCATTGTGCACACGGCCCAGTCTGCACCGCACAGGCTGCTACAGGTAGCTGGGCCGTAGACGATCTGCATTGAAGGCTCCATTGGGTAATTTAGAAGATCCGGGGCCATTTATCAGGGAAATGTTTTGGCGCGGTAACGGGGCCGTTTTCTTGGCCGTTTTGTAACCAAAATCGTCCCCTATTAAAGAACAGGTCTAACAAAAACTAGGGTCTATGGTCCTCCACTTGTCACCTTCAAACAGGTTTTGTTGTTTGATCCAAGAAAGAGTTTTTCCCCCTCCCCCCTGTCGAGCTTTTTCTATTTTTGAGTGGATTGTGGGAGGGGGGGGGGGGAGGCAGATCCACTCCCCCTACAGGACGAGACTGACTGGACAATACTTGAGACCTTTGACTAAACTCCATACAAACTCCACTTATTTCCAAGTCCCCAATTAGCTATTATAATACATGGATTGTAAACACACTCTCAGCCGGTTCATGGTTTGTAAATAGGAATGGAGTGAAAGAAGAACTGAGTTAGCTTTAACTCAGTTCAGACATCAGATGCAACACAGCCGGTTTCATGGATTATAAATAGGGATGCAGTGAAAACGAGCTGAGCCATTAGGTCTATATACAGACATGGTCTTTAATAATCTTGCGAGTAATTACTATGTAAATATGCATCTAGAACTGTCAACCCTGCTCATATATGGGAAAAGTTTGCAACTAGATCAAGTCACTGCCGCATGTATAGCGGCCCGTATGGTTAGACTGTCCTAACAAAATATGAGAATAAAACCAGGTTCACCTACCCCCACACATATCAGACAACACACAAGAACGTTAGAAAATTGGTTGTGATAGAAGAAAAGCAGTACCTGTTATCACCCATCAACCTCTCCAAAAACAGATCTCTGTGCATGTTCCCAGTGGCAAAATCAGATACACCCCTTGCCAACAGCAAATCCTGCCCATACTTAACAAAGATTTCTTTTCTCTTCCTTTTTTTTCACTTTTTGGATCATTATCATTACTATCATGAGGAACAATTATCCCAGTTATCCTTGCTTCCTCTTCAACCTTTGGAAATTAGGTTTGATTGGCTGGGTTGAGGTTGAACTGTAGTCAGTCACATGGTTGGGCTGAAAGGGGACCAGAGGCTTCTTCATGGACACACATGCATCTGCCCTCACACTGCCTATGACAACAGAGGGAGATAGCTTTGTTTTCAGCTGCCGGGGAACCTCCAGCCTTTCCAAGATCTTTGAGGTTTTCTCATCCAAGGGTTTAATACCATCCGGTGGTGTGACAACTGATTTCTCCACCTTGGGCTTGGAGATACAAGTGGGGGTGGGGACTTTATTGACAATGAGTTGCTCCCATTCCACTGCCATACAAGCAGTAGTATTACCTCCTTCAGTGGCCTGGGTCAGTTTCCGTTGTCCCTCTTCTCCTTTGTAACCTGCCTTTGTTGATGATATCAATGACATGATCTCTGAAGGCTCTAGCTCAGATAAGTCATGTTCAGATATTATCTCCTTCTGTTTTGTTGGTATTGACCTGGGAAATTAAAGCCAAGAAAGTAAGATAAAGAAAAACATGCAAACTGCAAGGGACTTGGAACACTGCCAAGCTCACTAAGTCTGGCCACGTTGATGAAATAAGCCTCACAAACTCAAAGTTGGACTCATTACAAACTGACATGGGTTTAATTGGGTTTAAATTGAGTCCACAAGTAAGCTCAGATAACCTATATCTAATTAGATGTGAAATAAAGAGGCAGATATTCTTGCTTAATTTGCTTATGTATGCAAGCAATGATTCAGAATGCACACTTACTGTTGGAACCCTCAACCAAAGTATCAGATTCCAAGGGGATTCATGCCACTACGGGCTGGTTTTAGGGAAAATACAGAATCCCACTGGAAGTCTTCAACAGAATTGCATCATATCTGAGATCTTTTCTAATCGATGTCCCATGTAAAGGATAGAAGTATAATAAAATACTTGACATTTTCCTCACTAGCAATTTCACACAAAACTGTTGACTCCCAAGTTTGAGGTTGTAAATTGAATAAAAAATTTTGCTAGTTCTCTGCAAGGAAGGGGGAGAAAAGCTCTCACCACCAACTTGGGTAAAAACCAGAATTAAAAAACCCAGGAATGAGATGGGAGACTCCTCCAGAAAGAACAAAACCGATTCAGTCAAGTTCTGTCAAGAAAAAGACTTTTGCTTGCCTGTATTATAGAGGATCCATAGTGCTCTTTTAATGTAAGACTAGACCAGAATACGTTAATCCCAGGCAGGATCAAATAGAAAACCCTCCAATAAACAAGAAATCATATGAGGAAACCAAGAGAACAATGGGAACGAAAATCATATGAGGGAACCAAGAGAACAATGGGAACTAAATTTAAGGGAAACAAGTGAACAATGGGAAGTAAAATCATATGAGGGAACCAAGAAAACAATGGGAATTAAAAATAAGGGAAACAAGAGAACAATAGAAACTCAAATGAGGGAACGATTTCCTTGGTTGAAATAACAAATAAAAACCCACAAATTTGTAACATGTTGAAGCAGGAATGATCTTGATGTAAGAATCTTCAAAGAAATCAATGTAAATCTGTTGAAAAGAAATCCCAAAAAGCTTGTAGCACTCTTGAACTCAATTTGACTGAAACTAGGGTTTAGAATGAAGAACCGATGGAAGGGAATGGAGAAAGGTGGGGTTGGCTATCTCAGCCTAGGCATCTCACCCATCCTATCTCAGGATTTTCACAAAGGCTAAAGCTAATATTTCGTTAATCAAATTCGTGCTCAATGCTGGCCTCCCTTACAAACTTATATAGAAGACTCAAAAAATGACTTGGACACTAAAAAGGAAAGGCCTAACCCTATCCTTAACTAATAAGGTAACCTAAATTAACAAAGAAAGTGAAATAATAAAGAAACAGACTCAAAATAGGACTCTATCTAAACTAAGGAAGTAAACCCCGTTTTCCTACTTTCTACCCCTATTTTAGGCTCATTAAATTGGCCAATTACAAAGTAAACCCATGGGATCAAAGTCCCAATACATATGACCAAACCAAAGCTTATTTCCACCAAAATAAGCCCTAAGTGACTTATCTACATTATCTTTTCTCAAGTAAAACTGTCCCAATGACACCGAGAATGCTCTAATGACTGATGATTGCCAACATATGGTTCGTTATAGAAGGATCCATAACACTTTCAAGTTTTAATTAAAAATCTGCAAACATCACTGCTCTTTTTTCAGTGAAAGTGTCACAATGATGCTGAAAATGCTCTAGTGAGTGAATGATGAAGTAAAGATAAAAAGTGATAATGCTGTAAAGTGAAACTTTTCCTGGGGCAATGAGAGATCTCTCAACAACCATCCTCAGCCATTTTCTAGTAACTGGGACCTAAGGTTTCTCATCAATGATCTGAGTTAAGTTGGGTCCTTTGCAGAGACGGTAGAGTTTTGCTAAGATAAAATCAGAAGATCATCTAGAGATCCACCAACTTAACTGCAGTAAAGATACAACGATATTAAAACATCGCAGAAAAAGTCCACCAAAGACCAAAGTACATTTTTTACTTCACTATGTCTACTATGAGAACTCAAGGAGGGTGGAAATGGTAGCTACCCAAATTGTAAGCTCTCTTTTACTAGCAAGTTTAGCTTTGGATGAAAGCCTCTCTCGTGCTCTAGAGGGTTGTAGTCTCTCAAGTCCATCTGGAAAGCAAGCCACCAAAAAATGAAAAAGAAATATATAATGCTCAAGTTATAATGAGAAAAAATGTCCAAAAAAAAAATATAGAGATGGTAAAAAATCTAGATGATTCAAATGGCATGAAATAGAAGTTCTTCACTTGGAAAAGAGAGAGAAAAGGATTTCTTCTAGCATCCAAGCTCGATAGGAAGGGATTTCATGATAAGGTCATGAAACTAGCATTTCATGAAAAGAGGCCCAGCATCACTAATAGTGTGTAAAAGCTCCTATTCAGTTCTGCTTAATTGAGAATAGAACGAAGGAATCTACCCCACCCACGGGCTTAGGCAAAGAGATCCTTCATATTGTGCATTGACGGTCTTTCTGGTTTGTTGATAAGGGATGAGAAAAAGAGATCTGTCAAGGGAAGGCCTTGATAGATTTTTACTCTCATGGATCAAAAATCTATCTGATTTTCTCAAGAGATAAAAGTTGTTGAAAATCTCAAACTCGTGGAGGAATTGGTGAAGAAAAGCAAGGCTCTGGGACAATGTACACATTCAAAAATCGGTTCTTATCTCAGGTGGCTTAAAGATTAGCTATAACTCAAACTATGTTAGATATTTTGTGCTTGCTACATTATTTGAAGATATAAAACATACTTCTGGTTAAGAAAGTTAGCCAAGGGAAAAAGAAACCTCCAACTCATGTGGGAAAGGAGTTTTATTGAAGACTGTTAGCACTTGAATTCCTAGCTTTGCCATGCCTTGTTACATATGTTTGTCAAGAGAATGCAACTTTGAGTAATTTCTCTTTTGAGAATGTGTTTAATGGATGTCAGAAAAGGCAGTATACAGTGGAGTGCATGGTTTTTTAGACACCCAGAACAATCCAACATCCTTTTTTAGCTTAACACATTCTGTAGGGCATGCAGAAGATGCTCTGGCTGTAAATGACAGTTTGAGGGAGAATTACATCCAAGAGACGCAGCTAGCATGGGGCAGAAAGGGAAAACTGTTACCGATGCCTTATTCAAATGCCTCCACACCACCTCTGCTTTTTCTGGAGCAGATTTTTTATGTTAACGAAAACTTAGTACAAGATTACAGATCCATTCTGATATGCCATCTAACCATGCGATTCCTCTTATCCTTTGGGATAGATTCTCTGGCAATACACTCATATCTCAATTACGGGGTTCCATCTGCTGGTCAATATGGAAGGCACAATCAATAGTGTTTTCAGGGGCATCGAACCTGATCCTCTTAGAACAATCACCAGGAACTGCATGTAGTGATTAAAACAGTCACTGATTATGTGACCACGAAAAGTTGTTAATCAACAAAAGCAAGTCCTCCTCCACCCCTCTAAAAAAAATGTCTCTATCTGGTTTCTTTCTTTCGTTTTTTGTTTTTTCATTTAAAAAGTAAATATTATGTATAAAACACTTTCTGATGACCCAATAAACTTGGGAAAAACACAGCATCCAGAGGATTTTCCCTCCGCGAATTTGGGACTATTCAGATAAAAAAAAAAACTGAGGCTTGTCATGATGGTCTTCCTGACATCAGATCTGGGAAAGCATGCCTTTTAGTCATAAAAGTATCATCCACCCTATCTTCGTGTAGTTGGACGATTGGACCTGTTCGCTACTGTTTCACCTAAAAGCTTGAACTGTTAGGGAAGGGCAACGTAGATGTATACATCAACAAGACCCATTATTTTGAAACCAGTTTCCAAAAGTTAAACAAAATGGTTAGAAGTTTTATCACGAACTCACTTCTGGTTCTTCCAAGGTGGGATTGAATGTGTTAAAAACAATATCTTACCTTTGATAAAGAGGTTTGAATGCAAAACTCTATCTCCTCTGGAGCTGGAGCATCGATTGATCGAATTGCGTCATGAACAGGCAAGATCTCCTCTGAGCCGGCAAGCCTCTGCAAATTTTATTTTTTTTAAATAAACCGTTAAGAAAATACACAGGGGGAGAAAGAGAGAGAGAGAGACAACAGACTGTAAGTCACTGATCAGTATGCTGCACCAGAAGCAAAGGATTGAGAGGTTGAGAATATACATCCTGCAGATCAGTACAACAAGAGAGTATAAGAGTATTACCCTGAGCAACATCAGCCCCTTGTCTGATGGTTGAAGGATATAGAAGCAATGGAAGGTTGCCTCCTTCATGGTTTCCATATTACAGTTTGAACAACAGACCAAACCCTGATCCAATGAATGTAGTGCTCGACAAAGCCCTTGGAAAACTGCTAGGAAAGGAAGGAAACCTAACTATTAGATACAGATAAACCGAAATGGGAAAAGTTTTGGATCATCCAGGTTAAGGTCCATATTGGCCTCATGTCAAATTTGAGGCTGAACACCTTCCCATCCCCAGGTATGTCCATGCATCCCCTCGTAGTCCTCGATTTTTTAATGGTTTGTTTCACCACCTGACCAACTCTGATTGGAGCCACTGGGATGAAACTTGACATGTAGACAGGGACCCCAGGGTCAACCTGTTGCCCAAATTTGAGCCCCATCAGAGCTACCACGTAGCAGATATTTGATGTCAGGTGCAATTCATAGACAACGTATGTGGGTGTTCCATAACACGACCCAACTGCAACTTTGAAATTATGAATAATTCGAATCAGGAAATTAGAGTCAAGAAATGTTATGAAGAAATATTAACAGTCCAAATCAGGAATTGAAATGAAGTCAAGGCATATAGCAGGAAAGACTTAAAGTCCAGACCTATCACATAATCATGTCAAGAAAAGATTGGAAGAAATATTCATGTCCAAAGCAGGAATGTACAATTAAAAAGCCACGTACGTTGAGTATTCAATTCCGGCTTGTCATATTCATCAGAAGTAGTTTCCGTCTCATGATTCGCTGGAATGACAATGTAGGAAGTTCCAATTACAACACCTGTTAATATTCACCAGAGAGGAAAAAAGGCATCAATAGGATTATTTGGAAGAACATGCCATAGCCATGAAGAGACCAACAAGAATAATCAAATGCATGGCAGAAGCATGTGGTTCAATTTGTGGATGACATGCAGTCTGACCATCAGGTCACAGGCCAATCTCAGCTTAGCCACCAGCCAGGGGGCAGAAAATTTAATGGGGATTTTGGATAGCAGCTTTTGATTCTGACACAATGCAGTGTTCATTATATATATATATATATATATATACTTAATTTACTGATTCCGAATCATCAATCGTCCAACTAAAAGGCTCAATGCTGATCTAGGAGATTTAGCTAGAAAGACATAACTGAAGGATTTAATCATCCGATGAACACATTTTCCAATGAACCGTTGAAAGTGCCCTTTCCTCTTTTTCTTTTTCTTTTGTAGCTTATCTAGGCAGCTACTATTATACTAGTAGCTTATGTCTTCGTTAATCAAAATAATTAATAAAAGTACTAAGGATAATCAAAATTTGGGGTGTTAAGAAATATCTAGGCAGCGACGATGCTGCCTTGATTAACGAAGACATAACCTACTAGTATAGCAAGATACAGACATTCTGAGTCCATTAGTAGCAGCACCAACCATGAACCTCTGTCCAAACACCCCCAGACAGAGAAAAATATTAGTGGCAAAGGGTAGCAAAGAGAAAAATTCATCAGCCCAAAGTGTTGCAAGGAGAAGAAGTCATCAGCCAAGGAGTGCAAAAGCAACCAAAAGTTTACAATGAGATTTTACCTTCACTAAGGGCATCCAAGTTGGTGCGCTCAATGACATTGAAAGCTATAGGAGTGGAAACTGGCTGCAGCTTTGGACAGCTACAGAAGGAGGGTAGAAACAGGATTGTGTGTTCTCCGACCTTGACTGTGTTTTCAACCAAATCGTGAACCCCCAGATCCTGACATGTGACTGGACAAGAAGTCCTACTGATCCTATTTCCAACAGCAATCTCTAAGGGAAAGCCATGACACCTGCATGTCTATTTAAGAATCACCAATAAATAAAAATCAACTACAAATATTCTCTAAAATATGTTTCAGATTCCTTACAGATATGCCTCGTCGGTAGAACATATTGGACTTGGTATGCTAAATCCATCAGAATGTGACATGCAAATTTTAAAAAGAAATGGCTGTACTTAAGATAATTGAAGCATGGAGTGAGCATTGTGAAGCTCAATACTGATGGTTAATCCAGATTAATCCAGGATAAGTGCCAGTTGCACTGCTTTTATCTTCTCTTTCTACTATGGAATCTGTTCTGACAACATAGTAGAGATCTTTGGCCTTCTGGATGGATTGAAGCTTTGCAAGAAGTCATATATTCTCACTTTGATGCACAGGGCAAGTTTTTTCCAATTTTTAATCTCTATGATGTATCTCAAAGGCCTTGGATGTTTGGTGGTAATTTTGTTTGGAAATCAATGATCTTCAGGAATTCCAAACGCAACAGAATTCACACTTTCAGAAAGAACAATCATGTGGCAGACAGCTTGACTACAAAGCATCTATCCATCACATTATAGTCTATAGTTACCTATAGCCTCTTTTCTCAACTCCCTTGTGCAACTATGTTATCCCTTTTTCAGAAATTTCTCCATATTTTTGGGGAGGGTGCTTTCTCTCTATCTTGCAGAGGGTTTGTACTCCGGCCTGACCCACTCCTTAGGGCGTAATTCTGCATCTCAATTAATAGAAGTTGAAGGGCATGCCCAAGGCCTGGAGTAAGATCATAGTTCGAGAACTCGCAGAGTTTCTCGGTTTTTCGAAATCCCGAGACGAGACTGCCTACGAGTCTCAAAATGTCAATATCTCGCCGAGATCTCGGTTTGACATAGGAAAATGCCCATCTAGGTCCTTTATATGAGTGCCAGATCTCGAGATCTTGCTGGAAATTCTTGGTATACAGGCACCTATCTATGCCAGGAACCAAGACAGACACTTATTTATGCCTAATATCATTTAAGTAAATGTTTTTGTATTTCATTTACTTAAGATATTATTCATAAATAAGCAAATACCCCCCTATTTGAATCCAATAAAAATAGTTAAAAAATCAAATTCCAAAAGGAAAAAAAGTCAACCCCCCAGTTCAAGAACAAAAAGTGGATTTTCGGCGGTAGGTGCAATTTTCAACTTTCTAATGCTGGGGTTTTTCTCAAATATAAAAATTCCATAAATCTTATTATGGTAAAGCATTGCTAAAAACCAAAAATGCGGTAAAATTTTCATTTGTTTTGATGTCCAAAAAACTATTTTCATTCAGAGCGATTTTGACAGCATTCACGCATACCGAATTAAGTTTGACAGGTACATAACTCTTTCAATATAAATAAGATTTTAGCAATCTTGGACTTGTTGGAAAGCTTTCAAAAACAAAGCTTTCCAACAAGTCCAAGATTGCTTAAATCTAATTTGTATTGAAGGAGTTATGTACCGGTCAAACTTAAAAAATCGCTCTAAATGAAAATATATTTTTGGACATCAAAACAAATGAATATTTTACCGCCCTTTTGGTTTTTAGCAATGTTTTACCGTATTAAGATTTATGAAATTTTTAGATTTGAGAAAAACCCCAGCATTAGAAAGTTGAAAATTACACCTACCGCCGAAAATCCAGTTTTTGTTCTTAAACTGGGGGGTTGACTTTTTTTCCTTTTGGAATTTGATTTTTTAATTATTTTTATTGGATTCAAATAGGGGGTATTTGCTTATTTATGAATAATATCTTAAGTAAATGAAATACAAAAGCATTTACTTAAATGATATTAGGCATAAATAAGTGTGTTTGTCCTGTGTCTGTCCTGCTTTCCCACTAACTGAAACTCCTATTTGGACTTTGTTTTTGCAAAATCTGATAGTGTCATTGTGTTTCAGACCCAAACTAGGTCTAAAACCCACCGAGATGAGGCTTAGAGTCTAGAAGAAAAAAAAATGCACCAACTCGGCGAGATCTCGACTCGGTTTTTCAAGGGTCCGAGTTGGCACCGAGACCCAAGTTTTCGAACCTTGAGTAAGATATGGAAATTTTTTTGGAAGGAAAAAAGATATAGAGAAATTTCTTACAGCACAATGAGGCCCTTCATTCAAATGATTTCCTATATCTTTCATTATTTAAGAAAACCAAATAATGGGTTGATCAGGTACTTTATACATTGCTGACAGGTCATCCCAGTCTTGTGCATGATACAAGAGCAGCAAGTTATTGGTAATAATGTTATCTTGTATGTACCAAAATAAAGAGTATAAAACATTCAACTTTTATTAACATTTACATGTAAGGATTATAGTAAGAGTTTCCTTCTCATGGAATTTATTCTTCTGGAACAGAAAATTCAGACTGAAAAACATGTTACCAATTTAGAGGCTGTAAAAAATTGGAATAGGTAAAGGCTCGGTAATTTCTTCTTGTCATGTTTGGGTGGGTATCCCCCCGCACCCTTCATTGGAGATGATGTACTTAAATCCAATTGTTGTAGACCTTCTAATCGAATTCTCATTCTCTTGCATCTCCTCCCCTCCCCCCCAACCAAAAACAAAAGAAAGTAAAGGCTTGGTTCATGGTGTTATTGGTCATAACCCCAACTTAACCATATGTGCATGGGAAACCAAAGAAATTTTTTGGATAACTATTTCAAACTAAAGTGATGTCGTTCGGAGCACTTCACTAGCAAGCAATTTGGGAGTTAGAACATGAAAATAAAGGACATTCCATATACATGAAGACCATTCTGTAACTAATGACTACCAATTTCCCCTAGCCATTGAGGTGAGTTGATATGAGTGGTAATCGAAGCACTACGACATCTCATATAAATCAAGTCAAATAGTATCTACTATGAAAATCAACAGAAACAAACACCATGAAACTTGACCAGCAACCCTCTTGAGCTATAATAAGTAAGTATCTATGTGGGGCTCTTGGATTATAACATGTAGTTAGATACATGTTCATTGATTACTAAAGGTAATCTTTAATGAATATTGAGATGACGCTACATTTGATATTGGAAAACGTTGGTTGATGGGATAATCGGTTTGTTAATATGACAGAGGCCAACCTTTATTTATAATGAATAAAACCCTAATATGAGAGAGTACAAGTACAGAAATATTCCTATAGACATAACTACCCTTATACCCAAATTACAACACTCCCCCTGAAGTTGGTGCATATATATCACGCATGCTCAACTTGCACACAATAGGATGAAACAACTTACTACTTAAACCCTTGGTACAACTTACTACTTAAACCCTTGGTAAAAACATCAGCTAATTGGTTCCCAAATTTGACAAAAGGAACATAGATAACTCCACTATCTAATTTTTCTTTTATAAAGTGACGGCCAATCTCCACATGCTTCATACGATCATGCTGAACCGGATTGTGAGCAATGCTAATGGCTGATTTGCTATCGCAATACAACTACATGGGTAATGGAACACAAACAACCAAGTCTTCTAGAAGACTCTGCAGCCATAACAACTCACAAATACTAGGAGCCATAGCACGGAATTCCGCTTCAACGCTGGATTGAGCAACCACAGCCTCCTTGCTTCACCATGTAACAAGTTTACCACCTACAAAGGTTCCATAACCAGTTGTTGACCGACGGTCATCAAGAGAACTTGCCCAATCTGCATCAATAAAGGCATATATAGATGGTCATGGGGAGAAAACAACACTCCTTTACCTGGGGCAGACTTCAAATAGCGCAGGATGCAAAACACAACTTCCAAGTATGTACATTAAGGGTCATGCATATAATGGTTGACCAGACTCACAGCATAAACAATGTCGGGCTGAGTATGAAAAAGATAAATGAGTCCGTCAACTAACCTCTGATATCGCCCCCGATCAACTGGTTCACCATCCTTGCTCAAGAGATGATCATTAGCTTCAATAGGAGTGTCAATGGACAACAACCTAACATCCCCGTTTCAAAGAGAAGGTCAAGAGCATACTTCCATTGAGAAGAAAGATACATTGAGTGGACCTGGCCACTTCTATGCCAAGAAAATATCGTAACTGTCCCAAGTCTTTAATCTCAAATTCTTTTCCCAAGTGTGCTTTCAAACGGGAGATTTCTTCAGTGTTACTCCCAGTGACAACAAGGTCATCAACACACACTATAAGAAGGGTAATTTTCTCACCCAAGTGCTTGATAAACAAAGTATGGTCAACATTACTTTGTTTTTAGCCAAATGTCACCATCGCCTTATGAAATCTACCAAACCAAGTAAAAGGTTATTGTTTCGAGCCCTATAGTGCATGTTTTAACTTGCAGACTTTCCCTTGAGTTTTGGAACAAGAAAAATCATGGAGCTCCATATACACTTCTTCCTCAAGCTCTCTATGAAGAAATGCATTCTTGACATCTAGTTGTTGCAAAGTCCACCCCAAGTTAACTGCACAGGAAAGTATAACCCAAATAGTGTTCATTTTGCAACAGGGGCAAAAGTTTTCTGGTAATCGATCCCATATGTCTAGGTGAATCCACGAGCAACAAGTCTTGCTTTATATCTCTCCACCATGCCGTCCATCTTTTGCTTCATTATAAACACCCACTTACAACTCACAGGTTTCTTCCCTGAAGGAAGAGTTACCAAATCCCAAGTGTCATCCTTTCGTAGAGTTTACATCTCTTCAACCATAACCTCTTTCCACCATGGATTCACAATTGCCTTTTGCCAATTCTGTGGAATAGAGACAGAAGACACAAAGGCAAGATAGGAAGGAGAAAGTGAATCATACGAAACAACTTGAGATAGGGTGTTGAGTACTAGTCCGCTTTCCCTTCCAAACAGCAGTAGGTAAGTCAAGAGAAGGATCAAAGGCACTAGAAGGTGAAGGATTACCATAGGGAGAAGTCGGTCCTGGATCGAAGGACACCGATTGGCTGGGAAGAGGCGGTGCAGTGGTGGTGGTGTTTATCTACTGTTTCCGAGAGTGAGTATACACCAGTAGTTCTGGCCGAACTGTCTCCTCCTAAACCGAGCATCAACGTCTTCAATGGAAGTGTCATCAGTAGAAGGTGCGCTATCCATGGTCACAACTAGCACCACATCTTCAAGTTCAACAAAAGTAGAATTCTCCCCTTGAAGAGGTGCCGAAGATTGATAATAGGCCACAGATTCATGAAAAACCATATCCATGGAGACAAAATCACAGCGAGATGGAGGATGATAACACTTGTAGCCCTTCTGGGTAGCTGAATAACTAAGAAAAATACACTGGAGCCCCCGAGGATCAAGTTTCCTATGAGCATGTTGATTCCTTGCGAAGCACACACAACCAAAGATTTTGGGAGGAACCTTGGTACATTAAGAAAAGAGCTAAAATTCAGTACCCAAATAGGCATCCGATTGATGAGATAAGTAGGAGTCAGGACTGCCTCACTCCATTTGAGGAGAGACATTCATCTCGAACATAAGAATGTCAACACAACTAGTTTGGTGGATGATTCCATGATCAAGAAGGTAGGATTGGAAAGTGCCATCCATATACTCCTTCCCATTATCACTACCAAGAATCTGAATTTTTGCATCAAATTATGTGCGAACCATATTGTGAAACAACTAGAAACAACGAAATACCTCATTCTTGTGATGTAATAAGTAGATCCAAGTAGTCTGCATATGACAATCAATAAATGAGACAAACCATCGATAACCAAAGATAGAAACATGACGGGCAAGACTGCAAACATCAGAGTGAATCAAAACAAATGGAGCATTATTTCTATTATTTACTAGAGTAAACAGTACGAGTTTGCTTGGCAAAAACACAAGCATCACATAAAAACTCCTTTGGATTACACTGCAGAAATAAAGAAGGATAATTTTTTACTAAGGTTCCTATAAGAAGGTGACCCAATCATTGATGCCAGCGATGCAACTCAAATAACACTGCATGTGTGAAGTTGGTTTGATGAGCCTGACCAGAAATTGGTAATGGTGAAGAGAGACCATCCTCTAGCAGATATAAACCATCATGCACTCTACCACAACCAATCATTTTTCCCATCACCAGGTCTTGAAAAACACAGTAGGAAGGATAGAAGGTGACTTTACAATTTAAATCTGTAATCAAGCTACTAATGGAAAGTAAATTGGTAGAAAAATTAGGAAACGTAATACAGAGGAAAGTGATAAGGTAAGGAAACAATGAATGGAACCATTTCTAGAGACAGAGGAAAGAAAACCATCAACCACCAGTACTCTGTCTTTTCCTGAACAAGGAGAATACCGAAAGAACATATTAGAGGAACCGGTCATATGGATAGTGGCACCCGAGTCAATGATCCAAGGACGGGATATGACTGATGCACAGTAACCTCCAAACAAAATACCTGAATGGGCAAAGTTTGAGTCAGAAATAACCATAATACTTAATCTTGGAAAAATTTTGGGAATTTCGGTGTGACGAAGACAAAATGACATGTCGAATTGAAAAACTACCAAATTTCGGTTGAAATTTTAGTGAAATTTCAAAAATTCAACAGGTTGTAACATTTCAGCCAAATTTCACCGAAATGTTACAAACCTAGGTTATAAAAAGGCAGAATCTCGTGACTCTCAGTCGAAATATAATATTATATTTCCACCAAGAGCTATCTGGTGACTCCCGTTTCGACTTTTTAAGCTGGTTTTTATTGTTTTGTGCTTTCTTCTTCAATTTTTCGCTGCATCAATGTCAGAATCACTTGGGAAAACATTATTGAAGCTTGCTCCACTGTTTCAGGTAAAACCCCTTTCTCTAAAAATGTTGTTTTTTTTTTAAATACTTATGATCAATACATGTTAGTTAGTGATGAATTTGTTAGATGTCGGCCGCAAAGCTGATCCGATTCATCGGAGAAACACAGTTTGATCATGCCACACAAGATACAGACCATGGTGCACGTGTCCCCACACATAAGGGTTACACGAGAGAGCCTCGTGGCCAGTTCCGTCCAAGTGGGCAGGCTGATTTTATGGACATTGATGACTTGTCTAGCTTTGTTGGTGGATTGAGTATGGGCGACCACAAATTGAGTGGACATTGGTATGGTCCATCTTATGGCGGTGAGAGCAACCCATCACCATCGGAGTTCAGTGCATCACATTCACATCTATATGGGCAGTACACTGGGGTAGGGGAGCATATATCTTCTTCATCCATTCCCAGTTTTGAGTATGACTCCGAGTTACAGGGATGAACAGGATAGTCTTTTGTGGACGACATCTTCTCCTACCCAACCCACCAATCGTACATGCTGCTAGTAGCGTCATATCACAATGGATCAGTGGGTAGTTCTTCAAAGTTTGGTGACCCTTACCCTAGGATAGGTTACCTTCAGTATATTGATGATGCAATTTACATGGCAACTGTGAAGGACTATACTCGTTTCTTCTCCCAGCCTATGACGTGGCATTCATTTGTCCTACAGTCAGAGGACAATGCATGTCGGCTCCATCGGACCATGAGTGGGATCGATCCTACATGGCGTAGCAATTATTATTAGTAGACACTTGTATTAGGAAAGTATATTGACATCCAAATTATTTACTTAATTCTACGACTCATTGAATCTATGCTTGTATGATTTACTTGTTTAACTTATTATATCTTCTAGTATTTAGACAATGTGTAAGTATACATTAGGATTCAACCGTATACTGCCAATCAAAGTTGCAAATCCAAAACACACTTGGAGTGACTATTTTTGCAATATGAACATTTATATATGTTTATCAAGCCTTAATTTGGCCTAGAACTCACCAAAACGGCCCACCAAAATGTCGTGCATAAAAAGAACAAGATTTCAGTGAAATTTCGCCGAAATCTTGGTATCTCAAATATTTCGGTCATGCCAAAATGGCCTACCAAAACGAGATTTTAAACTATGGAAATAACCACGGCAGAGGCAAGTGAAGAGGGCTTCAATTTAGTCATCAAATGCCGTAGCATGAGGAGCTCATCTAAGAGAGGGCGGTACTAGTGGACACCGGTGCAGACTCTGACGTTTCAGTATGGTGAGCATGAGATTAACCACAACCATGACCAGGACCCTAGGAGGTGGAGGTGGTTGGTAGACCATAAAGCTTCCAGCAGAAATCCTTGGTATGACACTCCTTGCCACAATAGTCCCACTTCACAGGTTCCTTCTCAGATGAGAAACAATCACTAGTACACCTAGTACTCCCCCGAGACTGATTACTAGGACCAGAATATAAAGCTGATCTCTCCTGTGGTACTGGCTGCAACATAGTAGTACGACAGCTGTCCTCCAACTGAATCAAGGAAAAAACTTGTTCCAAGGATGAAAAAGGCTCACAGCTAAGCACTTGGGCACGAATATGGTCATACTCAACATTAAGACCAGCCAGAAAATCATATACCCGCAGTTTGTCTTCTCTCTTCTTGATTTTGGTAGCATCATCAGGACAAATAGCTTGAAAGACATCATAAAAATCCAACTCCTGCCACAGACCACGCAACTCCGAGTAATACTAGGACAAAGTCGGTTCCTTTTGTTTGATTTCATGAACCTTCTTGCACAGTTCATAACCCTGAGGATTATTCCCAACCTAGGAATATCTATCTTCAGTGGCCTTTTAAATCTCTGCAGCAAATTCCAATAACAAGTATCCCCGTGCAATATTGGGATGCATAGAGTTGACAAGGACATTACCAAAGATTGTTTGAACTCCATTTTTTCTGGGATGTAACAGCAGTTGTCAGCTTCTCAGTTTCGCCTGTAAGTGTTAAAGTTGTTAGTAGATATGTAACAGGGGTAGTTTGGGAACTAGACTTTGAACTAGTTGCCTTATTATGTATTTTATCTTGTTTGTCTTTTTTACCTTGTACCTCCCTAGGGAGGTGGATGTAATAACTCCATTAGTTCTATTCAAGTAATATAGAGTGTGGAGAAGTCTCTCCAACACATAAGATTACAACCCAAAACATTCTCTTCTCTCTTCTCTCTTCTCTTGCCATCTTCCTCCTCCAACTTCTTCCTTCTCTCTTACTTACCTTCTTAACCTAAAATCTAACTTGGTATCAGAGCTTTAGGGTTTGAGAGTCGAATCCATCTTCTTGCTTCCATTCTTTCCTTCTCTTTGAAACCCTAGGGAACAAAGGGTTTCAAGGAGAAGCTCCCTATGTAAGAAATCTGTTGAAAGGAGCATGAAATAGGTTTAATATAACCTATCCTTGTATTTGCAACTGCTGTTTGAGCTCAGATGAAGCTCTCTTGATGATTTGAAGCCTCTCTATCCACTGCTAGAGTTACCGCCAGCTCCAGCTTGAAGTTTCTGTATCTCTCTCTCTCGGCATGGGTTTGAGGCTTGGAATGGAGCACTAGCATCGCCCAAGGGTGCTTGTCAAAGTCCATGTGTCCCTTCTTGCTGCTTAAAGGCTCTATGTGAGCACAACTCCTTTTTCGTGGAGCTCTGTTTTCTGCCCAGGTACAGCCTGTGACTGCTGCTACCTTTTTTTCTTGCATTTGGAGAACCATGGACTCCTCTCTTGGTTGAGAAGTGTTTATGGATACGTTGTTTAAGGTCTTAGCACTTGTTTGAGTGGGTTTTGCTCCTTGGAAGGTGTTGGGTGAAGTTCTGTCCAGATTTTACCTGTTTTTTTTTCTGTTGGAATTTACTTCTTGTGATTGGAATCCTTATTTGGGTTGAGTGTGTACTCCCCACTTTGTTTGGAGTTTCTTGTGTATGGTTAAGTGCCTTTTTTATCCCCATAATATGGCTGAATCTGATGCCTCTGGGCTTGGCACGGCTGCATCACAGCCTACTCCGGCAGCCTCACAGTTTGTCTTTGAGAATTCACACCCACAGATCTCCATTGTGAAATTAGACAACACCAATTATTTGGATTGGTCCCACTCAGTGAAGCTTTCCCTTCAGAGCAAAGGGAAACTTGGGTATATTACAGGTACCATTACTGCTCCAGCTCCTGGTTCCCCTACTTATGAGAAATGGGAGACTGAAAATTCCACAGTCATGACATGGCTCATCTTCTCCATGAAGCCTGAGATTGGGAGAAGATTTATGCGAAAGGAAACTGACAAGGCTATTTGGGACAGTGTCTAACAGACATTTGACAGGGTAGGTGACTCCGCCAAGGTTTATCAACTCCACCAAAAAATTAATGCAATGAAGCAGGGGGACAAGACTATTTCTGAGTACTACAATGCATATATTAGTCTTTTGGAGGAGTATGATCACTACAGGGACCTCCAATTGACCAACCCAGCGGATGAAGCAAAGGTGTATCGTGCTCTTGAAAAGGAGCGTGTCTTCACTCTTCTTGGTGGCCTGAACCCTGATTATGAACCCATCAGGCTCCAGATTTTGGGCCGGTCTCCTCTTCCATCTCTTGATGAGGTTTGCAGCTATTTACAGAGTGAGGAGACTCAGCGTGTTGCTATGGCACCTACTCCAGCATCATCTCTTGAGAGATCAGCTCTCAATACTTCCTCTTTCCGGGACACCCGTGGTGGTGGTAGAGGCCAAGGGCCTAATTATAGGGAGGACAGAGCAGTGGAGACAGGTGGTGCTAGTGGAGGTGGCAGAGACAGGTTTAAATGTGATCATTGTGGGAGATCTGGGCACACCAAGGATAGATGTTGGACTCTTTATGGTCGTCTTCCTAGTGCACGAGGTGGGGCTCGTGGTAGCCGTCGAGGGGGAGCTCGAGGTGCCCACTCTGTTATGACTGAGACAGATGCTACATAGGATGACTCTACTTTGGTCGATGCAGTGTTCCACAGGGTTATGTCACAGCTGAGCACATCTCCTACACCCACAGTGGCTAGCTCCTCTTCATCCTCCGCTTTGCAGGTTTCCACCTCAGCTTCTACTGCAGCCCAGTCTTGGGTCATTGACTCTGGTGCCACTGACCACATGACTGGTACGACCCATTATTATGATTCCTATACCATTTGCTCCGGTAAGGATAAGGTTCGGGTGGCCGATGGCTCCCTTTCCTCCATCTCTGGTAAAGGCAGTATCCCTATTACCTCATCTATTTCTCTTACATCTGTCCTTCATGTTCCTAACCTTACCCTTAATCTTCTCTCTGTGAGTCATTTGACAAAATCTTTAAACTGTTATGTCACTTTTTTTCCTTCTCATTGTTTTTTTCAGGATTTGGTGACGAAGAGGATTATTGTTAGTGGACGTGAGGAGCAAGGCCTTTACCTTTTTTAGCCTTTTTTGCCCACAGCTCAGTCCTATGTGTGTGGACGTAATGATAGTAGTTCTGTGGAGTCTGTTATGTTATGGCATAGTCGTCTTGGCCATCCATCTTTGTTGTAATGAGGAAACAATTGCCTCACTTATTTTCTTCCGTTGCTTCTTCTCATGTTTTTCAATGTGAACCATGTATGTTTGCCAAACACTGTCGTTCGTCTTATCCATATCATGGTAATAGAACTGTTGCTCATTTTCATACTGTGCATACTGATGTTTGGGGACCTTCCCCCATTAGCTCTTTATTTGGCTATCGTTACTTTGTGTCCTTTGTTGATGATTTTTCTCGTACTACTTGGATTGTTCTTATGAAACATAAAAGTGATGTTTGTGATGCATTTAAAACCTTTTATCAGATGATTCTTACTCAGTTTGATACTCGGATTAAAATTGTTCGATCTGATAAAGGGGGGGGAATAAATGTTTGGTGGCCTCCAAACCTTCTTTACTGACAATGGCATTCTCCATCAGCTAGCGTGTGTTGACACACCCCAACAAAATGGGGTTGTTGAGAGGAAGAATTGCCATTTATTGGAGGTCACCCGTAGTCTCTTGTTTGGCATGCATGTCCCCAAGACCTTTTGATCTGCTGCTCTTCTCACTGCCTCTTTTCTCATCAATCGCATGCTTACCAAACTTCCTGCTTTCAAATCTCCCTTGGACATCTTATCTCCCAAGGCTTCTGCTTTCTCTCTTCCTCCTAAAGTCTTTGGGTGTGTTTGTTATGTGCATGTAAACAAATTTGGTCGTACTAAACTTGATCCCAAAGCCCTCAAGTGTCTCTTCCTTGGGTACTCTTCTACTACCAAGGGTTACAAGTGTTATCATCCTTCTTCTCGTCGGTGTCTTATTTCCAAGGATGTCACCTTCCTTGAATCTGTTCCTTTCTTTGCCCCCTCTCAGGATCCTCTTCAGGGGGAGAATTGTGGGAGTGAACAGGCTGCTGCTTTCCTTTATCCTCTACCCATCTCTCCTTTTACACTTGACATTGGAAAGCACAGGGCTGCGGATGTGAATGTGAATATAGATTTAGTTGTTGACAGTGGCACTGATAAGGAGAAGGATTACCATATTACCTACAAGAGAGGTGAAGGCTTGCATAATGAAGGAAAGAAGACCTACCAAGAGTCCTCTTTGGATCCAGATCCACATCCTGAGATCCATCCTTCTCAGTCAGGTGACATCCCTTCTCCTCCATGTGATTTAGACCTTCCTATTGCTGTTAGAAAGGGGAAAAGAGCTTGTACTAATCTTATAGCCTAGTTTATTTCCTATGATGCTCTTTCTCCTACAAGTATTGCCTTTATTACTTCTCTTTCTACAACTTCTATTCCCAAGAATGTTAATGATGCTATGTCTGACCCAAAGTGGAGATAAGCTATGTCTGAGGAGATGATGGCTCTTGAGAAGAATGATACTTGGCAATTGGTAGATCTCCCTAAGGGACGTGTCCCAATTGGATGCAGTTGGGTCTATACAATTAAGTACAAATCTGATGGTACTGTGGAGAGATACAAGGCAAGGTTGGTTGCCAAGGAGTACAGTCAAGTCTATGGGATTGACTATCAGGAGACATTCGCTCCTGTGGCTAAGCATAACTCTATAAGAGTTCTTTTGTCACTGGCTGCCAATAAAGATTGGCCATTATATCAGTTAGATGTGAAGAATGCCTTTCTCCATAGTGACTTGGAAGAGGAAGTGTACATGCAACCCCCACCAGGCTTCAAAATGCCTTCAGCTGAAGGGAAAGTGTGTCTCCTCAAGAAGGCACTATATGGTCTCAAACAGTCACCAAAGGCATGGTTTGAACGCTTCCGACAGGCTATTCTGAAGAATGGATATTCCCAAAGCCAAGTTGATCACACACTCTTTACCAAGCGAGGTAATGGTACCATCACTGCTCTCATTGTCTATGTGGATGATATTGTGGTCACTAGAGATGATATAACTGAGATTGATACACTGAAAAGCTACTTGGCACAACAGTTTGAGATCAAAGATCTGGGCCCCTTGAAGTACTTCTTAGGAATTGAAGTATCAAGGACTAAGAAAGGAATCAACATATGTCAACGGAAGTTTGTTCTTGATTTGTTGACAGAGACAGGGATGTTGGGCTACAAACCAATAAATTCTCCTATTGAGCAAAATCACAAACTAGGGGAAGATTGTGGTCCTTCTCTGGTTGATGCTGGAAAGTACCAAAGGCTTGTTGGGAAGCTCATCTATCTTGCTATGACATGCCTAGATATCTCATATGCAGTGGGAGTGGTGAGCCAATGCATGCATGCTCCTAAAAGTAGACACTTGGATGTCGTGTATCCCATTCTTAGGCATTTGAAGTCTTCCCCAGGGAAAGGACTGTTGTATGCCAGACACAATCATTTGAGAGTAGGTCTCACTGATGCAGATTGGGCTGGCTCTATTACAAACAGGAGATCTACCTCCGGCTATTGTACCTTTGTGAGAAGTAATTTGGTTACATGGAGGAGCAAAAAACAGCACGTTGTAGCCAGATCCAGTGCAGAGGCAAAATTTAGAGCTATGGCTCATGGAGTGTGTGAACTCATATGGTTGAAAAGACTTGTTCAGGAACTGGGATTTGACACTGAAGGCCCTATGAGACTCTTTTATGACAACAAGGCTGCCATCAGTATTGCCCACAACCCTGTTCTGCATGACAGAACTAAGCATATTGAGGTTGATAGACACTTCATCAAAGAGAAGATCGACTCTGGCTGCATTTGCACTCTTTTTGTGAAGACTGGTGATCAGCTGGCAAACATTCTCACCAAGGCCCTTGCCTCTCCTCATTTTAATTCTCTTCTAAGCAAGCTGGGAATGCATGATATATATTCTCCAACTTGAGGGGGAGTGTTACAGTTGTTAGTAGATATTTAACAGGGGTAGTTTGGGAACTAGACTTTGAACTAGTTGCCTTATTATGTATTTTATCTTGTTTGTCTTTTTTACCTTGTACCTCCCTAGGGAGGTGGATGTAATAACTCCATTAGTTCTATTCAAGTAATATAGAGTGTGGAGAAGTCTCTCCAACACATAAGATTACAACCCAAAACATTCTCTTCTCTCTTCTCTTGCCATCTTCTTCCTCCTCCAACTTCTTCCTTCTCTCTTACTTACCTTCTTAACCTAAAATCTAACTGTAAGGTACCTTGCATACCCGCGGGAACCGATGACAAGTAGCAGAGCAAGATCACATCAATAATTGCTCTCATCCAATTTAAGGGAGCTAACAGGGATTGAAGGTAAATTGCCATGACTTCCATGGCTTGTGTCTTCGGTTCCAGTAGATGCGGTGGTAAGATCCGACATGATGGTAATGCAGGGTTACAAAGAGAAGGAAAAACTAAAGCATAATATGGTAAACAAAGGAACCGTGAATCCCTCTAGGCCATAAGTGGTCAAAGGCCAAGAGGGAGAAGAGGGACGAGGCCCTCAGTGGTGAAAAAAATTACCACTGAGGGTGGTGGAGAGAGAAACCGATACAGAGAGAGGCGGAAGGTGAGAGCGAGAAAAAGGCGGAGGGAGGTAGGGGTAAGGAAGAATAGTGGAGAGGCTGGCAGCAGCTAGGGTTTGGATCCCAAGGTGGATCCTTGCTCGAATGCCATGTTGGTTGATGGGATTATTGGCTTGTCAATATGACAGAGGCCAGCCTTTTATTTATAATGAATAAAACCCTAATATGAGAGTACAAGTACAGAAAGATCCCTATGGACATAGCTACCCTTATACCCAAATTACAACAGAAAATATGGGGGACATAAAGGATCAGAAAACAGAAATAGCTATCCCACATAACAGATCAACATCAATATGATCCTATGATCAAAACTAGGGTTGTCAATGGACCGCAACTTGTTTGAATCAAGCCTAAGCCTTGTTCTGTGGCCTGCCACTAAGCTCTGGTGGTGTTGGCTCATTATGCAAATATATCCTTATCTTATGTATAATGTTGTCAAAGAATTAGGTATAAACAACTGCTGATTCCAACCAAGATTTGGGCTGTAGACTTTGATACATGGGTCCTATGGACTTGGGCCTGAATCATGCTATTACGCTTACCGGACTTAAGCAAGCCAAGTTGAGCTATTAAAATTTCAACGGGCTGAACTAGAGTCAAACATGGACTAAGTCCCCTAGAGTGCCAAGCCCAAGCTAATCTGGATAATGCTCAGCTTGTTTATGGTAATTCTTCGCCATCATCAACAATTGCATCAACATGTAGCCATGTCAGGCCATAGATACAGAGCCTAGGATATTTGTCATCTGAAAGGGTGATATGACATTACAACTTGTATACAAGCTCAAAAATGTGCATATGGCATCAGAAGCTATTTTTAGGATGTATACACAATGATAATCGTACCTGACAAGGGCTGACCCCATCAATGATCTGGTTTATAGATGCAAACAAATTGCAGAAGATCTGGTTGGCAGAACCTACAAGTTCGTTCTTGAAGAAAAATACAGCCTGTAGCGGTTCCTCTAGGTCCCCTTTCAGCTCCAGTAGCCACTGTTTTACCAAGCCGGAGAAGAACCATGTATCTGCACACTTGTACAAATTTCCGAGTCTTTTAATTAGACTACCTCCTATTTATGGTGCTCGGAACCTGAAAAATGGCTCTCTTTAAAATTTTTAACAATCGACCATATGATTATGGGGCAATCAATTATCTAGAGATACGTCAATCTGATCCTCACAAAGGGTTGCCTAGACATAGACAAACCAAAAATTAAACATTTTAGTAGAAACATGGCTTCTCTCTTCTATTTCCAGCATTTTTTTTTTTTGGGGGGGGGGGGGGGGTTGGGGAGAGGAGTAGGAGAAGGTAGGAAACAGACTAACTCCTCTGATCACCCAATTTTCTACTATGACGCTTTAGGAACTTACTATCTCTGAGATTTGAACTTAGAATGAAAAGGCTTGAATGTTCCAGTTCATATGTTTAACGAATCTGAAGAATCCCGCACAACATTGAGGCACTTTGACAATTTTATCCTGAGGATTCATTGATATAATATAACTACCTAGATCCACAATTAACAAAAAACATATTTATATTGGGTCTTGGTTGGACTTTCACCCATGCCACAAGTCATCCTCATATACTTCCACATACATGTGTTTGGCCCTCCAAGGCCTGTTAGAGCTCTCTTCAACCTGCTCATGGCTAGATTGATCAGTTTTGGGCTGCAAGTTTTGACCAAGATGTCTCGGTATCGCAGCTAACCGAGACGAAACCTTAGGGGAGTTTAAAAAATACCAAGTTTCGACTAGTTTCAACCCTGTTTCGACCATATTTCGGTAATTTTGCAAGTTTCGACTTGAACACCTATATAAATTCACTTATCCCCATTGAAACTTGAGGAAATTTGCCTCAAAACCAAGACAGGCACTTATTTATGCCAAATATCATTTAAGTAAATGTTTTTATATTCATTTACTTAAGATATTATTCATAAATAAGCAAATACCCCCTATTTGTATCCACTAAAAATAGTTAAAAATCAAATTCAAAAAAGATAAAAAAAGTCAACCCCACCAGTTCAAACACAAAAAAAAACTAGATTTTCAACGTAGGTGCAATTTTCAACTTTTAAATGCTAGGGTTTTTTCTCACATCTAAAAATTCCATAAATCTTAATATAATAAAACATTGCTAAAAACCAAAAGAGCGGTAAAATATTCATTTGTATTGATGTCTAGAAATTCATTTCCATTCAGAACGATTTTAAACAATATTCGCGCACACCAAATTAGGTTTGACCGGAACATAACTCCTTCAATATAAATCAGATTTAAACAATCTTGGATTTGTTGGAAAGCTTTCAAATAAATCCAAGATTGATTAAATCTGATTTGTATTGGAGGAATTATGTTCCGGTCAAAAAAGGTTCGAGTTAGCCTGGAGAAAGTACCAAGTTTCAACCGAGATATGGTCGAAACCGAGACAATCTCGGTTTCTAGCTGGTCGAAACCAGTGTCGGCACCGAGTTCTCAATCCTTGATTTTGGGTGACAACCAAAAATTACGGATCAGCTATCCCAACTAATCAGTCACAGTTGCACAGTTAATAAATTAGTCATTGGTCAAAATATTTTGTGGAAAAAAGATTTTATATCATTGACTAGTGCAGATTTTGATCTTGCTACTACCATTAATGACCATGAGATGGACCCAAATTTTAAGCATCTTCAACCCCAGAATGGGCTGCCATATTTACACAGAAATAGATTTTTTCTAAAGAACCACCACTTAATAGCCAAATCATTTATTATTTTCAGTTCTTTACCTGGAAGACAGGTTTGAAGTGAGCAGTTCTCTACATCAGAGATGCCGTTGATAAATTCCTTGATTTTCTCGGAGAAATCATTTTGCAGGTTTAATTCTTGCTCCAACAATAAAAACTCCACTGAAACACATTTTTCTGCTGCATCCTGCCATCACAGCTCCAATACCATAGCTTGTCTTGAATCATGACAGTATGAAAAGCCAAATGCATGGAATGTGAACTAGAAATATCAATAAAATTTCAGACTTACCATGAGAGTCTTACGTGTAATAGGGCTGATGTTTCCTATCAAGCAAGAAATGAAAATCACTTTCCTTACTATGTCTTTATTTCCCCACGAGTATAAAACTTCATGACTTAAGAATCTTGCCCATTCAACATCTGGTAGTAATCAATATAATACAAAGACAACTTAGAAATAACAGCTTGAATAACAGAAAACTTACAGAATCAACATGAAGCAGATTATGCATCTCAAGGTTGAACAAGGCCCAGACATCATGATATCATCCATTCCAGATTTGCATAAAATGTACATGGTCGGATACATCTTTCCCGGATAAGTGGTGAAAAGAGACAATTACCCCCTTGGATGCTAAAGTCAACAATGCACTAAATAATAGTATTTGAGTTATGCATACAATACAATGCAGTAAGGTTTCAAAAATCGAAATTAGACTGTTGGACGATTCAAATTGGAAACGAAGGCCACCGATCCCAATTACCCTTGATTCTCAAACTGGTAGATTCAATCATGCCAAAAACAAGCATAGATCTCATTTCTTGGCCATTGTCTCCTCCCTTTGGTCACCAAAAGTGTAGAAGATGAAAGGAGAACACTTCTTGGTAACCCCAAGGGGATAGCTTAGTTAGCAAGGATCAAAATCTCACAATTAAGAGGTCATGAGTTCAACTCTCCTTGAGGCCTACCTATTTTTTTGAAAAAACACACACCTCTTGGAGCTGGATCGACAAGATTTAATACATATATATATATATATATGAAATCTGAAGAAATCCATACCCTACCCTCGATCCCATTTTTGGTTTTTCAGGCTGATTCCACCAGTTCCATCAGATTTTAATCTGAATCGGATTGGAATTGACGGAGACCACATCGATCCAATCCTGTGCTGATTCTGTATTTTAATTTCTTTAGATTTCATATATATATATATATATATGAAATCTAAAGAAATCCATACCCCACCCTCCGATCCCATTTTTGGCTTTTCAGGCTGAGCCCAACCAGTTCCTTCGGATTTGGATCTGAATTGGAATGGAGTTGACGGAGACCACATCGATTCCAATCCTGCGCTGATTCTGCATTTTCATTTCTTGTTATGCAGTCCAACAAACAAGATATTTTTCCTGCCAAGGAAAATTTTGGAATTTTTTACTAATCTTTGTAAAGTTGGCGAGGTTCTGACCATTTCATGCCCAATTGTTCATTTAGGGAGAGATGTTGTTATCATCGTTTCAAGGAAACTCGGTGATTTTCATTGACTTTACATCCTTACAAAGCAAGATCAAGTGGACTACTTCAAGACAGAAAAGGGGACCTTACGCATAGTATTGAAAACTAAATAGAGAGAGAGAGACAGAGAGAGAACCACCGCAGGTAGACCCCAAGCCATTCATGTCGGGCAAAAAGGCGTCACTAGGTAAGTTATTAACAGCGTGATGGAAATCGCGTAGGCTGAAATTTCTTCTCGGAGCGTATGCGATCTTCAGCTGTAATTGTTTTAAGTCCATTCGAGTATCAGTGAGAAAGGAATTGATTGTTTCGCGAGACTACCGTAAAAGTGCTTTAGAAACTCTGAGTAGCAACGATGACAAAAATAATCATGACAACGTCGTCGCAGTAATAAACGGCAACAACAACAACAATGCTGATCGATTATGTAAGTAAACTAAAATTTGATAAATGGGGAGAGATTTGAAAATTCCAGTTCTAAGTTCGAACCAAAGAAAATGAACCGACATCGAGCGCACAGTACCTCATCGGAGCTAGACATCCTGCATTTTCGGACGTAGCACAATCCGATTCTATCTCGGAGGAATTCCGAATGTCTCTCTCCTCTCGCTGACGAAACGGCGTAGAGATTCGCAAGCTGCAACAAGCACTGGTAGAGAAAAAGAAAGCGTGAGAAAGAACATGCGAAAACTCGTAAAATTGTGCAGATCCGATAATAAATTACAGGGAAGAATTGTAACCTGTTTTAAATCTCTGAGGAGTGAAGGCGATAAGCTTCGAAGATCCAGCAGGAAACAAAGGAGAACCATCACTTCTGCTTCCTCTTGCGTCAGAGTTTTCTTCTTTGTATTTATTATTGTCTGTCTGTTGAGGATGAGTGGACGATGAAATGAACTACGAATCGAGGTTTCAGGAGAGCAGATATCTGACTCATTGCTGCCGGAAACTCGAATTAAGTTCAGTTTTGGTTTCGGAATTAACTCAAAACTTCGCTCTTTCGCGCGCAGAGTAGTCGGTGCCAAAAAAAACACAAGAATATTGTAACTTTCCGATTGTTATCTTTTCGTTTCTCTTCATAAGGTTCTGGAAATTTTATCTTTTTTTTTATTCTTTTTTTTGTTGTGAAAAGTTGTTGTACACGCCACATGGAAGGGTATTGTAAGCATTCTTAGCAAAAACAATAACAATTAAAAAAAAAGAAGGATGGTACGGATTTAAAACTCTCAATAGTATATATAGGTTTTAAACATGTATATTTAAACAACAAAAGAAATTGCTGTAGTAATACAAATTGAGGAATTATTACAGGAATACCTACACCTAATGTTCCATAATAAACTATAGCATCCAACATGCATATATAGTCCAAGCCCATTATAAACTCCAAGATATATCATCTAATATCACTCAAAATACATTACAATTTTATTTCATACACCATTAAATCCTGTTAAACAATGTGACTTGGCTATGGTGTTATTCATTTTTGTCAATACAACCAACACACTCCCGAAATGATGCATGTTAAAAAGGAAAAGGATCTTATCCCGCCATGGCGGGAGCTGCACCTGTGCAGCACCACTAAACGACAAGAAAAATAGGGGTAAGGTAGTCATTTCACAGGTGGATCCCACCTCGACCCCACATGTGAAATGACCACCTCCCCCCTGTATTCAAGGTGGGTTTTGGTGCTGCACAGTGCAGCTCCCGCCACAACTGCACAAGATCCAAGTCCTATTGAAAACCCTTCAACAGATGCTTTAGTTTCTAGCTCAATTTTGGGGTCCGTGCATTGAACATTAGTTAAAGGAGATAACATGAGAAATGTAGCCCATCGAATGTTGATTAAAGAATCATATCGATCGAAATTCAATAAAGAGAGAAATGGTCAATTAAATAAAGCATTGTTCTACAAGTCTTAAGGTCTTCAAAAATGCCAACAAAAATAAAAATATATTTTAAACGTATTTAAAATGGAAATGCTCGTTGTTTGCTTTTTTCGTATAATTAGGAAATAAAAGATAAAACACATTTAAAATGGTAAAAAATGAATATCGGTTTTACTAACTATGGTCTGAACACAAAAATATCTTGGTAATGGTTTGGACTGGTGACTAATCAATTTTCAAACCAAAATTAAATCAGTTACCCCATCCCTCCCATGTTATCCTCTTGCTAATTATAGACTCTAGGGTGTTCTATTTTTGTCACTTCTTTTCAAACCACTTTCGATTGAAACTTAGACATAGGAGCTGACGCCGGGGTCCTCTATTGTCGAATTGCTCCTACTACCATGTGCACCTCAGACGCAATGAGATAGCAAAAAAACCGCCGTACCCCTACCCGAGCACCTTACCTGAGGGAGGTGTTTGGAGCACACGACAGGATTGACAACTTGAAAGTAGAGGATCCGGATTATAGGAGCTGTAGATCTTAAGCTCTAATTGTCAGAAAAATTTCAACCCCATACAACTTCCCATGTGTCAGAAGTAATTACATAGAGTATAGACCATAATGGATGGGACATCAAAACGGTTCCCTTTACACTAATATGCACTACTAAATGACAAATGGATGCAATTCCAAAGGAGTAGGCGTGGCAAATATTGCATCTTTCCCTTGTATTTCCTTTTCACAGATGTAGAATTGTTAACAGATTTGTGCCTTTTTTTTATCACTCCCCAGTCCCAATCCGAATTAAAATCCTCTGCAGTGCAGCATATGGCGGTGCAATGACGAGCCTGAGAGCTAAAACATGAAAGAAACTTCATCCAACAGTGCAAGCTCAATGCAAGACAGTTTTTTTTTTCTTCAACCATTTCTCCCGAACGCTAGACCTACCTGTAATTGAATATTACCAGAGATATATATAGATCTATAATGTACTTGAAACACCAGTTGCACCAACACGGGTCTACCAGTAGGTCCAGCAAGCACCATACGAGTTTAACTAATTGACAGGAAACTAACCAAAAAGTTTCTATCTTCAAACGCATAACACACTCGTTTGAAGTTGTTTGAAGTTTGAAGAGTACCTGCGATCCAAAATGTAGAATACCAACCAAAACAAGCAAACTTTGTCATTGCAGAAAAGCAGCAGCTGCCAATTGCCACTAATAAAACTAGCTTCTTACTTGCTTCTAATTTGAACATTCATCAAAAAGCACATCCTTGATGTGTAACTGTGATATTTCAGGTACGAATCCCACGAAGTGAAACCATCAAAAACTCAAACCACAAGTCGGGATCAAATAGAAGATACTTCATATCGTCACCAAAATACTGCTCACACAGGCAAATTTTCTTTTTTCCTGGTGTCCCTGAATAAAAAAGGCTAACATGTAGAGTTCCTGAAGCACAAAACCACAACTCACCCACCCGGGGGGGGAAAACATGGGGGTGTGGTTTACTAGCATTAAAGCTATGAAAAGTCACAAAATGCAAGATCCATTAAGAAATGCCAATTCATCTTCCATGGCAAGGAAAATTGAAAGGGAACGGATGTGTGAATCACTCATTTATTGATGATGAAGCTATTTATCATCTACTTGTCTTTTCTTCAGCCCCCCAACCCTATCTTTTTCGCTGATTGAAGTTTGAGATGAGTCCACAGCCCTAGCACAGTCATCAACATCCTCATGGGAAGAGGGTTTAGCCACATACATCTCTGATGAGTACTTTTTTATCTTCAAGGATATGAGGATACTTGATAAAATCCCAAGTAAAGGAAAAAGGTATGACAAGAACTGAGATTTCTGTGAGCTGGTTGCAGAAGCTACAGCAGCACCAGCAAGGCTGCCGATGGATGTATTCTGTAAAATCATGGGCAAGGATCCAATAACTGTAGGGAGGAGGAAATCAATGAGAAATCCAACTCTTGTAGCAGCTAATGCGTAATTTATGACATAGGAGGGAATGGGCGAGAAGCGAGCAAGAAGGACAAATCTCCATCCATCTCGTTCAACACCCCTAGATACGAGGTGAAAATATTTGCTTCGTTGCACCCAGTCCATTGCTGAGCTTGAACGCCTGAAAACAAGTCTAAGAAAATCCATGCAGAACACCAGAGTCAAAAAAAAAATCCGGTTTTGGCAGGCATCAAGTAGAAGCATATGAGAATACCCAAAAAAAAAAAAGAAAACAGAAACAGATGCATATGAAAGACAGCAGCACTGGCTCCAGTATAACATAGGTTGTAAATGGAGAAAGCTAAAGAAACACTTGTAACTGAACCTAGGCAGCCAATTGAACACAAATGAGTCTGACAGTTTCATAGCATAGCATCAAGCATAGACTTGCAGAAACTCTTGAGAAGACATTTCTCCACCAAGAACTTTATGAAAACAAAAGCCATATTAAACTAGCTTATTCTCAACAGAAGAATATGATAAAGGCACATCAAGACTGATACGAGTTCCACAGAAACAAAGCAAACAAGAGAGAGAGAGCACTTCAGAAAACTACTGAATTTATAAAGAAACATCAATTCATAGCTGAACTCATGCATTAAGGTCCAAGATATCATCAAGGAGGCAAGGACTTCCTAACTTCAAAGATGCCCAAAATAGAACAGTAAAAGAATCACAGACCACGTCCAATATATCAATGAAAACCTCAGCAAAGAATCTCCAATGCTTCCTTAAGAGCTGCTCCAGCAGCCTTCGTAATTTTCACCCCAAAAGCTATTTAAGATTGTACCTCGGCAACGTTCTTCAAGCTGTATCCTTTACCAAATAATGGCTAGGCTCAGATTAATTTTGTCAACATATAAATCACTGACAGGATAGCTGGTGCTAAATTTAACAATTTCCGTCAGAACTAAAGTGAAACCAATGTCGCGTAACTAGGGCCGTAAGACCAAACAAAGGCAGGATCTGCAAAGGTTTTGGGATTTTAAATTTGGAGGTTGGAGGAAAGCGGGGATAATGGAGGGGTTTAAATTTGTCCAACTGGAAGCATAGGCCATTGAAACCAGACTCTCAAGACCGAGTAAAGTCTATGAGACTGTAGATGTGTTCTAGGGATGGGAAAATACATGTGTGAAACGAAGCCTGGTTATGCAACTATGATATAACTGCCAATGTGTAACAAATCCGATGGCCAAAACCAACCACCTTCTCCTCCCTCACCCAAAAAAAAAATGAGCTGTCTCTGCCCTAATCCCTTTGAGGATTCCTCTCCTTGCTCCTGCTGCAGTCTTCCACCATCAACACCGCTTTTCCCAAATTCCAATCCAAAGCAACAGCAGCAACTGCCTGAAGCTCGAATGCATGATGATCCTTCGGATTACTAGCTCAGTGCAATCCCTGGCAGGGCCATTTACAGATGGATGGACATACATCATTGAACTCTCAGAGAAAACAAACAGAAGAAACCCACTTCCACATCTACATCTTCTGCATAAGCATCTCCATCCTCATTGTTGGCTTCTCCTGTTGGGGTCGGGGCTAAGAATACAGCAGAGTCAGCGGTTGGCCCATACCATGGACTCTCATGAGAACATGATCCAGCTCTTCCACACCTTGATGGCCCCAGGCACACCATTCAACAGGATAATCTGAAAGTTGCAGAGGCACTTGCCAAACAGATTGGGTTGCCTGCTGTGAGACAGTGATCAAAGATTAGCAATCAGAAATGGAGAAGATGGAGAAGACGATCTCTCAGGGGCCATCAGATAAACTAGCTGATGGGGGATATTGGTCATTGAATCAGCAGCATCATTATATTGTTACAAACACTGTCACAACAAGGTTTGTTACATGTATCAGCTAGGGTTCTCACAAAGTGGATGCTCAGAAATTTAGAGTGAGGGGAGGGGACAAAGATAATGATAGAGAAGAGGAGAGGAAATGATTCTACAGGAGTCAAAGTACTATATCTTTAAGTAGGACACTTAAAGGACCTTAAAAAGGAAATAAAAATTTTAACAAGATCTGGATGGAGTAATGGAGCCAGAGCCAATCAATTATACTTTTGGTTTGTTTTGGCTTCACTTGGATTATGTTTTGTGCAGCTCATCTGAAACATCAGCAAGAGTTGATGCAAGTACCACTTTGTTTAGCAATTTCATTTGTAGGTCCAGTGCAAGAAATTTCCATCGCACTCTGCACTTGGTTTTCAGCTTCAACTTTTTTGTTAGTAAGCAAATTAGAAGCCTTCTTCAATCCAGCCCTCCACTTGGCAATTCTACTACACTTGTGAATGGCTCCCATTTTATGCACCTCATTGTCTACATTACTCCAGAATTTTCCAAGAGAAATCATCAAGCTGGGCCATTGTGTTTTCAATTTGATAAGGAAAACTCTCCATTAAGAAGTACTTTTGAAATCCATAAAGTGTATATTGCCCATATTTGTGTGGCATTTCCATCTCTCATGATTCTTATCCAGTTTTATGATCCAACTTTCAAATTGATAACTGAAATACAAGTCCCATGGTCGGAACGGGTGGCAATTTTTTTCCCCTGATCAGTTAAGCCTCCAAAATGAGGGACCTAAGCTGCATAATCGGACTTTGAGTTGCACCCCCCATCCAAGCCCGATATAAATGGATCAACCTCAGATCGGGGTCTCTTGAGTCTTGACTCGAAATTTAACACCCCACAGAAAAAGAAAGAAGAAAGAGAGACGCAATAAAGAAAGCAAGTAATTGCAACACTCTACTCCCAACCGAACGGGATCCTCAATGGTCTTAACCCTCTCTCGGAATGAAATATTACCCAACGGAGGACAACCACAACCAGAAGAAGCAGATATGTCCAGAAACAAAAATTTTCCATCCCGTAACCCACACCCAATTTATCAAGTCACAAGGACCACGACAACAGAAGGAACTGATATCTTTCACAAAAAGTATACAAGTGCATTTGGAATTTATTATAAATAAAAAATGGGAATTCAGATGAAAACCAAAAAGCAAAATAGAAGTCGGAGAGGAGATGTCACCTGCCCATCCAGAAGGACAAAGAAGCACCAAGGACCTTAGCAGAGAAGACGCAGAGAACAGCAGGGAAGAAACCGAAAAGCAGAGAAGCACCGGCTTCGAAGAAAACAGCGTAGGGCAAGCAGAGAGCAAGTGTTACAGTGTGAGCCAGAACGTAAAGAGGAATAGCCCAAAATCCCAATCGTTCCGACAAATCACGGAAGAATTGCAGAGCTGCGTCCTTATCCCATCCATACTGCTGGCTCAACGATCTCAAAATACCCAATGTCGCGACAATAACAGCAACGATCGATAATCGCCCCACCCTCCCCATCCTCTCTTCAAGTTTTAGCCCACCACCTATGACCTACCAGACCAACAGGATTTTACCATTTTAACTCATCGTACATACGGGGTTATTGTCTTCGGAGAACTACAGTAGTGTCACAGGGCAGGAGATCCCCGAGGACCCCAACGCGGTCGCTGTGGCCTGTGAGGAAGAATCCATGGTTTTAAAAAAAAAATTAATTAGGAATCGGATCGGTCGAATTGGCCGTAGCGGAATTGGCAAAGACCGATCCGGACGATTCACATCGATTCCTATCAGTTTTTGGCCAATTCTGATCAATTTCGGCTGATTCCAACCAAAACGGCCGATTCAATTACTCTAGTAAAATAGAACAGCGAATATATAATAGTCACAGGGGTGTTTGGGTCATTTCACAAGCCCCCATTGAATTTATTTTTTTTGGTAAGCGCCCCCCCCCTCTTTTTTTTTTTTTTTTTTAATACCGTTAATAATAGGTATGGTTTCTGTTTTTTTAATATGATTCGTGATTTGTAGAAATTCAGTTCTGGGATTTTTTGGCTCCTTGCAGTTTTATAATTCGATATGGATATCTGCAAAGTGTTATGCTATTTCATATTAGTAAATGTCTTCCTAATCTGTTAGGAAATTAGTTTTGAAAATGCATTAATTTCTTAAGATATTTCATTGTTAAAATGGATTCAGAATGTAATGTTTTGTCCCTTCTTTCGGGGTTTTTTTTCTTCGTTGATGAGTGAGAGTGTGCTGCTCTTTGGGTTGGGATAAGACGGGTTATGTTCTCCCTTGTATTTTTTTCTTCATATTTTTAATTAATAAAATCATAGGGTCCAACCCGGGTCCCAGATAATATCCGGGTTAAAAAAAAAATAAAAATGAAGTAGCTTGTTGAAATTCATTGTAATATACAGATTTAAAAAAAAAAAAAAAACACAAAACAGTAGCTTGATAAAATTCATTGTTTAGTTTACTTATATATATTCTCTCTTCCATAAAAGAAGTAGCTTGTGTACTAAACCATACTTCTAACCAGTTTTCTAAAAGAGAAGTGTGTAAACTCATTAGCAACTTTCTCCTTGGTTTGCAGAATATTGTGAAATGAGGAAAGGATTGCTTCCTCAACTGCAATGGATGTTTGTCATTACAAAAGCTTTATTTTTATTTTTCAAAAACTATTTCGCTTCCTTTTACTTGTAATTAGATGGAGCCAGAATACATGGTCTAAATATACATCCAATAAAGTTTGTTAAGTTAAAATTGTTCTTTCCTAAGATCACTCGAGGGTTCTGGGGTTCCCTATTTACCATTCCCCACTAGATGATACAAGAGGAAGTCTCATGGCTCAGTCATGTTCAACAAAAGACAATGACTGCACCCGGTGATCTAGTTTCAGTAGACAGTATTAAATAGACAATAGGAAAGGCAGTTAGGGTGTGGGGAAAAAAATAAAATAGTAAAAAGGGGAGTGGAGTTAACCATTTAATGGAGGATATGAGCAAGAGTGTTTAGGCTTTGCTGACTTAATGTTTGGATTGAGCCGAAGTATACTTCAAGCAAGGTAGACCCCATGAGGCTATGTAGATGTATCATTCTATGTTCCAGTGCAGAAGATCTCATTCTACAAAAACTTTAATTGGTGTCCAGAACAAAGCACAAAGCTTGATGTTACAAGACCAGCATCATTCAATATGATTAATTTCTGGCAACATTGAGATTTTAGAAGGTTGGAACCCTAAAACGAGTTTTAATCCACACAACCTTATGAATGCAGCAGATAATGTCAGATGTAAACTATCAACATCATAGACCTATACCTACCCTAAATTCCTCAAACAAGTATATAGAATAATATAAAGCATGGTAAAACCCACAAGAAACATGAATTTACTTCACATAAATAGATGAACCTCAGAGAACAAAAAACTTCTTTAGCTTATTAAAATATATCTGCAACTGCTACAAAGTTCTCAACAATTATTGCCATAAAGACATCCATGAGGAGAGAAAAAATGACAGCTAAAACTGAAAAAATCCGCAATGTCGTCTTTGAAGTTTGTATCTTAAAGGTCATTTTGCTTCGCTCTCTTCATTTTTCAGACCGTAGCGACGATTGAACTTAGCAACCTGGCCTAAACTTTGGGCCATATGGCGCCTGGCCCTGAAATGGTAGACTTTACCAACGTTGTGAATTCTGGTCATCATGACATGCATTAACCTCCCACTCTGGGTTACATATGACATCCACTGCATTTGAGGATGCAATCCTTTCCTCATTTCGCAATACTCTGCAATCCAGTGAGAAGGTTACTAATGAGTTCACACACTTCTCTTCCAGAAAACTGGTTACCTAAAGTATGCTTTAGTGCACATTTAAAAAAAAAAAAAAAAAGAACACAATGATAAAATAAAGTATATCAATTTATCGAAGAGGGAAATACATATAAAAAAACTAAACAACGAAATTTCAACAAGCTACTTCTGCTTCTGATACATTTTAACAAAGAAATATCTTAAGAAATTAATGCATTTTCAAAACTAATTTCCTGACAGATTAGGAAGCCATTCACTAATATGAAATAGCATAACAATTTACAGATATCCATAGTGAATTATAAAACTGCAAGGAGCCAGAAGACCCAGAACTGAATTTCTACCAATCATGAATCATATTCAAATAACAGAAAAAATAAAAAAATGCCAGCTCTCAGATGCAGAGAAACCATACCTATTAATGGTAAAAAAACAATTAAAGGAGGGGGGGGATCTAGCCCTGAGAAGCATATGACCATATTTCGAAAGAGTGACCAGTTTTTGCATCAATTATGATATCAAAGAAAGGGGTTCCTGTTCTCTGCTTTTTCTATCATGGAAACATGATATCAGAGAAAGGGGTTCCTGTTAAAACCCCAAGTATTAATAGAAAACATAAACTTCTTTTCTCTCTGCTCAATTCAGAGTTCAGAGAGACTTTAGAGGAAGTGCCACGAAGAATGGGGTCTCTGTCTGCTAGGGAACTTGAAAGCTTGGGTCACAGGTTCAGAGAGAAAGCGCAGACACAAAGAAGGGATGAACCGAATAAACGTTTTCCCTTTTCAATTTTGGATTAATCTGTTTGTAACCAGACTTATTTACCAACTACTTGAGATAAGGTTTTTTCTGTAATCTCCCCTTAAATCCCCTTCTTCTCCCTCTCCAACTCCCCCGCTCTTCGGTTGAACAAAGATGTTGGTTCCCATATATTCATTGTTTGCATCATGGAGCTAGTTGTTTTCTTTGTTTCTCTATTGGTGTTGTGGTCATACGCCTGATCTCAGACTCAAGAAAGACCTCCTCCTCTTAGCAGATCTGTGTAGAATCGATAAATTCTAATTCAGTAAAGTGGGCAATCTACAAAAGGGTTTGATTTCTTCTATTTGTGACAAATTTCTCTGAGATGAGGCAACCCCAACTATTGTTTCTTGTCATGGTTTACTAAAGCAAGTCCATCTTCCATTTGTGACATATTTCTCTAAGAACAAAATTTGAAGCTTTGAATGTACTTTATCTTCGATCTCTCTGTATGACTATACTCAATTGTATACCCTCAATTTGTTGACATGGAAGATTATAGAGCTAATTGAATTGGACATTATTTTATCTTCGATCTCTCTGTATGACTATACTCAATTGTATTATACCTTCAATTTATGGAGATGGAAGATCTTAAAGCTAATTCAAATGGACATTATAGAGTATAAGGGAATTGGGCTGCTGGGTCAAATTACAGCAACAATCTCTGAATGTGTTCTGCCAAACTCCACTTGGCTGCGGCTGCCGATGATGCGCTACAGCATTGCTTTCACTAGCTGTTTGATCTGGCACTTTGTCTCCTATAAAAAGGAAACTGTATGACAACCAATGCTTCCCTAGCACCCGTTCCAAGGGCAAAATTTTGTTTGGTGCATGGGGATCTCACTGTCCCTTCTCTTCTTTTCTCCTCTTAATTTTTTTTCCTCAGAGAATGGGCATAGTCCATAGTTCGTACCGTGGGCTCAAACACAGCGAAGGATGCAACAAGGAAAGGAGAGGTTGAGGAACTCGTACATGAGATATGTTCCACAACATTTGCGGTTAACAGCTTCTCTAATTTGCAATTAGCTGATTAAGTTCCATTAGTCGTGATGAGAGGTATTCGCTGTAAGCCCACACATGAATCCCTTGCTTCCCTTTACAGAAGAGAGGAGAATACGGACGGAAGGAGTGAGTGACGATGGCTGAAATTTCATTATTAGCCCTCATATTATATTTCCAACTCCATTATATGAGGGGTTAAAAAATTCGGTTACAAGAAGACGCACGGCTGCAAATGGGCCGGGCTTTTTAAAACCCCAACCCAACCCTGAATCCTCCTATCTTAGCCCAGGCCTGCCCTGACCCTGACTCGGGGCCTAAAAACCTCAACCCTGACCCTGACCCTGACGCTGACGGGCTCAGCCAGCCCAACCCCACCCTGATTGGGCTAGACCAGGCCGGGCTGGCCCTGACCCTGGCTATTTTGCATACCATGAATGCATTGTGGAAATCACATTTAGCGCATTCTTTCAGGTGCTCTAAACCAAAGACAGACAAACATAGAAAGAGACAGTATTTAGCTTATATTAGCTGGCTGTCCCCATTTGGTCAGTTGTTGCATTAGAAGCAAGTTTGGTCAAATATGCAGATGAGTAGGACTCAGCTGATTCAGTCCATTTTTCCATATCCAATTTTAGGACAAGGAAAACAGTCCATGAACAAGTATTCAACAAAAGAACAATTGCAATTACCTGGTCATCAAACCAACAACCTCGTAGCACCAAGCAGTGACTAAAGCAAGAAAGATTTTTAGTGGTGTCAAGTACTTAATTCTGTTTTCCTCTTTTAATGGATCTTCAAAGTCAAAAGTTAATCTAGACAATGGCATTGTGAGATTGAGGTCTTCCAGTAAGACTTTGATCCATTCCATAAGATAAAAAAGATAAAAGTTGGAAATGGCATGCTCCAGGAACTTCGCAAAACATTACAGTAACTTTGGTTCTATATATATCACTAATGCAAAGATTAAAAAAAAATCACTTTCAAAATCCCATTCAAAACCAGTTTAATCTGATGACAGGAATTGATTCCAAAGATAATGTAAGACTGCAAGAGAAGTTGACATTAATTAAAATCTAATTCAAACCTGATGAATTGGCAGACCTATGAGTGGAAACCAATATAGATTTGAAGTATAAAAAATTGAATTTAGGAGTGTAATCCAAAACAAAACAAAAAAAATTGTTAATCATTGAAAACCCTTATATCTCAAGTAGATCTCTTATTTCCAAGAAGGGAACTGAGATTGTCAACATTGATGGTACATCTCATATTTCAATTAAAAGGAGCTGGGGAGAAAATCCCTGCAAAAATTAAATTAGAAAAAAAATTCTTCAAAAACTTGACCACGGGTATAATTCTCTTGAAATCTGGTGGGAACTTTAATCGAACCATTAATTAAACCCCTTAATGATTTAAAGTTTTTCTCTTGTATCACATATTAGTTTCTTCACAACAATGGGTGATGATGAGGTCTACAAGTAGTTAATATCAGTGCACATCAGGAATAAACTCCACACATCCCACTCAGACCATAAACAAATCACATAGACAAATCAAGCCTACAAGTACCATCAGAGTCGAGAGACAGAGAAACGCTCTGAAACCAGGGCTCAGATATAGTGTGAGAAGGTGAAAAGGAGAGCGACAGAGAGAGAACCGTACCTGAGTTGAGTGGTAAAGAAGTGGTAATCGCTCCCTTGCTCTTTTGCGCCTTTAGATCCGCTAGTGTTGCAGGTGTCGCCTTTTTTTCGTTCGATAAATCACAAACCGAGAAGTACCATCAGAGTCGAGTCGAGAGACAGAGAAACACTCTGAAACCAGGGCGTCTGTCCAGCGTAAGAGGGTGAAAAGGAAAGCGAGAGAGAGATAGAGAACCATACCTGAATTTGAGGGGTGACGAAGCAGCAGTAGCTCCCTTGGTCTATTGCGCCCTTACATCTGTGAGTGTTGCAGGTGTCGCCTTCGTTCGTTGGAGCTGAAGTTGGGTTATGCGAAGGACCTAATCATGGGCTTTGAGTAGCAAGGTATAGATAAGGAGAGGATTGGGGCTTTGAGGAGGAAGGTATAGAGGACGGGGTTGGGCCGGGCTTTTTAAAACTCCAATCCAATCCTCAATACTCCTAGCTCAGCCAGGCCCGCCTTGACCCTGCCTAAAAACCTGAATTCTGACCCTGAACCTGACAGGCTCAGCCCAGCCCAAGCCTGCCCTTATTGGGCAGGGCCGGGTTGGCCTGACCCTGTTTTGCCATCCAGGGATGTGCTGACCTTGACCCTGATCCTGGCCTTAATCCTAACTATATTGGAACCATATAGTCATAATATTCTTGAAACCACAACAACCACACATTGTTTGATAGCAAAAACTTTCAAGTGATAAACAAAATCTTTGGTTTTGTCTTTCTCTTCAATGGAATCAAACTCATGAGGTGGATTTTGCAATCCTAAATGTTAGTATATGTACTGGTAAACTTGTGTAGTGAAACACTACAAAGAACCTAAGGATATTCCTGGCTCCAAGGAGGCAAGGATTAGGAAATACATATTGGAGCTCTCCTGGAAAATTTTCAACTATTTTGGTTTGTCCTTAGATTGTTATCCTATTGAAGAAAGTAATTTTATAAATACACTTGGATGGGATGTCAAAGAACAATCTTGGTTAATAGAGATTGGTTCCTTTCTTAGAATTATGTTGTCATAATTCTGTCATTGGTATTATCTTCCGTAGTGTGACCATGCTGCAACATTGGATATCGTTATGTATGAGTGTTGAACAGAAAAGAAGAGTAGGACATAGATGGATAGACCATTTTATTTAGTCATTGTGTGAGTAAAGAGATTGTTGATTACCTCTCCCCATATAAACAAATAAAAAGATGTCATTTTATATAATCAGGGTCAAAATTAGGGTCGGCCTCATGGTCAAAGTCAGGGTTAAAGCCAGGGTCGGGCTGGGCCAAGCTTGAGGCATCAATCCTGGCCCAACCCGACCCTGACCCAAGGCTAGAAATTTCTGTCCTTGACAAGCCCTCATGGCCATAAATCTATAGTCCAAGCCTTGTTTAGGCTTAGAGCGGGCCAGGGCGGGTTCGGGCTGACAGGGCCAAACTTGCACCCTAGTATAGATGTGGAGAGGTTGGGACTTGGGGGTGTTCTATTGGGATCGAAGGAATTAGGGTAGGGTTTCACTCTGTTTTCAGGGTCAAAATTAGGGTCGGACTGGGCCGGGCTAAGCCTGAGGCCTCAACCTTGACCTGATCCCCACTCAAGACCATGATTTTTTGGCCTTGACCGGCCCTTTGGGGCAAAAATCTTTAGTCTAAGCCCTGTTCGAGCTCAAGGCAGGTTCGGGCCAGCAGGGCCAAACTTGCACCCCCTAGGTCACACACACACCCTCATATATATATATATATATATATTCATTTCGGTTTAGGTTCTAACCTCTGGTTCCTATGTTAGGTCCAGAAATAACCAAGTCCCACCAAGGTTTTGTTACTCAATTCCAAGTTGTAATCATATTCTATTCGACTCGATTCTGTTCTGGTTATTCGGTCTGAATCCGGTTTCAATTTGACACCCTTACTTTTGAGCGGGAGAAGGGAAACTTCCCCCCTACATAAACCCCCACTACAAATCTACAATTACTAAAATCCAAAAAACCTTAACAAACAACACCTCCCCCACACCCCAAAAAAAGAATGCCTCCTACTTTCAAAAGTTTTCATTCCATAAACATTACCGCGTCTTTTAAAGAAAAAAAAATATTGCATCTATTTTATAGTGAGAATGCCATATTTAGATTTTTTTTTTTTTTGGTGAAAGAAGTTTTATTGATCAAAGCGCAAAGAGCTCATGGAAACCTGGTTACAAAGATGGATGGTCCATGAAGTAGTCGCTCACTCAAGCGACATGGCTTTCCGAGCTAGGCTCACAACAGTCTAATTGAACCACCTAGGAATATAATTGAAAGAGCACTCAAGGAAAAAAGAGTGGGAATTGAATAAAAATGGCATACCTAGTGCACGAGGCTCCCGCCATTGTGGGGTCTTTGGAGGTTCATAATGTACACAGCCTTACCCCTACTTTTCATAGAGAAACTGTTTCCAAATTCAAACCCATGATCACTGAGTCAGTTGATCACAATGGAGAAACTTTACCATTGCACCAAGGCCCACTGGATATATAATATTAGTACTTATTTAGTATAACGCTAACCGGTTGTGTATCTATTGCACCAGCACAGCCGCACGGGGCCAATGAGAGTGCACACATAAACATTGATTTGGATGAGGTTTTTGATTTCACTGGGGGCTGAGCAGTCTTTTCGCACACTCGTGTGTTTGAGCGCAGGAACCACACGACTGGTTAGCATCCTTTTTCCTATATATATTTATGATATAAATTTAAAGAAGAAGAGATAAATAGTGAAAATGAACCATTCTCAATTTTTACCAAAAATAAATAAAATAAAAATAGTTATTCTTAATTAATTTGTGGAATGAATGACAACCACACCCCTCATCCAACCCCACATGTCCTCATTTGCTCACTCTATGCTGGTGCAGAAATCGCATAGGAGAAAGGAAGTATTTTGTGTCCAGGATTGTGGGACTTTGGCCTACACTAGCACTCTCATGTGTCTTTCTCTATTCTCCTCAAAACAAGGGGTCAAAAGTGTCTTTTCATACGGGGAGGAGAGAGAGAGAGAGAGAGAGAGAGAGAGAGACTTCTGGGAATGTTGGTGTAGGCCACTCTCGGACAAAGTTATCTTTCCCAAAAAATAAAAAAAAGTTATGGATTCATTATTGTATCGCAATTGATATAGTAGGATTAAATCCTCTGCAATTCCTTCATCTTCCGGTACCTTGCAATTTAGGACTGAGAGCTTGACATGTGGAAGAAGATTCATCCAACGATGCGAGCTCGGTTGGCCCATTTTTTTATTTGTATTTGTATTTCTTTCTTCTCAAATTCTGTACCATTGGATGTCGCATCTTTCACGTGTTGAGCTCTCAAGCCCGAACTACAAGACACCACAGGGGATTTGTTTCCGATATAGTATGGGATTCAATATTATATCACAATTGATATAATAGGATTAAAATCCTTTGTCTTGTTGTGTCTTGTAGTTCAGGACTAAGAGCTTGACACGTGAGAACATGGAAGAAGCTTCATCCAACAGTGCAAGCTTGATTGGTCAGTTTTTTTTTTTTCTTTTTTCTTGAGCTCGATACCGTTGGATATGGCATTTTTGGCATGTTCATATAGTATGGGAGATTTCTCCCGCACCTGCTTCATGTGGAACCTTTCCCATTATAAAAACCAACGAGGATGAAAGATAACTGTTTTTTTTTTCGGTAAAACAAAAGTAACTGTTTGTTATATTAGAGATATTGAAAAGAAAAAAGGGGCATTATATTAAGAAGTTTGGATACATATAGGTTATATTTGGCCTTTAATAACTGACATAAATTTACCCAATTTAAAGTCCTCTACTATCAGAGTCAGAGACTCCTTAACGATTACATTTTCTTTACCCAAAAAAAAAAAAAAGACTCCTTCACGGACAGCTCCCCCGGTTGCAATACGGTATAAATCTTCTTTATTGATTTTCCTCGGAGATAGAGAACCGTTCGAGCTTAGATTGATTGGATTGTTCTCTGCTCGATCCAAAAGAAACTTAGGATTTATCCTCGGTCACTTCGAGGTGGTGAGTCGTTCTCAGATCTCTAATATTTCTGATCCTAGCACTACAACGCCAGATCCGCTTCGTCTGTGAGAAAAAATATGTGATTTATTATTTTGAGATGCTCTTTGTTCCTTTCCTTCTATACGTGAATCTTCGATTGTTTTTACGATATATCTTGCGATGTCAGGCTGGATATTGATCTGTTTCCTGTCGTTCTATTTTTTTTTGTGCCGAAAGTTATAACGATTTTGCAGATATTTTCAATTTTTTGGTTTAACTGGGCCCGATCTGAGGCTACTTCATGACGGGAAGAGTTACAGGATTTTATAAGATCGCATGCAGTTTCTTGAAGTTTTGACTCTCATGCATTTTTGTTTCTTCTTCCCTTGTTGAATGGAGTTGTTTTGACTTTGCATTTCAAAAATCGTTGCTTTCTGATTGATTTGCGTCTAATCGTGAAGGTAGTTTAGATTGCATGCATCTCCTCCCCAACCATCTAACTTAATTCGACCTGCTTTCTATGTCCTTTTAACTAGTTTGAAATCTCATTATTTTACTTGATGGTGTTGATGTGGTCATTCATTTGCTGCAGATCTTGGCTGTTGACATGGCTTCAACAGCTGGAGCAACATCATGGCTGAGAGGAAGAGTGAAGGCTGTTCCTTCCGGAGATTGTTTGGTGATCATGGGGAGCTCGAAGGCAGAATTTCCACCAGAGAAGACAATCACATTGGCTTCTATCGTTGCCCCAAGACTAGTATGCTTTAGCCCTATAAATATTTTTGTCTTCACAAAGCGCTTTCCTTATAATCTATCTTTAGCTTATAATTGTCTTTTCCAATAAAATTTTTTTGGGAGGAGGGGTGGGGAACAGAGATGGAAAATAGTACCAATTATAGCTTTAGTATGGAGTTTACTGGTAAAATATTTGCAACAGCTGTCACAGTTCTTGTATTGATTCCGTCTATAAATCCGTTAGGAGTAATCAACTAAGAAAATGACATTATCCACTGCCACCACTTTTTGTCGGTTGGCTGATGTTGCAGAAGACTTACCCTTCAAAGAAACATAGTCACAAGACCATAACTAACAAACTTGAATGTGAAACCTGTTGGTTTATCAATCATAAAGCCACAAATACCCACATTACGCCTCTTGCCACCTACTGCTTTAGTATGTATGGAATTATTTCTAGCATTTAATGACTGCAGACAAGTGCCATGGTTTTCCATTCCCGTGAATTTTTGTTCCATTATCATAAAGTTTATTTATTTGAAGGCAATGTTCATTGGAATTTCAACAAGATTGTGGCTTTACATATCAATAGCATATTCTGGAGTCAATAGTCAGGATTAAGATATAAATATGTAGCATTTAGGTGTCAAGAATTTCTTTTGTACATAAGAGTTAACTCTACCACTCTTTTATACTCATTGCTGATGCTGACTATTTGTTGTGAAATATTTATTAATACTGTAGGCTCGTAGAGGTGGTGTTGATGAGCCCTTTGCATGGGATAGCAGAGAATATTTAAGGAAGCTCTGCATAGGAAAGGTGCTTCTGCTGAAGTTTTTCACTCTTTATTTGGTGATTGTACTATTAGAACAGAATATCTCTTGTCTGATTTTGATGATGTTGGTTTGATTACCACAGGATGTCACCTTCAAGGTAGATTACACTGTTCCATCCATAGGACGAGAATTTGGATCTGTTTTCTTTGGTGATAAAAATGTTGCGTTGCTAGTTGTTTCTGAAGGCTGGGCAAAGGTTATTATTTCTTCTCTCTGTACTCATTGCTGATTTGCAGCTTTATACTTACTTTCAAATCCCTGATATTGCATCTGGCTTTTTTGGGCCAAACTAATCTTATTCATGCAGGTTAGAGAGCAAGGCCAACAGAAAGGAGAAGCAAGTCCATTCCTGGCGGAACTGCAGCGTCTTGAAGAGCAAGCTAAGCAGCAAGGGATGGGTCGTTGGAGCAAGGCTAGTCTAACCTTCTATTACTCCTTTTTTTCCTTTTAGCTGTAGATCAGTTCAGATAATATTTTTTTTATCTTGTTTTGGCCTATGTTTTTTGAGAAAAGGAAGTTTCTATGATTGGTTTGCCGAGGGATGAAAATTCCTCTTACGACAGTATGGAGTATATGTCTATCTGTGCCTGCAGGCATGATGTTGCCTGCTCATGCATGTTTATCTCTGTTATCTGATCTGCTTGTTTTCTTGGGTGAATCTAACGTCCTTTCCAATGTTGGTATACTGGATCTTAGTAAGAATTTGGGTAGGTGCTATAAACCATTACATCGATTAGATCGAGATCAGGAGTTATATTTATGATAAATACATATGGTTAGGAATTTAGTTGGTTGATGCTGGTAAATCACATTAATGGGCCTATTATTGTGGAAATAATTCTTGGGTTGGGTCACATATGTGCCGGGCCTTTGGTCCAATGATTTTTCATTGTAATAGGCCAGGACTATGAGATTAGTCAAATAGGATTAGTTTAATCCAAATTTGTGGGGTTATTTTAGTTAAATAGGTGCTATCAACCATTACATCGATCAGATCAGGATCAGGAGTTATATTTATGATAAATACATATGGCTAGGGATTAAGTTGGGTGATCAAGAAGGCCCATTGCCTAGGTTGGTGACCTCCATTGCACTTGGGAAGGGTGTCCGCCTAACATCTCCCCAAGTGGGAGAGTGTACGTCATAATTTGTGGCAGCGGGGGTACTCGTTCGCGCGGCCCCTATTTTAAGAACCTATCAAAAAAAAAAAAAAAGTTGGGTGATGCTGGTAAATCACATTAGTGGTCTTATTTTAGTATAAATATTTCTTGGGTTGGGTTACATATGTGCTGGGCCTTTGGTCCAAGGATTTTTTTGTTGTAATAGGCCAGGACAACGAGATTTGTCAAATAGGATTAGTTTAATCCAAGTTTGTGGGGTTATTTTAGTTATTTTTATGTTAAAGTTGAGCTAAGTTAAGTCCTTGAATGATTAGAATATTGAGTTCAGATTTCATTTCATGTCTGCTATGTTCTTTAGAGACCTAACTGAGGAGTGTCAAATAATAGTCTGTCTTGGCTTTTCCAAGTAGTCGTTTGAGTTCCAAATTATTATAAAAGTATCATTGAAGTTTTCTTCTGGTACCTTTGATTCAGTTATGTTTTTCTAGGTGGATTCTCATATCCCACTTGGTGGATTCCAAGGGGGGGTGGTTTATGGATTTTAAAACCCCAGCAGGTGGATTTCTTCCCTGATAGCTCTTCTACATTTTGTCTCACTCTCTTACCAAACTACAGTCCAGAACTTCAGATTATCCATCCTCTTTAACCAGTGGCACCCTTGTTTTAGTTCATATTTTCACCCTGCGTTCTAGTTCTATATTTCTCTGAATTCTTCTTAGAATTGATTTGAACTTGAGTCTTAAGTTTCTGGTTATCTATTCTCTGAAATTCTGTTTTGAGTTGCTGAGCATAATAGCTAGAATAGCACAACTAGCACTGTTGATCTGTTTTCCTAGTTACACTAGGATAACTCTGTGCAGCATTGTCTAAATCTCAGTTTCTGAGATATCGTCTACAGGCAGATGCTAGTAACCAAGAGAACTACTCGACCTAAATATCAGGCCATTCTGATCATATATTTCAATTTATAAAATTCCCCCTACTTCTCTGGTCGTCTCTGTTTTCTGGTGATCCTGTGTTGCTAATCAGTCTCTTGTTTCTAGGTTGGGACTGATTATTGTATTGAAGAATTCTGAATCTGACTGTTCAGATCTCAATGGCATGGTACCCTTGACAGCATTGTATCAGTAGCCTTGCACTTCAAACTTAATTTCACCCGACCCATCAGAACAAGCCTAGCTGTGTAATGCATCAGGGATAACATGTCTATATTTTGTTTTACGGTCATAACAGGTACCTGGTGCTTCAGAGGCATCCATCCGGAACTTACCTCCCTCTGCAATCGGAGACCCCAGTAATTTAGATGCAAGGGGGCTCTTGGATGCAAATAAGGGAAGGCCAATGCAAGGCATTGTCGAGCAGGTTCGTGATGGAAGTACTGTTCGTGTCTACTTGCTGCCAGACTTTCAGTTTGTTCAAGTTTTTGTTGCAGGAATACAGGTAAGTATCAGGAAATTATCAATGTCCTTTTAGTGTACCCTGCACTCTTTTATTCTGTTCTTTTCATACATCTTGTCTACTTAATGTTCATGTACCTCTGTATCTTGGCATAAGTCCCCATCTATGGGAAGAAGGGCTGTGGTAGAAACAGTTGTCGACTCTGAAGTAACCTCTGATGAACCTAATGGAGAGGCTTCTGCTGAACCTCGACCACCATTAACATCAGCACAGAGGCTTGTAGCCTCTGCCGCTGCCACATCATCTACTGAAGTTGCTCCAGATCCATTTGGAAGGGAAGCCAAACATTTCACGGAGATACGTGTTTTAAATAGAGATGTAAGTGGGTTTTTCTTTGTATATTGTCTTGTGCATCAGTGAACCTGTCAATGTTCCCAGTTTCATGTATGATTTGGCAGGTCCGAATTGTTCTGGAAGGTGCAGACAAATTCAGCAACCTTATTGGATCAGTATATTATCCTGATGGTGATTCAGCAAAGGATCTAGCATTGGAGCTTGTAGAAAATGTATGTCATTTTTATATACAGCGTGTCATATTTCAATTTATCTTTGTTATCTATTTTTGTTGACTCTTTCAGTTCATGGATGTCAAGCATTCATTGCTGTTCCCAGAAACTATAATTGAGAGATACAAAGTAGTGATCCTGTATTCTTGTTGCTATTTATGGAACCTGCAAGTAAGCAATGACTTTGGTGCCTATGATGGCTCTTCTAAACATGGGGGAAAAAAAATTTGTTGGAATTAAAATCTTGTTACATGCTTCATTATGTATTGGTGATAATTTTATCATTAGCTACACGATATGCATTGAGTTTCTTGAAATTCTTTGTTTGTGCTACCTTACACGTGGACTGCTGCCTTAGTAGCGTGGCCCTTTCCATTTCAAATGAAGACAAAAAAAGGTTGTGTGGGATATCTGAGTTGTCGAAACTCTTCCTGGATTTTCACTTCCGTCTTCTCCATGTAGTGTGAAATAGGGTTGTAGAGTTATCTTTTAATTTTTTAGAATAGAGAATTAGTCAGAGTACTAATAATGTTCACACATTTCTGTATTCTTTTATTTTTCCCAAAACTGTGATGAAAATTGAAATATAACAATTTGAACTGCACAAAAATACAACTTTGCTCTTATTACTATTTGATTGGTGGCAAAAAAAAGTATAGAAAAATAAAGGCAATAATGTGCAAGGAGGAAACCACGTACAAGTATACCAAGACTAAGAGAAATGAGATTCAGAGCTCCCCACAAAAAAAGAACCTCACCAAGAAATGAAACAGCTCAAAGATTCAAAGAAAAGACATGAATGACCGCCCATACACCTAAAAAGGTCCCAAGCAATATAAGAATGATCACTAATACTGAACCGGGAAGAAGATCAGCCCACAGCACCAAGAACTTGGTCCAAACCTTGAAAATAAACCATGTAAATGCACCAAAAACCTGAACTAATTGGGTATGGCCCCAAGGAAAAAAGACCTAATATTAGAGGGTGGAACACCAGTCACATTGCCCTTGAACTAGATATTGTCCTTCCTTTCTAACTTGATAATATGTCTGGTACATTCCACTACAGTAACCTCAGAGTTTCCCTCAAATTTTCCCTTGCCAACACCATCTTTCCTGTTGTGCCACATTGCAGACATGCAGAGGTTCATGTCACAAGCAAGCAGGACCATCTCACTGGTCAATTTGCATCTTGAAACTAGCAGTGAAATGCCTCAGTTCTAGGTCATAAAATTACAAAAATGCCACTAGATCCTGTTGTCATAGAAGGGCAAAGTTTCCCAGTTGATCTGATAAGAGAATGTTTTCTGACAACCTATATATTTGCCACATGGCGTTTTTTAACACTCAAATTTATAGGTGGTGTCCATGTCATCATCTATCAGTCTTCTAAGTTTTGGCTCAACCTGATTTCACATGGGGTGAAAATTGGTTGAAAATTTTAACTTTTAGCAACTTTAGGGCAACATCAATTTAATGTGGAAGATACAAGGATTATAATCCTAACATTGTGGGCCACGAAGTAGAGTTTGGACCCAATACTTGTGGCTAATTCAATGACGACGCTTCCCATCCAGCAATTTGTTTTACCAGGGGAAACTTTCATGTGGCTCAAAAGAAGCCTACCATCAAGGTGAGCTTTTTTTGACAGGGCCTTGAAGTGGCACTTTTCCTACCATGGCTGGTCCACGAAATTTTGTACTCAATTATAAGGCAAATCCCCTTGCTCATTTTGGGATGAATGGACCAGTGAGTTGACTGTGGAGTTCCTCATCACATTAACCCTCCCATATCCATCCATGTGGCAGGGGCGTTAGTCATCATTAGAAGACAAACATACCTGACATTTAGTTTGCCATCAGTTGTCAGATCTGCTGTTACTATGGAATGATTATTTTTATATCCTTTTAGAGTGAGGTTTACGTATCAGATGTGGCCAATCTGACTTAGATTCAGCTAGTATTGGCTTACAGAACCTAACTTTGGGTAAGAATCAGCGAAATGTATGCCAACCCAGACTGATCCGTGTCTGGATTGATTGGGGAATCTGATTATTTGGTTTTGATTTAGATAATATACTTATGTGCATGAGGCATTCATCTAATTTCTAGGAGCAGCAAGAGGGTATGGAATGAAGACAGAATAGAAACTAGCTGTACAGTAAAACTGAATGTGAGATTCAGTGGCAGCAGGACAGCTATTGCATGCCCACTAAATTAGCATACTGTAACTCGTTGTGGGCATGTTTATGTGGGTCTTAATTTTCACCATTCCGTCTTGTTGGAATATGTAATCCAGAATACCGTGGGGGTATTTTGATCCTTTTGGAGTTAGTTTATTTATTATGTTATTAGTTTATGTCGGCTATGTGGGTTTTAGTCCCACATCACCTGGTTTAGTCTATTTGTAATTTTCCCTCTATTATAAATAGAGGGCTTACCTATCAATTAATAAATTCAAGTATTTACAATTTCCATCTTCTCTTCTATCCTCTCTTCTCTAGAGTTACTGGTTACAGGTCCTAGGTTTTCTACATGGTATCAAAGCTAGGCAACCAGTGATTGATTCTCTCCAAGATTGCCGGTTTGAAAGTCGTTTCAAGGTTCTCCGATTTATGGAGAAACCCTAGTTCATAAAATAAAATAAAAAAGAGAACTAGGGTTTCATTTCGGTTTCATATTGGTTTCTTCTTCTGGTTGTTTTAGCACCGTAGGCTATCATTCTTGGTCTACATCTGTTGCTACTGCTATCGACATGCTATTAGGGAATATTGTCGATTGAACCAGGTTATTGAACTAGTTTTTTTGGAGCTTGAATCTGCTATCGATTTCTGCTGCTGCTGCTATGTTCGGATTCTCCATGGGTAATGCAAACTGCTGCTCGAGTTTATTTCTGAATCGAAGATTGGGTTATCTCTTCGATTTGCTGATTGCTACCTCAAGTGGATGCTTTTGCCGCTGTCGATTCTTGAATCCACCTCCTTTCCGCCTCTGACTGCCGCTGCTATGGTTTTGGTATTAACTGGATCGAAGGATTGGTCGATGGCTGCATCGATTCTGCCCAGATTTTTGAATCAGTTCTGTCCAGCAACTGGGAGATTGTAGAATGGAGTTTCTACTGGTTCTTCCTTTTTGAAGATCGATCAAGTCTCTTCTTCTTCTGGAAATCACAGCTTGGTTCTTTTGAATGGCCATGAATTTGCTGCTGAAATTCCAGGTTACTTGGTATTTCCTTTGATTTTACTGATAGGGCTCTGGTTCACGCTGGAGAGTTCTGGAATTGATTCTGCTTCTCTGAAGTGTTTATTCTGATTTCTGGAACCTGGTATCGTGTTTGATTCTGCTTCTGTTTGCTATTGATACATTCTTTGGTGATTGGTGTTTCGATTAATGGATTGAAGAAGATGGAGAAAATTTATATACTGCTGTTTTTCGTTCCATGCTTTCTGCCTCTGGTCCATGATTCAATTTCCACAAGATTATAGTTCTTTTTTGGTTGAAGGTTGAAAAACTCTGAAGGTTTTGATTTCTGGTTTTACGGAAGGAAAGAGATGAATTTCTTTCGTAAGTTCCTCTTTTTCCTTTCTTAGTTTCATTCTTTTTCGGGTTTCACGTGGGTTGAGAGTTACTTTGTTTTATTCTTTGAGTTTTCCCATATTGCCCCCACTCCCTTTCCTTTATTATGCTATGTCCCACCTTTTATTTATCTTCCAACTTTCACAATCGTACCTTAATTTTTTTATTTCCTTTCATGTCCCATTACTTCTTTATTTACCATTTATCCCTTACAAAATTCTGGTTATTTACGGAACTGCCATTACCTTTTTAATACATTCTCCTATTTGACTGCCCAATTGACCCTTAAAAATTCTGGTTTATTCCTAATTTGCCCTTTGGCTTGGATTGTATTTAAAAGTGGATTTCCACCAAATTACAGTCATGCCATCCTTTTTTCCAACACCGTTCCTTTCAATAATTCTTATTCCCTTCATATCCCATACCTTTGGCATATACTCATTACCACTTTGGACGATAATGGTATTCTCTAATTTGTCATTTCTTCATTTTTCATTACCCTTAGTACCTCTTGGAAAATTCTGGAATATTATGTTTTTTGCCCTATCTCTTACATCATCTCTGTTATGTCCACGTGTACTACACGTGAGGGGGATTATGTACAATACACTGCGGACATTGCGTAACGAGAACATGCGGGAACATTGGTGCAAAACATAGAAGATCAGTTTTCTCCACCATTGCTATTGGGTATCCTTTGTTATTGGGTTGAGTTTGCCGTAAGGGGGAGATTGAAGTATTGAAGAGTATTGAAGATATTTGGTTGTTGCCTAATTGAGGATTTTCGAGTTGGGTTGATACGTATTTTTCCGCTACTGATTCGAGTTTGTTTTCGTTGCTTCTTTGCTCTAGTTATTTAACTTCAAGATTTTATGTCATTATGACAATGAGATTCATCACTGGATAGCTATTGAAGATCGCTGAAATCGCCTTTTTTGGAAGACATTCCGGTCGGTTTCTTGATCATGTCTGTCCAAGTTTTGAAGATCTATTTTTTCAAGTTCTTGAAGGTTTATTTGGGAGCTGCATTCATATGTCAAGCTGGATTCCGTTCAACTTGGTTTTTTCCCATTTTGTTCAAGTTGGACATTAATACCTTGTATGCGCCAACTTGAGGGGGAGTATTAGCGTTATTAGGAGTTCTTTTTCTTTAGTTCAAGCTGGATCTTCTTTCTTCTCTTATTTGTACAATCCGACTTGAGGGGAGTGTTGGAATATGTAATCCGAATACCGTGGGGGTATTTTGATCCTTTTGGAGTTAGTTTATTTATTATGTTATTAGTTTATGTCGGCTATGTGGGTTTTAGTCCCACATCACCTGGTTTAGTCTATTTGTAATTTTCCCTCTATTATAAATAGAGGGCTTACCTATCAATTAATAAATTCAAGTATTTACAATTTCCATCTTCTCTTCTATCCTCTCTTCTCTAGAGTTACTGGTTACAGGTCCTAGGTTTTCTACACATCTCTTCAAAGCTTGTTAAAGGAAAAACGTTTGGATGCGCCTTATGTCATTCTGAGCACCGAGGAAGATAAATTCCTCCATTATGTTATAATATCAAGAACTCTTAACCAGATTAGAGGGAGAAGAAGAAGAAAGAGAGCACACAAGTCCAAAGAGAGAAGAGGACCTGCGGTAGAACTGAATTAGTTCTCACGCAGGTCAGCTGCCTTTGTATTACTAACAAAATAGTAAGAGCAAAAGGACAGTAATGCCCCTACACTAAACCAAATAACAAAAGATTGAAATAACAACAGAAAAAGACCTATCTGCCCCTAGACACAAACTTCAGCATATTATTTTTAGTCTACTGACTCTCTGTTTCTCTCTCTCTCTCTCTTTATAAAAAAAGGGTTTGGCTAAATATGTGGAGTGGAGTGCCCATATGATGGAGGAAGATGCAAAACGACGACTAAAATCTGCTGAACTTCAAGCAAAGAAGGACCATTTGAGGATCTGGACAAACTTCGTACCTCCTCCTTCAAATTCTAAAGCAATTCATGACCAGAATTTCACTGGAAAAGTGAGTGAGGTTTCCAACCAGTGCCTTTTGAGAAATCTAGCCTCTTGGAGCGGTTAACTATTTTATCTCTACAATCTGACTTTTTCCCTTTAAATTTTCCCAGGTGGTGGAGGTTGTAAGTGGTGACTGCATCATTGTTGCTGATGACTCTGTCCCTTATGGTAGCCCATTAGCAGAGCGACGAGTCAATCTTTCAAGCATCAGGTCTCCCAAAATGGGCAATCCTCGTAGAGATGAAAAACCTGCTGCCTATGCCCGGGAAGCGAGGGAGTTCCTGCGCACACGTCTTATTGGCCGTCAGGTACATGTGTAGTTCATTCTCTTCTTCCCTAGCCTATTTCAAAAACTGGTGGTTTATCCATTTCTCTTTTCTTTTAATCATTCAAATCTGGCGGTTTATCCAAAATTTTTAATCAATTGTTTGCCTACCCCTCAGGTTAATGTTTCAATGGAATATTCCAGAAAGGTCAGCATGGCTGATGGATCTTTGCCAACAACCAGTTCAGCTGATTCTAGGGTCATGGACTTCGGATCAGTGTTCCTGGTGTCTTCTTCCAAGGGTGATGCTGATGACACAGTATCTGCTTCCCCTCCAGCAGGAAGTCAGCCAGTAGGGATAAATGTTGCTGAGCTGGTAGTTGGCCGTGGCTTTGGAACAGTTATCAGACACCGAGATTTTGAGGAAAGATCAAACTACTATGATGCCCTTCTTGCTGCTGAAGCACGCGCAAATGCTGGAAAGAAAGGGATACATTCTGCCAAGGATTCTCCCGTGATGCACATAACGGACCTGACAATGGTTAGACTTGAACTGTTGTTGTGTTTCTTTTCTTTTGTCTGTTAAATAGTATTGAATAGAGATGCTGTTGTTTTTACGGATTCTTGTAATGAATTGTCCATCTCAGGCATCTGTAAAGAAAGCCAAAGATTTCTTGCCATTTTTGCAACGAAGCAAGAGGCTGCCTGCCATCGTGGACTATGTCCTCAGTGGTCATCGGTTTAAATTGCTAATTCCCAAGGAAACCTGCAGCATTGCCCTCTCGTTTTCTGGTGTTAGATGCCCAGGTCGGGATGAGCCTTACTCAGATGAAGCAATTTCTCTAATGAGAAGGAAAATACTGCAAAGAGATGTTGAGGTACTGCAATTCCTTGTTTAAGTAGGGATTTATTCCATCTTTCTTGATTGGATATTGATTTTCTGATTGTCATGCCAGATTGAAGTAGAAATGGTTGATAGAACTGGAACTTTCTTAGGATCCTTGTGGGAAGGGAAGACCAACATGGCTGTGCCACTTCTAGAAGCTGGTCTGGCGAGGCTCCAAACTGCCTTTGGCACTGATCGGATTCCAGATGCTTACCTTCTTGAGCAGGCTGAGCAGTCTGCAAAACGACAGAGATTGAAAGTGTGTAACACTAGTGATTTAAGTTAAGATTAGTTTCATCCTACGAGATTGTTTATGGATTTTTTGTTGCAGATATGGGAGAACTATGTAGAAGGACAAGAAGTTGCTAATGGCTCAACTGCAGAAAGCAAACAGAAGGAAGTACTAAAGGTGCTTGGTGATTGGACTTGGATATTTGGCACCACCTTTGCATGTTTTCTTTTGTGAATAACTCTCCTTCCTGATATTTTCCTCCAGGTGAATGTTACAGAAGTTTTGGGTGGTGGTAAGTTCTATGTCCAAACGGTTGAAGATCAGAGAGTGGCTTCTATCCAGCAGCAACTTGCGTCTTTGAATATTCAAGAAGCTCCTGTTGTTGGTGCTTTTAATCCTAAAAAGGGAGATATTGTCCTTGCTCAGTTTACCATGGACAATTCCTGGAACCGAGCAATGGTAGGAATGATGAACTCTTGATTCTGATTCAATGCATGAGGATTAGTATTCAGTTATTATACCTTACTTATCTTACTGGTGAGAAACAAATTTTGGTGAAGCTACGTTTATAATACTGGCATCGTGCCTGTAGTTGTAATCATAGTTGTCATGGTGTCTAGGCAATCCTAGGTGTTGGTGGAGGAAAAAAATCAAGGCAACGCTTAGGCAACTATGGTTGTAATGGACATATTGAACCTTTCCTCCTTTATCATAATCTTGATAACATCATCTTTTAGATGAATGCAGCTGCTTCCAACCGCTGGTTATGGACCTTTGCATCTTCTTTTTTATTTTAATCTGTAGCGATATATTTTGGTATTTGACAGAGAGCTTCATTATTTGACCTAATGTAATTAGATATTTGATATTTTCATGTGAGTGGCTCCTGTGTTGAGCAGATTTAGTTGATGATCTGTCATCAAGAAACCATTTTTGCATAGGCATGAGTTTCCCCATTAATGGGGGATCACTGCTCAATGTTTGATTTCCTCTGTTTATGTCTATCTCCCATATCCATCACAGCACATGGTTGAAACTCAATCATATGCTACTTGCACTTGAAGATTTTTTAGAGAGTTACATTATTTATTCTAGTACTTCATACAGGTGGTAAATTATTTTTTCTTGGGGTGGTGGGTGGGTGTATGTTACATGAGGAATTTTTCTTATTGGTTTTTTATGTTCCTTTTGGTTTTGCTTTCTAACTTACTGATTAGAATGATTTTTTTTTATTGCCTTTTGAAATGTTTCAGAATGAAATTTAATTTGCTTCTCTTCAATATAGTTTTGAAAATTGATGTGGTTCTTTACCTTTCTAAATGAGCTTGAAGAACCATCGCCTTTGATCACATAATACATGGTTTATGTTAAGTTATTTGTGGTTGGTCCTATATGAGTGTCGTGTATGGTGGTACATTGTTGGGCAGCACTCGCAATGGGGGAGTGTCCCTATTGTGAGATAGCCCTTGTTAGTCATTAGTTTACTTCCTTGTTAGTTATTAGTCTCCTTAGTAATTACTTCCTAGATGGTTTCCTATTTTGTTCATCTTCCCTTGTTTAGTTGTGATTGTAACTCTATTTTATTATCATAAATAAATCATTGGCCCACGTTAGATTTCATACTCTGAATCTATCGCTGGCTCAGTTTCTTGTCAACTATCTTCTTCTCTCCCTGCTTGTTCTTTCTTGCTGTTCTGGTTGGCTGGATATTGGATTCTCTCAAGTTACAGTTTAAAATTTGCATAGTTAAAATCACTATTATATCTCTTTCCCTGTTAAATTGTTTTTATTGTTATAAGCTATTCTGACTAGAAAAACCTTATATTTGACGTTTACAGATTGTAAATGCACCACGAGGAGCTGTTGGATCCCAAAAAGACTTGTTTGAAGTCTTCTACATTGACTATGGGAACCAAGAAGAAATTCCATACAGTCGGTTACGGCCTCTTGATCCTTCTGTCTCATCTGGACCTGGTCTTGCTCAATTATGCAGCCTTGCATATATAAAGATCCCAAGCTTGGACGAGGATTTTGGTCAAGAAGCAGCCGAGTATCTTAGCCAATGCATTCTAGACAATTCCAGGGAGCTCAAGGCAATGGTTGAGGAGAAGGATACCTCAGGAGGAAAAGTGAAAGGACAGGGGACAGGAACAATTCTTTATGTAACTCTGGTGGATGTTGAAGCTAGTTCAAGTATAAATGCTGCCATGCTACAGGTTTGAATGACCTTTTTCAATTTCATTTTTGGTTCTATTAAAATTTTCTGATCTTCAGGTTTTCTCTGCTTCAAGTATATTGCAAGACTTCTAGCTTACTGATCGATTTTTTCCGCTGATTTTAATTCCGTCAAAGTTATCGAAGTGGCCGTTAGATTTTTTATTTTTTATTTTTTTAATTTAAAAATGTGGGTTGTACCCAAATGAAATAGTTTTGAGGTCATTTATTTGCAAAGTGAAGACAGAAACTAGCTTAACAAAGTTATGTGCTTTCAAAATATCCATGTCTGAGAGCCTGTAGATATTACATTTAAATCGTCAACCTATATCATATAAAGAGGAAGCTTAAGGAAAAATAAGTGCATTGATTTCTGTACTATATGTACTCTTGGTGGTATGCATAGCGAACAATGTTTTGTTTCCTTTACCACCAAAGAATTTACTCAGAATATTTTGGATTTCTTTCCATTGGTTCAGAAATTTAGTTATATTAGCCTGACCCTCTTCTCTTTTTAACCCCTTATTTGTGCGTGTGTGTGTTGGGGGGGGGGGGGGGAATTATCATCTTCAGGAAGGACTTGCGAGATTAGAAAGGAGGAAGAGATGGGATACTAGAGAAAGACAGCAGGCCTTGGACAATCTGGAAGAATTCCAGGCAAAAGCCAAGCGGGAGAGGCTGAAAATGTGGCAGTATGGAGACATACAGTCAGATGATGAGGATTCTGCACCACCTGTCAGGAAAGCAGCTGGCCGCCGATAAATACAACTCGAATTGCAAGCATGAGGTAATTTATGGAGCTAGCATGCTCATGCGGGTTGATAGTAAGAAATGTAGCGGAGGAGAGTGGACTTACTGGGAGAGCTATCTTTAGCCTTTCTGTTTTCTAGTATTAAATTGTTTTTTTTTTTCGTTTAATTTTGCCCTTTTCCCTGGTTCTCCAGTATTTTTGTTCTTCGGCTTCTTGTTTTTCTTTCCTCAAGTTGAGGTGAGGGACATTTTTTTTCCTTCTTTCCTTTTCAGTCTAAAATAAGGTGAACACCGGTCTTTCTTCCTGGCCTATTTGCAGATGCTCAATAGAATTGTGTATTTTTAGTGAAGTTTATTAGTTTCTTTCGTTTATTCCTTCACGCATGTTCTTGATACTTTGGTTTATGGGAAAGCAGGTATGACTGATGTATGTGGACTAACTGATCATTCCAACTGGAGTAGCTTTTTGGCCGATGTGGCCATCTATTAGTCAAAAATCAAAATGGCCAAATGTGTAGCCCAGGTGGTAATAGTTGACGCTTCTGTTGGAAAATCCCTTGGCTAGAACTTAAAAGTGTGTGCATTGTCAAAGTTGTTATAAAGTCAGTATATGGGTTTTGGGGATGGGAGGGAATGATGAGGTGAAGCTGAGGATAAACTCATTAAAGGCAGTATTAATTAGTGTTGTAATATCGGTATATGGGTATTTATGTCAGTATGTTTAGGGGCATTGATGTACTTGTATCTATTGATGCTGAAATCCTCCTTCCGTGGTCCGGTTCGGTCCAGTCCAGCGCAATCCTACACCATAATAGAACCAGAAAACAAAGAAGGTCAGCACCCTGGGGTGTGTCCCCAGAGGAGGTCCCTTCAATGCCTAAGTCAGAATTCCGGGTGAAACAGCAGTTAAGAGAGGGGGCAGAGATAGGGAGCTGGGTTTCGGAGTACTGTCTCTCAATGGCTAGAGCTTAGTTTCTCTGTAGCGAGGTTCTAGAATGTTACTTTCATTGCTTCTGTCCTTCTTCATATATCAGGTTCTGTCATTCCTCAAATGTCTTTTTTACCCCCTTTTTTAGGGTTACATAGTCTCGAAGACAGATTGTTGATCCGACTTGGGGGACCGCTGACCGAATTGGCAGTATTTGTCAGCGATTGTGCCCTTGGTGGTCCACATGTTAAGTTCATTTGCGTGTACTCTGGGCGTAGTCGAAGGTCTGGTTGGACCGCAGGCGCTTCCCTCTTTCAACCGGTTCCTTGGTCCGGCTTTGTCATACGTGGCGGACTGGCATTTGAGGTCGGATATGAGTCGTATCAATACCTTCTATCACTTATTATAAATAATGGTGGCTAATGTTTAAAGGACACATGTCAGATTTCTCCCAACCCTCAGCATGGTATATATAAGCTGAGATCCACATTGGGATCAACGCCCTAATGGTAAAACCCTAGCCCCCTCTCCTTTTCTTCCTGCGACACTTTAGGGTTGTGGTATTTTATTTTCACCCCCGATCGGTGGAGTTTTTTTCCAGGGGGCTTTTCTTGTTCTTCCCATGATTTAAACCAGTGTATCTGGTGGTTTGTTTGTTGCAATCTGCGTAGCATGTGTGGGAGACCTTCTTGAGACTGATTTGTGAGCTTCTTTAAGTTCTTCAGTCATAACCTTGGGATCTACAACTTCCCCCTTCCAAAATATTGGAAGGGGGAGGTTATTTTGGAGCTAACAGCTGGTTGGGAGCAATTATTTGATAGGGTCAAGATTGATGTAGTATATTTTACGATTTGTCGCCCAAAATGGTTAATTCAAATCAATATTTTTAAAAGCATGAAATTGAATTGAATTTGATGAACACACAAATTCAACAGAGGTAACTTTGGATGTTACAATTACAGCAGTGTGCTCACACAATGGCATAGAACTGTAGCAGATTGTGGTGATGCAGATTAACCTGATAGGTTTTCCGCAAATATCAAAAGATTTATGTATGAACATTGAAGACGGGGGCAGTGTGGTAACTACGGCAAGCCAGACCAGTGAGACGAAGTAATAGAATTACAGCAATCACTGAAATGATGGTCCATAGACTGTTGTAATAATCGCGCCTGAATGTCTCTTTCCATTTGTTATAGGGCGAGTTAAAAAATTCATGAAACTTTTCACAAAGATTACCGTAACAAAAGTGATTAGCAGAAATTTCATTGCAGAGATTGTTAAATAGAGTCGTCGATACCTTATCATCATCACCCATGTGATTCTTAATAATATATTCCACGACTACGGAGAAATGCAACATCCTCGATCAGCAGAATTAATAAGGTAATCCATCTAGAGGGCATATGATGTTATGTAATTCTTACCTACATAACGATAACGATGTTGCTTGTAAGCAATAAGGTTCCGAAAAAATGTATCTGTGTAATCATCAATACATAGTTGAGGGTTTTCAAATACTCCTTCGTTAAACTTTTAATTACGTCCATCAAACAACCATATGCATGCGAGCCGTCTCTTGAACTTAACACCGGAATGCCGCAGCTCTGCCGTCACACATGGCAGAGCTTCAATTCTAGTGCTGTACTTGATTCTCGATCCCTTACCTGAGGAAGAGAAGCCTCAAGTGTGTTGCTTAATAGATCCAATAAATGGTTGTGGATATTAATGCTCGATCTTTTTCTCGTTCTTTTGAGGATAATTGTGCATGGTTTCATGTACCAACCCCTCGAAAAAATCAAGAGCCAATTCGATGAGTGATTGAGGATCTTGTTTAGGATCCTTGCTTAGATCGAATAAGGTTTGAAGAACTAACATAGGTATTTGGTTTTCAAGCAATAATAAGTCACGCACAACCCTTGTTCTCCTTAAACTGGAATAGAAAATGGGCAGGAGACATCTGTCAATGGATGGTCGAATCGAATCGAATCGAATCGAAGAGTTGTTGACTAACTACAGGAATCGCACGCCAATGAGGTATTCATATTGGGAAATTCGGAAGATGACCAGAAAAATTTGAAAGAAAAATTAGGCCAAGGAGGGTTTGGCTCTGTAGAAAAAGGAGTGCTTCCCAATGGCCATCCGGTTGCTGTACAGATGTTGAGCAAGACTAAAGGGAATGGGCAAGACGACTTCATCAATGAAGTTGCCACTATTGGAAGGATTCATCACATTAATGTTGTGCAACTAATTGGATTCTGCGCAGCAGGATCGTAGAGGGCTCTTTTATAGATGAATTCATGTCTAATGGATCTCTGGATAAGTATATATATATATATTTGCTCAAGATTCTAAAAGCAACACTCTGAGCTGGGACAAGTTGTATGAGATTGCCATAGGTATTGCTCGTGGAATTGAATATCTACATCATGGTTGTGATAAATCCGAATTTTACATTTTGATATCAATCAAGCCCCACAATATATATTCTTCTTGATGAGAAATTTTCTCCAAAAGTTTCAGATTTTGGGCTGCTTGCAAAAACCTCAACCCAACCGATGATAGTATTGTATCTGTAACTGCTGTACGAGGAACAATAGGGAATCCGCCCATGGTTTTTCTTTTTCTTAAGATATATACAATAAATTAAAGAGAAACGAATAAAGAAAGAACATCAACCATCATGGTCAAAAGTCTCCATTGAATTTGAGTCCATAAATAGATCTTTTTGATTTTAGAATCAGGTTGACTGGTCTTATATATTTATCCTTTCAGAGTCTTTGTGTGGATTGTGGGTCGATTTGCATCCTATCATAACACGGGTACATTGCAGGAGTTTCAGAACACATCAATTGGAATTTGGGATCTCACCTAACCTAAGAGATTTTGCTGAGCATATATTAGGGAATCATGGGATCAAGAATTAACAACCCAATAGAACATTTGCCAAAAAAAATACCGAAAGAGAATATTGCTTGGTTCATGAATATTTATGTTGTTCAATGGCTGAGCGATTAGAGCTTCCACTATTTTGATGAAGAAATTAAACCCTAACCACATCCGAATGAGATAACTACCTATATATAAATATAGGGTTTTTGTGATGTTACATTAAAGAGACCACGTACGTTTCATTCCCTTTCGCATATAATATATAATATATGATCAATTGCCTGCCCTCAATAATAATAATATGAGTTTCTGCATTCTCATAAAAAAAAAAAAAAAAAAAAAAAGGGAAGATAGAACGTTACCTTACCCTCCACAATCCCATTAGCCTACTTACTTACGCACACTGAGAGACACGGATGCATACATGGGCATAACAGTAGAGAGGGAGAGAGAGAGAGAGAGAGCGCGTGTGTGGCAATGGGGAAATAAATTGGCTTTATTTGTTGTTGTGTTTAATGCTACTTTGAAGTTCCATTGATAAGAATGTATGTTGTTGTGATGTCATCCGTTTTCTTCTTGATTCCCTTCATTGAAACTTGAAAGGAATTTGAGCCTTAAATAAATTAATCCCCTCCCAAAACCAAAAAAAGAAAAGAAAGAAAAAGACAAAGAAAATAGGGGAAGAAGATGCCTTTGAAATTTGAATATGCTTTGGCTGTTGTATGTATTCCGGGGTGTCCCCAACCTTCCACCACCGGTCCCACCCCTTCCTCGTGCAGCTGTCTAATTCGTGTGGACAAAGACAAAGGCAAAAATAAAGATAAAAGATAAAGATGGGGGGCGACCGAGTCTGAAATCTGAATGGGTCGTTAATTTGTGTGATTTACTTACCCTATTGATTAATAAATGTATGTAAAACTTGTATGGAATGAATGGCTGGCTGTGATACTACCAGTCATCGAGGTGACATCACTGTCAATTGGTTATTTTTTGACCCTTCTCATTTTCAAAATCTTTATTTGACTCTCTTTTGTTTATCTCATCAGAGAGTTTGGATAAACAAAACAAAACATAACATAACTGGATGATGTACGTCGTATTTTACAATTTTACTTACAATAATAAATAAACAATTGGGAGAAATAATGCCACCCCCAGTTGCGCCAGACATGCTGCCCCCTGCGCCTGACATAGAAACATGCAAAATCACCGTTATAACCCTAAAACTCCAAAAATAATGATGAATGATATAATCATTTCACGTGCCTCTGTATCAGGTCAAGGACAGCATGTCTGGCACGAGTGGGTTATAGAAAAACCATACCAATTTATTTTCCTTCTTCCTTTTTGAATTCTTTCTTTTATTACAACAGTACCTTTTTATTATGTGGGTAACAAAACAATGCCCACTGAAGACTCACTGTAGAGGGACATAGAATTCCAGTAAAAAATCCCTCTGCGCCTCCCACCCTTCCCAGTCCACACACACACACACACACACACACTGACACATATACATTTAAAAAAAACAAAAAAGTTCCAATGCTCTGTAGACAACCACAAAAAATCCTTTTCAAGAAGAAGGCTTTATTTGACCTTTTACCCAATCACGATGATGCACCCCCAAACCAACCCGAGTCTCTCTGCCTCCTAGTCTCCAGTGCCCAGTCCTCACCGCCAGTCAAACTGTCAAACTCGAAATCAAGACAGGCCGCCCACCCACAGACAGGTCGCAGCCCCAATTTTTTTTTTAATTTATAATCATTCTTTTTCATTCATGGCAATGAAGGTAGCTTTAACTAAATAGTAACAATAGATCATGAATTTTTTTTGGTAACAATAGATAGATCATGAATTGGAGGAATATTAAAAAAATCAACTCAAGTCTCAAAACACTAATACTAAACTATATATATATATATAGGATATTTAGTTTTTTTTGGGTAGAAATATATAGGATATTTAGTTGGGGGTTATAATATAGGTCCCATTACTAATACACACTTCCCTATATAATAATAATATTAGAAGTGGCATTTAATTAATTAATTAATTTTCAGTAACCCCTTTTTTTCCACTTCCCTCTGCAGTCTGCACCACCCTCTAAGGCTCGACTACTCTCCCGACCACGAGGCCCACGCACGTTCTTTGTCTCTGCTCCTCTAAATCTCAGATTCATTTCCAGTCAACCATAAAGATTCCCGACCCCATTCCCAAAAGGTGGAAAAGAACCACCGACGACTACTCCTTCAGTTTTTTCCATCAAAGTTTCAATTTTGAACTCTCACGGAACCAACCAACCAGGTTTTCCTAACTTCTTCTTCCTATGGTTCTTCTTTGGTGTTCTAATTTATTTTAATTTATCGTCTGGGTTCTTTGTTTTACTTTTTTGGGTCTCCTCTCCATCTGGACCATCGCATAATTAATTAAGGAGATTGAGGAAGAAGAAGATTGATTTAACATATCAAATGAGCTGAAGCAATGGGCATCCAATTAAAATTCCATAGCCTTTTTAACCCAGTGAGATAGAGATGAGAGAGAGAGATAGAGATAGAGATAGAGATAGGGATTAGTCTGTTAATTTCCTCCTGGATCTCTCCTCCTTCTCCTCCAGGAACCCCCACCCCCACCCCCACCCCCACCCCCACCCCAAACTTGTGTTAATTAATTTGTTCATTCACCACAAGCCAAGTCTACAGAGTCGTCGTCCTCGTCTTTCCTTCATTTTCTACCTAGCGGTACCTACCTCTACCTCTGTACTTACTTAATTAAGTGCCTCGTTTTTGCTTGGTGATCATCTGAGTACTAAAATTGTTTTTCTAACGGAACGTAACGTAACCGTACGTAAGATAGACATGGGGATCAAGTTTTGGAGTCTTCAGATGATCCCCTGGTGCTTTCACCTGCGAGTCCTGGGGAGTAACCTCTCCTGTATGCAGCAGCAGCAGCTCCAACCAGATCATCAGGAATCCATGGAGTCGTTGTCGTTGTCGGAGTCATCGTCGTCTTCGTCGTCGTCGTCGTCGTCGTCGTCGTCCATAATAAAGCTAATAAAATTGGAGGGGGTTGTGAAGATCTACCACCGACCCATCCATGTTTCGCAACTCATGATGGAGTTCCCCAAGCACCTTGTCTGTCATTCGGGATCCTTCTACATTGGGCAGAAGATCCAGGCTCTGTCCGAGGACGACCAGCTCCAGCCAGGCCATAACTACTTCCTCCTCCCCAAACATTTCTTCCATTCCGTCTTATCATTCGTCACCATTGCCTCCTCATTTGCCTCATCATCCTCCTCCTCATCTGCCTCATCATCATCATCATCATCATCATCATCATCAAAGCAGCAAGTCCTCTTAAAGAAGGCGGCCAGTTGCGGCCAAGCCTTCGATATACAGAGGACTCCATCGGGGTGTCTTCAAATACGGGTTTCCGACGAGTTCATATCAAAACTAATATTGGAGGAGGGGAATGATGAGATGTGTAGGAATGGAAATCCAAGCAAAGCGAAAGGAGGTGGGGTTTGCACCACGTCACAATTGCAGAAGGATTATACGCAGCTAGTTGGGTCTCGATTGCAATGGAAACCCAAGCTTGAGACCATAACAGAGTCGGAAAGGAGGAGGAGGACCACCAAACTTTCTTCTACCTTTGAGATGAAGAGGAGGAAGAAACAACCACCCCCACCCCAAATGAGTCGGAGGATACAATTACAAGAAGAAGAAGACGACCATCATCATCATCTTGCTGCTACTACTACTACTACTCACGACAAATACTCCAAAGAACATGTTCATGTTCAGACTTGATTCTCAGAGGTCAGAAAAAAGGATTGTGAAAATTTCCCCTTCAACCCCTCGGTTTCCCTTTTCTGTTTTTTTAAACAAAAAAAAAAAAAAACATGATACATAGATAGATAGATAGATGTATTTGAATGAAGGGTATGTAGTAGCTTGAAAATCCCATTGTCGATGTAATTATAATATGTCATATAATTAATTTTTACAGACACGGTAGATTAAAAGCACATTCAATCCGTATGTAGTACAGGAAGAAAGTTTAGTTTACACGGACTTCCCCCTTACACCCTCTCCCCCTTTTTTTTTTTTTTGTTTTAAAAAAGAGAGAAAAAAAAAGGGGGAAGATTTCTGAAGATTGTTTGTTTGTTTGTTGTCATACCACACGGAAAGTGAATTCCGGAATCACGCACAGATGTGAAAGAAAGAAGGGAATGAATTCGCACACGTACCGGAGATTCTGACCTTACTTACAGGAGGAGGCTGAACTCTCAAGGAAGGAGGGAGGGAGGGGTGTTCCTGCTACAAGCCTAACAGTCAAGGAAATGGAATAATTCACTTTTCCTTTGGATTCATAAACACCCTCCTAAGTTATAGTATTTTCTAAAATACCTTTTTAAGATTCTATTTCCTTGGCTGCCAGCCTTGTTGTAGCAGCAAAATTTTTTCCCCGGGGCGGCGGCGGCTATGAATATGGATATCGACTCTGATCCATCACTACTCCGAAATCCAGAATTCCAGATACGAGATAGCATTGACTCTATGTATGTATGTCTGTGACGTACTCTGCTGCGAGAGAGAGAGAGAGAAAGAGAAAACTCTCTGTTCTCTGTTGCTGACATGTCATGTGGTGGGTCTACCATTGAGTATTAATATTATTATTGAGATGGAAGATTTATATCATGAAAAATAAAAAAGAATAGATTAGAGAGTGGAAGTGTAGAATAGAAGGAGAATAGGAGAGGGATCCATAAGGATTTATGGGATTGGCATGGGCCATGAAGAGAAGATATATTATGTATGTATGTATGAAATCTCTCTCTCACAACTCAAATCTCACCACCCGCCAGTCATGAGTCCTGACTCACGTCCGACCATACAGTTAATGTATGTATATACTATATATGTATGTATGTGCCAACCTGACGTACGTATAGCGGTTGTTGTTGTCGTTGTTCCTATTTCCCAATGCTGACTGATGACAAAAAAAGGTTCAAGCAAGGTGGGCAAGGGTAGGCAAGGCAGCGCTGACGCAGCGACTGCCTTCTTCCTTTTTGTTTGGTTATCGTCTCTATCTGTCAGCACTCAGCCGTCTTTTGATAATTTTTTAGTGGGGTAATTAGTAATTAAGCAGCATACCACTGTCAGTGGTCAGACCATTGGGTACGCCCTTTTGTGTTTTTTTTTTACCACTGACCACACCACACCCTAGTAAATAGTAACTAAGAAAGAAGGATATATATATATATATATATATTTTTGGGTAAAAGAAAGACTTATTTAATGAAATTAAATAAAAAAGAATGCAGAAGCACAGTCCTCAGTGCCGATGTGTACGTACTACTTGCTTATATCATAAAAGAAATATCTTTCTTTTAAAAAAAAAAAGGGCAAAAGAGACAAATTAGTTGTCAACGGTCAACACTTTCTTAGATCCGTGATTTCAGACAACGACAGCTGCAATGGTACCTGGGTCAATTCTGAAATTTCCAATTTCTCAATTGGTCTTCTTTGTCCTACAACTGCCACTCCTTTTAGTCACTGTGCATGACGCTCACGATAACAAAACGATTTTGGGAAATTTACGTATATCTCCCCTAAGGTAAGGACTAATTACAAATCTACCCATAGTTTTGGATATTTATGCGAACCATCCTGGTTTTCAAAATAATTGATAAATACACCCATAAAATGGACCGCGGTCTTCCTTTCACTCACCAATGTAAGACTATCTTCCAGACATATTGCTATGTTCTTTGTACTGGAAAATAAAAATATGGATAATTTACATATACCACCCTTGAGGTTTGATAAAAGGATATTTTCACCTCCCAGTTTTGGAAAATTTTGCGTACCCCCTGAGGTTTGTAAACGATAATAAATAAGCCCATTCTGTTAGTTCATGATTAATACCGTTAAAAATTAGACTTGAACTGACGGAATTGACCTTCAAAGAAGAACCCCTCCACCTCCCCCCCCCCCCAACAAAAAAAAAAAAACCAAAACCTGCAACTCATCTTCCCCAAGATCGATTGGGGAAGATGAGTTGCAACCATCCCAGCGCCCCATTGATTTGTCAATTACCCTTAATTTAATTCCTACTTGGGTTTCATGGTGGGGAAGTACCAATAACGAAGAAGAAAGCGCACTCTCAGCAAGATTGTTGAAGAATGCAACAACTGTAACTTGTGAAAAGGTTTTGCTGTAAAATAAAATCATATAATCCATAAAAAATAATAAAAAAAAAAAAGATGTGAAAAACCAATTGCCGAAATCTGGAATCTTAGGAAATAATGGAATCCATAAGGCCTAATCTTAGATACTTATATTGAAGAATGCCAAATTCAATCATGGAAAGCGAGAATTGCAGTACAGAGATCCAGAGTTTAGGTTGAAATTTTGAACGTTTCGGTGAATGGAATGTAGTTACCTTATCCTCAAAAGGTAAAGGATCTCCTCTACTGAAGGGATTCTACTAAAAAACTGTATCTTCCTGGAGGAATCGTCATCGAAGTGAACAACATTGTTTGTCTTCTTGGAGATTGTTCGCAGCGAAGCCGCATCAATGCCGCCGATTGAATCCCTAAGGAAAAGTTTCATGTACAAGGCTGCAAGCACCGCCACTGTCGCTGAAACCTGGAAGACATTTTGAAATTTCAGTGAGTAATGCCCCCAAAAGATCTTCTGTCACGGGAGTAATAATGGAGATTCAAGCAGAGAAGCGATCGAGGAGCAAAAATATAGATGGTTCTTCTCCAAATAATCCAAACAAAAAAAACAAAAAAACAGAGAAGAAAAAGAGAGCCCTGAAATGTCAAAGCAGTGGGGAGGAAGCGAGCAGTTAGAGTTCCGTAGATGAATGCTATAGACAAGATACCCGACAGAATCCCTAAACGGTTGAAAAGTGTTTTGAAACCCAATGACCTAGGGTTTTCCAGTTTAAAATCCACTCATTTTATTTCTCTTAATCATAATTATAGAAACAAAAGAAAAACCCTTATGGTTTTGAAACCTGCAACTCATCTTCCCTAATTCGATTGGGGAAGATAAGTTGCAGGTTTTTTTTTTTTTCCTTTGTAAGGGTAATTTTGTCCATTCATCTCTTTTTTTTTTGGTTCTTTTTAGAAGGGCAATTCCGTCAATTGAAGTCTAATTTTTAACAGTGTTAGTCATGAACTGACGGAATAGGCTTATATATTACCGTTTGCAAACCTAAGGGGGGTACGCAGAATTTTTCAAAACTGGGGGGTGAAAATATCCTTTCGTCAAACCTCAGGGGTAGCATGTGTAAATTACCCTAAAAATATTGTCCTATTTTGATCTCGTAGAAGGATTTCACAGCTTAAATTGATGGATCACTTTCGCTTCTCTATGTTCACGGTCTCATGTTTTTTTCCATCTCTCCATCTCTAGCTGGTCAACTGCTAATAAGATTTATGCTGCTAATGGTGAATCATAAAGGGAGGAAGGGGGAGTGAATAAGAAGCAAACTCTAATACAAAGTGCAATGGCAAGCTTCAATGTCTATATAGGTAAACCCACTGGATGATGGAAGCAACTAGAAGGTATCCACTGTCAGATAAAAATCTTTGGGATAAAACCTCGATCATAAATGTTACAGTGAAATCTGAACACGATATAATAATATACAAAGAAGAGATTAGGTGTACTTTCGACCATTTGTATATTGGTGGCGAATAATCAAGAACCTTTTTCGAAAACTTAACGATCTCAACTTTGATATGAGTCTTACACAACCTTCTATTATCTTTTTGGCTCTTCTTTGTGGAAAGAAGAAAGGAATGTTGAATATAGATTGCAAGAATCCAAAATCACAATATTTAAAAAATTGTTTCGACCCTAGTTCATTTACTCAATTCATAGATTGGTTCGTGTCTCTATTACTAACAGACCGTATTGATTTATGTGTGTAGAGTCCCACCAAAATAATAATTCAAAGAAAAGGAACTTGCTAGGCGACGGGATTTGCTTCCTCTTTTGGAATTTCACATTGGACTGGCTTCAGCCATCCATTAACTCCATGGAAGACTTGTTTGTCGAAGGAGAATAGTAAAGCTTGGGAGGGTGATTCGTCGATATCGTAAAGTTCTCTTTCTCTGTGTGTGTGTCTCTCTCTCTTGGCAGCAAAAGGTGGGGGGAAATCTTCTTAGCCACTCTTTTCGCATACTTATCTACAGGGCAGTAGTAGCAAGGTTCCTCTTACAGGATTCCAGCTTTGTGCTCATTCACATGTGCATGATGTTCTTGCCTCGGCCAAAGCTTTCGCGTTTCGGTCCAGTGGACCTCCCGTCCCTAAGACATCGCACCTCGCACGTACAATTTGCCCACTTGTCAAAATATTTCACCAATTTCATTAGAAATGTCTCTAATACCTCGATATCTTCATCATATTTTAATGGCGTTTTAGCGTTTAGTTCTTCATCGTGTTGAAGAAAATCTCGAGATGATTGGATTCGTAAAATGAATTTAAAATAAGATGGTGACAAGATAGTATGTGGGACTGTGGATGCTCTCCTCTCCACTGTGGATATATATGTTCACTCCACCAATCAATGGTGGTGAAGTAGTTAAAAATAGTGTATACAAGCGAGAGACTCGTCAGTGTTTTTGTGATTTACTTAATAGTGGCACTGGCCCGTGAGGGAAAAAATGCATTTATATAAAAATAAAAAAAAAAAATAAAAAAACCAGTTAGGTGAAATGGATACCCGTTTTGTAAACTGTTTAAAAAAAAATTATAGATTGGTGGGCAAATAATTTCAAAATCTAAAACCCAAATTTTGAATAATGTTGTCATTTTTTCCCTCATAAAAAACAAGAGCAGTTGTAGATCTCAGCATCGTCCATTCAGATAACTGCCATACATGGCGATCACAGAATGGCACAGTAGCATGGCCCTCATCTACTCCCCGGCTTGCAACTAAACTCCTCCTGAGCCTGAGGTACAACAAATTTCAATATGTGAAGTTTCCAGACAGAAATCCGTTGGAATAACTAAACAGATAATAATCGGAACCCATAGAAACGTCTCATTTACAACACACCTATTTCAAAGCTCAAAAATTTTAGGGACGGGAGGATTTTATCAAGAATTTAGTGAAAATTAAACCATGCACAGCTCAAAAAATCTCATGTCTTTAGTGACTTTAACTAGTCGCCGCCACCTGTCCTTATGTTTCCCGCCTGGTAGCTCTCCTGCGAGGAGCAGCAGTATCTTCTTCCTCGTTCTCTACTACCCTTTCCCCACTGCTTCCTTCGTTACCCATAGTTTCTGCAGGCCCAGTGCTTTTGGTCACATTACTGACCACCTTAGCCTGAATACCATCAACACGCTGAACAATTTTAGGATAGTTTAAATTTTCAAGGTTCCCATCAAAAGATACGTTTGGAAAAGCAATACAAACTACAAAGAAAAAACTATCAGGGAATAATGAGCAAATTTATTATCTATCAAATACTTACAGCTGGTTTCTTCCTGCCAAAGAGGAGCCTGAAGAAAACAGTCAATATAACCACCACGATGGAGACAAGGATTCCCATTGTAAGGTTTGGTTGTGTCTCTCCCTTCTCGATGAGATCCTGTAGAGGCAACAGTAACCCAAGTGATGAAACCCTTATCCAAAGTCCAAAACTCAAATAAATTCAAGACAATTAATCCCAATGACTCACAAAGATTTTAAGCTTGTATGCATCCAAGAAAGGAATGTCAGCTACTTTATAAAGGAGGTCAAAAACCTTCTTCTGCAAAACCAAGTCACATAACCGTTAGGTACACAAGCTAAAGTGAATGAATAAAGCGAACTAGAAACAGAAAGATGGAAGCATGAACATCACCTGAAAGCCTGAAAGCCCATCTGAAAGACCTGCAGCTGCTTCCTCAGCCTTCTGCTTCTCTTTCTCAACATCAAACTTTGGCTTCCATGTCTTCTCCCTATATGTCTCTGCAACCTTCTCGTCGCTGGTAATCAAGAAATTGTCAAACAAAATCCCATCTTGCATTGTCCAAATCTCAATGCCAATGGCAGCAATAGGCTCAAAATCAGGTTTGTCAAGCTCAAAGTAAGCAGGGTTCGGGATCTCTTGTGGCTTCCAAATACCCTTGTAGTTCGGGTTGTCAATGAGTGGAGCATGCCATTTTCCTTTATATGCAGGATTCCTTTTCGTTGGTCTTTTCCACTCACCACAACCAGGCGCTGCCTCACACTTTGGGTTATCAATCTTAGGTGCCTCCCACTCACCATCCTCTTCATCATCCCAATCTTCAGGTTTTGTAGCTTCCGGATCATCAATCTCCTCAGGCTCATCATCCAGCCATCCTTCTGGCTTCACAGCATCCTCATCTTCAATTTCCATAGGTGCATCCTCATCCCAGTCATCTGGCTTCACAGCATTTGGATCAGGGATCTTGGCCCTCTCATCCCAGTCCTCAGGTTTTTTATCATCAGGGTCAGGAATAGTCATGGCAGGGATGAGTGGTGGTTCAAAATCTTCAGCTGACAGGAAATTAGCCTTCTTCTTCTCCTCCCCATCAATCAGAATTCGCAATTCATTATCAGGTTTCAGAATGGCAGTGTACACATGGGTGAGTTTATCAGAGGGGACTGAAGGAGGATATTTTAGATGGTGTTCAATGTACTCCTGACTCTTGGGGTTCTTGTGCTTGAGAATAAAATGCACCTTGTTAGTGGACCCACACTTGTCGGGGCCAAACATGATAGAATAGGGAGATTCATTGTCAAATTCCTTGGGTTTCCATCCAGCATCCTGGGATCGGAGGTACTTCAAGTATGCACCTCCACATTCAAGCCCATTCTGAAGGCGATTCTCAAATTGCAGGACAACAGTGCCATCCTTGAGGTCAACAGGTTCGTCAAGCTCTTTGACTATCGCATACTTTCTTGCGTTATCACTCACAAGAATCCCATAATCATCATGACCTTCACTCTTTGCATGCTTCCATACACCTACAGCCCAACAGACGCATAAATTTGTGATTGGAAATAAGTAACAAACTTGATGCCATGCAACACAAAAAAGAGAATCCAGAACAGAGATGTAGAAGCTAATTTGTAAAATCCAGGGAAAAACAAGCAATGCTATTGCACACACATCTCACAAGAAGAATGGATGCTGACTCCAAGATGACAAAAAAAGCAAACTACTCCCCATCTCAGTGGAAAATGACTCGACTCAAAATGTGATGCTGTTAACTATGCATCTCAATTCTCAAGTTTACAAGGCATAATGGGAAGTTGAAATCTGTCTAAAAATAGAATGATAACTAAATATCTTTGATTCCAGTAGACTGAATCCACCTGAGTGAACTATTTAAGATCCAACAGGTCCACTTAACATCAGAAGAACAAGCCCTTCCCCCCCCCCCCCAACAAAAAAAAGGACATGGTACTACTAGATAATATGCATATTCTGTTCAGAAACTTTGTAAATCAGATCAAGCCAATAATGGCCATTCTGAGCCATTTCAGTATCTTAGAGCCTAGAGATCACACTGACAAGGCAGAGTCTTGGAACTTGAATGAAAGAACATACAGGCACATCCACATCCCAGAATTCCTAACTTTAGGGGACACTCAAGTGGTGATTACTTAAAAACCAAACAGGGGAAACATGTGCACAACTGCACAACCCTAGTTGATACGCAGCCTCCCAAAATTGTTTGACTAACTAAGGCAACAGGGAAAACAGAGGTCAAAGAACATTACCATAGCTTCCTCAATCACATTATTAATCAACCGTGCCTCCTCAATGCGAAACAAACAACGAAAGTGACACTGGTTAAGAATTCCCCTCCACCCCCGTCCAACAGAAAAAGGGAGAAAAAAAAAATCCTCCCCGCAAATTGTATGCCCTAAAGATTCTTTATCCAAGCTGACACATGCAATACAATACATTGCAAAAATTCTTCCAAACTAGAGAGAAACAACTCCTCTCAAGTAGGCCTCACCCCAACTAAATGAGGTAAAAAAGTATCCTGCTTCGCCATTCAACTCTATTTAAAGCCATACTTTTTGCCAACCTTATGCATGCATGTCTCATCTCTCACTCTCATTATAGGCCTGTCCATTGCTCTTTTAGCCTCTTCAATCTAAATCATCACACTCCTTACCAGAGCATTCCAAGGTCTTCGTTGTACATGTCATACCACCTTTAAACGATTTTCTCTCAACTTATCATGTATAGGAACCATTCCTAAATTGCCAGTAATGTGTTCACTCGTTATTTCTATCTTTTCTAGCAGTGCCATCCAACTAGAAATATCCAAAAACATAAAATTCTCTGGAACAAAAAGCACTAGACAAGTCGGGAAAAAAAAAAAAAAAACACAAATTTACTGAAAATGCATTAATATGCCTTTCCACATTTCACATGTTTAAACCATGGCAAAAAAAACTAAATAGAACACAAAGATACAAGTCACTGAAAACCCTTGGACCTGATAGAATGCAAACAGACACAGTACCGTGAATTTTTAGCTATGCTCAAGTTTGTTCCTAGGCATACAACATAAAATACAAATGAACCAATGTCTCGGACGAGAGCACAAATGCACCAACCTCCCCACATAACACACAGTTATTATCCCTCATCCTTTTCTACTCTTATCCACATTAAAATCTCTTACCAGTTGCTGTAACAAGCATCATTAATGCATAACTTTTCAAGAAATGCATTTAACAAGGAAACTTAAGCTACTTGCAATTTATTCCAAAATAAGAAAAATGGATTGCACAAATAATAAAGGATTCGATGGATCCAAAATAACACCTGTGTAATCATCTTTCTCAGAAACGATCCACCGGCCCTCGTACGTTTCGTCGAACGACTCATAGAACAGCTAAACCACACATCGAAAAGTTGACAATCATAAGTTAAATTGAGATGCAGGAATTTTAGTTTTTAATTTTTTGCCAACTCTCTTATTTGGGGGATGGGGCATAATTGGTGGAAAACACGGAAATCAGTTATCTACACCATTGCTTACCACGTCCGAAGCGCGAAGCAGAGAAGCAACGGAAGCGATCAAAAGCAAAATAAATTGCAGAGAAAGCCTTTTGCCTTCCATCAGAACGATCTCATAACCCTATAAACACAAACAGTCGAAGATTAAAAAAGACCGAAATCTTAAACCAATACTAATTCGAGATCCGGTCTAAGCAATAATAGAGTCTATATCATTAACCCTAATCTCGCGATCTATGATCTGTGATCTGAGAATCAAAACAGATTGACCGAGCCCGACTAGATCTTGAAAAGAAAACAAGAGAAAAGTTGTGTAGAGAAAGCATGGATAAATCCCTCGGCTCGCAATCTCCTGCGATGCGAGCAAGAAAAGCAGATGAATGGCTTACCGAGTAACCGACGTCAAGCTCCAAGGTTTACGAGACTTGCTTTGCTTTTAGGTATCTCTCACAATCGGCACGATCTATACTTCTAGATTTTAAGGGAGACGACGAAGAAACAGAGAGGAGCACCGTTGGAACACACGGACGGCATCGAGTTGTTTCAACCAATAATATCACATGCCACGTGACGTTAACCAATCGCTGATAGCCACGTAATTTTTTGCAAAGTCTATGCCCCCCTCTCTACCAAATGGAATCGAGAGAGAGAGAGAGTGTGTAGAGAAATACGGTCGCTCGACCACACGGAATGAGACACGTGCTGTACGGACCATGCAATTGGCCCTCCTCATTTTCATGATCTTGATTCAGATTCGGAATGTTTAATCTTAGCCCGGTTTGATTTAAACAGTGATAGGCCACCGACGAAGGAATGTTATCAAGCATTGATAACAATGGTACCAAATAAATTTTTTTTTTGGGAGGGGGGGGGGGGGTTTGAGGGGTGGGAAGGGGTAAAACTGTAAAAGAAAAACACTCTTGAAAAACTACTCACTACCCGGTACCCATCAAGACCATCATTAAAATTAGGGATGTAAATGGATCGGATTCGGGTCGGATAGTGCTATATCCGCATCCGTATCCGACTAGCTTTCGGATGGATTCGGATAGTGCTAAACAGATACGGATCGGATATTTTATCCGTTTACATGTAAATATAGCTTTTCGGATAACTATAGCTTATCCGTATCCGTATCTGTTTAGCTTTCGGACGGATTCGAATAGTGCTAAACGGTTACGGACACAGATACGAAAACGAATTTTGGCTATTCATTTACATCCCTAATTAAAATATCAGCTCCGAGAAGGGATAGGGCCATAGGTGTGGGAATTGGACTAAAATCAGGCTCAACTTTGAATAAAAATGAGCCCGGCTTGTGCTCAATCTGGTTCATTTCTCCAACTTACGTCCAGGTCCAGCCCGCCTACAACCCAATCTCAGAAGCAGGATTCTATCTATACTTTGGCGCTCCAAACTCTTGACTCCTTATCCCTGGTCCCCTAATACGTTCACAATTCTCAAGGATTTGTAGAAATTTTAATTTGCAGCTTAAATGGTGTTTTGTTAAATATCTGGAAAAAATTATAATGTGTTTGCTATACTCTACATTCTCATAATAGATTTCAAATCTAGAATACATTTTGAATCGATAAATTTAGAAGAATTGGATTTCTGAATAAGTTCTGAGCCCAAAATTTATTCCAATAATATAGATCAAACACAGCCTTATGTTGTGTTTGGTATGCATCTCGGAATAGATTTTGATTTCAGAAATGCATTATGAAGCAATACTATAGAGGAATGCGATTTCAGAATGCGTTCTAGACCTTAAGTTTATTTAGTTGATCACCATTGTATGCATTTCTCTTTATAAATCCTAGACATGGGGATTGAAGAGGGGAGTATGTGATTAAATTTGAGTAAAGTGAGTGAAGAAAATTGAGATTAAATCAAAATAATATAAAATAATTCTCTAATTATTAGCAATGATTATCTAACCAACTCAATATCTTGCTAAATATAGTATTTGAATTAGACCGAGTTTCCCTACTTGAATCACACCTCTAAAGATAACAATGGATAAGGGGGCTGATACGTCATAGGATCGGCACCCAATAGGATACTGACACATGGAACCCCATGTGAGCGTGGACGGGGCATTCCCACGGTTAGCTGGTCCCACTGGGGACAAGGTAAGGTGGGCCGACCTGGGGCAGGTAGCGATCCGATCCTGAGAGGGGCCAACCTCGCCCCGACGCCGAATTCAGATAGGGCGATGGAATCACAACCCGAAAATAGCGCAGGAAGGCCGTAATGGTCCTATATCAGCGCACCAATCTAGCCTGATGTGGCGTGATGGGCTGGAAAGCTAATCCCTAGCCCTGAAAAGGCTCTAAACCACCTAAACTCGCACCAAGAAGATTCCCTTTCCTTTTAAGTCATGTCGCCGCTTGCAGGACTCTCTCAATCATCTATAAATAATTGGGTAACCTCCTTCTATGATGATTTGATTTCAATTACTATCATCTGTTGCTAGAGCATTCTAACTTAGGCATTGGAGTGGTCAAACCGGCTCAGCCCGGTCTTCTATTATTGTCTTCTTTCTTGCAGGAGCAATAGGCTCCCCTCAGTTCTTGACGCAACAAGGGCTGAAATAATTGACCTTTGATTTCCTTCACTGTGGGTGAAAGAAAAATTTCTATATTCGAATTGGGAGAATGTTCTCTGTGCTGCAGCGCAGGCTACGTCCAAGCACATGGGCCTGTCACTTAGGGGGGCAAGGTGGTCATTGCGCACACTCCCATGTGCCTGGGCGCAGCCTGCGCTGGGGCACAGAGAACAGCGCCCCATTTGAATTTTACGGCATAATTTCTATGAGGCTCAGCTGGAGAGGTTATCCACACATTATAGTTTTTGCCACTTGATGGTTTACAGAGGGCTGAAATTTTATGCATGTCCACAGTCTTCTGCTAAAATGTCAAATCGAAATTGGCTAAATGGCACAACAAAAAAAATTTAAATCAAGGACATAGGATTTTGATTTGAATAGGCCCAACCCAACTACACAGGCCCACTCTTTAGTCGTCCTACACATATCCATATTCCATTCCCATTCCTTTGGGTTCTATAAAAGGAATGATGTAATGTATGGGAAAGAGTTCTCCACGCCACCAGATTAGTTTGCGTTTTCTTATATAAATTTTTGGGCAAGAGATCTCTACTTAGTCACATGATCTCTACACAAGCGTCTGGGCCAACGAATGAGCACGCCTGAGTATCTACCCAGAGGCAGAGGCGTCATCTCATGGTGTCAGGGCGAAGGAAACACCACCAAGTAGAGATATTTTTTCCTAAAATTTTTTATGAAAAAAAAAGCATTATTAAGAAGAAGGAGAGGAATCATCTACACCTATAGTGGTTTAAGAATGTATAATGTATAATAGACTAATACAATAGCAGCCAAAATCATAGAATTAGTCATGATTTTAAAATGGGAAAAAAGAACTCTGTCCGGTAGTGTGGCCTACGCCAGGACTCCCATGGGTTTATCTCTCTCTTTTCCTATCTCTTTTCCATATGAAAAGACATCCCTGCCCCTTTGTTTTGAGGAGGAGAGAGATAGACACATGGGAATGTTGACGTAGGCGACACTCGCGGACAGAAAACTACCTCCCTTTTAAAATATACAAACCCAAACATATACAAAGTTTGAGAGACATTCAAAAAAAAAAGAAGAACCCACAGTCAATGGCCAAGCTTTATGGTTAGTAGTTATCATATTCAGGAATTTATTTATTTTTTGTTTTTTTAAAGTTTGCTAATAGAAGATCGATGATGCATCACACAGGATCTTTTGGGTATGGAATGGAATGCCCGCAACAGATTGGATTGTACTGGTCAGTGCTCACGAGTGTCACATAATATGTGATCGAGCTTAGGTTTTTTCTTAATTCCTTGGGATATGATTTGGTGTGATATGTGATGGACTGTGAGATGTCAAAGTTTTTGTAGAGACCAATCAGCTCCGGCCTCCGGGGATGAAATGCTCATCCTACGTGCATGCATTTGTTTGCGAGGGACCATAGTTCCACAGTTGCATTTTGAAGCAAGGTGTGTGGGTGGGGGATCGATCCACGTACTGTGAAACTGCAATTAAATTCATATGTTTTCAGAGGTTGGAAAATTTTAGCAGTATGGATTGCTAGGCCGTACATTAATGGTCGTTTTTTTTTGGTAGAAACATTAATGATCGTTTATAATGAGAAGTTGAAAGAGAGGATCGAAGAAGGCCATTGATTAGTGATTTGGTCTTGCATATACCTACATACTATTATTCTTTCTTATTCATGAACAAACAAACTTCTTCATTAAGTATTCAATGAGGATCTAGATCTAAATTAATACACACCTTTGAAGTTTTATACATCCGCCCATTCCATTTTTTCTTTTTCGTTTTTTTTTTTAAATTTTTTTGGAGGGGTTAGGAGAGGAAGAGAAGAGAAGAGCATGCACCGAGGTTTGGAATCTCCTCACTCAAATTAAAAAGCAGGGGGCAAATGTGTCCAATTACGACCCTCGATTCTGGGTGATCTCTCAATTAAGAACGATCCGATACATCAATCTAATCCCGAGAGAACGAACCATGTTCTCTGATATCACAATCTTGCCATCAGATTTGGCCCGGCCTGTAGAAGTGCTTTTTTTTTATTATCTGGAATTATATTAGACAAGAATCTACACTTTCAAGATCCGTTACAATATAGGACCCTGATCTTCTACGGTGCCACGGGCAGAGGGGCCTGAGCGGCGCACATACAAGTCGCCCTGCAATGACCGCCTTGCCCCTGCCCGAGCACCTTGCCCGAGCAAGGGTAAGGCGGTCATTGCAGGGCGCCCTGTTTGTGCGCCGCTCAGGTCGCTCTGGGCAGGGCGCCGTAGACGATCTGAATACCACAATATAAGGCTTTGGAAGTTTTATATATTAGCGATTCTATGGCAAGAGAATTACAATAACAAAAAATTTGAAATTACATACAGGTTGGGGAACCCACCCATGACCCACACACTAACCCTAGCTAGCTACTCACAATTTTAGTAACCAGTTAAAACTTGGAAAGCCAGATCATCGTGCATCGAGCTGTAGACGCTGTCACGCTAGCTGGGGGGGAGGGGGAGGTGGATCCCACGTGGACCCTATCTCGGACAGTGTGTTCGAGCAGGGGGTAGGATAATCATTTCTGCTTCATCTGTTAGATGTACGTGACGTCAAGTAGAGATAGTGTAATTGAGGGGATAAAATTCCGCTAGCTGTTGGCTGCAGCTGTGACGTCCACGTGCGTCCATCTTGAATTCTTCATGAGAGAGAGAGAGAGAGAGAGAGAGAGAGAGTCAATTGTTAATCTTACATTACATTACTGGGTTTGGCCATCAAAGTTGTGACACTCTATAGTTAAGTAGAAAGAGAAGAGCATGCATCTCTTGATATGGCCGGATCTTCATATAAATATATTTGTCAAACGCTTCTCTCGAGCATCTCTTGATACCTCTTGAAGGAATCCAGCTTCTGCATTTTAATCTGTCTGTGGAATTTCCTAATAAACAAGTCGGCAACATGATCAATCTCGTCTTCCAGCTTGAAATTCTCTCCTTCTAATTCCTTGGAGTTCCTCACCAGATCGATGACCGATGACCCCGGGTCAGCCAGATCCAACTCATCCGGTTCCTCCGAGTCGAACAACGAGTGTGTCAAATCTGGGTACTCATCCTCCTCTTGGTTCTCCTCGTTCTCCTCCTCCACCTTGGTCATGATCAACTCGGTGAAAATCGGGTTGGAATGCAACTGGTTGGCCATAGAATTGAAGAGCACAATGGCATTATTATTATTGCTACAGCTGCTTTGATCGTCGGCGTCTTCCCTGCTGATCTTGATCTTGTAGGAGTCATCCTGTTGGCCGGGGACCAAAGCGTGAAGCTTGTGAGCGATGGATGACAACAACACTTTCTTATTCTTCAACATCGACAAGATGATGAGGCGAGTCTTGATGGCGCTCGTCTTGTTCTTCAAAGCCAACGATTTGGCCTTAACCACTGAGCTCAATACAGAGATTATCTGCTTCAAGAACACAGAAGCTCTGTTCTTCATCTTTTCTGCTGCTGCTGCTGCTGCTGATGATGATGATCGATCTGATCAGAAGAATTAATTCCGATATATATGATGTTATATGGAAAAGTACGTAATTGGTACCCAAATTAACCAATTAGGAAAGATGGATAGAAAATCCAACAAGAGCACGCACTAGAAACTTGAAACCCAATAATTCATTCAGAAACTGGAAGGAATATATATATAAGAACGTAATAACTTCACTCGCTCACTCACTCTGAGATCGAGTTGAAACGTCGATTAAATAAAGAACCTTACAAGCAGTGTTTGGCATGAAGGATTCCAAGAGGGCCGATGGGTTTATATAGAGCAAACTTGTGAGCTGCTGCTTGCTTTTCTTCTTTTTCCCTTAATAGTTTTTAGGGATTATTTGCTTTCTTCTCGAAATGGGATTCTACAATCTACAGAGTCTACACAGAGAGACAGAGAGAGAGAGAGAGAGAAAAAGAAAGAAAGAAAAGGTGGAACAGATCTGGGTTAGGGAAAGTGAAAAAAGGAGCAATAAAGTTAAAAGCCGATAAATATGATACGTGGCAGGAAGCCGTTGGGTAAGGCAGTGGGCGGGATCTGGACTCGGCTGTGGTCCTGTGGGAAATATATATTTTTGGAGGGGGAGGGGAGTGGGCGGTGGCGGGGAACTTTTGCTTTTTCTAGAAAAAAGGTTTAGGGGTAGGGGAGATTTGTAATTTGTAATTATCTTTTATTTGATCACATTGACAAGCTAAAAATATTTCAATTATTACAAAACAAAACAAAACAAAAAAAAAAAAAAAAACCATTTATTTCAATTGTGAATTGCATTATTATTCCATTCTATGTTGAACATAAGGAAATTGTTTATATAATAAAAATATAATTTGGAAAATTAGGTAAGGATTATGTCGTTATGTTAGGGTTCATACCACCCAAGTTTACCATGTGGTAATGAATAGTCGCTTGGATTGGGTTTAGCATTACCAACTTGGATGATAATAATAATTTTATTAATATTATTGTTGTTTCATTCTATTCAAATACAAAATGCCATATGATGGCACACTAATTATGAATCCAGGTTCGTGGTTGTATATGTCAATTATACATAATTTCTTTCACTTAAGAAATACTAAAAAAATCTTTAATCATGTAATTTTTTGTTTTTGGCAGACTTTACTCATGTAACACGTGAAAGCAAAAGTAGAATGCTAATTTTCTCATATCCCCCCCCCCCCCCCAACCCACAACATTTGATTTTACTGATTAGATGAATTAAACCTTAATAAGCTTTACTTATCCACAAAATTTAGATCCCAATCTAAGATATTTGATTTGTGTAGGAAACACTTGTTTGATATATAGTGCTTTGGTAGCATGAACCCACCATGCACCCATGCTCCATGCTGTACATATGGACATAAAACAAAGGTATATTAATTAAAGGGAAAATGATGAGAAATTAAAGAAAGACTAAAGATCGAATCGAATTGTTATTTCATTCATTAGTTATAGAAGTACGTGATATAATATAACGTGTCGTCCAAAAGTGACAAGGAGTGGTTTTCCCTAACTTGTAGTCTAAATGTGGAAAATATTCGTATACTTTTAAGATTTTTTTTTAATCAAAAGCTTATGAAACACTTCTCCTAGCTATATATGTTCTTTGTTGGTTTGGGTAAAATGTTGGACACAGTTTTGGCTTTTGAAGGCCATTCAAAACCGTTTCAATTATATTTTATTTTGATATACAAAAAGACTCAAAGTATGTAACAATATCGAAAAGGAAACTATATTAATTTGTAACCAAAGCATGGTTACAAATAGTTATTAATCCTACTTTTTGTACAATTTTATATCCTAGGTAAGTTGCCTCAACCCTAGAAATTGCATAAGTTGTAAGGTTTTATTGTTTATAGTTTGAGTTATCTCTGTTTCTTTTCTTCTTCTTCTTTTTTTTTTTGGGGGGGGGGGGGGGTGGTAAAGGATTTATCTTTGTTTCCAAGTTAAATGATTTTTGATTTGTCTCAGCTTTCAAATGAAGTTCATAATATATGATTTTAGGTCTGAATTTTCGTATTGGTGTTTTTTGCCTTTCTTCTCTTTTAAATTCCATTTTTCTGAGTAGGCAAGGGGGGGGGGGGGGAAATACTAATTTTAACTCTTTATTGTGAGAAATGAAATGAATTGAAAGCACATAAAGAAGGCAAAAGGAGAAGTTGGAGATGCCAATGGTTTTGTTAAAAGATAAAAAGGGGGAAGAATAAAGGAGAAAATTAACTAAGAAAGGAGCTTAGAGAATAAAGCTGCTCTCCATGCACTCTCAAATCTCAATAAACTATTACTATTGGCACTTGGGGTACGTGGAAGGACCTTAATAATTAATTAGTTAGATGTTTTAAGCATAGGGTTGCACCTCATTATTAATTAATTAATTAATAGAACGTAGATTACTTACTTTTGGCACTTTGGGGGTGGGGTTGTGGTTTCCAGGAAATGAGAAGAAGGAAGAACGCATGCTTCTCTTTCCATCAATGACTTCCTCTTCTTCAGTGATGCGTGGGAGGGGGAGGCTCTGTAAGCTTTTTGGTTGTCACACTCACAAACACACACATACATAAAAAGCACTTCAATTTGACCTTAGTTTACAGAATTGCATAAAGGAGCCACTTTATATATATTTTTTAATTTAATCTGGAGAGCTGTAAAGCTTTTCCCCGCAAATACAATAACCCTCTATATATAAAGAATATGTTTTTAAATCTTAAAGCCCAAAAAACAGAAAAAAAACAAACTATTATATGCAAAGGTGCCGAACTTCATCCATCACATTGAAATTCTATTCTGTGACTGGAACATTTAGACGTCTTGGATACCAATCAGACGGTTTAAAAAGCAGGAATACATATTATTATACACACTTTGGAGTAGGGGTGTAAATGAATAATAGAAATTCGTTTTCGTATCCGTGTCCGTATCTGTTTAGCACTATCCAAAAGTTAAACGGATGCGAATACGGATAGGCTATAGCTATCCGAAAAGCTATATTTACATGTAAACAGATAAAATATTCGATCTATATCCGTATCCATATCTGTTTAACACTATCCGAATCCGTCCGATAGCTAATCGGATGCGGATGTGTATATAGCACTATCCGAGCCGAATCCGATCCGTTTACAACCCTAGTTTGGAGTGGACGACGTATATTGGAAATATCTCTTCTCCTCATCATCCAAGGTTCGGATCCCATGGTACATGGTTGTGTGACACACTAGACTACTAGAGGATAAAATCCCATGAAGCTAGGTACATTACCGTAGTAGCATCACGTACGTACAGGTAAAGTGTGTGTTATTTATTTATTTATACGGATTATATATATAGTACAAATTAAGGCAAACATGCAAAATCTTAATTAATTATTAAATTAAGGGTACAATACGATAAATGGCACATATATGTTGGCCACCTACGGCCATTGGGGTGTCCCTTTGGTCCTCCCTGCTCCTCGTTCAGCGCCCCAATTATATATATATATATATATAAATGAGACACAAGTTGTTACCCCAAATCAAGACATCTCTCTTGTCTTTCCTCCGGCCTATATCAAATTCAATTGCCATAATAATTAATACTAGCATTAGACCTGTGTAATCTAATGCACACATATGATTATGAAGGGATGAAAGCAATTCACTAATTAAAATGATTGGATTCATCATTTTCATCTTAGGATTAATATATATATCCTGCATGTAAAATAGAAAGGGGAATAAAATTTAGATAGTGATCCACGCATGGTTTGTAATCCAGGAATCGATTAAAATGGGTCAAAACAATCAAAAAAAGTCACACATATTGAATCGTGTCGGACGATACAACCCCGAATAGACCGATCCAGGGAGCGATCCACTAATACCTGGCTGGATTGATCATTAATTGGCATCAGTTTGGACCGATATCAAAATCGATACACAGAGAGAGAGAGAGAGAGAGAGAGGTAGATCAATGTTATAGTGTATTATATATAGGTTTGTAATTATAACCCATGTCCCATGCATAATAATCTTCTCTATTGTATAAGATGGATGCAAAAATGATAACTAACTAATTAAAGGATATAATAAAAACACAGTTTCCTGCACTTCAAAAAAACAAAAAAAAAGATGGTGTGTTTGCTTGTGGCCTTATTATAACCTTAATTCTTTTTGAACCTCCTAAAGACCACCACTCATCACTTTCATCATCTAGCGGCGGCCATAATGGCATGTGAATAAAGAGGTGGTTTCACTGATTCAAAATCTCCAAAACAAGGCAAACACAAAACTTTGTAAGGAAATGCAACCCATGCCTTTTAATAATTAGGTTATAATGTCCCATTATTGTACCTTTTGTTGCTCTATGGATCTTTTTAGATTTTGTTGACTATCAACAACACTGGCAACAAAGAAAAGTTGTTTAAAAACATAAATAGAAGAAGAAGATTTTTATGAACTCTAGGATGGTGAGGCCTCCCATTTATTTGTGGTGGAAGAAAACTTAGTCCTAGATGATATATCAATTTAACTACTAAAACAAAGGTTTCAAGAATTACTTATCAGGTAAAAAATAACCCATCCTGCAAATAAGGTATCAAGTCATCTAGAGATGAATGAATCAAACAGACTTATCTATGAAATAGAATTAACCTAAACAACGGTGTACAATGTGTCGCTATAAATAAAAATAAAGTAAAAGAACAATCAATTTGATGCCATGAGTGACCAAGTGAGGTTTACACTTCAAAATGTTAACAATTTGCAATGTCAAATAAAAATTGTTAGATTAATTTAATAGATTTCCGAATATTACATAGTTAAAATATGATCCAATCTTACTTATGCAAATATTAAAATTTCTTTGTTTTTAGCCTTGTAAAAGAATTAAAATTAATCAATAAAAACTATTAAATAGTATAACTCCTTTTTGGACAAAGTTTTCCTTCACCCATAAAAGACGGTTCACCCATCATCCTAGGTTCACGAACACCAGGCCAATAGGATTTTAGTATTTTTTTTTCCCAAAAGACCCTCGTGATGCCCTCTCCTATCTTTGCTGTGAATGGGATCGATCCCTTTTACCGATGGAGGAAAACTCAACCCTTCCCCCTTTTTTTTTTTCGATTTAAAACTAAAAAAAGATTAAGAATGGGATGTTTTATGAGTAACACCATCATATAATTATAGATATAGACACACATGCTTTTTATTTTTTGGGTAAAAGATACATATGCTTTGAGAGGGAGAGGGAAAGTTGAAGAGCTGAGACTATCATGTGATCATATCTAGCAAAATGTTAAAATTTAGGAACAATTGACAGTTGCAAAAAAATGTCGAATCATAAATTTGAAAAAGTGATCGAAGCCTTAGTGAAAAAGTAGAAATGGCAAAAAACCTAAAATAGAGTGATTTTGGAATAAAAATTTTAGGTTTTTAAAAATTAAAATTAACTATACGAAAAGACAACCAAGAAATGTGCCTAAGGCTATGTTTGGATGCCAAGAAAAGAAAAGAAAAAATTAAAAAAAAAAAAATTGAAATTGAGAAGAGAGAGAGAGAGACACACACAAACAAATCAATCAATGTTTTATCATGCTTTTTTTAATTATTTTTTATTTTTTTCTTTTCTTAACTTTCAAATATAGCAAGGTTTTGTAGTTGGCATATTTATCAAAAGAAAAATTAGACGATTATAATATTGTTCGATTTGCATGATGAAAGCACAGGTGTTAATGTTGTAAAATAAATTTTGTCAAGATATGTACCTAATACACAAAGACCTTATAATAATTTTAATTTTGCATGTGGGTCTCTTCTTTCTTTTTCTACACCTTCTTCTATAAGTTAGGTCTCAATTTTTTGTGTAATATTTTGTAGGAAAAAAATTAGGCACACCACCAAGTATACCAAAAATTAGCGACTATTGTGTCTGTCTCCTTCTTCTTTCTTTTGAAATGGTTATCTTGCCTTTTTTTATATGATGTCTCATCCTACGCCCTTGTAAGTGTCGCTCGCTAATTTACCATACGTGGGCGGTGTTCCTATTACTGTCCTCTTTGTTCGGGTTTGTTCAGACGTTAATCAATCATAAGGTCGGGACGCTCATAAATAATAAATTATGATTAAAATTCAATAGCAGAATTCGTTAGAATTTGATGCAAGAGAACCTAGTACACCTGTATTCTGACCCTACCAGTCCCAACTCCCAAGGCCTTGAATCCCGATTCCCAATCCGTTGACAGTCCTACACTCCTACCCTCCTACCCTCCTACCCTCCAGGGGGTGGGAGCACAGCAACCCCCCCTTTTGGCTTGGCCGCTTTGGGGTGCCTTGCCTTAGCCACTTTTCTCACCAGAACCGAAACGTTGCATGAGGTGCTCTGCTCTGGTAGCTGATATATTTTTTAAATTAACAGTGTACTCTATTAGCGTCTAGCAAAGAAAAAAACGTACAAACCAAACAACCCTACTTTCCTTTGAATTTTTATCCTCTCATATTACACCACGGTGTTGTATTACATCGTGTGACGGTTGCAGAGGTCATGTGCATTATGTGGAGCCTATTGTGCCACATGGCCTCTGTAGCATCGCACGATGCAATACAACACCGTGCTGTAACAAGAGAGGATAACGATTTGCCTTCCTTTTCCTTAAAATAGAGGTGGAAAAAGGAAAAAAATTCATATTTCCCAGATGTGGCCGTTGGGTGAACAGTCACCAATTAAAGGGTAGCCAACCGGACAACCCTGTAACTGTAATCATTATCTTCTGCTGCTATAGCTCGGCATTGTATTGCATCGTGCGGTGCTGCAGAGGCCATGTGGCATAGCGAGCCCCACATGGCCTCTGCAGCACCACACGATGCAGTATAGCACCGTGCAGTTACAACATAGAATAAAAATTCGTAACTGTAGACCTCTCTCTCTTTTTTATATGGGTTCCTTTGGCTGTGGGCCTGTGGCAACTCCTATTTTCTTTTGGGAGAGGGTCAAACATGTCATTGGCTTGCGGTTGCGTCCAATGGAGAAGGTGGGATGGAGAGGACAAGGGAATTATTTTCATAGGGAAAAGAGAGAGAGAAAGACTCCGACTATGCAACCTTTTTTTTTTTCTTTTTTTTTTTTTCAAGTTTCAGACTAAATAGAATTTTTCAAGTGACATAATAATGCTCTTAAAATGTAAGGATTACAAAAAGATGCATACGTAAATTCATGGACATTTGAAAAAAATAAAAATAAAATAAAGAATACAAGCATCCATGCCAAGAGTATTTGATTGAATTAGATCTTGAAATTTGATATGTGGCTAATCCAACATAGAACTACCTATCCAAGGGTCATAATTGCTAAATCATCCAGCCACGAGGTTAAAATTGGTAGGTCACCCTGATAAGCTTATCAAAGTTGGCACCGTCTAAAGCAAACTTTTACCGCATTTAAAATTATATCATCAACGGCCATTTTGTTTCAATTTTTTTTGTCATCATAAAATCAAATTTTCAAGTGAGGTTGGCCCATGTTTTGGAAAGGCCAATGTCCATCATCCCCAGCCCAACTTAAAAATTTTTTTTTTTTTAATTGTTTGGGTTGAAGTACTATTCAAATTTCAAAGACCAAAAGGATTTGTGTGTTAGCTGTATTGAACTGAACCCAAAAGCCATATAATAAGCTTCTATAAATCAAACAATCCTATAGTTTGTACTAAGTAATGAGAGATTTCAAAGAAACAGAAACGCGGGGGAGCGGTTGTAGGGTTGGGTTGTTGGTTCTTGGGGTCCATTTTTAAGGGGGAAAGAAAATATGATTTAAGTTCCCTTCCCTTCACTTATTCTTCCTCATCAAGCCTTTTCTTGATGATTATCCCTTGCTTACACTAACTTCTATCTAAACTCTTTATTCTTTTGCAAAAATTAATTAATTATTATTAAGATATGTTACCGCATCCATCATTTCTCTCGTTTAAAATAACCCCAACCATTGGTGATTTGGTCTCCCCCTCCCCCCTTCCCTTCCCTTCCCTTCCCTTCTCTGCTGTGTGTCTTATCATATGTATATATAACAATTCAAGCAGCAGGAAGACAACCACAGAAGATTCAAAATTTCAATTAAATTGAGGCTTCTTCGGAAGGAATCCGGAGCAAGCAAAGCAATATTTGGAGTTTAACAATGGGAGACAGAGTGATGAGGGAGGGAGCGATGGAGATGCATTCTCCGGTGAACTCCGTAATAGGGAGGATGCTATGGAATATTTTGAGGATCGCGTTCTTCATGGTGATCAGGAAGGGCCTCATCTCCAAGAGGAAGCTGCTCGTGGACATGAATCTGATGTTGAAGAGGGGTAAGCTACTGAAGAAGACCCTCGGTAGCCTCATATTCCATCATCATCACTCTCACCCACACCCACGTGGTGGTTCCTCTTCGGATGGCCTTCGGTTTGGCCTGCAGGAGTACGAGTTCTCGTGCAGCAACAGCCCCTACCCTGTTTTTTTTAACATGTCAAAGCGCAAACACCATTACTTAAACTTAAACTTCCCCTGCATCAACCCTCCTTCCGTAGATGAGGAATGCGATGCCCACAAGGGAGAAGACGTGCACATGAGCATGGCGGTCCTTGTGTCACCAAACAACAACAACAATAACCTGCTCTCTCCGGCGGACCACTATTACCCTCACTGCTTCCGATTCGACACATAACACCCACTAACCCTGACCTCACCCCTGGAGGAGAGGCAGTGATGAGCCCACTCCTCCTCTCCCCATTTTCTGTTAGGATCTCCAACTACTCCGACGACGAAGACGAAGGCGACAACGAACCCAACAGCCGAGTCGACGATGAAGCTGAAGAATTCATCAGAAAGTTCTATGAGCAGTTAAGGGTGCAAAGTCGTACACAATTACTCCAGTATCAGGAGGAGAGGCTTTCTCGTTCTCGTTCTTCCAAGACCAACTCATCGCTAGCTACCTACCTAGCTAGCTGAAAATATTTATTTATTTACAAAAGTTGCCTCCCCTTCGCTTCGATCCTTTTTAGTTTTTGTTTCAAAATCATTTTCACTTCATTACCCTCACAGTCACCGTCGTCGTCGTCATCGTCATCTTCTTCTCTTCATCAAAGTCATTATCGTGCTGTATCTTAAAAGTCGATCTCCCGTCGTTTTTTATGCGGGAAGGAAGATGGGCCAGTACTGGTTAATTAGTTTCTGATCGATCGTCGTCTTTTTGGTAATTTATATGATCAGGTGTTTAAGGGACATGCTATGCTAATGTGCTGTACCACTTTACTAAATAATATTATATGATTTCGAGTTTATTTTTTATTTAGTAACGTTGAGGAACTTTGGTGTAGCTTCTCCGCATTCTCCCTCCTAATCCAACAAATTAAGAAATGGGGAAATGTTCTCGGCACTGCGTGGGGTAGTTGATCCGGACTCCTGGGTGTAGGTCCTGTAGGATGTGCTCAGACACATGGGGGTAGACGAAATGACCACCCCAACCCCTTGAATGGCTGAAATGATCGCAAGTCCCAGACCCAAGTGTCTTAGTGTCTAGGTGCAGCCTGTGCCCCTGTTCCCTCCCAGACAATACCATTGCCCCTTATATGGAAAAAAGAACTTTGTCGGAGAATGGTCTACGCCAACTCTCACATGAGTCTCTTTCCTATATTCCAAAATATATATTGGAAAAGAGAACGCCATCCAATCGTGCAACGTACGCCTCCTCTCCACCCAAACACAAGGATGCACAAAATGACCACCGCACCACTATTCCATCTTTCCAATGGATGTGGTAGTCATTATGCACGCCCCTACCTATATGTCAGCACTCCCACGAGTCTATCTCTCTCCTCTCCATATGGAAAAACACCTCTGCCCCCTTGTTCCATCACAACACTGCTGGACAGAGAACTATTTCCCATAATATATATGGGAAAAGAACACTATCCTAGAGTGTGGCCTAATCCCATGAATCTATCTCTCTCCTCCCCCACTACTCCATTGTTTTGAGGGGAGTTTGGCCTCCGCCAGACTCATGTGAGTACTAAATTACTAATATTGAAAGGTTTGTTTTTAGTGGGCGAAGTTGTTTGGGTTTGAACGGCAAGTAAAGTTCATGAGAAGTCCGTCAAGTCCCTATATTTGGATATCAAATGATACTTTGAAAATCTTTCTAAATTGTCTTTGCTTTTGCTTTTCACGGTGGTTTGAGCTTTTCCAGGCCCTCTATCCATCGCAACCACATGACTCGGAGGAGAGAGCTCCAAGAATATAATTGAAACGGGGAGATCCGAAATTAAACATAATAAAACATAATTGAAAAATATAAAAAAAGGAAAGAGTAGTGATGAGTCATTACTGCATCCTGGAGTCGGGGTTGCATCGCTTGGTGTTGCTAGTGTTGCCCAAGTCGGCAGCACACTTGGCTGCCTTGTCAAGTGCATCTTTGACACCAGATAGCCAAAGGGAGCCTGCAGCAGAGAAACGGTCGTTGCTCATTATTGCCGACTTCATGTGTTCTGCCGTTTGCTCCACTGCAGAGATTGCCACTCTCGTTTGTTGTGTCAGTACCCTCCCTTTCTCCGACAGCTTATTGTATCTCTCCTCCAGTTCTTCCTTGGCCCTGCAAAATGCTTCATATCCTTCCAAAGCCAGAGCTTGCACTACATACTCTGCACCTGGAATGAGACCTTGCCTTTGATTGTTCTGAACCAATAGATTATGATATTCGTACATTCATTAGCCTACCAAAAACTGGGTTCATTAGCAATTTGTACATTTTAAACTCTCCCCCCACCCCCCAAAATAAAAAGTTTGTACATTAAGCGCAAGGGAGTCGTAATCTTAAATCAAAGTTACAGTTACAAACTATAGAATCCAAGGAGACGGTGGAGTCGTGATCAAAAAATTATCTTCTCCAGTTTTCTGTTCGGCCAGTTCCCCAGTGCCTGTAATAAGGAGAGTGAACCCCACCCAAGCGGGGTCGGGTGATTATTGCCCCCCCCCCCCCCTTATTACAGGCATGGGAACTGGGCAGGCAGGGAGGGTACAAAGATCCGTTGTGATCTTTCTTGCCTTGGAAAAAAACCTGCGCTTGCAACTAATGATCATACTTGTACCTATATGTAAATCATATAAAAGAAGTGGACCCCACACAGCCGCTATTTCTAATTAATATAAGAATCATCATCCTAAAATCCAAAGGCTGAGATCTTATGCTCAATCCTTGGAATATTTTACTTTTTCTTTGGGTTCATAGATACCATCCTAGGTTTCTAAATAACCCTTCAAGATTCCATTTTCTTGGCTGCCAGCAGGGTATGCCTCCTGCTACTCCTCTGGTAACAGCAAAATTTCGTTCAGTGCAGGCAGGCTAGGCCTTACAGTTACAGGGCAAACCTAGTATTTGGATTTTGGATCCTATGTGAGAGAAATGGGCGCCATGAGGCTCCGAAGTCTTGTGACCCTCGATCAGTTCTTCCTTGTCATCCTCGCAAACATGGGTTTTGGGATTGATATCTGACTGGTCGTATTTTCGAAGTCAAGTAGGGATTTAATTAAAGTGGCGAGGGGGGGGTGGGGGGGAAGAGAGATTTCACGTTTCTTCTTTCCGTTTTCTCCCAACTCACCCCTACCCTCTTAGCTAAAACTCAACAAGGGGGCTGTGTCACTTTTTCACTGCTTCAGATCCAAGGGAAGACTAAGGAGATCTAAAGCTCCAGTTTATGAATTCTTGAGAAGTGGTTCTTTGCGAAGACATTTGCATAGCCAATTGGTTGGAGTCTTGCCAGTAAACAACCCCCCCCCTCTCCACACACACAAAAAATGATTCTTTGCCAAACCAACGACTAAAGTAATCCGAACACTAGCTTATCTTCTTTTTCTTCTCTTTTTTTTGCATGAAGATTTCTTGCATTAGTTTGAGTTAGATTAGTGAAGATTCATTGGTTATTTCTCTCATCCAAAGAAACCCCTTTATTTGGATTTAGAAAAATATGTACAAATCTGAAGACATCTATTTCGTTTCTAACCTAAAATCTTCCGATCTAAAACAGACGTTGACGAGGTTACTTGGGTGACGGGTTCAAACTTCAAAGTGCTGGAGAGAGTCTGAGAGGTGTGCAAACCTCCTCCATTCCTTCATAATTATTTGGTTTTTGTTTTGTTTCTTTTTTTCTTTTTTTTTTTAACTAAAATTTTTCCTATTTCAAAGAAAATTTTCAGATTTTTGTAATTATTGTTTTAGCGGCCAAACCCACAGTTACTTCGATCATCAGCCAATACAATCGATAAGACCCGATTGTAAGGGCAACCTCCAAATCCTTGCTCAAAGACATTCATATCTTGCCGCGAGTCTAATTCACCAACCAATTAATGAGCCCAAGGATTGCATATACCAAGAGGTCACAACCTCACTTCATGAATAAATCAAGTCAAACTTAAGTTTTTGTGCGTGACTTGATTTATTTATGAAGTGAGATTCAGACATTCAGTTAATTCCAAAAACAGGACTGCTGATTCCATGATTCATTTGAAGTGAATCCAATCCCTCCTATAGTTTGACAGGGTTAAGCCCTGACCTCACAAAATCCTATTTGCTGTCGCTGATGCCATAATCAAAGTATCAGACCCAGCTATATGGGAGCAACTATTAAATTGAAAACACCCGTGGCCAATCATACAAAAAGCCTGTAAATTCAGGTCTAGGCCTTGGCCACACAAAGAAGAGAATACCTGGGATCCACCAATCGTTTCCTCTGAAATGGGAATATCCACCAAGTTCTGCAAACGGAATACACGAATAGGACGATCTACGACTGTGGCACCCTGCATACAGGAGAAATAAATGGTAGAAGAACAGCTTTAACCCAGTAGACTACATAAAGTCTAAAGTTGAAACAAATTCATAAAGATCTTTGAAAGGAAATACGTCTAAAACAAGAATTTCTATATTGAATCTGAAACATTCCAAACCACCCTCCCCCTCCGTCCCATGAAATACAGCATACACTTCCTTTGCAATAACTTTTGCACGACAAAGCTCTCACTAATAAACAACCATATTACACGCCTTTCTTTTGGGGGCCACTTGTGTTTACACGCATGCAATGTCCATAAATAGAAAACGAGACAATGCAGTATCATATCAATTGGCAATAAAACATGGATTACAAAGATATCAAAGTCATTGACTGCCAGCCTAGCCTGCCAGTTAGGACCATGGCCCCCATTGATTGTCAGGTCTTGGATCAAATCCCACCTTCACCCTCCTCTCTGTCTTAAACCAACCCCCCCCCCCCCTTTTTCTTCCCCCACCCATTGATTGTCAGGTCTTGGATCAAATCCCACCTTCACCCTCCTCTCTGTCTTAAACCAACCCCCCCCCCCTTTTTCTTCCCCCACCGCAAAATTGAGCATTTAAAAAGAAATCAAAGACACATTAATCATTCCTTGATATCATTCAGGATCTCCTACCACCAGCCCATGCATATCAAAGATTTTAAAAAATGTAGTGTGTGTGTGGCGGGCACGCAAGTGTATGTGTTTTTCATCATAACTATTCTGCACCCACTTTCCCCACCCCCTTTTGCAAACAAGCTCGCATGATGGGTGGCTGCAAATCAAGCCTGCAATTCAATCAATTGATATGTTGCTCTGACCATTAGTTAACATGCTCACTGCAACTAGCCATTAAAAAGAGAATAAGAATAATAAATTAAGAAAAAAGTGGACAACGGCTTTGGGCGTGATCACGACATTCTTTGAATGAAGTGAACTTTATCTTGTTCGAAAGGTATGTACTATCACTTACACTTAAGAGAAGAGCAGTTTGGAGGGCATAAGGCTGCCTGAATGTCACATAAGCCATCTGTGATTGGTCTTTGTTTCTGCCCAAAACCATACCATCTAAAAAATCAAATGGACTGCTAGAGAACATAGCAAGCAAATAAGGGTAGGGAAAATTAATAGCGAAAAAGGAAAAGCGAGGTAGGAAGAATGGAGGAAAGAGGATAGTTTACCTCACTAGCTGAACTTTGTCTATCATTCCACAGTAGGAGAAGAAAGTGTTAAGCTCACTGAGGGTCACCTTGGGAGACAGGTCAAGAACGTGCACAGTTTGATCTAATGTATCCATGCAGCAATTTAACAACTTTCTTCCGCTAAACCCTATCTTCACTTTCTGTATAGAAGAAGCAGAAGTAATGAGAATATAAGTAGCGTTGAGAATCCAAACCTGATAAGGTTTTAGGAGAATCAATTAAAGTTGGGAATAAAGGAGTTTGAGAAGTTATTCCTCCATATCCAAATTTAAAATTTTTTGGATATTACAACTGACATGTGCAGCAGGAAGATACCCAACATATACCTTCAGAATATAAAATAACACATACAAGTTGTGATGTCAGGGTTGTTACTACCATGTGACAACAGATGATCCAAGGTCTGGTAAAAATACCTTCAGAATAAAAAAATCTCATGGGAAGACTCCCAGAAATTTTCTTTTTGTGGAATGTGCTCTGCGCTCGATCAATGGAACCAGACTTAGGATTTTCACATTCGGGAAGAAAGACGATGAACGAATATCTTTTATATATATAGCTGGATGTACGGCTATAGCCAACTTCGGTTAACGCAGGAATTCAAATCCTCAATAGATGTGTAAGTCGGTTCAGTTATTTTCATCTGTACTTTTCCTTGCTCTTTTCTATTGATTTACTTCTTTTGTTATATTGATGAGGAAGGCTAACCCATGTTGGGAGAGATTTAGGAACCTCAGTCGCCTGGTAAGAGAGGCAGAGTGTGAAAGTAGAAAAAATGTCCAAAAAAGGGGTCGACAGGAAAATTTCTACCTTTGCTTGGCAAAACACTTCACTCAGAGCTGCAACAACTGTGAACTCATCAAGGTAGGGTTTCTTTGTTACTGGCTGCAAAGGACTGTTCTCCCCACGGGTCCAAGCATACCTTTTCCATCCACTCAAAAATTAATCCAGATTTTAGTTTTCCTCCCATAAACAAGCCAAAAGTGTTCCAAGAAGTGCAGCAGTTAGTTATCCACTGACCTGAAAATGTATTCGTTCCAATAGAAAATGAAGGAACAGTAGTCCCAAAAATAAACTCACTGGAAGCCAACTTGACTGTAAGTCTCTCCTGCACCAAGAGCCGAATGCTGAAATTACATCTAAATTGTTCTTTTTCACAGGTGAAAAAAAGAAAAGCAAAATCCTTGAAGCCCCTGGGGAAAAACTACAGTAAGGAAATAGAACAGTTTAGCAAATCCACAACCTGAAAGATGTATCTTGAAACAACAGGCTCCTCCATATCACCGGCCAATCAAGGAATCTGGAAGATGAGGCAATCAAAAAGTAAGCCTCTTCATGGATCTCTCAAACAAAATGGGACTGCCTAAGGATGGAGTGTATCCTTATTCAAGATCTACCAGGATCATTCTTGTAGACACGTTTAATGAGGATGCATGATGGTATAATCCTCTAGATGTCCTGAGATCTTCAAGTACAGCTAAAGCTTTAGCTCATTTACAGTTCCCATCTCTATTTAGCAGTGTCCTGAAAGTTTCAGCTATGACATTCATATACAGGAAGAATCGACATCCAGTTATGGGAGTATGTTTGCATTTGATAACTATTTGCCTATAGTTGGACCATGATATTAACAGAAGCACTGCAGTTACACAATGAGATGTAAACTGAATTACAAGTATTGCAAAGTATTTGCTTTGTCTTTTTTTAACATTAAACTCAACTGTACCCACCAACTCTTAAACTGATTAATATTTTCTTTTTTCATATGTTGTAAAAAGAAAAGTGGATTTTGTATCAAATGAGCAACAATGGAAGAAATTAACGGGAACCCAGAAATAAAAACTGCATAGAGTATGATATCATTGATTTGATCAATTACACCTTGAGACAACAAGAACAAGGAAGGGGGCAACAAGAAGAAAATCAAAGGAAAAAGAGAGGACAAAGAGAGAACCATTTTCTATACAATCATGATACAATGAAAGAAACTAAAAAAAAATTGTCTTCAATGAACTTTATGATTTATTGCTACCTCTACCCATGGTTTTGTGAGATTATGGAACTTGTCTCCAACATTGTCACACCTTCCTCATCCATTGCAATCCTATTCCAACCACCACTTTTCAAGGATAAAAGCTTAGTCCGTTCAATACCTGTTCCTCTAAATCCCGTCATCCTTGAAGACACCATGGGCATTACAAGAACCGAAGATGCACTGATGGAATCATCTCCTAGGCCTAATGAAGTACAAGCAGTCTGGACACCAGTTTTGAAATGTCAATAAACATCTTATACATTTATTTTTAAAGTGAAATTTCATGCCAGCTTGAAGTACCTTTGCCTTGGTTACTACTGATCTAGCTTTTGTCAAAATCGCTTGCCAAAATGAACCCATGTCTTTATGTTCTGCCTCCTCAGATGGCAATTTCAGCAGCCTGAGGTAGAAAAAAAAATATATGGGAACTTACAGAAAGATCATATAAAAAAATATGAATTTGAACAAAACAAAAATATATCCTATTACAAGGAGAAAAGCTGGAGACTTGAGATTCTAAATGTCTAAAATATTCATTACTTTTTTCTAAAAAAAATACTACAGTCCCTCATGTTAAGATATATATCTAGCAGGAAATCAAGCTTTCAATATATCTAGCAGGAAATCAACATTTCCTCATAAGATTTTTTTCTGGAAATAACTTATAACTTCACGTTTAGGTCAGGAAAAAATAATTACGTTTCTCTCTCTAACATCCCAATTTTCCTCCATCGGAAACCCAGAAAACAACATAACTTAATCTCTCAAAGAACTGCTAGAAATTTCAAGGCAACAATGAGATCAGTCATGTTTGCAAAAGATGACATATTGCACCTGTCCATATCAGTGGTAATGCTTGGAGATGTTGAAGAACCCAAAGAAGAAGAATCCTTGGCCTCGCCAACTGACCAGGAAAAGATCAAGGTCAGTTTACTATTTGTAAAATCTTACACTAGAGCCAGAACCTGGGAAGCTTAATGGAAATACCTTTTGACTCATCAGGTGCCAGCAAAGAAATGCCTATGAAGACAGACAGCATTCCCAGTATAAACATTGTTATCCTTAATGCATCAAAGACCTGTTTACAGATCGAGTGAAAAGCATGAGACTTAAGGTTAATCATGCAGCCTAACAAAGTAGAGGACTGATGTAAGCATTAGTGTAGGTTAACCTGATATTCCTGGAAGTACACAAATCCTGTACAAATAGAGAAGAAGGTCCAAGTTATTTGAAACGTAGGGACAATAAGGATCGCATCAAAGAGTGACAATCCTTCGTTCAACCTTGCCATCTGTTGACGTAGGAAAAAATTTTCAAATTTTAAGTGTGGAAGGCCAGCATTTTCAGTGGTATTTGTATCAATAAGAAGCATATCTGACACGCGCATATATCATTACCCAAAACCCAGCTGTACAAAGAAACAAAAACAGAATTGAGTATGTGAACCAGCTATGCAACTGATAACCATTGGACATTGTCAATCTGAGCAGGTTGGACCTGGAAAAGAAAATGAGAAAATATGCAATCTCAGAAACAAAAAAAAGTAACAAAATTACAAGGGCTATGCATCAGAGAAATGAAACTAAAGTAGCCTACTTACAGGGATTTTGCAAACAACACTGAGCATGATCCTACAGCACCAGAAACTACAGCATAGGAAAAGGGCAGTAGCATGTGCCAATAATGGCTAATGTCATGTCCAGAAATGGCAAGCAGAAGTCTTCCCCTCCTGCAATTTTTATCCATTAATCATTAGAAGAAGCATGTAGTGGTTACCAATGGTTTATTCAATCATTAGAAATGCCACAAAAACACAAGCAGAATGAGGAAACCAAACAGCTCTCCAAAAGTGGCAAACTGCGAAGCTGATTTAGAACACTTAGAAATTCTGGGGAAAAGAAGGGGGGGAAGGAACTCACCTGTAAATGGAATGATGCACAGCAACCACCAAGATCAAAATAAGGCAATAAAGAAGGAATATTACATTGCTGTACTTCTCTGCCAACTGCTCTGGAGTGTAAACTGCCATAATACAACAATATAAATAATGTGTAAAAGAGAGAGAGAGTGAGTAAAACAAATCCTTTGATCATTGAGGAAACCAACAACAGGCAATACAAAACACCATCCTGAGTTTAATGATTCCATGCAAGGGACATTTGTCAAACTTGCAGGAATTTAGGACAACAATATTGAGGAGATTGCCACACTAAAATTAGCCAGTTTAGTGATTATAACCAAAGAGTTTTATGAGCTTCTTATGATGGCAAGGCGAACAGGTTTTGGCAAATGGAATAAAGCATAAAGAATGGATCAGAAGGTCATGGCAGACCATATTTCTGCCTCGTGGCATTCTGTTCGTGCTCAAATTTTGTGGACTGGTTCTCCACATCATTTTATATCAGAGCTGATAAGTTCCAGATGAGTTTGAATTTTTCCATGTTTAGGCATTAAGTTCCAAAAACTGGCTAGTAAAAATTCAACTTTAGTAGTTCGGTTTGAACTTAAAAATACAAGGGAAAAATTCAATCCAATATTCTAATGTGGGCCATAAGGTTGAGATGGGATCATGGGATACAAAATTTGCCACACAGCTAGTATACAAGGTGCAAAAGCCATCTAACAGTGGTCCCCATGACCCTCCTGTAAGTGGCGGCGGAAGCGATGGGATTCTCATGTAATCACAAAATTTTATGAGCATGCAAGGATCTCAATAAACACATTAATGTACTAACCTCAAGGGGAGAGCAAGGTCACCTAGAACACTCAAATGGTGTGTTCCTCCAAAGGAATGCAACACTTGAAGAAGATCTCCCAAGCTTGCTTCACCTCCAATGGCCAATAGTGCTTGAGGAAGAAGAAGACTCTCTTTTTCTCTCTCTAAGCTCTCTCACAATTTTGTGCAAATTGTTCTAATGATTTTTTCTCTATCATCGTCATCAATCATCTTTGGTCTTAGGTCTCTTTATATATATAGAGACCTGATTGAGGAGGTAGCAAACCTACGGTCCAGATCTAACCAAGTGGTGTTGACCTTAAAAGGTAGCCCATAAGATTATCCTAAATTGCACATAAGGACAAAACTTATCCAAAATCGCAGTAAAGGACGATCCCACCAGGGCGTAACCTGAAAAACCCCTTGCGGTAGGTAATTTTATTACATTTTCTTCCCACACTACTAACACCTATAATGGGCCATTGCAACCATGGAATAAATGTCACCGCCACAATTCCGGCCCATTATAATTTATCACAAGAGTATGGAGGACTTTGATTAGCCATAAAACTCTTTGAAAACTCTTTTCCAAAATGCATTTAATTTAATATTAATAAAATAAAATACTCTTTGCAATTTACAAAATACCAAAGCCTCAGATTTGGCACAATCAAATCCGTTCACTCTCTTTTTGGTGTTCTCCCTTTACGGGCAGTGGAAACTTTATTGAGCATCACATCCATAACTATTTACATTGTGCACACCGAGCGGCTGATATTTAGTCAGTCCTTTTGGTAGACATCAACCATTAGCACACCACAAATGTACAGAACATAAATAAAAGGGAAAATATCATCCCCCTCCCCTGTAAGTTTGCCTAATATCATACACCCAAAAAAAAAAAGTTTGCCTAATATCAATCCAGTACCCAAGTTTTGAAAAATATCTAACCCCTCCCCTACTTTATAAAGATTATATCAACCGTACCCTAAGTATGTAACGGTGTTAAAAAAAACCTGTGTAAAGAAAAAATTACCCTTTTTAATATCTATTGAAAGCATATGTCTATCTTCCTTGCTTATGAAAAGACTATATTGCCCTTCTGTTTCTTAAAAAAAAAAAAAAAATTGCAACGGGACCTGCATAGGTTTTAAGCGCACCACTAAACACAACGGTTGAATCTCAACCGTTAAGATTTAACCGATCTATCATAACCGCTGATTTTCTAACCTGCAACCGGCTCTCCCACGTAGTCTTCTTCAGCTACCGACCTGCAACCCAAAACCCATCTTCGGAGCCAACCAATGAACCACCACCTGCAACCCCAAAGACAACCAAGAATCACCACCTGCAACCCAAAACCCATGTTGAAGCAATCCCCTGTAAATCTCTCTTCTCCTGTAAACCAATTCTCTGCAAACCCAGAGAGAATCGATATAAAAAAAAAACCCACTCCTGCAACTCAAAACCCATCTCTGCGTTTTCTACCTCTTCATCTAAAACCATTCAACCTGCAACCTGCAACCTGCAACCTGCTCATCCAACTCACTTTTTCATTTGATTTCTTATAATTTTCTGGGAAACATTGCGTTTCTAGTCAATTTCAATGGAGCTGAGGGAAGTTTCTAGGGTTTTGGATTCATTAATGAAGCATTGGGCTTGTGTTTTGGAGTCTTTGATCTCTTAAGTAACATTAGAAAGTCGAAAACTGGAGGAATTGACCAAGTTTCGAAGCCCTAGGGGCTAATCAGTCTCATCACAGCCCAACAGCGGCTCAGACGAGCTTCGGATTCTGGTTTTTCCCCACCGTTTCTTGGGGGTTATGTCTTCTCAGTTCTCAGGCGTTCTTTGATTTTTTTATGTTCTCGAATTTCGAATCTCGATTCTTTGATGAGAGGGGAAAAAACAACAAAGATGAGAAGACGACGGAAGGGAAAGAAGAAGTTCGGGTTAACCTTTTTTTTTTTTTTTTTAATTTCTCTCATTTTCTTCTTCGTCTTCCTCGCACGCCCAAACCCCCTGCAACGTCACCCTCTCCTTCTATTTGGCAAAGAACAGCCTTCCAGAACCCGTATATCAGAGAAAACCGAAGACAAAAATGGTACAAGTCCATCAAATTTAATTAACATTGAATGAAACCCGAAAAATTGAAGATCATCTACTGCTTGCCTCAGTTTGAAGTTCGAATTGATTCAGATAAAAAGAAGAAGAAATTGATGAAGGAAAAGGACTTAATTTGTGTAAAAAAAAAAAAAATTCTAATAGGACTTCATCTGAACGACCCTCCATTGATATCTGCTTGCAATGGGCATCTCTATGAGAGATCTCAGCAATCACTTGCGACCCTATCTCTCCCGAAAGCTCTGTTTTTCCCCCCCCCCCCTTTTTTTTTTTGTTGGAACAACGGAAGCGATGGAAGAAGAGTGACAATAATTGGAATCGCAGTGGAGGGAACAATCCTTGTAGATGAACCAGCAAAGCTCCAATGGGACGAACGGTTCTAAGAAATGATGTATTTGTGGCAGATCTTAATAAATGATAATTCTTTGATGAGAGGGGAAAAAACGACAAAGATGAGAAGAGGACGGAAGAGAAAAAAGAGCAGCGAAAGTTCAGGTTAGGGGTAAAATTGGAATTAAAATAACTTAAGGGTAATTTTGGTTTTTAGATAAATTAGATTTGTCCACGTCATCAGTTAATGGTCGTTTTTAACAGTTAGGGTACGGTTGATATAATCTTTATAAAGTAGGGGAGGGGGTAGATATTTTTCAAAACTTGGGTACTGGATTGATATTAGGCAAACTTAGAGGGGAGGGGGATGATATTTTCCCTAAATAAAATGGCAAGTGTCTCTCAAGTACAGAGAAAATAACTACCAGAGATTCTCGTTGCAACTACAACTTGACAGTGAATAATTCGGGAATCCCCGTGGATCATGTTCAACACGAAATGTGTCTATATCTACATTTTGGTCTAATCACTATTGTACGAATGTAAAATATAGCAACCATAGAACAGATTGCTCAAATCTATCCGTAGTCGTGAACAAAACGGTTTGAATTGGGCAGATGCAATATACAATTATGACAAGCACATAATTAAATAAAACTAAATTAATTAATTTAATCAAATTAAATTAGGTTTGATGGACACATAAACGTTACATCCAACACCTCCCCCCCCCCCCCACATAATGTTTTTCACAAAAGCAACGGACTATCATGAGAAGGGTTGTGAAGTGGAGCTTTCCCTTGTACTAATAACATGGGATTTTTATAGTATCAAATAAGTTAATGCTAAGATATATCTACTAGAAAGGAAAATAAATCAGCAACAATGATGTGATCTGTTTTCCATAACTAGGCATACCATGGGATTCAGACAGATTAGACATAAATGGGGAGTGTGAGTCAATTACCAGGTGACTGATGGTTGCCAAAAGCAACCAGAAAGACATTTCCAACAACAATAAAAGCTGTGGCAACCAGTACCCTGCAAAAAGCAACATTTGTGAGATTTGAATTTGAAAATAAACTGGAAACATCACAATTCAGAACGTAACAAGTTTAATTCCACTATTTTAACCTACTTCACAGTCACCATCTTGTTCAAAACAAAGTATGTGAATGCAATGTTTGATACGAATTGAATGGATCCGAGGGCTGCAAGAAGTGACTGTTGAAGACAAAATAAAATGATTAGAAATAAAATCCTCAAGGGGGAAAAAGGAGGGAGGGGGGGCGTGTCATGGCTGCTTGGTTTTGAAAATTTTCCCATATAACTGTCCCCAAATTGAATTATTACCATAAGCTGCCATATTTATGAATTTAAAGCATCTAAGATAATCCCAAGGAAGAAGTTCAAATTAGCCTCACCCAAGTTTTTAACAGTAATTTTAAATAACTAGCTTAAATTTTTTTTTTGGCAATTGAAAAAATATACATTTCTACTTGTAGAAAACCCTATCTGCATTAGCACCATTCATGAAGGTAATTCAGACTTTTCTTCTGGCTCTGTATATTGCAACATAGAATAGGCGGAAGGTAAAACCAAAAAAAATAAAAATAAATAAAATTACAATTTTGGATTTCTCTCATCAGAAGTTAAAAAGGGAATGTAAGTTTTACTGTGAGCTTATTATTTTACATCCAAAGACTGTAAAATATAGTTACTTTTGGGCATTTACATTGAAAATCCAGAGTCTCAATGAAGGTTAGCTTAATATATGAAATTCAAAAGGAAGGCATCTCTGAGTCATTTTTCAAATTTGAGGCACTATTTAAAGGAGGGGGGGGGGAAATACTTCGGAACCAAGCAGCTTTTGATAAGCTTTTCAAAAAGAATAGAAAAGAAGAAAATGAATAAAACAACTCTCTAAATTCAGTTATCTTGTGAAAATTTAGAAAGGCACACATTGATCGCCTGGGAAGGTTCAATGGATACAGTTATTTTGTAGCTCTATAATCAAAATAATGCAAATTCCACTTTGGATTTACTAATCTCAATTGCTAGAGCAGTATATCTGACAGACTGACACTGACCTGAGCAGCATAACCGAAGGAAATGAAGTTAAGACAATTCCCCAAAGCAAAAAATAGAAGACCTGTACAATAAAATTCTAGTACTTAAAACTAACTACAGTAGCTTGCAAAAAGATTCTTTTCTGATGATACAAGATCCTAAAAAATTAAGAACCTAATTTAGTGAAAATTACCAACTCTCCAAGTCTGGAAGTATATAATTGGCTTCGAGACAAGTTTGCTTGTGGCTCCATCACTATCTAGCATAGAGAGCCTTTCTCTCTGCAAAAAAATTCAGTTAGAGAAATAAGAATGTGCAACATGATTTGAAGCAAAAATAAAAAACGCAGGTGCACTAGATTTAATGCTTGTGATCACTCTAAAAAAGGTACTGTCCGCAGGTACTGAAATCATTAAAAGAACACCCAATAATTTATTGGGTACTGTACAAAGTATTTGAAATACGGGAAAAAAGTACCATTTGGGTTATATTTACAAAGGGGTTGCAAATGGATCAGCTGGTTCACCAATCATTGATGGTTCTAGAACCGCTAAACCTACTTTAAATGCCTTAAACTAATAAAGGAATATTGGCATGAAAAGACTAAGGTGGTGATAAAAATATTTCTCACCACATGCATGCATGTGTGAATTTATGACAAAAAAATCTATATGGCACTAAACAAAAGCTTACCATGAAATTTTGAGTTTTTGTTACCCAACAAGCCACGCCTCTACAATAACTACTAGATTGAGGAACACAAACAAATCAACTAAATGGAGAGCCCATTAATGATTAATCCTAGTGGAGACCATCCACATGGTCCAATTTCCAGTACCTTCCATCTGACCCTAGTATAACAGCATATCTAAAGGTTACACACATTTACTGCAAAAGTGATCTACATGCATGTTGGGAAGTGGTCAAACAATGGGAAGTACCTTTGCAGATGCTAAAACATAATAATATTAAGCATCATCAATAGGCAATCCAAAATATCTTATCTCCAAAAAAGAATTCAAAATTCTACAAGAAATCTAATATCTAGAAAATTACTGCTGAAATCAAATGAGTGAGTGTTTACCCAAAAAAAATTCAAATGAATTCATTATGCATTATGAAAGTTCAAACTGTTCAATGATTAAAGGCATGAGTAAATTGTTTCCAATGCAAATTAGAAAACACCTAAAATGGGAAAATTCCAAAGTGCCAAGTACTAAAAATTATCAATTGAATGTTTCTTGGCCAACTAGTTTCCTTACTGCCTTGCATCAAAATGGGGGATAACCCCGAGCGCCCTTTTCGCTAAAAAGGCATTCTTTTCTTCCCCCCCCCCCCCCCCTTAAAAGAAAGCGTTTTCAGAAATCAAGCCACATCAAGTCATAAAAAATCAATATTAAGCCACATCAAGTCATAAAAAATTAATATTAAGCACCATCAAGTCATCAAAAATCAACATTAAGTCACATTATGTAATAAAAAATCAATATTAAGCCACAAAGTCATCAAAAATCAACATAGAACTAGAAAACAGTAGAACTGAAGAAAAAAGCTATTGGAAGTACCTTATATCATCAAAAATCAACATTAGGCCACATCAAGTCATAAAAAATCAATATTAAGCAAAATCAAGTCATCAAAAATCAACATTAAGTCACATTAAGTAATCAAAAACCAATATTAAACAACATCAAGTCATAAAAAATCAACATTAAGTCACATTAAGTAATCAAAAATCAATATTAAGCCACATAAAGTCATAAAAAATCAACATAGAACTAAAAGACAACAGAACTGAAAGAAGCAAGCTATTGGAAGTTTGAAACAATCAAAACATATTGGTTTATACTATTCTTAAAAAATATGATCTTATCAATAAGTAATTAAACTGCTCTCGATTTAGAAAAATGTTTTTGTTCTCTAAGAAGTTTGATTGATCAAATGATTTTATTTTTACATGAGACTTTTTGTATTAGGCACCAAACCAGTTTTCCTACAAATCCAAGATTGTTTAAATCTGATTTATTTTGAAGGAGTTATGTTCTGGTCAAACCTTATTTGGTATGCGCAAATGCTGTCAAAATCACTCTGAATGATAATATTTTTTTTAAATATCAAAACAAATAAATATTTTACCACACGTTGGGTTTTTAGCAATGTTTTACCATATTAAGATTTATGGAATTTTTAGATTTGAGCAAAAACTCAACATTAGAAAATTGAAAATTTCACCTATTGCCAAAAATACAATTTTTGTTCTTGAACTTGGGGATTGACTTTTATCCTTTTAGAATTTGATTTTTTAAACTATTTTTATTGGATTCAAATAGGGGGTATTTGCTTATTTATGAATAATATCTTATAAATGATATTTGGCATATATAAGTGTCAAAACTTGGTCTGATACCAATTAAACCAATGCAAGGCACCCTACACTATAGCGGGAGTCGCCTAGGCCTCTAGAGATCCGCTTGTACGCCTTGGCAACTATGCTTACAACCTTATATAAAAGACTCAAAAATATATTCCTACACTAAAAAGGAAAGGCCTAACCCAATCCTTAACCTACTAGGTAACTTAAACTGACTAGGAATCTGAAATAGACTCAAAACAGAGGCCTAGTCTAGCCCCACTAACCACTTAAAAGAAAACTAATAAAATCACTTAAATTGAACCATTGGTTGAACCAGTTCAATTTATGAACAAAAACACCAAAATAAAACTAACTATGGAACTAAAACAACTAATCTTGTATGCAACCCTATTACCCATACTTTAGGTCCATAAAAGTGACCTATTACATAGAAAACTCATGGGATCAAAGGCCCAACATGTATATAACCCAACCCTAGACTTATTCCTAATAAAACAAGCCTATTTCGGTAATGAATCTGCATCAGATGGGGAATGAAATGAGAAATGAGGAATGGAAAATGACAAATGAAAAAGCCCTTCAGGCAATTCCAAAAAGGTTAGTCTCAAATGTTTCCCCGAGTCATGTCCACTCACAGTTGCAAACTGAACCTGGCTCTTGGAGGAACACTGAAGCTGGGTGTTGCCAAAGAGGTGTGATCCACAGTAGACATCTGTCTATGTGAAAGATCGTGAGAGTACCAAAACTCTATGGATTAGGTGAAAACTGTCAACTGGAGGAAAAATATGATAATGATGCAAGTAAAGTTACAAACCACAACACCACTGATGCAGGTGCACTACCTTGGACTGATCAAAACCCATTTGGGTATCCAAACGGAGATGAACCAGGTCCAATTTGGATCTTTAGTCAAGTAGGATATTTTAGGACTTTATTTATTTTATTTGATAGAAGATAGCTATGTAGGAAGTTCGTAGTTTCCTCAGGTGAGTTTAATTAGCTTTCTTAATTTCCTTAGTTCAGTTGATTTCAATTTCTTGTTTGGGGTTTTCTTTATATATTGGCTTGTAACCTATAATACAGACAGATTTGAGAATGAATTGAAGTTGAATTTGTGTGTGTGAGCTTGTGTGGCATGTGCAAGCTCCCCCCCCCCCCCCTCTTCTTCTTCTTCTTCTTATTCTTATGTGATTTCGTGTCTCCCCTGCAACTCTGAGTTTCATCTCAGATTTCCCCCTCTCCTCTAACCGGCCCACCATGATACAAACCTGAATGGGTAAGCAAGCCAAGATCGAATCTGGAAGAGAATAGGGGTAGGTGCTGGACAGCTTGGGTCAGATTTGATTAGTTCTGATCTTGTTGTGTTGGTGTTTGAATGATGAAGGTGGAAATGGTGTAAATGGTGAATGATGAAGATAGTAGGATAACTTTGGCAAGCTAGAGTCCCACTAGTTGCCTAGCCAAAGGAGTCCCACCCAGGCCCGCTGTAGGAATCTCACCTAAGCCCTCTTGAATCACACAAGAAAAAATTCAGATTGTTTGTTGTAAAACTTCATTGGGTGCCTTTGAGAGCAGCCCATGGTTTGCATTATATAGAGGGGCGGGGGGGGGGGGGGAGGCTTTAAAAGCCTTGAGTACATCAAGTAGCATTAAAGTAGACTCTTAGAATTCCAAAGCCCCTTTGGGGAATGCTTTGGAATTCCCCATGCATAAATAACAAATCCTAGACATAGAAATCTGCCCCAAGACATAGAAAACTGTTCCCAAGAAAGTCAAAGTGAAATGACCAAAGCTAAATTAAAACTCAACACTAGACTCTTTGACTACTAGTTAGAAGACTGAAAAGACTAATTAATACTACCTAGGAAAATAAACCCACTACATTAATCAACCCAGGAATGAAAATAAGCTACTATTAAGCCTAATCCCGTATGCCTCCCTTGTACCCACATTTTAGGCTCATTAAAGTTGCCCATTACAAAGAAAACACACGGAATCAAAGGCTAAATGCATACATAACCCCACCCAAGGCTTATTTCCAATAAAATAAGTCTATTATGTGACTTATCGGCATCACTCCACCAATTTGGTATCAAAGCTAAAGAGCATCCATTTCCTCTCCATCAATCTCTCTCTTCCCTCTGATAACCTTCTTCTCACCTATTATTTTTTCTTCTTTTTCACTACTGTGTTACCATTCTACCATAACGAACAGTAAACGCCACTTGCGCTATCACCCTCCCACCCCATCCCCTTTGATTTCCACATTAACCCCCTCCCTCCCGACCATTGCAACAACACCCCATCTTTCTTTTCCCCTGCTGTGACATACCCCCTTCTAGAATACCGCCAAGTGGAGAAAAAAAGAAGCAAGAGAAGAATTTCATACTATAAATCATATTCCAAATATGAGTTAGTGCCTAGAGTTTCAGATCTAGACTCGTTTTGCCTGAGTTACAAACCAGCCACCATCACTGGTTGCGCTTGTGCCGCCATCTTCGATTCCACCAACAAAAAAAAAGAGTGAAAGAGAAGTAGAACAACATCATACATTGATCTTCAAAGTCGCAGCCTCTCGTTACCGAAGTTGAAGTTCCGCTGCTGGTCTCCTATTGCCAGAGTAGAAGACGACTCCAACACGTCTTCCACCCCTTCACACAATAAGGCCTAATTTGGTATGATTTCTATTTCAAATTCATGGGGTGATTTCTATTTCGGAAATTGTTTGGTTTGATTTTTGCACCTTATTTCAGTGAAATAGAAATTCTGAAATAGGTGAGGAGATGTTTCAATTTTGAAATTGAAATTGATTTCACTCTTGCTCTTTACTAAGCATATGGTTAATTTGATGGGCAAAGTAATAATTTCATGTTTAAAATAAAACACCACCCCCTTCTTTTTCTCCTTATGATATCACCATCACCATGCCCCCCCCCACCACCATGCCTCCATTGCCACCGCCACTGGCCCATTGCCACCACCGTCACCGCCATCGCCACCCCCATCACCCCGCTAGCACCACTAACCAATCAGATCATTATTGAGTCTGAGGATTATGCATTCATTGAATTCTCTGTTTCTAAGTATTATAGTTGTCAAGGCGTTGCCTAAATGACTACCTTGGCATCTAGGCACCTTGACAACTAGTGTCGCCCTAGTCCCCTAGGCATGCATTTCGATCGCCTAGGTCACCTTTTTGGTGTCACCTTGCGTCCATGCCCCCTCCAACACCTTGGATCACCTAGACACCATGACAACTATGCTCAGTATTATAATGGTGCTAATTGTGAAGTGTTCGAATCTTCTCAGCGCATTATTAAATTGGGTCGAGAGTGGTTGGAAGAATGAAAATGTGTTGTTCGTGATAGAAATTTGTGCACCCTACAACCTTTTCACATGCACTATGCATTCGTTCTTCAAGGATTGGTTGACAAAAAAGTGATATTGACAGTGCAGCAACAAGACGAGCCGAATGGATCTATAGAAGAGGAAGACAGTTCGAATGAGGGACAGCCAATAACGGTCAAGGAAGATGAGACAGTTATTATGGGTGAAGATACAACACACAGTCAGACTCTACTGCAGCGCCAATTGTTCACAATGAGTTCGTTCTTCCCTACGATTTTCCAGCCATGGAAGCAACCCCAAAGCTTCATATTTTGGATTTTCTTCAAGTTGCAGACAATGAGCAAATAACCCTCATGCGTGTGCTTTTATTTCTACCGTTCTACAAACTCGTAGTCGGGTTATTCTCAACATTGGGGGAATTGATGCAGGTGCACTACCTTGGAGGCTTGGACCAATCCAAACCCATTTGGGAGTCCAAACAAGATGAACCAGGTCCAATTTGGATCTTTAGTCTAGTAGGATATTTTAGGACTTTATTTATTTTAATTAATAGAAGATAGCTACGTAGGAAGTTAGTTTCTTGCATTGAGTTTAATTAGTTTTCTTAGTTGTGTTAATTTTTATTTCTTGTTTGAGAATAAATTTAAGTTGAATTTGTGTGTGTGAGCCTGTGTGGCATATGCGAGCTTCCCCCCCCCCCCCTCTTTTTCTTATGCAATTCCCTCTCTCCCATGCAACTCTGATTTTCATCTCAGATTTCCCCCTCTCCTCTAACCACCCTCCACCATGGCTTTAACTGATAATTGTGATGTATATTGTTTCAGTGTACTGGCATTAGAAACAATTATGGGAAAGCATCCAGGAGAGCTTATATCATATTTAACATCACTAGTTGGGCAAAAGATGCTATTAAGGGACATGTTAAACCCACACCTCACCTTTTCATCAGATCAAAAAATTGCAAAGGATGTGGTTTCTATTGTGAAAATAGCACTTGCATGTTTATGTACACTCCCACAATCTTGCCCAACTATGCATCAAGTATCAAAAGAACTATTTGTTCTCCGACCATCATGTATGGAGCATTTTCATACAATTATTGTAGGTGACTTGAATGATATTGAAGTACAATAATTGTGAAGTAAGCTACAAAGGGCATGAGAACAAGTAAATTCTTGATGGAGAAAGACTGACAAAAACATGGTTTAGATAAAATGAATGTACCTGGTCATGACCCAGCTTGAGAAGATTTGTCCCAAAATTTATAGCTATGCTACCAAAGATGTTGATAAAGGCCCCAATAACCCACTCCCCCATGGAATGCAGATATTAAAGAGAACCTATGTGCAGCTGAAAACGGATCCAGTCTCAGTAAATTTGATGGTCATCGTCGTCGAGGGAACAACTAATCAGCATAGCAGATTCCAATTAAGCTGGGATCAAGGCCCTTGATTTTGGACTACTGCTCACTGCTCAAATGAGTCAGAATCATAAGTGAGTTATAAAAATCTCAAAGAGAGGGGAGAGTCCATTCCATTAGTAGGACCGTATACCGACTAAATGAAGTAAAAGATTAAGGTCTAAGTTGTCTATCACCATTATCAATGACCAAAAAAATATATATATAACAATAGATAAGAGACCTCCTCAGTCCTTAATAGTGTAAAGTGATTCGTAATCCAACACACTACAGACCTTTCGATGAAGGACTTCACATAAATAACCTAAAGTTTCTTATTCAGAAATATAATGCCAAAGGAGACGAATTAGTTGGTCACTTGGCTATCAAAGATGGCTTTATAGAAATACAGATTTTTCAAGAACAACGATATTATTGACGGATCTACTAAATTCTCAGCTTATCTAATGTTACCGGCACTACAGATCGGATTGAGAAAAAAAGATTCAGCAATGGAAGAGTAGAAAAGAGCAGAACAGTAGCTCGTACTGAAAAAAACAAAAAGATAACACAAAAAAAGGGGGGGCTAGCCAATGGATCATACCAGGATTGGAGAATAGCAGCCGATTCATCAGCTGTGAACAAAATAGAACCCTCTATCGATGGATTGGGAGAAACGAGGATAACGGGAAATGACTATGAAGGAACGAAGGAGCGGTTCTTCGTTAAAGAAACGGAAGTGAGAGAAGTTCAACTGATAAATCTCTCCGAGGAAGAAATATCAGAGCCTAAAGAACTGGAAGATCGAAGAGACCAGAACCAGACTAATGAACGATGGAAGACAACAAAACGTCTTTGGTCCGACTGCAGAGAGATAGAGAGAGAGAAGCCTTAGATTGACGCCTTTGAACTTTGAAGTTTTAAGATGGTCAATCGTTTAAACGTGTGGGAGAGAGACGAACATCTACCGACCGCTTCTCCCGCCGTACTTACCGTCAGGGTCTATGAGAAAATTACCATAACTCTCCTTTGCGTTCCATATAATTACTCAAACCCCTGTGATTCAAAATTCTTTCCTAATTACCTATTAAGGCTATGTTTGGTTGTCAATAAATGAAATGAAAAGAAAAAAATAAAAAATAAAAATCATGATGACACAATGATTGATCTATGTGCCAATCTCTTTCTTTAAATTCAAATTTTTTGAATTTTTTCTTTTCTTTTCTATCTATTTCTTGAGAATTTTGAAATTGAGGAGAGAGATAGACTCATAGATCAATCTTTGTGTCATCATGTGTGTTGTCTTCTTTTTTTTTCCTTCCAAACATAGCATAACATAAGAAAAATAAAAAACACCCCCTTATATTTTAAAAGGGAAAAAGAAAGTCACCAGGTTTTGTGACACCAGTACCAAACACAAAAGGGGTGAAATGATCACCCCACTCTCGTGAAATGAAAGGATCCCACCCTATGGAATGCCTTCTCGTGCGCTTTCATTGTTCCCTGCACTAGTCCAAGGACCACGCAGCCTAGCAACGATTCTCCTCCCATTTTTCAATTTATAGATATGTTTGAAAGCTAAGGTAAAAAAAAAAAGAAATTTGAAATTTTTAAAAAAAATAAAAAACAAAAGAAGAAAGATAGGCACAATAGCTCATCACTGGTGTCATCGTGAATTTTGTCCTATTATATTTTCTTGGCTTCCAAACGTAGCATTACCTCTCTAAATCCACGAAGTCTATCAAAATGTCTCCCCTCTTCCCGACTCTCAACCCTCGCCACACCCTCACCTCGTCCCCCTCTGTATTCTCTCCTCGTCTGCAACCCCTCTCAATGCACCCACCCCTACAACTCTCCACCCTAGCCCCATGCAACACCCAATGATGGTGGTGTTTGTCGTACTCTTTTTTTTATAATGAAAAAATAATTAAAACTAGATGACAGTTCTTACATGAGTACGTATAATATCCCTATCATACGTCCTAGGATTAACGTGCTCTAATCTAGCCTTCCAAACTAGACTACATCCCCAACTTATAAATACATTAGATTATACATTCACATCATTCAACTTAAAATTGTTCATCGGGGTTCATTGCCCATTGTTATTGTTCTTGGATCCTTTGGAACAGTCCCTTAACTTTGGCTTCTACCCTGCTTCCTGCCAAACTATGATTCCATGATTCATTGTAATAAAAAAAGAAGTTGCACACATAGTGGTTATCTTAGTTAGTAAGTTCGGGAACAACAATTGAACGGAAATGAATACGTACGGCAATTACATGGATTAGACAGTAATAATACTTTTAAAAAATTCGATTTCATAAAATGCATACGATAATAATACGGTACGTGTTTAATATGGATATAATACGGCATAGACGAAAATAATACTTTAAAAAAAACGGACATATATTCAGTATATAACATGCATTCACCACCTAATAAACAAAATAATATCATGATTTTATGAACTAAAATAAACACAATAATATAACATGCTCTATAACATCTCTAAGATTATCATTTAACATACCAAAATATCAATAATCTACAAGAAATGAATGTAGATTGTCTGAAAATGAGATGAGCAAGTTGATTACCTTATCATTAAATCATTCTTCCAACATTACATTTCTTTCTATCTACATTGAGATAATCATATATTTTTAACCAGATGTGTTATTGTGAAGGGGGATGAGTTCCCACTAATTAACCAACACAAGACAAGAGGGAGAGTTCCAGATATGGATCTCCATTGTACACATTAGCTACAAGAGACAGAAAAACAAGAATAAAATAGAATAGAGATTGAGCCGTTCTCGCCAATATCACACCAGATTCATTTGCTTCACTATCACCATCAAAGTTCAAAGACCAGAGAAACAAGAGGAGAGTACAAGACTTAAGTGCCGCTTTGTTGAACGGAGATGGAGGGTGGCTACTGTTGCCTACTACGGTTGGATGTTCAACGCAAATCGAAAGGGACGAAAGGGAAAGTGAAATCGTTTCCCTAAATTCTTATCTTTTGGGTATTTTTTTTAAAAAAAAAAAAACGTATAATATATGTATTATACGAGTATAATACTCAATCGATTAAAAAACACGTTTTTTTATAAAAAATACGGAAAAATACAGGGACAGGAGTATTATACATTTAAAAATTCAGGTACGCATATAATACGCATATTTACTAACTAAGGTGGTTATATACCCGATTTGAACAAAGGACAAACCTAGTGACCCAAGGTATAATTCGGAGAAAGAGGTATTTTCACAATAAATAAAGCCATATTACTAGGAAAAATACTATGAACAAGATGAATGTCCCAACTACCCTAACTAATAAGGTCACTACTGGGGATGCCTGTGCACTGTAGATGGGATGAGAAAACCATGTATACTTGGAATCCATAGTTCATACCAAATACTTGTAGAACAACCATCTACAATACACTTATAAACTAAACTTTGCAAAAAAAAAATCAAGATACTAACTATACTATTCCATGTCCATTACCCTCTTCTATGATCCATCGAGTCATGAAGCAAGGAGCTTGTAGGAAAATATTCAGCTTTTAAAATAGACCCCCATAAACTAGTAGGGTTAAGTAATAATCTGCAACGCAATTTAATTAGTTGAGTTGTATTTGAGCATAAGCATATCTCAAACCCAAACCCCCAATAGATTTAGGTGTACAAATCTTTTTCCAACAAATAAGACTAGTCTTTCTTAGCAGCATCCAGATAGAAATTAATTTATAGAATCAAGCTCAGTACAAATTAAAATAAAACAATAAATAAGAGGATATAGAAGACAAAACCGATCGAAGCCTGCATGAGTAAGTAGATTAGCTTTCCACAAAGATAACCTTTTTCTCAACTTGACCAACAACAGAATTGTTGTGTTTTATAAAATGAATTTCCGAAATACCTGTGTGTGTTTCTGATTATGTTTGACAATGATCGATTTTGACCCATCTCTTGAAGGGACATATCCGTTGGGAAGGGTATTTCTAATGGATCCTTCTTCTCTACAGTCTCTCTCATTCTCAATTTATCTCTAGTTTTCTTTCTAGAATTTTATTGTTTTGAGAGGTCCTGTTATTCCATTTTCTTTGTTGACTGAGCATGACCCGAACGTGTCTCGACGGGACCAATAAGCGAATGCAACGACTACTAGAAGGGCCAAGAATTGTTTTATCTTGGAGGCTGATTCGCAAGAACCTGGCTTGCATTATAGTACAGTTTTAAGGAAAGTATCAAATGCCACGACTAAACCCCCTAAGTTTCTCAATGTAATTTAAAGTTCATGACATAAATTTGGTGCATGAGTTGTTGACATCGACCCTACAAAATAGATAAGTACTCTAAACCCCTTGTTGCATGAATTTTCATGTCTGATTTGAATATTATATTTCCAACAAGAACTCAATCTTGCAACCTTAGATCGTGAATGAAACAAATTAGTATTCAAGTAAATTGAATCATGACCCATTTCTTTAATACCCAAAAGAGTAGTTTACTGCCTCTTATCTTCTAACGAAACATTTCTACTAAAATACACACCACAGTTATCAAATTTTTTTTTTCTTGCGCTGATAAATTAGAGAACATATCAAGAATTGATCTAATGGTCAAGACATCATTAACCGTAACTCTACACAAAAAAATAAGGAAAAAAAAAAAAAAATCATTAACAAATAAAAGATATGAGAATTCAGGAGCCCTTCTAGCCTCCTTAATAACTGTAAACATATGAAGATCACACTAAACCAACCTGTAAGAGTTTTTGAGAAAATTTATCAAAATATTTGGGCGTGGGCTGCTAGGGAGTTCAAAGAAGGGGTTTCCCATTAAACTTATCATCAAAGACAAAAATGTCATTAAAATCACCAATCATAACAACTGGAAGAGAATTAGCTAGTCAAAAGAAAATCATACACAGTGGAGTGGACCAACAATGAAGGAGCTCTCATCTCGTCCTCATCCTCCCTTCCTCACCCCACTCTCTCTGTCTCTCTCTGCAACCCTCTGTCCACGCCAGTGAACTCAGTAAGTTAGCACGCTCAAAATGTGAAGGAGCTAGTTTGAAAGGTCCTATTGGGAAGACTTGGAAATCCCCTATAACATGACATTATGGAGCTTTCGCATGACGACCAAGAAGATTTTTTTTTAATTATCAGAAGAAGCTAGCAGCAAAGGCTGTGTCGGCCGGCCAACTGCCCAACTTTTTTCTTCTATTCTTCAGTTGCAGGCCTTCTACCTGATTTATGTTCTTCACGAACATTAATGTACTTGATGCTTGGAGGAGTACTACCTATTTCTATTTCATCACAACCTTCTTGGACTCCTTCATCACTTGAAGATGAACCTTTCGATGGAGCAACCGATCGAGATGCAAACAGAATTCAGAACAAAACACCTTACATCTAAAGTTCGTTGCAGAGAGAGTGGAGTGGGGAAGAGAGGACGAGGACGGGATGAGGGGTGATAGGGTAGTCGATCCGTAAAGGTTTACGTGGACAATTATTTATAGCAATTTAAACATATCAAGGGAGAAGAAGAGGTGAAACCTTACTTTTCTAGATAAATCAGAAAAGTAAATATAGAGTGAATACAAGGGAGTTAAAGTAATTGCCCCTCGTCCTTATTTTTAACTGTAATTAGTAGTTAGGGCTCAGCAGGCGGGTACTTCTACTCTGCTGGTGCTAAGGCTAGCCTGCAAGCATTTTCGTTGTGACCTTTGCCACTTGCGTCGGTGGATCCAATAGTGATACATACTATCAACAAATGGAATCAATTAAATCCCCCACCGGAATTCCTTATAATCTTTGTATGCAAGTCTGAACTTTGAAGGGAATATTACTCGTTCCGGTGTAGCAGCAGTTTCTCTTTTTCTTTTTCTTATCCGCTTTCTTTCTCCTTTTCTTTTTTCTAGGGCAGCTCGATTCATACTCTTATAATATTCCTCTTGCTCCTTTCTGCTTTGTTTTTTTTTTTAAAGGTAAAGAGTCAGATGACCGGTCGTCACTCGTCACAGGCATTCAAAATCAAAAATTTTTTATAAAAAAAAAAAAAAGAGAGAGAAAAAGTGAAAAATCCCTTACTTTTATTCCCTCCTCGTTCTCCTTTTCTTTTTATTTTATTTTATTTTATCTTATATATCCCTTTTTCTTCTCCAATTCTCTATAGCTCGCATTATTGATCATGTTGAATTCAAACCATTGGATGTCCAAGTTGTCACGTATTGAACATCCTCAGTAATACTGCTGCACGCACTACCTTGCTTATAGGAAATTGAAGAAGATAAGTCCCATTTTCCTTTTCCAAATGAGAGATGCTTATCGTGGTTAAAATGGTCAATTAGATTCATTATCTTTTCTTTTTTTTTTTTATGTATATATTTATGGTAATTAACTCGTTTATTAATATAATTAGATAAAGAAGTAGGCCCTCTTTCTTATTTTTATCATGTCATGTCCGTCGTCCCAGTCTCTGGTCGTTGTCGAGTACACAGTACACACAAGGCAGATTTTCCCATATGATAAAATCATAAATAGACTAAGTCAAAATGTTTCCCTCTCCGACATTTGCGTGAGGGGCTGGCGATCCGATCCGTCTCTGTCCCTGAAATCTCGCCACCGTATTCCGCCGCTCTTCCTCCGGTCGCCTCTGCTGTCCATCACCACCGCCGCCGTCACTTTACTTTTCAGTGGTAGACTGATAGAGCTTGCCCAAACAGAAACCCAAACCAACTTGATCCGTACACTATCGACCTCTTTCTGGCTTTTTATGAAAGACATTTCCCTGCCGCGCCTCCTCCTCAAAAGTCGAAAACTGGGCTTCGGTTTTCTTGAACTTTCCAGGTAAGGAAGAATAATTAAACACCCCAAGGCAGCTTCTATCTTCTTCTCTCCATCTCTTTCTCTGCATTCCTTTTCATTTCTCCCTTCATTATCGCCTAACAGTCATTCTTCCATAACGGAATCTTTTTGAAACATTTCTGTTTTACCCCATTTACGTGGTGTGTTCCTTCTTGACTTTCGTTCATTTTGTTACATTTCTATTCTTCTCTTCGGAGTTCACTGGGATTTCTTCCAACATTTCTTGTTAATAATTTGTAGTTTCCTTTTCCTGCTCCCTAGTCCCTAACATCCCCCCGCCACCCCCTTTTCAAATCAAAGAAGAAGAAGTAGAAGAAGAAGGAGAAGGCCTTAAATTTACCGGGGTATTTCTCACCCCACTGTGAAGGAATCTTGGGAAACTCTTCTTTCCATCTATTTTGATCAAATCTTTTTCTACTTGATGGTTTTACTCTTCATTTCCTTGCAGATCGCGAAGTTGGAGATTTAATGCGTTGCTAACGCTGATATTTGGCATCTCCTGTGCCAAGATCTGTTCAGGATGCAGGGGAAGCTATACAAGCCTACTCCACCGCCGCAACTCTCCGATTCCAATCGGCGGATCATTGACTCCAACAGTTCATCAAAGCGAGTCTATCAAGTCTGGAAAGGCAGTAACGTAAGCTTCCTTGAACCCTCTATTTATTACACTGGTGATGCAATCTCTTTCTATGGCCGTTTTTGCTTTCTTTCTTCTGTTATTTTTCTTTTTCCTGTATTTTTTTTTTTGTGGGGGGGGGGGGGTTGTTGTGGAAATTATTCTGATCCTTCCCATCTTGTTATTACCGTACATGACATCCTGTTAGTGCTATCTGCTGGTTGTTTTCCCCAGTTTGGATACAATTTTGTGAACCATTGTCTCACAGCCTTCCCAGTAGGGTTTTTTTTTATTATATCATCAGCAAGTGCCTCTTACTTTGAATGCAATAGGGAGTTTATTCACTGAAAACTCCCATGATACCAGTGCTAAATGTAATGTTGGAGAAAGTTTGTTCAATTGAAACCTACTCTGTGATATATAAAGGGATCAAAATTGCTTTCCTTTTCAAATCAAAGAATATGAAAACCTTTTGCAAGCAATGATACAAATGGAATTAACACACACTCTGGATAAGACTCAGATTCTTCTTCTGGAGGGAACAATAATACAAAAATGTGAAGAGGACTTAACTGAGTCTCGCCAAATGCAAAATATCCTTTGTATGTTCTGCCATGATCTTCTATTTTCTACAACATTGTCTTGGGCAAGTGACTCAAATGTATTCTCCATTGGGGCTTGCATGTGCTGGTTAGGTATGGTATTTCGGTAATGAAGACTGTGGTTTCCAGAGAAATGCGGACTGAAAGTAAAATGCCAAATAAATGCAAATTAGTCTTTCTCCCTTTTATATGGTGCCATCAGGCACTGCTTCTCCCATGATTGCTTTTCTGTTTCTTTAACAGGGTTATCCTCTGCAATTGACTTGAATCATGCTTCTTCTCTTAGATCAGGATTTGTCCAATTATGTAGGATGTGGATTCCTCAAAGGTTGACTTTTCTATTTATTCTCTTACACTATAAATTGTTAATTCTTCCCATTAATTGAAATTAATCATTCTTCCTCCAAAATTAGATGGATATTCCAGTTTTTCATAATGTATCAACTTTTTAACATAATTCTACAAGAATTTGTAGCAATTTATTTATTTTTCCCCATCCCTTAATCTTCTTCTGTTGGGAAAGTTAAGGCAATCTGTTTTTCATCTCTAGTTGTTCAAACATCATTGTAGACTTCTACTATGAGCTGTATCATGCAACTAAGGCTGTAACACTAACTGATCTACCTATATATTCAACCCCTCTCCCCCCCCCCCCCCAAAAAAAAAAAAAAAAATAAAAAGAGAAGAAGAAAAGAACGTATGCATAGGATTATGATATTTGAAAATCATAGGATTGTTGAACGTTGGACAGTGAAGAAACAACATGTAAACAAACTGCGGTGTGGCCTTGCGAGCTCTACATGTGGACGCGGCGACATCCAACAGTGCCAAGCTCGAGAAGGGGGAAAAAAAAAAGAAGAAGTGCAATCGAGCTCACCGTTGGATGTCACTGCATGCACGTGTCAAGCTCACAAGGCTGCACCGTAGTGCACTGCAGAGGATTTTTATCTGAAATGAAGATGTTGAGATGGATGAGTGGTAAAATTAGAAAAGATAAAAACAGGAATGAACAAATTAGAGCTAATTTAGGTGAAGCTCCAATACAAAATAAGTTGCGAGAAATTTGTTTGAGGTGGCATGGGCATGCAACGAAGGCCCTTAAATGCTCTAGTAGAGAGGGTTAATTTGATTCAGATTGAAGCAGCTATAGGAGCCTGGGGTAGACATAAAATGACTCTAGGAGAAGTGGTGAGGAAAGCTATGCATAGCTTAGGACTAGTAACTTGAATCGAGCTGATTGGAGAAAAGGATCCATATGGCCGGCCCCATTTAGTTGGGATAAGGCTGTGTTGAGTTGTATTATTTAGTTGGAATAGGTTGTGTGGTTGTGTGTTTCCTCTTCCCTTGCAAACCACTGAATATTGGTTCATCTATGGCATTTTCATGGTCTGACCGACCATATTCTCCACCTTGGCGTGATTCCAACATGGCATCTTCACAACCTAGCCAACCATATTCTCCGCCTCGACGTGGTTCCAACAAACATCCTGTGATGCCAAAAACTTTCATTAAGCATTTTACGTGCTACTAACTGTTTGGTGGCTTATATTGATAATGATTCTTTATACCTTATGTTCCAAAAGAGCACCTCAATTTTGAGACAATTAATTTAGAGGCAGAGCGTGAACCAAGTGAAGTGAACGACAATGATGGTGATGTGGAGCGACACCCTTGTTATATTCTTCATTCTGTTTTGATCACTCACAAATTCAAGAAAAGATTGGCGTCACAGCAGTATTGTCTTCCTGTGTGAAGTGCAATGATCACTTATGTAGCATGGTCGATGGAGGTCGTTGAACTATTGTCGTCTCTGAAGACATTCGTAAGTTGGGATTGTTGAGTCACATCCAACTCCATAAAAAAGTTGCTTGGGTGAACAACACTAATCTCAAGGTTACTGATCGGTGTTTGCTCACCTACTCTATTGGTAGATTTGTGGATACAATACAATGCGATGTCTTCACTCTGAAAGTGTGTCATATTCTTCTTGGTTGACTGTGGCTATTTGATAAGAAGGCACAACATTGTGGGTATGCGAATAACTACTCTTCCAAGCACGGAAACAAAACCATGAAATTTCTTCTTGCTAAAGATCTCCCCGACATTAAACTCAAGAAAGTAATGGGATCGTTCCTCCTCCAACATGTTGATTCAGACAACCTCCTTGGTCCTTTTCCAAACTCGATGGAGTCGAGTTCTTTTCAGAGGAGGAGAATTGATGCAGTAGCACTTGATTGGTTGGATCAACATGACCGAGTTTGGAAAGCTAAACCCAGACGAAACCGGTCCAACCTAGGTTTTTGGTCCACTAGGAGTTGGAAGTAGTTATTTAGTAGTTTATATATTTTTAAGTCTTTTATTTGTTGAGTTGCATACGTAAGAATTAGATAGATAGAGTTTGAATTGCAAGTTGCAAGTTATTTCAGTTTTAGAGTCTAACTAGGAGTTTTTGGTTCTCTTTAAATACTTTCATGTACCCAACAATGGACAAAATGAATTGAATAGAATAATATTGGTTTGCCTATGTGAGTGTGTGGTTGTATGTTTCCTCTTCTCCTGCAAAGTTTCTTCTAAGAAATCTTGCCTTCTCTTAACCGGTCCTCCACCATACTATCTCCTCTACTCTTTTTTTTTTTTTGGGGGGGGGGGGGGGTTGGGTGGGTGTGGGTGGAAGGGTGAGAGATCATGATTAAACATCTTTCACTACTTTCCCCGATGAATTTCCCCCTTTCCTGTTTTTTTTTTTGAACACCTGGTTTCTTTACTCAGTGAGTTACATTTTTTAGTCATCAATTCTAAATTTCTATTCTTGATTTGTAATTTGGTGAAGAATAATTAATTATTTTCTCTAATAATATAAGATTATTTCTGGTCAAAAATAACATTTGATAGTTCAATTGGAAGTGACTCTTGTTTTGTATATTCTCAAAGTTCTGATGTGAAGATCTTGCATGCATTATAAAATCTTCCTAGTTATGGAAAGAGATTCACAATTTTTATTAGCCTTTTCCTCTCCGGTATAGCTCAAAAGGAACTGATCCCCACTTTCTTTAACACGTCTTGCAGAGGTTCTTTCTTGGAGGCAGACTTATATTTGGTCCAGATGTTAGGTCACTATTATTTACAGTATTTCTAATTGTTACTCCAGTAATATTGTTTGGTGCTTTTGTTTCTCAAAAGCTGGTTACTGAGTTTCCATACCATCTCGGCAATCTTATAGTGGCGATTTCTGCTATCTTCACAATATATGTGAGTTTTCCCTTTTCTTATGTATATTTCTACTAAAGAAAAGTAGCTAAAAGCTTTGTTCTTGTCACATCTCTGGAAATTTACTTTGTTTTTCCCCAGATAGATGATTGCTTACTCTATCTGAAGCTACTATAATGATATTGGACATATTATACATTTATACCACACTACGGTTCAATGGGATTTGAAGGGATTCTAGGGTTTTGCTTTTCTCTAAGAATCCATGCGCAGAAGAGTGAAGACCAAATTCGGTGGATTTACTACAGGGATTTAGTTCACAGTACCAGTGATGGTACCAGTCTCCACTGATACTGATACAGATACCGATATGGATTGGCCATATCAGGCCAGATCCGACGATTCCACCCCCCCCCCCCGGCGGAATATTCCAACCCTTTTTTTTTTCTATCTTGGCCTCAATTTTTTTTGTAAATTAATCCGATATCGGCCACAGATCAGCCGATACCAATACCGATTCCTAAATCTGAGAATCACCTTTTTCTGATTTCAGAATCAGGGTGATTCTCATGTTAATTCAATGGTAGGATCCACCCAAATGAAATGCTGACCCTCCTTATTTTGATTCTAGCCCAGGTTCTAGTATCGGAATCCCATCTTTATGTTGGCCTAATATCCAAAAGAGAACTTACGTTTCACTTTGAATCTTCCAAATCTGAGGTCATCTTTTTTTGTTTTTTTTTTTTTTTATAACAAGCTTTATTATCTAAACCCATGGGGGAAAACCACCCCACAGGAGGTCATCCATTATACTTAACCTGAACTATGCCATTTGAGTGACTCTAACTAGATGATGGGCTAATTGAATTTGGAAATTTTCTTGTCTCCATTACTGAAATGATGACTGCTTGTCAGAGAGACATTAGTTTGGCTTGACTTTTCACTGTCCAACGAGTGCTCTAACAGTTGGACTGTTCTATTTCAACATGTTATTGGATTTGCAAGTTCCAATTAATTTCATGGGATAAAGAAGGTTAATTGGGCTGCATCATGTACCTGCGCCCAGACGCAGCCGTGCACGAAATGACCAGCGTACCCTGGTGCTTTCTGCCTTTTAGGGTGTGCCGGTCATTTCGTGCGCGACTGTGTCTGGACGCAGGTATATACTGCGCCCTGCGACCAGTTAGCATTCCTTTTCTTGGAAGTTTTGTGTGTTTCTGAACCTTCTCCATTATGCGTTACCCCAAAATGCATGAACCTCTTTACCAGCCACCTGCGGAGGGAGTGGGAGAAGAAAGGCAGATGAAAGACAATAACTGTAGTTTTGTGGATGTTAGAATTTTGAGAAAACTGTTAGGATCTTTGGATGTATATTTGGTTACTTTTCTTGGCAGATTCTTTGCTTAAAATGGCTGATTGATAGTGCTGGCTTGCTGACTCATGCAGATAATCATGCTTCTCTTCCTTACATCTGGAAGAGATCCAGGAATTATTCCTCGGAATCTTCACCCTCCTGAGTTGGAAGATGACGGTGATGCCTCTAGCTTATCCACAGACTGGGCAGGAAATCAGAGTGGTGCTCCAAGCTTACCACCCACAAAAGATGTCCTTGTCAATGGGACGGTAGTCAAGGTCAAGTACTGTCACACATGCATGTTATATCGACCACCACGATGCTCCCATTGCTCTATTTGCAATAACTGTGTTGAGCGGTTCGATCACCATTGCCCTTGGGTTGGGCAATGTATTGGGAAGGTATGCTCTAATTCTTAAAATCTTGTTCATTGCATTTACTTTGATATTTGAATTTTGCCCTCTTAGTGCTTGTGAAAGTTGGCTTGGGATGTCATAATGAGTGGTGTAGAACCTTGAGTTCACCATTCTTATCAAACCATAGTAGTCTCCTTTTACATGGACACTTAAAATATATTAGATACCTGGCAAAGTAGTAGCGTCGCATATTATGCACATTTGTGCAACGTAGATTCTAATGCTGTTGCAGCATTCTTTTCAATAGATATGATCATACAGTTAAAGAAACAAATAACTATTTTATATTGAATCATTACACTGGTCTATTCAGACTTTTCACCTTTTTCTATTGAGTGAAGAGATCTCATTGTTTGAAATCATATTTGATCGGTCCTGGTTAACAGCTCTTTTTCCAGATGCTTTTGTCCTCTCATCAAACTAACCGATGATTAAATTGTCTTTGATGCAGAGGAATTACCGATTCTTTTTCATGTTCGTGTCTTCCACGACCATGCTGTGCCTATATGTTTTTGCATTTTGCTGGGTAAACATCAGAAAAATAATGGAAATCCATCATTGTAATCTTTGGAAAGCTCTTCTGAAATCCCCTGTTTCAGGCATCCTCATATTATACACATTCATAGCTGTTTGGTTTGTTGGAGGGTTGACAACATTTCATCTCTACTTAATTTGCACGAACCAGGTTTCCTTCAACTCTCATCATCCTTCACAAGCATCCATCATTCTAGTTTCCTTAATTTTAACACAAATCTATTGCTTACACAGACAACTTACGAAAATTTTAGATATCGGTATGATGGAAAGAGGAATCCATATAACCTTGGATGGGTTCGCAATGTCAGGGAGATCTTCTTCTCCAAGATCCCCATTTCTAGAAACAACTTCAGGGCCAAGGTGCAAGAGGATTCATCTTCTGCCTTCAACACCTCGCTCTCAATGGGCCGTGTTATGAGCCCAGAGATGCCTAAAAGAAGCTTTGACATAGAGATGGGTGGGAAGCGGCAGGCTGTTGCTGCAGAGGAGTTTGAAGATATACAGAATCAAATTGAGAGTGTAGCCGCTTTGGAGAGGTGTGGGACTCAACCAAGACATACCAACTGGGTTCAGAAAGGCAACTGGGAGATCACACCTGATTTACATGCATTGGCTGCTGAGTTTGGAATTGAACATGGCTTAACAGATAGAGTAAAGATCGGAGGCCATTGAGGTGATAGTACAGAAAGAGCAAACATGATCAAATGGAGGTTGTCTTATTGTTCTGGGAGTCGAGCACAGGAAATCTATTCATATTACTGGAACTAGCTGGACCAAGAGTAGTGGGGAGATTTCTGCTACTAATTGCATCGTATAGAGGTGTTGTTTTGATTGAGAAGATGGGCCTGTAGGTTTTGTTTCTTTTGTTTTTTCCTTTGTTTTTTTTTTTTCTGGTGGAGAGAGAGGTCGATGGTTCAAAGTATTTTGTACATTGGAACTGTTACTGTAGTTTGCGAGGGTAGTTGATGGTTTACATGGTGTGTCTTTCATGCAATTTGGGTGTTTTATTGTTTCTTCTAAAGCCAGGGCCCCAGTTTCCTCTTAATTTTTTGAGTTGTACTAAAGTGGAACATTTCCCGGCCTGAAGCAAAAGGAAGATTCATCACCCACTTAAGAAGGGCAGGGTACGGTTGGTCTCTGTGGTATGTGGACTCGAACTGATTATCCGAGGAAACGCCTGGTCTTGCTTATACTTTCAGAGGTGAGCATCACATGGTTCATAACGCCCAAAACTGGCCCATGGTCAATGGGATATATGTTTTAAGGACTTCATGGCATACCCAGATTAGTTGTAGCCCAAAATTGCACCAAAATACATGATCAGTGCTATTTGACGAAAGAATGTCACTTGCAATACTGTGTCACTGCAGTGATTTTTGTATCAGTGGCTTCAGTTCAAATCACAGAACAAGATGATTTTTAGCATGTTTTCCAATGGATGGGATGAAAACCCATCTACTTACATATCTGCTGCAGCCTTTAGTAACAACTAATAAAGCCGATGCAGATGCAGGCATGTATGTATTTGGTGGTGTGGTGGCAAAGGGTGGGTTGTTTGAAGGTGACACTTGTTTCACCCACGTTGTAATAACAAAGAACATGGGATGGGAGCGGAAGAATTTAGAGGAGGTATTATCAGATTCCTAGTGGCCCAATTTGAAAATAGATGGCGTCAACATGGTTCTTGGATTCATAAAGCAGAGGATATGGAGAGTCGGCCAATGAAGAAGAGACCAAATCTTCACGTCTCCTGCCTTTCCAGCGTGGAAGTGGAACAGACTCACAGCGTTTTTTAGTAGACGTATAAAGGCCCCATTGCTGACGAATGCTTTTTCACAGCCTTGAATTTGAAAGGCGTTGAGAGGGAAGAGGCTGCAACAGAGGATCCTAATTGGTGTGCACGTCCTGTGTACGTTTTATTCTGTATTTTTCAAACAATAGTGTATATGATAAAATCGCATACAGGCAACACAGAATCCCATGTACTCTTGGGGAAGGGAAAGAAATTGTTAAGAAGAATACTTGAGGGAGTTCCAGCCCTTTTGCTATTCATATCTAGACCCCAGTGGGGGAACCAACCATTAAAGAACAAATTATGAAGGAAAAAGAATAAATAACCAATTTAATCCTGTGTTTAACCTGAGAAATAAGCATCGAATCATGTACATTTTTTTGAGAACAAAAAAAAAAAAAAAAAAAAAAAGGACCATTTAGCAAGGGATTATAAATAAAATCGGTGTAGCTGAATGGACAATGTTGAGATGGGTGACAATGAGGATGAAATTTGAAAAATGATGATGTTCAAGAAAATGTAAAAATTTATCAATAGGTGAAAAGATAGGGGGCAAGTTGGATAAGTACAAGGAAGACCAACAAATGGAGGGTAACGAATAATTGCGTCAAAAAATTGAACGAGGCAAAACGAGGATGAGCTGGGCTGAATTGGTCAGGGAGGAGAAACGTGAGTGGATGGTCTTTAGTTAACAACTGATGTGGTTCTAAACAGCATGATGTGGTACTCTTGTATTGTAGCTCACCTCAATTAGTCGAGTTAATGTTCAGTAGGTTTGATTACTCTTTGATAAATACACAAGATAAGCTCCACCAAATATTTCTAATATAAGGAAACAAGCTGATTAACTATGAACTGCTTTCCAGATGGCTGATCATACGCTTACGACTGTTTGAGAAATACATGGGCTTCTGAGCTCATTCAGTGCTGATATACTGCTGAATTCTACAATAACCAAAACCCCCATCCATCTCTGGTATGAACCATGCTTACAAGTTTCAAGGAATATCAAGAATACCTCCCTTGGATTATGGAAAGCCATCCATCAATGTAGTTCATGTCAACACGGACTCGCAAATCCCTTATAGCTGTTATCGTACAAATATCGACAGATTGTGTTGAGGCCCGTGATTTACATTTTAACAAAAAATACACTGCCCAGATTGATTCTGCACGACAAAACAGTAGCTGGCCACAAAAAACTTTGGGACAACTCATGGATGAAGATGATTAGGTAGAGCTGAATCATAACTCTATTACAGCAATAGCAGTGCCATTTAATCTCAAACACTATAATAGTTTAAACAAACTAGCAAGGGACACTACAAGGAGTACGTGGATGTAGAAGTGGAAGTTCTTCCGTCCTCATTCGTAAAATCACTTTGCACTCCTGAGACCCCTTTTCCTGCTAGTAGGTGTTTGCTCAGGTCAGTTCTTGAGCTTGAGGTTTTTCTTTTTTGCCATTCAGAGGGGGTAGGCAGGAGGGGTGGCCATTGCTTGCTGATGTCCCAGAGTGGAACTTGTCTATTAGCCATCAATCTTGCTAATTCTTGCCAACCCCCACCCCACACTCACAAAAGTACTTTGGCTTGTTATTTTAGTTTGTAAAACTTCCATGGTGAAAGCTCTCTGCAGTATTGCTGTCTTTTGTGTAATGAACCATGTTGCGTTTTTGTCATTGTTTTCAACTTCTTTCCCAGATCCATTTTCTCTGTTCATCACACTGCTTGTGCTATTGAACCTCAATCTATTTTCTCATTTTTCATGGCCATTAGCCCTCAAAGCAAATTTCCCCATATGACTACCTCGTTTTCAGTCTTTGCAATTATACTGAAATAACTTTATATTGCACCTGTACCTTCATTGATTAAACAACACTTCGATCCCTCATTTACAAGTATCATCAAAAGCGAAAGATACAGCAGCTACAAGCTTCCAAACCTTGCTTATCACCCCAGAACCAAAAAATCCAAAACCTTGAGATAAGAAGAGCTATCAAGGATGAAATGACGTATGGAACTTCCCCTTCTCCAGAGGTGATCATCTCTGTTGAAGTTCAAAACCTGCCCTCCAACATGAGAAATCCAATCACGATATTTTTCATCCATAAAAAAAACGAATTTCTTGTTTGATACAAGACAAGCCTAAGTCCTGTGTATATTCAAATGCACGTGTGGCCCTCATGGAAAATTCAACAAGAAAATGAAATGCCAACTAAACCATCTGCAATCCCTCTTCAAGCATAGATTCTATGAACACTGTTTGAAATCTGTATGCCACAACCAATCTTCCACTAAAGCTCTGTCAGTGAAAATCTCCCGCTTATGTAACTTTATGAAATGAGAAATACAGTACATCTGATTTTCTTTCGGCTGCCTCACAACTTGACCTCCTCAAGTCTGTGTCAAGCCCTCTGTCAAAATTTAGAATTCTCTCACCTGCACACTTCAGATGCAGGGGATGTACCTATATCGGTAAACCCTTGGCCATCAATAAAAGTTTGATTTCTTTACAAGATTTAGCTGAAGTGTAAAAAATTTCACTGTTGGCTTCCAACAAATAAGATGATTCTGCTTCTGATCCCTTACCACTCTGTTGAAGGAGAAGCAGTTATTCTTCCGTCATAACCAACGAAGAATATGGACAAAGAGAGACTTCTGCTGTAATACATTGGATGTAAGATAACAACGATGCGGCCACATGTAAAATTGGGCTAGTCATCATGTTGCACCATATTCCTTTCAACTCAGGTCCCTAACATCCTATGCATCAACAGGAATCACCAGTCCATAAGCTTAATCCATAGATAGATTGTTATACAAGTCAGACATCTTATTTCTCCATATAATTCCTACACCTCCTATGCCCTTACAAAACTCCAAAACTCCCATATGATAATCCTTTTACATCCCTACATCTACAGGAAGACAACTTCTTCTCCCCGCCCCCATTGACTGTTATGGTATTATATGCTACTAGAAGATATCAAATAAGAGAATCCTGTCCAAAACTTCCCACTCTAGAATAACTCATGACAAGACACATACTGTCAACCAGTGAACACTATCGTAATTCAATTCATGACAATATATAATATACTACACACTAAATTCAGTTAGAAGACAATAAAATAGATCTCCAAACAGAAACCCCAAATCGTATACCTATGATGCAAACTGGATGCTGGAATTGAGCGCTTATGTCAACAAGATTTCACATTGCAATCAAAGATGGAAAAGTTTTTCCTCTGCAAAGTGCCAGCATTATTCAGCACTCTAACCCATAAAGATGCAATCCCTAAGATTATCTAACAATCTCGTCCTCCACCATAACAGAGAAGCCAAAGAGAGATAAAGCAGATAAAATAAACGCTGTAAAGGGTTGCTTCAAAGAAAAAGAAAGAAGACAACCGTGATCCAAAGCAACGCAAGCTGCCAACTCAAAAAATGAGGGACTTTTGTATAGATTGAATGCTCTTTAAAAATGAGGCACTTTTGTATAGATTAAATTCTCTGAAAAAAAATTCAAGTTACAGTGTAAAAAAGCCTGCCCCTAGGAGTGGGGGTGGGGGGGGGGGGGGGACGACGAAGGGAGAGAGAGAAAAAGAGGGGGATAATGGTTAACTACAACAAAGCATAAAAAGAAAAAAGGATTAACAAAAAGTGCAAAAAAACCAACCAGCAAGAGTCAAGAGCAATAGCAACAGATCACGCTTGTGTTCCGGCCAAGGCCTTCATCTGGACATGATCTGAATCAGCAGTGGACAGCGTGGGCAAAGCTTCGTAAGAGCCGAATCTCCTCAAACCAACAGTCTTGACAACGACGGCATAAATGACCAAGACAATGTCGACGACAAACATGACATGAACCACAAATACAAGATCGAGAATCGCCACAGCCCTTAGACGGGATTCCTCCAAGTCGCACTTGGTGGAGCCCTCGACCCCGTTGGCCACATCCAACAGCCGATGACAGCCCTCGGGGATAAAGGCCTCAACGTAGAGGGAGAGGCCAGTCTGCAAGACCCAGAGCCCCTGCAAACAAAAGGAAGAGCCGAGGCCGACATCGGCAATGAACAATCTGGGCTGGCAAGCAAGCAGCAGGCATTGGAGGGCGGACGCGGCGGAGATGCGAGCGGAGATGGAGTCGCACTTGGCCTGGAGATCCGAAGTCTGGACGGAGGCGGAGGCGGAGGAGACGGAGAATTGAAGGAAGAAGATGACGGACGCAAGGGCGAAAAGGAGGTCGGAGGGTATAGGGAAGAGGGTGGTGGCGTCGGAGAGGAGGAGGGCAAGCGAGAGAAACAGGAAGAGGAAGAGCACGGCAGCGGCCTGGAGGGAAGTGAAGCGATAAACAGGGGTGCGACCCTTGAGGAGAGGGTCGGAATCGGTGGAAGTGAGTAGCCGGTGGACCAAGGCCACCAGCAGAGACAGAATGAGCAGGTACAGCTGGATGTGCTTCAGCCGTGAGGACGAAGAGGACCCCGACAGGGGAAACGGGTGGTAGAGCCTCGCCACGTACTCCCTCGGCGACTTGAGATGGTTCCGAGTGGTGCAGATGAGGTGGTATAGCCCCAGAGACAGCAGTGCCGACGAGGAGAAGATGTCAGAGATTAGGGCGGCCATCACCAACCAAATTTACAACTCCTCACTCCCCTCCCCTCCCCTTCCCTCCCACCCAATATTTAATCAGAGATTTTGAGATAGAGACGACGACGAATAAGCAAGAGCTACAAGCCAAAACTCCCTCAGTTGCGCTATACCTGAAGAACAAAGACACGAAAGCCGGGCAGGTATTGAGAGCTTCACGCCTTCACCTTCCTTGATTAATGGCAAATCTACCCTTGGGAATGGAGTGAACATACTAAATTAACCTTACCTTCGAGCATCAAAAACCCTGGTTTCGTGCACCCTCGTCGCCCAAACCCTAAGCTTCTGCAATTCATCTCGCCCGATGACTTGAGCTCCGCCGTGGCTGAAGATCTGAAGGTGTTTTCGGAAATTTCTGAGAGAGAGAGAGAGAGAGAGAGAGAGAGAATCTCTATTAAATATTAACTAGTGAATTAACAAAACAGTGTCCTGATCTTTTCATTTTTCACATTTCAAAAACATGGTCTTTTTTCTATGATGCTTCTCAATTTCTTGGATCTAGTTAGTGGTCCTTGGTTTTTCTTCTATGCGACATTTGTTCATCAATCAAGTTCAACCATTCACTTCTTCCTCCTCCCTCTTTCTCTTAGATTAGAGTTGGAAGGGTAGTACAAGATAACGGCCTTACACTCTTAGGGCTTAGGGGGTAAAAAATCCTTTATTTAACCGGTAAATGCATCAAGGCATATAAAGCCTCAACAGATGAACATTATTTTTGTTTAACTACTCGGGTTGTAGTCACTACGACCCCACCACCATTGAAAGGAATAGGTTGAAATTTTGAATAGATTATGGGCCTAAAGTGCATCACTAACTTGAATGGAAGTTTATTTGTAATTCAACCAAAAATAAATAAAGAAGTTTATTTGCAATTTATTTTATTTTTTAGGTTTCAATGAACATTGGATCTCTATGATAGGATCTCTGATATCTATTACATCTCTTCTCTTTTAAGATTGAGGGCATTCCCTTTGACTTTCTTAAACTCTCGAGAGGTATTCGATAAGGGTGTTCCCTTAGTTCTTATCTTTTTCCTTCTAGATATGGAGGTTCTCTCCAGGATCTTAGGAGCCTACAGAGATATTGGCATGTTTAAAGGTATTAAGATTGAAAGACATGCCCTTAAATTTACCCACCTCCTATTTGTAGATGATACATTTATCTTTTAGAGGGCCAATGAAGATGATTTCTTGACTATAAAATCAATTTTGAAACTCTTTTCTGACATTTATGGTCAAGAGATTAACTTCTCAAAAAGTGTTTTCTTTAGTAAATCTGTTTCTCAATCTCGTAGAAAGCAGTTATGCTCCCTCCTTTGTATGAGGGAGATGCCAAATGATTCTCTTTATTTGGCAGTTAGACTATGTCATTCTAGATCTAAATGTAAAGATTTGAGCTTTCTGGTTAATAGGGTGAAATCTAAACTATCTTTATGGAAAACCATTTTTCTTTCCCCTGATCGGAGGAAAATCCTGATTCAATCAGTGTTAGCCTCTACACCTTCATATCTTATGTCTTGTATTTTATTCCACTTAAAAATCTTTAAAGCTCTTGATTCTATTTATCTCATCTTTTGGAATAATGGCTCCTGTGAACGGAAGAAATGTCATCTTATTGGGTGGGACAAAATTTGTCAACCTACTTGTGATGGGGGATTCGGTTTGAGAAATGCCTCTCATCATAACAAAGCCCTCATCTTAAAACTTGGTTGGAGACTCATCACTGAAACTTCCACCATTTAGGCCAAAGTCTTGAAGACCAAATACTTCCACAGAACCTCCATTTTTTACCTTAAAACCATTTCAAAAAGAGGTTCTTGGACTTGGAACAACATTATTGCTATCCTTCTTGATTTGAAAAAAATGGTGATTAGACAAGGGGGTAATGGAAAATCTACTTCTTGTTGGCATGATCCATGGATATCATCCTCTACAGGTAACACTTCACCTTTATACTCGTCATAATCTGTGTTTCAATTCTATTAGTGATTTTATTCAAAGTTACAAATGGAACTTTACTGCCCTTTCTTCTTGTTTTTCTAGTTAGACCATCAATGACATCCATAAAATACACTTCTCTGAGTCTAAGGATTATTGGAGATGCTCCCTATCCCAGAAGAGATCGTTCTCCACCAAGCTCGCTGTCAGATCGATTGCCACTCCAAAGCATCCCAGCCCCATGATTTCCAAATGGTGGCACTTTCTTTGAAAAATTAATATTCATCTGAGATTTAAAATTTTCTTTTGGCATGTCTTAAATGCATGTCTACCTGTCAGAGCGACTATCTCAAAATGGATGTCCGTCGAGCCTACATGTGTATTCTGTGGTTCTAGATGAATCAATCCTATTTTTGTCATGTGATTGGATTAAACGTATCTAGGCATCTGGCCCCATCGGATTAATAACCGAACATCTCTCTAGCCCTTCCCTCACTGATCACTGTGTTTCAATATTCTCTTCTCAAGTTCTTAATAAACAATCTTTAATCTAGTTTTTCTCTGTCTTAATGATCACTAGTTATTTTATTTGGAATGTAAGAAACAAGGTTATTTTAGGGTCTTCCAAGGCCAACCCGATGTTGGTTCCCAGTGAGGTTTTCAGATGGATTCAAGATATAAATATTCACCCTCCTCTCGTTTTACCATCTAACCCACTCTCACCACCTAGCACAGACACTCAAAATATTTCTCCAGTGATTGCTAATCTAGATATTCAATTTCCTGATTTAATCTATGCAGGCACATATGAACCAGGCCTTAAAATAACAAGTTGGGCTGTTTCAATCTTGATCGCTGGCCAGGATGTGCTAACAGGTGCAAATAGATTATCTACATTAGATGCAAAGGAAGTAGAGCTTTTTGGGATTGTTCAAGGATGGAGACTTGCACAACAATGGAACCTAAAAATTAAAGAAATCATCTGTACAAGCATAGAGCTTTTTGACTTATTTCATCGTACTCCTAGAACTCGCATCTCTTGGAACTTAATTAAATTTTATTTTGAACTAAAGAAACGTACAATTTGACTAGTATAGCCTTCAAATGTTTTAATTATCTATGGCATGTCCATAACTTTGCAAATCTTTTATTTTAATACTATAAATTTCTTTTCATTTAAAAAAAAAAAATAAAAAAATTAATGCATCAATAAACGTAATGGATATATAACAACTGAGACCGAGAACCCATCTCACACATCAAAATGAGTTCAAAATCACATAAACTCATAAATAAATAAATAAAATATCATTACAATCCATTACGGCATTACCCCCAGAAAAAATATGACAGCTCTATAATTTGATGACTTTAAACTCTCTATAACCATTTATATTTTATAGTGTTAATTTTGGATTGAAATTTAGCAATTAAACCCTCTTTAACCATTTTTAGTGTTAATTTTGGAAAGAAATTTTTTAGCAATGAGATGGGTGTAGGCTGCTTAATCTCATGGACCCATCGTGTCTCTCATAACTATAGAGATTTTCCATACCTATCAATACAGGTTAACAAGGGAGATACCCAAATAGGGCTCTCATCATTACCCTCCCAATTTTCTTATAGGTTATGGAATCGGTACCTTTACGGCCTTACCCTCCATAACACAGGTATGGTAGCTATTAACGGATAAAAATCCTCTCCAATGCACATTCTGGTTGTGCGCCCTCTAGTGAAAGACACATGGCGAAAAAGAATCCAACGGCTATTAAATGTTTACTTCACTTCACTACATTACCAATAACCAAGGTCGACAATCGCAAAATCCCAGGCTTCCGCTGTATCCTCTCTCTTTTTCTCTCTCTCTCTCTCTTGACACAGAACCTAGCTCGACAGTGGTGCTCGCTGGATCTTCCATTCTTCCCTCTCTATCGGTATTGGTGGTAGTACTCTTCAATTAGTTAATTTCTAATTTATTTTTATTTGCTGCAAATCATTCCAACGGTTGAATACTGCAAAACTTCCATCTCTCAGCTCGGATAATCGCCGGAAATCGCAGAGCCAACCGTTCAATAATCCATTTGAGACCTCCATTCTAAGGCGTTCCAATTAATATGTTACCGGTCTGTGCTGGATAAATAGGACTGGCAAGGCGTTGCGCCTGAGAATTGTTAACGGTCTCGTAGGGGAGCGGCGGCGAATGTTTCTAAAACTCGCCAGAGAGTTCGGGTTATTGTCTGGTAAAAGCGAGATCTAGGTAGGTTAACATCGTCGTGGGAGTTCGGGTTTTGGAGGGGAAAGGCAGGATTCATTGATTTGATTGAGAGATTAGGTGTCAAGCGAGGTCTTGAACGGCTTCTGATTTGAGAAGAACCCTAATATAGATGGGCAGAGTCTAGCAGAACCCCACCGTGTTTGGAGGTTGTCGTCTACAATTCGCTGGAACTGATGTGTAACAAAACCTTGACTCGTTTCTGATGGTTTTCGAGGATTTTCCGAATCAGCTCCACATATGTGGAGATTAGATACTCTCCACATAACGTGGTATAACGTGGTAGGCTGACACTTGGACAATCTAAAACTGACTACCTTTCCTTTAAAGGTACATTTTTTTATTTTTTAAAAATGTGGGGCCCACATCATCTTCTTCTTCTTCAACTCCTCTTCCGCCTACCAATCTGCAAACACGAACCACCCTCTGCTCTGCACTACACGATTCACCCTCCGTAAGATAAAATCTATCGATTTAAAGTTCCTCTGTTCTATATTTTATTAGGAGACTAGCATGGCTTATCAATGGTGAGCAATGAGATCACTTAAGTTTGTTCCGGCTTTTTGGTTGTGCAGTAGTTGTAATACCGGTGCCGGAAATGGAATCCTTGGTAGATTGGGTGGTATTGCGACAACGATAGCAACGCCGGTCAAGACGCCAGCACTGGATGCTGAATCAACCTCGTTAGGATGGAGCTGATGGGGCGGTGGATTGGGAGGCACCTTTAAACTCATGCTCCCTCCTGCCCTGCCCTCTCCCCAGCATCACCCATATTCCCTTTATCTGCAAACCCCCGCCTCGATTTCGTTAATGACAGCTTCCCTTACGCCACCCTTATACGACAGTCCGACCCCACCATACATAACTCCAAATCCCTTTTTACCTCTTCCAAGTACCCATTTCAACCTTTAAAACACACAACTGACCCCCTCAGCCTTCCCTCTGCTCTAAGTCACTCGAATCACAAACTCTTGAGACTGCAATTCCGGAGGTGGGTTCATGCTTCTCCTCAATCGCTATTGGTTCTACCTCCGATCTGTCGACGACGGATTTGATGGATACTATGAGTATGTTGGGTTTCAAGATCTGGGTCCATTAGGAAATTGCAGAGAAATTTTTCCAGAAGAACCAAATTTGCTATTCGTTCGGTTCGAATGAGGTTGAGCACTACTTACGAAGGTCGATTAAATCTGGGTTTAATCGATCGGATCGTCAAGTATTCGACAATCCTTCCATTTCCCTTCCAAGATTCTTCACCTGCAAAAAGACCTTCTTTTAAGACATCCATTTTTGTTCTCTTAACCATTAACTCATTAATTTAAACCAAGATTGACTATTTATGGAAAGTCATAGCGCGAACGAGAACATATCTTAAAACAAAATCAGAAGTTAAGACACGAAGAATGGGCTGGGATTGCAGGGTAGGAACGGGGGGTTTTGCAGGGAAGGGGAACAATGGTGAGGTCGAGGGAGGGGCAGGGTTGGAAGGGACTAGGGAGCATGAGTTGGGACGAGGATGCAGAAAAGGGGTGGGCACGGTTGCAGGGAAGGAGTTGAGGAGAGACTATTTTTGGGTGCGACGGTGAGAGATATGATGAGCAGGGAGAATCGACTTAAAGAAGAGGTGTGGGTCCCACAGTTTTGGGATATTTAAAAAAGAAAAAAGAAAAAAGGCAATTTGGGGGGAGAGGAGGTTGCCGGTTTCACATTGTCCAGATGTCAGCCTACCACCTTATGTGGAGATTATCTAGTCTCTACATATGTGGAGCTGATCCGGATTCGATTTTTACGTGCAAATCTAATAATTTACTAACACCGTGAACCATTGAGGGATTTTTTGTAAAATTGAAACTAAGGGGATTGTTTAGTTATTGTTTCAAACTACAGGGGTGCATATCAACCAAAATTTCACAATTTATTGTATTGCAGTCCACAAGAACCTCCAACTTCAACTAAAAAATGTTGGGTATGCATTACAAAGTGTCTTTAACTTGACGAACCATATGACGCTGGGATTTTAGCATTGGAAGAGAAAAGTGTCATAATGAATTGCGCAGGAAAAATTGGGAGGAACGAGCGAGGAAGATGATACACATTTTCTTCCTGGGCGGGTAATCCCTTCAATTGGGTTTGCTTAATGGGTGATATGGCCTGAAGTGAGGAAACGTTTAACAGACATTGGATTCTTTTTCACCACGTGTCACTCACTGGAGGGGGCACCGCCAGATTCACTAAAAAGCATCTCTATCCTACATGCAAACAAGGGACTAGGGAAATATCCCAACCATGTTCATGTGAGTAGGTGACACAGTCCGAATTTCTACCTTTTTTTTTTTTTTTTTTCTCAGCCGAGGGAATAGAGAAACGGAAAGAAAACTTAATAATAAATGAAAAGGAAAACAAACAAGGCTAGACTCATCTATGAGGTGTCTAGACCCAGCAAAAACCAATACAAGCATCTAACCAAACGTCCTTAAATTCCTTTCTTATCTCAAACCATAATCTCAAAGAATGTGAAGTCCGAGTTGCTACTAGCAGGGCATTTCCCCGCCAAAATCATCACAATGTGCGAAGCAAAAATAAAAACAAATTCATAATTACTGAAACTTTACTTCAAAGCTTCAAGAGATCAAAATGGAAGAATACGGACTTACAATAAATTGGGGTACAGAAAACAATGAAAGATGGATATTAGCACAATAAAGGCCCTTGACCATGCTAAACAATTAGTGCCGGATGGGATCGTCTGGTCCAAGCAGCATTAATAATCTATGCAATGCTCCGGTGTACCATCTATGCACATATTTATATTAACTTGTACATCAACTATCTTTAAAAAAAAAAAAAAAAGGAAAGAAAATAAAATATTTCTGTTGGCAAAATCCACTGCACCTGATTCCGAACCACCCATACCAGGTGATATAGATCTGAGGCCATCCCAACTCTTTGCAACCAAATTTGTGCTTGTCTATACTAAAAAAACACAACACAGTTGCACACCCAGAAGCCTGGGTTTTTCACTGGAAAATGGTGGCCCAACATAGTAAATCTTAAGTGGATTGCAACCTCACCCGTCACAGCACTGACCGAAACACCCAAAAGCCTCGGTTTTGTGTTGGAATAGGGCGACCCAACTTAGTAAACAACTTTAAGTAGATTGCAACCTAACATCTCAGCAACGGTGATTGAAACGAAACACACTTTCACACCCAGAAGCCTTGGCTTTGTCCTGGAATAAGGAGGCCCAACTTAATAAACTTGACAGTGGATTGCAAACTTAGGCCTCAGCAGCAGCGATAGCTTCCTCATCAGTTGTATCAGGTGAAACGCTCTCTTCCATTGCATCTGTATCTGGGGTATCAATTTCTGAGTCCTTATCCTTGTCAGTCTCCATGTGCATTAGCTTATCCCGGAGCCTGGTCATCAATTGCTCTCGAATATCCTCATTCTCAGCTAAGTATCGTTTAATAGCATCCTTGCCATGGAAGCTCCGATCATCAAAGCTGTAGTATGCTGATCCCTTCTTGGTGATCAATTTGTGCTTGCAACCCAACTCTACAATCTCTGCATCACGGCATATTCCCTTGCCAAACTCAAGCTCAAACTGAGCAGTTTTAAATGGCGGAGCATGTTTGTTTTTTACTATCTTCACAAGAACTTGACTCCCAACGGTCTTCAAAATAACAAAAGATTCATCCATCAATAAATGCATTTCTATTTTATGGAAAGAAACTAGTCTAAAAGTTGAAGGCCGCATACTCCAGGCATATGGGCACCAAATTTGGGAGGGACTCAAATGGCCCGATTTGAGCCTAACAGATCTCCTAAGTGGTACCTATCTAATTGAAGGGAAAATATGGTGCAACATGGGTTTTGGTAATGATAAAATAAATTTGTATAAAATTTAACATTTTAAATTTATTCCCATCATCCCAAATTGAGTGTCGTTTTTTGAAGGAAAAAAGAACATGCATTATAAGGAAGCTCTTCCAAAAGCACTAAAACCCACTCCCACAACATTTAATTACCAAATGGTTGTAGGAGTGGGCAAACAGGGTATTGTGAGGAAGTGAAAAGATTCCATGCCTAGATGACCACAATGGACAAACATCTTGGGATTGTGAAAAAATAATAATAATAAACACCTGTTTTTGGGACTGAGGGAGCATAAGATATGCATATACTATTAAATAAATCCACGATTTAAATATTCAGATATAAAATTGGCTATTTGTTGACAAATTTGAATTGAAGAGCAGAGACAGTTTCTTTCAAAAAATATTATGCATTTGAAACTACAAGCAAACTACGGGAGGGACCCACTGGATAGCAGTTCCGAACACTCCCTGGTTTACATGACATACGGGCATTCTTTCACTGTAACTAATAACTATCTTGAATTTACCCTGCTACCATGTTTCTATGCAATAAGTCTAAGCAGGTTCTTTTTTTACGAATAGGAAATGCATGAAAGATATTACCTCTTCTCCCTTCTTGACAAGCCCGATTCTTTTAATATTTAGGCGCACTGATGCATAGAACTTCAAAGCATTGCCTCCTGAAGTAACTTCAGTAGGAGCTCCAAATCCTCCAAAAGTGGCCAGCTTTGATCTCACCTGAAAGCATGTGACAAGAATTCTTCAGTCATGACGCTAAGATGAATTTGCGTCCCTTCTATTCAGTTTCCTCATACTGGCCAACTCAACCATTATACAGGCTAAGTTGTTGGAACCCACCACAAGTTGTATTGCATGAATATTTTGGATCAAAATAGCAGATATTTTTCGGATGAGCTCAATTTATTTGGCTATAAAAGGTGAACATGAAAATTTTGATTCAACCATGCCAGGACAAGGTCAATTTGTAAATTCAAGTCATTATTTGGCTATAAATAGTTGCTTCCCCTCTGACACAAACAGTCATATGGCATATTTGAATCAAATTATTAGTTACCCAATCAAGGACAGAAAAAACGGCTGGCTGGTGATGGCATTTTCCAAACTTGCCTGCTTGGATCAAAGTCAGCCTTATACGGCTAAAAGACAACTCTCTAACCGTAGTGAAAGTGGACCTCAAAACTCAACACATTGACTGCATAGGCAAAAACACCAATTGATGAGCCTTAAAAAAGTTTGAAGCTTGAAATAATTCTCTTTTAAACACCAGAAGTTGAACAGCATTGCAATTAGTGGCAACAATTATACCTTGGGTCCCAAAACTAGTTAGAGACATAATCATGATCAAGAAAATGAGATCACCCAAACAGCTAGCAGAGAACTCTCACTGTTGGAAAGTGATTAGTTAAATTCTTCCGTAGACCCTTCCATTCATCAGCTTTGATGTGGGATATCAGGAGGATGTTTTGTGGGGGTTAGTTTTATCGTGTACGAGATTTCCACATCATTGTTTATTTCTACAAAGAAATACTATTATATCTGGTTCAGCAACACACCCACCACCACCACCATGCCCACCCCCCCCCCCCCCCCAAAAAAAAAAAAAAAAGAAGCTTAATGACAGTGTAGGTCTTAGAGAAGATGACAAGTTGCCATCCAGTATCACTCTTCAAAGCCTCAAACCTATCAGCCTATGGTATTGGTTAGTTTCCAGACAAGAAACACATGCCAGTTAGGGCGCTGCTTAAGATCGGCCTCTGAATGGAAAGCCACACACAAAGAAGTGAACATGACCGAGATGGTCATCAGAGATGCAAGAAATGAAGTTGTTCCCTTATGATTGTCGTATGTGCCTAGGAAAATGGGAATCAGTAGATCATCTATTTATTCATTGCAGATTTGCAATAATTTAGACAAATTTCATTTAAAGTCCTTCGAAGTTTGGTTGGTTCCATCAAGCCACATATGAGACCCTGAATAACAATTTGCTCCCTCTGGGAAGGGAAGTAAAGGTCCTTTGCAGATGTATCCCTTAATAGCAGGATATGACCTCTACAATCTTTAGAGATAACAGGAGGACAGGTTATGGCATCCCCAGACATGGATCTAAATGTTAAAAGTTGGGAAATCTGATGGTTCATCCACAAAAAATAGGCTTAATTAGCGTGAAAGAGGGCACCATAGAAAAGATTTAGAATTCTTGGATTAGGCCGTTAGGATGTTGCATTAGGTTAAAGAGAAGTAGGAAAGGAGGATTTAGCTTTGTCAACCATTTAGAGTTAGAGTTTTTAAAATAGTGAATCAATTAGCAAACAAAACAAAGAAATAAAAGAGGAAAAGGAAAAGAAAATCAAATCAAATGAGACCATAATCAGTACAGTAAAACTATATTATACCAGCAGAGCTCACCTAAATTAAAATCAAGAGATAATAATCAACACCAAATCACCAAGCAAGTTATTGTCTTCATTCATCATTGTTAAAAGATATCTTATGATGGATTTATATAGAGACTCACAGAACCAAACACGATCTGGACTCCCACTGTAAGCCATACTTCAAACAAAATAAAATCCACTCGCAAAATGATATACTATAGGCATTAATGTATTATGGACATAACTACCCCTCCCCCAAAAGAAAAGGTGCAAGGCAAGGTGAGAAATTTTTAGCTTCGATTTCCCAAAATACAGTACTTGCTAAAACGGGTTTTCTTTGACCAAAAATAAATAAGGTTTTCTAGGATACAAAGACAACAATTTGAAATACTTGTCAAACAAGAAAGTATGTGTACAGTCAGCCTTTAACTACATTAAGGAACCAAAACAAAGTATATTCTAATCAGTAGTTACTAAATTACCACATCACTTTCAACAAATCATAATCAAGGTGGTGGCTAATTGGAAATCCATGACAGCTATTGATAGGAAGGCTAGGCTGGGTCAATAAATCACAGATGGATTTAGGAAATTTTCACACATCTTAAGGAAGGCTATGCAACATGTTTCCATGATGAACGTATTGTTCCACAGGAAGACCAAATCATCTAATTATTGAACCAATGATGACATCTCAAGAGAGACTTCAATTTATAAAGCAGTCCAGTCTATACCAACATCAAACGTTATTTAGGTGGTATGGTTTTTGGTTTTTTACAATAATCTCTTGGCCAAACTTTCTTTGAGCTCTTTGAATCACCATTTCCACCAAAAGGGGGAAGAGGATAAAAGGAAAATTTTGAGATGGGGGTTCAGACTCACTTGATTAATGAAGATCAAAATAGTCTGGGAGAGGGATAATGAATGGCTCAACTTGCGAAGTGCCTGGCTCATCAGTCTTGCTTGCATTGCCATGTGTGCATCTCCCATTTCACCATCAAGTTCACCTTTAGGCACAAGAGCAGCTACCTGTAATTCAAAACAGTTATAAACAGATCGACTATTCAATGCTGACTCATGTAGCTTATCCAAAACATCCAATTGAAGGAAACAAGAAGCAAAAGCATGCAAAGACAATAAGAACCAAGCCCTCTGTAATCGATGCATAATACATGTATATAGCACAGGTGAAAACCCTCTACTTGAACTACTTACACTGTCCACAACAACAACATCAACGGACCCACTGCGAATTAGGGTGTCCACAAGACTTAGTGCTTGTTCCCCACAATCTGGTTGTGACAGAAGCAAATTTTCAGTCTTTACACCAATCGTCTCAGCCAACTTTGGATCAAGAGCATGCTCAGCATCAACAAAGACACAGTAGCCTACAAGAAGGAGATATCATGGAACATGTTAATAAATTGGAGCAGCATATCCAAAAAACCTGAATGCATGCAAATAAATCATCACTACATGCAAATAAAAAATCATAATTGGTACTGTGCTCCTTGAAGTCTTTGAAGAGAAGATAAGATTTTGCCTTCACTTGAAGAGAAGATAAGATTTTGCCTTCAGTTAAAGAGAAAACAAAAGCATGAATATGATTCTCAACAAAAACCTAATTTATTAAAATAAAAATGAGAAGACCCTCTTATGTGAAGATGTATGAGACTGCAATAAACACATCTCTTTGTTTCTTGGATCCTATGTGTAAGACCAAAGCATTTAATTGATGTTACTATCCATTTAAAAAATTTTAAAAATCAGTTGGAAATGATGCAAATAGGGCAACCTATAGATCTTAGGTTTGTGCTATTTGTATGACTTTACACTCTCTCCAAGAGATGCAGGAAAATTGAATAGTCCAGATCAATTCATAGGAAGTGAGTAGTACACGGAATGGAAACTAGACTTTTGCAATTTGCATTGTTCCAATCTCTTAATAACTCTTACTAAACTGCATTATTAAGCAACTCTAAAGACATAGATGAGAGGTCCAGCACGAATAAATACAGTACTTTATCAGCTCTAACCAGAGACATTATAACACTTGTTTAAGCTCTTTCCCACCCACAAAGAATCAACTTCTCTACACCCTCTCTAAACCAGAAAAGTAAAGTAGAACATTTGCCAACAGCTTAGCAGTCACCTCCGTGTTTCTGTGCTTCAGCAATTACATGAAGAGCAAGAGTTGTTTTCCCAGAGGCCTCTGGGCCATATATCTCCACAACACGTCCCTGCAAAACGACAAAGCTAACATATAAGACAATGAAATGGTAAGAGGCAAAGATCAAAATGCGATGCCATTATTCATTCTAACCAATAGGTTTTGAATTTAAGATGGAAACAACTGCTGATTTGTTACTAGAAGAGAAAATGATAAGTGAAGACATGGGAAGCGAAACTGTGAAATAGTACTGGCCTCTGATCAATACCAAATACTGACTCATTATATAACTAAAAATCATAAGAAGGGAAATCATCCAATCCCTTCATTTCTCTTTAAAAATACTTTATAAGGATATGCTCATTCAACATGGAGAGCATCCAACCGGATGGAATAGAGATAAATTAGAGAAGAATTAAAACGGTAAGAGCACTAAAGAACCTCACTCTGAGTAGCAACGGATCGCAGTCCAGGGGGCACAGACAGATTTACCTTTGGGAGTCCACCAATCCCCAATGCCATATCCAAAGCAAAAGATCCTGTAGACACCACAGGAACATGTCTAGGAGAAACAGAGCGGCCAAGCCACATGATTGCTCCCTTTCCAAAGGCATTTGTTATCTGATCCAGGGCTTGATGTAGGGCCAAATCTTTCTTAGACATGTTCTCTTCACCTGAATCACTTCCATAAGACTTAGACTTCCGTCCAACTGCAGATAAAGAAATGATGCAGCCTGCCATCAGCTCATAACTCACAAAAAAACTGGAGTTAAAGAGTCAACCAGTCATTGACCAGTGAGTGGCATTGTCAAATAATACTAAGTACTAGCTTCCACAGTGTTCCCCCACAGTAATAAATGGAGTTTACTAGGCATAAGGTTTACACTAATTAGAGTTTGTTTTTTCACTTGACAAAGCTATTTCACGCAATGCTGTCTGCTACATACTTGGCTCTTTGTTATGTGGTGTTTAGAAATCATCTTTCCTTTAATGCACATACGTGGGAAGACCTAGGAAACAAGGTACTACTTGATGCTCAAGGAATTTGGTTGCACAACATTGTAAATATGGTGCTCACCTGGTTGGCAAGGCATCCCCTTCCCAGCTTGGCCAGGATTTGACATGGTCAGGCACCATATCTTACGAGCCCTTCTTTTTTCTTTTTTTAAATTAGTGCTGTAACTGATTAAGGTATATCTTGTTGCGCCTAGGCCTATTTTATACTGTACTATGAAGAAATAACTTATGATGGTGCAAGAAGATCACATTAACTCTCAATGCCTTTAAGAGATCCACAGCTACTCAAGGTCTACTATTCCACGAGTATGCAAAAAAATGCAATACTTTTTTCCTAGTTTTTCTTCTTTTGTAGTTCATTGTAACATTAGTAATAGAATGTATGTTACTGAATGCTTGTATCTTAAGGTCGTCAAAGTTACCTCTACACTTTTGGGGACAAATTCCAATACAGCCCCTGACCATTGACTTGGCATCATTACGACTGTGGAGAGAACATAATTTCACAGATTAAAGTAAAAGGACTCGAGGTCCCCTCTCTCGCAAAGATGAATGACCACTCTCTTCAACATAAAGCTATAGATTTGGGCTTTCTCAAACTGTCAAGATCAGCTCCATGTTTCTAAAACCTGCCCCACCAATTGACCTATAAATAAAGCCAGGTCCCTGGTTCCACTCATTGGGTGCAGCAGGCTGAAAATTTTTGTTGACTACAATGTTTAAATTTTTTAAAAGTTAGATATCTATCAAATAAAGTGGTACCTTGCAACCCCAAGGGGTAGCGCAGTTGGCAAGGGAGGAGGCCTAAGGAAGCTGAAGGTCCTGAGTTCGACTCCACCTCCCCCCTTGGGGCCACCCGCCTGAGAGGAAACTCCCTGGTGAACATGGGGGCCCCAGTATCTCCTGGTTCGTGTGTGTTGGGGGGGAAGGTCGTGCACGAGCCTTGGGGGAATTAGTCGGCCAAAGACCAGACACCTCCAGTTCCCAACAAAAAAAAAAAAAAGTGGTACCTTGCCTTATAATGTGGCGTACTTTAAGCATGCCATCTATTTTAGCAATATTACAAAAATCGAAGTACGCACATAGATCCATAAGCTAGTCTATGAAAAACTGTTTCTTCAAACATGAATGCGAGGATTGTAGAGTTTAGACAAATATAATTTTCCAGGGAACAAACTGAGCTAAACTTTTAGACAAATATTATTTTCCAGGGAACAAACTGAGCTAAACTGAGCTGACTGATATCTAAAATCTAAGAAACTAAACTTAGTCAAGAACATTTACTATGATACATGGATGGATTTCCTCGAAACAAAATCATCAAACTATGTCTCAATCAATTATCCACCCCAAAACATATTCTAAGAAATTAAAGTAATCCAATAACATATACAAGTATTATTTTCTTTTTGAGTAATGAAAATATCCAGAAAAGAGAAAAGCCACGGGGGTTAGGGGGAATGATGAGCTGGGCTGGAACCTTCAGACCTTTAGAAGAAAAGTAGCAAATTTGGGAAGATAGCCCCCAAATACCTTGTCTATAACCCTGCAAAAGCATTGAAGAATAAATATATTTAAAAAAAAAAAACGAAGACAATTTGTCATGAATGGCCCTCTTCAAATGCTACAAAATTGTAAGACTTCAGCAACTACCTACTATAAATAATAACCATCATCAAGAAAATAAGTGAAAAAAAGTAGTATGGAACAAGATGAAATTTAATATTCACAGATTAAGCAAAAAAAATAAACTGACGAAACCTAGGAAGTAAGCATAATTTGCACAATGCCTGTGTCTAATGAAAAAGAGTATAGATTAAATAAAAGGTGAATAATTCTAAACTTAATTGCATATTTATGCATGCATTGGTGTCAATGAAACCCCACAAACATAATATACCAATAAATCAGTAAATGCCTGTTCTCTCAAATACAGTTAACCATATTTCAACACAGGCCTCTGAAGCTCAGAAACTAGATAACCCCCATTAAGAAGCTCTACACAAGTTTCACATAATAAACACCCCCTTCCCCCGCTGCCCCCCCCCACAAAAAAAAAAAAAGAGGGTGTCACAGTCCTCATGGAAGAGGATGTTGTGATGGATAAGTGACCAGCCAAGGAAGTATAATTAGAAATGAGTTCAAGGGAACGAAGAAAAAGAGACATGTAACAAGAAAAGGCAAAGTCAGGCAAATGGTTCAGCCATGCACGGCAACAAATAAAAAAAGGCACAAGTTAAAATGGAAAACCATAACAATAAACAATGAATTCGCCGATAAGAATGAGTGATATGGTACAAGTTTAAGGTGCTTAAAGGAGAAAGGGAAAGCCAAGAATGACCTCATTCAAATGGTAAGAAAAGGCATGAATACAGATAGCCCACCGGAAGATAGGGTCTTAATAGAGCAGCGAAACTCGGATTTATCACTTTCATCAAAATAAATAAATAAACTACTTTAACATACTCTCGGAACCACACACACACACACACAAACGAACAAAAAATAAACACTTACTTCGGGGGGGAAGGGGGGAAGGGGGGGGGGGGGGGGGAGGCTTTTCTTTGATAGTTAGACAAACTGCCGACATTAAAACATAAGGAACATAGGTAGTGGCCTGGAAAGTTTATCATTTCAAACGCAAAAGACATGTCCTGAACAAATGAAGACTCTTGCTAAGAAAGATTCAAGGCAACCTTAAAAAGGGAACGCTTCAAGACAAGCGTTCGTTTCTGCTGAAAAATAAAGCCTCCACAAAATCGCATCTTTTGAAAAGATTCCAGCGTTAAGAAGCTTGAAACAAGGGTTTTAAACAAAACGATCAGTCTCCAGAAACAGCACTCTCGATTACAAGGATCTACGGGACACATTCACATCCTAAAATGAATTCGGAAAATAAATATCAACATAAGGAGGTGGAAAAAAATTAAGAGGGAAGCTAGAACCTGTGCTGCAAATAGAGAGCGCTCTAGAGAAGAAGCATGTCGAAGAAGCCCCGCCATCGTCTGCAAGTAAAAGTTCGAAAAACCCACACGAAACACAACCTCGACGGAGACAACAAATAAAGTGAACTAACACTGTTTATATATCTCCTACATACCCGTCTGCTGTAGAGTTATTACTGACGCGTGCAATAGCGTTCCGCAGTAAGCAAGTATTCAACACTCAGCACAACACTACACCTAGGGTTCTTGTATTCTTGTTTCCCTCCCTTTTGAACTTGTATCCTTGCGGCTTGAACAGCTGTTTGCCAGTGGCTTGCGCCCAGTAGGTCAATGGATCGATTCTCTTCTTCCACATTTGTGTCACAAGGCACCCTTTTCAAAATCCCCCACTCCCTTAGTCCCTAACCCCCCGTTCCCCGAATTTTTATCTCCTACAATTCTGACACCCTCCAATTCCCTTACAATCCCTCACATGGGAGTGAAATGACCATTTACCCACTGCCTTGGGAAATGTGTCCAAGCAATGGGTAAGTGGTCATTTCAACTCCCATGTGAGGGATTGTAGGGAATTGGAGGGTATACCCCCCTCACCCGCCTAGATCAGATTCTTTATTAATCGCCATGTTGTTATGGTTCATAATATTGGATCGGATCGGTCGTTATCGATCGATCGGATCGGATCAGTATTGGCCATGATCGATCCCGAGATTAGACCGATCTATCAAAGTATTCTTGGATCGATCAATCCGATCTGATACTTACCATTTATTTGAGTTTTTGAATTTTTTACTGATCGGTATTTTTTATATTTTATTAATATTTTTAATTGATTCAAACCCCTTTTCTTTTCTTTTCTTTTTTTTTTTTTAAACCCTAAATTTTCTTCATTTTTTACCCATCAAACCGAGTTTCACCTATCCATATCGGTATTGACCATGACCGATCTTGAATTCAATATCTGGATTTTGATCTATTGCATGTTGTCCAAAACTGCAATAGTTTTTATTTGAATCACATAATAATGAGGTAGGACCCACAAATTTGTTTTTTTTTTTTTCTTTTCTTGTTTCATCTTCTTCAAAACAATCGAACACTTCTCCACTTGCAGCTCCTCCCCATCTATAACCCCCAACCCTCACCTTGCCCCCGCCAAGACATCCCACCCCATCTTTGCTTTTGCTCTTTGCAAATGAATGATTTCGAAAGTAAAGATTTGGCCTAGGGTTGCAACAAGGTTGGGTTGGATCGGGCCTTATAAACCCCAACCCAACCTCGCTCTTAACTCAACCAAAAAATCCAATTTTGACCCACCCTTCAGATCGGATCGGACTGACCCTGATTGGCCCTGACAATGAGGGAGAAGGGAGATGCATGATCTGGTCATGCAAGGAGAAGAGGTAGACAGAGTCGGGTTGGGTTGGGCTCAATCTAAGGCCTCAACCCTGATCCACCCTCAGGGCCAGAGTATCTCTGCCCATGCCCTATTTGGGTTCAGGACGAGCTCGGGCCATCAGGGCCAAACTTGCACCCCTAGTCTAGCCATTGGACTAAACTGTAGCAAACCCTACCTGCTACACAACACACTTGAGCAAAATTATCCTCTCTAATTTCCTAAAGCTCAGTAGTGTGGCAGTGCTAGGTGGAGATGCTGACACATGACAGCTCGAACATCCAACGATCCAAGCTCAACATAGTCATGGACCGACATACACCACCATCTCTCCATGCATGATGCATACCCACCATTCTTCCATCCTCCAGGCCTACGCGGCCAAGCTAGTCCCAACACAAACACTAAATCTGCGGGTTATATGCAACCAAGTCGAATGCTCAACATCTTATCCTGTGAAAAATGTCCACTATGACCTCTCGTTTCTCGTAGACAATGATCAAACGTTGCCCCTCAAAGGCCAAAACTGAGTGCCCAAATGCCACCCCTTTCGAAGCTCATGCCAGTTGCGACACTCTTCTGGTTAAGCGCCATGTGTATGGAGGACGAGATGTGCAAACTTTCTATATGTATTTACTTCAGGAAACTAATGCCCACTCCCACATGGTTATTTTGGTAATGCTCTACATTTTCTGGTTTGATCCCAAATTAGTTGACTTTTAAATTTTTTTGTTGCAGAAAGGTGGGTGAGGTGGGTTGTAGATTGGGTGGGGAGGAAAAAGACAGGGTGGGATTACAGAAAGGCAGTTGGGGTGAGGTTGCAGATGGGGGGAGGAGCGGCAAGTTGGCGGATGGGTGTTCGGTTGTTTTGAAGAGGAAGAGGAAGAAGAAGAAGGGAAAAAAAAAAAAAAAAGGACGAAGAAGAAAATCAATAACAAATATGTGGGTCCCACCTCATTATTATGTGAGTTTTGGACTTTGGAGGCAACTAGTTTTTGATATACCACAGGTCCACTAAGACCACACTTGCCGTCCTTGTACAAGCTACCTAATCCGAGTTCCTCCCCCTCCCTTTGTGGTTAAAAATATATTGTAGTTGTAGTTAAAGCATGTCCCATTGATCAGTTAAATAGGAAAAAAAGAATCTCTGACTTTATTTGGATGGTAGATAAAAGCCCGGGCTCTAAGGAGATCCATGTACATCATTTGGTAAAAGATAAACCAATAGGGTGTCAAACTTAAAAACAGTTTTACCAAAAAAAACTAAATAAATAAAATAAAATAAAATAAAAATATGGTTAGCAATATGATAAAGTATGACAACCAACCAATCTGCAGTTCTATTTTCCTCACATAATCATTGTTAGAGATGGAACCACTTCAACTGGATCAACATCAGTCAAGAGTCTGTCAGAGCTGTCATGTATTTCCATGGTAGATGTCAGTGGGGATCCTACAAAAATTGAATAACGACAACAGAATCACATGAACTAATAAGATGATATATGTAACATGGGATAAGGTAGTGCGAAGCACCCGGAGTTCAACAACCAAATTAGTTGTAATAATAATAATATATTCGGAGAAAGCATATATAACTAAACTAGTGCCCTCAAAGTCACAAATGAGTCCATCAATTCCAGCGTGGCTATGATTTGGTTTGGTGGATCCATGCATATTGATTTTAAAAGATCCTGGCAAACGAGGGTGGCATGCTAAGAAAACGGGAATAGAAGGTGAAGAGTGAGATATGACGTGCAGGATTGACAAGAAGAAATTATTCACTAAGAAAATAAATAAATAAATAAAATGAAGGATATGAAGGTTTATATTGAAATAGGCAATTGTTTTTCGCTTTCCATATGCTCCATAACCACAATGAGACATATGTTTTCAATTTTTCAAGACAATATTTATGACTCGTAACCTGAAGAAACCACGGAGAAAAAGGAATATAAATAATGTTGAGATAATATGACAAGTAGATAAAAATGATGAAGATGGATTCGTAAAAGTAATGTATTGGAGCAACAGAAAGATGGATGTTCAGGAGCCTTAGAACTAGAGGGAGATTCATTCACATAATGAGCATATTGGTAGAAATTTGAAGATAAATGAATGAGACGATGTGTGGATAGTTTATTATAAAGGGTTTGTCGTCACAAAAAGAGATGTACTTTTTGATGGGCATGGAAGTTTCCATAAGAAAGACGTACCAATTCTAATGAGGACCACCAATATATATATATCAATAGATGAATCAGAAAACAATACTATATTAAATGGGTGACACTATGGGAACGCCACTTGAAATTATATATATTGGTCATATCCCCAAAAGAGAGTATCATGAAATTCAATTAAGGAAATATCAATACTCTGTACGTGGGCATGGATTTAATTAGGTTTTTAGAACATCTTGTAAAGAGGTAAAACCCCTATGATCACATGTGATAAAGACTAGCCTAGTTTCCTTTTTTTCTATTATTTATATTTTGGGTTTTCAATTTGTCATTCAACCCAATCTCGGTATCTCTATTTTCACAACCCCATTGCTCATGATAAATGATGTCAAAAATCATACAAGCTAGGAATGGGAAACAAGTAAGATTGTGAGAGAGATAGGTACCATGTCGAGGCAAAAAAATCTTGTTGGTGGTTCAAAAGTTAATAGTTGTTCAGGGCCCACATGCATATGAAGGCCCAGTTTCAGAATATCACGCCCATAAAAACAAATGAGACCCTTCCAGCCCCAAGAAGAATTACGAGACAGCGGCATGTCCCACATGGTGGATTGAGGTAAATATTTTCACCTTTTATCAAAGATGAGGTGGATGTTGAAATAAGCATCACACCGCTTTTTGCTATAGAAGCTTTGTTAAGCATGAGCTGATTGGGCAATGATATGATGTTTCAATTGACAGAAGCAATGATAGATACATACACATATCTATCTGTCAACGATAGCAATGAGGGGCTCTACACCTCTACTGATTAATACGATGATTAACATGGCGAATGAGAGCATGAAAGTAGTGGAGGTTGCACGTACACTCATTTATGATAGGGGACCCCAAGTATTTACCAGCTTATTTGATAGAGGTGTATTTTGCATTGAGGGTCTTAGTTTAGGTTAATTTGAAGTATATCGATGGTTTAGAATAATTAATTTATTGTCAAGAGAGGAAACAAAATTTAGTGAAAATATAGACTATCATCAGCAAAGAAGATGTGTGATACAAGTGGACCAGAATAGGAAACTTTAAGGGGTACAACAAGATGGGACATAACCACTTTACTGATCGATCATATTAGTAAAGACCTAGAGAGGAAAAACAAACAAGGACGGTGATAAAGGATCACCTTGGCGAAGACCACATACATATAGGAGAAAATGTGTTAGTAAGTGAACCACTAATCCATTAGCAAGATATATAATTAAACTAACAAAACGAACATGTTCCATAATAATGTTAACCCCACTAGATGGAACCGAAAAGCTAGGAGGACACACTGTAAAAATCCCAATTAATTAACTTGATATACGCTTTTGAAAGATCAACTTTAATAACGTTGTAGCCGTATAAGCACGCAATTTAAGAATATAGATATACATCTCATGATCCAATAAATTATGATCAGGGATATGCCTCCCTTTAATGAAAGCAGCCTGGTTTGGGTTTATGAGAGCATGAAGGATACGCCTAAGATCGACGATTTACTATTATACTGCTAACAATTTTGTAAGAAACATTGCAAATTAATTAAGACCAAGGGGATGCAAATCTGAAGGCCGGGACCATGGTATTTTGTTTTTTAAGCTAATAAGATTATATAATAATCACACGCACTCTGCCCCCGGCCACTTGATCCCTGCAGCGTGAATATTTTTTTGTATATTGAAAACAACAAACTAAAATTTACTCACATGTGATTGAGGATTGAAGATTAGCAATATCACGAGTAGTTAATTGAGGAAGGTATAACTCCTGATGAACATCAGAACGAGATGGATGCGAGAAAGGAGGAAAGTGAAATGAGTTTGGAAATGATGACATAGAATTTGCTCAACTTTGAGACGAGAGGACACGTATTGCCTTAATGGTAGTTGAAGATAATGTATATATATGGATACGAGATCAATGACATGTGGTGGAGTGATGAAATAAACGATTATTAGCATCACCATCTCTTAATCAATTAATATGTGATCTCTCCAACTAACAACAATGCTCGTGGTGAAGTGTTTGGAAAATTTTTCTTTCGATGCATCGTTCCTCGTTAAATAAGCTAGGGTTAGGATTTATAGCTATTTCATGGTGGATATGTTGAATCTAAGATGAAATTTGTCGAAGTTTCCACTTAAATTTGGACAAATGCATGGTTTTTTCCAATTAAGGGAGAACATCATCACAAAGAGCATGAAGACGAGATTACAGCAGGTGGGCCAACGAACCCCTAATGGGTATAGACCATAAAAGTTCAACAAGGGTTTAGAATGAGGGATGGTCTAACCATTGGCGTTCAAATCAAAAAGGTCTAGGGGAGAAGCTAGTGTTAATCAAGTAATTATCCAATAAGATAGGATACTAATCTAATATAACACAGGGAAAAATTAGGAAAGTTACATTGCCACTAAGCATTAGCCACAATATGGTCAGGTCTTTGTTGTATGTGGCGAGATTCACGCTGACTATTAGTCCAAGAGCAAGGAGATCCCCTAAATGGGAAATATTACAACAAACATGATAATAAACACAATTTAAATAATGATATTTGATGAAAATAAAGGGACAGCCTCCTTGACCCTTGTTATGTACAAGAGCAAGGAGATCCCCAAATAGCATTATAGTCACCCATATCCATCCAGGCATTATTATGTACAACAACAACAACAACAATCATAACCTTATCCCAACTAAATGGGGTCGGGTACATGGATCCAAAAGAGGCTATGACAATAGTAGAAAAGAGAAGTAAAAAAGAAAACAAGTACAAAAAAAAAGTAAAAGCAACATCCTAAGAACATCCCCCTACAAGAGGTCGGCTACACAGGTCCTTGTCCTCCAAATAACTCTATCTGCGGTCATACTAGAATTGACCCCTACCGCATGCATATCCTTTCTTATCACTTCTCCAATAGTCATTTAATTAGGCTTGCCCCTACCTCTTTTAGCTCCGTCAAACTGAATCTAGTCACTCCTTCCTACTGGAGCATCCATGAGTCTCCGTTGTACATATATGACCATACCACCTCAAGTGGCTCTCACAGAGTTTGTCCTGGATCGAGGCAACTCCCAATCCTGTTCTAATAGAATCATTTCTTATTTTATCTCTCCTGGTCTTGTCGCACATCCTCCTCAACATCCTCATCTCCGCTACAGTCATCTTATCTACATATATTATTCTTCTTAACTGCCCAACATTCTGCCCCATATGTCATAGCCGGTCTTATAACTGTCCTGTAGAATTTTCTCTTAAGCTTAACAGGCATGCGTTTGTCACATAACGTACACTCCCGATGCATCTCTCCACTTCATCCATCCTACGTTAATTCTGTGGGAAACATCATCTTTTATATCACCCTCTTTGTTAGAGGTTGACCCCAGATATCTAAAGCAATCATTTTGTGGTAGCTCTCGTTCCTCAAGTTTTACACCACTTCATCACCTCTTCTGGTTTGATTGAAGTTACCATTATTATATACAACAACCAATAATTTCAGTTTAATGGACACTTGAGCTTGAAAATGTGGCTGAGGGTAATTATAAATTGTGGAGATCGAGGACCAAGGAGGCGTACGTACCTGGATTAAGAGAAATAACTTCGTGAACAGCTAGAAACAAGATATTCATTGTCAGGACACAAAGTTGATCGATGGGCATGCCACATAGCTAGTAATAATTCCACCAACAATGCATGTGAGATGCAGTGAATCCCAAATATGTACTAAGCTGAAGAGCTCTATCGTCACATATGTGAGTCTCAAAAATGATCATAAGGTGAGACTGATATAACTGGATGAAGTGACGAGCATGAAAGAGATCGAAATGCAACGCAACCAATACCCTTACTATTCCACGTACAATATGACTCGATCTTACGGGAAAATAGAACATTCGGAAGGGATGGGGTAACAAACCTTTTGCCATAAAAGGGACGACATGTCTCCCCATCATTCCACATTGTCACAGGGAACGCCCGAACTAGATGATGATTGAATAGTACCCAAATTGAGTCTAGTTGGTAAAACTAACAAAATGTACGTTATATGATAAACTTGTAGGTAAACGATGTTGGGTGGGACATGCAAGCTAAATAATGCCCCACATGCATGATTGTTGTCTCAGGCAAGTTTCTTAATGGCTCATGTGCGCACTAGAACAAGTTTGCAGCCAATTCAAACTCTTGAGGTTGTTTAATAGGGGCACGTTGGCTAGCTAGCTAGATAATGCATATATAGGAGTGTTTTCCACTGTCGGCAAGAAGAGCAAACGGGAGGGGAGGTGATTAATATTGTAATGACTGGGAGTTCAGCCTGACGTAGACTAGCTGCAGTAGGAGGCAAAACTTGGTATATATGACGGAGTAATTGTTGCTACAAGTGAGTGAAGTGAAGGCACACAAATAGAAGAAGGTAATAAATTAATTTATAGCTAGCAAAGGTTGAGATACCATGCATAATGATCTGTCTTGAGGTAGGAGTGAGGAGAGAGCAGCAAATAATACTAAAGTATCAAAAGTAGGAGACACAGACACCTACCGATCGATTGGGGAAAGAAGCAACTTATAACTTTAAATTATTGTAGGTTGTAGCGTTACTGAAGGGAAACTGGAACTCAACACAGTAATACCATGTTTGCGTGGCTGTTAAGACAAGAAATTGCCATGTCTTCGAATATTGCCTTATCGCGTGGGATTCAAAGGGCACAAATATATTGTGATGTGGAGACGACAATACCATGTATTGCCTGTTAACATATATTAACACCAATTGTGTTTGGGGTGCCCCAAACATAAATTTATGGATGTTAGATATCTTAAATGTAAATACTTATACATTAAATACTCTAGATGTGATTTATTATTATTATTATTATTATTATTTGTAAGAATATCCTTAATGTCAATTATGGTTAGCATGGTTTGATTCATCACTTTCTGTGGAGGGCATGTGCATCTGGACTTGCCACGGGTGATATCTTTCATCGTCAAAATATCCAGGTGGATCCGATTTGTGTGCGTTGTGGAGGTTTGGAAACACACCTATGCACATTTTGTTTGGTTGCATACAGTTTCTCACGACCAATCTGGTTCGATAGTAATATTGGTTGTAATTTATTTACAACTCAATTCACTTCTATTGTTGATTGGATTTTTGGTTGGAGGGTTTTTGCACAATTGGGGAAGAAGGAATCTCGCACAAAGATTACTTTTTTGAGTTTTATTTGTTGGTATCTTTGGCTTGCTCGCAACGATTTTGTTTTTGGTCGATGCACATGGAAACCAGAGGATGTTATTGTTGCGACATCTTCGTCATGTAAGGAATTTTTAGGATCACTTCATGCTGTACTTGGTGCTTCTGTTGCAACTATGAAGGCTCGTCTTCAGTGGCAATTACCTGAACCCGATTTCATTAAATGCAACTGTGATGCAAGTCTGCCTTTGGACGGTTATCTGGTGGTCTTGGTTATGTCTGGTTGAATTCTTCAGGTGCACCGATTATGGCTTTGTCATCTCCACGACATTTCACTGATATTTTGGTGGGTGAGGCGATGGTTGTTCATCAAAGTTTGATGGATCTACAAGCATATGGACATATGAGAGTTGTTATTGAATCTGATAATATCAACCCAATCAGATTCCTTACCGATGGAAACCACCCTTCGTCGTTGCTGATCCGTCCCATTGTTGATGATATTTAACATTTATCATCCTTGTTTTCTGTCTGTAATTTTTGTTATGTTTAAAGGGAGATAAACACTGTGGCTGACTCCCTGGTTCGGAAGGCTTTGTCGATTACATGCTCGACGGCTTGGCCTATTTCCAATCCTTGACTGCGAGAGTTGTGTTTGCTCTCAAATCCTTGAGTTATTGTTGTTCTAATAAATCATTGCTTCTTACCAAAAAAAAACCCATAATTGTTCGAAAAATCTTTGCTTCGTCTCATTCCAATTTATCCAATTCTGGGTTGTTAAACCTTTTTTTGTTCTATTTCTTCAGTGACCGAAGAATCATAAACCTAAATTCCATCAGTCACATTTGGTGAATGGTGACACATCGGCATGGTTTCATTCCACTCGCAATGAAAACTTTGTGAAGTGGTAGTACAAAAAGTTCAAAAGATCCCGATGATCTTATACAGTGAAAGGCATCCGATGGGATCTTTATCCTCTCAAGCTCCCTGCCTGGTATAGTTCGTCCAGTTCCTCTCATAGGGGGCGAAAATGATCACCTTACCCCCTGAGGTTTGTCCTAAATACAGAGCAACCCCCTGTATTTTTAAATTATACAGCCACACCCCCTCTGATTGGATGGTGTTAAATAATACAATGTAAAATGCCAATTTTACCCTCTTCTAATATTATTAACCAAAAGCTGTTAAATTATACAATGTCAAATGATAACTTTGCCCTCTTCAAATCCTCTTTCCTCTCTAACCCTTTCTTCTTCTTCTTGATATATATTTTTTTTTTCTGGCTTCTTCTTCTCCTGGGTTCTCGTCGTTGCTTTCATCGCTGCCATTCCGGCCAACCCACAGCTCCAGGCTTCTTCCAGGTACAGAGAGTGGAACGGTTTGAACCCAACAGTGATGGGTAGCAGATGGGTTCAGAGGATGAGGAATGCAGAATTCCGGGGAAGCAAAAACCTCTTCTGTTCTCCATGCTCTCCTTTACCCACTTCTCTCTGTTCTCCTTCCCTCTCTTCTTGATGAAGACAACCACTTCCAATGCCGCTGCTTCTAATTTCTCTTCTCCGTACCATCCAACTGAGATTATTTCTCTCAACTGCGGCTCCTCTTCAACGATTCCAATCTACTGTCATATTCTTACCCTTTATCTTCTGATCCAGAAATGGTTGCAAGTTTTGGAGCATAGTTTAAAACTTCGATCCTAATCCACTCCACCAATCCTCTTTGAATCACCCATGAATGCTTGGATCTTCATTTTTGGCCATTTCCCCCCTTCTTTTTAGTGAGTAAAATAGCAGAATCTCACTGAAACTTATATCTTGTAACAATATTTACAAAAAAATCTCCTAAAAAATTACAGATTTGGGAAAATATTTGCTTCTTCACGTTTCTAATTTATATGAATCAAGCTGATTCTATAACCATTTCGATTTGATTGGGATTGAAATAGACAGTAGCAGTCCAATTCCAAGTTTTTAAAAGAAAAAAAAATGGAACCTTTCCATTATTCTATTGGTTCCTGCACTAGAGAATGCTTTGGTGTCTTCCACTGCTCATAGAAACTGAAAGATTCATAAACCATCATCCAGAGATGGAAGGAACCAATTATGTAGGAACCCATTGGAGATCTTGGTCATGCAACTTGAAATCAGTACTCTTGAAACTTTTTGATTATAAAGAAAGTAAGTGATGGACCAAACTTAGAGGCAGTGTCGCTGGTCTCCAAGTGAGATCAAGAGATAAGATTGGAATCGTTGAAGAGGAGTCGCAACTGAGAGAGATAATCTCAGTTGGATGGTTCAGAGAAGAGAAATTAGAAGCAGCGGCATTGGAAGTGGTTGTCTTCATCAAGAAGAGAAGGAAGGAGAACAGAGAGAAGTAGGTAAAGGAGTGCGTGGAGAAGAGAAGAGGTTTTTGCTTCCTCGGAATACCACATTCCTCATCCTCCTGGAGCTGTGGGTTGGCCGGAATGGCAGTGATGAAAGCAACGACGGCAACCAAGGAGAAGAAGAAGCTAGGAAAAAAAAAAAAGAAGATCAAGAAGAAGAAGAAAGGGTTAGAGAGGAAAGAGGATTTGAAGAGGGTAAAATTAGCATTTTACATTGTATTATTTAACACTGTCCAATCAGAGGGGGTGCGGTTGTATAATTTAGAAACATAGGAGGTCGTTCTGTATTTAGGACAAATCTCAAGGGGTCGCATTGTAATTTTTCCAAAAAAAAAGGGTTTTCTTCAAATGCCTCCTGGCCAAACTTACAGTTGCCACCTTAAACTTTCACTAATTTCATGTGCACCCTTGCTTTCCAAACTAAGTACCATTATAGTCCCTCCCGTTAGACAGATCCATTGTGTTATTACAGATCCCAGTTTTTTAACACTGATGGACCATTTTGCCCCTTGATAGGGTAGAATGACAAAAATACCCTTATTTGAAAAGAAAAAAAAAAAAAAAACACATGCAACTCATCTTCCCCAAATCATTCAACGAAATCTTTCAACCCATTTGCAATCATCCCTGCAAACCCCTTTGATTGAACCCATTTACAATCATCCCTTGAAACCATAAGCCATTCAACGAAAATGATATGAAAGGAACAAAAGCAAGAAAGAAAAAAAAAAAACTACGGTGGGGTTATAGCTTGGTGAAGGCGAAAAGGAAATTGGTGAAATAAAAAGCAAATCATGGCAGAAAAGTGAAACCTTGAGCCCTTACATTTGTTTAATCTTGTCACCGTAAGGACTCTGTATCACTGGAAAGCTACCCATCTTTGCATTCTCACCGTAAGCATGAAATACAATTAAACTAGCGAGCCATACAACCTTGATGAAGATTACCACAGTTTTTCTTGCCATTGTTGCTTTCATGTGGTTCATTTTACCTCTAAAAAATGACTGAGAAATAGCAGAAAAGCAATTGCCAGTTCTATATTAGAAGAAGAAGAAGAAGAAGAAGACAGAGAAGTGATAATAGAAGAGACCTGTGAAAATGAAAAGAGATGGACCTACCACTCTACCAGATGTCTTAAAGAAAAGGAGACGCTGTTGGCAGTAATTTCATATTTAGATTTCCCTCCAAAGTCCAAACCTCTTGAATTATCATTGGATTATGTTTGCCTTCATCTACGATAAATCGAGAATCTCTGCAGCTCCAAAGTTGACAAGCCACCAAACAAGCGGATGTTTACCACTTTGGGTTCACCTCATGGATATATACAAATCATAACCGGACAGAAAAATAAGCAGATTCAAATCGAATCCGCTATGCCCGATCCCAATTCCTGCTGTTTCGGAGCATATGATCCAATTTGGGTTTCAAAGGTTCTATCAAAATCTGAACGATTACAGATCTCCGTGATGGGGAGGTTTAAAACCCTAGATTTCTCCCGAGCCGCCTCCAGAGTCTGGAAGAGGCATCAATGTTGGGAACATATGGTTTCAAGGGATGATTGCAAATGGGTTCAATCAAAGGGGTTTGAAGGGATGATTGCAAATGGATTGAAAGATACCAATTTCTGTTGTTTCGGAGCATATGATCCATCTGGGTTTCAAAGGTTCTATCAGAATCTGAACGATTTCAGATCTCTGTGATGGGGAGGTTTAAAACCCTAGATTTCTCCCAAGCCGCCTCCAGAGTCTGGAAGAGGCATCAATGCTAGGCACATACGGTTTCAAGGGATGATTGCAAATGGGTTCAATCAAAGGGGTTTGAAGGGATGACTGCAAATGGATTGAAAGATACTTGCAACTCATCTTCCCCAAATCAATTTGGGAAAATGAGTTGCAAGGTGTTTTTTTTTTTTTTTTTTTTTTTTTTTTTTTTTTCAAATAAGGGCATTTTTGTCATTCTACCCTATCAAGGGACAGAATGGTCCATCAATGTTAAAAAATGGGATCTGTTATAACATAACGGATCTGTCTAACGGGAGGGACTATAGTGATACTTAGTTTGGAAACAGGGTGCAGGTGAAATTAGTGAAAGTTCAAGGAGGCAACTGTAAGTTTGGCCATTTTCAGGGGGCATTTGAAGAAAACCCAAAACTAAAAAAAAAAATGGAATTCTCTTCGGCTGCGGCATCTTTACGTGCCATGACTCATTGACTCGTGACCCCGCCCCTACTGGCTGGTGCATGTGACTTGCAAGGGAATGTTTTAGAGAGAGGTTGTCTACTGTTGGCTCCGCACCTCCAAATTGCGTGGATTCGAAAGAAAGATCGCCGATGCCGGATTCTTACTCAGAGATTGTCGGAAGGGTTCTAAAATACGCCGCTCCCACCTTACGAAGAGGATAAGGAGAATCTCTCTGAATCCATTCCTTTTCTTTGCTCATTCTTTTTTTTTTTTGTTTTTTAAATCTTCAAATCTTGAATTTACCATTAAATCGCCGGAATTACCTTATTTATCTCTGGGTAATATTTGCCCTCGCAAATCCGAGACAGGCTGCTATTATTTCTCCCGTTGCTGCTGTTAGGGTTTTGGTCTTGTTCTTATAACTCGATAGGTTCGGTTCTCTCGTCTCCGGATTCCTGAAAATCAAGGCTTCCAAAGAGGGAAATTCTACTACCGTTTGTTACACCGGGGTCCTCCAGTGCCTGGGGGTTCCCCCCGTTCTGCTTCTGCCGGTTGATCTTATCGATTTGAAGGGAAGACTTTGTGTCTGTATGTTTATTTGTGGGGTAGAGAGAAATTCGATGTAATTAGTTGGAATTCCAAGAATTAAATTATTGTTGGTTGTCGCGGGAGAATCGCGGTCCCTATAGCAATGGTTCCGACACGATTTGCATGGCCATATGGTGGTCGGCAGGTCTTTCTTAGCGGTTCTTTCACCAGGTAAACTTCATTCACCCCCAAGAAAAAATTTCCCTTTTTTTTTTTTGGAGCGCCACTAGACTTTTTATTGCTGTTTTTTGCAATCTAGGCCACGCCCCTCCTTTATTTTCTGCCCTTCTAATTGAATTATTTGAGTTGTGTAGGTGGACTGAGCACTTGCCGATGACTCCAGTGGAAGGTTCGTCAATGGTTTTTCAGGCAATTTGCAATCTTGCACCGGGCTATCATCAAGTATGTTCTCTTCAATTTTCAATCTACTCATTTATTTCCTTTCCAGCACAAGGCTAGCTGGTTACTTTGAAGTTTGGAGTACGTGGAATCCATAGTAACCCTTGCAACGGAAGAGAGATTCCTGTAATTTTTTTAGTCGCTGTTTTTTTGTTTTTGTTTAGACTTGATTAATTTTTCCCTTACCCCCCCCCCCCCCTCCTCTCTCTTACATCCCTTGGTTAATTTGATAATTTGATACCCATGAAATTGGTTAGGCTGTAGTGCGAGAATTAGAATGAACTCTCACAAGTTCATCGTGATGGAGGACAGTTCTGAATGCCTGTAGCCAACAATACCGAGTTGTCTTGCCACTTAATACAGTTGCCCCTGCAATCAGTGGTCTCTGAACAGGAGGGCACATGCTCATGTGCTACTCTAATACGCTTTCAGGATGCTATATATCAAGGAGTTCTAAACATACTTGTGAGTTGTTTCATGAAGAATGATCTGATGGGTCAGACTGGCACCATCTCTGCTCACCTCTCTAAATGCAACTTGTCTTCTATGTCTATAACCTTGTAGTTCCCCCCTCTGGCGCGGGCAGCAGTTACGTCATTGACTGGAGCCCTCGTCCCTAGTATTAATATGTCGGGAAAATGCCGCCAACTGATGTGAGGCTTAAAATTTGTCCATCTGAAGTGCCTAGGTTTGCCACATTGGTTATTCAGCTGGTCTTGTGACTGTTCAATAGATGCGGAAGGACCTGGGTGGGGCACATATCGAATTGGGATCCCATCTCATTCATATAATCCATCATGTACTGGGTGTTTTGTGTTTTTTCAATGGTTTTACTGCTTCAAACACACCAAATCTTTTGAATTTTTTTTTGAAGCTTTTAAATGACACGTAGAAAAATGAGATTGGTCTAACTTTTTACTTGTGATTTGATAATGACATGGATTATCATTTGACAAGAACTATTTGTAATGTATTTGCCATTGCCAACATAAAATATTTGCTCGAAGTGCAAGAAACTTTCACAAACAAACAATTCAATAAAAGTAGAAAAAATGAAGATATTATTTCTAAAGCAACCTAACCTTAAAAGCATAAAATCATTCCCAAAGCAGTAACAAAATAGTTTCATTTATTATCATAAAGTTTATGTATATTCAAACTCTTGGTTCGTAACTAAATTATGATTTTGAGTAGACGTCCTTTCATAGAATTAACACCCTATTAGTATTTTTGCGTTAACTTCCCAAATCACTTTGGCTATATCATATACTGAGCTTGTTTGGTGGTAACTGAACAAGCTTTCTATTGATTACCAAAATAATGCAAACTGGACCTTGACCCCCCTACCCCCTTGGGAGGGAGGGAGGGAGGGACGGAGAGAGAGAGAGAGAGAGAGAGAGAGAGAGAGAGTGCTGTCTTGGGAGTGCTCCTGTTTGCACCGGTGGTTGGGCACTCCTGTTTGCACCGGTGGTTGGGGACCTAAGGTTTCAGAAAGTAAGAACGAGACGAGGAGAGGAGGAACAGTGGAAGACGGAAGAACCTAAGAACAGTAAGCTCAGGGATGGAGAGTTGCAGATTTTCGAGCACTTCTCTTCGCACCACAGCCCTTCTCCAAAGATTTGTAGAGGTCTTGTGAGAGACGATTGTGAGGTTTTAGGGCAAAAAACCCCTATTGTTATGTTTAGATGACAATTTCCACTTTTGCCCTCATTGTCTTAAGTTAAGCTCATGTTTCTCCGAAAAATTGTAAAAGTGTTTCTCTCAGGTGAGAAACACCAATTTGGTGTTTTACAAAAGTGTGCCAAGTGCCCGATTTGTTTAAAAAAAACATAAAATCAAACCGGACATACCATTCAGATTTTAGTGTGTTTCTGTTCCAAAAAAGCGAAAAACACCAAAAACACTAAAAAAAAACGTTACCATATAGAGCCTAAGCGATCAGAACTGGGTTTTTGGAACCCCGTATTGTATTATACTGTCATTAATATAAGAAATTGTGAAAGCCTTTTCTCATCCATTCACTTTCCTACGTGTGCACAAGAACAATTGATTGCAGATGTTTTTGAGAGTGAATTAATCTACTTTAAGTATCATGAATTGGTCGTTGCTTCTTGTTCATCAATGTTCATGATAGAACATTATCACCATGATTTTAGCTATCTTACATGGTTATGTTACAGACATAGGTGTTGTTTCCCATTAACACTATATTTACATTAAAAAAGAACAGACGTCAGAGTTACAGATGTGGGGATTAGCAATGCTTTTTGTGTGCCCTACCGGATTCTAGTTATGTGGCAACTGAAGAAAAATTATCTTTAGGTCTGGCTGATGAAAACTGTTGCTTTTCTCAAATTTGGTTAACTATTTAATTTCTTTGGTGACAAATTTTTTTTTGGGGCAGTACAAGTTCCTTGTTGATGGTGTATGGCGGCTGGATGAAAATCAGCCTTATGTTACTGATGAATATGGGATGGTAAATAATATTATACTTGTAAAGGAATTGGAACTTGCTCCTTCAATTTTACGCTCAGAGCCTTTCCCTTCTAAATCAGGCATGGATGTGGATAACGGCAACTTTCAGCAACTGGTTAGTTTAGAAACCATCTTGTGGCTAATTTATTGACCCTATTTTTTCCCTTTTCCTGAGAGAGGCATCTCATTTTCATTTATCTTTATTCATGCATTTTAATTGCATATGTGTTGTCTATTGCTGTCATACCAATCAGGCTTCATTGTCAGGTGGCATACAACGGGAGCCAGTGTTGCAGATCTCAGAAAGTGACATAGATGTTTCTCGTCGGCGTCTTTCTATACTATTGTCAAGATGTACGGCATATGAGTTGCTTCCCGACTCAGGCAAGGTTTGCATACTTGACAAATTCCACTTGATTTTTATTTTTATTTTGTGCCTTCTGATGAGTGGGTTTGCTGATTGGAGTTGTTTTGTGAATTTTCAGGTCTTTGCGGTGGATGTTAAATTGCCTGTGAAACAAGCATTTCATGTTATGTATGAGCAGGTAGGCATGCTTTTATTTTATTTATATTTAATTTCCTCTTATAATGACACATAAAACACAAATTGCAATTATTTGTTATCTATTCACAATTCACAACACACACAGGCACTCACTCACACGGGCATGCACGCCGGCGCGCGCACACACACACATGCATGTTAAAGCACTTATATCTTCACACCCTTGAGATCATGGATAGTTTCTACTTCCACTATTCACTTGGAGTGCTCAAGCTGCCCTTTTCCCTAACCTGAAAATTTGATGGGGCCTTCATGTGCTTAAGCGCAGTATGGAAGCCCCAGCTATACCAATTACAATATACGGAGGTGATATTTTTAGGAGTTAGGGTGCCTGTAATCCTGTATTGTGTGATATGAATGCTGGTTTAAGATGCTAACAGTTGATAATAAGGTTTCAGGTATTGGTATCCGATTGGCAGATCGGTCAATCAATATTGGCATTGGTTGCCATCGATCCAGACTAATCCAGATCAATGTTGGTCAGGATCAATCCAATCCTAAGTACCGATTTCTGAATCCTTGGTTGATACATAGACATTAGTTACATCCTTGTATACTTCTGACTAGGGTTTTATGTGTTTTGAAAAAACGAAATATTCTTGTATTATGTTACATCTATTCTTGATATGCTTGACCTTTTGGGACTTTGGAACAATTTAAAAGACAATATTATCTTTTTTTTTTTACAGGGACTTGCTGTTATACCTATTTGGGATGACTCCAAGGGACAACTTTCAGGAATGCTGACTTCTTCCGACTTCATCTTAATCCTAAAAGAGGTTTGCATCCCATTTTTGTTTCGTTGTTTAATCTTTTGGCTTGGTTGTTATAAAAGTCTGATATTAATATATATTAGTTATGTTCTCTGTCACTAATTTTAATGCTAACTGTCACTGGATCCAACAGAGCTGGAAGCAAGGTTCAAGGTCTCGGTATCTCGGCTGGTTTCGGTTAGCCCAAAAACCGAGTTGTCTCGGTAACTCGCCGAGATCTTGGCCGACTTGCTCTTTTTTTTTTTAATTAATAATTTCGGCCCTTTGTTTTGGGGGCCATATGACCTAGGGGTGTCAACCGGTCGGGTTTGTTCCGGTTCGGTCGGGTCTAGTCGGGTTTCATGGTGCTTAAAGCCTGCACCGTGACCGCCTGTTTAAGTCTTCGGGTCGGGTCTGGTCGGGCTAGATCGGGCTAGGTCGGGTTTCGGGCTACAATCGGGCTAGTCACTGACACAGAGTTGGACAAACTTCAACTCAAAATTAATTTATTTATAACAAAAAACCCATTCAAAGATGATGAAATCATACCCAGGAAACGCTATTTCTAGGGACAATCGAGTGATTGAGTGAAAAAATAAGAGGACATCTTATCTTCTCAATCTGTTCTAGATCGCTCATGTCAAAACCTTCTCAGATTAAGATCCAACAGAGGAAATAAGGAGAGAGAGAGAGGTCTCAGATGCCAACTTGGGCAATCTCTTGGTCCATCACCAATCCGAAGTAGACTTTCTTGACGATGTGATCCAGTTTGCCCTCTTGCTATACAATGAACGTGCCTACACAAGACCCTGTTGGAGATTTCGGTACTTTGCATATGGCGCTGCCTTGCCGCTGCAATTGATTTTGTTTTCGGTTTTTGGTTTCACGTCTGTGAAATTGGAAATGGGAGGGAGACAGAGAGAGAGAGCGAAGAGACAAAGAGATGAATTTCAATATTTGAGTACAGTTGTACTCTTAGTGGTGACGTGAGGTGAGTGAGTGATTTTACAAAAAAGAGTAGAGTGGGGTGATGTGGCAGGACGTTGAATGCTTAATTCACGGCAAATGCATAATCCATTCTACTATTTTTGTTAATAAAAATCATATCCGGTCAGTCGGTCGGTCTCCAACCATGCACTAGGAACGACTGATTATGAATCAGTCGGTCCATAAGCCCGACCTGTCTATAAATCGGTCGTGTCGGTCACGGTTTTTGATCAGTCGGTACCGGTCAGTTCTACCAGTGCGGGCTTGTGATTGACACCCCTAATATGACCTAATTAGGTCATGAAACTTTCAAGACAGCCTATTTTAGGCCCTATAAATATGGTGGAACCCTTAGTTTTTTAAAAAGCACACCCAAAATGGTAGTTTGACTTAGGACCGTAGGTGAGGTTGGTAGTGTACACTGTATATATATATATACCGATATTATCTGTTCCGCACAATCTTTAGTATTAGAGCACATATAATTGAAGTAGAACAACTTAAATAAACAATAGGAATGAAAAGACATCAAATTATGAACCATTTCATAAATCATACACCTAACATTGTTTTATACAGAGTCAAATATATTTTGAGTCAACATTTATCAATACAAGCAAAAAACTACCAAGTACCAAGTCAGTCCTATCCCTATATGCTCCTAATATTGAACGAGTGCCGGGCCTTCAAGTTCAAATCTTCTCCAAGGAAGGTTGTTGGGCAGCAAATCTCCTCCAAATGTTGTTCTTGAGCATCAAATCAAAGTGTTCCAAGCTTTTTGGGTAAGATTTGGAGCAAATAAGTTTTCTGAAGCTGTTTTCTTCACAAACTGGCAAAACCAGTTGAGTTTACCGAGAATAGGCCGGAATTTCGACCGAGAAAAGTTGAAACATGGTATTTACATAACTGACTTTGTGTCATTTTGGCGAGGTACTGAAATTTTGTACTTTTGTTGACTCGTGTCATGTCTCGTCTCAGTACATGAAACAACTGAGTTTTTTACCGAACCTTGGCTGGACGCCATTCTGGGACCACTGGCTATTTCTGCTGCATGGAAGGGGTGATTTAGTCATTGGATGGAGGATTATCTCGACGGCTACATGTTAATTTTAGTGGTGCCTCTCAATTGTGTCACCTATATGTATATGATTGTTCCTCTTGTTTCCTCAATTTTCCAAATGCTTCAAACTTTGAAGAGATTTGAGTTTCTTAAATGATTTTCAAAGCATTATTCTAGATGTAACCATGTTTCATTGGACTAAAAATTGACAAATGGTCAGATGATGTGGACATATTCACAAAGTTTGATTGCCAACGGACACTGCCATGTGGCAAATAAACCGATAGACTTGGATTGGCTTCTGGATGTCAGAGCCAGAACACAGCCCCCAGTTTTAATTGATTTAATTTGTATTGTTTTTTAGTCAAAGTAACTTCATTGAAGATACAAAATTGTAGTAGGAAATCAAAAAAAGAAAAGCATCATTTAAAATAGGGGGGTTTCCTCATAGTCTGCCGTGGAGCAACAGTGACAGAGCTCTCCTGAAATAATCTGTGATGTGATCCATTTCTATATGGATATGTTGCAGAATATGAATGAACACGGTACATGATGTTTGTGTGACTCCAACTCTGCAAGCTCTTTGGTGGACTCCAGTATAACTACAGCTTGGTGATTCTGCAGATTAGTTTTGTGTGCCAAATAACACAGTACCAAGAAAAATGATTTTTACTATTATATTATGATCCTGAACATGTAAGCATCAAAATGTGATGCGGACAGCAATTCGATTGGGCCTGAATAGGCTTAATGTTGAGTGCCCAATGGGTTATACGGGTTATGGTCTGATTTTCTATGTTTTTTTTTTTTTTTGTTTCGGTGGTCCAGTTCTATAAACCCAATATAAGTATACAAGGGATTTGAGTCCTATATGGGATTATATGCTAAATTACTTTCTATTTTGTGTTTTTAGGAGATTTATGTACTATTTGGGTCAATATTTAGTTTCAATTTTTCTGTTTTACTCAATATTTTCAAGTCTAGGAATTTAGAAAAGTTTCTACAGTTTAGTCATTGCTAAGAATAGCAATTGATTGGATCTTGTGGGTACATTCCCAGGGTCACGGCCTGGTTGATCAAGCTGATATTTGCTCTTGCTTTGTCTTTTCTGATTTTATTTCTGCAATAAATAGATTAGCTTGATAGACTTTTATGTTGCCTGTGAGTATTCTGTTTTGACACCTGTTTTCAGTCCACTTCTCCTTCCCTTATCTCCTTCTGTCTGTCCTGTGACCCCATATCTTTTTCCCTCACTCCTGCTGCACATCCCTGTTGAAACCTATCATCAGTCCTCGAATTGCATTTCCATGGTTGGACCAGTTTGTGACATCCCAGCACCCAAGCCTTGAACCTTCGACCTCATGGTAGCAAACATAATCAACAAACCACTGAGGCTACGAAGAAGCTGGTGGTTGGATCAGTTTGACCCAGTCTGGAAACCCAAATTACGAAGAACCATACACTAACCTAGTTGTTGGTTCAGTAGGAGTATAGGAATTTATTTCTCTATTTGGGCTTATTTTGTCATATGATATTTATGGTTTTTTATTCTGTTTTAGTAGTCGTCTAGTTTGAGTCATGGAGTTAAGAGTTTGATTCAAATTCTACCTGAGTCATAGAGTCTGAATAGGTTTTAGTTTCTGTTCGCAAGTCTTTAAATAGCTGTGTAATCCATCGATTAATCAGATGGGAATGGAATTTATTTGAATTATTTGCTGTTGTGAGAGCCGAGAGGTTGGGTCGACTGCTGGTATCTTCTCCTTCCCCTAGTTCAATCCTCTTCCCCTGATCTTCCTTTCTGAGGTTTGATACTTCACATCTTCTTTGTTGTTCTCTTCTTTCCTTATTTTGTTTAGTTATTTTCTGCTTTCTTTCTGGGTTACCTGCTGAATTGTGAAAGGGTGCCAAAAGCCTAAAACTCCCTAGTTACCAGCCCATTCAACCTGATTTTTTGAGTGGTTAGATTGCTTTCCTTAGTTGAGTGCCCTCCAAAATCCACTTTTGTTGTGAGAAATCGAACTGCAGCTAGATTGAAACCTGTTTTTGTGGCCAGGATTGGTTTCTGGAATCTTTTATTGATTTCCGGATTGTTTAATTGGGTGAATGTTGGTTGGGATTCATAGTACAGTCGGTTAGCAACCTACATCTACAATCTCAAGAGTTTGGTTGCTGGATCGAACTTAATAGGTTCAGTTCTACCGCCATTGATGCTAGGATTGCGAGGTTGAAGGTGGCTCTAAGTTTGGAACATTGCAAGTAAGGACAGATCTTGATAAAGTTACTCAGGGCAACATTGATTTATCAATTCAAATGGAGTTGGCGGTAGGTGGGCTTGCGGAATCAGAAAGAAGTGATTTGGGTAGTGCGCATGAAGGAATGGTTCTGATCTCGCTTACTTTTATCCACTTTCCTTGCGTTATTGTCTCACTTCGCTCGTATGATTTATGACTTTAATCTCCACCCACAGCCTGCTTTAGTGCTTTCAATCTTTTAGCGGGAATCAAGACTTGAAAATCAAGCCAAGTGCCATCAAGCTCGCCTATTCTGAATTTAAATCCCAGATTAGTTCTATTTCATTAATTTGTTTCTGGTTTCTCCCCATGCTTTTCTGAAATTCCAGAAATGTCCCTTCTAATTTTTTTTTTTGGGTGAATAAATAAATTCATTACCAAAAGAGGGAGAAATATAGGGAATTCCCAAGAAGGGGAGAAGAGGAAGAAAGCATCGTCGTTCAAAAACTCGGGTTTCTCATTTCGTCATGACCGAAATGACCTGACCTAAATTTGCTGAAATTTTGCTGAAACAGTCATTTTTTTCCATGAGTTCCGGTTGGCCATTTCGGGGGGCAAACGGCTGAAATGACCAAAATTTTCACTGAAACAGTGCATTTTTGTCTACAATGTAGACATGATCGAAATGACTGCAATTTACTGAAATTTCGACCGAAACAGTGTTGAATCCTTGATTTGTGTGGCATTTCATCTCGGCCATGTCGAAATCACGGAAATTTTCAAACTTTCGGCGAGATTTCGCTGAGTTTTTGAACTATGGAAAGCATTACAATACAAACAAAGTTCAACCCTCAGCTAGGATAGGCAAGGGGGTTTGGAACAAAAAGAGGGGATGCCCTAGGAATCACCAATAAGCCTATTCCTAGGGGTGTCAGCACAGCTAGAGGTGACTGCGGATAACTTGCTTCTGATATCAAAGACAGTGGTATCCCAAATCTGCTGGTAGGATCTGGACTTAGAGGTCCATCTTTTGAGATTACTCTCCAACCAAATATGTTAAATGGCAGCACCAAAGGCAAGCTTACCCACTGCATCATAATCGGAGTTACTGGCTAAGGACATGTCCACTCAATTCCATTCTCTCTCAAAGGGAAAGATTCTTCTCCTATGCCAACATTTAACAGGAAGCCCTTTCTAAACCGAGGAAGATAAGGGGCAAGCGAAAAAGAGGTGATCCATGTCTTCAGGGCATTCCAACAAAGGCAGCAAGAGGGGGAAGCCAGAATCTGTCTCTGAATAAGGAAAGACTGTGTTAGAAAGCAGCGGGAGAGGGCCCTTCTAACAATGAAACTGTGGCAGGGATGTGGCCCTTGAACCAAACCAATTTGCACCATGGAATCACGGGGCTCTGAGTCCTGATGAGGTCCCAAGTAGACTTGGAGCTGAATTGGCCCGAGGAAGAAGCTGACTAAATGACAATATCACCACTACCACTAGGCCTTCTGGGGATACCTGGCAGAGCATCCCAGATGGCCAACAAGGTGGGAGAGAAAGAGGGAAGGGGAGCCCAACCATCTAAATTTTATTTTCCTTAAAGTCCTGATTCTGTTCTCTTCTTCCAAAAGGTTCTAAATTGTTCCAGAATTTACAGAATTGCCACTACATTTTTAAATTGAGCCTTATTTCATTTTGGTGCGCCCATAACAACCAAAATTAAGGTTTTGGAACTCTAGGTTGTAACCGTTGCATCAGCCTCCTTACCAATCTATTTTACTTACCAAACTAGAAACCATATTCTTTTCTGTCTGCTGCAAGGCATAATTGGACCATCACACCCCTACTACCATACTCGACCAGAGTCGGAAACTTGATTGGAGTTTCAGCCTCATCTGACCCTTGTTAGGGATTGTGGGCCTTCTATCGAACTGATTCAGTCTCATTGATTTCAGTGTGTATAGAACCCTAGGAGTTGGAGTGCTTACTGATGGTTATTCCTAAACAAGCCATAAATTCTTAGAGGTCTCATCTTGACCTGGATTGGAAACCGTTTTCCCAATTTTAGTTCAGAACCTTTGCAGGTGCTGCTCTCTCCCTAATTTGCATGTCATACTTGTTGGCAGTTTCTCACATACATTTCTCTAGAAACATGAGGGCTCAACCATTACATACTAAAAAAGTAAATTCGTGTTACACGAGGAAAAATGGAGAAGGTCGTTACCCACCAAGATGCTGTGAAGCCCTGCGTCCAATAAAGTGTTCAAAGTCGTCCCTGCCTGATGGGTCAGGAGGAAGCTTGTAACATTGCTGATTTAAAAATAATTGAAATGTTAAAACTTAAGTTTGCTGGGGCCTACTTACTATCATTATTATTTGTGATACAGCTGTCCCAGATTCATTTTCATGTGTTGGTTTATTTTGCTTTTCTATTTTCCGTTGGCTTTATAAAAGTTGAGCGCTTGAGCCTTTTAAAATGATTTTCTCCTAGTTCCCTGAATTGTAAATGTTTCTATGACAAAACTTTTTTTCTGGTTACCTTTTATAATAGAACTTTGGCTGGCCTTATTGTTTGTGCAGCTACATAACAATGTCCCGATGCTTGCTAATGAAGAGCTTGAAATGCATCCAATTCTGGCTTGGAAAGAAGGAAAGTTTCAGCTTCACAGAAAATCTGATGGGGCGATACAGCCACCATTTAGGAGGCCTCTAATCCAAGTAAGGGTTCTCTTTCATAAATGGTATATCTGTCTTCTGCTGGAAAATCTGCATTTTAATTGCAGATTTCGTATGATGTTTTTTGTGTTGTTGCCTGTTGATTATATTCATGCCGATCTGTATTTCTATGTTTAATAATAAAAAAAAATTAAAAGTAGACTTTAGCTCTTAGGTAAAAAAAATTCATTCTTCTTTGGAGCTTCCCTCGATGAAAAAAGTTGTCAGATACATTTTTTTTGTTTACATGCTTCAACGATTTTATAATTCTTTCTGTAGCATAAGTGCTTTTGGAGCCCCCCAACCCTCCACTGTCATCTCTTTTTCCTTATTTCTCAGCTTTTTTTGTCTCGTGATATTTCCAGGTTAGTCCGCAAGTGTCTCTAAAAGATGTGGCTTGGAAGATTCTGCAGAATAAGATATCAACTGTTCCTATAATTCATTCATCGCAATATGGGTTGTGTCAACAGTTTCTACATCTTGCCTGCCTTCCTGGAATACTAAAATGTGTGCTTTAGCTCTTCATAATTTGTTTTCCTTTTATTTTACAACTCTTTTTTTTTGGGGGGGGGGGGGGTGTCAGAATTGTCATTCTCTCCTTGTTGATTTGTATCTCTTACATTCTCTGTGGAATTTTTAGATATTTGCAGGCATTTTAGACACTCTCCTGGAACGCTGCCTTTTCTACAAAATCCTGTTGGTAGGCTTCCTTTGGGAACATGGGCACCAGATATTGGAATAGTAAATGCATACCAACTAACAACAGTGCAGCCTAATGCCCCTCTAAGTTCTGCCCTTGATTTGTTAGTAGAAGGTGCACATTAACTATTCACATCTTTCTTAGCTTGTATAGGCACCAATTCTGGTATTTTTTTTAAAACCATACATAAAGCTAGAGAATGGATTTTGATGGTTTGTTCTACAAGAACTGTCTGAGGGTGGGCCTTGGTGCAACGGTTAAGGTTGCTCCATTGTGACCAAGTGGTCACAGGTTCGAGTCTGGAAACACCCTCTCTGCGAAAGCAGGGGTAAGGCTGCGTACATTATGACCCTCCCCGGACCTTGCAGTGGCGGGAGCCTCGTGCACTAGGACATTGGGTACATCCCGTTGTTCTACAAGAACTGTCTGAGTGTTCATAATTTTTATAATCTCAATATTTCCAACAAATTGTGTTTCTGGGCATTACTTCAAATTATTTGCAATTTTCTAGAATTGTTTGTTTTTATGTAGTTGAATCACTATATGAGGGCTTGACTCTCAATTCCTTTCTATTTACAGCTCACGTAAGTTCCATACCTATTGTTGATGGTAATGGCTGCCTTCTGGATCAATTCTCCCGAAGGTAATGTATGGGTTCTTTACTACTCTGGACATTTAGTCAATCTTTTTTCATATTGCAATATTTATTTAGCGTGGAATTAGAGTAGAATGGAGGACTAGGATGCTTGTCGCCAACCTGAGTTGTTGGACAACACTTTGTGACTTAGAGTTGAGATTTAGCATGGCTAGGCTGCATTTCTGATGATTCTTTTTGTTCTATTTTGTTCTTTATTATACAGTGATATTACCTCATTGGCAAAAGGCAGTGCATATGCACACATTCGGCTTGATGAAACAAGCATGCATCAAGTAAGTACACCTCTTATTCGCTCATGGTTTTGACAGTCCTTGGGTGATACTCAGTGCAATTTTCTAGTAGTTTCTTCTGTAGTTTTTGCAATTATTATTGGTTCCTATGATACAATTAGGATTTTGGAGGTATGAAAATTCATTCTTGATGGGATGGATTTCCGTCTCAGATGAATTAAGTTTGTTATAAATTTCTTAACCTAGTTTGTGGGGTATAGAAGTGTGGAAGGCCCTAGGAGTATGTGGTCTATATTGGTTTTCAAAGTTATTTAACAAGATCATGATCACAAGGAAAATGCCAGATGATTGGAGGAGAAGCATTGTAGTAATTTGTTTAGCACTACATTTGACTTTCAGTGGTTTCAACTGTATCTGAACTGCATCTCTTTTGCAGAAAAACTTTTGAATAAGGAAATATCACAATTTATTGGCCTCTTTTTAGATAATGGAAGTGAATGCCCCTTTAAATATTTTTTTTTTTGGGGGGGTGGGGGTTGTGAGATAACATTCACAAGGGTTGGTGATCTTGCCACTTGGCAAACAATTGATTGGTGTTTGGATGAGTCCATGTTATGAAAGGCTCTTAATCCATATCATTGGTATTTAATTGTCCACAGTTGTAAAAAATTTACAAACATGCTACTGACCTCTTTTTTTTACATATTAGAGGTTAATGGCATTTTTTTAATTTTTCATGAGTTTGAACCTTGATTTGACCTACATCATATACTCATATGGGGTTAAAAATTACTAGGGAGATGGGTACACAATTCTCTATAACATGGACCCACCCATGTCTGTTTCTTGGCACATGGTAACTGTTCTCCTACCTTGGTGAATGTTAGTATTCCCCTTCTGCATATTGAGGTACTTGGTGTACATTTAAAATGCTACGTCTGTATATTGAGCTGGTGATTGCGATACTGTCTTGAATTGTAGCACTTAATTCAAAGAAACATTTGGTTGCCTAATACCCTGTAGCATAGGTTCAGCGTTTTGTAAAATGGTTTTTCACTTGGGATATCTTTTCTGGAATTTGATTCAGGCACTACTGCTGGTGTACAAGGCAAATGGTCCCCTCAATGCTCACAAACGATGCCAAACATGTCTGCGTTCCGACTCACTGCTTAACATTATGGAGCGTTTGTCTGATCCAGGTACACCTAAGAATTTGTTCAGTTGCATATAATGTAAATAAATTTGCAGGTGGGGAATGTCATCATTGCAGAAGGGTTTCTACATAGGAACAATTGAGTAACCTACCTGTGCTCCTACACATGGATCTAACCGCCCCCCTTCCCTACGGTTTTTGCCCTTTGGAAAGCAATCTGTTGATATTACTTGGTAATGCAGAAGCTTGGTTTGTGCACATGAACGAACTCTGGTTTGTGCACTTGAACGAACTCTCTACCCTCCATCCAGAAGGGAGGTTCTGAAATCCAAACACGTTTATTGGACACATCCCAGCTAGCACACATGGATCTTGAAAAGTGATTGAAAACAAAATTTAGTCCATATACACGAGCACAGGCGGGCACATATTGTTTCATAAGGGAAACCCTTTTGGTTCTCTTCAGGAAACCCTTCGGTATTGTTGGTATTCCTCTTTGCCAATTTAGAAAACATTCCCCCCCCTTCTTCCCCATTTTTTCCTTTTTGGCTTTTGACCCCCGATGCCAGAGGACATTCTTTGAACATAAATCTTTTGTTTTTCTTCTAGAGGTGCGACGGCTCATTGTCATTGAACCTGGTAGCAAACGTGTGGAAGGCATAATTTCATTGAGTGATGTATTTAATTTTTTATTGGGATAAAAGCTCCTCTGTAAATTTCCTTCCCCAAATGTTGAAGTTTTGTTCTTTGCATAATTGATTCAAAGAAATAAAATTTTATCACAGCAATCAGCCTACTGTTAGTCTTGTTGTGTGTGCTAATCAGCGAATGTGTTAACTGGAGAATAGATGGAGACGAAATGAAATGCACCTGTCTAGTGTTCCTAGGATTAATAATTCATATTGGTTGGATTTTTTCATAGAATTCAAATGTCATGGTCGACCTCAATAATATACCTGTACCACGTTAGTCTTTCTTTACAATGGGCATTGGGAAAACCAATTTAGAAATAAGATGACTGTTCTGGAATAATGTTCATCTGTTTGAGCACCAAAGCGGCTTTTTTCTTGAGTGCGCTGTCTGAGAGGAGGCGAATCAGAATTGTCTCGGAACGATGGGACTGAACATTTGTGGCCTGAGTGTGCTTCAGGATCTTCTGGAAAAGGTCAAGGGCTTGGTCTTTGGTGGATGGAGACCCCTTCTCCAGCACCTCCAAGAGGGCCTCCAGACCCTGATTATCCACTATTGCGGCAGCAGCATGTGAGAGGGTGCTATGGTCTGTTAGCAGTGTATTGAGTGCCATTAGGGCAGCCTCTGTGACACCAGAGTCGGTATCGCTCAGTGTTTGTACCAGCGGCCCTACAGCATCAGCCTTAACGAGACAAAATGTCTGTCTCGCTGAACAGGCGGATCCATGGACGGGGCACAAGTTCTGTACAGAAGCTGTACAGCACAAGGACATGTTGGGGATTACCCTAGTCAGTCGTAGCAGTGAGACGAAGTTGTTAGCCCGTGTGGCTGTGATGGGAGCGCCAGTGAGAGGCACGCTCGTTGATTGGGATAGATAGGCAAGTGCTGTGGCAGTCCGTTGCTTGGCAAGCGAGCTGCCCCTCGAGAGGATACGCACCAACGATGGGTACAGTTCAAGTTTGCTTACTTGCCTCTGAAGCTCGGGCTTGGTGGGCTGAGTGTAGCGAAGAAGTGCTGCCAGAGCGTTCTCTAGTAGCGACTCACGTGGTTTTGACTCGACGGGTGTATTAAGCCACCTGCTACTGTCATGCTCGTCGTCTGTGGTGCTAATTACTTCGTGAATTGCCTTCAATGCTTCGGATTTGCCCAGTGTCTCGTCTACAACATCATCATCGACAGGGAGCAGACCAATGATTTCAGCAGCATTGGATCTCTCTTTGACGTCCGGTGAACTAGTGAGCATGGCAACTAGGGTGTTTATGGCGGACTCCTTTCTTGCAAGGGATGATGGAAGTGGAACCCCATCAGGATGATCTTTGGAAACACAGTATATGAGCTTCATTGCTTGACGTCTTACCTCAGGATGGTCGCAGGTGAGGCAGGAAAAGAGTCCGGTCACCGCATTGCCGTTGGATCGTATAAGATCTTGAGCTGTCCTGGATTTATTGCACAAGGCAACCAGCAGGGGTAGGAATTGTACCTGGGTTTGTCGAGGATCCGAAATGGATGTCAGCTGTAGAAAGAGGCTGATGTTGTGGGGGGATTGCAATTCCTGCAGGCCCGAGTAGGTCTGGAAATCGGAGAGCTTGCTGTATTTGACTAGTGATGTGAGGATCTCCGTAGCTTCCTGTTTCCAGTTTGATTCGGACCCGACGAATGTGATGACACCAAGCAAGTGCGGTATCGTGTATGTGTTGGTGAGGAAATGTTTGGCCATCTTGGGGTACGCCAGGAGTTTCTTGATGCATTGCAGGCAAGCAGATTTGCAGGCTGGGGAGCTAGACGAGAACATCTCAATTAGCTTGTGTATGAATCGCTCATCTTCGAAATGCTTTGTGGTGGTGTCGTCGAGTCGTATCTTTATTAGAGCTGTAGCCATCGCTGCTCTGGCCTCTGAAGATTCTGAGAGAGAGAGAGAGAGAGAGAGAGAGAGAGAGAGAGAGCGCAACCAACCCAAGAAATAAGAGATACGATTGGGCTTTGGTAAATATCGATCAACAACAGACAATTTCTCATTCGCACCCCCTTACCTTGGTGGAAGCGGACAACGAACGGTGGAAAATGCCCAGCTTCGGCCATCTTGATGACAAAATGTATGTTATGGGACAGGATCTGTAGCACATCTTGGGCTTTCTGCGAGACGTCTGGATTCTCATTTTGGAGCAGAGAAACCAAGAGAGGAATGCAGTCTTTCGTCTTCCCAATTTGCTCAGCATGTGCTTCTTTCAACGCCAACTTGTGTAAGATTGCCACAACATATGGTTCTGTTTCACCTCGATAAAGCTGCTTCACTATGCAGCGGATTGCTCCCGTTTCAACAATGATGTCCTGCAATTTGGAACTGGACCTACATTAATTAAACCACACAAGGTCTCATATATATTTTCTCCTTTCTTAAGAAAGTTCTGTTAATTTTTAAAGGATATCGTTCTTTAACCTTGTTATCTTCCGAACAGTCTGAGAGGTGGTAGAGGCATCTTAGGGCTGCCTTGGTGTTTATCGGCCTACTACGGTCTTTAAGAACTTGCACCATCTTCGGAATGAGTCCTTCCTGGGCAGATCTATTCCTGTAGCGAGGCATCTCCATCAGGACTTGCATGTCGTGTAGGGCATTGTTCAGTGTGGTATTATTATCAGAGGTGATACCATATACTGCATATTCGAACTTGGAGTCCATTTCTCTCTGCTTCCATTCCTCTATAGAGCTTCGGAGGGAAAGATTCGGGGTAAGCACCTGCGAAGATAGCTCCTCCTTGCAGGTGGGGCAGGTGGTACTTTCTCCTGCTGCTGCTCCTCTTTTGAAGTGTTCCAGGATCGCCTTCCTTTCGAAGCTGTGGGATGGCGACTGGGTCTGTCATCATCTCCAAGGACAGGGGGCAGGTGAATGAATCAATCTGGTGTTGTTGGTACGTGTTGGTTGCATTTTCTACTTCTCGAGGGCTCTGGTTCCCAATGATTTCTGTACTGTACAGTAACTGAATCAGTTGAGAAAGCTGTAGTGCCTCGGCTTGCTTCTTCTGAGCTTCCATCTCTACCTTCTCTTGTTTCAGCAGCGCGAGCTCGTTCTGAACAAGTGAAGCGTTTGCGCTCGTCCCCGTGGCGTCTGCGATCTTCTTAAGGAGTTGAATGGCATGGGCCTGGTTCCTGCCATCCTGAGTTGATGATTTCCTGATTTCTGAGAGGATGGATTCAGTGGCGGCTGCTGATCGGAGCTCAATGGACCTGAGATTGTTGATGATCTGGTCGGTCTTAGAATTCAGATTCAGCACAGCATTTCGATTAGCCAGCTCCAACAAGGAGATGGTGTCGGCTATCTCTTGTGCTAAATCTTGCATCTCCCTAAGCAGACTCTGTGATTTAAGGAATAGACGGAGTCGGCTCCCGGTTTTGTAACCTCTGATGATGGTACAACCTTTTTTGAGCTGAGAATCCAGTGTCTCCAGTGCAGCTCTCGTGGATTCTGAGTTGGTTGTGGCCTCAATTCCCCCGGCCAGCAAGGCTTGAAGGACGACGTTCAACTCGGAGATGTACCTAGAGAATTTTTGGAAGCTCGCCTCTTCCACCATCACATCATTCGTTTCCATGATAAGCTCTGTCACTCGGTTGGCAACTTTGTTGGAGAGTTCCTGCAGTGCTACCTCACCCAAGTCCATTTTGGATTGTGGGAAACTGTGAAGAAGCTTTGGAAAAGAAAAAAAAAAAGACTAGAGGACTAGGTTGATTCAAATATCAGAGTATCTGAATAATTTAACTGGAGTTAGCCTTTGATTGAGTGGGAGAGTCTGTCGATTTGTCGTATAGATAGATTTCCCATCTCTTTTTTGATCATCGTCTCCCTTGACGTGTGAAAAGGAAGAGAAGTAGGGGGACGGTAGGAGGCCATACCTTCGAATTGAAACAACATGATAACAATCACCCTCAAACAATATTCAACTCGGAGCCCATGTCGAGATGACAGCAGATACGCTGTAGCACTTCTCCTTCATGGACTGAGGCTCAGAGGTGCCTCTGCAGGGCTAATCAATTTGGTTATATCTTTTAGTGCTTTCTCCTCGATCAGTTTCTTTAATTTTGTTGAAGCGGGGACATACGTACTCTTCCTTGCCTGGGCAGGAGAAGCTCAAGCTCAGGCTCTTATGATTAACCTGATTCTTTCCAACAACCAAGCAGGAAATAGCTTCAGAACCTGGATATTCCCAAACTACAACTACAATCTTTAAATATCTTCACTTTCAAATATTGCCAGGATTTAGAGGAGAAGAAGAAGGAATTAGAGTGATATTGTGTTTGAAGGATGAGCAAACAACACAGAAGAGTTGATCAATCGAGACCAAGGAGAAGGAAAATTTGAAAGGGTAGAGAGTCATGTGGAAATCTTCTTTAAATGAAGATTAGATTTAGAGTTGAGGCGAAAAAAAAATCATGGAGTTGTGAGGTAAAGAATTGGATCCATCAAATGAAGGTGTAGTGTGTAAGGCTGAAAAAAAAGCGAGTAAAAGTCTTCCCCGTGTTTAGGCTAGTCGCATTCGGGAGGGACCCTGGGCCGCAGACAGGAAGGGGAAGAGAAAGTGTTGAGCAATAATGGGTTGTTATTTATGAGGAGATTTGTCTTTGGAAAAAAAGACTTTCCTGCCTCACTTACCATGTCCTGTCACAACCCACAACTCACAAACTTTTTGGATTCCAACTACAACTATAACCAGTTTCTCTTTATCCATGGTGAATACAAATAATTATAATAGGGTTCTGTTCTGGACGGGAGGAGGGGTTCAGGGAACCCAACCCAAAAGAGTGTTCTACTGCGTCTGATCTGATCGTATAGTCGCATTCATTGCCTTTGCAATCTCCGTAGATTGAGAGAACTTGCTGAATTCAAAGCAACTCATGAATCATTGATTATACCGCAAATATGTGCAGCAGATGAGTTGAACGTTGAACCTGTCTGTGCTTCAGGTGGAAAGAACTCTTCGCCTTTCCCTTTCCCATTTTTTTCCCCCTTTCTTTCTGTACTCTTCTCGACTTTTTGAGGTTGTGAATCCATTTCTCCCTGGTCCCTACTCCCAAGTCTTAACCACTTCTCTTGTTGCATTCCTTCCTTCGCACCGTCCTCTTTCTTTCTCTGTTTGTGGCTGGGTTGTGGGTCAAAGTCAGACCTACCGTCTTAGTTGTGAACTCTCTCGCTTCCCCACTAGGGGGAGCAAAGGGTAGACTTCTGTTTTTTTGTTTTCTCTTTTCTTAGTGTACTTATTAGTGTCTTTTTTTATATCCTCTTAGTTATTTATTGTTTTCTTTCTTCTGCTGACTCATCCGGCCGTAGTTACTTATTATTGATTCTGTCAAGTCTGAATTCTTATCAAAATTAATTGAATTGAAATTCAGAGAACATAATTTCTCAATGTACTAGCTAGCTCCAATCTGGCCTTAAATTTGATAAGAAGGAAGCAATCAACAAACGAGTCTTCTTAATATCCTCAATCGTGATTCGTGAATGATCAGCCGCAGATCGACTTTGGACTTTGGACTTTGGACTTTGGAGAGAGAGACCTCATGTTCAGGTTCATCGTAGTTCTGATGAGGATTTGAGAATAATTCTTATCCTATAACAACAATGGATGCACCTCCAAGCACGGTTGACTTACTGATTTAATTCATGAATTATATATTACTTTAGAGGCTCCACTGTTTTTCCAGTTAAAAACCACGTAAAACTGTAAAAGATACAAAAATGAAAGAGAAATAAAAACCATTAATTTGATTGTACTGCTCTCTAGCTTGGAGAAGGAACAGATTTATACATGTCTTCTAGTAGTGCGCAGAACACTAGCCATGTACTTAACCAAAAAAAAAAGAACACTAGACATGGTACTAGTAATCTTTATATGCACTGGTGCACAATGCCGTCGGTGTGCTCTTGCTTGGAGGAGGAGCGAGCGGAGGAGGATGGAGAAGATCTCATGACCTCTGAGTATGACCCCCTGGCCGAAAGGGCTGAGAGGAGTGAGTTAAGGCCCCGCCTGCTCAGATCATTGAGATGGTTGTCTCAAGATCGAGTTTGCCAGAGAGTCTGATACCAGCTCAAATAGGGAGGTGTCATCAATAGATGGCACTAATAGAACTGGTAGACACAGGAGACCAGCCAAGAAGCCAGCCTGGCATCAAGAATATAAAATGTGAAAGGAAGGACTTAAATGTAATACTAAGAAAGTAGAATAATGGATAACAGAATTGGTTATGTACTTGTATAAATACATTTGATCAATAGAAAGGAAGATAGGTCGGAAGTTGAGAAGTTTCTCATATTTTTCTTTCTTCTTCTTTTACTCTGTTATCTTTTCTCAAGTTCTTCTTTATTTCCCCATTTTTCTTTCTTTGTGACCCATCATTGGTGCTTTCATTGTTAACCATGACGGAAGGAACTCGAGCTCGACAGACTGAGTTGGCTCTAGAGAAGATGGCCGCTCAAATGGCAGCAATGCAAAAGGAATTTTCCCAAAAATTTGATAAGCTAACTATAGATGTGGAAGCACAGAGGGTCAATTCACAAGAACATTCTGCGCAAGGGACAGATTCTTCGCATGCTATAATGCCGGTGTCTCAAATCAAGACTGTGAAACTGGATTTTCCAAGATTTGGAGGAGGAGATCCAACGGAATGGCTGTTTAAGGTAGACCAATTTTTTTCATTTCATCAAGTACCTGATATGCAACGATTGCTTATGGTTTCTTTTCATTTAGATGGTGAAGCTTCAAGTTGGTTCCAATGGGTCTTACAAAGCCGACAGTTGCGATCTTGGGCTGAATTTGAGGTGGCATTGAGGTATAGATTTGGTCCTTCTCTGTATGAAGACTCTCAGGGTTTATTAACTAAACTGACGCAGACTAGCTCAGTTTTGGAGTATCAGACTCAGTTTGAATCCTTATCTAGCAAGGTTTTTGGGTTATCAGACCAATTTCTCAAGAGTTGTTTCATTTCTGGGCTCAAACCAGAGATCCGGAGAGAAGTCATAGCACATCAACCACTCACAATGCATCATGCTATAGGATTGGCTAGACTGCAAGAAGATCGGTTGCAAGACATGCGAATGGCTACTAGGTCGTGGCAACCAAGAATTGGAGTATCATCCCCAATCTTGAATCCAAGACCAGTTGCAGCATTGCCATCACCTTCAGAAACGAATAGAGGACCTGGAAGAAAATTGACCCAAATGCAAATTCAAGAAAAAAGAGAAAAAGGCTTGTGTTTTTCTTGCGATGAAAAATATACTCCAAAACCATAAGTGTAAGAATAAAGGTGCATGTTTCTGGTTTGAAGGAGCAGATTATGAGGATTCCATACCTGTATTAGAGGAGGAAGCTTGTATAGATCCTTATGCAGGGGCTATGGAGACTGTCGATGCTAGTCCAGCCATCAGTCTTCATGCACTTATGGGTCATCAAACACCTCAGACTCTGAGAATGCAGGGCCATATATCACACAAACAGATGCAAGTGTTAATTGATGGGGGTAGCACCCACAATTTCATTCAAGAAAAAGTGGCTAAATTTCTTGGCTCAAACATCACTCCTTCCCCTCATTTTAGGGTGCTGGTGGGAAATGGGGAGTACATTACTTGCATTGGAATGTGTTCCAGAGTAGAGTTGGTGCTCCAGGATCATTCCTTTTGGATAGATTTTTTTATCATTCCGTTGCAAGAAGCTGATATAATTTTGGGAGTTCAATGGTTGCAGCTATTGGGCCCTATTGTCACAAATTATGCTAAGTTGACTATGGAATTCCAGTGGGAAGGCAAACGAGTGCATCTACAGGGTGAAAACAGTTTAGCTACTGGGCTTATTTCTAGCAATAATTTGCAATTTATTCATGATCATGGAGGAACGGTATTCTGTTTGCAATTATTGCCTCAGGAGCAGTCCTTGCCATCTGCCCAGTTGTTTTCTTGTACTACTGACCTTCCTAGTGCTATCCAGAAGCTGTTACACCAATATGAGAAGGTATTTTCTGAACCACAATCTCTGCCTCCACCTAGGGTAACTGATCATAAGATTGTGTTGGAGGATAATACTAAGGCTGTCAATATTAAACCTTATAGATATCCTTATTATCAGAAGAATGAGATTGAAAAATTGGTGGATGACATGTTGACACAAGGCATTATACAGCCTAGCACCAGTGCATTTAGTTTCCCTGTGTTGCTTGTTAAAAAAAAAGATGGGACTTGGCGTTTTTGTGTGGATTATAGGGGCTTAAATGCAGTTACAGTCAAAGACAAATTTCCAATTCCTACAGTGGATGAGTTGTTGGATGAGTTGTCTGGGGCAACGGTCTTTACAAAACTAGACTTGCGATCCGGATATCATCAGATAAGAATGCGTACTGAGGATGTTCATAAGACGGCTTTTAAAACCCACAATGGTCATTATGAATTCCTTGTTATGCCATTTGGTCTAACAAATGCCCCTTCTACATTTCAATCTACTATGAATAAGATTTTCCATGATTATCTTAGAAAATTTTTGGTGGTTTTCTTTGATGATATTTTGATCTATAGTAGCAGTCTAACACAACATGAGGAGCATTTGCGTATCATTTTACAGTGCTTACAGCAGCATACTTTGTTTGCTAAACTGTCTAAGTGTAGTTTTGCTCAAGACTCTATTGATTATTTGGGGCATATTATCACTGCTAAGGGAGTTGAACCAGATCAATCCAAAATCCAGGCCATGATATAATGGCCAACTCCAGTTAATCAGAAGCAACTTAGAGGCTTCCTTGGTCTTACAGGCTACTACAGAAGATTCATCAAAGGTTATGCATCCATTGCATCCCCATTGACGGATCTCTTGAAGAAAGAGGGTGATTTTAAATGGGAAGAACAAGCTGAGTCTGCTTTTCAGACACTGAAGACTACTATGATCCAAGCACCTGTTTTGGCGTTACCGGATTTTACTCTACCATTCACATTAGAGACAGATGCTTCTGGGAAGGGTATAGGAGCTGTTCTCTTACAACAAGGCCATCCTATTGCCTTTTTCAGCAGGAAAATGTGCCCTAGAATGCAAGCAGCTTCTACCTATATTAGGGAGCTTTTTGCAATCACCTCTGCTATCTCAAAATGGAGGCAATACTTGTTAGGGAGCCAGTTCACCATTTGTACTGATCAGAAGAGTTTAAAGGCTTTAATGGATCAAGTAATACAAACTCCGGAGCAACAACACTATTTGGTGAAACGCTTGGGTTATAAATATGTTATCACATACAAACCTGGGAGAGAAAATGCCACTGCAGATGCTTTGTGTCCCTGATCATAGTACACATCCGGGTTCTTTCATGGCATTATCAATACAGCAACTTGACATTTTGGATCAACTAGTTCAAGAGCATGCCTCTGATCCCGCTATTCAACAACTAATGCAATCAGTACAGGCTAATTTTTAGCGTTATCCTCAATGGACTGTAAGAAACAATTTGCTATACTTCAAAGACAAGCTGTTTTTGGGAAAATCTTCAGTTTTAAAACAAGATCTGCTCAAGGAATTTCATTCCACTCCTGTAGGAGGTCATGCTGGTATTCAACGAACTTTTCTGAGATTGGGAGCTAATTTTACTTGGAAGGGAATGAAGAAAGATGTTCAACAGTTTGTTAGTCAGTGCATTCAGTGTCAACAACACAAATCTTGCAATACTCCTCCTTTTGGACTACTAGAACCACTTTCTATTCCTAATCAGATTTGGGAAGATGTTAGTCTTGATTTTATCACCAGTCTGCCTCAATCGCGTGGTTTTACAGTCATCTTGGTGGTTGTGGACAGATTGACGAAAGCTGCACATTTTGGTCCATTGCCATCTCATTTTAATGCTCATAAAGTTGCTGAGTTGTTCATGGCTATGGTATGCAGGCATCATGGTTTACCAAGATCTATTGTGAGTGACAGAGATCCTGTTTTTCTTAGTAAGTTTTGGCAGCAACTGTTCAAGTTACAAGGGACACAGTTGAGGATGAGTTCTTCATACCATCCACAAACAGATGGCCAAACAGAGGTTGTGAATAGATGTTTACAACAATATCTCAGAAGTTTTGTAGCAGATCAGCCTCATCAATGGACCCAATTCTTGTATCTTGCCGAGTTTCACTATAACACTGCATTTCACTCTTCTATTGGAATGACTCCTTTTCAAGTTGTTTTTGGGAGAGCTCCTCCCTCCATTCCAGTTTATTGCAGAGGGACTAGCAGTCTGGAGTTATTGGATCAGGATTTGGGCACTAGAGAAGACATTCTACAACGGCTTAAAACTCATTTGAGCAAGAGCCAAGCTACAATGAAGAGGCAAGCTGACAAACACAGGACAGAATTACAGTTACAAGTGGGTGATTTGGTGTTAATCAAGCTTGAACCTTATAGGCAGACTACTGTTGCCAATAGATCTTCCAATAAGCTGGCTCCAAAATTTTTTGGTCCATTTCCTGTTGACCAGCGAATTAATTCCGTGGCTTACAAAATCACATTACCAGAGCATTCCAAAATACATCTGGTGTTTCATGTTTCAGTTCTTAAACCTTTCAGAGGGGATCACACTGACCTCCTTCAGCCCCTCCCTTTACCTGCTGCAAATGTTGACAATTCTCCTCAATTTGAACCCTTGGCTGTGATAGCAGATAGAAGGATTCTCAGACAAGGAGTATGGGTCCCTCAAGTTTTGATTCAATGGGAAAACTTACCCTTGTAAGAGGCTTCTTGGGAGGATGCACAGGAATTTCATACTCTCTACCCAGCATTCCACCTTGAGGACAAGGTGTCTTTTGAAGACATAAGGGATGATACCAGCTCAAATAGGGAGGTGTCATCAACAGATGGCACTAATATAACTGGTAGACATAGGAGACCAGCCAAGAAGCCAGCCTGGCATCAAGAATATAAAATGTGAAAAGAAGGACTTAAATGTAATACTAAGAAAGTAGAATAATGGATAACAGAATTGGTTATGTACTTGTATAAATACATTTGATCAATAAAAAGGAAGATAGGTCGGAAGTTGAGAAGTTTCTCATATTTTTCTTTCTTCTTCTTTTACTCTGTTTTCTTTTCTCAAGTTCTTCTTTATTTCCCCATTTTTCTTTCTTTGTGACCCATCAGAGTCACAGACCCGTTGAGCTTGGGTGACAGATTATGCATGGGATCAAATCTTACCCAATGAGATAAAACGGAAACCAAGATGAGGCCACCCCAAATGATGGGAATGATGGAAATATTCTTAAAAACACGTTATTTTGTAAAGAAGCTTAATAAATAATGGAGAGCCAGAGTAGTACCCCTTTTTATTATCGTGAACACAATTGATAGATGAGAGTGTAGAGACGATCAGTGGCATGAGGCAGAAGACGTTAACAAACATGTTGTGTCCTGTGTTTTCACTTTATCACCTACTCTGAAAGATTCCTTCTATACCCAAGTGGAGCTAGCTAGAATTTGGTAAATTGTCTCCTTTCGTGAAATTGAAATGCCCTAAATACACGGCAAAGACCAAGCCAACAAGAACGTTTTATAGAAACTGACGATGCTCTAAATGCTTTGTATAGACCAAGAAACATGGTCATAAAAATCCGGAATCGGATTGGTGAATTGGCCGATATCGATCCCGATTTCCACTGTTATAATTCATCTTGAATTGACCGATTCATGGTCCGATTCCTCAACTCCTAAACCCATTTGATTTTCATCATAAAGATTCCCGATTCCTGAACTGATCCAGGCCGATTCTGATTCGGATCGAAATCCTCTCTGACCGATTCCAAGTTTTAAAACCTTGTCAAGAAACAAGAAATGTTGCAAGATGGATAATGACGATAGACTCAAACTCAATCAGTGATAGCAATGGCAAGGAGCAGCCACGAAGGATAACAGGTAGAGGGAGAGGTAGAGGTTGTGTGTGTGTGTATGTGTGTTTTATCATCTAAATTTGTTGTAATTTCCTTGGTCAACTAGTATGATATATTGGAAATGGGGTTGAGTCCCTGTTTGGCTTGGCTGCCTACCACACGTTAGCATAAGGAGAGAAATAGACACTGGAGGAGCCATCGTATGCCATTTATTTTCTTATTGGAAGTCATTGAAAGGGGAAAAGAATGTTGTCAAGCTGTGTAGCATATGCTACCGCCTACCTATGTCTATCTCTCTCCTCCCTCATATGAAATAATATATATGCCCCTATTGTGAGAGGAGAGAAATGGACGCAGGAAGGCACTAGTATATGCTACGCAGCCAGATATGAAACACAATCCTTAATTGAAATTAGTAATAGCTGACGAGAAACATATGCCTACATATAACCACATTCTAATTTTACCACTAGTTTTACCTAAAAAATTTTGATGTATCTAATCTCAAATGTATTTTCTTGGTAATCTAATCTCATTGTATTCCTTTTGAGAAAAGGTGTTGATTTTCGTATAGCGTTTCACATCACATAAGTAAGAAGGAATCAAGCTACTCCCCAAAAATGCCCTCTATAGGTTATGCCAAAATCCTTCAATTTGAGATCAAACTACAAAGTAGGCCAAAATTGAGGTATCAAGCCACATTCTAATATCACCACTACAATGGTGGAATGGAGCAAGGGCCACTCCAGTCCAATAAACTTTGTTTCCTTCTATACATAATTGTCAATAAAGAGTATGCTCCTACACGAGACTCCCGCTATTGTAGGGTTTGAGAAGGGCAAATGTGCAGAGTCTTATCCCTACTTTGTAAAAGATGTTGCTTTCAATTTCAAACCCGAAACTATAAGTTTGCAATACCACAACTTGACCATTGTATCATTATGGCATAGTATATAAAAGTTTGAAATTGATACTCAAGAAGATGAAGAGGAATTAATGAATACAAAAGACATAGGAAAAATGTTATTAAATATAAGGGGTGTTGTTCTTTGTACCGTAATGCAAGCTGCACATAGGCACATGGGGATGGGCACAATGACCACCCTACCCCCCTGAGTGGCAGGCTCATGTGCCTAGACGAAGCCTGCACTGTGGCACAGAGAACATTCTCCCTAAATATAAAGTATAAAATTTCACACTTGATTAATTTGTGTCTAACTCATTAAATATTTTTTTCATTTTTTTTTTTTTTTGCTTCCAAACATAGCCTGACAATGCTTACCCCTTCTGATAAAAAAAAAGGTTGCCTGATCACATTCCCTACCCTTACAGACAAGGTATTTGAAAGAGGGAGGAGGGAAATAACTGAGTTCGGTTCCTTTGCGCATACCAACAGGTGAACGTACATGTGAGAACCAACCACTTATCCTATTTTTAGCATTTACAAAGAGAGGAGGGGCTTTTATGAAAACAAAATTAAAATGTAATTGACTCTAAGACGTAAGTTCACCTGTTGGAAAATGCAGTTGATCCATTCTCAAAATAACCTTTCTGCCCCTCTTGTTGGATGCCTTTGTGCTTCCCTTCATTTGCCTCTGCGCTGGTGCAGACAACGTTCTTTCCTAAACATAAAATCCATGGATTTCTTGATTTGTTTATAGGCAAAAAGAAGTACGGACTGTCAACGTGTACTTTCAATAAAGCACCATTCCACATGTTGAGCTCCCAGGCCTTCATTGGCAGATGAGGACGCTGGAGAGGATTAAAATCCCCTGAATAGTGTATCTTTTGGCGACATGCATGAGCAGTGCTCTACAAGCAGAGCATGGGAATTAACAAAGGATCTGAGTTCATTCCAGAATCCAGAAAGGGGAAAAATAAATCCACCAAAATTGATGGAATATGTCCTCAAAAAATTTAATCTTTAACCAAAATCATTAAGCTCACTCAATTTTTATTTTAGTTTTTTTTTTAAAAAAAAAAATCCTATCCCTCATTATTTTCCCAGCTTAAATATCACTTCTATCAGAGTTATATAGATTAACTAATAAGATGGATTCCCATGAATTACCTTATTGGTTGTGCTGGGCTGTGTGAATATATACATAATGTTGAGGAGAAATTTGAGGATAGATAAACTTTTTACGAAAGACGTGAATCTAGAGTTAATATATATGTACATAATGTTGAGGAGAAATTTGAGGAAAGATATACCTTTTACCAAAGACGTGAATCTAGAGTTATCTTCACACTCTTTCTTCCCAACTGAAACCCAGACCTCCCTCAGTTCACAAAAACAAATGGAGATCCACCTTACGGTCTCACCTGTGATCCATTGTATCCTTCAATGGCTACACATAGTAAATCATGCCAACTTCAATGAGGCTAATGTGAGGAATGTTCAGAGCCACAGCAGGGCCCCTGCAGTTTTTCCGGAGGAATGAATACCCTATGTCAATCACCAGCTTTTTCAGGAATGATGATGACCTACGGGCCTTCACATAGGAATGCCCCATTATGTATGCAACACCTGCTTCCTTTGCCTGGATCAAATCCAACAACTCTTCCCTCACTGAAGGATCCATACCTGGGTTTGGTGGCAACTGGAACCTCACTTGACGCCTCGTGACATGTGGATTCTCATCCTCATATGCAGTTCTCAAGCTTTGAAGGGTTGCTGATTTGCTGCTTTGAATGGTGGTGCTCAAACCATAGTCCTCCTCTTGCTCAGAGATAACCAAACTCAAGGTCGACTGGAGAGATCTCGTGCTTATGACAGCCATCCTCCCATCCAATGATGAACTCTCAGAACTAGATAATTGCGGTTCCACAGCCTCCATCTGGATGAATTCTGCAATGCTCTGGATGAGATGGTTCTCAAAATCTCCATCATCCCGCGGGATGTCCTTGTACCCATACCTCACAATGCACCGGTACATCCTGTAGGGTCTTGGACAGATCCTACCAATGAGGTAGCGTTCTTCTGGCGAAACATAAGGAACTGGGACTGATTTCACACAGACAAATACCAAGACCTGGTGAAATGCAGGAAGGTTGGTGACAAAATGGGAGAAAATTGCAGGAACTCCGGTTGCCAATTCTGAGTAGATAAGCCCTATGCCTGGCACACGGACAATACCGAGGCTAGGGCCCAGGCCTAGTAGCCATTTCAGAGAAACCTTATTGTGAAGATCAAAGTTGTACTTTTTGCGAGTCCCATAGTACCAAACAAACATGACAACCATAAAGATGCTTGAGAGAGCAAGAGGAACCCATCCTCCCTGGGGTACTTTTATGAATGATGCTGAGAGATAAACACCCTCAATACACCCAAAGACAAGGAGGAATGCAGCAGCCAGCAGAACATTTCTCCGCCACACGAAGATTATGACAAGTGCCATAAGACATGTTGTAACGAACATCACAGTCATGCATGCAATGCCTGGATAACAAAAGACAATCGAGAATCTGCAGTAAGGAAATATACTAATAAAAATAAAATAAAAAAGAGGTTGAGAAAATATAAAGAGTGGAGATGGAAACCTATCCCCCTGCTCCTATGTCATGTATATAGTGAAAATCCTGTGGCTGGGAATCCACAAATTGATAGGTCCCACAATGAATTTGTTTTCACTACAATTGACTCATATGATCATTCCAGTTCATCTAATTTAATAAATTACCAGATATATGAAGTTGAGGACACTTGAAACAAGAATTGGAATGCTTCTGATTGGTAGACATCCCAAGCAGGAACCCACCAATTGATGGTTCCCACAGTGACATTTTTTGGGCTATAATTGACTCAAATGATGAAATGGTACTCAAATGTCTGACAAGCACATGGATCAGGACCAGTAAATTAGGTGTCCTCGGTAATTGGTTAACCAACCACCCTGGTCTGGTCTGCTAGTTGAAGAGGAGAGATGCCAGAAGAATGAACTTTCTCATCCTTCTAGGTGCATGCCCCTGAACAGTAATAAGCTGCTGCTCTAGAATGGACTTACCATAAGCATTTCCAATCAAAGTTGTATCTTGGAATCCGATGGTTATAGCAAGACAAAGGACCATGAGGATCCAATTTATCTCTGGAATGTAGATCTGCCCATATATATGTTTAGAGGTGTGGACGACCTTGACTCGGGGAAAGCAACCAAGGGCATGGCATTGTTTGATAATGGAAAAAGTAGCCGTGATGACTGCCTGACTCCCAACAATGGCTGCAAGCGTAGCGATCACAAAGACAGGCCAAAATATACTAACTGCAGAAAGAGCAAGGATTGATAGCAGACACAGATCAACATTGCATCAAGAACATGATGTTTGTACTTTGTACAGATTCAACTGATAACAAAAGGCAGCAGAGCCAAATTCACGGGGAAGAAACTGACCTGGGATCGAGTCGTAGAAACCTCGAGGAATTGAAGAGAGGTTTTTAGAGAGAAAAGCAGCTTGCCCCATGTATTGCACTATCAAAGAGGGATACACAACAAGGGCAAAAGCAATCTGCAAAAGCAATGGTAATAATAAGATTGCACTCAGAAATATATAGGAACATATATATAAAAAACATAGTGGACCCTGTAAACAAAGCACAGATGAACCACAATGGAGATTTGCACTAAGAATTGAGTCAGTTGGGTTAGAATAAGCACTTGTCACAAATAAAAACTTGTCTTTCCTTCTACCTTGATTACCAAAGGTTTTCAGATACCTTGACATCAGTGCATCATATTACATTAGGATAGTTTCTGCAGCCAAGCAAATCAAACACATGTACTGCAGATATGCTCTTATAATCTAGCATACTGCATGTTTCCTTGCATAAATAAATAGAGGCCAAAGTTAGACCTACCCTGATTGAAAAGGCAGTGAAGTGACCCAGATCAGCGAACATAGCTTCAGTACCTGGTGGGACCATTCAAAAGTTCAGCCACATTTTTATGAGTCTTAGAAGATGCATGAATGATTACAGTTTCTTCACTCAACTCTGATGTAGCTGTACTTGGATCCCAGATCAAACATACCTGTGATTGAAAGGAGAATACCTCCAAGAGAAATCCATCCATCTTTTCCCGTCTCTCTAAAGAACTTAATGATGTAATACGGAGAAATTGCAGACAAAATCCTTGGGTTCCAATGTATTGTGTTGTATAAGCCAATGGAAAAAATTGATATTAACCAGATAATGACAATAGGCGCAAACATAAAAGCGACTTTGTGGGTGCCACAATGCTGAAGAGCAAACAAGCCCACCAATATGATACAAGCAATCAATATCATCTCACCTGAATGGATTCACATCATTAATCATTAGAAGACAATATTAGGCGTACTGAGTTAAACTTGTAGAGAAGAGATGGTGAAACAGATAAGTAAAGAGCTGGGCAAAACTACTCACTATCAGTTAGTTTTCGTTCGGTAGCTTGCAGCCCAGACACTGACGATAGAACTGCAAGTAGTAAACACTTTCAAGGTTCAGTGTCTAAAAAGGACAACAAATATTTCAATACTATTGAAATTCTATTGAACTCTCTGTAAAGATGGCAAACGTGTGTTGATTAAATTAGAAGTCACAGAAAGAAGCTATGTTGACTGGAAACTAAGATCAATAGGACATCAAGTTAAAATTAATGCACTGGCCACCTGAAAACCAGATACATGATTTTCCATTTTTTTTTTTGACGGAACATGATTTTCCATTTTGGCACACAATGGTCGACAATACCCAACAGCATATGCACTGAACAAGAAATTGATAGTCCTAAAAGGCACTGCATTAAAAGGATCTGGTCCCATATATATATATATATATATATTTTTTTTTTTTTTTTGGGGGGGGGGTGTTGAGAAGGCCCCCATCTAAATCAGCTTGAACAGACAAGTATTGACCATCTGATCTATGTATTTTTCTTCAGAGCTTCTGTCACTCCATTAAACATTTTTTGACCATCTGATCAAGTTATCTTATGGTCTCTCCTACAGTAGTCCTAAGCCTATTATCATGAAATTATTGACACGTAATTATGGCCCAAGACAATAGTTTGAAATCTCAGTTGAAACTACCGCGATTTTGAGAAATATTTCTGTTTCAACAAAGATCGAAATGAAACGGAGTGTGACTCACTAGGAATGAAGGGTTTTGACCGAAATTTCAGCATTTCGGCTAAAATTTTGGTTTCAACTCACTTTTGATATAAAAGCACTGTTTCGATCGAAATTTCGGTTTCGTTTGTTAAGAGGGGGAAAACTCCAAAAAAATCCCAGATTTGGTATTTTTGACCAAATCACCTGCATCTCTTGGTGGAACAATGTGTTGGGGACTACTACAACGCATCTACAATAACGATTTGCCGCATTTGAGCAAGGTTTTGAGCCTTCCCAGAACCCTACGTGGTATTGACCTGGAATTGAAGGAACGGTTTCGCAGTGTGTCTTAATTTTGGTTGTACACTTGACTACTTATAACACTTGTACACTAGTATTTGTAATTGTAATACTTCGAAATTGTGTAAAATTAAATGGTTTTTTCTTCATTCCTAATGTATATTTTTGTTTTTATTGAATTTTGTGTGTTCTAATACTAAATTATGTGTAGAATAGGCTATAATTTGATAAAGTATACAGCAACGTATGGCATACACTACCAACCTAGAGTATGAAACCAAAATACCATTTTTAGTGTGTGTTTTTAACAATCTAAAAAGGTTTCAATATGTTTAGAAATGCTTAACTAGGATTTCCTAAAGTTTCGGGCCAAAATATGGCTATTTGACCATCGAAAATGATCAAATGAAATAGCTAGTCAAAACATGCAGAGTTTCGATCAAATTTTGGTTGAAACTCAAAATGTTTCGGGTCAAAACCAAAATCTCAAATGTTGCCACAGACCAGTCTGCCAGTCCTGTAACTCCAGCCAAAGATATTTAAGTAGTTGGTACCACTGAATGTTGATCCAAATCTTTCGATTACTGAATAGCTTTTGATAGGCCAAAACTTAGACCAAGGGACAACCATAAGTCATAACCGTTTGATCAACATGCTAAAGGAAAACTCACTAACAGGATCCATGTGAAAGGGACTATATATGTTTGGCTTTTCTTCTACTGTTCAATGTACACTTTTGTATCCTAGCTAAAGCATTAGCTATTATCTATTGGAGATCATATTCAATCTGAAACCGTAGTAGGTAAACTTGAAGGGGAAAGAGAAATCACCTTGGGCTTTGTTGAATTACTATGTGATGATTTTATTGAGAAAGACCGTAGTCAAAGTAGCTGTCAAATTATCAAGTGACGTTGCCTAGGAAAAGCAATACAAACTCTATGTTTTCCATTGCGCAAGTCTAGAGTTTAAAAAATCCGAATCATATAAAATATCAGAATATCCAAAAAAAATAAAAAATTTATTACCTGATATTGCTGGGGTAAGGACACCATCACCTATAACCATGCATGCTCCAAATAATACCACCAGAAGTAGAGCTGTCCTGAGCCTTTTATGCTTCTCAAGAAATCGCTTCAATGGGGAGGAGGCTACAGCTTGTGACGAGGGCCCATATTTGTATGCAGAAAGCTCCTCATCAGCAGCTTGCTGATTAGGAAGTAAATTAAACTTTGCATGCCTGCAAAGAAGTGAGTAAAGAGCAAATGTTCCACCTGATTATAGAAAGATCGTTAGATTGAAAAGAGGTTTTAATCAAAACAAGAAGACAAATTTGGAGGCATCCAGTCATAACACACCTTCCCCATTGTCATCAGCACTCAAGAGGATGAAGACATACTTGATCAAGGGGATCAAAGTAAGGGTCCAGAAAATCAACGAAAATGCACCGAATATTGCATCTTCATTCTGGTGATTTTGCAACTTTCCAACAAAGGTGCTTTTATAAACATAGAGAGGTGAAGTGCTCAAGTCCCCGTAGACCACACCGAAGCTTTGGTATGCTAATATCAAATTCCTGGAGATGTACCTCCACGAGAACTGTATGACCACCAAAAGAAGAATCTTTATTTAGTTCCAAGATAAAACAAAAGATAGTCCCCTGTTCCATAGCACAGGAAACAGGGGATTTGCCAACAATAACAACAATAATAATAATACTAAGAGTAGCAGTAGTAATGAAGGTAAAACTACCAAGTACAATTTAGTACAATTTTTTCGATAATGCTTATAATAATGAAATAAAAGGAAGAAAGGTGCACAACAAAGGGGTGAATAATAACTGATAAACCAGATATCATTTAATTTAGGGAAGTCAAATTGCTTGGGCAAAGCTGGAAAAGGGCTAACTTTGAGTGGGTCAAACAACAGAGCAGCAAAAGTTGACAAATTTCACAATTGAGATTTTGCCACCAAACTGCCGTAGATGAGAAAGTTCCATCAAGATGAACTTACGCTGGAAAACGCTATGAAACGAATAGATTAGTTAATACGGATTTAGATTATTCAAATCATTACATTGAAAATTCATTTCTCTCGTTCTTCAATCGATGGTGGGATAAACTGATTTCATTCTCATTCGGTTTTCCTTTTTGCTTTTATTTTCTTCTGCAACTCCAACCACCACTCCCCCCCCCCCCCACAACCCAAAAAAAAAAAAAAAAAAAAGTATCTTTAGGATCATCCTAAAGAAACAGTGATAGCAATAACCTAACCGGAAGAAACAATTTCTTCAGAATACTGGAAATGAATAAATGAAGTTCGAAACTTAAATGGATGAAAGAGACAGAGATTATTAGTCTTAAGAGAGTAATAAAAAAGAAAGCAAGGCAAGCTGTCAGAGCGTTTGTGCTGATCTCCAATACGATTTTTCATTCTTATTGCTTCTTGATGAATGTTACAAATTCATTCAATTCAGGCTCACAAGTCAAAACGATAGTCAAAGGGAACAACAAAGAAGAGATAGAATCAAGAAGAAGATGGAAACAGGCGATTAATGAAAAAAGTACAAACAAAATCAGAACAAAAAAAAAAAAAAAAAAGAAAGAAGAAGAAAAGTGGGGAGGATATAAAATCCTAACCTGAGAAGGAGTTCGAGGGGTCGAAGTTCCAGCTTCGGAATCCATGGCCCGTATGTACTAACTAATCGGTGATCCCCGAGTCCTCTATAAGTTTATTATGTATATAATTTATAAGGAAAATGCTATTTTCTATGTACCATTAAGTATCATCCATCTCTCTCTTCTCTCTAGAGCTCTTTCTGTAAGGTAAGTGCGGGACGATAGCCATGAAGCCTCTTGAAGACAAATCTAATCTAATCTAATCTAATCTAATCAGTAATCATTTCCTTGGGGTGAAAGAGGCGGACACGAGTTGACCTTTACGATTTGGCTTCCTCATTCCTTCGCTTCTTCCTGCGAGGCATGCGGGAAGGGAATCCTTTCTCTAATGGAACCTCTAAAAAGAACTCGATTCTTCGATTGGGCTTTGGAGTCTTTCACTTAAACACGTTCCCTAATAATTACTATCAACACACACACACTCGTAGTCCTAGTCCTATCCTATGATCGTATCCCGAATTCTCGATCGGACTCAAACCCCACACACACACGCACTCTTCTCTCTCCTCCTCCCACTCACACCCTCCATTCACCACCACCACCACTGACTTATTGGAGGCGCGGGGAGATTCTTGTATTTAGCTTAAGTACCAGATAATTCCAGATTTAAAAGTTTTTATATGTATTTGACGTCGAGAGTACATCTAACAGAGGGGTCGAAAATGTTTATTCTACCTCTGCTCGAACAGATTGTCCGAGGTGGGATCTACGTCGGTTTCACTTCCCTCTATTAGATGTAATTGATGTAAAATACGGATAAACAAATTGAGAGGATATAAATTCAAGTTTCGCTTCCTTAGTTAAGTTAGGATCTTAATTGTAAATTTGTCATTTAAATGTCAATTCTCACACGGGATGGACACGTGTTTTTATTCTTCTTTGTTTTTAAATTTTCTCTGAGCCAGCATAAAGAATCCAGTGACCCGTCGTCCAATTATATCATATAAATATGGACAGGTACAGCCATGAAACCTGCTGACGGGCCCAGCTTTGGTAAAAGCTTTTATCAAAATGATTCTCCAAAGTCCAATCCATTGGAGGAGGAGTAGTGGAGGAGAGGTACAGAAAAACCAGATCTATCACTATCTACTCTACTCTCTACTTATGAATCAGTTCAATGCCATTGCCACGTAAGGAATGAGAAGAAAACGCTAACCCTGATTATGTCAACATGGGAGGGGCTCTGGCCCAAACAGTAGTAGTTACTTGCAGGGCAGGAGTCGTCGATTTCCAGTCAAAACAAAGATTATTCCGATCGTCCTCCAAGTGACGGACCCAGCTGGCTTTGCTTTGGTAACTCACAACTCACAAGCCGCTCCTCCCATTCAGAATTCGAATAGACACGACAGTACGTCACGCTTCAGATCGAACATATATAGATTCGATTTCACAGAAAGCCCATGGAAGTTGGAACGGCCAGATCATCAACTGTTACAATGGACTATGGAGTGTTTGTTCATCATGTTTTTTAAAAAAAAAAAAAAAAAAAAAACACGGACTATATATGGAGTGACTGAGAGGCCAATTATTCTCATCCATTTGCTGATTTGCAGAGTTGCAGATAGATATGAGGGCTGGGCTGCTGACATGTTATGAAATCGGAATTGAGAATCGGTCACTGTTGATTCTGATCCGATGCGAATCTGAGTCAGGTTGAAATCGGTCTCGAAAAACGTACGGTTGGATCAGACCAACCAATTCTGATTTCCCTGGATTCACTGCGATGGGAAAAAGGCTAGCTACCAAACCAATTGGGAGCCTGAAGTAAGCATCTACAGATAGGGCTGTCCAATACCGTGCACGCATACATGCATCTAGTGGTCCTTGTAATTGATAGCCACCCCATTTTATATTTTATATTTTATAGAGGGCGGTGGGAGAGGTGGAGGGATGATATTCGGTGTTGATAATATTATTTCATTTGGGACCGGGTGCATCTTGTTGTAACCCATAGTTGTTGTGATGTTTTTGATCATCCCGTTCCGAACCTGCAGGGTCCATAAGCTACTCGGTTGATTAGGAGGGGTTGTAATAACAATTACCATTGGAAATGTGAGGTTGGACTCGAACTTGTGAGACCCAAGCCCAGACTTGCTATGACTAAGACACACACCTGAGCAACTCAATTGTCTGCAACTAGTGAATAGAGAAGTTGTAGTTTTCTATTGATTTTTATTTTTATTTTTTTTGTATTGGTAGTTTCATATTGGTTGTCTTTTGTCTTATATCTAAAAAATTTATCAAGGTTTTCAAAATATTTTGAAAATGACTTACTATTATATTATTGTCAAAGTTATCATCATTTTTTTAGTGTGTATGTGAAATGAAAAGATTCCCTCCGGGCATCAAGAGAGATGCGTATTAATTAATTAAAAAAGGCACAAAAATAAGGTGACAACATTTTTTTCCAATCAACTATAGTTACAACAAGATTTTCCTATCTCTAACTTAGATTATGTCAACAAAAATTAGTTTAATTACTTAAAGATAAGAAAGAAAAATGATCTTCTAAAAATTATAAAATAAAAAAAAAGAAAAAAAAAAAGAAAAAGAAGAAGATTTATCTGATATTCAAAATAGTGTGTACCTGTGTCACTGTGTGGACACAATTTTGCACACTTAATTAGTCCGAATACAAAATGAAGTGCAAATTACCAAACTATACTAGCTAACAGTTCTTTTCTGCAAGTGAATTGATGATCGAATTAGTTGTTGTAATTGTTGGATAGATTGCTTTTATAAACTAAGAAATGACCAAATGGATTACTAAACTTGCAAGGTCAGGTCCAGGATCAAGGCGTTGTACGTGACATATATTAATCCAAGATTCATTATAATTGATTTTTGTTGAGATAAGAAGCCATTGCCTGCCTAGAATTGGGCTTGTTGGTCAGTCAGTTAGTCCCAACTCCCAAGTGTTGGGCCAATTTTGGGCTCGCAATTAAGGCCCAATATGTATATGGGCCAAGTTTGAGAAATGTAAACCCTTTGATACCAGTCGAGCTTAAAGTGATCTCTTGGACTCACAGCAGCATTGCCCCTTGCCCTACAAAGTACAACCGCCACCCCTCCGGGTTCCAAGTTGCACCCCGACCAATTCCATATAAAAAGTTGGCAATTGGAGGGGGGGGGGGGGGAGGAGTAGGTTTGGGTAATGGACTTACCACACCTTGTAGCATATCAAATTTTATCTATCTTTAATTAGTTACGTAGGATCCACCGACCTCTAGTCCTATATGTAAAAATTTATGTATGGTACAAATTGATTCATAAAATAGAAATTTATATAATCATTGTCTAACATGTGTAAGTAATTCCAAAACAATATAATTTGAGGGAAAACAATACCTACTTCGTCGCGTGGCTCTTGCTCCTAGACACAAAAGCACGTGAAATTACTGTCCATTTTCTCTTGAATCAAAAGTCTCATTCGTGTTGATACCCTTGTAAGCACTCTCATTGGCCCCTATGAGGGTGCACTTGCCACACGACCAAGTAGTGATCTCTTGCCTTTAAATTTAATATCACTTTGATTTGAAAAGGGATATAAAGAATATACATACTAAAAATATATGAAAAAAAGAACTATATATATCTGGAAGTGTGCACACTGTGCCAAGACATAACAAGGGGAAGGGGGGGGGGGGGGAAGGGGGGAATGACCACCTTGCCCCTTGTAAGGTGGAAATGTTGCCCCCTATTTTGCTGATGCTTTTGCGTGTGCTTCCATTGGTCACCCTCCCGAACAAAGAATGCATTCCCAAAAATATATTATCAAATATGATAAGAGTTTAAGGATTACAATTTTTTTTCTTTTATTAAATTAATGCAAAAGATTTTGTGCACAATCGCGAACAAACTATTGGATGGGGACAAAAGCCCTATCGAAATGCCAAACCATTATTTACCAAAACAAAAGAAAAAAACCCCCTTTAATTTACGAATTGTTGATGGGAGGAGGAATATCTCGTGGAATCCCTTCCCCTAAATTAAATGCCACTTCTCTTCCATTGTTTTTACAAACAAACAACCACAACAAAATAAGATAACATGGAACAACTGTTAATTAGTGCAGCTGGGTTGAGGCTAGTGTGATGGAACTTAACCTTTGGGAAGTTTAGAGTTCGAGACCTTGTTCTGCATGTCTTGGATCTTTATCCTCTCGATCTAGTTCCCTGTCTGGCTCAGTTCCCCAATCTCCCTAACAAGGGGGGCGCAATAACCACCCTACCCCTGCCCAAACACTATACCCGGGTGAGGTCCACCAACCCACCCACCCCCCCCCCGCCCGGAGTAAATAATTTTCCCTCTGGTCCTCATCTAATCTAGGATCTCCCACCATCACACTTAAAAAACAAAAACAAAATAAGATAACAATACACTTGTTTCTTCTTTGGGAACTTGTAGTAGTAGGAATAAAACTCTTACAAAAAGCTAACAAATTCTCACAATCACTAGTTTTCAAACTTACAAACCCCTTGACCGGAAAAAAAAAAAAAAAAACCCTTACAAACCCCTAGCATCTTCATGTGGTGATATAATTAATGGGTCATAAAGCTCCTAATTAGGTATTTCGTTTGTACTGCCTGTATTAATCTTATTCTTGTTAATATCGTTAATCCACTCTGAAATTAATTTTGGGCTTCTATCAAACGTGGGCTTTGCTGACGCTGAAGACATGGATTAATCCAAACCCATGCACGTCATCGTCGACTCGAACCCAAGCTAATTAATTAAGAATCGTAACTGATCTAATTCAATCATCCAACAATATATAGTGCTGCCATTGGCTAATATTTAATTATATATATATAATATAATACACAACAACATCATCATCATCATCATCAGCAGCAGCAGGAGGAGGGAGAATACAAATTAATTACAAAGAGAGAGAGCTGGTGGATCAGATCAGCTCACCTCACTCCTCACCAATCACCGAGCCAAATTTCCAAACCCAAATTAAAGGACAGAACACTTACAGAATTTGAGAGAAAACACTGTGGAATATTGTTGAAAGAAGGGTGTGTGGTGTGGTGTGGTGTGGTTGGGGCCTGGGGGAGCAAAAGTGCGAAACAAAAAAAGAGGAAAACAGGAGAAAGACAAAAACAACGTAAACCCGAAACGTGCGAAAACGAAACAAACAAAATGTTGCAAGAAAGAAAAAGAAAAGCTGCATCGATCGATCCTTAAAAGAAGTAGGCGGAGGAACCCAAATCGAAAGCATCTGTAATGGATGGCACAGTCGTATCAGAAACAGGGGGCATCCTTCCAAAGAGTGGGCTGTGAACATATTGATCTGTGGAATCAAAACCCAAGCACGTCGTCGTCGTCGCCGATGTCGTCGAGTAGTCGAACCCATTATTAGTCAATTGCTGTGTATCTCCAAACCCAAAGAAGCCTCCTGTTGAATCGACCCAACTCCCCTGGCTGCCCATGTCGTCATAGCACCCTCCTGCCGATTCCTGAGAAGGAAAGGGTGGGAGGTCCGTGCTATCGTAGTAATGATTGTTGGGGTGGGTGGAGTACTGATCACACCCACTACCACTGCCACTGCCAACAACTCCTCCTCCTCGTCCTCCTGAAGCGACGGTGGTGCCGGAAGAGTAATGGCATGTATTGCCGTCAACGGAGGAGGAGGAGGAGTCGTCTTGAGTGAAGAATAGCTGTTGTGACCTGGTGGGATCATAATTGTTATGTGGGGGAGGAACGAATTCGAGTGTGGAGAGATGGTGGTGGTGGTGGTCAAAGTCTTGATGAGGATGAGGAGGAGGAGGAGGAGGAGGAGGAGGAGGAGTTGGTTCGTCGGGGGAGATAATGGAGGTGATAGAGGAGCCAGGTGGCATGTCAGAGTAGACGAAGTTGGTGCGAGCGCGTGAGCCCCGCATGGAGCGTGCGGCTCTGTCATAGGCCAAGGCGGCCTCTTCTGCGGTATCAAAGGTGCCCAACCAATGTCTTTCTTTTGTGGACGGGTCCCTTATTTCTGCTGCGTATCGACCCCACGGCCTCCTTCGAACACCCAGAAACCTTCCCCCTGTTGTTTCTTGTTGTTGCTGCTGCTGTTTCTTTTTGCTCTTCTTCTCCTGAAGTGTTGTTGTGGTATTATTGCTGCTACGAGACGACGAAGATGAGTTGGTAAAATCCATGTGTCGTATCGTATCACTCACTCACTCACTCACTCACGCACTCACTCCTTGTGTTGTGTGCGTGTGTGTGTGTGTGTGTGTGTGTGTTTGTGAACTCTGACAGCGACACAGAAAAGAAAAGAGGCGTAAAAGTTATCAGAGGTTGAAAGTCGCCGCGGCGGGGGATCTAGATAGAGGAGGAGGGAGAGAAGGACGAGGAAGTACTTAAAGCAGGAGGAGAAGAGAGTGAAGTCGTTTTCTTGCTCTAGCTTGAATGATCCGAAGAAGAGTTTTTAACAATGAGTCCCTTCTGTTTTGGGGGGTGATAGATATTGTTTCCACATCGCTGCATGTTTGCCGTTTAAATAAAGGGAAACCTGTAAGTAATATAACCCGGATGTCCTTTTTACATCAGTTACCCTTGGCTTTCTTGTAGTTCCAGTCGTATCCTTCAATTTTTAATTACATTATTTATTTATATATATTTTCTTCCACCCTTTTTATAAGATTTGCATTCCCTTATCCTGGCCAATATACCTGTTTCCAGTCTCTTTCGCCCAAAATCGGATTAACTCATCAGTTGACAAGTGTAATTAACTGTATAGGAGCTTCGCTGCAATCTCCTCACATCATTACAAACTCATTATATGAAGTAAAATTTAGGGAGGGACTTGGAGGAGCGATTCCCTCTCTCTCTCTCTCTCACAGAGACGCTAATCATCATATGAGTGAGTGAGAGTAGTATACTTCTACGAATAATAGTGAGGAGAAATGAGTTTCTAATGATGGGAGAAGATTGCAGGAAGGAAGGGGTGGGGTTCAGAAAAAAAAAAAGAAAAGGAAAGAAAACGTATTAATAATAATGGTGACATGATTAGCGTTCTTTATGGGGGGATGATTAGCATGTTCTCTCTCAGATGCCATCCATTGTTCCTCCTCCTCCAAAATTATTTAGCATCTAATTTATTAATCCAGAGTTTGATCAATTTCTTTATACATGGGCTGTTTTGGTGAGAGAATTATAATTAAAAACCAAACTCCACGTTCCTTATTATTATTATTATTCTACCATCTCTTTATTTTCAACTTCTCCTCTTTCTCCTCCTCCTCCATTAATTTTACATCGTTCAACAATGTCGTCTTACCCCCACTCGGGCAAGGTGTTTGGGCAAGGGTAACGCGGATATTGCGTGCAGCACCATGTCTGGGCAGTACGGTCCTATCGGACAGTTCAGCAGTAGAGGATCCAAATTCCCAATGTTGTGGTTGCTTTGATTGCCTCCTTAATTGCAACCATCTTAAGAGAGAGAGAGAGAGAGATGCGAGCATGCGGTACCTTGATGCCCTAGTACTAATTCAAAGTCGATTAACTTATTATTCACCTCCCAAAAAAATAAATAAAAAATAAAAAGGTCAATTAAATCCTTTACTATTATTTGGTAACATGGAACCTCTAATCATCAATCATTAATGAAGTGATCATGAATTTAAGTACGGGAATAAATTTATAAAGGTAACCACAAATTAATAATAATAATATTAGGTTAGAATGAATTAGATAGATTTTTGTTCATTATTAATACAGTGATCATTGTGGACGGTTATGCATGGTTATGATTCTAGTCCCGCCTCTTCCATGTTCCATATTCATGCTGGTGTTTCAGAGTCTTCACAGTTGAGACTTGAGACTTGTGAGAAAGAGAGAAAGAGAGAGTGGGTGTGGGGATCTTGATTACCTGATCGCCTTTTGGAATGGGTGGGATCGGATTACTGTTAGAATTACTCAATGTTGAGCATGCACATGCATTGGGAGTGTGGGACCCCTCTCTCTCTCTCTCTCTCTCTCTCAAAATATGCAATTCCATGGTTCTATATGGTAGTGGAAAGACGTATGTGCGGCCTACTCTTTCTCATGTTTTAGATTGTAACCCTAGATTTGGCATCAAATTAATCTAAACCGTCTATTAAAATTCCACATAGTTACCCGTTTCTTGACCGTTAAGGTAACCCCACCCCCTAAAAAAAAAATATTTGTGTAAAGGGTGATTCCTTTATGAGATTTGGCTGCAACTCGATCGTCCTATATGGACGCCGGCCAGGGAGGGAGAGAGGGTAGGGCACTAGGGCGGGGCTCAGGTTAAAAAAAAAAAAAAAAAGACGTCGATGTGTTGGGGGGGGGGGGGGGTAATATACATTAATGAATCTACTAAAATTTGTTTGCTGTTAAATTTCCATTCCAATCATGACGTTGATGTGTTGGGGGACTAAATACATTCCCCCACTCTCAATGTGAGAATGAGAGAGAGAGAGAGAACCACCTCTTATCCATTTCTTTTTCATAGGCTCCAAATCAAACTTCTAATATATCTGAATAATGTAGCAAAGATAACCCAATTCAATTGGTCTTCTTTGACGAACCTTGAGGTCGGGAACTTGGCGGTGGTTGAGAGAGAGAGAGAGAGAGAGAGAGAGAGAGAGAAAAGAGTTATAAAATGATGGGAGGGAGGTGATTATTAATTATATATGGATTTTCAATTAGCTAGCTAGATCATGTTACTTAAATGATCTTTGTTGTAAGTGGTGTTTTAGAAGGATTAGAAGAGCCATGTGCATCTAATCTTGAGCCTCAAATCAATGATAAGTTCCACAAGCTCCATCTCATGCACCGGCCCTTTTCAAATCCACCAGAGCGATCGAGGTTGTTACATTATTTCTTTCTTTTCACACACACACCCCCCCCCCACGGAAATAACCTTTTTCCTTCTATATCCATTTATAATTTATAATTTATTTTGCAATGTTGTTTGGATTCCTCTGATCCTCATCAATCAGCACATTAACATGAATTACATAGAAGAACATAATTAATTAATTAGCAAGAGCGAAATGAGGGAAAAGGTTTGTTGGGTTGCATGTGGGAGGAACACATAGGCAGCATTGCTTTTTCTTAATTTCTTGGAACAAAACAATCACTAGCTAGGCACACCACCACCTACTTAATGCCTCAGAGACATCCACCCAAAATTCAGATATATCACTATCAGTTGACCCTTGACCAAAAGGGCCCATATTATTACGATGGCGGGACGTCCCATTAATCCTTATTGGCCTTACAAAGATTCTTTTTTAATCCCTCTTTTACCTTATTGGATCCACATCTTCTATTTCCAAAGCTCGTAGTTCCATCATATTTCCATGAATTTCCAGTGCGTTACCTGGCCTGACATGCATCTAATGGTTGAGATTAAAAAAATTCAAATTTTTTTGAAAATCGCATGATATCATGTTTGAACCACCTTAGACCCCTAACCAAACCCATCCGATCGGTTCGACTCATCAATCCAAACCCATTTCACCCAAACTCATACTCAGCTAGGGTTTCAAATCGATTTGGGGCCATCATCGTCTTCTTCCTCCCTCCGTTGGATGCTAAAGACGGGAGCTCTCTTGATCTGGCTTAACGCAACTCTCCTCCACTAAAGACTCGATTCTCTCCTACTTCTGAACTCTAAGCTATCTTCCTCCCTAAACATTGAACCCTAACTATCATTGATGCCCTCTTCTTCGCTTGTATCGTGAAGCTCTGTTCGTCATTGGTCTGGGAACCCTAACTAAGGAAACTCTGTTCGTCATTGGGAGGATAAAAATCCTTTCTCAAGCTACTCCGGTTACTCTTCTTCTCCTTCCTCCTCTTCCTCCAACTACTCCATAACGTTTCAGGAGTGGCTGTGAACAATGTTAGAGATGGGTTCTTGATTTATCTTTTTATCGATGAAAATTGAAACAAACTGAGTAAGGGCGGGTTTTTGTTCTTTTTTCACTTACTAAAAACAGAGGAGCTACAGTGAGAAGTAATATTAGAGACTTTTTCAACTTTTTTCAAGGACTGGGGTTTTGTGGGACTTGATTAATGTGGAATTCTATTATTTTCCTCTTCCTCCTGCAAATGACGATGATGTTGGATGATTATCCTTAAAGAGGATTTAACAAATGGAGTGGGGGAGGTTCTTTTTGCATCCTGTGCTATAGATGATTCGAGCTGAACATTGAAGGCGTGGGTTTCTCTTGCTGATGGATTTGTAAATTCTAGTTGCAAGAATTGGTCATATCCGTGATGAATTGTTTGTTTCAAATGCAGGAGAGATGCAAAAAAAAATATGTACACTGTGATAGCTGAATCAATTTGTAATGGAAGATGATGAATATATGTATTTTACAGAAACTGATTTTGATTTTGAGCAGTGAAGTCATATAATTTTAAACAAAATTATAAAACAAAAATATAAGAGAATCAAGATTTAAATTTTAGGTTCCCGTGGATGATTGTCAAGAGAGTTTGAAAGCCAAAACTTTTCAGAGTTCTCCAATTTCGATTTAAGAGAATTTCCTGTAACATTTGTACAACCTCAAGGGATTCGTTCGGAGAGAGAATACTACTCTGATTACTCTTCTTCTCCTTCCTCCTCTTCCTGCAACTTCTCCATAACGTTTCAAGAGTGGGTGTGAACTATGGTACCCTAGTTCATTGACCGTATCAACCCCTTAGTCTATGGGTTAGAGTCTGTGGGTAGAGTAACCAGGTTAATATTAAGGGAAATTAGAGAGGGAGGAAGAAGACGATGATGACTCCAAATCGATTTGAAACCCCTAGCTGAGTGTAAGTTTGACTGAAATGAAATGGGGCGATGGAGAGGTTCTCCCGGATGTGGAGCGGTAGAGGAGCTCTGCAACTCAGTTTTAGGGTTTCTCGTTCGAAGTGAAATGGGGATGAATGAAATGGAGATGGGTTTAGTTTGAGTGAAAATGGTTCGGTTAGAAGTGGGTTAGGTTTGAGTGAGACTGAACCGGTTGGGTTGGGTTGTTTTGGGGTTTGTGGTGGTTCAGACAAGTCCCATCATTAATTCAAAAAAGTTTGAATTAATTAAAGTACAGCCGTTGGATGGTCATAAAAACAGGTGGCACGCTGAGAACTCGTGGAAGTAGGATAGAAGTACAGCCGATGGAAGTAGAGGATGTGGATCCTACTTTATTTAATTATGAACTTTAGGAAGTGGGGTTGTATTGTGTAGAGTTGAGCTCCTCTCCAAGGATCCAGCACGTCCAGGGAGCATTCAGCGGTTGAGCTGTGTCGTGCACATCTCTAGGCGTGTACCAAGATGTGTGCGGCACAGCCTAATTCTTGAATGCTTCCTGGGCGTGCCCTAGGCGCTGAGCTCCTTGGAGAGGAGCCGGATCTGTACTGTATATGGGTAGGTTTAGGTCTCCAACCTCGAATGGGGCGTTCAGTTTAATTGTTACTGAAACCAACAATAGTAAACCTTAATTTCTTACCTGCAATGAATTAGAAGGAAGCTGGCCTTGAAAAATCTTCATGAACTACCGAATTGAAAAGGTAATTTAATTAATTGATAAGAAGGCAAGGCAACCATACATGAGGATAATGCCTCAAGATATATAAGGTGCATTCTCGGAAAGAATAGATTCTATGTCTAGAACGTACTAAATCTTTATTCTAATCTAGAAAGATCGATTCTCAAGCCCTCCGGTTTGGAAACTATCTCTAAACCCCTTCCGGTAACAACATCATCAGCCGGCTTATTTAGGTATGGCTAGTTTTCTCGTTTGATTCCTTCCCCCGAACCGGTTCATCAAATCATCCTGTCACCTCTCAGAACTTTCATTCAGAGGAGTGTTCACTTTGTAGGCACGAACTGGTCAATATGTGGTGTGTCCACTTACGTCGGTGAGGAATCACTATGCCCTTCCATTGAGTACTCAACTTAGAAAAACAGACGGCCTTAGGGCGCGCCAGCCAAGCTCATCACAAGAAGAAAGGATTGATGGTCGAGTCCCCGTGCATGAAGTCAGTGGATTCGAGTGACCTGACCGACCATACCACAAACCTCCGATCCTTGAGGAAGCTTCTTACCAAACCAAAGAAAGGGAATAACATATCCTGTTGTCTTCTAAAACTTTATTCTTAGCTTCTTTATTTTTTTTCGCTTAAAAATGCATTATTAATCTAAATGCAGAATATATTCTCGCTGAGAATGCATACCAAACACCACCTTAGTTTTCCCTTCTTCTCTGCCTGGCCAGGTGGTCTAATTGAACCAAACTTTATCATCCTGGGTGTGGACCAAGCATTTGGGTAGACCAGCAGTGGTGGTTCATCGGGCAGGGAGAAATTACGTTCCCATCCATTGTTGATTAAACTCTACATAGTGTGAAAGGAACAATTTTTTTTGCCCTTTCCATGGAGAGATAAGGTTCTTAATTTACAATCCCAAAATGTTTGTCCATTTTAAAATGGAAGATATAAAGTTTTGTTAGATTTTCTAGAATGTCCCAACTTAATGATCCTCACATCTATTGTACTCACTTATCATAATTGTTTCCCTCTATTCCATAAACCATTAATCTAATAGGATTAATGTTGGAAACGAGAATTCAATTAGTTTGGGAATTAATGTATTAACAAAATTAAACCTCCTTAAAAAGGGCAATCTTTTTAGGATAGGGTGAGTATCACTTGATGATCTTGGTTTTTTCATATGGGAGGAAATCCCTTGTCTAGAAGAATATTTCATTTAAAAATTTTGTTTTATTTTATTTTATTTTTGTTTTTACAAGACATATCAAACATGCATATCTAAGACTATATATATTTAGTTTCAATCGATTGAGAATTTCGAAGATTAGGCAATCCAACGTTGGGAGTTGCAGTGGGATCGATGATCAGGTCAAAATTTATGTTAAGACTTCAAAAAGTGAGAGTAATAGGTAATAAATTGTTTTTGTCGTAGTAGGCAACAAGTTAATGAAAAGGATAAGTGAAGGGAAAACTTTGTTGGGATTTGAATTAAGAGACTTGGGCATTGTCCTTTTGGGTAACCTCTATATATATATTTAGTGTGAGTGATTTATTTGTCGACCGGACTTTTGTCTTCGATGGCTGTCGATTTGGGTTTGTCTAAATGTAAACTAGTCAATGATTCTCATGAGCTTTCCCATTTGCAAAGCTGTTTAACTTAATACTATATATATTTACACGTAACCTAATCTACCTAAGACTATATTTACCATAGAGAGAGAGAGAGAGATTGGATAAGGCAGGAGTCAAAAGTCATTTCTCAGTTTTGGAAGCATTTAGTTAGGTTAAAAAATCAACCAAGAAGAGAGAAACGCCCAAAAAAAAAGAAAAACAAATTATCACTACTCTGCATGAATCAACTATTTCAAATACAAGCATTACTGATTTTTTAATACTAAGATCAAATAGGTCTTTCCCTCCTGGATAGTCTTTGAACTTGAATTATAAATTTTTTTTTATCTATCGTATCTAGCTATCCAATGGTACTTCAACTACAGTTACAAAACTAAGGGAAGGGATTGGGGGGAGGAAACCGGGAAGGGGGTGTCTTACTATATACTGCTATTATTATAGGCTTAATTAAAAAAAATTATTTGTAGAACCCCAATGGGTCCATTTGAAGATTATATATATATGTATATAGTCACATTGTAAAGGCATCATTGGGACCAACACCAAACCCTAATTAAGAACATGAACCTACTACATTGATCACTTGTGTAACTTCAAGAATCCAAATTCCCTTCTTTCCATGTGCAAGCAAATAGGAGTGCTATTTATAATCTGAAATTTCAAATTCGAATAAATTAGGACAAAAGAAGCTAATTAAGGTCATGGAGGAAGAATTCCCATTCAATCTAGTCCCCCAATAAACTATAGGATTAATAGTGAAAAGGGGAAGAAGGAAACAAGCAGCTTTTGGATCCCAACCATGAACATGGCTGGAGGTTGTTTCTAAAAGTGGGGCCAACTGTAGAAGTGATGAAAGAGAAAGCTTTGTCTGCCGTCCAAATCTCATTCAAAGTTAGTAAACAGAAATACATAAATATTTATATTAGAAAAGAGAGAGAGAGAGACAGTTGACTGGGATTTGGTATCTAGGGAATACTCCAGAGTCCTGACCAGTGACCATATAAAAATTATAAAGTTGGGGTAGTATGACTATGGAGAGAGAAAGAGAGATTCTTGGGAAATTAAGGTGTAGGGGGAATGAAGAAGGACAACAAATGTAACAACTGGTATATTAATTAATTATGAAACCTATAAAAATAAAGGGTGTTTTGGGGATTTCAAAGGGAGGGTACGTGCTACCATTGGGACTCGGGAGTGGGCAAAAGGGGGTTGAAACCATTGATGTCATAGGAAAGCTGCGCTGAGTGTTTAGTTCTATATCGGATGCGTGTTGTATATATTCACCATTGATGTCATAGGAAAACTGCGCTGAGTGTTTAGTTTCATATCGGATGTGAATGTGTGTTGTATATATTCATCATTTCACGGTTTTAAAAGTCGATTAACCTTTTGGGATTGATGTGTGATTTGTTTGATTATTTTTTCATCAAAAAAAAAAAAAAACATTGGTGTCATAGGGATCTTTTCCTCATTGATAATTTTTTAAGGTTGAAAAGTGAAGTTACGAGAAAATCCTTCCACATACAGTGTATCTTTTGAGACATGTAAATGAAGCAAGCTCAGTCTGATCTCGGATGGATGATGGACCAAGCTAGCCTAAGTGAAGAAGAATGAAGTAAATTAAGAGTAGCAGCAGTAGTAATAGTAGTAGTAGTAATGGAAGTAAAAAGATTTTGAATCAAATTAATGGGGAAGACTTCTCTAGTCGACCAGACCAGAGTCCAGACCAATCCACTTTATTCCGGTGAAAAAAAACAAGAAGGAACAAAAAGGAGCACTTGTGGTGGGTCACACACTTCCACTCCCCAAGTCCGTCCCTCCTCACCTCCATTGCTCAACATGTCTCTAAGTTGCTTTTGGACTTCGGAGTTCGACACTTCCCGCAGGCATTGACAGTTTTTGAGTTTTTTCTTATTTTATTTTAATGTTACTGTCTTATTATTCTTTCTTTTTTGGTCCAATCCTACCTATCTCTCCAATGGGATTTTAACTATCAACTATAAGAGCACTAGTCCACTACTCCACTACTCCACTACCGAGGAGAGGGAGGAGGATAATTTACAACTACCAAGAGAAGTGCTATTTTTTGCCCAAATATGTAATCTGAAGAAGTCGATCCCTTGATCTCCTAAGGAGCGATCTACTCAATTGGCATACTACCGATCAATCGAGTTAACTGTTATTTACTAATTTTACTGTCCCGACTCTCAACTCCTAACTCCTAACTCCTAACCTTAGCATCGAGGGTCGACAAAGGTGGGCTATCCAAGTCATGGTTTGAGAAATCCGTGAACCGGATCAAAATCCAATGGATCCAATTCTCAACTCTAATCGATTATCAATTTGTAAATTCACTCAATTCTGATTCACCTCATATGCATGCCTAGCATGTGGCGTGTCCAATGATTTTACGTAGTAGAGCAGAATGTGAACAACAAAGAGGATCAGAGCGGACTTGGGAGAGGAAGTCTTTGGTGCTTAACTTAGAATTCAGAGCAACAATAGTATTTGCAGGGGTGTTGAAAAGCAATAACTTGAGAGCAGTAATACATGTGATTGAATGTATTCCTCTCAGGTTCCCTGCCCAGTCAGGTTCATAGGTTCCTCTAATAGCGGGCCAGAAATGACGACCTCACCCCCTGCCCGAACACACTGCCCGAGTGGGATGAGGTCGTCATTTCCACCCTCCCTATGAGAGGAAGCTACGAACCTGACCGGACAGGGAACCTGAGAGGAGAAAAATTCTCCCATTTATGGGATAGACGGGGGAGAAATCCAATTCCTAATAGAAGATCCCGGAGAGGAAGGTGAATCTCAATGGTAAGTCTTAAATAGAAAAGGATATGCACGAAAAGTCTTAGTAACAAAGGTTTCCTTCGCCTTGTAGAGAGTCTAGTCCCAATAGGTAAGTCCTCTTATGGAAAATGGTTTTTATTTGAAGAATATGGAAGGAGAGCCAGAGCCAAAGCTAGAGAGGAAGCCAAAGAAGGAAGGAAAGTCAAGGAGCAGGGAGTTGATGCCAGAGGATGAGGGGGAGTGGGAGAGGAAGTTGAGGGATCGCAGATGTGTGGAGGCGGAGGAGTGGAGGTCACGGTTGGGGGAGGGCAAGGAGTTAAGGGCCACAGGGACAAGGTCAAATGGAGTTAAAAGGGCGGGCAATTGGAAGAATGGAGATCAGGGCAAGGCAAGGCAAGGTTGAGAGAGAACCGAAGTGGGGAATGCCAATCTGCAACGATAGTACTTGTGTAATTATGTGACGAATTTGAATGCATGATTGATCATTAGTTATCTCTTCTCTCTTTCATCTCTCTCTCTCCATCACATAATTGTAATTGTAATTGTACAAAAAAAACATACATAGATGATGATCCAAACTCGTGTAAAGCTTGATAGAAGTGAAATGACACAACATATATACATCTATACAATCATCATTAAAGATCGAGTTCTCTCGTCAGGTCACTCACCTGATGATTCTTCGCCTCTCCACGCACGCGCACTCAGCCGCACATCGATCTTCAGCTACAATCAACCAGGTTGCTGGATCCGTTAAAACACTGTTATATATAGAAGCTCGTATTCAACTGATCCTAACCCTTTTTGGTTCCTCTACTAGATTTAGAGTTCTCTAGTCTTTTAACACCAATATTCTTCACATGACAAATTGAATGGATTGGATCTAAAATTTTGTTTACAAGCGTAGGTCTCAATGACCTTTACATTTTTAGTTTCAACTTTCAACAAAAATAGAATTGGCCAATTGCCAAAATAAAAATCTAAAATCCAATGAAAAATGAGGTTTTTTTTTTTTTTTTGTTTAATAAAAAGAACTGGACAGCCAAAAACACAAAAGAATATGCCAATACATGGAAGATGTATCACTGAATTTGCGTATGAAATTTAAAATATGGCTAATCTAGACCCTACATATATGCAAGGTTAAAAATTGTCATTTCAAAAACCCTCATACACTGAGCGCGAAATACTCGTTTTTATCATACTATATAGCTAACCATCATCTTTGCAAACGGAACATTTCTTTCTTGATTAATGAGGAGAGAATATCCTTATGCTATTAACAAGGAATTTACTATTTTTCTTAGGGATTTATTCTTTACTTCCAATCCTTTTAATTTCTCTTTTTGTTTACGAGTGTGGTGTTCTCCTTTTGGCCATTTAAAACCCCTGATATTGATGGTTTTCAAGCGTACTTTTACTAGAAGCGTTGTTCGACCCAGAAAGCATATCAAACACAGCTTTTAATTTAATCTCTTGGCAAAAGGATTGATCTCCTAAAAATCTGGGCGGATTAGGTTTGAGAGACTCTTGCCACCCAAAATAAACCCCTTTCATTTAAATTGGAGTGATGGCTCCTCACTAAAGAAGGTGTTTTGTTGCCTACGGTTTTAAAAGCCAAATATTTTTATAATTCATCCATTTTTTATAAGCTTACCATGGCTAAGAGGGGATCTTGAACTTGGAATAGTGTCGTAGGTATTCTCCCTATTCTACGGCGCATGGTTTATTAAAAGATAGATAATGGTTCTTACACTTTCTTTTGGATGGATCCTTGGGGGCTTTCTACCGTGACAAAGTGTTCTTTACCTTCAAACAGTTTTCTCGAGACCGTGACAAGGTAAGACCCTTTAGCTAAGGTGACTGATTTCCTTTCCGTAAATGGATGGAACTTAAACTTGCTTTCTTAATATTTACCTTATAATTTGTATCGTGAGGTTCTTAAAAGTCTCTCTCTCAGATGATCGTTGCTGGTATTTTCAGTCTTGAGAATGGTGAAACCACAAAAATTGCTGTCAAATTTTTATGGTGAAGAATGCATGGATCTTCCATTTTATCTAGCTGGTGATGGTTTTTTTTTTTTTTTTTTTTTTTGGAAAGTACAGATTCACCCAAAGTTTCAAACTATTTCTTTGGCGAGTTTTCCATGATGGCATATCTGTTCGAGACATTTTGGGTAGCGGCTATAGTTAGAAGCATCTTCCCCGTTCTGCCTTTTTCACCGTGAAACTATTTGGCATATCATTTATCTTGTGAGTTTTCCAAAAGAATTTGTACCGTATGACAACTGGGTTTGAAATCTTATTTATTGATTAGGAATTCGATTCAAGCTTTTTCTCTTCCATTATTTCACTTCCCTATTTTGTCCTCTCAGGATCAGCATTGGTTCTTTTATTGCCACAACATCAATTTTTATTTTCTTTGGATTCATAGAAATCAGGTTGTTGTCTCTAATATTAACCCTGATCCTGTGATGGAGTTGCATAACATTAACTTTTGGATTTCCGATTTGCAATCATCTCTTTTTCTGTCTGTCTTCTATACATGTATCCACTTTAATGCCTCCCCCTCTTCCAACCTTTCCTCTGTCCATTTTGAATTATCCTACATTGATATCCGTAGAAGCTTTCTAACAGTATATTAAAAGATTGGGATTGAGATTGAGTCAGTCATGTGCCAGAACCAAGCACCAAGTTGGAGTAGAAGCCAAAGGTCTCCTTCAAGGCCTCTTAATGGCAGCCAGGTAGGGGGTTGTCAGTTAAGTTAGCTTGGTATCGCTCATTAAAGTACATGTAACAGAACCAGGCACAACCGTGTAGCCATGGTTATCCTTTTTTTTTGGTTTTTGTTCATATCTCTTGTCTAAGCCATGTAATAAATCTAAACTATAGTTTGAGCACCTTGATCTCTTCATCATCATCGTGAACCTATGCTGTTTAAGAAACCACATCATCTCTCCCCAGATCGATACTTCACAGTCTTCTGATATAACTCTCAAGAATTCCTCCAGAGCACCACACATCCACTTATAAAGACCATGTTTGAACGCCTTTCTTACTGTAGCTATCAACAAGTATAGAACAGTTTCAATAGACTTTTAAGTTTCAGAAGTCATTCTGCTTATATTTTTTGTGCAGTTTGAACCATGGCATCACAGAGTCTGAAATTTTCTCTCGCCATATCTAGATAAAACGTACTGCAACTGCTAGATGCCATAACATCCCCTATCCTATACCAGCCCCAATCAGTTTTTTTGCAAAATACCATGAACGAGTAAAATAAATAATTTGTTTAATTGAATGCAAACGAGAATCTAATGCAGATAAAAAGAATAAATATGTATTGTTAATGTCAATTTGAACGCTGAAACTGAAATAGGATTTAACAAGACCTGAAAATTCTTCCAGAGCAACACAAAATCAATATTAAACATACAGATGAGGCAATAATACCAAAAGAGACCTTCATCCTTTACCTTAAAGATACGGAAGATTACATGTACCAGTGCCACCTTTGTGACAACTATAAAAGTATGCAAACAAATAGTACACCCCATACACATACAGCTCACTAGTGCAAATATCCTAAATAGAGCCCCACTAACCAAATGGTCATTGTAGTTGTTTAACCACCATAAATTATGAACTTCCAAAATTTAACTTAAGAATAGGCAAGTCTGAGCACCATTTGGCTCAGCTAAAAACCATCCATATAATGCAATACTTCCTAAAAGCCCAAGCCCAAAACAACATTAACACATCCATCTTTATAACAAGGAAGAGATGTGCACCAATCAGGGTATTAAAAAATCGGATATGGACAATTCCAACACCCCTAAATCCAGCTTGGGCTAATTCTGTACCCCAAAAAAAAACCCTTAGCTGCCTGGAATATATACCGATTCCGGATTGTGAGTTTTTAAACCCTGGCAGCAGTCCACAATAGATTATAATTTGAGGACACAATCACAAACAGCCAAATGCGACAAAAAAATTCAAGTTTCCACCTTCATAAAAGGAAGAAATGCAATACAGTCCATAGACGAGATGGTTAGACGACCGTGCAACTAGCCTAATATGGTCACTCCTTGTCCATCTAGCCTCCTGCAGTTAACTTGAGAAAGACACTGGAAAAAACAAGCTCATTAAAGCTTCCATTAGGCCCCAACTGTGAGAGAACTTGCTCTCCTTATCCAACATAACACACAACAATTCCGCAGGGAAAAAAACAATCATATGGTTCTAGTTTGGGAGAATATGTGTAAAACAATCTATGTTGCTAGCTTAAGATAATCCTACAAAAAAAAACAACAGAAATCCAATCCAATGTGGAGAATTGACAATGCATTAGAGCTTGAGCCTTTTCAACCAACCTCTAGCATTTTAAGTGCTATAACGGAGGACCTGGTTAATCGAGTACAAAACGCATAGAGAGAAATTCAAGTAGCAACAGAAAATCCAATCCAATATGGAGACTTGACTGTGCATTAGAGCTTGAGTCTTTTCAATAAACCTCTAGCATTTTAAGTGCTATAACGGAGGACCCTGATAATCGAGTACAAAAAGCATAAAGAGAAGTTCAAGTAGTTCCATCTGTACTACTACTATTACTACCACTACTGCTACTATTACTACTACCTATCCATCATCAATAGTACTTCAAAGGAGCAACCTAAAAAGGGAAAAAAAGAGGAAAACCATACACCATTAATGAATGAGTGTTATTGAAAACTTGAGGCGCATAGCAGAGCTCACCTCCTCATAGAATCGGTCATCTCATCGTACTATACAACCAAGTACAACCAATTCTCTATATGATTTCTGTAGAATTAGATTGGTGCACACATTTCCCCAGAAGCAAGACCACATCGTAAATCCATTCCATGAAGGCAATGAGGGATACACCTCACACTACAAGTCCGTTACATGAGCCATCAAATCCGACATGGTAAAAGTTAGACTAATGCAAACTTCAGGAAAATGAAAAATCCTAGGTTCGGCATCATCATTCAAACTTTCAAAACAACTAAACAATTATCGGGACAAAAAATAAAAGTGTGGAAGTTGGATCCAACTGACTGCCAAGCATTATCAGGGAATTGACAAAATTTTAACCACTTTCAAGCAAAATTAAATTTTACTGCATCAAAGTAAAACTACAAACGACACATTAAAGGTTGATAGTAACAAGTCGCAAACATTTTCCTAACAAAATCTTATAGTAGATCAAAACCGAAAAGCGCCTCATATTTTCCATCCGGAAACTAACCCATTTGATCTTCACTAGCACATAACTGAGGACCGAAAAGTAGAGCACCATTCATTCAGTCCCCTTTTCTTCTGAATGAGCATCCTTCTGTGAGTCTAGCTCGTCCACCTGTAGGCTGGCACAACACTGTCTGGCAGTTCCTACAAACCACAACGGTTTGCGAGTGGCTAAAAACAGTAGTTCTGCAACCCACAATAGAACGTAAATGCAGAGTCGAGGACCAAATTTATCAAATAAAGTAATCGAAATCAAATAAAAAGGAAACAGAAAAAGATAGATCAAAGAACTCACATGTTAAAACATCCTTGGCATTTGACGTCCTTCAAAAGAGAACCAAGATCATGAGTCAGCCATATTTCATCGTCAAAAAGATCTACCAACCATATATATAACTAAGGGGGATAGAAAGTCAATTAAAAGACCGTGTGTGTTACCATGAAGAAAGAATTTGGAGACTGCACTAAACGCTTAAGTTTGTGCCTCTTCTTCTCAAGCTCAGCGGGAGGGTTGAGCCAATCAATGTCGTTGGGAAGAACCTGGGTTAGTAAAATTCACAATTAAAACAAAAACAAAAAAAAAAAACCCAAAACCACGTCAAGTTTTTAAACCTAAATTCGGGTAAAATTTGATGAAAACATCTACAATCCAAAGAAAAAAGGAAAAACAAACAGAGAAGATCGCGCTCACCATTTTTGCAGAAACAATTGGAGAGACTGAAAACCCTAGAAAATCCCTTAGCTGTGTTCAAGTGATTAGAGGCTTAAAGCCGCTGTCAGGTAGAGAGTGTAAGACGAAAAATAAATTCATTGCGGTAGGTATAGTATTTATCGAGAAGGATAGAATAATTTGAACCGTCCGATGATTGAAAAGTACATCTTAGCCTTTCGTCCAATAACTCTTTAGTAGGTACGGGCAGACTGCAGAGTCTTCTCGACATAATTAGAAATCTTTCTTCGGGTAATGGGGCGGGCTGAATGGACTATGGATGGGTTCACAATCCATTCCTCTTCGGGTACCATCACCCATAACCAATTAACCCTAATCCGGTGGTGTGGGTGTAGTTGATTTAACAAGACAGACAACTTTAATGTGGTTGACACATTGTTTGGGCTTCAAGAGATCCTACTTGTATGTAGCCCATGGTTCTAAGTATCAGTATCGTATCGTGTGTATCGGGTGACATGTACCGGTATTACTAGTCACCGATATTGATATCGATATCGATATTGAATCGGTATCAAGGTACGGACAAAGGGTAAAATGGTCAGAAAACTCATTTTTTTTAGAAATTCAAGGGTAATTTTGTCTGTTACAGCTGATCCAGGCCGATTCCGTATCGATATCGTATTGATTTTACGTGGTATCGATACCCGTTCCGATACTGTGCACTAAAACCATGATGTAACCAATATAATTAAGGGTGTCTTACCCAAAATATATATAATTAAGGGTGTCAAATTAGAATCAGAATCAAAAACCAAATCTGAATCCAACCCAAATAACTGAAATCGAACCAAATCAAATGAAATTTGATTACCATACGGGACTGAGATCATGTAGGAAACAAGCTCAGTTCGATTTGGATCTGGTTCCGGCATAAGAACCGAATTTAGGTACTTAGTTATTTTAGTATAATAATACTAATATAATTTTAGTATAATAATACTAATATATTATATTATATTAATGCATTATAATACCTATACATTACTAATATTAGTATTAGATTTTATAATACTACTATATTATAGTATAAATGTATAATATCATAACATTATACTATACATATAATATAAATTGAATACAGGAACTGAATTGAACTGAATAGGAACCAAAACCGAACAGGTATGGGACTCTATCCGGTTCCAGATTGCACCAACGCTCATTGGAACCGAACCAAATACCCGGTTCCAAACTGATTTACACCCTTATAGCCAACACAAAACTGTATGTTAACATTTACAACACCCCCCCCCCCCCCAACCCAAAAAAAAAAAAAAAAAAAAAACCTATACATTAACAAGCATAAATAATAAATCTCAGGCGCAGCTTCAATGACCACTATATTTTTTTGGTAAAAAGCAAGGCTATTCATTCATGCGCGTCCAACGCCAAAAGAAAGAAAATAAGAAACATAATGTTTGATACAACTCTCTATCCATAATCTTATAATCAATTTTTCATTCAAGTAGGAAACATTTGGTATCTGATTCTTGCATCAAAGCTAACAAGTCCCATAACGATTCAAGCATTTTCATTACGGTAAAGCAAAGTTGATTCTTTTAGTATGTCTTTCACAACGAATTGTGGACATGAATCAAAATGTATAATAACTGTGAATTTATTAATTGTTTTTTAAAGAGGATCAATTGTTGCAGGAGTTTTGGCTTATGCTTTAAGGTTAACACTGTGAATTGAAAGATCAAGGAAAGTACCCACCAATTCAAGAAGAAGCTAGGAATGCCATTACTGAATTCTTATACTACCTTTCTTTCGGTTTTTTATTTTTTTAGGGGGTAAGATAATGAACGAACGGTTAATTGTTAAAACTTTTCTTGTTATGAGCATAGTTAGTCAGTTCAGATATGGCAATAATACGGAAACGAATACGTACAACGGCCCATACAACACTAGTAACTTTTTTCAAAATCTGACACAATAAATCATGTACAGTAATGATACAATACGTATTTAGTTCAGTTGCTCTGTAAAAATACGGGGGCAAAAATATGGATTTATCCTAATAAAAATCAAGGAACAAACTGATTTTTTTGCAACTAAATTCTAATCTCTCATGCCTTCATAAATACTTAAAACCAATATGACTTTCCAATTTGAAATCATTTTTCATTCTTTTGAAACTTGGTAAGTTCCTAGGGTTACACACTTACTCTAATTGATAACCTCAGTCTTTGCATTTCTTGGACATCCTATAATTTGCAACAAAGACCATCAGGTTTTGTCATTGTTGCAAAAACGTGGAAAACTACTGAAATACCCAAAAGAAAATCCCATTTAGGGGAGTAAACCTAGGTCTAGATAAGCCAAAAGAATTTTACAACTGACCTTTCATAAGTTTCTATAAATTTCTGGCAGACTAACAACCAATAGGGATGAAGGGATGCCCCCAAAACCATTGGTTTAGGTTCATACATACAGTATCATATAAGAGTTTAGAGAAGCCAACACTGCAACACACAAGACAAGTGTGTAGAGGTGCACACGAAGGGGCAATGAAACAGGAACAAAAAAAAAAGAGCTTTCTCTTGGTCCCATGAGGCATCACTCACCTTTATGGAGCACAAACTGAAGATCAAAGCAAGAAATTTGGAAAATGGCCATATAATTTATGAGGTAGACAAAACAATAAAAAAAAAAAAAAAAATCTGTAGTGGCAGATATATTATGGCAACTGAATCAGTAAACAATCATAAACTAAGTGAAACCTATTTTTTCTTTTCTCCACCCATCATATCCCTTTTGTATCATACAGTAATAGTTTATTGGATACAAATCTTGAGATTAAATGCCTCTGCTGGTCAAGAATAACATGATTTTGTCCTTGCAAAAATAATCTAAAAGCTGCTGGTTCCATCAGCTGTGAAGAAAAAACATGAAGATTGACACCAAAAAAAAGTGTTACGAAAACGGAGAATTCTACACATCTTAATCTCTCTTTTGCAACAAACAGTGGAAAGGAAAAAAAACAATAAAAGTCAGAGTAATTAAACCTAGATTACTCAGTTTTGTTCTTTCCACTGTCCAAAACAGATGGGGGGGGGGGGGGGACTAAACACTGTTAACTAAAGAGTAAAGCCAGAGCTCAATTATCTTATCCTAATGCAGAACCAAGCATCCTGAGTTGCAAGGAAAAGCGAAAGAAAATTCACATCAGTTATTCACTTACTCTCAAATAGGAGACATCCTAAAACTATGAAAAAATACATTTTTAGGTCATATAATAATGCCTGAAAAAAAGGAAAACTAAACATTCAAAACTAAAGAGTCAAAACAAAAGCTTAATTATAATATCTATCTCAAAGTAAAAATGAAGCAGATCTAAAGATCTGAATTATAGAGACCCCAAAGGAAAACACAAACCTGTAATATAAATTATAAACAATGGACACACTGGAAACACTGGAACACTGAAAAGAATACTATTCTTGATGTGGGCCTTTTAAGGGTTGGTTTCAACCCCAAGGGGGTAGCTCAGTTGGCGTGAACCAACACCCCACAATTAAGAGGTCATGAGTCAAGTCTCCTTAGAGCCTAACTATCAAAAAAAAAAGGGGGGGGGGGGGTTTGGTTTCTGGTTTTCCCAGAAAGGGTTTATTTCTGCACACAGTACTATTACTTATTAAGCTCATTTGCTTTGAGATTTTTGTAAAGTTCCAAAATTAAAGTTTCATGCGAGGTCAGTTCAGATTTCTGAGGAAGTGTTGGGTTTTCTCTAGCAGACTTTTGGGGTAGAATTTTTTTCATCATTCAGAGCTTCCTAGTCCATTATGCACTAGGGTTAGGGTCCTTGACATACTAGTACATTAATTTGACCTCTCCTTGGGGCCTAACTATCAAAAAAAAGGAGAGGGGGTGGGGGGGTTGGTTTCTGGTTTCCCAGAAAGGGATTATTTCTGCACACAGTACTACTACTTATTAAGCTCATTAGCTTTGAGATTTAGATATTTTCGTAAAGTTTCAAAATTAAAGTTTCATGCGAGGTCAGTTCCTATTTCCGAGGAAGTGTTGGGTTTTCTCTACCAGACTTTTGGGGTAGAGTTTTTGTCATCCTTCAGAGCTTCCTAGTACATTATGCACTGGAGTTAGGGTCCTTGACATACTAGTACATTAATTTGTCTATGTAAGGAATCTAAAATGTTGAAATTATGCATTGGGAGACTGACAAGAAATGGGCATTTGCATATTGTATATATCTACAAAACTATAAGAGACACTGAAACAATGAAAACCACAGCATTATCTATGTAAAGAATCTAAACTGAGATGGTGGCCATGCTTAAAATTTGGAAGAATCTGAGGTAGTGGAGGCCAATGTTTAAGATTTGGAGGAATCCATCCACTCATGGGAACAGGTCAACTCAACCAGGCTGGACTGTTGGGCTGCTCTGAGTCAGGCCCCTCCTTAGCTTCTACAACTGAGCCCTCTGATCAAATGAGTTTGACCAAGTTATGACTCATTCTGGTAAAATCCTAGGGCAAACCAGAGGAAGATGCAAGTTTCAGATCAAAGTTAGCAAGCAAATCTTAGGAGTAACAAAACTCTAGAACCAAGGGCTCAGTTCTAGTGCGTGCCTGTGCACATGTATGTTAATGAGAGAAAATATGAGTTCATGCCTCAGCTAGTTAGGGGGGAGCACTGGAACTAAAAGTCCAATTGTTCAATTCCATATCATCAGATTGCTGAAACACAGATAAACACTCGTACGGACAGAAGAAGAGCCAGAGACATGCACACACAACAAAATTGAGCAATGTTAGTTGATGGTAACCACTAAAGGGAAAACCCAATTATGCTGCATCAGGCTACCCCCAAAAAACAAAATGCTTGCATTTGAAAAGGAAATCAAAGATGTGGAAAACCCAAGTTTCTGAGATAAGATACACTGGGGGAAATATTTTGTTCTGATTTAACAAGCATTAGAGTATCAGAATAATTTGAGCTAGCAGTTATTGAAGTGAAAAACCAAAAGTTCATAATCTCCACTTCTCCAGAACAAATAGAAGCTAAGGAATACATATTGAATACCCAGCACATTAGGTAAGAGAGAGAAGAATGATAGCCAGCAAGTTGACTTAAAATATAGTCATTCTTGCTAGCCAGATGCTGCTTTGGTACTTTTACAGTTTTACATTTATGGAAGGTTTAACGGAACTCATGCAACATTAGCAACCATGGTAAAGCACTTAATGAGGGTTGTAACTCTCTGATACTAAATTGAGGGAAGAGGAATAATTTGTGGAGTTTCAAATAAGGGTTTTATGATTTGGATGAGAAAGGCTAAGAAATTTTAGGGTTTCAATTCCGGAAAGTTAAATGTTAAACATTAATTAGGCTCTATTGATGTAATAGAGTAAAGATGCATGCAGATGAAGGTGTGATGGATGGGCTACGTATGGTCCATTTGTTTGTTGGAAGCTAGGGTAACAGCGACTGATTAGCATTGGCTACAGAAGGGAAGAATTCGTGAGATTCATTCACACTCTTGGAAGGATGTGAGTCTGGTTGAGGTAAAGACTTTACTCTTGGAGCAAAGGATAAAAAAAAAAAAAACAAGAAAAAAGATATATGTTCAATAGTAAAGTGTAGTGAAAAAATCATAAAAATAAAACAGATTTAACTAGAAGATAAGATATAAAGAAAGAATAAGGAAATACCACACCAATGTAAGCCCAAGACCAGAACTGAGTTCATCCCAATGCGAAATAATAAAGAATGTATATACACCCCCTTATATATGTGAATCCAAAATCTAAGTGATGCAGATCCTAGCCTCCTCGAATTGAAGAAGCCACCCTAAGCCTAGGGTTTTAGTAGGAGCCTTAGTTTAGTTTATTTCAGCTCTATACTTAGTTTTTATTTTGTGTTTTTAATTGAACCGGCTTAAATTGGTTGCATTCAATTGGTTCAATTGGTCTAATTTAAGTGAAGTGATCCTATTGGCTAAGAGGTTCTTATATCCTATTGGCTAGTAGGGAATCTTCTTTTATTTAAGTTGTTTTAAGTCATTAGGGGTAGATAAGTCTTTTTCTTTTAAGTTTTTAAGTTATTTTTAAATTGGTCCACCTCTCAACGATTTAAGTGAGAGATTTGATTTGTAATAGATTTAGGAATAAGGCCTTTGGCCTCTTATTTAATAAGAATCGTGGGAGAGGCTCCCTAATGTAGCCTAGGTGAAATAAATCTCACGTAGGACCAGGTTCTGTCTTAGGGCTGGCCGAATGGACAGATTAGGGTTACTAGGGCAGAAGTTAGGGTTAGGAATGGGAGGTTGAGTTAGGGTTTATTGGATAATGGTCTGCAGGTTTTTAGGAGTCTATTAGTATAGGATCTAACTAGGTTTAAATAAGAAATAGAAATTCAGAATATTAGGGTTAGGGTTTTGGGTTTTAGGACTAAAGAGGATAAAGGGGTCTAGGGTTTCTAGAGGGAATCAGGCCAAGAGCTTCTGGCCGAGTGTCCAGAGGTAGGGAATAGGGTTCGGCTGAAGTATGGGATGATTTGGATGGCTGGTTAGGTCTAGGCAGGTTTAGGGTTGTTGGGGTGTAATGGAGAAGAGAGAAAATTAGGGTTTAATTGTTGAGATGAAGGCTGCAGGTTAGGTCGAGTGGAAGGTCTGCTGTGAGGGATCTGTGGTTAGAAGTTTAATGAAAACTGATGGTCAGATCTGTAGTTCAAGGAATCCTAGTTAAAATAGGAGTTGCAGATTTAATGGGGTTGAGGGTTACGGAAATTGATAGAGGATGTAGGGCTGGGTTAGGGAATAAGAAGGAACTAATTAATTGCAGAATTCTGTAACAGCTTACTAGTAATAGAAGAACTTCAATGGCAGCAACTTGAAGAGCTTGATTGAAGAAGAAGAAGAACCTCCCGATCTGCGAGATGCAAGGAGTCGCTGGATTTCTCCAACCCTAGCCCTTGATATAACTCACAAGGGGTCTTGATATGACACACAAGACAGAGAAGCAGCAGCAAGAAGAAACAAAATTTCAAACATAATAGGTGGGGAGCCTCCACGATTCTACTATTTATAATAATAAAGGGGGCCTAAAGGCCTTACAAATAATCAATCTAAAGCCATCCTAATCAGATTAGGAGTTGGGATTCCTAATCGAATCCTAATTATAAAACATAGAATAGACTTATACTCTAAATAGGAGTATAAGTGTAAACAACTAAAACAAATAAAATAAAATACTAATCCCTCTACAATCGTGGAGGGAACTAAGAAGATAAACCATGAAAAAGACTGTTTTAACCTAGGCTAAAAGAACAAACAAATAAAAAGGCTCCAACGAAAAATCAAAGAACAGCCAAATTAATCATGGTTTAAGCCCGCATCAACTCTCCCGACTTAGAAACATTCATCTCCGATGAATGGGTGAAATCCATGCAACGCTCACGGCAACTTGGGCTGAGCTTGTTGACTTCATGCATGGGAGTCCACGTACCATGCTTGTGTGAAGAAACTCGTCCACGAACCTTGTGATGAGGAGGAGGAAGTAACATGTGGGCAGCACTTCAACACTTCCCTGGCAGAATTTTGAAGTTATAACGGTGGGAATATGGTCTTCAAGTCGTGGTGCCTTCTCTTCGAAGAACCAAGGGGGCATCACAAAATCAATGTGTTCAACCTCCATAGGGTCTTCAATATTTATAACCTTCTCATTCAGCCCCACCTCTTCAAGAATAGCAACTTGTTTGATCTGTCTCCTGTGAAATGTTCCCAATTACCTTGTCACAATCAACCACATCATCCATGAGAACTGGAGCAATTGTATGGACACCTTGAGCACCACCATCTAGATCTTCAAGGTGACGGTCTAAGTCTTCATCACTATCGGGGTAGTGCATATATGCCATGCTCATCGTGCTCTTCGGAGGTTTCTCTCGCCTTGGCATCACATTAACATGTCTATGCTTTTGTGGGCAATCTTTGGCATAGTGCCCAAGTTCATTGCAATGGAAACACTTGTGGGGTTCATTGCTGTCCATGGGAGCTTTACCTTTATAATCAGCACGTGGAGGACGGGAAGAACTACGGTGAGTAGCCCGATCGAGTAGGACCAGCAGTAGAATTTCGATTCGATTGTGACTAGTGGTAGTAGACTTGAATGCTGAAAAAGTTTTGACAGTACCCTCGGTGGAAGAATCAAATCCTCTATTCCCAACCAATAATTCTTGACCTTCAATGCCTTCTCAAAACAATCCTTGACGTCCGAACATCCACAACGCCAATAGCCCGAGGATGTCGATCTCAATCCCAACCGGAATCGGGACAACATCCGAGTAGCACTTTCTATTGTGTCGGTGCGAGATGAGAGAGAGTCAAGCTTTTGCATGTACTCGGATACGATCATGTTCCTTGACGAAGGGAGTTGAATTGATCTTGCATCCGAGCGGTGTAGTGTCTTGGTAAGTACTTCTCTTTCAAATCATACTTCATATCCTCCCGGTTGGTAGGTGCTTTACCTTCACGTTCCATGTCCCGCTCGCCTTGCGCCACCATTCTCGAGCAGAACCAATTAGTTTAGTGCGTGCGTCTCATCTTTCGGTCTTCGTGCAAATCATACCAGTCAAAGTAGTCATCTAGGGCAGCAAGCCGGTCATAGAATTTTTGTGGATCACCATGCCCATCATACTCTTTCAATTCTAGCTTGACCTTCGTGTATCGAACCGCCGGTTAGTAGCTTCATCTCCAGTGAAGTAGGACCTCAAATATTCCTCAAAGTTAGGTCTTCGAGGTGCTTCAATAGTTCTGTCCCCTGTCTTCTCTGTAGTCATCTCTGTCATACCTACGTCGATCCCCTGTAGTCTCGGTCACGTCTAGACCGATCTCTGTGGTCCCTGTGACGTCCGGGATGACCTCTATGATATTCATCCCTTCCCGAGTTCCATGTACTTGAATGAACTTGGAATTTGTCTTTCTCTACATATAGAGGGTTGCTTACAAGAGGCACACTTGCATTTGTTCTATTGTTGTCATTCGATCACCAAGAGCTTTGTGTGCAGGAAATCTTCGCAGCATAGTCATGATTGCAGCAAGGGAATCGGGTGGGGGTGGTTGTGTGGGGTCCACAGCAGGGTTGCCATGTTCTTCCATGGCTTTGATACCAATTTAATGTAGCCTAGGTGAAATAAATCTCACGTAGGACCAGGTTCGTCTTAGGGCTGGCCGAATGGACAGATTAGGGTTACTAGGGCAGAAGTTAGGGTTAGGAATGGGAGGTTGAGTTAGGTTTATTGGATAATGGTCTGCAGGTTTTTAGGAGTCTATTAGTATAGGATCTAACTAGGTTTAAATAAGAAATAGAAATTCAGAATATTAGGGTTAGGGTTTTGGGTTTTAGGACTAAAGAGGATAAAGGGGTCTAGGGTTTCTAGAGGGAATCAGGCCAAGAGCTTCTGACCGAGTGTCACAGAGGTAGGGAATAGGGTTCGGCTGAAGTATGGGATGATTTGGATGGCTGGTTAGGTCTAGGCAGGTTTAGGGTTGTTGGGGTGTAATGGAGAAGAGAGGAAATTAGGGTTTAGTTGTTGAGATGAAGGCTGCGGTTAGGTCGAGTGGAAGGTCTGCTGTGAGGGATCTGTGGTTAGAAGTTTAATGAAAACTGATGGTCAGATCTGTAGTTACGAAGGAATCCTAGTTAAAATAGGAGTTGCAGATTTAATGGGGTTGAGGGTTACGGAAATTGATAGAGGATGTAGGGCTGGGTTAGGGAATAAGAAGGAACTAATTAATTGCAGAATTCTGTAACAGCTTACTTGTAATAGAAGAACTTCAATGGCAGCAACTTGAAGAGCTTGATTGAAGAAGAAGAAGAACCTCCCGATCTGCGAGATGCAAGGAGTCGCCGGATTTCTCCAACCCTAGCCCTTGATATAACTCACAAGGGGTCTTGATATGACACACAAGAGAGAGAAGCAGCATCATGGCGGCAGCAAGAAGAAGAAACAAAATTTCAAACATAATAGGTGGGGAGCCTCCCACGATTCTACTATTTATAATAATAAAGGGGGCCTAAAGGCCTTACAAATAATCAATCTAAAGCCATCCTAATCAGATTAGGAGTTGGGATTCCTAATCTGAATCCTAATTATAAAACATAGAATAGACTTATACTCTAAATAGGAGTATAAGTGTAAACAACTAAAACAAATAAAATAAAATACTAATCCCTCTAAAATCGTGGAGGGGAACTAAGAAGATAAACCATGAAAAAGACTGTTTTAACCCTAGGCTAAAAGAACAAACAAATAAAAAGGCTCCAACGAAAAATCAAAGAACAGCCAAATTAATCATGGTTTCGGCTTCTGCATCACTCCCCCACCTATTATGTTTAAAAAAATCGTTTCTTTTGCTGTTGGCCTTTGCTGCTGCTGCTTCTCTCTTCAGAGACATGTATTGTGAATCATATCAAGACCCCTTGTGAGTCATATCAAGGGTTAGGGCTGGTGGACTCCGGCGACTCCTTGCATCTTGTAGATTGGGAGGTCCTTTTTCTTCTACAAGCTGATTCTACTTGCTGTTTTCAGATTTCCCTGCAAACAAGTAAGTAATTTATTTTCCTGCAACTACCTTTGCTGTTTCTCACCTTCTAACCTAGGCCTACACTCTCCCAATCAATTCTCATAAACCCTAATTATTCTTAAACCAGTCCAGCCTTTATCCTTCATTAATTTCCATCCAAAATCTAACCACAATCCCCTCACAGCATTACCTCCACTCGACCTGAACCCTAAGCCTCCATTCTCATTAAAACCCTAATCCCCCTCTTCCCCATTAAAACCTAAACCCTCTAAAATCTGTCCAGATCTAACCTACCATCCAAACCACACCAAACTTCAGCCGAACCACCCTCTCCATACCAGTGGCACTCGGCCAGAACCCCTTGGCCTAATCCCCCCTAAAAACCCTAAATCTCATCAACCCTTTCATTCCCAAAACCCGAAACCCTAAACCTAGAATTTCTGAAATTTTAAAACTTATTCAAACCTAACCAAACCTAGTTCATTAAGACCCTTAAAACCTGCATATTAATACCCTATAAACCCCATCACCATTAGTTAACCCTAACCCTAATTTCTGCCCTATTTAGCCTAAGCTGTCCCAATCGGCCAGCCTTGTTAAGTGATCCTATTACCCTAGCTCCTAGTGGGACTATTCCTACCTAGGACTACATCACTAAGTCCTAGAATGACATTTTGGGGAGGGGGTGGAGAGAATAATTCATTGATATTTGACGGAAACACCTCAATGTTGAGTGGGGGAGGAGCACAGACAACGTAGCATTACTTGAACAACTAAATACCCACACATTAGACTTGCTGATGCAGTTAGATCACCTAAATAGGCTTATTCTAATTGAAATAAGCTTTGGGTTGGGTTATATATGTGTTGGGCGTTTAGTCCAATAGGTTTTCATTGTAATGGGCCACTTTTATGGGCCTATAATATGGGTATAGGCTAGGCATAAGGGATTAGTTAAGTTAGTAACTTTACTTATTTATTTTAATTGCATTAAGTGTTTCAGTTAGACTGGATTAGGATTCTACAAGTCCAGTTCTGTTTTGAGTCTGTTTCCTTTTTTATTTCAATTTCCTAGTCAATTTAGGATACCTTATTAGTTCTGGATTGGGTTAGGCCTTTCCTATTTATTGTTTGAGTCTAATTTTGAGTCTTCTATATAAGTTTGTAAAGGAGTCCAGCATTGTATACGAATTTTGATGAATTAAAACTATTGCTCTTCTTCTCCATTGGTGAAGAATCTCTTGTGTTTGATCATGGAAGAAGGGATTGGTGTCTGCTTGAATCAACACCTTGCAGTGTGAAGCCCAGGGTGGATCTCCAACTAGTCTACTACTGCTGGTTGTTAGTTTCTTATTCATATTTTCAGTCACAGCCATTATCAAGTAAGTTTGTTCTTAATTTGCTACAACTAGAACCCTAGATTGTAGACATTCAGATGTAAGGGATTTTTTTTGAGATTAAGCAAACCGGCCACCAGATCATCTTGAGATTTAAATCACATGTTCACAAACCCTAATACAGAACTCGATTTAAGTCTGACCCTGTTCTGACGGTTGGATCTTGTTATATTTCTGATTTTCCCATTATAACTGTATCTCCATTAGAACTGCTATTTAGGTCAGCCATAACTGAAATTCCATTCTGTTTTCACCAATTGATTAGGCTGCTGATTCTAGGTTTATTCATATCTGAAAATCAGTAAACTAATTGCATCTTTCAAACCCTAATTTCAGTATCTATTTTACTGTTTTAACCCTATTCCCATTGTCACCAGGAATTGCCCAAATCTACTGTTTTAACAACCTGATTTTGTTCAACCTTTAAGGATACCTTCCCCTCCATAATACTTGCACTCAACCCTACTTCAGCCCCATTCATCCAAATGATTTTGTGTTATAAAAAATCTCCCAAATCTGGAATTATTTTTCTGTGAAAAGATCTTGTTTGGCTACTGTTTTGATCATTCAAATTCAGTACTACATTACTTGCCTTTCACCCTATACACCCTATTAAAAATACCAAAACAAATCCATGACTAATAACCAGTGACTTTTAACTCATTACTATACCCAAAATAGCCTGAAGGCATTTAACAGTGGGAGAATATTTTAAAATCTCTCAGACAGCTGACCTAAAGGGTGTCCTATCTGGCCCTTCATAAAGAGCTACTACTAACTCCATATAAATAGTAAATATTACAAATCGATACAAGCCCACAGCTCAATCAACTCATTCTCTTGTTTTCCCTCTTGAAACCTTCCTCAATTTTGAACTCCACAAGGGCATCTTCTAACTTACCAAAATCAATCAATGATAATTGAACATTCATCAAAACAAGCAATATATGATCAAGCACGTATTCATTTTTCCAGCTGCCACTACTTAAGGGTTTAGTTATAGTCATGTTTCAAATTTAACCCCTTAGTACAACTTTTTTTTTCAATTTAAAAAACCCCTTTAAAGATAAGATGCAACAGGTGCACAATAAAAGCATATAACCACACGAGTTATAAAAATATACTTAAAAAAAAAAGGGCACCTGTCTAGGTCAAAAGATGGCCAATGTGACCAAGGCGAGGGCCAAGTTGCAAAAATGTATTCAGAAACACCTTTGGGCCTAGGTGAAGCCTCAACAACTATGGTTTTAAGATTATCTTAATATTAGATGCCCTACTGTTTTTTATATAAAACACTCCTTTGCATGCTTTCAACTAATGCATCCCATCCCTTCCCCCCCCCCCCCCCAAAAAAAAGGGGTTTTTTTCTAGGATATCTTCCAATCAATCGTGTGACACCGGAAACATGAAGAACTTCGTTTAAATTGTAAAAGAGCTAGGAACATTTTTTTAGTGGATTGAACCAATAAAATACTCTTATTCTGCTGTCCTTCTATTTTGTTCCCAAATGGGAAAAGAAGCCTTTCATTCATTCATTTCTTTTGGTTACCAATTTGATAATCAGTCATTCTGATTTTCTTAAATTTATTGATTCTCAGACCTCTTGTTCCTGAACTAACAGTTTAGCACTCAAATTCAATCCCCAGCCATAACCCTGGCCCAATTAGTTAAGCTAGTTTCTCCATAAACCTCATTTCTTGGTTTCCATTAAGGTTGATACTTTGATATAAAGTAAAGTGTGATTCTTGGTAAATAGATTGACATTTTAGAAGATGTTATTGATGTAATCCTTAATAATCTATTTCTAGATTTTAATTCCATTTCTTGTGTAAATCCATAAACCGTCAATAGTTAAATGGATTTCATGCAGACCTGTCAATAATGTTTCTTTTTTTTTTGGTAATGACCTGTCAATAATGTCAGTAATAGCATTCTAACACATGACTTTAGCCTTCCTGATGCAGATTGATCAGATCTGAAGGATCTGATTGGCCTGTGGGTAGTGGGCCCACTGATGAGATAGTAGAAGAAGATTCTGATCTGATGGCTAAGATTGCTCAGATCTGATCTTTGATAGAACGGTTGATATGGATAGGTCAGAATTCAAGATGGAAACGCCAAGATCTTAAAAACCAACTTCCAGAATTAAAATCACAAAATAATCCCACATAATTGAATCAATGGGAGAGAAGAAAAGTTCGCAAGTGAGAGAGAAGGAAGAGAAAACAGGTGTCACCGACAGGTGGAGTGGTGGACTGATGAGAGGGAAGAGAAAACATATTTTCTAGAAAATAGGATCTGAAACAAAGAGCCATGGATAGAAGAGAGAAAAAAAGAGGAGGATGCCAATTAGAAGAGAAAGGGAGAAATAGCAGGAGAAAGAAGAGGATGAGAATATGGGGAAACCTTACCATAGGGGGATGAGCAAGCAAGCAAGCGAGAGAGAAGTGCCAGCTCGTGAGAGGGAGAGGAGGAGAATGGGAGAGACAAGTTTGGAAACTACCAAACAATTCAAATTTTCATTATCAAATCAAATCCAATCCACTGTATGGGGGGTACAAATGCTTATTTACAGAAATCAAAAGAATTCTTCTGGATCACTTTAATTCTAATAAAACATAATATTATAAACTTTCTTAACTAGGACTCTTGGTCTGCTAAACTAGTTTTTTAATACAAGCAACTCAGCTACTAATAAATATAGTATTTTAAAATATAAAAAAAATCTGTAACCTTCTTAATAAGGACTCTGGTTGCCTAACATAACTAACAATAGGATAGGATGACTCTAGATATGGGACCCACTTATAACATATTATTTTGTGCACCTCTTAAGACCCCAATTTTTGGGATTTCTATTTCTTCGCATTACAATAATAAAGACCAAAACCTAAAGCCCAACCCAAACCATTACTAAAACCTGGCTCAAAATATTAAAATAGACCTGCATTACTTCCTGCTCAAGAATTACTAAAAAAACAAGGATGAACGCATGAGATAAGCAGTTTGAGCAGCCACTAATATCAATTACCAGAACTAGACATGAGAAAATGGCAATGGTCCACATGCTTAACCTGGATAATGAGATCCAAAACAATTTTAACTACATAGTGCTATTAAAAAACAAAGGAGAATATGAGAAAAGAAAAGAATTATACCTGTCACAAGGTAATCAGTTGTTATAACTTGGATGTAACTTTTGAAATTTCTTGTTGTTACTTGCTGAAACGCCCCACCAAAAGCTTTTGACTACACAACCATGCACCTCATATTCTGACCGGAAAAATACCATGTATCGTTTAATAAATATAAAATTATCAACTACTCCATTAGTGACTTTATTCTTGCCATCATCATCATCAACGCCATCACCAGCATTGTCAACTTTACAGTCAGCTTTGTCAATCATGGTAAAGCTACATAAATCTTTATTCAAGATCTAGACTCTTCTTCATGGTCTCATAAACAAGATATGTAATGCTTGCAGATGGAACAACTTTGAGCAGATTTGGAAAAATTCCTCTGTAGAATCCCCTAATACCTTCATGATGGAGGGTCCTCCAAAATACATCTGACATCCCCTTATAAGCAGCATCAGTATTAGAATGTTGAGCTTGCAACCTGGAAACAAAAGATGAATTAAACTCCACAGAGGGTGTCAGCAAGGTTACAGAAACCTAGATACAACAAGTGCAAGGCTCATTCATACATCACCGACTTGCCTTGTTCTGATAACTTGAAATGGGTAAACACATGTTGCTCCAAGAGCTCCAGAGAATGTGCCACACCCAAGTTGCATGAGTGGACCAGGTTCTATAATATTGTAAATTTCAGGGTTCAACAACAAATGCATATCGGTATCAGAAGACATGCTATATAGAGCAGAAGCAGGAAAAAAAGTTGAATGAAAAAGCAAACATCAACAAAAGAGATGCATGGATAATCTAACCATTATCATGAAGAATATGTGTTTTCGACATATCCTTCAAGGCCTCATACACAGCAAGATCTATGCCTGCATAAGGTATAATCCCAAGGAGAGATGGAATGAGGCCCCTATAGAAGGCTCGGGGACCCTCCTGTACCAATATGTCCTTTGACAGAGCCCCGAGTTTTGGAACTTTTCCACTTTCACAAACATAAGTTTGTAATCGGGTTTTCACAAGATCCATTGGGTAAATAGTAGTCTGTGCTACTGCACCTGCCAAACCTCCAGCAACAAGACGCCCAGCAGTACCTATATCACCTTTATCTTCCCCCTTAGCATTGACAATCATATTCTTCATAATTTCGTAAATATAAAATTTTATGGCACTTTCAGGTGCAACCTTCATGACATTTAGGCCATTCCCTCGGAAAAATCCTAAGAAACCACCTTCTCTCCAAATGTCCTTTATAGCTGGCAGGATACGAGAACAAGTCGTTTGAACTTGTAAAACCACCTTCAGTCGATCAAGAGGAGCAGTTGCAGTACGAGATGTGGCTCCTGCAACTCCCCCAGCAATTAAGTATTTGCTTGCATGCACATGCTTGCTGATGCCCTCTGGAATAACAGCCTGCTCCCCAATATCTACAAGACATACCCTTTCCCAGTATTGATAAATGTTCTCAATAGTGGCCTCATGGGGATAGAGTAGAAGAAAATCTCTCCATTCTTCAAAAGTTATAACTCCATTGTTATCCTTATCCACAAGTTCTACAAAATGCACAAGTTCCTCCTCGTCAATTTCAATCCCTGCAAAAGAGACACTGCCATGACTTATAAGATGAAATAACTGATTCAAAAGGGATCCATCAATTGAGAACTCTACATCCATGAATCTATGCACACTGTATCCTCAATGCTGTGACAACCAGAATGAGGGGTAAAACAGCCGTATGTTATTCACTCTGTTCCAAATGAAATATATTAGTTTGCAAGTCATACAGAACAATAGAAACACTAAAATATAAACTTGTAAAGTTTCCCCCTACACCAGCATTAATCGTGGACTGAAGTTAGGGTTTAATTAGATTTTATTTGGTATTTTTTATTTAGTCCTTTATTGAGTTGTAACTCTGATTAGGATTCCTAGTACAATTTTGAATCCTAGTTAGAAATCCTAGTTAGTATTTCTAGTTCGGTTTTGAGTCTGAGTCATAGTTCGAGTTTGTTTTCTTTCAGCCATAAGGCTATAAATATGTAAGAGCTCCAATTGAGCCCTCGTGATAATGAATAAAAGATTTTGCTTCCGCAAACATCACTGTCCTGAGATAGGCTGTGAGGGTGAGATACCCAAGCTGAGATAGCCTTCACTGCCTCTCTCCATCGATCTGCATTCAAGTGTTCAATCTGTTTCAGTTCTGCCCTAGCCGATAACTTGAAGACTCAACTCAACTGCAGAGATTCTGCTGCTAGACTTAAGAACAGTTCAATCAACAAGTGCAGCATCCCAACCCCAAACCCTTCTCCTTCTAATCCTCTAAACCTAACCCTAACATTCCCACCATCTCTGAACATCATCCCATTACCTAAATTCCACTCAGACCAAACCACTCATCAAAATCTCATCTTTATTGATTCGGTCTTTCCCTCTCACCATAAGGGAAATTCGATTTTTGTACCAGCCCCTGTTCTCTCCAGCTGGTTTCTAGTTCTCACCCAAAATCATAGTTGTCAAGGTGTTGCCTCGGCATCCAGACGCCCTTCACTGGAAGGGCACCTTGGTCACCTAGATGGGGCCTTGTTGGTGTCGCTTTGGGTTGCCTAGCCGCTTTGAAAAATGACAACTTTGCCCAAAATGGCTGTAGTGGTTGGCCCATATGATCTATATTGGTATCAACTGAGAAAAATCTAATCTTTAAAACAGGATCAGCTACGTTACGTAGGATTACCCAGTACTGAGGAAGATACAGATGATAGAAACTTTACACAGAAATATGCCATCATTGATACTCGATCTTGGCTCCTTTTTCATTTCTTTGGTCCATGTCACCCAAGAACAATCCAGTCTGTTATTGATCCATTAATCCAAGCTCCAAATCTCTAAATGTGAGAAGCTTTCAGCCTTCTACGTATGATTCCTAGAGCTCTGACTGGTGTAAAGCTAAGTTATCTTTATCTTCAGCTTTTCCCTTTATTTGCTGAACGTATTGTCCACCTACAATTCCATTAGTTTCACCAATACAACACTAAATTTCTCATCTCACCCCACAACTCCATCTCTAAAAAGTTCAACCAGCAACCCTAAAACATAAAACCAAAAATAACCATTCAAGGAAACCTTTCCATACCTCTTATAACTTTGAATCCACCCATGAACCTTTCCTCTACATGCTGGCTAGCACTAAAAAACCTATATCCATTGGTCTCCCATAAGAACCTTATTTTTCAAGCCTAAATCATAACCCTAACACCCAAATTCTATGTACACGATAATTCCCTGCTTGAGAATATAAAATCCTAACCCTACAATGATTCAGTTAAGCTCTCTGCTCTGTAGTTTTTGCATCAAGAAACAGCTTTTGGCTATCTGTATGGGTACCATGGTACATGGTGTGCATCTGTTGGGGTGGAAGATTGTAAGAGAAAAGTGTCCCGGTTAAATCAACTTTCCCATCCACGGTTATTTATCATGGTTACACTCGTCGCGCTAGAACTATTTGACATTAAACAGGGGTAGAAAAAAACAGATTAACAAAGAAGATGGTAGAACAGAGAAAATATTGTATACCTGCCCTTACGAGTGCATCCCAAAGCTCTTCTGGTAAAATGCAGCCATTGTGCTCAACGTCAATAGCTTGAAAGATGCGATAAAGCTCAAGCTCCTTGTTATCCATGTATCGCCGGAACTCCTGGTAATCAACCTTACCATCGCTATTTGCGTCACAGACCTTTAGAAGCTCCTTTGCATATTTGTGTTCCGCAGGAATCTGGAGTGCGGATAGACCTGCCTCAATCTGCGTGTAGTCCAAAAATCCAACATTGGCGACGTCGAAAAAATTAAACAGACTGCGGATCCTCAGCTCCCTCTCTTCCTTAGTTTCTTGCGATGCCAGAAGCACATGATCCATGGTTACAGGTCCAGATTTCTTAACAGGATTGCAACCACCTGAACGCCGTTCCTTCTCAGCTGCGTGCTTTGCCTCCATTTTCGGAAGACCAACATGCGAAATGGCCTGTCCCGCCGCGGGCATTCTTCAAAACGTCCTTTCCATAAAATCGCGAATTCGTCAATTGTTATGTCTTCAAGAATGTCGTTCAGCCGAATAAGAATTTCATTAGAGGAAAAGAATAAAGGCTAGAGAATAACTTCTATAGTCGGTCTCAAAAGCCGGAGTTTTGGAAGCGACTGAATCAAAATACAAAGACAACGACGAGTTTTTAAGAAGAAGAAGAAGGAAAAAAAAAACAAGCTTAAGGTTTTTCTTTAAAAACCTAACATCGACAGAGACGATCGACCAATGGAAGTCCTATTCTGGTCAAGAAAAAGAGGAATCAAAGCGACGAATTCAACTAGGGGAGACAACAATTCAAGGAATCGTCTGAAATCGGACCAAATTCCATGGGCAGAAGAAACAAGGAGGAACACAAGAGAGAGAGAGAGAGAGAGAGCGGGTGAGGAAACCGCAAAGGCGCAAGCTAAGAAAACCTGGAGAATATGGACTTAGGACGCCGAGGAAATCTGACAAACCGTCATCAGATTCTGATAAGAAGTTGCGTAGAATCTGAAGAGAACCACCTCTCGTGGGAGCGAAGAAAGAACAAAAGAAGGGGTAAGTAATTTCTTATTCCATTCAAGAATGATCGCACACCGGCAGCCAGGGATCTCCGGTGAATTCAGAGGAGGAGAACGTATCATCCATGAACATATGAATTCCAGAGACAATGGATCGGCACGTAATGCGTAATCGAGTGAACATCGTTGCAGATGTGATACAGAAACAGAGAAATATAATATTATTCTGGACAAAAAATAATACTATTATTACATGCAAAATTTTAAGAAAAATAATAAAAGAAAATGGAATGAGGGGTGGAAAATTATTTATTTAATCTTCTTTTGGTTTTGGGTCTTTTAGGCCTTTTGGCTTAAAAAATTCAAAAATTGGAACTTCGACAAAAAAAAAAAACAAAACAAAAAGGAAAATTCTGTTTCTTAATCGATTCTTGGTTCGGATATTATTCGAAAATATGCTGCTTTCACTAATATCCGATGCGGCACCTGGTGGTGTTGTACGCTGTACAGTGTAGCGTAAAGTAGCTCTGAGCGCTCAACCCGTTAAAAATTGGGAAAGAATCTCGAATTTAGGCTAGCTGGGCGTAGGCGTGGGCGTGGGCGTGGGCGTGGGCGTGGGCGTGGGCGGAGCGCTGTTCTTATACCTAGACACAAAGAAAGTGAAATGATCACCGTGCCTCTAGAAAATTCTACCTTTTTATGGGGATGCAGCGATCATTTCAGCTATCCCTGTGTTTGATTGGAATTTAGCTCGTCTCCATGGGGTCCAGCACGCCCAGGGTGCTGCCAACCGTTGGGCTGTGCTACACACATCTCTAGGCATGCTGTGAGATGTGTGCAGCACAATTCGGCCATTGGATGCCCCTAGCAGCACCCTGGGTGTTGGGCTCCTTGGAGACAATCCTGATCCGTTTGGTTGGGCACATGGACCCTTTATTATTTATGTTTTTTTTTTGTGAGATTTATTTATGTATTTTGGTATTATTTATTTATTTTATTTTTTATTTTTATTACGTTGAAATTTTCTCATGAGGCCATATGACAATAATTTTCGTGAAAAAGTTGCATGCTGTGCGTGCCTCTCATTTCAATGACCAGAGGATTTGGAGACTGTTTTGTTTCGGCTAACCTCTATCGAGAGTCGAGACCAATAGACCAGAGCATAGTTAGCAAAAACAAAAACAACAAAAAAACAAGGTCTAACGGTATGGGATTTAAACAGTAAAAAATTACAAACAAACGGTCTAATAAAACGTCAAAGAAATAAAGAATGGTAAAAAACAGATGATACGTGTTTTAAACGTTTATATTTCAAAGAATTTTATTTGACATACGTGCGTCTAACGTTCAAAACAACTACAATATTCAAAATTAATTCACATATATATATATATATATATATTCTACAACCCATTGTAAGCTCCAAGACATGTCATATAATATCATCTAATATCAATTCCCAATTCATACACCATAATGTCCAAAGTTGGGCAATGTAGTTTGATTATGGTGTTGCTCATTGTTGTCAACATAGCCAACACACTTATGGAGTGATGCATATTTAGTTGGAGTTGGGAGTCATTGTTCTAGAAACCTTTTTTCGTAAATGCATCAATTTGTAGCTCAATTTCAAGGTTCGTGCATTGACCTTGAGTTGAAGGTGATATCATGAAAAATGTAGCCCTTCAAGTCATCTTTATGTCGGTGAAAAAATCAAGTCAATCAGAATTGGAGAGACAAGGATATGATCAATTAAGTAACTTATTGTTTAACAAATCCAAATTCTTAAAAAACGTTAAAAAAACGAGAAGGCTTGTCGTTATGTTTGGGAAACATATGATATCAAAATATGTTTAAAATGGTTAAAAACGAGAACAGAGGACCAGAGTCGGTAGAGCAGATACGGACGATGTGGGTAGCTTCACATAGCTCTTAAGGTAAAGCCCTGGCATTCCAAGTCCAAACATGGTTCCTTATATTGGATCGGATTAGTATTGGCTAGGACGGATCTTGCCTAGCACTAGTGGATCACTCCGTGGATCGATCAATTAGGTCAAATGGCTCGAATCCAGTCTAGGATTTTGACCAATGTTTTGGAATTATTTATTTTTTTAATCGATATTGGTCGATTTAGGACCAATCAAGCAAAACCCAGTTTCTGGTCACATTTGACCAATTTGGACCTATTTTGATTGAATTGGATTGGTATGGACCTTGACCGATCCCAAAATTACGAACCATAACTCTAAAGTAAAGGAACTCGGCTCTGTGCTTGCCCCCCATTGCAAATTTGCAATGGATGTTTGCAATGGAGCTCCTCAAATGATATATCAAAAAAGGGAAAGAGATCACTGTCTAGTCACGAAACTCCTACACCAACATGAGGCCCATGAAAACGTGCACAAGTGCATATACATGGATGGAAGTTTTTTATTTTAGAGGGAGTGAGGTGATAATTTTACGAGTTCATGGGTCTAGGCGCAGAGGCTACACAATCAGGAAACGTTCTTTTCCCATAAAAAAAAAAAAAATCTTTTTTCATTTTGGCTTTTCAACAAAGTGCAAAATCATCCAAGAGAAGCAAGACCTTGACACAATGGTAAGGTTATTCCATTGCAACTTACTGGTGATTTGAGTCAGGAAACAATCTCCTCGTGAGACGGGGGTTAATCCAAACCCCACAATGGCTAGAGCCACGTACACTTACAAATTCATTTAATAGGAAAACTAATTAAAATTTGGGAAAGTGTTCTCTGTTGGGGGTGTAGGATGCACCAGACACATGGGGATGGGGGAAATGACCATTCCATCCTACACCATGTATCTACGCACAGAAAGAGATGGAGCTGCAGAGTTGGAGAGATTTTTTCTTTCTTTGGGTTTGGAAGGGGGGGGGGGGTGAGTGGAGAAGGAAGTGAAGATTACTGGCCGTGTAGGGTAAAAGAGGAGTTGGCCCTTCTTAACTCCAGCCAAGAGTTGTTGGGAACGTGTAGGGATCATCCCACCGGTAGGGACGGTCATTCAAAACACTCAAAATAAACAGAGGCAGAAGATTATGGTTACCATTAAGTTTGCAATCACAAACCCTCTACATGATCTTAGCCCTTCCACAGAGTATTCTTCCCATCATGATAGCAACACGTTCTCATCAACGTTAACCACCACCAATATCTCCTCTCAAGTTTTCTCAAAGCCTTGGTTTTTCCTCACTCTCACACACAGGGAGAGGGAGAGGGAGATGACAAAAATCTCTGGAGAGAGAGAAAACAATTAGAATCATTGGAGATTATCTTGCTATTCAAATTCCCTTGCAACAATTTAAGAGATAATTAGAGGTGACATAGATTTCCATATTGGAGCCGATCACCCACCAACTCCTAAATTCGTGATCAGTTAAATCAAAACTGGACAAGCATTATAACATCTCAATGAAACCAGTCCACTTTCCGCTGGTTCTCTTACTGTCCTTAATGAATGAATGTTCTGCTTATCATAAAAAAACGAAAGAACCCACAAAATAGGTCAAGAATAGGAAAAAAACACATGGAACCCAAAGATTGCCACCTGCAGCACAGTGAAAAACAAAATAACTTTTTAACAACTATAACCCAAACATGCCATTTTTTAAAGGATTATATGGATATTTCAATAAATTTCCTGTACAGGGTTTCGCTATAAATCTGTAGCGAGAGTTCTTTCTCTGTATTGAAAATCTGAGAGAGGTGTGAGGAACGAACGACTGTAACCCAATTCTCCTTTGATGGTGAAACAGATCTCATGTCACCGTGGACGTAGGCAACCTGCTTACCGAACCATGTAAATCTTTGTGTGCATTGTGTGATTGTGTTTGCGATTTCCATTCTTCTTTGCATCATGTTAAGTTTAACATTGGCAAGCGTATGAAAACATTGACAAATATTGCACAATCACTACTGAGATTCCGTGATATATAGTCCCAGATTTCCAATAAATGTCCGCCAAATTCAGCTTAATTTAGAACTTCTGCCTTTGTAAATCATGGTCATGATGCAGTTTTTGTCTCAGCAACCCCAGCTGAATCTCTCTAATCGGCAATGCAGCTAACTCCAAACAGATAACTTACCAGATAGATGGTGATTTGTGCATGCCCTCAATAATTGAACACCAAGGAAGCAGTCATGTGGCTGAGATTCAGGGCCACACAGACAGCTTTATTTCAATGGGCCATTGAAGAAACAGCAACAATAATAATAATCGGGGTTTCTTTTCCCAGCCACAAATATCTGAAAAGAGTCGGCTTAGTTGGAGCCCATATTTTACACATGCACCAATAATATATCCACATCACCATCTACTGACTCAGACAGAGTGCAACTCAGGCAGGATGGACCAGGTTTCTGAAAACCTAGGCCCAGCCAAATGTCATTTTATCTTCAGCACTAGCCTACTAGCTAGCCTGGCTGGCCTGATCTTGGGCTGGGAAGTTCCAACACTAGCCCAGTACATCCAGTTTCAGTCCAACCCCAGCCCAGCCCAGAGGTATAGTTTGTGCAATTTGTCCCGAATCTGCAAACCAAAGAAAAGGTTTGAGTTGCACGCATTTCTAATTATATCATTGTTCACACACATACACACGCAGAACTAACTAGAGGTATATTGTTTGGTTTCTGATAAGAAAGTAGAGGTTCTTACTGTTTCCACTAATCAAAAGTTAAGGTTCCTACATATGATGGTGTTGGTCTGAATTCTGGATTTTTGATCTACATGAAAAATAATTTTGCACAAGATTGTGTGTGGACTTCGGTAATGCAGTGAAAACTGCAAGTAAAGACTCCAGCAACCCCATTAGGCAAGAAATAAAGGAATCAAAGACCATACCCTGATGGTGGTATGTTATCAGAATTATTGACGCCATGATCTTGTCATTATCTTGTCATTAGTTTCACAGCACCTGAGTTTCCAAAGTACAAACAAAATAATTAGCTTTTACACAGTCACCAACTGTTTTAGTTTCTCTACGACATGCTTCATAGATGGCCGTATGGAAAGTGACTCCATTGTGCAGGTTGATGCTAGCTTTAATAAACCCAACAAATTCTCCTTGGGCCCTGCATCCCACAGCTCTGGGAAGAACAGCTCAGATGATCGCCCTTCCTTGATTAGAAACTTGCTCCATGTAACTATATTGAACCCATTGCCATACTCAGAGAATGATGGATCAAGAGACCTCTTCCCAGACATCAATTCTAAGAGCACCACACCAAAGCTATAAACATCTGCTTTCTCAGACACCCTGCAAGTCGTTGCATATTCTGGAGCAACATACCCAAACGTGCCAGCCACATCTGTAGTGGCATGGGTTTCAAATACTTCGAGAAGCCTTGCCAATCCAAAATCTGATAAGTAGGCATTAAGTTCCTCATCCAGCAAGATGTTGCTAGGCTTAATGTCCCGATGAATTATTCGAGGGACACAAGAATAATGAAGAAAAGCCAGTGCCTGTGCTATGTTTAGAGCTATCTTGTAGATGACAGGCCATTGCGCATTTATGCCTAGTTTTTCATGTATGAAAGTTTCAAGATTTCCACCCGACAGATAGTTGTAAATTAGGAACATCTCAGTTTCTCCCATATGGTATCCAATAAGAGTAACAAGGTTCTTGTATCGTATCCTTCCTAAAGTTCTTATCTCTGCATCAAACTGCTGAATGCCTTGGAATCTACCTACATAGAGCCTCTTCACGGCTACTAAGAAACCCGGAACCAGCTCTGCCTTGTAAGTTGCTCCGAAGCCACCCATGCCAATCAAGTTCCGAATACTGAAATTACCAGTTGCTCTAACCACATTATCATAATTCAACTCGGATGGAGCATCAGTAAATGTCACAATTACTTTCCTCCTTAGGCTGGGGAGTCTACTGAACTTTCTCCTTCCAAATGCCAGGAATAGAACTATAGCTAGGAGAATAAAGACTACAACTGATGCGGAAGCCACCATTGCAGTAATCAATGACTTCAGTACACTCTTCCTACCACGCGAGTTTTGCACTTCAAGTGGCAATTGAAACCCAGCTGGGGATGCTGAGTGTGGATCTAGGCACGGCTGCAGGAATGCATTTCCTTTGAAGCAATCACAATCAATCAAGGACCGAAGATAGGGTATATAACCAGAAAGATTGTTGAAAGAAACATTCACTACAACCAAACTTCTGAGATTTGACAGAGATGAAGGGATCTCCCCAGACAGCTCGTTGTGGTCAAGCAACAAAACCTTAAGGTTAGAAGCATCTGCCAAAGTTGCAGGGATAGATCCTGTTAGAGCATTTGCAGATAGATCCAAAACCATCAAAGAAGCCAAATGGCCAACCTGAGCAGGGATTTCTCCGGTTAAAAGGTTCCCACCCAGAAGAACCCATTTCAGATCTTTTAATTTCCCCAACTGATTAGGCACAGACCCATTGAACCTGTTTCCTCTCAAGTCAAGGCGTTGAAGCAACTGGGAATTGCCGATTCCAGAAGGGATTGACCCCCCAATCTGATTGTGAGCTGCATCAAAACCAATGAGCTGCGAACAGCTGAGAAGCAGACCTTGGGAAATTCCACCTGATAAATGGTTGACACTTAAATTAACAGTGAAGGTACGCAGATTTTTGCAATCTGAGAAAATCTTATCTGGAAGAGACCCACTGAACCGATTATTGTTCAGTAACAAGTAGTATGAGGTTCTATGCTCAGCAGGTCGTAACTCAGGCAGTAACTCGTTTTTGAGTGAAAATAGTGGCAACGAACCAGAGAATCTATTCCAGCTGAAGTCATGTAGGACTACAGAATCCTCCCTAAACATTGATTCAAACAGTTTATGCATCGGATAGTTTAAGACATTATTATCTTGGCTATCTGAGTTCACACTACTAAGACAACTACCATTTGCAAATGCCGGCAATGAACCAGATAAAGAATTGCGGCTGATGTTAAAATAAACCATACACGGAACCGGCAGTTGTGAAGGAAGGAAGCCCTGCAAAACATTTGAACTCAAATCCAGAAAGGAGAGACGTTTACACTGCCCTATTGCTCCAGACAGCGGGCCGGTTATATAATTCTGCCCCAAATTGACCACTCGCAGTTTGCAAGAATCATTCCAACTAGTTGGCAATCTACCAACGAGGTTAGCTCTAGGAGCCCAGAGAATCTCTAGGTTCGGAAGCAAGAATATTTCAGAAGGAATCCCTCCCATAAAAGCATTGAATTCTAAAACTTTATCATTGATGGATATGGGATCGATCAAATTCGTCAATACGACGACAGAGAGTTTCCGGCATTTAGCTAGCTCTCTCGGAATCCTATCACTGAGACTGTTCCTAGAAACATCTAGAATACGAAGTTGTAAGATTTTACCGATCTCAGTCGGAATCCGACCTTCGAGGATGTTTCCGTCAAGCAGAAGAGACCTCAAATTGGAGCAGTTCCCGATCTCTGGTGGAATCTTATCCACCAAACGATTACCAGAAAGCTTCAAATGGCTAAGAGACTCGCATCCACTAGAAGGATCGATCTTGATTGCACCGGTGAGCCGATTATAAGACAAATCAATAGCTCTGAGACGGGAGGAACCGATCAATTTCTCCGGAATAGATCCAGAAAAAGAGTTAAAAGACAAATTAAGAAGTCTAAGAGAAGAGAGATATCTCCTCTGGTCAGGAATCCGTCCGGAGAAGTTGTTTCCTTGAAGCTCGAGTATCTTCAGTGAACGAAGCGCTCCGACCTCCGACGGGATCGCTCCATAGAACAGATTATAAGGAAGCGAGAGAACCCGAAGTTGAGTTAGATTCCCGACGGAAGCAGGCAGAGTTCCGAATAGAAATAGTGGAGGCAGTTGTGAGGTAGAATTGGAGCTTGAGAGAGGCCAGTGTGGAAGCAGAGTCCCCGTTATATTAAGAGATATAACAGCGCCAGTTAATGGATCGCAAGTGACTCCATACCAGTGACAATAATACTTCTCAGCCGGATTCCAGTCGGAAAGAAGATTCGGCGGAAAGGAAGCAATGGAACTCTTGAAGCTGAGAAGCGACATTACATCACTAGCAACAGAGTCATAGCTAAAGGCACCTGGAAATGGAAAGCAGAACCCAAGTAAGAGAACGAGATACACTAAAACCACCACCATTGCCATTGTTCAAAATCAAATCAAATCACATCATATGAATGGTTTTGAGATTCAATTTGCGTCGTCTTCCAAATAAATAACCAAAATTTGGCCGGAAAACAACACTTAAAATAAAATAAAAGGCCGGGTTCTCGAGTACGAGTCTACGAGGTGGGAATATAAAAGCAAAGGAAGTCAGGGCATTCTGATTTCTGACTCACTGAAATGCAGCTACCATAGAAAGGAAGGACGTTACAAAATTCACCATTCCTATAGACCTTCTGTTAGAAACAGCAGGAGCGGTTTCTACCCTTTTCTTTTTTCTTTCTTTCGTTCTTTCAAATAAGGAGCGAAACAACAAAAACACGTGAAGACTGAAGTCTTTTCGGTCAAATATCCGTTTTGTTTGTTTGTAATTTTTGTCATTTTCTATCTTCTTCTTTTTCTTTTCTTTTTTTAAATTTATTTTTTTATTACACCTCTTCCTCTTTGAAACTTTGAAGACTCTTTGCAAAGGGCAATCTCCCATTTTTTTAATCTACAAAAAGGTCAAAAAGTCCTCACGCTGGCCGTGTGGGAATGCTTTCCTACGTCGAGAATGGTTCAGGTTCTCCAACCATTATCGTACGCTAGATCCCGCACAGATGGAATTCAAATGAGTCATGTGTACGAGAACTTGATCCACCCTCTTCTACGTCCTCTCACATTTTGAACATGTATGTCCATATCATGGTTTGAGGAATCACTATTGGATTGTTTGATTCGGGTGACTTGTATATAAATTGAGAGTGAACAATCAATTTAAACCAAGGGTAAAAAAATGTGCAAATTTTGATTTTTTATTTTTTATTTATTTTTTGGGTAGAGAAAAACAGGGGTAAATTCGTCTGATTCGATTTGATTCAGGATGGTCGGTATCTGCCCAGACCAATCCCGATTCTAGTAGTGATTACTAAAACTGTGTCCGCACTAACATTCTCTCTCCTCTCTAACCATACTCTGCTCTTATTGACGAAATCGTTTCTTATGCAATGATTGTTGTGGGGTGGGAAATTCCCTGATCCTGACACTGATTACTAAAATCGTGGCGATAGAAGGATTCGATTCCTCTACCAACACAGTCAACTTCATTCGTTAGAATAGCCTCCATTGAGTCTCTCCACCTATCCCAATAGGAATGTATTTAAGTAACTGTCGCTCTGTCAGACCATAATTAAAACGGAATTTTTGTTTTTTTTCTAGACAAATACGATATTGAGATCTTTTCCCAGAACAAGATTGGACTATTGTGTCAAACTTCTTAATAGCAATATCTATCCATGCTAGCACTTTCTCTAAAACCATAATCTGCATTTATTGACAAAACCATTTCCCATGTCATGTGATGTACATAAAAATAATTACACGATAGGCGAACGACACGTCGAGGAAAACAAATCAACACGAGAGTTAGGGCCTAGCTGGAAGGGAGCAACAAAGACGGTTTCTTGGGTGTCACGACCCCTAACCAACTCGAACCTCGTCCAACAACTAATTCCAACAATTGACGCTTCATTACAGGGAATATTGCTCGAATCGAAGGGACACAATCTCCACTTTGCCATGTGCAAGAAACACACGTCTGAGGAAAGACACTAACTGCTAGGGAGACTCAACAGTTTCGATAATCGCCCCTCCTTTATATAGTAAATGAGGGATCTAAGTACGACCCATTTAGAGTAAGACTCTAACTTATTGCTCTCTCTGTACTCCCTCTATTATTGTTTGTTCTGTTGGACTAACTTAAGCATCGGAGGGTCCCCCTTGAAGTCTGCTTCGGGTCTTTCTTGTGTTACTCACCTATTGCAGGTCTTCACATCATCAACCCAGATTCCAACGACAACAACATGATTAGTATGACATGGGAAACTCCCTCCATGGGAAACCCTTACCCTTAAAAATAAGGTGTTAAAAGAAAATGGTGGCAACATGAGTGAATTTCCAAGTTTAACAATATTCTCTATTTAATATCTATCGCATGAGAATCCACTTAGTCCTCATATTTGGTGCACAAATAGATCCTACCATCCTTTATTTTCCTATAAAATTTCATTATCGTCATATAAAATCAGATGATCAAACTGTCCAATGGAATGTATCTTGGCCTTCTCTCATCAGTAGATCCAAAAGTAAAGTAGAGTAAATTGATTAAATTTTTTTTTGATAAATCATTGATTCGTCTGCTATCTATAACATTTACTAGCTACTTTATTTTTACTAGATCGAAAATTTATGATGTTCAAAAATTTATAGATCTAATGTCACATTGATTAATTTTAGAAGCTTCAAGTGTGGGTGAAGGAAAACTTGATCCTATGACTAATGAAAGAAACTTTCAAATGTGGGGAGCAGGCTTAATTTTATCCAGCAGCCTTATAATTAAAGTGGTACCTCATTTAGGCTTCATCTTATTATAAATATCCTATAAAAAAAATTGAATTGTTATGTACTTATGTGCAAAGAAAATTGAAGGGAAGTAAATTTCTTTTTTTAAATTAGAAGTTTTTATTATTATAATTTTGTTACCAACTTATTATCAGCTTTAGTAAATAAGCTTTTCAAAAGATTTCTTTACATCAACATATTTTCTTAATTGAATCCAATGAAGTAAAGTTTAATCACTTAATTTATTAATTTTTTGAATTTGTTACACAATCATTTTTGGTGATTAGAAAATTTCTTATTTGTTTGTTATGGTTATTTCATTTCTCTTCCCTCAATTTTATTTCCAACCAAATGAATCATTAATGCTATTACCATGTGTTAAAAAACTTTTGAACTGGATGATCTAATTGTGATAAGATTGTTTAGATTGCATACCTTTAAATGTGAATGAACCATGAAGTAATGAACAACTAAAAAAAGGAATATATTCTTGTTTATACTTCTATTCTGATCATTTTGACGGTTTAGGCGATCAAACGGTTCAACCCGTCGGCCCTCTTGGTTCAATGCTTCATCTATATCTGGTTTTAGGAACATTGATTCTCGATCGAGTATCCACTAATAGCTTATGTGGGACAAAAATTTCTAACATGAACAGGTTTTGGTCCTTTGGAACCTTATTTTATTCTCTACGATAGTTTATCACATGTTAAGCCAACTCTGTTCTTCTGTTTTCTATTTTGGAGAGAAGAGGCAGCTAAGTTGTTATGTTCGAGTTTAGGGTTGTTAATTACTTGTAATAAACTTAGGCTCAGCCATTTTGTCATATGCATATTATAATGTGTTTGGTTAGGGAATAATTTTTGTCCAAATTAAGCATTGAAAGTGGTAAAATTGTGACTTTGAAGTTTCATGAAATTGGAAAAATATCATTTCAATATAATGAAATTATATTAGGTTACAAACTTACAAACCTTTGTGAATTTTATTAACAGTCTTTTGAAAATAAAAATATTTTTAATATACTTTCAAATATTCGGCTTTTTTTTTTGTTAGAAAGAAAGCTATTCATTCATGCGTGCCCAATGCCAAGCAAAAGAAATCAAAATACATAAAAGAGATAGAGAGCATGATAAACACAAGGCATGGATATACGGAATCCAAAATCAAGGAATGGAAATTGTCCCGGCCTCACATGCCATTGACTGGGTCATCCAAACTAGGGGATGGGTCACAACTACTTCTCTAGATAAAAAATTGTAAACACAACTAAAATTAAGTGCATGCACAAGCTTGTCAAAAGAGGGGGCCCCATATGCGCCGAACAGTCCAACTCCAAACCGCCCAACCTGTCACAATCTACTTTCAAATGGACTTGCTAGATTGACCAAGGTCTGCTGGATCGACGAGTGGAGCTTCGATCGACGACATGAAGGCCACCAGAAACGCTACCACAGCCTACTTTCGAACAGATCTGCAAGGATCTACTGGATCGGCGAGTGGAGCTTCGTCTGACGACAAGAAAAGGATGGTGAAAATTAAACAGCGACTGGAGCCTCGAAGCTGACGATAGTCTCGGTGCCACCAACACCTGAGTCGGTATCACCTGCAAACACACAAACAAAGAACAAAGAAAACCCTCCCTTGTTTGGGAGCCCCTCAGCACAATGGCTAAAAACCGTAATCAACCACAGAGCTGAGGCTGGATAGGGCAGAACAGTGAGCTTCAGAAGAGGGGAAGGGGAAGTGGAAAGAGAAGTTGTATGGCTAGCAGTAACAGCCATGGTGGGAGTAGGGCGGAAGGGGGACGAGCGCAGAGGACGGAGAACCAAAGCGGGCATGGAGGGCGGAAGGGGTGTGGGCGCAAAGGGCCAAATATTTGGTTTGGCTAAGACTATTTTGAGAGTTGACACATCAGTAAGACATGGATGAATATTCATAAATGGATCCAAATTCTTAGTCTAACTTGTACTAACATTATTTAGTCTCATTCGAAAATAAAAAATTATGTTCTACTAGAAGGGTAGAAAAGTAAAAGGGGAAAACAGTGTGCCACCCTCTATATACCTCTATCCCCACTCCATGTGAAAAGACCACCTCACCCCTCCTATTTGGCAAGGCCGTCCGCTTACTTGGAGGAGGCAGCATGCGTAAAATTACAAACTATTTGAGAGGTGTAAAGAAAATCCCTTTTCTTTCAAGTCAATAGGGTGCGGGTTGGGCATAAGGAACTAGGGAAGGAGCTTTTAAGCAAGCAAGCTTGTTTGTCCGGAATCCTATTTGTCTAGTAAGGTACTTCATTCCTGAGTCTATAATTTGGAAGCTTCACGTGACTCTCTCTCCACTAAAAATAATAGTATACTAGCTAGAACGATTATACAATAGAACTGAGCAGGTGATGAGGTTTTTCCCCCTTTTTCTAGGTAAAGCTATTTGTAACCGACGGGGTTACAACTTATTGTTGCAACCACTTTTGTTTTTCCTTTTATATCCTTTAATATATATCTTTCTCTTTTAAGTGACACTTTTTTTGTAATTTCACCCACTCGTTCATCTCCCCCGAGAATAGATCATCTGCACATATCAACAGGTGAACGTATATCTCAAAACCAATCATAATTTAATTTAGTTTCCATAAAAACCCTTCCTCCCCTTGTAAATGGCAAAAATAGGATAGGTGGTTGGCTCTCACATGTACGTTCACCTATTGATACGTGCAGAGGAACCGAACTCATTTTTCCCTCCCTATCCTCCTGTCTCTAGCTCTCCCTCTCCCCGCCTTCATCATATCTCTCACTCCCGCCTGCAACTCCCTCTGCTAACCCCTTCTACAATCTCTGGCACCACTCCCCTTTTGCACCCCTTCAGTCGTGAATCTCCTCCCACCTTCCTCTCTCTCTCTCTCTCTCTCTCTCTCTCTCTATATATATATATATATATCCCCACCCACCCCCTATGTAATGACCAAAACACTCTATGTTTTTGCTGGGTTGGATCCTCCAGCTTCCACCACGGTTGGAGGAGAACCAAATCCAATAAAATGTGGGAAAGAAAACACCACACGATCACGTAGCGCATGCTGCCCCTGTGCCCTGACACAAGAGCATATGTAATGACCATCTCGCCCCCTGGAACCCCAGAAATGACCAGGGATGCAACGGTCATTTTATGCACCCCATGTGTTAGGGTGCATGCAAGGGTTGCATGTCTGGCGCGCGTGATCGGATGATGTTCTTTCTCCCATACAACTTTGAGTAAGACTTCGGAATATTATGAATATTTTGGAAGAACTTAGATTTCAAATATTTGACACAAAATTTCAAAACCCACGATTTAAAATTGCAACATAATTTCATTGGGTTTGAGGAGTTGCAACCGACGACATCTCACATGGAAGGAGGTGCAACCATGGGTGGCTCCTTTTCCCCCGCTTGTGGTTTTAACCGGGAGCAACGACCCATGGGCTTTGCTCTGGGATCTGGGTGTTTCAGAGAGAGCTTGAATCATGGGGACTTGCTCTGTAATTGACAGCAACACATCGACAGTGGCAAGGCAATGAACGCACAGTAATTCCCAACCACCTTCTCTTGTTTGCCACCAAATATGTTCGGCATCTACACAAATTAAAGAGCTTTGCTTCTTGAAACCAGTACCAAAACCCTCATCATGACCCTTGAAAAGAAATTTCTATCACCAATTTGTTAAGTTGAAGAGCCGAAAAGTGAAGATCCTCCGTGATCACATGGTTGTTGCAGTTTGTTTCTATCAATTTCTCCAAAACTTGAGAAAAACTTGCCAGCCAACTCGCCATCCACTAGATTACATGATCTAGTAACAACTCTGCAACTGCAAACACCCCTTGTTTTGTTGGGCTGGATCCTCTAGCTAGCTCCCACCATGGCTGAAGGAGAGCTAAATTGCATTTTATTTATTTGCTCAAAGATGATGTCATTCTGCAAGCTTTAGTGAGCACGTAGCATCTTCAATTTGAGAGAGAGACAGAGATAGGCACGACACCTATGTGCGATAAACTAGTGGCTCACACAATGAGGGTGCAAGATGAGATATCATAGAGGAGAGGTGGGGATCATTTCAAAGGGGGAAGAGAGACAAACAAAGAGTGTGTCCAGCATTTTTCCTTTTAAAAATTTTTGACATGGTTTTGCCTAAGTAAATATTTATGTGATCATATCTGTTTACCATAAAACGTATTTAATTTTTTGGTTTTATTTTTTGATTGCAGAGCCTTGACTCATGACTAAATTCCGGGCCATTAGATATAGGAACTTTGTTTAGGTTAGCTTAGCAGTACAAGTGCAAGCACGAGAGCATATATGTCCTTTATCATGGACTTAGAGTGAGTGTGAGACCAATTTGAGCCACAAATCGAGCTGAATGTTTGTTCAGAACCTCTATTATATCAATAAAAATTTATATCATAAAATGGATTTAGAAATTAAAAAAACAAAACAGAACTATTAAAATTAGTAAAAGGAGAAAATTTCCTCTTCACTCGTGGTGAAGTGATTTTCTGTCAATGTCAATTAATGGGCATGGCTTTTTTTTTTTTTTTTTTGGACAAAATTCTCTAGGGCAAGTGTATCACCCATGGCCAAACAGAGGGGGTGCAAAATGACCGCTTTGCTCTTATGAAAGCGGAAATTTCACTCGATGATGCCAATTTACTTGTTCTCACTGGCCTCCACACCCATGTAGGTGTGACGCACCCCCATAAAGAATGCCAACCCTTTTTCTTCTTAGTATGAAGTTTTCGAAAGTTTATCACTCGGAAAGCTTTTCGGCCTCCCATCCCTTTCTTCAATTTTCACCATTTCTAGTTATATAATAAGGTTTAAAAATTTTAGAATCTCATGTATATGAGATTGACTTTCATTCAGTCTGAATGGGATTAGATTAAAATTGGCTGCAATCCTAAGAAATGAAACTAAAAAAAGGAGGATAGATTTCCAAAGATCATTGACTCTTTTTTTATTGTTGTTTTTATTCGAAAGTCTTGTAAATCTATTATTGGTAGAAAAGTTTTAATTAAGTTCATCGAAATTAATTAGTATGGAGGTGGGTAGATTCTGATTATAGTCGTCCAATATAAGTTCAATTTTCTTAAACCATGCCATTTTATTTCATTTTGAATCCCGCTGACGAGCTTATGACCTAATAATAGACTGTCATACTTTAGGAAAATTATAATATCTCACTCAAAAATAGGTTTTAGACTTTTAGTTTACCTAATTATCCATCCAATTTTAGATTAACCAAATTATAAAAAATAAACTTATTTACTCCCTAACCCCCCCCCCCATCTATGCTTTTAGACATTTTTGCCCCTTCTCCATGATCTCTGCCTCTTACTACCCTTGTACTAGATTTGAATGTGATAGTGGGTGGATTAATAATGCATTCAATTTATAGATCAATCTCCCATTCTCTGATTCTCCCCTGTCAGTCCGCAAGTCTTCTAAAATTACCTTAAAATGGGTCTTATTAGCAAACAAAAGCATAGGTCTAACAGTACTTCACATTCTTTTTCATCAGAAAACAGAGATCTTATTATATTCTCAGTCACTTCCAACCTTCAATATGTAGCACAACTGTCATGGTAGTCCATATAAGCTTTGAACCAATGCACACTTCTTCAACCTAGGGTGCCAAATCTCCTACAATTCTTTTACATCACTTTCTTCTATATTTCCACCACAGATTTAACTATTTTTCCTTTTATTCTTTACTAATGCCAAACAATAATTTCTTCTATTTTCAAGGTAAACCAAAGGTTACTACTACTGGTTTCCTGAAATGGGGCTGTCCCGACCTTTCTTCATATCATCCCATCCTCTTACCCACGGTTTCCCAGGTAGTGCCCTTGTCTCGGGCGCAGAATGGCTGTTAAGGTTGTTCATAACTTTGTCATGAACAGCACGAAATACCTGCATTAACAGTCGAATGATGTATAAGAAATAAATCACAAAGTAAAGGCCAAGCATCTAAATTGGCACTGGTCATTCATAATATTTCTCACCGGATTGCTGTTCACTGCCTCAGGTGGTTGCTCTTGTCCAGAAAGCCATTTCCATAGATCAGGGCTTTCCTGAGGAACAAGGTGAAAATGTATAAGATTAAAGAGAATAAAAGCTGTTGAAAGAACCAAATTTTTCATCATCAAGAAGAGACCTAGGCAACTTTCCTAGAGAATTTTGTTACCGCTAAACATTATTATCATTGTCACAAAATGAATCAATTTCCCAGGAAACCCAATGTCACACACACACAACTTTCTTATTTTTGGATGAATTCAGAACTGAAGTCGATGATTAGAAACCAGACCAGAATTCAGAACTGAAGTCAATGATTAGAAACCAGATCAGATTGACAGGCATAGCAAACATGGCTTCAAAATAGAACCAGCTCATACATCTTTTCTAAGTTCAGGTAATGAATAAGCCTGACATACATCATGATCAATGGAACTGTCAAACCCAGACAGCAAAACTAATAAACCTGGCCCAAAAAGATTTTTCTTGTTCTTCTTCTCTTTTTTTTTATCTTGCACTATGGCTCAGCAGATACACCCTGCTCAATTCGCCATCTGACCACACTAATACCCTGCTCCACTGATATGGACAGACTTAGCCTCTCCTTAATTGAGTTAAAGTCTGTCTCAAGCAAAGTTCTAAATCTGGCTTTGCAGCTTTCAAGCTTGACTTTCTTCTTTCTGGCGTGACTGCTTTCTTTCAATGAACTAAAACTCAGAACTCGACCAGGTTTCGACCTTGGGAAAAACCGAGTTGACTCGAGATATCTTGAGATCTTGGTCGAATTGGTGCAATTTTTTTTTTCAACTCGAAACCTGGTTTCGGTGGGTTTTAGACCTAGTTTGGATCTAAAACTTGGTACTTAGCCTATTTTAGGTCAAAGTCCAAATAGGAGTTTCACTTCGGACCCTAGGTTGGTAGGCGACGACGTACTAAAGTACCCTACTCTACACATAATTTAGCAATAGAAAGCAATCAAAACATTCAATTAACGTAAAACAATTTAAATAAGCCTTAGAAATGTTAAAGTGGACAATACATCAATCTGTTTAACAATGTTATAACTATCATCACATAAAATGTGACTGAATCACACATTCAGTCCTAACTTGTGCCACATAATCTTCCCATGTCATAGTATTGTTGTAGTGTTGCACATAGTTTGCCACAGCAATCATATAAGAGTTGTCATCAGCAGATACCAAATCCCCTATCCTAGGGTATAGAAGAGGCAGTTGCCATGAGGCGTGCGATCCACTGCTACTGTCATATTGGGGCATGTATGGGTGTGGCAGGTTTGGGAATTGGAATATGGGGCCCAAATCTTGCTTTGGTGTAGCTGAATGATGCCGGCAGCAGCTTCTCCGACGAAATCCAGCTCAAAAATGGTGAAAAACCAATGGCAGCAGCCTCTTGGTCGAGATAGCTCGAGTTATCTCGAGATTTGGCACTTTAATTACGTAAATTGGGTCGAGATCTGGGTCGACCCAAGATCTCGAGTCGACCCGAGATCTCGACGAGATATTGTAGTTTTTACTCACATGACATCTTGTCTCAACCTCCAGAAAAACCGAGATCTTGCGAGATTTAGTTCCTTGCTTTCTTTGCTAGATGGGATCGATCCCAGACCTAGCCGCTCCGCACCTTTGGTGGCATTGTTATCATATTCTAAGTAGAAGATCCCTAAGTGTAGAGGCTACAACATCCTCCCACGATATTTGATGAAAGAAAAGCTCTCCACTGCAGGTCCTGCAGATTTCAGACCTTACACTTCTATGAGGTTCAGTAGTTGAACCCTGGTGAATTTGAGGAAGTCTTTGGTGGTATTGCAAGCCTGCAGTCAGGTGGATTCCAAATTGGTTATCCTTCTTCTATCTTCTCCATTGCATAACAGGTCAAACTTCTAAACTTTACTACTCTCTGATTTCCAGTACTGCTAAACAACTTCAGCTTTAAGTTTCAGGTTAGTTCTAGCTTATGTTAATGAATTAATCCTTGATTAATCTCTACTGGAACTTGCCTATGATTTGCTAGAATAATTACTGGAATCAGTCTCTGTTTTCAAATTTTCATTCAGTTTTTTCCATCGATTTCCAGTTTCCTATCTGAACTCCAACTCTTCAAAATCTCAAATTTCTGACTAATTTCTGACTCGATTTTCTGGTTCTAAATTCTGATTACTGCTTAAATCAGTTACATCATTAAGTGAGTTCTGTTTTGGCCCTAACAGCCTATCAATTTCACTGTTGTTTGGGTTTCAAGTTTCATAATTCCAGTAGGAAACCTACATACCTATGAATCTGGCCATTAGATTACTGTCAAAACTTTATTGGATTATGCTCCCAACCTGATAGACCACTCGACTATAGTTGCTGAATCATCTGAATAGTCTTCTTTGAGTTATGTAATTTCTCCAATTCTGAACTGTTCCTAATCCCTGCGATTCTGGAATCCTTGAGGTTTTCTAAACCCTAACTTCCTTACGTGACTAGAAACGCATCAACTCAGGTCGCAAGATGGACAACTCACATTACTTTGCCCTTTTCCCTCTAATGTAGGATGAATTATGGGATTCCAACCAACAAAAGGGTGGCTGTTCTGCTGCCCATTCAGTAATGAAAGCCTAACTTAATAAAATCAATTGCGTGATAAAAGCGAGCAACCTTCGAGTCCTCATTCGGTCATTCAACAAGTTTAACTTCCATCTCCATTCTCTTGCTTCCTCTCGACTGTCAAATTGTTATTATTATTATTCTCATTAACTCTCTAGATGCGAAGGCTTTTCTGTGCCACTGACTACTGAGTTTGAGATATTCCTAACATAAGAAAATACTATGAGAGTCAATATAGATTTTATGGTAAGAAAAATTGGGAAACCAGCTTAAAATATGAAAGATACAAATCTTCAACAGAGATGATTTTGGTCTTTGAATTTCAATCAAATTTTTTAAATTGAGAGACAATAAGAATAAAATTTTATTTACTCCCCAACCCCCCCCCCTCCCCAAATCCATTTATTTTAGGTTATGATTTCTGTAAATCAAACATTGAATTAAGAATATAAAATTGGTTCTTAGTTCCTCTACACGACGTAGTCTGTTGCAATTGGGGTGTGAGGTGGAGGATGGGCAGAAAATCCTTTGTGAGAGATCACAATTAAACCCAGCTTCAAAAAGGGGAGTGCATAAGTGGGCTCCAAACAAGTACCGTTTGATAGGTATTCAGATTTATATAGCATAGCAGCATAATCTAAATTTCTTTAGGAGTGCAATATTTTCAGAACAATATCTATAAAAATAAAAAAAATAAAAAACCAATTCTCATCAGGTTCCAACTTCTAACTCATTAAAAGGAACTGAAACTACAAAAGAAGCAGGAAAAACAACATATAATCAAGAGTATCACAGATTTACCAGGTCGAGAACATCCACAAGCGCTTTGATTCGAGACTCATCCATTGAGGAGACATGCTGCTCTACCCAACTCCCCAAAACCAAATCCAATTCAAGAAACCCACGTTGTCTGCTTCGATACAACAATCTATGCAGAACAGAAAGAAAGCAACAAAACAAAACAAAAAAAAAAAAAAAATCATTAAGTAAACAGGTTAACGTTTACGAGAGGCAACCTTAGGCAATCCGGGAATAGACAGAAGAGAACCTGTTAAAGATACGCCTTTTGTTTTCTTCATTGGAAAGATCAATATCAAACGACTGGGTATCAGAAGAAAACCGAAAAGCCGAACCCAAGTGAGGTCTGTAAGGGTGGAGGAGAAATTAAAAGACAGGAAATAAACAGGACAGTGGCGTGGCCAAAGCTGTAGCATATAAAATTTAAAATTTCTGACCTCAGAGTACAGATTGGAATTGAAGCAAGATAATTCGGAACGGCCGTCGAGTTAAGGGTTTGTCGGAGGCAAAACAAAGCCCTTCTCACAGTGGTCGCCATGGTAGGAAATTGATGCACGATATTCTCTTTTTCTCTCTCGTAGAAGAGAAATGACCCCGGAAAAAAACAAAAAGAGAGGAGATCGAGCGTCGAAGGCCAAAAAGGGACAGAAACGGTGAGTCAAGAGAGAGATGTTGATGGGGAATTTGAGAGTTCTTCAAGCGAAGAATCTGTTAAATCAAACTTCTTCCTTTCCGCTCTAAGACAGTGAGTGAAGACACCGTTAACGAAGAAGCCTACTCGATGCTCAATTTGTGGACATGTTCAAATCCAACTCCTGATCAAATATAGAACTCTCTCTCTCTCTCTCTCTCTCTCTCTGCAAATAAGACTCCGCTAACGTCTCCGCACCAGAACTCCGTTAACCGACTCCCCTGTCTCTGAGCCCTGAGGATTCCAATAACACAATAACGGGGGTAGAGGAGAGAGAGATTTGTTTTGGTCGTCCCACTTCCACGTCTTCCACTTTTATCCTCAGAATAATAGTAGAATACCCGGTGGTAGGAAGTCTCAACATGGGGTTGGATTCCGATTGTAACTTAAAACTTACGTCCCACCTCTAATCCTCCTTTCATCTCATTTCTGTGGCCCAACTGCAAGGGATCATTATCTGCTCCAGGATCGCTCCCTGACCTGTTGAAGTCCTTCATTTTTTTGTTTTTGTAGATATTGGACCAAGCCAAAGATGTGTCTTTTAAAACATTTCCTCATCCTTTTTTTGGTAGCTGGCTAAAGTCTTTTGTGAAGTTTACCAATAGCACCACTGTCTACTTGATCCCTGTACGAACTTGCAATCTTGTTATTCTTAAATATATATATTTTCTTCTGTTTTCATCAAAAAAAAAAAAAAAAATTTGTATCTGCTCCATTTCCTTGTCCGATTCATTTCTCCAAGTTCCTCTAATAGGGGATGAAAATGATCACCCTACCCTTGTCCGAATACTGCCTAGATGAGGTTCACCCTAGATCTTTCTCCCCTCAATTTACATGCCCTTCAATTTTCTCAATTCCATCTAATAGGAAGCAGAAATGACCATCCTACCCCTTCCCGAATTCACTGCCTAGGTGAAGTCCACCTCCCTCTATTAGAGGGAATTGAAGAAATTGAGGTGATAATTTTTCGGTCCAACCCCTATTCGAAGGATTTGGAGAAATAGACCAGACAGAAAATAGAATAAATAATTTTCCAACTCGAACTCTAACGAGGGATTAACAAACAGAAAAACTCTAAAAAGTAATGATATTTTCTCATATCCAAAAAATCTCCAAATTCCATGCATTTTCTTGTAACTTGAGATTTCGTCGATTTTTAACCCTTTATAATTTTAGTTCATGAAAATAACATTAAAAAAAAATTATTCCTCTCCATGCAAATGAAAGACGCAATGGGAACTTTATCCTCTCAAGTGCGATTCACCCAACACTTGAAAAGATAAAAAGACACTATTGCCCATGTTTTTATAGTTGGATTCTTATTTTTTTTGGTAAATGGAGATCCACAGTTGAGAGGTTGAAAATCCTTATCACCTCCAATTCCTCTAATAGGGGGGAGTGGACCCTACCTTGAGCAGTATTTTCGAGCAGGGGGTAGGGTGATTATTGCCACCCCCATGTGAGGAATTGGAGAGGACAGCGAATTGAAGAGTATAACAATTCATGAAAATCCAAAACAATAAGCTAAAAAAATTTGCATGTAAAGATCTGGATTCGGATCCTCTCCAATGAGGAGATCCACCAATAAAGCATCCAACAACTGAATTGGCCGACACACATCCCAACACACACTCGATCAACGCATCCAACCAGCACAGCAATTGGATGCTCATTGGTAGATACCAAATCAGTACCGATCTGAATCGCCCTGAAGCAGTCGAAATTGGTCCTGCTTTTTTATAAAAATCAGTTTTTATTATTGTTTTTCCCTTGGGTCGTATCAATAGATCAGTATCGGATTGGTCGATATTCGAGATCAGCATCAACTGATAGCGATCCAAAGATCACAAACCATCATAGGCACCGCCAAAAACCACGCTAACTCTCTCTCAAACTGTTCCTGCTATTATTGCAACAGAGTATTTCCAGTTGCAAAATAAGGTCTGAGTTCATGGCAATGCCAAATAATTAAAAAAAAAGATGGGGGAGCAAATTTCATTAGTTGTTGATAAAAAGTTTCCAAGAGGAAACTTGGGAGAGAGCACAACAGCCCTAACTGAAGCTATTTTTTCCAAAATCAAAACACTGCCACCCCAAACTCCATTCTATTGTTCTAATGTAATTTCCATTACACCAATGGACAAATATTCTTATCCACCGATCTAAATCCGACCTGCTATTAATGTGGTTATTTCCAAACCACTTCACAAAAGCTCATCTCAATGAATCACCACCGAAACTTAACATCAACCCTATCTTTTCCCAAACCCAAACCTACCTCAAGTCATCAATGTCTTCTACATCTCACTACCTTTGCCAAAGGTGAAAACCGTATCTGCCTTCATTTTATGTTACTACTCCAAATATTACTGATGCAAACTGAGAATCTTTCAAGTAGGGTAGCGCAACAACCCACCAGGCACCGCTTGTACTTTCTACCACGCTGTTACATTGCTGCTGCTGCCTTCAATGCATTAGCCTTCCGGTCCGAGAATTCCTCGTTAATGTTATCCTCGCACAGTAGCACTACCACCAAACATTAAACACTATACTCTCACCTCAGTACACAGCATTAACATTCATGTCTCATTGAAAAGAGCCTAACCCACCAAAGCATCATTCCTTCTGAGCACAATGCAAAAACAGAGCAATAGAATAATGAACAAAAGAGACCGCTGGGAGAAAACTTTGAACTCTCACATCTCTTAACTTGAAAATTTGCTCTGAAAATATTTTACACAGTATGTAGCTCAACTAAATATACTTCAATCCCGTAATATGGTGTTGTCTTGAGATTAGATACTGCACGCAGGAATATAACATCCCCAGTATCCCCAATATCTTAACCTTGAGCACATCTGTCATTATCACAGATGGTAGGTTAAGGGGCATTGTAAGCAATGGTGTTGAATCAGTCTGCTTAGTGAAGCTCCATACAAAACGGTTGAATAAGATGTGGCTAGGGAAAGTAAGGACAAGGAGGGCTGCATTCTTGACCAAAAAGAACCAATCTGTACCTCCAATCTCCAGGCCCCACCCAACATTCCCATGCCAGACTTCTTCCCATATCCTGTAGATAGCAGTCACGACTAGGTAAGCTGAAATAACCACTGTCACAGGGAAATACCTTTGCCTGTCCCCAAACCCAGCAACAAAGTCTGAATCCTGGTTCAGTAGCAGCAAGATTGGTGCCAAGAAGAATATTGCACGATTGGAGCCGCCAGTCAGGTTAATGTTCAAAATAAGGCAAATAGCAAAGCACATGATAGTAGCAACGTTACCAACGGCTGGCATCCAAGCGCCCTCTGCAGCCAACCTCTTGACTGTGAAAGTCGGCACAGTTGAGGCCCTTCGCTGTTGCATCAGCCTACGTTTTGGAGGGAAGGCAGCTGATGAACTCTGACCCAACTGATTGTGCACACCACCCCTGTCATGGGTCCTTTCCCGTAACAATGAAGCTAGCTCAAACTTTATCTCCAGCGCAATAAGCATGAAAATAGCAGCATATAACCCAAGAAGTGATGTCCTTGCCCCTTCAACGGCTAATAGCATGGTGAGCTTGCTGTCTTCCTCACCCACTCCAGCTCCACCTTCGAGGATGTTTTTGACTCTCATCTGGCCCTCCAGGAGGTATGAAACTGGGAAGAGAGCAACCAGCAGAGCAAATATCCATGGCAGGAGCCTTGTGCTTGAAGCTGATGGGAAATGGGTGAAGACCACAAAAACTGAAGTGCAGACCAAAGTTGCCACAATGAGGGCATGCAGGATTGTCGCTTGCAGGAAATATTCAGCAGATATGTAGATGCCTAGCGCTATTCCAACCCCAACTGCATAAAATGCTCTCAACTCAACAATGTACTTGATGGGAATGAAGGAGGTAAATGCCGCCAGTATGAGGACGATGGCCAATATAAGGAGCCATGATGGCCATGTAGGTTTTGCGGCCACAAAACCATAGATGGAGATGTCATCAGAAGATTGATGGGCAGCCCTAATCAAGTCCGACCGGAAAGCCCAGGACAAAGGAATTGGTGGCTGCAGCAGTATAAACAACAGACCTGTTGCTACCACAAGCACTAAGCATCTCTTGGCCGACTGCACAGAAATCAAATAAGGCATTTTGAATTAGATTACCCTATTTCATTGGGTCAATGGAATAGAACAAACAATGAAACAAGCACAACTGTTAAGGCAAAAAATAGCCAATTAAAATGCGAACAGGGGACAATCCCCCCTCCCCTCTCACTAAGTCACTAAAAACAAAGTGAAGCGCACTCAGAGGTGATTAGGAATTCATAACAAGGTGTCAAGTATCAGTATCAGACAGTGTATCGGAAGCTGGTAGCCTGGTTCCAAGAGACGTTTTAGAGACATATAAAAGAGACTCTAGATATGCTTAGATACATATAAAAATGTTTATGATACATACAAACAAGTATTTTAAGCATTGTGCACCATAAATAAGCAATAAATAATTATTATCCAACCAATAGCAGGTTATCTTCGTCTTCACAGCATCTATGCAATTCAAATCTCCATTGGCAAGTGCAGTACAAATCTACTGATAAATAATAAAAAACAATGAAGCATAAGAAGTGAAAAGAAAAAACAATTTGCGTATTAGGATGTTGACTTAAAATACAAAGTCCAAACCAAGCAAGTAATATGTAGGTATAAACATACAGTATTAAGCAACATACATTAAGTATATACACATTAACAATACTACAACTTTGTTAGCAGCATATTAAACAAACCTGAAGTAGTATGTAATTATTAATAATAAGTACAAAGCAACATAAAGATAAACTCAATGTAGCAGAGATGAGGATGTTGAGATGGATGAGTGCCAAAAAACTAGGAAGGATAAAGTAAGGAATAATCATATCGGAGCCGCCTTTGGAGTAGCTCAGATACATGATAAGCTACGAGAAAGTTGTTTTGAGGTGGCATGCCATGTTCAATTGAGGACTTTGGATGCTCCAGTGTAGAGGAGCGATTTGATTCAGATTGAAGGAACTAAAAAAGCCAGAGGGGCAGACCTAATATGACCTTAGGAGAAGTGAGGAAAGACATGCATAGCTTAGGCCTTGTATTAAGTATGACCTCGAATAGATTTGAGGGCAAGCATCCATGTAGCCAACCCCATTTAATTGAGATAAGGCTGAGTTGTTGTACAATCTTCAAAGCAACAAACATAATTATACATAATAGATCACAACTCATTCAAGATTATCCAAATCGTAAATTTTAAAGTTTAAATGTGATGCTAGGAAAAAACATACAAGAAAAAACCTCATATTCAAGCAAATAAAAATTCAACTCTTTTAACATACTTCAACCTGCGACTTTGATGGTCGATCTCCACTTTGATGAGCTTTAATGCATATTTTTGCTTGTTAATCACTCCTATCTCATTTTTCCAGTGTAGATTGGATCCACTTAGGTTTTGGCCAAAACAAATTAGAGTAGGAAGAAGATTTTTTTTTTCCTTCTCAAAAACTTATATTTTTGGGTTTTGGCAATCCATATATCGAGTGTATCAGCACCATATCGGCACTGTTTTGATGCATATCTGTTCACTACATTATTTTTTCATGTACAGTTCTATACGTAATTATTTTTTTTTCTCAGTTTTGTAAAATATCAATATGGCCAATCTTGATATGGATCGACTGTATCAGTCCATGTTGATACTCGATACCATACTAATGAAATGGATGTCAGTGACATTAGTAGTTATTAATGGAAATGTTGACCACCAAATTGGCCTTTGGGGTTTTGCGAAGGAATAGTGTCAAGTTTTGTGCTACATATTTTAAATGGAGGCAAAATTCGGAAAGGTGACCTGCATTCGTAATGTCTCTTTGTCGGCCAGAAAAATGTTCTTGCAGCAGAACTCCAATAAGAGCAGCCCTCTATTCTATTCTTAATTGTTATAAGACATTGTCCAATTTGCGGCGATGGGTTAACTATTTATACTATAGTATTTTTTTATTGCTTATTAGCGAAATTCACTTGGTTTGTTTTGTGCTTGATTGAAGAGTTAAGGATTGGGAAATCTATCTAAAAATGCTCAGGAGTTCTTCTATTCAATCCCTTTCCTTCTTGTTGCTGGATATCTCATTCGTAACCATCTTCTCTTTGTTTCCCGAGTTCAAATGATGGAACACATAGCGGGATCCACCAGAAGACTCTCATTGTGCCTTTGATTTTTCAGAATTTACTTTTGATATTTCTAGGGCTATGTTGGAAGCAAGGAATTCCTCTCTCTTTGGAGGTGGCTCTATGAGAAGCAACGAATTCATCTCTTCGGCAGTTCTAAACTGAATCCTGACTAAATAACCAAGTTGGGACAGCTGTAATGAACTTTCCAAAAGTCCAGTCTTGGACATTAATTTTTTTATTGGGTCATCATTCCTCTTTTTATTTATTTATTCGACATAATGTCATAGGCAGAGAGGGCAGGCCTTGGTGCAATGGTAAGGTTCGAGTCTGGAAATAGACTGAAATATTGAAGGAAATAGACTCAAAACATGGCTACATGATCACTTAAGCGATCACATGACCACTAATTACATAAAAATAAAACTAAGGAATTAAAACAGCTAATCCCGTATGCAACCCTATTACCCATACTTTAGGTCCATAAAAGTGACCTATTACATTGGAAACCCATATGGAATCAAAGGCCCAACATGTATATAAACCAACCCTAGACTTATTCCCATTAAAATAAGCCTTTGTTGGTGATGTATATGCATCACAAATACCTTTTTTATTTTACATCCCATTGATTCTCTATTTTACGCTCCACCACGAGTTTTTGGTTGTGTGTTATGTTCATATCTTGCAACCATACATTGATAAGTTAATCTCCCCAAGCTGTCAAATACATTTTTCTTGGTTATTCTAGAGTTCAGAAGGGGTACCAATGCAAGTTTGGTGCGGGCTCTTCTTCCTCTTCCTGACCAATCGGGGCAGGTCAGAGTTGGATTTTTCTGGCGCTGAGTCAAAGCCGGGCCTAAGCCTAGCTAAGGGGACTCAAGGTTGCGTTGGGGGTTTAAAAAGTTTGGCCCAACCCAACCCTGTTGCAGCCCTACATCGTATTACTCATCATCTACTCCTCCTGTGACAGCAACGACAAACACTACTCTTTAGGGGGGCAAGTTTGACCCAATCAGCCCAAGCCCGCCCTGAGCCCGAACAGGGCCTAGGTTGAGATACCCTGACCCTAAGGGCGGGTAAAGGTTGGGAATTTTTGGCCCCAAGTCAGGGTCGAGCTGGACTAGGGTTGAGGCCTTGGGCTGAGCCTAGCCAGGCCTGGCCCTGCCTCCCCCTCTCCTTGATGTAAATAAGTCACTTGAGGGCTTATTCTATTGAAAATAAGCTTTGGGTTGGGTTATGTAGGTGTTGGGATTTGGATCCCATGGGTTTATTTTGAAATGGGCAAATTTAATGGGCCTAAAATATGGATAGAAAGTAGGAAAACAGGATTTACTTCCATAGTTTAGTTAGAGTCCTATTTTGAGTTTGTTTTCTTTATTATTTCACTTTCTTAGGCTCTCTTTGGCATACTTTATATTTATAACATATTTATGGATAATCAATTATGATAATAGGTTATGGGCTATAAACAATAATCTTTTAATTACTACTAGACATAACAGATTATATATAATGAAAATAGGTTTAGTATTCTTAAGTCAAGAATATATTATGTATTATGGTGGAGCGGGGTGGGAGTTGGAGAGAGAGAGAGAGAGAGAGAGGGGTAAAAGAGAGGCTTTGTTCTAATTTTTATTAATTTTACCAATTTACTCCCACTTAAATAGCAATTCTGCACATGTTCATTAATGGTACCCGCTTAAACAAACTTTAACAGTTTATGATGATAGATCATAAACAACTCTCGAGCTGTTTATGAATTTATGCTTATATTGATTTATTTTGATGAGAAATAGGGACCATAAATCATACCATCTATTTATGTTTATGTGTCAGATAAACATAAATTTAAACTATACCAAAGAGAGCCTTAGTCAATTTAGGTTACCTTACTAGTTAAGGATAGGGTTAGGCCTTTCCTTTTTAAGTCTATTTTTGAGTCTTCTATATAAGTTTGTAAGGAAGGCCAGCATTGAACACGAATTTGATTAACGAAATATTGGCTTTAGCCTTTGTTAAAAATCTTGAGATAGGTTGGGTGAGATGCCCAGAGTGAGCTGAGATAGCCATCCCCTTCCCCAACCCCCTCCATCAATCTCCAATCAAGCTCCATTCAAGTTTCAATCCTGCCATAGCCGATCACTTGAAGAAACATATTCAGTTGCTGGAATTTCTCTGCAAGGTTCAAGATATTTTCAAACAACAAGTCTGAAATTGAAATTCTGCAATTATTCTTCTTCGCTTCTAGAAGGTCACATGCAAGGTGAATTTCGCGAGAATTCTGCCCAGCCAAATCTAACCATTAGAACCTGCTGAAAATTTGATCGAATCTTCCTCAAACCCTAAGAGAGACTCGATCCAAATTTCATTACCATCCACCCAGCCGATTGTCTGAAATTACCCTTTTACCCCTCAATCCTATTTCTACTAGGATTCCTCAATAACTTCAGATTTAGTCATCTGATTTAACTATATCTTTCAGCATCTCTTCTCTCCCATATAATGCACTCTCTCCTAACTTAACCCTAACATCTAACCCTAGGTCCCATCAAACCTTAACCATAATTTTACAATTTTCACATATTGGCTTCTAGTTGGTCTTCTACCAATCTAGAACTACATTACCCCTGGCCCAGCCCCTGCATCTCCCTTCCCACTTCATCATCTTCTTTTTCTTCTTCTCCCCTGGCCCAACCCTTGCATCTCCCTTCCCACTCCCTATGTTTAGGGCCAATCAGGGTCAGCCCGGCCTGGGCAGGTCAGTTTTGGAATTTTCAGGCCCCGAGTCAGGGTTGGGTCGGGCCTAGGCCTAGCTAAGAGGACTCAGGGTTGAGTTGGGGATTTAAAAAGCCTGCTCCAACCCGACCCTGTTGCAGCCCTACTACTCCTACTCCTATTCCTGTGCTCGTGTCCTTTGAAGCCCCTCCATTACAGGTATATCAGCGGCGCAAAAAGATAGTGCCTCCACCCTCAGGTTCAGTTCCCTCCCAACCCATCATACAGTCTGATCCTGGTACTGGCGTTCCCGCTGACTTGCCAATTGCTCTTCAAAAAGGTATCCATTCTTGCACTGAGAACTCCATGACTGCCTATCCCATAGAAAATTGTCTATTTCTCACCTTCCATCTCCATTTCATCATCTTGCTTTTTCTTTGTCTACTCACTCTATTCCACAAAATCATTATGAAGCTTTGTTTTATCCTGGATAGAACATGGCTATGGATATGGAGATGGATGCATTATTATCCCGACAGACATGGACTCTAGTGGTTTTGCCTCCAAGTAAAGATCTTGGGTGGTGCCATTTGTTGTACACTATCAAGTACAATCCAGATGGCTCAGTGAGCGCCTCAAGGCTCGTCTAGTAGCAAAGGGGTAACTCAAACATATGGAGTGAATTATTTTGAGACATTTTTCATGTGGCTCGTTTAAATTCTGTTCATGTACTAATATCTTTGGCTGGGAAGTTAGACTGACTTTTGTATGACTATCAGATGGCCATAGAAAAATGCATTCTTGTATGGTGATCTACAAGAGGAGGATTATATGGAGCAACCTCCCAGGTACGTTGCTCAGGGGAGAATTCTAACAGAGTTTGCAAACTTAACAAGGCCATATATGGATTGAAATAGTCACCTAGAGCCCGGTTTAACAAGTTCAGCTCTATTATTATACGTTGTGGGTTCTCACGATGTTACTCTGACCAATATGTGTTTGTATGGCACCAAGGCTCTAAGGTGGTTGTTTTAGTTGTCTATGCAGATGATATTATTATTTTTGGAGACGATTCCTTTGGTATTGCTGAGGTGAAGTCTAATATTCATCAACATTTTCAAATGAAAGATTTGGGTGCTCTCATCTTAGCATTGAAGTTCTATGAAGCAAGAAAGGAATTAATCTATCACAGAGAAAGTATGTGTTAGATCTTCTATCTGAGATAGGTATGTTGGCTGCTAAGCCCATTGACATTTCTACGGACCCAAATCAGAAGTTTGGGGCAAGTGATGGTGACGAATTCAAAGATGTGCAGCTTTACATAAGGCTTGTAGCAAAGCTAATCTACTTGATCGTTACTCGTCCAAACATTTCTTTTGTTGTTGGTTTCATTAGTAAATTCATGCAATCAACAAAGCAGGTGCTAGAGGTGCAAGTTTGGCCTTGTCAGCCCGAACCTGCCCTGAGCCTGAACAGGGTCTGGACTAAGATATTTGGCCCTGAGGGCGGGTCAGGGCTGGAAATTTCTGGCCCTGAGTCAAGGTTGAGGCCTCAGTCTAAGCCTGGCCCGGCCCGACCCTGTTTTAAGTTATACTATAAAATATATATTAATATAATATATATATATATATATATATATATATATATATATATATATTATAAACTTTAAAAGTCAACCACATTTTGTTATATATAATATATTATATATGAAGATAATAAGTGATATTATACATTTTATTATAGTGTTATTTTACGTAAAATTAATAATTTTCTCCCCGGCCCATTCCATCCCATGCATTTCCTTCCCCCTCCCATGATCAGGTCCAATTGGGGTCAGCCTGGCCCGACCCTGAGGGCGGGTCAGGGTTGGATTCTTCAGGCCCTAAGCCTAGGTCGGGTCGGGCCTAGGCCCAGCTAAGGAGACTCAGGGTTGGGCTAGGGTTTTATAAAGCCCGACCCAAGCCGACCTTGTTGCAGCCCTAGCAGGTGCACTAAGAGGCAGCTTGCTGTATTTTGAAGTATCTAAAGGGGGCTCTAAGCAAGGGTGCCAATTGGTTCAGTTTCAGTTTTTTTGTTCGGATTCAGTTTAGTTAAAGATACATGTGGAAACCGATACCGAATACAAACATATTTTCCAAAACCAAAACGACTCGGTTCGGTTTTAGTTCCATTTTTATTCAGTTCTTCGGTTTCATATTTAAGTCACTATTCGGTTTGACACGGTTTGTATTCAGTTTGGGCCCTATTTTAGGCATTTGGGCCACCTTTTACTGTTTTACAAATTTGCCAACAAAAAATCCCAACTTGTTAGGGCCATAACCCATCAAAAAAAATTTCAAAACATTAAAAAGGAATAAAATTTAGTATCCACATTGATAAAAACATTAAAAAAGAGTATGATTTATTTGGTTCCTTATTTGGTTCAATCATGAAACCCAAACCGAACTGAGATACGATTCCTTAGTTTGAAATCAAAACCAAATCGATTTATTTCGGTTCCGTTCAATTCGATTCGGTTTTAAACGGGCGGTCTCGGTTTCTGTTCTAAATTGACACCCTTAGCTCTAGGGAAGGGGCTCGTTTATTTTCCTCATCAAAATATAGAATTATAGATCTGATATGGTTTTCTGATGCTGACTGGGCTGGTGCTGATGGTGACCGTAGATCAACCACAGGATATTGTACATTTGTTGGTGGAAATCTAGTCACATTGGAGAAGCAAGAAACAGACAAATTGTAGCTAGAAACAAAGTTGAGGCTGAGTATTGAGCTATGGCTCATACTGCAGCCGAGTTGATGTGGTTGAGATCATTTTCTTGGGGGAACGGTGGGGGGTTCAATTAGCTTTTGAGCAAACACAAGATGCTGCTGAGACAAAAACAGAGGAAGATGAAGAAGACAAAGAAGATAGTAGAAAACAGATTTTGGTGTTTAAGGAAGACCTTGCAAATCATCTCAAAACTGAAAGAAACCACAACTCCACCCCACCCCCCACCCCAATAAAATAAAATAAAAACTACTTTCCCTTATCATCATAGATTTTGCACTTAGCAGTGAGTAAATCAATTTTGGTACCAAGCTCACCATCCATGACCCCAATTTCTTTCTGGTCAGATAAATCGAGAAATAGGTTTCTTTTTTTTTCTTTTTCTTTTTCTTTTTTTTTTTTTGGGGGGGGGGGGGGAGATGGGGGGAGAAAGAGCCGGAGACAGACCCTCAATGGTTGCAAGAAATATCGAAAATCAGAGAATCAGAGGGAAAAAAACGGCCTACATAAAGTTCAAAAGTGTTCTGTTCCATTAAATTCAGTTAATTAGGGTCGAACTATGAATGAGGCTAGTTAAAGACATGAATCATTTGAAAAAGAAATTTAGTAAACTATGCAAAGAGCAAGGTAATGATAGTGAAAAGTACTACCTGAACATGAGAAAAGTGAAGAGCAACTATGGGGATGCAAGCCAATCCCGTCAATACAATACAAAAACCCAAAAGTAAGCCATAAGATGGAGGTCTTCCATTCCACCATTGAAGAGCATCAAAAATTGTTTCCCGGCAAAGCCAGGCAGAAAAAGCCACAACACTACCATGAGCATAACCTTGCCAAGTTTTCATTTTTGAACCTACTTTTGATTTGTCCCTGCAAGTCCAAGTAAGGGAACAAATTACTTAGATGTATATATTGAATTAGAGCAGCATAGAAACAGGACAGAATAAACAAGAAGCACAAATCAATACTTGTAAAGAAGCAATGGAGGCGAAATGGCCAATAACAGAACAGCCGATGCCCATAGAACAGAGTTTGATGTGATAATGAGCATAGCCAGCTTTGAAGAATACAGACAAGTCAAGATCCAAACTGCCTTGGGTCCAACGCGATTATCTACAATCAGTCTCCTCACCAAAGCCAGGCCCAAACAAGTTGTCAAGATAACCATGTAACTTGGGTACATCACCTCTTCATCCAACCCAAAATAGTACAAACCAGAATAATTATAAAAACGATTCTCAATGAAGCAAAGCAGCAGTGCATGGCCAATCAGACCAACCTCAGTCAGGAAACGAAATTTTGGTGGAAGAAAAGAGAAACCGGGAACGGCCATTGCCAGGATTACACTGGCAACTATCAGTTTACAGAAGGATTTTAGAGACATGCCAGCCAACCAAATGTTGAGATTCCAAAAGTTATGAATAACAAACCATACAACCATCAAGCTCGCAAGCAAGACAAATGTAAAGTATGAAGGCAAGCTTTTCTTCGTGAAAAAACGAGCCAAATAAAAGCCTGCGACCAAAGGAAGGGGAAGAAACTGCAAAAATAAAGATGATAAGAAATTTTAGTGTTGCCATAACGCAATTGATGCTCATGGAGATAAACTTCTTTCTGATAATAGAGGCAGATTCAGCCATTTAAATAACTAGCCAAGTAAATTAAGCAATCAAGGAGAACAATATGACAGAACAGATAAAGTTTATCTTTAAAATAATAAGTTAGATGTCATAGTGGGACGTATTTCATCACAGCATACCAAGAGAGGACCATAAAAGTACCTAAAAGTTTTCCATCCGGTCAATGGACAAAAACAATAATGGAAGAACAAACTGCGAATGAACAATTATTTCTCATGCAAATACGTTTTCTTCAATTGAAGACATTGCATTCCCTTGTTTCATGAATCCTATTGAGTAAATATGCCTTTCCTCGACATTTGGCACTGTATTCTCTTATTAATAAAGCCCATGACTTATTCACAAAACATTGAACTGTTCACATTGTGAATGTTTATTTATCAGATGGAAGTCCAGTTTCATGACAATTCATTGGACATACACATATTTATACACGTAAATCCCTAAAGTCATCACTCCTTCTCTCTCTTTCATTGAAAGTACCAGGCCAATAAAGAAAATTCAATTATTTGCTCAAAAATCAATCATGGAAATCCCAAACATTTATCATTCATTTGATGTATGAGAATTCCATTTCTATCAAGCCTTTTAAAAATAAAACAGAAATTTCTATTAAGAAATATAATCAGAACGATCACATCCAACCCCCACTTTCCCACAAGGAAAAGACAGTGGAAAGAAAATACAGAAAGGGTACGGGAATGCATCAAATTAGAGCTGATTGTCTAGACAATACAGATGAACACAATTAGGGACGGGGGCATGTGTATCCTTGATGAATTAAGCAACTTCTTGAATCAAAATTCGATTACCTCCTCCAAGCTGAGGAACGCCAAAACTAATTACCTTCTTTCAAAAAATGAAGTGACTCAGAGAGAAAGATAAAATGTATTTTCAGCTTTCTTGTATGTATGAAAATAAAAATGTAAAAAAGATAAAAAGAACGGGAAGCCAGCAAACATCTTTGATTAGAAGGAGCACCATATCTTATGTTCTTCATCGCATTCTTGCTCTAGAAGCCTTGCTTATAGGACATGGCAACAGCAGTGCCAAACCCCACAAAATCAGTTAACACCAACAGGCACAGTAGATAGTTTGCTACAATGCATATAGAGAAATCAATTCAACAATACTTCACAGGATTATGCAACAATTTCATTTAAATAGTAATTGACCTGCAATCACCAGCTTTATACCCACAAGCCTTTTGGTAAAAAAGAAGAATGGAAGAAAAGAATGGGGGCAACGAGTCAAATCTAAACTGAATACCTAAGACACTATTCAGAGTTCAAGTGAATGGTCAGCAGATCCACTGGCTGAGCATGGACTGATGACCCTGTTTGAGGCATGTCACCGATGGTCTAGCTTTTGCATAAATGCATGTCTGACATATAAAACCATCCAAATGAGAAATGCTCTAGGGATTTCCACTTTCATCAATTAGAAATTGGTTTTGATGGACAATAAATTTCTCCTTCTATCCCTATGCAATCAATGAATCAAATAACTAGTCAAGAGATACAAGTACAACAATCGCCATAAGACATGATCGCATACTATCAATTATAAAAATGCAATTCAAGCTACAATCTTGTCACAGATGGGAGAATAGGTAAACAATAAGCATTTACATAAGCATGGGCATGGCGATCAAGCTACAGGAAATGAAAATCACTATAATAATATAACGCGGATAAGGCATGCGCCAAAAGTTTTCAGAGATAGCCCATGAACGGATGCAAGACAGCCAAATACATATGCGGTAAAACAAGTTGTAAACATTTTCAAGCGCATACCAGTAAAGGGAAGCCCACGACTATCGCTCCAGCAGCACTGACCAGGATAGACAAAGATGTGAACATCCCGGAGCTGAAAGCATCGCCTATCATACCAAGGGCATAAGCACCAGCTGCAGATGCTCCTCCAAGCATCGTAATAGTGACCAGAAGGTAATTCAGAGGCGGAGGCAACTGGATATACCGACCAAACGAATGGAAAACAACTCTAATCTCCAAAGATAATACGACAACGACCAATGCAACAGCACCGTTAGCAACACGGATACTGTGCAGATGGTGTGCATTCTTCGAGACCCACCAAAGAGCGCCCCTGGTCGAGGCGTACAGTTGGAATAGGAAGGGAACAAAGAAAAGAAGAAACAGATCACAGACAGAAGCAGCTGAAGAGAATACCACAGCACGGTGAGATGCAATGTGAAAGAGCAGAGGAAGGAATAGAAGGTTCAAAGTATGGATACAGCTCTCGAGGGGGCCTAGGATGAGGGTTTCATCAGGAACCTCCCCACCATGGTAACCAGAATCTTGCTTCGATTTGAAAGATGAGGAGCGCGGGATAGAGAATAGCCAATAGAAAACACAAGAGAAGACCATGAAATAGTAAGCAGCGTTGCTCATACCAACAGCCGAGACAGTCGCCCAGGTAAACAGAGGCGAAGCAACAATGGGGACACAAGCAAACAAAAGGCGCTCGAGAGCGAGAACGATGGAGGGGTTCTCGATCTGAATCCATTTGAATTGCAGGGAGGCCCAGGCTCCAATCAAGAAGTTGGTGAGGGCGCAAAGGAAGGCAGCGAGAATAGAGAGAGGAAAAGACCCGAAGGACGAGAAGAGAGACGAGCTGAAGAAGAAAGAGATCTGCGCAGCAACGAGAGAAAACCAAACACCGAAGAAGGAGCCAGACTTGAAGCTGAGTGAATCGAGGATGTAAGCGATCATGAGACCCAGGGTAAGGGTAGCGACGACGGGGGTGCCTCCGAGGTCGAGGAGGAAAGCTGCACAAGGTACGAGTGCAACAGCGATTCTAGGGTTGTGGAGGAAGGAAGAAGGGGAGAAGCGAGGGTTCTTGAGGTTAGGGCTTCGTTCCTGTGAAAACCCGCCGCCATTGAAGGTGGAAAAGGTAGGAGCACTGACGGAGTTGGAGATGAAAGGGCGGTGAAAGCGAGGTTGAAGCTCCGGCGGCATCATTTTGCCGGGTCGGGAGGGACTCGGGACACAGGAGACTCGGATGCTGTCTGAGTCTCTTTTTCTTTTGTTTTTAATCAAAACCCCCCCCAAAACACAAACTCCCTTAAAAAAGACCAATTTTTAATCACTGCCCTATTAGATAATGGACCTTTAGTGGGCATGGCAGTATGGCACCAACAAAGTCCAGAGTAGCCCAGTGACTCCAGACCTAATCCAGGAAAATGCACAAGAGCGACGCTGGTCCGACTCCGGTCCCACTTCTTCAAATTGGTTTGAGGTATCGGTATCGATATCGATACATATCGGTTTTTCTAGTTGCCAATCCCAATATTGTGCCGATACAATATCAATGACGTGGTACGAACAAGGGGTAAAGTAGTAAAAATTTTTGTTTTTTTAAGGAAAATCAGGGGCAAATTTGTCTAATACGGCCGATCCAAGTTGATATCGTATCGATTTTGTAGATGACTGATACCCGACCCAATACTATACACTAAAACCATGGATTGACCATGGCATGAATCGGTTGGTATGGGTCGATTTTTGGTCAGGGCTAATCGGTCCCCCTTACTTTAGGATCCTACATCATGAACGGTCCGTTTAAGTAATCGGTCTTTATAGGCTAGGCATGGTCCTACTTATAAATGGTCGGTCAAATACTAGTCTATAATCGAGCTTGTACTAAACGGGTTATAAACAGGCTAAACGGGCTCATGCTAAATGGGCTACAAATCGAGCTATGCAAGTTTGGTTCATATAACTTCTAATGAAATTCAATTTTTTGGGATGAAACAAAAACTTATTCGAGAAAATGTTCCAAATTGTGCTAATGGCTAAATAAGTAAATCTCAATTTATTTTGGAGCTCTATGGGATCTCAATCTCAATGGACATACATGTGATGGCATTTCGAACAATATAAATGACCTTAATTACGTGCTTCGTTTATCTTTTGCCCAACTTCATAGTACAATAATATTCAATTATCAATTCTATGTTTTTATTCGGCCCATAGTCCTTTATATATATATAGCTTACATAATGCAAGATGATGAATTAATCAAGGAGATTAAAGAAAGGTTATATTTGGGATAAAATAAGAAATTTATGAGATAATTGGGGTAAAACAAAAGGTCCATAAACGGGCTTAAACGTGTTGGGCTCGGTCGGGCACTTGTCTATTCTTCCCCTTGAACATCAGTGGCTTAACTAAGTCCCAGAGGCTAGAACCACAGAGGTATTCCTAAGGGTGTCAAGATAACACCGAAACCGATTGTCGGAAACGGAACCGACCGTTTACAATCAAACCGAACCGGATCATATAAAATCAACGCGATTCTGATTTCATAGGTTCTATTACCAGCTCAGTTCGGTTCGGTTCAAAATCGAAAATTGTCAGTTAACCAAATAGAAGTCGGGTAGAAAATCAAAATTAGGAACATTCTTATTTGTTTAAGAATGTGGTTAAGCACTCTAAAAATATTAGGACTCTTTACATAGGGAAAATGTACAATGCAAGGTAAAGTTAACATGAACAATGATTTCCAAAACACGGCTAGTCCACATACTACAATATGTTTAACGAAAAAAACCAAAACCACACCAACCCCAATCTGCAACCTGATATTACCAACAAAGAATGTTGTACAACATGATTTCTCATACATTATCCCCCAAAAAAACAAGATGATTTCTCATACAATTATGGGTTAAAAATAAGGAAAAATACAGCTGTTCTTCTATACACTTATCAAACAGCTGGATCTTTTACTCTATATTTCAAAGAATAACTCACAAAGATTGCATAAACAATATCGACAAGCTATACCAACTCTCTTATCTTAAAGTAGTAAATAGCTGGCTCGCGAGAGTGACAGTGGTGGTGCCTTCACCCATGATTGTTGTCAAGCTCATTTCTTTCTCGAGTATCCGATCCAGTTCTGCTACCACATGGTTCATGGTAGGCCTCCTCTCACTAGAGAATTCCACACAGTGGACAGTCAGCTGTATGAACTCCTTCATGCCTTCAGTTGTGAAACTTCTGCCCATTTTGCGATCTATAATTGAGGATATGTTGCTTGAGTCCTGATAATTTTGTGCCTTCAAGAAGCCATAAAAATGACTTTACTAACAGAGAACCTACAACTGAGCTGATACCTCGAAATGTAATTCAATTTCCTATGTATGTAACTGAGCTGATACCTCGAAATGTAATTCAATTTCCTATGTATGTAACTGAGCTGATACCTCGAAATGTAATTCAATTTCCTATGTATGTAACTAAGCTGAAACCTCGAAACGTTAATTCAGTTCTTCACGGATGTGGCAATGACATTTGCAAGTAGTTCTATAAGAATGGTAGGAGTTTGTAGGAAGTGCCATCTACCAGTTGAGATAAAGATGAGGAACAATTATTTCTCCACATTGAGTCTACTACTACCATCATGATGAGGCAAAAGTCAAGAAACAATACTTCCACCTCAAAGGCACAGAAATGGTATAAGAAAGGTCTATTTGAACAGTTAGGATCTTTCAGTAGCAGCAAGGTATGTGGAGTGTGAATTACCCATTCAACCAACTTTTGATCAAGTCCAGAAGATACGGATTGGTCTGCTTCTCGTCCACTCACCAGCTCCAGTAGAAACACTCCAAAGCTATACACATCACTTTTTTCTGAGAATCTTCCAAACTCTTTCACCCTACACATTACAATAATACGAGTAACAAGTGATAATGGTATGTCTGATCTCCTTTTATGATACAATGACAGTTTCAGAAATTTGATACCCAGCAACTAATTTCGTAAAAGAAAATAAAAAAAGCTGAAGTTTACCACAAAATTGTTTTAAAATCTCCAATGATCTGACTTGGCCAGGTGACGACCTGAGTCAAATTCCTTATTAAATAGTACATCCATAATATAAACCAGCATTTGGAAACATGTTAATATAAATTCAACTCAACTTAACCAAGCTGTATCCCATCTAAATTAAAAAAAAAAGGGCGTACCCAGTGCACGAGGCTCCCGCCACTGCGGGTTCATAGAGAGGCTGGTTCCAAACTTGAACCCGTGACTACTTGGTCACAATGGAACAACCTTACCATTGCACCAAGGCCCGCCCTCTATCCCAAATAATTCATAATCACATTAATATACACTATTAACATTTCAAGTAATGAGATACTGGGTATGAAAAATACTCTGGAGCAAGGAATACATTGTCAGCCATCATTCGGGAAGATGGACCTGCAACATCAACTCCACCAAGTAAATTGTGAAGCCCAGCATCTCCAACCTTAGCAATGAAAGTTTCATCTACGAGAACATTGGCTGTTTTGAAATCCTTATGTACCAAATGGGGGCTCAATGAATGGAGGTGAGCCAAACCTGCATGTAAGTATAAATAAGTGGAACAACATGATAATTACTTCGAGACCTTTTTTATCCATAAAAAGCGAATTTTTGAAGAACCAAATCTCACAGTGAAGTTTATAAAATAATTTCAGTGATCCATTATAGACCTTCATTTATCAAGGGGAAAAATAAAAACCAATACCAGGAAAGCCACCAATGCTCACTGATTTTGCAGAGGATCACCTTTAGCTGCCCCTAGAGCTATTGAGATTCTACGCTTGAATTCTATCTTTTCATGAGAAACCTGACCCGCACCTACAAAAGAGGAAACAAGGAAACTCCTACAATTATACACAGAATAGACCATTGGAGATGCAAGTATTTGAAAAGAAAAAAATGACTGAAGTGTGTGCTAGGATCAAGTATCTCACATATCAGATAAAGAATAATGAATGATGTAAGTACCAATATTGTCCGATTACAAAGATCCCCAATACTAAGTGCTATAACTGCATATGGTACATAATAATTGAATTTTGAGTATGTATGGGCCAAGAGTTACCATATAAATGACTAGAAACACTTCCATTGGTTATATACTCGTAAATTAGCATTTGTTGCTCATTTTCCTGGCAGTACCCGAGAAGGCTGACAAGATTTCGATGCCGAATAGATGACAGATAACGCACCTGTTAAGGAAGGAAATCTGTCCTCAATATTTCAGGCTATAACAGAATTAAAAAGAAGCTCCAAAATGTAACACTGGAAGGAAACAAAAAGGCACATATTTGACAAATTAATGGTTTAAACATTTCAAATTAGTTTCTACATTGGAAGAGAATAATATAGTAGTAAACAGACAGACTATCAGTATCATCATCAAGTTTTTGCTAAAACTAAGCTCACAAACAAATTTTAATGCTCTGTAATTGAAAAAAAGTGTTTTTTTTTTTTTTTTTTTTTGGGGGTGGGGGGGGGGGGGAGGGTAGGGAAAGAAAGCAGGAAGAAAAGACAGGGATCAATATTGAATCAATCCCATTAAATAGCAACACTAACAAAACAGAGGAGAAAAGAATCACGAGTTCCAAAGAGGAACTTTCAACAATTTAAAATTCAAATTATCTTTGAATTTACAAAAAACAACCATAGGCATATCTGGAAACACGACCTCTGTTTTAAAAGGAAGTAGTAGAAAGAAGGTGGTCATTACCTCCTCAAAAAATTCCCGAGTTGGCATCCCAAGTCGCTTTTTTATGGCCACAATCATTCCATCATGAAGAAAACCTTTGTACACCTTTCCAAATTTTCCTTCTCCAATGAAATTAATATCATTAAAGTTCTTTGTAGCCAAAGCCAAGTCTTCCATTGTAAAACTCCTAGCTTCATGTAACTCAGGTGGAAGAGATACACCTCCTGCTAAGGACAACTCATGCCCGATGTTTCTTCCCACTGTCAATTACAAGCAGAGAAAAGAAAATTAAGTGGTCCAAAGTAAGAAAAAGAAGAGGATCGTTAGTTCCACAGACATTGAGTGTACTTGAATCCATATCCTTTTAAGAAAATGCTGTTACACTACCTTGAACAGATGGATCAGATGAACCGGTCTCGGAGGTTCTTGAAATGCTCCTATTTTGACACAGGCAGAACCATAGAAATACCATTATCATCCCCATCAAAGCCATGGCTCCTGCAGCACCTCCAATTAATGCTGCAAGAATCCTTGACATTTGGTATGGGAAACACTTCAGCTACGTGGAACGGTAGACTCAGAGTATGTATGCTTATACATTGAACCTGGAATATAGTCCCAGTATAAGCAGAATGGGAAAAAAACTGTACAAAAGTAGCAGACAGCAATGAAAGCTATTAGGGTACCACAGGATGATCAAATAACGAAAGTGGTGAATCTTCACAATTCTATAGCCTTTCTATTTATGGGAGCTAAACTAATACAAAGCAGAAGATGTAAATGTCCGAATCCCCTCATGGAATATTCAATCTTCATTCAAGTAATGAAAGGCAGGACTGAAATAGTTCGGAGGCTGTGACATCAGCATGCTTATGGCAGGCATTACATATCCCATATGTGAAATCTCTGCATCCCATTCCATAAGCCAGTGGACTATAAATAATGTAGAAGAGCTACAGAAAATGAGCAAATGGAATGACCTACCAAAAGGTATTCAATATGTTATGTTTAATGTTATTGAGAACTCAATTGATTATGTTTATTTATGCAATGGAATGGAATACTGAAATCAGACAATTAGATGTGATCACTAATAATGTTTATTATCATCAGGTTTTCCATCTATCTTTAGTTAGGGGGAAATAGAATAAAGCTTTTTTTTTTTTTTTTTTTTGAGAGAGAATTTTTTTGCGAATTGTTCCATATCTATATGCTCTTCGTAATCTTCTGAAGAATGACAGGAGTTGTTTCATCTTTTTTAATTTTAATTAATATATATAACACAAATGAACGAAGAGTGAGTGACAACAGCAGGGGCAAAAAGAAACTTGAACATCATATGAATTCTACGAAGTTGACATACATTAGAAAGAACGTTGATGATGATACCTGCAATCTCTTTCCATGCAAAGGAGGCAAAGCAATCTTTAGGAAGCTCTTCTTCATTCGCTGCTGACGATTGAATAAGTTTTCCAAATGGAGTCATGAACAAGATCGAAATTGATCCACATTCCCTTCTTGAATTGCCTCCAGCAGCAGATCTCGAGAGTGTGGAGGGGGGGGGGGGGGAGAGAATAGAGAAAACCAAAGAGAATGGGTGGAGGGTGGAGGTTGAGGGCAACAAAAGAACAACCACACCCACTGTCACTGGCCCACTACTACTCCTAGTGAATAGAGAGACAGCTCGAAATCGATCCTGCAACTACTTCTTAGGATAGAGACTAGGGGATGCTACTCTAATTCCGTAACTAAGGATCCCTTGTGCCATAAGCAAATCGGACCAGGATTGTATATTGAATGAATAATCCCTTTATTAATTGAAATCCCTTCTGTATATCATCGTCGAATACCGACAATTTCGTTAGACAAAGACCTCGCGCCGACAAAGACAACCAAGGTTTGCTACCCTGACAACCCCCCCGCCCTCAACAACAGAAAAAAAAAAACCCAATTCAATTCAACAGAACTGAGGGGGGGGGGGGGGGGAATGAAATCTTCACTTGGGCTATGAAAGCAAGGGGGATTTTTTTTTTTGTTTTTTGAAAAAAATGAAACTGAAGATGAATATAGTAAAAAGGAACTTTGAAAGAATAACATGAAAAGAAATTTATTCAAACCAGAATTAAGAAGAAAAAAAATCCTTATCTGTGAGAGAGAAGTATAAAGTAGTTTAAGGTGGAGGAGAAGGGGATATGATTAATGGAGTGTTCCGTGAAACTGAAAATTATAAATATTTTTCGTATTTGTTTAATGATTGTCTGATAGATAGCGCAACTTGGAAGGGGTTTTTGCGGGGATTTTAAGAGTCTCTCCATTTAATTAAAATTTTATTTTATGATTTTTTATTTTTTTTATTTTTTTTGTTTTGTTTATTTTTTGGTGTGGAAGAGTTGAAGATGAACAAAATTCAGGGAAGAAAGATAAATAATGAGAGACAAGGCGGGGTTTCTCCTATATCTCATTCAGAGTCCCTACCTGTTTACCAACCAAAAAGAAGAAAAAAAAAATTCAGTCTCCCTACCAAGGACCATCCAGCTATGGTGACATTGCTCCTACTTTCTTGTTTCTCAGGAAATGGAATCATCCAATCAAATAATGGAGAGGGAGAGAGAAAGAGAGAAATGTGACGCCTGAGGAAGAAGAAAGGGAAGGGTGAAGCGAACGGGAATTAAAGAAATGAAACGGCTACTTCCTTTCCCTTTGCCTTTGGCCCTTTGCTTTCGGCGTTTGGGTTCCTCTGTTTATTTTAATCCACAGTCCGAACCCACTATTAATAAAAGATACATTTACATAGAAAGGCTTTGGATATCCATCGTATAAAACCAGAGACATATATTCTGTATTTTTTATCCACGCGCCTGTGAAGGTCACGCGTTCTATGAAGCACTCCTAAGTCCTAAGGACTCGTAGTCTAGTGGGGTGTCAACTAGTTGGTGCCGATTGGTGTCAGTTGGGACCAATTGGTACTCATCTGCATTGTTATCATATTGATTAGATATTGGTCTGTACTTGAGATCAAGCTAATTGGTCTTTTAATGGACTAATAATTAGACTACTTAGGATATAAATAGACTGGCTTGGCTGTAAGCAAGTCAAGCTATATTCAGTCAGTCTTGAATCTTGATTGAGTGCCCATTAAATTACAGCCAAGCACCGTAAATGCCCGAATAATTATTATTAGTCTAAACTTTACGGTTAACGGAACCATTTACTAGTTGATCCAGCAAGTTTCAAGCTTTAATCAGTTGGGTTTATTAATGCATTCCAGCTTTGGGTAATCGAGAATTGGCCGAGGCTGATCAATCCTCAACGGAAACTAGAGTTCAGGGGTTTGTTTGCTGATTTCTATCGATTCTGGCCAATGCCAACCCGGATCCGGATCCACAATTCTTGTTTTTAAAACCCTGCTATGCAGTTTCTGACTTCTGATAGGAGATGTAGAAAGCGCGTGGATTATTATTATCCTCATATTCATATATTTTGAAATTTTTATGGATATGGAAATCTAACGACTTGGGGTGGGACACAGTCCATGTGGTTGGGGAGTGGAGAAAGAATATGGTGGGCCCTCACCAAATAGTTTTTGGTTTTCGCACCATACAGTTCAGTAGTCAGCACCCTCAACTTCCCCTTGATAGCTGACGGCCCCAGAAACTAGACCACACCTCCTCGTCATCTCAATTTTAAAAGGGTCTTCTGATGGGGTATTGAAAAAGAGAAGTCCACAGTCCGTCCACTAGAGTGAGAGAGAGAGTAAAGAGACCCAAACAAGAGTCTCTAAGAATATGTTTGTTTGGATGTTAAGAAAAAAAACAAGAAAAAAACGTAATGTGATAAAAATCACGATGATGCATGCAATGATTGTTTTATTTATTTATTTATTTTTCTACAGAGTCAATTTTTCTTTTCTTTTTTTTGACATCCAATCGTAACCTAAGACATGTTGTATTTATTTCTTTGTGATTTGGAATTTGGGCTGACCCCATTTTCTAATATCTAAGGGCCACAAGGGCCAGTCGGCCAGAGATGCCTCCGTAACCTTCAACAATTAAACCCAACATTAAGCAGGTGAGCCATCATTGGCTACTGTCTGGTTAAAAAGAAAAGGGCTTAATTGCATTTTGAACACAATTTCTCTCCATCCATGGTGAAGATATAATCTTGTCTTTCACTCTATCTAAACCTTTGATTGGATGGAAGAAAGGTAATTCTGATCCTGAATAATAAGAGGTGGGATTTGGGAGTTAATGATGAACCTAGAGCTCCAATCATAGCATTGCATCACCATTGATGAAGAGAGAATCTCTTCACCATGATTGACGTTAAACTTGATCCTTGTATTTTCAGATTAAAAAAACAAAAAAGTCAACTTATTAGTGTCCAAGTCCAGTCTGGGGCGCTCGTGCTCTTATCTTTTATTAGAACTGCAAAAAGCAAATGCAAGTGGACGGTCTGGTCTCTTCGGCAAAGATTCCGGTTAGGACTATCGTATTGGATGAATGGATGGATAAGGTCGTAAGGAGTCCTGATCCTTTATCAAGGACATTGGTTTATGGAAGAAACTCATTCCTTCATCTTCTTACAAAGGCATATATTGGGAGACGATCCTGATTGTGTTGTTGTTGCATGCTTGAGGACAGGAAGGTGTTGTTGGGCTTTAAAGGTCCAGCCCATCCGTTTTTTCCATTATGAACCCACTCCATGTTTTGATGTGGAAAACTGGAAGTGGCATGCAAAGCTGCCAAATGGGTAGATAATTAAATTTTATTTATGCCTCAAGAATTTAGACATTCACAATTAATCTTATTAATTGCAATCAACCTCTTCACCAAACAATATCATCTAGTAAATTATATGGCATGTGATTTAATTACTGTAAAATCTCAGTTCATTGTACATGTCCATAATGATTCTACCCCAAAAAAAAAAAATACATATCCATAATGAGATTCTCATGATCAGACCAAAAAACATTTTCAAATAATAATATGAATAAATAATATAAAATAAATTTTTTTTTTAATAATTTACAAAATATTGCTGGGTTGTGCCTCTTTCCTTTTATTTTACCTGTCACTTTTATATTTCACTTTTCTCTTATTCCCATCGTTCATTTGTCATTGTCCATTTTTTACTTCTCATCTCATTTCACAACCTTATTTTTTCCATCTCTTCATTTTTTTCTTTCTACTTTGTTTGTTTGGGTCCATGTAGCCAACCCCTGGGATAAGGCTGAGTTTGTTGTTGTTGTTGTTACAAAACATTGCATTGGATCCAGATTTCCGTCTGATCATATACAAACATTCTTCCATAGGCTACAGAAAGCATACATTGGGATCCAATTATATATATATATAGATAGATAGAGAGAGAGAGTTGGGCTTCGATTTAAAAGCAGTGATATGGCCTTGCATCTTTGGGCTTTTCGGCCAAAGATATTTGGAAGTGCTACTAACGGGCTATGGGCTTGTTGAATGGGTCAAGATTGGGCTTGTTGAAAAAGCTTGGAGTCAACTCAAGTCTTGGACCAGTTGAAGCTTTGGTTGGATTTTGAAAGTAAGAAGCTTTTGGACTAATTTTCAAGGCCCATTTTGATGACCTGGGTATGTGAGGGTCCTTATTCATATCCTAATTTGAGAATCTTTATAGATTCTAAAGTCTAAACTAATCGACGGACCATAGTTTTCAGCCACTTAAATGGCTGATATAGCCATTGGATAGATGATTAATGGCTAAGACCAACCATGTGCTGATTTAAATGGTCAACCTTAACCATAGGGCTTTAACCCTCTGCTAACTCCTTTGTATTTTCATCGGTTGGACGGGGCAGGGAACCTGATAAGAAAAAAATTTGTTATTCATCTGTTTCATGTCATTTCAACTTTCAAATATTATAACTTTGTCAAAATATTGTTCATGTCACCACCTAATCATGTGAAAAGTTACAGTCCAAATACGCAAGAAAATATGTAAATGAGTCATGCTAATAAAGAGGGACCAATTTAATAAGTTCGGACTGATTTAATTGCTATTTTTTTTGGTTTTTTATTGAGTTCAAATTTTTGTTATTTCGATCAGTCCCATTGATTTCAATTTATACCGATTTCAATAAAACCTAAACCGTAACCAGTCTGACAAGTGTTAGGTTTGATTTAATTTGGTCCGGACTGAAATTTGACACCCCTAACTTCCAACCAAACAAGACAAAGTGAGATAAGGACCAAGGGGAGTTACATAACTAGAAATCTGTAAGATGGGGTGGGGGTGGGGGTGGGGGTGGGGGGGGGGGGGGGGTTTGAGGGGGTTGTATTAATGGAGACTGAAAGCGATGGTCCTGTAGAAACAAAAAAGAAGCCAACACAAGGAACATAAAGAGAAGACTTGTGGACCCAAATGTGGGAAGGGACAAAGAGTAGATGAGGAGAGAAAAATAGAGAGTGACAACCCTTCCCTTGTTTCCAGACCTCTTTTGTATATATGTGGTGGTTAAGGCCACATGTCCCCATTAAATGCTGGAGAGTAGAGGAGACAGAAAAGAGGGAGGATCTTAAAGGGATCCGCCTCTTCTCCAGCGCACCCCGAGCTGGACGACTTCCAACGCAGCAGATGTTGACACCTGTACAAGTGTGATATCGAACGGCCATTGCATCTTTGGATTTGATTTCTCTTCATCGCATGTGTACCATGCTCAGATGTACTTCATCCGTCCTCGCGGTTGGATGTTACGCTTGTAGACATGTCGGCATTTGCTGCCGCGCTAGAAAGAGCCAAATCCGCTCTTAAGCGCCTCTGAAATGTATGCATTTTTTTTTTAGAGAAAGCTAAGCAAGAGCCTAAATAACACTTGTGATTTGTCCCCAATCTCCAATCTCCAATCTCCAATCTCCAATCCATGGGGTTTGCTATTAATTGTTTGTCTCTTTGTAATGCACCATGGCTCCCGTACTATTTGTGCCTATCTGCCCGTCACCGTGGCTGCTTTCTAGCCCTTGCTTTTCATTCCCCCCCCCCCTCCCCCTTTTAACTAAAATTTCAGTTCCTTGTGAGTTTTATAGCTTTCCATCTACTACTATTTTTGTTTAACCAAAAAAAAAAAAAATCTACTATTATTTTTGTAAGGAGCAAACGATGAAAATCATGTTCTTCACGATACTTGATTTAGATTTAGCTTTTTTATCTATTATTAAGGCCCAGTTTGGTTGGATGCAAAGCGAAGTAGAATTAAAATTTATTAATGATTATCAAGGGCAATTATATAACAAATTCAAGAGGATAAAGTTTTCCTCCACCCATAGAGGATAGTTCACCCACCATCCTAAGAGTGCGTTTGGTAACGTTCAGAATAGCGTTCTGAACAGTTCTTTTGTTTAAAAAGAATAAAAAAACATGAAAAAGTGTTTGGCTTTGCGATTCGTTTTTTCGTTCTTTTAGAACGAACCGGAGGCCTTGAGTACCAAAAGAACGTTCTATGCAGACCGTCTTGGAGACGGTCTGTAAAGAACAAGAACGAAAAGTTGTCGCGATCAATCGTCAAAACCCGTGATTTTGGGTTAGAACGCAAAGGCTTGCGATAGATCTGGGGAAGAGAAGTAGCAGGCGAAGAAGGTAAACCAGGTCGATCTCATCTCTCTCTCTTCCTCTCTCTCTCTCTCTCTCTTGCAGTCTCTACAACTCTTTATCGCAATCTCTACAACTCTCTCTCTCTCTCTCGCTCTCTCTTGTCCCAGTTCTTCTGTTTCTTTGATTTGTTTGTTTCCTCTTCTATTTCGTCTTTCTCATGATCCTGGGTGATGAAGCCTGATGGGGAATCTAGTTTTGGAGGGAAATTTGCTCGCAAGGGTTCTTCATATGGGTTGCATCAATCTCTAGATTGTTTTTTAGGGGATCAAAGGAGTCCAGTTTCTGTAAGGGTCGCCATGAGTTGCGTAGGACTGCTACTGAGTCGGAAAAAAAAGAACATCATCATTCGCATCGGAAGTCTCAGGCTCATCGACATTCTCCTTTCAGAGGTAAATATTATAGCTATGGTGATCGTGTTTCTCTTTCACAGTCTGATTTCTCACTTTCTACTGCAACCGCCCCTTTCTACTGCAAATTAGATTTTATTTAATTTGAAGCGGAAGTTATGCTCATCTGCAAGGTTCTCAAGTGAAAAAGTCACTGTGATATCTGCTACTATAAAGTTTTAATGTTATTTTGCATTTTCTGAAAGAGTATGGACATTAGGGATTGCCCAAGCATATTTGATTTTTATGATTGTCTCTGTTTTAGGTATACATTTGTTCAATCTGTGTCATCATTCCAAGCTATTATTGATTGTAGATGTTAATGTTTTAAAAACCACATTGTATCATGCAAAATATAGGGTATAAAAAGTGAAATTTATTCCTTTGAATTGTACTATTCTAATAAAAGTTTTGAAGATTTTAAAGGAGAGAGATCTTTCCACAGTCTCTGTTTATAAGCTCTGACTATGAGACTTGTTTTTCTGGGACATGAAAGCTTAGCTGACATCAAGCATTTGTGTACCTATTATGCCCATTGGTCTCTAGCCATGAAAGCTTAGCAGACTTGTTGTTCTATCTTTGTATAAAAGATTGGTTGGGTGTGACTTGTGAGGCCAAAAGGTAGAAAACAGGGCCATAGAGGGTTCCTCAAGCACTTCTATTTGAAAGAGAAGATAAATAAAGAACAACCATACTGTACTCTGTTGTTTTCATGTATTCATGTTTTAAAATTTCATTGCTACTTGATAAAGGCCTCTGAGAAGTATCAAATATCAATCCCGTCCCCTGTTGAGTGTGAATCAGAGAGAGAGAGAATGAATGATGCATTGGTGTGTATCAGCAGTGAGGGATATGATGAAGAAGATCTGTTCTGAGTTGCGAGCCAAGGGAGGAGGAATGATGTATTTCTATTTTAGACCTTTGCTCATTGCATTCCTCATGTAGAGATTCATGCTACTTAATTTTTTTTGTTATATTTCTGTTTTGGATCTCTACTTGATGGGTCTTTAGCTCAAATTGGTAGAGCACTTGACACATGAGCATGTTCCAAGGGGATGGTGGTTCGAATCCACCAAGGCCCTTTTTATTCAACTGTTCATAGCATAGTCAATTATGACACTAATCCGCACAAGAACCCAATTTTAATGGCATCTTTCAAATTTGAAATATTTTTATACTTACTTAGGTTATGTTAATGAGATATTTTAATTTTATGCTAAGGTTGGTAAGAGAAAGGTTTTTACAAGTATTTTTTTGGTATAATTGACTAAGAATGGCATTATTGTAATTAATATCAAATAGGGAAGAATAGATTTTACCAAACACCATTTTCGTTCTGAACAATGTTCTTGAGAACGTTACCAAACGGTCATTTTCGGTCTCAGAATGCCATTCCATACCAAGAACGCAAAAGAACGTTTCTAGTCAAGAACGGACGTTCTTTGTTCAGACCGTTACCAAACATAGCCTAAGATTCACAAACTCCTTTTAGGGTTTTAGTATGCTCCAAAATACCCTCCTGATACCTGTTCTCTCCCTCTTCCGCCCCTCGATGAATGGAATCCCATTCACCATAGGTGGAGCCGTGGAGGAAACCTCCGTCCAATTAAAATTACATGAAAAAGGAATAAATTTTATTTATCATATTAAGTAATTTGTTGAGTTAGTTACACAATTAATCATAATGTATTTGCAAAATTTTCTATTTTATTTCAATGCTCACTTTACTTCACTTCTACTTCATTTGAAATTGTATGGGAAATTTAAAAAAAAATAATTAAATCTAAAAAGGAAACTTTTCTAATTATTGCCATTCATGGTGATATTACTAATTCCAAATAATTCCATATTTGGTAATTATAATTCACTTTATTTGCATCTGAATCATTTGGATTTGAAAATAAAATAAAATATTCACATCTTAAAAAATCATTATTAAATATGATAAGAAATTTAAGTAGTTTATATAATCATGTTGGATAATGATTACCAAACATTCTTTTTAAGACTTAAATTTTTTTATTTTTTTTTAAATTTTCCTTACAATCAAACGGAGCTTTCTAATCTAACCAAACATGGCCTATAAATAGTGCACATGTGCATCAAATTAAACACCAAAAAGCTTAAAATATAAGGAGAATGTTCTCTGTGTTGCAGTGCAGCCTGTGCCTAGGGACATGGACAGCCTATGCAGAGGGGGGCAGGGTAGTCATTGCGCCCACCCCCATATGCCTGGGCGCAAGTTGCGTTGAGGCTGTAAAACACTGTTTCAAAAATTGGAATCGGGTCAGTTAAATCTATTGGTTCGCAGTTTCCAACCCAACCGTACGTGAGTGACCATCTTTATTTCGAGCAATTCTAGGGTTTTTTAATCATCCGATCACTGAGTTATAAGATTTCATGGGCGATTCTAAGATTTTTGAATCGACAGGAACTGATTAGACCTCGATTCCGTTTTCAATAACCTTATGTATGGTAGTCTATAGAGAGCATGCTAAGAACCTCAAAAGTTCCAACGATGATTTTGAGTGGAAGAAGCCTGAGGGCTTTCCAAAGGCCATTAATGGAATCAGAGGAGAGAGAGAGAGAGAGAGAGGATGTTATGATCCTGCTGTCCCACCCAAAGTAATGAACTCTGGTGGATATCCCACATCGGAGAGAAATGAACTCTGGTGTGGACTAATATAGTCCTGGACACCCTCACCTATTGAATCGATTTTGTGGGCTGAGATCCAGGATCGTATCAGAGGATCTCATTTCATTGAAAAAAAAAAAAAATTCTATCTGAGGTTTTCCTGACAGACACCGATGCCGGAGAATAATAAGATAATAAAACAAACGGGATCTGCAAGCAATATACGTACATCATGGCATGGCGGAAAGGAATCGAGAGGGAAGAAACGGAAAACCCATGTAATGTAATGTATTGTATTGTATTGTATTGTATACGCAGTCATTGATTGCATTGCATTAGTGGTTTATGTCAATTTTTTGAGCTTCCCATTCTGTAAGGTTCCCACGAAGGAGTTCTGTTACTCATAAATCTACCCATCACCCTGGAATCCAAAATCTTAATTGCTTCGCCGGACTTGACACACCTGGGCGTCTTGTATTGATTTACAGAGGAACCCTGAGAAACGCAGAAATCCATGAGCGCATCGAACCCCCCGTGCCTCACCACCCTTATCTCCAACGGCCCAATGGATTTGTCTTTGCTCCTACACCTCCTGTACACGGAATCCAGCGACTCTTCTACTGTGGAGCAACATTCTTCCATCACCTCTGGAAGCTGCTCATCCAGATCCCCTCTCCTCATCCTCCTTGCTTTGAGCTCCCAGAAGAGCACATAGTGACCTGGGATGGACGAAGTGTCTGCGTAGCTGGTGTACTCGGTGAGGAGGAAACCCAGTGGGTCGAGGAGTTGCTTTGCTTCTGTAACTGCCCTCAGCAGGTCTTCTTCGTTGGTCTTGTCTGTGTCGATGCTTAGCACCACATTCTGCCGGTGTACGAAACGGAACTGTGGGGCATTGTTGTGGAATCCTGTCACCATTAGAATGTCTCCCACTCTGTACCTGTATAGCCCTGAAACAATTACAGAGACCAACAGAGGAAAGTTCAAATAAAACAAATTATATGAATCTCTCCTCAGTACTGCTTCATGCTTCAATAAATTAACCGTCCTGATTCCTAATCCATTATTTTTCATGTACTTGGCTAACAGCTAATTAAGGAATTTGAACCAGTTTTAACTTCAGATTAAACCACCTGTACGTACAAGTGAAAATGGTAATGTTAGTTCTTCTTCTATCTAGCTACTGCTTGCTAATAAGGGCAGGCATGTCATGTGGGACAGATCTGGAGAGGAAAAAGATTCACCTGTGAAAGTGGTGACAATGAGTTCATAATAGTGACCGGGTTTCACTTGTATAAGATCGACAGCTTCACCCTTTTCTTCCCCTGCCTCCTTGTCCTCCTTTTTAGAGCAATTCATCTCTGCTGAGTTCAAATTAGGTGGGACTACTCCTTCAACCTCTTCTTCTTGGTTTTTGTTTACAGGAAGGAACTCAAAGTAGGCCATGTTGGGAAGGAGTGTATAGGAGACACTTGATGGTTCGCTTAGAGGATTGAGATTGATACCAAAGTAGCATTCTGATGAAGCATACATTGTTGACACCAGAGGTAGCCCACCACTGTAAAAATCAAGGGTGGGGATGTATTGGGCCATCGATCCCGTTACTATAACATCAATGTACTTTGTTCTTGGCCACACCCTCTTGATGATCTCTTCCCAGGATTTCTCCTTACATTCAAACTCGATCAAATCGGCCAACTCTGGATTGGGTTGTCTGAGGATGTCCAGTACTGCGTTTCTGCAACTTGATTCTGTTATCCACTCACTGACATGGCCCGTCCTTATGTTTGAGCATAGCTCTTGCCAGTGATCCTCCATGAACTTGATTGCTCTTAGTAATGCAGATGCGAAGACTGCACCCACTCTAAGCACCTCATCTCTCTGGATCAAACCACAGAGCAATTGGCAGTACATGCTCTGCTTGTTGTCTGGACACAAGATGGTCTCATCTGGGCTTGTGTACACATTAAACCTGTTGAAAGGCCGGTTTCTGAAGTTACTGCTCTTATAGTAGCTGGTTAGTACTGGTCTCGCCATTAAACCAGAGGGAGTCTTAATTTCCGGTTTTATAAACAGGAGATACATCCCCTTTCCTTGGTCTAGACCATCCACATACCTGAAATATTCAAATGGAAGTTACTAATAAGTACAAGGATCGAGAAGGTTGCAGACCCTTGTTACCAAGCTTTCACTGTTACATTGGTGGTCTCAATAAACATGTGGGAATAGTAAAGAAGAAAACAATGAGAAGTGCAAAGAAACAAGTATCTCACTGGTTCATAACAGGAACAAGGAGGTTGTACAAGAAGGTTTTTCTATCCAATTCTTCTGCTGTTGATGGCATCCACTTTGGCTGTCCTCCTGAAGTTCCTGAGCTGTACAAATGACAGAGCTTTGAGATGGATTTTTTAGGAAAATTTTGAGAAAGAAAACGATAGGAAAAGAAGCCCAGCTATAAAAATTTATCAAAAATAAGGCGGTTCATACCTAGTTAGAAGCTCTGTTATGGGTTGAGCAGAAATGATCTGTGATGGTTCTCCATTGGCAATTCGCTCGATATGTGGCTTGATATCCTCATAGTTCACAATGGGAACTTTCTTCTTGAAGAGCTCCCTAAGGAAGTGATCACCACTGCTGAGAAAGCCCTTTAGATACTCCGTGTCCGCATTTTGTGTTAGTATTTCGTGAAGTATCTGTTGCTGTACTTGGTTGGCATTCATGGTCAGGTCCTCCACAAGATTCATACTACCTTCTCTGTCATTAGGATCACAATTCAGCAACATCTTTAATACAAAAGGGTGATGAAGATCAATGTTTTCAAATTTAATCTCAGAGCTAGTCGATGTGGGCAGCTCTAGCTACTTCCCTTGACCTTCTCACTCTTCAAATGAATTGACACAACACCCAAATGAAAAGATTCTTCAATCAGTGATGACCATGAATGTATGGGAGTGGCAACCTCTCTTCCTGTTAACTGTATTGAAAATCTAACCTCCTCAGCTAAAGCAGAAAAAAAACAATGAATGCTTGGAGGACACTACACCACCACAAGAGAATAAAAATCACCACCAAACTATACTGCTCCTTATGCCTCCTTCCACCTCTCTTTGCTGTGATTCTGTTTCTTGGTAGCTACTGATAAGATAAAGGAATGGTTAAATAACTGGTTTTGGAGGGGATTTTGGGAATTGCTGCCTTTGGAAAAATAAATGAAAATAAAAAAGAGGTGGAGGAAATGTAGGGGAAGTAGATGCTATGGAGGTCCTAACCCACGTGGCCTTGCCTGGTAGGCTGTGATTTGATGCAGCCATTCAGCCATTGTGTGTCAAAGCAACATATTATCCGATTTTATATAAAATATATATAAACTACCAAATAAAAGCTAGAAACTTGAAAGATCGAGCTTGTGTAAATTCAAAGCCCATTCAGTGGATGAGCCTGAAAGCTGTTCAAATAAGTTGAACAGTAAGATAAGTTCAAACAGCCAATTTATATTTCTGAAAAATTAATGGTAAAATCCTAGAATATCCATGAAACAGGCAGATGAGAGTGGAATATATATATATGGGAGAATGTTCTCTGTGCCGGGGGCGTAGGGTGCGCCCAGACACATGGGGGTGGGTGAAATAACCACCCTGCCCCCCTGAATGACAGGCCCATGTGTGTGGGCGTAGGTTGCGCTGCAGCACAGAGAACATCAGCCCTATATATATATATATATATATAGGTGTACAATAAATTCACACTGTACTTGTTAAATCAGGAATTGAACCCTCTTGAACAAATTGGCAATCATGGAGAAGCTCCCTCCCCTTGACAGCCCTTTATTTTTGTTTGCAAGGAGATTCCATCATATTATGAAGGTGGGCCTTGATCTGTTTGTGGCATGCTAGAACTAGTGGTGGGTTGCTATTTTTGGGAGGAATTTTTAGGTGCTGGCAGTACAAATGGAAATTAGAGGGACAAAGAGTCATAAGAAGCTACCGAAGAACACATCTCCCATGACCTCACTAGGTTCTAGCGTGTCATATTTTGGGCAAAACTTTACTCCAAAATAGAGGCCCTTGTTTGGCTGTTAGTCCATGGGGAAAATTATTGACAACTGGCTAGGCTGTCATAGACTAGTTTTGGAAGTTTCTTTTTGCAATATCATCAGAAAAACCATCAAAAAATAAAATAAAAAAATCATGCTATAACCCTCACTTTCTTTCATTCTCGGAAAATTTCTCTAACTCAAGGCGTCTCTGCTGTGTTTGATATACATTCTCGGAATAGATTTTGAGTGTAGAACACATTCTGAAATCCGGTTCATCTATTTTTTTTTCTTCTTCATTTCAGAATGTATTCTAGACCAAGAATCTATGCTTTTAAGGAAGTTGTTTGTCCACGTGTAGAACTAAATATGCTGAAGCTACATGTGAGATGTGAGGGGGAGTGTTCACATATGTTGGGAGTTTATAAAGTTATAATCCTACATCCATTTGCTCAGGTCCTTCGTACCTTTCATATACTTGAAGAGTTATCTCAACTTAAAACATTAAGGTTTTGGGTTGGACCCTCCAACAAGAATAATTATAAAACTTTTGGAGCACAAAAATATTTGCAAGGGGAGCCAGAGAGTTTAGGGTCATAGGAATTGTTACTCTTAATGAGTGGCTGGGATTTTCTTGACAATCAATTGCAGAGACATTCCATGGAAATAAAACTTCTAAACATCTTGAAAGCATACCTCTTTCAGACTCTACCTACCTTGCAGTTTGCAGTTAACATAAAAGACTTATTTTAGTCCATTACAGCAAGCTAGTACTTCTCTTATTGGTGGGGGTGGGTATCGTATCTTGAAGATGGAAGAAATGAAAAGGGAATTGGTTAATTATTAGTAGGAAAGCAAGTTACAAATCCACCCACCAAGTCTGCGGTAATTACCAAGAACACAGATTTTTACAACTAATAAGAGGACTGGAGATAGAATTAGTGAGAATTATGACAGTGCAACATCAGCGCGAGATAAGCTGCAAAGAGTGGACAACTTCTTGGAAGTCAAAGTCAAAGATGGTATTAAGTATTTTAAGATCTCCATCACAGAGAAGAAAACTCCATTTAAAGATTATCTCTTATCCTTATAATCTATACCTCAGAGCCATAGAGGGATTTGCTGGATTGTTGTGGCAGAATTTTGGGTTAAATTACAAGACAGGAAGATGTCTCCCAAAGGGTCAGAGCAACCATGAAAAGGGCAGGAGAAGAGGAGCTTTTAAAACATGGAAGCAGAGAGAGAGAGAGAGAGAGAGAGAGAGAGAGAGAGAGGAGACAGCTAAGGCCAGAGGAGGTTTCTCACTTTCTCTCTCTCAATCAATATATCTATGAATCAAGCCCGCCAAGATTATCATTAAACTGCTTATGACCGAGTTGACTCACCTGACTTGTTTTCTGTTTGATGATCTGTCATTCCTTCACAAGGTCAGAGGGTCTGGAGTCAAGATTTAGGAGCGAGGTTTAAACAGGAATATTATCCATTTTATTAGGGGATTTAATTAATTTATGGACACAGATACCCCTTTAGGGAAAGGAAAAAGTTTAGGTGAGTGTCAGGCTTTAAAAATGGGGATTGGGTTGGATGGTTTCGAGGCCGACCTTGATTCTGATCGATCTCTCACTGGTCTTGGTCAGAATCGGTGTTTTTAAGTTTCAAAAAACTTAGATTCTCTTCCACAAATGTTTTGTCTTTTCTTTAATTTTTGAGGTTTGAGCCAAAAATCTTTTTTGGAGAAAAAATTTTAATTCATGAGTAAAGGGACTTTTGTTTAATCCCATATTGCTTAGGGTAAGCATCAAGTCAGATTCAAGAAGTTCTTGGTGAGAGGAGGAGGAGGAGAAGGAGGAGGTTGTGTGTGGGGTACGTGGCTTCTGGCCAGACAAGTTGGATTCTTTTGATAGTTGAGAATTGAGATCACAACTCACGAGGAGTAATATAAAGAAAGGCAAACTGATGCCATGGTGAACCATACTTATAAACTATTAGTAGATTGAGATGCATCTTAATTTATAATTTATGGACATATCAAACCCTACTCTAGATTCTCTTTCGAGATATCCCATGAGATTGGTATGATAGAAAGGGAGGGGGTGATCTCTAGATTCTAATTCTCCATACATATAAATGGAGATAGAGGAGACATAGGTAAAATCTAAGGTCATTTTTTAATATAATTGAGGTCTGGGTACTAATTAATTATTCTCCACATATTTCATGAAAGTACTAATTATACTCAAAAGTGATTAATTAAGAAGAAAAAAATTAATCAGCTTGAGCTGGTAATCCTTACCAAAGGAGTATACACAGCACCGTGAATTATATGCAGTCTTTCAGACACAACAAAGTATGGTATATGAGGTAGAATGAATACCCATAAGAGCACTCCATTTGCTTGTAAGAATACCTCTGAAGGCGTTTTTTTTTATTTTATTAAGACTCAATTCAACCATGTATTGAAATAGCTTGAAAAGGGGCATAATTTCCAGTTATTTGTGTTTCTCCAACTATAACATCTTAAGCTGCATGTGCATCACCATCCATCTCCTCCTCTTAGGGGTCTCTATCTTCATTTGAAATTATATCTCTCGATCGATCATGTGCCTCTTCTGGGAGAAAGAAAGATAATTGGATGATAAACATAAACATGCGAAGTTTCTTATTCTATTTAAAAAACGATTGGGGAGGAAATCAGATCTGGGTGGGCCCAAGGTGATCTATATGGGTCTCCAAGTTCCATGTCCTTTTCCTTTCTGATTGAATTGGGTTCCTAGCTAGTAACCTACGGAATTAAAAGAGATACATTTCTACTATATTATTATTATGTTCATCTGATCTATCTATTAGCCTCTCCTCATCTGACTTGTTCCTTTCCTCGTGAGGATCCCATGGCATTCATCACAAGTTCCTTATTTATTTATTTTTATTTTTTTTTAAAGAAAATCGATATTTAAAAAATATATATATATATATATTAATATTCAACACAGTTATTTTAGCCTTGGATCTGGCGATATTGATCGATGTCTAGCTTCCAGGCAGGATAGTTGAAACCAAAAAAAAAAAAAAAAATGATATAAACCAGTTGTTGTTAACGATACCGGAGAGTGAGTGATCTTATAGCATCTACTTTAGGTCCATTCTCTTGACTATTGGCATATAATATGGTTATGGTACCCTTAATCATAGGCTTTTTACCCAACTAAAAACAATTGAAGCCCCCCCCCCCCCCACCCACGTAAACCTAAGTTATTTGGTGGGGAAGATGGGGATTAGGTTATTGACTGAAGCCATGTTCCTGTTTTCTGTTCCGTTAGGCCACCAACAAATCTATTCTAACAAGGTTAATTATTATGTTTGCCTTGCGTGATTAAGCAATCCCTAAGCATCTGTTGCTGACTTCTCTAGCTGATTAACATGATTAATACCTACGAATGAAAACAAAGTAATAATAGAACCCCATATGGTGGTAATATAGATTTATTAAGGCGCTTGAATCATCACTAATGATACCCTCCCTTTTCTTCCTCACCACATTAAGAATTTGCTAGAATCTTCTGTGTAGGTTTAGAAACTTTGAATATTCAAATGGCCAATAGGTTTTTTTTATCAAATGGGAACTGGCGAATAAGGAGGTCTGATATTTAGGAGGGACCTTTAAAGAGCTTTTCCAAATTCCAACACGGATTTTGACATTTCAGGTTTTATACAATGAAGATATCAACTAAATAAAATTGCATGATTGTTGTCTTTGCTTAGGAAGCTGCTGTTCCAATTGGTTTGTCACTCTTTTCCAAGTTTTTTTTTTTTTGGATCGAGATGGAAAATAGAATTGTTCTGTGGTTGGGAAGCCATACGGGTTCTCTTACTCCTTACATGGAAATATCAAGGTATATAAACAGTTGACATTTCAACTTTAGAATTTATAAGGTACTTCCATTCAGCAGTGAAAAAAAAGAGTGACAAAAATCCTAATATGATGGGCCACAATGGAACCCCAAACTTGGTTATGCTACCAGCTACAAGCAATCTCAAGAGTCCTATGACAAGCCCTGTCATGGCAAGGAAATGAAAAATTAGACTCTATTTCTTCTGACTTCAGGGACCTGATAACCTATAACATATATCAGATATGCCGGAAAGGAGAGAATTTTATCCAAAGGCAGCCCCTAATACCCCACTTTTGGCCATTGAACAAGAACGCGGGTTTCTGCAACTCTAAGTGCAAAGATGACAAATGAGATGCAAGCTCTGAAAAATTCTGCTTTAGAACTTCCTTCAAGAGCTTTCGAGCCGAAGTGAGCTAGTTCGATTGTGTTTTTCAGCTTGATTCCCATCTAACCAGCTCTTTGGTCCTACCACAGCTCCCAACTTCCCCTGCATGGGAAAATATTGAAGGACAATCATTCTAGTCTCCAGATAAGATGCTTGCTTGACATTTCCTAGCTTGTTCTAGTGTCCAAAAGGCTCTTTTGTGAATGTAAGCAACTGCAAAGCCATAGAACTTCAAGAAATCAAATCACATCCACCTTGCCCATTCAGTATATGTAACTTGCAATGTTACACTATTTCCAACCTGATTTTGGAGGGGCATTCAAATGAAAGTTGTGGATCTAACTAAACTGCAAAATCACGTGGTTTGATTTGAACTAACCGTAAATCACCCCTTGTGGATCAAACAAGGTAATCATTTCCCCAAAGAGCTTCACCTTTCCCCCCCTCATCCTCAATGAGAAGAGTTGATCCAATTACTCGCTTTGAAAACAGGTAAAAGCAGGCCATCAAGATGTTATTTTACTGCAGCTTTCTTCACATAGATATTCATTTCGGGCCAACAATCAAACTAGGAGTAGACCTGAAGCAGATGCTGTGCTGCATTTACCTGAAAACTCACTATTTAGAAGCCAATCTCACGCCGTTCTCCAAAAAACTTTCCTGTGACTGTTTGCCCAGGTAGCAGGGCAAGCCAGACTCCTGTGTCAGCACCTTCCTCAGCTGAAATATTCCCCGCCCAACCGGTCATGGCAGTGTTCACCCAGCCAGGGCAATAACAATTGATATGTATATTCTGACCTTCTGGTCGGTTCGAGAGTGTCTTTGCCATAAGTCGGGTATAAGCATTAACTGCAAGCTTTGATACAGAATAGTCAGTATAGATTTTAGGCCAGCCACCTGACGCCCAACTGCCCTGTTCAACTTGTTCAAGGAAGCATGTAACAGTCCTGTTTATCAGTTCCTCGGAGAGAGAATCCTCATCAGCAAGCTGCTCCCTCAACATTGTATCTCCCAGTCTCTGACAAAATTCGAAGCATATCAATCACTTTGATAAGGAGCTAAGTGTCATGTCAGTAATTCCATTCATCAGCATAGAAGTCGGAACTTAAATTGATCAAGAATAGCGCTATAACCAAGAAAATCATGTGCCAGAGAAACCCTGAAAGACTTCCTTTCGTGAAGAGTGCTAAATCTGTAGCTAAGAAACTGGGAGAAAAGAAGATCGAATATAACAGAAAGAAGAGAAATGGAACCTAAAATTTTGCGAAACTAAGGACAACAATTACAATAATCATCAATGTCCTCTATTGAAATGTTTAGCCTATATAAATATTGAGAAAATGTTCTTTGTGTGAGTGTGTGTGTGTGGGGTGGGGTGGGGCGCAAGCCATGCCCAGACACACTGGGGGGCGAAATGACCGCCCCACCACCAAGACAGAAATTCCGCCTCCCCCTCCCTGAGATACCAGCAAGCACTCTCATTGGCTGCCGTGCACACGTGGCCTCTGCGCTCCCCAACAGAGAATGCTCTCCCATAAAAAATTGTTCTCTTTGTCCCGATTACATTTTTTCCTCCCAACAACAGTAAAAAGTTAGATGCATGTCCATTTAATTTTCAGTTCTTTTACCCAACTTTCTCCAAAACCAAACACAACAAAGATTTTGAGTGAAATGAGAGGAAGAGAGAACAAAATCAAGCAGTTGAAAGAAAAAAACTACTACTCAATAGAAAACAAAATCAAGCAGTAGAAAGAAAAAATTACTACTCACATTCCGCCTGCCATTCAGTCTACCAAGTCTGGAACTCACATTCACAATGCGAGCACCAAAAGCCGAATGTTTCATCAGTGGAATCATTGTCTCAATCATCTTTTTGGTGCCAAAATAGTTCGTTGAAATAACCCTCTCAGCAAATTCAACAGAATTATCTGGTCCAAGATTGAAATTAACACCTGCATTATTTACCTGCATAGAGACAGTTCACATAACCTTTCAACCTCAGATTAAAAAAATAAGAAAAACCAAAAATCTCTTAAATGATTTTGATACCAAATAGTTCCCACTATGTCCTTTCAAATAGTGCTTTACTGCAATCTACTATAGCTTTCTAAAGCCAAGTGGCAACAACAAACGAAAGTTTTTTTTTTTTGGGTGTGCGTTGGGGGGGGGGGGGGAGGTTGCTGTTGAGCCAAGTAATCCTCTAAAGTTTTACACTGTACAACTTTATTAGTGACTACTAAGATGTACATCAGTGTCCACTTGAAGAAGAGTGAAACATTAAAGCCCTCAAATGTCGGATAGAAGCAATTTAAATTAATTCTTGGTGAAGCTAAGGGTGTCATTCTTCTATTGTTCTTATTACACAGTTGTACATCAATTCCTATTCTCCAATAAAAATAGAACTTCTACTATATGGTTTATATTGTTAATTGTCTTTCCCCTTACAGTGGGGTCTTTAGCCCACTTATCCTTGTATTGTCTACTTCTCTTTTGCTAAAGCTTCACTTTAATTTTAAGAAAATTTCTTTTGTTATTGCATCATTGAACACATTAATTGTGTACCCTGCATGAAGACCATCACTTGAGCAAAGGAGTGGGCAGTAAATAACCATGGGCCTACAGCAGTGTCCTGATGGATCTTGGAAGTCAGAATGATATGGGACTCATTTAGCACTCTGGCGAGGCTGTCTTTAGACTCGGGATGGCTTCACAAAGTACAGTCGCACTAAAGGTACACAAAAATAAAGTAGGGAGAGGATTTCTGTAAGTAGATGTCATAGGGAACATGTTTGTTCAAATGGCTTGCAATTCTGAAGCAAGGTCTGAAACTAAATACCTCCAGTAGACAGTAAATACATAAAGAGAAAATTATTGCTAAAACCCTTCCCAGACCACAAGAACGATATGATTCTTCAATACAAGAACTGAGCCCTTCATTCATGTATGACAAAATTGCCTACTTTTTCAAAAATGAAAATATACCTCTTACAAACTAACCATCATGCCTCTTCAATCTCCCAAGATTACAGAAGATTATACATTGATGAGATGATCATCTGCATTTTTCAATAGAAATTTTTTGCATACACATGCAGGAAACAACATAAAAAGTAAATGAAAGCATTAAAACTCACCAAAATATCAATACTGCCATAATTCTGTTGTAGCCATTCAGCAAATGATTTTATAGATACATGGTCCAGAATGTCCAATTGATGGAAGGCAACATTTAAACCTTCACCTTGTAATGATTCCATTGCTTCATGACCCTTGCTGATGTCTCTTGATGTAAAAATAACACTCAGCCCATGAACTGCAAGTTGCCTGGCAATCTCATATCCAATTCCTCTGTTAGCTCCAGTAACCACAGCAACAGTTTCTGAGCCCCACCACCTAAATAAATATCCAACACAAATGAAGGATTGTCATTGTAGCCTCACTGCAAATATTTGTTCACCATCTACACAAATACCTCTCTGAGACAAACTACAGGAAAGTCAAGACTCAAAATGTGGGTAACTTATCTCAATATTCATTGATTCATCTTCAACCCACTTCTAACCACTGGCATGACAGTAGGCCACTTCTAATAGTTCCAATAATTTAGTATGCATCAAAACATATTTTCGATGTATCAGCTGGGAGTCTATAATATTGTCATGCTTTCACCTGCAATACTAGTTTAAGTGCTGCTTTTGACACATTAAAAACCCTCTCTACGATACATTTTTTCTAAGTCCCATACCCCTACCTATACCCATTTGTGGACAGATATCCTCCTCTGAAAGTTTCTGGGGATAAGTCGATCCAATTTCTTGACACATACCGAGAACTAAATCACGTACTTACACCCAGTGTAACATTGCTGGACCCTGACTGGAAAGACTGTTCTCCAATATTTAATATGCACAAAAATTATTTGCAGACTAAAATTTTCTCTACCACAGCCGGAAAGATTAGCAACAGTTGGAGCTTTTTTCTTTGATCATCATTGGTGCTGTACAGTTATGAAGTTTCAAGTGCTACTTTAGAATTCGAGCATATGGATGCTAGGAAGTAGCACAGTAAGATTTGTTATGTGTCTTGAATTCTTGTACCTGTTTCGAAGTTTGCCTCGCTCCGACATGTTTTTTGGGTAGTGATCCGAAGGAGAAATGTCGTGACAATCCAACCCGATGGATCATCCCGACTGGGAGGAGTATTTCTTTGTTTTATTGTTTTGTTGTGTAAGCAAGAGAGTGGTGTGTGATTTGGGCATTTTTGTGTTAGGGTTTTCTGGGGAGAGTTCTTGCTGCGACTTTTGGTGCTCTTGAGAGCTCTCCACTGTATTTTTCTTCCATTACATAGTGAATCATCTTAAGCTTCACCCATGGATTTAGCGCACCAAATTTGTGTGTGAACCATGTTAAATCTCTGTGTCATCCTTGCTTAGAACTGTTATGTTTCTTCGTGTTTCTTGATGTTTGCGTTAACAAGATTTGTAGATTGATTTCCTTCCCTATCTTGGTGGATAAAATAGATCAAAAGAAAAGAGAGAAGTTGTAGGGATTTAAGCTTTTCGAAGGAAGCCTTGCCTCTGTTCTTACAAGAGGAATTTTAGGAATTTTCAAGTTACCTTCTTCATTGCTACTTACTACTTTATAGGCTGCTAATGGAAAAAACCACTAGACAATTACACATTATCCTTAATATTTACAATTACATACCACTACTAACTAATCATACTAACACCACTACTTGCACAAACTAATCAAAAGCCAACCCGATAACTTAGTAACTTCTCATGACTTGCTTAGCATAGAGTGCACGTAACAGAAGTTCTTCCTTCTCCATGCAGTAGCACTAGGGAAATTTGTTTCTATACAAGAATGATATTATTTATCCTTACAACTAACTAGTAAAGACGCTGCATACGAGACAGAGCTTCAGAAAATTTTCATTGCAAGTGATAACATAGGAAAAGGCGTGGTGTCAGGGTTGCGACTTAGGAGTTAGGACTGGGGAAGCAAATCATTCATAGACTGCCATCGCAGAGAAATTCTATGGTTCCTTTTTTTTTTTTTTTTAATATAATAAAGATTTTCGATCAGTTGGATTTTGAAAACCTTATCGCATACACGTTTTCAAAATCAACGGGGGAAAAACAACAAAAATTAATCGAAGGAGAGCTCAGAGATCTGAAACAAAACATTATTTTTCTTTTTTCCGCCGAGGAATTCATCAGAAGCATGTAAAGATCCACTTGAACCAGATTAGGGTTTTGTTAGCTGCCTCAGAATCAGTAAACAAAAAAGACACAAACTTAAGGTATTAATTAATCAATCAATCAAGTAAATAATAGGTGACAAACTCTCTCACCTTTCCTGGTCAGTGTAAGGTACCCTTCTGAGATCGGATATTTCTTGGCGTCTCTTTTCTCTTCGCTCCTTCGCCCGCTCTTTTCTCCCCATCTCTGTCCGGTGAATCACTATGATGCTTGCTCGAATGCTAGAGCTCTTTTCACTTTTCTGCAATGACATGAGAATTGAGATTATATGTTTTCATCTCCTTTTTAACTTTTAAGTACCTTGGGCTAGCTGTGTTTGTTATAGATTCTCATAATAGATTCTGATCCTAGCATGCATTATGAAATCCGTTTTTTTATTTTAAATCATTTTTTTAGATTTTCTCATTTCAAAATGGGTTCTAGACCTGAAATCTATTCCAAGGATGCATAGACCGTAGAGTCTACCTATCCACAAGATTTGGGTGTATCAAGATATTTGAATGCATACCCTTAAATTTTTTTGATACACTCTCATACTCTGTTTATGGGTAGGGTATCTAATTCTGCCATGTGGCTAGTTAGAGGTGCTGAAATTTTGTGGGCAGGTAATGTGGCAAAACTACCTATTAAGGATTTTATGATTATGAAGAGGGTCCATAGAATTATGAAAAGTTGATGGATGTGCATGAAAGGATTAATGACAAAAATTGAGGTAGAGATTTGATGCATGACCCAAGGCCCTTAATGATGTATTTTTATTTATTGGGTAAAGCATAATCTATAATCTCTCTCTCTCACTTATCCACCTCTTGTTGACAAATTGTGTTTTGTACTTTCCAATCCATTGATTAACTCTTTGAACTAAGGGTGTCAATTTTGGACTAGAAGCGACTCACCCAATAATTAGTTGGTTCAATTTAGATCTATCAAATTAAGTTAGTAGCCAAGTTCTAGATCTACCAATCAAGTTATTAGATTTCCAACAGATCAATCAGGAATCATCGTTATCAATATTCTAACCCAAAATATTATATAAATATTAAGCCTTAAAGGTTATGAGAACTAAGATCAAGCCCTTTTATTTTTTTTGGGGGGAAGAAAATTTTCTTTCACCACACTTGAAGGGTTCACTCAGCCAACCATGGTAATTGCCCATCACTTCATGGGTCAAGGGATTCTTCCTTGACCGTGAGTGAAGAGTGGTGGGGGGGGGGGGGACTTTGGTCCTATTTTTTTTTTCTTTCAATTTTGACCGACTAAGTACCTTGTCTTATTTACTTTTTTACCAAAGATTTGATTAATAATTTAAAGGGAAATTTACAAAACACCCCCTGAAAATGGCTCGAAACTCGGATCATCCCCTGAAATTTGAAAATATTCAGATCACCCCTGGAATAGAGCCCAATACTCAGATTCAACCCTACCGTTAGTTAACTGATGAAATCAGCTAGTTAAATTTTTTGAAAACCCTAAACTACCCTTGAGAGTATAATTACTATTTATTCTTTTTTTTTTCTTAAATAAAATAAAGAATTGGAGAGGGAATATTCCCCCTCCTCCTTCCCCAATTCTTTTGATTTGCTTCTTCATTTTGGGAGAGAGAAAACAGAGAGAAGAGAGAGAGAAAAAAAGGAAAAAACAGAAATCTGGGCTTTAAACAAAATCCATGAAGATTGTCTTCAACCTTCAACCAGGAACAAAGCCAGCGGAAGGAGAAGAACTCCAATTGCATAAAACTCCTTCAACAAGGCACAGTTGGATCTGAGATTTTGAGACAATTGTCGAAATTTCAAGCTCTTTTGAATGCAACCATCAATCAACTCAATTAATATGTGAAAAGGGACATTCAACTCCTGCAACTCTAACCTGATGGTGAATACAGTTTCAAGTTTGGTTATGGTGCAAAATCTCACAGCAGAGAATGATTCTGGGGAAAAAAACTCCTAGTGCTTTAAGATTTAAGGAATCTCTCTTTCTGTTTGGGGTTCTCGGTTAGTGGAACCGAACCCAACCCTTGAAGCAAACTTTTAGAAACTCTTCGAGTACCGTTCTGATTGCAAGAAAAACACAAAGGTGGTCGTCGACCACTTTGCCGACGACTCTCTCTAGCCCTAAATCGACCAAATTGCAAATACTACATGTTTGGTTTGAAGATTTGAAAATACTTAATGGGTCGTCAACTAATTTGAAAATACTAAGATTTCTCACCTTCTCTGATTTTTCTCACTCCCTTTCCCTGATTTTTTTTCTTCTGAAATCCCTCCCCCGAAATATCTCTTTTTCTCAATCTCAGATTTGTTTATGCAATTCTTTGTTTTTTTTCCTTTGTTATTTAACAATCGAAGAGAACGATCACTAGATCAATCGAAATTTCTACAAATCTGCCCGATTCCAAGTATGATTCTCTATCATTCTTGGAATTTCTTGATCTATTTGAGATTCTGAAGTTCGGTAATCGACGATATCTCTCCGAAAAACTGATTTTTGCTCTAGTCGATCAAACTCAGAGACGACATTTCTGTGATTTTTGACAAATTTGTTGCAATTCCTCAAACCATCTACAATGGTTCCATTCTCGAATTTCGATCTGAGATCCACTTTTTGCAAGGATTGAAGCTGCTAAAGCAAATCGACGGGAAGAACATCAACCAGATTTTTGTTACCCAGTTCAATGCTTATTACAAATCTCCCGAGTTGCAGAAAACTCCGGCAAAATTGCAATGGTGAAGTCGGAATTGCAAAGTGAGGATTACGGGGAGAGGAGGAAGAAATGGATGAAAGTGGGTATTTTAGGTTGAAGATGAAGGAAAGGGTAGTATTGTAAATTTGATTATAATGATTTAGTACAAGCATAAAATAGCCTTTTAATGTCAATAACTAACAGGAAACTAACACCGTTAGTGTAGACGGGGTGATCTAAGTATTTTTAAATTTCAAGGGATGATCCGAGTTTCGACCCATTTTCAGGGGGTGGTGTTTCATAAATTTCCCTAATTTAAAAGATTCATTTGGAAATGCTAATTTAAGAAAACGTCTTTAATTCCCCACCACCCCCCCCCCCCCCAACCCCCCACATGGGCGACATGGAAACCATGGCCATTTTATTTATTCAATTATTTTATGAAAATGCGTTTGTGGCGTCGTCCCCAAGAAATATGTCGTGAGGTTAGCAAAACAAACTCGAAGAAGAGGACAAGTTCCCCCAATCGTTATCGTCTACGGTTTTTGATCGATGCGGTTCCCTAGTGCTTCTCATAAGAGAGAATGAGATTCACCTGGGACATCTGACCGAACACTCTGCCTGGGTGGGATCCACCTTCCTCTTGTGAGAGGCACCAAAGAACCGCACCGATCAGAGAACCATATACAATAAAAATTCAAGTTTTCCCCCTACCCTTTAGTCTTTAATCGTCCCGAACTAAATTGGAAGGGCATCCATCATTTATTAGGAATTGGCATTTTTTCAGATCAGAAACACCGTATCATGCCCTTGCCGTCCAAGGCTCTCCAGGCCAGGGCCACTCAGTGGATTCCATATTTCCATCTGAGTGGTCCTGGAGGGCCTTGGAGATGATCCGCACTCAGTCTTAACCAACCATATGAGAGAGAGAGAGATAGTCGAAGTGAAGAGAGAGAAAACTAAACAAAAAGGCAAAATGGGCTTCTTCGTCTTCTTCTTCTTCTTCGAAATCAAACCCATTCCGATGCCACTTCTCCCCCTCCTGCTCGTCTTCCTCTTCACTTCCTCTCTGAGTCCCGTTCTCTGTGTCCATTCCGTTGTTACATCAGATTCAAGCTCAGTTCCGACCCCGACTCCATGGCCGCACCAATTCCACTCCATCCTCTTAATGAACTACAGCGGGTCACTCCAAATCATAGACCTCTGGTACGATTGGCCCAAGGGACGCAACTTCAACATCATCCAGAACCAACTGGGCAAGCTCCTCTACGATCTCGAGTGGAATAACGGCACGTCTTTCTTCTACACCCTCGACTCCTCCAGGGAGTGCCGCACTGCCCATCTCGAGGTGGGCATTCTTCGCCCAAACTGGCTCCAAGATGCAAACTACCTGGGCCAGCGACACGTTGATGGCTTCCTCTGCAACGTTTGGGAGAAGGTCGACTTCATTTGGTACTACGAAGATGTCGTCACCAAGCGTCCCGTCCATTGGCTCTTCTACACCGGAAGAGCTGCTCATGTGATGACGTTCGAGGTGGATGCAGTGCTTGAGGACACCAAATGGCAAGCTCCCGTATACTGTTTCGACAAGAGTGGGGAGGACAATCACCCAGAATTCCAATCTGTTGCCGCTGCTCGTTCCAATTTGATTTCCTCGGAAGGGGTCTTCAGAGGTTCATTGCAGCTTCTTTGAACCTCCTCTTCTCTCTGTCTGCTTCCCCCTCTCTTCCCTTCCCCCATCCCACCCCCCCCCCCCCCAAAAAAAAAAACTGCTTTTATCTAAATAAACTCTGTAATGGTGTTGCCAATCTTCTAGTTTCTCTTCTCTCTCTTTTACCATTACCATGAGATATAGACCTATGTAAGCTGGTTCTTAATTTGTTCCTTGTTTTCCCAATGAAGTGCCTTTAGTAAACGTAGCTGTATCAATTATTGATGATGACACCATAAGATTGATAAAGATTAAAGAATGAGAAGCAGGGTTACAACGCAGTCGATGGTTTCATACATCACGTTGAAGCTAACTACTAATCCAGACATTACAGATCATAGTTTCTCCTTTGGACTCAACTGACAACATTAAAACCAGGTGCAATTGTACCAGGAAAAAAAAGGAGAGAGAGAGAGAGAGAGAGAGAGAAAGAAAGAGGCATCACTTGCCGCATTTAGATTCAGAGCTGGTCACAAAGTTAATAGATATGCAAACAAAAGAATGAAGTGGATTCGAAGGAACTATACAAAACCATCCATTAACATGATACGCTTGATCTATTGAGTGGAAATCACAATTCTTCCTGCCTGCAATTGTCATTTGAAAAATTAGTTATGGCTTCCTTCAACTACTCGAATACATTGAGAGAAGAAACTTACCTTCCAAAGACAATGTTAAGCAGCATTAATAGTTCCTTGTCTTGCCTTGAGCACAAGTTCCTCCGTAGTGGTGCCAATGATCTCATTAGCACGCTTCAAGGTTACGCAGTAATATCTTCCAATAGTATCCTGAATTTACAGATTTTCCAGTTGTCATTTAAAGATGCAGGCTCAAAATATTCTTTGAACATATAGCAGGACAGGCTACTCATTCCCATTCTTTATTTTGCACTTACAGCACTGGAGGGATCATTTTTTTTTTTCTCGCTCCACCAGATTCAAAACTTAGAAAGAGGTTCTTTTGTCAGCTTATGAATTTAAAGATTATCTCTGTGTATTTGAATTACTTGTTACTTCTTTTCACATTATGACACATGCCAACATGGATGAAGACAGGAGTACTTTTATCAATGAGTAAGATCCCATTTTCAATACCATTTGTAGACCAAAACATGACAACAGATCGAGATCACCCAATTGGTTTGCTTTTCTGCATAGGCAATCTCACAAGAGCTATCCCAGTGATAATTGGAAAATAGAAATACCGATGTAAAACTCACCCTACTAACAATGCCCAGCTTCTCCAATTTTTGGACAGCATCATCCACTTCAAAGTTGCATCGCTCACCAAACTCTTCTTCAATTAGTTCTTCACACTGTCGGTCAAGATCCTACGTATCAAAGCATCAAAAGTAATCAACTTCCATATTCAAATGTTCTAGAGATTGTATATATGAGAAATACATGTTCTAGAGATTGTATATATTAGAAATACATACCTCTTTTGTAGCTTTACCCTGTTCCATCAAAATAAAGAAAGCAATGATAACCTCTTTGACCTGCATATTCAGATTATGGTGCACAAAGGTGAGAAACTCGTGATTCACTTGCTGGGTGTTCAAATTTGACTCGGGCAAAATGGATTATGATGGGCGGCTCATACTTAATGAAATAATAAATAAAGAAACAATTGTTGCTAAAAGGAAAATGTAATACAATGCTAATGGTTGTATTGGTATTGCTTTGCAGGTCATGATAGAAAAGAACTCTGTTGATTCAGACAGTCATCATTCATCCAAACCCTCAGTGACTTTGGCATGAACTAATTTTAAGGAGTGGACACACTATGTAGGCCCAAAAAAATCCAAGTCTGTCAAGTGAACTGCTAAATATCTGGGTTTCCTGACTACTCCCCCCCCCCCCCCTCCTCCCAAACACCACTAAGATGTTGTCAAAATTTAATAAGCACTTGAAAAATACCCAGCAAATCCTAACACCATAGATTCTAGAATCCACTGAGAACTCAATGACTGAAAAACCAGGTCAGCTTAGAAGACTTTTCAAACTTGCAAGGTTTCACTGAGAAGTTTGACGCCATCTCAACAATGAGCACACATGGAGAGTCCAATTCAAATCCATTCCAAGTTTTCAATTAGAGGTCTTTCTTATGGATCTATATTAAGAAGAAAAAAATATTCTCGCTTGGTGCCTACTTCTTGTTGAATCACATCATCACACAAGTGAAGAAGAGTGCCCTTCCCACTGTCCAATTGTTTGTCATACATGGATTGTGTAATCAAGTTCTGATATGTGACCATGTTCTGCTGAAACCTACACAAATTGGATAACATGAAACATATAAGTGATCAGGAACTCGGGCACAGCAAGAGTACAGTATCATAAATCTAACTGTAATGAAAGCACGGGTCCTATTACACTGTATGGACAGTGGGAAACCCAATTCGGTTGCTCTAACCAATGAGATCCCTCTGTCAGCATGTGCATTGCCCATCAATGAACTAGCTAGTGCAAGTACCCAAACACATCCAATTCATAAGAAACAATAGCTCAACACTTAACGTGAAGTAGATCTTTGCACAGTAGCCAACCAGTCCAGAGAGGATGGCAATAATGACCCAAACATCAGCTTTAGGCATTTCAAGTGAACTAACAAGGGCAACCTGAAATAAAGAAATCGCAGGTGCATCAGAATTAGCATGATCAAAATAAAGAATGATACACATCAATCTTCAAGGACATTAAATAACTGACCAGCCCAACGACAGCTGAAACAAGGAACTTGACCCAATCCATTGGTGTCAAACTTGGATTTTTCTTCTCTGGCTATTAAATATAAGAAGAAAAAAAAAAACAATATCAGCTGATTGACTGAACACAACTGTAACACTCATTACAGTAAAAACACTCATCAGGAAATGAAACCGTGAGGGATGGAGGAGGTTAAGGAACTGTAAAACTCACCAGAACTATTTCCATATCAGCCATGGGAATGTTTTTAAAATGTTTCACATATATTCCTCGATCTGTTTTGGTGTTTGGACTTGCTTGCCTGTAGAATGTCGAGGGAGAAAGGACATGAAATTCTATGAACTTACTTGTAATATTTCAGATCCTAAAAGGAAATTGATAAATTGATAAATAGACTGGTTATCACAACCTGCTTGAACTGAGAACTCTTTTTCGGTTGGAACCATCAAATGGTGAATCTTTTGAAAAATACATTTTCTTTATGGGAAAATGAACTGTGTCCGGGAGTGTAGCGTACGCTAGCTCTTCCCTGAGTCTATCTCTCTCTTTCCCCAATGAATGACATATCTCCCCCGTTGTTGTGGGAGGAGAGAGAGATAGACGCAGGGAGTGTTAGCGTACACTAAGCTACCAGACAGAGAACTACTTCCCTTTCCTTATATAAACATATAAATTTGTATACTCTCTTGAAATCCTTTTCATCAATGGTAATATATGCCCAAACTCCATATTATAAGCTTATGGCAATGGTTTTGATAGTAAAAGCTCTGTATACACAATGAGATTCTATTTTTCAATTTAACTATATAAAGCATTTAAAGATTAATAACTAGATAAAAGGTCTATACCTGTATACAACAATCATCCTGTCAAAAGTTGGCTCTTGAATTGTGATTTTGCTAAGCAGGTTACGCAAGCTGGAGAGACACCGTATGAAAATGGCATTAAATATCCCACATCCGACATAAGCACCCCCAACCAGGGTGATTATTGGATTTTATCAAACTTAGTTAGTGAGATGGTTCAACATTTTTCTTGTGCGCTATGCATGTGCACACATACATATATACATTCATAAGCAGCCCTGCCCTCCCCCCTCCCCCCCCCCCAAAAAAAAATATTGATAACACTGATATAGACCTAAGGCGCATTTTTTTCACTGTAAAATATTTTACAGAATAATTATTAGGGGAAGGGGTCGATGCACGGGAGATTCTGTGCAGGTGCATTTGTCATTTCTATGGGGCTTTTGCCCCCCATCCAAGGTCTTGTGCGCGAACCGTGGACAAGACCTTTTGCTTAATTATTATTTATAAATTTTCTTTTATATTTTTCTGCTATTTGGCATTTTTTTGGTTGTGCATGACCAATAAGCATATTTGAACATGATTCAGTGGGGGAAAGAATCCAGCCATATGATGGGGGTGGATTCTTCTATGGGTGCCAAGAGTACCAAAGATACCATCACTATTTTATGAAAACCACATTCTGAATTTTGAAGTGGACGTTGTTTTCCAACTTTTTGTATTGCATTACGATAAAACATGTTCCTTCTTTCTAATCCTTATACAATTTCGTATTGGTTTTCAATAAATCCTGTAAAATAATTTACAGCTATAAAAACGCAGTCAAAAGAGAAAAGTAAATTCTGAAATTCTTGACCGTAAGGTTATTTCTTCCGAATTGTTGATAAAAATGTGTTTTTGAATGGATTGAATCACCTTATCCAGATCAGCATTGGTCGGGACCGATTCTATCCCTAATCAAACAAAGGTCACCAATACAACTCTCTATTTATAACATAAAATGTCTATTACACATGAAAATATGCATAGAGTTATGGAACGGCAGATACATTAAGGTACCATTACTATTCTCACCCCATCCCAATAATTAGGATACAGTTCAAACCTAAGATGACCTTAAATAGAGTTGAATGGTGGAACAAAATTCACCTAGCCGAACACATTTAGTTGGGGGAAAAAGGGCTTAGTTGAGTTGAGTTGAGTTGGATTCCAACCTGAGCTGCATATTTTCAATTCGTATCCGTTCAACACTTAGGTCATCTTGCTCCCCTTCAAGGATAATTTCATCAGTTTTCTTTGGATCTTGTTGCTGTTGTTGCACATTTGGCTTTCTGGACAAAATACGTTGTACTCTGCAACCACCATAGTTCACAAAAAATTAAAGCTTACTTCATACTTCCGAATGAAGCAATATGGTCATTGGAACTCAAAATAATTTTCATTAGATTTATGATGATCATTACTAACAATTTAATTATCAATAATACCACATTCCCTCATAAAACATGTTGACAAGTTAACAATTTTGATGTTTTAAAACATAATATCAACTTTAGTGCTTCAGGAGCAGCCCCCTATCAATTGATAGGTCTACTTGGGACAAGCCTAAATCATGGATTTGATCCCAGCTCATCAACAAGGAAAAGGATTGCAACTCCCCCCCCCCTCTTCTATAATATCTCAAACCTAGTATTGCAGCGACATTCCAAGACTTTAACATCATCCAACCTCAAATTTTAATAAACATGAATTCTCAAGAAAATAACTCTTCCAAATAATATAACATGACAGATAATCAAAGTTGCAAGGAAAAGAAACTCTTACCCGGTTACTCTGAGAAGCCATCCCCATAAACGTGCAATGAGCATATCCAATTTCTCCATGAAAAAGTAATCAGTTGTTCGGTCAATTCCAATGCCCCGACGGAAGATTACGTACTACTCATGCACATAGTGTACCCAATATTAGTATAAAGCTAGGAATATATTTGAACGTTTCCCATAGTTTTCAATTTTTGCATCTATGTCCATTGGTTTTTGCATCCATACCCTGACATTAAAGAACTTTGAAATACCCTCAGTTTCCACTTCTCTAAATTAATTTCCATTTCATTTTAGCCAACTAATATTCCTTTATACTAACTTCACCAACTTCTGCTCCTCCTTCCATCATTTTTAAGCTGTTGATTGTCTGCCAGAAAGATGCTTCATTTAATAGTGGCTAGTGAAATGGCATATCTATTAATTCAATGTTAAGCTGAGAGTATTTTTATGAATTTATCTTCCTAAACCAATTGGAATTTATGTTTTACAATGCCAGCAGTAAGGATTCAAAGGATCAAATAGTGTGAAGGGCCAGATGCAAAAACCAAAAACAGAGTCAAAGATGCCAAAACATCAAGACATGCGGGATAGCTGCAAAAAGCATGTACATGAATTTGGACAAAGACAAGAGAGACAAACCACAGAGCAACAGTTATATAATAAAGGTTCAGTGGCATAATCAATAGAAGTTTGTTATAGTGCAGTGCTCAAAATTGTAATTTACTATGCTTCAAATCTTTCAACCATGAAGATAAGCAGAGCTTCAAAAGATATTTCTCCTTTCCTATACCATATCTGTTATATGAACATTTTTAGATGCTATTCCAACATCAACAGATTTAAACTACAAGCCTTGTAAATTTAATATCCACCCACCAGAGAGATGCTTCACCTTTCCAATTATTGGAGAGACACCCATAAGGTCAAGGTGCATCCTCCTACACCCAAAGAACTCATTCCTACCCTTAACCAGCCCCCCAAAGCCCGCCCTGTTCATTCCAACTTCCAAGCCCTCTATCTAAACCAGAACCTCCCCTTCCCTTCAAACCGCAAAAAAAGGAAACAGTACATGCATAACAAAATCTAGTGTATAACAGAACCTGCCATCTCTTTCCCTTTATCCTAGTCCCCTTCTTTCCTTCTCCTCTTCATTCTTCTTCTTCCTTCTCTCTAACCCAAACCATAAAATGCCATATGGGCCCTCCCAAGAGATTTTCACTACTACCAAGTGATGCAGAGCTGAAGCACTACATCCGCAAGAAGAAGAGGAACAAGAAGCTGCTGCCCAAGTAGTAGTAGTAGAACTACTAGTAGTAGTACTAGTTCCATAGTTTTTTTTTAAGAGTTTTTATGTTTTTAAATTGAACCGGCCCAACCTGGTTGAACCAGTGGTTCAATTTAAGTGACTTAAGTCACCACTTTTTATTTTATGTAATTTTTCTTCTGTTTTTGGGTTCACTCCACATTCCCAGGATTTAGAGAGGGAGGTGGACTAGTTAAGTCGGCTAGGGGTAGTAATACTCCTAGGCTGAAAAGGTGTAAGGCCCTTAGGCCATTATTTAATCAATAGAAACCATGGAGCTCTTCATACTCCACTTTTGAGAATTAAAACTGCTATTGCAAGCTGCTGCTGCTTCTCTTCCACTGTGAAGGTTTGCTTTGTGTCTGATCAAAGCTGGTGGGATTGTTGTGATCCAATCGACACCTTGCGGTGTGAAGCCCGGGTGGTTCGCTCAAGCTCTCCTTCAGGTTTTTTGTTCAAGCTTCTATTTTTACTCAAGTTACTGCTGCTGCCGATTATTCTCTGCAACTGCAAGTAAGTTTGAGACTTCCCCAACCACATACTTCTTCTCCTAATCCTCCACAGCCCCAACCCTATCATTCCCCCCCCTTTTTTTTTTATACCTTTTCACACTCTTAGTTCTGTCCAGACCTATTCCACCATCAGAATTACTCCAAACTTAAATCACAACACCACCAGCATAGCCCCTACACTCGATCCACACTTCAGCCCCCTTTCATCCAGCCAAACCCTAGATCCTCCATCACCCTACTAAAACCCAAACCCTAATATTACCACAGACCAAACTAGCCAACCATTCTGTCCCAATTTTGGATCGAACCCTCTGCCCTAGAGGAGAACTCGACCCAAAGGAATTCCCTATACACCCTCTCTAAACCCTAGATCCCCTCACTTCACACTTTCTGAAAACCCGAAACCCTAACCTGCTGCCACTCTAGTTTACACAATTCCACTCATCAAACCATCTCAGGACCTTAACTGATAGACTCCCCTACACCTACCTAGCATAACCAACACCTCAAACCCTAACCCTAATTTTGACCTAAAACCATTTTCTGCCCCAATCGGATTACCAGTTCATAGCAGATCCTATTGTACCGGCACCTAGTTGGTCCTCTACCAACCTAGGACTACATTACCAAGATCCCATAGGATGACCATAGCTATCCTATCTACCACTATTCAGGTAGAAAAGATGTGGAAATAATACATGAAAAAATGATAATTCGACCTAATTAAATAAAATTTTTGCATGGATGGTCTCCTAGTGGTAGCCATCATAGTTGTCATGGCAGCAAGGTGAGCCAAGGTGCTGGCCAGGAGTCAAGCTTTGGAGCATAGGTGTCAAGGAGGTCGCCTAGACGAGGCCTCACTGATCAGCGTGTGGATAAAACAGGTTTAGTTTAGAACCTTTCGGTTATTTTGTACTTATAGTTTAGTAGTTTACTAAAATTTTGACCAAGTTATGTTAATATTTTTCTTATAAAAGGTCAGAAGAATTGAATATGAAAATGAAGCGATCTGTACATTAAGGTGTTGAACAATTAAGATGACCACAAGGGACCTGCTACAACCCTTGCAAGAAAGTTCACCCTACCCAGCCACTGTGATAAATACAATTCTTTCCCGAGCATTTAGCCCATCTCATTTGCAAAAGTATCACAATCATCCCATATAGTGTATACATTGAAATCACAGAAATCTGACACCCCAGAAAACCAAAAAGACACCAATATGAGGCTCTTCCTTGATACCAATAGAGCTAATTCCTCTTTGTTTTCAATGACATTATGGTGGAGGCCGGCTAGAGAAGAGGGAGAAATCTGAGATGGAATCTCAGAGTTGCAGGGGAGGGAGAGAATCACGTAACCACACCCTCACGTTGAGCAAACCATTCACTTTGTATTTCAAATTTGTTTCTCCAACGATGGATTACAAGGTATAAAAAGACGAAAACCAAGAGACTCCGAACTAGAATGTAAGACTGAAACTAACTTACACCCAAACTCTATCTCTCTATCTCTATTCCTACGTAACCCATACAAAACAAAACATGATAAAACAAAAGACATAAAGACTAACTAAACTAACTCTTTTTTTGTTTTTCTTTTTTTATATAACTAACTCTCCCACCAGTCCACATCTTTATTGAATATATAAAAGGGGCCAAACAAGCCTAAGACAGAAAACTGGCAAAGAAAGCTAAAACTAAACAGGGGGAACTCAGTCCTTAACCATATTGGCGAGAGCTAACCCAAGAGAAACAATAAAACAAGCCTACGAAGGCTCTGCGAGGCGCACCGAGGGGATCCTTGTCCTATTTGATCTTCGGGGGATCCCAGTATATACACCAGGTCCATCAAAAGCCACACTAGCCAAAAGAGCCTCCTCCTCTGGTGAAAAGGGAGATGAAATCTCCTTTTCAACCAAGGGTTGTTCTACTGCCGTGTCCACCGCTATAACACTAGGCTTTGCCTTCTTTTGACGACGAGCTCTACCAATAACTGGAGTTGCCATACGGCTACTCATTCGACCACCTCGAGGGGCATTCCTACGGCCATTATGCCTTGTTCAACCCAACACCTGAGTCCACACATGTTACACCCCCATCCCTGAACCACGGGAAATGCAACTGGAGCATACAAACTACGCTCTCCAACCACCAGAATCACTGATGTAGTATCCAAGACTAACTCATTCACAACGACAAATAATAGGTAAAAGGAAATGATTAATATTAATAACATCAGAGTTAGCAGAAGCTAGGTGATAGCATATAAAATATTGTCTATTCAAGTTTACCCCTTCAAGTACAATTCGTTCCAATCAGGATCAATGTATTATCACTGTATAATAAATACACCTATCAAGAAAGGAATAAAAAGAATACACCTTTGAAACAAAAGATAGTTTATCAAAGTGTAACAAAAGATGGCCACCAGCCAAGAATCACTGTTCCCTCGTGGAACACATCTCACAGTAGCACTCCGGTCCATGATCCTCATACTCCGGAGTCCACCACTCTTCATGACCTTCTTCAGGAGTCTTGAGCTCTGCGCCATCCTGCTCGAATGTACCTGCATCAACTAAAAATATGTTTCCTCGAGGAGTGAGCTCCAACTGAGCCCAATGAGTGGCTAAGCCACACAAGCATACACAATAATAATAATGAATGGGGTTGACTGCAAACCATACATGATGGACGGATACCAAGGTGTCCCATACCACCAAGGTAGACCGTACATCACATACAATTTACAATCATGCTACATGAATGAATGATGATGTATAGTTTTATTGTTATCCACCTAACACACAACTAAGTCAGGTATAGTACTATAGCAACACCTTAGGTAGCATCCCCGACATCGGTACCATAAACGGATGGTATACCGGCGATGACAAACCCGAGTTGCGCTGGAAGCCTGCCGTACCGGTCTCCACCAAGAGATATACGCAAACCCCCAAGTCAAATCCCGTCCTGGCGTTCGGCCCAAAATACGGTCGGTGCCCGAACTTCCCGGGTGGGTATACCCAAATAACGGTCGGAACCCACGGATTTGACCGACACCTAACCCCCTGTCGGTAAGGGTCATAGTACTGGATAAACATTTATCCTAGCCAGCATTCACCTATTATATGAGTGAGATACGCATGTGCATAGGCCAGAGGCCGAGTCCATAGATACCGAAATACGGTCGGCCGGCTATCCTCTTGCCTCTCGAGCCCATACGTACGTATACAAGTACGAGATGTGAATACCGAAGGTAGTCGGTCGGTCACCATCCCGTTTCCACCTAATGCAATGGACAACTCTAATGCAATTTCAAGTACGACAATCTCAAGCTCAGCACCCACCGGCACTTGGATCCCGCTTCCGAAGCCCTAGATCTACATGCCATAAGTGAGTCCATATTATGGAATCTCCAGGTCCAGCACCAACCGGCACCCTAGTCCCATAACTAAATCCAATACCATTCGCACCATAGTGCAATAAAATAAATAATATCGCAAGACAAGAATGTAAAGTCCTATCAACATCTAAACATTTATATCGTCCTATATCTTACCAATAATTATATATTACAACATACATGCATGAATGGCATTCGCAAGACACGACACACAAACATTCCATAAATTAAGACGTTTGCTTAACTCACTCACCTTGATTCTTAGTCAATCGTCAGTACGGAGTTCTTCAAATCGGCGTTTGATGCCAAGTACACTGTCCCACGTACTAATACGTCCCCGAGCCGGGTCAGTCAACCTAAAGAGGGTGTACAACGTGGGGAGAGATTAGTGCCTTAGGGCTAGAAAAGTTGGGCCCCATAAGTTATCAAACAAGGCTGAAATAGGGGACCGGCACATACAGCAAGTCTATATCATGTGCCTGTCCATGTGCCTGTCCCTCTCGGACTTCCCACCGGTAGATCTAGGTTCTCAGGGACTGGCACTTGCATGTGCCTGTCCATGTGTCTGTCCCTCTCAGGGACCGGCAGATCTAGTTTCTCAAGGACTGGCACTTGCATGTGCCTGTCCCTCTCGGACTTCCCACCTGTAGATCTAGTTTCTCAGGGACTGGCACTTGCATGTGCCTGTCCATGTGCCAGTCTTGCTGTTCATGCCATTCTGAGAATGGTTTTACCTTGGGGTAAAATGGGGTATTCTTAGGGGTTTTTAGAGGTCTCTTTGGCCATCAAAACAACTCAATCAAGGTACCATAGCACACCCCCAACATGGGTTTGTAAACCCAATGATCGATTGATTGGGTTTTCCTCCATTAAAATGCACATGGGAAGGGAACTCATGGGTTTGCCTTGTTAAGAAAACTCATCGATTTCTACCTCACACCTAGGGTTTTCCATAAATGGTTGGTGAAACCCATAAATGGAGGTAAAACCCCACTTAGGGCTTATCAATGGGGAAGGGTTTAAGGTGAAATAGAAATCATAAGGGTTCATTGGCTCTCATTACTTAAGAATGATACTATCCATTCATGGCTTCTTTACTTAGGTAAGTAATGATCCATCAATGGTAGTTCATTCCCAAAACCCTAGTTAATAGGAATAGATGTAGAGGGAGAGAGGCTCAATGTGAGGTTAGGTACCCCCACGAGACACAAGGTCAGCCATTAATGGCCTTCCAATTGAGTAGATGGAGCACTCAAGGTGTACTCAACCGATTCAAACCCTAGGTAATAGAATTAGGGAAAGAGAGATGGAGAGAGAGAGAGAGAGAGAGAAAGAGACTCACCAAGGGTTGATGATGATAGCTTGTGCTCTACCATACTTCTCCCTTCTCCTTCCTTCTTCCTCTTCTTCTTTCTTCTTCTTCTTTTTTCTTCTCCTCTTCTTCTTTCTTTTTCTCCTCTCCTCTCCACGATTTAGGATTGTAATGTGAGGTGAATAGTAGTTTTGGGTCTTTAATAACCCATCTAGGCATTAGGTCTTGTTTGGTTAGTCTCAAGTCCTTAGGTCCATTTGCTTAGGAGCTTGTTTGGTTAGGTATAAGCCCAAGGTCTAGTTTAAGTCATTGGGCCATTGGATCCACTTGGGCCCATGGCCCATGTCCTAAGTTCTAGTTACAAATAGAAAGAGGCTAAGCACCTAAGCCCAAGCCCATTCTAGTTCTTATGCTTATTAATGGTCATGCATAGGCATGAATTATTCGGATAGTGACTTACTCCCAGTCATCGCTAAGTGGATAAGGGCGATTCAGGTGCGGGCCCCGCGGATCCCCATCATAAGGGAATTCCAAGACTATGCTTTCGTGGACGATTTTCCCCCTGTCTCTGATGGTGGATCTTTCCTCGAGGACTTCCCCTGTTTTGCGGTCTACAATCTTGTGTGATGGCTTGAGTATTATGACCCACAATTCACGAGCGTACTCCACTCCCGGTTCTACACAAAAGGTTCAAACCAGACCGGTGGTTAGATCGGGTTTTAAACTGGGTTTTGGACACGAATTTAACAACACACCTTGCATCTCATGATCAAATTGGTCATACTCCGACCCACTCACATCTGCCCCAGATACACAAGCAGAACCCATACCCATATTTAGGCCCGAGTCCACTCCTTCCGACCCACCCACGTGAGTTGAGCGCTCCTTATATGAACATAAAGACTCCTTTCCCACCTCAACCTCCACCTCCTCATAACTTTTAAATTCCTTATTTGAAGATAAAGAGTCCTTTCCCAACTCAATCTCCACCTCATCATCCTCATCTACAACTGTATGAGAGTCCACACTGGGATCATGATGATTAATATCTTTGATAGATAAATCTTTACCTACCAAATTAGCACCAAAATCTTCACTATTGGACTCCAACGTATCCTCCTCCAAGTCCGCCAACAATGCAAAATCATTATCAACAATAACCGACTTCCCTCTATTCTCTCCAATGGTTTCAAAATTTAAATTTGAATCTTGAACTTGTGAAATTCGTTTCATCCCCTTGCCACCCTGGCCGGCTGCCGGATAACCATCTCCTCCACACACAACCACCATTGAAGGTGGTGGAACGCCACCCTTGGCAGCAACTTGGGGAGCATTCCAACCTCCCCTACCTGTATAGCACTTGTGCCTTCACCGGAATTCTGCACTAATGGTGCCTCTCCTTTGCCCACGTTCAAAGCCACCTCCTCTGTGTCCGAAACCACCACCACTGCTTTTGCATTCTCCTCAGTTATCACCCCTTCCAAACCCACCCCTTACTGGTTCTTCCCCACGGCCGCTGGATTAATTGCCTGCACCAAACCCCCTTTGATCTCCTTGCGACAATGCTCTCTAACATGCCCCAACTTGGAGCAGGCCAAGCAGAAGACGGCAATTTTTCAAACACCACCCTTTGGTAGAACCCCGACGAGCCGCAGCCAATCCATATCCGATCAGGTAGCGCCGAGCGAACATCGACCTCAACGCAAGCTCTAGCCGCCATTGTTCTCGTGCAACCTGTCGTTGCCCCATCTATTCTCAACACTTCTCCAACTGCTCCAGCTACCGAAAGGAAAAAATTCCCGTGGTAAAGATTTATCGGCAGTTTGGGGAACGACACCCACACCGGGACCACCGGCGAATCTGTTCCTGCTTTGAAGAAACGAGTCCACTTGAAGAAACGGAAGGGGAAACCCTTGATCATCAGATGGTCCTTCAGCCATACTCGCACATAATCCGAGTGGTTGATGAAGTGCAGTAGCAAGTGGCGTGAATCCAACGTGGATATTTGCACATCTGCTGCAAGGTGGAACGATGCCTGGAGTGCTTTCTTGATGTCAAACAGGGCTGGCCTTCCATAGGCGCATTTAGCCACCAAAGCCATCTGAAACGGTTCAATGGACTTGGCGATTTCTGCATCAGAGAAGAAGATCGCAGGAGCCCCATGTGCAGCGAAGGGGTTTTGATTTCAATTACTGGGGTATACCCATGCGTGAGAGGATCTGCCGCAACAACCGAAGCAAAAGGACGTCCCGTAGCGCCACCAGAGGCCACCGGTGGTCGATCCCCCCTTGCGGCGGGAGGATCCGTCATCGAATCCCCCTAACTCAAGCAGTTCTCATCCTAATGAAATAAACATGCTTCTCTTGAAGTCCTGTTCCCCTTCCATCCAATGAACTGCGGTGAATCTTTCTGTAATGACTTGTCTTATAAGTACCTCTATGTTAAAATTACTTGACTAACTAAACTAACTACCAGCCCTTATTAGACCAAAAACATGGGTTAGGCCGGTTCTGTCTGGGCTTGGGTTTCCAAAACTGGTCATAATGGTCTAACCAGTTGAGTGCTACTGCATCAATTCTCCTCCTTTGAAAAGAACTCGATGGACCAAGGAGACCATCCGAGTCAACACGTTGGAGGAGGAATGATCCCGCTACCTTCTTGAGCTTAATGTCGGAGAGATCTTTAGGGGGAAGAGACTTCATTTCTTTGTTGTCATGCTTGAAAGAGTAGGTATTCGCATACCCACAATATTGTGCCTTCTTATCAAACAGCCACGGTCGACTAAGAAGAATCTGACACACCTTCAAAGGGAGGACGTCACATTGTACTGTATCCATGAATCCACCAATAGAGTATGTGAGCAAACACCTATCAGTAATCATGAGATTATAATGTCGGACTGAATTGATGACTCAAGTAGTACCAATAACAAGATAGTTAAATTAAAGAATAATTCAGAATATAGGGGCTAATCCTAGCAGATCTACGAGAAGGGTACTTTGGTAATAAACCAACAAACAAGAACAGAAAACAGGGTAGTCAACCTATACTGAATTCTGTTATGAAATAGGAAGTAAACAGAACCTGAAATCAGTATTCGATCAAGTAACAAACAATAATTAAGACCAGGGGTAAAACAGTAATTTAACTAAGGAAATTAAAGATCTGGAATCAGGGATATGAATATTACCAAAAATAAAAATAAAAACAGGAATATGAATGGGGTTATGAATGTGTAATCGATTCTGCTAAATGGAGAAATAATTGATGCAGGAAACCATAATTGATTCAGTCATAAACATAAGCTATAACAGGAACAAGGGCAGAATAGCATGAATAAGTCAAGATCGACAGGTCAGAATTAGGTCAAATGCATATCGAGTTCATCATTAGGGTTTCTGAGCATATGATCAAAATCTTGGAGGATTCTAATGGTCGGATTGCTTAATCTCAAAATACATGCAACATGGAAATTCTGGGTAGAACATGAGTTGCAGAAAAATTCAAGGTCTGAACTTACTTGTTAATGCCAGAATTTAGGAAATAGAATTAACAAATCCAGCATATGAATAGAAGCACAAGAACATGAACAATAGAACATCCACCCAGGCTTTACACCAATCTACCTTGATCACACACCGGGGGTTTCTTGATCAAACACAAGAGTTCTTCACGGGAGAAGAAGAGCATGCAACAACAGCAAAGTTTCTAAATTCGTGTCTCAAAAGAGCTCTCCAAGCATGGTTATTTTATAGCCTTAAAAAAAAGAGAGAATTTTAGTTGGACTTGGAGAGTAGGCTTGGACAAATCCTTAGCCAACTCTACTACCAACAACCTAGTCAAACTTGAGTCCTAACAAGTCTATGACTCAAGTTAGCTAAAGAAATAAATAAAGATAAAAGTTATTACCTTAAGGCTGATGTTGACTCTACTAAATTATTAGCTAAGAATAAATAAGAGATGCAACTTAAATTAAACCACATAGAATTGGTTCAATTGAGCTAACCCAAAACAACCTAAAAATAACTAAGTATAAGAAACTAAGTCCTAAAAAACGGAAATCCCGTATGTAACTTATTACCCTGGCCTATTACATTAAAAACCCAATGGACCAAAGGCCCAACATGTATAGAACCCAACCATAGACTTATGACTAATAAAACAAGTCCATTTCGGTGATGAATCTGCATCAACTAGTGGTGTTCATCTGTGCAACTTTGTAGGGATTTGGATGTGGCTCTGTCTACAATCCTAGCTTACGAACAACATCTTCAAAGATGACATTAGTGCAACCACCACCATCGATCACCATGCTACATAATTGGTCATTGCAATTCATGCGGGTCTGGAAGATACTGTTGTGGCACCAATCGTCATCCTCAGTGATCTTGTTAGTGGTCAAAACAGGACAAAGAACATAACAAGGGTGTCGCTCGTCATCACTGTTATTGTTATTGACTTCACCCCGCACACACTCTGCCTCCAAATTAACTGTCTCAAAAGTCAGTTGCTCTTCTAGAACATAAAGTATAAAAAAAATCCTTATCAATAAAGCTACCAAACAGTTGGGACACTGAGCACTAATATATTCGTACCCTCTGCACGAAAAACACTGAATGACAGCCTTTGGCATCACAAGAGGTTTGTCAAATCACGCCGAGGTGGAGAATATGATTGATTAGGCCATGAAGATGCCATAGATGAACCACTAGCCGGTGGTTTGCTGAATGATTTTTCCTGGACAGAAGACTGTTGCTAACTAGAACTATCACCCCTAGGAAAAGTATCTACAAAAGTCTTCTGAGTGTATGGCTGCTTTAGACTTTCTTCTACTTGATATGCCACCTATACAACATCATCTATTGTGGGCAGCATAGTACTAAAACTCGTTTCACCTCGGTCGAGATTTCAAGAATTTCGAGTATCTCGGTTAAGTCGAAACGAAATGCAACATTGAATTGAAAAATGCAATATTTCGAATATTTCAAAAATTTCGGTGAAATTTCAGTCATCTTGTTCCGGAAATCTCAATAATTTCGTTCATCTCGTTTCAGAAATTTCGGAAATCTCGGTCATTTTTGGCATTTAACACCCACGGAAAAAATACCATATTACGACCGAAACACCGGAATGAAACGAGATTTAGTACTATGGTGGGCAGTCAAGTGGATGCTAGTGCAAAATTGATCTGAGGGTTCAAACCATTGCGGAACTATGCCACCAATACCTCCTCATCCCATCAAAAATTAGATCGAGTGGCTAAGTAATAAAATCTGGCCACATACTCAACTATCAGGCTTTCTTGTCTCAACTGTGCAAACTTGAGGTGCATGCACTGCTTGTAGTTGATAGGCAGGAATCTCCAGTTCATGGCTTCACTCATCTTAGACCAAGTAGTGATTAACCCGATGCCTCGAGTTTGATGTTGTTGCTGGTGTTTGATTCACCAGACTCCAGCTATGCCTTTAGCTTAGCCTCTGCAAATAAGATCTTTCTAGCCTCAGTCAACCCATACCATCTGAAAAATATTCCCAAATTGTGATTAACCCAATGCCTCGAGTTTGATGTTGTTGCCGGTGTTTAATCCACCAGACTCCAGCTATGCCTTTAGCTTAGCCTCTGCAAATAAGATCTTTCTAGCCTCAGTCAATCCATACCATCTGAAAAATATCCCCAAATTATGAACTCAAGGTACTGCTCTGGGTTTTGTCACCATAAAAACCAAGGACATCCAGCTTTGCTCCTCTTACAGCTCTATATAGAGTATCATCATGTTGACCAGCGCCATATGGTGGTGGTGGATAATGTGGTGGCGGTGGTGGAACATGAGACGGGCTCTGTGGGACAGAGTTGGAAGAATCCCCAGACTGCATGGGCCTCTTTCTTCTATTTGAAGCCACCAGTCGGTCAATGGAAGCTTGCATAGATGCCATCATAGTTTGGATGGAACTGAAAGCTGTGGTGAGGGTATCAACACATTCAGAGAGGGTGCCAATTTTTATATTGGTTTCATTTTTATAGGAGTTGAACTGTTGGAGAACCTCACTATTGGCCACCATGGTTAGGATATGGGTAAAATCTCCAAATTGGTGATGATCCCGGGGTTCGAAAACCTTGTTTGGGGAATTACTGTTTATTATGTAGGGCTAGACTTGGAAGTGAATCAAAAGGAAGGGTAGGAAGAAATAACGGAGAGAGGGAGGGGTACTTTGGAAGGTGGGGAACAAACCAAAAGGAATTGAAATAGTGAAAGGATGAGGGAGTCGTCTTCTTCCTTGTGCACAGAACCATTGGCACTTGAACTCGATTCCAAGTGAGAAAACTCAATCCTATGGTTACTGATTGGTCTGAAGTTTCAGATGGAAGTTGATGAATCAAGGAGGTACAAAATCCACTCAACCATCACTGGAAATAACTTGGGAAAGAAAGATATCTAAAATCTGTAACTGAATCTGGTGGAAGAACAGAACTAGTTATGATTGCAGGTGTGTTTCTCACCACGAGAAAGGAATCGGGGACAATATCCTCAGGTTTAGGTCACCTGAGGAAGGGAATCCTTCGCGCATAATCTCAGGTTGAATAGGCAGCTATCCAGAGAGATCTAACAGCTTCTTCCCACTCTAACTAGTAACTCAGACAATAAGAAAATAGTATTACAGAAACAGAAAGAAGAATAGGTATACCTGAAAGGCGTTTCAGTTCCGTAGGGAAGGGAGAGAAGAGGGAAGGGGGGGAAGCTCAGAACACAGCCACACAGACTCTCACAAACTAAATTCATTATTCCATTCATCTAATCTGCCCAATGAAATGGTGTATAAGCTTCTTCCCTGCCCCCTCCTGGGGTTCGGTAATATAGTTATTCATCCAAAAATAAAATGGTGTATAAGCATATTTATAAAAATGAAATTGAAGTTTCCTAATTGTAGTCTAATGCTGAAATAGAAATAAAATCCAACTCTAACTCCTAATTATCTAACCCAAATCTAAATGGAATCAAATTCTAAAATAAAAAATGGAATGGAACTCTAGCCTAAGTAAAATATACAAGATAAATCCAAATAAGTAAATAAATAAACTAATATTATCCTACCAGACCCAAATCCCAACTCGGGCCTGGTTCTCGGTCGGAACTCTCAAATAGGTTCAGGCTGGTCCAAAGAACTGCTCTTGCATCAATTCACCCGGTGTTGTGAAAAACTCGCCCACGAATTTTGTAGAACAGTAGAAATAAAAGCACATGAATGGGGCTAGCTGACTTTTTGTCCGCAACTCAAATAAAATCCAAAATATGAAGCTTTGGGGTTGCATCCATGACTGGAAAATCGTGGGGAAGAACAAACTCGTGATGGGAATGACTTTGGCTCCACTGGTTTTCGATGGTATTTGTCCACAATCTTCTCGCTTTTCGTTGCCATTATTGGCTGTTCTTGTTAAGGCTGCATCATCGGTGTTGCCTCTTTCGGCTTTGAGCAGACCTCATCAACTAATCCTTGAAGAACGAATGTTTGGAGCATGTGAAAAGGCTATAGAGTGTACAAATTTCTGTCATGATCAACAACGCTTTTTCGTTCTTCCAACTATTCTCGACCAATTTAATAATGCGTTGAGAAGAAATAAACACTTCACAATAAGCACCATCACAATAATGAGAAATGGAGAATTCGATGAAGACATCACCCTCAAACTTCCCCAGAGATTATCTGGCTGGTCTGTGATAGCTTCTTTTTTTTTTTTTGCTTGAAGGTCAGCGACTATTATATTAAAGATATGAAAAGATACAAGAGGATTGACCGGGCATACCCAGCTTAATATACAATGAAAGGGCTGCCTCCCACCTCTACCTTCGGCATTGCCATCAGCAGAGGGGAAGAGGACAGACACTTACCTCCCTTGAAGACCCTCCTTCGGCATTGCCATCAAAGAGTCAACAAGAAAGGGATAGACAAATCATGTAAATGTATATCTTGGCCAACCGCTTCTGATTGGGCATAGGATGGAGTGGATCTCCAACCAATAGAAAGCTGAGACCTTGCTGCATTCGTAGCTAATCCATATGCAACCATGTTCAACTCACGGTAACAGTGTGTGATACGCCACCTGATGCTAGAGATGTAATCATAGAGAGACAGAGCCATGATTGTTGAAAAGTCCATGGAAAATCACCTTTCAGAACACTGTGCACCACCGTCTCGGAGTCGCACTCGATCTGTAGGTGCAACAAATTTTCTGTTGGGCAAACGAACTCTAAAGTTGAACACAAGAGATCCATGGCCAGGTTTGCTCTGATACCAAATTGATGAAGGGCCAGTTGGAGAAGAGGGAGAAATCTGAGATGGAATCTAATAGTTGCAGGGGAGGGAGAGAATCATGTAACCACACTCTCACGTTGAGCAACACATTTGCTTGGTATTTCAAATCTATGTCTTCGACGATGGATTACAAGGTATAAATAAACGAAAATCAAAAGACCCTTGACTAGAATGTAAGATTGAAACTAACTTGCACCCAATCCTATTCCTATAACTCCTATTTCTACGCAACCATACAAAACAAAACATGATACAACAAAAGACATAAGGACTAACTAAACTAACTACCAGACCTTATTAGACCAAAAACCTAGGTTGGGCCAGTTCCGTCCATAGTTCAAAAACTAGGCAAAATTCCGCCGAAAGTTCGAATATTTTTGTAATTTCGAACCCCCCGAAACGAAACATCATATGAAATGTCGAAACCCAAAAAGACAATATTTCGACCAATTCGGTCATTTCATTTCGGAATCTCTCTCATTTCAGTCTAAAAAATGCACCGTTTCATTGAAATTTTAGTTATTTCGGTCAATTCGTTCCGGTACGCTCATTTTGGCCTTTTGCACCCCTAAATGGCCAAGCAAAACTCAGAAAAAAAATACAATGTTTCGATGAAATTTTGCCGAAATTTCAAGGTTTCAGTCATCTCGGCCTGGTCAAGACACCAAAACGAGGCAAGTTTTCAAACTATGGTTCCGTCTTGGCTTGGGTTTCCAACCCGGTCATACTCGTCCAACAAGTCGAGTGCTACTGCATCACACTAAGTTCCGTCTCCATCCAAACAAACCATACCACAGCCAAAGGAAGCAACTTCCATAAAATATCACCTACATCCCAAGGACCTCCCTACCACTCCACTAGTAGAGAGAAAAAACAAGAAGGAAATAACCATCCCACCTTCATGATCAAAAGGCATCTCCCTAAATCTCAAATGCATGATCAAAAGAGAAACAAGAAATTTGTAACCACCAGTCCACACCACACAGCTTACACATATCCTCATTCTCAACACACCCCCACCCCCCTGTTACCAAATCAATAGTGAGAATTTTTTTCCAACATTGTAGTCCACATGAAGAAGCATACACTGAGGAGGAACCCAGCGCCTCCAACTTATATTAATATTTGGTCTACTTAGTAATAATATGGAGTATACACTAGAGAGGAGGCGTAAAGCATTCACCAATCAATATCCCTCAAAAAGGAAACACCAATCAATCAATGATCATTCAACATTCACCAAAATAAGCAATAAACAATCAATTAAGTATTTGTTTTCCAATTACCATGATTCTAGGGCTTAGATATACTACTTTTCCTATTTTGACCCCATAGTTACACTAATATTTCAATTTTTACCCCCTACAGGACAAGGTGCACTATAAAAGCATTAAACCACACAGTTTTTTGAAAGAAAAAAAAAAGGTGCCTGCCTAGGTCAAGACCTGGGCAAGGCATTGAAGGCGAAGGACAAGTTGTGAAAAACTAGGTAAGAGCACACCTTGCCCATTCTGATGTGCCTTGGGGCCTAGGTGAGGTATTGACAACTATGGTAGCCATCAACTAGTGCTTTGACACCCCACTCTCCCAACCCTCGCATCTGCCAACTATCACGCCAACTAAAGGGTGAGGCCATGTCTTTATTCTTTGAAGGAACAAAATAAAATTCAGAATCAGAATAGCTTCAAGTCATCTATGAAGGGTGTTTATATATTTTAGCTTAGTCAACAGGTCACTTCTAGAGTCCAAAGTTCACTTAAATAAATATTTCCCTTCAGAACAGAGGAAATGTAAGCCAGTAAATGGTTTTTATAGCATTTGATAGAAACCTGTTAGTACAACTGTACATCTAAATGATTAGACTGAAACAAGTACCTTGTCACAAAAATCCGGAAGGTTTTCACGAGGATGCTCTTCAAAAAACCTTTTCAAAAGTTTGGTGTCAAGCTACAATCCACAAAATAAAACATTTTTAGTAAATGTCAAGAATATATGAGGAATCAAAGTCAAAAAGATATACAGGAAGTGGTTCAAACCTTAGATTTATCTACAGTGATAGGAAGATTTAGGAGATACTGCCCAGACTGTGCAACTTCAATCTCCTCATCAGTTGTTATCTTGAAATTGCTCTTATCCATCACCTGAGGAAAGAGATAAGAAAACATCCAGAAGAAAAATGGCAAAATTGAGATCACACAAACAGACATGTATCAACTAAAAATTCTTTATGCATAAGTGAATTTACAGTACCACTACGTCATGTTATAAGATATTGAATGAAACATTAAAAATCTAGGTGGTGCTACTATTGGCAGCCCAAAGGCAATGAAAGCAGGAAAAAATAATATCTTCCTAGTTCCTACCATGGATCACCCGCATATAGGATTTTTTCACGGCAACAAAAAAAAAAGAGGAGGAAAAATCCCCTGATACGAGATTATGCTGGGTTAATAAATCAATTTTATGTTTTGCCATGACAGCATAAATGGAGAAACTCCACCTTTTAAGTATACATTGAACAGACTATTTTTTCATTTGATAAAGAACCAAATCTATTGCAACAAAGAAGGGGGAGATACAAAGCTAAAATACAACAACAACAACAACAACAACAACAACAGCCACAACAGGCTGGGGACCCTCAAAAGAGACTAGCTAGTGGGATTGAAACACAATAAAGTAAAATCCAATGGCACCCGTTGACTTAGCCAACTCTTTGGCTAAAGAGTTCACCGATCGAATCCTTGACACAAAATATAAATTGCTGAGAGAAACTACAGATCAAGTTCCTGATTAAGTGCAAGTAGACGGTAACAGAATTTGATTGAAGACAGAGGCGCAAACATCTAAAATTTGTTGAATCAAAGTTGGGAGGAACCAACTGAGCTTCTCCCTTTTCATTTAATACGCACAGGAGGATGGGAGTTTAAGGATGAAGGTATTTTTCAGAAAGCAATAAAAGTACAGACTTTATAAGTCCAGTTCCAAACTACTTGTCAACCTTCGATCTGAGAATTTGACAATCTAAATAAGTCTCTTCTTGGATGCAAATGCTCAGTACAGTTGCATAAAGGACCCTGGCTTTCTTCTACCCTTTTTGTTTTCAATGTTTGTCTTTCTTCTTTTGGAACCTTTTTTGTTGGTGACAGCAGAACTTTCTCTTTAATTTAGAAAATGATCAAATACTACTTCTCCTCATTAACAGGATATATACAACTGGCTTTTAGAATTAAGATCTCGAGAGAATAACTATCGTTAAATTTCTTTACACCAGAACCCTCTTCAGTCATCTTGAAAGCCCAATATTGTTACTTGAATCCACTCTGGTGCTTGAGAAGTCTAAAGAATTTAATTGTTATCCTCAATTCAAGACCATAATAAACTCCAGCAATCTGATTCTAATTTTTCAAATCTCACCCGAACTTAGTAGGCAAGGGTAGAAAACCGCTTATTCAGGCTTTCATGCTAAATCAGCTGCTCTGCCTCATCATAAAATGAATAGTTTTTGTTTCAATATAATGTACATCAAACATGCAAGTTATGTGCTACATCTGTTCATCTATTAACAGGACATTGAGATTTTACTATTTATATTAACCCACAATTTACTATTTTTATCCAGTTAAAAAAAAATTCATGGTAAATTACATTCCTAATGTTCTTAATTGACAGAATTTTATATTAAGATTGTGAAAGATTTAAGAAATTATTGGGGAATCTTATTTATATTAAAACTAGGTTACATTTTTTTATTGCTTAATGATTCCTAAATAAATAAATAAAGATTTTTGCCAGGAAGGCTTTCCTTTTTTTATTTTTCTTATACTTAGTATCTGAGTTTCTGTCTTCCATAAATCTGTATTCTATTGACTGTATTGGACTAACCAATGGGAAGCACTAAAGCTTGCCAATCAGCCTATGTTATTTCAAGATCCTATTGGTAAAATTAGGAAAGATGTAAAAAGTTTATGTATGTTTATTCCTATCAAATGTACGCTAAGTTTTATACTTATGTGTTCTAAGCAGAGTTTTGCTTAACAATAGAGTTAGGATCTATAAATAATTAAATAGGCAATGGGTGCTGTTCTAACAATGGGAGAAAAAAGTTCTCTTGATAAAGAATGGTATATGAGTGTATGAGTGAAAATGCAAAGGACAGAGCTTTGCTGATCAAGCTATTTTATATTGACAATCAGTTGTTGGCAAACCAGTGTTGATTACCAAAACCAGTTATCGGCATGGCAGGAGGAAAAAAAATGGAAATGGGGGATAAGTTGAACTTGAGCACTCTAAAACTACACATTGCATCATATCTCCTCCAGCTTCAATCTTCCCATTTTACTATTTTTATCATTTTTATGCTTCCCAATACATGTTTTCTACCTTGACGTGTTTGTCTTTCTTCTTAGCTTGAGCAACTTGGGTTACTTTACTCATCCAAAACCACCTGGCAAGTGGCAAGTTCCAATTATGTATTATGTGTTATCTCTGTTTACATTATGATTATAATGCTAAATTGCCCAAGTGATTATACAACAAACCAACTGCTAGTCAATGAAATCTTTAAAGTTTCAACAAATTGCAGTAGCTAATGTAAAGCGGCAACCCATTTTTCTAATGATCTTTTCAGAAATGGACAAAACCTGAAATACTGTCAAATGCAGAAATAGTTTGTTCAGACCACTACACAGCAGTACTACTACTACTTCTTTGAGTAACTTATTATGGGTGCATAAATTAAATTTAATAACAATCTTTTTTAAGCCAACTAATAATCTTTTCAGTATCACCACATGAACAGTTTTAGCCTATGACAGACAGCTCCATATTTCGTCATGCAAAGTTTTTGTACATTGTAGGATATAATTTAACCCAAATGTGATGTGAGATTTAGCCAGAAAGTTGCAGTGGGGAAAAAGAGGTGAATGGGGAATATTAGGGGGAGGGCAAAGACGAAAAGAAATTAAGTTTAAAATTAAACAAGGATTCAAGAATAACTTCAATGCCTAAAAAACAGTACAAATGTAGGCAGTTCTAACAACCATTAAAAATTAGAACCCCAAAAGACTCCGCATTCCACAATTTAACATATGCAATTCATGTCTTGACAGAAAATGGCAAGTCACACACATGTAGGTAGGGACTGGCCGCTAAGATAATTTGACAAAAGGGATGCCCCTAACAATCAGTCCAACAGGCCGAATCTTTGCTCCTCCTCCCACCCCTTTCTGGGGCCAAACAAAAGAACAACAACTATTAGATTGCCAACCATCATCCATCACATTAAGTTTTGACCTTAAATTAAGTTGTAGAGGATTGTCTCTGATCAAGAACATGTACAATAGTCTCCAATATTGTCTTTATAGGTGGTCAATATCCTGAAGATACTACTGAAGAAAGGGTAGAGAGAGTGAGAGAGAGATTCCTAAGAGTGAGAGTAGTTGAGGTTTTATGCCAAGAAAGTATACAGTAACATAGAAAAATATATGTGATAAATATTCCTGGAAATTGACAGCCACACAACTGCATTTCACTATAGCATGGAACTATACCTAATTTATCAAAAGAAAAGGTAGTTACATTTGGCTTGTATGAATTTGGTTACCAGAAATTTGGCTTTAGCTTGGAGAGCCTTATTCTTATGCCTAGTATAGCTTCTTGAAAGTTCTAAACAACATAACTGGGAATGAGGAAGAAGTTTCAAAACACCTGTTGCTAAAACTTTGATATGATTTCTTTCACATGGATTCTATCCGGTTATAAGCAAAAGGAAATGAAGGGTCATGAAATTAATTTTGGAAAAGAAAATGAAAAATTTTGTATTGTAATGATTGTGTAACTATTAAAATATTATAAAATATAAGAATAAAAAAGTATTGAAATATATTCATTACCCTGTCGTGATTTCCTATTAGAATCCAAGTAATTTGGTTGAAAAATGAAGGCAAAGTTCAATTACGATTTTTTTTTTAATCTCATTTTTCCTCCCTTCACTTTCCTTCCAACCATTTTGGAGACAAAATAAAATTATATTTTATCATGAAAAAGTGTACAACTAATAGCTGAAAACAATACTTGATGAATATGATTCATTTGAATAAAGAATGTTAAGTAAGTTAGTCATAAGATACTAAAACTTGGAACTCGACCCCAACTCGACCCTGGGAAAAACCGAGACCTTGGTCGAGTTGGTGCATTTTTTTTTCAACTCGGTGGGTTTTAGACCTAGTTTGGGTCTGAAACTTGGTATTCAGCATATTTTAGGCCATTTAAACACAATGGCATTATCAGATTTTGCAAAAACAAAGTCCAAATAAGAGTTTTACTTCGGACCCTAAGTTGGTAGGCGACGACGTACTAAAATACCCTACACTACACATAATTTAGAAATAGAAAGCAAGTAAAACATTTCATTAATAACTAAATAACTTAAATAGGCATTAGAAATGTTAAAGTGATACATCAAACTGTTTAACAATGTTACAAGTTACAACTATCATCACATAAACTGAGTTTGAATCAAGTATTTAGTCCCCAGTAGTACCACATAGTCTTCCCATGACATAGTGTTGCTGCACTGTTGCATATAGTGCTCCACAACAAGCACATAAGAGTTGTCATCAGCATGTCAAGTCCCCCATCCTAGGTTATAGCTGTTTCCATGAGGCGTGAGATCCACTGCTTCAAATGTGCAGCTGAATCAACTCTCCCGCAGGTTACAACTTCAAATCCAGAGCTAAAATGAGTCACAACCTTCAAATAGGGAAGAAAACAGCTTTTGGACAAAACTCGATCGAGATCTATCAAGTTCTATCGAGTTAGGTGACTTTTAAAGAGGTAAATGTGTCGAGATCTGGGTCGACCGAGAAAGAGTAATTTTTTGACTCGTATACCAACTCGACTCAACGTCTCAAAAAAACGAGATCTCGCAAGTTCTCGAACTATGGTTAGTCATCCCAAAAGAGGAAGTTAGTCCCTACATGGATTCTTCTTCTTCTCTCTCTCTTTTTGAATATTATTATTTCTTGGAAATATAATATAAGGCATTCTAGTAGAAATAAAATAAACCCCCCCCCCAAAAAAAATGCAATCATCAGCTCACCTCAAACAGGTACGTCAGGAAGTTCTGTTCAAGAATATCGATCTCTTCTGAGGATATACTCTGTTGCGCCAATTTCTTAGAGCCATGAACAGGGTCGAAGAGGGAGTACAATTGCTACAGACACATAATGTATATTCAATTCCAAGACAAATATTAATGAGGAAATACGTCAATGCAGACACATGACTAATCAGAACATCCATTGCAGCAAAATGTAAAGGTTCATTCCTCTGAAAGAATATAGTACAGAGAACTTGGCTGTACCATCAGATCCTCGAACTGCAGAAAATACCAAGCTCGAATTGTGTATTCAACTCTCTTACAGAGCTTTATAAACTCAGCACGGTCAGAACCATGTTCTGCAAGACAGTAAAAAGTTTTAGGCATCGAGGTCCAGTCAAGAGATTCAATACCCGAGAAAGAACATGATCCAAACCTAAACCGCTGAAAGGTTACATGAGAAACATAGTAACACCCTTTGAAAACCAGTTTTCTGACAACGAAAATGGTGCTAGACATGCATGTGATTGAAAAGATATTGGAAAAAAATACATCCAAATCAGATTTCAGAAAATGCAATTATACTAAACGAAACATCGCACAAATCTCAAAACAAATTGTGGGGGATACGCAATAAAAGTGGTGCTAAACATTCATATGAATGAAGATACTGAGTAGCAGAAGAAATAAGAGAACCTACGACTCGAAAACGGATACGAAAAAATATTGGCTACTTCAACAATATCCACGTAGTTACAGTGTTGGATTGTTCCAGAGGAAGAGGAAATTCAATTCAGGAAAGCCCCATAGCGAAGTATAAGAATAACAAATCTGCAATATGAAATTTAAGGAGAGAAAAAAAAAATGGAAAAACGTATGTATGTACCTATGAGGTTGGCCAAGGACATTATAAGCTTAGGCTTCAAAATCGGAATTACGGATTCCCGCTCCAACCTAATGACGTCTTTGTTCTTTTCATCCATCTCTGCGGAAATGAAGAGAACCCCGGTACCCTCTTAAATTAAACGATGTCCAACAACAGTTAGCAGTGGCCAGTGGGGGCGGCGATATAACAGGAAATTTCGATCTCTACCCGCTCAAGAGAATGATAATTTCCAGTCCAGGCTCCAAACTGCAAACTGCACAAAGAGAGAGAGAGAGATATCTTAAAAGGGTGAGCCAAAAAAGTTCGAGAGATCAAGTGAAGGGTTTTTCTTTGGAATCCATTGATCTCATCTAATGCTTGGCGCAAGGAAGGAATGAAAACTGGACAAGGTATCTCAGACTTTTAATCCGGAAGGATTTGAATCGTAACCCCTTTAGACATTAGTCCTGACTCCTGAGACTCCTTCTCCACACTATCTCAAATTTTCCCACTTCCCACTTCCCACTTCCCACTTCCATGTCATAGTAACGTTCGGAGGGACGAGGGACTGGGAGTTGTTCTTAATAAAAGAAGATTTAAGAAGGCAGATGCAGTCCCAAGTATTTTAAATTCGGGATCGGGGATAGAGTCGGTCCAGCTGATTCGGCCGAAATGGATCCCAAAAACCTTAGAATTGACCTTCTTGGATCTAAAACCCAATCATGCGATACCGAAAATTCTAGAATCGTCCGCTGTCGCCATTCCGGAACGGTTAGAATCAAGATCATGATCGTTCACGACTGATTTCGATCCGAAATGGCCCATTCGACCGATCCATTCCGATTTTTGAAACCAACAAGGGTAGATGATGAATCACAGGAAAATGTAGATAAATTGATGAAAGCTCGATCAGTTGGAGGAATGCAATCCAACTGGAGCAGCTTGCTTCGCCCATCTGGACAATAACAGCATGACAGAAATCGTGACTTAACGACCTCCGTACAATAGGTAGGCTATTTTTGGTATTTCAAAAATCTGGGGTTGATATTTCCATCAAATAAAAAAAAATCTAAGGTTGATATTGTTTTTTATATGATTCTTTTGTCTTTTCCCTGATGGCTTGGTTACATGGAAAATCAAATTAATTTGAAAATAGGCGCATGAAAGGATATTTATGGCAGCCCAAAAGGACATGTGTCACCTCCCCACCTTACCTGGAGGGGTGATCCCAAGTCCCAACCCTAAGACTTAATGGTTAGATAATGAATGATGTAGCCACAATATCCACTAAAGTTGGGCCCGCCCATCAGACATTTCCACATGCCCAAAAAATCCATTATGTAGAAATGTTTTCATTCCTCCATTAAATAATATTAAATACTTAGTACTAAGTATTTCTTGAAACTTGTGGGTTATACCTTTGAATTAAATCTGATTTTAAAACCCCCAAGATGGAAAAAGAAAAAAAAAACAATCCAATATGATTTGAATAATATAATCAGTCCTAGACCCCAACTTGTGGACCTGATCTTGGCTAGCTTGATACATTCATAGGGTTTAATTCAAATAAATGTTTCAATTTAAAAGCAAAATTAATATGCAAATTACAAACTTTTACAATCATGGTTATGTAATTAACTTAACAGAATTAAAACTTTCAACTTTTTTAAGTGGATAAATAAAATTAATCACAATTTATAAAATTTTAGAATTAAAAATTATCACTCTTGGTAATCTACTTCATTTTTTTTTTTATTTCATTTCCCTTCACTTTACTTCCAAACTAGTTGCAAATAAATTGAAATGAAAGAAAATAATCATAATTTTAAAAATATAAAATAAAATTTTCTTTAAAATCTTGATTTTGTAACTAACTTCAAACCTCAATACTACATGCTAGTGTCATTTTAAATGGGAATCAAGTGGTTGTTTTTCAATTGGGAAAGCTTAGTATGATCCACATGTTTTTGTTTTAGTAATGAAAGGCTTGAGTTTGATATTATATATTTGGGAAAAAGATCTCTACTTGGTGGTGTATCCTACCATTCCTATGCCCTATCACAAGCTTAGCATGTTCACCCATTGGCCCAGACACTTATGTAGGACCAAAATTTGAGCATTAAAGATGTTACCCCTACAGATTGGAAGTTCAACTATCCCGTTCCACAATATTGTCATTTTATTTGAAAAGTTTTTTAAGCTAATTACATAGCTATTATTGTTGGCATTGATTAGAAACATTTCTTCTTACCAAAAAAATAGAAATAGAAACATTTCTAATTTGTTTTTTTGGTAAACCTATTTTATCTTTGTTTGAATTTTATTTCTCTATACTTCACTTCCACCGAAGAAAATGAAAATAAATGTATCAAAAAAAATATTCAGAAAGCTCTAATATAAAATTAAAGACATGACATAATTTTTACATAAAAGATGAAAAAGACAAAACAATCAAATCTGTAAAGTCTAAGACTTGAAAAATAAAAAATAACCAACAAACAAATTGAACGATAGAAAGTTATAAAGGGAATACCTGTAGATTTGCAATTTTTAACAAATAAACATTATATAATTTAATGGGTTAAGAGAACTTTTTTTTCCCCGTAAAAATTAAGAGAACATATTAAAAAGGAAGGAGCGCACGAAAGAATTTAATTTACACTTTTAGATAATATCTCAATCTAAAATCATTGACATGAAACAGAATATCAAAAAATAAAAAACATATAATATTTATTGATATAGAGCTCTTAAAACGATTTATAATCTTTGTTGAATTGTAAGTGTGTGTGTGTGTGTGTGTGTGATTGTTAGAGAGAGGGAGAGATTAAACAAAAACGAATGAATAAACAAGAATCTAATGTATCACATGCATGTAAATTTTTTCTTTTCAAAATTAGAAAAATCGTTCTCATGAACCCAGAAATAAAAAAGGAGTACCCAAAACGAAGAAGGAAGAAAAAAACAGAGTAATCAGCCATAAACCCTCTGTTCTCCTCCTGGTAGGTATAACTCTTTAACTTTTGTTCAAAATTGAAAGCCCATCGCAATCTCTATAGTGTGATTGGTGAAGCTTTTCAAAAAAAGAACACCCCCCCCCCACCCCCCAAAAAAAAAAAAAATTGCAATCTGACCACAACCAACCAACCCTCTCCTTCTCTGTCCAAAAAAGAGACATTGATATCATCTGCTTATTCCCAACAGATAGAGATTGCCTTTATTCCTTCCATCATGGCCAGAACTTTTCCCCAGCCCCGCCCTCTAAATATGTACACGGAGTTGGGCTGACTTCTATAAATATGTACAAAACCTTGCCGTCCATGCTTTACATCTTCTCAGCTTCTCAACCACTCTTTGCTTCACCCTCTCCCAAAGAAGGATCAGTTACAGAGCCACAGGGATGCTTGCTTTCTAGTATTCCCTGTCATTGTTTGAAACCCAAATGATGGGCTACACAAGAAGCTCTCTACTGCTTGCCCTCGCATCGTTGTTCATCTTTGCTTATGTTGGGTTGAACCACATTCACACACTGGCAACCCCCGAATTAGGGGTACATTGGATCCTCACTATTGATCTCAAGACTTAAAAAATGATGATTTTCGGACTGAATCATCTATACCAGCACTCTGACCTTGTGTATTCATCCACGACATATTGTTTACTCTCAGTGCAGCAGTAGCAGCTGCTTCATGACTACTCAAGTAGTTGAATTGGTGAGCCATTTGTGGGAAAACATCACTGCTTGCCCTAATTCCCCCACCCATAAAGTCCCTTCCAGGAGTATACTGCTCTGTGAGCCTCATCTCACTGTAAGAACGGGACTGTAATTTGTTGCACTGGGAAAGAACACTAAAAAGGCTCTCATCTGCACTGCTTCCATTTCCCAGGCACAAGCCTGGGGAGGTAGTAACATCCGCACCAGACCAGCCACCATGGGTCTGATGCTCATCCTGAAACCAATTCTGTCCCAACAATCCCTCACCAGCCAAGTGAGACTGGATGGGATTTGATATGCGTATGGGATCAATGACCCAATCCTGCACACGGACCGGGGAGAGAAGTTCTCGGCTTGGAGGAAGGTATCTATTTCCACTGTAATGCATGCTCTTCTGGATGACCTGTTGCATGTAAAGCTCTTTCTCTCTCATCTCCCTCTGCTCCAACAGCTGTTGTTGCTGCTGCTGCTGCTGGAAATACCTAGGAAAATGACCAGTTTCCAGTGCTCCATCATTTGTTGCCAAAAATTGTAACGTTGGTTGTCTGTGCTCATGAGTGTAAGATGGTAAGTATCCCTGGCCCTTGAAAATTGGTTGGAGTAGCTCATTGCAATCTTGGTTTGTGTAAGAATTGATAAACGACCCACCATTGCTCATATGTAAAGCTGGTCCCACAAAATTGGATGATCCACACTGTGAAGCTTCCTCGGCATCTTGCTCAGCCATGTCAGATTCCAGATCAATCACGCCAGTAGCCCGCTCTTCCATAGGCTTTGGTTGTCGGAGTGACAATTCACCAGCAAATGGATATCCAAGGCTCACAGTATTAGAGTGGCAGTGCAAATCTGAAGGGCCACCCACTGGCCATACATATTTAGCAGAAGACACCTCAACTTCACGCAAAACAGCATCCTCTGCAGGGTTCATATTTCCTAAAAACTCCGACAGATCTGGAGGGGCACCTTCAGGTTTCAAAATTTCTCTACTGTCCTCTTCAGACTCTGTCTCCATGGGATCAAGTTTGTGACCATTAAGTGAAGGGATTCGTTCCACATGCTGATAGTGTGCTGATTGAGGAACAGACAAATCATTATCTTCAGGGCTCTGTATATCCATAGTAGGTTCATTTTCTGTTTCTTCATTTCCTATTTGTTTATCAACCATGCTATCATAGTAATTTTTCTCCTCTTCCTGACCATCCAATCACCAATCAACAAAGTCAACATGATACAGTTGTGCAAAAATCACAGCATGCAGCCAAAAAAACATAACAGTGGCAATGATGATAATAATATCATGGCACTATGACAGACATCAATGAATTGGTTTTACACTACATGTAAAAAAATGAAGAGCCAAACCTCTTCCAGTAAACGTTTTTTCTTTCCTATCAGCTCTTGCTCCAAGGAACACCTCCACTGCTGCTGCTTCAACTGTCTCTCTTTCCAGTCTAAGAAAGCTGCTGGGAGATCTCTGTTTGCCAATTGCAACCTATACATACACAGGCTTAGGGGTAAGAAGACTACATAGAATGGAATTTCAAAAGCTACAAGTATCCCAAGTATTCCCCCTCCCCCTTTTTTTAATATGAAATACGAGTATCTTAGGTTGGGTAACATTTAGTTTGTTACTTTCTTAGAAAACTAACCAGAAGTCATGCAACTTCTTCCTTTCTTCTTCCTCAAATGTTTCGTATGGTTGTACATGGAAACTCTTGATGTTACCCAAGACATGATTAAGAGACTTGGATTGAATTCCATCGCCAGATTGCTTCATCCTCTTGACAAGTTGATGCTGCTTCCTGCTGATCTAAAATGCATTAAAAGCAGAGGTCAGTAGTAGAATCTCGATCTTGAGTACCAGAAATATGATTTTGACTTTATAGTTCTCACAATGAAAACTTTTTATGAATATGAAAACCAAGCATTAGATAACTTCACAGGTTAAAAGAAGCCATTGAGACAGCCAGCCCAATAGGGGGAGGAAAATTGTAATTATTTATAATAATAATCCCCCTGGAGTATACTGCTCTGTGGCTAAGAAAATGACCAAATTGATCTCGGCCCACTCTGTCAACTAGTTGAACCCAATCAACCTGCACCACAATTCTGTATTTCTTTTTCCTTATTTGTGAACTGTACTATAATTTGTAAAGAGAGAGAAGAGGGAAAGTTACAAGAGTCTTACAGAGTTGGACCAATCAGCTAATCTATTGCAAACTCTTGAGATGCATTTCAAAATGTTTTGAAACATAAAAGCTCACAAAATTGCCTATTGTACCCGAACAACAATATATTGCTGTTCCAGATAGAAGAACACAAAGAAAGAAAATAATAATAATAATAAAGTACATTTCATGAAATATGAATAATCTTCTAACCTTGAAATAAGACATATACTTGGCACCATCACCAGATTGGATGTTAAGTGTGTGTGATTTTTCTTCCTTGGAATTTTCTATGACCTTTGGTTTCTCTATAACAGCCAATGAATTTCCGCGCCTGTCCCTGATAAATCCTTTCCTACGAACCCAAGAATACCAATTAGATGCTTTTACCACTAAAATCAAGCAACCAAATATAAATAATGCAACTTACTCCTCACAACATAAGAAAACAATGAGATTGTTAACAAATTGAAAAGTGCATGGCCCCATACCCAAGGTTCGAAAACTCCGGTCTCGGTGCCAACTCGGATCCTTGAAAAACCGAGTCAAGTCGAGATCTCGCCGAGTTGGTGCACTTTTTTTTTCTTCGACTCGAAGCCTCATCTCGGTGGGTTTTAGACCTAGTTGGGGTCTGAAACTTGGTACTTAACCTATTTTAAGTCATTCAAACACAATGGCACTATCAGATTTTGCAAAAACAAAGTCCAAATAGGAATTTCACTTAGTGGGAAAGCAGGACAGACACTTACTTATGCTAGAAACCACGACAGACACAGGACAAACACACCAAATTAAGTTTGACTGGTCTTGAAAGCTTTCCAACAAGTCCAAGATTGCTTAAATCTGATTAATATTGAAGGAGTTATGTACCAGTCAAACTTAATTCGGTGTGCGTAAATGCTGTCAAAATCACTTTGAATGAAAATAGTTTTTTGGACATCAAAACAAATGAATATTTTACCGCACTTTTGGTTTTTAGCAATGTTTTACCATAATAAGATTTATGGAATTTTTAGATTTGAGAAAAACCCCAGCATTAGAAAGTTGAAAATTGCACCTATCGCCAAAAATCTAGTTTTTGTTCTTGAACTGGGGGGTTGACTTTTTTTCCTTTTGGAATTTGATTTTTTAACTATTTTTATTGGATTCAAATAGGGGGGTATTTGCTTATTTATGAATAATATCTTAAGTACTTTACTTAAATGATATTAGGCATAAATAAGTGTCTGTCTTGTCTGTCTTGGTTCCTGGCATAGATAGGTGTCTGTATACCAAGATTTTCCAGCAAGATCTCGAGATCTGGCACTCATATAAAGGACCTAGATGGGTATTTTCCTCGGCGAGATATTGACATTTTGAGACTCGTAGGCAGTCTCGTCTCGAGATTTCGAAAAACCGAGAAACTCGGCGAGATCTTGCTAGTTCTCGAACTATGCCCATACCCCATACACCTTCAGCATGTTCCCTCACTTTCTGTTCACAGAATATAAATTCACCAGAGCACAAGCCATTAACAAATGAAGAACTAATAATAGATTTGAGCTTTACAGGGCAATGAAGATACAATAAATCAGAAATATCCATGCAGATGAAAGAATTATCCTTGGAACAGAATGCCTGCATACAACCTCCAATTATGTCCTACTATCCTACATGTACCAAATATTCTGAAAGCTGGAACACAGAACAAATGATTTGATGATAATACGAAGTACATTCTTAGGCCAGAATATTTTAATGCAAGCTGGGTATCCTTTAAACCCGATTGACGGATCTCAAGGGATAGATCTGCAAAAGGATGGATTTCCAAGCGACAACAGGAACTGATGCGGATCTGGAGTTCCAATAACCTGACTTGGATCGCTTATGGGCCCACTTAAGCAATTAAAATCCAAATACAAGAAATGATGGCAATTTTGTAAATATTTGAAGTCAAAACTAACAAAGGAAAAGGAGTAAATTGAGGGTAACAGTGAAGGAGTTGTATAAGAAGGGCAAACAGGGAAGCAAAATAAAATGAAGGGATAATGGGGATTAAAGGTAAAAGAAAAGGATGTATTTGGAATACTATCTTTAAAGGAACTAAAGGGATTAAAGGAATTAAAGGGAAAACACGATGTGCTTTCTTCTTCCTTTGTAAACCAGAAACATGCAAAACCTCAAGACTAAAGGTGAGTTGCAGTCCTGTAAATCGATCTCCATAGTTCAGTAATTCCAGAACCGCTTGAGACTATTGATCTGTTCCAGCCTTCGAAGTTGCAGAAAACCCAATGGTATTTAGTCTAAAAAAGTTCTGAAACTGGGATTGTCAATAGTTGCAGGTCTCGAAAGGGGTTTATGTAAAGGTGTATCAACTGAAGAGTTTCAGCAATCAGACCCTATGGTAAAGGCCGCCTAGCCTAGGACAACCTGCACACAAATCCCTAACCCGAATCACTTATGGGAAGCAAGATAGCAACTCAGATTACCGTTAACAGCAGAAAAGGAAAACACAGTATCAGAATGCAGAAGATTAACAGTACAATAGAAGAAAGAAAGTAGCAATCGAGTGAACAGAACTTCAGTGGAATGAATCATACACCAGGAAAGGAAGAACGTGAGAGAGAAGATTAAAGAGAGTACCTGGGACAAGAGAGAATATCAGAAAGGGAGAAAGATCTGTGCACCAGCTCTTGGCAGCAAGAAGGTAACATTTTCATTCAATTCCAAAATCCAGATCCCAATCATGGGTTACATGCCCTTTTATAAAATAAAAATCCTAATCCTACTTGAAACTGAAATCACAACTTGATCCTAACTCTATTTAATCTAAAACAGAGGACATTCTCAAATAAACCTGGACTCTTACCTTCCTACGATTCTAATACATGAACAAAATAAAAAAGAAAAAAATTACAAAGAATCCCTATTTAATCCAACGTCTAACTGCATCCGTTCTTGGAAAGTGAGACAGGAATTAAATGTTCATAAAAGTCAAGGTGAGAAAGTGGAAATAACAAACCACGAAAAATTAAATAGAAGATAGTAGAAACGGTAAAGCAACTAGAGCTGCAATCAAAAATTTTTAATAACTTTTTTATAGGATGGTCAGAAGATCACCATACTCTGTTTCAGTGGAATGATTTACTCTCCAACTAACACTACGACTACTATACAGCATAGAAAAAAAAACTAACTTAACAACTCCCAAGTATTTTAGGACTCCTAAAATACTGCAAATCAGAAGATATGTATATATATATATAAAACTCAAAAATTGACCCATAATGTAGAATCACCATAATTCTTGATAATATAAAGAAACTAGCATGCGCTAAAGGCTAGTCATTTTCCTTGCGTCCTGCCTCATATTTTCAGTCAAAATGTGCTATTGGATGAACAAAAAGTTGGCTTAGAAGCTAAAAATGGAAACCCATGAACCCCAAACTAATATAGAATAACTGAGCAACACCTAAATATATATGTTTCACAAAAATCAAATGCATTGTGGTAGTTTATGGGTATAGCAAGTGATTGTGACGAACTTTTGTTCCAGCTCATATCACTACTCACAATTGCACTCACAAAATTTGGCTTCATAATCTTAGATTTATGATGTCAACTGTCAAGAGAGTTATAATGAGAAAGTTATCAACACAAATACGTTTAGATGTAATGAAACTTAAGATTCAAAAAAGAAGGGGAAATATTACAGAAAAGCTAGAAGAAGAAAAAAAAAGAATATACATCTAATTCCAAATTACCCTCAAGAATCAAGATAGAGTGCATTTGATTCCCATTTATGTACTTCTGAAGAAAATATCATTTACTGGAATTTTCTAATCATAAGAGTTTAAAATGAGTAACTTCACAAGACAAAATTTTTGTAAAACCCAAAATTCAAGAAACAAACTGATTCCCTTCAATCTAAGAACATATAGCTTAGGAAATCTATCTCTTAGGAAAGGGAGGTGGAAACTGAAAATACCTTTCTTGTGGTTCTTCATTTCGCTTCATTGATATGTTTTGTTTAGTACTAGTACATACTTTCTCCTCTGTAACCCAAGACCAAGATTCACCAATAGTTGCCAGATTCTCCTCTGGATCGCATGGTCTAGAATCATTTGTATGTGAGGAAACACCGTTCTCTTCATGCTTTCTTGATGACCTGATTAATGGGTAATTTACAGTGTTAGGATGAAACACAAAAAAGTGACACATATGGTCGATTGTACGGCCTCCAAAATTTCAAGTTGCAAAGTCTAACGGGAGGACTTTAATGAAATATGCCCAATATTATCAAGATAGATAAATGTGGTTCTAGGGTCGATGTCAAGTAGGGAGAAACTCAGGTCAGCCCATGAGAAAGTCAGGCTTCAATCTGAACTACATTGGGATGGGCCCATCCATAATTCATGATATTCATCGCTTCAAAGCTTACCAACCCAGCACAGCACCCCCAGTCTAAATGTAATTCCATTCCATCATCTAGGTTCCAAAACTAGCTGCAGAAAAATGTTTGCATTCTAAAGTAGCATACAATACAATCCATTCACAAAAAGAATAAATAAGTGTGCAAGTAGATGAAACTATGAACATACCTCAGAAATAGAAGTGAGTGCTCACATGTGTACATGCAAGTTTGGATCTTAAAAAAACATAAAGAGTTCATAGTTATTTCTCTACATGTGAAATAATTGAAATGATATAACAGGATATTCTGGTGCCAAAAAATAGTATGCTTAGCATGTTCAATTTGGTAACCATCTTTATTGGAACTAAAAACCTCCTTCCATGTCATTTGGTAAAGTTCAAGATCTTCAAGTGAAAAAACAATACAATTTATCCAAAAATGCCAATCACAAATAAGCCATTCAAAATGCTGGCTACAAATTGAATTTACACGTTTCTGTCATATCAAGCATTATAAGAATTACTAGGGCAGGGGAAAAAAAAATGGGACACAAATGGGTATAACTATTTTATAATATGATACTGGCATTGCTAGAGATTTCTCATTTATCCAGAATCTGAAATTTACTAATCAATGTTGAATGGATCCTACTAGAAGTTGACCACGGAAATCAAGATAAAATCTATAAAGAGATACCAGGAAAAAAAGATACCAACCTCCATGTCTTCTGAACAATATGCTTTTCAGGATCCTTGCTGCTAGTCCATCTCTCCTTCAACTTCAGCAGATTTTCCAGAATACTGCCAGAAGAAGTATAATGATATTACCACCTCGCAAAGTTGGACAAAGGCACAATCCTAGAATAATACCAAGAGAAAGACCTTAATGAAATTGCTTAACATTAACATACTCATCATGATATTTCTGTAACTCCAAGTGGTAAGCTCTCTTATTGGCCTTGAAACAATGTTCCTGGTGAAGAACAGCATCTGGGTGAAGATTGCCAGAACAAATCGTAGCACCCCTGCAGCATTAGTAAACAAACAAATTAACTAAAAATGTTGCAGACAATTATAAATCAAAGAAACTTTAGGCCCATCACAGTAATCTCCTTCAGCATGGAGTTGAGATCTCAGTTATGTAGAATGGAAAAAGTTCGGTTTCCACTAAAAGGCACCAACCACCACCCTAAAATAATTCAAACTGGCCAGGCAATTCGTAGATTTCCCATAGTTATACGCAAAAGGTATACTCTTTATTACATAGAACTATGTTGATCACCAGGTCATTACGATTTTGACCAAGTGATGATATTTGGAATATTACATCCACTAGACCACTACTGCATCTCCTTTTGTATACAAAAGAGGATTCTGGTACTTGGAAAGTCAAAATTCTTAGGACCAAAATGTGCCAGCACATATTAAAGAAATCAAACCATAACAAGCCACCTCAAAAATAATTTGAACTGGTTAAACAAAAGTTGGCAGATCACACATAATTAAAACTGTAAGGCATTATTATAAGTTATGACACAAAATTACCCTGAGCAAACAGGGCAATATCAGTTTGATGAAGTGTGTCAAAAAAGAGTAAGCTAAATTAGAAGGTACAAGAACTGAAACTTGCCACTTTAGGAAAGGATTTCCAAAGTGAAAGTTTTCCCCCACAAGCAAGGTGTGCACAACTTGCTCCCGATCTGTCCCTTGAGGAAGAAACTGAGTGAGAAAATTTCTCTCTAATTCTGATAGAGATGTCTCCCAAACCTGATAATAAATTCCAAACAGATAAAATAAATATATTGAGAGCATAAAAACATAACAAGTATACATTTGGAACTATAGATACCTCATACGAAAGCACCTTTGTCAGATTCTCTAACTCAAAAATTTCCGGAGGAAGAGAAAGAACATCTGCTAAGGGTGTGTAACGATGAGGAGCAGACTCAATAAAAGGATCCAAGTCTCTCCAAGCTATCCCAACCTGTTCCCTCCTGGCAATAGGATTAACTTGATTTTCATCACACTTGAGAACAATATGAGAGTTTATCTTCAGCACATTTTGTATTGGCTCCAGATTCTTCCTCTTTCTTGCTCTATACTGCTCCTGCAAATAGGTACTCACAACACTGGTTGCATTCAATCGCCTTTTCTGCTGACCAGCTGCCATTCTCTGTAAGCGTTCAAAATAGTAACAATTCTCCCAGCAGAGCTTTAGAAAACAGTCCGAGGTGCCTTTGTGATCCCGTTCAAGGAGTATCTTCCATCTTCTGTATGCATACTGGAGACCTTCATTGACAAAACATACCACCATTACCTCGTTCAACCAAAAATACTAAAGCAGTATATTTTCCCTTTACATTCATGTATAATACCAAACACAAACAAGGAATTTGGTTTAAGAACCAAGGCAGAAAAGAAAAATCTAGACCTGTCAACAATATTTAAAGCTCTCCACATATTCCAATACTCATATCGCAATAATATGCTCTCCACATAAACTAATGGAGTAAATCTCATTTTCCTACTTTCTACCCATATTTTAGGCTCATTAAATTGGCCAATTACAAAAAAAACTCATGGGATCAAAAAGCCCAACACCTACATAACCCAACCCAAATCTTATTTACAATAAAATAAGCTTCATCAACGAAACTAAAAGTAGCGACAGTTTCCTGTTGTCTACATACGAGTAGCATGCATCCAAAAAAATGGTGCCTTTTGGAATCAAATGGATGAGAGTTCAAATATCGTCAAGGGAGGCCCACCAACAAAAATAACTAAACTTCAGAAGGGGCTTCCTATACACATATTTCTTGCATAGAGTACTTCTAATTGGGGGTTATTGCAAATATCTTCTCAGCTACAGAAGTTCGAAACCCTATTGTCAACTTTAACCATACCAATTCTGATCCCAGATGGTAATTTCCAAATTCACATTAAAGACTAGACTTATGCTCCTGAATCCATTTTAGTCTGCATGATAACCTGCCCCAGAAGACTCCATATATTGTGCCAGCCAAGCCCCTTTCTCAGAAGCTAAACTGAATACATCAGGAAAGGTAATCATAAGAGACTGATTCCGCATAATTTGTCTTCCAGAATTTCAGATTCTTTCCAACACCCACCTTGACACTAATTCCTTGTTTGAAAATCGCCAACTGTTGCATCATGACTATGTAGAGCACTAGTCCTTAGCTACCAAAGGCTTTCCCATAAACATCTATACTAGACTGACAGTTGGAAAGTTCCCAAGTATATGCTCTAGAAAAACTGTACAATACTCATGTGTTCCTGACAAGAATATTTGCAATTGCAAAAAAATTCAAAGTACATAACCAAGATTAAAGTAGCCCTGATGCACTACAGTAAATATGCACCAAGTTTCACGAGCAGGGCTTGCCTCTGCTCCCAACTGGTCAGCGAAAGGCTCATTAACAAGGAAGAAATTAGTTACTGGACATAGGAGACGATATAATTAGTGTACCGAGAGTCTATAAGGGAATAAGGCCAGTTTCCCTGTGATTAGGATAGTCTAGTAGTGGCTGAGTTGACACCCAACACAGCTAGCACCCAACTTCCCTAGAGTTTCTTTTTCCTTCTCCCCCGTTTTTTCTCTCCAAAATTAGCAACAAATATTAGAACTGAGATGCTATATACACAGGATACTATATAAAAAATTCTAAATATTTATAACATTCATCCAAGAATATTGACCGGTACAATTCACTTAACAACTTAAACAAGAATGATGTAGACCCCACAGCTAGCATCCAATTATTTAAGCTACTTATTCTCTTCAATTCTACATTCCCTCTCTCCACTAAACAGGCCTCAAATCTCCCTTTGAATGCAGAGATTAATTTTGAGGGATAACCAATTAAGTAACAAGATTTGGTACAACTGTCAACTTTTGTCATGCCACTGCAAGTAAAAAATGCCAATAGATGTTCAAAAGGAATGTCAAAATGGTCAAAGTATCCATCTGACGGAATCAAACACATGTCTAATTGTGACACTCCACAGATTATGAGTTTTTTTTTTTTCCTTATCATTACTTGTATCACACAAGTTTACATCTACTGCACATTAAAGTTCAATTGTTTCACACAGCAAGTTTGAAGGAAACAAAGACAACACTTCTGCATTGTCTATGTCATTCTATGATCTATAAGACTATAAGAGCAAGTAGTACAGTTCATTGGAAATTTACCAAATCAATGTTATTTGTCTCCCCAACTCTGAAATTCAAAGTCTAACAAAAGAGACTCCAACTCGATCATTTGTATCCATGCTCCACTGGATGAAATTTTGGCTATTTAATTCAAGTCTCTAAAAGAGTATATCCATTACATGGTTTTGAATACCACAATTTGAGCAATGCAGATAAGAATCATAAGATAAATACAAGCACGTCTAAAGGAGCAAAAAGTCACTCTAACTTATTTAATATGAATAACCACACCAAAATCTTTTCTTCATAAGGAGAAAATAGGAAATAGGACAAAATTTAGTCTTTCTACTGAACTAAGCCTTTCCCTATAGAAATGGAATCAGCTACATCCATCCTGTTTTGTCATTCACCTTTATTCAAAGCCACACCAAGTTTTTTTTTTTAATTTGAGGAGAAAATAAGAAATAGACCATGAGGCTATAGTTCGGGAAAGATAAATATGAGTAGATATATAGAAACCAAAAGAAACAGTTAATGGACTGGTCTAATTTGATATGGTAAATGTGAATAATAGCAGCAACATCCAAACCAAGCAAATGGAAAGACTTGGAATGGAAATGAACCATTAAAGCTCTTTGCGGTGGTAGTAATAAGCATCAGTTTCAACAACAGTTATCATAAGCTGCCAAAAGGGATGGATGTAATAGATATTCTTTATGCATAATATCTTACCAATCCAATCCGGTACTCAATTATTTATGTTATACTTAGAAATATAAGATTAGGGAATTCATCCATGAGAAGTTTTCCAATTAATATTGTACCAAGTAATCCCATAAGGCTTTCCCATTCACAGCGTATTATCTATTAGTCCAACATATTAATAAGTCTCGAGCAAGACAGAAGCTAGAAAAAAGAACAGCTTGCAGAAAAGCATAAATTACAAACAAAAATCAAAGTACAGAGTAAAATTGAAGCAAGTATTACTATCCTATCTTCCACCAGACCACATTCAAGCTCAATCCTAGATATGTTCCTTTTATTTTATTTATTATTTATTTTTTTATTTTTTGGGAGGGAAGGGGGGAAGGGGTGGTTGTAAGCATAAATCCTCAGTTTTCACAATAAAGCAAAGCAGAACAAGCAAGCTACAAATTATAATCACATGGACTGCCGCAAATCCACTCAAACGAATACAAGTTGTTCCCCCTCTTGGTGGGCAAGCCAGTAAGTGGCTGACAAATTAGTCAGCTGAAACTGGCACACAAACTAGCACAATCAAAACTTGGAAGACTTTACCAGACTTAAAAAGGTGGAAATCTAACTTTACCAAACTAAACAATGTTGGAAATTTATACTAACTGGACCCACCGAGATTCCATGAAGTATTATAGAAACAACAGTGCATATAATCATGGTTGCCCTGGAAAGACCATACAGCCCAAAGTGTCGATTACCTTATTAATGCCACAGAACTCGGATAAAAACGATAATAAAATTATGGGAGATATATATGGAACACTACGCAAGGAAGCTCAATCGATTCCGAGCGTACTCGAACACTCATCAAATATTCTCAAGTCCCACAGTTTTAGAGAAAAAAAAATAGCAAAGAAACGATAAATAATCTTATTCAAAAACGACACAAAAGCTCGTATAAAAAAAGAAAAAGAAACAAAAATCCAATCCATGCATGAATCCCAAGAGATAAAGGAAAGACTAAAAGAAAATCCCAAGCAGAAGTCAACCAAAAATGAGAGAGATAATGACAAGAACGTATACCAAGAATCATAACCCTAGAAATCCCAGTGATGCAAAATAATAAAAGAGTTGGAATATTACCTGCAACATCTTCGATAGCTCTTCAAGAGTGTAACAGAATCGAAGCATGGAACGCATGGGAAGGACTCGTACGAAGGAGAAGAAATGGAAACTGGAAACTTGTGATAGAAGCTATAATGAAAACGGAGAGAGAGTCTATGTTGGATTTGAAGACTCAGACACTATTAGATGGTTGCCGTTTTATCCGCTTCATCCGGCACAGGGAGAACTGAGAGGAAAAGAAAGAAGGACATGGAAGAGAAAATTCAGACATTTTAGTGCAGATGCACAGGTCACGCTTACATGATAACGCTCTTTCAACCCCAGGATTGGTATCCCTAAGGATTCGTATCTGCCTCAGTAGATGACTCTGATTCCAATCGGTCAGTCAATTGAACACTTAAACCTAATCATCGGGGACCGTTTGCGCCCACAAAATCTCGGTTCGCGCGCTTGGCGTGCGCACACTAAATCATCAGCAGCGAGTCTACTATACCGGTTCGCCCTAGACCGACCGGTTTTATCGAACAAAAGGTGGGTCACCCTTCTTTTTTTTTTCATCATCACCATCGGATCAGTGTCAAAAAAGGCATGCCTATTGATCCCAAGGATGACACATCAGTTGGTCCAATACCATTGGATGCAACCTTTGGGACCCATCCAACTACTGAATTGGATCGGTCAAATTGGCCAATTCGGATCAGAATCGATCGTGACTGATTCTCAATTTTGGATGTTCTAAAGCAGTTGATTCTAGGGTTTTGGGGATTACATCACTATGTTTTCAAATCTAAGGAGCTCATTCTAGGGTTTTTTGGATTGATTTCAGACAATTCTAATCTGACCTAAATCGCAATCGACGGATCAGATCAAAATGAACAAGGATCAATTCGACTCCCAATTTGAGTTTAAAATCCTCAAAACTCAAAATTAAAACCAAACTCCTTGCATCTACTTCAAGTTTACACCAGTGTCGGGGATACGTCACATCAGTAGCAATTCAGAAAATATTATCATCCACATAAGACCCACACAGATCAAAATATAAGAGAGTGTCAATATGGATCCCACATCTCATTCTACGTTTCTTGCACTCTAGATGAAAAAGATTTCAATGTTTAGACGTTTAGTTCCATTGGATTCACATTTTTGAATTTCAGAAACTGGCTTATGGGCTTCCAAAAGCAGAAGCCCTTAAAGCTTTTTTAAACATGCATTAAAAGTCCAGTGATGGACATGGGAACTTTTGGAATTCAATTTTACCCTAAAAACCCCAACAACACCCTAATTCCCACTCCACCACTAAACTACTTAATAAATATATAGGTGTTTCATTGAGAGGAAATAAGGTCAATCTCTCTCACTTCTCTAATTAAGGGAGAACGTCGTGCCCAAAAAAAAATTAAGGGAAAACATTCTCTGTGCCACATGGGCCTGTCACTTAGGAGGTAGGATGGTTATTACGCACACCTCTGTGTGCCTAGGCGTACCCTACACTACAGCACAGAGAATAGCGCCCCTTTATCACAAAGTTTTCGTCTATTGTCTTTGACTCTTTGTTTTTTTTTTTTTTGATGAAACCAAAGAAAAAAATACACTAGAACACATGGATGTCCATACAAGCATTGCGTGCCAAGTTTTTAGCTACAACCGCACTAAAGTTGCAAGTGTTAAGACGAAAATATACATTCTGGGTTAGAACTGAAATCCGTAGCATCTTAGGAACTACGTGCCATGGCCATTGGCATTTGGTTGGAGATGGAAGAGATTCAGTGATCCACTGATTATCACACCAAATTTCCTTAATCTGCAATCTAATACAGGCAGCATGATTGAGACCCTTAAGGATCGCAAAAACATAAGTATTTACATCCTCTGTACATAGCAACTTTCCTACATCAAAAAACTTAAACTTGCCATCAACCAAAAAGAGGTAGGCCCACCCAGGCCCAGTCAGTCCAGGTGAACAGAATCCTGCATTGATCAAGATAGGAAAATCATAACGAGGCAAGATAAAAAATGGGGAGTGGAAAGGGATGACTATATCAGGGACACAACCAGTGTGAGGGTAATGAGATTTAAAAGCACTTAAATTTAAGTCAAGCAGCCATTGTGAAACAACCTGTACGACTCTTAAAGGATTAGGTTGTATGGACTCAACTATTAACTTATTTCTACACGACCATATAAAGTAACAAGTGATAATAAAAATACTAAAAAACCACAGTAACAAAGTTTTATCAGTCCGAAAGTGCAAGTGAAAAAATCGATAGAAATGAAGGATAGTATCAAAAGTCATAAATTCAGTCCTTAGCCCCAATGGTCCTGCTGCCCAGATACGTTTAACCCAATCACAAGAAAGGAAAAAATGCCATAGAGATTCAACACCATTTCCACATAAAGTACATGTCGACTCAATCTGACTCCATTTCGATAGAGCCATGGATATCTAAGTATCTAACCATGTTTGTGTGTGGGTCCAAAGCAGATCTAGGGAAAACTTGTCAAACCCTAGTCATAAAAGGTAAAAAGTTTCTCAAGTCTGCAAAGCTAAGTGTGTCACATGAGGGGTTAAAATTTATATAACTCTCATGTATCAACCTCCCTTGTATGTTTTGCTGTCGTTATGTTCACACCAGGCCAACTTCATTTTAACTGAAACTTGAGATACCGATATATTTTCCGCCTTCACCATAGAAGAGGACCCAAGCAAATAGTACCTCAACATTCGAAGGCAATGTACCACCACCACCAACTCCTTCTCGAGCCAAGTAGCGTCGCTCGGTCTCAAAAAGCTACATGTGAACAATATAGACCATAAAAGTGTTTCTATCCACAAAATATCATACCCATTTGACCTACCACATAGCAGATATTTCTTTGGGCTGCGTAATCCAAAGATTCACATTCCCAAATTTTTATGTTTCCATATCTAAACCAAGCAAATTGTATGCCTTTTGGTTCCTCAAAATTTGTGTTCTCAGGTCCTCTGTCTCTTTTTTGGAGACATGACTTGTCTAACTCAATGCTAAAATTTCTATTTATAAAAAAAAATGCATACCAAACGCAGCCTAACATTCAAACCGTGCAGATAGAGTGGTCATGCTTCAAAAAGGAGTCTTTTATTTAAATAGGTGTGGTCATGCTACATCTGTCACAGCCTCGTCCACTCACCCCCCCCCCCCCCAAAAAAAAAAAATAATAATAATAATAATAATTCCACTCCCACATCAACCATCCTTGGTGAGAGTCTTGGGCTTATAAGTGGAGAAAGGAACCCCCACTAATCCCACATTAACCATCATTGGGGAGGTTTTCATTCTTCAGAAACCTCACAAAGCAAGTTCCTGTCCTTGATCAGTCCAGCCATCCCAGAGCACTTAACTTTGATTGCAAGTCTCAGGACAGAGAAGATCCTGGGGAATATCTTGCAAAACACCAAAACCTGCTTACCATTGCAAATGCTTATATGCCTAATCACAGAGCTTAATTCATTGAACATGAAAGATTACTAAGAATTTAGGTTCAACGACCATCACCTCTTGAACATTTGACCATTAACCACAACAAACTACTACATGGATAATTTAAGTATTTAAGGCTTGTTGCTAGCTACCCTCCAAGCTGTTTCCCCACCTTCAATAGCTATTTGTCCTGTAATTGTACCTTCTTGCTAAATATAGAAAGCCACAGAAGTTTATCACACTTAGAACTGTAAGAAGCCAATAGAAGTAATCAAATCTACCAGCATTTATGTTCTGAGACAACCATGATGGTTGCCCTTCTTTCACATTCCCAGTGACTGATTTGATGATACTGTTCAAAATGGAGGCTGCAAAGCAGCCCAAACCACCCGCAACAGCAGCATATGCAGATCCTACACTTCTCATGGCATCTGGGGCCTCTTGATAAAGGAATTCTAGAAGACCTACAATGCAAAATACTTCTGCTATGCCAATCAGGCAGTATTGGATCAATAGCCAGTATGCACTTAAGTTGGGCATTGCAGTTAGGAAAATAGCCTCATAGCCGTGTTTGATTGCATAGTTTCTCCTGAAGCTCTCGAAAACCCCAGCCCATGCCACAGATAGGATTGAGACTGCCAACCCAATGCCCACCCTTTGAAGCTGAGAGGCGCCATGAGGATGACCCGTGATGCGGCGAGACAAAGGAACAAAAATGGAATAGTATAAAGAGAGGATAAGAAATATGCTGAGGCCAGGAAATACAGGCATACATGTGACCGGGAGCTTCAATTGTGCCATATGAGTATTCAAGGTATATGCCTGTTGGACTGATAGTGTCAGATACTCCGTTAGAATTAGACTGAGAATTATAGTGCAGGATGGTATTGGAATCAATTTTAGTAGTATCTTGACTTCCTCCACTTGTGTAACAGTGCAAAGTCTCCAAGGACTGGGATTTGTGCCATCTTCTTTCAATTGTAGTGCTGCCTTGTCCAAAAACCTATGAGCAGAAAAGCAAAAAATGAATACACTTTATTTATTTAATAAAGAGGCAAAGAGAGAGAGGGGGAGAGAAAGAACAGTTCATACAAAATATTATCTCTAAAGAGCACATACACGTCCTTTTATATAAAAATAAAATCAACTTTTAAAAAAAATAACAATAAAGTAGCTAATAGATAATGTGCATAACTACTTATTATTGATTATCCAACTAACAGGCAGCCCCTTATTGGACATCCTTTTCTATTTTAAATCTTAACAAACACAATGATAAAGTTTGATATGTGATCGGATCATCAAAAGCAATTGATCTTGCGGTTTTCTATTTTAAATCATGACAAACACAATGATAAAGTCTGATATGTTATCAGATCATAAAAAGCAATTGATCTTGTGATCATGATGCAAACCAAAGGTTTAAAAATGTCAAACTATAATGGTTGAATTGTATCCCTCCAATTGAAATCATTTAGAATTTTCTGGCGATCTGATCTCATGTTTTCCATGATTTAAATGCTCATAGGATATAGTTTAATTCAATGTAACCAGCAACATGCAATATGTCAAAAATCAGGCCTGGCCTAGCCCCAAGCTTGGGCTAGCTGGACCTGGGCTAAGATTGGGAACCCCATGCTAGCCTGGCCTGGAGGCACCCCTGAGTAGATCCATAGAGGTGACCCACCAAATTGGAACAGTCAGTCATGATAGAGGTTCGAGTGATTGTAGCATGTGGTGGAATGTAACAAAAGATTACAAAAGAGTAGCTACCATACCTGAACTCATCAGTGTGGGCTATCTTTCCACTACCCTTTATAGCAGATCGTATGCCTGGAACCTCATATAGGCCTACAAACTCACTGGTAGAGAAAGAAGCATTCCTCTTTCGAAATGCTGCAACGAGGACCTGGGCCACCCGCGTCAAAGGGCTACCACCTGGCAATCTATGCCTGTACAAAGGAGTACCAACAAAGAAGACCATATTTGATATGCCCATAGCTATGGCTAATGAACCAAAAGCAGATCCCCATCCATGTTTCATTTGGATATAGACTACCATGGTGAAAGCCACAATTGCCCCAACAGTGACAGACAGATAGAAGAAATTGAAAAACCTGTCCAGGTGAGATTTATAGTCTGTACTCCTTTCATCAAACTGATCAGCTCCAAATGAGGAAACACAGGGCCGAATACCAGCAGCTCCAAATCCTGTGATGTATAGAACTACATAGAGGTACAGCATTTGCCATGGTTTTGCTGGTTCACAATTGCCTAAGAGTAGGGATAGCTGATCACACTGATCTTGGTTCGGCACCAATACACTCATAGTAGCACACAAGGTTATTCCTGTCAGACCCTATAAAACAGACAATAAAGGAAGCATGCAGTCCTCATCAGTGAATTTTTGCAACTTTTAAGTAATAGCAAATAAATAAGCAAGTACAGTCAGAAACTAAATGGCATATACCAGATTTGAAACTGTACGTAACTCATACAACTAGAAAGATGAGAAACACCAAAATAAAAGGATCCAACAAAAAGAGGAAGTTCATCATCAACTATAGCTTTACATATTGTTGAGAACTAAGAAGGGCAGAACTAGACCAACATTTGGGTAATGCTAAGCTAGCACCTTTCAAATTCATGCTATTCTCTGAACTTATTCAAAGCCCATGACTATCAACAGCCTGTTGGCTGATGTGGCCTAAATTTCCACTTCAGCATAACATCTTGGTAGTTGTTGATGGTTTGAACTATTGGTGGTTACTAAAACCACTCGTAACTTAACTTGATGGAAGGTGGTTATCTAAGCGGTAAGGGGGGGGTCCTGTCCTGGTTTCATGTGAGTAGCAAGAGAGTTCCATCTAGGGGTGCAAATTTGGCCTGGCAAGCCCAAAAGAGATCTGCAAAGTTAACACTTTTTCTCCCAAATCTGTTTCAATCCGTGATTTGAACACTATAAGTCTTCAAACTTATTGAAATGATGAAGATTAGAGTACTTTTTTATGTTAGATGATTTCCTCCAACTAATATTGAAGAGAAAAACAAGTTTCCAAGGCCTTCGGTTGCTCTCAGTTTTGCATCTCACTCACGATTTCTGTTTCGCAGGTTTAAGGGAGGCGTATCTTACCTGTATCAGACTATATCGGTCTTGTATCAGTTAATACACACTTTTCTTGGAAAATGTATCAAATCTATACCCACCGATACCAAAACGTACCAGCCGATACAAGACGATACCGACCGATACTTAAAACCTTGCTTGGGAACCCTGGGTTGGGCCCAGGTTTGCAGGCCCCTAGTACTTCCATCCATATCTGCGCCTGAGAGGGAGGCACATAAACCAGAAACTCTGCTCTTTTTTTGTTGTAAAGCAACTACTGTGGATAGACTGTGGGTGTGCATCAAACTCTTTGAAGAGCAGCACCATCTTGTGTTGATATGGTGAGCAACCATACGTTGGAATACACGATCCTATCTGTAGGTCAGTCCTTATCTCTTGTGATAATTATCTCCTTTAAGTTTCTTACACATCTATGTAACTAAAGATGGTGTACATATCTTCAGCACATTCCAAATAGCTTGGAAATAAACCTTGACATCATAATTAAAAAAATAAAAAAATAAAAAAAAGAACCAAAACTAAAACTAAGGAAACTGACCACTAAACCCACAGAGCAAAAGTGGTTCCCTGGTAAAACTTCAATGATAAAAGAGAAGGCCGAATTTTTACAACTTTCCTGGTGTTTCCCTGGTAGTCATTAAGGAACCAAGCACAAGTGGATACATACTATAAAATAAGAGTATTCTTACCAGGGGTAATAAATGACATGAAGAATGATATGTGATAAGAATGTAATGCCACCAATTTTCAGTTATTGTAAAAATTACAATATTCACAGACATTTTAGTTTCTCTCTATTCAAATAGATTAACTTCCATAAGATTTGATACTCTACATGAATAATAAAACAGGATTGGCTGGTATGGGGTTGGTGTTTATCATTAACAGGTTTAAGCAAGAAGATCTTACAGCCAGATAGATTGTGGTGAAGATGGCTATGGTCCAATATCGTCCAAGATATGCATCAGCAAGAAATCCACCTAGTACAGATGAAGCCTGTGATATCCCCAGGAAAATGTTAACCGCATTTGCTGAACTACTGAAGGGTCGATGCATTACATAGAACATAAAGGCCACCATATTAACCGAAAGTCCAAAATAAGCCATTCTCTCTGCCATTTCATTCCCTGGACAAATGGTAAACTGGTATCAGATCCCTAGTTGCTGTTAAGTTGAAAATAAATGTATGAAATAACATGGAAGGCTCCAACACTACAAATTACATTGTTCTTCTTAAGAAACTGCATATTTTACAACCAAAAGGATACTGTGACTCTACAAAATGCTACTACCTACCGAAAATGAAAAAAGCAGCAATCCATCCCCCCGTCCTTGATAAATCAGTAATGGGTTTCCCACGGATATTCACTGGGGTAGTTCCTCCCACATAGCCACCCCCAATTGCCGTCTTCCTCTCATCACTTTCTAAGAAATAAATTCCGAGCTTCTTTCCACGACATGAATCAGTATTGTCGCCCAGGATTGGTGGTGTCTCTGAAAAATTTATAGGAGACTTGATTTCTCTGGCTTCCATCCCTGCTAAAATAGAGTGGGAAATCAACAACAAAGGCAGGAACAAAAAAAAGGGTGGGGGGGGGGGGGAAGAGCAGGCACAGTTAACCCAATTGAAGATAGATTTTCTGTGTAATCCTAATTCGACAGAATTCAATTGGGGGGAGGAAGTTTGGGGGGGGGGGGGGGGAGATTCTCAACTTAAAGACACAAATCCCACAATTATAGTGACCAAAGGGAAGTGAACAGTCGAACTGTGTGTGTGTGTGTGTTTGTTTTTCACTGAGAGAAAAAGAGAGAGAATACAAAAATTCACCAGCTACCCTAGTAATCCAACGACGAAAACTTCCCAAAGCAACCAAATGAAAAACAGGGCAGGAATGAATCAGAACAGGCTCCCAAGCTCATGAGATGCGATGGAGAACACACTCTTCAGCTCACACAGTATTATTATTCAAACACAGGCCTTGCATATCTACAGACAGGCATTCTATACCAACCAAAAATGCACGATGTAGATATGCAACAGCAACGGAGGTTTTCATGAACAAAATGAATAAATTGCGAGTAGAAGTTTTCTGATGAAGCAACAGTAAATGGGTCCAACCCCCCAACCAACACGTGAAACCAAGAACACAAAAATGAACTGCAATAAATGGAATAAATGGCGTAACAAACAGGAGGCAGGTAAGCCATTAATGTCACATGTAACAGATGCGGTGGCAGACTATATAAGACGCCCGTTGCCTCTCAAACTCTTCAGCTCCAGCCAACGCCATTGCTGAGAAAGAAGAGCAGATTTATGAGTTGCACGACACAGGAAAACGTAACCAACCAGAACCCCCAAATTAAAACAAAAAATAATTTCTTTACCGTTAGTTGATTTCGGTATATATTCCATTTCGAACTTAACCGCCATTGCTCTAGTCTCTATCCGAGATGAGTTTTTTTTTTTTTTAATATTTCAGAGGTAATAACAAAATCACCATAGCTCCACAGAACAGGGGATAAAAATCCTCTCCCCAATTCCTGATATGGTGCAGTGATATCGCCATCTGGCAGACGTGACATTCAACGGTCCGAACACAATTAGCCAAGTACGACTATCAACATCTCAACCCCGAATTGCAACCCACTGCCCTTTTTTTTTCCAAGAACAGGACTATAGGTATAGGCGATACAACAATGGAGACCAACCATCTGCAAGACTTCAAGATCAAGGCAAAGAATAGGCCAGTAATGGAGGTTCAACTAATTAGGAGGAATTCCCCATTGCAGGTGCAATAATGCTAAAGATACAAATGTCAAAAGGGCTGCCAAAGGGCTTTTTTTTTGTTTTCAATCAAAATAAATTTAAATTAAGGGTTGCTAAAGTTTTACGTTTCATAATTGATATCATTTTATTTCATTTACCACTAACCTACTCTAATAAATAGGAACACCTACTCACTCGACAAGTTCATTTTCACCAGAAAGCGTTTCTGTATCCAACTGAATTCTGATCTGACCAAGCAACGGCTCCCCTCATCTTGAGGAAGAAAAAAGTCCATCATCAAGACCCAGTTGTTGATACTCTGCCAGTAGCTAGCAGTGTTGTAGGGATCCTGGAGGTCATGGATAGAGAATATTCTTGCTTTTGAGTGGAGAGTAAATTCTCCTATCAATTCCATCAAATGTCATTTTGAATGGACACTAACGATAGTCTTATCGCACATTTAATGTCAGTTGTGTATATGCACAGCTGTCCATGAAAACTTTTGTCATATCTTTTTCATATGAATGAGATCATTTCAACGGTCTCAAAAACCTGTCGCCTTCTCCACCGTGCTGCAAAGTGAAGCTATTACAGTTAGAGACGGGTTCCTCTACTGCCTCTCTGAGTGTATTGCGATATCATGGTGGAATCTGACTCTTTAGGAGCTCATCAATATCCTCTCTCAGAGTCAAGCTTCCATGTGCATTGAGAGTATCCCCATTATTCAAGATGTTCTCCAGATTATTTCGTACTTTATGTCTTGTGTTTTTCAGTATGTTTCAAAAGAGATTAATAACGTGATTGACTCTCTTGCTAGGAAAGCCTTGTCTCTTACATGTGAGACAGTATGGGCACCTTCCACTCCGTGGATATTGGACCTTTGTAACTCAGATTCCATGTGCAGAACACGTTCTAACAAATAAGTTTCTTTTCTACCAAAAAAAAGGACAGGGCATCATACAACTATACAAGAAAATGTGAAATAATCACCCCACCCCTCGTGAATGTGAAAAATTCCACTCCTAGTGATGCTCTTGCATACAATGTGGTTGACCCATGCACTGGCGCAGGGGTCATGCTGCCAAGTATAGAATCCTCTCCCAAAAGAAAATATCATTATTGTCATTAACAATAATTGCCAATTATATCGAATCAGTTCATGCATGACATGATTCAGGTATTGTCATATAATAGATTTTCCTAAGCAAATAAGTATATCTTCTTAATGGATCTTATGCGTGGTTCGACCTAAGGGTGTGAATTGCAAACCCAAACTATGTACTGAAATTGAATTGAACTGTTTAAATGAGAATTGAGAATTGATAAATCGTTTAATAATAGGTTTAATTTTGATTTTTAAGAAGTAAAACCGTTTAAACAGAACCACTTAATCGAAACCTGTTAAGTACTTTTGATTTGGGATAATTTGAAACATTTAATAAATAGTTTGGTTTTTATTTCTACCTTTCATACTTTGAATCAAATTTAAGTGGTGGTTGTTATTTGTTTGTTAGTATTGTTGAAACATTAATTGGCCGCAATAGAAGATGATTCAAGAGTATATTTGCTATGATAGAGGAGATTATGCTCCTTTGTGATGTAATTTTGTATTCCACTAGATATTTGAAATCTTGAAAACATTGCTCTCTTAACCTGATAGAGTCAAGAGGGTATTGCTAAGGTCATGAAAACATTTTTTTGGTAAAAAAAAATAAATTATATTCAAATAGAAGACATGAGATGTAAAAGTTTTTTATCCAAATACGAAGTGGTAGGATGGGCAAAACCAATAAATTCCCCACATCAGTCATGAGTTAAATTTTTACATCTTTTCATTTAATTGATGTGGCAGATTTGATTCGGCTAGTGCATGCCAACCTTAGTTAGTAAGTTCGGGAACGGATACGTTTGGTAATTAAACGGATTATACGGCAATAATATTTTTCAAAAATCCGATGTAATAAAATACATACGACAATAATTCGATACGTGTTTAATACGATCGCTCTATAAGCAAAAATACGGACATATATTCACTATGTAATAGACATGCACCACCTAATAATCAAAATAATAGTATATAGACAATGATTTTATCAAAAAGAAACCTCACAACTAAAATAAACACAATATAATATCCCCTATTACATCTCATAAGATTATCATTTAACAAATCAAAATATCAATAAAAGTATCTCATCCGACATAAGAAAAAAAAAAAAAGACATACTATGTTCTAGAACTCATCTCTAAGATGAACTAAAATCACCAATGGAAGTTCATTTGCTTCTGCAATCGCCAATTCACCCAGTTGCAATTAACCGACCATCTGAACTGAAATGAGAACAGAGATGAAGAAGATGAATGGAATGGAGGCAATTGACGGCTAGGGTTCGAAGAGAAGAAGCCCAAAATCGTATTATGCGAGGGTTTTGTTTTGCGTTTTTTTTTCTTTAAGTTTTGAGTTTTTTTTTAAAACAAAACAAAACTTAAATTAAAAATATATTAAACGCGTTTAATTTGTGTTTAATACGAATGCACTTAAAAAATAAGTATTTTATCATATATATGAAAAATATATGATAAAATAAGTTTTTTTGAATTAAACATTCGAATACGCGTATTATATGCTAACTTACTAACTAAGATGCTAACAGGACCTTTATCAGGTCCAGTTCTCCAAGTTCCTCTAATAGAAGGAGGTGAAAATGACCATCTTACCCTTGTCCAAACATACTACCTGGGTGAGGTCTATCCCTCTATTAGAGGAACTTGAAGATATGAAATGGGCAGAAAATGAAACAGATAAAAATACATGTCAACATGTCTAACGTCTTGGACTATTGGGTACAGTCAACAGTATTATGAAAATTGGGACTAAATCGAATCGGATAATTTGGATCGGAATCAACCGAAACCATTGATTGTGGGGGATCCGGCTCCACCAATCCTTTTCCAAAAACTAGGGTTAATACATAATTTTGGCCGATTCCCGGGTTTTTAAACCTACTTGGCTGCCATGAACTGAACTAATAAAGAAAGGAGAGGGCGAAAAGAATCGAGGGACAAAATAACTAAAAGGAGAGGACGAAGCACGAAACGCAACACGACACCATACACACACACACAGAGAGAGAGAGCGAGAGAGAGAGAGAGAGAGAGATGCGTGGACACAAACAAACAAGGGGAATAGTGTGGGTATGTGTGTGTGCGAGAAGACATGAGAATCAACCATTTCAATGGCATTGAATCAATCGTTCATTGATTTGATGAATTCAATAGCGTACACTCAATTGCAATTTGCAATTTCCAGTAAACAGTGAGAGTTATCAATCATTCATTTCAAGCCCAGAAAAGGGTGCCGTGGGAGATAGCGCGAGCAATTCATTGAAGTCATAGGACTAATGTGCTTTGGAAGGGAGTGGTAAAAAAGAGAACTCGATAAGCCTCTTCCAACCCACGGAGTCCATTCCATTGATGTCCTGGACATACCGACAGACAGAAGAGAGTCTTCTGTTACCTTTTAAATCGTCTCCGCCGTCTGCTTTTGTTGAAAAACCCTCGCAGCTTTCTTGTTTATCGACCTCACCCTTTCACTAGTTTCTTCTATTACACTCTCTCTGAATTGCAGACCAAGATGGCTCTAACTTGGCTTCTTGAATCTTCTACTGCTTCTTCCTGTCTCTGGTATTCTTAGTGGATTCTTATGACGACGGGTACCGGCACGGGCTCCGATCCCAACGGCTGGAGCCGAGCCCGGGGTTTGTTTCTGAAAACGCTAGTACTTGTAGGAGGTGCTTTTCTGCTCAAGAGACTAACCAAGTCCACCACTCGATGGGATCATACTCGAATTGTCGCCGAATCCCTCAGCGGTGAGAAGGTAAACCCCATTCCTCCCCACGCCCCTCCCTTGCTACTTATATTTTCTTTCATTACAGCAATTCGGTTCTCTTCCCTGTTCGATTCTTTTCATCCTCCTTTTGGTTTTGTAGTTCTCTCGAGACCAAGCTTCCAGGGATCCAGATAATTACTTCAATTTGAGGTATACATTTATTAACTAATCTCCCCGTTTTTGAGTTCCAAATTTATTACTGCTTGTTGGTTTCTTATTCTTAAAACCTGTGATCACTAAAATTCTATTCGATATACGTCATGTTTTCTCTAGTTAGATACAGAGTGTTAATGTTCAGTGAAGTGACCAAATTTCCTGTCCTAGTTTGGAAGCGCAACAAAACTTGGATTCCACAGGAAGAATAAATTGTGATTTGTCATTGCCATTACCCATCCAAATAAATAAATAAGTAACTAAATAAACAAATGAAGTTTCTCAAAGTGCCACAGCAACTATGTTACGATTGAAAGAACTCACCCGGTCTACAAGGGGAGGGAACCCAATATCATATATGCCCACATCCAATCCCTTATGGGACCGATGTGGGACTATTGCACATAACATTACCCCACCCTTTAACGGCCGACATCTTCGTTGGCCCACTCCGGATCAGGTAGCCCTTTCTAGGCGGCTACACTCTGCTCCAGGACCCTTTCTCGGCGGCAGGTAGCCCTTTCCTAGCAGCTCGCACTCTGGCACCAGGTCGCCCCTCCCAAGTAGCCAACCGCAAAGGATGGGTCAATGAAAGCACCAATGTTACGATTGAAAGAACTCACCCTCATAAACCGGTCTACAAGGGGAGGGAACCCAATAATCTGTATTGGGGGATAATTTGCTGAATATGAAGATGCTACTTTCTCTAAATTGATCTCTTTGCTGAAGCTAAGATCTTTTCTTGCAGAATGCTTACTTGCCCAGCAGCAGAGATGGTGGATGGTTCAAAGATCCTATATTTTGAACAAGTGAGTATGACTGTCCATCCATTCATTGTTGCTTTGTTATTTTAATGAGCAACAAGTATATAGTTTTCAAAGGAAAATCTGTTGAAAATCTTTTTCTGATGGCAGGCATTTTGGAGAACTCCTCAGAAGCCCTTTCGGCAGGTATAGTATTTCGTAACATTTATATTCTATCCAACATTCTTTACTCTCTTCCCCCCCCCCCCCCTTTTTTTTTTCTCCAACCCACCATCCCTGATGTGGAACACCTTGCCTACGCATAAATTTACCTAATGTTATTGAGATGGTGTTCAGAGCAATCCTTCTTCTCAGGGGCTGGTTGAGTCCTGTAAATAGCTGCTTTTTCCTTTGAATTTCTTTTTGTTTTTGAAAAGCTACCATTGGGTGGGTAACCATAGGAATATCATATTATGTCGGAGGGGCTACCTTTGGATGTTCTTATATAGAAGAACATTATTGGTGTTTTCTGATTTTACTTTAGGATGTCTTCGGATCATGATGTTTAAGAATTTGAGAGTCTAATGTTGTAATTCTATTGTTTGGAAATATAATATATAATGGAGAAGTATGCTTTTTCCTGTGATATTGCTGTATCTTCATACAATCCCTCTTTCTCCAACCCATAAAAGGAAGAAGAAGAAGAAGGGAAACCACACACCCAGAGCTTGGGGAGATTGGTTTACTCAAGCTGTTTTAGGTTTGAGGGAATATCCTTAACTTTTGCTCTCCCTAGGTAAAGAAAGCCGTCCCCTTTTGCTGGTGGAGGGTGTGGATTATATCCATAGTATTGATCCCATGCTTCAGAAGGAAATGCAAGACCTGTTATGCAGGGAAGATAGGGTGGAGAGCAGTGGGGGAATTAATGAGTGATTAGTTGTCAAGACGTCAAGTGGGCTCATATTTTCCTGTTTTCTTTAGCTGCTTGGGGGTGAAAAGTGAAGATAGTTCTTTTTTGGACAAAAACAATTCTAACAACTTCCTTTTTTTTTGGCAGAGATTTTATATGGTGAAGCCTTGTTCAAAAGAGATGAAATGTGACGTTGAGGTGGGATTCGATACTTTTTCATGATTTACTTCTAAGGAGAAACATACAGTTATTCTATTGTTGAACCTTTTTAATTTTTTTCCTTTCAATTGTTGGGAGAGGGCAGGGGGAGGGTTGGAAATGCAAAATTCTTGTTATTATTGACCATACATTGTGCTTATATTTGTTTGTTTGCAGAGCTAATGGTATAATGTTTTCTAACTGATTTCAACATCTAACTTGTTTTCACATGAATAGCTTAGCTCATATGCAATTAGAGATGCAGAGGATTACAAAAACTTCTGCGATCGGCCAAAGGACCAGCGCCCACTGCCTGAAGAAGTTATTGGGGTAAGACTGCACCTTCAACTCATACTTTTAATTATCCAAACTGCCATGAATTGAAGTCTGCTATTGCATGGGTGAAGGAAGTCAAGATAGTAATTTTTGTGACAAACTTATATGGTAGTTCCTTTGCAGTCACTTGGCAAATTATAATTTGTGATTCAAGAAAAACTATAGATCTTTTATCTAAAACTCGATTGTCTTCAATGCTTGATGACAATTGGATCAATGGATCAAGGTTACCTGCACCAGGATGTAAGGTCCTAAGGATGTCTGTGTGAACCTATGTTATGTTATCCAGATGCCTCTGTCTTGCATATCAACTGTTCCATTGCAAAATTTTGTACTCTCTCTCTCCCTCCCCCCCAAACCCCACAAAAAAAAAAAAAACAGAAACAGGGAGATATATTTCAACATGTAGAAACAAGGTGTGGTTGAGTGCAGAGGGAAAATTTAAATCTTTCATGAGGAATGTGATCTTGACACAGAAACTTGCCTGGTTTCTTTTCAGGTTTTTTTTTTTTGGGGTGGGGGGTGGGTGGGTGGTGGGAGGTGGGAGAAACTTGCCTGTCTTGCATATCAACTGTTCCATTGCAAACTTTTGTACTCTCTCTCTCTCTCTCTCTCTCTCTCTCCCCCCCAAAAGAAAAAAAACCTGAAAAGAAGTAAATCATGAAAAAGTATCGAATCCCACCTAACCTGCCTGGCATGAATCATTGGCATAAAATTAAAATGACATTAACATCTGTCAAGGAACTGGTAGCGCTATTGTTGGGATGTTCTTGACACAACTAAGAAATGGGTCAAGATTTGACATGACCTGAATGCCACTCCACATGACCTATTTCCACACATCAGGTATTACTCATGATAAATACAGCTGACTTTGTTAGCGAGGGCTCATGCCATGTTCATAATTGAAGTGCTCTGCAAAATACTTTCCTGTCATTGTCTTAGAATTTACTTTTGAGACGGGATTTATATGTGATTTTATTTCCTACGTCATGTATAGGACATCACTGAACATTTGACAACTATTCATCTCAAGGGCTGTGAACGTGGAAAGCGCTGTTTATATGAGGGTTCAACCCCACCAGGTGGCTTCCCTAATTCATGGGTACACTTCCATCTCTGCTGCCACTGACCAAATTTTGGAGTTGGATTCGACCTTTTATGTTTTTGGCTGAATTTTTGAATATTTCCATCGAAAAATATTATTTCTCTTCTACAGAATGGTGCGACATACTGTACATCTGATCTTTCAATCTTGAAGAACGGCAAAATACACTCTTGGGACAGGGGCTATGATGATGATGGAAATCAAGTAAGATCTGAAATTTGATTGCTCAACATTGCATTATCTTATCTTTGTTCTTTGGATTTAAGGTTGAAAGAAATATTTTCCCATTGTTTCATATCAAACAGGTTTGGGGAGTGAAGGGAGGCCCATATGAGTTCGAAACTGCACCTTCGTCTAGTATCAACAATGTGTATTCTCTAGATATCTCTCCCCCAGTGTCCATGGAGCGAAGGATAGAGGGTTCATTTGTTCTGCAAGAATGATTACTTGTAGATGATTTATTGGCTATGTAAATTTCAAGTATTCTTTAAGACATTAATAATAGGACAAAGTTTTCCTCCACCCGTAGAGTAGGGTTTTAGTAAGTTCCAAAATTCCCTCCCTTATACCCATTCCCACACTCCCCCGCCCCTCGGTAAATGGGATCCCATTCACCGTGGGTGGAGGGAAACTCGGTCCTAATAGCACAAAGTTTTCCTCCAGCCATATCCATATAAAACTGAATCTTCCTCTTCTTCACTCCCTAAAGCTGAACCTTCTTCTCCCTTACAACTGGTGCTGTACTCTATGCACTTGGACCCCAATACTTGGCCTGGTGAAGTAATGTTGGCTGTAAAACTTAAAACCACACATTGGAGATTCAATCCTACTTGTGGGAGAAGTTCTTGAGGTAAAGCTCTTTTTTTGGGGTGAAAATAGAAAGTTTAATTCAAAAAAGCACAAAATTTACAGCATCGTCAACCACCATATTAGCCTTGTCTACTGAAGCCCTATGAGCCATTCTAGAAGTTACTGAAACAACAGTATTGGTTTAATAGAAAGCAAAATATCAAACATTGGCAAACATTGGTTCCTTAATACATTTCACAATAGACTTAATAGAAAGCAAAATATCAAACAGTTTAAAAGGTCATACATCTTGAGATTCCTGCATCAAACATTGGCAAAAATCAGCATTATTAAACCAAGTATCTATTTCCCAATTCCCGGTGACTTTTTGCTGAAGCCGGTTGCTGTCCCTGCAAGATTCTTAAGGCCTTTGGAGCCAGCATTAAAATTGAGATTTAAAACAAAACAATAAAGGCCCAGCCACTCTGATAATTAGATGGTTTACTTTACCAAAAAAGAAAAGATGATTAGATGGTTTAAACAACCATTATCACATATATAAATATAAATTGGATGATCCCTAGAGGTAGAGGGCCTAGAGGCTAGGCTAGTGTTTGAGAGAACTCAAAAGCTCAGGTTGGGACATTGTCGGCAACGATCCAGAAAATAAGTAAAGAGAAGTTATGAACCCACTTATAAATAAAATGAATAAGGGTTTGAAGATTTAGATTTTTTAAACACACATTTACTCCACTGGGACTAGACAGCATAGGAATTTTTATCACCTCAAGTACAGTACACCCTCAAATGCACATCTGATCGATTCACCTTAAAATGGTTTTTGTGATTTTTGGGAAGAAAGGAGCACGACCCGGACTCCAGGAGCAAGTCTCTACCCTTTTTCTCTTTTTAAATGGTGGGAGTGTTTCTTGCTTGGGAATGTATCTTACTGTCACTCTGAAACATTCAATGAATGCCCTTGAAAAGGAATCATTTCAGAAGGCAGAGAGGTTCTTAGCAAGAAACACTAATGAATGCCCTTGAAAAGGAATCATTTCACTATTTCAGAAGAGGAATGAGAGAGACACAGATCACTACCATAGGCTACGCTCTGAGACAGAAAACATTTTCTTTTCTTTTTTTTATTATTAACTTTTTTTAAAAATTATTGTGAATGTGATAAGCAGACGATGATGACGGTCTAAAGGAAGGATTAAAATCAGGGTATGGATCAAAATACACTGCTAGTGACTACTCCAATATCATATCAGTATCGGATACTGGCGATACCGATTCCTTGAGCCGTGGGTATAGCAAGTCCATGTTATATTCTCAGGGTGCAAGGAATCATCATTCTCTCCCCTTGGCACGAACGAATGATATGAAGGCCAAAGATGAGTTTGATGAGAATGGAATTTAAGATGAATAAATAAATAAATACGAAGATATTCATTCAACTGAGACAGAGTAAAAGTATATTACTCCAAACTACAAAGATGAAATCAATAAATAAATACGAAGATATTCATTCAATTGAGACAGAGAGTAAGAGAATATTACTCCAAACTACAAAGGGTATGTAGTAGTAGTAGACAGTAATGGTAGACTAATAGTAACAAACAGTACTAGTCCTCCTCTTCTGGTAAGCAGAAACCACCCCACCCCCCTTCCCCCCCAAAAAAAAAAAAAAAAAAAAAAGAAGCAAGCATGAGGATAGAATAGAATCTAGTAGAATTGAGGATTGGAAGAGATCTAGAAGGCATTGTTGAGGTAAAAGTATAATCCAGCCAGTCCTGCAATCCCAACCACAATGGCAATAGGCAAAGCTTGCCTGCACACAGACAATGCGAAGCAACAAGTTAGAAAGAAATTGGAAATACTCTTTCAAGAAAATATACAAGAAACTGAAAACAGGAAAACAAACAAACCCGATTGCTTCATCTCTCTTGAGCTGTGCTTTCCGGGCTTTGCGGGCATCCGTGTCATTAACATTCTTGACTACTGCAGGCTCGTAAGCCCTGAATCTTCTCTTTGGAGCCCCGCAAACTGCAATTAAATGTATCGATTAGAGAAACTTCTCCTAGTCAAATGGGCTTCCAAGATAGAAACGCAACATAACAGGAACCAAAGACCAAAGGAAAGTAATAGATATGCAACCAATCTCATCTTGGAAATAACAGATGAACCCCAAGAACCAGAAAAAAGGAAAGAAAAGAAAAGACCTCAATTCAATTTCAATTTCTATATAGTAGTGCAAGGGAAAGAGAGAGAGAGAGAGACTGTGATTTTACCTGGGCAGAAGTAACTATCGGATAACTTCTCAAACGGAGTTCGATCATTGTAAATATACCTATATGAAGATAGCTAATTTTCAGTATTCAGACAAGTTGAACCATCAATTATCCATAAACAAGAAAGATAAAGCAGTAAAAGAGAACCCGCAGTCACGGCAAATGTAGGCTTGCTTGGAAGCGACACGCATAGAGAATTTTGGGGCAGCAGAGGTGGTGGTTTGGTGAGGAGGAGGTGGAGGAAGCAAAAGATGGAGAGAGGAAGAGAAGAAGGACGATCTGAGGGCGAATCGATCGGCCGGCATTCTGAGGCCGACATGGCCCGTCGGAGACAAGGGAGACATGGTAGCTGAGGTCGTTGTGGCCTTCAGCCCGGCGATGGGTGCTTCAAGTGACATCCCTCCCTCTCTCTCTTGTTGCTCTTCACAGTTTTCACACACAGAGTCAAGACTCAAGACACACACACGGGTCTCTTTTGGTTGTAGTTTTACAGAGGAAGGGGTAAACTAGGCGCTCTAGGAGTTCCAGAATTGGGTGGAAGCGTGGCTTTCATACTCCCCACACAACCCCAACCCTCTCCATTGTCACTTTTTGATGCTTCTCTTATCCTCTCAGCCTCACGTTTAGGAAATTTGTAATTTTGCTTGCTCCCGAGGGTTTTACGGTCATTCCAGTAAGCAAGCAGAGAGGGATATATCTCATCTCATTTGATCCCCTTCTCTCAATTGAGCAATTCACTTTTAATGGGGTGAGAGAAGCAGAAGACGAGTGTCAAAACCCAGTAGTAACCCACAGATACAAGCAAATGGCAGCAAAGCTTCTGTTGCCTCCTTTATCTTCGCATCCTCTGCCTCCTCGAAAATTCGAAGCCGGAGAGGGCACAAATAATCAAATATGGCTTGGAGGGCATAAATGTGTGAGAACCAAAAGGCTCGCAGTCCGTGTCTCTCTCCATGATTCTCTTGCATCTTCAGTTTCGACTGCTGCTGATATGGTTCATCAGCATCATCATCATCTCCAACACCTCCCTCTTTACTCTCTTGCAGAGAGCGTGGGTTATTCCTTGGCCAGCTATTACACTTCCCTAGGTCTCTTCGTCATTTCTGTTCCGGGCCTATGGTCTCTCATCAAGCGTTCCGTAAAATCCAAGGTATTCTCTTCTCCCAAATCCCCTCTTCATTTTTTTTTCCTTTTCTATAGATTATTATGGATTTTTGATGATTTTGTGTAATATTGAAATTCTTTAGTTTGCGATGATTTCTGTTCATCTCGAAGTTCTTTGATATATGGTAGTGATTTTCCATTTTGGTTTTTGAGTTTCTGAGTTTCGTCTGTGTGTGTGTGTGTTTAATTCTGTTTTCCATCCGGGTGGGGTGGTGATACTTCAGATTGTGCAGAAGACTTTCATCAGGGAAGAAGAAGGGAAGAAAGCACCAAATCAGATTGCAGGAGAAATTTTATCTTACTTCACTCGCAACAATTTTGTGGTGTCTGATCGAGGAGAGACCATAACGTACCAATCTCAATCTCTCTATTTCTCTCTCTCTCTGAAAAAATTTTTATTTTAAAACCTTTTGAATCAATTGGGTGCATCTTGTTGCAATCAAAGTGGGGTAAACTGAGAAATTGTCGTAGGATTAGAACATGATTTTTTTTTTTTAATTGTAAAGAAAGTAATGATGTGTATAATTTCTTTGTTTAATGAATAAAGGTTTGAAGGGATGATGATTCCGAGCAGGGGCCAAGCCGCATTGCTTACGTTCTGTACATGTATAAGTCTGGCAAGCGTTGGGCTTGTTCTAACTATTACCGTTCCGGAGGTGGGAGACAAATGGTACTACCTCACCATTTTAAGCCCACTGGCGTAAGCGAACTTCAATTCTTTCCCATTCTTCATCAACAATAATATATTACTCTTTACTCTTTATTATTATTGATTATTGCTTTCTGCAAGATTTCCATTGATAGATTGGTTTCCTGAACTGAAGAACCTGTACTGTTGTTGCCTTGCAGAGGTGTATACTATTGGAAGCGAGCTTCAAGAAAAGAGCAGATCAAGGTGAAGATGATGGTGGATGAAAAGGGCAGCCTCTCTGAGATCCTAGTCCAGGGAGATGATCAGCAGATCGAGCAGATGAGGAAGGACCTTCAGCTCAGCGAGAAAGGCATGGTCTATGTCAAAGGCATCTTTGAGAGATCATGATCAACGCTTCGCTTCCTTCGCTTCATTCGTGCCTGCCACCTTCTCAAGCTTCAGGTCGCTAGCCTGTTAAATTCACATTGTATTTGCTTACCAAGTTTTAAATTTTGCTCGACGATTGATAGATAGTTTATATAGGATTGAGATATGTAGCTGTGCCCATAATTATGAGATACTCAAATTTTAATCTCATTATCATTCCGGATCCATCCCCTATTCATATATATCTAGCTAGCTAGCGAGAGAGAGATGCCTGTGGTGGGACATACTATAATGTCGAAGTACATGTGACATCAAAGACCAATCAAACGCTTAAGGCACCTTCTCTTCCAAATAGAACGAAGAAACGAAATATCTAATGTTTATACTTTCACGTCTGCTAGAAGTAAAAATAAATAGATAAAGGGAGATATTTATTTCCTATAATCTTTGAGCATGAAATAGGTGATCACCACTATAGAACTTTATTACGGTATCATTTGTTTCTCATGAAAACAAACAAAGCCTTTTCAAGGGAAAGAATACAAAGCCTGCAGTACTTTGTGGGGCTGCATCTGGCATGGACTTCATGGTTTGGTAAAGCACTCATCACTTCACAATGCAACCATTAAAGTGCCTTCCATACAGCTCCCACCAGTCTCAGCCGGATCCGGAAAACTAACATTACTTTACTCTCTCGATCAAACAAAAGTAAACCCTTAAACGGTTCCAGACTATCTACAATATAAGTAAATCAAACCATATTTATTTCAAGTCTTTCTGATACCCCCACCCACCCCCCAAAAAATTTTTTGCAGAAAGCGGAAGTCTAGCTGACAATGACGAAGCCAACTCGGCTTTTACTTTGAGACCAACTTAAGGGTGTTCTTCTTCTCTTGCAAGGTACCAAGCAGGCTCACGAAGCTCTTCTTGAAAACATCTACACCTTCAATTTCAAGTAGGTTCCCAACCTCGTTCCAGTCAATTCCAAATTTCTCAAGTGCATTGTAGATGCCGTCAGCCTCTGATATGTTGGAGTCAATTGTCCTCGAGACAGTACCATGGTCGATAAATGCTTGGATTGCTTGGTCAGGCATGGTTGAGACCTGATACAATGAGAGGAACATACATGAGAGGTCCAAAATTCACTGATGAGGATATGTTTTAGCAAGTCAAAATTTCCTTTCTGAAACTACATTTTCCACTATTTATTGCTCTAACAATTGAAAAAATCATCTACTATTAATATATGGAATAGAGGGTGAAGATTAAGTGGCTTACAGTGTCTGGTCCAATGAGAGGAGCAACGTATAGGGTATCAAGATAGGCTGGATTCTTGACACTGGTTGAGGCCCAAAGCAGCCTCTGCTTCTTGGCACCTTTCTTCAGTAGAGCCTCCCATCGTGGACCAGAGAATTTCTTCTGGTAGAGCTGGTATGCCAATACTGCCTGAGCTACTGCAGCCTACAATACCTCAAAAGCATAAACAAATAAGACAAACATATTCTGTAAATGCTCAATCCCCTTTTGAAACGGCAATTGTGGACACACGCCTCAACTTACCTTCCCTCGGAGATTAAGAGCCTCAGGGGTTCCATTCTTCTCCAGCATCTTGTCAACAAGGGTGTCTACCCGACTAACAAAGAACGAAGCAACACTCGTAACTTTGGAGAGGTCACTCAACCCAGAAGACTCTAGCCCATCCAAATAAGCATCAATTACTGCTTCATATCTAGCAAGGGAGAATATGAGCTGTACAATTGAACAAACAAGAATAACCGTCATATTTCTTCATCATAGAGACTACACTTCCTGGACACTGACTAACAAAATTTATCTAGATCTTGAAGGGTACATCTGAATGATACTAGTACACGGAACCTTTCAGCTGGTACAAGTAAATTTTGACAACCACTTCTAGAATAATCACTAGCTGAATCCAAGAGCAGTAGGAATTCAAGAGCATAAAGTTGTTCACAAAGAAATAGTAAATTATGGTTGTTTGAACGATTCAAAAAACCACTTGAATTAGAGGAATCTAAAGTCATTGTGACTATTCACCTAAAAAAGAAAAAGATAAAAAGTAATTGTGACTAGAAAAATACATTCCATCTTATCACAGAGAAAACATAACCCACCCACCCCACACCCCAAAAAAAAAGTCATTACCATCCAAGTCTTGCATTCTTCCGGAAGGCAGTGAAATATATAAAGGAGGCTCACAAATTAAATGACTATTGAGCATCAGCTCATCATATGATTTACTATAGACTACAGAACAATCAGTAATAATCGCTTCGTTAATTGAGTAGGAAATATATGTCAAAGAGCAGCATATGGAGAAGGAACTTACAGTTACATTGACACTGATGCCAAGTGAAATAACTTCCTTGATAGAAGGGACGCATGCTGCAGTAGCAGGGATTTTTATGTACACATTGCGACGGTCAACCACCTTATGAAGCCATTTTGCAGCCTCTACAGTCCCTTGCATATCATCAGCTAGCATTGGAGAAACTTCAACAGACACATAGCCATCAGCTGCATTTGTTTGATCATAGATTGGTTCAAAGAGCTTGCATGCATCTTGAATGTCCTTGATCACAAGTTCCCAATATGCAGCTTCAATGTCTTTTCCAGCTTTAACAAGTTCACTGCCAAATCCAGTTCAAGCTCAGCCACGTCAACAACTTAATGGATTTTTCCCCCTCCCTTTGTTGGGGGGCAAGGGCTTCAAGAAGCTCCACTCACAATTTGGAGTTGAGTCAGAAAATGTAGCAACAGACCCCATTTGGTTAGAAGTGAGGTACATGGATGAGAAGTAAAGTTGACTAAGCATCGATTAAACAAACAAAAAAAATAGTTGACTTGAATAAAATTCAATTTAAAGTGAAGTGAAATAAAATCAAAGGATTGAGTTTTCCTCCACCCGCGATTCCATTCACCTTGGGGCAGGAGAGGATGGGAGAAGGCATCACGAGGATCTTTTGGAAAACACTAAAATCCTCTTGGGGTTCTTGAACCCTAGGATGGTGGGTGAACCGTCATCTATGGGTGGAGGAAAACTTTGTCCAAAATCAAATGCAAAAAGAAAAGAAAACAGAAACTTTTCAATCGAAGAAAATTTGTTCCTTGACTTTACTTTGACTCATTTCACTTCTATCCAAGAGACTACAACCCAGTCAAGTTAGGTGAGTTCTCTACAGCCACACACTTGGTTCTCCCCTTCGTCAGTGAGGTTGTTGGACCACTCCCAATACGACAGGTGGTTGTTATCAAAGAGTTCAAATGCTTCAAAAGGTTGTTTCTTTTGTTTGTTTGGGTGGGGAACCATTCACATACTTGGAACATTTTAATGGCTATGTGCCACATCTTTACAATGAATATGTAAATGATCAGAAGCAGCAGGTCGCACCCAGGGGGGTTGTAAAAGAAGGGAAAATCCAATTTACCATTATCAGAGTATGAGAAATGATTGACCCTACCTGAACTGCTCATTGTAAGCGCTTGATGATGATATCGCCTTCTGGAAGATCTGAAATGAGATTCATTGAACCTTAGTCATATTGAACCGCAAACAGATGACTGCGAACAGATTCTACAGAAAATGAGACATACTTACCGCTGGATTGCTGGTGACTCCTCTAACCCCACTTGCAATCAGAGGCAGCAAATCTGTGACAGGGCGGCAGAGATTATCGTACCAAGGACTCTGCCCTTCCTTCTCGTACAGATCATGAAGAACGGTTCTCTTGGCTTGGGCCCCATTGCCATCAACTTGGGAGCATCTAACACTGTAGTGGGAAGTTATTTGAGTGAAAATAAAGAAGTAAATATGTCACAGACATCAGAATAAAAGAGAAACAGACAAATAGCAATTGAATCAAATGACAGAATATAGCAAGACAAATAAACGGCAAAACAAGAAAGAGAAGAGAAACGTCATCCCAAGGTTCTGATCGTACTCTGTAGTTCCATGAAGATATAGAAATCAGAAGATACGAAGACTAAAGGATGTCATCTTCCTAGTACCCTAGGTCGCCGTAACCCGCTACTTATATTACACATCACATCAGCATTCATATTGCAGGGCCAAAATACGAAAATGCATAGCTACTGAGAAGGCCTAGCGAATAAACAAATTTTAATGGTTCGAGTCAAGCATCTACATCTAAAAGCATGCTCTTTAATTCCCCAAAAGCAGTATATCAGAAATTTAATTAAAACAGAGTAAAGGAGAGAAGAAGAAAGAGATATAAACGAAAGTTACTCGAGGAAATTGACTTAAAAAATTCTAAGCAAAAGAGGAAGATAGACCTAACCATAAGAAAACAATATTCGGAAGTCAAGGAATCAGTTATAAGTGTCATGAAGAGAAGAGATCCCCATAGCAGGCGGGGAAAGAGAAAGGAAAAGAGCAGCAGAACTTACATCAAGCAGCGGTTGTCAACATGATTTCTTCGAATTGATAGCTTGAAGGACGAGAATCCTTTGCTAACGGTGGATGCGGTGGAGAAACCAACCAGAGCTCTCGGTTCGGACGATCTGAAGCTGCGAGAGGACGAAGAAGAAGCGAAAGCAGAGCTCGGAAGCTTGGAAATGGAGGCCATGAGAACGCAGAGGAAGAAAGAGAGAAACACACGGAGAGGGGAGGGTAGGTGAAGAGGAGAATTTGATCGATGAAAGGCAGAATGGATTATTGAAGCAACGCCTTAGGGCATTTTATATGTCAAGAGGAAGAGAATAAAAGAAGAAAGTCAGCTTTCTAGGATCAAAAATTGACTAGGCAACAAGATGGATGGAGAGGAGGCATTGGGGGGAGGGAGTATGGAGAGAGGTCAGCTGAGAACTGTGATTGGAATTTGAGAATTTGGGAATTTGGATAAGGGCAAAATGGAGAAGATAAGTTACGGGTTGGTGACAGAAACGAATAAAACGATGCCACATGGGATGGCAGCATGGGATTAGGTGAAATGTTTTTTTTGTGGGATTAGATTTAGGTGATATACCTACTACCTGAGTACCTGTCATTGGAGCTCTTAGAATTTACCAAAAAATAAAAAAAAGGGAAAAAGTTCTCTCCACTAGGTGCGTCCAGACGCATGGCAGGGGCAGAAATGACCATCCGCCCCCTGAATTACCCAAACCCTGTCCCATGTGTTTGGCTGTTGTGTGCTCAAATGAGCTCCGGGGTAGAGAACATCGCCCCAAAAATAAATTAGAGCTCTAGCCTTTAAAAGGACTTTTGCTTCAGTTATTAATTACAAGGTTGTAGAAACGATATCGGTCACATGGATCTGTATGATCAGAATAAGATAGAGTATCAGTATGAGCCCCACGACTCATTATGTGTGAGAACGTTTGTAAGAATTTGCAATCTAATGGCAATATGACATATGGTCCTTTTTTTCCTTACATTTATTAGTCAAAGGTTTTGACTCACACTCTACAATTTAATACTAATAAATAGGGAGGGGGATCACTCTGAGGCTGTGTGGCCCTTGCATCAACACAGATTCCAATGAGATAGCGTGCAAGAGCATCCAATAGGGTGGAATTCTTCCAATGCTTGGGTGCAGGTGCCACACAATCTAGCATCCTTCTTTTTTTGTAAATAAATTTTAGGGAGAGTTACTGTGACGCCAGTGTAGCGAGGAATTTACACGTCTCATCAATGGTTGTGTGAAAAACATTATCATTCACATGAGGTCCACGTGGTCGAGAACATAGTTAGCCAAAACTAGAACAACAAAAAGGGAAACGGACGGTACAGGTTTTAAACGGTAAAAAATTGTAAATGGACTGTCAAATAAAACAATAAAAAAATGAAACGTGCATATTTCAGAAAAAAAAGAAAAAAAAAGCACTATTCTCATATAAATTGAGGAATTTTTAGTTGAAAACCTGCTTCTAATGTTCAAGACAACCGTAACATCCAAAATTAATCCATATATATTCCACAACCCATTGTAAGTTCGAAGATATGTCATCTAATAGCATCTGAAAAGTATCATCCAATATCAATTCCCAATTCATACACCATAATGACGAAAGTCTTGTTGAGCAATGTGGCTTGGCTATGGTGTTGTTCATTATTGTCAACACAGCCAACACACTCATGGAGCGATATATGTTCAGTTGGAGTTGGGAGTCATTGCTTTAGAAACCCTTTTTAATATATGCATCAGTTTATAGCTCAATTTCAGGGTCCATGCATTGACCTTGATTTGAAGGTGATATCATGAAAAATATAACCCTTGAAGTCATCTTTACGTTGGTGAAAGAATCATGTTGATTGCAGTTCGAGGGAGAGATTTGATCAGTTAAGCGAGCCAGTGCAGACGACAAGCAATTATGTGTAAAAAACGAAAACTTGTTTTTAATGTGTTTAAAACGAGAAAGGGGGTCGATTGCCTTTTTACCGTATGTTTGGGAAACAAATGAGAACATATGTTTAAAACAGTAAAAAACGACAATGCTGTTTTAAACACGTTTTTGCTAATTAGGGTCAAGGAAAATAATTAAAAAAAAAAAAAAAAAACCTATGTAAAAGGGAAATAGTACTTTGGCATCTAAGTGATCTTTTTCCCTAAATTTTTGTAGAGCGATGGAGATATGGTGCTTTGTAACGTGTTGTCGACTTGCCATTGGTGGGTCTTTTTTTTTTTTTTTTTTTTTTTTTTTTTTTTGTACTTTTGTTTTTAGGAAAAAGTTCCTCATGCCTTCGGTGTAGGGGAATCTTTTACGCCAAGACAATTGTGGTGTAAGGAACAACATTATCCATATATGACCCACATAGTTAGGAGTAGAGAGAGAAAACATAAAAAATATTCATGTGAGGGAATATGATACATTGGTTGCATGCGAAACTTTTTCCTTTTTGTTTTTGAAGGATAGGGTTTGTTTCTGAACTTCCATCTTTTCTCTATTTAGGAGGACAAGGTGCATATCGTTGACTTCACACATGAATAATTCCTCTTCCTCTACAATTCGTAAAATAAGGGGTGGTATTTGTATTTAGAAAGGATTTTTGTCCTGATCCTATAATTTTGTGCGTGACCGTGCATAAAATCTTTTTACCATAACTATTTATGGCCTTGGAATTGTCACGCTACTAGTATGGGATGGAATCTCTCACGCCAAGTCAGAGTAAGAATATGATTCCTACAATCATTTTTCTATTTTGTATTCTTTAATAACTGTGTCTGTGGAAAGAAACTCAGGCTCTTTTAAATTAATTTTTTGATGCACATACTAAGCAGTAATATTCAAGAAGTGATGAAAAGACTTACGCCATATATCATGGAATTGCCCTCACGAGGGTCAACTATATCATAGAAGTTATTTTCCAAATATTTGTAAGGGAAATTTCTGCCATTCCGTTATGCTTAACTTAAATTTATCAAAAAAATTCTATTAAATATTTTTTTCTTTTTCTTAATTTATAATAAAACAAACTTCAACCATCACTCTTCTCTGCATTTTTTATTTCAATATTCAAATTTCTACCAAAAATTTTTTTTTTTTTTCAATATTCAAATTACCTATAAGAACTCAACTTTATTATATTAAACTAATATATATATATATATATATAATTTTTAGATAACTTCAACTTCATTTGCTTTTATTTATTCATTCTTCAAAAATATTTTATGTTAGAAATAAGTAGAGCTTGACAGAGGACAACTATTTTTCAAAAAAGTGGTAGTATTCATGCCATTAATCTTTAGACTTATTAGTCCTTTACCACAAAAAATAAGGTAGCATTCGAAAAATTATCCTCTCCAATTTCCTATAGCTCGATAGTGTGGTAGTGCTAGTGTGGATGTCTGACACGTGGTAGCTCGGACATCCAACGGTCTAAGCTCAACATTGTCAATGAGCTCAGACCGTTGGATGTCTAAGCTGTCATGTGTCGGACATTCACACTAGCACTGCCACACTACCGAGCTATAGGGAATTGGAGAGGATAATAAAGTAGCATTCTTGAACACAAATTGTTGATCTCTTATACTTAAGAGTTGAGTAAGAACAACTGCCTAGTGCAGTTGGTAGTATTGTGGATCCTAAAAGCTTATCCTACTAGAAAGTTTAGGGTTCAAGCCTCTTAATTCTTCATACACGATGTTGTAAGGAGATTTTCTCTTCACCATGGATGAAGAAAAACTGGATCTGAAATAGAGATTTATTCCCCCCCCCCCTCCCCCTAAATTAAAATAACAAATTAAGATGAAGTGGACTTTCAACGATTTGCAGAATTTTATTTTGGACATTTTTTTTTTTTGGGACAAAAATTTGCATAATTAGATAGAAAGAGGGCACCATGTATTAGTAAATGTGCATGCCATATGTCAAATTTTTGGAGATTCATTGATTAATTAAAGTTTATAGCTTGGCTGGTATTTAGCTAGACATCAAAATGTCAATGAGAGAGGGGAGTTCCATGCCTCTACATAACAGAAGTCCTTTTAGACTCTTAAAATAAGAATAAGCTATCAAATTACAAAACCCCTTAATTATATTTTGAGGAGATCGGATTGTCTTTCAAAGTGGGTGGGAGGAAGATAGAGACGTTTTAACATTTTAAGACTACTTTAAAGATTGATTTATTTGGTAGAAAAAAAAATTAATAATAACCAGATGTTCTCATACTGTATGACAAGATTTTTAAATTTGTACACCTTTCCTCAATTATTTTTCCTCTATTTTTTATTTATTTTTTTTTCTTTCCAAATTTCAGAATTTGATATACGTTTTACCCAAAACAAAAATATATGAATAGATAAAGTTTTTTGTCCGGGAGTGTGGCCTATGCCAGCACTCCCATTAGTCTATCTCTCCTTTCTATATGAAAAGACACCTCTGTCCCCTTTGTTTTGAGGAGGACAGAGATAGACACATGGGAGTGTAGTGACACATGGGAGTGTTAGCGTACACTACACTCCCAAACAGAAAACAAATTCCCATATATATTATTGACTAATCTCCTCTACAATTGGCTTATCAATGCTGAATCCCTGGCCCCTTTGCTTTAAAAAAACAAAGGTTTTTTTCCGGTTTGTCAAGAAGTTAGATGATATCTATATCTGCAACAGTGGTTGCCACATTCTCGATTAGATATGCCTTAAACAATTGTGGAGATGTCACAAAAGCTTAAAGCACCCAAAAGCTAGGTGTATTTTATTAGTATTTGAAAAGCAACTCAGTGTGCTTTTTTGAACCAATTTCTTAAACAACAATTGGTGATGATTGGAACTACCATTAAGGAAGAAGGATAAAGTACAAAGGGTAAACCTCCCCCGTTATATCATCCAGAGATAATGATAGAATGAAAGTTTTTCTGACTAAGTGGAGCAACAAAGGTTTTCCCTGAGATGGGAAATGAAGGCCATTTATCCCCACAAGAGGGTTCTGTTCTGAATAAGTGATTTGCTACTAATTAATGAGCTTAAACATGATTCTATAGAACTCATAATTCATTAACTACTTCGAACGAATATCAACCAAGTATTGTGAGTAAATGGATCTAGTTTAGTTTTATTTTATTTTTAGTATGGAACCGGAAACAGGAAGTCGATCAGAGTAATACAGTGATCAAAAGGTTAACAGGTAATTTTAGAAAGTTCAAATCAACACTCAGCCATATGGGCATTTCAACTCAACTCAGCCTTATCCCAGCTAAATGGGGAAGGCTCCATATGAGCATTCTTGTTCTTGAAAAAATTAATTAATTTTAGTACCACCAGTTGAAGCTAGGCTAGAACTGGAAGTGTGTCTTAAACACCCTTTTATCTATAATGGTCGTTTATAATAACAAGTCCTCACCACCCAAGTCACAGAGCCACCATACTGAATTGAATTTCATTTAATATTCTGAGAGCTTCAAATTAAGATGTTAGCATTAAGATCAAATTATGATTACCCAATAAGGGCAAGTGCAACACATGCGTCACACATCTAAAACTCTACCTAAACCTAAACAAAGGAAGGGGGGAGGGGAAACAAGGATAAGTAAAATGTAATCGTTTTGGCTTTCAACAAAATGGTAATTTACAATTACTTTTTCAGTATGAATGAAATGAAGCCAGCATCCCGATGGAATTGACGTAAACAGAATTTGGGTGGGCTGAGGCGAGGCAAAAACGGTGAGATTATAGCATTCCAGAGTAGATGTTGCTGCTACCATGGTTTCAGGTCACCAACAGGACCTGCAGTCCAGTTTAAGATCTTCTCACCGCGCTTCAGGTAAACACTCTTGTCATGAGGCAACTTACGTGCGAGCCCATTCAGGATCTGATGGAAAGCATCTCCCGGCCGAGCAGGCTGTGGGAAAAGCATTGCCTGCTTCATTGAAGGGTTGGCAAGCAACCTCTGCTTCCTCAATATTACTTCCGGAGGTATTGACGTAAGGATGGTATCTAATTTAGGAACATCCTTCTCATCTACAAACACCCCAATTTCCTCCCACGGGATAGCATCTGCAAATGGTAGCACAATGTCATCTGCTATGATAACAGGAATACAACCAAATATCACTCCTTCAACCAATCTAGGACTCCACGGGGCCCAGCCCAGAGGACACAAGCAGAAAACAGCACGCTGCATGTCTTCATAATATGTACTTGGGTGCTCAGTAGAGATGTCAAAAAGTGGATTATCCTTGAAGTTTTCCCAAACTGATGCCCGTGCCCCTCTGTGCAATCAAACAACAAAAATTAGAGGATGCCCATTTACTTTCCAGTTCAATCCTGCAACCTATTGTTGGTAAACATGACACTGCAGTTAAGACACAGGCTTAACCCGACAAAAGGAAGAGATATAACATGCAAAACTTCAATTAATCAATCAACTTGTGATAAATATGATGGATAAAGCAAATTTCCATGGTAAGATAGAAGCTCTTGCATTGGAACCCAATTATAATCACATGACACACGTTTGATACACATGCAGGGATTATAACATTCAATCACATAACTAGACGGAAATCTATGCAATTAAATATGGAAACCTTGTTTGAGTAACTTTTCCCAACCCTGTGCCATTTCTTCCCTAACATCCACACGAAAATAGTAGATTGGAACACATTACCTACAGTAAAGAAGATCATCTAAACACATCCATTGCTTTCTCACTTTTGCTAGCTGCACCTTGTATTCTTATTCGGGAAAGCTGTGTGGTTGCACAGGCATGTGCTTCATGCTGGCTGCTACTTGAAATGCTGCTGGGTAAAACCAAAAACTGCCAGCAACTCCAGCCAGAGCTCCCAAATGGGTCAGCACCTATTGGCTTTTGTGGCCAGCACATTCAACCAGCTGCCTGCACCTCCAAACACAGCCCAAGTTGGTACAGCTTAGGATTTCATACCACCTCCAGGTTGAAGACCAATCTTCACCAGTTAACAAACACGGCCCAAGTTGGAACAGCTTATGGATTTCATACCACCTCCAGGTTGAAGACCAATCTTCACCAGTTAACAACTATGCTCTAAGCTGTTTGTCTTCCCATCCACCCAACAATCATAATAATAATAACAAAATAATTGGTCAGCACCTTTTGGCTTCTGTGGCTAGCGCATTTCACTGGCTGCCGACGCATCTAAACACACACCAAATCGGTAAAGATTGTGGGTTCCATATCACCACTGGGTTCAAGACCCATCGTCACGAGCTAAAGGTTAGATGCTACACTACTAGCCTCCTCATCAACATAACCACCATAAAGAAATAGGGAAAAACTTGCCAAGTGGATCTCCAAAATGCACCAGTCTAGATGATCCCACTGCAGATCCCTTACGATGATTGCGCACTATTTTTCAAGCGGTTGACCTAGAGTTTTAACTGATGCTACACTACTCATAATTTGCAAGTTGCTAATATCATAAGTGCAGTAGAAACATACCTTGCATAATAACCACCTTCTGGGTCATTTCCCACATCATAAAACAAACCCCGGAAATAAACAAAGATGGAGCGTGGAGTGTCTGGGGTAATCAAATGGGATTGCATTTTCTGTGGAGGAGCATATGGAGGAATTGTGATTGAACCCTCCTTCAGACAAACATGATTCCTCTGTCCAAAAGTCTGAACCAAGGTAGCACGTTGGAGCAACGAAAGAATCCCTCGTTCAATAGCTTTCTCTTCCTGCAACAACATGTGTACCAACCATAAATGAGTTACAACCAGGAAGAAACAATATGGAACCTCCATAAATACAAATTTGCGTTCAAATCCACTCAGAAAGGCCAGAATTTTGAACTTTTCTTACAACAATTGAAATACACCAGCAGCCATATGTTATGGAGTGCAATTAGCAAAGAACTTAAGCTATCTGGCCCATGTGGTACATAACATGCAAATGTAAGGGCATCTACTTCAACTTCTTAGAGCAAACTGACTGAGTGATCCTAACCTTTCACATATGGATTTGGAAGATTAAAATTGAACTGGCCATAAGATGTCACTGGGTCTGATAAAGTCATTCAATTAGAATATTTTGGCACCCACAAGCCCTCCAAGGACCACTTAAATGGTAGGCCCATGGCTCCAAGTCCTCCCTGCAGGCTATGATGCCTTGAGCCCTAAATATAAGATATCCAGGTACCCGTATTGACTTGTTACAATAATACAATTTGGTATTGACACGGGATCTCTTGGGACATGACTTCAAATAGAACATTCACCTTAAAACTCTTAGAAAGCGTGAACTGAAAAGGGGAAGAAAAAGTATAATTTATCAGGTGCTATAATATTAACCTACATTTACAGAATATTTTTTATATATTTCATGATCTCTTCATTGGAAACAGCCTCTTCTGCGAAGTAGAGGGGAAGGGTGCGTACATTTGCCCCTCCCAGACCCTGCAGTAGCGGGAGCCTCGTGCACTGGGACGCTCTTTATTTCATGGTTTCTTCAGAATGATACATCATTTTGAGCCACATAGTTGGTTTCTGCTAACTTGACTGTTGGATTAGTCGTACACTTTATGGATTAACCACATGTCAGATGTCAGAATCAAATTCAATGAAATAACACCCCATATATGTCCATGCACTCCATCATAGTCCCTGGATTTTCAAAGCTTTATTTTTTGGTCTTGTCACTTGACAAAATCCATTTGGGCTGAAACTTGACATGTAGACATGGGACTTTGGGTCCACCCATCCACACACTGAACTCCATCTGATCTGACAGATGGCAGCTTATCAGAACAGCCCATTACAATCAGGTTTTTATCTACACCAAAGTTGCCCTATTGTTTGGGGATTAAGCAATGGTATATCATACCCAACACACCTGCATCCATATGTGGCTAATGTACATAGCAAGTGGCAATGGATGAGAGGACAGTTTCTTTTGTCCATACACCCACACACAAGTACTATTCTGAAGAGATATGTGGAAAAAGAATGTGTCTTATTTACCTGATAATGAAAGCAGGCTCCAAAGTCATGGGGGACAACGAAGAAGTGATCAGCCCCTTCTGTCCTATTCCAGTAAGGCCAGTTTGAAGAGATCAGCTGGATTGCACTTCGCATCATTCGTGGGGATTTGAAAGGCAAAGGAAGCCCATTTGGCGTAAGGTCACAAGTAGTGTATACAGGGGTGTAGAACCAGTCAGCTTCTTCAGGATTGAGTGTTCGAACTGGACTGCCTAACAGAAACCGATGCATGTAGATCTCAGCAGCAAACATGTGGTTAAGGCATCTGGGATCCTTCTGCAGTATTTTCTTGTTGTATTTGCTTGGCAGCTCATAAACAAACACTTTTAATCTTCCCACAGGATCATCTTCCAAAACATCACCAGCGCTTCCTAAGGTTGACCAAAAAGGTAATGGTCTCAGGTCCCATAAGTAGAAATTTAACTGGTAAAAACTGTTTAGACTTCATAGATTTTTGGGTTTAATGGGTGTAAACATGATGAAAGCAAAATATTTAAAGATTTATCCATGTAACTGTAGTAACAAAATTATTGTGACAACCACATGAAATCTTCATAATATTTGCGTGAACAAATTTAGAGGGGGCAAAAAAAAAATTCCAAAAGATATACAGTTTATTAGAAAAATAAATCAAATTTTATTAGAAAACTACATTGAAACCTAACAATCACATGTTCAAGTCCATCTTAGCTACCAGGAAAAAAAAGTAAATGAGTTAAAGTTTCAATGATATATGAACATTCCAACACAATACAACAACAACAAACAAACTCAGCCTTATCCCAACTTAATGGGGTTAGCTACATGGATCCAAGCAAAACAAATTAGGGAAAATTGAGGTCAAAACAAAAGGAAATGAAGAGATGGGAGAAGAGGGATGGGGAGTGAGATGAGAAATGGAAAATGGAAAATGACAAATGCAAGATGGACAATAAAAGGAAAAATGAAAGTAAGAGGAAAGAGGCACAGCCCAGCAAGTCAGGATAATCTCAGCTAAATGGGGTCTGCTACATGGATCCTTGCCCTCCAATATGCTCTATCCAAGGTCATACTTGGAACAAGACCTAGACTATGCATGTCCTTCCTCACAGCTTCTCCTATGGTCATTTTAGGTCTGCCCCTTGCTCTTTTAGCTCCTTCAATCGGGATCATATCACTCCTCCTTACTGGGGCATCCCTAGGCCTCCATTGAATGTGACCAAACCACCTCAAATGACTCTCTCGAAGCTTGTCATTGATCGGGGCAATTCCCAAGTCAGCTCTAATACGTTCATTCCTTACTTTGTCCCTCCTAGTTTTTCCGCACATCCATCTTAACATCTTCATCTCTGCTACACATAGCTTCTCAATATGACACTTCTTAACTGCCCAACATTCTGCCCCATACATCATAGACGGTCGAACAACAGTCCTATAGAACTTTACTTTAGGCTTTAAAGGAATATGTTAATCACACAGCACTCCGGGCACACCTCTCCACTTTAACCATCCCAATTTAATTCTCCGTGAAACATCATCCTCTATGTCACCTTCTTTATTAATGATTGACCCCAGATGAAAACTTAGGGAAACAAAAGCATCATTGCAAACATTGAGAAACTTATTTATTTATTTATTTTTTGAATTCTCTACTATGAAGTTCTGAAAAAACATTGGAGAAAGTATCCCCAACCGATGCGGAACCCAGGTCACAAAACCCGTTTTGGCTAATGGGCCCACCCAAACGCACAATAGACTAATATGCCAATGGGGCAATCTTCTAATAGAATAGATTTCACAAGGGACTATTGGTAAGTAAAGACTTAATGGATACAAAGGGAATTAGAATAGTGTGGGGACCAACTTGGAATAAAAGTTAAATAAAGGACTAAGGGGATAAGGGATGGGTAATATGGGAAAGAAAGAAATAGAGAGGTTTGAAAGACAACTTACGATTGAGTTTCTTCAACCTCCAGCCAAGGAAACCGAACCAGTGACAATGGAGTTCCGTATAATTGATCCAGAACCATAATCAAGACTTCCAATCTCATAGGAATTTAAGAACAGGTTTGTACCTTGTAAAACCCTATCAACCCAAGCCATAAGAACTCCAGCTGAGAAGCATTACATTAACCAGCTTCTAAAGTTTGGAAAGAACATTAGTTGCAGGTCACAATGGGATTTCAGATGAAATCTTCTCAGTTGGAATGATTCCAGCAACCCAGAATCTAGGCTAGCCTAGCCTAGGATAAGAAGCCCGGAGTCAACAATTTGGGGAAGAAACAGGAAGGAAAGAGAGATATTGAGTCTCCCTAAATCTGTATCCAGTTACGCTAGAATAGTCTTGAAAAGTTCAGAAACTCAAAGACATAAAACATTGGAAGGAGAAGTCAGAATCGCAGGGGGGGAGAGAGAAGAAGAGATGAGAAGGAGATCACAGGAAGAAGGGGGGGGATCTCACACAAAACACCCAGCCACACAGGCTCTTCACAAAAACAACTATTCACTTCATTCAGAAGTCAGAATCGCAGGGGGAGGGAGAGAAGAAGAGACGAGAGGGAGATCACAGGAAGAAGGGGGGAGGATCTCGCACAAAACACCCAGCCACGCAGGCTCTTCACAAAACAACTATTCACTTCAGTCTCTAATCTACTCCCAGCGATGGGGATTACACAATATGCATAAAGAGAAATAAAAGACTCCTAAATATAAAGACTAACCCTCTAACTAGGAAATTAGTTCACATAAAGAAACTTGGAAAATAAACCTGATGTCCTACTTAACCTATCCAACTAAAAGATAACATGATTATCCCAATTAAATAAATAAAATTCTACTGAACCAAAACCCAATTCAGACCCGGTTCATTCCCAATTCACTCCTGCATTACCACATACTTGACACAGCACATCACTAATTCATAGCGAAATCATACACAATAATAGTAGTTTGAAACTTGGTTACAGCTACCTAATTGACCTTCTAACTTTGGAATCAAGATTCAACTTGGCTGAGCCAGTGAAAAGCGGGATCCTTAACCTTTAGTTGAATCAAAACTCAGCCAATCTTTTGTGAATTCCAAATTTGACCTAACAACACAAATCCCGATGCTACCAAGTCAAATCAGCAAGGATGCCTATCAGAAGTTCCAGTTCTCACCATAGCTATAGTAGCATGGGCACATCATAAGAGGATTTCTAGAAGGAAACACAAAGATACAACTTTCCATGAAACAGATTTTTTTTTATTCAGAATTTTTCATTCGATGTTTCAACAGTTTTTGAGACCACCAAATTCAGTAAGGTTCCAATTTAATACCTAGTGTCACATCACCAGTCCCCACCATGGTTATGCTAGTGTAAGAGAACACGGTTTCCAGAGAAAATGGAAAAAATAAATTGAAGATAAAGTGTAAATTCTTCCACATTAACCAGATTTTTTGTGCTCAATGTCTAAACTTGTGACGGATAAAATGCAAAGAGTAAAAACTTAATGATCTCATACACAAATGGTAATGATCTAAGACCTGGGATTTTTTTCCTTGAGTGAGCACCAGGAGAATTAGAATTGACCCAATGAATTGTGAAACAAGAGTTAATCAGGGGACGCACTCAGTTTCAACAGAAAGGAGAAAAAGATGAATCAAACATTTTGCTAATTTAATTTGGCTCCAGAGGACAGGAATTAAAAGAACAAAAGAAATACAAAACACAAAGTTATAGTGTTGTAGCCTAGTTTCAGACAAGCAATGACAGTACTAGTAATTTGCATCACCATGGACATCCAGCCTTGGTCAGCCTCAGGTAAAACCAAGCAACAGACTAAGTTAAGAAATCCTATACCAGCCAAGACATAAAAGTATCCATAGCTTCATTTTGCAGTGCATTAGTAGCACTTTGAATTAATCAAGAAAGTTCAACTTCCCCTAACGGATGTCAGAACAGATAGGTTATTGTTTATCACAAATTCCAAGGATTTAAACTTGGGATCCAAGAACAGATTGAACAGATTGCACTTCATCGACCCAATCCGAGTGTTCAGTCAGTTGAGTTTGGCTGATCCTTCCTGAGTATCAGACTATCAGCCGTAAGGAGGGATTAACAGACCAGTTCAGTGGAGTTTCTGGAAGATTGGAATCCAATTGCGGATTAATACTTGAAACTAAGAAAATTCTAATGCACACATTTTTGTACCTGAACTTGGCTACTGAGCTCTAACTTCAGATGGATTCTTGTGGAAGCAGCCAGATCTTTTTGGAGTTAGAAGTTGCAAAGACCATAAGTCTCCTGGTTTACCATTTTCCACGACTACAAGGATGCAGTTAATTACATTTGACAAATTAGAAGTGACATATGTTCTCAATCTACACTGTCTAGAGTTTTTCCTTGGGAAAGGTAAAGTAAGCTGCTGGTTTTGTCAACCTCCCACGAGGACCCTCTATTTACCGAATCTAATGACTCCACTAGCTGAAATTACCAAAGGATGCTCCTCTTACAAAGAGCATCCTACCAAATCTAAAACCTTAACCTAAGAAAATATCAGTAAAACAAATATGTCAGCCCAAGTTCAATGATTAAAGATTTCATGATCAGTTGAACAGGATGATCCACTCTAATCATAAATGAATCATTACGAACCTGACTCTTAATTGGTTGGATTCCAAAATAAGATTTTAAACCCTAGTGACACCTCCATGGAGCTACAGGCATACAACCAAAATTAAAGCAACACGTGTTTACGATAAAAATAAACCTACGGATTTAAATTCAACCCATTCCAAAGGACAGGAAATACCAGGAATGTACCTTATCCTAAGTTTTTTTTCTTGAGCTCAATATATTTTTCCTATCACATTTTACAAAGGACGAGGAATGATGATTAGATCAAAGATATAGAATTTGAAATCAAGGCCCCAATTTTCAACCCCAGACAAATATAAAACATGTAGAATATCCTGAGAACTATGAAATTCTACGTGAATTGATTGAGAAAATCCAGAAGGTGTCCCCACAGATTCATCATATGCATAAACTTTTAATTGATATAGGACCAGACCAACACCTGGAAGCAATCCAAACTCACAGAAATAAGAATAATAAACTTAAAAAATGCAAACTAACAAAAACAAGCACAAAGCTGAAATTCAGCTATATATATATATATATATATATATATATATATATATATATTTGGGGGGGGGGGGGGGAGGGGATTTTCAGTACAATATCAGTTCTAGTATGGAACAGAACCCATACACACTGATCCCAAAATGGTCACAAATTTCGAGTATAAGAGAAGAACCACAGAACTAACTAAAGACCCCTGAGAGGAAAAGTGAAAGAAAAACCTAAATCTCATTACTTAAGGGCATCCAAAGGACACTACAGTGGCAAGCCGGAGACAAATCAAACAAAAGAATTCATGGAAATTAAAGATTAAGATTCCAATTTAAACGAAGATAAAGAGAAGTGTGAGAGAGACACCTGAAATTCGCTCCGTCTGTTGACTTTGGTCTATCTCGTCGGCCCCAATCATCAAAAGAGAAGCATAAACAAGGAGAACAACAAAAGCGAAAGTCGAAACCCTCATTTTTGTGTGGGAGAGTCCAACCCAATCTCCGATCATAGAGAATCAAAAGAAACGGTGGGTGGGGGAAATAATCCTGGAAGAGAAAATGGATATGGGTTTTCGAGGATACGTCTCAAAGACGAAAATAAGACTTTAAGTTAATATGGAAACGAGATCGTTGGGACGTCTTATGGAGGAATTGGTTGAGAGATTTCTTAGATGTTGGGTTTGGATGAAAGAATAAGAAATGTTGGAAGCTTTACAGCTAGGGATTTTGATATTTGACGGACTGAAATTGCTTGAAGAAACAGAGAAAGAGAGTTTTAATTCCGTTTCTCTATGGTCTTCCACCAAAAATCTTGAAATCCCAGATGGATTTCTGAAAGCTCCATTTACTTCATCCAAGTGATAACAAGTTTGATGGAGCAAACCATCTAATCTCATGACTCATGACACCACCAAAACAAAGCAGTAAGAACCTTCAGCCTTCTTTCGATGGATCCTCTCCCGCTCTCTCCCCACACCCTCCTCTTTTTTTTTTTTTTTTTAAAGTTCTTTCCAAATATTTATTTATTTATTCTCTTATTAATATATGTATTTAGTACTGTACCAACATGAAAAGGTTCCTGCTGCCTTCACTGGAAATGAACGGTTAAGATTGATGATTTAACTGACATGTGAGGTTCGTTTCGTAAGTTTCAACCGTCGGATTGGTGCCATGAGAATGATGGCTATGGAAACTGGATCACGTAAGGTGCAACACAATGCCCCAGCCTCGTGTTGGCCGATTCCAACAATAATTGCGAATTGAGAGAATACTCATATACGACCAGAAACGAAAATGATCAGGGCCCATCCAACATAAGTTATTCCATATTTTGTATGTCGACTGAACGATCATCACCGTTCAAACTCTACCTAAAAAAATCACCACCGTTGAACCATCTGATATAGTGGGGGAAGGTAAGTTTCATTTGGTTGAAATCATTAATAATTAATTTGGTGGATGATGGCAAAGACCAACTTGCTGCCAACTTACGACTTCACCAAAAAATAAATAAAAAAAATACTTGTTGCCAATTCTTTCTCACTTGTTAGATTGTAATTGTAGATAAGATATCAGATTAATCTGAATAGTTCTTTGAATTTCCACATAATTAATTAATGATTCCCAAATGTTGAGGTAACCAAAAAAAAAGGAAAGAAACAAATATGCATAGGATGATTCATTTACTAGACTTGGCTACAACCTTGTCCGGTTTGGGCGTTGGAGTGGGACACAAAGCCAGGATAGATGAGAGAGGGTGAGGCAAGGAGGGAGAGAGAGAGGCAATGAGGGGGACGCAGAGGTTAAGAGGGGGAAGGGGATGCAGAGAGGTGGGTCACGAAAGGGAATGCAGAGGCGGGGTGGGGGGTGGGGGGGGGGGGGGGAGGGGGGGAGATGCAGAGAGGCAAGGTCATCAACATATGTGCAAATTTTTATTTTATGGGAAAGTGTGGTACTATTACATGCTCATATGTCTTGGTGTAAGAGCCACACGATCAGGTAGCATACTTTTTCCCGTTTATGTTTTTAGATTGTGGGTTCACAAATTTTCCACCCAAGTTGTCAAAAAATCTATCCAAGCCCCATCAAGTTTATGGGTTTGGAATCCTTTAATTAAAAAAATGATTGGATCGCTTAAAGGTTCCTAATTTTTTGTTTTTAATAAAGAAGAAAAAAATATATTTATTTAAAATTTTGTTCAAGATTTATAGGGAGTGGAATTTTTTTTTTTTTTTTTTGAAAGGGGCACAGTAAAGAGTGGATATTCTGACTATGACTATGTCACAATGACAAGCTTGACCATATCGTTTGTGTTTAAGGATTAGGGATCTAATAATAAAGGGAATAACCTTATACATGCTGACATGGTGATGAACTATCAAATTTCACAAGTGATCTATTTAAAGAATTCATTTCTCCAATACTTAGAACAACTAAATCATCATTCCAAGTGACAAAATATTTGTCATACAATCAAACAAGATCAACCAAACCACAAGGATATGAGCATCATCCACAATGGTGGAAATATCCATCAAATATATAAGGTCAACTTAAAATGAAAACATCTACTAAAGTCTTGCAATCTGCCAAAGCCAAATCAGCTTTCGATTGTTCTTGCCGCTTAAAGGGGGGATGGAGGGATTCCCTATACTTAACGGTCTGTATAGTACTTGATAAGAAATGGAAAGAAAAGAAAAGAAAAACATAATAAAACAAAAGTAACAATAAGTTTACGTGTTTTTCTCCTTTTGTCTTTTAAAAAAAAAATTCTTGCCAACCAAACATATATATTGAGTAATTCAAACACATGAATAGTTTTCAACTCTATTAATATATGTTTTCATCCATGTATATTCAGGGAGGAATTATCTCACAAATGAGCTCATTATACAGCTCTCGTCCCTACTGGCAAGGTTGGCATGGAATGGCATGCAACAATCCATTCCCGGAGCATGCAAAATGATGCATTTTTATTCATTTTGTTATTTCTTCTCTCTTAAAATCTCAATGTTTCTATCTTGCCGACATGTGAGTGCAATCAATTTAGTTTGTCGAAGAAAGATTTTTTTTAACAACAATTTTGTAATTATATTTACATTTTTGGTAAAAGTATTCCTTTATCCATAGAGAATAATTTATTTTCCATTGGTGATCTGGCCTTATGATTGGAATTTGAGTTTAGCATCAACTCTCACACCTTATTGTTCATGGTTACAATTACCCTTCCTAGGTTTAATCATAAGGTTTAGATGGTTATGATGCGGGGATTCTTCCTTCACTATGATTTAAAAGAAAACTTGTTCTTGTAGCATTTTTTTTTTTCATTAAAAAAAAATAAAGTCAGAAGCTATGTTGATTGCGAAGAGAGTTCTAGAAAAGTGCGAGTCTGAGACAATAGTACAAAAAAATGACTTGACATATAAAATGCAATTTCTAATTGTTATTTAGTTGTGTTGAGATAAATGTAGGATATATTGCTTTTGTGTTTGTTTGTATAAGTCAAAAATATAATTTGGATATTGTAATGGAATTAAGTTTTCCTTCACCCATGATAAACAATGAAGGGCGAGATCAACTGTGATTTGATCACTTGATTAGACTCCTAGAATACTGAGGTTATGTTTGGTATCTATTCTTGAAATGCATTCTAGGCCAATTTTGCATTCTTGATAATAAAAACAATACTTTTTATCATTTGACAATATGAAATCAACGTAGAATGCATACTAAACGCAGCCTAAGACTTGAGAACGACTACGAATCAAAATCAAATCATCTCATCATTAAGTGGTTCTAGTTTCAAAGTTTGGAACCGCTAAATTTTATATGGCCAACCGATTAGGATCCATCTTGATTAATTGGAAAAGTCCCAATTGACTCCTGCACTTCAGCCTATCCGCTTGACAAATTGACAACCACACCATACATACGGCTAACTCTAATTTTATGTCTTTTGGGTAGGGGTGCAAGCTAGACCCTACGAGTTTGAGCCCGCCCTAAACCCGACAAGGCCTGGACTGGGTTTTTCACCACGAAGGGCACGCAACGTTTAAGATTCTTAGGCTCGAGTTAGGTTTAGGCCGGGACAACTGAGGCTTTAGGTTAAGTCCAGACAGGCACAACACAACCTTGTATATAAGACAAAAAAAAGTTCTAAGGGAGGAAAACAACGCACTTGTTTTTAATCTCACATTCAAAATTTAAGAAGGGAATAAAAGATTTTAAATAAGGAGAGATACTCGATATTTCCAAAGTTGGTTATTAAACTCAATTTTTATAAATTAAAAAAAAAAAGTTATTAAACTCAAATGGATAGCTTAGGCTCTATTTGTCATAGTTCATAATTATATGTACGATCTATTAAGTAGCAATTCTGTAGATGATCATTAATGGAATCTAACAGTTTATGGTGATAAATCATAAGCAACTGTCGAGTTGTTTATAAATTTATGCTTATTTTGATTATTTTATTAAGAATTAAGGATTGTAAATCATACCAAACACATCAATTTATATTTATGTGTCTGATTAGAACATAAATTTAAACTATACCAAAGAAAATCTTAGTTGATAAAGACCAACAGTTTAAAATGTAGAGGTAGGGTCAAGCCTAGGTTGAAATATTTCAACCTAACCTAAGACCAGGCTTAGGCTGAATCTTGACTCTTGAGGACCCAGAGTTGGACCTAGGTTTTCAAAAACTTGGTCCAGCCTGACTCTGTTACTCCCTCTAATATTGGAAAAACTCGTTGATAATTTAATAATATTCTCAATTCTTTTTTTTTTTAACAAAAAGAAAAAGAGAGTGAGACAACCAAATCCTTTCCCAACGCATCTGATGGATGAGCATCGCATTGGAATGTGTGTCAAGTGTGCTAGCAATTGAATGTGCGTTGGATGCGTGAAAGAGAGAGGTTTTGGCACCCAAACCATACGGTATATGAAAGGATTTAAATCCTCTTCAGCGCCCTCATTTGCCAATGAGATGCAGTGAGGGTTCGGCTAGATGACACCTGGAATATTTTAAATCCAGCGGTTGTTTATCAATTGATTCAATTCTTTTTTTTTGTTCTCTCTTTTTATCCAACAGTTGGATTTAAAACATTTCACGTGTCATCCTCCCTGCACCAATGAGGGGATCTTTATCCCTTCCAACTCCCTGCTCGGACCAGCTCCCCTTTGCCTCTAACAAGGGGGCATAATGACAACCCTACCCTTGCCCAAACACTTTGCCTGGGTAGGGTTCAACCCCCTTATTAGAAGTATTGGGGAACTAGATTGGGTAGAAAAATAAAAAAGATAATTTTCCCGGATAAGGGGAAGATGATTTAAATCCTTCCTAAGGAGGAACTCAATTCTATATTTGAAGAGTGAGAGAGAGCAAACTTTGGATCCTCTGTTGCCAGGCAGCCATGCGGCTGACATGCGGCCTCACACAGGCAAGGCATAGACCCCTCCAAGGGCAGATGCTCAGGCAATGGATGAGGTGATCATTTTGCCCCAACCTGTGTGAGGCCGTATGCAAGCTGCACGACTGTCCGGCAGCAGAGAAGTACTCTCTTAACCAACGAAGGCACGAAATGCCAATTGCCAAGTGCCCTGCCAACCAATCAACCATGTCTATCTTGCTCTCCGTCACTCAATCACTCACTCTCTCTGTCTGCGTGTCGTCTCTGTCTCGCAGTCTCAACTTTCATGTGACTAAACGACGAGTGAAGTCGACGGAATAATGGACGGAAGCGGATCATATCTTTAGTCAATTATTCGTTCTACATCGACAAAACTCTCTCTTTCTCTCATCCCTGTCTCGCAGTCTCATCAGTACTCTCCTCCTCTTGTGAATATACGATGTGTGGACATGAATATATGATGCATGCGTGGTTGACGGAAACCACCATATTATAGTGAGGTAGTAGTAATTGGGCAATTCTCGCTCTTTCCGTCTTCATCAGTACCCCGGCCCGCATTGTTGTAGTTTTGTTGACTTGGGGAATTAAGTTGGAGACTTTGAAGCGCGCGGGCTGTGTGAGAGAGAGGGAGAGAGACTGAAAGAGCTTCTACTTTCAAGTTCTCAATCTCAATTTGATCGATCGCTGTGCAACGCGCTCTGGAGGGAATGGGTTCCAAAGAGGCAGCGGAAGCGTCAAAATCTGCGCAGGACTGCACAGGTAGCAATGAGACGGAACGCAGCAAAGTGGGTCTCATGAGATCCTTCGTTGAAAAACAAGACCCCTCTGCTAAGGTTTTAATACTATTTCAACAATTCGATCCCTTTCTTTCTAGTTTTTGCTTCTCTCAAATTATTTCTTTTACCTTTTTAAACATTCTCATATTTTTATTGGTATTTTTTAAAACTCTGAGCGGTTACTGACTCAGCCATGGTTTTCGTAGCTTTAAACTTAATTAGACTTAGACAATTTTGGTAACTAATTGGTTCTCCTTTCTTTGTTTTGGGTCTTCCAACTCTGTCTGTCTTTGCCCTCAAAATTGCATTTCTTTCTCTCTTTGATTGCTTTACTCCCTAGTTTTCTCTATGTAATCCCTTTATTCGTTTCATAGAGCATTTTTTTTTTCTCACACTTCACCCACTCAGTGAGCTCCGCTACTACTCTGTATTCCTTTCTTTCTTTCAGTCGGATGTATAATAATTGGTTTCTTCTCTCTCTCTCTCTTTCCCTTTTTCCTTTTTCTTTTCCTGATAAATCAAATTTCCAAAGAACTCCGCATTGCTTTCTGGTTCTGGTTTAAGCATGGACTTGGATTATGCTTATTGGTGGTAACTTCTTGGATCGGTACAATGCGATGAGATTGTTGACATTGGATGTCATTTTATTACTACCAAATGGACACTTGCTTAGTTTATTTATTTAATGTCTTCCCACTTTATCACTTTCAACAATGGCCCCAGAAACTGGTTAACAATTAAACATGTGTTTCTCTCATTCAGGAGGAGGATGATCTGATGATCCGAAGGTTTCTGCGTGCTCGTGATCTAGATATTGACAAGGCCTCTGCTTTATTCCTCAAGTATCTAAAATGGAGACGTTCATTTCTCCCTAATGGTTCCATTTCTGAATCAGAAATCCAAAACCATCTTTCCCAGAACAAGCTGTTCCTGCAAGGATTGGATAAGAAGGGGAGACCCATATTAATCGTTCTTGCTGCCAGACATTTTCCGATTAAAGGGGGCACAGATGAATTAAAGCGTATGTTCGATCATACTCGGAAAACCTACTACTTTCCATTTCTTTCTTTGGTGGCTTGGACTCAAGAATCAACATGACTGATAATCTTCCAAGTATACTCATGTTTTCAACTCTACTGATTGATTTGAAAACCATATATCGACTAAATTTACCTTGAATGACCTTCTGTTTTGCACCTCCCCCTCTTTCAGTTTCTTTTTCAAAACCTTCTCTGTTCTTCCTCTAGGATAGAGCAGATATTGTGGTTTAAAGTTTCAATTTGGTTGTCTGATTATTGCTTTGTCTTTACAGGTTATGTAGTTTATTCTTTCGACAGAATATGTTCAAGGTAATCAATCCATTGATTTATTGGATATGTTATGTGCCTTAGTCTTCTTTTATGTTTCAAAGCACAGGTTTACATCTAGGTTACAAATTTTCTGTTACATTATAAAACTCTTAGCTTATGGTTGAAAAATCTGTAGACTGAGTTAAAAGTTATCCCAATCATGTAGGATGCCACAAGGACAAGAAAGGTTTGTTGCTATCTCAGACCTTAAAGGATGGGGATATGCAAACTCTGACATACGTGGATATTTAGCAGTTTTATCAATATTGCAGGTACGATTCTCCACCATGAAGCTTTCTCTAGACTAGGATGTGAAAATTTGATCTAGAACTAGGGAAGACTTGTAAGTCACAGAGTCATATGCTTTGAGATGAAGGTGCATGGTCTAAATTTATCATATATAAGAGTAAAACTTGAACCTGCTCAATACTCAGTAATTCATAAAGAATTTGTATAACTACAGTAAGTGCATTGCCCAATTACAATTTGAAAGGTAATACTGCTACTCCAATGTCAATGTGCATGCCATCATGTACATAATAAGGATTGTATTATAACTCTGCTTGCTCTAATGACAGGATTGTTATCCAGAAAGGCTTGGCAAGTTGTTTCTAATCCATGTGCCGTACCTATTTATGAAAGTATGGAAGATCATTTACCCATTTATTGACAAGAACACAAGGGATAAGGTAATGTTCTGAGCCCATCTCCTTACTCCTTTCCATGTATTATTCTCATCTCCAGTCAGAGAGAATGGACATTCAGTCTTTATGATGTCAATGGTAGCCAAAGGTCTATTACAGTGTCGATCTCTTTAATGTTTCTTAGGTCACCTCGGACCACCTTGAAATGGCATGCTAGTGTCTAACTGTACCTGTCATATCCAAAACACACTGCAGATGACTGTAGGACTGGATCAAATTAGACCTGTAAAGATAAAAATATTCCACATTTTTATGGACCGAGGATCTGTTGACGGCCCCCTTCACATTTCGTTATATGGAAGGCACAGCTAGTCATGCCATGTTGTAGTCAGATGGGGCTGTAATTTGGTGGACAAGTAGACCCAAGGTCCCCTGCTCACATGTTAAGTTTTAATCCCAAACAGAGTTTGCCACTGGAAAAATGAAGAATTGAAAAAATTAGGACTACCATGGACCACGAGAGGATGCATGGACATACATGGGAGGGTAAATAATTGAATTACAGCCTGAAATTGCTTGGGGAAAAAAATAGAATTAGAGAACTTAAAGATGAACTTTCTAGCAAGGTAACTCCTCAGAAAGCATAGAGTTTTAACCACAATGTACATTACAGAACAGGTATAGTTCGTAGAACACCTTATGATATGCAGTCAATCTCAAAGACCCTCTTAACATGACAGCTTAAATAAAGCTGCCCTAATTTCTTTATTTTCCATGGGAGTAGAGGTTGTTAAATATAGGTAGTCCCTATAGAATTTTATTGATAGAAATAAAGATTAGAACCTAGCTAGTGGGAACTGAGTGTTGCAACAAATGCTAGAAACAATAAGAGTAGTCTCACTTCCAATATACAGAAAAAGGTAAAATATTCATTTGGGACACACACTGTGACATTACTACTTAAACAACATCTGTGTAATCAAAAGTATTGGAGTCATCTTATCAATAAAAACTATTCCCCTTGCATCTTTTGGAAGAACTAAAAAAAAAAAAGTGAATTTCTGCATGTTAGCCATAGCATTGGTTGCTTAATTAGTTTCCTTCAATTTATATGATTGAATGCTTAAGCCTTGCTTTGTTCCCCTTATTTTGTATCAGCAACATGTTATTGCCTACAGAGGTTTTCTGTATACCATGTAAGTGTCCACAATCACCCTTGCCACATTTACACCAACAAGTGCTTAATAGATGCAAAATATGTCCCCTTTAAAAAATGTCTAAACAGCCCATCCCCACACCCCCTAATGAGGGATCTAGGTTGCCCCTACAAGAGCCATCAACAGTAAACTACAGAAAGATTCTGCCTCATCCATTTGATTAAGAATACATTTTTTTATCTTTACTGGAAAATAGTCAGCTTGAACCCTTTAAAATCAATCTTGTACAACCCCAAACTTATTTATTGCAACAGATTCTCAGAACCAATATTTGTCTAAGGATCAACATATTGAGAACAGGAATTCAAAAGCATTTGCTTTTTCTCTCCTTTTTTTCTCCTTCCATATCTCCCACGTTTGCAAAACATGGCAGAGTACCACTTCTTCAAACATTGGGATGAAGTATGAAAAAATTCCATTACTTCTTTGTATACTTTAAGTACTACCATTTTCATGAAAGAAAAAAAAAACTATTATAAGTTCTGAACTCCATTGAAAATTTATCTTTCTGTCACTAACTTTAGACAAGCAGAGCCTAAATTACTATTATATGCTGTGGTCCTTTAGTCTTCCAACAACTACATGCAAACCTGAGCTATAGCCATACTTATCTTTAATACTGTTCATATGATGTGGATACCCTGAGCAGATAGTATTTGTGGACGACAAGAAGCTGATGTCAACTCTAGTTGATGACATAAATGAGAGCCAGCTACCAGAGATGTATGGAGGTAAATTGGCTTTAGTTCCTATTCAAGACGGCTAATTAGATAGTTCATCCTGTACGTGATGTCTCTCTTCCAATCAACTTTTAATTTGTCGAGTCAACTTGAGAGAACCTCTTATAAGGTCTGTACTTTTTCGTCGATGCTGTTTGGCATCAGGCTTCACAAATAGTATGGAGGAAACCAGCAGTGGAACCATTACATGACAATCTTGTAGTTTATGTATTACCTCTCAAAGCACTATCTAATCCATGTACGTTTATAGTTACAAACATTTCTTCAGTCTTGTAATTCATATATAAACAAAAAGGGAATATAATCATAAGATCTTTTCATCAGGCAACTCCAATGAGTAGCTTGGTCTCATCCAAGAAGATGTGAGGAGGTACCACCAGGTTGTAGGGTGCAGGGCCCTTGCGTACCCTGCCTGATGTGTCATAGTGGGAGCCATGGCATGGGCAAAACCACCCTCCATAGTCCCCAGCATTTGGTAATGGGATGCAACCCAGATGTGTACACACCCCTATTACAACAAGCCATTCTGGCTTCTTAACCCTTTCTGAGTCCTCCTCTGGATGCCTCAGATATCTCAAGTCCACACTGTTTGCCAGCTTAATGTCCTCTTTTGTTCTATGCTTTATAAACACTGGCTTCCCACGCCACTTCACACTCACAGTACTCCCCGGCTCAATTCCTGAGATATCAGCCTCCAGTGAGGAAAGTGCGAGAACATCCTTGCTTGGAGACATACTCATCACGAATTTGAGGATCAAGAGCCTAATCAGTGATGCATATATAAATCTCCCACCTGCTAACACCAAATAGGCAAATGCCTTCTTTTCAGGATCACCTGCACCTGGAGGCAAACGCTCATGGTTGTACTCATCGTAAACAATCTTTGGGGTCGGATTCTTCACAGAAGCTACGGTTGGTGGAAGGTGATCATCTGATATCATCCCAAGTCCATCATGTCTTGGAGTAAGTGATGATGATTCACAAGCAAACCCTGTCATACATATTAAGAAAATCAAAGATGAAATTGACCACCCAGCCCACCTACATATATATAAAACATTTAGATCGATGAAGGGAAACCTGACCTTTAGCCGCATCACGAAATGCCGATCTGAAGTAGAATTCATCCGAGGGGGAATCTCCGCCGATCAAATTCTTGGAGACAATTGCCGAAGCTGTCTGGTTAGGCCGCCATGACACAAAAGAAAGTCTCCTCCCCGCAGCTCTCAACATCTTCACATACTCTTTCTAGAGTTTCGCCTCTTCGTCTCTTCGAAAGAGAGGGCAATTAACCTCACGCTCACGCCTGTAAGTCCAACACCTCTTGCCATGGATTAGAGGAAGAAGTAGAGAGACTCGAAGGAGGGGAAAATTAATTTGAATCATAGGCCACCGTTACACGTTTTACACTACACTCATTACACGTATTACAAAATTTTGCCACGTATACATATGTTACACTAAACCGATTACAGGTGTCGTTTGACAAAAAGAAAAAGATTACAGGTATTGCAAACCGTAGGTTACGATTAGTACCGCGCTCCGCGTGTAAAGCCACGCACGCCTTCTATGCTTATAAAGTTTATATAGTTGGCCTTAAATAAGCTTCATTGGTTAGTTAGTAAACCAACTCGGTTGGTTGGAGGCATAGTTGAGTGCATGACTTAAATGAGGTCAAGGGATCAACTCTCCCGATTGTATATTGTGTGCCAACCCCTCTCTCTTCTCCCCTTCTAATTGTAGATTGTGAGGTTAATTGAAAGAGCCTTCTCCCCCAAGGCTATATTTGCTGGGCAAGAAGTAATAGAAAAGAAGGGGAAAAAAAATATAGGACTAAGAAAAAACAGCATGATGACACAATTATTGATGTATGGGTATCTCTCTCCTTAAGGCTATACTTGCCAACCAAACATAGCTTAAAATAATTGACGAAAAAGTTTTTTCCATGGTAACAGAATCTTTGAAAATCCAATTGATCACGTTACAACAAAGACTCAGAACTGACGCAAGTTTAGCAAAGTCAAAGTGATATAGAGGCTTTTATGATTGATTGAGTTCAGATCAGTTATTCAAATGGGGATGGGTGGGGATAGATCTAAACCTTCCATGGGAGTATGGGATCCACGCCCCATGGAGGGGTCAGATCTATCCCCATCGGTCCCCACGTGGATAGCGGATCTGGATTGTGATTGATTTAGGAAGCTTGGAAGAGAAAGGAAAAGAAAAGAGAAGAGGGTGGGAAAGAAGCTCTAAGAAAAGGAGAAGGAGAAGAGATCTTAAGACGGTCGGGGAAAAGTACAAAGATACAGGCTTTGAGAGGAATCGAGAGAGAGTGTCGTCTCGCTTCTGTTCTTGTAAGTGAGTCTACTGATGAGCCACCCGACACCTCGTCTAAAGTCTGTATGCAGCCTGTACCACGTACGTAATATCCCTGTACTCACTCTGCTGCTGCTGCTGCTTGCCAAACAGATGTAAAGATAAGAAGGACCAACACTCTACTACGAAATCCATTGGAAGTTTGAGGGTGAGAGATAGAGATAATGACTTAAACTCGCTTCAGCGTGGGTGAGACTTTGAGAGTAGTGAGTGAGTGAGACTGAGAGTTTCAATCTTAATTAGGAGATAAAAATCAATCCCCTATATACCTCTGTTTCTATTCACTAATGGATCCCAACGCTTTCTCGGCGACTCTATTCAAATGGGACCCAACAAGAGGGACTGCTCCACCGCCTCACCGGTTGCTGGAAATGATGGTGGCTCCCCAATCGTACGGTACTTGTACAAGGACGCAGAGGGATGTGGGAGGACTGGACGTGTTCTTCCAGGCGTACGGGGTCCGCTACTACACTGCGGCCAAGATATCTGAGCTAGGGTTCACGGTGAGTACACTCCTCGACATGAAAGACGAAGAGCTGGAGGATATGATGACTAGCCTCTCCCAAATCTTCCGGTGGGACCTCCTCGTCGGGGAGATTTACGGCATCAAGTCCGCTATCAGAGCCGAGCGTCGACGCCTCCTCCTCCTCCTCGAAGATGAAGAGTCCCGGCGCCGCCACTACCATCATCATCACCTCCTCCCACTTGACGCTACCAACGCTCTCGATACCCTCTCCCAGGAAGGTTAGTACTAATATCTAGTCTTCTTGTATAAGTTATAGGCAATAATAGTTACTATTATACTGATGATGATGATGATGATGATGATGACGACAATGGTGCAATGAATTAGGATTGTCGAAGGAGCCAATGCAACAAGAGAAGGAGCAGCGGCAGCGGCGAAAGAAGAGGGCGGCGTCGACCAAGAGTGCTACTACTACGATAGGGGACAAAGAAGAAGAAGTGGAAGAGGAGGGGAACGATGAGGAAGAGAAAGGAAGAGTAGTAGTGGAGAGACAGCGAGAGCACCCGTTCATGGTGACATTGCCTGGTGAGGTAGCTCGGGGCAAGAAGAACGGCATCGATTATCTCTTCCACCTCTACGAGCAGTGCCGTGATTTCTTGATCCATGTTCAGAATATCGCCATGGATCGTGGTGAAAAATGCCCCACCAAGGTAAACAACTATATCAGTATTGTTAATTTCCTTCTTTCTATCAATCTCTTCTTCTCCTAATCTCCTCTCTAATCTATCAATATAACTACTACTAAGCTGAGCTCTATAGTAACTACTCCTAAAGTAACTTTCTGCAACGTAACCTAAACTTCCTTCACCAATGGGGGATCGACACTGCAACATCAATTATTTATTTATTTATTTGAAATAAAATAGACGAATGATAGTATCGTAATTAAATGTGAAGTGGAAGGGCGAGGAATCTTTTTACGTAAATAGCCACAGGTTGGTGAGGCCGGCATCGTGGGGCGTGCTACCCTGACACTGTATACGTGTCGCGTAATTTTAGGCTGGGCTTTGTCAGGTAAGCAGTCACCATTAATTTTTTTTTTTTTTTTTTTTTTTTTTTGGAGGTAACAACCAGGTTTGGGTTGAGGCGTTGAGCCGTTGAGGGGTTGAGGAGGCCTTTGGTCATCGGAATTCGGACCGACCTATGCTTCTTGAGGCTTGGGCACTGGCTCCTGGGCAATCATGCTATTTCACACAGGTCCTGGAAGGAGCTGGCTAGGGTTTTTCACTCACCATTCACTTGGTTGGGCTAAGCATATAATACCCCTGAGTTGACATGCTTCCTATTTCATGGATTATGTGGGACCTAATATATGGGCTAAATATGTACTGGTGTTTCGATCTGTTGATTAAGAACAAGAACCGACTACACCAATTAGTACTTGGTCCTAGGTTCCAAGTTCGGGGACTGATTACAATTCCGGTCCTGGCCTTACAATGATGGTACCAACTAGGACCTGCACCGATTCACACCTCCTTTCAATTCGAGGGTCCAAGTAGCTTCTAAATTATTAATCTTTTCAACCTTACCAGTAATTGTTTATTATTACTTTATTTCTTCACTAACTAAGGACCAAGTTAAAAGAGATATATATATATATATATATATAGTAGTATGAAAAAGAGAGAGAATAGTCATAAGAATAACTTTGTGTTTAATCATTGTTTTTGCTGACTTTCTTCAGTGAATTTAATAATTAATTATAGTTATATTACACCATGGTGTATTAAGTCATCTCCTCAGTCTTCAGCATTTGGACATTTTTAGGGTTCAGGCCAATTCGTTTCCAATCCACTTCCTCGAACAAGCTTCAAGGTATCAGTATCATATCGATCGATACATATTAGTATTGCCGGTATTCGATACCAGTACTGATACTATAATGATGGTATAAATTCAGAAGAGCATAAAATATTGATCTCCCAAAAAAACCAAGCTATTGGTATTTTGAAAGGCGGTCCTATCCAATAGGGTGGATCCATATCGCCATATCGGTATCGGCCTAGACCCAATACCTAATACCTAATACCTAATACCTTGAAGTCATGTATATCTGTGCTTCAAGTATCTTCCATCAACCCATTCCCTTTTTATTCGATAATGGGTGTTGTGTGTGTGTGTGTGTGTGTGTGTGTGTGTATAGGTGACGAACCAGGTGTTCAGGTATGCGAAGAAGGCAGGAGCAAGCTACATAAACAAACCTAAAATGAGGCACTACGTCCACTGCTACGCGTTGCACTGCCTGGACGAAGAGGCATCGAATGCCCTGAGGCGAGCATTCAAAGAGAAAGGAGAAAACGTAGGAGCTTGGAGGCAGGCTTGCTACCAGCCCCTCGTCGTCATGGCATCCCACCAAGGTTGGGACATCGACTCCATCTTCAACTCCCACCCTCGCCTCTCCATCTGGTATGTCCCCACCAAGCTCCGTCAGCTCTGTCATGCCAACCGCAGTGGGGTCAATGCCAATACTGCTACCTCTGCTTCTGCTGGGGCTAGCATCACCTCTACTGCTCAGCCTTCCTTTTAACCATTAACCAATTATGTTCTTTGGCTTTGCGAGTTTGAGTGGGACTATAGGAGTTGTTCTGGACAGAACCTAGACTCATAAATGTTGTTGATATCTCAATTAATTGGTAAACTTGGTTTCTTCTGATTATTTTCTTCTTGGGCCAACAAAATTCTTCCAAGAACCTGAGTTTTGATCTGCTAATCACCTGCTTTTAACCAATTAAGGGTCGATTTCATCATGCTGAGCATTAAGCATTAGTAAGTAAAAATGATGCCTTCAACCCCTCGTCCTATGCCCAAATATTATTGGTAGCTCACCGACTAAGCTGAAAATACCATCCCACGTTTTCTTCTCTGCAAAGAAACAAGAAGAAAAAGGGGAGACAAACGAAAATGGGCCCATTTTGCAGCTTTACTCTTTCATTTTCCCTTCTAAGGTTTTCCCATATAACGCATAATGCAGACAAACAAAACATAAGTTTTGTTGTGAACTAGGGGGTAGGTTTTCCGCTTTGATTTGGTATGATTTATATTTCAATTTCATGGAATGATTTCTATTTCAGAAATTATTGGTTTGATTTTGCAACTTATTATAGTGAAATAGAAATCAAATGAAATTGATATTCTGAAATAACTGTTTCAATTTTGAAATTGAAATTGATTCCACTCGTACTCTTTAATGAGCACATAATTAATTTAAAGAGCAAAGTAGTAATTTCCATATTTCATGTTTAAAATAAAACACCACCCTCATCTCCTAATGATCCGCCCACCACAATGCCAATACCACCTTTGTCACCGTCACCACCGTTTCACAAAAAAATATAGAGAATCCATTCTCATAAATTGAACTACCAAATGAATTCCTTAATCTTGAAATATTTCAAATTGATGCAACCAAAACAATTTCAATTTTTGATCAAAAATTTATTTGTTGATTATTTCATAAAATTAATCCAAAATTGACAAAGAAATCATACCAAATCTGGCCTTCAAGCTCAGCCGTATAAGGCAGGGCGGATTACAATGTGACAAAGGTCTGTTATTGACTGTGCATGGACCACCGCCATTCACGACACCTTTTACCGTGAAATAAAATTCTTAAACTCTCCTCAATGAATTATGAATTACTCTACCATAGAACCAGTGAAAGGCACAATAACATTCCAGTAAACTTATCGAATTCTTACTCATCGGTGGACACATTCGAATGAGCTGGGAATCTCCACAACACATCCGTCCAAGTGCTTGATCCATCAGTCACTTCTTTGACAACAGAAGGTACAGCCTCTACACTTACACGAATTTGATCCTTGCTGTCTCTTTCTCGAATTGTAACCGAAGATGTTGAATCAACAGTGATAGCCAAGGGTACACCAAGTTCATCTGTTCTAGCGTATCTTTTCCCAATAGATGTACCTGTAACAGTTATGCGCTAACAATCAAATCAATTCTGCATCCATCATGAAATTAATCAACTAAACTCAATTAAGCCTTAACCCAAATAAATGAGTCGGCCATGTACATCCTTGCGGTTCATATCATTATATCACTAGATTCTCATTTGGTCAATTTCAAGCACGTCTCAATGGACGCACTCCTGCATGCCCATCAACACAAGTATAATCTAGCATCAGCAGTAGAATACGCGATCCACATGATTTTCTAGTTACATACCTGTAATGTCAATCCTATGTGAGATCGCAACCGCAGTCAGTGACACAGAGATCTGTTTGGCAACTGCTTCATATTGCTGGTTCTGCACAAGTGGGAAAACTGTGCACTTGATAGGAGCAACAAGAGGAAGAAAGCGGAATACATTCAACTGCTCATCTCCGGCTTTACTTGGCCTTGTGTAGAAGGAATGCTCAAATAGGCAGTAGATTATTCGCCCAATGCCAAATGATGGCTCAATCACTGAAGGTGTGAAAGCCCGTTGGTGTTCCTTTTTCTTCTCCTTAGATATTGTCACCATGTTCTTCTTAATAGTGACAGCTTTCCCAAGAGTACACACATGGAACTCCACCTCCCCCTTGGATTCCAAAGTGGATTTCATTTCCATAGCTTCTTTTTCATCCATGACCTGCCCAAACAGAAGACACAACATTTAATGATAAGGGTTAAAGTCATTTACATTTAATACGACTCATAGGTTCCACAGAAAATTTTACTTTACCTCCAAAGCCTCAACAACATTCTTTTGATTACCCTTGAACGCAAGACCTAGTTCCTTCTTCACTGGGGCTATGACCAGTTTCTGAAAAAATGCATCACAATTTTTGCCAGAACTTATTAAAGAATTTATATAATAACATTAATAAAACTGATCATGAAAAGAGTGAGGTTGTGAATATGAGAATGCATAGAGGACCACATACACAAGCAATCGAGAGAGAGAGAGAGTTACCTCCACTTCCCTGGGTTCTGAAAACTTTTCATGAGCTACAAGAGGAACACCACTTTTCTCCTGCCATAGAGGAAAACATGGATTTTCCATGAGTTTATTCAGCAACTCTTTCTTTCATCCTGACAAATCTTTACTATCACAAAGCAATGCATTAAAAGATGGACTAAAAAATCATCTCACAGACTCTTTGCATTATCAATGCGTATTTATTTCACCTCAAATTGTATACACAAGTCTCAGCTTGTATTACATTACTTGTGCCATTCTGATTGTTTAGGGTTATTTATTCAAATCATCTAGGGCCAGTGCATTTTGCCTTGCAGCTAAGGCCTCCTTATATTCTGTGCAAAATTCCAGGTTTAGTTTCACAGTAGAATGGTTGTTGGAAATAAAAGAAGCCACCACCACCAAGTAGGAAAAACAAAAAAACAGTGGAAGCTGAAGTCAGGAGAAAGAAAGAGGGTCAGAGAAGGTATTAGGCAAGCAAAGGGAAGCTCCAGAAACCTTTGCTTTCTTCAATTCCTTCTGCATTAACCTACACATTCCTAGGTCATATCTTGCGACATTGTTTGTGGCAGTGCTCGAATATAAATGTTACATCATTAATTATGGAATATGGTTTCTGAATCATTAAAATGTATAAATTCAATATTTTATCTGGGCAGTTCTAAGTTTACTGCTACTTACTGCAGTCTCCACTAGGGATGTAAACGGATCGGATTCGGCTCGGATAGTGCTATATCCGCATCCGCAATCGATTAGCTTTCGGATGGATTCGGATAGTGTTAAACGGATACGGATCGGATATTTTATCTGTTTACATGTAAATATAGCTTTTCGGATAGCTATAGCCTATCCGTATCCGTTTAGCTTTCAGATGGATTCGGATAGTGCTGAACGGATATGGACACGGATACGGAAACAGATTTCAGCTATTCATTTACATCCCTAGTCTCCACATGACTGTCCCTTGATTTGGAATCAATGCAAACCCAAGGCTATACAAAATGTGCCTTGACTCATCATATGAGGGAAAGAAAATGGGGACTGCAGTTACGATACTGGGAGTGGACCATTGACGATAATGTTGTTCATGTACTTAACGTGGCACAACAAACCAAACCATTCATTTCAGTATGTCAAGTAAATATTTATTTTTTGGGTTATGCCTCGGAATGAATCGGGAAATCTTCCCACCCCTCCTTTGTTGATTGCTAAATTTTGGTTTCCATAAATTGAATTCTAATATGATCAAAATCCTGCAGATCTTTTTAGGTTTGTCAAAAAAAGATGGGAAAATGTAGTCATACTGAGAAGAGATTAGTGTTGAAATTTTGAAAGACAGAAACTAAAATAAAAATTAGTCTTCATAAAAAGAATCAAGGCTCATTAAACTTCAGTTAATTTTGATGTAACATGCACTTTCATGCAGAATTCAGTTGCCCACTATGTCCAAATTTTATGACTCATCCCCTTACTCCTTGTAGTCATAATTCAAGCAGAATGTGTTTGATGGTCACACTTCAGTCAGGGAGAGGACATATCAGGGTAGACGAACATGGCACAGATCAATGTCATGACAAGCCCATCTAGCTCAAATAATATTACTCATTTCCTTCATGTGATTTGTTTGATTTATTATACATATGCTAAGAAGTAAGAACCGAAATAGACTTTGTATGCTGGAACCCCTAAGGTTTAGTGAAGTTTGCCTGTTTTTTAACTCCTTTATTCATGTTGAGTTGCATAGTCTCGGTTTACATGGGTTTTGGTCTATGTTTTGTTTTTATGTTCACAGGGGGTATTTTGGGTATGGTTGAGTAGATCGGTTGCTTAGTTAGCTGTTTTGCGTTTTACTTAATATAAATAAGACCCCCATCCCCACGGATTGTGGATCTCACTCATATCTTAAACCGTGGGTGGTTTTCTCTCTTTCTAGATCTCTTCTCTCTTACTACTGCTGGTCATTAATGTACTGATATTGTCACAATTCACTTTTTAATTCCCTCCCCATCCCATGTAGTATGTAGTTGAGTAGTTCAGCCTTCCCTTGAAAGGTGATATTTCTGATGACAAATTTTTGTAGGGATATATCAGCAATGAAACTGTAGAAATCAAAAGAAGACCAAATAAGGCTGAGGTGGCCAGAGGGAAAGGAGTAATCAAATGATTCTACCTTCAATCTCCAACCTCTTCAAATTTGAGATATGATTCTCCAATCTCCAGGCTGATCTCATACTGTCGTCTAACTTTTTTTCCCCCTTTTACTCCAACGCAAAAAGTTTGTCAAGTTACACAATCTCACTTTCTGAGGAGCATTTGCTATTGCATTAGTTACCTAAATATGTTTCACTGATCTTTTAAAATTACCCTTCCTAAACCATTGCGCTGAAATTCTCCTTCCTTTCTCTTTCTATGTACCATCCTGTCTTCTTCTTTAATGTATTAAACATGCTAAAGCTAGCTTACTCTTATGCACTAAAAGACATGGTACGCCACCATGTCAAAGATCAACCTATAGTAAATGCATATTACCCTTGCATATTAAAAAATAGCACTACAATGAAGTATGTGTTCTTTAAATCTATGACAACAATATACATGATTTATGTCACACTGCAACGAAATCATTGTTTAGCTTGAACAAAATTGAAAGAGGAAAGGACTTCGAACATTCTAATCAACCACTTACCCATAAAAATTCAGGATCAAACAACAACATACATGATTTATGTCACACTGCAACGAAATCATTGTTTAGCTTGAACAAAATTGAAAGAGGAAAGGACTTCGAACATTCTAATCAACTACTTTCCCCATAAAAATTCAGGATCAAGCAAAATAACCTTTTATCATGCTCTCAAGGTGATTGCTAAAGAAAAATAAATTTTTAAATGGAAGATGAGCAAAAGAGGTCCAACAAGAACTGGGTTAATTCAAGAATAAATGCAATGAGTTGCTGCCTAAAGACGAAATAACTAATCAACAGTCAGACATTTGCAGTATCTCTTCAACAATATTTGGTTAAACACTTACTGAGTGAGCACGTAAGTCATATGCAGATCTGTCTGCAATACCAACACACTCAATCCAGCCGTAGGAGGACTCAATCTCCGCATCCCAACAATCTGCAGCATAGTGGGCCATCTCATTTCCCAAGTGCTGACGGAAACGCAACCGTTCTTCATCAATTCCCAGTTGAGTAAGGAATAGGTATACTCTTCCGATGAAGTAGCCGAGTGTTTGATTGTTGACAATTCCCTGCCCAATAGTAAATACACATAAATGTACAGTGAGATATACCCCTCAAGGTGTCAAATAGTTTGTAACCTTACCTTTTTGCCCTTTAGTATAATACACAATTTTTTTCTAATGAGGGTAATAGTGTCATTTTACATGCACACTAGAAAGTTGATGTCACTTTCAAATTATTCTTGAAACCTTTTATATTCCTATCTTAAAGAACTTTTGGAAAAAAGACAAGGGGCAATTAAAAGAAGGTGTCAAGTTCTAAATGCACCTATAGAGGTGTCATTCAGACACTCACTGTATATATATATATAGAGAGAGAGAGAGAGCGATTGAGCTTGGAGGCGGTATTTAAATCACATGCAAATCAATCCAACCTCAGAAACTGCATCACCAATGCGCATTCTCTTTGCAGACTGTCCAGAAGTTTGTTCTTTCCTTGGGAACATCAAGAACTCCAAGTGTGCAATATCACCAAACTTTGGATGAGATTTGTCTTCAGGATCCACAAAGTGCTCAATCTCTGCCAAGGTGAATTCACGAACCCTTAGAAGACCTTGGCGAGGAGATATCTGGATTTATAAAAATAAAATAACAAAAATATCAGACTGAAACTGATTACTAATTTCCTCTTATAATGAAATAATAGACTATAGCATGCAGAGGGAGAATTCTAAATAAAAGGAAGAGAAGAAATAATGGGGAAAAAACAAATAAGTTAAACAGTCTTACTATTATATGCACCAGTTGGGAGATCATAAAGTCAAAAAATATTTGCTTTCAAATAGAATACCCATTTACAAACATATTCTTGCAAAGAGATATCAAAGTCACAATGGCTTTAGTATGATAGTGAAAGATTGAGACCTCATTTCTAAAAGCTTGACCAATCTGTGCAGCAGCAAAAGGAAGCTTGTTTCCATTAAAATAGTACAAGTCCTTGAAGTTAACAAAAATGCCTTGTGCTGTTTCAGGGCGCATATATCTGCAGCAGATGAATATGTAAGTGACATAAATGGGTTAAAACCCATATATTAATAGGAAGCAATCTTATCCTGGGAAAATGCTTATAGAAGTAAATACAATGATTAAATCAAGTGCATACCCAGGTATCAAGCCAGATGGGCCAATCGATGTTTGAAACATCAAGTTAAATGGATAAGGATCTGAAAGAGGGTTCTTAGTATCCGGAGCAACTATACCATATTCCTTGATCTTTGCCCCCAATTCTTCAGCAGAGAGATCATCGAGAATTGCAAGAATGTTTTTCATCTCTGCTGCCTTCTCTGCATGCATACTCAGGTCTTTTTCAAGCTTCTCCTTGCAAAAATCTTTGAGCAAGTGATCAGCCCTGTAGCAAGTTCCTGTCTTTTCATCCTTGACCATGAGGTCTGTAAACTTATCTACATGACCAGATGCCTTCAGCACAGTTTCTGGTGTGACACATGGACAATCCACTTCCAACATGTTCTCCTCCAGGACAAAATGCTGATTTTTTTCAAGGCAAAAAAAAAAAATCAACCAAAGCACAAAGCTAAGATTGATTGAGTTAAAAAGTTCTGTAACCTTACAAAGGAGTTCACAGAAATTCGGAGAGATCAGAAAAAATGCTTAATAACTCCAAATAGATTACAACAGGTCTCTACGGCTCTACCACAGGGGATGTTTAATAACTCTAGAAACCAGGGGATAACTAAGGTCGGACCCCAGTAAAGTTTAACAGAAAAGTAGTAGATTTCCCAATAGAAATAAATTTATTTAAATAATTTCAAGTTTCATTGAATTTATATACAAGCCAATTAGGCTCGTTACCTAAAAAGTCCAAGCTACAATTAAGCCAATCGACAACGGCATCATCAAGCTTAAGCTTTTAAACCGCTCCAAAGAACTTCAAATGTAAGATATAACTTAGAACCGCACTGCACTTGTAATCCAAAAACTAATTAATTCTCATCTGAACATTGAAACCTAGGCCTTCCATTTAATTACTGGTCTACTAGAACTGCATGGCACGTTAACATACTAAATAATGCATCATCAGGATGCTTACAATCCCAATATGAACAGTTATCCTCTTGAACTACATTAACCCCCGCCGGGGGTTTTGGTTTGGGGGGGAGAGAGACTAGCATAAATGTCATAAAACCTGCATACTTCGTCGCATGTTAAAATGCTATCAACTAAATAAGTTAAACGAAACAATAGATTCGCAGGGGGGGGAGGGGGGAGGGACTTACTTGACGCCAGAAAGCAAGGACATTAGCCTTAACCGCACAACCAGGGGGACCATAATCGTATAAACCAGCAACACCTCGATAGATCTTGAAAGACGGGATGTAGAAGAGCCGCCGCTCCAACGTATTGACAACGGCTTGACGGAAAGCATCCCTGCTGAGAGAGCTAGCGCCACTGCCACCAGTGATGGCAGCTTGAAGCTGCTTTTCAATGGAAGATTTCTCCAACTTCAAGGCGTTTAGTGCTTCCACTGCTACATCGATCTCAGCCTTCGCCGCACCGGAAGCCTTTAGATCCCTGACGGAGTTCCCCTGGGCATCAACGGCAGCTTGTTTATCAATCATAGCTCTCCGTAGGGTTTCTTCAGAAGCGTCCATGGCCACGGCACGCGTGTCCCGTCCGCCGCAGTGGATTACAGTAAACTGTGAATGAGATGGGCTTGTAGAGTACAGACAAGGCGAAGAAGAAGTGCGGCACAAATTGTTGATCAAAGAAGATGTAGATCGATATCGAGATTTTAAGAGGGAGGAGATGATCGGGAAAATATAATTCATTCGAATACCATCAACGCACCCTATTTGCCGTTCCAATTTCCTAATACCTATGATGATGAAAAAAAAAAAAAAAAAAAAAATCTCAAAGAAAATTATGTTGGAATGGATCGCCCAGATCCTAATTGAACGGCTGAGATTACCTGAAATCATCGTTATTAAGTTCAAAAACCAAACGTAATAAAAATACAGGCATATGTTCGGACATGTGCACCACCTGACCATGAACTAAGGGTGCAAGTTTGGCCCTGTCGACCCGATCCTGCCATGAGCCCGAACAGGGCTTGGGCTGAAATACCTGACCCTAAAATTGCTGGCCTTGAGTTAAGATCAGGTTGGGTTGGGGTTGAGGTCTCGGGCTGAGCCAACCCGGCCCAGCCCAACCATGTTTAAGTTATACTATATAATATATATATATGTATTGTAGATGTAGTATGTATTATAAACTTTAAATGTCACACATATTTTGTTACATATTATATTATATATGAAGATAATAAGTGGGATAATATATTTTATTATAGTGTTATTTTATATAAAATTGATAATTTTCTTCTAGACCCTGCCCAATTTAGTCCAATCCATGCATCTTTACCTTCCCTCACTCCATGATTAGGGCCAATCAGGGTTGGATTTTCCAAGCCCTGAGTCAGGGTCAAGTCAGACTTGGGCCTAGTTACGGGGAGTCAGGGTTGGGTTGGGGTTTTGAAAAGCCCGGTCCAACCCGAGCCTGTTGCAGCCCTACCATGAAGACACCCTCCATGATGTAGGTTGGATAGGATTGTCAAAACCTAGCTTGAACCGACGAACTGAGCCAAACCTAAACCAATATGAGCTTATTGAATCATGTTTCAGATTGGAGTTTTTTGACATTAAACTGAACTTAAAAAATTAGACCAAAACCAATACCAGCCCTAAAGTCATCTAAAAATTATATATTTAAAAATAGATTTACACAGCAAACTAAAACCAAATCAGTAATAAAACAATAAGTAAAACCGATTCAAAATCAAAATCGAACCAATGCACTCTTACTGGATCATGTTTTGGACTCACTCATTCTCACATCGAAATCAATCCAAACCGACGGATTGACACCCACCCCTAAGACTAGGATTCCAGATATGGTTTGTGATGAACCCACCAGAGTAGTAATTGCTTACCCCCAGGGAAAAAGAAAATATAATAGGAATTTATCAAATACATAGCAGGCATAACTATACTAATAAGTAATGAGTGGAAATAGAAACATTATCCATGGTGAAAAGAAAAAGAACTATGCAACTAGGGTTAGAAACATATTAAGAAATAGGAATCAGATGCAAAGAAAAGCAGAAAGGTCCCAAACAATCGAGGAATTGTGGGTTGCGAAGAAATGTATGTGGACCCCACAAAGGCACAAATCAAAACAACACTAAAAAACAAGGGTGTTAATTGATTCGATTTTGATTAATGGGTTTGGTTCAAATGGAAAGCTTATAAATCAAAATCGAACTGTTTAATAGTTGGCTTCCATTTGAGAATGAATCGAGTTGATATTTTTATCAAGCGGTTAAAAGGTTTTTACCGGTTTTGCTTTTGTTGTCGATTAAAGTTAATAGTTTTGGGCCAATTTGGGAATGAAGTTTTTTTTTCAAGCCCAATACAGATATATGATGATGCTGGGCTTGGGCCAAAGACATCTAGGTTCAAATTGTTGCTTAATCCTAAAAATAAAAAATTTGAACTAAAAACTTTTAGTGTACCTCCGTTGTGAGAATAATAATCGCCTCCAATGCATGGGTACCTTCAGTTCCTCTAATTCCTCTAATAGGGAGGAGTGGAACTCACCTTGGGCAGTGTTTTTGGGCAGGGAGTAGGGTGGTCATTTCAGCCCCATGTGAAGAATTGGAGGTATTGAAAGGGACAGCGAATTAGAGAGGATAACGATTATCCGTTGTAATGTATGGTCTACTCGTTCTATACGACAAGGGTAAAGTGTTCGGTGTTTTTCTATTCATCCGCAATGTCACATAAGCCCTGGTCAAGATGTCCAATTGCTTTTATTCGTGTTGTCCATTCTTTCCATGTATGGTCCCATTCTTAATCAAATCACTCCTTATTTTGGATCAGATATTGATTGGAATGTCAACCAGTCATGGATATTTTAATGGCCTATCAATCCAAAATTGACCCTATTTGTTTTGAAATATGTTGCACCTATATGAATTACATCTATATATTTAACAAAATTATCAAATTTGTTTCATTTTGACTACAAATTTCATAATATTTCATTTCAATGGCCTAAACAACATACTTATTTGATTAAAATATTCATTCAATGATTGCATGGCTGGTTGTATTACAGCTATTTGCTCTTGCTCTCTGTAATTTATTTTATTTTTCATCATTAATACACATTGCTGATCTTTAGCAAAAAAAAAATATTCATTCAAAAAAAATTTTGTGTTGTTTACTTAGGTTTGGTTCAATTTGATATTGATTTTTTTTGTTTGATTGTTTGGATTTATTCAAATTTTGCTATCATAAAATTGGACCCCAAAAAAAAAAAAACTATATAACTTAGCCTAAGATGGCCTCCTTTTTCCAATCATTCTTTGGGTTTGCTAAGGTGCATTGCGACAGTAAGTATGTAATGTTGTTTACCCCAAAAAAAAAAAAAAAAAAAAAGAAGGTGAATGTTGTTTTCAAGCTACATTAATACTCTATTCAACTTAGATAATAAACATCTTTAAGATATAATTATAAGGAGAAGGGTGCGTACACCACCTGGGTGCCCACCTTGTGTCTATCTTTTTTTCATTTTCATGGGAAAGGACCACCCAGCCCCTCTCATCTCACCCCTTCCATTGGGCAAGGCTGCCCGCTTACTTGGAGCGGGTAGCGTGCCCAACCCTCTCCCATAATGAGCTTAACCTAGATTGATATTAAAAGTGTCAATTAGATCAGTTGGCAAATTCACTAGCATGCCATCGCAGTGGTCTTTGATTGAACCTCATGGAGTTTGAACTTTGAATGCACAGGTTACCTTCACTGGTATAGAGTGAAGATCATTCTCCAAGGGTGAAGTGATCACGTGATTGGACTTTTTGGTCATTATAATACTCCCACCCCTTATTTACTAGGGCTAAACTACCCTCCTCTTTGAGACGTTGACACCACTAATACCCATGCAAAGGAATTTACCCCGGGTGAAGGAAGACTTCGTCCAATTTGATGGCTTCCACGTACGTTATGCTTGGACTGTTGGCATGGGGCCATAAAAGTACCCCTCCTCTTGCCTTATAATTATAGAGTGCCCATGCATTTATGTCAAGGAGTGATCTGCATAGGTAAAACATGCATATAATCAGCATGATTCCTAACCTTATAATATGTCATTCCTAATCATATTGGAAAAGAGTAATTCTAATTGTTGGATAAATGTCCTATAATCATACACACAATATTTTGCTTACCAAGTAGAGATATTTTTCCCTAAAATTAAGTAGTTTATTGTACAACATGGTGTGTAGATGTTGGGTTTAATTTTACTACATGATTCAAAGGCAAGGTGAACGAAGCATCCACCATTTTTTTAAACCATAAAAGTTGCTACATGGTAGATATAAAAGCTCCCAAAAGCAAATCATGTAGGACCAGAATCCTCTGTAGTACCGGTGGGACAGCGGATGCGGCACAACAGAGGCCAGGTGGCACACATGGTCTATGATGTGCCGCCGGATGTGCACCGCCACCCCCGCCAGTACTGTAGAGGATTTGAATACAGTCATGTATGGTATTTTCCCTTGTTTTTTCAACATTTATTGTTCTCCAAATAAATTGACTTACTTAAAAATAATATTCTAACTCCTCTTTTGGCATGTCACATGAACAACTTGTCCACAACATTTAGTGGCCAACAATATTATCATGCGGGAAAACAATGACTCCATACTCTAATTGTTTTTATTTGGATATTTAATAAAATAGAAGGGATATAGATGGAAATTTTGTTAAGTTTTGTTAACATATTAAAATCACACTATGGTATTATAATGGTATTGTTCATATTCTTCATAGATGTGGTATCACATTTCAAATCTGGATCCGATTAAGAAAATTATTCCAATCCAATGGATTTGGCAACCAAGAACAACCATTTTATATTCTAGTGGATTCTCTCCTTGATTGAAGTAATGTATGTTCTTATCAACCTTCACTTGCCAATTTTTATTTTAGAAATATTTTAAGTCATTGAGGAGACAAGCGTGGTTGATAAACATAGCAAAGTGGAACGTAATGGGAACCCAAAAGCAACTTAATATTTTAATTTCAACCTTTTCACTTTTGAATTCTGCCTATTAAAACCAATCTTGTGAAATCGTATTATGTTTTAGGAATTCTTCTAACATTCCTTTGTTAGACTTGGGGGTTAAATCTTGTAATCCACAAGGATCTCAATATGTCACTTCCCCCAATTGCCCACAACTGATTATTATTATTATTATTGCTTTCTTTTCAATTATTCTTTTTACCGAAAAAATAATAATATTTTCACATGTTAAAGTTTATCATTTCCAATAGAGTATAGTCCAAAAATTTAGAATTAACAGTGTTATATCGTGGATCTTTTCTTATAAAAAAATATAAATAAAATTATGGATCGTTTCCTTGAATTATATAAAATTTTATATACTCAATTATATCATATTACATACATCATTGTATTTTACATTTGAAGTATTATTACTTTTTGTGATAAGTCAAATGATATTAATACAAACCACATTTATCATGATAACAGTTTTTGTATTGTGTTCAAGTGTGCATTTATTTTTACAAATTGATAGTTTCCGTTTGTATGATTTAGTGGAATTTCACTTGATTCTTTCCAACAACACTTGAGCTAAAACTTCATTTGCATCATAAAAGGATTAAACACAGTAATTATACAACTTTTTTTTGTTTACTCTATCATTGTTTTGTGCCATGAACACCGTTTTCTGCTATTGAATTCAACAAAACAACTACTAATGAATAGTTCAAACTTCATTAAAATTACTTACGTAACAAACAATGGACACAATATATCCCCGTGCATTGAGCTATAATATTGTTCCAAGTTGTCATCAACACTTCATTTTAATGAAGCAAGGACTTCTTTCTACCGAATTCAACAAAATAACTACTAATGAATAATTCAAACTTCATTAAAATTTCTTACGTAACAAACAATGGACGCAATATATCATTGTGCATTGAACTATAATATTGCTCCAAGTTGTCATCATCAATACTCCATTTTAATGAAGCAAGGACCTCTTCCAAACCAAATGCATTAACATAGATGATCAAAGCAACAAATTGTGATTCCTCCTTTCGTGATGATCTTTTAGCCATTGTTACTTTTTTTTTGGAGGGGGGGGGTGTTCTAAGGCTCAATAAAATCTTCCCCTCCATGAGTTTGCAAAAACCCAAAAAAAAGAAAAGAAAAAAAAGTTATTAGATTGCTTGTCCTAAAAAAGTCACAAATATAGCATTGATTACACACATTTTACCACCATATATGTCTATTGCCAAGTAGAATTATACGAGGTTTATCAAAAAAAAAAAAAAAGAAATTTTTTGGTGTGCACCTATTAATTCCTTATTAACTTAGGACATGAGTGTCTATAAAGGAAGTGCCACAACCCATTTGTTCAATTGTGCACTTGACTTGCTCAAGTAGTGTGTGTCCTGCTTGTAGAATGTAGGGCCGAGGGCTTGGGTCTCGTGTTTGAATCCCCCTCCCACACATGTTGTGCAGGCAACCCTTGCCTCCTTAGTCCCTAACCTTGCACCCCCCACCCCAATAAGGGTGGCCCCATTGGGCACCCAACTTAGCACATAATTATAATAATAATGCACTTTTTGAAGTATATTTTCTTTTCTCACCGTGTGTTCAAAGTATTTGGATAGGATATACCAAATAGACAATACAATGTGTTTAAGTATATACAATATATGTGGGATGATTTTCAATAAGAGTAGAGTAATCCGCGCGTTACACATCAATGAGGGAGTAGAAAATAATACCATCCATATGGGGTCCACATGGTTTGAAATAAAAAATATTCGTTTATATGGGCCCCATGTTTTATTATTACAAGAAAGGGTATAAAGGATTGTGTATAAGCGCAGTACATTCTTCCTTTTCCTAAAATTTATTTTTCCATACATGTGAAAATAAACAACAAAATAAATATTCTAAATGTGCCCCAATATTACATAGAAAGAGAACATCAGAATTGAAGACAAGCATGGAGTCCCATGCCCAGCACAATCATGGACCGAAAGTGCAAGCTAACATATTGCAACTATTTTGCTTAATCTAAATATGGGAATTGAAAAGAAGAAGCTAAAAGGAGCTCACCACGTGAATATGTACATTTATGTGCACTAAGAAGAAGCTCACAATGTCGATGTGCAAATTTATGTACACATCCTTTCTCATCCCATCTGAGGTCTCTATATTCTCCCTCCTCGTTAAACACTGTTTACTAGACCATTCGATCACCCATCCTTCTCATTGGTGGGAAATTGCATTATGCACTTTGATATAGTAACGATTTTCATGGGAAAATCTTTCTTACAATATAAATTTTTTTTTTTTTAGGAAAAATATTCTATCTGGTGCCTACATTTACAAATGCGGACATGGGAGTTCAACACCTCCCAAATGTTATATCCAACGATAACGAGCTCAAGAAGAAAAGACAAAAAAAAAGGTCAATTAAGCTCCACGATCCGGCCATCGGATAGGATTTTAATCTAATCACTATGACCCTGTTTCTATATCTCTCTTTCTCATATAAAATAATATTTCTACCCCAATTTAAGATCGTGTGTCCCCTCATTGGTACGCTCCCCTATGTTACTTGTCGAGGATAATGTTTCAATTTTTAATTATTTGTGTTAAAATTTAAAAAAAGAGAAAAGAATAGGGTTAGTTTGGACAATCCGAACAAACGATCAGCAGTCACTCATTTGTTTACTTATAAAACCATAAATCGTAAGTGGTAAAAAATTAAAAAATCCACGTCAAAGTGAAAATCTTGAGGCAATACAGCCGAAAATCTTTTTACCAAACAAAGAGGGAAAATTCAAAACCCGTCTGAAAAGTGAATTGTCATTTCAAAACTCCGCCCTCGCCGCTTCTCTCCGCTTTTAAAAACCCAAAGGTCCCGTCTCAACCGTATAAAACGATTCGCCATTGGGTGTGTCTTCTTTACTTCACTTCATCCATGGCGACAACGCAGCAACGGCAACTCCCTTGCGATGGAGATGATATTTGTATGTTGTGCAGGAATAAGCCTGCGGACGAGGATAAACTCATATGCAATACCTGCGTTACGCCTTGGCATCTCAGCTGTCTATCCGCTCGCCCTGAAACCCTAGCTTCCGCTTATCAGTGGGAATGTCCCGACTGTGCTCCGGCCGCAGGCGATGTTTCGGCTCCTACTGTTGGAGTTCCCTTGTTATCTGGCGTTTCGGATACATCCACCGATCTGATCTCTTCGATTCGAGCTATCGAGGCCGACGAATCTCTGACGGTGCAGGAGAAAGCGAGGAAACGGCAGGAGCTTATGACCAGAGGCTGTCGGTCGCCGGATCTCGATGATGCCAAGTTGAAGAAGAATAGGAAGAAGAATGATGTCCTTGGCCTTTTCGATGAAAGCTTGAACTGCTCGTTTTGTATGCAGTTGCTGGAAAGACCTGTGACGGTCAGTACATTTTTCTCCCCCATCTATTTGCTGAAAGTTTCGATTTCTTTAGATTTTCTAAAGTTTCCTTTATTAGTTTCCGAAGTTCGATTGGTGTTTTCTCTATTTGAATTTTGAATCAGTTTTGTGGGGGTTTGGAGACTTAAGGATTTGTTTTTCCTTTCTTATATTCGAAAGCGACCGATTGACGATTTTACTTGCCAATCCAGTTCTGTTTAAATCTGGCAACTTTTCAGTTAAGAGTTTTTTTTCTTCCTTTTGTTCACAGTCGACTGTAGTCGTTCGATTGTTCTGCTAAGGTGTTAGAGTTACACATTCGATGTCCTGTTTTCAGTCGCAGGTCATTGGAAAGCCCTCTAACTGCTCCCATCTATTATTTGTTTGTTTCAATCTCCTTAAAAACATTGAGTCGGTTAAATTCTTCTTTCAATGTAAATATTGCTCTATCAGTTACCTTCTTCAGAAATCGACGGAGTTCCTTTGCGCCCTCTCCTAACTGTTCTGCAGTCGAACGAACTATAATAGTGATATAATGTTTTCTATAGTTTTATTTATTTACCTTTTCGATCTTATCTACTTGGCGCTGCCATTTTCGAGTAGGACTGTTTATTTAAATTTTATCTGGTAATCGCTCTGTTTTACATGTATGCGATCCTTTTTTGCCCAAGCAGTTTGGTTTCCGGTGGCCGGACTTTGTATCGCCTCTTACAGCCGACTGTTTCGGATGCCTACTTCTGCAGGTGAACTTAAGCCTGCACACACGAGTTTAAGAGAGAAGCACCCCGCTCTCTGTCGAATTCACCGGGATTTTCGGGGATTTTTCCTTTTTTAACGGGAATATGGGTCTAAGGAAAAAAAAATTCCACTAACCTTTTCTACACGCCCAGCGACATAGACAGCTGAAGTATATAGCGTGAGCGGTCCTGATCTGATTAGCCATGTAGCAAAATCCAAAATTAGAGTTTAATTAACTATAAATACACTCCCTCGAATGGACATCAACTTCATGTCTAAGATATGGATATGGACAATCTCCCATAGGAACAAAAAAAACAAGGAATTGAACTAGTAAGAGTAATAATGATCTTAAATTTGTGAATATTTTTTTCTTTCGAAAGGAAAATTAAGGAAATATTCTCATAAGGATGTTTTAGTTTTCTGTTTCTATAATTTAGTATCAGGGAAAAGTGAAAAAGAAACTAATTGAGAGATTAAATGGATTTTAGAGGGACAACTTACTTTACATGGAAGTAGATCTGCAGAGTATTTTTAGGAAAATGTGATCTTAAAAATTATGATGATGGGATGTTTAGAAATGATATAGATTGGTCACGTCTCAAAATTCACTGTATTTTCTTGGATTTGGATCTATCCATATTCTCTGCTGTCAGTGCATTCAATTGTAGTCAGTGATTATTTTGAAGTCTCATTTTATTATGGGAGAAAGAACGCCAAGTAAAATCTTTATAAATGAATAGAAGGGTCCATCTGTACACAAAATTTCAACCCTCCTCCAGTGACAGCTATTGAAGGGCGTGCCAGTTTACTTTCGAATATGATTTTTAAAATATTTTTGGCCTTTTATTTCGCCTCTTCGTCCCCCACATCCACCCAAGGGCAGACGGGGAAGCGTAATTTCCCTGCCGACACGGGAGGGGGGACGCGTAGCAGTTTTTCCCGGTAAATTGACCGAGAGACGTCGTTGACATCACTGGTTTCCCTAGCTGATCTGGCTTGAGATGGTGTCCCTGCATTTTTCCTTAGTTTTGATTTATTTTATGCTAAATCTTAGTTGATTGGTGGGCCCTTGTTTTAGGGTTATCTTCTTGCTTCCCCTCCCCCGTGTCTTTGGGTTTAAGCGTCAATATCCTTTAAGTCCATATTTTTGAGTGACACGTGGTCCGTTATGATGTGAGGGTGCACTGCAAAGGGAAAATTATCACGTCCAGTACTGGATGCGGCATAGCAGCACCTATATGGCCACGGTGGGATCTACTGTACACATGGGTGTTACTGTACCGCATGATGCGCACACAGCAGTGTACTGGAGGTGATAAAGATCCACTGCCAAGCTGCCTTGGTTTCCTCTCATCCTTTGTTTTATAATTATTTTTGGGGTATCATCACGCCCTCGGAGTGAATATGGCGTTCTCCAGCGCCAATGTTTAGTTTCAGTTTGTACCCCACTGAACACAATCATCTGAGGAAGTGGAATCCAATTCCATCCCCCTTTTGTGGAATGCTGGGTCGGCAGCCCAAAACACATTTTGGTAATTACATAACGAAGCAACCACGGACTGGTTCAGCCTCAGCCTGGTTATTCACCGAGTAGACATAGACATTCTGTAAAAAAAAATCTATCCTTGCCGCTTCACATTCTGCACTGATTTTTTTTTGTGCATTTTTTGAGGAATGTTTGCTTTCTATCGTCTTCCAATCTCCTTTAGGCAAATGGTTTTGTGTACGGCCGTGTACACAACCGCTGAATGAGGTGAAGAGGGAAGAAAATAGTGTGCGTCTTTCTTGAACGGATTTTTTTGATATCCATTTTTTTCTGGTAAAATCTTTGATGCATTTAATGGTGGACTGTTCCTGTCAATGGTGGAGTTCATGCTGAGTTCTTATGTATAATTGAGTGGTAAATGTTTAAAGGGAAGTAGTGTTCTGTCTGGGAGTGTGGCATAGTGAGTCTATTTCTCTCTTTCCTTGAAACAAGTGCAGAGATGGTCTTTTCATATGGGATGAGAGATAGATTCATGGAAGTGCTGGGTAGACTACATTCCCTAGACAGAGTTCTTTTTCCATGTTTAAATAATTCCTGAAAATCGATCTTTAATTATGTAATTTAATTTTCAATTTCTTTGCTAGTAATCTTATCTTAGATTACACGTCAGAGGAAGAACATTTGCGGATGTTTGAATGAGAAGAAGTTAAGCTATAATACCATGGGATGGTGTCCTTCATGTATGACAATTTTATCATTGATCCTCATTGGTTTGATGTTATAATACGTATGGTGGCGTAAAATACATTGCTTAAAAATATTTATTGGGTTTCCTTTCGCTCTCAAGACGACTCGTGTTAAGCATTTTCCATTGAAATAGAAGCTAATAGAAAAAACTATGCCTGAATGTAAATAATTTTACTAGTTTTAAGTGTGTTGATTTGATTGAAATAGCTGTGAAGGTACACCGCCGTTGTGTTTTTTTTGTTTTAGTCAGAGGATGTGCCGATGATGCTTTCTCTGTTTTGCTGTTTCAGACACCTTGTGGCCACAATTTCTGTTTGAAGTGCTTCCAGAAATGGGTGGGTCAGGGGAAGCGTACCTGTGTGAAGTGCCGTCGAACCATTCCGGACAAGATGGCGAGCCAACCTCGTATCAACTCGGCGCTCGTTGTTGCCATACGTATGGCCAAAGTGTCAAATTTGACCGACCAACCTGGGCCCCTGAAAGTCTACCATTTTATGCACAATCAAGACAGACCTGATAAGGCATTCACTACAGAACGGGCAAAGAAGACTGGAAAGGCTAATGCATGTAGTGGTAAGATCTTTGTTACGGTTCCGCCTGATCATTTCGGGCCAATCCTTGCAGAGAATGACCCCATCAGGAAGCAGGGTGTATCGGTGGGGGAGTCTTGGGAGGATCGTATGGAATGCCGGCAATGGGGAACCCACCTTCCGCATGTTGCAGGGATTGCTGGTCAAGCAGATTATGGTGCTCAGTCAGTAGCACTTTCCGGAGGCTACGAAGATGATGAGGATCATGGCGAGTGGTTCCTGTACACAGGGAGGTTTGTTCCTACACCTAATTCATATTCTTGAATAACTGTCTTTGTTAAGAGATATACACCCATAATACATTGCCCTGTACACATTAAAGATGGGGACCGGACTCTTTCATTTGTGTTGAAAAAAGTAAATACTGAGAATCTTCTTTAAATTTATGCATTCGGTTCATATTGCCCTCAATGTTTTTTTCCCCCCCCCCTGGTATTACAAGGGAAACACGGTTTGGTCCCAAGTTATTTTTATCAACAACTGGAAGCTTTATCACTGCTAAACGAAGCATCTCCCAAAAAGGAATGGTGTTCCTTGTTTTTGTTGTAGTTAGTTATTGAAAGCACACTTCCTCTACCATACTATCCTATTGTAAGTTGAAGGTTGTGGCTCCATTTAAGCTATGAATGGAGAATTAGTCACTTCATGCTTTTGTCAGTGCTGCCCATTCTGTACACACTAGAAGAAAATGCTAATCCTTTGGTAAAATAGCATCTTGCATTTTAAGGTTATTTGGCAGAAATTCCAAGTTCGAAGTATGGGATTCCCTTAGGTGCATGCATGCGACTGGGTTAACATCTTTAATGTGTTTTATATCTCCCCTCCACCTCTATCACGAAGAAATGTGATACGCTGCTAATAGTTTTTCCTGTTTTGCAAGCTTTACCTATCTGGAGAACTAGTTGCATATGGTTGGTTGATATCAATTCTCATCCACAATTATTGATTTTGATTTTTTGTTACTATTAGTTTTGAATCCTCCATGTATCTGTCTCGTCACTGCTGGTTCCTATTATTTTGTTGGAACTTATCTTTCTTTGCTCTTATGGTTGGTAGTGGTGGAAGAGATTTGAGTGGGAATAAGCGCACAAACAAGCTGCAATCCTTTGATCAGGAGTTCAAAAATATGAATGAATCTCTTCGTGTCAGCTGCAAGAAGGGATATCCAGTTCGAGTTGTGAGGTAAGATTCATGTTGGTTATGCTTTCATGCTAGTACACACAACTAAACAAGGAGTGCGCACTCAAATTGTTGAAAAATGTGTAGATTATTTTGTCTGTGTATCAAATGAAAATTTAGTTATAATTAGAATTGGACTAGGCATTTTTTAATTGAGAAAAAGAATAAGCTCTTTTCCATTTCAAAGAGTAGTCATTGGAACATTTGTTCTTGCTCCCAGTCCAAAAAACACATTCTGTCGGTTTTCTTTCTACCAAAAACCTATCTTTAATTAGTGGGTTCCTTAGAAGGTGGACAAGTTGTAATATATATGTTTGGAAGCTCTATTTACTGCTGTTCTCTTAGACAATCAAGGTGTTATTACGTTATAAAAATGAGCTCTTCTTTTAGGCGTCCTTGTGCCCAAAAGACTGTTGTAGTTGTTTGTGTGTGTGGGCTTGCACTCTTTAAACTTTATTTTGTTTATGTAATAAAATATATTGTGAAGTCATTATAAATTCAAATAATTTTTATTGCCTTTTGCATATCCCGTATTAGAATTTACAGTTACTTGCATTGATGTTTTGTAATCCCATTTGCACTAATATGACCATTAATGATTATTTGATGGTCTACCCCCACTCCCCAAAGAAGAAAAGTTGTGAATGTGGGGGGGGGGTTTCTTTAAAATGTTTACTATTTCAATCCCTTCATGTGTGAGCCACGCTTGGTTTGACATTCATTTTATTCAATATCTAATGGACAGGTCCCACAAAGAGAAACGATCATCTTATGCTCCAGAAACTGGAGTGCGGTATGACGGTGTTTATAGGATTGAAAAATGTTGGCGTAAAGTTGGAATTCAGGTAGGATATCTCTTTGAAAGGGTGGGGAATCTAGTGTTTGAATTGCCATCTATTGCCTTTCTCCTGGTCAGATTTTTTAACACGTTACCCTTCTCCCCCCAAACAAAAAACATAAGGGTATGAAGGTTTGCAGATATCTGTTTGTTCGCTGTGACAATGAACCTGCACCTTGGACAAGGTTTGTGATTTTCCAGGATTATCAATTACTCCCTATTATCCTTTTATGGAATTTCTCTTTTGGTAAATTTCTCTGTATTGTAAACTGTAGTGATGAGCATGGAGACTGCCCAAGACCTCTTCCTTCAATTCCTGAGCTTAAGGCAGCAAAGGATGTTACGGAAAGGAAAGAAAGCCCACATTGGGATTATGATGTGAGCAAATGCTACAACATATATATTCTCTTTTAATTTTCTCCTTTATGGTTCCACAACTCCCAACTCTGTGCAATCACATGGTGCATTTCAATCTTTACTCCGTTTGTTGCAGGAGGAAGATGGTTGTTGGAAATGGAAGAAGCCACCACCATCCAGCAGAAAGAAACAAGTGGCCACTGGAAGTCCAGGAGAAATAAAGAAGATGAGGGCGGCTATTAGGCAAGCAAAGAGAATGACAGCAAAGGATAAGCTCCTAAAAGGTTTGCTTCCTTTTGATTTTGTTCTTTGTCAATTTACTCGTTCTTAAGTAATAGCTATTGACTTTGTTCATTATAGTGCTCAAAGATAAATGCTACATCATGATCCTTGCTTAGGAAATATGGCTTCTGCATAATCAACTTGTATAAAATTTGATATTTTATCTGTGCGATGCTAAAATGACTGTTTTTATTGCAGTCGCCTGTTCCATGATTTGGAATCTAATGTTTCCTCTAGGGTTTCGTAAAATGTACCTTGTCTCCCACATGCTTGTTCCATGTAGTTAGGGTTTTGTTTCACTGTGTTTTGTATCTTTTTGGTTATCCGCAGTAAATGAAGTGGAATAAGGTACACTTCCCAAGCCATTTTTGCTAGTTTCGAATGTTAATTTCAATAAATAGAACTCCTAAGATGGTGAAAGTCCAGCTGTTCTTTCCAGTTTCATCAAACTGGAAATGAAGAATGTAGTCTTTGATTAGATGAGATCATGGTATTGAAACTCTCAATGTAAAAAAAGAAGAGGGGTTTGGTCTTCATAAATTGAATTGTAATTTATATATTCACTTCTGTTTATTTTGATGTAATGTCTGCTTTCATGCAGAATTCAGCTGTCTGATATGTCGTAATGTGATGACTCTTCCACTTACAACTCCTTGTGCTCATAATTTTTGCAAGCCTTGCTTGGAGAATGTGTTTGTTGGCCAGACTTTTGTAAAGGAGAGGACACGTCAGGGTGGGCGGACACTTAGGGCACGGAAGAATATTATGAAATGCCCATCTTGCTCAAATGACATTTCTGATTTCCTTCAAAACCCACAGGTATGTTATTTAACTGTTGATATGATTTGTATGATTTATAATACATATGCTAAGAGCAATGACTACTCACTCCAATTTCCAAAACTTCTAGTTAATCTATGAGGGTTTGATTATTATAGGTCAATAGAGACGTGATGAATGTTATTGAGACTCTCAAAAATAAGAGTGAGGAGGAGGCGTCTAAAAATGCTGAAGAATCAAGTGATGACACTGAAGAATCCAGTGAGGAATGTAATGTTGCTGAGAAGTCTAGTGCTGAGTCGATAGAAGAAGAAACTAATGGTACTGGGAAGCCTGATGCTGAGGAATTGTGCGATGATAAAACTAATGTCACTGAGTCATCTGATGATGCGGAAGATGCGCAGAGAAAACTGAAATTGACTTGCAAAAAAAGGAAAGCTGATGATGGAGATTGCTCAAAGGTTATTGACAAGGTTGAGAATGGCAAAATATCTGAAGAGATTCCTGATGCTGCGGGTGTAGATGTTGGAGAAGATTGGCAGGATCCTGGGGTTGTGAGAACACCTAAGTGGAGTTTTAAGCGAAAGAAGGCTGATAATGCTGGTGATTGCATGTCAAAACAGAATGGTAGGGTCACCAGAGGAAGGAAAGCTAGAGAGGTGGTGGATGAAGGAAATGATTCACCATCAAGTCCTCTTCATGTTCGATCTGATGATGGTGATGACTTTGAATAATCCTTCATTGTCGTGAGTGAAAATTGACGATTTTTTTTTATATACTAAGAACTGTTATCATTGGGCAATGGAATTCGCTACAGCCGAGGCCCCCTTCTTTTTTAAGTCATCTGGCTGTTGTTGCCACTGCTGCTTTGGCATTTCATTCATAAATGAACTTGAATGGATGATGCGCAGCAGTTTATAGGATCTCTCAAATTTCTGATACTACTGTCTTTTGTGCGCAAGCTATATACATGCTATTTAGAGGAGTTGTATTAAAGAATAGAATAAAAGATCGCAATGGAACAGTAGAGTTATTGTTTTAGATAAACAGTATTCAAAAACAATTATTGTTTATAAGATATAGTGCCATCATGCAACATCTTATATCCACAACTGCTATACATTCAAATCTATATGAACAAAGATCGTTAGATATCTTGCTATCTTGCTCTGATCAAATTAAAACTGAAAATTTGCTGTGGAAGAATACCTTCTGCCTTTCGTTTCCCCAAGCATAGCTAGCAATGTGTACATGTTAGAATTTTTTTTTTTTGAGGGTGTTTGTTTAAACTTGTTATTTAATCCCCATTTACTAGTGTTTTTAAAACCTGTTTTTTACACATCTAATTATGGCATCACCCTTCAATCATTGGGTCACATCCAACCGAAACTAGGTCGAAATCTGGTACTTTCTTCTATACATGGGGAAACCTTGGTTAGAAGGGTTTTGTCTAATCAAAACCAAGTTGAGATATGCTTTTCTTTGTCGAGATGAGGTATTATATAGGCCTGGTTTAAAATGGTTCAACCATGTTTCGATCGAAACCACCAATACATGGTTTAAACTCTGAATTTTTAAAAATCCACCTCCAATTCGTTTTGAAAACCTACGAAACCGAGATATCTTGGTGGTTTCGACAGATTTCGACTGAGTTCTTAATCCAAGGTCACATCACCTCTCCGTTCTCTTTTCCACGTTTGTAGGAATTGATCCTGACAGTCTTAGGACAAGGTGGAATTAAAAGGCTGAGTCGACCACAGGCAAAGGAATAATCCACTGATTCTACTTCCACTCTCCGGTGAGTCCTGTCTCCAAGCTTCCTCAATTTTGAACTATTGTTCTTAAATCTCTGCTCAACTGCATCATTTAATTCCGGGAAAAACAATCTTACGGTGACAAAAGTGGTGAATCAATTAGCTGTAACCTTTTTTGCCCTTTAATACAAAAAAAGACTTTTTTGCCTTTTTAAGATAACATATTTTTTTTTCAATGAAGGTAATCCAGTCATTTTATATAAATATTCCATTAAATAACTTTTGGATTTTTGAAAATCCTTTTCTACACTTGAATTAAATAACTTTTGAGAGCAAGAGAAGAGGCAATTAAAGAAGGTTACAGCTACTTCAGACGAGAAGTTCCACCCTTCAGTTCTTCCTTTTTATGAATTTTTATATTTGTTTTCCTTATCATGTCTCATGATAGTATGTCTTTCAGAATTGCCAAATTTAAAAGTGCAATGGAGAACTTTAACACAACAGGATATGTTTAGGATTGGACTGGTACTAATATATGGAAACAATAACCAGATAGGATTGGAATATTCAATTCAATGGAACATGATTATAATCAACTTTTGCCACACCCAGAGTCAAATCAAGTGTGGTGTGAGAGGCATTGATCCTGAAACACTGAGGCCCAGGTTAGCTTAGCAAGTTGGATCAGGTTTTTCCATTCCTAGCAATCTAGCACCATAGCTTGTAATATCAGATACTGTCAATGCTACATTCTAGATGTTTCATGATCAGCATTGATTTTTTGGTGTTGTATAGGATTTAATTTATCAGTTTATTGGTCCCCCCCCCCCCCACCCCCATAAGAGGATGTAGTAAACTTATCTTGTATCATATCTTGTGGGTTTTAGCTCATACAAACCCCACTAGAACTTGTCTTTTCAAAAGCTTAATGAAAATGTTCGTAATGCCTCACCTGAAATCGAATGGTTCAATATTGTTCAAACTTCAAACAATTTGAGTAGTCAGTTAACCCACTGGTTGACTTGTCCAACAAAAGAAAAAGAAAAAAAAATGAATAATCGTAAGATTGAGTCTATGAGGAACATTATAACAAGAGTTGAACATCAACTACAATTGATTTTTACCTATCAAAAAGAAGGAAAAACTATTACAAATGTTAAGATTATTACTACAATTAAAATGAGGCTGTAGCATTGCAACTGTATTATCAGCCTACATTCATGTGGAAATGTTACAAAAAACCAATGCATAGTGCAGAATCTGGAGGTTGGGTAGATAGTGATTTTGACACATTTAGCGAGTGCAGCAACCAGTGTTTCATGAGATCTGTTGAATGACCAAAGAGCATATCATAAAGCAAACAAATCAACATATCCAGGTTTGCACCAAGTGTTGAACATAACAGGAATTCCAAAGTGATTGATCAATAGCAATAATACAACACAATTCAAATAGTCATAATAAATAATGTGGTAAGGAAGAAGGTTTAATACACTAAAGAATAGTAGACATACCCTGATGATCTGCTTCCGAGCTGTTGTTGCATCCTACTTCATATAATTAATGGGTGCTTTACTGTACTTTCTAATTAAGCTTCTGGCCAAACTTTTGCTGCTCAAGTTTTTCAAGCAAAACATTCTTTTCACTTTCAGGGAGTGCATTGAACACGAACACTGATTTGTCACCAATGTCATCCTTGAATAGGAGAAATAAAAGATTAAAAATCAATAGCAATCAGAGATTGAAAGACAAGATTAACTGAGTTAAATTACTGCATTTGAGATCATCTTAACAAAAAAAAAAAGAACCTTAATTGGCTGAGTGAACTTCCTCGCTGCAAATACGGCAAAGAGAGCCATCCATAAACCCAATAGACCAAGTTTCACTCCATCATCCATTAAACCAGTCTGCATGTTCCAAGAGGACGGCCATGATCTTAACGTAAATGTATGAAGGGTAGGAACAAAAGTCTACATGTCAGTGGCATAGTGAGGTTTAAGTTTACATATGAAAGGTGACCATGAAAAGCATTGTGCAGGTGCAAGAGTTGTCTACCAACTGCATGGTGGTAGTGGTCGTTTGATATATACCCAACGCCAAAAGTAGGATGCTTTTAATCATCAATTCAATGGTATCTTTGCAGTACCTATACCTTTTTTTTTTGGCAGATTAAACATAATAGGAACAAGTTTTCAATGGAGTTCCAGTGGGATCCCTATCATATGGCCAGTCTCTTCCATGGGCTTAGAGGTTGGTTGAACAGCCAAATCTATGGCTGTCACAGTCCTGGGTTTTAACTAGATTTGTTCTTTTACTTTCTATGGTTTAGAATTTGATAAGGTTCATGTGTATCTTGTAACATATATACACGTATCTACTTTCTTAGTTAATGAAACATTGGAGCACTGTCTACAGCTCTGGTTTCTTAGCTACAAAACTCCTCTGAACGGTGGTGGTGAGGCTCCAGTATCCTATCTAGATCAAGATTGATGAGAGTCCCATTGGTAATCAGGAAGTAGGAAGGAACTGAAATTCTTTCTAGCATCTCTCCAGCTTCTTTCTTTTATCATTCTTATATTCTTTATCTTATTCTTCATTCTTGAAACCTAACACTCTGCCCAATTCGGCGGACCTGTATTGGCCACTTCTATAGATGTGCACCATGTGAAACACCACTTTCTTAGCAAAAAGCAGTTCTGGTTTATTTAGAGATGCTTAAATCTCTGTTCCTAAAATTGGTCAAAATTTAAATTAAATTCAGTTATATCCCTGCCAATGTGGATGTTGCTGGGAAATCATCACCTTCAGCAACCCCTGAACCTGCATTCTAATTGATTAAGTGCAGAATGGAAAAAGAAAAAAAATATGTTCTAAACGTTATCAGGGGAAAGTACCAGATGCCCAAGAAGAAGTGCGGGGATAGTGAAAGTCAAAACACCAGCTTCCAACTTTCCATAGCAGAGGCCTGTTTGAGCCACACAAGAATTAAAAGAGAAGAACCTGTAAAATTACTACTTGTTCATGGAATAAAAAAGTTACGAGGCTGTGTTTGGTTGTTTTGGCAGGAAGATCTGTGCGAAGGGAAAGGTGAGGAAGGGGGTTCCCCTCAATGTTGTTTGGTGAGAAAGACGAGAGACATGAGGGACAGGTCTCCCTCAAAATCTTTCCCACCTCTTTTGTTGGACACATAATTTGTTGGGAACATCATCCCAGAATTGGTCCTAGGATTCCATTCTCTGAGAAGCAACAAATGCATGTTCCAATTTTTTTTGGGAATGGCATTCCCTTCCCAGTCTTCTGGCAAAAGTAACCAAACGATGGCCAAGAGAGTATCTTACAAGCATATAATGAAATCCACTAGGATTCTCTTCAGATGGCAAATTTGTGCACATTGTTGTCCATGCCATGAAATTGGGAAAGAAAGAGATAAGTTCGTAAATACACTGGCCATACTAATGAGACTAAATCCCAATGCATTTACAAACCTACTGATATAGATGCTTCCTGCACTCTCTCATGGCTTGTACAGGGAACATCAAGTACAGAATATTTAAATTCTACAGAATCCATCAATCACCATTGTGCTAAATTTACCATACTTGCAAAACAAATTATAATTGACAAGCAAAAGACTGAAGGAAAAAACAAATCTAATATTCAGACAGTAGTTCCCACTGCACATGGGAAAACAAAAAAACATTGCAGACAGTAGAGCCTTTCAAAAACCTACTCAAATTACTTTGAAAGAGAAATGGACAATTTTCACTATGACAGAATGATCCAGCTTCTGCACTTTTTAGAAAATGACACCACCTGAATCCCAAATAACTTGGGAGGATAAAAAATGACTTTCTGATACCCGAGAAATGAATGAAAATTTTGACGTCTCAAGAGTTAGACATCTTGCAAAAGACTGTTAACAGGCTTGCTTGCAAAATCAATAGAAATTTAATTAGCAGTTACACATCCTGCTCCACCCCTAATGGCTCAGGTATGGTATTTGAAAAAACCCCTGGTACCTGTCCTGTACACGACGCAGCTACCCACCCGGTTACCATGTACAGTTAATGAGTTCCATGAAGATTTCTTTTTTTTTTTTTTGGGGGGGGGGGGTGCATTGGTTATGCTTCTGGATCATTTTGAAAGGGTCAGGTATGGCATAGGGAAACCTGCCCACATTGCTATTGCTACTTTGTGCTTTAATATTCTTTTCCTCTTTAATTTTCTTTTTGATAATTCAGAAATTCAATGAACAGAACTTCTTTTTGGTTCTACGTTACATTTCCAAAGATTTGAAGGTAAGCACCCGCGGCATGGTGTGGTAGGAAACAAAGGCAGAGGAAGAGGCTAAGGCGGCTAAAGCAAGGGCAAAGGCAGCGCTCCCTAAGGGCCCCATGAGGCTATGATTATGTCAGACATGTAAAGATCTCATTCCAGGAGAACAGTTACTCAACTGACCCATTATGGAAAAAAATAATACAAGATAATAGGTGTTACCCTCCTTGAAGACGAGTCCTGTCAGAGCTGCAAAGAGAGGCCCAACAAACCACACTGCTGTTGGATTGTCAACAACGTATAGAGTCAAGCTCTGGCCAATTGGCTGGGCAAGGTTTAAATATGCTGCCAAAGATCCAACAACACCAAGTGCCCATAATGCTTGTAGGGTGCGCTTAATCTCGGAAACATATATGTGAATTAAGAACAATGATAAGCCCAGTCCTCCAGCTCCAAATGCATATAACAAATCAAGATATGGCTCTACAATCTCCCTGAATGATGTGTCTGGTACAAAACACGTTGAAGCCGCAATGACAAATGACGCAGTACTGGTCACTAAACCTGCTCTATACAACAGTACCTGTCATAAACTACAAAATGGTCATGTAAAAATGCTCAGAAACAAACTGCAACTAATCAAATAAAAAAGGTGGATTGATTTTTAAACATGGTGAGAGAACTCCTGTGCGAAAGTAATTACCCTCATGCGTCACATCAATGGGGATGAGTTTAGCAGTCAGAACTCCTATGTAAAAAATTGATCAGGTTTAGGGTTTAGACAGATAGTTCATTTCCTGCATCTCCTTTCTAGACTATTTCGCTTGTATCTTTTGGGGTAAAGAATTGCAAATACTCAGTGTCAGTTTAGTGTCTTCTCCAGGATTAACTATCATCCATCTTTTGTTGCTCATCCTTCCAAGCACTTCAGCCAGTATGCTTTCCCCACTTTGACAGTCCGAAACTTCAATTTTTTCTAGCATGTCTCTCAAACTGAATTTACTTACAATATCTGACCCTCAAAGGAACATTTTTAAGGTAAATCCTATTTCTAGTTTTACCTGAAAATTTTCCTTTTACATGGTTTTTATCTGGAAACAAACGGAGTCTTAAATAACAAAAACAATGAGTATCAAGGCCAGGAGCAAGTTCATAGGATAGATTTTTCAATCTCACACTTCTCTCAGTAATGGAAGATTTAAAAGGAATCAACAAATGCTCGAAATCAACGGAAATGTGTTCAAGATACGTAAATTTCATCGGTGATCCCACAACAGGGCAACAACAAAAGCAAATCTTACAAAAATTATTTCTTTGCAGCCAATTTCAACTTAAAATTTAGTTCAATCAATGATAGTAGAAAAAGAGTGCAAAGTTAGCGCAACCAATCTGAACCTCAAACAAGTTCAACTAACGGGGAAAAGAAACCAAAATGGTAGAGAGAGAGAGAGAGAGTTTTTCCAATACGAAGTGATTTTTTTTCTGCTATAGTTCCATGGATATGAAGTAATTGCAACCAAGTGGTTAAGTTGAAACAAAAAGGAATCATGAGAAACCAATACCTCGCGAACATCCGAGGGCTCAACAGTCCAGGGACCGTAAATTCCCTGATAAATTGTTCGATCGGAAGAAGTCTGAGAGCTTTCTCCAGTAGCTTGGCACTTCATGGATCCAATTCGAACTTTCACCTTAGACGATGAGTAATAGAAACGGAGGGAAGGCCTCGAACAATAAACATCGTTAGGGATTGGTGAGATTTGAGCTTTCGAAGGAACAACGAAGGAGGTAGCTGAAGCAAAGAGCGCAGCCATTTTTTCAACTTCAAGAGTAACAGAAGGCAGAAGAAGATGAAAACAACTTATGGTCTTCATTAATTAATCCATTACTCACTCCCACAACCCCCGCTGACGTGTTACGGCTTAGTAGATGTAGATGTGCCACGTGCGCCATTTTCTTTCTTTCCCCTTCTAGGCTTCTAAATATTAAACTCTACAGTTAATCCGGCTCGACCGTCTGGTCCTATTTCCAAACTATTCCATTTATAAAATTCGCTTCTATAAATAAATGGACCGGCTTGCACTGACAGAGACTTTCACACCAAACTGCAACGGATTAACCCTCACTCACCGAAGATGGAAACTGTGTTTCTGTTAGTAGATATGGGGTGAGTTTAATAGTTCTTGCGACTTCTTTTCTTTGCATCCGTCCTATGTTGGGTTTATTTTTTGGTTCTGAGCTGAATTTTTTGTGATTCTGGGATGCTTTTCCTTTCTAACTTTTATTTCCCTCAGAATTTTGATGTTGATGGTTCATTGATTTGAAGCAATCTTTGTGTTTTTCAATTAACTTTAATCTGGTGTAAATGGATTACTTTGGTTTTGATGTGTTCGTCACTTCGTCTCCATTATGTTTTAGAACCAATCTCTTTCTCTCTCTCGTTCAGATGTGGGAGAAGTTGCATAGCTCACAATGGTTTGAATTGAAATAAACATGTCCTTTGCAAATTATACTTGTGGGAATCTTGTTTATTATGTAAAACAAAGAATCTCCATCATGGGTAGAGAGGATTTCCGATTATCGCAATATGAAGCTATTTGTATGGAGCCATGAGACCAATGCTTACAAGACAGAGATGCAAAGGAAAAACATTGGGGCCCCAAGGGAATTGAACTAGTAAAACGTTTCGAGGTGTGGCCTATACTGCTGGGTGCTTAAGGGTGTCTGGGCAATACCTGCCTGCTCGAGCTATTATAAGCAGCCAATTATGATAATTGTGTTACCTTCTGAATGGATTTTGATGGTGACATACCTGATTTCGTTACAATGCATGTGCTTTACAAATTAATATATTTGGTTCTTGCCGTGACCTTTTCTTGGAATCTCAAAATTTCTGTCGCTTCATTTCTGCGGGGCTAAACGCCTCACTGTCTCGTCTGTGGTACCGGAGGCTCTGGGAATTTGGAATATGAGAGAACTCATCTTGGGCTGGGGTTGCCTCTGAAAATGACTTCAATACTAAGCGATGTCCAGTATAATATTTCGTTTCTCAGTTCTTACTTTGGACTCAGAATGGCTTTGAAGCTAAAATCAATTGTTTGGTAGCCCTTTTCGCTCTTTAGCATTTTGAAAAAAAGAGTACAGAAATGGATTTAGATTTATTTTTTCATTCTCAAATTTCATTTTAAAGGACAGAATGGTTGATCAAGAGAGGGTCAATGGACTGTGTGTGTGTGTTTTCTCTAGTGGGATATTCCAATAAGCTAAAGGAAATGCAGAGATTTCCATAGTTTGAATCCTCTATTAGTCTATTAAATTCTTAACCAAGTGCCTTAGAAATTTTAGAGAAAAATATTTTGCTCCAGATTCCACATGTTCTACTATTTATATTTTTTGTTGCCTTGATTTCCAACTCCATCTGGGTGTTTGCTACCTTTAGGTCTTCCTCAAGAACTCAGTTCCATCCTCAAATGCATTTCTTTTATTCGTTTTTATCTTCAGAATGAAAAACATTGCAGATTACTTTGTCTCAGTCATGTCATAAATGGTGAATTCTTGCAACCACTCTGTTAATTGTTAATTTGAAAATTGTAGAGATCTGTTTCTGGTTTTCGATTCTGGCGAGAGTCAACATGGACAGGAATATGAAGGGGGTGGAAGAGAGGCCTTTAATCAGGGCTCAATTCTGGCTGAGGTTGGAATGGTTGGATCAATAGTGATGTGTCTTCATCATTGATTCATTGGCAAAGAAGAGCAAATGGAGGAAAAAGGTTGCTCGATTTTACATTGAACACCATTTTATGATTTAATTTTGTCAAATGAAATTTTCACCTCAATTTTTGTATATACTGAAAATAAGAAAATGAGAAATGAGTTATGAAAGCTATACTAAATGGTGCTTAAATGTCAACTAGATACAATTAAATAGTTTGATCTTTAAATTATAATGCTTTCTCTTTTCTTTGTTGGAAAGAAAAACACGATGGTCTTACAGTCTTTGTTTTCTTCCCTTCCTTCTGGATTTGTCTTCCTTTTCAATTTTTGCATTTGATTTCATTAGATGCCCTTAATATCAATATATAAGATCAAGTAAGTCCTGAGGAGAATCTTCAAGGCTAGAGACCTATGTTGGCATATATTTTTTTACATGTCTAGTTCTACTCTGCTTTTCTCCCCTTAAACTCTATTCCAAAACCTTACTTTCTATCAATAGCCGTCCACTTTTCCCTCCCTCTGATTTAGATAGAATTGAATCATTGCTTGAATAGGCTGTGGGAACAACTTCTTGCATCAACCCTGTTTTTGTTATTTCCACCTAGTATTTGTTTCATCAACAGTTAACTTCTTCTTGTTCCTGTTCTTCTTATTCTGTTTCAAGTTGAGTTGGAAAGCAACGGACTGAAATATGAAGAAGAGTTTTTCATGGTTCTTGTTGAGTATTGGTTGGTATGACCCTGAGGTTTAAATCTGACTTTAGAACTGAAATGGTGATTCTGTGTTGGTATTTATTTTATAAATAAATAATATATAAATAGTGAGAGAATAGAGCATGATTTGGATAAAAAAAAAAAAAGGGAAAAAAAGAAGAGAGGAGGACAAAAGGGAAGGAAAAAAACCATGGGCTATGGGCCAAGTAAAAAGAGATCATCCATGATCATCAACTATCCTCACAACTAAAATGCCATCTCTCTGTAATATATGCTTATTAATTTATTTTTTTTGGTTTGGTGTATTGCTTTTGTAGACATCATTCCTGGAACCCTACATAAACGGACTCATTTTTGGGCCTGTAGTCATTTACATGTAAAGGCAATTCCATAGCAGTTTGACTGATGGCATGCCACACTTTTTTTGACTTCTGGTTTCCTGAAATCTGAATTCTGAAGGGTCAGTTTCTGAACTCTCTATGTTTGAAATTAAACTATTGTTTTGTGAAATTAGAGTATTGTTTTGTTTGTTGGAAAGTGTATAAGAGGTGTTTACAGTATTTGTATGGCTTAACGAAAATGATGAAAAGCTATTGGAAGCTGTGGATTAGAAGATTACAGTTGAATATGGAATCAGAAAATTTACAACCATTGGTTCTTTATGCACAGTCCACTGGTAGAATAGCAAAGAGTCAATATTATGGAAATACACATGTTTGGCTTTGAAAACTCCAGGGTCTCTCACCTTCAAAGTGTCCAGAAGACTGCAAAGTTTTCTTTATGACTTATCAATCTGAAAAGACTCTAGGGAAGCATATAGCCCAATGGGGTTGTGGTGGTGGTGGGGGGGGGGGGGATAGCAAACTCTCAACATAAGAGTTAGTGGTTAATCATTTCCTTCATAGTTGTCAAGGCGACTAGGCGACCCAATGCATTGGAGGGGCGCCTAGGGGGGCAATATATGACTAGATGTAATATAGCAATGATAAATTTATATAATTATGTTTAGGGAGGTAGTTTTCTGTCCGGGAGTGTGGCCTATGCCAGCACTCTCGTGTGTCTATATCTCTCGTCCTTAAAACAAGGGGGCAGAGGTGTCTTTTCACATAAAGAGGAGAGAGATAGACTCATGGGAGTGCTGGCGTGGGCCACACTCCCGGACAGAGTTCTTTTTCCCTTATGTTTATATGCAACATAAAAGCCATATCAATACAATATGATATAATTATGGTAGTAATGATCTAATATGAGAAAATCAATCTATAATAAACAAAGTATAGGATATAATATAAGTATACTCATCGAAAAACAAAGCAATAAACATAAATCAACGTAAATTCGTGAAGTGTGAACAAGGCGTGCTGTTGCCTTGGACTTAAGAAAGAGCCTGCATTCCTAGGCGATGCCTTAACAACTATGGTTTCCTTAGTTGAAAGGCACAGAAAACACATGTAAGTTATTTATTAGAGCATTCCAATTGAATATAGAACCAAACAAAATGTATCAAATTTTTTTTTTTAATTTTTTTATTGTCTATCAAAAAAAGATAGAATCAGAAAACTTACTACCATTGATTCTTTAAGCATGGTCAACCTGTGGAATCCCAAATGACTCCAAGAATACACCGCAGGGTCTGATCATGAATGTCTCTAGTCAGCTGGTTTATGATAAGTGCAAACAAATATAGGCTTAAAGCTTATCCTTGATATAATCCAAAAGCCTAAGCCACCTATTGTTGGAGTCTATCCAAAACCTCTTACCGACCTCCCCCCCTAGAGAAACTTGACCTTGAAGCTTCCTAAAGTTACCTCTACTTGTGTCTATTGTCCAAATTGTAGCGATTTACCAAAATTATCCTTCAACTTCAAAGGCTAATAACTTCTGCCATCTGTCTTATTAAGACAATTCACTTCCTTCCAAGTTATGAGGTGATTCTCTCTTTCTTTATACACTCCAAAGAAAATTACTTCAACAATTTTGCGCATTCTGCAAAAAAAGGCGGGAACGAGTAGGAATTAGGAGGGTCAAGATTGGCAAATGTCTCTCATATTTCCTTTGCATGAGTAGCCTTTCTTCTGGAAATGTAACATTTTCTCAATCTTCCTGATATTTGTAGGGTTGGCATGAGTGAAAATGTTTAATCAGGCAGTTTGAGTGTCTTTGGTCCATGCTATTACAAAGGATTTGAAGATTGATATTATACATAAATAAGAGGAAAAGTCCACTAAGTGGCCTGCTTGGAAAGGGATCTCTTAGCGGATTCATCATTTTTGCTATATGGAAGAGTGATATGGTAATTCTGACTGGTGGATACCTAGGGTATGAGGAAAAGGTGCAGATCGGCCATGTGTCAAATTTCAGAACCTAATTCAATCAATACCCTCCCATGTATTGGCATGCATTCCCATGTAGGTCAATGCTCACCCACCGTTACACCGACTACTTTTGTACACTCTCCCATAGTTTGGATTTTCAAAAGCTCTATTTTTCCACTTGAAAAATTCTAAGAGCAAAAACTTTACATGTGAGCAGGGGAGCTTGGGGTTTACTTGTCCACAAAATTTGGGTCCCCCCTGAACTACTTCATGGCAGATATTGAGGTCCTCCCACTAAGAGTTTGCTTCCCAAGTTGGCCACTCAGAGAACTCTCACCTTTAAATAGGTTGAAAGAACCTGGGTTGGTTTGTGAGTACCTTGCTTTTAACAAGAAATGCCCTTGCTTAATATTTGATGGTCAACTCATGTTACTGTTGCAGGCTGCAATGATTCTTGCAAAAATAATTGTAGAGGGATTTGGGATATTAGCGAGGGTTGTAGTGCAAGCATACTGTCAGGGCATTACAAGTATGTCCATTTCATCTCTTCACATCAAGCTTGCTGTTGTCGAGACGAATATTGAGCTAAATTTCATTGCAGAGTTCATATTTATTGGTCTTTAATTTCATGTTCCCTATTTGTGCCATAGTATTGAAACTGTATTATTTTCTGTTTTGGTTAGGAATTTCACCCAAAACGACTACTACTTGTGTTGGATATGATTGAGAGAAGAACCATGTGTATTACCAAACATCCAGGATGGCAAACTTTTTTAGTTTTTGATATGGCTAATCAGCTATGTTGATTTGTGTTGATATACATTGTTGTGACCCTTATTAAACAAATCGAGCTTTTAGGAGAAGCTGTTGTAACATGGTATCAGAGCCAGGAGGTCGGGTGTTCAACCCCTAATAAGTGCGAGGGGTTTGTGTTATGTGTTATGCCCCTACGCTTTGGTGCCACGTGACGGCGTCACGTGCAGAACCGTGTGCGTGTGGACCTGCACGTGCGGGGGGTTGTTGATGGCAGTTGATATACATTGTTGTGACTGTTGCTTAACAGCTTGAGTTTTTGGGATAAGCGGTTGTAACGGGCTAATTTCAGATGCCCTAAAGCCTGGTGTGTTCATGAAACAGTGCGAAACACCATTGGGAGAGCAAGCAAAACTATAATTGCGCCAGATGTGCAACAGATCCTATGGTCATTGAGGAGTCATCATGGGAGGAGATCTTCAAGGTTTGGGTCAAGTTGTGTGTCCACCATGTTGCTGCAAGTAGTAGTTGTGCCATGTTTCTTGACCATTTTTAAATTGTCCTCATCAATGCAGAAATATGATTTCTTGTTGAGTGAAATGGAGGGAATGGGAGTTTATCTCCAATCAAAGGTTCACAACACAAGCTAAGGAATGCTTAAAAGCAGTATAATAAGGTAAAGCACTACTTGTTTCACTAGTCTTTGTCTACTCATCCTTGTTGCATTTTGGTCATCCATGTATCTTCGAGGATGAATTTCAGTTGCTTTCTGGTCCTTCCATAATAATAGTGAGTTTCCAGTTTCCACTTTTGATGTCAGATGCAGGTTCATGTTCATCAGCCATGTCCTAGTGCAAGACATTTCTATGGATGAATTATCTTAGCATGGATGGGTGGCAATCCCGCTGCCCAGTGGTGGGATAATATCAATGGAACTCTATAGATATTGACTTTTCACAGGTTGTTTAGTAGTCAATTGAATGGTTATGAAGGTTGTTTTATGGAAATCTGATATGATGAACTAAATTTGTAATTCAAATTTCTGAGACAGAAATGGACACAGGAAAACGCTGTTAATATAGGGGAGGGTATAATCATCAGGGACACTTTCTTGGTGAAGTTTTTCGAAGATGTTAAGGATTGCTCAGTTGCACAGAAAAGGATATGGAAAACAAAAGAGGGTACGGAGTAGGTGCAACCTGCGAAGAGGAAAGTTATCAGTAGAGGATTTTAAGGAATTGAAGTAATACATGGTCAATGATTGCAGTGGTCTGAGACTACTTGCTTGTGGAGTTAGCTGCCTAAACAGTTTTGTGAGGTTTGGCACCAAGCAACACAAGGCTGGTGTAAGGCCAAAGAGGAAGCTTTGTGGTTGAGGAAGAAGGAATTAATGCCCTTGTTGTACAACTAGGGCAAGCTTGCAAAGGCAATAGGAGTTAGGGGAATAGTTCAGTTTGTTGATTTGTGGGTCTCAGCTGATTATGGAAAACAACTTGGTTAAGTCCATGTATGAAGAATTGGTTCGGGGAAAGGATGAGTCGCTAGTGCCATGCAATCTGTGGGGGAAGAAGCCAAGAAGGTGCCTCCACGGATTGAGGTTTTTCTGCTTGGATCTTGGCATTGGACAGCTTACACAGTGCAATCTACAGTGGGAAAGGGATGGCTTTGGCCGGCAACATGCATGATGTGAGGCAGCTGTAGAAGATGGATTGTATATCTTCCATTTCTACCCAACAATGAGGAAGGTATGAGACTCTTTCATTTCCCTACCCATCCTAGGGTTCTTAAATATGCCCCCTATTGGACGCAGTCGATAATACCCCTAGGTTGTGCGTGATCTCCTCTCTCATCCATCCGAAGGCCTCGGTCAAGGGTGAACATTACTGATGGAAAACTGTCGCCTAAAAATATAATCGGATTCGGAATTGGACATTAGAATTTCTACCAATTCTTGTTTTTATTTATCAAAACTCATCCTAATCTTTGTTGAGATTACAGCCTTAGCGCTTTGAACCTTTGGTGGAAATAAATTTGGACACTCGGGAAATATCCCATTGAATACCAATAAAAACCTGATCAGATACAGATTCAAATACATATTTGAATCCCCTAATCAATTTTTCTAAACATCTAAATAACAAGAATGCCAAGGGGGGGGGGGGGGGGGGTGGGGGGCTTGGATTCCATTTGAGTTACATTTAGAATAAAGCCTTACTCATCAAACTTGAATGGAGAATTCTTAATAAGCCATCGGCTCTCTAGTGTAGAGTTTTAAAGGCTTAAGTACTTCCATCGATCTAATATTTTTGCGTCTATTTTTTCTTTTGAAAATGAGTTATGGATCTGGAATATTACAAACATCAAATTCCATTAATACTGAGAAGTGTAGTTTATTGGAAAGTGAGTGATGAGCATTCCATCAACATTTTGGCATGATATCCATGGATTCCTCACTGACCTGATTCAATCATATCTATATATTATGGTGTTTCATCCAACGTTTTCAACGGTTTCTGAAATTATCTGTAATAGAAGGTTGAACTGTAACTTCTTGTATTCTATTTTCCCATATAATGTTGCAGAAGCCATCTTGAAAATTCATTTTGCCCACAGGGTTCACTAGGATTTTTGGATTTGTCCCTATGTTAAGTTCGCCTTATTGACAACTAGAGTGCGCGACAGCCAAATTTCTACTTCAGATGTCCTTATCTCATACTTTTTCAAGGCTCAGTAACTTGGTGTGTAGATTTCTTTGGAAATTAAACATACGTCCTATGTTTGGGTTTTTTTTTTTTTTTTCTGGAAGCTTTTAAATGGAGGTATATACCCTAGAGATAGAGGGTTTCTCATTTTTTTTCCTAACATAAGTAATTTTTGCGTGTTTTGTACAACTGAGAGAGAATCTGATTGACGTTTATTAATCTCTTGTTCTTTCACAAGGATAATCCGAATTGCAGGATTATTGGAATTGCACAGTAAACACCTTCAAGCTCATTCATTCCATGATTTGGTTCTTACTTTCTTAAACAACCCATCAATTCTTCAGCAGGAAAAGTTCTTTATTTGATCTGTTGTTTCTTATCACTGTTTATTTCATTTTGATTGCTCGTAACCGATGTGCTTTTATCCGTCGTCCCCTAATCCCTATGTTATTTGAGTCAGTCCAAAAATTATAATTAGATTAATAGATTGAGCTCTATGAAGAGCTGGTTGATTGATAATACCAGTGCAGGACTTTTCAATGGCCATGAGAACTGTTTTTCATTTTTCTTGACAGTAACACTCATTCTTATTAATCTATTGGATATGTAAATATTAAGAAACAAGATAGATTGTGAGTTTCTATAGCCGAAAGGTTAGCTAATAGAGCTAGAATGGAGAAACGAAGGAAGACTATTACTGGGAGTTGTTCTTTTTTATTTAGTTTGTTTTTTTTATGTTCGTTTTTATAAAAATTTTTTTTACCAAGATTGCCATGTCATCCTATATGTTTTTTACTGATCCAATCAAAATATTTTTCACAAAAAAAAAAAAAAACAAGAATGCAAATCTCAATTTCAAAAGACCAACCTGATAAGATGAGAGTTTTCACAGGTATATTAGAAAATAGATTTCTCACCCACAATTAAGGGTGTCAAATGGTTCGGTTTCGGTTAGGTTCCATGACTCGAGGTTGTGACCTGAAACCGAACCGAAGATCGGGTCGGTTTTGGGACCACCAACCGAATCTGAACCTGCTCGGTTCGATTCGGTTACGGTTCTAATTTGATTTCCAAATATGGTTTCAATTCGGGTCTAATTCGGTTTCGGGTTACGGTTCTAATTCGGTTGCACACTTGAAGAGTTGAAAAGGGAAATAGAGAAAATCTAGAAAGTAGAATATGAAAACTAATTAGGTTAGATGGTTACCAAAAATACAAAGAAAATTAATAGAGTTTTTTATTTTCTCCTATGAAAAGTGGCAGATAAATTTCATTTCGTTGGGTAGTTATCAAAAAAAGAATCAAAACATAGGAAAGTGGAATATTTAAAGTCATATGGTTAGATATGGTTACCAAAAAATTTAAAAGATATATGGTTTTGGATTAAGTGGTTTATTCGGTTTTGGTTTTGGTTCAAACTGATGGGTCCTGGCATGAAATTGAAATCAAACCGAACTGAATTAGAATACTATATACCAAAACCGAAACCGAACTGAATTAATTCGGTACGACTTGGTTTTGGGTTTGGTTTCCGGTTTTTGGTTTGGTTTGACATCCTTACTGGCCACAATCGATGTGGAATTAACACTCTTCTCACGTGTTGGTGGATTGAAATGACCATATATGTGGATAAAAAGATGGAAGGGGAGGACCGAGCCAAACAAAACTGAAGGGGAGCAAAAATGTAACCTGGTCTAATACTCGCTCGATTAAAGCCTGGTCCAGCCCAACTCGATTACTAAACGTGTCGGGCGGTCCCAGTGTGGGGTCCTAGCCCGTTGGGCGTCCGATCGGATCAACCGATTCTAGGCCCGACCTAGACGGCCCGGTTACAACCCGACCCAGCTCACCCTTTAACTTATAAACTTCCCCTCCCCTTTCCTCTAAATTTCCTTTTTTTGGTTGTTTCTTTGTTGGTCTTTGACATTTATTGGTTAGATACACTTAACGTAGGTGAGATGAGGCTTAGTTTTAGTTTTTAGATCTTATTTTGTTAGATGTGCTTCTATTCGATGTTGTGCTGCTATTTTTTTATTCCTCTCTACTTACTTTGTTAGATGTGTTTTTATTCGGTGTTGTGCTGTTATTATTTTTCCCTCTACTTACTTTGTTAGATGTGCTTTTATTTAGTGTTGTACTGCTATTTTAGTTAGGATAAACTTTATTTGACTTTGAGTTGAGGTGTACTGTGACTATCCAACGATGTGATGGTTTGAACTTAAAATTCTGGTTGCATGTCAATTAGTAAGCCCACATCGTTTAGAGACCATTTAGAGTTAAACGGTTTATTAGCTCGTTTTGGACCTAGTTTAGGTCCGTTTAGTCCGAATAAGGCTGCCTCGATTAAAGACCGAACACTGACCGATCAAAATAGAACCGTATCATGTCCGCCCAAGGCAAACCCGAATGCCTAAACGATCGGACACAATACAGCCTATAAAATTGGTGAGGCCCGGCTAGGCCCGATCGAGACCGACTGAGCCCAACCGGTTGATACTCCTATTCACAAGTATGTTAAGAAAGAGCTTTCTATGATATCGTGTAAATCTCCATCTCAAAAAGACTGATTTGATGAGAGGATAATGTTCATAATTATGTTAGGAAAGAGATTTCTCTGATATCATGTAAATCTTCATCTCAAAAGACCGATTTGATGAGAAGATAATATTCACAAAAGAAAGGGTAAAATTGAGTAGGCACATGGGTTTTTCCTATTTTGTTTTACGATTTGGAGAAGAAGGAGAGAGAATATTTCTTTTTTGATTCCTCATCTTTTTAATATTTTTTTAAGTATTAAGAAAAGGTGAAATTATCAATTTTAGAACTAATCGAGTTAACACTTAGGGATATGGATGTAATTTAAATTTTTTTTAGAATAATAGGTGTAATATATTTAAACTATAGGAGTGATAAACGTAAATTTCCCAAAAATACAAAGATTTCTAGTAAAATATCGAACGCATCCCAAGGTTAAGCCTTCCAATGTCCGTGCATTATTCCAAGTACTTAGTTCTATTTGCTTTAATCATAATAAGTATATTAAGAACACATTGATTGCAGTTTAACACTTTTCCTTTTTCTCACATGTATCTAGCCATGTAGGTGGATTAGAATCATCGTGGAAAAGAGAAAGATGGAGTAAGACGAAATTTGATATGATACCATGTACTTAAATCTTTTTTGTTTTTTGTTTTTTTAGGGGTAAGAAAATTAAAAATCTCCAACTTAAAACACCGTTCTGACGGAACGGGAGAATACTATAGTGTTCACTAATAAATGCGTTAGCCGTTAGGAACAGATTTAACAAAAAAAAAAAAGAGACGTTAGGTAGGTAAGGGTTTTCTCACTAACAATGTAGAAATTAATGAGAAAATTAAAAAAAAAAGGGTAAAAGAAAAGCAGAAATGTTTGACTATACAGCCGAAAGCAGCATCATCTTCCACACGGGGGAGATAAAAAAAAAGGGACCCACAACATGCACCAATCAAGAAAGTCGCTATCGGAGTCGGGAATTGGAGATGAGGTTAATTTACCACTTGAGCGGCCGCAAAGCATTAGCTCTGAATGTCTGATCTGATCTGATCTCATATATATAAATAAAAGAAGGGCCCCACAGTCACGCTTACTTTGAAGTAAAGTGAAGTGAGGTGACCACATACATTATACATTCATCTGTGAATTACTTTAAAAAGCTGCCACGTCCGTATCCAAAAATTCCCACGCTCATATGTATGCATTTCGACCTCATCTCTCCCATCCCATCTCCTACGTGGCATCTCAGCTTCCTTTTACTTGAAATCTGGAGATTGTCCACTTCCTTTTCTCTATTCTCTTTATATATATATATATATATATATATATATATATATATATATATATATTTTGTCTTGTCCCTGCATCTTTTCTCTCTCTCTCTCTCTCTCTGCAAATCTATCTATTAAGTATTAACAATCAGAGTTAGACACGTCTTATCTGAAAATAATGACTCAAGAGTTGAATCAGTGTTGAAGGGAGGAATTCTTTATTATATAAAGAAAAACTCAAGAAGACGAATTTTTTATTTTGGTAAAAGCTGAAGAAGACGATTCAATCCATACCATAAATTAACAAAACAAGCAAGCACACATGTGAGATATATATGGATTTAAAAAAGAAGAAATAAAAACGACAGGAAAGCCGTAAATAATATTTGTTCAGAAGGGAAGGGAAGTTAGTTCCAGAGCACGAGGGAGAATGAGAGCCACTCTGGTCGGTCCCTCTCTTTCTGTCTCCTTCCGCATTGGCATGTGTGGACTGTGGTGGAAACTAATTAATGTACTCCAAAAGGGTACTTCTCGTGTATATTATATTATATATACATATGTGTGTTGGTCTGTTGTTAGTGTTAAAAGTGTATATATCATTGATTTACTAGTATGGTTGCCTAGGAAAGTAACAGCTCCTATCTTTGCTAATTCCATGTTACGTCTTATTCTATAATTTCTGAGAGTTTGCATGTAGATTGATGACATGGATTAACATTGTAATTTATAAGGAAAATAATGTAAAAGAAGTACAGAATATTAGTCTTTTGAAATGAAAATCTACATGGTATTACAATAAGTTTCGATTGTTCTAATCCTGCTTCCATGGAGAATGAATCATTTGTACATACCAACAGAATGAACGTACATATCAGAGTTAATCACATTTTAATTTTATTTTTATAAATAAATCAATTAATGCAAGTCCAATTGATGCTTTCACTCATATGCTTTAGAAACTAGCTCTCTCTCGAATCTTCACCACCAAATGGCATAAGACTTTTAGATTAGACCTCCAAATTAATGATATGATATTCTATGGTTATCTAACTTTATTTAACATGAGATCGAAAGAATTGAAAATAATAGGCCAGTATGTTTAAGGGAAGAATGAATGGGTATAAATTGTAGGACCTCGATTCCCCAATCTCCACCATAATGGATCGGATGCCACCCCAACCCCAACCCCACCCCCCCTCTGGTAGGTCCATGATGATCAGTTTGATTGATGGAGCATGCGCGGTCATCATATAATCCGCTTAATTATTAATTTGTCTTCCTTTCGATTTTTGGAATGCGTTGCCTGTCGAGGATCGCTGCAAGTTGTGTGTTGTCATGTAGCTGCTCAGCTACTTAATTTCATTCTTATAGATAAGGGTAATTACTTCATGGTTTGGATCACGGTTGTTACACTTTCTAGTTGCTACTACCACTAAAATTTGTTTGTTTTTGTTTTTAAATGGGATATGAGGGGAATGGTTTGGTTTTTTCTTTTTTGTTTTCCCGGATAAGTATGAGAATGGTTTGTTTGGTGATCTATTTTCCAATTATGCCTACTCAAAGCATCGAATTAGATCTATTTTCCAATTATGCTTACTCAAAGCATAGAATTAATGTTTCATTATTTGTCACTTAAATTACATGGGGATGAGTAAAATGACCATCCTACCCCTTGAATGACAGGTCCATGTGTCTGAACGTAGGCTGCACTATGGCACAGAGAACATCAGTACAAAAATACAAATGGCACCTTTCATAATTTTAACCACATTTTCTTCTCATTTTTGGGAGAGGGGCTAGCTGGCTATGTTTCACACACGCTAACTCTGGACTATTGCCTTATTTTTTAGAATCTTCGTGTGATCTTTTTTTTCTGTTTTTTCTGTTTTTTACTCTGAATTTTACCTTGGACTTAGGACAGCCCTTGAGATTTTATTAAAAATTAAATCAAAATAGGAATGAATACAATGGAGGGAACATGCCCGCCTAACCCCAAGCCCAATCGATAAACCTCCGTGTGATCTTAATATTAGTAGAGGTGACAATATGTCGAGCATTGGGTGTATGTGTTGTGTGCACGTACATGCAACGAAATTGGATTCCATTTTAAGCTATCTAAATGTTAGTAGAAGGGACATGTGTTGGGGCGTTGGGTGTACATGTAGTGTGCACGTACATTCAACGAAACTGAATTTCATTTTAATCTAATTGACCGTGATACTTCACTGAACATACATAGTAACATCTAGATCTTCCTTAAAAATAATAATTGGGAATAAATCAAAGGGAAGGTAAAGTCTCTCTCAACTTGTACTTTAGTGATGTGGTTTCTCTCACTTTTGGTAAGGTGGGTCCCTAGTGAGAAGCCCACACAATGGACTATTAGCACATTACTAGAGCGCCCCCCTTAATAATTGCATCGTTGTGTCTTTGCTACGAGGGCTCTCAGCCATATGGATAGGTCATAACGGCTTGACCAGTTTCCAACTTTTCTTGTGCGCATATTTTGTTGACCATTTGTTTAGGGAGATCGAAAACTCCAATAACAAGTAGCTAGGAAGTTCAACTTTTAAACCACCAAAAAAAAAAAAAAAAAAGTTCAACTTCAGTAGTTTTCCTTCAATCATTGAAAATAGAAAAAAAAAAAAAAAAAGTTTGATGGAGAAGGTTTTTAAGACTTATGATTGATGAGATGGAACCCCGGCCAAATTCAACATTTGGCTACTCCATGAGTTGATGTACACCCCCATCTAATGACTAATGGTTAACCTCCCAAAAGACTTTCTCCATTCCCTGAAGCTTAAACCTATCATGGATTCGATGTGTTTTTTAAATAAGGTGAAATCGAAATTCTATATCTTACCATGTAATTTAGGATAAGAAGATATATTGGCCGGGATCCATAATTCACTAGGTCCTATGTAAGAAATAGTAATTAAACACATAAATAATGAGACCAATTTGCTGGAAAACTATCAAAAATTCTATTTGTTTTGTGTGTTTAGTCATTTAGGTAGGACCTATTATGGTATAGGTCTTAATAGTTTGATTTGGATTTGAACAGAAATTTTGCAGAGTATACATATATTAGGTTATGGGTCCAATTAATTATGTTCTCTGGGAACTCAAACCCTCTTTATCTTATATATCATGCATATTTAGGGTTGATGTTTTATGTCCAAAAGTCAAGCTTAGATAGTCCTTTTTGACTACAAAACCAAGCTCCTCCTCTTATATAAGAAACCTATAAATGTGTGTGTGTGTGTGTGTGTTGGGCAGTTGGTGCGTAGGAGTGTGGAGTGCATAATTGCAGTTTTGATTGCGGTGTTGTTTATTTCTAAGCGACGGTGCCGACTGCCGAAAGCAATTGAAAGTTAGGTGGGGAGTTGCGCAAACAATGAGAACAACATTTGAAAACATCTCCCGCTAGTCTCACTCACTGACTTCACATTCAATATTTACTAATAAGACTTCTTCATTCCATGAATCTATTGCACAATTAATCTTGTTTCATATTTGACATATGCCCGCTGCTTTGGACTTTTTTCATTCTATATATATATTTCTAATAAAGGAAAGATATATAACCCCTTTTTGTAACATCTGCGGCATCAAAAGCACGCATGCATGAGATCGATCTTTGTAAGAATATATTAAAAGTTCAGGGGACTTAGGGTTGGACTAAGATTTTAATTAAAAAATTTGGTCCAATTAGACCTTGTTACAATCCTACATACTTGAGAAGCTCCATACATCTAATGCCTTGAGATTTTGGGTTGGACCCTCCAATCGGACAATATAATATAACAGTTCATAATACGCACCTTGGTTATTTCTCTCACTTCATCTTTTCATGTGTATAAAAACGTTTCAACCACGGGATCTAATAGCATATTAATTAGAGGGTCCAACAAAAAACCTTAAGATATTAGGTAAAAAAAGTTTCTCAAGTATATCAAGGCGACTAGAACTTGAATAAGTAATTGGCCGACTTTGATGACTACCAGGCCAAAACCTTATGTCATTAGGTGGATGACTTTGATGATTTTGATTGATAACCAAGGTCCATCTAACCATCTAAGGAATTTCTGGAATTCGAATAAAACCCCTTTACTTTATCCTATATCAAGCTAGGGACCAAAGAGAAAGACTTGGAACAAGTACTTGGCCGACTTTAATGACTTTGATTGATGATCCATCCGGAGAATTTCTGGAATTCGAATAAAGCCCCTTTAACTCTTTATCTTTGGTGGAGAAACACGCACATACACATGCATAAACATACATATACACATGCAAGTTATTATTGGTTGAGAAGTCCTAACTTTTAAGGTACCTAGGGAAGAAACGTAGGACTCATCGAATTAAAGAGGCTGACCGGGTAGTTCTTAATAGAGCACATACATAGGAAACTAATTAATAAAACACGTTGCTACAAAAGATATGTTAGATCGAGACTTAGAGCTTAGATTATCGGGGTCCATTAATTAATATAGTATCAATTTTAATGTAGATTAGATATGATATAGTCGTTGTTCACATCCACAAGTTAGTCTTCATTATTGTAAGTTCAGAAACAAGGATAGGTTCAGTGTGGATATGATCCCTAAGGTAGAGGACCCCACTTCTTGTCTCAATAGTACTGTGATAGACTTCAGAACAAAATAAGCACTGAATCACCTAACTGGTATATCATATATATGCTGTTTTGGCAATTGAGAGATGAGATGATCCGTGTCTCTCTCTCTCTCTCTCTCTCTCTTTTTAGGTATGTGGTGGGGGCGCGTGCGTGGGAGAGAGAGAGATAATACTATTAGAGCAGCCCTTATGTGTGTATCATTCATTGCTATTATGGTCAATCTAACGGGTTGAAAGCAAGCAAGCCAAATTTATCCGCGCAATAATCATCAGGACAGGACTCGTGCTGGGCCCGATTTCGCAAGAGCCTTCTTTCAGTGGGTTATTCTCCGGTTTCCCAAGTGGGTGGGACTCTAAATGTATGGTTTATGTCAGCGTCTCCCTTTTTTTTCTTAAGAAAAAAAAAAAAATTCTTTTGGAGAGTTAGGAGAATTATTATTGTCCCAATGACCTGTGTTTTTTTTTTTTTAAAAGTCACACACTCACAAGGCATGTATTTTATCACGTGGACAAATGATGTGTCTATTTTGAATGTTGAATAGAGAGGACATGATCTAGATTAAGCAAGTGTCAAATTTGAGAATCTAATTTAATGAGATACCCGTGTTGCATTGGCATGCATCCTGTGTATGTCCAAGCATGTGTCCCATTACCCCTAGACAATAGTACACACTCTCCCAAGTTTGAATAGGAACAAATGATCATTTAAATTTTGAAAACTATAAAATGGATGGTTCAAATTTATCTTGTGATTTTTTGAAATATATCACATTCCTTTGTTAATAAAAGGGGGTGGGCTTGGCACTCTCTCATCCGAAAGTAAAATAGCAGGTCCTTCAATAATTGGCACTTGAGGTGAGGATGAAAATTATGTATAAGTGGTTCTTCTTCTTTTTTGGTTGAAAATAATTGGCTCTTCAAATGTCAAATTTTTTTTCAATCCAAGTTTACCAAGTGGCAAAACAAGGTATTGAAGAAAAAAAGTAGTATCAAGGTACTACATTGTAGTATATGCTATATGAAAGGATATTTTGAATCTCAGCGTGAAACTTGACATGTGGTAAATCCACATTGTTTTTCAAATATCTACGGTTCAAAATGTTTAGATCACCCTTTCATGTGGCTAAAAACATGACACAATGATCTACTTGTGTTAGGCATGCTGTAATATATATTTTTTTTCATGATAATAATAAGGGAAAAAGAACGTTAATTGGTCACGTGGTTCTTCTGCTTAGACATAAGACCGTACGATATTACCGCTCAATCCTCGATGAACTAACAAAATCTCATTCACTTAAATGTTCCTACACTTGCTTTTATTGAGCCCTGCATTGGTGGAGGCGCTACATGACCAGTTAGCATTCTCTTGTCCTAGTAACAATAATACATCAACCTTGAAGACTAGATCCACATCCTAAATCCCAACCTTCTTGACTACATATCTAAATGTATTGCATTAAAAAAGAAAAAGAAAAAGATATATATAGTCTTCTTCCACCTTTCTTTGATCATACATACGTAGGACTTCTGTTACCAAGTTTGGAAGGTTGTTTACTTGTTTTAAGCTAGCCTTTTATTTTCCCTCTTCTGATTTTGACCTAATGGTGGCTTGTCCAACATATGAAAAACACACGTGGAAGATCATGTTTGCCACCTGGATTAATTACTCCCTCTAGCCATGTTTCTACATTTATTTCATACTTCTGATATTCATCCACGTCACCTTAATTCATACTTGAATCCCTCGAGTTCTTGGGTTTGGCCTCTCGACCGGCCTTAATCAATTAGTTCAAAAATCCGAGTTGCAGCCATTCCCTACTGCTCTCTCTCTCTCTCTCTCTTGTCAATCAGTTGCAGGTAATTAAAAACTTATGATAAAGCATAACAAAATCTTCATAAGGATCAAAGCAAAAGTTGAAATGAACAATCCAAGTGAAAGTTTGAAACAGATAATAAAATCAGCAACAAAAAAAAAAAGAACCCTAGATAGCTAGTCTTTGGAGTAGTGGCTGGTATCAGTGTCCCTTCCTTGTTCAGCGAATTGATCAGAGGTAGAAGAAGAGCTTCCGAACAGTGATGAAAACCTCAGAAGTTCTTGTTGTTGTTGTTGTTGTTGTTGTTGAGGTGACATTGAAGTTGTGGAAGAAGAAGAAGAAGAATGAGACCCAAATGGTAATCCTGGACTGTTATAAAGACCAGATGCCACGTGTTGCAGATCCTGATCATCTCTACTGCATAGTAGCTGGGCATATTGAAAGAGGTCTGGGTAAGTGTTGTGGGACAAAGGAGAAGGAATGGAGATGGAGAGAGGAGGAAGAGGAGGAGGAGGTTGCTGGGGAACAGCTGGTTCATGATGATGAGTAGTAGTAGTAGTAGCCATGTAGTAACCACTCAACTCAGTCCTCCCTTGAACTCGCTCAGGGAAATTAAGCTTAGCCTTAGTCCCTTTGAACCTGAGAGCCGCCTCGTCATAAGCCAGTGCTGCATCCTCGGCGGTGTCAAATGTGCCAAGCCACACTCGAGCTGCCTTCTTTGGGTCACGTATCTCCGCTGCCCATTTACCCCATGGCCTTTGCCTCACTCCTCTATAATGCCTCCTTCTTGTGTTCCCTTCACAATATTCACAGTTTCACACACATCACATGACATGGGCATCATCATCATCATATATGTTCTTGTTCTTTTGTTCATTTCCGATCCATTATATATCAGGAGTGTTCATATATATATATAAGACAATGAGCAGAACTGAGGGTGGGTGGATCGACCATTCTATTATATAAAGAACTCATATTGATTGGACATGCCATATGCAGAAGAAGAGCTTAAAACTGAATAATAAAATATATTTTATATATAAAAAAAAAAAAGAATAGATCACAGTAGGGACAAAGAAAGGGTTGTAAGTAATTTAGTCGGCGCTGGTTGATGTGAAACATGACAAAAGAGTAACCTAATTTCTTACCAATTAAGCCAATCTTTAGGTTTAGCTGCTAGTAGTAAGGATTAATTGTAACTTGATATGATGCTGGAGGATGCAAGCTTCAGTTGCTTATCTTCTTTTCACAAATCAATAGAAGAAGAAGAAGAAGAAGAAGAAGAAGAAGATACCTTGATCCTGCTGCATAGGCTGATGAGATGGGTAATCGTGAGACGACAGTGGTGCTCCTTGAAGTTGATGAGGAGACGATTGATCCGCATCGGGGGCGCCGATGACATGAGTGAGGGCTGAAACCATGGCAGACATGTCTTGTTCAGAACGAGTGGAGGCGTAGGTTGGAAAGATGTGGGGGTGTTCCTCTTTCTCTTCCGATGGTGATGAAGCACCATCGGAAGGAAGAGGCCTTTTTCCATACCTCCGATCCACCTTTAATTCTTTAAGCTCGATCTCTCGATCTCTTGAATACGTACTCTCCCTCGCTGCTTAATTGTGTTGCTGTGTCGATGATGCTTCGCTCATGTAAGACCTCAATCAATTACACAGATCAATCAATCACACAGATCAGCTCACTAAGAGATAGATAGATCTCAGTAGATGGTCAGCGAGCCGGAAACAGCTAGAGGGAGATCTATCTTGGAAGAGTAAGAGAGAGAGAGATGGGGAAAAATAGGGTTTGGCAGACGTTGGAAGAGCCTGGTTTTATCATCTTTGCTGGGTAGCTAGCTAGTGTGAAACTGGAAGGACACCGTGTAGCCTACCTGATCAAGATTGAAACACCTAATCTTTCTTTCTTTGTTCATTTGTTGTGTTTAGGTCACCCTCACATGAGATGTACCTCTCTCTACTCATCCTCATCATTTTTACTAGATCTGATGGGAATCCTGTCCTTCAAAGGTGGAGTAAAGGGAACTCTAATTAAAGTGATTCCAATCAAACGTGTTAAATTCATCCCTCATGAAATTTATGAGGTCAGCCTCGTTCAATCGGAATCTCAAATTTGTTTACATCATCAGCTTATTCACCTTTTTCTTTTTTTTCTTTTTTTCTTTTTAAAAAAAAAAAAAGAATCTTTTTGGATTGAGAGAGTTCGAGTTCATCTTCACTTCTCAAAATCTTTCTTTTTTATAATTTTTTAAACTCATAATTAAATACACTTGCCGTGTCTTGGTTCTCCTCTGATCTTGTCCTTTTCTGCACTTTGCTTTCCTTCTTAAAAGTCCATTTCCCTACTTTGGTTGCTTGGTCTTTTGGTTTACATGTCCGCTCTACTTCTTCGTATGGTTGATCTTTAGCTCGAAGAAAATAAAGGAAAAAGAAGAAAGGAAAAAAAAAAACAGACATCACGGGTGATCTTAATGATTCAACATATTAGATTATATATATATAATGGCAATTTGATTTTATGATTGAACTCTTAGACTAGTAAATTTCTATCATTAATTTCCATCCCTTGTTGTAGCACATTGAAAATACCCTTGAGAGAGTCAAATTCCATGGATGAAGAGAAATTAACTTCGAAATAATGTACTATTATATTTGTTGAGATATTGAGAATTAATTATAAAGGTATAATCTCACGTCACTGTTATTTGAGAACTTTAATGTGCATTAATATACTATTGGGTCATCTCCACCTAATGCCTTAAGGTTTTGGTTTGAATTCCTAAGTGGTATTTTGTGAGATACCATATCCCATTTTATTTAACATGATATGGGAGTAATTTTTGTTTCTTGTGCTACTTAAGATGTATATCCATGTGTATGCCGAAACTACATGTTTGACATTGTTAACCAAACTTGGGCAGATCTGATTCGGGTTTAACGCCCACCCAAGGGGGAGTCGATAATTGGACCATTTGGGTTGGCCACTTAAGGAGGTGGCATTTACCCTTTAGGTCTCTTCCATCTATGTGATTCCTCTTTATAATGGGATACTGTGAGAAGATGGGGACTGATTATATATAAATATAATCGAGTCACCTCCAAAACATAATTGCATTCTTGCAGCATTGATTTCTCTTTCTCACTCTCAATCTTGTTCACCAAGTCACTCTGTGAGATTCCATATATCCCAAGGATTTGGGGTGTGGAGTTCTTCGTGGAGAAATCTTTCAAGATATTTAGAGATTGAAGAAAATCATTCGAGTTCGTAAAACTTGTAATTAAATTCGTACGAGATCCTTCTGTTGCATTCCCATCTTGTTCAGGTAACACCCTAACGACAGGTGATTTGTTTACAAACATATTTGAAAAAAAAATGATATGATACATTAAGACAAATAAATGTAAAGCATTTGGGCGCCATTGACGTAAACCCTAGTGTTATTGGACCCAGCTTTCCTCCATCCATGGCGGGAGCTGGAAGATCCAACCTAACCAAAACAGAGGGGGTTTGGTCATTTCATAGGGGGCCCCGCCTAAAAAATAACCCAAACACCCCTATTTTGGCTCGGCTGGATCCTCCAGTTCCTGCCACGACTGGAGGAGAGAGCCGAATCCAGTCTTATTCTTACTGTTTAGACTTTGTTATGATTTTCTTAATTTAGGGTATTTGGACAACCATGGCGGGGCTCCATCCCAGTAGGTAGAGTGAACCTTATTAAGTCACTTGCCCGAGTCCCAACTTTAATTTTTTTTATTGAAAAGCTATCAGCTTCATGTATGATCCATGCTAATTTGAGCAAATGATCAATACTAATATGGTTGGTTTTCATATTTTTGGAAACCATGTACCCCCATGCCCCCAACAAGCCCCAAATCATCTAAAGTATATATTCTTCAAGATCCAAAAATAATTAAAAACTAATGAGATTTTTGGCCACTCTCTATAGCAAGCACATGTATATCCTAACTCTATACATATATATTTTTTATATAATGAGATGTGAGGGTTACATTTTCTTTCCTATTGTGACCCACATGAGTCTCATATGAATGATACCATTCTTTAATCATTGATGTAGTATATATAAACCTAGATTTCTCTTGACACTGTTATCATCGTGAGAAACCCTCTCCTTGTGTTTTACTTTTTACATATAAATTGCTTGGGGGAGTTGAAGCACTTAGTATATATGTAGGTAACATCTCAATTCTGAGGGGTTCATGTATCTTCTTAGTATCCGACAAGGGCAAGTCACATTCCTTTGTTGAACGTACACTTAAAAGGATATATTATAATGGCAAAGAGAGAAAATATACAATGAGAGGGGATGGAGGAATGGACATGGCCCATACCAGGGGAGATGATTGTGTCAGGCATAACATGTGATGAGGCACTTCACGTTTTGAGGTATATTCCTCAAATTCAAAGGCTTGTAGTCTTACATTTGAATTTGACCACTCGGGGACAGGAAATACGGGGACTAGCCAGTGGTTTTGCACATGCATGTCAAACCGTTATCTTTGACCATACATTTCACTTCTCCATGGTTGACAAATAAATTTAGATTCTGACAATAAGTTTGATTTAAATTGTCAAAATAAATTAAAAAAAAAACTGCAAAAAATTTGTTTCACATTAATTTAGGGCAAAAGATGGATCAACTAAGGCAATCTGAGTTCTAAAGTAAGACATCATGCAAATATAATCACATCTCCCATTTATAGTACGAAGTGTTTGAAATGCTCTTAATTTCATATTATCTTAAAAAATTAGTGATGAGGTAAATCAATCGTCCTTCATATTTCTTCATATTTCGTGGACATGGATCTGTTGCTAAAAGTGAGAGATGTTATCTGATATGTGTATCTTCTTTTGTGAGTTACGAACAAACTTGGCTAGGGTTTATTCACTCATCATGTTGATTGTAAGTATAGTAAATGTTTCAAAGAAAAATGGTAAATTATTATTATCACAAATGTTTGTTATTGTTCCAAATGTCACAAAGCATCAATTCTACACCGTAGAAAAATGTTTAGTCAATTCAGACCTTTGGATAGAGAGGACATTGCCTAGATTAGCCATATGTCAAATTTCAAAGTCCTACAAGTATTTATAACTTTGAACTTATTTTCTTACATTTTTAATGATTTTTTGTAAATATTTTGAATTTTTTCAGCCACATTATCTTTAAAAACTAAATTATTGGAGTCTCGATTTTTCAGGCCAATTTATTCGTATCTTAAGTTTACAAACAATATGTGGGCCCTTAGGTTGTGTGTGGTATGTATTCTAGGTCGATTTCGCATTCTCAGACAATAAAAACAACTACTTTTATTATTCAAAAATGCAAAATCGATCTAGAATGCATACCAAACACAATCTTAATTTTTTTTTAGTTTCTTCAACTGTGAATGAGGCCAGATAAAAAATGCTAGGGTTGCACCAATAGCATGCCATGCCCTCTTCCAGTACAATAACAAAGGTGGGGGGGAGATGTGGGTTGAGCAACCCGCTGGACCCCTATATTGGTTCTTTATCCTCTCAAGTCCTCTCAAGTGTGGTGCACTGCCCAATGCACCTTAAAGTGCATCCGACGGTGGGCAGTGCACCTATTCACCTTAAAAATGCATAAATTCACCTTTGGCCACCATTGGATGGACAATGCACCGCACTTGAGAGGATAAAAATTCCCCTTATATCTCCCCCCTCATCCCCACCCCTTTTTTTGTTTCACTAATACGTTAAAGTGGTTGAAGTGGAGCCACATCCCTTGATCCCTTCCACTAATCATGTGACATGAGAGATTATACATTAACTCTCATCTCCAATTTTTCAAAGTTGGGGAATCCATTTACATCACTTCTAAATTTGAGTTTTTTACTTCATTAAAAAAAATATTTTGTTTTTTTGTTTTTTTTTTTTTTAGGGGGGGGGGGATTCTATGATCTATCTTTCTTTGGTTTTTTATAGATCTTTTTTTTTTTTGGGGTAAAGAAAAAGGTTTTTTTGTAGATCTTGGTCCCATAAATAATGTCTTTGCATTTATATTTTTTTTTATACAAAAAAAAAAGGATTGAGTTTCCCTCCACCCACGGTTAATGGGATCCCATTCACCGAGGGGTGGGAATTGGTATCAAAGGGTATTTTTGAACATACTAAAACCCTAGGAGGGGTTTGTGAATCCTAGGATGGTGGGTGAACCGTCCTCTATGGGTGGAGGAAAACTTTGTCCAAAAAGAAAAGATAATGTTTTACATTGTCATACTCACTCCTTCAAAGTGGGTTTCTACCATACCCAATCCTTTAAGGTTTTTAACCCCTATTTGTTTGAATTCTATAGGTATGTGTTTTACATTATCATTTAGTCATGTGCTTATTTTCATGAGATCAATTAAATATTTTTAACTGAGATAATATTTTTAAAATTATTTGAAGAAATCAAGTTTTCTTGTGTTCATTTGAAATATAAACAAATTGTTAATAATCTGAAATAAAAAAGGAAGTGGACAGAGAGATAGCCTGAGTTGAACGAGGTCGTTCTGTCCTTAAGATAGTATTTACACCCTGTTACTGTAAAGGATTGCAGCAAACCTGCCTCCCAAGATAAAACAAGCTGAACTGATTACTGGTTGCAGAGACAGTAATCACATGAAACTAAACAAAGAAAAATGTTATATATGACTGACAAATTTCGTGGGCTATTTATAGACCCACAAAGCTGTTTGGATGGATCACATCCATTGGTCCATACGGCTGTTCTGATGGGTCATGGCTATTGACTCTCATGGCTATACGGATGGGCTACAACTAGAGGGCTCAACATTTGTGCCAAGGATTGCATCCCATTTGATCAAACATCGATCCAATGGTTGGATCCGAACCATCACACTAGTGGTTCTCAAACCGTTGATTCCGAAAAGAATAAGTGCGCTATCAAAGCGCCACATTGCGCTTCACGCACGCGCTCAGACAGTCACTGTCCTTGCTCGTAAGTGCACCGTACAATCTTTTCTAAACATAAAATGTGATAATAGATCACAAACATATATAAACCAAACGAATTACTTCTTCACATCTGATGTGGGACTAAAGTCCCACACCAATATTTGAAAATTTCCAACACAAATAATTGAAAAACCGTGGGAAAACCTCTTAAATGACAGCAGGCCAATAAGAGTAATACGAGTCATCGAATTTGATTTGTGACCCATTTAGAGAATTTCTCATCTATCAAATGATTAAAATGATCAAATCACTAATTATTATAGCTAAATAAATAAAGAAAGAAAAAAACCATGTCATATTTCATTTTTCTCAAAACCCTTTTTCCTTTTTCAACAAAAAAGACATGGAATTTCCACCTACCCACTATGATCCCCAAGCAACTTTATTTCCACTAAAAAAATTTCCCTTGTCCCTTTCTTTGACTTTCTATTTTCAAATTCAAACTTACCCTATCCCTCTACTTCCACCATGCATTCCCTGTCACCATTGCATATTGAATATTTTGCTTTTCACAAAATATGATGGAGAGTCGTGTAGGTTTGGAACATTCTATTAGACTTCTTTGATGTTGTTGTCTTATAAATCTGGTGTTTGCTTAAAGTGAAAGCTTGGAAAAATAACTTAATAATTAATTATCAATTAAAACTCTTTGAAGCGCCTATTTCTACCATCCTTTTTTTTTTTCCTACTTTTGACAAGGGGAAATCTGGGAAGGAAATCACAAGAAACAGTGTAAGCCTGTAAGGCATAGGCAACTAAAATTGTCTATAGAAATTGTTATTCTTCAAAACAAGACCTTAGAAATATAAAAGTCATACTATTTGAGAAAATCTAGCCAAGTTGTGAAAGGCCTTAATGATGGTTAGCAATTCAAATTTGTACCCAATTTTGGGTGGATTTCTGTTAAAAAAAATTTTAGGTGCATTAATAGTAGACCAAGTGAGGTTCTACGGGGATTCACATGCTCTACTTCCATTATTTGTATTTTCATCCTACTTCCAAATCCTATGAGAGCGCCATCTGTCTTTATGAGCATCCAACGGTTGACATCAGTCAAATTCAAATATTTTTTAATTTCCATGTCATGATTGAACCATCTTAACCCTTACTCAAATTGGTTCATCCTTACTCAACCCAACCCAACCCAACCCAGCCTGTGCTTAAACCAAACTAGGGTTTAAACAATTCAAACAAAAATCCCCAAATAGATTTGATTGGTTCTTCTCTTCTTCCCAAAAAACGCAGAGTAACAAAAGATCCATCCATCGTCTTCTTCCCAAAAAACGGGGAGCAGAGCAAGCTCGCCTCTTCTTCCATCCATCATTCTTCTCTTCTTTTTCCCAAAAGTGCTATCAAACTAAACCCAAAAACGTAGAGATTCACAAGCAGAGCAAAGCCTTAAAACGAATTGCAGAACCGAGACCGTGAGAGGGAAGTGGCCGGCGGAGGGAACTGGACGAGGAAGAGGAGTGGAGCAGAAGAAGGATTTCACTGAGGTGTTCTTTATCCATCGTCTTCTTCCCAAAAAAACGCAGAGGTTCTCTTTTGTAAGTATTTTTTTTTCTTTCGGAACGTTTCGGCCGAACCCCACTGAGGTGTTCTTCATCCATGTTGCTTTATTATTTTTATTTGATGCCATGTTTTCGGCCTTGAAATATGAATTTTGCTGCTATTTCATTAGGGTTCTTTACGTTTTCTTGCACAAACTAATTTTGTTACTCATGAGCATGACCCACTAAAGCTAGATAAAGCTATGGATATGACTTGAGCCAACTATGTAGGATTTTGCCTTCTCTGTTTCTTCGCATTCCTTAGAGTAAAAGGATGATCTGTTTTGTTAGTTTATACTTTGGTCAGTTTGTATGTTTGAATTTGCTAGCCAATAGTTTGATGTTTGAACTTGAGCTTTGCTGTTAGAAGGGAAAATATTTAGCAAATATTGAATTGGTTCCTTTCCAAATTATTGTTAATCAAGATAGAAAAATGATTTGATCTGAAAACACTGAGCCAGCTTTGATCAAGGTCAACAAACCTTGTCAATACCCAGAACACTGACCCTCATTTTTCCAAGTTTGATTTTCAAAGAGCAACTTATTTGGGGGGGGGGGGGGGTGATCAGAAAGCTCTACCAAGATGGAGGCAGGTTCTTCAGGACAGGTGAAGAGGTCAACAGCAAGAAAGAGACACCCAAATTACCCTTATTTATATTCTATTCTGTGAAGTCTCTCTCATATGCTCTCCATTATTTCAAGAAAAGCCCGAAATGGAATCGAGAGATATCATGCCTTTGATTATTTCTCCAGAGCTTCAATTCCGTTATGACCACAGTCATTCAACAAACCATGCTCTTTCTTAGTTCTTAATTCTGAATTATTCTTGTTGGACTTGCATAAGCATTTTTTCCTAATAGATGAACAGACTTATGACAACAGTTATTCAATAAACCATGCTCTTTCTGAGTTTTTAATTCTGATTTATTCTTGTTAGACTTGCATATAGATGAACAAACTTAAGACCAAATGCATTTTTTTTATGTTAGCTAAACATAAAAAATTGAAGCCCTATGGAACTCTGAAAGATAAAGGGCACCAATGGAAATTTAAAGTTGACCAACCAAAGATTAATGGAGAGAGTCACTATTTTATTTGACAACCTCACCAAGAGAAATATTGGCATAAGTCTATTTTTCTAGATTTTATAGTTTGACAATTTAGATTTTTTTTTTGATTGATTGCTCCTTAACTAACATGGATTATGCAAATATATGAGTCTTTAGCTCAAAAGGAAGAGCACCTAGGTTTGTTCCCAGGAGATGATGGTCCGAGTCCATCAAGACTCATGTATGATTCAGTAGGTTCTTTATTCACTGTTATTGGATTTCTCTTTAAATCTGGGTTCTTGATGATGGTGGTGAGACTATTTACATGTACTCCTAGTTTAGTTTCTTTTACTGTGTTACTCAAGAATTCATTCAGTTTTGGGGTCGGTGATCCTATAAATCAGCTATTCACTGTTTCAGGTATTATGAGTGCACTAGGTTTTGGGTTACTTTTATAGATTTTTCTTTGTATTATTGGTATAATGTTTCTGTCTTTCCTTTTGATTTTCTTGGTGAATAAGATCTCTCAAAATGAGACTAGCTTGATCAGGTGTCTCAAGCTAATGTGAACCATTTTCGGATCTTTGATGGCACTTGTAGGAGCATTAATGAACTCAAGGGGAAGAAGATGAGCAGCCTTGTGCTGGTCAATAGCATCAGCCTTTGAAAGTAATTGACACCAACAACAAAAAGAATTTAAAAAATAATAATAATAAAGACAAGGACATTTCAACATTGCATGCTAGATAGCCATAGTTGGTAATGTCATATCAGGTTAGGAGTATGAGTCCTGATGAATTTGAACCATCATACCCTGGAATTCCCAGGTGCTCTACCATTTTTAGCTAAGGACTCACCATCCAATCATTAATTGATTGTGATCAAATGTGAGGGAAATTAAGTATCAACAAAATGATAATGAAATGCATGATGGATTTTTAGGAACAAAATGAACTAAACTGGTTCAGTTATCCATTGAAGATTACAGATTCTGAGATCAAATGGGCATATTTTAATTCAGTTATCCATTACATTCTTTGGAGCAACGCCAATGTTTCTATTACCACAAGTAGTACTCCTACTATTGCTTCCCTTCTCAGAACTCAAGAAAGCTTAGTGGGTCCCATGTATCAGTACCAAGTGAAAGACAATTTTCTCATGTTTGGAGGTACTGCTGAACCAAGTTGTAGCTCTTTCAATGGAAGTAGCAACAACTAGATCAGCTATGGAAAAGAGATTGAATATGAATATGGCGGTGGTGGTGGTGGTGTTAATGGTGAGCAGTAGCAGCAGCAGATGGGTCTTGGGACATATCTCTTTAATGGGGTTGAAGAAAACCAGAAATTCTTCCTTGGTAGCAACAATGGAGGTCATCATGGATTTGATGGTTGTACTGAGAAACCAAATGGGTTGTGGGGAGAAGCTCCATTAATTTTTTAACAAAATTAGTCCTCCTCAATATGTCTACCAGACCATGTCAAAAGATTCATAAATCCATCTAACCAAATTGCTTTCCTGCTTAGAGTTGTGTGAAAGCATAAAAATCAAGGAAAAGTAGTGATCAATTGAAAAAAGTCTTTCTTTTCATTTTAAACTTAGCAACACTTTTCTTTACTCTGTCCAAGTTTTTCTTCACCATTGGTAATCTCTTTCCCTACCACTTTTGGTGATTGGATCCAACTCTTGAGCAATGCGACAATGCCAAATGAATATTTCCACCCTGAATTGGTCCTCACTCGCATAAAGGTAAACGCAATATACCATTTAGTACCATGAATTGCCAAATGACACTTGAATACGCATACTTTTTCAAATGAATAGGTTCTCTCATTCAATAATTGAATGAGAACTTGATGGATCGTGTAGGATTGTGTTTTCTGCAGATCCACTCATCGATTTGGTTGGTGAACAAAGCACTAAAATCAAACAAAACAGATCATCCTTTTACTCTAAAGAATGCGAAGAAACAGAGAATGAAAAAACCTAAAAATTTGGCTGAAGTCATATCCATAGCTTTATCTAGCTTTAGTGGGTCATGCTCATGAGTAACAAAATTAGTCTACTGTGTAAGAAAACGTAAAGAACCCTAATGAAATAGCAGCAAAATTCGTATTTCAAGGCAGGAAACATGGCATCAAATAAAAATAATAAAGCATCATGGATGAAGAACACTTCATTAGGGTTCGGCCGAGACTCCGTTCCAAAAGAAAAAAAATATGGGAAAAAGACGATGGATGAAGAACACCTCAGTTTTCGGAAGAAGAGGAGAAGAGCGTCCTGAGTTTGGCCGAGATGTTCGTTCGTGGTGCTCTGAGGTTCTGCTCTGCGTTTTTTGGGAAGAAAAAGAGAAGAACGATGGATGCTTGCATGCTTGCTCTGCTCACATCTTTTGACCTCCGCCCCACTCCTCTCTCACGGTCTCGGTTCTGCAACTCATTTTAGGGCTTTGCTCTGCTCGTGAACCTCTGCGTTTTTGGGAAGAAGAAGAGAAGAACGATGGATGGAGGAAGAAGAGAAGCTTGCTCTCCTAATCTGTGTTTTTTGGGAAGAAGACGATGAATAGCCAAATCTATTTGGGGATTTTGGGTTTGAATTGTTTAAACCCTATATTGGTTTAAGGGTAGGTTGGGTTGGGTTCGGTTTGAATAAGGATGAACCAGTTTGAGTAGGGTTCAATCATGACCTGGGTGAAATTCAAAAAAATTTGAATTTGGCTGATGTCAACCTTTGGATGTTCATAAAGACAAGTGGCGCTCTCATAGGGCTTGGAAGTAGGATGGAAGTGCAAGTAATGGAAGTAGAGGATGTGAATCCAGTTCCACGGTACATGGTCTTGTTTACTTGGATCTGGCTCCTGTCCAGTCGTGGTGGGAGCTGGACGGTGCAGCACCCCCTTAAGATCTTGCCATGTGAACTGACTGACATCCAACTGTCAATAATAAAAAAACTACTTTAACCCTGAATCCCTACAGATGAGTCAGGTCACTCCCTAACCTGAAAACTTCCTCCCCTGCTTATTTACCCTTCGGTGAACAGTGGGTTTCCGAAATAGGATCTTTAGTATTGTGAAATAGAATAGAGGTTAACCTAACGTCAAACCTCTCTCTCTCTCTGCGCAAACCCTGCAGCCACTCCTCCCCCCCATTGTCTTCTCCCCTGCGCTCCATGCCCCGAAGCTTCTGTGTTACGTGCATTTATTTTAATAATTAAAATATTTTTAATAATTAAGATTTTAGTTATTAGTAGTTATTTATATATAATTAATGGGAGGGAGTTAAAAGATAATGGGGGTTGTATTGTACGTGGGTGGTTTTGTGGAGGAGTTGTAGGATTTATAACTAATTGTTTTTAAGCCTATTTAATAGGAGCAAGTGAAGTGAATGGATATGAATTGAATCCCTAAAAATTTTCTATTGAGAAAGAGGCATGACTTACTCCGTAAAGTCAAGAGGATCGGCTTCCTCCTAATTAAGCCAAACTCATCCCCTATTTTCTCTCTCTCTTTCTTTCTCTCCCTATTTTTATCTCTTCTCTTTCTTTATTTTATTTTAGATTATCCGTGCACTTATCATTTGGTCTCAGAGCCTATTGATCCTATGGCTATGGGTATGAAGATTGAGATCATTGAGGTCATGCGTTCATCCATTCGGAACATGATGACGATCTCCAACGAGATGGTTACAGTTTATCAACGCGTTCAACAAAGTTTGGCGGAGTTGAGGAAGGAGAAAGTGAAGAAGAAGAAGAAGAAGATGAAGACGGAGAAAGTGAAGAAGAAGAAGAAGAAGAAGAAGATGATGACGAAGGAGAAAGTGAAGAAGAAGAAGATGATGATGATGAAGGAGAAAGTGAAGAAGAAGAAGAATCTCAAGCAATGCAATTCATTCTCCGCTTCCTTCATGGTGATAACACTCCCTTCAATGAGATCGACAAACCATGAGATAACCAATCATTATTCATTCATTGAGATTTTTCCTATTACGATATGGGATCCTGGCGGATGCTTCCTCAATTTTATTGTCCTTGAGGACAAGGACGATTCAAAGAGGGATGGAATGTTACGTGTCTTTATGTTAATAATTAAGATTTTAGTTATTAGTAGTTATTTATATATAATTAATGGGAAGGAGTTAAAAGATAATGGGGGTTGTATTGTACGTGGGTGATTTTGTGGAGGAGTTGTAGGATTTATAACTAATTATTTTTAAACTTATTTAATAGGAGCAAGTGAAGTGAATGGATATGATAATCCTTAAAAATTCTCTATTGAGAAAGAAGCATGACTTCCTTCGTAAAGTCAAAAGGATCGACTTCCTCCTAATTAAGCCAAACTCACGCCCTATTTTCTCTCTCTCCTTATTTTTTTCTCTTCTCTTTCCTTATTTTATTTTAGATTATCCGTCCACTTATCATGCTGTGATTTGGAGTTTTCTTCAACTTCATGAGCTTCAAAACTGGTTTCTATTGTTGAAGTTGGATCGTGGTGGGGATCGAATCTGATCTAGACTTTTGGTCAGTTGTATTATTGTAAAAAGAAAGATAAAATTCTAATTCAATGAGAAATTGGAATCTCTACTTAGCATCTGCCCTGATCCTTCTCTCTCTCTCTCATGTGCATTATTGTATTATTTTTTAGTAATTCTGATGCAACAGCTTGGGAAGAACAACCAAAAAAATCTGGAGGTGTTTCGTAATGGTTTGCAATGAGTTATTTCTTCATTGGTTTTGGTTAGTAATGGGGATTTGAGTGTCTTTTTGTAGACCATATTGCAGTATCTCTGTGCACTTCTCAGGCAATTTGGGAACTACCCTGAGAACTACCATAAATGGGTACCCTCCTTGAGAGGGTTAATGGATTCAGGTTTCATGCTCGAGCTGCTATTTGTCCATATATAGGAAATAAGAACAGGGAAACAGAACATTTCAGGATTTTGCAAGGTAGATGGAGGGGGAGGGAAGAGCACGAGGTGGGAGTGGAGCAGTGGATGTCTTACAAGCCAGACTCAATGTTGCAGGTTTCCTAAGAACTGAAACCCCAAAAAGAAAAATAGAGAGATAGAGAGATGTGGAAGAGGGATATGGGCGGAGATTATAAAAAAGAGTGGTGAGTGGTGAGTGGTGAGAGAGTTCGGGTTCCCGAATCACAAGTTTTACAAACCACGGCGGTTTCTTGTCGGAATAGCTAGATCAGGCGGTGTTGAACCTTATCGTAACGCAGAGATCTAGCCCTTCAATCTTCTTCCACCTCCCCTGCACCAAGTTCATAAATCGAGTTAGGTTTGGCCTTAAGAACGAAAATGAAAGAGAGAGAGTATACCTAGATCTGGCGGTGGCTCTGTTCGTCGGAATCCATTGAAGAAGGGGAGTTTGGCGGTGAGGTGCTAAGTCGTCGGGTGTCACTGCTGCCTGGTTTCCCTTTCTTGTTCGCAGGGTTGGAGGAGGAAGAGTCGTGAATTTTTCGGGTTAGACTCATCTGCACGGATTTAAGGTTAAAGTAGTTTTTTATTATTGACCATTGGATATCAGTCAATCCACATGGCAAGATCTTAAGAGGGTAGTGCACCGTCCAACTCCCGCCACGGCTGGCCAGAAGCCAGATCCTGTTTACTTTGTTGTGGGGGTTTAGGTTTTTATTGAGGTTATTGACTCTTCTAATTCCAATCATATGTGACTTGTGTTCGGTTCATGTTGACCCTGACTCTATCTGGCTGGTCCGGATTTCTAAGCAAGTTATGTTGATTATTATTTAATGGAATATAGCCATTGAAGTGTCATTATTCTCTTTGCTCACCTATTGTGCAAAGTCTCGAAATGCACTATATTTTAGGAGTTCGGCCCGTTCAATTATTGGAATTTGTTAGTAGAGATTCTCTCTTTCGTGTTTTTTCAATGTTTTATTTTATCACTTGACGAACATTTTGAATTGAAATTTGACATGTAAAAGAGTAGGAGACTTTGAGTTTTACCTGTTCACCAAATTTCAATTCAATGCAACCTACCATGTGGCAAGGTATGCCATCCGTGTAATTAGCAATGGTGACCCAATCAACAAACCTGCTCCCAAAAGATAAAGAAGCAATGAGGTCAAAGTGTTGTTGATTATAGATTGGTTTTAGGCTTTTAGCTAACCTAAAGGTCACCATCTTTGGGTAGGGATGACAATCTAATCCTTTTCACCTTCCATCCCACATGGTAAGCCCTACCTTAAGAAGTAATAAAGTCATAATGGCATTGCACCTCCTTGGTTTACTTGGGCGCCCTCATATCAAAATCCAAAACTACCCTCAAGTTTTCAATAAGCTTACATTATTTTTTCTTGGGGAGCCTATTTTCTATAGTAAGAACTTTTCCTATCGCCCACTCTAAAAGCCAACAATTGCCATATATGTGATAAATCATATGGGATCCAAATTATGAGGATTCAAAAACACTTAGGTTCAATTATTGGAACTCACAAGGCTTAGATTAGTCAATGTCAAACTTTAGAGCTTTATTCAATCAAACACCATCTTCTGTATTAATATGCATTCTTGTATTAGTATAATCAGTTTTATCAAAAAAAAAAGTAAGTATAATCAGTTTAGTAGTCATTTACCCCCTCCCCCAAAAAGTCTTTAGTATAATTTGAATTTTCAAAGCTTTAGGGAAAAAGATCTCTACTTGGTAGTGTTTTCTACACCTTCTCACAAGGCACCGTGAAATGATGCCTTTGCCCCTAGGTAGATACTCATATGTGCTCCCCCATTGACCCAGACGCTTATATATAGGTCATGCGACCAAGTAGAGATCCCTTGCCCTTTATTTTACATTTGGCTAAATATCTCTCCCTGAAAATTATAATGTGAATAGAAAACCTTGGGGTCTACTTAGTCTAATAAATTTAAGTCTCATCTAACTAAGTCAAATAGCAAATTAAATCATTTCAATAACCTACACATGTAGAGTGCCCCAACTGATTAGACTACCAAGCCCATGCCCTTCTTCCAAGGGTGTCAAATGGTCGGTTCAGTGATTCAGTTCAATTATAGAGTAGGGCTGAACTGGTTTAGGGAAACCAAAACAAGCTCAATAAGGACAACCTCAATTCGGTTTTAGTTTTTTATTTTTGGACTTTTATAGATTTGATATCGGGCTTGGTCTAGTTGTTTCGATTTATCATGTATATGTATAAACAAGGGAGTGGGTTCCTATGAGGCCAAAGCACTAATTCTGACATATAGAGGGACCCATTACAAATCGTATAGTAAGCAGATTTTAGAGGAGTGTATTGTGGGGTCCTCATTTATGTGTCTTGGCATGCCAATGAATCAACACATAGATGACACACTAAAGTATTAATTCTGCCATGGGGCATTGTTCTTTGTGCCGTAGTGCAAGTTGCGCCCAGGCATATGGAAGTAGGCACAATGACTATCCTGCCCCCTAATTGGCAGGCCCATGTGTCTGGGTGCAGCCTGTGCTGCGGCACAGAGAACATTCTCCCTTCTAACATATGAAGGGACCCCATTATGAATAGGTAATTTTTTTTTAATACTGATTTTGGTATGGTTTTTTGGGCAATGAGATGAATTTTTATTCTCTGCTGTTACAGCACGGTGCTGTAGCACATCGTACGACACAACAGAGATTATGTGCACCATGTGGGATCCGCTATGCCGCACGATGCGCTACAACACCGTATTGTAACAGCAAAGGATGTGAGTTCCAACGAGATATAGTTCGATTTTAAACCGGTTTTATAATACCCCAAACCAAATTTGGGTTGTTCGGTCAGCTCGGTTTAAGATTTGACACTACACGTTCATTCTCCCACGGGTCGTGCTATCATCACACATTCCCCCCTCCCGTAAAGCATGGTATCACAATTCACAGATGTTCCCATCGTTTAGAAGATCATATTAGAAGTAGGAACAAACGGGAGACGCGCCCTTCGCGTACACACGCACACACTAAAGAGGAAAACAAATAGTAAAATGGAGAAGAAGAGTGAAGCGGAAGGAGAGGTTGAATTCGATCCAGTTGAGATAGAGTACGTGAGCTATGGAGGTGAACACCACCTCCCGCTTATCATGCGCTTGGTTGACCAGGAGCTCAGTGAGCCCTACTCCATTTTCACTTACAGATATTTCGTCTATCTCTGGCCTCACCTCTCCTTCCTGGTAACTTGGTTTGCTTCATTCTTAGGGTTAGGGTTAGGGTTGAGTTTTTGTTTATCCTCTCTCCCTTCCCTCTCGGTTTCGTTATTTTTTTTGTCTCTCTAGGGTTCTCCTTGTCCATCTCTTTTCATTTTTTGTTCCTATTGACCTTTTTTTTGTTTGTGTTTCGATCTTGACCTATCCTGTTATTATCAGGCTTTCCACAAAGGTGATTGTATAGGAACCGTTGTTTGCAAGATGGGGGAACATCGGAATACTTTCCGAGGTTACATTGCAATGCTCGTTGTAATCAAACCTTACAGAGGAAAAGGAATAGGTATGCTTTTCTTGCCGGCTGCTTGTATTCTTGTAGTTCCTTTTTGTTTTTTATGTATTGTGGAGTTATGGTTGTATATGTCAGGAAGTCAAGGATTCTATATTTTTGATAGTTTATTACATCTCAATGCATCCTTACCTGAAAACCCCCGGACATAGATTTGCTAGAGATGGAACAACCTTATTTTGATTTGCAAAAGAAATAAACTGAGAGATCTAATAACCTTTATCAATGTATTCATGATATATTCAGTATCGGATGACTAAAACAAAAAACTTTGCCTTTTGTATTTTGTTGGAATTGGTGATCCCCCAACAGCTGAAACTGGGAGGTAGTGTGTGTGACGCTCATCTTCTGTAATTTGTTCAGGGTACGGTTATGGGAAGAAATCTTCCCTATGGACCATCAATACTTATATTAGGAGCCTTAAACAATTCGTAAACAATGGTTCAATGGTAAAAAAAAACTGAAGAGTGATAATGGTGTGTAGTGGGTTAATCCACTTTCCACTAATGCCTGAAACAAATGGTAAGACAATGGATGGCAAGATCATTACAAACAAGTAAAATGACAGTAAGGGATCATGCAGGCAAGACCACAGATAAGTGAAAAAAGGATACCAGATTTACGCTGGCCTGCTTTACATGCGTATTGCTTCCAGGATGGCTATGTACCTTCATGCCGACTCCTCATGTACCTGTCTCTGAGATTTGGCCCTCTAAATATCTTTGCAATCTGGGGCTGGCCACTTGCAAGCACATAGTCCTTTTACACACACAATTCAACTAAGCCTTATCAAAATAAATGGGGCCAGCTACATGAATCCTGTTTCATCAACTTTATTCAGGAGAGTGAATCTACAGAATGCATCCTAATAGGTTTGCCTATTGTTTTTTATGATATTGGCTGCCAACCAGACACCAACTGAGGTAGATAAACCACAGAAGTGCGCGCTTATTTCAGTAGAAATAAGCATTGGTTCGGTTCTATACATGTTGGGCCTTTGGTCCAATGAGTTTTCATTGTATTTGGACCCTTTCATAGGCCTTAACTAAGGATAGGAGCTAGGAATGTTATATTAGTCGAGTAGGATTAGTTTAGTATAAATTTGTGAGGTCATTTGAGGCCTTCTTATGTTAAAATTTAGCCAAGTCAAGTCAAGTCCCAGAAGTATTAGGAATTTGAATCTGTATTTCATTCTGTCTGTATTCTATTTTTAGAGTCCTAGTTTGAGTAGGACTGTGGGAGTGTTCAATACTAGTCTGTTTTGGCTATTCCAAGTAGTGTCAGAGAGTGTTTGAGAGTCCGTTTTTGAAATTTATGTATAATGTACTAGCCTATGGCCTTACACATGAATTTATGAGTTATAAACTTCAGTTTTCTGCAAGTACCGTGGATTCAGAGCAAGTCTGAGTGGATTCTCAGATTCAAGTTAGGTGGATTCTCAAGTGGTGTGTTTGGTGGATTCGGTGGACTCCTAGATTGTCTAGCTCTTCATTCTTCTATCTTATTCTTTCAGACACGGGTCAGTAATCTGCTGGTTCTCACTCACTTGTGGCACCCTGTTTCACTGATTTTTCTGTTTAAGTTCTAAAAATATTTCTCTAGTTTCTGTTCTCTTTTTGGCTCAAGTTGAAATACAATTTTCTGATTCTGTTATCTGAAGTTCTGTCACTGCTTCTAGAATTTTAGTCAATACTTGCAGTTTTAGTTTTGCTACTAACCCTCCTTCAACTGGGCTTGGGATGGCAGTACAAAAGTATTGGAAGGAAAAAAAATCACAAGATCTACTCGAGGGAAGATCATTAGTTTAATATAAACAAAAAAAAGGGTGTACCCAGTGCACTAGGCTCCTGCCATTGCAGGGTCTGGGGAGGCTCATAATGTACGCAGCCTTAGCCTTGCTTTTGCAGAGAGGCTGTTTTTAGACTCGAACCCATTACCACTTGGTCACAATGGAGCAACCTTTACCGTTGCACCAAGGCCAGTCCTCAGTTTAAAATAAACAATTAAGTAAAATATGAAAATGCACAGGCCCAACAAAGTCTGGCAAGCCTCACGTGTGGCAATCTCAGGATGGCAATGCATCTTTGCAGATTCCCAGACTTCCAAATCCCATTTCCTTGGGCTACTGTTGACTACACTTGTGAGAACATAACATCCCCTAACACCTTCTTAAAAAAAAGCTACTTCTGGGATGGTTATCATCTTAAAGGCTCTTCAATGCTCCTGTCCTAATTGATGAGGTATGCAGAGCTGAGCAGGAAAATGCAAACTATTCAAAACACCAAATGAGAAAGAGAGGAATAAAGCGCTTTCCTCCGACAATGTTGACCTTGTTACTATGGATCTCACGACACTTCCACTTGTAATTTTTTCATGTCTTGACGTGTGTTTCATGTCAGATATGCATGCGAGCATGGCTAGAGATGTGTTTACACACTTGTGTCGATTGGATAACAGCTTTAAGAAAATGATGGAATTGAAATTCTCATGCTGCTTTTGAGGAAAAAAATTTATTGAAAAGTTGGAGAAGTTGAGAATATGTATCTCCAAAAATTGTGCCATCCAATAAGAAGGGTTTTGCTGTTGAATTTACTCCTTTTAGTGTCTGTTCTACTCATAAGGCCAACCCTTTACCTCCCAGAATTAAGAATGGTTCCTTGTCCCAAAGTCCAGTGGTGTTAAATATGCCACAAAGAAAAAAGAGGGTTGACTTCAAGTCCTCATGCCTAGCAAGCCTTTGTTGACTTCCAAAGATCTTCAAATTGATATCACTTATGGAGGCTTCTGAGATGGGTATCACTTAGATTCTGAGATGGATATTGAAAGAGCAAGATTTACATACTTCTTAGATTCATGAGATAATGGTCCACTTACTTTTATGCCTGACCAAGTTTATCTTCTAGGAATTGATTATGTATCAATAATTGTTCAATGTAATATGCTGCTTTGCATCTTCTAATTAAGTCAATATTACCTGGTATTGCAGCGACAGAACTTGTGACTAGATCTATTCGAGTGATGATGGAATCAGGATGTGAAGAGGTATGTCATTGTGAAATGGCTTCTAAGTTTTACCACTGGACCATGGGTCTTTTTGTCAGTTCTTTGATTTTTGTTTTTATTTTATTTTATTTTTTTTTTTGGGGGGGGGGGGGTTGGGGGGAGGGGTCTTAAGTTCTTGACGTTCCTCTGGATGCATGGGATTATTTTTCTTTTCGTTTTTAATTTTTGAGCGAGGGGATAAAGGGGTATAGGAAGGATGATTTTTGCACTATAATCCTTTGTTTTCTCTTGGATTTTATGAGCCTTTTTGCACGATGACCGTGGGATTAGCCTTTCATTTCTTCCACATTGCTCAAGCTTGATCAATAATAATGTTTTGGGTGTAATTTGATATTCTTTTTTTTTTTTTTTGGATGAGAAATAAACATATAAACATTAACTAGAAAATAAAGCTACAATATCCAAAGTAGTCACAACACCTCTTTTCAGCAAAGTCTTTGTAGAATATGAGAGCTTATAAACGGGGGAAAGATGCTGAAAGTCTTTAGTTATAAAATGTAGAGACCCAAAAAGTTAATAGTAAGTTCTAAGATCATATAAAATAGGAAATGAATTCCACAGCTGAAAAGGAAAAACCCTATGATCAAGCCACTTAGCTCAATCTCAAATATCGGTCCACTCGTCTAGCTCGTAGAACCCCGTCACCAAAGCCCCTTGTAATCTGATACAAGCAAGAACACTAGAGTGACAGCGAGTGAATTATTGTATTTCTTGCTGTAAAATGATAGAATTACTTGGCTCTGGACCTAATGCAGTGATATTGTTCTCCAATGCTTATGAGCTGACTGTTCATAAAAGCATCTCTGGATTTCTTTTCTGTCAGCAGCCAAGTCAATCGATTCGAATCAGTTGTCATTTCCCTTCTGGACTAAAATCGTACTGTTCCAGGATAGATGTGAAATTAATGGTGTCAGATCACTCATACTTATTTTGGGAAATTAATTGCCAATAATGTGTCGAGCGTGACAATCTATCTTTCTTCTGCCATCCAATGTATGTTTAAGATGCTCATTTAGCTAATTTTCTCTTCAACATTTAGTTGCCTGTTTTTATTTTTAGCCATCTATTTTCCCCCCAAGTATTATGACCCTCCCCAGAACCCGCAGTGGCGGGAGCCTCGTGCACTGGGTACACCCTTTTTTTTTATGATGACTTCTATGTTGCATAATGTTGAGACTTTCAGATATATGTTGTTTTGCATAACTTTATTCTAAATAGTGCTGACTTTCTTGGGGTCACCTTGTCTGTACTATGTGTGTGGAGTAGGTCAACTGTGGAGAGGCTGGGTTATTATTTTTTGTTATTTTTCTTGCAGGTGACATTGGAAGCAGAGGTCACAAACAAGGGAGCTCTTGCATTATATGGTCGTCTTGGGTTTATTAGGGCAAAAAGGCTCTTCCGTTACTACTTGAATGGAGTTGATGCTTTTCGACTAAAATTATTGTTCCCTCACCCACATTCAAACCCTTCCCTGCTTATGCCAATCAAGAATGACACTGAATCTCATAATGATTTCCAGTTGCAGGAATGAAGCTGTCAACTTTATTAGAGCTTCTAAGCCAAGATTTTGTAGGCACATATTTTTCTAACATCAATCAGCTTCTGTTGTATTAACAGATCTCATTAAGTATAACCTTCATATGTAATATGATGTTGCATTCATTGTGTAATTCTATGCCATATAATTCAATAGTTTGGATTACTTTTGGTCTGATTACGACCCACAAAATCATAGAAGATTAATATGTTATTGTTATGAACTGAGTGCCGGTGCATTTTTTTTGGATTTGTCCAGCTCAATTCATCTCCCTTCAGGGTGGTTGAATGGTTATCAGGTTAATAGGATATGGATTGAATTTACTACTTGAGCAACCTGGCACAGTTTACATCAATCACCGGCCTGTGGAGAGTCATTGTATGTAAGGTTTTAGTGCAAGGTATTGGCACCGGTATCTCTCACCCATCGACCACTATATGGATCCATCGTATCAATTTGGATCCAACTGTTTTGCTCCTCAAAATACCGATATGGTGTTTTTCGGACCATCCTCATTCCCCTGTTTCGACACCGCCAATATGGTATAGGCCATGGCAAATACTGATGAATTGGCTGATCCGATCCCGATGCCTAAATATATGGGAGAGAAGCATACTTTTATTTCTGTGTGACATGTAAGGCCTTTCTACTCTATTTAGAAGTGTTTCATTTGGTCAAGTCATTAACTCATTTGTTTACTCAGCACTGGCAAGATTTAAGCCTATTTGATATATTTTTTCAAGAGAATTTTTGTTCACCCACCAGTATGATCTTATATAATTTCTTTCTCTCCCTATCATTGGAAGATTCGAAATGCCCTTGGCAATGCTCTAGAAGTCCCATCTAACTGCCAAAAGTGATGGATTCTCTACATCATGATGATGGGTGAATGAAAATTAGACAGTGGAAGCATAATTTCTTTAAATGTTAGGTACCTCTATACGTTATAAGTTTAAATAAACAGGAACCAAAATAGTAGACGGGGATTTTCCCAGAGCCTACTGGAGGCTGGAGCGTCCAACAAGTACACACAGAAAGAAACTGCTTGGATCAAAAGAATAATGTTCAACCTCCACAAATTTACTCCATATCAAACAGCTAAAATCATAACAAAATACAGCTGCAATATATGCACTTTGAAACTTTTTAAGTTTAAAAAAATAAAGTGTTCACATTTGGATGGATGTTTTAATTGGGTTGATTTTGCCCCTTGTTAGAAAAATGTCTTGAACCAAGTCTCAACTACCGCTTCTTTCAAGATGAGAAGTGGAAAAAAAAAAAGAGAGAGAGAGAGAGAGAGAGAGAGAAAACCCATGTTTCTGTTTAGGCATGCATGGTGAAATCATGCTAAATTGGGAATTGGAAATATAATCAGACCAAGCAGAAAATCAAAGTTCTCTGTACAATTTGTGGACTGATGATCAGCTATGAGGGTGAATATCTCTTGTCCGCATGTAGGTCAAAAATTGTGCAGGCAATTCAGCTAAAAGGGACTGCACAACTGATATTTCTCTACCTGCAAGTGTTTCAAGCGAAGTTAGTGCATCTAGTCAGTTGCCAATTTTAGGAAGAGCCTGTAACAGCCTGTCTTGAATTGGTATTCTAAAGACCAACTTCAGGAAAAAGAGTTGAAACCACATCTCTCACCCCATACTACACAAAGCATATATCCTTCAGTTATACACATCAATTTAGCTGTATATAAGTGATCCATTGGACTTTACCTCTAAAATGCCTACTTTTGGACCAAATGAAGTATCAATGGCCATTGACATAGCCATAATCCCTGGAAAGATGTCAGTAACAAAACAGATGTAATTTCTGTCAGCAACTCATTATACTCTCCAACATAGTTAGAAAATGTAAGAATTTCCGTTTGCTAGTAAGAACTCTATCTCACAAACTCACAGTTAATTTTTCCCCAGAAGAACCGAAACAAGAATTTGAAATTAATAAACTAATGAAGGAATCATTAAAAAAATATTTACAGGTACCACAAGAAATAAATAATAAATCAAACTCCCCGGTAATTTCGTTACCAAATTTTGCCAAGAATAAGTTTGTTGCTGCATCATGATTAGACGTCAGTTTTTCCAGCTTCTTGTAGATGAATATAAGAAAAAAAGGTACAATCATCTTATGACAGCAGTCGATTGAAAAGTTTCCTTTTCATTCATTGGCAAATCATGAAATCAAGCGTATTGAGCATAATTCATGACGAATGATAGAAATCATGAATAAAATATCAGCATAAAATGAGGATACCTTTACTGGTACATTGTTAAACTGTGTCAACATCATACACACGGAACCTGTGACAGAGCACATAACAGTGAAATTGAATAAAATAAGCTTCTGTTTTATGATGAAATAGGAGGATTGTAATGAAAGTGTACACTGATGAAACAAATATTATTAAAGCATGAAACTTACACTAAACTCTGCACAACCTCAAAATGATAAGCAATAGTATGTTTTGTAATCCACAAAGGATTTAATGAATTTAATACTACTTCAGTACGGCCAATCTCGTCAAGTGTTCCATCTCTTCCTTTTACATAAAGAACTGCCATGGGGTCACTTTACAAACAAAAATGGAACTTCTAAGATGGCCGACTAACAATACTGTAGTAATTGAAAGATTTACATTATCCATGATCATGATTGTACAGCTTTAAATAAATGACACTGTAAATCAAAGTGGTGCAGAGCCTAGAATAACCGCCTAACCGGTAAAGCAACAAGATATGGGAGCACTGAGGACAATACAAAAGGTGCTACCTTCTTAGGGATATGATCTAAGATGTTGGTAGAGGTTGCAGCAGTTCACAGATGGATGGCCTTATGTCCTCTTCATACAGTGGCTAAAAGTATTCCAGAAGTTATATACGTATACGGCCATCTTGGATCAAAGGAGTTATCTAATTAAGGGAATACATGGGAAAATCAGCACCCATCAATCATAGAAGATCAGTCCTTTTAAGTTTTCTGGTGTTGGTTCCACTGATTACCTTTAACAAGAAATCAATATGGTGACTTCTTCAATATAGTGACAGAGTCCCTTGAATAAAAGAGCAACCCAGTGCATGAGGCTCCCGCTACTGCAGGGTCTGGGAGGGGCAAATGTGCGAAGCCTTACCCCCTGCTACGCAGGAGGGGCACATTCAAGGCTCGCACAGAGTCCCTTGAATGTGTCATTAATAGTAACTGCTTTTATTTTATATATATAATTTCATTTTCATTAATAACCTATTTTATTAGAGAAGAAAGAATTTAGCATAGACTTAGGAGCCGAACTCCCTGAAAGAATAAGGAAAAACCAGAACACCAAAAACCCAACTACAACAATTCAAAGAGGAATGCTGCCTCTGACTACAATCCTTGGCTGCTTACGTGATAACCTAACCCACTGAAGAAATTAGTTCCTTAACATCTATATTGTCAATGACTAATTTTATCAAAGTATTTACCCTTACCAACTAACAATCACGTGCATCAGAAACTAACTGAAACAAGGTCAAGATACAGCTGTGGCACCAACAAGCAAATTTCTGTGTATTCACAACATATATGTAGAAAATAGCACCTTTTAAAGGATAAGAGTAAATCATGAATAAAATAGAAATAACCACTTCCAACAAACATAGGATTCTATAAATGAATAGCATTAGTTGTTAAGTAAGCAGAAACCTTGGAGAGCACATCCCGATCTCGTAAATTTGTTGCAGATAGTGATAACTGTTGCAACAACAAAATCAGGGTTCATATCACCAAGTAATATTTTTAGAATGCTCTAAACACATTTTTATAAGCCACAGATACTTGGAAATTTAGTTACCCAATGACATAACTCTTAAGCATCAAATATGTGCTCAAAATGCCAAACATGGGATACAGGAGAAAATAACATCCCATTCCCCTTCAGGAAATTTCAGCTCTCATTCAGCTTGGGATATGATTAGACTCAGAGGCACCCCCACCCCTTGGTCCAAAGTTGTCTGGTTCAAAGGTCACATTCCCCGTCACAGCTTCACCTCTTGGCGAGCTCTCTCCAACTGCCTTCTGACTCAGGCTTTCCTTATCCACCGCCACATCCAGGTCTCCCCCCTTTGCTGCCTTTGCTGGAATGGCCTTGAAGATACAGACCACCTATTCTTCTCTTGTCCCTTTACCTCATCCATCTGGAAAAGAGTCCTAACTGCTGGCCGGTTAGAAGAAGACCCCTCCCCCTTCATCGCAAATGGCTTTGGATCGACATGACGTTTGGAAGGAAGACTATTTGTGACTCAGTTGGCAAGCTCGCCTTTTGTGCCTCTATCTCTCATATTTGGATGGAACGCAATCTTAGAAGATGGACTTCCAACTCTAGCTCCTTAGACAAGATTTGGAATGCCATCTTTTTCGAAGTTTCCACCAAACTTGATTCTCTCCCCCTTGCTCCTGTAAAGGATTCCCCAAGGAACAAGCTTATTGTTGTATCTTGGGATCTTCCTATTTCCCTTCTGCAGCCTGACCCGCACTAGGCTTTTGCCCTTGGGCTTGTATATTCCTCGCTCTTTTCTTCGTAATTTAAATTTTCATTCATAAAAAAAATATATATATCCCATTCCCTTTGCTTATAAATATCCAGTTCAGAGTTTGCGTGTGAAATTAACCAGTTAAACATACCATAATCCATCATCCAAAATGCAAATAATATAATTCTTCACTGCTAGTGTACGAATTAAGAAGGCCCGTACTTTATTTATCAAAAACAACCACAAACTAAGGAAGAACAATGTAAACTCTTCAGTTAACATGCATAAGTGAAACAGAACTGACCAACGTTGAAGAATACCTTCAAGAGCCAGCATTCGGTGATTAAAATCTGGGTCAACCTTAAAAGAGCCAGCCAAGGGGTGTATAATAAATAATTACTTGATATATGGATATAAAAGTCATAGAATAGCCACTGACATGTTTGGACCCCGCACTATCCACTCAACTCAAATTAAAACATGAAATAAAAGAGTTGTGCCATTCCCAATATCTAGCAAACGGAGAAAGAAAGTGGATGATGGCTTTCTTGCAAATAGGTAATAGATAAAAGGGAATATAGAATTTAACATGCAAATAGACTCGACTCAACTAAGCCTTTTCCCAACTACATGCATATTTCACAAATGAGTATGTGCAATAATATAGATGAGAACAAGCTTTATTCAGGAATCCACCTCACAGGAACAATTAATCCTTATTCTGACCTACACGCTTAAAAAGGTGTACTCAAATCACGAGGCTACTGCCACTGCGGGGTCTAGGGAGGGTCATTATTGTACACAACCTTACCTCTTGCTTCGTGGAGAGGCTGTTTCCCGACTCGAGCCCGTGACCTATAGAGCAACCTTACCGGTGCACCAAAGTCCACCCTCTTCTGAACTACATGTATATATGTGCAAATAAACATACGCAGCAATACCGACACTATATATATAAATAGGTTGAGGTTTTGTGGTCTGCGCAAGTGTACCCTTACATGATCTCCACACAATATTTGTCATGAGGCAGTTTCTATGGGGCCCAAATTATGTGAACAGGTAGACCCCGGGTCCCCTGCTTACATATCAAAGTTCAGCCCAAATGAAGTTTTCCAAGTGGCAAAATATAGCATTTAAAAATCTGGGACTACAAAAAGGGTGCATGGACTAACAAGGGGGTGCTTGGACATTTATGGAAGGATTTGCCATTACATGAGGGACAAATAACAGATCAAATGCTAGTTGCAAGAATTTTTAGTGTTAGATCAACCAATGGGATTTGAACTATAATGTTTATGGCATGAACAAAACATTCTGGTTCTGTTTGCAGTTTGTATACCATAAATATGGGATACACACAGAGATAACTATGTATAAGTGAATGGGGTGGTGGCTTAAGCCTTAACGGGTCCCATGCTATCTGAGGATTCCTCCAACTCTGTCCCTCAAGACTCGTTACACCTCACCCCACCACCACCACCATATGGGGCTGGACGATATGAAGATGGAGTGGACAAAGCAGCAAGGTTGGATGTCCTTGACTTTAATGGGGACCACAACCCATAGCAGTCCCTTGACTGGGTTCGTAATTTGGAAATTTTCTTCAGATGGTACAACTTGACAGAGGCTAGGAAATTGATGTTTGCAGAGGGTAAGTTGAAAGGCACGGCTCGGATCTGCTGGATCAAACACCAGCGACAAAACCGAACTCGAGGTCTTGGGCAAGTTACTACATGGGATGAGATGCAAAATGTGATGGATTGGTGATTCCAACCGGCTGATTACAAGCAGCTTGTACACCTCAAATTTGTGCAGTAAAGACAGGATAGTATGTCGGCTAAAGAGTACGTGACCAAGTTCTATTACTTAGCCACTCGTTCTATGACATTCTTTTGGGACGCCCATGGTTGTATGACAAGAAAGCCAAGCACAATGGTTATGAGAATACATATTCCATTCAGCATGGTGCACTTGAGATGAAATTCCTCCTGGCGAAAGATCTTCCATCTATCAAACTCAAGAAGATAGCTGGTGCAATTCTCCTACGGCGAGTTGACTCGGACGGCGTTCTTGGACTTCATCCGAACTCAACAGAGTCGAGTTATTTTCAAAGGAGACAAGCTGATGCAATTGCCTTAGTCTGACTGGACCGACATCACCCACTCTGGAGGTCCAAACCAAGGATTAGTCCTAAACTGGTTTTCTGGTCTGGCAAGGGCTAGTAGTTTACATAAGAAGCAATCTTTTAATTTATTCTATTTTATTTTATTTGAATGGGTAGATTACGTAGGGATTACTTTGGGCAGTTTCCTTGTTATGGTTGGCTTAGATTGTTAGGTTCTTCTTTTGGTTCTTTCCATTTTTTGGTAGGTTTCTAGTTCTATGTAAGAGTCTTATATATACATTGTAATACGGTAGAAGAGTTCAGAATTGAATGTTGAAATTGATAGTATGATCAAGAAAGTGATTGTGTGTGTGTCCCCTCTTCTCTCTCCCCCTGCAACTCTGATTCTTCCCAGGTTTCCCTCTTCTCCTAACCGGCCCTCTATCAGGGTTTTAGCACAACATTAATGATGTAAAGTTCTTCCCATGGACTTTATACTTGCCTGACACAAGGCATAATCATTATTTTAGTCCAAGCTCTATGTTCAACTGCAAAAAATAGGGATATCATTGTACCTTCATGACTGACATTTTGGTATCACACGAGGTCGACATTCCAACCAAATATAAACACAAGTAACGCAAGGACATGAAAAATATTGAACTTATGATTATAACTCTTTGACAGGATTTTGCCTGTGATATCCTATCGTGAAGATAGAAAGATGCCTTGAAGTGGCAGGTGTGCAATTTCTTTTGTACTTTTGTTCATCAAGTAAGTACTTATTACCCCGCCCCACAATCTACGGAATCCATGCAGAAGTGAGAACGAAATGTGATAAAATATGCAGCAAAAAGGGCCGTAATTGGAGACTTTAGGGTTTTACGAGTTCAAAAGGCAATTTATGATTTAAGAGCGAAACTACTAAGCTCATTAGTGATAAGACACAAAAATGGATGTTTCGCTCTTTTGTTTCACAAAGAAATCTATTAAATAGTAGCTCTCCACGAACCAAGAACAATCCGATTAAAAAACTTATCAAACTAAAAGGGGACTCCACCAGTACAAAATTTAAAAACAGAAAACTTATGGGATCACTAATCTCTAGTAACAGACATAAATTAGTTACAGCATCCTGATAGATTCCCCAAGAAAGAGACAGAAAAAAAAAAAAAAAAAAAAAAAGGCGGGAAGATGGTAGTAGCGGAAACGTAAAGTCAATAACAACAATACTTTATGGAATGGCGGGAAGACGAACCTCGATCTGAGTGAAGAGGACATGGTATCCCCGAGACTTCAAGAAGTGATCAACGATATCGTTGGAACCGCCGGCAAGATTTTGGAGAGAAGCAACAGTGCCTCCCACCGCCGATTGACCACCGTGGTCGTCAGAGCAGCAGTTCCCCATCCTCACTGCAGCGATGGAGAGAAAGAGAAATCTTGCTCTAATTTATTTTAAATGGATAAGCAGACGAAGTGGACAGTGAGTTATACCGAATATATACATATATACTTGCCACTTGATGAGTAATTCCGCGGTAGAAGTTAAGAAGGAAAGAGATTCTGTGAAGAAAATTTGGGTCCGAAATCCAAAGTGAAAATGAGGGAAAGCACTGTGAACTGGTTGATTGGAAATACAAATCGTTATCACCTCCAATTCGCTGTCTGCTCCAATTCTTTCTAATTCCTCACATAGAAGTGAAAATGACTACTCTATCCCTTATCCAAACACACTGTCCAAGGTGGGGTAAGATGGTCATTTCTATTCCTATATGAGGAATTGGAACGGGCAGCGAATTCATCCCTCGTCCCTTCTATGGTAGTGGGACGAAAATACCTTTTTGGCTTAAGGGGGAAAGATGAAAATGATTTTAACAGGATAATAGATACTTTTTTCTTACTGATTGTGTAATTGACTTAAGGGGTTAATCTGTTCGTAACCAAGTTAGTTACAACAAATGAACCCTTTATATAATTGCTTATCATATTTCGTAGTTGGTCACATGGAGCGTGACACTGGAGCATGTGAAATTATCACTCGCCCCTTGTGAAATAAAAAATTTCATCCATATTGATGTCTGTTTGCATGCTCTCATTGGCTCTCATGCCAATGCAAGGGCCACATGACCAATCAATGATCTCTTGCCAAAATATATAATACCCAACCTAGGGGCTCGATGAATTAATGGCCGGATTGGATGTTGAGTAAAGTCTCTCCTTTTACAATACTAAACAAACTTTAAGATAGCGGGTCTACCACTATATAGAAAGTTTTTCTCCATCACAAGGCTTATCGTTTCAAAAGAGCCAAACCACTGAGAGGGACATCGGGATTTGGATGCAAAATAAGATAAAATTTAATAACCAAATTTAGTATAATTTGGAGTTGTGATACAGATTTGGTAGGAATAAAAGTTTCTTTTTGAGGTTTTATTTTATTTCACTTACATTCTCTTTATTTCCCTAGTAGACAAAGCAGTAGTTTTATGATATACAAGTAACTTTCTCTCTCTTGTGGTGCGATGTTTCTAGGCAGACCAATCTAGAGGGATCTTTATCACCTCCAGTTCCCTGCCCTGCCCAGTTCCCCAATTCCTCTAACAAGGGGGGCTGGAATGACCACCCTACCCTTGTCCAAACACTCTGCCCAAGTGAGGTCCACCACCCCCTATTAGAGGAACTGGGGAACTGGGCCGAACAGGAAACTGGAGGATATAATTTTCCTCTAGAGAGGGTTATCCAAAAAAGTTTTGGTTCTGCCAAGTGGCAAGTTAAATAGATGGATCCAAAAGTTCTCAGCTTGTATGTCAAGTTTCATCCTAGTGTTAGGGCACAAGAGCGGCGTGTGTGTGTGTGTGTGTGTGTGTGTGTATGTGTGTGTGTGTGTATGTGGCATTACTGTAATTACTGGCAAATTCGTAAGAACAGGTTTTACCAAATGCCATAGTTGTTCCAAAACTGTTCTGTACGGATTTGCCAAACGGCAATTACATACAAAGAACATTGTTCAAGACCAAAAACAGCAAAAAAACGTTTCTGGGAAAAAACACTCGCTCTTGAAGAACGATACCAAAAGCAGCGTAAGTGTTTTTCCAGGAGAAGCTCTAGCCATCCCATCAGGTCTTCCACATGCACTCTCCTTAGTGCTTAGTTCATAATCAGGTGGAGTCCGATAATCTAGTTTTATGATATACAAGTAACCTTCTCTCTCTTGTGGTCCGATGTTTTACGCAGACCAATCTAGAAAGGTTATCCAGACAAGTTTTGGTTCTACCAAGTGGCAGGTTAAATACATGGATCCCAAAGTCCTCAGCTTGCATGTCAAGTTTCATCCCAGTATTAAGGCACAAGAGCTGCATGCATGGTGCAACCGGGTGGCATTCTTTCACCCATATATATGTGTGTGGGGTGGGGGGTGCATTACTATAATTACTGATAAATTCGTATGAACAGGTTTTACCAAACGCCATAGTTGTTCCAGAACCGTTCTTTACGGATTTATCAATGGTCAATTACATGGAAAGAACACTGTTCCAAACCAAAAACAGCAAAAATACGTTTCTGGGAAAAAACACCCGTTCTTGACGAAGAACGATACCAAACGCAGCGTAAGTGTTTTTCCGGGAGAAACTCTAGCCATCCCATCAAGTCTTCCACATACACTCTGCTTAGTGCTTAGTTCATAATCAGGTGGAGTCCGATAATCGAGAAGTTAGTCTCTACCTTCAGGCTTCTAACCACCACCTCTTTAAGAATCTGCAATTATTCAGGACACTCTTTACAAAGGTTCTTACTTTGCAGAATATTCTTTCACCTTTGTTCCTCGAGAACAGCATAGCTGACTTCTTGGCAAAGAAGGCACTGTGATGTATAAAACAGCTTAGCCCATTTCACTCGGCTGCATGAGCTGTGTCTTAGAAACTTTGAGCTCTTCACATTCCAATTATCAATAAATGTTCTTCCCACCGTAAGAAACCCCAGCACCATAGATCCCATGTAAAACAAATTGTAAATCCATTTTTTGGAATCCAATGGAACCGGCTCACAACCCGGTACACTTGAGACTGGGAGAAACTTTTTGAAATCTCAGAAAGGTGAGGACTCAGGACGCCAAGGCATGCAAGTTAAAGATCCCATATAAAGTATATTTCAATCTCAGAATCAATGTTCGCAACCCCCAGAGGTCGTTACCAACTTCTGACCATGAAAAGAGATTCCTCAGGTGCAACACAAGTAGCCAAGGGGCTATCAGTAATGGAACAATAAATTGATCAATTACCTCTTATTCGCTGTTGATCTTCTGTCTGCGGGCATAACAATAGGCCTTCATCCACCAGACCATTATGGTTCCTGGCGACCCTCAAAAGCCATATTAAGCAACATCAATCATCCATGAAGAAAATGTGCATGAGCCCTTCAGAACAAAATGATTAAGGTTGTGTTTTGTATGCATACTCGGTGTAGATACTCTAAGAATGCATACCAAACACAGGCCAAAATATATAAAAAGCAAAAAGCTTTCCATAGTTAAAACTAGGAATAAAGGAAAATTTGAAAAGCTGCAACGTCAGCTTCTCTTTCCTTTGATCTCGTCATGGTTTGACCTTTACAAAGATGAAAACTTCATTCTCTTGAGTCTCGTTAGCAAAACTCATTCCAAACCCAGACAGAAACCAACATGTTGCGCCAATTATCCATCAGTCCATTTTTACTGCATTTGGAACATATAGGATCAATCAACATGCACCTATGTATAATTTTTTTTAAGGAAAAAAATCATGAACCCATGGAGGCAATACGCACTGGCAGTATCTATCCAAAATATCATACCCACTTCAACTGAACCGAAATGTTGATCTCAAATCACCTCTCTCGGAAGTAGCATTTTATATGTCAAACAAGAGAAGAATAGACGAAGGCAGCGACAAATTCAAGTTTCCCTAAAAGCTTTCACAGAAGTCTTTTGAGTTTCAGAGAGTAACTTCAAGCAAACTGGAGAAGATTTAAAAACACATAAGTATGCTAGGCTGACATTACAAGAGGTAAATTAAGGCACCAATGAGATGAGTCCATGCCTCCCAATTGAGTCATGTATGCCTACTTCCCAACTGAGTCAACGGTACGCAGGTGCAGCTCCTGCAAATGAATAAAGAGAAGAGACAGGCAGGTTTGTCCCCCCCAAGGCGGTCATTTCTGCAACAGACCTCTGCAGTGGTTCAGCATACCCACGGTTTGGCAGAGGTTCAGCATACCCACGGTTTGGGTCCTCATATGCGACTGTTGACCAATAACCAGCCGTCTGCGATGAAGGCAATTCCATAGGGGCCCGTGATGGGGCAGGAACTATGCCTGGGACATGTGATGCTACCGGACCATGCGGCGCCGCCACTGTTGACTGCTGGTTGTAGTAGTAATCAACAGCATTATCAAAGTGTGATGCAATGTCCCTTCCCCTCCGCAGGAGAGACCTGTTATAGTCACTCTCCAAGCCAAGGAGTCGATCATGCGGAACCAACTCTGGTGCACCCCTGTACCTGTTACAGTAGCACCATAAGGTCCATGGATAGGTTTCAACAACAAAACATCAAAACCACGCAGAACTGCATCACTTCCTCAGAGGGTGTAAGCACCAAAAAGAAAGCTACAACATTAACTGCTCTCACAGGTTCTAACACCAGGGTTCTCTACTGCAAGGTTCTAAACATAAGCCAAATAAGTGCATCATTGAACTGCCACATCATCATGCCGCTTAAATTCCAGAAGACAACCAAGAAGAGTACAAACATAGATACACATACACATCCCACCTTTCAACTTGGCTGAACACCATATCCCCACTACCTCTTCTTCCATTGCAGTACTTGGGATCATAACTTCTATTAACTCATAAGTCTACTCTTTTATTGTCACCAAATCAACCTTAGGTCATTTAAGGCATTACCCCCATATCATTTCTCATCATAGTTGTCAAGGCGCCGCCTTGGTGACAAAACCTTTTTTTTTTGGGACCTAGGTGTTCCACCACCTTATTGTATTTGTCGCCTAGTTTTTTTTATTTTTTTATTATTATATTACATTAAATGCATTTTCTAATATTTTGACTGGGCTTGTGTAGAATGTTTATACAGTGTGATGCATGGGATCATGCCTGTGTACTAAAAAAAAAAAAAGGAAGGATAAGAGAAATTGTGGGATTAAGGAACCGAAGCCTGTACCCTTTTCTACTACTTTTGGCGGTGCCTCTCCAATTGCCTAGGCCAACAGGTAAGTCATCTTCTTCTGTTTTTTTTTCCTTCTCTTTCTTCTCCATCTACCTCCTCCTCCTCTGTTTTATTTACTTTTCCTCGCTAGAGGGAGGCACTGAGATACGATTGCAGTAAAATCAACTGTGAACTCCGTGTACTCTGATAGAATCATGGTCCCTCTAGTCACGAAGCTGTAAAAACCGACACCTAAGCCTCACTCAATCTCTCTGTCTCTCGTTTCCTTTTTGAGAGTTTACACCACAACCCATGGAATCGAAGAAGAGAGCAAACAAGGGAAACTCACCCTTCACAGATTCAATCTGTTAGGTACATCAACAACAATAAACATCGTCTCTATGGCCTCCGCTTTCTCCCTTGGTCAGTTAGTCGTATTACCCAAAGTTTATGGCTTTAATACAATTGTCAAGTTAAAAATTAAAACAGGGGATAAATTGGGAAAAGGCTGAGTTGTTGTTGTATAAAAAAAGGGATCAGAAAAAGAAAATAGAGTACAGCTGGTGGGTGACATTTATCCAATTGTGCCCACGTGTCCTTTCCCAACCAGCAGTCTCAAGAATGCCTCCATGTGTTGTGTAACTCCTCATCTCCTCTGCTCCCGTACCCTTATGATTCGTGTGTGTTTTAACAAGAAAATTATATATATTTTGGATGGATTTGTTTGTCCATACGTTACTGAACCCCCAAAGGGGACTTTAGGGTGTACAGTTGTGTACATGAACCCTGCCACAAGGTTTTGGCTTTCGAAGTGTGAAAGAAACAATATCCATGTTCTAAAATTATTAATATATGTGCCTAAGCGGCACCTTGTTGCCTAAGCACTTGGCAAGCCTCTAGCACCGTGAATTGCCTTGACAACTATGCTTCTTATTGATGTATTTGGTCATCACATCACATGGCAGAGCCATCTTGGAAAACTTTTTCTTGTCTTACAACTTATTGGTGCTACATTCACTCATTATCATTCATTTCAGATCCTAACCTTCTGACTACATCCTCATCTGATTTAAATTTAATTTATAAACATAAGAAACATAAACTCCTTAGATATACCATCTAAATGAGCTTGTCTCAAGAGGTCCATAGACAAGCATCCCCGGGATGCTTTATCGACCATGAGCCAGCTTAGTTGGTGCTACAATTTTTGGACAAGTTGTCCATATTGCCTTTCACTCAAACCCAGAAGAATACTACACAATATGGTACCATGAATAGGTTAGTTTTGGACAGCTGATGATACAAAGAGCCCCATTCGATATATAGTGAGCAATCTGATTATGGCTGTGAAATCTGACAGATGGACAATCCTCACGGCCCCCCAATTTATCCAACAGTTAGAACTATCACATCAGCCCTCGATTGTTTGACGACAGAAAATACAGGGGTATAAAAAACCACTGTAGTTTGGGTCATATGGTTGATATGGTTTACAAAATTTGACAAAGTATAACACAAAGGATTGCTCCATCTATCCAAGGTTAGATTGGCCAAAATCAGCCCTAGAAATGGCAGAAATTAACTACTTATGAAAAGATTTCCACTAGATGTGTGAATCTAGAAAAACTTTTATCAAAAAGTAATTCTGATCTTTTAACGGAATACATTGATCACAGAAGATTCCAAGTGAACGACTCCATTTCAGCCAGCAGGATCTATAGTTCAATGGAAAAATTCATTGATCTCTTCCAACTTACTAACAATTGAACAGAGATAAAAAGAATGTGGGAAAGGTTTTCCTGGATGGGCTAAATATCTATTACATGACAGGGCTTGTAAGGCCAAAATTTTATAGCCAGGTAGATTTCAAGGTTCCCTGAGCACATATCAAGTTTCAGCCCAACAGAGCCAGCAGGTGGCAAAATAAAAACTTCAAAATCCAGATGAAAAAATGAAACTTCAGAAAATAACCGAAAAGATGGACAGTTGAACATACAACAAAAAATGCCTATACCATTGGAGAGTACATGCTAGACTTTGAATCAAATTTGACACAAGAACAATCAACATTATTTTTCACTTTGAGTAACAGTGTCCCGGAAGGTTGCACTACTAATCAAGACACCACAGGTCGTAGATATATACGAAAAAAATTAGGGTGCCTGAAGTAAAAGAAGCTCTAAGAACTAAGAAGGATGAACATAGGCAAGGCACCTGGTCTAGATGGTCCCAATAGAAGTGTGGAAGAGCTTCAGATTATATGGTATATCTTGCTTAATTAAGTTGTTTAATAAGATTATGATCACAAGAAAATGAGTGATGAATGCAAGAGAAGCATTGTGGTGCCAATTTATAGAAATAAAGGTGACATTTAAAGCTGCAATAACTATAGAGGCATAAAACTAATGAGTCATACTATGAAGGTATGGGAGGGAGTTATTGAAACTCGCCTGAGACAAGAAACTACTATTATGAAAAACCAATTTGATTTTATACCAAGAAGATCCACCACAGAAGCAATTTACTTTCTTAGGTAATACATGGAAAGATTTAGAGATTGCAAGAATGATCTCCATATGTTCTTTATAGTCCTAGAAAAAGCTTATTATAGTCCCTAGAGGGTTAATTTGGCATGTATAAGAGAAGAGATGTTACATCAAGGATTGACTCGAGTAAGAACGGTGGGTGCTCAAGGTAGTGAATTCTCGATTATAATTGGGTTACATCAAGGACCAACTTTAAGTCCTTATTTTTTTGCACTCATCATAGATGATCTAACCAGAGACATTCAAGAATAGGTTACGCTGCGCTATTGCATCCTGTTGGTTGCGGGTTCAAAACTTGGAAACAGCCTTTTCTGCAAAGCAAAGGGTAAGGCTGTGTACATTTGCCCCTCTCAAACCCTACACTAGAGGGAGCCTCCTGCACTGAGACATTCAAGATCAGGTTCTATACATGATATTTGCTGATGATATTGTTTTAGTGGATGAGACAGCAGGGATTAACGCGAAGTTGGAGCTATGGAGATCAACTTTGGAATCAAAAAATTTTAAGACAAGTAGCACGAAGACGGAGTATATGGTGTGTAACTTTAGTTACACAAGGACGGCAAAAATGAGGTGGTGAAAATTGATGAAATAGAGGATGATGTTCCACAGAGAATTAAATAAGAAGTATGAAGTGGAGAGGTGCATCCATAGTTAGCAAAAACGCATTTAAAACAACGTTACCGTTTTAAACACATTTTGCCGCTTGTTTACCAATTATACGGGGAAAAAAGCAAACAAGAAGCATTCCCGTTTTAAATGCGTTTAAAACATTTTCCCTTTTTTTTTTTTTGGTGTTTTTTAAGACCTTAGACTGGTTGAAAGATGAAGCGAAGGGTAGTCGCCAGGCCCCTAGGGAGACTAGATGGTGCAACGATGAGGTCCAAGCAGCCATTAAGACCAAGAAAGATTGCTTTAAGATATGGCAAAGGACTAAAGAAATAGAGGATAAAAAAGGAATTATGATACCAGAAACGAAGCTAGGAAGATTGTGGGGATTGCTAGGGTGAAGAAATATGAGGATCTCTACATCAACCTAAACACAAAAGAAAGTGAAAAAGGCATATATTTGACATAGCTAAGACGACGAAAAAGAAGAGTAGAGATTTCGATCAGGTGAGGTATATAAAGGGTGATGATGGAAGAGTGTCTGTAGGGGATGAGGAAATTGTGAAGAGATTGGATGAGTATATCCACGACCTACTATATGGAGATAGGTCGAATAGAAATGAGCTGGACGAGTATTCCATTCAACATGATACCACACATCATAGATATATAAGAAAGGTTATTGTGGCAAAGTTAAAGAAGCCTTAAGAAAGATGAAAGCAGGTAAGACAACAAGCCCAGATGAGATCCCAATAGAAGTGTGGAAAACCCTAGGAGGTTGTGTGGTTTATTGGCTAATGAAGTTGTTTAACAAGATTATGAACACAAGGAATATGCCAGATGAATGGAGGACAGGCATTGTAGTCCCGATTTACAAAAATAAAGGTGATATCCAAAGCTGCAATAACTATAGAAACATAAAGCTAATGAGTCACACTATGAAACTTTGGGAGAAGGTTATTGAAGCCCGTTTGAAAAGAGAGACTCATACCTCGGTGAACCAATTTGGCATTATGCCAGGTAGATCCACGATAGTTGCTATCTACTTATTGAGGAGGCTCATGGAAAAATATAGAGATAGCAAGAAGGATCTCCATATGGTCTTTATTGACTTGGAAAAAGCCTATGACCGAGTCCCTAGTCATTTAATCCGGCATATTCTAGTGAAGAGAGGAGTGTCGAGTAAATATGTGGATGTAATCAAAGATACGTACGAGGGCGTGGCGCCTACTGTAAGATTTGTGGGAGGTCAGGCAATGAATTACTGATTTTTCAATTGCGATTGGGTTACATTAAGGATCAGCCTTAAGCCCTTACCTACTTGCGCTTATCATGGACGACCTAACCAAGAGCATTCAAGACAAGGTCCCGTAGTGTATGCTCTTCGCCGATGATATCGTTTTGGTGAATGAGACAAAAGAAGGGATTATCGCTAAGTTAGAGCTTTGGAATTCAACCTTGGAAACAAGAGGCTTTAAAATTAGTAGAATGAAGACGGAGTATATGATGTGTGTAATTTTAGTCACACTATGATGGATGCTGACATTGTGCACATTGAGGAAAAAAGAGATATCGCGAAGTGACTATTTTAGATATCTAGGGTAATTCATAAATAAAGAAGGTGACATAGAGGATGATGTTTCACAGAGAATTAAAGTGGGATGGATGAAGTGGAGAGGTGCGTCCGGAGTACTATGTGACCGATGTATTCCTTTAAAGCTCAAAGAAAAGTTCTATAGGATTGTTGTACGACCGGCAATGATGTATGGGGTAGAATGTTGAGCAGTTAAGAAGTGTCATATTGAGAAGTTATGTATAGCAGAGATAATGATGTTAAGATGGATGTGCAAAAAAACTAGGAAGGATAAAGTTCGGAATGATCGTATTAGAGCTGAGCTGGGAGTTGCACCGATCAATGAAAAGCTCTGAGAGAGTCGTTTAAGATTGTATGGTCAAGTTCAACGGAGGCCTAAGGACACCCCAGTAAGGAGGAGTGATATCATTCCGATTGAAGGAGCTAAAAGAGCTAGGGGCAGGCCTAAAATGACCACAAGAGAAGTTGTGAGGAAAGACATGCATTGCCTAAGTCTGGTACCAAGTATGACCTTGAAGAGAGACTGGTGGAGGGAAAAGATCCATGTTGCAGACCCCATTCAACTGAGATTCTCCTCACTTGCTGGGTTGCGTCTCCTTTCATCTTTCAACTTTCCTTTTACAGTTATTTTCCATCCTTCATTTAGCATTTTACTTTTTTCTTTCGCATCTCATTCTCCATCCCTCTTTCCCATCTCTTCATCCCCCCTTTTTTGTTTAGACCTTAATTTTCCCTATTGTGTTTTGTTGGATCCATGTAGCGACCCCCCATTAAGTTGGGATAAGGCTGAGTTTTTTGTTGTTGTAGGCTAGTTGAACAATGGTTTACTTAACTACCATATCTCTCTTTACCGAACTCCGACAAACTCATTCTTTCGCCAACGTAAAGTTGACTCAAAGGGCTAAACTTCTCGTGCTATCACCTTTAACCCATGTTCAATCTTAGTTGTTAAGGCGTCGCCTAGGCGTCCAGGCGCCTTGTCCGACTTGGGCGCCTAGGCCGGCGCCTTGGCCGCCTTGTTAGTGTCGCCACGTTTTTGGACCCTCTCCAGTGCCTTAGGTCGCCTAGACGCAAGGTTCGAGAACTCGCGAGTTCTCGCCCAGTTTCTCGGTTTTGGGCAAAACCGAGTCGAGTTCCTAGTCAGTACTCAAAAGTGCACTTTCTCGACCGAAGGTGAAAATCAAGTTTTTTTTAGTACAAAAAAAACAATATCTCGCCGAGATCTCGGTTGGGCCCAAAGATGCTATTTACTTGTATTCAGCCCAATTTTCACCCAAAAACCCATTTCCAACATAAGAGAGAGCAGGAACAGAAGTTCTTAGGCTCTAAACCAAGGGGAAAAACACCTCTCCTTCAAATTTCTTCTTCTTTCTTTCGATTGTTGGATGGAATGCACTGTTTGGAGTTAGATTGAAGTGCCAAAGTGAAGATTCAAGTGCCAATTTGGAGCATCATCACCTATTTGCAAGATTTCAAAGGTGTTTTCTATTTCTTCCCCAAATCTATTTTTTCCAAAAAAAAATTTTGTAATCCTTGTTAGATTCATGTGGTTTTAATATATGTTGAACATCTTTGCCCGATCTATCACTTCATGGAGTCGGATTTTTTTTTTCAGTTAATAAATTATTTATTATAATTTCTGGAAAAATAAATGATTTATTTGAAAAAAGAAAATGAAAAAAACAAGATGAATAGTGATTGTTTGAAAATGATTTTGATATATGTTAAACTACTTGGGATGCTCTACAGCCCCATGGATTAATTTTTTATTTTCACCCATTAAAAAAATTATTTTATTTTTCAGATTTAATAAATATATTATAAAAATTAAAAAAATATATATAATATTAAGGAAAAATACTTATTGCTTATGGAAAATTATGTACAACATATGTACATAATATTCAACTTCAAATGGTGTCAAATTCATCATTACATTATATTTTTCTTATACTTTAAGGTATAAATAGTTTTAAAAAAAATTCAAAATATTATTTTTAATTAACAAATAAATACTAGGGTTAGGGGATAAATAAGAGATAGTTATTTCATAGTTCTAGTAGCTTGGCATTACGTTTAAGAGTTATGAATAACATACTTTAAGTCTTGAATACCTTACTTTAAGTGATCCATGGTTATTAATACATGCTTTTTTATGTAACAGTGTCAAACATAAGACATTTTGTATACAATGTCTGATATAGCATGGCAACATGGAGTTCTCATGTCCGCAGACAAAAAGAAGTCCAAATGCAATTATTGTGGGAAGTTGCTATCTGGAGGAGCCACCAGGTTAAAGCAACACTTGTCTGGTACAGGCAAGGATGTTTCATCATGCCCAAATGTTCCTATCCAAGTGAAAGTGGCAATGACACAACATTTGAAAGGAGGAAGATTAAAAAAATCTGAGAGGGAAAGAATGCAACAAGAGTTTAATGAGACAATACTAGAGAGGGCTGGTGCAGAGGTTTGTGGCGAAGATGATACTGACATTGGGCCTCCACCTGGTGAGTTTCAATCAAAGGCTGAATGGAGAATTTACCAGCAGACTTTGGCTGAGAGTAGACAAAGTTTTCATTTTGATAATATAAGAGCATATGAGCAAGCAAGAGGAGCTGGTGGATCTAGCTCAACTGCACCAGTGCAAGAAGATGAGAGGAGGAGAAGCACTGGGACAAGAAATATACCACGACCCCAAACCCGACCACGAGTACAAGGTCCAGAACCCATTTTTGAGCAGGATCCCACCACTTTTAGGCAACAAGATGCCTACCAGCCAACCATCCCACAAGTATTTGGTGGTAAACAAGAGAAAGCACGAAAAGCCTTCAGCAAATTCATGCTTTACCATGGCATTCCAGCCAATGTAGCACAAGGAACATACTATAATGCATTCCTTGATCTTTGCAGGAGGGGCCAGTGCGAGGATGGAAGGACCTTCCACCATTTGAATTATACAATGTATATTTACCTCAGGAGGTAGAGGAGCTAAAAGAATACATTGATGGTTTGAAGCCAATGTGGGAGACATATGGGGTTACTCTTATGGCTGATGGTTGGACTGGACCTACTAGGCTGTCCATCATAAATTTCATGGTGAGTTGCAATGGAAAGACTATATTCTTGAAGTCTATCGATGCATCAAAGCATATAAAGGATGCATCATACTTGTATAAGGAGTTGAAGCAAGTGGTGGAGGAGGTAGGACCAAGGAACGTTATCCAAATTGTGACGGATAACGGTTCCAACTATAAAAAGGCTGGAGAGAAGTTGATGAATAAGAAGAGTAAGAGGATCCGGCTCTTTTGGACCCCATGTGCAGCCCATTCTATTGATTTAATGCTTTGAAGGACATGGGGAAAAAGACTTTGGTGGCGGGTGTGGTAAATAGGGCAAGACAAGTGACAACTTTTGTGTACAACCATTCTTATGCTTTAGCCTTGATGAGGGAGAAATGCAATGGAGATTTAGTGAGGCCTGGTGTCACTCGATTTGCCACCAATTACATTGCATTGAAGAGCTTTCAGAGTAAGGCGATAGGTCTAAGGTGTATGTTTGCAAGTCATGAATGGTTTGGTTGGCAAGGTTCTAAGTCAGAAGAAGCAAAGGTAGCACAACAGACCATTGCAAATGATGGATTTTGGAAGGACTTGGGGAAAGTGGTTGGCATATTAGAGCGTGGTGGCGATCGAGGATGTTTGATACGAGAGAAGAAGCCTACTTTAGGCCACATTTATCTTGCCATCCAAAAATGAAGGAAATGGTTAGAGTGCTATACCTCGAAGTGCAAAGTCCTACACTAACATCATTGATGAGCGGTGGGAGAAGCACTTGAGTCATCCATTGCATAAGGCTGGTGAGTTCAACATACTTTATACTTTAAATGTTATAACTTTTTTACATTTACATATTCAAAACCCTAAAGGCATTAAAGCGATTAAGTCACTAACAAATCATATTTGTGGTGTTTACTTTACCAGCATACTATTTGAATCCAAAGTATCACTACTCCCATGATCTTGGGCTAGACATTGAATTGTTAGAGGCAGTTCAAGCTGTTACTCAGAAGTTGGAGCCCCATCCAAAGACACAAGCTGCTTGCAACGATGAGGTGAGAGTATGGGACTTTGGCACTTTGGTTTTATGAATGTAATTACTAAATAAGAAATACTAATGCCTCATATTGAAAATAGATCAAATACTTCAGAGAGGCCTCAGCAAGTTTCGGTCGACTAGCTACAGTGGAGGGTAGACAAAAGTCAGACCCTGGTAGGTGGCATGATATTACATTTATGAATTATAATTTTATCTCTTTAGAATGTACATATTCTTACTATTCTATATTTGTAATGCACGTGGTGGGTGCTTTATGGTACAAGTTCACCCAACTGAGGAAGGTAGCGGTGAGAGTGCTCTCACAAACTCGTTCATCCTCCGGATGTGGCGCAATCGGAGTACATTCTCATTGATACATTCAAAGAGGCGGAATAGGTTGGGTAGCGAACATTGGAGCAGCTTGTGTATGTGCCTACAATATGAGATTAAGGATGAGGCACATACGTGAAGGAATTGAGGCCAATGATAAAGAACCCATTGAACTGTCCAACATTTTTCAAGAGGACTCTGATGACGATGAGGATCCCCTATTCCAGTGGGTGAGGGATCGTGGTACACCTGATATGGATCAATCTGGGGGTAGGCCCGACCCCACCATTACGTCTGTAACCGGCACTGATGTTGATGAATAAATGTCGACGCAAGAGGGGCGTGCACATGCAGAATCACCGAAACCTTTTGAGCCTGATGTAGGAAGTCATGCTGATGATGATGATGGTGGTGGTGATGACACTGGTGATGCTAGTGATGGTGATGGTGATGGTGATGGTGATGGTGATGGTGATGGTGATGGTGGTGAAGCTGCTGCTGCTAGTGGCATGCGGAGTGGCGGTTATTATGATGATCATCATGAGGGGTTGCGCGAGCAGTACGAGCAAGAAGTTGGAACGCAGGAGGACCCTGTGCGTTTCACCGGTGAGTCTCAGTTTACGCATGCCACTCAAGATCAAGACCATGGTGGCTACCCTAAAACATACAATAGAAAGAAGGGTCGCAAACACTCACATCAGTCATATGCTCAGGAGGAGGACAACAGCGGTATGAACACCATGCTTACAAGTTTCGGAAGCATGAGTATAGATACTACTAGTGAGCATCAGTCATGGCAATCATCTCAGCATCATCATGGCTATGACTATGGCCAGCGAGCACCGGTTCGATTATAGTGCCTATGGTCAGTATGGCGATCGCGGTGAGTATGACATCAAAGCTCTAGGTCGAGTGTTGGGTATACATTCCTAGTCCCAAACCAGTCATACATGCCTCAAACTCAATATGACAAGGAGTGGATCTTACACCTCATACCATGACCTCCCATGTACCCTAAGATAGGGAGATTGGTATATGTTGATCGGAAGACTTATATGGAAGCTGTGTCACACTATTTGCAACACTATAGCAATTCCATGACATGGGAATTATATGTGGATCGATATAGGGATGAATTTCTTGTTCAATCTCATTTTATGTAACAAATTAAGTGAATATTGATGTAATGTACATTTTATTTGAATGTTTTGATTGATGTGTGCTAATTAGAATGTTTTGTTGCTAATTTGCTATGTTTTACTAAATTATATATAGATTATGTTGTTTTAGTACGACTCGTCGCCTACCAACCTATGGTCCAAAGTAAAACTCATATTTGGACTTGTTTTTTGGCAAATCTGGGCATGCCATTGTGTTTAAATGGCCTGAAATAGGCTGGATACCAAGTTTCAGACCCAAAATATGTGTACAACCCACCGAGTTGGGGGTCCGAGTCCAAAAAAAAAAAAATGCATCAACTCGCCGAGATCTCGGCTAGACTCGGTTTCTGGCCTAGCCGAGATGCCACCGAGACCCGAGTTCTCGAACCTTGCCTAGACGCCATGACAACTATGTGTTTAATGCACGCGGACCACGAAATTGAGCTACAAATTGATGCATCTGGTGAAAAGGGTTTCTAAAGCAATGACTCCCATCTCCAACTGAACATGCATCACTACAGGATTGTGTTGGCCGTGTTAACAATAATGAATAACCCCATAGCCAAGCCACATTGTTCAACAAGACTTCGAACATGTTTTTTTAATGGTGTATGAATTTGGAATTGTATTTTGGATGATGTCTTGGAACTTATAATGGTTTTGGAATATATATATATATAGCCAAGCCACCAATATGCATTAAATGTTGGATGTTATAGTTTTTTTGGAACATTAGATGCAGTATTCAGGTAATAACTCCTCAATTTATACTAGTATACTATCATTTTTTTGGTCTTTTTTTTTAAATCTACATGCTTAAACCTGGACCGTCTGTTTCCCTTTTTTTGGCTTTCTCTTTTTTTTTTTCTAACTATTTTTTAACCGTACTGTTTGGAGTTTTACATCGATTAAAATCCGTACCATCCCGTTTCCTTTTTTTTTTTTTTTTTCGAATCCGGAGTGATGTGTGATTGACGTACTCCTTTAAAACTTAAAGGAACATTTTACAGGACAGTCAGATGGTATCTTTGGTCCTTATCCAAATTGGACAGATTCGAGTTCTTTTCAGACGAGGACAGTTGATACAGTAGCGTTGTCATGATTGGAATGGCACAACCTGTTATGGAAGTCTAAGCCGAGACAGAACCGGCCCAAAACAATTTTTTCATCTAAGAACAGTTAGTAGAGATATATTAGGGACAAATGGACAATATATGTACTCATTTATTTTATTTGGCCAGATTACATAGGATTTGGCTTCCTAATTGTTTTGTTTCCTAGATTGAATTAGTTTCCAAAGTAGAATAGGTTTGTACTATTTTGGCTAGGTTTTCTTTATATATGAATGTGATGTCGACGGAGGGAGGAAAGAATTGAATGGAAAGAGAGCTTAGTTGTCTTGCTGCGTGTGTGCTTGGAGTGATACAGACACGGCTGACAAGTGTTGCCCTTCCCTCCCTATTCTATTAATCATTCTACATCTCATGTATGACTCCCTCCTTTCATAGTTCTTCCATATTCCTTCTTTCTTCTCCCAAATTCCTCCTTCCTTCATGTTTCCTATTTCTTCTTGTATGCCCTTTGGTTTCTTTTATTCTTCCTACCTCTGTTCTGCCTAATGTTACCGTAACCAATCCTTATTGGTTGTCAATTTCCCTATTACCTATCCATCCCCATGCTTTTGGCTATAGATGGTTCCCCTCTTCCCTCAGTTGAAGACATTAAGATGGAGGCAGTTGACTACTTGACTACTTCATGCAGCTCTTCCGCCCTGCTACCATGGCCCCCCTCAGATCCAATCCTAGAGAATCTGCTCAACAAATTCATTCCCAGCTCCCTCTTTGGTGCCCTCCAGGCTATCCCTTCTAAGGATGAGATTCTAGTTGTTGTCCACTCTCACAAGGCTAACAGAGCCCCCGGCCAAGATGGTTTTAGTATTGGATTCTTCTCCTCCACTTGGAGGCACTATCAAAGTCAATCAGCTTTCATAGCTAGTATAAGTATCTCAGATAACATCCTCCTTAGCAATGAGCTTGTCAAAGGCTTTGGCACAAAATCTCACTCCCTTGCTGCCTTATGAAGACCAACATCCACAACCTTTTGACTCTTTTACATGGGACTTCATTGTTAACGTCATGCTCAAGATGGCCTTTCCTGCTATCTTTGTCAATTGGATATATCACTGAATTTCCTCCCCGTAGTTCTCGATGCTTGTCACTGGTAGCCCTGATGGATTCTTCTCCTTCACTGTTGGAATTTGCCACGCTTGTCCCCTCTCCCCTTTCATCTTCGCCATAGCCCTTGAAGTCCAATCCAAAAGTACCCCATCTAGCACAGATCAGCAGCCCATTACTCCTTTGCTCAAGTACAAGGATCTCAAGATCACTCACCTTGCCTTTGATGATGATCTCATGATCTTCTCTAAAGCAAACACCCACTCAATCGAATATATGATGTCTTGTTTGTACCTTTTTGAAGAAATGTTGGGCCTTTGGATCAACCTCTTGAAGTCTGTCCAATTTTTTACAGGTGTCTTGGATGTTGATATGAGTCTCTTGCAAGAGAATTCTGGTTTTTCCTTAGGCCATCTCCCTGTCATGTATATGGGATTACCTTTGATCCTTACCAGGTTATCTGCACCCCACTGCACTCTTCTACTCTCGACCTCTTGAGCAAGATGCTCCAACTTTGGACGAGCAAGCTTCTTCTCCTATGTCAACCACCTTGAGTTAATCAGATCTGTCCTTCAATCCTCTTATATTTATCGGTCTGGTATCTCCGGGTTGCCCAAGTCCATCATTAAGGAGCTGGAGTCCCTCATGTGTGCCTTTCTTTGGAAAGATCTTGAAGCTTCGCCCTCTTGTTTATAGGGCTGCTACCTCCCTGATTGATGATTGTGCCTCTACTAGCCTTTGGCTAAAACATTAGCATCCTAGGGGTGTTCTTCTCCACTCAATAGGTGCCAGAGCCATTTATAGTATGGGTTTCAGCAAGCAGAAATTGGTTGTGGATATCTTTTGGTATGATGGTTGGGCTCCCCCTCCCTCTAACCCCCCCCCCCTTTGTTGTCTGTACTTCGGAGTGCTTTGCCTTAAATCTTTAGAAGGCCCATTGGTTTTGGAGATGTTGTTGCCTGATTCCTCCTTCGGGCCTCTTCAGTTCCTACTCGCCGTGGTACCCCTCCGAGCTCATGGCACTATGTCGCCTTGGTGCAAGTTAGTTTGCTTTAAGGGCCACATTCCCTGCCACAGCTTCACTGTTTGGTGGGCCTTCTCCAACTGCCTCCCAACGCAGTCATTCCTCATTCATCGGCAGAGTCCTGTCTCCACATCCTGTTGCAAAAGTTGGAACGCTCTTGAAGATGTAGACCATCTCTTCATCCCTTGTCTGTTCCCCTCTTTGGCACAGAAAGGGCTCCTGCTACCCAAGTGTTGGCCTAGGTGAAGGAGGATTCTGGCCTTTGCGAGGGAATGGATTCGGGTAAACATGACTTTTGGTGGCAAAACTATTTGTGACATGGTGGGAGAGCTTGCCTTTGGAGTTGCCATCTACCATATTCAAATGGAGCGCAATCTCAGAAAATTGACCCTAAACACTAGATTTTTCAAGCTGGTTTGGGAGTCTATAGCTTTTGGTGTTAGAAAAAAGACCTCATTGGTCTCCTCTTGGTGTGCCAACACCCCCAATGAACATGTTTATTGGTGTATCCTGAGGTCTCCCTCTCTCTTTACTCCAGCCCCCCTCCCCCCCCCCCCCTCTCTCAATCTGAGGTTTGGGCCTGGTTCTTCCTTGTTTTGCCATTTTTGTAATTTTCTTCATTATCCCCTGTTTCCTGGGGCTCCTTATATCTCTCTCTCCTTTTGGTAATGATTTTTTTATTCTCCAAAACAAAATATCTCAACAGCTCAGTAGTTTGCAGAACCTGCATAATTCAACCTACTAAAATACATATTAAAATCTACATAATCTGAAACTTTTTCATTAGTATAAAGTAGCAAATTTGTCCTACTTGAGACCCAATCAACCTCTTTCACTGGATCTTCCTTTAGACACCTAGCACTTCAACATCACATGTTCAGGCATCTCATAATCTATCAAAAAAGACAGCTCAATCTTCAACACACAAATTTTGCGTCATTCCATGAAGATCCACAAACTCTAAACAAATTTTACAAAAGGAATCTCTATATGGTCTTTATCGATCTAGAAAAGGCTTATGATAGAGTTCCTATAGAGCTCATTTGGCTTGTCCTAGGGAAGAGAAGAAGCTCAAGTAACTATGTGGATATAATTAAGAACATGTATGAGGGTGTGGTGACAAATGTCAGAACTACAGAGGGCCAAAGTAATGAATTCCCAATTACTATTGGATTACACCAAGGATCATCATGGATGATTTAACTAGGCACATCCAAGATGAGGTCCCTTGGTGTATGCTTTTCGTTGATGATATTGTTTTGATAGACTAGACAATGGAAGGGATTAACTCGAAGCTGGAGTTATGGAGATCATGTTTGGAATCAAGAGGTTTTAAGATAAACAAAACAAAGACAGAATACATGATGTGTAACCTCAGTCAAATGAGGAGAGGTGCTGAGGCGGTGAAACTCGAGGAGCGAGAGCTACCACAAAGTGAATGCTTGAGGGGGTCAACCATTAACAAAGAATGTAATATAAAGGATGATGTTTCCCACAGAATTAAAGTAGGATAGATGAAGTGGAGAGATTCATCAGGAGTTTTATGTGACAAATGCATGCCTACTAAGCTTAAGGGGAAATTCTACAGGACAGTAATAAGACCAGCGATGATTTACAGGGCGGACCGTTGGGCCGTTAAGAAGAGTAGTATAGATAAGATGAGTGTAGCGGCGATGAGGATGTTGAGGAGGATGTGCGGCAAGACCAAGGGAGATAGAGTAAGGAATGATTGTATTAGAACTGAATTGGGAGTTGCACCAATTCATGACAAACTCCGTGAGAGCCGCTTGAGGTGGTATGGTCATGTCCAACGGAGACCCATGGATGCACCAGTAAGGAAGAGTGACCAGATTCAGTTTGAAGGAGCTAAAAGAGATAGGGCCAGACCTAAAATGACTATTGGGGAAGTGGTAAGAAAGGATACGCATGTGGTAGGGCTCGATCCTAGTATGACCGCGGATAGATTTGTTTGGAGGACGAGGACCCGTGTAGCCGACCCCTTGTAGGGGGATGTTCCTGGGATGCTGCTTTGACTACTGCTTAGACTTTTTCCCCTAGTAATTTTATTTTATCTTTTTTAATTCCTTTTACTCCTTTTTACTTTCTACTTCTATTATTTCTATTACTGTCATGACCTCTTCAGATCCATGTAGCCGACCCCATTTAGTTGGGATAAGGTTATGGTCGTTGTTGTATATATCCAAGGCAACATCAGCTGAGTGGTAAAAATTGAGTTTCATCTCCAAGTAAAGCTAAGGTGTATTTCCTCAACAGGCCACAACGGTAAGTATACACCCATTCTTTTGGATCAAAATCTACTCAACAATCTTGGCAAGGACCACTTATCCACAATGCTTTATTGTAACACATAGATACAAGCAAGATCCTCCCACTTGGAACTCCCTCCATTGGATCTCCTCCCCCCCCCGGCGCCAACAGTCGGATTAGATAAGCTTATAGGTGGGCAGTGGGCCTAAGAACTTTTCGATCCAGAGGTAAGGTGAGAGCCCTCATGGTGTAAGCATCCCTATGAGAGAGCGACTACCTATACAACACCTATGGAGCATGACCATAAAAGAGATAGGACACAACAGACTCAGCAAGAGAGGCACGCTGTCAGTAGATTAAGGAAAACATAAGGAATAGAGAAAAGGGCTAAGTCCAGGCTTATGAGTTCAACAGACAGAACGCTGTCTTTGATTAGGATTGTGTAAGCCCTCAATCTAGTTGACAGTGGTGTACAGAAGTCAGACAAAGATGAAGATAACATAACTGGGATAGAGTAAAATGATTACTACAGAGCATCTTTCTCATTCCAAAACTATGAGGAAACATATTTACTGTTTCCTTTTGCACTCAAAAGCAATGCTACTAGAATAGTATATCTAAGAGAAACTTTGAGGCTTGACAACAATTTAAGCACAAATTTTAGATATCATGAAATTTTTAATAGTATCTAAGCTTCCAGCACCTGCTTCTTTTTTTTTTTGGTGGGGGGACAAATGGGGGAAAGAAGGTCAAAAAGATTACCTGCTGTATGGATCCTGTGCATGTAGGGCCAGGTTCTCGGGAACATATGGCAAATGCACCTCTGCAGAATAATACGGGTCATTATAAGGTGGTAGGCCAACTGCTGATCCGTAACGATCATTTAGTGGAGGTGGGCCTACAGGGGGGACATGTCGAGATTCTAGGGCTGGTGGTGCATCTCTTAGGTGACCTCCAGCAAAATATGGGTCTTCTGGAGGAGCCGCCCTTGCCTGTGGAGCCATAGGTTGGACATATTGAGACTTCAGGACTGGTGGATGATGTCTAAGGCGAGCAACAGCGCTATATGGGTCTTCTGGAGGAGCTGTTCTCGCCTGTGGAGCTATAGGCAGGGCATATTGAGACTCATGGGCTGGTGGGGCATGACTATGGTAAGCCCCAGCTGTATATGGATCTTCTGGAGGAGCCATCCTCATAGGGCGTCGGAATCGATCTTCAATTACTGAAGGTGGAAGTCCCCATTGTGGGGCTACATTTGGCAGAGGGGGGGCAACAGGTGTTTGTGCTGATGCAGCAACAGGACGAAACAATGAAATCAGTTTCTTGACCTGCATTAGATAGAAAATGCTATTATATCAGAAACACCACAAATTATTATACTTGGGGGTAGCAAATTACTCGGCAATGAAATAACCAAATCAATCCATTGAAGAAAAAGTCCCACCTGTGTATCTGTCAGCTCTGGATTAAATTTTGTACCACCCTGGTAGTTTTCACGGATAGCATGTTTGAAAGCATTTTCAGGCAGAGGTAAGCAGTCCATGTGAATCCGGAATTTCACCTGCCAAAAATAAATAAATCACAAAAATATGCCTCCAAAAAAAATTGGTACCCCCCTCCCCTGATGCAGAATCAAATCCACTCACAAGTAAGCTTGTGAGAAGAAGACCAGACCAGAATAATGGCCTGCAGTTCACCTTAGTACGTTTGAACCAGTTCCCTAGTCAGTTTTGATCTGCGATTTAATTTACTGGTTCTTCCAAAAACCAGATCGTGGGATCTGTTTGAGTTGTATTTTCTTTTATAGTTTTATTTTATTGTTTCTCGAGAGCTGGAATGCTTGCTATAAATTCTATCCGGAAGTTTCTACTTTCTTAAAGCTTTTAAAGAGTCTCTATATTGAAGAAACCATGTTGTAAGGGACTCTTAGGCCATGCATGGAGGTTTCCTATTCAGTATGTTTCCATGAAACTGTAAATAAAGAGAAGGGATCCATAACCTCCCCACGATTTGACATTCAATGCTGCCTTGTGCTTGCTCAAGTTCTGTGAGATTCATACTCTTTTCCTACTGGGGGATGCAGTGGTGGGCCTAGTGAGATTCCAGGACTGTAGCTAGGTGGGATTCCTGCTCAGCAGTTCAGCAGAGATTCCTAAACACATCGTTCTTCTTCTTCTACCAGACGATTAAGGCCAGCTTCTGTTTTCTGTTCTCGGTGGCTGGTAAGTTCTATTTGTATCTGGTTTTGTCTGTTTGCTGAACTACGGTTTTGTTGAGTCTTACTCTACTGGTTCTTTATTTAATGCTTGATTGATATTCTGTTTCTCTTTCAGTCTCTGAGATGTGTTTACAACTAGGATATCATTGTCTACTGTTCTGTTGATCTGAAGCTTCAGGAACAATCTGTTTCAGTTCATCCTGCCATTTGATTTGTGAAGTTGTCTGGTGTTCCATTGCTCTTGTTTTCAGTTTCCTGGAACCATTTCTTTACCTGCGGTTGCTGGATAATTGCTAGTTATTTGTTTCATCAGTTATCTCTTTGCTTTTCCTCTTCAGTTTCTAATTTCATCAGCTTTCTGTCCAGCTTTAGTTTCTAATTCTGATCCCTATTTCCCACCAGTTTTTACTTCTGAACCTGACTTTCTAGTTACTGGGTTCTGGTGCTATTTTCTGTTGGTTTTTAAACTGGAGTTTCTATTTTGGTAACCTAGAGGGCGGACCTTGGTGCAACAGTAACGTTGCTCCATTGCAACCTAATGCCAGTGGTTACAGGTTCGAGTCAGGAAACAGCCTCTCCGTGAAGCAGGGGTAAGGCTGTGTACATTATGACCCTCCCCAGACCCCACAGTGGCGGGAGCCTTGTGCACTGGGTACGCCCTTTTTTCTATTTAGGTAACCTGCTATTTTTGTGACTACCTGATATCTTAGCATCTGACTGTCAGATCTGGATCAGACTCTCTGGGATTGATCTCCATCTTTAACAGCCTATTGGACCAGGAAAGTGAGGCCATCTGATCTGTCTCTTCTGAGAGGTCAAAATCTCTAAATTCTGATTCTGTTCCTAGCCTGAGGTTCTGAGATTTCTCCATGGAATTCTAACCTAATCCTTTAGCTGACGTAGAATCCCATTAACGCCACTGTAAACCATATCAACAACCCAACATCTTTATAGCTAGAGTACACTTAACCAGTACTACTTCCATTTTGGAGGTAAACGTAGCACAATAATAATAAGCAAATGACTTTACGAATGCAATATAGTTAGGCTACTATATCCTTCAGTAAAGAAGTTACTACTACCAGACACTCGAGCAACAAATTGAACTCTATTTGTTTGGACCCGAGTAATCTAAACCAATAATAAATGATATTACAAACACCAGTGTTGTGTGATCGGCGTATTCGTTTAAAAATAAAGAAAGATTTTATAGGACTGTCATACGACCAGCTATAATGTATAGTGCGGAATGTGGGGCTGTTAAGAAGCATCATATAGACAAACTCAGTGCAGCAGAGATGAGGCTGATGAGATGGATAAGTGGCAAAACTAGAAAGGATAAAGTAAAGAATGATCATATTAAAGCTGATTTGGGAGCAGCTCCAATACATGATAAGCTATGAGAAAGTCGTTTTGGTGGCATAGCCATGTTCAACAGAGGCCTTTGGATGCTTTGGTATGGAGGAGTGATTTCATTCAGATTGAAAGAACTAAAAGAGCCAAGGGCAGACCTAAAATGACCTTAGGAGAACTGGTGAGGAAAGACATGCATAGCTTAGCCCTTGTAACAAGTATGACCTTGAATAGAACTGATTGGAGAGCAAGGACCCATGTAGTCGACCCCACTTAGTTGGGATAAGGCTGAGTTGTTGTAGTTGTTTGTTGAGAACATACGTGTCAATTATTTAGAGGCCAGGGACAGAAGCAAATTTTGAGAAAGAGACACTAGTTTTGCTGTTGCAAAAAAGAATCAGAGCATCCAAACAATGAGTTATCCAACTAATTTTAATTTTGAAAGCTGATATCTACTCCATTGGTGTTATTTTTGCCTCTACTATCAGTCTAAATCAAAATCGGGTCCAATAAAACCAGATTGAAGTCTCAATAGAAACTCTAATAGTTAAGGCACCTGACGCTTTCAAGGTTCTAATTCTTACAGAGTTTGATTATTGTCAAACCAGATCAGCATTACAGATGTCTGGCTAATCCCGACTAGAATCAACAAATTGCATCATGACTGAGAATTTCGCCAGCTCCAAAAAAAAGAGATATACTCTTCTATTCTTTCAGCTTCTTTCAGTTAGTCTAGGTTTATTGGCAAGTCTCTGTAATTAGAGTCAATACTGGTCTTTTGAAATTAGTTATAGTCTTACTTGGAATTCAAGGTCCCTAAATAGGAACGAAAAGAGAGCATGTATTCATCACTTCATGCTTTCAGCAATAAGAATAAATTTAATTCTTTTTTGGGTATTTTATCATCACCTCTCCTGGCCTTCAGAATTAAAACCTTTAACTTAGTTGCTTCAACTTTAAGTGCAAAGAGCCCTGAGTTTTTCCTTAAAACCATGACCACTAACAATCAATATGCAGCAGATTATTCATATTCAGAGGTTGTCTCTGCACTTCGAGACCTGCAGAAAGCTCAAAAAGAGCTGTCTTGAGTTGTTCCAGAGCTTGAAGGTAGACATTTCATCAGTTAACAGAAGCTTGGAAATTGAATTATCTTCAACCACTAGGTAATGCATCAACTGGCAAAGGGGCTCACATTGATACAATCCAGCTAATGACACAACATCTTCCCCACACTAATTCATTAACTTTCTTCTTCTTCCATTACACTCTCCACATCAAAAGAACAATAGGCTAGCTACGGCCAAATCTGAAGTCCACTCTTAACCTTATACTTCATGCCCGTCTTCACAAAAGTATGGCAATTTGGCAATCTGAAATGGTCACGTCCAACCAGCAAGGAGAGTTCCTATACTTCTAAGTTTTAACATAGCTCATTAACTCCAGAGTTTTACTAAAACTCAAAAGGCCGAGGAGCCAACTCGGGAGTCACACCTCTCTCTTAATGATTGGATGACATTCTGGTTCACTCTTTTATGGGGTAACCTTGGAAACTTTCTGAGATTCTTGATACTGTAAAGAGGAATTGCGAGTGTAGTTTTTTGTTGAGATGAAGTTTTGTAGAGGGTTTGAATGTGGTCCACATGCAAGTGTACAGCATCCTGGGAGTACAGGTTGCTTTTTGTTCATGATTAATACAATTTACTTTTAAATCTCTACTCTTCCCAATCCAACCCAAAAACCAAAAAAAAGGTTGTCAATAATAAGGGACGACCATATACCTGAGCAGGAAATTTCCCTCCAAAAGCAGCCTGCTCCAAGCTCAATTTTCCTCCACAAGTAGCCTTATATACACCATAGAGCAGTTTCAGATCAAAATCAAACAGAAAGAGTTTTGTGCCCTTCTTGATCTTCTCCACAATATCAATTTTCCCAGCTGGTAACCCAAATACACGGTATTGATAACACTCCGCTTTTGTTTTCCCATTGCACATGAAAATGAACCCAGGCATCGAATCACTATTATCCTTCTCTTTATTTTTCCCCCCAGCCCTACCACCATTAGTGTTTGGAGCAGGATCAACATTAGGTGCAGGATTAGAAGTAGTAGCATGATTAGGAGATGGAGCTGTGTTAGTCTTGAAAGCCTTCAGAGCAGCCTTCCTCTGCCTCTTCCTTCCCAATCTTCTCTCTCTCTTTTTCTGGGAACGTGGCTGTTCCATAGGTGGTGGGCCGTTGTTTTTGACTTTTTTTTCTCTTCTCTTTGCCATGGTCAATACTGAATTTAATAATAAAGAATTGTTTTAGTAAAAGAAGAGATAGAATCAGAACACAAAAGTACATACAAGCAAAATCAAACAAGATGGAAAATACATGACTCTAGCAATGCAAGTACACAACTATTTCATTCCAAACAAAGCAGGTTTTTTTTTTTTTTTGCAGCACAAACAAAATCCACATCAAATCTAACTTGGAGGCAAATATGTAACAATCTGATTGTTATAACTATTACTTTTCAAGATCAATTGAACAAACTGGCTATAAAGGATTTATTTTCCTTTCCATTCCTAGTGAAAGGTATACAAAAGTATGAGAAAATGTCGATTAGCTACCGTGCAACACTAACTATCAATCAAGTTAAAGAGCTTCCTGTTCACCTGGGGAAAAAATGGAAAACATCTCATCTGGCCTATATTTTGTACCAATTATCATGCATCATAAACTTGTCATTTTCCTCATAATATAATTCTCAGCTTGAAGACGGGATTTTAGATCTCCAACAATGTTATCAGTTGGTAAAACAATTCAGCATTATATGACTAAGGGAGGAGAAAAATTGTAGAACATAAGAGACTTGAGATGAAAATAAATATAGACTGAAAGGTCAGATGGTCGGAGCAATTGGGGCTCATACAAACAGATTGTCATAACTCATAAGACCCCCGCTATTTCAAAATCGATTAAAAACGAGCAAAACAAAAGACTGTAAATGGTAAATGGAAAAGGAAGAGGGGAAACATCAGTTTGATAAGAGCTGCACGGACAAATGACTAGAGACCACTGGTGATGCAGCAGAGGGTTAAAGACCCAATATAGCAACAGAAAAGGGTCCAATTATATAAGAGAGATCAGATCTAAAATTAAGCAAAAAAAGAGTTCTAATTCATTTCAGTCATGGAGCCAAGATGAGGCAGATTCATCACCAAAATAGGCTTGTTTTATCAAGAACAAGTCTAGGGTTGGGTTATATACATGTTGGGTCTTTGATCCCATGGGTTTTCTATGTAATAGGCCACTTTTATGGGCCTAAAATATAGGTAATAGGTTGCATACGGGATTAATTGTTTTAGTTCTATACTTAGTTTTATTCTGGTACTTTTGTTCATAGATTGAACCGGTTCAACCAATGGTTCAATTTAAGTGATTTTTGTACTTCTCTTTTAAGTGTTTAGTGGGGTTGGATTAGGACTCTGTTTTGAGTCTATTACAATTTCCTAGTGAGTTTAAGTTACCGAATATGTTAAGGATTGGGTTAGGCCTTTCCTTTTTAGTGTAGGAGTCTATTTTTGAGTCTTTTATATAAGGTTGTAAGGGGGGCAAACATTGAACCATAGAAGACCAACTCGTCTCGAGTACAGGTTTCGACCAGCCAAAATAGCGAGTTGGGTCGAGATCTCAACAAGTTGGGATACACGAATTTTGCTATTAATAAAAACTTTTTGCAGCTCTTCTCTTCTTCTCCATTGAAGATTTTGTCTTGTGTTTGATCAAAGCTGGTGGGATCGGTGTTTGATCCGATTGACACCTTGCACTGGGAAGCCTGGGTGGTTCGTTGGTGGGATTGGTGTTTGATCTAATCGACACCTTGTGGTGTGAAGCCCAGGTGGAGCCCAGGTGGTTCTTTTGAAGCTTTTTTTCAATTCTTTGAAGATCTCCTTCAAGTTCAAGATCAAATTTCAAGATTTATTCAAGATCTTCTAACCAATGAACTGCACTTGCAACAACAGTAAGTTTGAATCATCCCATCAATACCCATTCTTCTCCTAATCCTCCAAACCACCCCAAAACCCTAATTCTCCCACCCATCTCCCAAAATTCTTAACAAACCATTCAGCTACCACCTTCACATAATTGGATAGAGTATTCTCCTGCCCAATTGGAATACTCAAACCAAGCTGTTTTCCCATTACCCCCATTCAAACCACAACAACCCACCTATTTCTGGAGATCATCCCATTACCCAAAATCATCACAGACCAATCCAACCATCAAAAACACACCATACCTGAATCGAATTTCATTCCCTACACTAGGTATAATCGATTCAAACCCTAGCCCCAAATTCCCATCCTAAACCCTAGATTCCCACATATTACACTTTCCAAAAACCTGAAACCAATAAACCTAACCTGTTGCTATTCTAGTTTACACACTTCCGTTCATCAAAACATCTCAGAACCTTCATTGATAGACTCCCCTACACCTGCCTAGCATAGCCAATACCTCAAACCCTAAACCTAAATTTTGACCTAAAACCCTTTTTTGACCTAATCGGACCACCAGTTCATATCAGATCCTGGTTTACTGGCTCCTATAGTTGGTCTTCTACCAATCTAGGACCACATTACAAGACAAACCATGGCATTAGTCAGTTGCCATGATACCTATGTGACGTTTTGGCAGGTCCAATCACCCCGGCGAGAGCCATATGTTGTATCCTAGATCATACTTTCCATGAATTTATCAACTTATACATGTAAGCAGATACATCTACATAAAGGTTGAAATATAGAATACAATGGGAGACAAAATGAGAATAAAATAAATTACACGGGTAGAAAGGAGAAAAGATTGAAATTCATACACAAGGATAGCAAGTTCATAACTCAGCCAGTTATGCTGTCAGACCCAAGATCGGCTATAGGAGGGGGTTGGTGCAACAGATCAGCAGCTGGAATTGTAAAAAATTTAGCGCCAAACCCTTTTGCATGGATCCTAGAATTTTATATTTTTGACCTTATGCTAGGGCGTGCCCTCACCCCCGTGTGAATGACGCATTGCATTATGAACTGAGTGTAGCAGAGCTAGGGCTTTCTCTGTAAATAACGCACTGCTATGGCGCTCGGTTGTGGTGACAAGTGGGTAAGGGTTCTTGCACAATGGACGAGTGCGAGTAAAGAAGCTAGTCCAAAAACATAGGATTAGATAAGCATCTTGGAACATAGGAACAATAAAGAGGAAAAAGTTTACAATTTATGGATATAATGAGGAAAAAAAATTAACATAGCTTGTACACAAGAGAGTAAATGGAATGGCAAAAGAGCTAAGGAACTAGTGGCTATAAACTTTGGTATACTGGGGAGAAAAATAATATAAGTGGGATGAGAATTGTAATAAATAGATTTAAAAATGATGTTGTAGATGCTAAAAGAATTGGTGATATGATAATAATCATCAAACTTGTGTTAGAAAATGAGGTAATCAATATAATTAGTGCTTACGTAAACGGGTTAGATGAAAATACTAAAAAACAATTTTGGGAATACATGGATAGTTTAGTTCAAGAGAAGGCGAACCTCAGCGCAACGGAATGGTTGCTCCATTGCGACCTATTGTTATTGGTAGCGGGTTCGAGTAGGGAACCAGCCTCTCCGCGAAGCTGGGGTAAGGCTGCTTACATTATGATCCTCCCCAAACCTGCAGTGGCAGGATCCTCGTGCATTGGGTACACCCTTTATGGATAGTTTAGTTCAAGGAATAAATCAAGAAGAGAAGAATATCATAGAGGTGAGGATTAAATGGACATGTTAGAAGAGATATGAAAGCATTCATGGAGGATATGGTCTTGGAGATAAGAATGAGAGGACTTCAATTTTAGAATGTGTTGTGGCTTATGATTTATATCAATAATAAACACGTGCTTTGAAAAGAGAGAAGAAAATGTTCAATAACCTTCAAAAGTGGGCAAAATAGTAGCCAAATAGAATTCTTCCTAACTAGAAGGGTTGATAGGTTATTATGTAAAGATTGTAAGGTTATACTAATGGATAGCTTAACCACGCAACAAAGATTAAAGGTTATAGATGTGTTTTAAAACAATCGATCATAGGAAATGCAAAATTATGTGCCCTAGGATAAGATGGTGGAACTTAAAAGGAGAAAACTTGAAGCTATTTACTCATAAATTAGTAACACAAAGCAGGTGGGGTTTTGATGAAGACACTAATATAATGTGGAGGGAGATGGCTACTTATATTAAGAATGTGGCTAAAGAATTCTAGGTGAATCTAAAAGGAAAGTGACATTCATCTAGGGAAATTTGATGGTGGGATGATGACGTTCAAGTAGTCATTAAGTCTAAGAAATCTAGTTTTAAAACTTGGCAACGGACTAAGGATGATGAGGATATAAAAAGGTATAAATTGATAGAAACGAAACTAAGAAGATAATAGGGAAAACAATGACTAAAAAATATCTGGATCAATAATAATTTAGGGACAAAGGAGGGGGGAAATATCTCTATAAACTAGCTTAATGAGAGGAATGAAGGATAGAGATATCACCCATATTAGATGCATTGAAATTGAGGATGCTAATGTATTAATGAATGATGAGGAGATTAGAAAGATATGGAAAAACAATTTCTACAACTTACAAAATGAAAACAATACAAGTTAATGCTTTAGAAGGTTCTAATAACCAGCAAAAAACAACAAATCTTAGATATCCACGGAAATTAGGGTGTCTAAAGTAAAGGAAGCTTAAAAGAAGATGAAAATAGGCATAGCAGTAGGTTCCGATGGTATTCCAATAGAAGCGTGGAAGAGCTGAATTAATGTAATATCTTGGTTAACTAAGGCCATATTTGGTATGATTTCTATTTCAATTTCGGATTGATTTCATGAAACAGTCAAGAAATAGATTTTTTGTCAAGAAATTGAAATTGTTTTGGTTGCATCAATCTGAAATATTTTAAGAATAAGAAATCTATTTCGTAGTTCTATTTTTGAGAATAAATTCTCTATATTTCTTTGGGAGAGGATGGTGGTGGCGAGGGCAAGAGCGGGACCGGGAAGGGGGTGGAGGTGGCGTCGTGGTGGTGGTGGTGGTGGTGGTAGTGGCCGTGGAGTGGTGGTGGTGATGGTAGCAGGGAGGTGGTGGCAGCGGGAAGGAGGCGGTGGTGGTGGTGGTGGTGGTGGCATGCTGGTGGAGAGACCATCAAAAGAAGAAGAGTGATGTTCTATTCATGAAATTATCTTTTTGCCCATCAAATTAACCATGTGTTCATTAAAGAGCAAGAGTAAAATCAACTTTAATTTCAAAAATTGAAACAGCTCAACTATTTCAGAATTTCTATTTCACTGAAATAAGGTGCAAAAATCAAACCAACCAATTTCCCAAATAGAAATCACCCCATGAAATTGAATTAGAATTTCTTAAGGCTCTCTCTCCACCCACGTCCCTGCGCAACCCTCTCTCCCAGCCAAATCTGCTCCATGCAAACCGCCCCCACCCTGCTCGCAACCCCCTCTCTACCATACCCCTCTCCCCTGTCCCACCCTACTCCCTGCAAACCCTCCTCACCGTTGTTGAACCCCCTCTCAGCCCTGCCCTCCCCCCGCACAAACCCTGCTCATTGCAAACCCGCCCAACCGTTGTTGAACCCCCCCAAGCGCTGACCTCTCCCCCGCACCAAGCCCACTCCTCGCAAACCCGCCCTACCTTTGTTGAACCCCCTCGCAGCCCTGCCCTCTCCCCCGCACCAACCATGCTCCCTGCAAATCCAACCCACCCTTGCTCGCAAACCCCTCCCACTATGCCCTCTTCCCCACCCCACCCCACCCCACCCCTATTCGCAAACCCCACATTAAGTTAAAAAGTAGAGAAAAGGACCAATACCCTTCTCATCAAGGCCTTTTTCTTACTCTCCTCTAAAAAGAGCACAACTCCATCAAGTTTGGTCGAGGACCAAGGGTACTATTTGAGTCAACTCATTGTAGGAGAAATGATCTTGCGGTCTGCTTGAGCTTGCTGGTTGGAAGGTCCTTCACAGGAAGAAGGTTCATCTCGAGCCCATCTGCTTAAAAGAATGTGTTCTTGTAGCCACAATATTGTACCTTCTTATCAAATAAACATGGTCACACGAGGAGCAAGGTTCTACATCTCAATTTCGGGTCTGACGTGTCGGAACTCGGTTCGAGGTTTCAACCCTTGGTTTCGTTTCAGCTAGGACCAAAACCGAGACAACTTGGAGATTTCGATCAGTTTCAACCGAGATTTAGTTCCACGCCGAGGAGGATGTGACACACCTTTAGATGTCACATTGTACTACCGATGTTGATCACCATAGTGTATAGACTGTTGTTGGATCGTACTCTGATCTGAAGTATACTACTGCAACACCAATCATCCTGGTCAGATACCTTGTGTGTAACCAAAAGTTGAGTGATTCAATCCAGGTTCCGAAAAACCTGGTTTGGCACTTATACCACTCAAACAATTAAGAATTGTTTAGCTGTGTAACCCGATAAGGGTATTTTTGGTTTTTTCTTTGTTTATTCCCTGTAACTAGCTTAGTCGGCTGTACAGGGACATATCTATAATTCTGTTCTATTATTGAAAGCTATAAATGAAAGGGGCTGAATGAACACGTTATTCACTTAAGCCATTCTCATATTTGCTGTTTTGCTAACATGGTATCCAAGCTAAACCCTAAAACCCTATTCTGATCTAAGTCCCAAAACCCCCTTCCTTCCTTCCATCGTTTTTCTCTTCTCCCCTACTTTCTTCGATCTTCTTTCTTCTCTTCTTCTTGGTTCTTTCCCTTCACCTTAGGGCAGCACTAATGAGGTGATCTTATGATCTAGTTGCTGCCCTTAAACCCACCTCATCTTCTCCACGACATAAACCCTATCTCTGCCCGATAGTTGTTGCCCTTCTTTTTGCAATATTGAAGCTCCCCAAGTTTGAAGATCAAGCCTCCATACCTTTTGTAGGTTGATCTTCCTCTCATTGGGGCTTCCTCTGCAACCCTAACCAGCAACTGTCGATCTTTTCCATTCCTCCTTTGAAGACCCTAACCTCAAATCGATCTTATTTTCAGGTTTTTCTAAAACCTTGACACCAATCGAATCTTTTTGGGTTATGGCTGCTGGGCTGCTTGTTGTTGCTGCTTCTTTCGGAGGTGTTTACTACCATCAAGAGGATCCCTTGACCACAGTTTCAGACACAGATTCTGCAACTTTTTGGAGATTCCAGTTTTTCCTTTCTTGAGATCGATTTTCCCTCGTATCAATCTCAAGGTTTTTGGTTCTTCTTGGCTGACTGCATTGGGTTCTTTTTTGTTCCCTTTATTGTTTGGTTGCACCAATGACAGGTTAAGACTCCTCTTCTGCAACCTCTGGGCTTGATGGGCAGTCCTGGACAGAATTTCTTTCCCTTTCTGCTCCTATCAAACTCGATGGCACAAATTACCTCAAGTGGTCTCAGACTACCTACTTGACCATTGCTGGTCGTGGCCTTACTGGCCATATCCTTGGGACTAACCCCATGCCAGCTGGACCTGGTTCTCCGCAAGAGAAGTGGATGTCTCATGATGCTATGGTGATGTCTTATTTGATCCACTCTATGCAACCAGATCTGTCCGACAATTTTTTACCCCTGGATAATGAGACGGCCAAAAAAGGGAAGGAAGAATGTCTTTGGAGGACAGAGGAAGTAACTACAAAATAATTCCTGTGCTCATATCTCCTTGTTTTTTTTAGACCAAAGACCTATCCATCAATTGTTATGGATTCTCTCTGATTCATTGACAAAAGCAAAATTTGTGTCCAGTAACCATAATTATCCATTGAATTTTATTTGAAGAAAATTAAATAAATCATATCTCATAAACTATTTTGCTCAGGCTTTAATAAGCTGCTACCAGTTCTTCAAATATTGCAACATTAAGTGTGATTTTAAATGTAAATCTCAAATCTCCATTTTTTTAATTCGCCAGGGAGGGGTTGAGCAACATAAAAATATTAATGTCAGAACATAAATATATACTTTAACACGTGTCTGAGCTTACTAAGTATGCAGTGGCTACAATTGAAATTCAGGAGGAAAACAAATACATTTAATTTACAAAATTTCGAATATAGGTCAAAATCATTTAGAGCCCAAAACATTTCAATACAGAACAGTTGCTGATGTCTTATTTGAGCGGATTTCAACAAACTCCCTAATTGAACAACCAAACAGTTTTATTTCACCTTCTCAGCGTCCCCACTGCAACAAAGCAACTACAACTAATACAAAACTGGTTCGCTCTGAGTCATTTATCAAACGTATATAAAACGAGAGCCCAAATAACGTTAGACCTTACGAGTACCAACTGCATTGAACTGAAATATCATTCGAACCCACTAAAACATATAAATTAAGAGATAAACCCTAAAAGAAACAGATGATTGCCTCATAAATGGAAGGGCAAAAGTCCAATAAGCCGATCAAAAAAGAAAAAGCTTACTGTAAACACGGAACGAGTAAAGGATGACTCAGAAACTACCACACAGAAAAGCCGAACTTCAACGCAGGAAGAACCAAGGAGAAGGTAAATGAAACAAAAAGATAAGATCAGGAGCAAACCAGTGCGAAAATTTCGATTTAAAAGGCTGATATCATGAACTGAACGGTTCAGATGAAGTGACAGTAGGGTAAGCCCAAACGTGCACGTTCGTCACCGTCTGCGGCAGCTCCGACAGGCGCCTCTAGGGTTCACTCACATAGAAGAATCCAGGAAACCTATAATGCCCAGCCCGCACGAGGAAGTCTGTTAATATCCATAAATGAATTTTGCAGTCCCATATGTACGGTTGTACAGTGCAAGTATTCGGTGCAACTAGTTGTACCTATCCACTAAAATAATAGGTTGAAACGTACAGGATCGGTCCCACACTCCCACCGGTAACTCTAACCAGCCACTATATTAGAATCTCTTTGAAAAAATTAATGAGTCTGCATCAAGGATGATACATCTACGCATTAAATTGTATGTCTCTCATCAAATTCAAAATTTTTGGAAATTTTTCTTTTATTTTCTTCGGATCTAAACATAACCCAAAAATATTCTTTGTAGAAATTGCCAATGACACACACGAGCTCTCGACCGTGCAAAGTGCCTATTCTTTCATTGCAAGTGTGGTAAGCGGGTTCGTTTTGGTTCCGGTTTTTTCATTCGATTCAGGGTACAATATTTACAAATCAAAATCAAATCGATTTGATTTTTTAGGTTTTTAGTAATGGCCTTCGTTTGGTTCATGTATGACTTCAGTGTTTTAATTTGAATTCGATTTAAGTAAAATAATCTATTGAAACAAATAAAGTTCGGAATCAAATTACAACCTCATGAAAATACAATCCCAAGTTGTCAAATCTAATCATTTTCAACTCTTTTTACACAATTCAACAAAGAAACTCACAGTAAATAATATCACACAACATAACAAAGATACATAATTTTAGACTTAAGTGTGTTTAGGTTAGATTTTGGCTTTGATTCTTATGAGTTTCAATTTATTCAATTTGGTTAGATTTAGTTCAAACCACTATTAGCAAAAACGTGTTTTAAATGTGCTCCCACCCTCCCACTTTTTACCGTTTTAAACAAATTTTGTCGTAAGTTTCCTAAACATATGATAAAAAGGCAAATGGCAAACATTCTCATTTTTTTAGACATTAGACTTGTTAAGCAATGGTTTACTTAACTAATCATCTCTCTCTCTCTCTCGAACTGCAATTAACTTGATTTTTTCACCGACATAAAGATGACTCGAAGGACTATATTTCTCATGATATCACCTTCAACTCCAGGTCAACGCACAATCCCCAAAATTGAGCTACATATATGATGCATATACTGAAAATGGTTTCTATAGTTAACTTTAGATGTTATAGTTGTTTTGAACATTAGAAGCATATATTTCAAATAATTTTTTTTTTTTATGAGAATATTGTCATTTTTTTTTAATATAAACGTTTAAAACCCGTATCATTTGTTTTCCGTTGTTTATCGTTTTATTTGTTGACCATTCGTTTGTAATTTTTAACATTTAAAACCCGTACCATTAGACTCCGTTTTATTTTTTTTGTCGTCCCCGTTTTTTGTTAAATATGGTTCAATCCAAATTTTGTAGTCCAAAAATGAAATAAAAAGAACCAAATGACATTTCATTTTTTAAATCGAAAATGTTTACCAAAAAAAAAAAAAAGAACCAAAATGAAAATGAAAACCTCATTTTTGCTGGTTCGATTTTATCCTCAATTTCGGTCTCCAATTCTAGATTTACATTGTTAGTTGGGCTTCTTTTAGTGTTCAAGCTGATTGACACCATTGTTGATGTCCCTCCGTATGCATCAACAATGGTGAACTCACACAAGCGCATGAATTTACTGTCCTGTCCTTTGTGAATAAAAAATTTGATCCAAACTGATGCCCCTCCGTGTGGTCTCATCGGCCCCCACGTTGGTGCAGAAGCCATGTAGCCTAGCACAAGTCGCACTCATTTATGTCTCCTCCACATATGAAATGATCTCGCTGTCTTCCATACCGTCTTCTCTCCTTATTGGTGCGCTCGTCTAAGCGTTCGCTTGGAAGTAGAAACCCCCATCCCCTTTTCCAAATTGTGCGTGTAGCCGTGTAGGTTGTAGACAGCCAGGTTCTCATCGTCCCGACTCGCGACTGCAAATGTTAGGCACTTTACGTTACAAACACGCCGTACGTATATGAGATCTAAATGTGACGTTCGATGTTCCGATTCCTTTTACCGAGCTCTTGATATACGAAGAAAACTTGCAAGATCCGCTTAAAGACTTCAAAATTCCGCAGAGGGACCAGCATAGTATAACTGATTACATAAGACGACGATATCGAACTAGGTAAATTTCAATCCCTAGAATACTTCGCAATTCTCTTATCAATTTCATAAGGGAAATGAAAAGAAAGTTGTTTGAGTTATATTTGAATCTGGTTAGCTGGGAACTTGTATGATGTTACAGATTTGTTTATGTTCACTTCCACCGTTCTTGCAGTTTTGTAGTGTTTCTTAACTCCTTTTACTCGGCATTGACTCCAAAGTCCAAACTCGGGTTTCATCATAATCATTGTAGGAACTGAACCAAAAACAGAAAGATAGCCAGAGAACATAAACCGCTATTTTGTACTTTGGGGAATATGGATGCGCAAGTGAGAATGGCAAAATCAATTGTTGTTTGCCAATTGCTTAACTTGTATGGAACTGAACTCTGGCTTACAAGTGATAGTGTCCGATGACCTTCACGTGATGTATGTATTACTACATGCGATAGGAGTTATGCAATGAGTGATTGCTTGCTTTTGTTGGAAATGTACATTTCAGTGATTCATCCAGATACAGCGATATTTAGGGACGTAGTAAATTGCAGAATTTGAAAATGCATTACAACACTAACATATTGATGATTGGTGTGACATGGATAGCAGTCTGCTTGACAATGCCTATGGAATTTAAAGCTCATATAAATCATTTTACACAGAACATCATGCCGTAATTTCTTGAAAATGGGGTCTACATTAATTTGCATAGTGAAGAGAGACATTGATTTGCCCATGATTGGCATAGTCCATTCTCCTTAGTAAGGTATCCTATTTTCCAAGTTGCAAAGACTCTTGTGAACTATTTCTATTGTTGGGTCCCATTTCAAGATAGCCTGTAGTTTGCATCTAGTAATAAGCCTAAGGAAAGCCTTGCTAGCTCCCCTACTCTGTTCCCTAGGTCATAGACGATGGAAGAAATATCACTCCATCTCCTACATCAAACACTTGACTTCCTTGGAAGTCAACCTGTAAATGGTTGTTTTAAGGCCAGCAAATCGGGCAACCTCCCAATTGTTGTGAGGCCTTTAGATAAGATGAGTCCAATTTGCAGAATCTACCACCATATTTGAGTAATCTCCTATTATTTCCTTTTGTTTTTTGGGCCATTTAACATTGGTGACCGAGAGTCTATAAAGGCTGTCCAACAAATATGATATGATCCCAAAAGATACACTTTTGGTGTTCCAGATATGGTTAATGACTACTATTTATTTTCTTTGAGTCATGACATTAATCGCTTAGCAACATAGGGTATACCTTCATGAATCCCAACAATCTGATTACTCAAATGAGCATCATTCATAAAGTAATAAGTAGATTGGAGAGCTACCCCTCCAAGTCCATAGGCACATGATATGTGCCTCCTCCAAACATATAAAATGAGTTGAGTGAGAGATGAAACCGTAATTTAAATTAGAAAAGAGGTTTTCTTTTCTGAGTGCCACTTGGTTATATTCGGCATTTGGGCGCAAGTCTAATTAAGTTAGGTTGTAAGAGTAGTCTGGTAGTTTTAGGTTGTGAGGGGGGACAGGGGGCGTTCTGGTGTTTTTATTGGCTATTTTGTTATTTTAGTTTTCCAAGTCTATGTGGGTCATTTTAGCTTGCCAGAAATGAAACTAAGATGATTGTGGGGAAAGTAAGGGTGAAGAAATATGATGGTCTCTATAACAACCTGAATTCGAAGGATTTTTTTGAAAAAGCAATCTTTAAGATAGCTAAAGTGAGAGAAAGGATGACCAGAGATTTAGACCATGTTAGATGTATTAAAAGTGAGGATTCTAATGAAGGATGAGGACATTGAAGAGAGATGGACAAAGTACTTCAAAGGTCTTCTTAATGAAGACACCTCGAGGGATAGGGCTGCGGAAAGCGACATTATTCATTAGGATTCCTGAAGTAGAAGCTATAAGAAAGATGAAAGTAGGCAAAGCTCCAGGCCCAGACGAGATCCCGATTGAAGTGTGGAAAAATGTTGGATTTTGCAGTCTTTCTTGGTTAACCAAGCTGTTTAACAAGATTATGACCACTAGGAAAATGCCAGATGAATGGAGGAGAAGCTCTGTGGTCCCTATTTACAAAAAACAAAGGAGATATCCAGAGTTGTAATAACTATAAGGGCATAAAGCTGATGAGTCATACAAGGAAGGTATAGAAGAGGGTTATCAAAACCCACCTGAGCAAGGAGACTACTATTTCAGAAAACCAATTCGGTTTTATGCCTGGAAGATCCTCGATGGAGGTAATTTACTTAGGAGACTCATGGAGAGAAATGAGAGGGCAAGAAGGATCTACATATGGTCTTCATAGACTTAGAAAAAGCTTGCGACAGAATCTCTAGAGAGTTAATCTGGAATATCCTAGAGAAGAGAAGAGTGTCATGTAAATACGTAGACATAATAAAAGATATGTATGATGATGCGGTGACTAGCGTTAGAATGGTGGGGGGCCAAGCCGGTGAATTCCCAATTTTAATTGGGTTACACCAAGGATCAGCCTTAAGCCCTTATCTGTTTGCGCTTTATCATGGACGACCTAACCAGAGGCATACAAGATGTGGTCCCTTGGTGTATGATCTTTGCAAATTATATTGTTTTGGTGGATGAGACCCAAGGCAGGGATTACCGTCAAAGTGAAACTATGGAGATCAACCTTGGAATCAAAAGGTTTGAAGATATGTAGAACTAAGACCAAGTCTATGGTGTGTAACTTTAGCAACATTGGGATGGATAATGAGGCGGTGAATATTGGTGAGAGGGAGATCCTACAAAGTGAGTATTTTAGATATCAGGGAACAATCATTAATAAGCAGGGAGACATAGAGGACGATGTTGCCCAGAGGATTAAAATAGGGTAGATAAAGTAGAGAAGTGTGTCTTAGAGTTCTGTGTGATCCACGTATCCCTTTAAAGCTTAAAGGCAAATTTTATAGGACTGTCATTAGACCAGCTATGATGTACTGTGCGGAATGCTTCATATAAATAAACTTGGCGTGGTAGAGATGAGGATGTTGAGATGGATGTGCGGGAAAACTAGGAAGGATAAAGTAAGAAATGACCATATTAGATCTGGTTTGTGAGTAGCTCTGATTCGTGTTAAACTTAGAGAGAGTCGTTTGAGGTGACATGGTCATGTTCAACGGAGGCCATCGGATGCCCCAGTTTGAAGGAGCGACCTGTTTCAAATTGAGGGAACCAAAAGTGCTAGAGGCAAGCCTAAGGTAATCATAGGAGAAGTGGTGAAGAAAGACATGCTTAGCTTAGGCCTTGCTCCTTGTATGACTTGAAATAGAGCTGAGTGGAGAGCGAAGATCCACTTGGGCAACCCATTTAGTTGGGCTATGATGTTGTGATGCTGGTGTTAATACACTCCTCGAGTCGATGGCCTAGAGTTTGTGTTATCGTTGTGTGCTCCTTTCCTTTTTTTTTTTTTGAAGTTTCTGTTTCTTCTGGGATCCATGTAGTCGACCCCATTCAGTTGGGGTAAGGCTGAGTTGTTGTTGTTTAATTTTTTATTGGCAACAACAAAAAGAGAGAATTCACTAAGAAAGAGAAGAAGAAAGATAATAATAGCAAACCAAGAGGCCCAAAACAAGCAAAAATGGCAGCCACCATCCACCCCAATCACAACTACTCCAATTGCTACAGGACAGCAGCCCTACCAGCTACTCCCTTCCAATGCCATTGAAGAATTAGTCAGGAGGGCTTATTTTCAAGAGTAATTTATGTCCAAATTCATGTTATTAATAGGTTCATTGTGGAGGAATTTTATTTGTTCAATGTGCATTATAGGAGCTTCATCTGTTGCTTTTGAAACTAAAATATTTGAATATATCATTGGAACTTATTGATGCAACTACATGCAGATAGAATCCAGAGTCCTTGCTTGGCCCTATAGAGCGTGCAAGCCAAAGCTTTTTAATCTTCCATCTGAAAGACAATGCAAACTCAGGAAGAGCTTGTTGTGGATGCGGAAATGGATTGTGTAACTTCCAATCCAGCAAATTCTGTTGATGATTGGGCCAACTTCAGAGATGATGATATAATGCACCAGCAAACTGCAATCTTTGCTGAAGAAGCTGAGAAAATACCATTTGTTGGGGACAAGGCAAGTGCCAATGATGACACCTTTCGAAGCACCTATATATTGTGGTGTGGTTTGCTTTTGGTGGCTGTTGCTGTTTGTGTGTCAGTTGATTAATCCTGTACTTCATTTATTAAGCTGAGAAAACATCTGACTTTTCTTTTCCTTGCTTTTTTATGATTAATTTTTCTTTCCATTTATTGTTATTACTTTTTGGTATGTGAAGTTGTATTTGTATGAAAAGGAGAGCGGGGGTGGGGGAGAGAGAATAGACAAGGCCCTCTAAACGACACAAACTCTAGAAAGAAAATACAAATAAGCTGTATATCTCCAAAAAAGAAAGAAAAGAAAAAACCCAATGCAAAAGTGTATTAGTTCCCCTTTTAACCCTCATCTTCATGATTCATTCATAGGACCAAAGGCTGGACACCTCCAAAATCTTTATAACCAAATAATCTTGAGTTCTTGAGATTTTAGTGCCACCCTATGTCTGGTCACAATTGTTATCAAAAGGTGCAATTTTTCTTTTAAACCGCAGAGTCCAAGATATATCATCATGAGGAAAGGGTCTGACTCTGCGTCAAGTGATCAGGGTCAGCTGGTTCTCAGGTATCACTTACAATAGAGTCAGGAGGTGATTGCAAACTTCAGAGAGAAATGGTATGGAATGGAAGAAATAGCAGGTGAAGCAATAGGGAGATGGTATCAATATGGCAAACAAATAGGGTAAGCATATAAAATTTGAGAAAGCATTCAGATGAAGCCTAAATTATAAGATGATCGAGCATCTCACAAATGAAAACCAGACTAACTAGTCGAGAGAATCGATTTCTCCAAATAATAGTGACTGTTGGTATAACAGAGGGTTTTGATAGTGAACTTCTCATGAGGCAATCAGCCAGATTGGGAGTTACTATTTATGTTTTGTGAATGAATTCTGTACGACTAGAAGTAAAGATAGCCAGAAACCAGATCATATTTTTATTGGGTTTCTGATGATTCAAAAACCAGATCAGAAACAAACTATCTTCTTTGCCTAGATTAATAGCTGTTTAGTTCCATCCAAGGTACTAAAACTCGGGTCTCGGTGCCAACTCGACTCTTGGAAAAACCAAGACGAGTCGAGATCTCGCCGAGATCTCGCCGAGTTGGTGCATTTTTTTTTTTTCAACTCGAAGCCTCAACTTTGGGTCAACCCAAGATCTGGACCCGAGATCCGAGATCTCGCCAAGATCTCGCCGAGATATGTCGAGTTTTGTCCAATTAGGTAAGGTATTTAAGTGGTAGGTGGGATAAAATAATGGGTTGAAACCGAGATCCAACCGAGATCTCGCCGAGATATTGCACTTTTGAGACTCGCAAGCAATCTCGTCTCGAGATTTCAAAAATCCGAGAAACTCGGCGAGATCTCGAACCTTGGTTCCATCAACAGAGCTTCCATTTGAATAAACCCATTCATATAAAGGCCCTCTGAAACTTATCTGCCATTGAGGACTGTTATTGGTGACATAATGCAGATCCAATTAATGGTAACAAACTAGGGAAGAGCATGAGGATAGACGGGATCTGGAGTAATTTATTAATGTGGACTGTCCTCCTTGAGAGAACTCTCTCCCATGAAAATTTTAAGGCTTACTACATTGCAGGTTTTTCATATGCCATCAAAAGGAGGTAGCCCAAATCCATATATTTTTTCACTGCTATTACTTACAGGAGTCCACTGTTTGTAACTTTGGTCTGTCTTGGAGTGTTGTGTCTAGTGATTGGCTTTAGAGTGGGGGTGCAGTTCAGTTGGTCATAAAGAGGGGAGATTATTTGGAACTGGGAACCAATGCCACCAGCATTCTATTTGAGTGTTTGGTTAGAATGGAATGCATGAGCTTTTGAAGTTTATGGACAGTGCTTTGCCAGTTCATATACAACTCAACTCAGCATTACCCAACTAAATAGGTTGGCTACATGGATCTTCTTTCTCCGATCAGCCCTATTCAAAGACATACTTGTTACTACTTACTAGTTCTAAGCTATGCATGTCTTTCTTCACCACTTCTCCTAGGGTCATTTTGGGCCTACCCCGTGATGTTGATAAATCACCTAAATGGGTTTATTTTATTAGAAACAAGCTCTGGGTTGGGTTATGTATGTGTTGGGCCTGTGATTCCATGGATTTTTATTGTAATGGGCCTAGTATGTGGGTAGAGGCTAGCCATACGGGATTACTTAGTTATGTCTTTATTTTAATTGTTATCAAGTGTTTTAGTTAACAAACAAAAACACTCAAATGTTTAAAATAAATTCAAAAATAAACCAGATTTACCCCTACTCTACTGACATACTGATACTACTTTCAAAAACTGAGGGATCAATATGCTAACTCAACAGTTGGACTGGAATCTTTAAAATAAATTCAAAAATAAAAACCACTGCCCCATACTTTAACAAACAAAAACAGCCCCTAATGAAAAAAATTCTTCTTTCCTTCTCCACAATACCTAATCATAAGAACTCAAATAAAGCTAGGATGGAAGGCTACTTTCTGACTTTGTTTCTTTGTGGCCAATTGGCCTATTTTTGTCAAGGCATTCAACACCTACTCCAATATTTCAGTTCCCAATAGTACCTTAATTTTTTTCCCCATTTGACAATTCAAAGTGAAATGTCACTGCTGTCTTGTTCTTCTGCTGACTAGAAATATACTTCTTTTTGTGCATTTGATAGTTATCAGTTACTTTTTTTATTAGATGTTTCAAATTGAAATATTACTGCTGACTTTTAAATTACTTCTTGTGCAATTGCTTGTTATCAGTCCTTTACTCTCTCTTTTTTTTCAAGGCAAAATTTCCCCTGGTCTGGTGGACTAGAAACAAATGTCTGGTCTATCATACCTATTTGAGCAATATGGAATAGTGATGTTTCCATCTGACTATTGGTTAGAGAAGACAAGGTCTGGATTAGCTACATGTCAAATTTCAGAGCCTAATTCAATCAAGTATGTTCTTATTTATTGACATGCATTTCCGTGTATGTCCATGCATGTCTACTGATACTCCAACCAGTACTAGAGCTCCTAATTTTTTAATGCTTTGTTTTTCCACTTGGCAAGCTCTGTTTGGGCTGAAACTTGACATGTGAGCAAGGGACCTTGGGATCTACTTGTCCATAAAATTCAGTCCCATCCAACCTGCCATGTGGCAAACAAAAGTACACAGACCTGGAATGTGTTTCTAGTCTGCCAGTCCACCAGCCCTGCACCCTTTTTTCAAATAACTATTATGTGTCTTTGCTTGTAGCTTCTCCCAACTGGTACGGGAAATCATGTTCCCATCCTTTGCACTATTTACCTTTGATACTTCATTTCAGCTCAACTATGAAACAACTTCCTTTCCGTGGAGCTCACTTTAGATGAATGATTTAATGCTAACAGAACTCCAAAATGTGCCCCTTTGGGAATTAAATTTCCATAACTCTAAATCATTGCTAGAAAAATACAGATAAAGGAGAAAATCATTGAGAAAATTACCCCAAACTACATTGTGCCTGCAAAATCTTTAAATTTGTGTACCCCCTTCACAAGAATGTCCTAACTAATCAGAGTGGAGCAGAATGGGAGCATGAAGTGAGATTTTAACTTTTAAGAATCAAAAGTGAGAAGATCCAAACTCTTGGAGTGCCTTTGGAGTGTAGGTATGTATATAGATTTGTAATTATAAAAGAATAAAGAATAAAATTTTCACATATACATTATTTTTTGTCTAAAAGGAGAATTGTCATATGTATCATTTGTATCTTTGTGTGAGTCATCTCATCTCTCTCTCTCTCTCTCTCTTCCCCCCCCCCCCCAAAAAAAAAAAAAAAAAAAAACTCACACCTCCTCCTTCTGGCTTGTGTTTGTCACCTGTATTTGGATGTTAAACTAAAAATTTCTAGCATAGTGCAGGAACCTCTCTCAACATTAGCTGCTGAGTATCAATCAGGCAGCCCTGTCTTGCAGGAAAAAATTAAGGTTTGTTTTTGCTAGTAAGCTTCTTACTTATATCTCAGGTATCAATCAGGCAACCCCGTCTTGCAGGAAAAAAATTAAAGGTTTGTTTTAGCCAGTAAACTTCTTACTTATATCTCACCCTGGCAGGTGTACTTATTGACTTACCCAAATGTTGCCACTTATCAGTTCTTGCTTCTCTTGTTTGTGCTCTTATTGTATACTTTATGGTGCTAAATTAGAACTTACTTGGCTCTCCAAAAATTCCATGGTTGGATATGCAGATTCTCGGTGAACAATACTCTGCAATAAGGCGAACTCGGGGTGACGGCAACTGCTTCTTTCGTAGCTTTATGTTTTCATACCTGGTATTGCCTAGACTCCTAGTGACATGTTATGAATTTGATCTGCTCTTTTGTAATTGAAGATATACCCTGTGGCTTGTTGGTTGACAGAAATTGACATGTTGATGTGATTTTAGTGAAGGGAATTTTGGGATATTGTTGGAATTAAGTTGGAGGACCATATTCTTGTATTAAAAGGCTCTGTGGTGTAGGGAAATTAATCCAACCTGTGATTTTAGCTACTAAACAAATTATGGATTATGGAATTAGGAGCATATTCTAGAATCACAGGACAAAGCAGAAGTTGACCGTATCACTGCAAACGTGGAAGAATGCCAAAAAACACTTCAGAGATTGGGATATGCTGACTTCACCTTTGAGGATTTTTTTACGGTAAATCTATGATTTGCATTCTTTTATTCTTTTGATCATATAAACTTGTTTCTTTTTATGTGCTTGTGAACATAAAATGGAGAGATATTTTGATTTGAGAAGTAACTTGTCACTTTGCCTATGTAATTTAGTCAAGCCTGCTAGGTGACACCTAGGGATTTTCTCACCTTAAGGCGTCTGTTGGAATAGGTGCTTTGTAGAATGTAGACGTTGCCTAGTCAACCTATATTAGTAATACGGAGTGCCTAAATGAAACCTCTATAGGTGTATTTAAAACTTGATACCTTCATTTAGTTTTGCCCCTTGTCTTATTCCCAAAAGTTCAATAAGGTAGGGTATAAAAGAGTTTTCAAAAATAATTTGAAAGTTACTTATCCTTATGTTATTGTCTTGCACATTTCTCGAGTATACATGTGAAATGACAGTATTTACCCTCATTGAAAAAAAAAGTGTGTTATATTAAAGGGTAAGAAAGTAGGGTTACAATTCATTTCACACCTTAAGTGGTGTCAATAAGAAAATCCCTTAGTGTTGAGAGAACAACTAGTTGATTAATGCTTAAGTGATTAATCCTATCACTTAGCCCTTTATTTATAGTAATAGAATCAAAGAGTACAACTCCTAATCAAAGTAGGAATGCTAATAACAGAAATAGAAACAACAAGGAATGCACACTCCTAGTCAAACTAGGAGTACTCCCCATGTCTATTCTAATAGAGATCGACAAGGGGAAAAGCACAGAAATAAAAGTCAAATTACAGAATAATAAAAACAGAAAATAAAGAGGGAGAAAGTGGGAAAAAGGACCAGAATACCCCTACGGTATTCTGGCTCATATATTCTAACACTCCCCCTCAAGTTGGTGCAAAGATGTCGCACATGCCCAACTTGGCTAGAAAAGGACGAAACACTTTGCCGCTCCGGACCCTTTGTGAACACATCGATCGGTTGATCGGTAGACTTCACATAGGGAACACAGATTAGTCCAGCTTCAAGTTTCTCCTTAATGAAATGTCGGTCTACCTCCACATGTTTTGTACGATCATGTTGGACAGGATTATGAGCGATGCTTATGGCAGCCTTATTGTCACAATATAACATCATTGGAAGTTGGACAGCAACCCCAATATCTTACAACAACCCTTTAAGCCACAACAATTCACAGATGCCATGCGCCATTGCACGGAATTCAGCCTCAGCACTGGACCTAGCCACCACATTCTGTTTCTTACTACGCCAGGTGACGAGGTTACCTCCTACAAAAGAGCAATATCCAGAGATGGACTTCCGATCACATGAACTAGCCCAATCTGCATCAGTGTATGCTTGACCTTGAGATGACCATTGGAAGATAAAAGAATTCCTTGTCCGGAGCGGACTTCAAGTATCGTAAGATGCGAAGAACCACCTCCATATGAGAAGAATAAGGGTCATGCGTAAACGGTGACCATACTAATCGCAATGGCAATGTCGGCCGAGTGTGAGATAGGTAGATAAGTTTGCCGACCAACCGCGATAACGACCTTTGTCAATTGGTGTGCCTTCTTTCTCCTTGAGTCTTGTCGTAGCTTCATGGGAGTATCGAAGGATGACACCCTAGCAGCCCGTTTCGAGATAGTAGATCCAGGACATACTTTCTCCGAGGCAAATATGCCCTTTGAAGAGCGAGCAACCTCTATCCCTAGAAAATATTTTAGAGTCCCCGGATCCTTAATTTCAAACTCACGGCCAGAAAGCGCTTAACCTTTTTATCTCATCATCCCATCATTGCGGCACTACAATATCATCAACATAAACTATGAGGAGAGTAACCCTATCACCCATACGTTTGATGAACAAGGTATGATCAGCATTGCTTTCTTTTGTAGCCCACAAAGCATAGCCCTGTGAAATCTATCGAACCAAGCTCTTGGTGCTTCAAGCCATAGAGTGCGCTTGTTGACAAACCTTACCCTTGGTAGCAGGACTTGAAAAACCTGGAGGAATGTCCATATATACCTCTTCTCTTAGTTCACCATGGAGGAAGGCATTCTTCACATCCAACTGCGGAAGATCCCATCCAAGGTTCACAGCACAGGATAGCAATACCCTGACAGTATTGAGTTTTGCTACGGTGCGAAAGTCTCCTGGTAGTCAATGCCATATGTGAGTGAAGCCTTTAGCAACTAGGCGTGCTTTGTACCGATCATCCACTGTACCATCCGCTTCGCTGACCACAAATACCCATTTACAACCCATTGGTTTTTCCCTGGAGGAAGAACTACAAGATCCCACGTATTGTTTTTGTTGATGCTCTCATTTCTTCCAACATTCTTGCCTTCCACTTCCCATCGTAGATGCTTCCCGCCAATTTTTAGGAATGGAAACAGAAGAAAGGGAGGAAACAAAAGTACGAAAAGAAGGAGAAAGAGAACTATAAGAAACAAAACGGGAAATAGGATGTAAAGTGCAGGTCCTGGTACCTTTGCGATGTGCGATGGGTAGATCAGAAAAGGAGGGCTCACCAGGAGGAGGATCTGGATCCTGAGGCGGCAATTGGATGGGTATTGGTGCTGCAGTAGATTGATTCTGCCCTCTGTTAGAACATCTCCGGTTATAAGTGAGAATGGTGGAATTGTCAATGGTCCTCTGAAAGTTACGAATGGTCCTCTGTACTAGAGTCAGCTCCCCCTGAGTAGGAACATTACCACCACCTATTTCCAAGGTCTCCCCTTGTATTGGAATCCCCCCAGGTGAAGGGACAGCAGCCACTGGAGGCTGGGCAGCAGCTATGGGAGGCTGGACAGCAGTTATGGGAGGCTGGTTGGTGGCTATAGGTGATGCTGGGAAGGGAAACCCAAGAGGATGAACCACATCTTCACTAGAGTGCTCCCCCTGAAGAGGCGGGGAAGAATAATAGGAAAGGGTTTCATGGAAAACCACATCCATACTGACCATAGTACGGCGGGTAGGAGGGTAATAACACTTGTAACCTTTCTGGGTTGGAGAATAACCCAAAAAAATACACCTTAACCCCCGGGGTTTAAGTTTGCCAGGGGAATGAGTATCCCTAGCATAACAGACACAACCAAAGACCTTGGGAGGGACCACAAAAGAGGAATCACCAAGTAAAAGGTCAGCGGGGCTAAGGGAATCCAGAACCTGTGAAGGTAACTTATTAATAAGGTAAGCTGCAGTGAGAACAGCATCACCCAAATATTGGGATGGAACATGGCGAACAAACATTAAAGCCCTGGCCACTTCCAACAAGTGGCGATTCTTTCTTTCACCACACCATTTTGGGTGGGTATCAACACAACTAGTCGATGTATAATCCCAGATCAGGAGTCTGTTGAAATTGGGATTCTTTATATTAGTGCCATTATCGCTCCGTAAAACCTTAAGAGTGGCCTAAATTGGAGTCGGATCATTTTATGAAAATGTTGAAAGCAAGAAAAAACTTGGTTTTTAGGAAGAAGATAAATCCAAGTATTACGAGAATGACAATCAATAAATGAGGCAAACCAACGGTGGCGAGAAATAGAGGTCTTACGACTAGGTCCCCAAACATCCGAATGCACCAAATTAAAACAAGAAGAACTCCTTTTATTTGATAAAGAAAAAGTTGCACGTGTCTGTTTGGCGAACACAAGCCTCACAAAAAAAGTTATCCTTATTACATTTGGTGACTAAAGAAGGAAATAAATGTGCTAAAATTCCTAATGGAGGGTGACCTAATCTAGAGTGCCATTGGTAAAGTTCGGAAGAGACCAAGGAGTTCGATGTAGTGGAGAAGTTACCGGTGGAGAGAGATGACCATCATCAGCAGATACTGACCCATCGTGAACTTTACCCAATCCAATCGTCTTCCCAGGCCTGGATCTGAAAAACACAATGGGAAGGAAAAAGGTTACCTTGCGATTAAGATCACGAGTAATACTACTAATGGAAATGAGGTTAGTAGTAAAATTAGGGATATGTAAAGCAGAAGACAAAGGGAGGTTTGAAGTGCGATTGATGATCCCTTTTCCGAGAGATAGAGGAAAGGGAACCATCGATACTTTGACCTTGTCTTTCCGAAGTGGGAGAGTATCTATAAAATAAGCTAGAAGAGCCGATCATGTGATCCGTAGCTCGGAATCAATTATCCAGGATGGGAAGCTACGAAGCACAATGACCACCAAAAGGGATACCTGACCGGGCAAAATAAGAACCTGAAGGAGCCGAGGAATTGGCAGTAGCAGCGGAAGTAGTAGAGGCCGCAGCAGCGGAAGACCTGAGTACACGCAGGAAAGCCTGTAGATCATCCTGGATAGACCAATGTCCGTAGCTGGGGCTGTAGCAACAGATTCAGATTGATGTGCCTTGCTCTTAGGTTTTTCTTGGCAGCCCGCTTGGCTTCAAAGTCAGCCGGTTTCCCATGAAGCTTCCAGCATTTGTCCTTGGTGTGATAAGGCTTGTGACAGTGGTCACATGTAATAGGACTGGAAGTAGAACTACCATCAGATAACGTACCAATAGGGGCAGCAGTCTGGAGAGCTGATCTGTCCGAAACAGGAGGAAGTAAACATAGCAGCCCTGCGGTTTTCTTCTGAAGAGACCAGGGCATAGGATTGTTCAAGTGTGGGAAAAGGTGAATGGCCCAACACCTAAACACGTATCTGGTCATATTCGACATTCAACCCAGCCAAGAAGTCATAAACCCGAATCTTGTCAACATGCTTCTTATATGCAACTATGTTGGCAGCAGTATCAGGGTGATAATCTGAAAAATGGTCCAATTGCTGCCAAAGGCTGCAGAGAGTGGCATAATATTTAGACACAGTTAGGTCCCCTTGAGTAGTATGAAGAACCTTCTTGCGAAGCTCATAAACCTGAGCATCATTACCAAGCTGCCCATATGTCTACTTACATGCTGCCCAAATCTGAGAAGCCGTATCAAGTAAAAGAAAACCCTGTGCAAGATCCGAAGTCATAGAACCAACCAAATAGGACATAAGAAGACCATTGTGGGCTAGCCATTTAGTCCGGGCAGCACCAGGGGTAGTCGGCATAGGAATAATCCCATCAATATAATCAGTGAGGCCACGACCAGCAATAGCAAAAGAGGCTGATCGAGACCATAGAAGATAGTTGCTGCCGTCTAACTTGATAGGGTTAGGGTGGAGATCACGAAAATCAGACTTGTCATTGGTAACCTGATCAGATGTGGCAGTGGAGATATCAGTGGAGTCACCCATAGTGCAGAGAGGAGCTGATCAGCAGAGAAAGCCACTGAAGAAGCCAAACAAGGGATGGAAAACACACCACCCAAAAAACCAGCAGCAAACAAGGAGCCCTCCCCAATATTGATTAAGTTAGGGTTTGGAAGAAACCCAAAAAAAAAGCAATCGATGGGGGGAGAGGAAACCAAAACTATGCTGCAGATGAAGCCAGGTGAATCAGTCCAAGAGCCTGCAGGGTATGCCTTTGATGAAGAATAAAACCAAAAACAAACAGCAACTGTAATCAGCCCTAATCCCAATATCGATAAGGTTCAGGGTTTTGTTGTAGGAAAACCCTGAAAATAAGAGATCGAGTGGGAAAAGGGGTCTTCAGTACCAATATGAGGCTGGAAAACAGCAGTCCAGTGTCGCAGAAGTGCTCCAATATAGGGAGAAACAGTCCCAATAAACTCAGGCCTGATCTGCAATAAAATATGGAAGCTCCAATTTCCGCAAGAGGGAACCAGCAGCAGCCATCGAACAGGAAAATTAGGTCATGAATTAGGAAAAAAAAGAGGTGAGAAGGGGCAGCAACTAGATCATAGTCAAGGGCAGCACTAATGAGGTGATCTTACGATCTAATTGCTGCCCTTAACACCACCTCATCTTCTTCATGATATAACCCATCTCTATGCCCGATAGTTGCTGCTCTTCCCTTTGCGATTTTGAAGTTTCAGCCTCGATAGTTGTAGGATGATCCTCCCTTGATTGGAGCTTCCCTTGCAACCCTAACCAGCAACTATCAACCTTTCCCATCTCTCCTTTGCAGCTTCTACCCTCTAATCGATTTTTTTGAGTTTTTCTGTTCAAAAACCTAACTCCAATCGATTTCTGGGTTAGGGCTGCTTGGCTGCCTATTATTGCTGCTTCTTTTGGAGCTAATTCCTACAATCACAAGCTTCCTTCAACCTCAGTTTCAGCCCTTATTTGTGCATCTTTCGAGAGATCTCTGTTTCCCCTTTTCTTGAGATCGATTTTCTCTCATATCGATCTGAAGGTTCTTGACTCTTTGTGGCTGACTCCATTAGGTCATTGCTTGTTCCCTTCATCATTTGGCTGCACCAATGACAGGTTCAGACTCTTCTTCAGCAACCTCTGGGCTTGATAGCCAATCTCGGACAGAATTTCTTCGCCTGGCTGCTCCTATCAAACTCGATGGCACAAATTACCTCACATGGTCTCGGACTAACTACTTGACCATTGCTGGTTGTGGCCTTACTGGCCATATCCTTGGTACTATCCCCATGTCAGCTGAAACTGGTTCTCCGCAAGAGAAGTGGATGTCACATGATGCTATGGTGATGTTCTATTTGATCCATTCTATGCAACCAGATCTGTCTGGTAATTTTTTGCTTCTGGAGATTGCCCATCAAATCTGGACTGCCGCCAAGGAGACTTATGGACGCGTTGGGAATGATGCTCAGGTGTATGAAATTCGAAAGAAGGCTCATGACACTACTCAGAAGGAGCTGTCTGTTTTGGCGTACTATGCTGCTCTCAAAAGCTTGTGGCAGCAATTGGACCACTACTCCGACTATCAACCATCTACACCTGTTGATATTGCTGCCTATCGAAAACACATCGGCAAAATCCGTGTATACGACTTCTTGACAAGTTTGAATGTGGAGTATGACCCTATTCGCATGCAAGTGCTGAGCCGCTCTCCCTTTCCTACACTAGAGCAGTCCTTCGCTTTGGTTCATACTGAGGAGACTCGCCGTACTGCAATGCTACATACTCCTACTATTGAAAAGTCTACCCTCCAGATTACTTCCAGCCCCACTCCCATTACCCTTACTGATGGTGGTAATGCTGCCTCCAAGGGTCCTGTCAAGTGTGAACACTGCAACAAACCTTATCACACCAAGGCTCAATGCTGGAAGTTAAATGGGAAGCCTGCTGATTTTGAGGCCAAACGGGGTCGTGTGAAGTCCAAGCCCAAGGCCCATCTTACGGAGTCTTTTGCTACCGCTGCTGCTGCCCCATCTACTGACATCGGGCCTACTCAGGATGAACTCTTGGCTTTCCGTCGCATGCTACAAGCCTCTTCCGCTAAGCCTACCATGGCATCTGCACCTGTTACCCCTTCTGGTTCTTACTTTGCCTCAGGTATTCCCATCAGTAATCATTGTGCATCGGCTGTCTCTGTTCCTTGGATTATAGACTCTGGTGCCATTGACCACATGACTGGTTCTTCCCATGTGTTTCACCAGTATTCTCCTTCTTTTGCAAATATAGTGTTCGAGTAGCTAATGGTTCTTTTTCTCCTATTAATGGAAAGGGTTCCATTCGTTGCTCTTCTACCCTTACATTAAATTCTGTTTTGCATGTTCCTTCCTTTTCTACCAATCTTCTTTCCATTAGTAGTTTAACTAAAGATTTGGACTGCAAAGTAACTTTCTTTCCTTCTCATTGTGTCATACAGGATCTGGTGAAAGGACACACGATTGGGGGTGGTAAGGTACATGGTGGTCTCTACATCCTCGATATAGGTCAGACTTGTCCACCGTCAGCTTCATCCCTTGCTCATCAGTTACATTCAGCCACTTCTTTGGATCTCCATTTATGGCATTGTCGGCTTGGTCACCCTCCTATTCGAACTTTGGTTTTTTTGTTTCCTCAGTTAGTTAAAGAATGTAAAAAGGATGAGTTTTTATGTGAAGCCTGTGTTTTGGCTAAACAGACTCGTTCCACTTACTCTCCATTAAATAAAAGAAGTATTTCTCCTTTTGCTTTAGTTCATACTGATGTGTGGGGCCTTGCCCGTTGTGTTTCCATTTCTGGCCATAGATGGTTTGTTTCCTTTATTGACTGCTTTATTAGGACCACTTGGGTATATATAATGCAACACAAGAGTGAGGTTTTTCGATGTTTTCAGCTATTTCATCGTATGGTTCAAACCCAATTCAATGCCACCTTAAAAAGTCTGCAAAGTGACAATGGCAGGGAATACATGGAAGGTCAGTTCCAGAATTATTTGGCTGACAATGACATCCTTCATCAGGTCAGCTGTGCAGACACCCCGGCCCAGAATGGAGTGGCTGAAAGGAAAAACAGGCACCTTCTAGAAGTGGCTCGGGCAATTATGTTTGCACGGCAGGTTCCTCCTCAATATTGGAGTGATGTTATCCTCACCACTGCCTACCGCATTAACCACATGCTTACTCCTATTCTTGATGGCCTTGCCCCTGTTGACCTTCTTCAAGGTTCTTCCTTGTTTGTGGTTTCCCCAAAAATATTTGGTTGTATTTGCTATGCTTGCATCCATCAACTTCATGGCAAACTTGATCCTCGGAGCATTCAGCGTATTTTCTTGGGCTACTCCGTCACCCAGAAAGGTTACAAGTGTTTTCATCCACCCACTCGGCGTACATTTGTTACCATGGATATTATCTTCCATGAAGCCCTGACATATTATTCACAGCCACCTCTTCAGGGGGAGCATGATCCAGGGTTCGAAGATGTGTCTGCTCTCCTACCGGCTCCTGTTCAGGGGGAGCCTTCTTCTCCAGTACCTCCCACCTCTGTCTCCCGTGTGATTCCTATTCAGGGGGAGCGTAAACTTGTAAGTCAGATTCCTGTTAATTAAGTCTATACTCGGAAGCATAAAGAGCAAGTTGAGACTACCACTACTATACCACTTCTCCAATTGTCAGAACTTGATCCAGATCCAGCCTCTGTTACACCACCTGGTAAGGATCCTTCTCTTGATTTACCTATTGCTACCTTCAAAGGCATCAAGTCTTGCACCCAACATCCCATCTCCAATTTTGTTTCCTATGATGCTTTGTCTCCTTCCTATAGTGCATTTGTGTCCTCTCTTTCCTCTGTTTCTATTCCTACAAAATGGCAGGAGGCAATTGCAGATCCAAAGTGGAAAGCAGCCATGATGGAAGAGATGACGGCCTTATCAAAAAGTGAGACGTGGGAGCTGGTGGTTCTTCCTTTGGGTAAGAAACCAGTTGGTTGTAAATGGGTGTTTGTTGTCAAGCAGACGCCAGATGGAACTGTGGACAGATATAAGGCCAGATTTGTGGTCAAAGGCTTTACTCAGACCTATGGGATTGATTATCAGGAGACGTTTGCTCCAGTTGCAAAGTTGAACACTGTTCGGGTTTTGTTTTCATATGCTGTTAACCTAGGCTGGGGCTTGCAACAATTGGATGTGAAAAATGCATTCCTCCATGGAGAGCTGGAAGAGGAGGTTTACATGGAAGTTCCTTCAGGTTTCTCTTGTGACAAGACTGAAGCGGGCATTGTATGGGCTGAAGCGGGCATTGTATGGGCTGAAGCAATCCCCTAGGGCTTGGTTTGGTAGGTTTCATAAAGCAATGATCTCTGTAGGATACAAACAGAGCAATGCCGATCATACCTTATTCATCAAGCGAAAAGGGGATAAGGTCACTCTTCTTATAGTCTATGTCGATAACATAGTTGTGACCGATAATGATTCAGCAGAAGTTTCCCACCTGAAGACCTTCCAGAGTCGAGAATTTGAAATAAATGACCTAGGACAGCTCAAGTACTTCTTTGGGATTGAAGTTGTCCGTTCTCCTGAAGGCATTTTTCTCTCCCAAAGGAAATATGTTCTTGACCTACTGTCAGAGACTAGGTTGTTAGGATGTCATCCATGTGACACTCATTTGGAAACTACTACTCGCCTGCAGGGGAAGGATGGTGATCCGGTTGATAAGGGGCGATATCAACGGTTGGTGGGAATACTAATCTATCTCTCCCACACTAGACCGGACATTGTATATGCTGTAAGCTTGGTCAGTTAGTTCATGCATGATCCCTACTCCACTGATATGGCTATTGTTCTTCGTATTCTCCATTACTTGAAGTCAGCTCGAAGAAAAGGGATTCTCCTGTTTCCGCATGATCATCTTCACATTGAGGCGTACACAGATGCTGACTAGGGTGGTAACCCTTACAGGAAATCCATTTCAGGTTATTGTTCTTTGTAAGAGGTAACCTTGTCACATGGCGAAGTAAAAAGCAAAATTCCATGCCATGGCTTAGGGCATATGTGAGTCATTGTGGCTTCAGAGTTTACTCCCAGATATTAGTGGTTCTGTTCATCTTCCAATGGTGTTGTACTGTGACAACAAAGCAACAATCAGCATTGCCCACCATCCAGTGCAACATGATCGTACCAAGCTTGTGGAGATCGACAGACACTTCATCAAGGAGAAGTTAGAAAGTGGGCAGATTTGTATACCTTTTATGAAGTCTGATGATCAACTTGCTGTTCTGATGTCTTTACAAAAGGGCTAAGTGGAAAGTTATTTCATCCTAGTCTAGTCAAGTTGGGCATGTGTGATATCTATGCCCCAACTTGAGGGGGAGTGTTGAGTTATGTTACCCTATAAGGGTATTTTTGGTTTTTTACTTATTTCTATGTGTTTATTCCCTATTACTAGCATAGTCGCCTGTACAGGAAAGATATAAATGAAGGGGCTGAGTGAACAAACAATTCACTTAAGCCATTTCCCTAATTCCTATCTTGCTAACACCATGGTTTAGATGAATGCCTTGTATAATTTCAGTTCTCTTAGAACCCCTATATGGATGATTTTCCAAGGGTTTTGGACTCATGTTACATGTATTTTGCTCCAATTGAATCTATGAACATATTACTATTTTCCTTGTCTCTTGTAGAAAGTCCAAGACAGTACTTAGGTGATTGATTGATTGTAATGTAGTCCTAGATAGACAAAGGGTCTACTAGGAGCCAAGTAACCAAGACCTTTCAATCTGCTGGCCGATTGGGGTAGAATTGAGGATTTAGGCTAGAGTTAGGGTTAGGTTTAAATTAATGGATTTGGACCTTATTTGGTAAAGCTAGGCAAGTGTAGAGGAGTCTAATGAGATGGGTTTAATGAGATTTGAGTGAGAATTTAAAAATCAGAAAATTAGGGTTTCGGGTTTTGGGTTTTGGGAAAGAGGAGAGTAATGGAATTTAGGGTTTAGAGGTAGATTTAGGGCTAGGGCTTTAGGTTGAGTGTGGGAAGGATGGAGGGGAATATATGCTGAAAGTTACAACTAAATGAGATGGTTAAATCTGGAGTTATAGAGGTTTCGAGAGAGGGGTAAAAGTGTAATTTCAGACAATCGGCTGGGTGGATGGTACTGAAATTTGGATAGAGTCTCTATTAGGGTTTGAGGAAGATTCAATCAAATTTTAGCAGGTTCTAACGGTCAGATTTGGTTAGGCAGAATTCTCGCGAAAATCACCTTACATGTGATCTTCTAGAAGGAAAGAAGAATAGTTGCAGGTTTTAGGGTTCTAATGGATCGATGGTATTAATGGTGGATAAGGAAGGTAGTAAAGATTAAGTATTGGCAATGGGGATTGATGGGAGTGGGTTTAGAGGATTAGGAGAAGGGGAATGGCTAATGTTAACAAAACAGGTTTGTGGAATAATGCTTGAATGATCTATGAGATCAGTCAAGCTCTCTAATTATAATAATAATAAAAGAGATTACAAGGGAAAATACTATTCACGATACTGTTCACGTGAACAGTGTCACAGCCCTAATTACATTTCTACCCTTGCTCATAAATACATAAATAAAAAATAAATAAAATACCCAAAAGACCAGAATACCCCCATGGTATTCTGGTGTACATAATTTAACACTCCCCCTCAAGTTGGTGCAAATATATCAATCATGCCCAACTTGACTAGAATGGGATGGAACAATTTCCCAGATAATCCCTTAGTGAAGATATCAGCAACCTGATCAGTAGACTTCACAAAGGGAACACAAATCAACCCTTCTTCCAACTTTTCCTTGATGAAATTTCTGTCCACTTCAACATGTTTAGTGCGATCATGCTGTACCGGGTTGTGTGCAATGCTGATTGCAGCTTTGTTATCACAGTACAACATCATGGGAAGATGAACAGGTACACCAAGATCTTGTAGCAAGCCTTTCAACCAAAGTAACTCATAAATGCCTTGTGCCATAGCCCGAAACTCGGCTTCAGCACTAGAACGAGCCACCACATTTTGCTTCTTGCTACGCCAAGTGACCAAATTGCCACCTACAAAAGAACAGTACCCAGAGATAGACTTCCGATCTGCAGAACCAGCCCAGTCAGCATCAGTATACGCCTCTACCCGTAGGTTACCATTAGGAGACAGAAGAATGCCTGTTCCAGGAGCTGACTTCAAGTAGTGGAGAATCCGAAGAACAGCCTCCATGTGAGAAGAATAGGGATCATGTATGAACTGACTCACAGTACTCACAGCAACAGCAATATCTGGACGAGTGTGTGAGAGATAAATTAGCTTTCCCATTAGGCGTTGGTACCGGCCTTTATCAACAGGTTCACCCTCCTTTTCTTTGAGACGAACAGTAGCCTCCATAGGAGTATCTGAAGGGTGACATCCTAACATACCAGTTTCAGCCAACAAGTCTAGGACATACTTCATTTGGGAGAGAAAGATGCCTTTAGAAGATCTGGCAACCTCAATCCCAAGAAAGTACCGTAGCGGCCCTAGATTTTTAATCTCGAATTCCTTCCCAATAAACCTCTTCAACTGGCTGATCTCATCCCCATCATTGCCTGTAACCACAATGTCATCCACATACACTCTAAGAACAGTGAGCTTCTCACCAGCCCTCTTTATAAAGAGAGTATGATCAGCATTACTTTGCTTGTAGCCAACAGATGTCATTGCCTTATGGAACCGACCAAACCATGTTCGAGGTGACTGCTTCAGCCCATACAGTGCTCGCTTCAATTTGCACACCTTGCCTTCATTATTGACAGAAGAAAAACCTAGTGGAATATCTGTGTATACCTCCTCACAAAGTTCCCCATTTAGGAAGGCATTCTTCACATCCAATTGTTGGAGATCCCATCCAAGATTAACTGCACACGATAGTAAAACCCGAACTGTATTCAATTTTGCAACAAGGGCAAAAGTTTCCTGATAGTCAATCCCATATGTTTGGGTGAAGCTCTTTGCAACCAAACGTGCCTTAAACCGATCCACAGACCCATCAATCTTTTGTTTGACCACAAACACCCACTACATCCCACTGGTTTTTTTCCTGGAGGGAGGGTTACAAGATCCTAAGTGTTGTTTTTTTCTAAAGCTCTCATTTCTTCCAACATAGCTGCCTTCCACTTTCCATCTGTATATGCTTCCTGCCAATTTTCAGGAATAGAAACAGAAGAAAGAGATGACACAAATGCACGAAAAGATGGAGAAAGAGAACTATAAGAAACAAAGCGAGAAATGGGATGCAGGGTGCAAGTCCTAGTACCTTTTCGATGAGCAATAGGTAGATCGGAAGGAGAGGTCTCACCACAATGAGGAGGAGGATCTGAATCCTGGGTCGGCAATTGGATAGGTATTGGTGCCACAGTGGATTGATGCTGCCCTCTGTTGGAGTGTCTCTTGTAGGTGATGATATTAGAGTTGTCAATTCTCTTCTGAAATTCACTGATGGTTCTCTGGACTAGAGTCAACTCCCCCTGACAATGATCATTACCACTATTATTTCCTATACACTCCCCCTGTAAAGGTGTCCCTACAGATAAAGGGATAGCAGCCAAAGGAGGCTGGGCAGCAGCCAAAGGAGGAATTTCAAGGGGAGGAAACACAAGCACATCGAAATGTTGGCTCTGATGCCATGTTAACAAAACAGGTTTGTGGAATAATGCTTGAATGATCTATGAAATTAGTCAAGGTCTCTATTTATAATAATAATAATAAAAGAGATTACAAGGGAAAACACTATTTACGATACTATTCATGATACTGTTCACATAAACAGTGTCACAGCCCTAATTACATTTCTACCCTTACTCATAAATACATAAATAAAAAATAAATAAAATACCCAAAAGACCAGAATACCATGGTGTACATAATTTAACAGCTAACAATGTCAAATACTTACTTGGAGTTGTTGGTCTTCAATGGCAGCAGCTTGAAGACTAGAAGCAGGTCCTCCCGATCTAAAAGATGCAAGGAGTCGATTGGAGATCCACCAATCCCTTATAACAAATCCTCCCGGTTTACAAGACGCAAGGAGTCAACTGGAGATCCATCAGTCCCTTCACCTTGATATGACTCACCAGGCAACACTCAACAAAGCAGGGCAGCAACAGCAATGGCAGCAAGCAACAGTTTTTTTATTAACAAATTCGTGTTTAATGTTTGAACCCCTTACAATCTTATATAAAAGACTCAAAATTAGACTCCTACACTAAAAAGGAAAGGCCTAACCCAATCCTTAACCTAATAGGTAACCTAAACTGACTAGGAAAGTGAAATACCAAAGGAAATAGACTCTAAACATGGCTGGACTTATAGAGTCCTAATCCAGCCCAACTTACATCACATGACCACTTAACCAAGTCACTTGGCCACTTTAAATGATCACATGACCACTAATTACATAAAAATAAAAACTAAGGAATTAAAACAGCTAATCCCGTATGCAACCTAATTACCCATATTTTAGGCCCATAAAAGTGGCCTTTTACATTGAAAACCCATGGGATCAAAGGCCCAACATGTATAGAACCCAGCCCTAGACTTATTCCTAATAAAACAAGCCTATTTTGCTGATGAATCTACATCAGATTGACTTGTAACTGATCATCCAGATAAATACTAATCGATAGCCTAGTCTGTTTCAGCTGTCTTTATTGCAGTTGATAGAGTCAACTTAATTTATCAGTTGTTGCTGCAGCAATTCTTTAACTACCAGCATGTTGGACTTATAGTGGCTGTTTTGAGAAGAAGGATAAATGGCTTGCTTTTTGATGAAGTGGTTGTTTCCTTTTTTTTCCTTGCAAATACAATATCAAGATTTTTATATAAGATCCTCCTCCTCCATTAATTTATAGCTTTTCGGATTAAACCCATAAGTTTGTGATGGTATTAGTATTAGCAAACTAGAGAAGACACAAATGTCATGCTACACTCCACAGAACAAATCAGAAAGTTCCCCATGGTATGGATGTGGTTAGAAGTTTTAAGATTAACTAAGGAAATGATAAGAACAGAGCTAGTAAAGTGAAAAATAATAATGAATGGTATTGCAGGCCCTTCCTAACTCTCCTAGATGGCTTGACTATGAATTTAATTATTATACATAGCTCACTGTACAAAGATTTCTCAAACTTATCCCTGGATTTAAATTTTCTCTTAACAGTTTGTTCTTTGTAACGTCTTTCCATTTTTCACCAACTATTAAATTCTAATCCTTGCAAGTATAACTTTCAGTTATTCCTCGAGCAGCTTGAGAGTGTCCATCAAGGAAATGAATCCTCCATAAGGTGATGGCCGTGCACTTGTTCTTTCTCCTTGACACATTTATATGAAACAATGAAAGAATTGGCGTTGCATAATGCAAGAGATATTTGTCAACATTAGTACATTCATCTAGATGAGGGAGGGCCTTGGTGCATTGGTAAAGGTTGCTCCATTCTGACCAAGTGCTCATGGGTTCAAGTCTGGAAACAGCCTCTCTGCGAAAGCAGGGGTAAGGCTGCGTATATTATGACCCTCCCCAGACCCCGCAGTGGCGGGAGCCTTGTGCACTGGGTACGCCCTTTTTTTAGTACATCCATCTAGATCAGAAGATTCTCTGGGAGATTACAACATGTACATCTTTTCTTGTTTCAGTCATGATGAGCTTGTGAGGAGGAGCCGAGATCAAGCAATTTCTGACTATGGTGAGATATGTTAAGCAGATTGATGTATTAATGTATTTTATGCTTTGGAATTTCTTCTAATAACGTTCATTGTCCAGTTGTAATGTTCTTTAGATTTGTCACCTCTGGTGAGATACGAAGGCGTTTCGACTTTTTTGAACCATTTATTATGGGCTTAACAAATGCATCAGTCGAGCAGGTCTGTTCAATTTCATTTCATCTTAAATGCTAAGTTGCTAACAGTTTAGGAGAGAGGCTAGCTTATGTTCACTTTTAATTCCTTTAATTCTTCTCTCCCTTTTAAGATTTGGGCTTATGATTAAAAGAAAGTTAATATACGTTTAGCCATATATTTTAGGTGAAATTGAAGTGTAAAATAATGGGAAAAAGTGGAATGTTCACTTTCGTGTCCTAGAAGTAAATTATTTTCTGTGGTTTAAAGATGCATTTTAACGCTAGTTTTTAATTGTTAAGCTTCCTTCAAAAAAGGATGGGTAGAGTAGGCCTTTAGTAGAGGATCCGGAGGATTTTCCATGGGTCTCAGGTGTTATATGGTCCAGTTTAGGGCTTCAGAAAGTACATGATTTTATAAGACAATAGCGTAAGATTGAGAATTACAGAAGTCTGATCATTAGAGCAGGCTCTGATTTGGAGTCCCTCCAATTTTAGAGTAACAGTTTACCTTTGGAACTCTTTTATCTTGTCCTAAAATTCCATTTTAAGGTGTTGTCTCTCTCTCTCTCACACACACACTCACACACACACACACACACACACATGCATTCAAGTACCCCTGCAGCAGACTTTGACATGTTGAAACAGTTTTGCAAGACATCTGTGGAACCAATGGGAGAAGAGAGCGATCACGTGCACATCACTGCCTTGTCAGATGCTCTGGGTGTGCCAATACGTGTGATGTACCTTGACCGCAGTTCCTGTGATACTGGTGGTGTCAGTGTGAATCATCATGATTTCATTCCTGTTAGTGATCCACAGGCTCTCGCTGCAGCGGGTTCTGGCACCATGAAACCCTTCATAACTTTGCTCTACCGACCTGGCCACTACGACATTCTCTACTCCAGATGACTTTGTCATTAAGGTATGGCTGGTTTAGTAGTTTTCCAGGTGTTTTATGCATTAGATGCTTTATTTGCATGATGATTTATGAGCCATGGTACATGATATCTGATCTGTGTTCTTCTGATTAGATGAGAGTAACCATCTACACCACAGCCCAATGCATTGTTTAGGGTTTTTACAGCTGCACACATCGGGTGGTGATCTTCCTGGGTTGTATGATGTGGTTTATTCTATTTATTTGAATTTATTTTCAAGATCCACTTAATTGAGAATTGGCTTTTCGCATAATTGTGTGTATTGGTTTTGGTGATTCCATGTCTTTGATATAGGAAAAGATTAGACTTACCCAAATTGTTTTTTGGTTCATCTGGTTACAAGTGAAGTGAGATGAAGGGAAGTAGAATCAAACAAGAACAAAATTTGATCTTCTCTAATCACATTATGCACCTAACTTGGAAATTTACTGCATATGATAAAACTTTTCAACCCTTCTCAAACAGATTTTTTGCCTTTTATCATACTTCTCTAATCGAATCTGGGTAATTTAATTGAAAAGTGAAGTCATATGTAGTTACTACATTGATAGAGTTTTCTTTTTTTTAGAGGTTGGACAGTTATTGTTGGTAACGATAAGAAAAGTTTTTATATATATTTTTTCAGTTTCACTTCATTTCTCTTGGAACTAGACAGAACCTTCATGATCAAATAGGGTTTTCCCCCCTTCTTTGGAAAAATTCTTTCTAGATGTGTGCCCCCTAAACAAACCAGTAATCCCAAATCACTGCCATAAATTAGTTGTCACCTCCCCCTCCATTTTTATCCAATCCTGAGTGGCTTGTCCCATAACTTATCATTGGTAGTGGTTTGGGAATTCCCTTTTTGGATGTTTGGCAACGTAGCATAGAAAAGGTTGAAACTCCTTGGATGTGATATTTTTGTGATTAACTGCCCTAATTTCTATCTTTTCACCAGGTCCCATTAACAACACTAGTGGGTCGCCAATCATCGCCATGATTTATGTGAGACTTTTTGCTTATAACTTTCTGTAACAGATGATCAATGATTTTGCAGTACGCCAAAGACCCATTGTCATGCATGGAAGGGAGATGACGTTGAAATCTTGCTCTGGGACTAGTGGTTCGACTTGTTGACAAGCTTCTGATTCATATAAATGGAACCAAAATGTAATAGAATCCAAAAACGTGGGATGGTTTTAGTCTGCAATACAATATTGCATGAATTTCTGATCATTCTAGTCTACTGGAATGTACTCTACACCTCCAGCTAATTCAAGTTTGCATTGAAACTGTGTCTTCTGGTAAGCTTAGAAATTTGCATTATGTGGAAGGGGTGAGGATCCTGCTGAGGCTTGGATGGAAGGGATTCTGGCTGTCTCGTGCTTTTCTTGGGCATGGCAATATCTATTTGCCCCCAAACTTGATGGATATGGTGTCTACATCATCTTCTTCTTACTTAAAGCTAATTTTCAGTTCAGTCCATTGTTGTTTGAGTGTATGAATAATGTTGTGAAAATTGTTTGAGATAGCCAACTCTGTTTGAACAATGGTCATTGGAGAAAAGGGATTGGCCACCAATTCTGAAAGATGGTTTGTCCTAGGGATTGTCAGTCTGTCCAATGGTCAGAATGAACAAATTATCCATCTGTGGCTTTGAAGTATGACTTATCCATCTGTCTTATGTGCAGAATGAACAAATGATCTATCTCATGTGGCATGGGCAGGACAGAAATTTCCAACTGTACAATAGTTACCAACCTGTTTTTTTCACAGCATCCCCATTTTTATTATCAGGGGAAGGTTTTTATACACTAGCATAAAGCGATTGGACATTTGGACCTTTGTCAAATAAGTGTGTTTTGGGGGGGGGGGGGGGGTTGGTGTTGGTCATTTCGACCCTCTCAATTTCCCCATTCCACTTTCTGTGCTTGACCGTGCATGGTGCACAGCCATACATGGAGCCTTTTGTCTTATTATTACTGGTGTTGTGATGGTTTGGAAGTGGGGCGCTTTGCTTGTAGGCGAGTAAACCATTAGAGTACAGCGTCACATGCTGAGATTGTTTCAAAGTGTCTACCCTTTCTGTGCTGCCCTCCAACTTGATCTCAATACCTCTACTTCATAATGTAGGTGGAGAATGATCCCGTCCAGGGTTTATGATGTGAGGCCACATTGAATTTTCTTCTCGTCTCCAAGTGTTTGATTAAATAACTTGAAGAATTCACCATTGCTATTTAAAGCAATCTGTTTTATTTTCCGTTTCCGGCCATTTTTGATGTACTTTCACGTACTGGTTGGGAAGTTATAAACAAGCATCTCCAAAATGGCAAATGAGTGATCTGATTGGCTATTGAGGCCCATGTGGAGTCACAATGATCCTCTCCTTTTACTTCCCACCTTGACTGAAAAGGAAATATTGTCGATGTTTGCTATACTTGAGTTTGTTGCTCTAGTTATTTATTAAGGTGCAGCCGGGCAGGTGAAGGAAGTCAGTGGCTTGGTATCGCCGAGAATTGGGATTAAATCCTGTTTTCACCTTTTGCGTCTGTAGTGTTAACTCCCCAATCCTCTTACCTATACAAAGGATTTAATATTTCTGCTAGTTGATATCCTAGCAGAGATCCTGATGGCGTGGGCTGTGTGGCCAATGCCCAAAAGTGCTTGAGCTTCTTAAAGCTCTCTATCGCAGTGGTTGGCCTTCTGAAGCTGGGTTCCAGATAGAGATGGAGTCTCAATCTGTGATATCATTGCAGAAGACGATTATGCCACAGAAGAAGATTGGACTAAGCACTGATTGAAGCCGACCGAGATAACAACGTTAATTACATGTGTAACAATCTAGGTTGTTAGCGTCACAGCCAGTGTCATTGTTACTTATGGGGTTCAAAATTATGTTTCAAACTCAAGATACAAAGGCATCATGTGCGACAGCCATACATAAAACCATTTGCCTTTTCAAATCAAGGGCCCCCATTCCATAAACCCCCGGATTAAAATTCTCTGCAGTTCACCGTTGGATGTCGCATCTTTCACGTGTTGAGCTCTCACACCAGATTAGGGCACTACAAGGAATTTTTTTTTTCTTTCCATAAACCCCCATTATTCCCATCCAAAGGCATAGTGTGCTATAGCCTCACATGAAAGCTTTTGCCTTTTCAAATCAAGGACACCCATTTATGGTTTTAGTGCATGGTATAGGATCGGGTATCAGCCGTATCAGATATATTTGCCCTTGATTTTCCTTAAAAAATAGAATTTTTAACTATTTTACTCCTTGTTTGTACCATGTCACCGATACATATTGGGCCATTCGATACCAATGCCTCAAACCATACCCCATGCCATAAACATTCAAGTGCAGCAATTCTTTAGTGCATTGAAATCGGCACATCAGAGAGAGAGAGAGACAGAGCTCTCTAAGTTTATTTTAGTCGATGACAAAATTTAAATCCAACTACGACTAGCTCAGTGAACATGGAAGATGAGATGACGTGGGGACTCAAAACACCTTCACCTTCTGGGGCTGCTGTCTAACGGATCTGTCAGACGAAATGATAAACATCAAGCTCAGCCGTCGTCTTGGGTATATGCATGGAATCGTTAATCATTATTCTCACCTCTTCAAATTCGGAAAGAGCTGATGGAACCAATTCGGTTTGAAGATTCCGAGCCCCACCAGGTAACACACTGAAGAACCTCGTCTTCTAGCCCCATACTTTTTTTTCTTTTAATTTCTCAAAAAGAAATATTTGATTCTGTAATCCGTCACATTCTGGGGAAACTGCTTGAGTTCTACTACATTGGGTAGCCAAGCCTCTGCCTTTTTCCTGCCTTTCCAAAGTAGCACTCAGGCCCTCAGGATTCATAAAAAATAGAAAAGGAATTGGGATCTGGATCACCTTGGATCAAATCGGAATAGATCTGAATCAGCTCTGAAATCGGTAATGTTCTGTAACCCATGTGACCGTACCAGGATCGGTCAGAATACAGACCAGCCTCTGCCTATTCTGATCCAGATCACACCGAATTGGCCAATCCGATCTAACCTGTATGGATCAGGGCACCAAGAAGTCGCACATAATTAGATCTCATCTTCATAATTGCTAGGCTGAGACAGCACCAATGATCTCAATCCTTACTGAAAACAGCAAACAGATCCTGCTATCTTACGATTTTGGTGCACTTGGGGACCACTCGGGTTCAAATTTTCTTACTATACATTTAGCGACAGAGATCATAAATACAGAGCATAAGCCATAAAGAACTCGGAAGGAAGCACTACCCAAAATAGGGGACCAGCTTACACCCTAGATTTAGAGGGACTCAGCATCTCCTTAAGTACACCACTTCAAAATTTTAACCAGATCTCTATCTCTCTCTCTCTCTCTCAAGTCTCAACACCGTCCAATCCAATGCCAAAACCAACAAGTCTCCAACCCCAAAAACAGGGGTAAAGTTTCAAGGGAAAAAAATTATATATATAGGGGGAAGAAAAGAGAAGCAGAGAAAGTATCCTCAAACCACAGCAAAAACATCCCTCCCTTGCTCAGAAACTCCTGTACACTTTCAGTCACTCGTTATAATCCAAAATCTTGAGGACCTCTCTGTTGTGCCTTCTCTACCCTCACTGTCAACTTCAATATTACAATTTTCAAATGACGACAAAAACAACGGGAGGGAAGGGCCAAAAAAACAAAACAAAACAAAAACAAAAAAATACCCTCAGCTCTGCTACACAATCTGGTATCAAAATTTGAAAAGAATCCGTCATCGAACCGCTAATATTTAGTTACTAGAAACAGGAGAAGTTCATATTACTTGATTTCAACACTCTTAATGTTAGTGCCAGGAAAAAGCGGCATGGTCACTCTGAGTCCTTGGCAGAACCCGACAAAGAATCTGTTCCGTTGGAAGATTCCTCCCCATTTGCAGAGGTTGATGGGCTTCCTTGATGATTCTCCTCAATACCACTGGTCCGTGGCTTGGTGGGTCTTGAACGGATATTGATCCCCATGGGGAAAGGCTCCTAGCAACATAAAATATAAAATTTAGATTCTCTATTACCTTTCATAAGGTATTTCAATCATATAGTACTTGATAAAATAGAAGCTGCCCAATCATCAGAAGAACAAAAAAAAGGCTGTCCTAGTAACAATAGCCCTTAAAATTGTAAGATTTGTAACCATGTAACTGCTTGGTGCATGTCTTGTGCCTCACATATTCTGGACTTTCAGGAAAAAACTAACCAGAAACACATGAGCAAACTTCATCAAATTTTCTTTGACCAGAATAACTACTAGAAGAGTACAGTCGGCGAGCCTTGGCACAATGGTTAAATTGCGCTATTGCAACCATCAGATTGCAGGTTTGAAACATGGAAACAGCCTCTCCACGAAGCGAGGGTAAGGCTGCATACATTTGCCCCTCCCAAACCCTACAGTAGCAGGAGCCTCATGCACCAGTTTTACACTCTTTTTTAACTAGAAGAGTACTTAAACTGCCAAATCATGTGATGCTCATACCTGATCTCCTGCGTTTGGACCATCAGAATGAAACAGAATAGGGCGGCATCGTTTATCTTCATTCATCAAGCTTGAATTCTGGAAATGGGCAATAAGAGCAGCCTTTCCCTGGATACGAGCATATGCAAGTGATGCCACCTTCTCACTATTGAACTTCTCCCACTTCTTACCATTGAACGCCTGTATTTAGTAAAATAGTAAACATAATTTTGTTTCCTCAATTATTCCTTTTGTACAAAGTTCATATTTTGTTGAAGGGTACTAGGACCAAACCTGATAGAAAGGAACTATGTGGAGAGAATCAATCATGTTGATGAAAGCATAACCCACATTGCACTTGTTCTATAAACAAATATGTTGAAAACTGAGTCAGCTGGGAAACAAAACAGAATGAAGGATTTCCAGTGCTCTTTTCTGCCAAAACCTCCAACTCCACAACCCCCCTCCCAAAAAGAAAATATTTGATGACTAAAGAAATCAAAATAACCACTTGAACTTGCCTTGAAATCAATTGGCAAATAAATGAAATCGTACGTTCCTCGATGGTGTTCATCAATTGCAGCCAAAAGCATCTTCGAAGTATACCTACAATCATAACCACACCATCAAACAGGCTGAGTGCACAATGAGGGAGAAAAGAAACACGCTGCATATTAGCATGAAAGACATTTTACTACTGGGGGGGAGAGAAAAATAACTGATGAAAAGACAATTTAGTGACACAGACAAGCAAGTCTCCCAGAAAAAGATCACCCCACAAGGGATTATCCTTGTCATTGCAGTCAGGCTGACCTTGGATTAAAGAAAAATCAGGATAGGTAAAATCTATTCCCCACACCCCCCCCCCCCAAAAAAAAAAAAAAAAGGAAGAGAAGAAGAAGAAAGGTAAAACCAACAAACAATTGACATTTGGGATTAGAATCATTAATCAGATCAAGTGCTGTGTAACCAAGGTGAGAGGCGCACTTGAATAACTAGAGCCACAAAGTTCAACAACTCAACTCTTTATGTACTGCTTTAATTTCCAAAAAGGAACATGTATTTCATAATTAGTATCTTTTGATAAATACAGCATGCTAAGTATGATATTGCTGTTCCAGTTCTCGTTGGGTGACATTTTTGTCTTTAATTTTTATTTATATTCTTTATTTATTTATTTATTTATTTTTTTTTTTTTTGGGGGGGGGGGGGGGCTGCTATCTTTGTTTTAAGCTGGTTGATAAATTTTGGGAGAAAAGCAAAAGAAAAACAGTAGGAAAAGAACACCTTGAAATATATAATCGGCAAGAAAAGTGTCAAAGATCTCAGGATTCTTTCCCATACAGAATCATACAAGTAATCGAATGCATACTCAGACATACAGAATCATACAAGTAATTGAATGCATACTCAGACATCTTCTCCAGCGTGATTTAGTCCATTCATGTATACAATAAAAAGATGTGCTTATGATAAGCTGGGTGTACCCAGTGGACAAGGCTCCCCCCACTGTGGGGTCTGGAGAGGGTCATAATGTATGCAGCCTTAACCCCGCTTTGCGAAGAGGCTGTTTCCCGATTCAAACCTGCGACCACTAGGTCACAAAGGAGCAACCTTACCGTTGCGCCAAGGTCCGCCCTCTAATGTGCTTACAATAAGCTGATTAACTAAAAATTGTATATTTAAAAAATGGGGAAAAGAACGTTACCCGGTCACATGACCCGCGTGGCTCCTGCACCTAGACACAGAAGCGCGCGAAAGTACCGCGGTTCTCCCATGGAAAGGCGAAAATCCTGCCCAGGTTGATGCTTGCACGCACACTCCCATTGGCCAGCATGCGCGTGCAGGCTCTAGAGGCCCAGGCAGCGATCTCTTTCCCTTAAAAAACATTTAGAAACAAAAGCATATGGAAAATAAATGGTCTTGGCTAAATAAATTTACATTTCAAAAGGTCAAAGTTTCAGATTGACCTTCCTGAAATATTTCTCAGATTTGTCCAAGTGTATGAATTTTTTGTTTTATTTAACACAATACATCATAGATTAACTAACACACACCAATGAATGTTTATGATTCTATCAAACAAAAATAAGATAACACGTGTCTGACTTGACAATAATAGCCCAATTTTAGAAAATGTAGTCTCCGTGTCTAGCAGCTCAGAAAGGAGAAAAAATGCATGTGACATTTCAAACAAGTTAAAGAAGAAAGTAGGTTCATCGACATACTTGTTAGGAATGTTCTTTATCATAAGAGTCGTTCGGGTGTCTTCCCCATGCACAATTCGGTCAATATCAAGTTCATACTGTTTCTTGTTGTCCATCTGATTGGGTCCACTTTCACTCCTACGGCTCCGAATCCGCTCATTAGGAGCATCAAATGATCTTGGCATGGGAACCATAGGGTTTCTGCTAGGAAACATGTGGCGTCGCTGCTGAGGTGAGTGCATTCCAACACTAGTTGAGGAAATTGATGGGTCTATGCAGTTACCACCAACATGAAAGACGTTATGAGAAGCATGTTCCAAAGGATGCAAGTTAGAACTACCAGAAAACCCCATACTCCCAAGAGAACCGGGATGGAAACTGGAACCATCAGGAGACTCTCCTGCATAGGTATGCCGCCTTTCCCAAATGGAGGGATTGACAGCTGGTGCTGATCCCACATGGTGGTGGTGGTGTATGGGAAGAACCGTGTTCAGGATATGAGAAGGAGCTCTTGCAACTCCATGCAGCTGTGCTGGGGGACGAGAATGAACACCATTGACAAATGAAGGTGAGTTTGGCCACATCATGGGTGCTGGAGGAGGGTGATATGAGTTGGAATTACTCCACATATAATGATGTCCGTGAAGTGGGCAGCTCCCATTTCCAGCAGAACCAAACACTGTCAAAGAGAGGATATACCAGTTACAATGCAAACATAGAGGAAACTAAAACTACATATGGTAAGACCTTGGCAAGCATCTTTATTTGTAAATCTGAAAGGAAAACCCAACCAATAAAGAGATGAACCTCTCAATTTTGTCCAAACAAATGATGACTTGGTTGAATCTGGAAATATTAAGCATATGAGAAACATATGACCAGCTGAATATAAATATGATGTTCCAGGTTAAATACAAAGGCATCAACTAACAAAGTGGAGGAGTGACGAGCCTTTTTGCCTCCTCATTATAGAATATAAAATTAAAATTTAACCATTTTAAGAGGTAAGGTTACTACAAGAAGAACATGACAGAACAGAGAAAATACCGAGGGAAATGAAGATGACCCATCAAATATACCTCAACAGCAAATCTACCAAATAAAATGATCCTTGTAATGTCTCAGTTGCTAATATGGTAATCCAATTATAAGGAGGACAAACTAAATAATAAATCACTACTGTTTGAACATGCATAATGCTGTATTTTCATTTCATTTTGTACAATTATGCCTAAAGCATATTGGTTCAGTTAGTAAATTTCCCAGTTTCTACTTCACTTGGACCTCAGAATTCCTTTCTAATGCATCTTCCTGTTCTCCGTCATTATATGCTTATATGCATTCATCAATGAATAAAATGGCAGGAAACCGGTGTCATTAAAGAAGACTAAACTAAATAATTAATTGACACATACCACCTTCATTAAGTTCAACTGATTGCCCATTTGAGCCTACTCTGTGGAGGTGTCTGTTATCAATTACTTCTGGTCTGGGATTGATATTTGCTGCCATGGTGCCAGGAGAATTGTAGGGCATGCCACTAGCTAACCCATCAGGATAATCTGGAAGTGAATGAGGATGAAAAGATGGCATGCCTTGGAAACCAAACTTCATATGCCCAAATGAATGATTGGGCTCAACCAGCCCAGATTGATTACCAACTGATGCAACTCTCACTGGGGATGGTATGCTATTTGGTACACTTGAAGAGATTCCATGGAGGAAAGCATTCTCAATGAATGGACTCATAGGTGGTCGGATTGTAGAGTTTACACCCTGGCTAGCTCCATTTTCTATGCAAGTAGATGCAATTGCTCCATGTGACACTGGTCCTGTAAAAGATGCAGCATGAGACAGAATAAACAAAAAAAAAATTATACTATAAATTAGAGCTGTTATCAGGCAAGAATAATACCAAAACAATCTGATGGTGAATCAGTAGGAGGGCTACCCTGTTGGTGACATACAATCGATTCTTCTTGCTCCAGCTCTGGAGAAAATTGCTGCATCAAACTGCAGAGAAGAATATTCCAGTTAAAAAATTTATACTTGCAGTGGATAAAAAGTTGGACAAAAAGTTGATGAAAAATAGTCTTGAAAAGAAAAAAACGGTAGTGAAATAAAAAATAGCAAACTATATGGGTTGAAATTGAAATAGATTCTGTCTATTAGAATGAGCATAAAGTTCTGGTGCCACCCCTCCACCCACAGTGCTGAGCAAGGTTTGTCTCTCAAACTTGCATCCCAATCAGCGGGTTGAATACAAAAAGGAAAATGGAAGTTAATTTGCTTGGGCAATACCACCGTCTTGCCCCACCAGGGCGGCTTGGCTCAAGCTTGATACGCTTCCCTGCAATATCACTCCTGTTCAATGCACGAAGTGCAGCTTCTGCAGCCCTAACATCATAGAACTCTATAAATCTGTGGTGGCACTTATGTGGAGTTTCACGGATCTGCATACCAGGAATACGAACTAGCTGAGCTAGTGATCTTCTATACTTTAGGAAAAAATAAAAAACAAAAACAAGTATAAATATTGAAGAACCATCTTACCTCCTTAATTTCTCCATAAACACCAAAAATCTGGCGGAGATCATCATTTGAAACAGAAGAATCTAAGTTGAACACCACCAGCGTACCCTGGTTAATATCTTTCTCAGATGGGTTATCCTGACAACAAATAATTAATAGTCAATATTTCATGTGAAAGCATGCAGATCGTAAGTGTAAACAGAAGATCCTATGCACCTTATATGAAGAATTATGTGATCCCAAGTTAAGCTGCTGCCAAAACCAACAGTACATAAATATTCTTTTTTCTTTCCAAAGGACTTTCTGGATTACATAGCAGATTAGCAGCTAGTACAAAATGAAATATCCACACATGCATGAGAAAGGGAAGTACAGCACAGGAGCCTACCTTTGGAATTGAGAAGTGTATGTCAAGTTTTCTGCGTCTCAGTGGCTTGTTTTGAAGTGCTCTCATTGCATTTCGTGCTGCTCTTATATCATAATAAGAAATCATAACAAAACCACGATGCTTACAGGCTGTATAAAGAGTACGGATGTCTCCATATTGCTGCACAACCAAAACAATAAGTTGTCTGCCAATTGAGAAACCTCAAAATTTGGTGAACAAATGGTCAAGATATTTATATCATGGTAAGGCATAAAAGTAAGTACCTCAAATAGAGCCTTTAACTCAGAATCTTCAACATTACTATTGATATTTCTCACAAAGAGTGTTCTTGACGGATGTTCTCCATATGGGTGTTCCCCAGCAACAGAACTATTAGATCCTCCCAGCTGACCGTTCAAAATTCCCCCAGAAAAATCAGAGTTCCTTTGGGCCCCAGAGGAACCATCATCTCCCTCAAGTTCCATACCACCACCACTACTGAACAGATCAAAATCTTCTATGTCATCCCCACTGTTGGGTTGAGCAATATACTCGATCTCATCAATAACCCCAGAAAGCAAATCTTCATCATCAGGAAGGAGGTTGCCAATGGTTTGGGCCTCAATTTCTTCGAGGGATTCAAATGGCTCCTCTTGCTCATAGTGGGAGGCAATGGAACCAACAGAATGTCCAAATAGAACATCATTTGATGGCAATCGCACTACACCATTGAGCAAAAATGGCACAAAGTCAATGATTAAATCAACGACGAATAAATCATGCAAATAAATTCAGAAGCTCAAGCAAACAAACTAGACAGAGAAAAAATATTGTGATTCCAGAAATCTATGCACCGACTGTAATTGCAAACATATAATAATTCAGAAAGACATGCCAACAACAGTAAGTATACATAGGCTGTGATTAAGCATCAATTTAAAAAAGAAAAACTTACACTTCCCATTAAATATTTCTGATAGGGAACTCGAGAAGAGACTGTTTTCATATTGAGCCCCATTCAGATCAATCTTGTTCCCTTCCACAAGATAAGATGCTGGCTGCACATACAAATTAGGCCTGGCTCCTGCATCCTGGTCCATAGATCCCCATGAAGTCAAAGACAGATTGGCAGTTCTCTCTGCTCCTACAACCGGCCGCTCTAAGCTAAGCTTCAGCTTCTGGTCTCTACGTAGATAATTCTGAGGAAGTTCCAAGCATTCAATTGATCGAGCTCCCACCGGCACAAGTTTTTCCAGTGGTGACGAACCAACTGATTTGATGCCTGATGTCCGCGATATTCCAGGGATTCCCACTCCTGGAGAAAGGTAATCCCACAGAGTCATAAGATAATTAAAAAGGAAGGAGGAGGAAATGAGAACTTATATTCAAAAGGTAAATGCCAATTGAGGATAATTAACTACATGTTCCTAATTCCAGCTCAGCTTTTGGGAAATCACTAAATCCAAACATTTTCAGGAAAGAATCAGTAGAGATTATATCAAACTGGCAATTAGAAGATCAATCAGCAATAAGATTGTTGATTTTTGCAATAAAATAAATTTTTTACCATGTCAGGGGAACCTCTGATACCACATCAGTGTTTTACGTGTCCCCCCCCCCCTCCCCCCTCCCAAAGGAAAAAAAGAAGAGTAAAAAGAAAGAGAAGAAAACAACCACCGTAAAGGTATCATTCCAATAAAGCAAGCAACAAGATATATCACTATATCAGCCTTCAGAAGATGTTCAGTTTCCTATGAAAGGATGCCACAGTAAGACCAAATTTGCATTGCCAATTGAAAATATTTCCCTAGATCATGGCCTCATTATTGCACTGTTCTTTTCGTTGCTCTATCATTTTTCTCACAAAGCAATCTCTCTGACAAAGACTTATCAAAACCCAGTCAACAGCCAAATTCATAGTAAAAAGGTACTTCCAAACGGCAAGAAAATTCATTATGAGATCCTCTAGGTAAGAGAGAATCCATATAAACACATTTGGCTAAGGAGAAATTTCTTTACTAATTGAATTCACCAATTCAAAACATATCATAAATTCCACGAGAATTATGCCTTTTGTATCGCATGTAAGCCATAACCATGATAAAAAATAAATAAAGGCGTAACCATTTTAATGGGGGACCGGAAAGGAGAAAAGAGAAGCTTGGAAGAAATCAGAGTTGCAGGGGGAAAGAGAAGAAACCATGAAGAAGGGGGAAGGAGTGCACATGCACACAGCCTTAGGCCTCAATTCATTCTTCATTAATTCCAAATTTCATCCTAATACAAGCTATTTAAAAGAAAGAAATCCCACTAACAAAGGAAACCTATCAAACTTGGAAACAAACCTTAACAAGGAAACAATCTCCTAAGATTCCTAACCAACTCTAACACTTGCAAATGTATCCCACTTTCTAAAATTGACTGAATAAAATATTACCCACCTAAATAAAAGATTGCATCTACCCCAAAATAAATCCTAAATACCCTAAAACCATGGACCTGGTTTGTCTTCATATGGGTATGCAACTGGGTTTGGGTCAGTCCAAGGTAGTGCACCAATTGGGTCGGCCCGGTCCAAGATTCTCCTGCATCAAGGCGTACCCAATCCTAATTACGTCAGTTTTAAAAGTTTAATTATGGTGAATTTCTTTTTGTAACCAAACACAGCCTAAAAAGATCACGTTTTAATTAAAGTAGCGGAAGGAGTTATAACCCCTAAGAAACAAAGCTTTTAGAAAGATTCTTTTAAAATAGAAAGATCCATGCTTTGACAAGATAGCATGTTGTGAAAGCTATAAAATACATATGAAAAACAAAGGCAACCTACGCAAGTTCCATAAAAAATAACTACACGTGAAATACGGATCATTTGTGGGCAAAAGAAGTTTGATTTTCAAATGTACAAGTAATTACTGTATATGAATGTCCCAAAAAGGGAAAAAAAAAAAAAGGGAAAAGGGAAACAAGACGAACATTTCAGAAGCCACTTGATGCATGCAGATTTCATCTTGAATCAGCCAGGATTCAAAACAAAACTAGTACACATGGAATTTTTTTACAGAAGTTAGTTATCAGAGATTAAATTACTATTTGAAGAAGACCTGTCCCCTAATAAAGCAATTGCTCAAACAGCACAGGATTTTCAATTACCAAGGATTCCACATAAAGGATTGCTTTCATGGCCCCAAACAACAGAAACATTGCTCTGTAAAGAGAATAACTCACCATGCTGATCAGGCATGCTTTCGGGCTTCCAAAATCCAACTTGTCTCTGTCATTGAAGCAAAGACAGAAGGAAAACTATATGAAGCCAGAGCAGGGAAGCCATACTAAAATATAGAACATTATCAATTTGCTGAAGGAAAAAAAAAAATGTAGAATTTTAACTCAAACAATGCCTTCAAACGACCCATACCTCAGCAGGAAATCGCATTTCCTCATAAAAGAAAGATGACGGTGACAAACCCCGTTGATCCATTATTTCTGATGGCATTGTGCAAGTTGGGAACCAAAAAACCTCAGAACAGACTAATATTCAGAGCTTGGCATCTCTACAGCTGCCCCCGCACAGCTTGTGAAGTCGAACAGATAATCCAAGACCACCTTCTTCAGGCGTCCTTTAAAAATCCTAAATCTGGATGACACTAAGACCAAAGACACAAGAGGATTCAGAACTTCAAATACGAAAACTGATATCAGTCTGATCAACATGAAGAAAACCATGAAAACCAATTAAGTTGTACCAGTGAAGGATCACCGGAACAAATGCAGAGAAGGATGGTCAAATATATGCTATTATGACATCGGGCCAAAAGAATGCGTACTTCGATTAAGGAAATCAAAAGTAATTTTTTGAGCGCAAATATACGTTCACAAGAAAGAATCACTCCATACCACGAAGTAATAGATCAACAACAGAACAATTTAATGAGATCAAGAAATTACATGTTTCCTAAATCATAATTCTTCCTCCAGGAACTAGAATTCCGAGCGCATGATGGCTCCAACAACCAAATTTCAATATAGTTCAATAATATAAATCGAAAAGCTTAAGAGATCACAAATCGGCAACAATTAAAAACGGCGAAGGAATGAAAAAAAATGGCAAGAATAAAGTCCAGCAAAGATCGGCGGGAGATCATACATTAGAGAGAACCTAAAATTCATGCAATAGATCGCATCATGACCTCAAAACCTGTCATAAGTACCGATAAAGATGCCACCTTTGGACCGAAGCATACTCGATCACACAATCAAGAGACTAGCCGATCACAGAAAGACCGAAAATAAGCATGAATTCAACACCAAATTTTGAAACGGTAGAAAAAAAAAAAGAAGAGAAAGAGAGCGCAAAAAAGCAAACAAAGCAAACAATAAAAACTCACCACTTTAAGTATCGTCTCCTCTTCTAGCCGTCTTCGCTTTCTCTCTCTCTCTCTCTATCTATCTATCAAACTCCTGTGTGCAGATGTTTTGCTATTTCAAAGGTGAAAACTGAAAGAGAGAGAAAGTGATAGCATTTAAACCAAATGGATTACAGAGCTGAGAGAGGAAGGAAGAGAGAGAGAGACGGACATGGAATGGATTACGGCATAAGGCAAGGGGATTGAAGAAGGGATCTCGGCATCTGTGCCGTGCAAGGACCTCCAAAGCTATGATACCCTCCTTCCTTTTCCCTGCATTGCAAGTTAGAGAGCTAGAGAAAGAGAGTATGTGTGTATTATATTATTTTTGGTTTTTCCTAAATATTTAAACAAAAAAAAAAACGAGATTTAATTCGTCCGGCTCTTTGCACCATCACCCAAACGTATCGTTTTTTCGGCGACTGATGATCAATTTTCCGGTAAAAATTCCGAGTTTCAAACCCTCGCCCGGCAAGTCCGAGCGAGAGAGAAAGAAAGAGAAAGAAAGCGAGACAAAAACACGGGAGAATTGAGATTTGGTTGGCTTTGGAAGAGAAAAGAAAAAACAAGTGAAAAAAAAAATTAGGCGGAGTTGTGTGGATAAACGGCGGTGGAAGAACAACCCCACCTTCCTCCAAACATGAGCCGTCCAATTCGGAGAGTTAGATTGGTTTTATCACCGTTAACCGTTTTAACGGCGTCACAAACACCAGCTCTAAGAAGTTCTAACAGCGAAGCCGATGGTATCTATGTCCCGTTGAGTTGTACTAACAAGTTCTTTATGGATTAAACCGAGCTGTCGTAATTTCCTAATTTGATGATTGGCCCATGTGGTTGCGGGACCAATTTTGATCCAATATGACCGTCCGCATAAAACATTTTCCCGGTTCATATGGGAATTATAAAGTTACACCGGCGTTTCCCATTTTCCCCCATATTTTGTCTCATCCATTACCCTTTAATTATCTCCATCAAGTGTCCTGCCCGGCCTAGTTTCCAGTTCCTCTAATAGGGGTGGTGGACCTCATCCGGTTAGAGTGTTTGGGCAGGACTAGGGTGGTCATTCCAGCTCCCTTGTTAGAGGAATTGGGGAACTGGAGGTGATAAAGATTCTTTCCCCCCTCTTAAAAAAAAGTCCCCCGAATGTCAAAGGATTGGGCTCCTCTCCTTGGAGGGCATCACCGAATGAGGCATCCAATGATTGTGTTGTGCCGCACGCATTCTGATGGCTGACTGGACACATACCAAGATGTGTGCGACACAGCCTGGCCATCAGATGCCTCATTGGACACTCATTGGGTGATGCCCTCCAAGAAGAGGAGCCGAAGATGCTTCATTGAGGTTGATCACAATTAGTTGAATCGTGATCGTCTACGGTTCCCTAATCGGTGCGATTTCCTAGTGCCTCTCATAAGAGGGGTGTGGGACCCACCCAGAGCATCTGATCGAGCACTCTATCCAGCTAGAGTCCATCCTCCTCTTGTGAGAGGCACTAGAAAACTGCACCGGTCAAAAAACCGCATGCAATAAAAATTCTAATTAGTTCACCTCAACAATTCCATTACCTCTTATACCCAAAGGATTTTACCCTCTTATCTCATTGCCCCACCCCAACGGAGATTGAGGAATCGTTTCACTTTACCCCTTGCTTTCACCATCTTTTGATGGTACCCCCCCCCCCCCCCCTCTCTCTCTCTCTCTCTCTCTCTCTCTCTTTCCCCGCACCCCCTCCAGGTCCTTATCCTCTCCCGCACACCCCGCAGCACCCTTTCCCCCGCCACCTGTTGTGCCTTGCCCCCTACCCCTGCTTATAAATCCAAATTAACTATTCTTCAGCGCCAACCTTCCAATTAACAGAGAGAGGTAGACAGTCACAGGAACGAACAAACCTTGTGATTGGTGGAAAGAGGGATAGACTTTCCACCGCGGGTAAGGAGTAAGGACAGCGTGAGAATCGTCGTAGTTGGTGACGGGGATGGTATTGGTAGTAAACTCCAGAGCGTGAGAGGAGCTGGAGAGAAAGAAGGAAACGTAGGTTCAGAGGAATCATGATTTTACAAGAATGACCTCCTCACTTCAACTCAACCAAGGTATTTATGAGGATAAAAAAGTCATAGTGAAATGAACTGTTTCACTTGGCATAGTGATACGAATGATTACCCTTTACATTTTTTTCTAATAATTATTGGGTTCGGTTTGATTTTATATATATATATATATTTTCAATCCATCATGGTCTGTTTCGGTTTGTACTGATTTTGTAAAAGGCCGGACCGAAATTGACCTGATAAGAGTTTGTTTTGGCTTAAATTTGACACTCCTACACCCATCTTGTAATTTTCGCAAGGGAAGGGTTCTCTGGCGATGAGCAAACGGTATTGAGAGTACATTGAACTCCTCTCCAGGTAACTCAACGTCCAAGGAGACATCAAAGGCTGGGCTATGCCGCACACATCCCGATGACTGACTGAATGTGTGTGTCGGGATGTGTGCGGTATAACCCAGCCCTTGGATGCTCCCTGGACACTCCCTGGGCATTGGGTTCTCTGGAGAGGAGTCAGATCTTGGAGAGCATAGCATTGAGGAGCAATGAAACTATTTTGTATACAATGTAGAGAGGTCATTTCATGTGAGGAGAAAGAGAGAAGAATGTACGTGTGTGCTAGTGTAACCATTGGAGTTGGATCATAAACAAATAAGGGGTAGGGATCAATGATTCATCAAATAAGGAGAAGTGCATTTTTCATTCCAATGGGGCTTTTGTCCTATCCAAGGTCTTGTGCACCATGCACGGTTCATGCACAAGAACTTGTGTCCATACAAAAAAAACAAATCTCACAAATATGCTTTTGCAAATTTGTCACATGGTTTATCAGCTATTGAGAAAATAAATGGTTCCCCCCATAGCCAATGTTCTCGGTGCAAAAGATCTAACATGACATATTCGTATTAGACAGTGAGTGCCAACCCTAACACCATTCATGAGGTTGGTAAGAATTAATTGAGATCATTTTCATCTTAATAGTAGGGATAACTAATTAAATTTTGTCTTTCAATGCCAATGCCCTAAAATCACCGTTCAAAATCAGAATTGAATCGATCTAATGGGGCGATTTTTAGGGTTTTGGGATTGATTCCAACTGATTCCAATCCTCACAATTTGCCTCTATTCCAAGTTTAAAATCATTTCTTTAAATGGCCTATTTTAATGTTATCTTCATATAGATTGTCATCAACCTATCAAAATAAGCTCACATAATGAGATTAATACTAAAAGAGATTTATACTGGAATTCATATAATCTATTTCTAGATAGTTGAGAAATTTCTTCTATTCTTAGGCTCTTATTTCTTTCAGTAGATAGAAAAGTAATTAAGAATTGATCATCTTTTAGCATGTTTTGCTTTAGGAGGTGGTTTCAGTTTTGTTGGATGGATCAATTTCTTCATTGGATAATTGATGTTATCCAAATTTATGTATGCGTCCTCTTGTGGTTTAAGGTTTTTTCTAACCAAAGAAATAAAGAAAAAAATAACTAACAATCAGTTTGATGGATTAAAATACATGGAACGTAAGAAGAAAAAAGATGGTTTGTACTTTTGAGATTGATCAGAAACTTTCACATACAAATTTCAAAAGTTTCATCTAACAAACATTTAGGCAGTGTTTGGAATGCATTTTATGTCCATTTCGTATTTTCAGATGATAAAAATAGTAGAATGTATTTTAAATCGATTTCACATTTTTGACCGAGAATGCGAAATCAACTTAGAATGCATTCCAATAATGCAAACCAAAACCGTACTGGATTAACGATACCACACCATCTGACACCTTTAACATGATTGTATAATCTTATTAAAATTATTTTTTTTATTAATTATATCCATTAATGTAATATTTATTTTACTTTTTTATTGTAAAAATAAAATCAAATTTAGTAACTAGTTTTTGAATTATTTGAAAATAATGATGTGTTATGTAATGAATAAAAAGGTTTCTTTTTTAGGTCTAATATAATTTCAATTCTTTATTTTTTATGCAACCAAATGGAGATGGTGTTACATATAGATTCACATATTCTAGGTTTTTTTGTTAGCAAATCCTTGAATTCAAATCATACCCAAGTGTGTTTTTTTTTTTTTTTTTTTTTAATTAGTTTAATTTACTTTTTTTCATTAAAAAAAAAAAAAAAACTTTCCCCCACTCCTACAATAAAAGTAAGGTTGCATTTCATCACAAAAGGAAATAAAGGGAATAAAAGTGAATTAAATTAATACTAAAATGAAATTTTTATTATTACCTAACATGATTGTGTGTAAAATTCTTCCTTTAATTTTGCATTACCTAACATGATTGTGTGTAAAATTCTTCTTTTAATTTTGCAACAAATTGTTTTGATTTGAAAAGTAAAATAAAGATTACATTTGAAAATTATAATCACCAACTATGATAAGAATTTTAGCTATGTTATGTAATCATGATTATAAAATCTCTATTTTTAAAAATAAATTAATTTATCTTCTCTTCTCTTCATTTGTAATCTGATGAAGCCTAATTTTTTTACTCTTTAAAAGAAATTCAATTAACATAAATGTTCATTCCCAATCTAACACATGTAATGATACATAATTTCCATTTTTTTGTTGAAGGTCAACATAAATTGTAATTAAAAGAGGAATATACAATTGCAGGATTAACGTTTGGGTAATATCCAGAAGAAATCAGGGTTTTAGGAATTGGAATAAGATCCGTTGTATCGCTATCAGCCAACACTGATCCTATTACCTTGCCAATACTGAATCGATCATACGATATGGACAGCTAATACAAATAGATACGTAATGATATTGGTATCAGTTTCAAAACTAGCCGATTCCAAATCCAATACTGTAAACCAAATCCATGGTCGAGATACAATTACAAAAAATAACAATAATAATAATAAGGGAAAAAGATCTCTACTAGGTGATGTTTCCTACGCTCTCTCACAGGGTACCATGAGATGACGCCTCTGCCCCTAGGTAGATACCCAAGTGTGCTCACCCAATAGACTTCTCTTATTACATTGCTATCAACAAGAAAACCAACTCTAGCTAGCAGACACAAAATTACTCAATACAAAATAGGGCCTTTCCCAAAGCATCTCACACGACCTTGTGTCCCACAAAATCAGGATGATTGTCCATAAGAAAAAAGAATAAGAAGATTTTGATGCCTTCTTAGTTAAGAGATCAACGACTACATTAGTTTGTCAAAATTTATGAGTAATCTTCCAAATGATGGATCTCATGTAAGGTTGCGAAGGAAACCATCTAGACATAAAGAACCACGCAACCTTTAAAGACCTAATTGCCACTGCAAGAGCAGAACCACAAAACCTTAAAAACCTAATTGCCATTGCAAGAGCAGCCACTAAGTTAGTCTCAATCCAAAGCCTTTAGATAGCCTTACTTGTGTTCAATTCCATGTTAAGTAAAAAAAGCTTCAAACTCTGCACAATAGTTAGACCTTAATACTGTTACCACGGTACCACCCACGCTCTTGCTAGGAACGTTTAAATCGACCACTGTCATAACTCATAACACATACGACGAAAAGGAAACGTGCCCATGAGCGGGGTTTGAAGTCTGGCAGTGTTCACGTTATCCGCGAGAGTTGAACTGAATACCTACCTGTAGTCTTCTTTTTCTCTCTTTTGGTTTTTTGATCTGGTCGTGGGATGTAGACTCGTATCCATCAGCTCATCCATATCGGTATCGGCATACATCGGTATCAAAACAAACCAATTAATACCGTGCCCAATATATCTATTCCAATAACCATGCTGGTAGCTAGGGGTACTTAATTAACAAAGGTTTGATTGTCAATATTTACCCTTATTTATGAAGGATCGATAATAATTTCTAATTTCCCCTCATATGATTATACTCTATGGACACCATCCAAAGGCAAGGCCTCAGTCAAGAAATTCTCTCTTAGTCATGGATGAAGGAAAACTCGGTCCAAGTTTTAAAGTACATCTTGTAGTCGTATAGACATAAGATAGAGGGCCAAATTGAAGTGTCAAACAGTCTGATCTGATTGGGTTGGTTTAATTGGTTTCATACATTTATTGGATCAAACCAAGTTGAATCATTTCAGTGTTGTCTGGTTCTGGCACAATTGAGTTTGGTTTCTCGTCGGTTTTTTTATGGGGTTTTATCAATACGCTATAGATTTGTTATTTGTTTGATGAGAAAAGATATTTCTGTTCATGAGCATGGCCTTTACGCTAGCATAAGGAACCAATGAGAGCGTGTAGGATTTTCACCTTTCATGGGGTGTAGGGTGGCCATTTTACCGGATCTTTATCTGCTCCATTTCTTGGGCAGGTCCATTTCGTCAAGTTCCTCTAATCGAGGGGGTGGAAATGACCACCCTACCCCTATCCAAGCACATTGCCCGAGTGGGATCCACCCCCATCTATTAGAGGAACTTGGGGAAATGGAGCAAATAAAAATACCATTTTGCCCCATCCAATGTTTTGGTACAGAGTCATTTGTCCCTTATTTGATATTGTCTTTTTTTTTGTAGAAAGAAATTTCATTAGACATGAAAACGGATTACATCAAGCTTCCTATCCATCTGGAGTAGAAAAGCAAGGGTCGTATATAGGCCAAACAGTCCTATCCGAAATGGATTGGGCCCTCCTAGCAAGGATGTCTGCCTTAACATTCACAGTCCTTGGAATATACTGAAACACACACGCATCAAATAAGTAACAATGTGTTTGATATCTTCGATAATCGGTCTCACAATCACAGCCGGTTCATTCTCCTCTTCTTGTAGCCAAGATATGATCTCCTGATTGTCATTCTCCACCACCAGGTTGAGAGCTCCTTCAAAGATGGCTTCCAGTAATCCCTCTCGGATTGCAAGTGCCTTACCAATCAGAATATCTGAGAAGCTAACTGGGTTAGACATTGCAAAACTGGTTTTCTCCTGGTGGTCTCGTAACAGAAAACCAATACCACTCCGTTTATTGGTATGGCTATATGAGGCGTCACAGCTCAGTTTCATCTGGCCAGCTGTCAGGGCTTGCCACACCAGTGCCTGTTGCTCCTTTGGCTCATGTGTAGCAGCTGCCAAGATCTGGTTTGCAGCAAGAAATTCATCACAAGCTCTTTGAACTGCATCCACAATATCCATTGGAGACCACTCTTTTTTTGCAAAAATCATATCGTTCCTAGCAATCCATAGGAATCACAGCATAAACGAGCAAAGTGACTCAACCTCCTTGGCAATGTGCTTTCCTTTGGAAGTGAAGAAGGACCAACCTTCGATCCACTTATACAGCTCAATTTCTTCATCATGTGGAACCACGTAGGAAAGCCTACTGCCAAACCACGTTGCTCTTGCGAATGGACAGTCAAGAATGATATGAACGTTGGTTTCAGATGGTGCTCCACACCGTTGGCATTGTCTATCCACTGGAATCCTCCTTTGGTTTAGGGCTGCACCTGAAAGCACAAGCTCGCCAAATAAAATTCTTAATTTTTATTTGATATTGTTTTTTCATATATATATAAAATGGGCAAGAGATCATTGTCTGATTGTGTAGCCCATGTACCAACGTTGGATCAATGAGAGCATGCTCACGAGCATTAACACGGATGAGATTTTTTGCTTCCAAAAGAGCTGGGTGGTAATTTTTGCATGCTCCTATCTCCAAGCACAAGAGCCATGCGACTAGATAGCGTTCAATTTCTTGAAACCCAAAATTAAAGCCGATCAATAAGATGTTTATCCGGTTCAATCCGGTTACTTTTTTGGTTTTGGTTTTGGTTTTGGTTTTGGTTTCCCTTTTTCTCTCCCTTTATTACCGGTGGCCATTTCACAACTCAAAAATCATGGCGGTAGCTCATGGTAAGCCGGATTTCAGTGGGCATAAGCATTAAGCATATTACACCGGGCCAGGCTCCGAAGCAGGGTTTTAGTGCGCGGGGGGTGAATGGTATCGGCCAGATAGACCGTTTTGCCCTCCAAAATACTGATACGGGGTTTTTTAGATCATTTTATTCTCCCTTATTTCGACATTATCAAGACTGTATCAGTTAGGTATCGGTGTCAACTATCAACCACCAATAATAATTTCGTACCTAAAACAATGCTGAAGAATGAATAGCGGTTCGATTAGCCGAGCCAAGCCAAGCTGACTTAAGAGAACTCTGGTTCGGAATTCAGATCTCTCGGCTCCTTGTCTTTTATGTAGGTAATTTAATAAAGGGAATTATTCGCTGTCTGAGTTTCTGTTACAAGTGAGGATATCCAGAGAACTGTATGATTGGAGATTTGATATGCTCGGATATCTTATCTTTCCCTTTTGCTCTCCATCGCTCCGCTTTGCAATCTTTTCTCTTACAACTTCTCTCTATCTCTCTGTTGGGAAATTTTCTGTGTCCAGGTCCTCCACGAGCGGCCTATGCCACGGCTCCCGTGTGATTAGGACTCTGGTTTTCTCCCCTGCCCTATTAAAATGACATCTTTTGCCCTTTGTTGGGGAAGGTTGGGAAGGAGAGATAACCAACCATAAGCTATAACTCATAAGAGTGTTGGCATAGGCCACACTCTGGAGTAGATAAAACCTGCATTTTTTTTGGGAAAAAGTTTTCTGTGCAACTGGTGTAGGGTATGTTTGCAGCTCTCTCTCTCTCTCTCTCCCATTCCGGATTATTTCATGTTCTAAATTCATATTTACTCTAGAATTTTTTGTTTTGGTAACCACATTTACTCTAGATTAGGAAATAGGGGGAGGATTCCCCAAAACTCTCTCATTAAGGGAATCTCTCACGTCAATCCAATGGCAGGGTGGTAAATGATATCATTCTCATGGTTCGAAAGAAAATAATAAAAAGAGAGAGAGATTGGGTTTGCCGGCCACCAGTTTTCATAGGGCATGCATGGACACATAAGGGCGAAGAGGTCTTCTCAAAAGAAGAAATGACACATGTTGGACACCTTGATGGCATACCAACCTTTTTCCTAATAAAAAATATTATCAAAGAGGGTGGTAGTTTTTTAGTGCTAGAGAGTCTTAAACCCAAGACCCATGGGGTACACCATGATGTCGTGAACCATTGAATCAAGGGCTATTGAAAATGTACCATATGTTTTATATTTATAGGATTATCACCCACCATATAGTTGATCTTATCTTGAAGAATGGAGTACAACAAAATAATAAATTAAAAGGAAAAAAAAATTGCCACGTTGCTTATGTGCAGTTTTTCGTTCAATTGATTTTTTTTATTATTTTTCTCATTTATTCTGAACTATAGACCCCATATAAATTATATTTTTTTCAGAATACCCATTGGTATGGCGTTTAGATTCCTCCACCCACTGCAACGTGGGGAACCCTCTCTCAAAATTAAATATGATGAGTTGATTTCCCATAATCCCATAATTAAACCCCTAAAAAAATATCTTGATCACATGGCCGAGGTATTTCTGCTTAAAACAATGTTACCATATGAGATCCATGCAGTGGTGGTTTTGTGAGTACTAAATTCCGGATCTTTAATTAAGAGTTACCATATTTTTAGTTGCTATATGACCTTTGATTTTGCCTTAATTTAGATATTATTTTATTGATATCTAATATCAACAATACCAATACGGTCTATGCAATACTGATACGTTTTTTTTATTTTTTTTATGAGAAGATTAGGTATACTATCAGTTTTCAATAAATTAGCGAGATACACTAATCACAGGGGATTTGACACAAGAAAACAAGGAGTGGTAGTTGATAGGTGATACCCATTTCCTTGTTGCATCTGTTCTGATAAACATAATCTCAGTTTCGTTTAGTCTTAAAAACAAGATGGGAAATAAAATAGGAGAAAGTTTTCCAATAAAAAAAATTCCGACTCCCAATAAGAACCACATAGCTTATCGTACCAATAGACAAGGCCGTTGAACATGTAATATTGCAATTGGGAAGCAGGAAAAGGTAAACAAGAGGATCCCAATTCCCAACTTTTAATGGGACAGGAGAAGACAGGACAGGAAAGAACTCTGAAGGAGAGAGAGAGAGAGTTCCAAACCAGCCCGGCACGTTACCGAAATCTCCAATCTCCATCTCTCCCCACATCTTATATAATATATATTTTCCCCTTTAACCTTATAAATATTGATTTTTGTCATGTAGTGAGTGACCTGTCTTTGCCTCTTTGGTCTCCTTTTCCTCCCTCACATTCTCGCGTGATTTAAAAGCCAAAAAGAAACCTTCTTTGTGTGTTACCCTTACCAGAGATCAAGAAGAAAGAAGAAAGACCTCCTGAGTCCTGACCTGCCTTGGGATAGCAGAGCTGGCAGGATTGTACTACTACCAATGTTATGTGTTATTTGTTTATAATAAATGTAAAGTGAGGAAGAAAAAAAAAAGTTGAATTTTTAATGCTATCCTCATTGTTTAATATTTTGTCTTCTTTTGCTTTTAGAAAAAAGAAAAGGATTGGATGATTCTTGAATCGTGATTGGTTCATACGAAGAATAAGAAGAAAAAGGGTTTTGTTGTTAGCGAAGTCCAGAATTTTGATAGATAGATAGGTAAAGGAAGATGAGTATCATGGGTGACATTATATAACCATGTGACTCCAGTCTGGTTTGGTGTACGGGTACATACTGTACCAAACTCGGGAAAGAAGAGGAGAGGGTTGGTTTCCTTTTCAATGAAAACAAACAATGTGGTAGGTTGGTAGTAGTAAGTATCGGTATCATATCGGTATATCTAATTGATACTTGTACTGTTGATTGCATCGGTCATCATATTGACCGTATCAATCGGATTGACCTGTTATGATTCTATACGAATTGTAAACTTGTAATAGTAGAGTATTGGTACATATGCTTTGTCCATACTCCATGGTTGTTCCATGGTCTATAATAGACCCTCAGTTCTTCTCTTTTTCATCTTTGAAATTAGGGTAGAGATTTCCCATGATGCTAGATAGCAAAATGACAACATCTTTGAAATTAGCGTGTAAAGATAAATTCGGCTCACAAATTGATTAAAGAGAAACGGTGTTAGTGTGAGCCTCATGGGTCATTAAGTAAAAGATCGTGTGGATTACTTTCACTCTTGTGCCATTGAGAACTTTTTGAGAGTAGTTGTAAGGAAAATAAAGGAGCGCAATGAAATTAATCAAAATTGAAATTGAAATTTTGTTATAATTATCTAACATGATTGTATAAGTAACTCTAAAATATTATAAATTTGATTATTAAATTTTAGTGAGAGGTTTCTCTATGCTAACGATGTATATAACACTTTGGCGCCTCGTCAATAGGGTGAGGAGGAGAGAGGAGAAAAAGAGAAACACATAGAGGAGTCGTTGGTGTCACCCACGTTGACTGCACAAAGAGACTCGTCACTAAATTTTATTATGTTTTGCAATCAAATTCTGTGAACTTACGATGAAAAAATAAAAGTTACATTTGAATTATCATAAATAGTAAGAATTTAAAATAATTTACAAATCAAAATCATAAATATGGAGGGAGTTACCTGGTCGCATGGCACCTATACCGAGAAATAAAAAAACCACATCTATATTAATATCCATGCATGCGTTTATTGGCTTTCGAGCTGGTACAATTACTACACAACTAGATAACAATCTTTCTTGTCGATCCAGGGCTTGGTTCACTACTCCCTTGGGAGAACTGCGTCAGGCGCTTGATTGGTGGTTCAAGTCTCCTTAGCGACACCTAGTCCATATTTAATTGCTTTCCAAGAAGTGGAACCTTTGGGTACCATATTTGATCCCTTGTGGGTCCCCTCATTGCCTCCTTGTGGGGTTCTATTGAGGTTGATGGCCGGTGGGCCCTTGAATTGCATCCAAAAAAAAAAAAAAAAGAAGATAACAATCTCTTGCCATCAGAAAATTCATTTTCTTTCCTTTTCCATTTTGCAACCAAATGGAACTCTATAATAAAGTAGACGACATAAATTATACAATCAAATTTCAAATGTTAGGCAAACCCACCATATTTATCCTCACCATTAAGATTCTCTTTAATATTATATAAGTATATAGTTAACAAATCAAATATTAATATTTAAATAGGGAGAAAGAATGCTACTTGGGCATGTGCAGGGGCAAGCGAAAATTAACCATCGGGAAAGACATAATTTCCCAAGAACATGGTGGTCATTTTCGCCACCCTTGTGTCTGAGCACAGGGGCAGCCTACCGTACATGCCCAGGTAGCGCTCTCTTTCTCATTTAACTAATAAGACATGAGTTGATGCCCCAATTTATGTGGATTTTTTTGTTGATCCAAGTTGTCGTCAAAATCTGGCTTGGTGATGTGGAGACCTACGAGAGGTGAATAGCACAAGAGAGACTAGAGCGCGTTCCGAGGGGGGACTCTATGATATTTTAGTCAGATCCGTGCAACAATCAAAAGTAAAGAGAGTACAGAGGGAGCAGTAAATGAGTGAAATTGTGAATGAATCGTACTTGAGTCCCCCTTTTGCTATTTAAAGAAGGGGCAGCTATCGAGACGGAAAATTATCACCTCCAGTTTGCTGATCGGCCCAGTTCCCCAGTTCCTCTAATAGGGGGATGGTGGACCCCACCCGGGCAGGGTGTTTGGGCATGGGTAGAGAGGTCATTTCAGTCCTCCTTTGTTAGAGGAACTGGGGAACTGGGCCGGTCAGCAAACTGGAGGTGATAAAGATCCTATCGAGACGGTTGCTGAGTTACCTTGTAGTTGCCTTGCTGGGTACTCCCCAGGGCCTGTTAGAGTGGAGGTAGTTATCCCCATGATTCGAGGGGCATGTCTTGTAATGGGGGTTAATTACTATTGAGGTCCAATTGTACCATAGCCATGATGTGACAGTTTGTCTCCATTGTCCCGGATAGGGGTAGGATGATCATTTCCACCCCCTTCTATCCAAGAACTTGGGAAAATGGACCTGTCTAAGAAATAGAGCTGATAAAGGTCTGGCTGATCTGCAAGGAAGTTACGAATCTCAATGTTCTTACTAACATTGGTGGTGCCGACGTGGATGTATGTAACCTGTATCTTGGGGTAATATTCTCTGATGATGTCACGCCCTTGATGGGGGTTCTAGATAAATTGGTTGTTGGCTGTTTGAAGGTAATCCTGTGCCATACGTTGAGTGGTCGATTATTTTATTTTTTTGTTTTAACCTCAAATATTACCTGGGATCCAGTACAGTCCCTGAGATTTTATTAAAAATTAAACCAAAATAGGAATGAATAAAATTGGGGGACATTCATGTTTTTGCATATCAGTCCATATTTTTAAAATCTAAACATTTAAAAATCTGTAACATTACTATTCGATTTTTGGTTTTTTGACCTTAATCGAAATGTTTTTACTATTCTTCCCAGGGATTCTGAACCGAAGAAAGTGTTTTTATGGTTCCCATTTAAACTGACTATATAATCTTGACAGTTGACACTTTACCGTCCACATGGGATGTCATGAGAGAACACTAAATAAAATAAGGAATCCCTACACATCACTGATCTCTCGAGAATCGAAACACACCCTAATCGTCAGATAAACAGCTTTATATATCAGCAGTACTAAGAAGTTGTAGAAAGAAAGAAAGAAGAATTCAATTTGAATGGAGGAGCGAGCGAACGACCGAGCATTATATCCTCATACAGATACGCGGCAACAACTTTTTCAATTCATGAAACGCAATCCGACTTTGGAAACTCCTAATTAATAAAAGCAAGCTAGCTAGGTTGCTATTGATGACGACGGAGACACCTCAAACTCTTAAGACAAGTAACAACAAAAACCACATGTGATAGCGCTTCATATGCGCAATTTTTCAGCCACAAAAGCGATGCGACAACTCTTGTAACCTTTCCTTTCCCATGCATCTTCTCTTCTCAGTTCTCAGTTCTCAGTTCTCAGTTCTCAGATCTCACTGACTGACTACATAAAAAAAGGTCTTGTAAACTTTAACTTTAGCTGTTCCAATCCTCCGCGCAACTATACTACAAAAGAGAGAGAGAGAGACTCTGGACCTCTTCAGTCTTCATAGTTATTCATGCCCTAACTTGAGTGTTTGCAATTTTTATCCTTTTCTCTCAGTCCAATGCGGGGTTTAAAAGATTCGGATTGGTTTGATTGGTTGATTTGGATTCGGTTGATCTTTATTTTTATCCTCTTTTTTTCGGTACAATTTTTATCCTCTTCTATCACACTGGTTGTATGAAAAAATTTGCACGTTACATCAATGGTGATTGATGCGAATAATGATATCATTTACATAGAGTCTATATAGTTGGAGTAGGAAAGAGAAAATTAAACAAGTTGATTCTCTAAAATTGTATGAGAAAAAGATTATTGCACCAATCATGTGGGGATTCTTTCCCATGACCTCTAATATAACTTACACTCTCTGTCCTTTGTAACTGTTTCTTTGAGAGGATTTAGCATCAATATTATTGGTCAAGTTCAACTCTGCTACTCACATGGGGACGGGTGGGGATAGATCTGAATCCTCCATGGGGGTTTGTGACCAGCCTCCATGGTGTGGGATCCACGCCCCATGGAGAGGTCAGATCTGTCCCCACCCGTCCCCATGTGGGTAGCTGATCCGAATTCATATTGATTGTTATCATCGTTTTTAAACATAAAAAAGAAATGAATGATTGTACTGTATACATCGATTCATATCGGTATTGTGCGTATCAAATCAGCATCAAATCAGCATGTCAATACGTAAAACTGTGCTTATATATGGGTTCCTATTGACGAAACCGATTTCCACATGTTGATTGGTGAAGCATGAGAGATCCCCTATGCCAGCGATGTAGGGAACCCTTACCCAATTGTATATATATTATATAGTGTGTTGTTGTTACGTCTACATGGGTTGGGGGAGGGGGGTTTGTTGGAACCACTAGACTAAGTGAAATTGTGAATTGTGAAAACGGCTACAGTAGGGAAAGAAACCTAGAAGGGGGTGGTAAACAATGAAAACAAAAACTTGTTTAAGGGAGAATGAGATATAGGATGAGGAACATGCCGTTCCTACTCCCTATTAGTCTGGTAGGAATATAAGAATCCTTCACTTACTTTCATGTGAGTCTTCTTAGTATTGTATTTCTTGAATTAAAATCCAGATGCTTTATTAATTAATTTTATACACTTAGTTTGACACCTTCATTTCCTTTAACTACTTATTCACATTCAGGTCCCCGAGTGGCCGAATTGAGCTTTCACATTAACTGTTTAAATGTTTACCTCAGTGACTAAAATATAAAATTAGAAAAAGGTGTTATTTTTTAACTCTTATTATTATTATTCCTAATATATATATATATATATATATATATATATATATATATATATATACCAATGCTCAATCATTCAATTAATGGCCAGTCGGCGATCATTAAAAAAAAAAAAAAGTAGAATAAATTATGGTGTGGGAGTCGAGGAATATGACGGAAGTAGTTGATTGGGATGTCCTCTGCTCTGCATATTTCATTTCATTATTCATTAATTCTCTCTCCTCGCTGCATCTAAGCCAATAAATAAATAACTTCTGATGGTTAAAAATCAGGAATCAAGGATATAGATTGGTTTCGTCGATTTTGATCCAGATCGGCCAGCATCGTATCCATTGAATTGATCTGTATCAGCCCATTTTGAGATTAAAAGGTAATTTTTTTATTTTAAAAAAAATTCCATTTTTAAGCTTTATCGGCCCTTATGTATCACTCCGTATCAGTATCAGTCTTTGTCATACCTTGGCCGATACAATATTGATACTTAAAACAGTGTTCCAAAGTATTACTTTTTTGGTAAATTCCCAAGTACTATTTCTTTAGTACTATAAAAAATGGATTCAGTTCTTCTTCAGGGAGTTCAGTGTCCAAGGGGCATCCAAGGGTTGAGCTGTGTCATACACATCTTTGCATATGCCTAGGGATGTGTGCGGCACAATCCGATGATTGGATGCACCTTAGGCGTGCTGGGCTCCCTGGAAAGGAATTCAATCCATAAAAAATAAAGAGGGATGGAGGATATGCTAGCGGTATATCGTATGTTAGAACCCTATGTGTCTATCTCTCTTTTCCCCCCACCCCCTTTTGAAATGATTCACTTACCCTTCAAAGAGGGAAAGAGAGAGATAGAGAGATAAGATGCTAGCATATCCAACCTTTTCCCTATAAAAATACAATTTACAACTCATATGAGCTGGGGCATAATGATTTCTAATTTTCTACTGTTGCTTACGGTGTGTACCCCAAAATCTAGTTACTTGGCTCTTTTGACACTCAATTACTGATTACAATGTAATAATAGGTAAACTCATAAGGAAAGAATCTGCTAAGGTAATCATTAAGCCTATTATACTGTTACCATCATTTATCAGAGAGTACTCATAGTTGCACTTAAATGGTTTCTATATTAGGTAGGGAGAGGGTTCCCCAGCACCCACGACGTCAGTGTGGGGAAATCTTCCATCCCACACCAATGGTGGCACAAAGAAATGAATCATTCAAATGATATCTATATATGGCCATATGATAAGAGGGGGAAAAATTAATAAAAAACACTCATGTGAAAGGACGATAGCAAACTGATATCAATAAGATATTTTTCTTTATTTTTTTAGGGAAGTAGTTCTCTATCCAGAAGTGTGTAGCACACACATGTGTCTATCTCTCTCTTCCTCAAAACAAGGGGTCAGAAATATCTTTTCATATGAGGAGAAGAGAGGTAGACTCATGGGAGTGTTGGCATAAGGCACACTTTCGGCCAAAGAACTTTCTCCCTATTTTTATTAGGGTCTTTCTAGACGTCACAAGGCTTCACTATTTGCCACTTGATAATACATGGGTTAGTCAATGTGATAAAGGACCCTACATACATCTCAATGGGCAAATTAATCCGAATCAAACATGCAACTCAAATTCAAAATTTTAGTAAGATTATCAAAATGCCATCAAATGGAAATGAATAGAAAATACAAAATGACATTTTTAGTAATTTTAGTTACTTCCTCTACTCATTTTAAGCTGAAATTATAACAATGAGATGCTTGTATGGTCCTCTATCACATAGACTAATCCATGTGTTGCCATACGACAAATGGTGAAATGTTATACTTTATGAGGCATAGTTACGACGAAGAAAACCCTCTATATAAATCCCCTTTGTAGATCTGATTGTTACCATCGGATTCAAGACCTTTAAACTTGTTTCATCAAATTCCTTTTTTTTTTTTTTTGGTCCGTCCTCAATACTACACTTGTATTGTATGTACGCCATTCTTCCCTTGATTAAATCCCACCCATCAATTGAAAAATATTCATTTTCGTCTCCCTCTTTGATGGAAATACATTAATAGTTTAAACTCCATGAAAACTATTAAGTTTTTATTGTTAAGCTTTTAATGTGCAAGAAGAAAGTTGTTGCGCTAGATTCCTAAGAAATTACAACAACCACCACCTTTCAAGTTCATATATTTTATAAGGACAAAATCTAAATATTCCATGGCCCATATCATTTCAGTACTAGAAGCCAAATTGAAATTCTTCTCCCTTGTACTATAACCACTTAAAGAAGTGGTATCTGTGGAAGCTACGGCCAAATGGGATGGCCATCGGGTCAGGACTTGGGACCACTCTTGAGTATGGCTTAGAATCCCACATTTTCTACACCGGGCCGTAGCTCCCTCATCTATTCCAAAGTAGATGTTTTTAGTCAGTGCCAATGGCTCTGGTAGTGGATTCTAATGTCTATTCTCCCACCAGAGAGAGAAGGTTTTTAAGAATTGAGAATCGGATTGGTAAATCGGCCAACACATATTAGAATAACCCGATTCTGATCGATCCGATGCAGTCGATTCACACCAAAACCATAGATATTCCATGTTTTTTGGATTTGAGGACCAATTCCAATCTGATCCATATCGGAATCGTCCCTAACCGATTCCGTCTCCGATTCCACTTTAAAAAAAACACACACATATAGAGAGAGAGAGAGAGAAGAAAAGGAAATATGGGCCCAGTGATGATGGGCCCTGAGACAAACAGAACAAGAAGGGGGGTGGGATAGGTTGGGTCCTCTCCATAATTTCACTGTTTTGAAAAAGGAAGAAACCAGAAAAGGAAAGGGATAAACTCCAAAAGGGTCAGTCAGGGATTCATCATATATATCAGAAACACAGACATATGCCTCTAGATATTCTCTGGAAAGGTTAATCCCCTTCCTCCCATGATCCCATTGAAGTATCACAGTGGGGAGTGGCCGAGTGGGGACCAAACTTCGAATTTCAAATTTCAAACCACACAAATCGATACAAATAAATGGACCAAGGACCGAGTTTTCCACAACCCACAGTGAAGGAGAATCCCTTCACCTGAGTCGTTACGGTAGTGGGATGGGTATCGGAGAACTGCGAAGGGGCAAATTTGACCTTCGTCTAATAATGGGGATAATCATGACGGTCAAAAAGTGGGTGAATTTTTCTCAACAGGAGAAGAAAAACTACCCCATAAATCAAATCTGAAATGCTTCAAGAGAACTTGCCCGCCAAAAATTCAAAACCAACCCTTCGGGCTTCAACAGGCCAACGCCGTGACTTTATTTCCCCACCCACCCCACCTAGAAAAAGAAAAAAAAGTTTAGATTCACAACCACAACTCTAACATTGCAGAATTTTTTGTGTTGGGTATCTCTAGAAATATAACCTAGCGGGAGATAAGGGTGTCATGACTCACGATCCCAAAATTAGCTTTCAGAACCGTTCCATTCAGTAATGGAATGGGTCGGTTTAGGGTTTTAGCAGGTCGGAAGGCATGGTTCCCAATTCCAGATCCGATTCCAAATTGACACCTAGCTGAAGAGCTTGCACATGGTTGTATGTAAAATCTAACAATGAAAACCCACGAGTTGTTGAAAGGTGTCATTAATTATTCAGAAAAGAAGAGGAATGAGATAAGAGGCATGAACATGGCTTTCAGATCTGATTCCAATCCTAACCAGCAACTCAGGAAGGATCGGCCTGAATCAACCATGAAAATTGGGAAGAATCGGCCCAAAAAAAAAACCTAAAACCATATCTAGATTGACTGGAATCGGGATCGGACTCCAATCCTAATTAGCCAATTCGATTGATCTGATTCCGATTCCTTGAATTGCGGTCATGAAGAAGCAGTCCTGGAAAATACAGTTTCTTGTTCAAGGGGACTAATCCTTTATAAATACCTCTTGCTAGTTGCTAGAGAGAAAGTAAGAGAGCTGACCTGAGAGTGGCAGATTAGTAAGGACATATGGATTGGAAATGGAATTGGAGTTTCTTTTAGGAGAGATAGGATGAAGGAATTGAGTTGTTCAAGAATTAGAACAATGAAATAGGAGTGAAAACAATACTGTTACAAGTGAATGGATTAGAGTTTTACATAGGACATCAAAGCTGGAAAGAGAAGAAATGTGGCTATAGTGGTAATGATAAATTTCAATCAGACATTGACGGAATTAAATAATAATAGCAGGAAAATTAGAGGTACAGCATGCAGTACATGATGGAAAAACAGTTATATTATACTATGGAACCAGAGAGCGGTGGGAACATATGAAAAGAAGACAATTTCCATTTTTCAACTACGCAAAATGCAAATGGAAAGCACAAATTGTTTGGTTCAGGAAACAAACTCAGAAGGAATTTCTTGTCCAATGGTAGTTTAGACTTGGGGTGGAGGTATATTATGATTTCAATTCAAGGCTTTCAGAGGGGCATCTAGAGGCATATTAGTAAAATATCAGATGCTATTTGTAAGGTATGATGATGGATGAACTGCAGAATTCAATTTGACAGTGAGATCATGGATTAAAGGGGATGGAATGGTACTTTACTGACTCCATTGTCTATGTGCCTATGGATTTTGGCTTCAGTAATAAAGGTCTCTGCATTCTCTTCTCCGGTGCCTGGTAATGATAGACATGTTTTCAGCATGGAAGGCCAGAATTCTGTCTAAACTGTAGAGCAGGGTTTTTTTCTAATGAACAATCCCTCGTGCAATTATTTGGGGGCTTTTTACAGAAAGAACATAAATTGAGGACTTTTGAAGTTAAGAGTTGAGCCTATCATAATGGAATCAAGTTAGTGAGCATTTCGATGGTGTTTCCAAACAAAGAGTTGATGGTTGACTAGTTTCCTATTGTTTACGAGGTAGTGACCTGCTATTTTTTTTGTTTTGGAGTTTTTCGTTTTTTGGTCCTAGCTTTTTAGCCTTCCAAAAGCTTTTGTGGTAGTTTTGGGGGTTCTTTCCTCTGTTTTCTTCATATCCTCAAAATAAAATTCCTTTTCCCACCTTATCTTGCGAGTGTTACGGTGCTGGCAGAGTCAGTCATGAGGTATGACTACAATTCTCTACTCTCACAACCATGGAAATATTGCAGGATAAATATTCACCTGTAATAGCAAAATCCAGAGATAGAGTGCCATCTAAACCAACTTTTGTCTCCCCCCCCCCCAGACACCCCCCCCCCCCAAAAAAAAATTGGAAAGAGAAATCATTGTAGCTGTTTAATTTTCAAACCAGAGGAGCAAATAAAAAGTATGGGGATTTTATTGTTTGGAAATATTCTTATAGATGAACCAATATACCAAAATTCTATACAAGAGAAAGAGAAATCATAACCTTACATCTATGTTTTAGTTCTACAAAGCAACTAGGTTGATGTAAATCAATTAATCCCACTAAATAGAAAACAACCAGAAAAACAAAAAACTACGCCCTACAAATAGAGGAAAGTTTTCATATTTCCTGAACACCTATCTTTCTGAGAACAGAGCTACACATCAAGAGATATCAAGTACATTAGATGTAGCTTTGTCTTCCTTTCTTGAAGCTTTCCTTCGCTTCCTCTCAGTTTGGGGTTCTTTACCCTTCAGCTCATTGCAAAAGGATCTTAATGAGGAAGCCAGATGTTCGTTCCTGTGAGCTGAAATCAAAGTGAAGCAAGCTTATGCTGCCACAAAGTTTGAATAGAACAAATGCAGTAATCATGTGGACAGAAGAAATTGATTTCCCCTGTTTACAGACAGCATACAAGAGAAGGGTTGAGATGAGTCAATCACAACACTTGCTGCCTAGAGGATCTTCTAATGGGAGAATTGGATGTTGAGTCATATCACATACATGCCATGGATCTCCCATACTGAATGGAGATTTCTAAGATGCATGTGATGATTCCGACAAAGCCAGGGAAAGATGCCTTACTCTCATTCTGATCTGAATATTCCTTAAACTAAATCAAATATCAACTGATGAACAGCAAGGATGAACTTGTCTATGAAGTATAATAAGGATTCCATTCCCAATGTAATAAGCAAACTAAAACAAAGATTGATAGTTGCGATAATATCTTATGAATTTGCTATTCAACTTTGGTGGATTTTGGATACACCAATTGTCATCATAAATCTAAATGAGTTGATAAACTTACCACATAGTATGACATCTTCCATATTTGCAGATTTGCGACCTGCATGCTGTGAAAATAACTCGAGATCTTTTGCCAACTGCTCTGCTATCCCAGAGGATAAGACTTCATTAGTTAAACATGACTTTGCCACAAAGGACCAAAAAAAAGCTATGAAACACAACAGAGTATAGTAGAAACTGTTATGGAATATTTCATAAATAAATTTGTCCATATAATTAAGTTTGGAAACTCAAAAGAATTATGTAGTTCTAAACTCAACGAAGCCTGTTCACAACTACACATCCTGTTACACCAATCCACCCTGTTAAAACTATGTTTATGGCCAATCCAAAGCATAGTTGTCATGGCGTCGCCATGGCGTCATATCACTGGAGAAGTGGGCATATCGACCGATATGGCCTCCATGTCGTCGCCATGGCGCCACCATGGACGCCATACCACAACATATGGCCATATCGGGCGACATGGTTGTTTCAAATTATAAAACTTAATTTTTTAACCATTTTTTATTTTAATGCTTTTTCCTTAAAATAAAAAAAAGGGAAATTTACGAAACACCCCCTGAAAATGGGCCGATACTCAGATCACCCCCTCATATTTGAAAATACTCAGATCACCCCATGCATTAGAGCCCTATACTCAAATTAGACCCTACCGTTAGTTAACCAATGAAGTCAGCTAGTTAAATTTTTTGAAAACCCTAAACTACCCTTGAGAAGAGTATAATTTCTATTTTACCCTTAGATCTAAAAACCTAACATGCACTCTTTTTTTTTTTTTCTTAATTAAAATAAGGAATCAGAGAGGGAATATTCCCTCTCCTTCTTCCCCAAATGTAGAGTTACTATTTTACCCTTGAACCTAAAACCCCCAATATCCATCTTCTTCCTCACATGACCTGCAACTTAATCTCTGCAACTTATAGGGTTTCAAAATTGCAGGTAGAAACCTGCAAATCGCGGTTAACCGGAGTGGCCACCTGCTCTACAACTCCCGACAAAGGGATAAACTCATACGGCGACCAGTATGCCGGCGAAGGATACCGGAAAAAAACCCTTGCGGTTTACCGGAGTGGCCACCTGCTCTCCATCTCCATCTCTCTCTCTCGGAGACGACAGCGGTGGTGGCAGTGGTTCAAGTTTTCTTTAATCGCAGCACCTATGCTGCCTCTATTCGGTTTACAAATCCATCAACCAACAAAACCCTAAAATCAAAACATGGGTAAAAAAACAAAATCAGTAAGATCTGAATCCAATAATAATGAATTGATAATCTACAGTTTCTAAATCCTGATACGTGGCCCTTCACTTGCTTCTGGAACTCCAAAACATAATTAATAAAACAAAATCAAGAAACGATTTTCACCAATCGAAACACATCCAGATCAAAGCTTTGACATACTAACCTGCGCACAAGCTTGGTGAAAGAAACCTTTGGTTTACAAATCCATCTGAAAAATTGGGGAAAGAAACATTCGGTTTACAAATCCATCGAAAATTGAAATAAACAGTTTTTCCATCGAAAATGGAAAAAACCTTGCGATCCATCGAAAAATTGGGAAAGAAACATTCGGTTTACAAATCCATCTAAAGATTTCATAAACGAGAATAGAAGAATGGTCGTCTCGCAGTGACTTCGCCTGAGAAACCCACCTCCGGGAGTTACAAGAGAGATATAGAAGAGAGATGGAGAGGGCAGAACATAACCATTGAAGATGCAGGTTGGTCGGAGATGGAGAAGGAGAAGATATGGCTCCGGTGCCGGTGCTGGAGAAGGTGAAACGCTTTAGTCCTTCATCCCACTTGATTTTGTGGTTAAAATTGTCTTTTCAATGTACAAGGGGAAAATAGTCCTTTTACACCAATAACTAACAGCAGACTAACACCGTTAGTGTAGAGGGGGTGATCTGAGTATCGGCCCATTTTCAGGGGGTGTTTCGTAAATTTCCCTAAAAAAATTAAAAAAACATCAAACAGAAAACACTAATACACTATTGACTAATACACAATCACATATTCACATCAGCAATTTTTTTTTTTATTTAGATGGGTTGTTTATTAGCTTTATTCACTCAATATAAATTACGTTCTTGTAATTGTTTTTTTGTTTTGTTACTTTTGTAGTCACTTTCATATGAATCATATCTCAACTCTCATGATTTTTCAACTTTATTATCAGCAAGACTATTGCTATCAATTATTTGATAATCCATGATTTCATATACACTAATTACACTTTCATGAATTAAACCATAGTAGATTAGTAGTATAATTTCATGTTAATTTTTGATGTTATAGGGTATATATTATAGCATACTAAATGACATTAAAAATAAAGAATAAAACATGGTCGATATGATCGCGTTGCCATGGCGGGCGACATGTCGATATATCGACATGACACCCCTCCACCGACTTGGATCGCCGTGACGACGTGACAACTATGATCCAAAGTATTCAAATCATTTCCAAGTAATTTTCGGTTTACCCCTTGGTCTTCTAGCACCTCTAATCTGCATCATGTCACTCCTCACTAGTGCACTCAAAGACCTTCATTGCAGATGCCCATACCACATCAAAATCATCTTGAATTTTTCCATAAATGTAATAATGTAGTTCTAGATAGGATAAAGTCCTACTAGAAGCCAAGTAAACCCATAGTCTGAAATCTCGCTGAGATTCTCGATTTTCCGAGTCGAGATGGCCTACGAGTCCCAAAAGTATACTTTCTCGCCGAGATCTCGGTTTGACATAGGCAAATGCCCATCTAGGTCCTTTATATGAGTGCCACATCTCGAAATCTTGGTGGAAAATCTTGGTATACAGACACCTATCTATGCCAGGAACCAAGCCAGACACTTATTTATGCCTAATATCATTAAGTAAATGATTTCATTTACTTAAGATATTATTCATAAATAAGCAAATACCCCCTATTTGAATCCAATAAAAATAGTTAAAAAATCAAATTCCAAAAGGAAAAAAAGTCAACCCCTCAGTTCAAGAACAAAAAATGGATTTTCGACGGTAGGTGCAATTTTCAACTTTCTAATGCTGGGGTTTTTCTCAAATCTAAAAATTACATAAATCTTATTATGGTAAAACATTGCTAAAAACCAAAAGTGCGGTAAAATATTCATTTGTTTTGATGTCAAAGAACTATTTTCATTGAGCGATTTTTGCGCATTAGCGCACAGAATTAAGTTTGACGGTACATAACTCTTTCAATATAAATCAGATTTTAGCAAACTTGGACTTGTTGGAAAGCTTTGTGTTGAAAGCTTTCCAACAAGTCCAAGATTGCTTAAATCTGATTTATATTGAAGGAGTTATGTACCGGTCAAACTTAATTCGGTGTGCGCGAACACTGTCAAAATCGCTCTGAATGAAAATAATTTTTTGGATATCAAAACAAATGAATATTTTACCGCACTTTTGGTTTTTAGCGATGTTTTACCATAATAAGATTTATGGAATTTTTAGATTTGAGAAAAACCCCAGCATTAGAAAGTTGAAAATTGCACCTACCGCCGAATATCCAGTTTTTGTTCTTGAACTGGGAGGTTGACTTTTTTTCCTTTTGGAATTTTATTTTTTAACTATTTTTATTGGGTTCAAATAGGGGGGTATTTGCTTATTTATGAATAATATCAAATACAAATACAAAAATACAAAAGCATTTACTTAAATGATATTAGGCATAAATAAGTCTATTTGTCCTATGTTTGTCCTGCTTTCTTGCATAAGTGTCAGTCCTACTTTCCCACTAACTGAAACTCCTATTTGGACTTTGTTTTTGCAAAATCTGATAGTGTCATTGTGTTTAAATGGCCTAAAATAGGCTGAATACCAACTTTCAGACCCAAAAGAGGTCTAAAACCCACCGAGATGGGCTTCCAAGTCGGAAAAAAAAAAAGTGCACAAACTCTCCGAGATCTCGGCCCAACTCGGTTTTTGGCTGGGCCGAGAAGTCTCCGAGACCCAAGCTTTCGAACCTTGAGTAAACCAGGACCTCTGATTAAGCTAGCCGATTAGGTAGAATTGGGTAATTTAGGTTAAAACTAGGGTTAGGGTGAAGGTGATGAATGATTGTGATAAACAGTAATGTTGGGCAGGTATTTAGGAATGTATTGATATGGGTTTGATTAGGTTTAGATGAATTTTGAATTTTCTGGAAAATTTAGGGTTTGGGGTTTCAGGAAAAGAGGGGAATTTAGGGTTTAGAATGACAATTTGGAGAGGGGCTTTGGATCGAGTATCCTAGGCAGTGAGGGGGTCGTTTGACTGAAGTTTGGTTGGGCTTTGATGCCTGGAAGTATAGGAACTGTATTTTAGGGTTTGGGTTTTAATGGAGGTTAATGGAGATTAGGGTTTTAATGGATAGATGGGAGATGGGTTTCTGTCGAGTGTTAGGGGGATGATAAGGCTGTTGTGGAAGAAGTTTGGTGATGATTGATGGAGGGAATGAGACTGGACAGGATTTAGGGTTATGGGGATCGAATATGGGAATGAAGGCTAGGTTGGAGGATTAGAAGAAGAAGGGTTATTGCAGGAAATTGTAAACAACTTACTGGTTTGATCACCCTCCAATGGCAGTAGCTAGATAGCTGAGATAAAGTCCTCTCGATCTTCCCGATGCAAAGAGTCAGCTGGAATCCACCAACCCCTTCAACCTTGATAAACCCACAACGCAAACTCACAGAGGAGCAAACAGCAGCAAGGCCACAAGTAGCAAAAGCTAAAGAGAAGTATTTTTTGAAATCAGAATAGTGGGGGAGCCTGCCCATGAATTGTATTATTTATGCAAAAAGGCCAAAGCCAAAATCCTACTCAGCTTAGGACTTATAATCCCAGATCTGATCCCTAATTACAAAACACTTCAGACCCTCTTATTAGAAATTGTGGAGGGGAAATAAAACTAACAAATTAAAAAACAGCTTAAAAGATTCCTAATGAACCAATCAGATTAAAACAAATCCAGCCAATCAGAATTAGTTCTTAAAGGCTGTAAAAAAAACTAAGTATGGGAAAAACTAGGCTCCAACGAATGCAGCCAATCAGGGCTTTTTCTTCTTCTTCCTTGTGCTTGGACCTGCATCATGTAGATCTACAAACTTAATATTTATCTTATTATTTTCATAGCTTATAATTTAAGTTACTGCTTGCATTTTACAAAAGATTGGAAGTTGAGGGTGTAAACATGTTAGGTCCAAATGTCCAATGACTACATGTTGTGATATGCAGGGTACTCTGGTTATTGTGGTTCTCTTCTCTTCTTCCTCTTCTTTTATATTCTCGTTTTCTAACCTAGCTTCCAAAGCTCACACTACTAGGATCAAGGAGCATCTAGTGATCCATGGAAGCTCCTCTTCGATCTTGGGAGATAAAGTACCTCAAATACCTGACAATATCATCAGATCAAACAGATCACGTCATCAAACATACAATCAAAGTCCACCAATTGAGGGTGTGATGCAGATAAATCACATATATGGGCTTATTTTATTAAAAATAAGCTTTGAGTTGAGTTATGTATGTGTTGGGCCTTCAATCCCATGTGTTTTCATTTTTACAGACCACCTTAATGGGCCTATAATATCAGTAGAGGCTAGGCATACAGGATTAGTTAAGTTAGTGACTTTATTTCTTTATTCCAATTGTTATTAATGTTTTAGTTAGGCTGGATTAGGATTCTGTAAGTTCAATCCTGTTTAGAGTTTGTTTCCTTTATTATTTCAATTTCCTATATGGTATCTAATTAGTTAGGGATTAGGTCTTTCCTTTTTAGTGTCTGAGTCAGTTTTTGAGTTTTCTATGTAAGTTTGTAAGGGGGTCCAGCATTGTACACAGATTTTAATTAATGAAATATTTGGCTGCTCTCTTCCATGCATGAAGAACCCCTTGTACGTGATCAAGGTATCAGTTGGTGTTTGATCCAATCAAACACAATGCGGCGGGAAACTTGGGTGTCCTCCTCTTTCCCTTAGTCTTCTTCTTCTTCCAATTTTTCTTCTCCTCCATTAATCAACTAAGTTTCTTCTGGTTTTCTGCAATTCATATTCTGATCTAGGATGTCATAAGCAAGTGTTTTTTTCACATGAATTACAGTTGAGGAAATCTGGCGATCAGATCACCCTCAACTTTTGAGTTTTGAGGAGTTGTTCTTCACCTTAGAAAATACCCTCGACCAGAATTCCTTGCTAATTTGGAGATAATTAAATCTCCCAATTCTGCCCCTGTTTTCCAGAATTGAATATCTTCCATCTAATAGCTTAATTGACTACTGTTTCTGTTGGTTGGTATTGCTGATATTTATGTCTTATGAACAGAATCAATTGGCCATTATATTTCTGTCTTCTGAGTTCTAATCTCTGAGTTGTGATTTTACTGTTATACCCCTCTCCTAGTACCACTAGGATTGCTTCTTAACTCCAGATCCAACTCTTGGATCGAATTGATAATTTCAGCAAGTGTTTTATACCCTGAACACAGAACTCAACCTGAATTTTGAGTTCATCTGACCACCTGATTTTGATTTATGCCATTTCTCCATAATCTGGACTTTATTCTTTGAGAAAAAATTCTGTTTTGGTACTGTTTTAACTTCTTAAGTCAGTAATACATTAGGATGTGAAGATGGCATCTTGTGTAGAAAGACGAGAACCTAAAACGACGCAGAAAAGAATGGAAATCATAAACAACAATCATATAATGCACACAAGGATTTACATGGTGAGATGAGACCTGCTTCACTAATGGAGAATAAGTTACAGCCATTCATCCTCACACCTCTCTCAGATAGTCAGCTTACAGAGAAAACCATATCGCTACAAATATTAGCAAACCCTACACAGGCACATATTACCGAAATACCCATGTAGCCCTAAAAAAATTAACGGCCCTTGGGAATCAGCCTACAAATGCAAACGATGGAATACTAGACATCGTAGCTCCAACAATCTTGTTGATCTATATTTTAGATTTTAGAATTTTTTTAATAGAGCCGATTGACTTGGTGAAGATATAAACTCTGCGTGATATTCTTCAAAAAAAAATCTTAAAAAAACACCGAAATTCAATGTGGAAATTTGTGCTTCTGTAGTAGTTAGCAGTTATGTGTTCTTCCTGGGACTGCTTGTTTTGAATCACCTCTTGAAAGTGGTTAAGTAGATGCACTTGAAACTAATTGATTCGAGTAAACAAGCTTTAGACAGTAGTTGAAGCTTCAAGTTGATGTAGATTCATCACCGAAATGGGCTTATTTCTTTAGAAATAAGTCTAGGGTTGGGATATATATATATATATATATGTTGGGCCTTTGATCCCAAGGGTTTTCTATGTAATAGGCCACTTTAATGAGCCTAAACTAGGGGTATATAGGTTGCATACGGGATTAACCCAATACTTAGTTTATTTTTATGTTTTTTTAATTGAACTAGTTCAAATTGGTTCAATTTAAGTGACCGTGTGACTTGGTTAAGTGGTCATGTGACAACTTAAGTGGTCATGTGATGTAAGTTGGGCTGGATTAGGACTCTATAAGTCCAGCCATGTTTTGAGTCTATTTCTTTTAGTATTTTAATTTCCTAGTCAGTTTAAGTTACCTAATAGGTTAAAAACTGGGTTAGACCTTTCCTTTTTAGAGTAAAAGTCTATTTTTTAGTCTTTTATATAAGGTTGTAAGGGGGGTAAAGCCTTGAATACAAATTGGATTAATGAAAAGCTTTTGTTTGCTGTCATTGTTGTTGCCCTGCTCTGTTGAGTGTTGCTCCTTGTGAGTGTGCATCCTTGTGGTTCTATCAAGGTGGAAAGGGATTGATGGAATCCGATCAACTCCTTGAGCCGTGACGGCCGGGAGGATCCCAATTCGAAGGTGGTTCTATCCTTCACTTCTATCCAAGCTGCTGCTAGTGGATTTCTGTTGCAACTTGTTCATTAATTTCTTCTTCTAATCCTCTACTCCCTTCCCCAATTGATCCCCCTTTATTTTTGCTTGAATTCCATTAAACTCTAGATCTTGTTGCTCAGCCATATTTGTCCATCAAAATGCTAATCCCCTCATCCTTCATTAATTTCCCCAAAACCCATAGTCAATCCTGACTTACTGCCCAGTTTTACAGAATTTTCAAAACACTTAAAACTCTATAATACCAACATTATTAGAGTCCTATAAACCTGCCTAGCCATACCCCCTAAGCCCCCCTTCCATTATCCTAACCTAAGCCCTAGATTTGACCTAAAACTGCAACTCTATCCTACTAAAACTGCAGAACCAACAGCCCCTTAGTTCCTTGTTATTGGTCTTGGTTTAATTGGCTTCTAGTAGGGCTTTACCCTATCTAGAACTACATTATTTGGTATCAGAGCCATGGATCAGCATGGTAATCATATAGTAAATCCATCAGCAGATCCTATGGTTGCTATGTTGGAATTGTTCCAGAAATTTGCTGCTGAACAAAGGGCTGCAACTGAAGTCATCCTGGATAGGTTGCAACGATTGGGAGAACATAGAGTCACTCTTGCCAGAGATCACAAGGTTAGACTCAGAGCTTACAGAGAAGACACAGACAGGTATAGAGAATACATATTTTCATTGCCAAAGGAAGTTGAAAATAAATCTGAAGTGCAGTGAATTGTGATGAAAAGAAAGAGACCACTCCTATAGCTTCAAAGATGGAAAATCAACATGTAGAAGATCCTACTGAAGTGGTCCATGTCGAAGAAACCAATGTAGATAAGGCTGATACAGTAGAAGATGAAGAGGTGGAACTGGTGTCTAAGAAGGTTATTAACACTGAAGACTCTATGGATAGGGCATTCACGGGTGATTTAGAGATCGAACACATAGAGTTTGTTATGCCACCATGGTTCTTCGAAGAGAAAGCTCCACGCCTTGAAGACTTCATCCCTAATGTTCCTGCATCACCAGAATTTTGTTTGGGAATGGTTGAAGCTACTACTCATATGTTGTTTCCCCCTCATCACTGCAAAATTCGAAGACGAATTTTTTCAAGTTGGGGAGAGTTGATGCAGATTCATCACCGAAATGGGCTTATTTCTTTAGGAATAAGTCTAGGGTTGGGATATATATATGTTGGGCCTTTGATCCCAAGGGTTTTCAATGTAATAGGCCACTTTAATGAGCCTAAACTAGGGGTATATAGGTTGCATACGGGATTAGCCCAATACTTAGTTTATTTTTATGTTTTTTTAATTGAACCGGTTCAAATTGGTTCAATTTAAGTGATCATGTGACTTGGTTAAGTGGTCATGTGATGTAAGTTGGGCTGGATTAGGACTCTATAAGTCCAGCCATGTTTTGAGTCTATTTCTTTTAGTATTTTAGTTTCCTAGTTAGTTTAAGTTACCTAATAGGTTAAGGATTGGGTTAGGCCTTTCCTTTTTAGAGTAAAAGTCTATTTTTTAGTCTTTTATATAAGATTGTAAGGGGGCAAAGCCTTGAATACGAATTTGATTAATGAAAAGCTTTTGTTTGCTGCCATTGCTGCTACCCTGCTCTGTTGAGTGTTGCTCATTGTGAGTGTGCATCCTTGTGGTTCTATCAAGGTGGAAAGGGATTGGTGGAATCCGATCGACTCCTTGAGCCGTGACGGCCGGGAGGATCCCAATTCGATGGTGGCTCTATCCTTCACTTCTGTCCAAGCTGCTGCTAGTGGATTTCTGCTGCAACTTGTTCATTAATTTCTTCTTCTAATCCTCTACTCCCTTCCCCAATTGATCCCCCTTTATTTTTGCTTGAATTCCATTAAACTCTAGATCTTGCTGCTCAGCCATATTTGTCCATCAAAACCTTAATCCCCTCATCCTTCATTAATTTCCCCAAACCCATAGTCGATCCTGACTTACTGCCCAGTTTTACAGAATTTTCAAAACACTTAAAACTCTATAATACCAACATTATTAGAGTCCTATAAACCTGCCTAGCCATACCCCCTAAGCCCCCCTTCCATTTTCCTAACCTAAGCCCTAGATTTGACCTAAAACTGCAACTCTGTCCTACTGAAACTGCAGAACCAACAGCCCCTTAGTTCCTTGTTATTGGTCTTGGTTTAATTGGCTTCTAGTAGGGCTTTACCCTATCTCGAACTACATTACAAGTCTATATAGATAAGAATGTTGGGCAGTTAAGAAGTGCCATATAGATAAGCTAAGTGTTGCGGAGATGAGGATTTTGAGATGGATGTTTGGCAAAACTACGAAGAATAAAATAAGGAATGATAATATTAGAGCGAATTTGGGAGTTGCCCCGATTCAAGATAAGCTTCAAGAGAGTCGTCTGAGGTGGCATGGTCATGCTCAACGGAGGCCTTCGGGTGCTACAGTTCGGAGGAGTGACTTGATTCAGATTGAAAGTAATAAAAGAGCTAATGGCAGGCCTAAATGGCCTTGGGTCAGTTGGGTGAAGTGGTGAGTAAAGACATTCATAAACTAAGGTCTTGTTTCAAGTATGAACTCGAATAGAGATGATTGGAGGGCAAAGATCCATTTAGTTAGAATAATGCTGAGTTGTGTTGATATTGTTGTTATGTTCTTTTCTTTCTACTTTTATTAATCTTTAGTCGTTGCAAGGTTCCATGTAGCCAACCCCATTTAGTTGGGGTAAGGCTGAGTTGTTGTTGTTGAAGCTTCAAGTCTAGTAGTTTTTTGTGTTTGGATAATGTCCTCAATTAGTAGGTGTATGCCTGCTATATATTAGTGTAAGGTGAAGATGTTTGACCTAAATGAATCCAACCACTTCCCAGCTATAGTGGCTCAAGGTGAGACCCTAACCTTCAAAATACCATGGTAAAATACTAAGATTTGGAGTCAAAGAAGGGCAAACGATAAGTCCGCTGGTGGAGAATTATTGTATCACAATTAGATTGCTCTACAAAAGAGATTTATGATGCAGCTGCCTAATCTTGTTACCTAATGAGTCTAAGGTATGAGGATGACTGTTATCTAGCTCCTCCCTCAAACCACAAACCAACCAACAAAAATAGCTGAGAATTTTCATTTTTAGCCAGAGGGAGCACACAGTCCACTCCATGATGAGGCCTCAGAAAGTAGGACCAGATCTCACTTGCAAGATGTAATTTATAAATAAATGGTTTATTGTTTCCCAATAACCAGGACCCATATTATACAGTCAACATGGTAGAGGACCGACTAGAGAAGAGAAGCAATCTGAGAGGGGATTTCAGAGTTGCAGTGGAGGGAGAGAAATCAAATAATCACACTCACGTAGAGCAAAACTCAATTTAAAACATGAATAAAAGATATAAAGAATAACTAAACTACTTCCAACCTGAGTTGGACTGGTTATGTCTGGGTTTGCGTTACCAAACTCAGTCATACTAGTCCAACCAGTAAAGTGCTACTGCATCACAAGGAAGGTTTGCCTACTCCTAGAACATTTCACATTTATTAATCTTTTCATAGCTAAACACCAACCAAGTGTTCCAAATATCCTTGAATAGGTGAGGGAAGCAGGAGTAAATTTCCAGAGATATTTGTGTGGGAAAGAGGGGAAGCTAGTTTAATGGAATAGTGATAAAAATAAGATTTTATAGAAAGAATCACCAATACAGTCAAAGGAATATCACCCTCTACTGAATTCATAAAAGTAGTATCAGCTTCCTCTAACAGAATCCTATAATAGAGCCGGACACCAGCATCTCTCTTTCTTCCTCCCTTTGTAGTCCAATGTGGAATACAACAAAGGAAATCTCCTCCCTCCACCCCTCAACACACAACCCCACCCCAAAGGGATGAAGAAAAGTAAAGGGAATAGAGAATGTCCCCAACAACCCTCTGACCTATAACTTTGTCCCCTCAAACCACTTGGTATATTATCAAACTTAAAATGGAAGAAGAAGATTACGATGATGATGATGATGATGATTATGAAGTCAAGGGTTGACTGTTACTTTTATAGCACAAGTTAGGAAGAGTGACTTGATTGTCTAGATTGAAGTCTGTTACGAAACCAGTACCTGTGATTGTGAAGAGAGAGGATGTGCTGAACCACGATAGGATCAGTCTACTGTCTATCGTGGTCTTTACCTTTATTTATAATTTTCAGTTAACAATTATTGTACTCTAAGTAGGAATCCTACTAAGAGTACACAATTCTAGTTACAAGCTAAACAGAAAACTGAAACAAACACTTCACAATAGGGACACTCCCCCTATTGTGAGTAGTCTTCAACAGTCCCCATCAAGCTGGAGTATACATATCTATCTAAAGACTCCAACTTGGAACAAGAAGAACAAAAATTAAAAAAGCTGAAGCAGTCTTGAACATATATAGCAGTTGTAGACACCAGTGAGCACAAAGGACTTCATTCTAATAGCAATATAAACTCAAGCACACCAATCATCAGCAACAATAGTAGACAAAATCTTCGTGCCAAAAGCAAACAAAATAAGAGGTAAAAAAACCAACCGCAATCTAAAATATCATAGCAACAACAACAACATCACAAGCCCTTCTCAAAGAAGGCAAGTAGTAAATAGTAATATTCACAAAGAAGACAGATAAAAGTATAGCATGCAACAGCTACATCATAAGCCCTTCTCAAGACAAGCAGGTAGTAAGTTTCACAAAGACGACAAATAAAAGTGCAAATATCAATGCACTTATGGGCCCCAAATAGAGGTCACAGATAAAATTGCAACCATAGATAATTGCGAACCAAGTAAAAGTGCAATATAGGTCACTGTTAACCAAGTAGCAGCATAAGGTTGCTAAGGGCCAAATAGCAGCATCAGGCTGTTGGGGACCAAGTAGCAGCATCAGGTTACTAGGGACCAAGTACCAGTATCAGGTTGTTGGGAACTAAGTAAGAATGTTGTTGTTGAATACCACCAATAACTATCTAAATACAATAAAAGTGTTGCTAAGGACATGAGCAGATGACACGAACAAGCAAATAATAATAATCTTCAACTGATGACTTGAGCAGATAACAATAATAATCTCCAATTAATTACACGAACAAGTAAATAATAATAATCTTCAGCTGATGACTTGAACAAATAATAGTAAATAGTAATATTTATAAAGAAGACAGATAAAAGTACAGCATGCAACAGCTACATCATAAGCCCTTTCTCAAGAAAAGCAGGTAGTAAACTTCACAAAGACGACAAATAAAAATGCAAATATCAATGCACTTATGGGCCCCAAATAGAGGTCACAGATAAAATTGCAACCATAGATAGTTGCGAACCAAGTAAAAGTGCAATATAGGTCACTGTGAACCAAGTAGCAGCATAAGGTTGCTAAGGGCCAAATAGCAGCATCAGACTGTTGGGGACCAAGTAGCAACATCAGGTTACTAGGGACCAAGTAGCAGTATCAGGCTGTTGGGAACTAAGTAAGAATGTTGTTGTTGAATACCACAAATAACTATCTACATACAATAAAAGTGTTGCTAAGGACATGAGTAGATGACACGAACAAGCAAATAATAATAATCTTTAACTGATGACTTGAGCAGATAACAATAATAATCTCCAATTAATTACACAAACAAGTAAATAATAATAATCTTCAATTGATGACTTGAACAGATAATAATAATAATCTCCAATCTTCCCCTCACATGTAGCCTTACACGTGGACAAATAATGCAAAAGATGCAGTAAAGAATATTTCACCATTATATGGCAATAATAACCAGCATCGCAAAGGATGAGCATCATGTAAATTCACCTAGAGGGGGGTGAATAGGTGTAGGTTCGAAAATTAAAAGAACTATGTGGAATTAAAAACAACAATAAAGATAGAGAAGAGTAAAGACAAGCAATGCAAAGAGACACAAGCAATTTATAGTGGTTCGGCCAAAATGTGCCTACGTCCACTCCTCTCACCTTAGAGAGAATTTCACTATTTAGAATCTTGAGTGAGCAAGAGGACTCATACAACTACTCTTGAGAAACGAGCAAGAGGACTCCTTCTCTTGATTCCGAGCAAGAGGACTCAACAACAACTTTAAACAAAGTAAAGTAAAATACTAAGAAGTTTAAGATTACCTCAAACCTTAGTAGAATAGGTGCTACCTTTCAATCTATGCAGCTTGAATGCAAATGTGTATGAAGGGAGCAAGAGTGAGATTGAACTTCTTTGATCCTCTTTAATCTTGAGTGTATAAACTCACTAGGGAGTAATTGATCTTTTAGAGCTCTTGATTGTGGATAATTGTTGTGTTTAGAACACAAATCAAGAGGGTATTTATAGGCTAGAAGCCTAGAACCAATAAGGAATCCAATTAACATTCGGATTCCACAGTCTATAAATAATCCGGTATGCCGGATTACCTACTTTCCTTAAGGAACAGGGGAATAACGGTCATATTTCAACAGTCGGGAGTAATTTGGTATGCTAGATGGGGATCCGGTATGCCGGATCAGGGCACTCAGCAGTACTCTGGAATCCGGTATGCTGGATCCTCATCCAGCATACTTAACTGAGCTGCTGTTTCCCATTTCCTGAGATTCACCATTGATCCGATATACCGGATTGGGAACCGGTATGCCGAATTAGGCAAATACAGTGTAGTTCCAGTCCAATTTCCTTAGGGATTGTTTTGGGTATTTCAAACCCATTTGGTCACATGGTTAGGGGGTCAAATAGCCTCCTAATGTCATTCTAGATGGATGCATGCGTGTGTGTGTGTGCATTACATCGAATGTGACTCAAAGAATAAAAAATTACATGATTACATATGTCTAAATTTAAAAAGGTCTTTAAACAAGGTCTTCTCTTCACAATTTCTTCAATACATGTTTGACTTTGACTTCCAAGCTCTAATCTTTTTTGAGAGTGATCTTAGTACACTTGTATACGCTCCCCCTCACTTGGTTCTATGCTTTGACTCTTAGAACACAAGCATTAGTCCAAGTCTTATTTGTTATCATCAAAACATCATCATAAAGATGACTCGGAGGGTATAGGGTGTAGGGTCATTTTCCCTAACAATCTCCCCCTTTTTGATGATGATAAACAGGACACAAAGGATAAATAATGGAGAGCAATAATGTATGCAATGGATAACAATTCATAATAACAATTCTTTTAATCCAAGCAAGTTTATTATAATAAGACCATAAAACATAATCATTCATTACAACTTTCAAACTTTCAAATTCTTCTCCCCCTTTGTCATTATCAAAAAGATGGATAAAGCATATCAAGTAGAAGGATCAAAGGGTAGAAGAGGGGGAATAGAACTTGATGCACCGGCGAACGTCAGTGGAACTCCTCGTGGAGTTACTCCCTGTGTATCAAGAGAAAGATGTCCAAGATTGAGAGCAAGAGTTTGAACAGAGTTAAGAAGCTTGTCTTGGTGCAGGTACATGTTGTTAAAGCCGGTCTTCACATCATCACGGAGGGATGCCACATCATCTTGAATCCGTTGTTGTCCAAGTTCAAGTTCCATGATACGAGTGTTGGCTTCGTCCATATATTCATCAATGCTTGACACCCAATCGTGTAAGGATGCCAGAATACCTTCTTGAACTTGAGTAGGAGGAGGAGCAGTTCCATCTAAGTCTTCGTCTTCTTCAACAAACACATCCGAAGGAGGAGGAATGGCAATAGTGTGGAAACTGTTTCGGGTGATGTGTTGAAATGTCACAGTGGACTCTTCTTCACGAGTGAGATCAATGTCAAAAACCTTGAAAAGGCGAGTAAGAAGACGTCCATATGGAAGATTTGTGCTCTTTTGGGGGTGGGCACAAGATTCCATATAATGCATTATAAAGTATGGAAGACAAAGGGGTGTAGAGGTATACACACAATATGTGAGATAGGCTTGAAGAGTGAGGCATTTGCTTCGATCACCTCCCCTAGGAATGAAATTGTGCTGAATTATATAAGAAATCACATGGGGAATGAGGCGAAGTCTACTAGTTACAACGGTGCCTGCTTGGGGATCATATTGCTTCACAATGGATGAATAGACCTCCCCTAACACATCATATAAATCCCATAATCAAAAACAACCGCTAATAAGATCCCCGATAGATCAGTTTTAAACAAATCTAAGCAAATAATCTCCAATAATAGCAATAACAACCATCATTTTATACAATTACCAATCTTCAAAAAATTGCAACCCCAAACTGATGTGATCTTGGGTCTACCAAAGCAATAAAATTGCAAATATAGGATCAATGGCAATTTTGAAAATTCTGACCACTTATGGGCCCACCCAAGCAAGAGAAGACTCAAATCAAGAGCTTAGTGGCGAAATAATAAATATATCAAAGGTAGCAAAGAGGTTGGTGGTAGAATAGTAATTAACCAAAGTATAGAAAGAAGAGGGGACACAAAGGGGATTGGAATTATTCACAAGGGGTACACTTGGAACTAAATAAAAAGAAGGGACATGAAGGGAATTAGCAATTATTATTTTGGGACTGACTTGGTAATAACATTAAATATGGATAGGAAGTGAATTAAAGTAAAAGAGGGGCGGTATATTAGGAAATCAAGAAGTAAAATAAAAGGCACTAAATAAGATAACGACTTGAAGTTGTCTTCTTACTTCGAATGACAACCATGGTGGTGGAACGGATTCAACAGAAGGGTAGAGAACTCATCGGAGCCTCTAGTGAGCATAGTTGTCAAGGCGTCACCTAGGCGTCCAGGAACCTTGGTCACCTAATTGGTGTCACCTTGATTTTGGACCCTCTCCAACGCCTTGGATCGCCTAGACGCCGTGACAACTATGCTAGTAGGAAGGGCGGGGCCCTCAGTGAGAAAAAGGCGAAGGTAACACTTTTGGAATCCTGATCTGCAACACCAACATCTCTAAGGCTCTACCCTCTTCCTGTTACAGCTTGCAACAAATGAAACCTTCCTAATTACATCTGAATCTGTGTACAATGGTCACCCAGACAAGTTGTACGACCAGATCGCTGATGCAATACTCGATGTCAAAAAACCAGAGCAAAACGACTCCATAATATTAGCAAAGCGACCCACCAAACTTATGGGTTCTTAATACGCAAATCGAGAACCAAGGGGATGGAAGAAAGCAAGAAACCAAAAAACTCCTTCAATTGACTCCATCGATAGCAGTAATTTGATGCATGTTTGAAACCAGCAACCACCATCAGTTCTTCGATCAGTGGTAGCAGCAGGATATCGATTAGCATCAATCTTCCGGCGGTAACTGGTTAATAGCATAACCAGAGAGCTCATAAATCTTCAGGTATAACATTCATACACATTCATCAATCTTATCAGTGTACGAAACCCTAGATCTTCTTCTTCTATCAACTAGGGTTTCACAAAGTGGAATGGACAGCATAGGTGGTTGTTCACCACAAACCAGAAAACATAAAACGACTCTCAAACCAGATATCAATGAGATGGCTGATACTGGTAACAGCTCTGACAAAACCAGGACCTAAAACCAGTACCTACGATTGTGAAGAGAGAGGAGAGAGAATGTGCTGAACACGATAAGATTAGTCTATTGTCTATCATAGTCTTCAGTCTTCACTTTTATTTATAATATTCAGTTAACAGTTATTGTTCTCTAAGAATGAATCCTACTAAGAATATACAATTCTAGTTACAAACTAAAAAGGAAACTAAAATAGGAAACTGAAGCAAACACATCATGAGAGGGACAGTCCTCCTATCGTGAGTAGCCTTTAATAAAGTCCATTTGGATGAAGATCTTAAGTGGCCCAAATAACCTTATGGTAAATACAGCCTGATTTACAAACAAATCTCAATAACCACTTTGCCCCCAAAAAAATGAATTCTAGGATACCCACCTTAGGCCACCATCCTTTTTTTTCTCCAGCAAATAATCAATCTTCCAGTTGACCATATGATCATTCTACAGACCTCCGGGCTCCTAAAGAAAAAGAAAATTCCTTTGAATTTATTCCATTCTTGTAATTACTTCCTAAAACAGAAAAAGCAATAATCGGAACTCATACATGATATCTGCGGAACTCATACATGATATCTGCAGAGAAATAACAAAGAAAATGAGATCGATAGAGATAGATAATGAGCAAACGCCAATTGACACTTTTTGGTTCATCAACCAGGGTTGGAGTGAAGCTTCCCTTCCTTAATGCTATAAAATCACAAAAAATGATATGCATCTTTAACAATCCCTTTCATACTTCTGGTAACCCTACTAGCTATGTCAGCCCCCCAAATGATATAATAGCACCCACCTATTAAAACTTACGTAAATGAAACCAAAAGGAGTCTAATACCCTCTCCTAACTTGAAGCCACAGTACCACTAGATATTACTACTACAATAATCGCTATGTACTTGGTAAATTTATGACCAAATGACAATGACATCCTCTTTATTTAGAAACAACAAAAAAGATTGTTTGAGAAGGATAAAAAGAAAACGGCCAAACAAGTAGCAGGCCCAGATACTAACTTCCCTTTGATACTCACTATACAAGCAGGGGGGAGGGAAATGGAAAGACAGTCATATGAGCAACAACTCAACTAGGGTTTGTGAAAAAAAAAACCACAGGGAACTAAAGGGTACCAGCCAGAAAAGAAACTAAAAGAAGCAACAAAACAAGTGTTATGCATGTGTTGGCAGGGTAATGTCAAATCAAAATTTTCAGTTATTGATCATTCCCCATATGCATTAGAGCATTCAACCAAACAAAAGAGGGGTTTCATTTCAATGTTACCTCTTTGTATTACAAGAATAGTACCTCCAACAGAATACAACACTTGCCTAGGAGACTCCTCAAAGAAGTGCAACATGTATGTCTCGATCAACCCTTTAAGGAGAACGCAGCAGCGGCAATCCTCTTTCTCACCCTAGGGTTCAAAACCATAGCACTAGGTAGATGCAAGGAGGAGAGAGAGGGCCAATCAAAATCGCATAGAGGGAATGAGCTCTGCAGTAGGGTCAACGAGCACGCTCTCTCCCTCCTGTCTATTTATTAGAATATAAACCCTAATCTCTATAGTTGTCTACAAGACAAGTGGTGAGATCCTATTTGGTGATCCTACTAAGGTTGTGGTATGTGAGTCTAACTCAGTTTTAGTAGTTATGAACTTATGATTAATTACTTATGAATCTAACTATATAAAAAGGGCAACCCTAATGCACAAGGCTCCCGCCACTGTGGGGTCTGGGGAGGGTCATAATGTACATAGCCTTACCCCTGCTTTCGCAGAGAGGCTGTTTCCTGACTCAAACTCGTGAGTCACAATGGAGCAACCTTTACCGTTGCATCAAGGCCAATCCTTTGATAAGTGCACCCTATTAACTATATCTAGGTAAATAATACTAATTACTCATAAGTACAACCTATGATGGATATAACTAATAAACACCCAAAGAGATTAAATTAAATACATTTTAGTTCCTCCACGTAACAATATCTCATAGTGAACTTAGGAGCATGGAATAAATTACCATCGTTACTCTAGTCCATCGAAACAGCTTAACCAAAGAATCTCGATCAATGATTGACCATAGAATCTTTTATAAACTCTTTTAAAATGTAATCGTTAATAGATACTAATATTTTAAATGTTTTTGCAAATTATTAACAAATCTGCCACCGAGCTCGGAATTTCGTCCAATCGTAATCAAATATCTCTTAAGAGAGATATTCACCCTTTTTGGGAGTGGATTCCTTTTTAAGCATCTTTTCCATTCACAAATTAACGTTGTACACAGATATATATCCAGAGAAGACATCAACCATTGATACACAAATCGCACATAGTCTGACTGTAACGGTAAGGACCTCTCAAGTTTAGGGACCAAAATGAGCTGTCACAAAGAATATTGTTTCTCAAACATCAAACAGTAACCTATACAAGATTCTCAGAGTGATCCAGTCCAATACACACACAATATGAATGCTCACATTTATATTTTGAAATCACACTCCTAAAATATACAATGTGATAATCATATTAACAGAATGCCCAATCCTATCCCTAGTTGTGAACAATTTAAGGCCTAACCTTAGGACAAACAATCAAACAAAATACAACAATGCAAAATTAATAATTTAATAAACTCTTTTTGAATTGGGCTTGATGGACACATAAATCCAACAGCCTGAGTTGAACTGGACAACACATGAAAGATAATGCATCAGCAAGAAAACTATATCAAATCTACCACTCACTTATCTGAAAAAATATCAATAAACATGTCAATATATGAAACTTGGTCAGTTGTTAGTTTGATATGGTGAAGAAACGTTTGAAACCATGTCAAGCAATATAACAAAATTTACATTGGTCTAGTGAAAGCTTAGATCAGGTAGGAGCCATTCGTTGAGACTGCTAGCAACTGATAGATTTGGTAAATTAAACTCAATTTTGATAGAGTCAACACCATATTTTAGAAGTCCTAGATGTGACCAGCACCAGACATTGGTTAAACTTTCACTACAGGAAATTATTGGCTCAATTACTGCTTGCAAAGGAGGACAGTGATGAACCTATATTGGTGCCAGAGGAAAAAAGACTAACTTCTATATCAAACAATAGACATCGATATTGAAAGCGTAAGAAGGGGAAGTTTTACCCGTGAATTTGAAAGCTAGATCAGCTATGCATACCATGACTGGTGGAGAGATATCCATGTCATTTGTTTTCGCTGATGGTAATTTCGATGAGAGCCAAAAAAAAAATATATATGTACATTACTGAACAAATGAGGAAATGTTGGAACGAAATTAACAGAAACTGAAAACATTCGAGCGTCGAACCTTCGGATTCGGCAATGGATATAGCGGAGTGACGGAACCTATCCCTTAAAATCTCAGTCGCAGCGTCATCTTCTTCCTTCTCTAAATCACTTTCCCGGCTTCCTTCCATTGGTATGATTTGGTTCTTCTTTCATCAAATCGTTAATTTTGAGCCACCAAACAGCGGAAAGAAGCGGGAAAAAAAAGAGGGTCAGGGGCCTCGGGGAAACGACGCCTATCTAGTTTCAGGGAGCCCAGTTAAGTACAGTTGTTATGCGTCTACATACAAGCTAGAGGCCCTCCTCAGCCCTCACATCTATCTATATAGTAAAGGTGAAAATATTTTGTTTTTCTTTATCATAAAACAAAAAAAAAAAGGTAGTAGATTGATCTAGCAAATTAATGGATGTGAAGGAAAGATATGGTTAAGGGTAAAGATAAACTAACTCATGAAAGATTGAGAAAGATAATCCATGATTTATTGTCTTAACTACGAAATTATTTCCAGATGTTCTTTTTTACAGAAGTTGATACGACATGAGTTAGTTACTATAATATCAAATATGCACCAATTAAGTCATTACGTAGCTACTCAACAAAACCTCGTTTTCAAAAGCATGCCCTCAATAAAACACTGTTACAAACAATCATATGCCTTACACAAATCTAGTTGCAGGGCCAAGAAATAATCCTTCCTTTTCTTCTGTTTTATGTAATAAAATATTTCACGTGTTATCAAAATATTATCTGAGATAAGGCGAGGTGGGATGAAGGCTGGTTGTGTATGGGCAATAATCAGATGAAGCACACCAATTAGAGGTAGTTAAGCATTATCATGCATCTTCAAATTAGTCCTATGTTTTTTATGATTTATTTTATCATTCGACTAATTTATTTAGACTAAAATTTGACATGTGACCAACAGATCTTGGAGTCTAATTGCCCACAAAAATGCAGCCTCGTCTGACTTGCCAAGTGGATAGATGATTTAATCGTTTTAACCATTGAATTGATGAGAAGTTCCCTGCACAATCCACATTAAATGTGATGGCCTAGCTCAATTGTATAACCCACCATTAATGGGTTTTCTCCCTTCTTAACATGGAACATATTCTTCAAAGTTTAAAGTGACTTAGTTTTGCCAATAATCTCCAAGACATCATATTAAGATATAGAAATTCAAACAACTAAATAATGATGTGAACATCATGTTCAATGTTGTAGAGTGTAGATTGTATTAGATACTCCCAATTGCTCCCCCGCCCCCTCAAAAAAATAAATACATGAATAAATATGAGTTAATAAATTTGAACGGATAGTGCTATTCATGTTCAATAACTTATGTCACTTAGCATACCAGTCCAACTAATTCAAATGAAACAATTAAAGGAAGATAAGCCAGGTCAAATGTCAAATTGGTACTATTATCAAAGTTTTGTGATTTTTTAAACCAACGATTTTTTCTTTTTGGGGCAATTACTATCATTCCCCTATACTTAGTCTATATTTATTAAAACTCTCATGCCTTAAACTTATTTTATAATATTCACCTACTTTTAAACTTTTACATCTCCTTCTCCCTTTATGTTTTTAAAAGCAACTTGAGAGCCGCTCACAAGTCACTAAAATGGATAAATAGATTAGCAAGTTACCAAGTGAAAAAAAGGCAATATAGATATTTAAAATTTTGAAGGACAAAAGAGATGTAAAAGTATAAAAGTAGGGGAGTATAGAAAAGATGTTAAGGGGTAGGGGAGTGATAGTACTTGTCCTTTTTGTTTTCTTATTTTCTTTACTTAAAGATGCACGTGAGACACAATGGGCTCAAACTTTATTTAAAAATGGGGTTGATATGGTTCACTTGTCTATAAATTTTGTGCTCCACTTGACATGATACATAATAAGTAAAGGTGCGACAAACCTACACCAAGGTACCCTTCCATTAGAATCGCATAAGCTAAAGTCCTAAAAGAAAACAGAACTTTTGTTGTTAAAAGTTAGAAACTTAAAATACGTCAATATATGGTTAATTTGAAATATTTGTTTTATTTTAATAGTCAATTCACAACTCAATTAAAAAAAAAATAATTTTATCGATGAAAAAACAAAATCAATTATGATGGCAGTGGCATTGTACTTTTATTAACTTGTCAATATGGGTATCAAACCCTTTATATGCAAATTACATAAATTAGTATTAATTAGATAAAAAATTTAAGTGGTTGAACTACTTCTGATATAATTTAACAACTATCACCTATAATGATCCATTGAAGCCATCAAAAAAGTAGCTTATTGGGTATGATCTATGCTAATAGATTAACTTTTCAATATCTTAAAAGGGGCGGGTTCATTATGATGCTAGTGTAGGGAAGATTCTGCAAACCACACCAATAAAAGTGCAAAGAATGGTATCATTCACATGGGACATTCATGGGTTAGACTAAGGGAGAATGTAGCTGTGTGAGCTTCACATCTAATTATGTGTGAGGATGTGCGTTGCAATCTAAGCTCCAACGTTGGTCATGCGTTTCTTTTTCTCGTCTTAAAAGAATACAAATTGTACCACGTTAAATTATTTCAATACAGGAAAGGTCCTTTCGCAACGTATTATACAATGATATGCAAGCTTTATTTTACCCCCCCCCCCCCAAAATGCAATCTTTCTATATCCTCGCATTGAATTAGAGAACAAGATCATTTTGTTATTCTTTTGGATTGTCCGTGATTTTTAGTAATATTATTTTACTATCTCCGTTGCATAGGAGAAATAACACGTCAATAAAAAAGGCAATGGATATATTATTGGCATATAAAGTACTATCGTCAAAATATGTTAATTTTTTATGGGTATGAAAATATAATACCATTAATGATCAAATAAAGTCGTGTTAGCCTAGACGTACCAAAACACATATTTATCAATTGAATTTGCAATTACACTATTACATTTTATATATTGGATATTCTTCATATATTTATGAATGTTATGTTACAGTTAGTCGAGGTTAGAACATATATTGATTAAAGATCAAGTAAATTTTGAGTCAGTTATTGTATAACCAACTTAGAAAATCTAGCAGAAGGAATCATGTGATTTTATTAATTTTTTGAATCATTAATATAAAAATACCAATATTAATTCACCAAACCCTACAAAAAATACTTACAAAAACAATAGTAAAAAAAAAAAAAGGAAAAATAATATCTAGAAGGAAACAATTATTTCTCTATTGTTATAAATATCACCCACCGAAATATAACTCTTTGCTCCCCCACCACCTTTTAATAGCTTAGCTGCTTGTTTGTAAAGTGTGAAAGTTAAAGCATTTAGATTTCATGATCAAATAATGTTGTGTTAGCCTGTTTCATCAACTAAATTTGCAACTATACTATTACCTTGAATATAATGAATATTCATCATATATTAATGTATATTATATTACATTTAATCGAGGTTAGGATATATATAGATTAAATATAAAATAAAGTTTGAATGAGTGATTGTACAAGCAACTTAGAAAGTATAGCAGGAGAAACCATGTAATTTCAAATTTTAATTCATCGTTAGTATTTTTCAAATCATTGAGAAATTGATGCCATGTTGCTAGTGGCATGCCCCATTTTGTACTATCTCGATCTCCTCCTCGATTTATGAATCACCCCGTATATGAACCATCTGGTTTCTCTTCATATACTCCCATTCACTTAATGTTGGAGGTTCGATTCTATATAGGTAGTGTGGCGATCCCTCTCCAACGCATACCCGAGACATGAGAGTATGAGACCCATACTAACACATTTTCTCTCTATTTCTTATGTTCTGAGCCATACGGGTTGCATGTGGATTGACACATAGATTTCTTCTCACACTAGCATCATGGAAATTCTCTCAAAGAAGTATAATTTTTTGTTGCTGGGCAAGAGATTGTTGTTTGAATTTTTATTTATTTTTGGGTAATAGATTCTTGTTTGATGATACTTGCACTAGTGTGAGACAATGAGAACCTATGCGGGGTATCATTATATATGGAATTTTTGATTTCACTAGGGGTGGAATGGTAATTTTATGTGCAATTGTGTCTGGGCAAACGGGCCAAACACGATCAGACAATGGTTTTTTTTTTCACGAGGGGTATTGTATTCTACACGTATGTGTTGCAGGATTTTTTTTCCTAAATTTAACGTACAACTTTCGAAATTCAAACCGCGTTTTCAAATTTGGAATGGAGTATAATTACAGCTACAGCCTCAGCTAAGCCAGTCGCTACACTCTTAACGGGTTTATTTTGTTATCCGAGCATTCAAAGTAAAGTTCCTTACAAATGAAACCATTTACAACGCCCCCAAATCGATTTCCCGCCGAATCGTCACGAGCATATCACCCTGGGAAAAAGCTACGGCTGTTTGTCGATTCAACTGTTAAAATCGCTGCGTAAACCCTAGATTCAAACCCAGAAAGCCTATTGTTCTTCCATAAGGTTCATCTTTTCATCTGTCTTCTGTCGTCTCGATAGGTGAGTTTGAACTCCGCGAGGCTTCTCTCGACGGAGTTTATCTCCATTATGGACGTGCATCCAGTCCCTTCTCTTGATTCATCTCATAAAACTCAAGCCAGCGACTGTAGAAATGGATTTGTCAATGAAATGGTTAAAGGTGATCACGTTTCATCCCCGAGCGAAGAAGAAATGGAATGCAAAGAAGCCGTTGTTACGGTTACGAAAGGCGTTGCACAGCGAGTTCAGAAGATCGTCTCCGAGAGTGCTTCTGTCGAGAGAAGATCTAGTGCGAGGCTGCGGAACCGACCTGATAACAAGCGACCCTATTATGGTACTAGCAGTAGTGGGGATGTGAAAGACAAAGGTAGCAGGAAAAATACTAAACTTCATAAAAGAAGAGAACTGGAAAACCATGTCGTTGAAGAGGCAGAAAGCTGTAAAACTTGCCCGGTGGTTGAACGGTCGGGTGAAGTGATGGCCTATGCTGATGCTATCCGTGTTGATTCGGTTGATCAAACTCCGGATGAGGAAAGGGCTGAACGCGGTGATCGCAATCCTGCTGATGCAGTGGGGAAAAGTGACTATGCTAGGGTGAAGGAGACCTTGAGGATATTTAATACACATTATCTTCACTTTGTCCAGGCGAGCATCTAACGGAACTCATTCGCTGTTTGGTTAGCTGTTACATTCATGTATTCTGAGTTTCCAATGTAACTGTATTTCCACAGGATGAAAATATATGTCGTTATATGGATAGCAAAACTAGTAAATAAAATCGTAAAACCAAGTCCACTCCCCTCTTTATTTTTGACTGTCATTTTGATATTTAGTGCTATGCTAATTTGTATGGTTTTGGTTGATCATAGATTTTCATGGTATATGGAAATCTCCAGCTTTTGCTTTTTCTATCTTGTTTCATTTTTGTTATTTTGGCGCTTTGTGGAACAATCAAAAGGAAAAAAAAACTTATCAATCATAACTGTATATCTTTTCCTTCAGCCAATCCGATCCTAATTGGCTCCCCCAGGGCGGGAGGATGGTTATGTCTAAGAAACCTACGTTTAAGACCAACACTAGCAATAACATATCACCAGTATACAGTGGTAGTGATGTATGGCTTGGATTTTGTGGGTTATTTTCTAAAACAGCATCCAATGTAACGTTTAAACATTGTGTGCCTCTGTTGATTATGTCATGTCACCTTTACGAATATGTTTTTTTTGGGGGCTAAGTATAAGTTATGGTATTGATGCTCAGCATAGGAGTCACAGTAACTCCACAATGCATTGAATGTTCTATAGAAAAGTGAATTAGATTGTTTTAGCATCTCAGTCGTTAAATCTTACAGAAAAGTTAACATTCTTACTGCAATTTCATGTTTTATGCTTTCTTTTGCGGATTCCGATCCTGTTGAGGCAAGATGAAGCATGGATGATGGTGATTTATTTATCAATGCTTTAGCAGTTTTCCTTTTATTAACATTGACGGATCTTAATTATCAATCTCCTGATGTCATCATCCTATTGACTGATTGGAAAAATCACATTTGCTTACTCAGGAAGAAGAAAAGAGATGTAGGAAAGCTGAAGTTGATGCAAAGAAAGTTGCTCGAGGTTCAAAATCTGAGGTTAGTATATACTGTTATACTACATGTTTTTTCTGTTAGTGGAACTGATGTTTATGTCAGTGTTACATGGATTTGAACACTAGAGTTGGACTCAAACACTTAGTGTAGCCTTTACTTGGTAAAAACTGCTAAAATTTGGATCTGGAAACTCATGCAAAAGTTGTAGTTATTGTTGAACACTGAGCTAACATGTGAACACATACACTTATATACACGGTTTGTAAATAAAAACAGATGATTTTATTTGTTAAATTGAAGCCTTCTACATGAAAACCAGGGTTCAAGTTTCTGCTGGATGCTCATTACATCAAGAAATAAGGAACAAAGAGAAAAGAAATTGAGTGCTGTTGCAAAGGAATATGTGGGGTGTCAGTATTTAACATTTATTCATAATGATGCAGCATCTATTTAGAAGAATCCACGCATTGTTGATTTATGTTTGGAAAGTGGTTTTACCATTGATCTATAATACTACTCATTTATTCAACTATAAACCAATCAATGTGTTTAGTTTGCCTTTATTTATTTTTTCATTTTCAAGCATAATAATTGATGACTTATTACACATGTTTTCAGGTTCTCCTCCTTGTCTTTCATAATGTTTTCTGTTGCTTTATTTTAAGTTGCATCCTAGTTCCTTTTCTTACGAGGCTTTTCTTCCATAGAATAATCACAATTTTATTGCATAATTTGTTTAATAAATTAATGAAATTTCTTCATGGTTCTTCATCATTCCAGTTTTTTATGGGATCACTATACTATCATCCTGATGCCATTGATATAACTCTATTTATTGCAAGAAACATATTGGAAAAATAACTAATGCTGTTATTTCCTTTCCTATTGATGCCAATTATATAATTTCTTATTTCTATCTGACTAATTAAAATGTTTCTAATTTCCTTAAAGCTGGGTGGGCTGTCAAATTGACTAATGCAGTTATTTTCTTTCCTATTTATGCCAATTATATAGTTTCTTATTTCTATATGACTAATTAAAATGTTGCTCCAAACATTATTTGGAACCTATAGAGTTACTTGGGATAACCAGAAAAGTGTGTATAATAAGCCATAGTTCAGTGCTATATTTTTTCAAGTAGTCTTTAAGTGGCTTTCTCTATAATCGAAAATTTGAAATGTGGAGACTCTCGTATTGGAGTCACTTGAATTCACTTAAGTAATATTCAATGCCATTTCTAGGTAAGTGATGCTGAAGCACATAGGAATTAGTGGTTTGCTATGAGAACTTTGGAAGCTTCTTCTTTTTAACATATATAGCCTACATGGAAAAAGGGGATGACTTTTGTCAAAATCGTTAACTGGCCCAGTTGCCTAAAGCGATAGTGGACACCTTATTTATGAGGGGCTAGGAGAATGTAATTATGGTGGTGAAGAACTAAAAAATATTTAATTAAATTACTACCAAATGTATATAAAGGGGAGAGGCTTCTTGGTTGGCGGTATCAAGGATATAATTATCGGTATCAAGTATTGTATCTTAAAAAGATGATGAAACCCACCTGAAAAAATATTTAATTAAATTACCAAATATATAGAAGTGTTGAGCAACTTAGGAATATATGGTTTATCTTGGTTAACCAAACCGTTAACAAGATTATGAGAAAAAAAAAAATGCCAGATGAATGTAGGAGAACGTGGTTCCGATTAAAAAAAAATAAAGGTGATATTCAGATCTGCAATAACTATCGAGGCATAACACTAATGAGTCAAATTATGAAATTATGGGAAACTAGTGCTTCGAAGGACCAATTTGGTTTTATGCCAGGTAGATCCATGACAGAAGCTATTTAGTTATTTAGGAGGCTCATGGAAAGATTTTGAGTTTGTAAGAAGGATCTCCATATGGTATTTATTGACCTAGAAAAATCTTATGAGAGAGTCCATAGAGAGTTAATCTGGCATGTACTAGAGAAGAAAAGTGTTTCTGGTAAATTTGTGGACATAATTAATGATACGTATGATGGCATGGTGACTAGTGTGAAAACCGTTGGGGTCAAGGTAGTGAATTCCCAATTACAATTGGGTTACATCAAGGATCAGCTTTAATCCCTTATTTGTTTGCACTTATTATGGATGATTTAATCTGGGATATTCAAAATGAGGTTCCTTGGTGTATGCTTTTTGCTGATGATATTGTTTTGGTGGATGAGACGAAAACATGCATTAATGTTAAGTTGGAGTTATGGAGATCAATCTTGGAATCAAAAAGGTTTTAAGATAAGTAGAATGAAGACAGATTATATGGTGTGCAACTTTAGTTATACTAGGATGGATAATGAGATGGTGAACATTGATGAGAGGGAGATTCCGCAAAGTGATTATATTAGGTATCTAGGTTCAATCATACATAAAGAAGGTGATATAGAGGATGATATTTCACATAGAATTAAAATAGGATGGATGAAGTGGAAATGTGTGTCTGGAGTATTGTGTGATCGACGTATCCCTTTAAAGCTTAAAGGAAAATTTTGTAGGATATTCATACGATCGTCTATGATTTATGGTGTGGAACATTGGACAATTAAGAGCCGCCATATAGATAGTAGACTAAGTGTAGCGGAGATGAGGATGTTGAGATGGATGTGTAGCAAAAATAAAACTAGGAAGAATAAAATAAGGAATGACCATATTAGAGCAGACTTGGGAGTAGCTCCTACACATGACAAGCTGCGAAAAAGTCGTTTGAGGTGGCAGGGCCATGTTCAATGGAGGGCCTTTAGATGCTCCAGTATGGAGGTGTAATTTGATTCAGACCTAAAATGACTATAGGAGAAGTGGTGAGGATGGACATGCATAGTGATGCAGCTCAAGTCCATCGATTGGGCTCCAAAACTGTTCCTATTTAGCCCATGTTATGGGTTTATTTATGCCAATCGAATTCTGCCCATATTTAGTCTATATTCAGCCCCTATCGATTCTGCCATAAAAGAGGATATCGACCACATTGATTGTGGACTGTTATTAGCTATCGAGTATCGACCAGCCTGGCAAGAGGGAAGATAATTGATAAGATCTTGTAGATCCCATGGCCAGCTACTCGGAGAACAAGTTAGAGAGTAATTGCCAATTGCGTGGAGAGGAATGTGGAATATTCTTCCAGGTCGCATGGTCCAATAGTTAGGGAAGTATTGTGCCTTGCGTGGGTGTATGTATTAGCTAATGTTAGTTTCTATTTTTATTAGATTTGTTTCATGTAATTAGTAGTGTCTAATTACTAGGATTCTTTAGTTTGTTAATTAGAGTGGGATTGGGATTATTTTGTAACTAGTTTCCAATTAAGACAAGGTCTGTTTTATCAATTGCTGTAGCTGATTATTTATAAATAAAAGATAGCTGTTGAATTTCAGTAGCCAACAATTGAGAGAAAGATGAGTTTTGGTTTAATAGCCATTAAAGCTGTGAGATGCAGTGAGGGGAGAGATTCCTTGAGTAGGTGAGAGGCCTTTGAGTGGGTGAGATGCCTTGGGAAGAATGAGAGACTCCACCCAACTTGTTCTTTTTTATTTCTATTTGCTTCTTATTTTCCAATCGATTTTCTGTGAGGGATCAGTGTTCTGAAATCTACTCCAAATGGAGACCAATTGAATAAAACGGTATTTGATTGCTGCAAGAAGGCTGAGAAATATCTGCTGAAGTTGCTGAGTGGAATCTGCTTCAAACCATCGTGCGATTCTGTTGTCTTGGTGGGTTTTGCTGAAACCTTAACTCCAGTTGATCTCATACATTGGCCACTGGGTGCTAGCAAAATGAGGTTCAATTCCACATTGAAAGGGGGCTACTCGATGGAGGTTTGAGGCTGGTCTGAAATCTGGTTTAGTCTATTATTTGATAATCTTTCAATCTGAAACCCTAGATTCAAGCAGTCTATTATCTCAGAATATGTTCTCTATTATAATCTGAGGTTTTTATACTGATTCAAGTCTAATCTATCTCCACTCGATTGGAGTTTCAGAACCATCCAAGGTCTTTTGTTGTCAATCTTGAATTCTGACTTTTGACCTAAAATCCTGTAAATCAATATACTAGACCTGGGTTTGTTGATTTGTCAGCTGTGATTTAGTACTTGGACTGATTTATTGAGCTGTTAAGGGATCCTACATGGGATTAGGTCATCTGTGACCCAACCTTACATCACATAGCTTAGGCCTTTCGTTGAGTATGACCTCGAATAGAGCTGATTGGAGTGTAAGGATCCATGTAATCAATTTCGTTTAGTTGTGATATGGCCCGTTGTTGTTGTTGTTGTTGTATTGGGTATTGTATCAAAAGGGTGATTTCAGACATATCATATTATATCGGAAAGATGCTTGTTACGCATGGAAATGCAAAGGATACATGTAAAGTACAGTTCTAAAGTATAAAGACAATAAAAATAAGCAATATGCAACATATATCATGTATAAAAAGGAGAATGAAGTATGACAAGACAATTTTGTCCAATTGATTATGTATAATGGATGAGATTTCTTCAATGTACTTATAGTCTAATACCCATAGTTGTCACGGCGGCTCGGTGACCCAAGGCGTTGGAGAGGGTCCAAATGTAAGGCGATACTAACTAGGCGTCCAAGGAGACCAAGGCGCCAAAGCCTAGGCATCGGCTACTCGACGCCTTGACAACTATGCTAATACCATAGAGAGCTGCGGTCTGGTTCAAGACTCAGAGTTGAAAGTGATCTGAGGGAAGGGTAGAACCAAGATGATGTTGTGCACAAACCGAATATATGCGTGGTACAGAAAATGAAAAAATATAGAAAAATCTGAAATAAATGAAGCAATGTATCCATAATTATTCATACGTTCCATGTAATTTTCGAACAACATTGCATCCATTTGCATCCATAGTTGTCGAGGTGCCACCTAGGCGTCCAGGTGCTTTGGCTGACTTGGTCGCCTAGGTGGGCGCCTTGGACGCCTTGGTCACCTAGTTGGTGTCACCTTGAATTTTACCCTCTCCACCGCCTTGGGTCGCCTACCCACCGTGACAACTATGTTTGCATCACTGTATCCATATATATTTTTTTAAATTTTCAAAAAATTTGCAAAAAAAGTTAAAAATCCAGGGAAACCAGAAAATTGCAGCAATGATATGTGGTCATAGATCTCATTTATGTGACTCATGAATGCAGTTATTTCCTTTCCTATTGATGTCAATGATATAGTTTCTTATTTCTATCTGACTACTTGAAATTTTGCTCCATATGATCATTTGGAACCTATAGAATTACTTAGGACAACCAGAGGAGTGTGTACAATAAGACATAGTTTTGTGCTATATTTTGGAAGTAGTCTTTGAGTGGCTATCTCTATAATCGAAATGTGGAGACTCTCTTGTATTGGAATTGGCAGTCTCTATAATTGAAATGTGGAGACTCTCTTGTATTGGAATCAGTTGAATTCACATAAGTAATATTCAATGCCATGTCTAGTTAAGTGATGCTGAGACGCTTAGGAATTGGTGGTTTGCCATGAGAACTTTGGGAGCTTCTTCTTTTTAAGTTTTAACATGTATAACCTACATGAAAAAAGGGGATGGCTTTTGTCAGATCTGTCAACTCCCCAGTTGCCTAAAGCCTAGTGGACACCTTATATATATGGCTTGTGAGATTGTAAGGTGTAAGTATGGTGGTGAAGAACTAAAAAATATTTAATTAAATTACTACCAAATATATATAAAGGGGAGAGGTTTCTGGGTTGGAGGTACCAAGAATTTAAGTATTGGTATCAGGTATCGTATCAACAGGTTGGTTTTAAAAGGAGTATCGTATTGTATCGGAAAGACGCAAGATACACTTGGAAATGAAAATGATACATGCAAAATACAAATTTAAAGCATAAAAAGCACAAAAAGTAAGCAATATGCAAAATATATCATGTGTAAAAAGGAGAATAAAGTACGACGAGACAATTTTATCCTATTGATTATGTATAAAGGATGAGGTTTCTTAAATGTACTAATTGTCTAATACCATAGAGAGCTGAGGGCTCAGTTGAAAGTGGTCTCGGGTAAAGTTACAATCAAGATGATGTTGTGTACAAATTACAAACCGAATACATGTGAAATACAGAAAAATCCGATAAGCAGAAGCAATTTATCCATAATTTATTTCATACATTACATGTAAATTTTCAAACAAAATTGGACCCATTTGCATCATGTATCCATAATTTTCCCCCAAAAATTGGCAAAAGAATTAAAAAAATCCAGAAAATCAGGCAATTGCTGTAATGATATGTGGTCATACATCTCATTTATGTGGCTCATATATTCCAGCTCATTATCACTCATTTTGCACAAGAAAATAAATTTTTTTTCTGTTTTGAATCTTTTGATCTATTTTCAGTTTTTGGGAAATCACAAATTTATCCTCAGATTCATGCAAATAAACAAGTTTGTTGCAATGAATCATGTCTTCTGCCCCTAATCTATCGTTTCATAGTAGAAAAATAGAGTTATAAAGCAAAAAATGAGCAAAAAAAGTTAGGTTTTTGAACTTACCTCTCTTGCGCTGGTTAAACACTTCAATCCGATAAATGCTGAGGTTTAATGGTAGAAACTAGATGCAATTTGCTGGGTTAGAAACATTTTTTTATGTAGGAATGGAATGCCCACCTCAAGTCAAAGCAAAAAAGTTGGACTGGATAGGTTTTAGAGAGTGTTGGTTTTTGTCTTATTACAGTTCGGTTATTCTGTAGGTTTTAAGGTAAGTATCAATTAGTATCAAACCGTTTTGGGTTGTTGGTTTGATACAGTAAAATACATATATTTTTTTTAATTAATAAATGTCATATTGGTACCTTAAAGATATGATATTGGCTGATACTTAACACCTTGGGCGGGACAAACGAGGAGTCTTTTGAGGTAACTAGTTCTGCCATGTGGTAGTTCAGATGAAGCTGAAATTTTGTGAACTGGGAGACCCTAAGGTCCCCTGCTCATATATCAAGTTTCAACCCAAGTAGAGTTGACTGAGTGGCAAAACATTGACAAAACCAGGAAAACCAAGAGGATGTACGGATTATAGAGAGGGTGGTAGGACATACAAGGTAGGGTATGCTATATGTGGGAGGGTGCATGAGTGATTTTAGGTATAAAAATTCAGATGTGATGAATCCACACCATTCTCTACATATCCAAAGGTCGGAATTGCCACTTTGTTCTTCCACATGGCTCAACGAGGTGCTTCTATCCAAAGATTCCTCATTGGTGCTACCAACCAAGAAATCTTTTGCCATATATGAAATATGAACAACTACAAAAATATACGACTTAATTACTATAACTATAATTTAAAAATAGATAACTAAACTAAATTATATGAAATATATAAATTAAATAGCAAAATGTGGTTTGAAGTGTTATTTACTGTTCTTGTCTTGACACCTTGGTCCCTACCTAGGCAACATTTCAGTACCTTGGACTGAATGGTTAAACCATGGTTTACTTGAGCTATGCACTTCCATGGTTAAAGGCCCCTAGAACTACTGGGGGGGGGGGTGCGCTCAAAAACAGCAAGCAACCAATTGCTTTTCATTGTTTTCTTTAGGGCGTGGCAAAGTTTTGACCAATTTCATATCAACCCACTGTTCTGATTCTGCTTCACCTGATTAAAACCAGGTCTGGACAAGAATTCGTAATTCAAAATGCATTTGGACAATAATATCTTGTCCAAACTAACACCTGCCTGGCTCCAGGTCTCACAATTTGGGCAGGTTGACGCAGCTTGTCTGAAATTGAATGATAGTAGTTTTTTTTTTTTTTTTAATAGTTATAAATTGAGTATTAGTTATGCTGACCAATATAAACTAGATATGGTATTTCAGCAAAATAGTTGGACATGGAAGTATGCCTTTGTCTGACATCTGAGTTTGAAGTGAGTTTGGGTTGGATAAATTGCCATAGACTTGGCATGTCTATAGCAATTCATCCAAACCTGAATGCATATTTTTCTATGTGCTGGCCCTTTTTCTATTCTATCATTTTATCGACATATTTTAAAATTAGTTCTTGGAAAATGGGTTTGACTGTTCGTAATTGGGTTAAATACTTAAACCTGGTCACACTTTCCTCAGCACTTCAATGGGTTGGTCTGCAGTCCAGTTTTTTAAACTATGGTTGTGGGATACTGGGATCCCTGCACAGGGTGGGCAGTGTACATAATCTGACTGCTGTGAAAGTGGGGACCCGTTTGGGGGCTATAAGAAATTTCTTCATTGACTTGCTCATCTTAGCTTTGATGGCCTATAATACCTCCCTGCCTGCCAAATGTAGCCCGGCAAGTGAAAACAGATCTTCTACTCTAATCTGAAGAGGTGAGTAGGTGACTCCCTCTCTACCTTACGGGTCTAATGTGTGTTCTCCTTGTTCTCTCCTAATCAAGAAGTCCTCATCCAAATTTATTAAATCCATTCATCTCCAAGGTCCCACTGACAAAGTATAGAGGGGCTGGTTAAAACATTCTTGTTTCCCCTTTGGTGAACCATTTCTTTTAATGACTAAATAATCTTATGAGGGAAGAGGTACTTTAATACATAGCCCTCTTCTAGACATCATGACATCATCTTAAAAGGTGTTTTATTTTTAGTTCTGATGTCCAAAAGAATTTGGAAACTCAATTATTTTAGGTTTCTGGTTATCATACAATGAAGTCTAAGTCCAAACGGCAGGTTTATCTCCGCTGTTTTTTCTTTTAGTAAATTCCTCGTTTGTGTTCTACTTCTTACTTTTATTGTCCCTTCTTTTTTATATCCATGCTACAAGAGTGTCCAACAAGGGAATGCATCTGAAGAGGATGCCAAACGTTCTTCCAAACGACCTGATCTGAAGGCAATATCCAAGGCAAGTGGTTCATCCTTTCATGTTTTTTTAAATGCCATTGACCGGTGATATGTACCCTGTAATAGCAATTACACGGGCTTAATCATTCATAATGAAGTCACATGTCATGAATCTAATGGCAATCTCTGAAGTATGTTGTAGTATTACAAATGCAAAGTAATGTTGTCTATAAACTTTCCTTTTTATTTTATGGCAGATGATGGAGACAAATGCTGTTTTATACCGTGGAAAAAGATTTGGTGACCTTCCAGGTCATTGTCTCCTACTTATACTGTTAGATTATTGTTAGATACTGATACTGTGTTAAGATTATTAATTGGCTTCAGATTAACTGTATAGACATGTTACAAGTTGGACAAATTGATTGTATTGTCTGCTGATTCTTGTTTGTATGATGGCAGGCATTAATGTTGGGTATCAATTCTTTTCTAGAGCTGAAATGGTTGCCATAGGTTTTCATAGCCATTGGTTGAATGGAATTGATTACATGGGACAATCCTACAGCAAGTTGGTAAGTCAACTCTAGATTGTGCAATTCTCTAGGGAGGAAATCACTTCTGAAGCAATCTTCTCAAGTCTCAACTGCAATCTTGCACTATTCGATGTGTAGATGCATATATACTTTATGTTTAATGTGTGCATATTTATGTATTTCTACAACCCTTGTACAATACACAGAAAATCAAAAGCACAAGTAAATGCTGACCAGAACAATTCTATGGGGATTTTGAGAACTGAAGTTAAATTTAACGCTGGTGAACTGAAGTCAACACAGTTCTTATGCAGTGGCCAGTTCCCATCATAACTCTTGCCTCTTTTATTTACTGATTTTCTGACACACCACACAAGGTATTGTCTTCTGTGTGGTGTGGTCACAGATTACAAATGGAAAACATAGGCCATGATAGGGTCTAACATGGTTCCATTGGTTAAGTTCAATTCAGCAAAAAGGAGAGCTACAATGTATCTCCACACATCTAATTACCATACTGGAGTGCAATAGTGCTCATGAGGACAAAGTCATGTTCCTCGAGTCACGGTAATGTAGTCCTAGGTGGCAAGGATACCAGCTAGGAGCCAAGCAATAGACAGTCCGATTGGGCAGAAAAAGGGGTTTTAGTCCAAATTAGGGTTAGGGTTAGGGTTTGAAGGTATGGTTTTGCTAGGCAGGTGTAGGGGAGTCTATCAGTATTGGTCTAGTGAAGTTTTGATGAGTGGAAGTGTGAGAAGTCAAAGAACAACAAATTAGGGTTTCGGGTTTTTGAATAGATGGAAGTGAGGGGATCTAGGGTTTAGAGATGGAATTAGGGCAGGGGGTTAAAGTCGAGTTCTCTAGGGGTAGGGAGAGTCACTCTGCTAGGGTATGGTGCTCTAATGATGGCTTGATGTAGCTGGGCAGGATTTTAGGGTTTCGGGTTTAATGAAGTTTAAGAGAAATTAAGGTCTTTAATGGTGGGATGGGGCAGAAGCCAAGATCGAGTGGAAGAGGTATTGTGAGGATGCTGCGGTTCAAAATTGGATGAATTTTGATGGTGGGTTATGGCTATGAATGAATTAGGCTTAGGGAATTGAAGAAAATAAAAGGGAAAAGTTAGGGTTGGGCTGTAGAGGGTTTAGAAGAAAAGTAGGAGTAATCGGCAGCAACTTGTAATGGCAGTAGCTTGAATAAAATTTGAATCTTGGAACTTGAACTTGAAGCTAGAACTTGAAGAGAACCACTCAGGCTTCACACCGCAGAGTGTCGATTGGATTGGACTCCAATCCCACCAACGAACCATCCGGGCTTCTCACCGCAAGGTGTCGATTGGATCACACACCAATCCCACCTTGCTTTGATCACACACAAAGCATATCTTCAGTAGAAGAACAGTTGCAGCAGCTTGCAAGAGAGAAATTTCATAAACAGTGAGATAAAGAGGAGCCCCATGGTTTGCCTTTATTTATAATGGCCAAAGGCCTAAATTCCTATGCAGCCTAGGAATAATAAATCCCAGACTGAATCTAAATACAAAACACTCCCTCTAAATTCGTGTAGAGGTGTGGACCCTAAAATATGACTTAAGTTAAAAATAAAAAAAAATTTATTTAGGGATCTTGTGTGGGAGGTTAACCTCTCAACTCCCCCCATTATGTAGGGTAAAGTGTAGGGATTGTATGACCTACAAAGAATAAAAAAATTAGCCATAACTAGAACCCATGATTCTTAAGTTCCAAGATCAGTGGCTGAATGATCAGGTCGTTGGCTTGACATTTGTTGCTCTGCCCTCAATTCAAGACTATCATCCTGTTGTTGCACTGAATGTTAGCTGAGTTGTTGAGGAGATAATCTTATGCTCCCTAAAAGTTTCAAAGAAATGTTTTAAAATTGGACCGAAGCTGACCAATTATGACTTAAGAATGAGCCCAACATGACCAGACTCAACTGAAAATGAAAAAATCACAGAATACTCCTAGTTAACTTAAAATTGATCCCACACTTAAATTTGGGTAATACTTTATTTAAAAAAATTTCTTTTGATGGAGAAAGGCAGGGGAATTTTACTAAGAGAACAGAGGAAACAGAATGTACAGGCATGTGAATGCGACATAAAATGTGAGGAAGTGTATACAGCTACAGAAAATCACCATACAAACTGACCTCTCTCCTTTGCTATATACAGCACATTAATCTAATGTACCCTCATGCTATTTCTGTCGTGTCCTTGATAGATAGTTGATCATTCCACTGGCTAGAGAAGAATGGTCCCTTGTAGGCAAAATTCTTCTCTCATGTTTATGCGGTTGCATGTTGGCTCACAGGGCTGTTATGGATAATACTTTTTCATCGACCTCCTGAGGTGGAAAGAAGCCATCTTTTTGTTTTGTTTTTTACTAACCTTTCCATGTTCCCTGTCCTCATTCATAGGATCATATACAACTCTGTTTGAACATGGCTATGAGTTGCAACATCATATCCCTTTTATATTACTTTCTATCAGTGACATGTCATATCCACAGTTGCATTAATCTTATGATCTAGTAATTTGCTCTGTTATTCTCACTTTGTCATGTGCCCAGATTGTCAATACTCAGTAGTTCTTGTTTGTAGAAAAGATTCACTTAGAATAGAAAACATGGAAATATATTTTCCAGTTTTTAAGCCTGTCAATTGTGTGGAATGTTGCAGAAGGAATATAGTGGGTACACATTCCCTCTTGCTGTAGCCATTGTTTTGTCGGGACAGTACGAAGATGATCTCGACAATTCAGAGGATGTCGTATACACTGGCCAAGGGGGGAACAACTTACTTGGCAATAAGCGTCAAATTCAAGATCAAGTAATGCTACGTGGTAATCTGGCACTTAAGGTATCTTTTTTTACAATACTTTATCTGTCTTCTCATAATCAATTATTTTCTTGATCTTGGGATCTTTCTTGAACATTTGATAAGTGATATGTGTTTTATTGCATGTTGTATTATTTACTGAAATTTCTTAATTTGTCTTTTTCTCTTCCCCATATCTTGATAAAAAGAAATTTGTTAGAAGGAACTGTGAATGAACTTTGAGGAAGATTTGTTATCAGTTTCGTCAATGACCAGCTTGAGCATGCTTTGGAGGGGTTTGTCTGTTTTTTAGTTACTGTTACTGATTGCACCACTGATGCAATGTTTTAGGATCAGGCCATCCTCTGATTCGTCAGTGGGGCCAGGTCTCCCCCCTCTTCAACAGCTTGGTGGTGAAGCATGTATATGGTGAATCCACATATGATTAAGTGTTCAAGTGTTTATGTTAGCCTTTTTTTGTTATCATCAACTCAACTAAGCCTTAACCTGACTGATTGGGTGTTATGCTGTCAGGGTATATTACAATTTTTAGGAAAATTTATATAAACTATACAGAATATGAGCATGTGCCAGGTCTCTTCTTGTTTTATGGTCGTACCATCTGGGTTATGTAGTCAGTAAACAGGACGTTACCCTGCCATAAACTGATGTGCTTCCAATGACAATAAAAGTAACCCATCCAATAGTAGTTAATATCCAGAAAACTGCTAAATAAAATATGCACGCGAAGTTGGTTTTAAGGACGACCAAGGTTTTTTTTTTTTTGAGATTGCAGAGGTTGAATGATTGGATCAGGAAGAGACTCAAGATGTTGCATATGTGCTATTTTTATTTATTGAGCTTTTACTTTTTTCCTTTTCTTTTGAATGTAGTGTCTCAATCTTCTCGTTTACTATTTGGGTGACCTTAACTTAATCTGTTGGTGTTGGGGAACAAGCACATTAGCTTAGCCAGTGATTGAATGCACAATGCCGGGTGTTCCAAGGTTTTGAATTTTGATTTCAGTGCCTGTGGAATGGAAATACCTCATGCAAATATGTTAACAAATCAGGATTGTAGTTATCAAGGGTCACCTGGGTGGAAACACGTTCTCTGATGCTCAAGGCATGGTCACTCTGTTGTCAAGGCATGCATTGACAGAAGAAGGAAGAGGAGATGGAGGAAGAAGGTAGATGAAGCGGAAGGAGAAGAAGAAGAAGAGGGATAGCAGGCGGAGGAAGAAGAAGAAGAAGAGGGGTGAGAGGGGGCAGAGGAGGAAGAAGACAAAGGGGAAGAATGAAGAGGAGGAGGAGAAGAAGGAAGAAGGTGGCAACCATCCATACCTGGTCACCATCACTGCTGCAACCTGCAAGTCAATGCCGGCTGCTCTTTGTTTCAAACAACCAGTCTTGAACCAACAAAAGCGGCTGTTTGGATCTTTCAAACGAGTTATTAGAGTTTAAATGTCTTTACGCTTACATTCCTGATAAGTCTCTTATTTACTTACTAAACCTAGTCTTTTTTACATTACTTCAATACCCGTTCATACCCCCACCAGCCCTAGTAAAAAAAACTATGGTCCTTGCCTTGGCTTGCCAAGGTGCCTTAAACATCTGTGCCCAGTTTAAACGATGAGAAAGAGACAGAGAGAGAGAGAGAGCTTTTGTGTAAGCTTGGAGTAACTAAAGAGGGACATAACTGGAAATAACCCCTCACTTATCTCGGTATTAGCGCCGGGCGGTAATACCAAGACTTATTAAGTCTCGATTTACACCTGGTATATTACTTGTAAGGTATTATTTTGACTTTTTCTATGGTTGTTTAACTCTTCTTGATATTATAGATGAAATTCTTGAATTTAGAACCTTGCATAGTCCATGCTTGGATAATTCTTAATGATTCTTGAGTAAGGTTCAAGGAAGCCAATAGATTTTGATTTCCTTTTCCATTTTATCCCTCAATTTTTTTCTTTGTTGATTACAGCTAACCATATTGGACTTATGGCTTTACTGGTTAGTGTTCTCCTCGTTATAATTGGTTTCTCTCTGTGGCTTTGTGATCTACACCAACCTGCCCCCTTCGAGTTGAAAGAAAACTCTCCCACCCTAGCTGGATGGTGTTTATGGCCCAACTGAGGTTGGGTTTACTGAGTTTCTGAGATAATCCTTAAAGATCCTAGTTTCTTCCCACTTAATAATCAAGAACTTTGTTGTTACTCCCATGCATGCATTTGTAGTTTCTGCCTTATCTCAACAACATATTTACGAATGTATTCTTCCTTGGGCATATTAGCAGCATTTAAAATTATCGAAATCTGCAGTTAATCGTTAGTTTAATTATTTATTTTTTACAAGTCAAGTGAATAATAAATTTAAGGAACAAAGTATCAGCGCTGTAGGGGCTAAGAGAAATCAGCTGAAACAGCTATTCAAGGCAAATGATTCTCGACTATACCACACCTCTATGCATAAAAGTAACCAATTGCTAAGTCAGAAAGATTGATCTCTAGATACCTTGGCAAGAATCTCAGCATATAAGTACATTCATAATTCTATTTACCACCAAATGCAACGGAGCAATTAAGTTGTTGAAAGCGGAACCAGATTCCAGGTCCATGTAAATAAGTCATAAGCCCTTCCACCTTTATCATTTATTACGATTAGGTTACTGTTAAATTGAATAAAAATATCACCCTGATGCATCCAAAACGAGGAACATACTAAGCATTGATCAGGCAAAACATAAAAATTTGACAGCAGATGACGACTTCGAGAATAAGTTGGTTTGTAGTAAGGATGCTTTCTCTGTTTTTGGTCTGCTTAAAGAAGTGAACCTTGTTTGGGAAACCCTTAACCCATATTAAAATCAACTGGAAAGTCACCTTAATTTTCTGAGGTTCCAGTATGATCCCATTTTTAATCTCTCTAATTATCCTTCTCCAGGCTGCATCTACAACTCATGACCTCAAGCAAAGCCTCAAATTCACGCATTCTCAATCATTTAAATTTTCCTAATTGTTGGGGTTCAAATTCTTACACTGGTTTGCCAGGAGATGTGGTCGGAAACTTTTGCCTGCTGATACAGTGCTAGTTCCCGAGTGAAATAGAATCACTATCACTGAAAAAATAAACATCAAGGTGGATGACTGGAAACTATCTTTTATCTGTATCACGTTAGTCAATTGCATGAGTGCTGCATGTTGACTGATGGAGTATTGTTACAATTTATTCCCAAGTTATATGGAGAAGTATTGTGTTAGAAAATGTCAAATTATACTGAAAGTTATAGAAATGTCAATTTTATGTTCTTTGTTACAAGCTCATGATTCTTCTCATCTCTTGCAGAATAGTTTGGAACATTGTGTGCCTGTTAGAGTCGTCCGTGGGCATGAATCTACAAGTAGTTATTGTGGAAAAGTGTACACATATGATGGTTTATACAAGGTGGATGACTGCAAACTATCTTTTAAGTCTGCATTACTCTCAATTTTTAATGTATTAAAATGTTCAGCATACATTGTTGAAATGTCTGTGCTCGCAGCCGTAGGAATTCTTAGGTTAAATAATAGAGTTTGTGGGTTCTCATTCTCAAGGCTCGCACTTGATCTTCATTAAAGCTTTCATTGTAATGGACCGGCATATAAACGTTGGTTTCTTCCTGGGGTTCTTTTGTAAAAGGTGATTAGAGACCCAGAAAGTGGATAGCGAAGCACTGAACCATCTATTTATGCAATATCTGCTAGATCATTCGGTCATTTGGTGCACCTTGTTTATCATATTCGATATCATGTAGGCCAAAGTTTGTGAGTTGGGAGGGGTGGTGAAGATGGGAGGGTTGTGTATTTTTTAGAATGGCACCCTGGCAAACCTGTATGTGCATTTGGAGAGAACAAGGGGCAAGGGCTTTTTGGAACAAGTCAATATTTTTTGACAGATTGTAGACAAATTAGGCGGCTTATTCCCCCTTTCTTTTTCAATTGATTTCTGTTATTAAATAGTTCAATTGAATAGTATTTTTTGGTTTGCCTGCTGATTGGAGTACTTTTATTTATATAATTGATGAGATAAGGTTGTTCCTAATTGAAATATGAAAAAGAAGAGATGAATTTGAACAGATATTGAAGAGAAGGGGTGGAACTGCATAAACACTCATTATAGAAAAGGTGAGTAACATTTTGCTTTGCTAATTCTGTAAGAGGATTACCCAACCTATGGATTTACGAAAATTATGGCAAGAGACGATGCTAAGTGATTGAGCTCTTAAATGAGATGTGATGGCTAGAGCATGTTTGGGTGTTGATGCATATCTGATAGAGTTGGCTATTCTGACAAAGTAATCTCTGGGTTATAGTTTTTAAACAGGACCAGATAGTTCAATCAGAAACATTATCTTTTCTAGTCCAGTTAAAAAGCCCAAAACTGGAATCAAACTGTTTAAAATCAGAAAAGTAACTGAGCCCCTTTTCAGCTCGATGCCCTTCCCAGTTTTTTAGACTATGCTCTAGGGATCTGTGATTGGACTTGTAATGCACTGGAAAGCCATCATTTTAGCAAGAAGACTTTGTTGTTATGGGCAAATACTTTGTTCTCTTTGTTATCTCCGAGATGCCCTTTAGCCTTGTCATCCACATAGTCTAGGTCTCCTGCCGTGTATGACCTCGGATAGAGCCTATTGGAGGGCAAGGATTTATGTAGCAGACCCTATTTAGCTGAGATTCTCCTGACCTGCTGGGCTGTGCCTCTTTTCTCTTTCACTTTTCTTGTATTTTCCTTTGTTCATTTGTCATTTTTCTTTTTTCACTTCTCTTATCATTTTTCCATTCTTCTCTTTCACTTCGCAGTTTTTTTCAACTTTGTTCGATTGGATCCATGTAACCTACCCCATTAAGTTGGGATAAGGCTGAGTTTGTTGTTGTTGTTTGTTCCTTTTTGTGATATGTTGGTGAGTTAGTGTTGAAAAACTTATTGCCAAATCCTTGAAGGTAAGTGCAAGGCAAAGATGTTACAAGAGTAAAACAGATATTGGTACAATTGACTATCTTTTTCTTTGTTGCATGGACTATCTTATTTTGTTTCATTGTGTTTGCATTCTATATTTGCAGGTAGTACAATATTGGGCTGAGAAAGGTGTTTCTGGATTTACTGTTTTCAAATATCGCTTGAGGCGACTTGAGGGGCAACCTGTGCTGACAACTAACCAGGTCCTGTTTTAGTATTACTACATAGGTTATAGGTTCTCAACTGCTTTGCGTCCTATCCTGTTGGCACATGGCCTCACACACAAAAGGACAATTTGACTGGTTGACATAAGAATCACATATTGTGATCCCTCTGCTTCAGACTTTCTAGCGTTTATTTTTTGAATCACCTGTTCCAAACCTTGGCTTTATTTGTTCAACCTTCCCTTTTTTTGTTTTATGGGTGTACTCTTATCCAATTTTTACTTACAACAGGTTCATTATGCGCGGGTTCATGTGCCTAATTCTTTGTCAGAACTACGTGGGTATGCTATTAGTATTTTTTGTCACAGATGCATCAATATCCTATTTCTAAATTATGTATTGTTCCAAATAATGGACTAATGCAATTGTTTTACTGGTCCAAGGTTGGTATCTTCTGACATAAGTGGAGGCCTGGAAGATATTCCTATCCCAGCTACCAATTTGGTTGATGATCCACCTGTTGCGCCAGAGGGCAAGTTTGACCTTCTTATTGATAGTAGTCCTCTCTATATGTATTATTTACATCTTTATGAGTGAAGTTAATGTCGTGATTTTATCTATTACTCTTCATACAGTCAACCGGTTTTGAGGCTCATAATTTTGTCTGTAAGCATCATACAACTGTCTTGGATTCTCCTTAACTATATCCGGCACATGTACTTACATGTATGGGGATGGACACATGCGTGGTTCAGAGATTCGCCTAGTCAGGATTGATATTGGCTGGGACTGATCCCTTCCCAGATGAATTGTCCGATCCCACATGTGGATCATCCAATCCTTAAAATGGGATTTGGCTTGGGACAATCCAACCACTGATCATATCTTTGGGATGACGAATGGGTTTGATTGCTTGATTAGGAATCATATTGGCTGGAACAGATCCCAGTTGAATTGTCTGATTCGCATGTGGATCGTCCTATACTTTAAATAGGATTGGCTGGGGCAATGCAATCCCTAATCCATCCTTGGAACCATGCATGAGTCCATACGTTGGTGTACTTTTTCACTTTAAAGCTCTCATGAATATTGATTTTATTTGCTTTTCACTTCTCTTAATCAGCAATGTGTAAAAGTTTTCACATCTCACATTCTTTTCACTGATTTGAGTTGTACTGTCACTAATCATTGATGACCAAAGTTGTGGCCAAAAGTAAAAAAACTAAATAAATAAAGTTATGCATGCCATTGTTGCATTTTTTTTCCTCTCCATATATTGGCTCTGTTTTGCTGTTGTATCTCATCTGTGGTGTCTTGCAATGTCTTGTCTTCTGTTATACGAAAGAAAAGCCAATTCTTTCTATCAAGATATGATGGCTTCATTTTCATGCTTGCAATGACAATGCTTCTCTGAATTAATGGACTTCCAAAATCTAGGTCTTACATATACAAAGTCAATACAAGTTGCGGAAACTGTGAAGCTTCCCATAAGTGCCCCTGGTTGCAGTTGCAAAGGTACCTGTATTGATACAAAGACTTGTGCATGTGCAAGGCTTAACGGGTCTGATTTCCCATATGTGCGTCGAGATGGTGGCAGGTGAGTTAAAAGTAATTCTAGTGAATTTGAAACACAAATCATTTAGAACACCATATGAGGAAAATTTTAACATGATTGGCACGTCTGTGTTGCTTGATATGTGAACTATATTAGTAATTCAATAATTTTTTTAATCCCTTCGAAAGAAGAGGTAAGGCTGCGTACATCATGACCCTCCCCAGACCCCGCAGTGGCGGGAGCCTCGTGCACTGGGTACGTCCTTTTTAATTCTTTTTAATCCCTTGTGTATTCTCTTGCCATATGATCCTTTTGCCACATTCTCAAATAAACTGATCAGGTTTATAGATAACCTTGTTGGTTGAATTTTCAAAAGCTGATTTTGGGAAAGGAATCAAATTAACTTGAATCCTTATTAGCAGGTAGAATCAAATTTGATTTGAATGATTTCAACTTAAACCCCTTTAAAATTTTAATGACTTCCGTTGATTTTCTCCTAATAGGCAACACCATTTAGTTGGGAACTTCGGATAAGGCTTAGTTGAGTTGAATTGAGTGTATTTTGTTTTTCACTGATACTACTGAAATGATTATGATCTTGGTGCCCATTCAAATTCCAATATTTTGACTGAAATTTGTAAAAATATTTTTTTCGGCCCTGTATTCCATCTTATTGTTATTAATTTTTCTACTTCAAGTTTCTCATGTGGTGTTTGTATGTGTTATAACTATTTTCTTTTTCTTTGTATTCCATTTTAGATTAATTGAAGCCAAAGCTGTTGTGTTTGAGTGTGGGCCAAACTGTGGCTGTGGACCTGGTTGTATCAACAGAACATCTCAGCGGGGATTAAAGTATCGATTTGAGGTTTGTGTAACTAGAGCCATTTCTGTTGTCTGATATCATTCGTGAGCTGATGGTATATAGCTGTCTTATGTTGCTTTTTCTTTCTTAACAGGTCTTCCGCACTGCAAAGAAAGGTTGGGCTGTTAGGTCTTGGGATTCTATTCCTTCGGGTGCGCCAGTATGTGAATACACAGGGATACTTATGAGAACTGATGATTTGGATAGCGTTTGTGAAAACAATTTCATTTTTGACATTGATTGCTTGCAAACGATGAAGGGCCTTGATGGACGGGAGGTACTATTGCTCCAAGACAATCATTTCCTTTGTGTTTAATTATGACAGTTTTCGCACTTCATATGATTATTTATTACATTAGTTTATTTTCTGGTTTCTTAGAACTGTTTCGCTATCAGTACTAAACTGCCAATTCTTCTTTTATTTCAGAAGGTCTTGGCCTTCTTGTAGTTTACTATTATATGGCTTCATCATCTAAGTCAAGTTTTGGTTTTCTTGGCACTTCCTCTGTTGAGCTATGGTTTCCTGGATGGCTCAGAGTTGTCGAGGTGTCTCTTAGGCGTCTTGGTCGTCTTGTTGGTTTTGCCTTGCTTCCAAGCCCCCCCAACTCTACCTAAGCCTTGGGTCGTCTAGATGCTGTGACAAGTATGCTTTCTATATGGCCCAAATATCAACCACATGGTAGTTGGATGTGGCCTAGAATTTATGGACCGGAAGACCCCAAGGTCGCATTTGCTCACATGTGGCTGAAAGCAAAAACCGACATTTGTTAGAAATTGCTAGATCCTTAATGGTTACGAGTGTCCCCAAAATTTATTGGGGAGATGCTGTTTTGACCGCTTGTTATTGATTAATCGGATGCCTTCTGTTCTTCATAACCAGTCTCCCTACTCTGTTGTTTTCCACTTTTCCCAAAACGTTCCTTATTTGGTATTACACCCCCCCAAATTTTTGGGTGCACATGTTCTGTTCATAATCATCGTCCGAGCATTTATAAACTGTCTCCTTGCGCTGTAAAGTGTGTTTTTCTTGGGTACTCTTGCACCCAAAAAGACTATTGTTGTTTCGATCTTGGTACTCATCAGCAATTTGTTAGTGTCGATGTTCCATTTTTCTAAAATACTCCGTACTTTGGTGATGCTGTTTTTTGACTTGGGTCCTGTGTCTCCCTGTCCCCCACCTATTCCTTAAGTCGTCCCTGTTACAGATTCTAACTCCAAATACTCAGTTGGTACCATTACAAGTATACAGATGTTGTCCCAAGCCATCACCACCAATTGTTGTCGTTCCTCACCCAACCCAATTCTGGTTCTGTTATTGTTACAACTGTCATTTGAAAATGATTTGCCTGTGGTAAATGCAATTTCTATTCTTTATCTTTTAGATCCTAGATAGTATTCATGGCTGGTGCCTTTTCGGTACTCTGGTCCATAACAGACACTGACATCCATATTTCCATATTATGTAATGGTCCCATAATTAAGAAAGTAATACCTCAACTTGAAGAGGTAGTACTGTGGTGTCTGCTTACTTGTGTTGTGAGGTGGACGAGTATGTCTAAACCCTTCTTGTTAGAATGCTTTGTCGTGTTGCTTAATATTGTTTTTTTATTGCAATTTCAACATTTGTTCCTCTTCTACTAGTAGGATCATTGCTAAATTCTTTCTACCTTGTGCTTTATGTTGCTTCCCATGGCAAGTCCACATATATTCTTAGTCTTTGAGAACGATATCTAATTTCTTTCTAGCATATCCCTTTTAAGTTCTTTGTCAACTATGAATGCTTTATCTTTCTAGCATTGTCCTTTCTTGCATGAAATTCTTTCCATTTCTTCACTCTAATTGACACTCAGAAGAAAGTGGTATGCTCTTTTGGCTTTAATATTTTGCATGGATTATGAATTATCTCACTTTGGTTCACTTTGCAAGGTAGCATGAACATGTACTTCTTCATCTGAGGTTTGTCAATTTTCACTGGCCTTTATTGAGTGATTGGTTTTATGATGTATCTTGAGCTGCTTAGAAACAAGTCCCCCGGCTTTTTACCAATGTCATATGCTTATTCTGCTTTATATTTGCAGCAAGCTGTACGGGGCATTATTTGGACTTATCAAAATCTGTCACAGTGTTGCTAAAGCACTGCGGTGTATGCTGTATGGGCACTGTGGTGTATGCTAGATCCTAGATAGTATCCCTCATGCTTCAAGCAAGAGATGCCTCCTTTTTGTGGTCGCGCTTCATTCTCTTGCACCTTGTATAATGACACTGCGGTGTATCCTGTATGGGCTTTTTGTGTGACATCAATGACTTTTATTTGCCTTGCGCTTTTATGCACCTTTGTGATTGAGTTGCTTACCGTTTTACATCTACTGTTGCCAGTCTTAGGGGTTTGTTCTGGTTGAGTAAATAAGTGTTTCTCTATAATTTGGGCTGGGTTATTGCCTGTATTGTATTTGCTGCTAACTTGGAATTTTGTATAGTTGTTCTGTCTAAATAATAAAAGAGAAAAGAAGTACGGAAGAAAAGAGGGAAGAAGCGAAGAGAGGTGGATGTAACCTTGGGAGCCACAACCCCACTTCATTCAAACAAATAAAAAGGACAAAATAGCCCCTGGGGGGAATCGTGACTTGCACCTAGTGCTAGCCACAATTTCCCTTCCCCTTATTTGTTTCTTAAATATTTATATTAATGTCAATTGGGCTGCGGTCAAATTCCAGCTTTTGGGTAGCTCTGTTTGAAGAACTCTCTTTGTTTCCCCCTTAATCTTAAATCAATTAAGAATGTAGCCTATTTTTAAGGGCTTTTAGCAACTCTATCTGTACTTAGGCTCTCATTTAATGGCAATTTTCAGTAAGTACAGAGTGATCAAATATATTGTTAGATCTATTTGAAAAATAGCATACCTTGCATCCCTCGGGTGCATGCGCAGCCTTGCACCTTGCTCCCTTAACAACACTGCTTTGTCCAACGAGATTCATTGTCTGTGTTAGATAGCTTAAATTTTGTTTTACTCAATTTTGCACCTGTAATTTCATTACCTATTGCTACAATACTACTATCATTCTTGCCCATTCCTTCCTAATGGAACTTCTTTTTGTGGTATGTAGAGGCGTTTGGGAGATGTATCAATTCCAACCTATCATTTAGATACTATTGATGACAAAAAATCCGAAAATGTGCCTGAGTTCTGCATAGATGCAGGCTCTGTTGGTAATGTTGCAAGATTCATCAATCACAGTTGTGAACCCAATCTCTTTGTGCAATGTGTATTGAGTACCCACCATGATATCAAACTTGCTCGAGTGGTGCTTTTTGCTGCTGATAACATACCTCCTCTGCAGGTATTACATTGATTCCTTGTTTCTCTCTCGATTTCTTGCAACGTTGTTGGTCTCTAAGAACTTGTTTTTCTTCGTTTAATGTTTTGTAAGTGACAAAATCCTTGGGAGAGAATAATGACTTGTGTCAATGTGACACATGCCAGCTTTATTTATAATAGAGAATATAAAGGATCTAGAACGGGAACAATTACAAGATTATCCCTAGGACAATTCTACCCTTGAATCCCGTAGTACAACACTCCCCCTCAAGTTGGTGCATAGATGTCACACATGCCCAACTTGGAAACAATAGACTGAAAAACTTTACTACTGAGACCCTTGGTAAATACATCTACCAATTGATCTGCAGATTTAACAAAGGGTATACAAATAATTCCTTGGTCAATTTTCTCCTTGATAAAGTGTTGGTCAGTCTCCACATGCTTAGTTCTATCGAGCTGTACTGGATTGTGAGCAATGCTAATGGCTGACTTACTGTCACAATACAACATGGGAGGCTGTGGAGGAACACCAAGATCCTGTAGAAGGCCTTTAAGCTAGAGCAACTCACAAATACCATGTGCCATGGCTCGAAATTCAGCTTTTGCACTCGATCTTGCAACTACAGTTTGCTTCTTGCTTTGCCATGTAACAAGGTTTCCTCCAACAAACGTGCAGTAGCCAATTGTGGACCTGTGGTCATCAGGTGAACCAGCCCAATCAACATCAGTGAAAGCTTCAACTTTCATATGAGTGTATGACCATGTGGAGAGAAAAGGACTCTTTTCTTGGGGCTTACTTCAAATATCGTAGAATACGATATGCTGCCTCTAAATGTGTGGTACGTGGGTCGTGTATTTACTGGCTCACTAGACTCACCTCATGTGCGATATTAGGCCAAGTATGAGAGAGATAAATCAGCCGACCAACTAATCGCTGGTACTGTCCTTTATCAACTGGTTCTCCATCCTTGCTCTTCAAGTGAGAATTAGCCTCAATAGGTACATCACTTGGACGACTTCCGAGCATTCTAGTTTCTTATAAAAGATCTAAGGTATACTTTCTTTAGGAGAGGAAGACACCGTGGCTTGAACGAGCCCTCTTCAATGCCCAAAAAATATCGAAGCTGACCCATGGAATTCCCTGATTGACAACACATGATAAGATTACCCGAATGAAATTCATTTTTGCAACAGGTGCAAAGGTCTCTTGATAGTCTATGCTGTAAGTCTGAGTGAAGCCCTTAACCACTAATCTAGCCTTATATCTGTCCACAGTGCCATTAGTAGCCTACAAGCTTCTTTCCCTGAGGAAGAGTCTCAAGTTTCCAAGTGTCATTCTTAGCAAGTGCCTGCATTTCTTTTAACATAGCTTCTTTCCAACGAGTGTGTCATAGCTTCCTACCAACTTTGAGGAATGGAAATAGAAGACAAAGAAAGCACAAAGGCATGGTATGAAGGGGAAAAAGAATCATAAGATACAAATTTGGAAATAGGGTGTTGAGTACACGTCCTAGTTCCTTTTCGAACAGCAATGGGTAACTCAAGAGAAGGATCAAGTGAGGGAAGAGCATTACCAGATTCAGTGGGAGGAGAACATGGATCCGAGGGCAGCGATTGAGGTGGTAGAGAAGTAGTGGTAGTGGGGTTATCTTGCTGTTTGTGAGAATGACTCCGAACAAACGATAGAGGCGAGAGAGAGAGAGAGAGAGGTGGCGAGAGGAGGGAGAGGTGAGAGGCGCTAGTGTGTGCTGGTTGGCGGTGACTGGTTTAGGGTTTCGCCAGGTACATGGGCTTAGGGTGTGGATCCCAAGAGATTTCCCCACTTTGATATCAAACGATAGAGGCGAGAGAGAGAGAGAGAGGTGGCGAGAGGAGGGAGAGGTGAGAGGCGCTAGTGTGTGCTGGTTGGCGGTGACTGGTTTAGGGTTTTGCCAGGTACATGGGGTTAGGGTGTGGATCCCAAGAGATTTCCCCGCTTTGATATCATGACGAAATCCTCGGGAGAGAATAATGACTTGTGTCAATGTGGCACAGGCCAGCTTTATTTATAATAGAGAATAGAAAGATCTAGTACGGGAACAATTACAAGATTATCCCTAGGACAATTCTACCCTTGAATCCCGTATTACAACAGTAAGTGTGCTGACAATTTCAGATGATCATAGCACCGGTAAGAGTTGTACCTTTGCATTTCATGGACCTGTCCTGCATAAACACTTCATGAATGAGGTTATTGTGCAAGCTGCAAGTCACACATCATTCTCCGTGTGATTATACCATTTGGAATTCTGGTGAGAGTTTAAATAACAGATAACAAGGTTCTGATGAAGTAGTTTGGTAGATGTTTGCAAAAAGTTTAGAAAGTGTGGATCAATATCACAGAAGTTATAGCAAATAGTTTAGAAAGTGTGTTTTTAGCACCTGATAACAAGCTACCTTTACAATGGAGACTGGTAAGAATTATAAACATATAGATTATAAATATCAATTTTATAGAAAGGTCCTGGGAGAGTTGGATTGAGGTCAGTCGTAATGTTGGCTTTTGTTTTCTTTGAAACAAGTGGCTTCCCTCAGACCGAAATCTTTGTCTTCTCTGTTTGCTTGAGCTTTTACCCCTTGCATATGCATTGGCCCCTATAAACATCAATTTTGTTAAAAAAAGGCTATCGCATACCAGTCTTCACCATTCATTATTCTTTTCTAAAAATACAACTAGATATCAGATAGCACCTTTCATTTAAATTTTAAATTTACTACTTGTTAGTAAATCAATGTGTTAGCTATAGGAAATATACAAAACACATTAGATTTCAATGTTTTGGGTTTTATAATAATAATAATGAATTATTGTAATATGCAATTATGTAGAAATATTAATCTCTTTGCAAAATGAACACTTTCAGACAATAAATCATAATAACAAGAATTTACAGTTAACTGTTCTTTTTTTGGTAGGTCTGTTTTCCTTCTATTTTTAATCTCAACTGTTATCCTTCTCCATGCATTGAACTGGTTCTTGCTAGTTTAGTAGAAAAGCATGGCATTCAACTAATACATTTATGCAGCTTCTCAGAATTTTAGTGGAGAGAGATAACATACAAGAGACCTTATTTAGAATTGCTAGTGCAAAAATCGTTAGTAAGTGTTTGTAAATAAATGTGTTCCTTATCCTAAGTAATTCTCAACATCATACAGCTGGCTAGCTCCTAAACAATTCAGTCTTTCAACTCACTGCAGAGACCCTGAAGCTGTTGCTTATTCACAAAAAATAAAGAGACTGAGCTTCTAAATAATCTACAGAACCAAGAAGCTAAGCAATCTTATTGAAAGCTTCGCTTCATTTGGCAATTAAAAATATATGATTTTCTTTCAAAAGAAGTTAAGGAAATTCAAAAGAAAAAGGGGGAAAAAAAAGTCTGGAGGCAATTCATGTGATGGGTAAAAAAGTGACCTTTATAGTGGTTATTTTCATGGTCACTTTTAATTGCAAGGAAACTTGCTTAGAAAAAAAGTTGAAAATTGTCTCGAAATGCTACCAGAAAAATGAGGTATCAAATATATATTGACACCAAAACAATATTTATAGACTTCCCCATGTGAACATCTGAAGGCTACCAACAACTGTACCCTAAAAAGTATCAAGACTTAAATGAAATGCATATATAATAAGGCCCGAGTATAAAGACAACTAGGAAAATAGTAATGCCAATATGGATAGGCCTCTTTTTTCAGTAAAAGTTCCTATTGAAGGAAGTCAGACCTCGGTGGAACAGTATGGTTGCTCCATCGTGACCGTGTGGTCCCAGGTTCGAGTAGGGAAACAGCCTCTCCGTGAAGTGGGCTAAGGCTGTGTACGTTATGACCATCCCTAGACCCCACAGTGACGGGAGCCTCCTGCACTGGGTACGCCTTTAGTTTCTATTGAAGAAGAAAGCAAAGCTACACTCACATGGAGTACAACAGCAACAAACAATGCATGGACCGCAAACTGTAAAATGGATTGTATTATGAGATGCAGCCCCAAATACAAAGACTGACTGCTTGCTCTTTGGCCAACTCAGCAGCCAGATCATAAGCAAGCTGCTTCCTCCAAATAGGATGACACAACTGGGAAAAAGCCATTTAATAACGCACTGCATATCTTCCTCATAATCATATCTTTGGTAGAGGAATTCCCAAACCTTTAATGATATCCATTCAGCAGTTTTCGCAAATTCCATTTGGCACTGATTATATGGGGACATAATTTGGCCTACTGTCCCTAAATGCCCTATCAGTACTAAATCGGCCCAGATTACACAAGTAGCTGCTGTTGATCCTATTGTTATTTTTTCACAACTTCCCAAGTCATCCTCAATTTCCCAGACTGAATAGTCCCATACTCCTAATAGCTGGATACTTATTCTAGTAAGGAAGTAGAATTAGCTACTAATTATGAATGATTGTCCCTGCTGGTCTGAATTTGAGAACCTTTGCAACTTCAGCTGAGGCCTAAGTTGTTATTTCATCTTTGTGCTCTCATTATGTTTTTCATTGTTGTCTGTTACACTGTCCAGCTTACATTGTCAGATTTTGTAGTAACAATCTGTTTAAATTTACAGGAGCTTACTTATGATTATGGCTATGCCATTGATAGTGTCATACGTCCAGACGGTAACATAAAAAAGATGCCATGTTATTGTGGTGCTGCAGGCTGTCGGAAGCGGTTGTATTAGATGATATATTTGTAACCTATTATGGTTATTTAATTTTTTGTCATCTGTTTACTAACAGTTTGCCCAGCTATTAGTGTTTTTTTTTTTGTGTAGTAAGCGGTGATGGGGGTAACCCGGGTTTGTTGTTTGTTATATTCAATTTCTAATCATTTTTCTCATTATTCTCTTTATAGAATTCTAGCGAATTGGGGAAATGATATCCAATTTATTGGAGTTGATTGAAATATGTGTATACGATTCATTAATTGAAGACAGTTACTTTTATAGGAGTCCAAGATGTCATTAGTTTGCTTCTTTTTCTTTCGTTACACAAATTTTTGGACTACTTAAAACAGTGCATATTGTAGAACTTTAGAAACAACTTTTTTTTTTGTTGGTCAAGAACTTTAGAGAAACAACTTGCTATTAACCATAGTAATATTCATGTCCTGCTAGTAGGAAAATCTGCAAATAAAGGTAGTGTTGGCGTATGTCCTTATCACACACACACAGCCATGAGTTTTTATGTTATGTTCTCAATTGTTGGCACTGAAATCTCCATGTGGAAAAATTCACTATAATGGAAACCTTCTCAGATGTATGGATAGTGATTTGGAGAATGCTTCTAAAAAATTTGAATTCTAACTAAACTGTCACATGGAAAAAAATGAGGGTTGTAAGGGATATTCCCTAAAAAATGAATTAAGATGTTAAGCTTGAAGGCCAAAGGTTTACAAATAAGTAAGTTTAGAGGTTATCTCTTTCCTAGAAACAAGCTTTCGCACCATAGAAGGCTGTTTTGGACTAGCAAGCTGGAAGGTGTATGGTGTATCTAGACTGACACTCTCTTTGGGGGAGACTGATGATAGGTGAGGGGATTGTCTATGAAGGTAATCATCTTAGCACAGACAAGTCAAATGTATAAAAGGGCGGTCTCAGCTTTTCTCTTCAAGTCCTTGTGGAACCTCGTTCTTCTGTATGTTCTCTTCTCCGGTTTAACATCTTGTGAGAAATCAAATGGGCTGAAATTAAGGGTGTTAATTAGGATGGTTCTAGGTAATTGGGGTGGTTCCTAATCGGTTTCTAGGTATTTATGGGAAGTAGTTCTTTGTCCGGGAGTGTGGCTTACGCCAGCATTCCATGTGTCTATTTCTCTTCTCCTCAAAACAAGGGGGCAGTGGTGTCTTTTCATATTGGGAGGAGATGGACTCATGAGAGAGCTGACGTAGGCCACACTCCCGGACAGAGAACTTTCTCCCTATATTTTATTTGTTGGGAGAGGGACTGTTATGATGTTCGAATACCATTTTGCAGCCATTAGGGTGTGAGAAACGTAATTTTCCATTAAGAGATTTTAATGCTGAAAGAGGGGTCTATGGGGTGAGATGTGAGAGGGCTTGCACAGGAATCTACACAATGACATCGTGACAATCTTTTCCCCGTATTTATTTTCCTTCTTGATGGAAAAGTGACAGGCCAAACCAATGAATCACTTGGCCTAGTCTTAATAATCGTATTAGTCTTTGTCTGCCACTCTCTTCTTTGGACCGGGTGGGGATGATTAAAGAAAAGTGAAAACACCATTATGCTTAATAAAAGGAAACCAAATACACTCAAGGCAAACAAGAGGCCATCACGGTTTTAGGTATTGGTTTTGTATCGGTCGATACATTGCGGTACCGCAGGTTACCCGATATTGATCCGATATCAATATTTTAGTATTGCTATCGGAAGTTCGGAACAGGAGAGGGTAAAATATTAAAAAAAAAAAAAAAACAAAATATCAGTTAAAGAGGGGGGGAAATCTGATCTTAGCTGATATGTATTTGTATTGGTATCATTCTCAGCCGTAATTGATACGAATGCCAATAGATACCGAAGAGTCTAAGACCTTGGAGGCCATGGAAGAATCATGGCGCATAGAGTTTGGGAAAATTCTAGGCCACCAAGTATTGACTTGTTTCAATAGAGGGAATGGCAATTTATTTGAATGTGTTTTGGTGATAATGGTGAGTATTTTATGAAACTCAAGGTCTGTGTTTTATGATTAGATCTTTAAAAATTGCACCACAAAGGGTTGAGTTCTATTAAATCAAACACCTCTTTCATAGGACATAGCCCAAAATCATAACTAGACATTCTTGCTTGTGATGTTCTTTACTGACTTCAGATTTTGACTTCTGACTCTACTTATCGATTCTTAGTCTTTGTCTTTTAATATTCGTTTTGGATCAGGTTTCCTTCACCCATAGAGGACGGTTCACCCACCATCCTACGGTTGACAAATCCATCCTAGAATTTTTGTATGTTCCAAAGTACCTTCTCGATATCCTTTCCCGTCCTCTCCTGCCCTGCCATTAATGGGATCCCCCATTCACAATTGGTACAGGGAAACTTGGTCCATTGATTTTTATTTTATTTTATCTGTCACATTCTCTCTTACTCTTATTAAAAGTACCGAGTTGCCTTATCCGTTTCAGTATTCCTTCTCAAGCTAATGGTATGATGATCCTTCCCCCCTTCTTTTAAACTACTAGTCAACATTGCAAATATTTTCTGATTTTCTCTTTTAATAAGAAGATCTTTCCATGGACTGGCAGAGCTCTTATTAAAGATCAGATTTAATGTAAGATTGTAACCATCTGATCCAGAGACTTTTCTTTGAACCTTTATTAAAGATCATAATTTTTCACAATAACCCAAATAATGGTAAAGGCTGGCACGTCGGCGCTGCGCCCAACCTGAGTCTATCTCTCTCCCAACTCCTATGAAAATGACCCCCTTCCATTCTCTTCCCACCCTGTCTAGCGGGCACAGCCGCCACTTGGCGTGCCCAACCCTCTCCCACCAAAAGAAATAATTTAAAAGAATGACAGTTTGATCCATCTTCCATTGACCCACCAAATGCTAAAAGATATGGTTTTCTCTACTAATGTATTAAGTAAGGAGGATTATGCTCAGTTAATTACCCTTCTTCTTTTTACTAAAAGTGAGCTACATCACTTTAAGGTTGACACGTGTGCCATTTCCATTTTCTCATTGTCTTTTACCACCTAAACACCTTGAAGGCACATTTCTTATAATGAGGTTAAGGTCCCCACGTAAATTACTAAATATGTATTAACAAAATAGTACTTCGGACTTCGGAGGCCTCAAGAATTCAAAGAAAATGCATATTAAAGTCCAACCCAACTACCTTACTAACTACGACGATTAAGACCCAAGGCCAAGAGCACCCCTCCCCCCTGATCTGAGATGGATCCAAGGCTTAACTACGCTCCAATTAGGAAAACCCAAATGTGACCAAAATGGCTCTTCTTCAGCGTTCATTACTCGAGATGGGACTTCTGACCTAACCATGCTATTAATAGATTAAATCATCATAAGGCTAACCCTCATTGGCAGATATAAAGGTTTTAGTAAGCCGAATCGACTTGAACACTAGAAATTTTGTACGGCCAAAATCGGCCGGAATCAGTTTGAACCCTAGAAATTTAATACGAATCGAATAAAATTGGTCGAAATATGCCTGACCCTAGAAATTTAGTCTGAATAGATCGATTCAAATCGGCCCGATTCAACCAATTCCAATTTTTATAAAAAAAAAAAAAACAAACCTACTCCAATAGAATCAGATCAGAATTGCTGATTCCTCAAATCAGGACAGATATGGTCATGAAATTCAAACACTTTCACTTTTTTACAACTTTGTTTTATTTTTTAGGGTAGCAGTTCTGTCTACGAATGCAGCCTACACCAGTGCTCCCTGTGTCTGTCTTTTTTATCCCCAAAACAAGGTGGCAAGGATGTCTTTTCATATGGGAGGAGTGAGATAAGTGCCAACTCCATTCTACATCAGTTGCTCTTTTGCCAGGAATTGCTTTTTTGACTGTTGGATTGGTATCAAGAAGGATTCTTGCCAACAAAAGAGTGATTTCTGTTATCAAATTTTAGGCCTAGACGAAGGAATTTTTATCCTCTCGAGTGCTGTGCATTGCACAGTGTATCTCACTTGAGAATCCAACTGTACACACTCAATACTTGAGAAGATAAAAAGACATCACTACCCCTATTTTGACGGATGGATTCTCAAGTGTGATGCACTGGGCCGCACTTGAGAGGATAAAAATCCCTAACTATGACTGTTCTTAACAATAACCATAGTTTAATTTGTTTACTTCAAGTGATTGTGATATTTGACATATCTTAATCAAATTTTACATCAGATGTGACTTCAATTAGCATACGATACATTGGATAAGGTATTAACCTTGTTTAGGTGGAAACGCTCTAAAAAAGACTTCATTCCACAAAAATGCACTGCTTATAAGTACAGCGTAGAGAAAGACCCACTACACCGATGTAAGCGTGGATGTTTTTGCACAAGTATAGCTGATAAAAATCCTCTCCAGATCGGTGCACTGTGGTGTGGTCTTGCGAGCTCGACACATGGATGTAGTGACATCCAATGGTGCCAAGCTTGAGAAGAAAAAAGAAGAAGTGCAATCGATTTCGCACCGTTGGATGTTGCCGCATCCACGTGTCGAGTTTGCAAGACCGTACTAAGTGCACCACCAGATCGACACAATGCCGAGGATTTTTTTTCCAAGTATAGAACCAGAATTCGTGATTATTATTTTCTTTTACCAAGTTTTCTTCCACATTCCATTCCCCGTGGGTGTGGGATGGGCTGGGGAGGACATTACGAGGGTGTTTTGGAAAAATAGTAAAACCCTGTAGGGGTTTGTGACCCCTAGGATGGTGGGTGAACCGTCCTCTATGAGTGGAGGAAAACTTTCTCATATTTATGTGTTTTTTTTTTTTTTGGTTTTTGTAGTGAGTTTTTCTTCATCCATAATGAAGAGAGAAAGGGTATTTCAGACTTTAGACAATAGGATTATAGTTGGCAAGAATTAATTATGGCGTTCATTATTCTAGGAATCCAATCAAAGCAGGTTTTAAAAACTCGGAATTGGGGTCTCCTTCCCTTCCTAGAAAACCCTAGAATCGGCCTATAGATTTGGATCCTCTGCGGCCTGGAGTTGAGCAGCCATTGTGTTGCACTCAACTCATAGGCTACCACGTGGAATTAATGCAGATCCAATGGTTGTTAGATGGTGGTTTGGTATTTTTTTTATTTTTTTATTTTGGGCAATAATTTTGAATTGTCGTCATCTACTAACCATTGGATCGGCATTAATTTTACGTGACAGCTTGTGAGTTAAGCGCAACACAATGGCCTCTCAACTCCAGGCCGTAGAGGATCCAATTCCTCAGCCTATAGATCCTAATCCCACTGATTCCTTTGGGATCAGTCAGAATCAATATTGGTCCAAATTGATTGATTCAATCCAATTTTTAAATACCTCAACCAAAACCTCAAATAACCAAAACTGTAAGAGATTCTCTCTTCATACTAGGTGGAGAAAAACCCTTTTTTTTTGGGGGTTGCGGGGGGAGATACTACCTCATTATCCATGCTTGCAAATTAAATGAATCAGATTCTATACCCACACTGAATAGCTAACTAATGTGAAATTTTAAAATGCTTATTGAGAAAGTTCTGAGAAACTGTTGAGATCCTAACTTCCTAAGGAAGAATATTCTTTCTTCAAAGTTGGCCTTCTTATACACTAATCTCCACTAATTATGACCACCAAAGTTAAAATCCCCATGGCATCTTTGTTAGTGTTTTGACCCACAGCTATCATACCAAAACCATAAATCACAGCTTGGATTCTACACCAAGTATGTTAAGTATTAACTCCTACAATCACTACTAACGATCTTTTACCTAAAAATATAAAATAATTCCAATTAATGAATTGTGAGGGGACACTCACCTCCACCATTAACTGCCTTTTGTAGTGCTTGCCATAATAAGGAACCACAATGTCCATAGACCATTAATGTACCTTTAAGGTCCACATACCTATAATGCATATCTTAAGGTATTTACCAACTTGAATAGAATGTGCGAATAAAAAAAGGAAATTAATTAACTAGCTCATACAAGGCCTACTTGGATGAAATTCACCATCTTTATAAGCTTGCCAATTACAGTCTAAGCCATATCCCCCCCCCCCTCTTCTACTCTATTAAAAGGAAGTAAAAGTAGCCTTCCGTATTATAACTATGCGATATGTCTTTTGTTAGAAAAACACTGATATCAAAAGAAGAGGACAAAGAGATAGTCTGAGTCGAACGAGAACGTTTTGTCCTTAAGATAATATTTGCACTCTATTACTGTACTGGGTTGCAGCAAATCTGCCTCCCAAGAGGACTGATTACTAATTTGCAGAGACAGTAATCACTTGAAACTATCAGAGAATTGAGAATTTGTTAATGCCTGACTGACTGAAATCGTACAACAAAAATTGAATTATTTGGGCTGTCAATTTCACCTCTATTTATAGTGGTGCATGTATCCCTTAAAGACACCTCATGGAATGGGTGTATCCATTGACATGAGTGAATAAGATTAAAAAATTCTAATCCAAGCACTTATATGTAAGCGTCTCTTTAAGATACCCCATGATGTAGGTGTGTCTCTTGGATCAATGGATTAGATTAAAGATTCCAATCTAAGTGCTATGAATGCAACTATACAAATGGATATGTCTCTTTGAAAATACATGTCCCTTGGATATGTCTCTTTGAAGATACATGTCCCATAGCCAAAAAAACCAGGCCAACATTGAACCAAAGAATGACCCAAAACCGTCCACACAATTATTGAAAAAATTCCAACATCTTTTACCTAAACGGGCGTACCTAGTGCTGGAAGGGTCATAATGTATGCAATCTTATCTTCGATTCGCAAAGAGGCTGTTTCCTGTTAGAACCCGCGATCATTATGTGATACATCTATTACCTCATTTACATAAATCCAACGTATGCACCATCAATCATATTAGAAGCAAAAAAAAAAAAAAAAAAAGGGTTCATTTTTCGTGGTCCTGACTCATGATAAGCTTATCTGAATGATCCACCGTTTTGCGCTTTATTCATTGTCAGGTTTAGCTAATTAATTATGGATTAGCATATGTCAAATTTAGACTTAGATTCGATCAAATACTGTTTCACGTAGATTCTATTCTTATATTTTTCAATGATCTATGCATAACCATGTACTCTCCTATTGTCACTATATTGTCAAAACTTTATTTTGCCATTCGAAAAATACTATTTGAGCTTAAACTTGACATGTCGATAAGAGACCTTGAGGTCTGATTTGTCACATGGTAGATACTTGGGACGTTCAAATAAACCTATCTATATGAATTGTTCAACAAATCTTTGCAAGAATTCCCTAGTCTTCATAAACACAAAATATTAAGTTGTCAACCATCATTAAGTTGGCTTCACATGGTTAGGAGGGATTTGAAAAGGATTAAAGTTATATTGGAAGAGAGACAAAAATCAAAAGGATCCCAAACGCAAATATCTTGTCATTTATGAATGGACAAAAAATAAAAAGGTTTAAAAGAAAGGGAATAGGTTATATGGACAAACCTGTCCATATGGCACCTATAGATCGTCTACCTATTTGTATCATGTAGCACGTTTCATGGAGGCTGAAATTTTATAGAAGGTAGACTCAAAAGTCTCCGGCTCACATGTCAAGTTTAAGCTGAATTGGAATTGACCAAGAGTAAAAAAATATGCGTTAAAAAAAAATCCAAGACTACTAACGAAATGTATGACAATGCTTAAACTACCAAGAAAATGCATGACATAAATGTGAGGGTATATGATTGAATTTAAATATGAAATTTGACAAGTAGTCCATTCAGACCATTCTTTGGATATCTAATGGTCAGAATTACTACATCACCTCTCCACATGGCACAATTTTTTTTGGGGGAGGAGGTCATCTATAGATACTCTATGAATGAGACTATGAGACCTTTTGCCTAAAAAAAGAGAGGTTGGCGAAAAAAAGGGACAAAGAAAGGAAGACCAACTAGAGAACGAGAGGGAGGTGAGAATGTGTGGCATGCCATACATTGTCTCTTTGGGCCGCATATCCTCTCCAATCACTTGAAAGTATACGTGAAACAAAGGAAAGGTGTGGGATGTGGGACCCGTTGGGTATTGCAACCCCCCCATTTTGTTTCACCTGTACTTTCGAGTGACTAAGAGGAGTCATAGGAATCCGGATCAGCTACACCCTAAGGCGGATCCCACACCCCATGGAGGGTCTAGATCTGTCTCCATCCGTCCCCATTTGGATAGCAGATCTGAACTCGAGTCGCAACCATCTCTTGATAAGCATACTTTTGCATCTCATATGGCATCTACCCTTTGGTCCCCACAGTCACAAGGAGATTGTGACCCCTACTTCACCGTAATGACTCCCCCACACACATCATACATGAGACTTGTGCCTCCAAACTTCCTTTATTAACTCCCTTTCGTGACAAAATAACATAAACATACTTGTCTTTGTAAATAGAAGATTAGGCTAATATCTCAATTTGTATTTGTGTGTCAGAGAGAGAGAGAGAGAGAGAGAGTGGTAGGGGGTTGAACACAATACATAGCTATAGGGGGGAGGGTGGTGGTGCCTTATCAATTCAAACAAAGAAAGTGATGTCCTTTTTTAACTTTTTTGTAGCAAGTGAATTGAATACAAAGCATAGAATACAAGGACCCAATTAATCATTAATTAATTTCTTTCTTTCTTTAAAGGAAAATAAAGAAAGGAAAGAAAGAGAGCGTTATAGATTAGGGTCTCCCATAATTACTAGTAAAAACTAAAACCCACCCAAAACCATACTCCCATTGCCCTAAGAATTCTTCTCCACATTTCCCCCCCCCCTCTCTCTCTCTCTCTCTCTCTCTATGGGCCAAGATGAGATGACCCTCCCGTTCAAACGGACCTCACTCAGAAACGCCGTTACGCCGAACCCCCGTTAAGTCACGTGCTTGCTCTGAGGCTTAGACCTTTCCCCACAGAGAAACTCTCTCTAAAGCCCCTACTGGTGTCGTGCATATGGCGCATGAGCAGTTAAGCCCAGCAGCAGCAGCAGCAGCAACAGCACCGGTGCCCGTCGATGCACACCCACACGCTACTCTGCCTCGCACGAACGGTTTCGATGGTGCAGATGACGCAAACAGACCGCCGAGGCTCCCTCGGTGGACGCGCCAGGAGATACTGGTCCTCATTCAAGGTAAGAAGGTGGCGGAGAACCGGGTTCGGAGGGGTCGAGCCGCCGGCTCGGCGTTCGGGTCCAACATCTTGGAGCCCAAGTGGGCTTCCGTTTCGTCCTACTGCAAACGGCACGGCGTGAACCGGGGGCCTGTTCAGTGCCGGAAACGATGGAGCAATCTCGCCGGAGATTACAAGAAGATCAAAGAGTGGGAATCTCTGATAAAAGAAGAGTCGGAATCGTTCTGGGTCATGAGGAACGATCTCCGGAGAGAGAGGAAATTGCCCGGTTTCTTTGATAGGGAGGTTTACGATATCTTGGACGGAGGAAATGGGACTGCCACGTCGGCCTCTCCAGTAACGGCGATTTCCGATTTGAAGGACAATGAAGGCTTAGTAGCGGCGCCGGAGGTCGCAGCGGAGGAGGAGGAACCGGTGTTCGACAGCGGTCGGAGCGCTGCGGCCGAAGATGGGCTCTTCTCTGATTTTGAGCAACCAGAGGAGGCTGGTGGGAGCCCCGAGAAAGAAACGTTGGTGATGGGGAGCCCCACGATGACTGTCCGGGCTCCGTTGCCTATTTCGGGTAATCTTATATCTCATGCTCTTACAGATTACTTATTCTTAACTGAGGAGATGTTTTGTGTTTGAATTCGATTTCGTTTGTTCTTATGGAACTGGTTACGAAATATGAATTACTTATCGATCATTCGTTTTCTTCCACCACGTATGCTGGGGGCGCTATTATGCGTCTGAGGTTCACAGATATTGGTGTTACCTTTGTTGTGCTTTGGGGTTGTTGATGACTTCATACTTTATATAGACAAGTTTTTTGAAGAGAGAATTTTTATTCCGTTTTGCATCTGCAGGACCTAATCCCATGAGTTTCTCAGTTTCCCCCCATTTTTTTCTTCTGAGTGAAACTAATATCTTGGGTTTTTTGGGTTGTATTCTGATGCAGAGAAGCAGTTCCAACCCTTATGGAAAGGAGATTTAGAACAAGGTAATAGTTTGGATGGATTGAATAATTAATTCTTCAGTTCTTTTGCTGTTCTAGTCTTGTATTTTACCTTTAGGATTTCAAATCCATATACCAAGTTGTTTAGGACCCTTTTGGAGTCTGAGATGAGTCAGTACTCTTTGATGTTGCACAGGATAACCGGAAGCCTTCTAAGCAACATTGTGTTAGAAAAATTTACTAAAAGGAATGTCTCGATTCAGTATGACTCGGTCTATACATATGAGACTAGTATTGTGACTCTGAGATAGAGTTTGAATATCAGGATTTTATTCTTGGAGTTTTCTTTTGCTTGACTGATGCCCCTCTTTGCTTTGAACATAACATTGTGTCTAATGAAAAATGAATGTGTCTTACCTTTTTGAATCTTTGCTTCATGAGCAGTGATGGATTTTTTTAATGATTTAGTAACTGAATGGATTACATTTCCACAAAAATGTTCTTACATTTCGATCTCCTGGATTTTATTTCGAGTTTTTATGCAGCTTGCCCTCCATTTCAACCCTTGAGTCCATATCAGAGTTTGATAGTATATCATTGAGCCTTATACTTGATTACTGTGTGAGGTGTATCTGCTTCTCATGTTTGCTGGGTTCTTACTAACATGTTCTTTGTTTTGTAGGTCTTATCTGAGGTAAGACATGTCAATGGTAGCCTTTGTTCTTATGCTTAGACCTTTGCATGGCAAGTTTTTGTAGCCTTCTTCAATAAGTTATTGTTCCATGATTGAATCTTGGCTCAAAACTATATGCTTGAAGTTTACCAGACATTGATCTATGAAACATAACTCAATCAGAGGTTGAATATTCCTGGTGTATATTAGTATTCAAACTAGTTATAAGTTTCACCAGGGCATCAGATTTGGTATGATTGAGCAAAATTCTTTAGAATGCCACCGGAATATCAGAGGTGATTTCAACTTGGTTTTTAAGAAGTTGAGGGATGTGGTATTTTACCTATGTTAAGATGAGTTTGGGTGTGGGTATCAAGTATGAATGTGTGTGGAGGTCAATTGTCTTGGGGGCCTCATCAAGGGAGTTTGTTTGCCAATCTTATAGTTTTCGATTATTAGTTATTTGGGTCTGATTAATAAAAATTAGGGGTATATTTTTCTGTCTTGTATATGTATATATATTTTAAAATCAGATTGTTGGTGTATTTTGGTAAGAATTGGATAATTGGGTTTCTAGTGCCTTTTCTTGGTGTTCTTAGTCCTATCATCTATCTTTTAGCTGGTCAAAAAGCATAGTTGAGTTTTCTTTGAGTTGAATTGGAATTTAGTTTGGTTCTGAACCATGAAGTTAGAGATTGTTATAGTCATGGTAGGAGTTTTGAGTTTAAAATGCTTATATAAAGGGACATTCTTGTTCATTTTCCTTTACTAATCAAATCAGATTAGCATAGATCCTAGAGTTTTGCATTTTCAATCAAATCAGATTTTCCAGGTGTTAGGCTCTAATACATAGTGGATTTTCCCTATCCTAGTTGGATTGGTAAGTGTTCTTCACTTCTCTTATTTTTCGTTTTTTATGTAACCTGCTAGTGTTGGAACAAATCAGCCACCTAAGGCATCTCTTGCTCCAACCCAAACAAACAATCATTGCATCCTTGCCCAAGTTTACATGTCCCCTTAAATTGATCCATAGTCTATTGCCATAGAAATTCTGAACCAACCATGTTTTGCTGGATTCCCCTAAATAACTTGATACATCAAGAGAGAAATCCACCGAAGCCTCACCATACCATTCAGAAGCCAGTAGGTTCTTCCAGTTCTACTTGATCAACTTAGTAGACCTATAGGACACTTTCTTCTTCAAACTGAATGTTCGGGGTTGATATATGTGGTATTCCAGGTATTTGTTTACATAAAAAACACAAGGACCTTGCTAAAACCAACTTTGCACTTGGATAGCCATAATAGTTTTTTTTTATGCGTATCCAGTGCATGAGGCTCTCCGCTACTATGGGGTCTGGGGATGGTCATAATGAAAATAAGATACAAAAGTTATCTACAGGAATTATGGCGCTAGAAGATTATAGTGAAAGAATGCGATGCACCTGGCACATATATTTGTGCATGTTTATTCCTCTTCTATGAAATAGGCTTTCATCCCATTCCTGTTATGAAGAAAAGCAAAAACAATTGTACGTGTCTACATGAAATCAAAGACTTTGAGGGTAGGAACTCAGCTTGACGAGTATTACATTGTGGAGTCTCTATACCTTGGTCTCCACAAATGGACTAATGTGTTTCTTTTCTTCTTCAGAAGAATGGTTTGGTTGGTTGCATCTTTGTAATTGCAGTACATGGGGTAAGGTGTTGTAGTTCAGTATCCTGCCGAGCAAGTAAAGTGAGAACCAAATGAATGACAGAACTCTTTGTTTACAGCAGGAGTATGTTAAAAGGACTTCCAGGAACTCTATTGTTTTGATTGGTTTCATTTCTGCAGGAACAACAAATGAAAAGCAGCCTACTGTGAATCCTGAGAAAGGGTCTACATCTCAAGAGGAGGGACGGAAGCGGAGGCGGTTGGCTTCAGATATTGGCGGTGAAGCCACTCTACAGGACCATCTGATCAAAGTCCTGGAGAGGAACAGTGGAATGCTTGCGGCACAACTTGAATCACAGAACATCAATTGCCAATTGGATAGGGACCAGCGGAAGGATCATGCAGGCAGTTTAGTTGCCGTTCTTAGCAAACTTGCAGATGCTTTAGGAAAGATTGCTGATAAGTTATAGTGGAGAGCTATAGGGTTTGATGTACATAAGACAGATACTCCCCTGAGCTCCGTGGGTTGTAGTGTAGGCTGAGGATTACGAAGATTGCCATCAAGATTTATCCCAAGCCACCATTCAAATTGGCTTTTTCATAAGGTATCATTGTAAAATTCCTTCCAGCACCGACCCTCACCCTTCTTCTATTTTGCTTCTTAATTGCCTTTTGTGGCTGACTGCCACTACAGGATTTCATACAGAAATAATTAACCACAGGAATTTATGTAGGGGATTATAGCAGACCTTTCTTTTTTACATATTAAGAGATTTTATGGAGTCTTGTAATATTTGAATGTATATTTGATTGATTCCAAGAAGTAAGTCTTGCACATATTGGTCCTTCATTCACCTTAACTATGTTTTGTTAAAATGCTATTGAACTCTATGCAATTCATCAGTTCATAAAATGATATTACCAGTTTATTTAGATATGCTTTTGGGTCGATTCTGCTTATTCTTGCTTCACCAGGAGATCAAAATGCAGGCCAGAGTCACAAGGCTAATCATAACTCATCGCCATGTATTGATAGGTAAAGATCTACTGATAATCTTGTCGTCAAAGACCCAAGGTTATGACACACAATATCGGTACCGAATCAGTCACTGTTGATATCAATACCAATATCAGTACCGATCAGTTGTATGGGGTCGATTAAAAAAAAATCCACTCTTTGGCTGATTCAACTGATTTGTTTCAGTACCCGATATGTATCGTCTCGGTCTCTAGAAATACAATATTGGCCACACCAATGCCTAGAACCCTGCACAGACCCAATGCAAAGACCATAGAAGGCAGAAGAAAGCATATGCGCGTGTATGAGAAACCATTTGTGCAGTTGAATGATAGAGGATCCACTTCCAATTGCGCCATGGTTCGGGTTTGTTACTTTCTGTGTTTTTAGCTTTGCAAAATTGACCCTTTTCCTCTCTCATTCGTCGTGCTCACGGGAAAGGAAACTGGATTCAGAAACATGTTTGATCTTCTTCTTTTGTAGAGGCAAGGAAAGGAAAACAACAATATGTGTTATTCTTGCAAAAACTGTTACAGATGAGAAAATTACACAGCTTTCCCTCGGCGAAGGTACACAAGGACTAGAAGAGTACTAAAGAGTCTCAAAAAAACAAAAAAGGTAATGTGAAGAAACTCAAAAACTTCTAATAGCTGATATTTAATACTTTGGTTTAGCGTTGCCTTCGATCCGTCAGAGGGAGACAAGCAGGAGAAAATCAACTCGAACTGTCTGTTTGTGTGTGTCTGCACGCATCAGTGGGTGATTCAAGTAGCAGGTACCGCCTCGACCAACTTGGCGAAGTAAAACTGAGTGGTGACGAGACCTCTGTTCCTGATCCGCCATCCAATCTTGTTCAATGCCCTCTCAACATCGGCCTCTGCATGAAGGTAAGCTCGGGTGGCTTTGGAAGGCCCCGGGAATAGCTCTCCTACCCTCTTCAACAGATCGTAGTAGAATGTCTTAGGAGCAAAGCTTAGTATCAAACGTTTCTCTGCCAGCGATGCCAAGTGCGCTATCATCCCGTCCGCCTTGCTCTGCGGGTAATGTATCAACACGTCTAAACATACCACCGTGTCGTACTTCCCTTCTAAGCTCTCCAAATCGCTCACTTCAAACTTTGGTATTATTGCCTTTCCATCACTCTGCCCTTGAAGAAGCTCTTCTCTTGCCTGCCATTGTTTTTTATTTCAAAGAATGAGATAATTGACTGAAAACCATCCCTTGGAACATAGACAACCTGAATTTCCAAACACTGAAGCTGTTGTTAGTACTAGCACCTACCTGTTTCTCAGCCTCGGCAACCATGGCGGCAGAGATATCACTGGCGGAGACAATGGCGCCCTGCTTGGCGAGGGGAATGGAGAGGCAACCAGTGCCGCAGCCGGCATCGCAGACGGTGACGCCTTCCAAGGGGCGCTCGTCGGTGAGCATCTTCATGACATTCTCGACGGTCTTGGAGTGGCCAAGTCGGATGTCGAGCTGGACCTTGTTAACGTCGTCGGTCTCTCCGTAGATTTTCCTCCATCGCTGGAAGCCGGAGTTGTTAAAGTACTCCCTCACCACCTCCTTGTCCCCTCCTCCGACCTCCTCGGCCTGCAGCTGCCTACGCTTCTCAGGGTCGGCAAAGGAGAGCACAGCGGCCGCGGCGGCGATAGAACCACCACCCAAGAAGGCCAGGGTTGTGCCATCGAAAGAGGCCACAACGGACGACACATCGGTTGCGGTGGACAGCGGTGGAACTGGAAGAGCTGCTGAGGGCATTATGGTTCTTCTTCTCGTCTTGATTTTGAATTCAGTGCGAGGATTTAGTGTTGGGGATAATACAGAACTACTGGGAGAGGAAAAGGAAAAGGCTGTGCAGAACGCCATAAACCCGAGCTACAAGCAACTCGCTGGAATCCTGGGTGGAATCTGGATGGATTGGATAAACACATCTTATCCGGACCGAGCAGAGAGCAATCCAGATTCCAGGATATCTGATCGTTGTGCTTTATCTGGCTTGTGGTAACCTCACCAATACTGTGACGCTCACTGCCCCAATACGGACACGTCATATAGAATCTTTAACAACGAGGAACCTGTAATAACTGTGACGCTCACTGTCGTATTTTTCTTTCAACAGTTGATTGGGCTGGGCTCGTGAAGCCCACCTATTCTGGTTTGCGCATAGCATATATATATTAGCAGAGAATAATGTGGAATCTTCAAAGTCATCAAGGCCAGACGGATTCAAGGATTTAAAACTTGCGATTAGAGAAATTTGATTCGAATTGGCCATAACGCCCGATACATTTTCAATATTGATCTCCCAACTGATCCCATCCCAAAATTTTGAAAGTTTTGATTGCCTCCCTCATTTAGAATCGTAGTTGGCACCCAAATTTACTGGAGACAACTAAGAAATTGCCGATGAATCAATCAAATTATGACAAATTCCATTGCAAAAACTATTCAAACTATGATTGACAACTTCTTATCTAGGGAAACAAATGGAGATTTAAGCCCGATTAAGTCAAGTTCCAAGAATGCCATGGGAACACCTCTGCAATAGGGAATGTTACTAAACGGAGCCTGAAATTGTGAGGATTGCTTGGACCCCAATTACCTCTATTGGCATCTGCACTGTTTATCCTCACCATGGAACAGTTTTGAGCTCCACTGAATGCCACTTTGTCATTTTGTGTGTGGATCTGTAGGCTGTAGCAAATCATAAAGGCGCAATCCAGCTAAAACCCCAGCCAAAAAATGAGAGAGAAAGAGAACCACCATGATTCTTTAAAATAGCGTAAATGCTATAACCAAGGAAACCAAGATGTAGGACGAGACCCACACCACATACTGAAGTTCCCCCAAGTTCCACCTACATAATGCTTCACTGCAAGTACATTATGGATCAGCATTACTGCCCTCACTGAAATCTCAAGATTACATCATTACATCAAGTATCAGAGTCATCCAACTGAACTTTGAATCTATAATGGCGGGTTACTTTTCGGTTGCTGCTGCTTGTATCTGTTGTTGCTGTTTCCAGCTCATCTTCTTCCATTGCACAAGCTTCACCTTCTTGGGATTCACCAACTGCAATGCCAAGGGGAAAGCCTGCCTTGCGCACAGACTCCTCAAAAACATCTCCCAGGGTTTGCTTACCCTCGTTGCTGCTCACAACTGAATCATTATTTGCCTTCTTTTTAGGAGTAAATACTATTGATTTCGAGGCGGTACAAGTACAATCTAGGTCAGTGTCTGCAGAAGTTGGCTTCTTCATCATGCTGAGAAGATCCATGTAAGCTTGTCGGTTAGATTCTTCATCAACTTCACTTGATGAATCAAAACTATAACGTGTATACTTGGATGGATCCCAAACATAATCTGGAATTCCTTGGGAATCTTGAGGCAACAGTGAACCATTTTCTGCAACAGCACGGATGCCTATCGGATGGGTGACTGTCGACAAATCCTGGACTTCCTCCATCTCACTCTCATGATTGTTTTCACATTCAGGGTCAAACCTCACACGTTTTTGTGACTTTGATGCCGGTTGATTTGCCTTCCTTTTCAGAATAGATTTCAAGTTCTCACCTTCAGATACATGAGGATCAAAACCAACTGGTAGCATAGTACAGGAAGCCTGAGAAGAATTGAATTTTGCAGCTTGGGCTTCATCTTCTTTGAGCCTAATGCTTGCTGCCAAGTGATTAGCACGTGGATCCCGAGTGGCCTCCCTAAAGGAATTTGGAAGCACAGTATCACAATTTAAGTATTCCTCAAGCTCAGAAATATCCCTCATATACAAGTAGTCACCTGCATCTTCCTTGCGGCCAATAGCCACTTTATCACATTCATCTTCCTCTTCCTGCATTTTGCAAGTTGGTAACAAATATTAAAAGAGTAGAGCAGCCAAGCTATAGGTAATATCAGTTTTTAAACAAATACAACATTCAAGCATGCCCAACATGCAAAAAGCAGTGTAAATATTGGTAAAAGTAACCATGGACATGGATCTCCGACAAAAGAAAAAAAAAGGGGGAGGGGGAAAACAAGAAGAAGGGAACCTAGGCAATTTCTTTTTTCTTGGCGGCAGGGGCAGTGTATCCTCATGCAAAGTAATTCAGTACCATGATTTCATACAAAGTTCTCCTCTTGTTATTGTACTAAACAATCCTGTCATCTATTCCTGGTAGTTATTTTCTCCTTGAGAAAATCAGGAAAAATAGAACTAGAGAGCATAAAAGAATTTCCACTCTCTAACAAACAAAAAATTTCTATCCTGACTACTACAATATAAAAAGGGCGTACCCAGTGCACAAGGCTCCTGCCACTTCCGGGTCTGGGGAGGGTCATTACATATGCAGCCTTACCCCGCTTCAAGAAGAGGCTGTTTCCTAACTCGAACTCATGATCTTACTGTTGTGCTGAGGCCCCGTCCCTCTCCAGACTACTACAATATCATGGAAAGAAATTTAGCTTCTCACACCCATTGCTTAAAGTAGAATATACACCTTACAAAGTTACATGTAATGTGGCATCTGAAATAGATACAACTCTAATAAGCCTTTTCCAGACTGAATAAGGTTGACCACACAGATTCTGTTTCCGCACTCCATCCTGTTTAAAGCCATTTGTTGGTCAACCCAAAGCTATACAGGTTCCATGCTAAGTTGCTAACACCTAGTGTAAACATGTCACGATGGGAATGGGAAATGCTTCTGTACTCAATTTCATCAACCTATCCAAAGCGCTCACAAGGACTATAGATATAAATGCATTGATGCTACAATCAGGTGGATCAGGCCCTCCTGGATGCCATCACTTCTTGCACAAAATGCCACTCATCGGTTGCCCATCTGGATCAGGAATATTGCGGATACCATGGAACAATGTGTATGATGGAATCGATGGAGTTGATGCCTCAACCAAGTAACAGTAAGAGTTCATTTTTGCTATTTTTAAAGCCTACCTATGTTTTAAGTCAGTCATATGCAGTTCCAGCAGAGGCACTGTTAAAGATACTAATGAGTCTAAACTCGCTAAACAGCAAGTATTATACCCATCCTACAGGTAGAACTGAAAAACAGAAATTTCAGCAACAAAAGTGGACCCGGAAGGTAAAGGACCAGATGAAGCCAAAGTTTGGTCAAAAGGGTAGAGCTAGTGTAGGGGAACAGTACCTAAAAGTTTGGTGCTGATCCAAGGGTTGGATCAATGGTTGCAACAGGTAAAACAGAAATAGAGAGTATAAACAGATTTAGTAACAACCCAGAAATAACAATCCATTAAACAAATCAATATTAAAGTTGGATTGATCATTGGACTTGGTCAATGGATTGGAGATGGACCTCCAAATATCACAGCAAGTAATTGGTCACATCAGAAGATATGATAGTAGAAGTATAGGACTGAAATTAGTAACTTAATACCTATGGCAGAATCCAGTCATGGGATGAGACTGAAACTGAGATCAATAGTAGGCTACTAACAGAAGTAAAACTCTTCAAAATTGCGTAGGTATGGTTTGAAGCCTTGAACTTCTAGAAAATAGAAACAAGCTAAAATAGCAACTAGTAACAACTAATAGGAACCTTCCCATTGTATAGAGAGAGGTTTCCTTTTTACATAAACAACCTTAGAAATAGAAAGTTACTAATCTAAAGATACAAAACATAAAATTAGAAACAATATCCCCATGCAAGGACTAGATATCATGTAGTAATGGGTCCAAACCTGGCCCATGAGTTGGGCCAAACCCAGCCACCAAGGCTGGCTGGCCATCTTCTCTTCCTCCTCCTTCGATCTACATCAGATACGAGTAACGAATTGGTTGACTTAGTTTCAGAGAAAAAAAGTGACTACAATGAGACAATGACTTGAATTTGGCCTTCCAGGTTTTCAAGGGTGACTGAGGTAAATAACACCCAGTATAGTTACTACATACGGCAGCTTTGGATTTTAATTAATTTTTTCAATTTCAAAATTTTTTTTTATTTAGGAGGAAAATAAAGGGTTTCCTTTTTCTGTTTCAATGAATAAAATATTATATCATAGAGAAAATAATAAACATCTCAAGCTGAAAAACTCAAAATAATATTTTGATATTTGTGGTTCATACCATCCTGTCATTACGATTATTCTCTTTACATCATCTGAATGTAAGAAGTACTTAACTGCTGACGAGTGCTTAGTAATAATCAATATGGTACTTCTCTTGTTGCTGAGGCGGCTACCAGACGGCAGGCAATGGCGTACACGAAGAAACTGGCCTCTGATTGCTACTTCGTTGATGGGGTGAAGGAGAGGTCCATTGGGATGGTAAAGATTGCTAAGTCGAGAATCCATAACTTGGCTATAGCGGACAGAGAAAAGGGGTTTCAATTAAAACGTTCGCAAAACCATCTCCATCCTTCTTAGATAGATAATCGTTGAGAAATCGGGAGACAGTTAAGGAATGTGTTGGGTTGGGGGGCTGAAACAATAGAAATGAAATCAGCAAGCACAATCGTGTACGACACGCAAAATTGTAAAAATCACAGAATTGTGTACAGCACACAAAAACGTATATGCAGAAACTAGAAACACTGAAAATAAAACAAACACATACACAAGAGACAAGAGATTTACGTGGTTCAGCAATACCCCCTACGTCCACAAAGTGAGATCCAACCTTCCACTAGAATCAAGGGAAGAGATACATTCCAATCCTTGCAATTTGATTCCCAAACCCAAGCACCCTTGTACACCCTTCTCTCCCCTCTAGTTTGTTCTTGGATCCTCACTATCCCCTTTGGTAGACACCTCTCTCCTTTTATAGGACTCATCTTCCACCCAAGGAAGACTCCCCTCTCTTGGAGACTCCACCTTCTTGAAGACTTCACCTCTTGGTGGATTCCACCCTCTTCCACTCTCTTGGAAGACTCCACTCCTTCCACTCTCTTGGAGATTCCAGCTCTTGGAAGGCTTCACTTCTGTTAAGTAATGGTTGTAATACCGCAAGGGTATTATTATCTATCCCTGGGTAGTTAGTGTTTTGTTTGTTTTGTTATCTTATTAGCTTTATCTTGTAACCTCGTTAGACTTCTATTACTGCAAGGACTGAAGGATATTCTAGTCCTTGCAGTATCGTACTTCGTGATTATATAATAGCGTGGGAGAGGGACTGCTAAGAGCATCAACTGCTATTCTTCCAGCGACAGTCTGTTCCCTTCTTTCTCACTTCTTCTTCTTCTTCTTCATTCTCCAATACTGTTTTGGTGTTTAGTTCTAGTATTGTTTCAACTTCCTTGGAAGACTACTCCCTTGCGAGACTCCACCTTCTTCCACTCTTTTAAAAGACTCCAATCACTTGGGAGCAGCCTCTTCCACTCTCTTGGAAGCCTCTTCCAATTCCCATTAGAAGATTTGAATAAGCAACCCAACTAGAGACCCAAAACCATCCATCTGGTCTGAATAAAAGATACATCCACACCAATCTCCACCTTGGCTTTTCTCATAGCCACATTCAAGACTTGCAGGAAAAATCTGAATTCCTTTCCTTGCTCCGCATCTCTCTACCTTGAGATGCTTGCCTCAATGCAATCCACTTTGACCTCATTCTACACCCTCCACTGCTAGTCCCTTGATTACCCCTAGTCGTGGCTTGGATCCCATTTCGTGCCGGTTAAACCTAGCTTCAATCCATTCTTCATGCAACACTCCATTTATGCTAGTCCCTTGAATGAACAACCACCCTGGACGTGGCACAAATCCATCTTCACATTGATCAAAGCTCAGTTTTGGCCCCATTGTTCACTCTGCACACCCTCAATGCTAGTCCCTCGAATGGCCTACACTCACCATTTTGGTCCCATTCTTCACCTTGCATACCCTCAGTGCTAGTCCCTTGAATGGCTGACACTCTTGGTTTCAGCCCCAGTGCTAGTACCTTGAATGGCCGACACTCACTATTTCGGCCCCATTCTTCACCATGCACACTCTTAGTGCTAGTTCCCGAATGGATGATACTCACCATTTCGGCCTATTCTTTGTTGTCAATCTTTAACTCTAATACCATTTAGTGGGTAGTGGGGTTGAAACAACATAAATGACAGCAACATGCACAATTGTGTACAACGCACAAAACTGTATACACCCACAGAATTATGTACAACACACAAAATTGTATATGTGAAACTAAAAACACTGAAATAAAACAAACACATACACAAGAAACAAGATTTACATGGTTCGGCAATACCGCCTACGTCCATGGAGTGAGATCCAATTTTCCACTATAATCAAAAGAAGAGATAGAGATACAATACAATCCTTGCAGTTTAATTTCCAACACACAAGCCCCCTCGTACACCCTTCTCTCCCTTTTAGTTCTGTTCTTGGATTCTCACTACACCTTTGGTAGACACCTCTATCCTTTTATAGGACTCATCTTTTACCCCCAAGAATACTCCCTTCTTTGGAGACTTCACCTTTTGGAAAACTCAACCTTCTTGAAAACTTCACTTTGTAGAGGACTCTACTCTCTTGGAAGACTCCACGTCTCCACCTCCTTGAAGACTTTACTACTTGGAAAACTCCATTTCTTCCATTCTCTTTATAACAGATACTCCTAAGTCCCAAGAGGTTGGGTCAAACTCAACCTCATCCTCACCTAACGTTGGATCTTAACTCAATCTCATTGTAACAGTGGACTCTTATCTCTACCTTGTAATCCTCATCTTGTAAACCGATTGTAACAAACATTATACACTTAAAAAAGAGAGCTCACTCTCACAATGAGAGATGTGAGAGATTAAACCAATCTTTAGATTTATTTCACTCTAGAAGACTTAACCGCTTAGAATACTCCACTCCTTCCACTCTGTTGCAGACTTCACTTCCTTGGAAGACTCTAACCTCTTCCAATTCCTAAAGACCCATTGGGCAACCCAATTAGATCATTGACCCAATCCCATCCAAAAAGTCTAATAAAGACACAAACCCATCAGAGTGAAGCAGAAGAAAGGACAAGATGATCATATCTACCATGCATTTCCCAGAAGAATACAGTATTAAGGGCTTTAAAAATAAATAAACAATATATACACTCCACCGGAACTAAACTATCTCCAGTACCGACTATGTTCTGATTTCTTCAATTCAGTAATCAGGAAACATCTGTTACCTTGTGATGAGCAGTGTGTAACGAAACCACAACGATTATAACAAAGTGAGAACCGTCAAAATTTCAATCTTAACGCAGACGAAAGCCTACCTCGTTATCCAGAGTACAGTCTAAGCCAATTGAAGAACGAATTTCCCACTCTTCCTGGTAGTGGCCATCTCGATCGGCAGATTGACCAGAACCACGTTGCTCATCTTCGTCACCGTCGTCAAGGTCTTCGAGATCCTTCCGAAACTCTTTCCGAATATTTTTCGACTCTTTCTGAGAAGTCTTGCGGTCCTTCCCGAAGAACCCAGTGAAGGACGAAGAACATGGGATTTCTTCTCTGTCCAAATTGTCTGTACCTCGATTCCATTCCTTTCTCTCAACCTCATCGTCGGTCAGAGACCATACCGAACACATGGACGAAGGTGACGATGAAGACACAGCTAGAGAGCCAAAAGCCCTATCAACTCTAACTCTGAAACTGTCTTCCATGACTAATCCCGGACAAAGGACAGTGTGCACGATTTAGTTCCCCTCTCAATTCTCAAACAAGGACTGGTCACTGGTGTCGTAGAAGGCACCCTTTTACTTTATAATGAAATATGAGTAAATTACTCTCCCCTCCCCTCGCTCATGCTCTAATGACAAACCCCTCCCCTGCGTTTTGAGTAATGACTCTCTCCTCCCCTGCATTCCCAAGATTCTATCAACTGTGTCCATTTTGACTGACGGTGTTAAACATGCAAATGAAAAGACAATAACACCCTCATCACTCTATTCAAGACCTGCAACTCATCTCTCTCCCATTTCCACCATCTAAGAGGTCACAGTCTTGGATGTGCTGGTGGAGCTTGGCCGCTACCGCGTCAATGTCGCTCAGCATCCTGAGCTTACCGGTGGAGAGAGGTTAGCGTGGCGATAGTTTTTGGCTAGGGAGAAAGCATCGTTGAGGGTTTGGTATTTCCTCCATTAAAGACGAAATAAGCTGGTGTGAACCAGCGAATGCTCTGGTTTTTTTTTTTTTTTTTTTTTTTTTTTTGACATAACTCACCAAATTCTGTCCCTCCCATTCTGATTTATATCAGTTGAATGCTTTCCCAAAATCGCCTCTGCCTTTGGAACTCACCATAGGCATCATGAGGCCTTGAAGTATGATAATTTTCAACTGGATATGGGTACCTGCACCCTTGAATCCATAGGTAAATTAGCCCCTGCAAAGGAAGGATTGCCTAACAAGCAGCTATGGTCATAGTAACTGGGGTACGTGGTTGTAACCACCAAAGCCCAAAGCCGACATGGAAGAACGACCCGTCCGCAAGGGAACAGGTCTTTCCTCAGGTGACCTGGATCTTATTGCATGAGAACTAGAAGGAACCCCTTTTCTTGCCCTCGTCCTTAATCACTTTGTGCACAGCATCCACACCTTTTGCCAAGCATAGCCTATCTTTACCACTTACAATTATAAACTTCTCCTCCATTTTAATTTTGCATCCATTATCCTTTTCAATCTTCTAGATCACCTTCTCTGTGAAAAGTGCTTTTATAGGTTTTTCTGGATCAGGGACCCTTTCAAAGAAATCTTGAGACTTGCGATTGGCTCCAAGAGTGGTAGGGCAACCCTGAGTAAAGTGACCTGATTCTCCACATATTTTGCAGATCATTTCTTCTTCCTTCTGTTTATTCTAGTTCCTCTCTGTAGTCTTTGATTTAGCTTCCCATACCTTAGCCTCTCGGCTAGTACAATCAGTTGGGACAACATTCGAGATGGGATCAGAGATAAAAATTAGGGTTTATCGATTGGGTTTACCTTCAGTTTGGCCAGATAGCATTTAGAAGAATATGGCCGGAGATAACCGCTGACATGTACGATGATATTCTCTGCTTCTGCCGGAGTTCTCTGCTTCCACCGGAGGAAGAAGATAATGGATAGGTGTTCGAACGATGAGAAGAAGTGAGAAGTTTTCTCTTTTCTCATTCGTTTTCTCTTGTTATTAGGGGGTATTATTGAAATATTACAAATATAATGGCAGTTTGGGGGTTTAAGAGAATATAATTAAGGTGATGTCATCACTTAACAACCCTTTTTAACGGAATGGATACGATTGATAGAATCTTGGGAATGCAGGGGAGGGGAGAGTCATTACTCAAAACCCAGGGGAGGGGGGAGTAATTTACTCATGAAATATTTGTATTTTTTGGGAGTGGGGCCCGTGGGAGGAAGATTGTCTGTAGGCAAGGTTTTCCCCTACACTGTGTATTCTAGTTGCTAATTAAATTTAAACCGTTAGATTCGAATCCCTTCGAACATCCAGCGCCTTTTTTTTTTGTTACCAGAGAAAAAAAACGTCGCCAACTGTCACCCACCGGGCGCCGCGTGGAATGTAAGCAATAAATATATTTTTTTAAAAGTCTAGTTAAGCGGGCATTAAGGATAACTGGATAAGATTATTAGAATACAAACAGCATCATTAACTTTAACTTTCTTTCTAAAATACGTTAAATCCCTCTGAAATTCAGTGAAACTGTAGAAGTGAGTGCCACACTGCTACTATATAATTCATCTCTCGCTGCATCGATAGAACTCTCTGAGTTACTTCAACACTTGTAAACCACTCTCTTTCTTTTTTGTTTTTCCTTTCCCCAATGATTTGAAGATATTTTTCATTGGTTTTATTTTCATCTGGAGTTCGCGGATTGAAAGCAGGTAAAATAGTAGAAAGACAGACGAAAATAGTGGGTTTTCCGTCGATTTTTCTGTCCTTGAAATCTTAACGATTGCATTGTTTTAGGTTATTCAGGGTTGTCGTGCTTCAAAGCTCGACCTGCAACTTCCATGGAGGTTGGAATTGTCGTCGTGATTTTATTCGCGGGCTTTTTCTTTGCGCGATCGGAGTTCATTGTTTACAATACTTCGCAAGGAGTCGTTCCCGAGAAAATCAATGTTCATTTGGTTCCTCACTCCCATGATGATGTTGGATGGTTAAAGACAGTTGATCAGTATTACTTCGGTGGCAATAATTCGATTCGGGTATTCCCTTGTATTTACTCGTTAAATTTTATTTATAAACTTTTCTTGTGTAAAATTTTTCCTGTTTCTTTTTCTTCTTTTTATTTTTTTTGAACAGGGAGCTTGCGTTCAGAACGTCTTGGATTCTGTAATTCCAGCATTGTTGGCCGACAAGAATCGGAAGTTCATCTATGTTGAGCAGGCAAATTTTGTTTTCCCTGTCTCTTGCAGTTTTTTCTACCCATTTTTCCTACTCGTGGATTAACATATGCTGTTTTGACCCGGGCAGGCATTTTTCCAGCGGTGGTGGAGACAGCAGAGTGAGACCGTTCAGCGAATAGTCAAGCAACTCGTCAGCTCGGGTCAACTAGAATTTATGTAATACCTTATTTATCGTTGTAGTTCCTCATTTTGTAGTAGGCCTATGAAGTGCCAGGACATCTAATTGTATAACAGTCTGTTTCTTCATTTTCTTCTTTTTTTGTAGGTTTTGTAGCAATTAGGATCATTGTATATGACTCCATTTAGTTTGGATAAGGTTTAGTTGAGTTGAGTTGACTTGTTCTCTTGATAGATTTAAGTTATTAGTTTCATTGATTATGGTTAAGTAGTGATTTTCATTTACCCTATATATTGTTATTTATACCATGCTAGGTCCTCTGCTCTACTGGTACTGGAAGTGTTGTAAATAGCAGCCATAGGAATTTGAATCCCCACCCTTTTTTGTCCTCTAATATTTATATATTTTTTGTAGAAATGGAGGTATGTGCATGCATGATGAGGCTACACCACATTATATTGACATGATTGATCAGACGACTTTGGGGCATCAATTTATCAAACAAGAGTTTGGTCAGACCCCAAGAATTGGTTGGCAGATTGATCCTTTTGGGCATTCTGCAGTGCAGGCTTACTTGCTTGGGGCGGAGGTGTGTCTTTTAGTAGTGACTTTTGGATTGATCTACTTTTAAAAACACAATTGCATATATGGTCTATCCTTTTTTTCTTTTTTTTTATTTCCAAATAAACTCTAATTGTGTTACTGTTACAATAAAGAACTTACTGTTAGAAAAAAAAAAATCAAATGGCTATAATCTTTTAATCGGGTTCTCAAAAAGTTGCTTGAGCTTGGTTATGTTGGCTCCTTAAGTTCTATATTCTCAAGCTCCTGAATACTTTTGCAGTTAGGGTTCGACTCTCTGTTTTTTGCTCGGATTGATTACCAAGACAGAGCAAAGCGGAAAGACGAGAAGAGTCTTGAGGTTGTATGGCAGGGTTCAAAGTCCCTTGGTTCGTCTTCACAGGTTAAACTCACAATTGGAATATGTATTTCTTTGCCTTTTAAAATCATATGGGTCACCAAGTGAATAATAATTTCAACCCTGATTATTATGGCCTTTATATTGAATTAGTAAACCTAGTTTTGTTTTCTGTTAACCTGTTGTTTGTATTTGGAAGTTTTATATTTTGCACCTCTTCTGACCTTTCCTTTAATAAATGCAGATATTCACAGGTATATTCCCCAGGCATTACGATCCTCCTGATGGCTTCACATTTGAATTATATGATGAATTTCCCCCAGTTCAGGTATTTGTCTTTCAAGTTATCTCTTTTTGCTTCCCTGATAAGTATTCCTTGGATTTGGTCTTTTAAATGTTTCCTTTCTCGATTGAAGGATGACATTCTTCTGTTTGACTACAATGTCCAAGAGCAAGTGAATGACTTTGTGGCTGCAGCTTTATCACAGGTAAGCAGGGAAAAAGTTGGTATTCCCCCCCCCCAACCACCCTACCCTCTTCATTTTTTAGCTGTTTCCGGTTTGCTTTTTTCCTATAGTTCTCAAGTTGGTTGTCTGCTGCAAGATATTTTAGTTTATCCATCATCAGTATAACCTCGGAGGTCACACTATCATGTGATAATTCTGAAAACTCTTGAAAATCATGTTCCTTATGGATATGATCACCTAGAAATTTATCAGTCCACCACCTGACTGTACCTGGATAGAAATTAGAATTCCAATGAATGACTGCCCTGATAGAAATTAAAATTCCGATGAATGACAAAGAAAGAGTTGATGAAGAATCAATAATATCGGAATCCTTTTCTTTCTAGTAAATCCCATGTATGATTCCACCAATCTTGGCTTCTAATTAAAGTAAGAGTCAATGTAGTAATCCAATGTATTGTGATTCTTTTTAAGTTCCACTTATGAAAACAAGCCTTTCTTTCCATCTCATTTAATTAACATAATGTGTATATATTCTTGAATTCCAGGCTAATGTAACCAGGACAAATCATATAATGTGGACCATGGGCACAGACTTTCGCTATCAATATGCAAACACATGGTTTAGGCAGATGGACAAGCTTATTCATTATGTCAACAAGGTAATTTCTCTACAGAGACCTTCAACAAAAATTAGACAAGGGCAACAAGAACCTTGATTCAACAATATGACTGTAGCTTGGGATATTGAGTGTTGTTTTTCTTCCAAATGTTTTTTGGACTCTGTATTATTGTTAAAGGTCGAAAATCTTCTATGATTATGCTTTTGTTTGCAATAAATGAAAAGAATCCATGTTGTACCAGTGCGATGAGAGAATAGCAGAATTTTTTAAGTTTCTGCATCTCTAAATGACGCCCATTATCTTCTACGCATCGTAAGTGGACGTTGATTAAGGCTACTGAAGGCAGGCAATGGAGTATGCTATTCGGCCCCACAAGAATAACATGGGTTAGACAGAGAAAACAATGTTCTTATTGAGGATAAACCTGAATAACCTAGCAGGGATTATTCATAGTTTGAAGGACTCTACATCTGTCATACTGATTGAACTTAGTTCACATAATGAGAGAAATTGTGAACTGCTTGGTACTTTTTCTTTAAATTAACTTTTTAGCGGAGTTAATAAAGACACACACACACCAAAAAAAAGTAGTCAATATTGGATTTTATGTTTTTCAAAAACATAAATTGTTATGGTATTGTATCTTTGAATGCAGTGTTCTTATACAAGTTGTAGTGTACTGTTATGGTGAGATGGAGGGTTATCATTTGGTGCAATAATAAAATTCTTGGCTTGCCAGTGGGAACACACGGGTTCCAATCTTAGAGTGGGTTTTGATTGAAGTCATGGGGAAGAAAAAGGATGGCAGTGGGGGGGGTTTGTTCTGTGGGAATCAAAGGGGTGTGTTCTCTGTTGGGGATGGTGGGGTTATTGCGGGAGATAGAAGAGGGAGAGGGTTTCAATGGGAGATGTAGAGCTGTGGTGGAGAGGGTTTTTTGACTTCTTTGTTTTTCGACAGGTTTCTTTTTCTTTTTTTTTTGCTGCTATCAGATGAACAGTAATAGGAAGGGAGAATAGGGAAGGAGGAGAATGGGATGAGAGAAGGAGATGGATCCTTCGGCTCTGATACCAAATTGATGGAGGGCCGGTTAGGGAAGAAGGGAAAAAACCCTATCATAGGATTTCAGAGTTGCAGGGGAGGGGAAAGAGTTCACACACTCTCACACTCTCACCGAGTAAACCCAATAAACTTCTTTCAATTTACTGTGTCCATTGTTGGGTTACATGCAAGTATTTAAAGGGAAAAATAACAAGATTCCTATTCTAACTATAAAACTGAAATAACTTGTAACTCAAACTCTATCTAACTCCTATGCAATTCAAAACAAATAAGAGACTTAAATAAATAAACTAATTCCAACCCTTGTTGGACCAAAAACCATTGGACTGGTTCTGTTTGGGTTTGGGTCTCCAAAGCCTATCATGCTGGTCCTACCAGTCAAGGGATACTGCATCACAGCCTCTCCTATGAAGTAGGGGGTAAGGCTGCGTACATTTGCCCCTCCCATACCCTGCAATTGCGAGAGCCTCATGCACTGGGATGCTCTTTTTTATACATGTTCCCTAGTAGTTCTAGAGTGATGCGGTTCTTACTGCTTGCTATTTGATAAATTGCATGCCATCTATTAATCTTGATAACCAATCTCCTTTCTCTATGGTTTTTCCCAAATTCTCTCTGTTTGGTTTATCTGTACGGGTGTTGGTTGTACATGTTTTGTTCACAACTTTTGCCTTGATATTGAATTATCCCTGCGTGCTACCAAGTGTGTGTTTCTTGGATATGCTTGCACTCAGAAAGGTTATCGATATTATGATCTTATTACGCGTCAATACTTTGTCAGTGCTAATGTTATGTTTTTTTTAAACTACATATTTTTCAGTTGAGAGTCGTCATATGGATGCTGATTTTCTTATTCCTCCACCAAACAATCCATGATTACTTAAATCTGATTTATATTGAAGGAGTTATGTTCCAGCCAAACTTAATTTGGTGTGCGTGAATGCTGTTTAAAATCGCTCTAAATGAAAAGATTTTTTTGACATCAAAACAAATGAATATTTTTTCGCACTTTTGGTTTTTAGCAATGTTTTACCATATTAAGATTTGAGAAAAAATCCAGTATTAGAAAGTCGAAAATTTCACCTACTACCAAAAATCCAATTTTTGTTCTTGAATTGAGGGGTTGATTTTTTATCCTTTTGGAATTTGGTTTTTAACTATTTTTATTGGATTCAAATTGGGGGTATTAGTATTTACGTATTTATGAATAATATATCAAGTAAATGAAATAATGATATTTGGCATAAATAACGCATAAATAAGTGTCTGTCCTGTTTTCCAACCAATGTCCAAGAACAATATACACTATCAAACTTGAGTAAAAAACCACAAGTACCATTTAGAGTTTTTTTTCTTCTTTTGGGTGAAAATAGTTCATGCATTGTGTTTAGAATGTCAAAAAAAGGTTGTATACAAAAAATCAGATAAAAAAAAGCAATTCTGGGCCTCGAAACCACCAACTCGAGTTGGCTGGGAAAAAATCACAAGTTTCGACCATATCTCCGTTTCTGGCTGGTTGAAACCCGAGTTTTAGAACCTTGATTACCAGTCATGAGTCAAGTATCCCAGTAGATCATCGCCCTGAATAGTGAGCATACAAGCTCGGGACCAAGTGAGGTAGTTAGACCCATTCAACTTTGTTGGTCCAATTGGAAGTAAGGCTATGGCCATGGGTGCCAAGACGACCCACCACACTACCTTCTACTCCTCTTGTAGAGGTTGCTGAACTTTCCATAATAATTAAGATATGGAACACTCATTGAATATGAAGCAGCAATATAGAAGACTAATATTCACCAAGGCAACAAGCAAAAAACACCAAGTACACAACAGCAAGTGTGTAGATGAAGGGAGTAGAGAGGTCGGCAGAAGTGCAGACGGTACCAGGCAGATAGGCAAGAGGGCCTATAGGGTCAGGCAAGGTGGCAGAGAGCCGAGGAGGCCTAGACAGAAGCGACAGTGTCACCGGGGCCAGGCAGAGGCAGCAGGGGCCACTGGAGGGGCTACTAAAGGGACAGGTGAAGGCGGCAGGGCCACTAGAGAGGCCAGGCAAAGGCGGCAGTGCCACTGGAGGGCCAGGTGGAACCGCTGGGGGCAGGCGGAGGTGGTGGAGGCTGCTGGGGCTGGCAGAGGTGGAAGGGGGCAACAAATGGGCTGGCGCAAGGCGGCAGGATTGGTAGGGACTCGGGAGGACCAAGTGGGAGTCTGGAGGGTGGCCGACAGAGGGGCTGGAATCCTAGGTGAAGGCAGGCAGGCGTTCATCGTTAGTGATCAATTATGTTTAGCGTGGAGCGACATGCTTTAGCACATGTTCAGTCATCCATGCCAAACACGAAAGAGAGGCTGAAGCCTTGGCGGCGATGAAAAGAAAACCCTAGGCAAAGAAGTTTTTTGAACCCAAAATCGGATTGAGCTCTGATACGAAGTTGAGAAAAGAAAATGAGAGAATGATTTGGCTTGTTAGAGTGACAAAGGCCACCACTTTATTTATAACTTGAGATGATTACAAATATGAAATGACTGACTCAATCCTTATCTAGCATACTTAACATGTGCATAATGTACCTAGACAACTACAATGTACCTAGTTACATTACGCACTCCAACAAGAGAACCGAACTGGTTGTAAGAGAACTAGGCTACACTTCAACATATATATATATATATATATAGCGAGAGTGAGAGTTGGTTACTTGTTAACATAAAGGAGAGAGCTAGTCCATGATAGCAGCATTCACTCTATCGTGTTCTAGCTCAACCTTTGTCTCGGTTTCACCTTTCTTCTCTTCGTTACTGGTTATTTAAGCTTTTGTATTATTACTGTTGAGAATGGGCCCTTGTGCTATGGGGGTACAAAGGTAGTTTGGGTAATTTACCATGAATAGGGAGATTGTCCCTATCTTGGTTTCTTAGTTTGTTTCCACCATTTTATGTTAATTTCCTAGTTAGGGTTAGTTTCTTATTATTTTTAGTTTCTTGGTTGTCAAGGAATGGGTTCCAATTTTTTTAAGATCGGCATTGTTGGCACACTCTGGCTGTCTCCCATTGGCTTTACCTTATTTGTTCACGTGTAATGCTACACGTGAGGGGGAGATTGGAAATTATCTTGGTGATCATTGGTGCTTGTGGTTATTGCGTTGCTCAAGAATTATTTGTCTGATTTATCTGGCCATCAGTATGATGTTTCTACATGATTGAAGACTTATTTGCTTCAGTCACTCATTTTTAAGATTGAAGATTATTTTTATCTATACGTGTCATCTGCTTGTATCCACAACAACATTAAGAGTTTATATGGTTGGTCAGTAACCATTTTCTATCTTTGATTGGTCGCTCAGCAACCAAGTGTTGTCTTTGTGAATTGAGTCTGCATTCTACAAGCACCGAGCTGATGTACAAGTACCATAGTAGTACCTCTGAGACAGTAGCCTTTTGTGAAATGGTGCCTCTGAGAGAGTTGCGAGATTTTTCTTGTGATGTAGCTGTTGAAGCTGTACTTTTACTTGTCTTCTTTGGGAAGATGTCTATCTACTACCTGTGACGTTGTTGTTGCTGTTATATGATCTTTAAATCGCGGTTGGGGTTCTCTACCGCTTATTATTGCTCATTGTTATTTGGTTCTATTCAACACGGTTTCTTTTACTTACTGTTACTGATTGGTGGCTATTGTGCTTGAGCTGGTGATGTGTTGTTGGGTGGTCCTACAATTGTTACCTTGTGCTTTTTTTTCAAGCTGGAGATTTCTTTTTGCTATATGTATACTCCAACTTGAGGGGGAGTGTTGAGAATGGGCCCTTGTGTCGTGGGGGTACTAGGGTAGTTTGGGTAATTTACCATGAATAAGGGGATTGTCCCTATCTTGGTTGCTTAGTTTGTTTCCACCGTTTTATGTTAGTTTCCTAGTTAGGGTTAGTTTCTTGGTTGTCAAGGAATGAATTTCCTATTTTGATGTAATTAGTTATTATTATAAATACAAACTGTGGGAGAGGAACTCAGTGCATCGAGTTCTCTTCTTTTCTTCCCCATCTCTTCTTCTTCTATTGTTTCTTCTCTGATTTTTCCTTTTCTTTTCAGGGTTTGTAACAATTACAAACAGAAATTATAGAAGGTTAGGACCGCCTCTGATCCACCCCTCCTAGTACCCTGTGAAGGTGGGACTTGTAGCAGGTCACGGCCCTGAAACAACCATGTTTTGGTGGGATAGCATGGATTAACTTAACTTTGTAGAATTTGGTCTAATCAGTTGAACACTAGAAGTATTTCCAAGGTTCTATGATATTTATTACCTAATGACCTGGTTTTGGAATCTAGGCTATCTAGCATTTCTTAAAATCTGTTTAGACCCTGCTTGTGGTAGTTATGCTGGCTTAGTTTCTCCTTTAGATTTCGTGGAGGATATTCTTATCTTGTTGCTTGTTTAGAGAGAAGTGGGTAATTTCATTCTTGAGGTTTATAGGAGGCAGTTTCATCTGCGTTTTAGTTTGGTTTCACATCCTCTCTCTAGTTCTTATATTGTTATTGCAGATATTTTCATTCTTGAGCTTCTTAGGCAGGTAGTTTCATCTAATTGTGTACACTCGTCATTTCACATTCTTTGAATAATTGTTTGATCGTTGCGGAAATGTTTTGTTACTAACATTATTATTGTTTGGGATACTCAGGATGGACGTGTCAATGCCCTTTATTCAACCCCATCCATTTACACTGATGCAAAATATGAAACAAATGAATTGTGGCCTGTTAAGACCAGTGACTTCTTCCCGTGAGTATAATACTTTGCATTTAATTGCTTACACACACGCACACATACACACAGATATATATATATATATATATATATATATATATATATATATATATATATATATATATATATATATAGAGAGAGAGAGAGAGAGAGAGAGAGAGAGAGAGAGAGAGAGATTTTTTTTCTCATTGTTATCCTGTCCTTAAGAATGTCCCGTGCATTTCCTAGTTATGCAGATCATGAAAATGCATATTGGACAGGATACTTCACAAGTAGGCCAGCCTTCAAAGGTTATGTCAGAATGATGAGTGGTTACTATTTGGTGAGATCTTTAAGCCCCTTTTCATTGAAAAAAAATGTCTTGCTGTTGCAGTTATAAATGGTTTACCTTGTTCACTCAAAAAGACGGTATTTTTATATTTATTTCTAAATGTGCAATCAGGCAGCAAGACAATTGGAATTTTTCAAAGGTAAAAATAGTTCAGGTCCCCACACAGACACATTGGCAGATGCTTTGGCTATTGCTCAACACCATGATGCAGTTAGTGGTACACAAAGGCAACATGTGGCTGATGATTATGTGAAACGCTTGGCGATGGGCTATCTGGAGGTGCAGATTAAGATTGACCATCACGAGTAATTTGCTTGCACCGCTTTCTTGTTAGGCTCAAAACCATTATCCTCCATTTCAATATTGCTTTGTAGGCTGAGGAGTTAGTTGCATCTTCTCTTGCTTGCTTGACTGAGTCGAGACCAAATACGGGATGCGGGAATATAGCGACTAAATTTCAACAGGCAAAGTATTATAAGCCTTTGTGTTTCTGAGCTATTTGTACTCATGGTTTGAATATCATTTTCATGTATGTTTCAGACTTCAGGTTAAGCTTAACTAGTCCCATCATTTTATTTCTGGAAAATGTGAGATGGAAGTTTGATATAATAGCATGTTTGAATTTGGCTACGTTCTTTACTATTTAAGTGATAATCTAGATGACTAATTTAACCTTAGTAGCAATAATTTCACTATTTCAGCAGATGTTTTTCTGATTTGTACAGAGGAATGGCAAAGGGGTAGATTAAATGGGGAACCTACTCAGTTTTCCACCCCTGATGGGGGTCATTTGGCAAGGCCAAATGGGTTCCTTTTGGATTCTGGTTTCATTTGTTGGACAATTGTTTGGCTTTATTTTTATTGGTGTCTTAAGGATTTATGCCCTATACCTCTACTCTTTTTTATTTACTTTTCTTATTAACCTTCTGCAAGTATCCCTTCCTTAACTCAACATGGTCCAGCTTTCTCCATCCAGGGTTGTGTCGGGGCTGGTCGAGATTAGGGTCAGTCACGTCTGGCTGGGTTAGCCAATACCATATGAAATCTGATCTGTTGCCATCCCTAGAATAGTGGCACAAAATGGGTTGGAATTCATGCTGATCCACATAAATCCAGCTCCAAATCCAATTTTCCATTGAAGGAACCAGATCTGTTCCATATCCAAGTTGGATCAATGATTCCAACCCAATTATTAATCTGGATATGATATAATGATCCAAAATATATGGATACGAACTAGAATAGATTGGTTATGACCTGATCCTTGTCACCTACACTACATGCTCCTGTTTTTATGCCAAATTTTTTTTTGGCTCAGTGTCATTTCTTTAAATTTGGGTTGTCAAAAAGGTATTAAGTATCACACGTGTTGTACTGGATTTTGGGCTTTGGATACAATACGGAGATGGAAGATAGAGGGAAAATGGAAGGGCCAATTTATTGGGCTGTGTAGACCCATATCGGTCGAGAAAATTCCAGGCGGCCGATATAACTCGACACAAAAGCCTCTATATATCAGAGACTACTGGAGTTCGGGGGATGTGCTCTGCTGTGAAAAGAAAAACAGAGGAAACCGAGGGGTCGGGAAGCAGTGAGAGAAAGAGTAGGAACAGTGACTGCCATCACTGCCACTGCTGGAGGAGGAGAAGAAGAAGAATAAGAAGAATAGAAGAAGGCGTACCATGTGCCAGAACAAAAGAGCTTGTCAGGGCCTTAAAGATGATCGTCGCCGCATTGGGATGAGTACTCTGTCGGGACCTGCTCAAGTTGCAAAGGTGAGAGAGAGACTGAGAGGGACAGAGACATTGGGTTCGTTGACAAGGGAAGAGGATGGGGCAAAAGCAATATATGTAATAAGATCTGATATCATGTATGATGGTGTACAGAAAAAACTGTACACCTTCACTGAAAATCATTAAAATGGAATCATTTTAAAGAAGGATTTCACCTTTTACATTTAAGCTCTTAGGAGAATATGATTTACATCCTAGTCCCTGGAAACTAATGAGTTGCATTTAAGTTCCTAGAAATGTAAGTACAATTCAGCCAAGTCCCTGGACCTGTACCTAGTTTTGGACACATGCTTAATTGCTTCTTATTACTTCTTACTTATTAATAGGTTTGCTATTGCATCTGCCATTGAAGATTCAAATTAAAAAATGCCATGAAAGGAATTTGAATCCTGTCAAGTCATAGACTCATAGCAACATGCTTTAGTGATTAGATATCATTATTTAATGCTTATTTATGGTATATATGGTTAAAAACACAAGTTTTGTATGTATTCATGCATATCTTAAGCGTATCCAGTGCCTCCTAGTGTCTCCCCGATACGTCTTTGAGACATCTCTTAAAATCACTTCTCCAACACGCTGCCCAATACCAATATTTTAAACCTTGGTTGTCGAGCCTACAAATGTGTGTTTCCTAATTTATTTATTCTGTTTTTCTAAATTTGCAGAAAGTTTGTGCCAAAATCTAAATTTTCTCTTCTTTCGATGCATTTTATATTTTCTCCCCCAATCCACAATTCCTCACCCTATATTTATATTTCCTCATCTTGGATTTCTCTCTCTTCTCTATTTATTATCTATTTTAATGCTCATTAAATTAATTTCTAAATCTTCTCTCTCTCTCTCTCAGTTTTTTTTTCAAAGGTTATTTAAATTTAATTCTAGAAGATCGAAACTTGTAATTTTCATGATTCTACTCTCTTTTTTCTCTTTTAGCTCCTAACTCTTGATGGAACTGCCTAAATCTCTGAACTTTTAACAACGTCCCTAACCCAGCAACTCTCTCTCTCTCTCTCCAGGGATGGCGAGGAGAGTGTTGAACTTGCTTTGGGGTTTACTACTCAAGGAGTTGAAATTAGGACATATAGATCAGTGTCAAATTTATTTGGTCTGAAGCTGAAGATTGACATCCTGCAACATTTGGCTTGAGCAATTTGTTATTTTCTTTTAATGTTTGAACTTTGAATTGAAAGCACAGCTGAATCATTATCATAATCTTCTTCTTTTGGCTTCAGTGTCCACTCCTGAATATAAGTTACTGTCCTCCTTCAGAAGTTCCTATGTCTCATGGGAAGAGCTTGGTAATATATAATTTGATCCTCATATTATGTTTATTCATTGAGTAAATTACTAGAAATGTTTCATTTTTTAAAATTTTCATATCATGTTGTCTCCTGATTTTGTAGGTCATTGTTGTCTACAATCCTCTTGGGTGGAAGAGAGATGATGTTATTCGAATTCCTGTTAGTACTCATTATGCCCTATTCTAAAATCTTCATGGACATCTATTGTTATTTTGAACAAGTACTCAGAAGCTTGCCCTTTGCTGAATTCTGTTCCTTTAAATGTTTGACCTTAAAACTATGCTTACCAATCGGATGGAACATTGTCTTAGAGAAATTAATGCCTCCTATTTGTATTAAATTTCCTTCTTTTTCTGATCTTTCTGAAGTTAGCCTCTGACTGCTAATCTTCGACCGAAATACAAATTAATGATTAAGACCTCATTCATTTCTTGGTTCAGAAATCAACATTGAAAAGTAATGCTTGAAATTTATGTACCAAATGAACCTCGGAGCAGAATTTTTTTGCGGTACTCAAAGAAGAAATTAAGTAATGGTTATAAGTGGAAGAAAGGGGGGGGAAATTTTACAAATCCATATACTTTTCACTCTACATCACTCACTGGTCAGTGCAAGAAGGATGAAATGACAATAACTTTGAAGTGAAAGAACAGAAGACCGTCTGACTGTGAGAATAGTAGCTTCCAAGCTATCCAGTTGTATCTTTCTTTCATTTGTTCCCTTCAAAAATTGCATTCTGCTCAAGGAATCACCTCCATTTGTGCTGATGCATTTGGGTTAACCCACCTCTCCACCCTTGAATCAATTCTACTACGAAGAAGAGTCACTCAAAGCATGCTAAAAGGAACCAAAAGCTGGTCCATTACGTTTTTATGTAAATTGAACGGATGAGAATGTTCTATAACATTCTTTACATCCATTGGACTCAATATGAACGGGTTAGTAGTCTTTTTTTGGGAAGTTATATTTCCAATTTTCCATTATATTTTTAAGTGTCAAAACTCATCCTTTTCTCAAGAAGAAGGACTGCTTGGGGGTGGGGATGTAAAAACTGACTCTGTGTTATTTTGATGTGATTTGAATTATTCAGTTTTTTGAGACCTGGATTTTGAGAAATGAAGTTCATTGGGGGAAAATATGGCTGAAATTTGGGCAGGGCATCAGTATATTGCCAGAAATTAGTTGTAGTTATACTTTGATTAAGTGTTTCTCTAAGTGGTTTCTTTCTAGTCAAAGGTTTTCTAGGATTTGATAAATCAAACATCGGTCTATATTCTGAAAGGAGAAAGCTCTGTATTTAAGGTTATTTTGTTACGTGAAATTCTGGTTTCTCTCTTGGAGAAATTCTCTTGACCCTTTGGGCTTTTTTTTATTCTGTATGTGGGGTGATATTGTTTGGTGTTTTATTGTTTCCTAAACTATTGTATATGAATATCTCAGTAATAGAAACTGATAAACCATTATCTTTTGCTTTTCCACCTTATCCTATTAAATCTAGATCTTTCTTTTATCATATCTATCCCAACGATCAGTCCCTAACCCTTGTATTCAAAACCCAAAACAGTTTATCATCGATCGACCAGATCTCAACTACCTTTCATCAAAGTTTCATGTCTTTTTATTTCCGTTATTGTTTCCATCAAACTCTTACTGCTTATGAAACTCATTCTATTGTCCTTTTGGACCTATACCTGGTACATTCAAATCCTGTATATTTGTGCTACCTCATTATGGGTAACTTAAGCTTTTGGTTATCCATGTCTTTTTATTTCCGTTTTGGTTTTCATGTCTTTTTATTTCCGTTAAGCTTTTGGTTATACATAGTTTCATGTCTTTTTATTTCCGTTTTGGTTTTCATGACACCAAATTGGGAGGTGGGTGTTATTGGCAAGTGGAGACCATAATGAGAGGTGGGCCTTACTCCTTAGCATTGCCTAGGCAATATCTATGTATCATCAATAGCCATCAGAGACAAACATAGAGGGAACTCTGGACACATAAACCATCCTTTTGGAAAATGTGAAGTATATTCAATGAAAGGTGTGATATGAAAACTCCTGTATTATCTCATTATCAACACTGTATCTTCCTTGACATAGGAGTCTACTCTGCATGCAGACTTCCAAATCCAGATTCATAAAAATATGGAACAACTTGAAATAAAAAGGGAAAAGCACATTGTGACAAAACAAGCTAGAATCTACTTGCATGGAATCACCTGATCCCAGATTATATAACATGAAGCTGACAACTCTTTTGAAATAACAGATACATCCTTGCCACTAAAAGGTCCTCCAGTAACTGGTCTCCCTTTGCCTTTCTTGTCCAATTAAGTATAATGTGTTTCAAGAGTGTGAAAACTCTAGTGTGACCAAGTCCTCTCAATCTATTTCTGTTCATGTTTGCGCCACTTCGCTCAGCTATAGCCGTACTTTTTTAAAATTGTTATGAAGGTCTGGAGGACATTAAAGACGCATATCAGGAAACAAGTCCAAACTCAGAAGAACTTGATTTCCTGACAAACCTCCAGATGATAATTTATATGTATAGCATGGTCCCTCACCATTTAAGTTGGTACCATGATAAATATGGAAGTGGACATGGGACCATGAGAAATATGGAAGTGGACGTCTATGTGTATTTTTGCATGCTTTGTCACCTTGAGTGGAATCCTGTCTTGGCATTACTCATCTTTTATACAATCAGCGGTTCTGAAACCAAGTCATACCCAAGGAGTGTAACCATGCAGTCCCCTATGGATGGCCAGAGAGGTAAAGAGAGCCAGACTAGTCATACCAAAATCTGGTATACCAGAATCCTGATGAAATTGGATTGCAAATTTCATTATTTTTTGTTATCAAAAGATGGCAATTTCTCTTTTTAGTCATTAATATAAAGGTCTACTAACCTGAACAGTAGTCATTTGAATGGTTACAAGATTAGTTTTATAAGGTCAACTGTTATGTCAGCTGCTTTCAGGATGAATTTCCTACAATCTCAATATTTGCTTAATTACCTTAGATGGGTCTCTGAGTCAGTAATTCTTCTATGTAGAACAGGCAGACAATCATGAGTCCCATAATTGTGAAATGTGATCCCTTTTATATTATTCATGTTGCTTCTTTCAACTTACAAGTTGAACATGTCACAGGTGACCAGTGATTTGGTTACAGTTCGGGATTCGAGTGGAAGAGCAATTGAATCTCAGCTTCTACCTGTAGCCAATTCCTCTGTGGGCATAAGAAACTACCATGTTAGGGCATACTTGGGCAAATTCCCAAGTGAAGCCCCTAAGTATTGGCTTGCATTTTCTGCATCTGCACCTCCTCTTGGCTTCAACACTTATTTTGTCTCAAGTGTGGATCGGACAGGTTAACCCTTTTGGATGTGATGTGTAGTGCTCTGTTACTGCAAAGGGACTGGAAAAAGGAATCAAATTGGGCAATGTATGTTCATTTAGTTTCTCCGTTACAATTGCAGGTGTTAGTTCAACCAGATCAACTGCATATACATCAGAAGGAGCTGAAAATGGTACCATTGAAGTTGGGCAAGGAAATTTAAAGCTCAATTATGCTCTAGAGAAAGGCAAACTCACTCAATATGTTAATAGCAGAAGCTTGGTAAGTTATCTTGTTGGCACCTTATTTCATACTAAAGTGTTTTATGTAATGCATGTATTTCATCCTTTTGTTCATTGTAATTGCTGACAAGAGTCTGCACTTCCTCCATACTGGTAAAATTAAAGATTACTTTTTTTCTAAAAAAAACTATGTATATAATATCAGTTGTCTTTTTTTTTTCAAGGTCAAAGCGTTTATAGAACAATCTTACAGTTTTTATGCTGGAAATGATGGAAGTGACAAAGATTCTCAGGTAATCAAATAAATCTCGGGTAAAACTGTTTTCTGAATTCTAGTGTTATCTTACATTCTTACCTTCCTGCTGTCTAGTACTTTAATTGCTTGCATTAAAGTTCAATTTAAGCTTCTCTAAAAGAGGGGAAAAACTGATTGCTTATTGTAGTGAAGTTTTTGTTACCTTTTTGAAGGCATCTGGAGCATATATCTTTCGTCCGAATGGATCATTTCCCATAAAATCTGAAGCACAGGTATGTCATGGTTATGATTAATGAAAAGCTGCTAGCCTATCACTGTCATTATTTATTTGTTTTGCTTGGTTTCTGAAAGTAGTAAGAAAAATACATTGATTGTTCCAGGTTCCCTTGACTGTTCTGCGGGGACCAGTATTGGATGAAGTACATCAACATATCAATCCATGGATTTACCAGGTGCTTTACCTAACCACAAGAAATATTTCAGTTCATTCATTAATTTTTCCCCATACAGTCTTCAGAGAGGGAGAGAGAGAAAGTTCCTCATTAACAATGGTGGAAATCATATTTATCCAAAAAAACAGTGGTGGAACTCATTCCTGGAGCAAACTTAAGTCAACATATTGGGAACAGTGTCAAGACCAATGGAAAAATAAATTATGTAACTAATCCTATATCAACTGAAAAAAAAATTCTAATATATAAATTCTCTTTGGTTGACTTGGGGGGACCAAAATCTACTCAACTAAGTATTATCTCATTCTTGATATATGATTTCTACAATTGTGTGATAAGAAAGGTTCTTCCCTGGGGCTTCATGTCTTTTTGCTGGAAGAAGTTGGCTTTGGAAGCCACAGGTCCATCCCCCTCCCTCCCCAATTCCCTCCTCCCCCCCCCCCCCCCGGGAAAGGAATCATTCACCATCTTTTTTGTTGCTTATAAATCAAGTTATTCTTCTTGAAATAATGATGAAAGGCCACTTATCAAGTGAAAAAGTATAAAAAGATGGCCTTCTGTGCTTTACAAGGCCTTCAAAATGATTTCTGTTGAAGTACTGTTCACGTAACACTCTTCACGTGAACAGTGATTTAAACTCCTAGTTGTATTTTGAGTTATTTACTTTCCTTGTTTTAGTTTCCTATTTTACTTTTGAGTTTGAGGTGTGGATTCCTATTTGTTCTAGGAGTCTGCATTCCTAGCTCTTTCATGTAATTCTGTTATTATAAATAAAGTGGTGTGTGAGAGGCTGGATATTCATTCAGTTCCAGTTCTCCTCTCCTTCATCTTCTACATTCTCGATCTCCACTGCAGGTTTCTCTTCAGTTTGGTTTCAATTTCAAATTCCAAAATGAAGAGAGCTATTCATGAATCATGAAGCCTGTGACATAATCTCTTACATATCATGGTTCCCCCCCCCCCCCCCCAACCAAAAGAAAAAAAGAACTACCAATTCCTTAGCTTTATAAACAGTTCTATACACTGGGAGACAGTTGCATTCAAAAGCTTTGCAATTCCTTTAAAATCAAATACTTCATTCCCCATCCATATTTCGTGAGGTTTCCTGTCAGGTTTTTGTGCATGCACTATTTTATGGATCTGGAGTAGACCAGTCAGCTATAATGTGTCAAAAGCTAGTATTTGCAGTGAATCCCCTTTAATTATTCATTTAACATGATAATTAATATATAAATATTTCATTTATATGATTTTTTCTCGGAACTTTTGCAAATATGAATGATTAAGAAAAAATAAAAGAAATCTAGCAAGATGTTTAGTGCAAGTTCTTTGTGATTTTGATTTACGAAAGAGAAGGAAAGACAAACCATTGGTGGTTCTCATTGATGAAAACTACTAAATGATGCTATTTTGGAAAAACAATATGATTAAACATTGAAAAGGAGTAAAAATAATTGTTGAGTTGTATTGTTGGCTGTGTATTATATTTTTCCTTTCTATACCATGGCAAATTTGAAGATAAGATGATCTTTCGGATATAGAGGAACTTCGTCTGAAAACTTGAATATGAATATGAAGCGAAAAATGGCAAGCTAAAGGCTCCCATTACAATATCACACCGAAAGCACTACAATTACAATTATTGCTACACAAATCAGACCCTTCTAGAGTATAAGAAAATACAGAACACCATTTATGCCACACTACCCCCCTTGCTTACCCATAAGATTAGTGAGGTCGTTTATAGACCTTTTTTTCATTGGAATGAGCAGTTCAGTTCACCTGAGAAGCAAGGCCTTCTATTTACCGTAATCATTTTTGCAAACCTCCAGGATTGGTCCTCTATAGAATTAATTCAAGCTGTGACCACGGCTAAGTCACCTTCCATGGCCATTTTGGCCTTTTGGGAGAAAGAATTCTACCCTTCTGGAGTCCCCTTCTCTGATTGGCTCTGGGTTCTGGGTTAAGATGTTTCTGAAACAAACAACTCAACCTGGATTTCATGTATTATGAAAATTTCTCTCTGGAGTTGAAGATGTTTGGGTTCTGAATTCTACTTGAGATTCCATGGTTATTGTTTTCTGTACCAATAATGCTTGCATGTGCAGATCACCAGGGTGTATAATGAGAAGGAGCATGCTGAAGTTGAGTTCACTGTATGCCTACTCTCTTGTACATAGATACATATATGTACTCATATTCTTCTCAGTACTGATTCAATAATCATTCCCTTTGTCTTTGTTACTTTTAATAGCATGTGGAGCTTTGGTCAGTGATGATACTTCCAATTTTTTAGGTTGGTCCTATACCTGTCGATGATGGAATTGGGAAAGAAGTCGTAACTCTAATTACAACACCCATGAAGACCAATAAAACATTCTATACAGATTCTAATGGACGTGACTTTATTAAAAGGGTATGTTGCATGCATGTACTCTCCTACTGTGTTTCTTCTATCTGGTCAATTCAGTTATTAGAATTATGTTCAATATGGTGATGCAGTGACAAACTTGAACAGTTAAATTTAAATATCATCATGCTTTTAACAACATTTCAGATGTATTTGTCTTATCCTATTGTAAATGGGTGACCGTCTACCTTCTAGTTTAAGTTGTTTGTACCACTGGAGTAGATAACGTAGAGAAGTTTGATAATTGAAAGTTTGCGTGAATTCATTTAGGTAGTTGAATATATGTGTGGGTACATATTTAATCTTAAAGAATTTCATTTGTTTGGCAGATTCGAGACTATAGATCTGGCTGGGATCTGCAAGTGAACCAACCCATTGCTGGAAATTATTACCCAGTATGTTTCCTCCATCATTATGGCAACCATTCTTCTTTCTTTAACTTCTAACTGTAGCTTGAGTTTTGTGTGTATTCATTCACAGTATAATCTGTCTCATGCCGAATGGCCTTAACCAGGTGAATATTTAAGCTGTGTTGTTTGAAACACTTTCAACAAGCGAGTTGTTGATTGACTTAGGTGGAAGCAGCTTGATAACTTTTAGATGCCTTCAAGGTCTAACTAACCTTGTTCTAGGAGAAATTTCTGACTTCTAAAATGGACATATGTTATGAACGTTTATGTAGATCTATCATCTATGTAGTCAGAACATGGAATAATTCCGGAAATCATTGGCTATACGTACTGGTATCTTGTGTCATAGCATTAGAACTTGCTCAAAACTCATGTATAGCCAGAACCAACTTTTTGAAATAGGAAGATCAAGATAAATAGCAAGTGACAAAGAATTGTTTGTTTACTCTTCCGTAATGCTTAAAAATGCATCATGTCCATGAAAGAAAACTGTTACAGATGGAATATCTCAATTTGAGATTTTTATTTATACTAAATCGGTCGTGGAAATTGCAAGTAATTTTTTTAAATAAATATAAGGGGGCAGGGTTCCCAGACACCTACCATAGTGATGCTCCTATTGTTAGAGTTAATGTAATAGGGGTACTTTAATCACTGGTTTACAATAAGTCATATGTAGTTGTAATTTTTATCTTTTGTTACTTTTTACCTTTTACCTCCCTAGGGAGGCATATGTAATTCTAAGAATATGTTTAATGGAGTATATAGGTGAGAGGAGTCTATTCTCCTTCACCACGGTTTTCTCTCCATCTTTGTTCTTCTGTCTCTCTTCTTCTTCCTTCTTCTCTTCTCCTTCTTCTCTTCTTAGTTCTTACTTATTGTTCCTTGCTAGAATTGATCCATACCTAGTTTCTAACTTGGTATCAGAGCTGGTTTGAGAGTCGACTATGCTCATTCTCTTCTCTATATCTCTCTTTGGAACCCTAGAAAGGTAGAGGGTTCCAAACTTCCAATAGAGGCTATACTATGTAAGATACTACACATAGCATACTCAATAGAGTTTTATTCTTCAAAACCAGACCTAATGGAGAGAGTTTAAGGGCTGTAGAAGTCGATTGAAGCCCTAGAAGACCAAACCAGTGTTACCTCCAGCTTCTCCCTTTTTGTTTTTGATTCTCCATCATTCCACCTTTGCAATGGAGTCAGGCTTGTTAGAATCACCCAAAGGTACTCTTTAAAGTCCCTAGGGACTCGGTGATATGAAATGGTTGAAGAGCATAGCTCACTCCTTTACAGCCTCACAGGTACTGCTAGCTTCTGGTTTATTGGTGCATTTGATTCAGTTATTTTCAAGAAACTGTTGTTTGTTTGTTTGCTGGTGGCGTATTAGATTACTGGTTTGTTTCTGCCCTTGGGTGGAGTGTACTCCCCATTTGTTTAAGATATTACATTGGCTTGTTAAGTGGTTGTATATCATGTCTGGGTCTGGGTGTAGGTCTAAGGTCAGTGGACCTGGGGAAGCTTCAGCTAGTGGTTGGGGTGGTAACCACCCTAGTATGACATTATTTGATAACCCCAATGCCCAAATATCTATCGTGAAGTTGGACAATACCAACTATTTGGATTGGGCTCACTATGTGAAGTTGTCTCTGCGAAGTAGGGGGAAATTGGGGTACATCACTGGTTCTATTAAGGCCCCAGCGACGACTGACCCAACATATCTGAAATGGGAGACTGAGAACTCCTCTATTTCTTCTTGTGAGACCTCCTCTTGATGTTCCAATGAGCTTCAAACATGTTCATATCATGGTTTCTTCAAATCTTTTTACATAGTACGACTCTCAGACCAACAAAGTGTGCTCTGATACCAAGTTGGAAGTTAACAAATGTAAAGAACAATGAGAAAGATGGAGAAAGAGGGTTGAAGAAGATGAAGGAGAAGAAGAGAAGATGATGGAATGTTGCGTGTTGGAGAGATTACTCCTCCACACCTAAATTACTTTATTAAAATATGAAAGAAATTACATACACCTCCCTAGGGAGGCAAAAGATAAAAAATAATAAATAAATAAATAAAAAAAAGGAAAATTACAATATAAGGCAACTAGTTAACAAACTAGTTCCTGAAATACCCTTACTACACAAACTCTAACATGCACAAGGGCCTGAAGTCAGGCGTAGAAGAAGCACCTTCCTTATTGGGGATGAGACAACGGAAGGTATGATTGATCCCCTTGATCTTGATGGGATTAAAGAAGAAACTCTTAATTGCCTTGATGAGGTCTTCTTTAATAATATCCCAAGAGAGGTGAAAAAAACCATACTGAAACCATCGGACCCGGGAGCTCTGTTAGCCTTTTGAGAATGGACAGCAACTAATATTTCTTCCACAGAGGGGATAGCCTGGAGATTGCTAATGAGATGGCTGGGAGTGAACTTGTTGAACATGTTCTCAGGGATAGGCCCAGTGGATGCCGGAGAAGAGAACGCCTGAATAACTCCTTGAAATAGGCAATGGCCTCTGCTTTAATGTCTTCAACTCTGTGAAGAGTGGAACCATCTCTGGCCACAAGCATGGGGATGGAGTTGGTATTAGTTCTAGATTTCATTGACCTATGAAAGTAAGCTGAATTTGAATCACCAAGCTCTAACCACTTGATTTTAGATTTTTGCCTTGAGAAACTTCCTCTTGAGCAACCAAAGAGAGAAGATCCAAAGAGACCAGTTTTCCTTCCTCTGCCAAGGGGGCATTGTGAATGTCCGATTGGAGCCTTAACTGAACATCGAAAAGCTTATTTCTGCAATCCAAAACCAATGTGGAAATATTCCCAAATGAGGAAGTATTCCAGACTTTAAGATTTGCCAGACCAATGTGGAAATATTCCCAAAGGAGGAATTATTCCAATTGGCTCTCTTGTTACTCAATTCGTTCCTGCTCCGCTTCAGCTTGCTGATATTTTTACCAAATCTCATGCTCATGCTTCATTTCTATCTCCGATCCAAGCTTTGTGTTCATGATCATCCCCACTTCTCTACAGGGGGGGGAGTGATAAGGATAGAGTTTCTACTCCTCACACAACTACACAAGGCAGCAGGATGGAGGAGAAAATCAATAGATAATCAGGGAGGACATCAAGCTGATAATCAGTCCTTATTTGTTTGTCTAATTTAAGATACCAAAATCATCCTTTTATGTTAAGAGTTCTAATTTGAATAAAACTTTCCCTTTTTGTATCACAGCTTAACTGATTGTACTCTTTCTATTTTCTATAAATAAAATTACTAGAGCCTAAGCCACTCAATTTTTCTGAATGGCTAGGCATTCTGATCCATGAAAATTCACACCATAGGGTTCTTTGGACATTTTATTTTTTATTTTTTTTAGTTATAACTGTTTGAAAACAATATGAATGTTGTGTGTTCACATTCATGATTTTGCTGCAAGTAACAGTTCTTTATATTTCCAGATAAATCTAGGCATTTACATGGAAGACGACAATGTGGAACTCTCAGTTTTGGTAGATCGATCTGTGGGAGGATCTAGCACGGTGGATGGACAAATAGAGCTGATGCTCCATAGGTTAGTCATTTTGGCTTATTATTGTAAGGGCTTGAGTGGAGGCAAGGCCGTGAGAGCTCATTTTCAGGGGCTGGGGTAAGGCGAAATGTCCCCCGTGTATTCTTTGATTCTTTTTGGGAATTAATAAAATTTTAGGGGCTACCCCGGGTCCCAGATAATATTCGGGTTAAAAAATATATATATATATTAATTTTTTTTATTATTATTTTTTTTTAAACGCTTGAAATGCAAGATAATTAGCTTATACATACACCATAATTGTCAGGATCTCTAACCTTGTTTTCCTCATATTCTGTAGGAGGTTGCTCCATGACGATCATAGAGGAGTAGGAGAGGTACTGGATGAAAAGGTCTGTCTCCATGATGAATGCACGGGACTAACGGTGAGCATATCCTGTCTGACTCTTATTCCACACATCCTCTCATTAGTCAAGAAATACAAATGACTTACCAGAGACACTTGCAAAATACGTTACAATAGTATGTATACACAGTTAACACACACTACGATAATTGTCCCTGCTTTTATGGCTTCGGTAGTTTATCCATTCTATCGTTCTAGGCTTAATGTTCAATCCGATAAACCTACGATCCTTTCTTTTTGTTTTCATTTTATTCTCTCTCTTTCCAGAGGGACAAGTGGGCGAATGATGTAGTTCTTAAGCTTTCTACTGTTCCTTACTGTAGATAGATTCTGTCTAACATATTCATAGGTCCTGTCACCAAAAGTGGCACAGAGAGAGAGAGAAGGTCCGTGGAGGGAACCTAGCCAAGTTGAAGATGCTGAGAAGAAACAATAGCAAGGAAAATACCATCGGATATGGGTGGTAGTTTGGGAAGATTTGGCTGCTTCTGGTGAAGTTTCTAAGTCTGGATCAGGATCAAACCGAAAAGAAACCTGGTTCCGGTTCAAAACTGGCGGCTTTCAAAACTGTCCAGTTTTCTTTTTACTGCTCGGTTTGATTTTGGTTTTTAGACAGGACAGTTCTGTGCTCAGACCAAACCGAAATAGGGATTGTTCTGGTTCAGTCCAGTTTTTTAAACTACTCCTTCTGGTTTCACAGAAGGTAGGCTTTTACTGAAGATATGGTCATAGATAGATTAGAAAAGCAGAACAGGGTTCATGCAGCCAGCCCAAAAGGTTTGGGACAAGGTTTAGTTTAGTTTAGCCTTGTCTCTGGAATAATATTTAATGCCTGTCCTATGCATTGATCTTTTCAAGCTCAAAGTGGAGTCATCTTGTTTACCAATATGGCCAAGTTAGCTTTCTAGAAAAAATACAAGAAGGAGAAGCCTGTGCTGCCCCTTGACTTTCATGCTCCAGTTGGTTGTGAGACTGCAAAAGAGGCCACCAATACATAAAAGGCTTAATTCACTGGAAGGATAATCATCAGATTCCACTTGCATATTGTTCTCATTTGGAGGTCATCGCGCTGCTTGAATGGGCATACATAGGGGAGGATGACACCACCATGTTCCATTCTCTCCAGTTTTCAGCTAGGATAGCACCTTAAAAGTCTTTCTAGGTAAGCCCTATGCAAATCATCCATTTCAATGCTTTTTTCATATGAGAACTAAAACTCTGGTCTAAAAAAAACTTCTATGCTTCCCCTCGATGCCCCCAAAGATCTCATTCATCAAAAGCTTTCCTAAAGCAAAGTAGAGTCTAACCTTCCACTTCCATTCTCTCTTTTGCTTCTATATATGCTTCTGGTTTTCTGTATCCTTAATCTCCCCCTCCCCCCACCTCCCGAGAAAAAAAACCCAAAAAATGAGGCAGGGAAGTTGAAAACACTGAACTCCCTTCTCTCTGACATTTTTTTCCTACCAGAGGGTACGTTTTTTTTGAAGATGAATTCCAGTGGAAGTTACTATTACCTTCTAGATGCTATAAAGAGTACCTTAACTGGAAAGTCTCTGCATATACTACGGCTTCATGGTATTTGCCTCTTACTTGTTTATATTCTACAGATCAATGGAAAATTTTATCTCAGAATTGACCCCATAGGAGAAGGTGCCAAGTGGCGCCGCAAAGTTGGTCAAGAGATATACTCTCCATTTCTCCTTGCCTTTGCAGAACAGGTAAAAGGAAGACCTTGAAGCTCTACTTGTTTATAATATAGTGGGTTTGTTACAATTAAGTGCTTTTCCAGCAGGATGGAGATAACTGGACAAGTTCTCATATACCGACTTTTTCAGGCATGGATCCTTCATACAATTTACCTGATAATGTTGCAATGATTACACTACAGGTATGTGAGATTGTCCTCATTTTGGGAGGGGGTGGACTTTTTTATTTTATATCCTTTTCCTTGGAATAATATTAGAGATTAGAATGCTTTATTAAAAAATAAATAGAAGATTGAAATGAAAGGAAGTTGAACCTTCAGAAACTAGACACCCATATAAGCTACAGTTAAATGGGAACATATTTGGTCTCCATAGCAAACAAAAGCAACACTACATGGAGCTGCTTCAAACTCCAAAGTGCTTCAGTCCTTTTCTCTCTTTTATTTCCCCTTTTTGGGTTTCTTTGGCTTGTTAAAATTTTCTCTTGACCTATATTTTGCAGGAGGTTGAAGATGGAAAAGTTCTCCTTCGGTTGGCACACCTATACGAGGTCCTACTTTCTCTTTACCAGCTTTTAAAGACTCTAATATAATCTTTTATCCAGTGCATCATTAGATATATGATGTCAGAACCATTCATTATATACCCCCATATCACAGTAATCTTGGTAAACATGGGTTGTCAATGTGGTAGGGACCCACATCCATATCATTGGTCAAATTTCATCTCAAAATTAGTGAAGACCCTTAAAATTGAGTTCAAAGTGACCCCAAAAAAACTATAGAAATGCCAGATTCCATTATGGTGAAATGAAATTCTTGAAACTTATGAAACTTTAAATTCGCTTTTCAACCTCTCTGCATGCTTGTTTCAGACTGAAACTTTACTTGTGCGGTGCTTTTTGTCACATGGACCCACTTGTGCCCATTCAATCCTGCCACATGGCAAGGAAATGTGACCTTGTCACTCGAAGCATATCACGAAGCTGAAATTACCTTCTTTCCAGTTTCGTTCTCATAGTGCCAAGAATTTTGATTTTTTCTAGTTTTTCGAATTTGATTCAGTCTGATTCTAGGTTCTCTCCCACATCAGCTCTGATTATATTGGTTGCTCTCGGTGTCTTTGATCTTGGGTTTCAACTTGATCCCTTCCACCTATCATTACGCATCCTCATTACCTCTTTAGGGCTTTTCCTCTTTTCCATTTTTAATGAACACTTCCCTTTAGGTGTTGTGACAGCTTTCTCATTCGATGCAGAATAACTATAGATTATAACCCAACAAGAGTGAAAATTTCTTTGTGTAATGAATAATGTTCATAATTAAGATAAGCTTATCTATATTCTATTTATTGATAGGACCAAAATCCTCGTGACATAGCTCCTGTCATTGCAGTGATTGATGAACAGCATACATATGTTCAGAATTTTTAGTTTTATTTTTATTTTTTTTGGGGGGGGAGGGGGGACGTTGGTCCATTTGGATGAATGGGGAACTGGGTTTGCTTGAGCTTTCCAGAACACAGTTAATATTGGTGGCTGTGGTTTTCTTTCTTCATCAGACTGTAGGATGGCCTAGGGGCTTCTTTGTTTTGGCCCCTTTGTAGTTTGTATGTCATTTTCCTTCTTCCCCTCCCTCTTTTTTAAGTTGAAAAAGACTACTTATTAGCCTGCAACAAGCGAGGGAACTCATTTTAATTAGGTAAGCTTGAGAAACTGGGTTATGACTTTGATTTCTAAACTATCTTCTGCTTTATATAATTATCAATCAAATAAAAAGTTATCTATGTATCAATCCTTACATCTCCCACAACCGGTGGGGTGACAGCTAGTTTTGGTATGTTAGGAGATAAGAAAAATGTTGATTTGATATGTCCTTTAGTGAGTAGATCTTGAGTCTAGTTTACTTGGGAGTCACTAACTTCTTTTATGTTTCTGAAAATATTCCTACTTGAATGCAAAAAGCTTCTAAATCATTGTTCTTTTGGGTGTTTTTACGTTCCTTCTAAGATTGGAGAGGACAAGGACCTTTCAGTAAAGGCAAGCGTGGAGCTGAAAAAATTGTTTCCAAATAAGGAGGTAAAAACAAAAAGTGCAGGATGGAAGTAGATTGGTCCCTTTCATCAATGACCATATTTAGCTCTTTTCAATTTTGTGTGTTTTGGCCTTTTGTTCCTTCAGATCAGCAGAGTAACAGAGATGAGCTTATCTGCTAATCAAGAAAGAGCTGAGATGGAGAAGAGAAGGCTACGTTGGAAAACGGAGGCTCCAAAGGAAGAAACAAAGGTAGTGAGAGGAGAACCTGTTGATCCCGTGAAGTTAATAGTAGAGCTGGGTCCCATGGAAATCCGGACCTTCATTGTCAATTTTGAATACATATTCTTAGCTCACATGGTTGATCCATAAAAGGTAAGTAAAACCAGAGTGTACAGTGTTTTCAAGCTGCTGTTAAAGTTCCTGTGTGAAGGAGCTTCTTCAGAGCAGCTGAAACTACTTGCCTTTTTACTCCAAAGTCACCTTTTTTTTTTCTTTTTTTTGGAGGTGGGTTGTGGAATGTGTGATAAGAAGAGGGATACTTATGGTTGGGAGCAAGGTCTATGGACAGACACCTATATGGGCCGGCATCTAATTCTGTCACATGGCAAATTGGATAGGGCTCAAATTTTTTAAACTGCTGATATAGCCCAAGGTCTTTTGCTGATATGCCAACTTTTAATCCAAACAGAGTTGGCCCTATGCCAAAACAAAGCGTTGAAAAATTTAGGACTACGAAGAATGATGTACGGACAATCAAGAGGGTACATGGATATGGGAGGGTTAATGATCCGATCTGCCTGAAAATTTGACTGTGTTGCTGGATCTTTATCACCTCCAGTGGGCTGCCCGACCCAGTTCCCCAGTTCCTCTAACAAAGGGGTCTGAAATGACCTCTCTATCCATGCCCAAACACTTTGCCCGGTTGGGGTCCACCATCCCCCTATTAGAGGAACTGGGGAACTAGGCTGGTCAGCAAACTGGTGGAGATAATTTTCCCTGTGTTGCCATTCCAAATCAGTTCCTGGATATCCAATAGTTGGAATTACGATCAGCCTTTCATGTGGTAAAAATAGGTAGGCCCCTTCATACTTCTCATTAGGATGTCTCATCCATAAAATCTTTTGGCCATTGTTTTGCCATCATGTATGGTCGAATTCTAATACAAGCCTAAGCCATCAGGAGAATAAAGACAACATTTGCAGTCACGAAGAGCATGGATCTAGTGTACAGTATCAAATCAGGTATCGGTAGGTATTGGTTGATATCAGTATGTATTTGTCTGTATCGGCTGTTCTTGCTTTTGAAGTTACCAATATTGATATTATTTTGACCATTGTGCCCTTTGTATCATACCATTGATCTGGTATCAATGATGACACAGATACTGCCGATCTGATACCAATTCCTAAAACCCTTTCCCCAAGTTATAACTCTTTTAGGCTTAGCAGATACTTTAGTTACATTAGCAGTCCTATATATAAAAAAGGACTCAGTTTCTCAAGCCACTGGTGTGGTGAAGGAAAACTGTCTTCCATTAAAAAAAATGTAAAAAAGCATGAACAAATAGGGCAAAAGGCGGTCATATCCTTAAATAAAAGAAGCGATTCCAATTGGACAAATGAGGGGCAGAGACTGAAAGTCTATGACTTGATATTTCAGCGTCACTTTAAAACACAAATTAATCTTATCGTCTCCAGCTGAAATGATTTGGAGGCTGCCTGTGTATGAAACTAAAGATCATGTCTCACACGTTTTGCTCAAAACACATCGCTGACGAGTTTGAACCACCCCACCGGAGTGCAATGCCAAGGTCCAAGATGTATGATGTGATCCATTGATGCAACAATACACGGGTTTCTATTGGATCAGACCGGATTTCCACATGGATGTTACAGACTATCATGGACAAATTTGAGCCAACCCACGGAGGGGAATACCAAGATGTATCAACTGATGCAAAGCCATGCTTGGGTCTTGGGCTGTGGTTGGATTAGACTAGGATTACTTCACATGGCATCCTTGTCCACGTTTTAAAGAATCGGGCAAACCAGCTGATATTGGTCCCAAGAACCTTAGAATCGGCCTTCAGATCTGAAAACTCAAAATGGTTTTAGGGTTTCTTGGCATGACCATATTGGATTGATAAATTTTCACTTGAAAACCTACTTATAATGTTCATCCAAAATATATATATCTAAGTACCAAGTCGTGTAATCTAATATTAATTTCAATTCATACACCATAATGTCCAAAGTCTAGTGGAACAATGTGGCTTAACTATGGTGTTGCTCATTGTTAACACAGCCAACACACTCATAAAAGAATTTTACGCTGTATTTGGTCCATAAAAGACTTTTACTGTGTATCTTGGTCTATTGTTGGCTTGAACACTCCCTAATATCAAGCAAGGCCTAACCATGGAACTGAAACCTATTCTTCTTTCTTCTCTCTTTTTAATTGAGGAGGGTACGGGTTTGATTTTGTCCCTGTGGTTCTCGAACACTCAATTTACCATCCCACGAACCAGAGATATGGAATCAGGGTTTTACAAATGAAAATCGGATTTGAAATTATCCTGATCCCGATTCATGCCAATCCGAATTTCTAGGGTTCAATCTGATTCCGACTAATTCCCAACTAAATATGACCTATTTCGAATTCAGGCCGATTCCTTGACCGATTCTAGACAATTCTGATTCAAGCTTGATACGCCAATTCCAACGATTCCGCTTTCTTCGAACCCGGATGGAATGGGGCAAAACCAAAAACATCCTTTTTCCACATACACAAGACATGTAAACTTTAAATTCCCAAAAAAAACACACCTGTAAACTTTACATGAATGAGAAAAGGGGAAAAGTAAAGGTCGACAGAGAGAGTCTATAAGGCGAGAATGAGCAGAGGGCTCACTAATCAGTTTCATGGTCTGGGGCGGGAGAATACCAAGCGGGGAACCTCCCCTTGGTTCGTAAGAGTTTGGTGTATAACGAATCCGGCATTCTAGCTCTCTCTTCCTCTTCCAGCTCTTCCCGTGATTTCGGCAATCCGTCGGGCACCGGAAAAGGTTCCTCTTTCTTTTTCTCCAAATTTGATTGTCTTCGCGATTCCATGTCTCCGTTACTCTCCTTCTTCCTCCGCATTGCCGAAATTCCGTGCATGCAATCGATCAGAGATTTCACGCCCCCAGACTGAAGAACTATCTTCTCTACTTCTTCTTTTGGGTACTCCGTCTGAAAGTTCCATCCACATCATTTAAGTAATCTTAAAACAAAATCTGGTTATAATAATTATATATTGGATTGAATTGAGGATTCAAGCAATTGATGCAGGTGAATCTGTGAGAACTTACTTCTAGTTTTTTTAGATCAAAGTACGCCCTCCAACAGCTGTAGGATGCGTCTCCCTCTAGCGTCGAACAATAATCTGAACAGGTAAAAGGAAAAAAGTGCAAAAAGATTAAGGAGCCATCGAAGTTGCACTCAAATTGCAAAAGTAAGAACTAACCCTAATGTTCTGTCTCGCGACAAAAGAAAATATGAAAATGAAACAGGACATGTAAACAGGCTTTGAAATCACAAGTCAAAACTGATATTAATGGACCCCAAAGCTAGCCAAGGTTCACGTACCTGCAAGCTCATTCTCGCATTTTTCTATGAACGAGGGCTCTTTAAGACCTTTATCGATCTTGCTTCTGCTGAAAGGCTCGTGATTTGGGGTGTAAAAATTGCTCCTCGAAGAAGAGGAAGAGCAAACCGTGGTACCCACCCTCGAACACGACACCGTAGAACGATTGAGATCGCTAGCTCCGAAGAACGCCGTAGCTGACGAAGAAGAAGGATGTAGAAGCATTGATCTAATCATCTTCTTTCTTTCTGGTTTGTTTGAGTTGAATTGCGATTCACAAGGGTTTTCAATGATAGAATCAGATCGCAGATCGCAGATCTCAGAGCTCAGAGGATATCTCTATTCATTCTATTGTTGACTTATCACTTATATAACTTGTTATAGTATAATGAACGGATAAGGATTCGAAAAAGTTATTTCTTTAAATGTTTTTAGCCTTTAATATAATACTAATTGTTTGTGAGTCTATATGCGGCGCAGCAAGCGGTTTAGGGCTTGGCTCTAACTTACGCTGGTGGAAAGGGGGCGTTTCTACAATTAAGTTGAGACGCCACGGATCCTCTCCAGTCACTTGACGTGCACTGGAAAGTGGCGATAAGGATAGAGAAAGTGTATACGTGGACACAAATATAAGGGGCATGGTCCCGAGATATTTTGATGTAGCTAACCTTTCTCTTCGTTTGTGGCAAAAGAGTCTTCTAGATGGCCAGTTGAATGCCTCGTTAATTCCATATTGTTTAGCCACGTGGAAGTTGACTTGGCAATTCCAATTTTTCATACTGGTGATGTGACCATGAGTCCACTCCCTATTGACGAAGTCTAAACTACTCATTTCCATATCAGTCCGAGGGTGTCGATGGCTATGGTGAAGAGATTCCTATGTCACCATAGCTGAAGAGAGTGTCTAAAATGGTATATGATTATTTTGATATGGGAAAGGGTTCTTTGAGCTGCGAGGGGCAGGGATTGAGATATTGGTATTGGGATTTGGGACAATATCAGACTCCACCAAAAACAATCTAATATCGATCCAAGCAGGTCTGTATCACCCTGGATTGGTCGATTTCATCTCTAGTTTTCATTAAAAATTAGTTTTTTTTTCCCCCTTGATCTGATATGGATTCGTGACGATCTAATACCAATACCTCATTCCATGGCTAGGGGAGGGTAACAGTAATACCCTCCCTTCATCTCTCTCCTCCTCACATGAAATGATCTCACTAACCTCCTATGTATCATGTATTGATGTTTTTGTTACACCTCATTTGGCGCCAACTTGGAACATCGTGGTGATTCAGAGACGGCTGGTGGGATCCCAAGACTCATGGTGGCTCTTGACTTTAGGAACTCAGAGCAAGCATTTTGGGCTTTACGAATGACTTCCTCTAGGGTCCAAATTTTTCTCCCAAACACTTGCTCATTTCTGGCTATTCATATGTACCAGGATATGAAGGAGCTCAGACAAATAGTTTCTGTAGCCTTGGCCTTGCCCAAGTGAATGAATTTGTTCCCATCCAACACCCATTGGAGTATGGAGTAGTTCTAAGTAGGGACACGGAAGGACAATGGGTATCCAAGCCATAATGCTTGAGCGAAGGGACATTGAAGAAAATATGGTCTACTGATTCAGAAGCAGCTCCGCATTGACTGCAAGAGCCATCCCCCGTCATTTTCCTGATAAGAAGATTTTCCTCTAATGCTAGCCCAGCTCCGCCCGCCCGGCCACCAAAGGAAGGATCTGATCTTAGGCAATGACATGCGCTTCCAAATGGCTCTCCACACTGACTTCTGGACGGTTGACTAACGGCTGATGTGAAAAGAAGTATGCTACTTTGCTTCTTGATATTACAAAGCATGTGGTATGCAGACTTAACTGAAAACTTACCATCTTTTGCCACTCCCCACCTAAGTTGATCTTCACACAGGAATAAAGAGGGGAATTTTTAAGATCGCTGCAACATCAGATGGGGAACACCATTGGATTAGAACTTCTAAATTCCAGCACCTACTCTGTTGAGAGATTAAATCAACAACCCATTGGATCAGCCAATCCTCCTTTGGGCGGTGTGGAAGTGTGAAGCCTGGGTTACTTGGAACCCATTTATCTCCCCAAATTTTGACTCTGTCACCAACTCCCAATTTCCAAATGATTCATTCCTCAATCACCAACAAAGGAATTACTTCACAAGCTAATTAATGCACAGAGATAATCCACTGGGACATGAATGAAATGGAACATAAATTTGACATGTAAAAAAATCCCCACCGCCTTGGTATTCCCTGCATGGACTTTAATATAGACGTAGAATCAATAAAATACAAATATCTTCCTAATTTGAAAGAAGTTGGTAGAAGCATTAATTCTGAAGTGACGGTGCCAAATTCAGCACAAGCCAAAGGTTGGAAAAAGGACGGAGGAGTAAAGGTAATCAGTATTTTAAAGGGATGTCTATGTGTGTTCAGATGGCATTGAGAGCCATTCTTGATTTCCCCAATTGAACGCCTCCTCTGCACTAGTAAGCAATTTTAGAGAATTTTTCGAGCTTTATTTTTATCACTTGGCTTATTTCTTTCTAAGGAAACTTGATTCATGAGTATAGAAATTTGGGATCTAATCTAATTATAAAATTTCAGTTCTATCCAATCTATCACATGATACCACTCATCCTGTTTTGTCCAAATTTTGTTTGTCTACATTCCAAAGTGAAGCAACTCATCAACCAATTAATGGCTCACTGTTTGAGGGAGAGTTTGGTTAGTTTCGATGACACCAATTTTAGGCAATGTTGGATGATGATGGAATTTTGTGGATGGGTAGATCCTAAGGTCCCTCTTAATTTGCTATTTGACAAAAAAGAAAAAAGATTTATAAATTTTTAGAAAAAAATTGCATCTGTGTATTACCATGGCTGGTGGCACAGAGTTAGCCAATGTTTATTCTCCGTATATTGTCATTGCTCTCCTTTAGTGAAAGAAGTTTACAGCCCGTGGGCCTTCTTCATTCACGTGGCATTGCTCTGTCAGGCTTTTGCCCATGACGAAAAATTCCCCACTGTTGCCTCCCATATGAGTCTAGGTTGTGTCTTACTCCCAGTGTGGCTGATTATCCTATTGGACCAACGATTGAACATCGTATTGGTAAACTATTGTCTCACCAACTACTAATACAATGCAAATTGTACCAAGGGGGTTTATAGTTTAACAAGAGAATGCATGAACGTACATAGAAGGGTCAAAGATTGAATTCGGACGTGATGTATAATGAGCGACTGATACAAACCATCTTCATACACATCCAATTGTACATACACCATCATTCTTTTATTGTGAACGAAAAACAATCTTTTACCATGGGACCATAAGTGCTTAGACCTGATATCTACTCTATGTGGGGTCTAAATTTTGGTACAAGTTTTGAAATAATCTTAAGGGGAAGTGTTTTTTGTCCACGAGCATGCCTCCTGTGCCTATGAGAGACCCAAGCAACTCCCCTTTTTTTGTTCAATCTATGGGATTAGGGGATCATTTTAAGAGACACTGACATAAGGGTGCAAAGCCGGAGCCAAGATCCCAAATAGGAAACTTTATTCCTAAATTTAATTACTCATCAAATTGGAATTCAGTCAAAGTTGGCCATGTGGAAACATAAAACTCAGAAGATTCATAATATATTTTGGGGAAAAAGTTATCTGTCCGGGAGTGTGGCCTACACCAGCACTCCCATGAGTCTATCTCTCTCCTCCCCATGTGAAAAGACACCTATGCCCCATTGTTTTAAGGAGGAGAGAGATAGACACAAGGGAGTGCTGATGTAGGCCACACTCCCATGTAGAAAACTACTTTCTGCATACCCCCCTGAGGTTTGCAGAAAACTTTTTAGAAGGGCAATTCCGTCAGTTCAAGTCTACTTTTTAACAGTGTTAGTCATAAATTGACGGAATGGACCTATCTGTTACCGTTTGCAAACCTCAGGGGGGTACGTAGAATTTTCCAAACCTGGGGGGTGAAAATATCATTTCGTCAAACCTCGGGGGTGGTATGTGTAAATTTTCCTATTTTTTTTAACTGAAAAGGTTTTTCAATCGATTAGAGTAGGGTACACTAGCGGATCTTTATCCTCTCAATTACATTGCCCGTACTTGACGTCAAGTACATCTAACAGAGGAGGCATAAATGATTATCCTACCCCCTGTCCAAACACACTACCTGAGGTGGGGTCTACATGGGGTCCACCTCCCTCTATTAGATGTACTTGACGTCAAGTACGGACATTGTAATTGAGAGGATAAAAACTATGTTTACCACTCTCCTCTTCACTTAATATTACTTCATTACTATCCATGTATAACTATTTTGCCGCACTTCATTTGTGTGCTCCTCTATGCTGCTTGCTTGGAGAATACTCTTTCTCCTCCCCCCCCCCCCTTTTTTTTCTTCGAAAAATTGGGAATGCAAAGGAATGTGTGGAACACATTTAATGATGGCAATGTGTACTCTGTACCGTACACCCTAGTTGTCGATTGTTGGCTTGTCTTATCCCCCTTAGCTTGTAGTTGGCCAGATCTTTATCTGTTCCATTTCCCCAAGTCCCTCTAATAAAGGGGGGAAATGACCACTCTACCCCTGCCCGAACACACTGCCACCCCCTATTAGAGGGACTTGGGGAACTGGACCGGGCAAGAAATGGAGCAGATAATTTCCGTAGTTGGCCTATGGGCCCTTGAGTAGGATAAAAAAATGTGTACCATATACCGTTCACTGATACCGTTTTCGTACCGAACCATACCAAATAAATTCAGTATGGTATCGGTATTCGATACAGTATCAATATGGACATAATGCCGAAAATATACCATATTATACCAAATACCTGTACAGAATCATATTGAATTGATTTTATATGGTATTAGAATGGTATTCAATATGGTGTCGGTATGTAGTATATTGTAGTATACCATACCGATATACATCCTTGAATACATTGGGTAAATGATTCAGTATAGTTACCCAAAAAAAAAAGGGTGAATGATTCAGTATAGTTACCCAAAAAAAAAGGGTAAATGATTCAGTATTGCTGCAATACTTGATAAGTGTTCGATTATGGTTTTAAAAAACAGTATCCAGATCGATTAAGAAAATCATTTTTGAACAAATTTACTCCAAATTAGAGCCGTTTGGGCAGTTATTGTTATCGAATAGCCGATACGCCTGACCCGATACCGTCTTTTAAGCCATTGGTCTGCTCCCTATTCAACAGTGGATTTGTTAGATCTTCATTCCATTAGGCTCACGAGGTTTGAGTCGGCCGATAACTCAAGAACTACAGTTCACATTCCGACCAAAATTACATTGCGATATAAACTCGGACGTCTGAAACTATTTATCAAATCCATCAGGGGCAGTTGAATTTCTATTCTTCTCTTCGTTACAGTTTGCTCCTGGCCCTCTTACCGGTTTGGATCTCCTAAGCAAGGTATACCATTTCGAAACCCTACTTCTTCTAAATCCTTAATTTCCACGATGGGCTTGGAAGTTCGTAAAATGCCGGGATCTTATCTTTGAATGTAAACAGATTCACGTACCGATTTGTTTGATCTTCTTAATTTTACTGGTGCATGATTTTATTGTTCAGTGGAAAAGATTCATGGGGAGAATGAACGAGACTTCTGTTTCTGCCATGGAGATTGACGACGATAAATCTCAAGTTTCTGATCAGATCAATCCCAAGTTCTCAATAAATGGTTTCTCTCTTAAACTATTACGCTGTTCCTCTTTTCAGCCACATGCCTCTCTAAAATTTGCATGCTTGACCTTATTTTATGTCGTTTCCAGTGCTGCAGCTATTAAAATCCGCTCAGATGCAGCACGGATTGCGACATGGGGATTATACTCGTTATCGGTATGGTTTCTATGATTTGAGTACTTTCCTGCATTTAGGGCTAGTTTATTGCTATTCTGTTTGGTTTTTGAACCGTCATTGTTCAAGTTGTTTTGTTGTATTTCTTCTATTGTTAAATTGTTTGTAGGAGATATTGCACTGCACGATTGAGGAGGTTATACAAATCACTGAAGTTCACTCATGGTCGTGCTAAATACACTAAGAGGGCCATAACTGAATCAACAGTAACGGAAGTGAGGTTTGTCATACTGACTAGTTTTTTTTTGATGTTTGGGGTGGGGGAGGGGTAGCACCGGTTGGTCCCCCTTTCCTCCTGTAGAAAACGCACATTTGTACTTTAAATGAAAGCAATTAAGTGAAACAGGCAAGTATTTTTTCTGTTTGAAAATGAACACAAGTTGGAAGTGTATGCATAGGGATCCTCAGTTGTCCAAGTCGTTGAAATGATACCTCATGTTCTTTCAAATTGAAATAGGTTTCTTCATCTAGTCCTTTATACGGCGGAAAGAGCTTGGAGCCATGCCATGGAGAAAAGACAGTTGCCAGATGGCCCAAATGCACGCCAACGGATCTACTTGATTGGTAGGTTGAGGAAGGCTGTGAAATGGGCTACACTTTTTGCCCAATTGAGTGCCATCAAAGGAGATTCCAGAACCTCACTAGAAGCGGAGGTGTGTGCTTTGATTGTTTTGAAACTTGGGTGTGGTTCTTTCTCTTTTCTTACCTCCTTATAGTTCTTATAATTTTTTTTGTTTCATTATAAAGTCAATATAGGTTCTTTTTATCTCATTGCTTGTGCAGATCTTCTCGAGTATATTTCAAAGTTTTTAGCTCCCAAGGGGCTTACTAATGTGGGTAATCACTATTAAGGGAGAAGATAAAGGCTTGATTTGTCTCTTAACGGAATTCATTTCTTCTTGCATGTCGTGTTTCTTAAATAGAAGAAAATTTTTTTATTTCTGACTGACAAAGCCAGTGTTTGTATAACTGGGAATTTCAAAATAGTTCGGGGTGTGGCGGTTGATAACTCGAGCCAGACCTGACAGCATCTCTGTTTCCTGGCATAATCTACAATGATAAAATAAAGAAAAGCAAAAATAAATACTAAACTTTTATATAGGCACACTGAACATACACAGACAAAAGGATTAGAATATCTTCACAATATGGCCAGCAGAGGTGGTATTGCAGCTAATAGTTGAAATTTGTTTGAAGTTATATTTATCAAGGAAAAAGAAGGAATTGTATGGCCAGCAGAGGTGGTATTTCATCTAATAGTTGAAATTTGTTAGAAGTTATATTTATCAAGGAAAAAGAAGGAATTGTCTGAATCACACCTTTATAGGTGTAGAACGTGTAACCTTCTTTTGATTGCCCCTTGTTTTATTCCCAAAAGTTCTTTTAAGTCGGGGCTTGAAGAGAATTTTCAAAATTATTTGAAAGTGATACCACTATGTCAATTTCAAGAGTTGTCATTGTCTCGCATGCCTTTCGAATACACATGTGAAATGACAGGTTTTACCCTCCCTAAAGGGAAAAAATGTGTTAAACTAAGAAGAAAAGATGCAAGGTGTGAATTCATTAAGCTAAAAAAAATACAGGATATAGGCACAGACAAAATACACGTAAGCATAGGTGTTATATCGGTTTTATTGACTGTATTAATCCAATACATTGCAAAACATGGATGGTATGGTTGATATAGCATGATAGAATCATAGAATGATGCATTTGTTAGGATTTCTAGGTTTATGTTGAAAACCATGAGTTTTTCTCCATACCAATATTGGCAAGTGTCTTGGAACTGGATCCCTTTCTCTTTCTTGCCTTTTTAACTTAAAATATGATAATCTAGTGGTGTACCAGTTATGTAAATCAAATTTTTTATATATTATTATTTTTTGTAATTTTCCTCAGAAAAATGTAAAATAATAAAAAAATGACAAATTTTCCAAAGGAAGTATCTAAAGGTGAAATTATAATTTATTGATGATCTATACGTCCTCTAATAAAGCTTCATTTTGTTTATAAAAGATCACAGTTTTGTTAATACATTGTAGAAAAATTAAAATAATCAACACATTTTTCTACCTTGAAAATTTATGTTTCTTGGTGAAATACCTGTTTATTGACCCACTAACAAGATGAATTACAAATAACCTTTGCTTGCATTTTGTAAGTATATCAATATGTTTCTTAAACTTTCCCATGTATTCAGGTTCATTGATATGTATTTTAAAATTGATGTCTTTCAGTAATTATATACAAACCATGTGAAGCTATTTTTTGATGTGGTAATAGAGGTCTTTGGCTTTTTGCATGAGGTTGGAGGTTGTTGCCCTCTCCCAAGTACCCCCCCCAACCCCTCAAACTAAAAAAGCAGAAAGGAAGGTTGATTTTGGAGGTTCAGTTGGCACATATTCCTTTTTCCTTAGAAATCTTCAAATATTGATATTCTATTCAAATTTGGGTGTCTCACCTCATTAATAAATCCAACTTAACCCAAACTGCATTCTGCAATCTCTGGGTAGCTGACCTATTGACTGGTCAATATCCTGAAGTCAATTACTGCTTAGGTCATGTGTTTGGTTGTCCAGGCTAGTGGTTTACGACCCAAATGGCATTTAAATGCCAATCAAATGATTCATAAGATTACTGATATAATAGAAAGTGGAAATTTGTCAAACAAACATTTTTGGGTTTGGTAATTAGAATGCTGTAACATATTGATGTTCTGTTACTTTAAAACTGATTATGTTCGTACTGGTCAAGAATTTTTACCCTTTCGTTTTTTTGAACAAATTAACCATTGTGATGATATTATTTGCTTTGGAGATGCCAGATGTGGATGATATGACCGGGAAAATAATCGAAAATTTATCATGCTCATGTATTTTGCTGCTAATTAACTAACACTAAGAAGCAATAGGCTTCTATTAGTGTTATCTGGTGGGCCACTGGCCTTCTGACTGACATTGAAGAGATGATATGTATTTCTTATTAAAAAAAATTGAAGAGATGGTGGACACTTAAATGCATATTGATACATTCATGTTATTTGTAAGATTGTGTGTGATTTCTTGCATTTGATGCAATGCTGCGACAACAACAACAAAGTAGGGAAAACTGAGGTCTAAACAGAAAATGGGAATGAAGATGAATGATTGCAGTTAAGATTGTCCAATTGGGCCTCATAAGACTTTATTTTGGCCTATGGTTGGGTTCTATAGACCTTATGCTTCTTATTTTTGGGTTTATTGATGTACTGGGCCTAGTTTATAAGCCTATAAAGTGGGGATAATGTTAGTACCCGGGATTAGTAGTTAATTGAGTGTTTGAGTTAGATTTGGATACTTAATAGATAGATAGAATTCTGTTATGAGTTTATTTACTTTATTGAGTCTATTAGAGTGATTAGGAGTTAGGAATTTTAGGTGGTCTATATATATGTAATACATCCCCCATCAATTAGAGATGATTTGAGTAAAGAATATGAGTTTTTTAAAGAGTTTTGGTGTTGTTGAGCAGTCACACGGGATTGGTATCCCAAACCTGATTTCTTCTGTTCCTTCTTCTTTCTTTTTCCTCCCAAGTAGATCGATCTCAACTCTATTCCTTCCCCTTCCATCAGTCTGATTTCTTCCCTTAACAACACAGTTGCTTCCTTTATCTCAGATCTGATCACAGATTTGATTATTGGGCCTGCTTGCAAGTTGCATTTGAGATCCTTAATCTGGATTTTCAGATTGCATCAGGATCTGTGTTTGCCAGTACTGATCCTGGTAAATAAGCATTATGTGTGATTCGCGACGTAAATTTGCTAATAGACCATTACTTATATGTATCGAAGTTTCTTTACATTTTTTTTTGAATAAGGTAAGTCTAACATCATTGAAGAAAAGGAACAAATTGCCTGTAGACTCAGTAGCACTGCATCATATGCAAGAACCACATACAAATTTATTCATGTGAATGCTTATTGCTTATGTACATTGGAGTTTCAGATCTCCTTATAATTTCAACTCAACTCTACTAAGACTTATCCCAACTGTTGGGTTTTGTTCTTTTAAATGTTGTGATACATTTTAAAAAAATTTCCATTATTGAGGTCATCAATGGAACTTCATATTTTTATTGTTCAATTTCCAATGATATATTGAGTGGTTTTCATATATTGCTCTTTATTGGGTGTTAATGAAGTTGAGTAATTTTGTTGACTAAGCAAGTTTTTTTGCTTTTTAATGTATAGGCATATGCCAATTATATGAAGGGAAATTTTCTGTTTGAACAAGATCAGAATTGGGACACCGCATTGAGTCATTTCAGGAACGCCAGGTGCATCCTGACTTCATTAATACTCCATCTCTATCTTATTGTATTGATGCACGGTTCAAAGAAATTTTCTTAGCATGTCCATTTAAAAAAAAAATTTGTCTGTAATTCGTGTCCTTCATCTGATTCATTCCACCTGGAGAGACTTCCTATACCATATTAAATGACTTTCTTTCATTTTATCCTTCAGATTTTTGTTTCATCTGGCTCATTCAGCCTTTTGAAACTGCTTATGTTCCAATTCTCTTTGTTTGCAAAGATTGACTCAATGATATTAGATATATTCTTGTATTTTAGATTTGTTTTTTCTTATCGTTTAGTGCAATGGTCACTTGCTGACTTTGAGAGACTCATAGGGCTGTTTATGAGGAACTTGGGAAGTATGGTGATTTGGACAATCAAGTTTTGTGCCGTGAACGTGTTGAAGAGCTAGAACCAAGCATTCGGTATTGCCTACACAAAGTTGGTGAATCAAAGATACAGACTTCTGAGCTTTTAGATATTAGCAACATGGAAGGACCTGGATTGGATCTTTTCAGAGCTAAATTGGAGGTGATTAGTTTCTTGCGGCCGTGGAACTTGGATTCTGTCACTCAAGTTGTTTTGCTTTATTGACCACAAAAATCTAATTTTTTTTGTATTCATAGCTTTGATTTGTGTAATTTGATGGATGTGCTGCTGCTATTCAACATCAGCTGCTTTTGACAGAGACCTTATAGCTTGTTTTTAGTCACTTTAAAATATCTTCTATAATGCTTCTGTCTTCAGAGGGTGGGCCTTGGTGCAACGGTAAGGTTGCTCCATTGTGACCAAGTGGTCACGGGTTCGAGTCTGGAAACAGCCTCTTTGCGAAAGCAGGGGTAAGGGTGCTTACATTATGACCCTCCCCAGACCCCGCAGTGGCGGGAGCCTCGTCCACTGGGTACGCCCTGTTAATTCTCTTCTGTCTTCAAGATTGTGTATCTCTTTCAAAATGTGTATGCTATATTTTTTCTGAATGCTTTCTGAGGAGTTCCATCTTCTAAGTTTGTTACTTCTATATTTACTCAAAAGCATGGTTTAATTATTCCTCACATTGAAATATGTCTGAGACCTTGGGTAAAAGCAGTATCATTCAGCAAGCGTTAGAAATAATATGACGCAAATAGTTGCTACATTGTGGATTCCTCTATTGGAAGGATTTGCAGTAGATGTTGATCTGGGACATCTCCAAGGGCATGAGTGGGACAAGTATTTGTGTCATGTTCTTTCCATACATTGTGGGTTTTTTTGGGCTATGCCTCTTTATATGTTATTATCCTGGATGTCATCCTATTTCATTGGTACTCCCACTGTGTCAAAACGATTCACTTGTTTGGAAAAGCACACTTTTTAAGGAGGTTGTTGTTAATGTGTTAATCACCCACTTATTCAAACCATTTTTCCAACATCACCGTTAGAGTTTTGGCTTATGTAATAGAGGGAAACAATTATGACAAGTGAATACAATAAATGTGGGGATGATAATAGGAACATTATGGGGAATTTTGACAAAACTTCACATCTTGGTTTTTAAAATGGACAAACATTTTGCGACAGTGAAAAACCTCAAACAGGACTATCTTTGTGGACTAAGGGAGTGATAAAATTATGTTGCTTGTTGGGGGGGAAAAGTCTTGATCATGTTTCTTGTACAACTTGTGTTTTGCAGGCTGTTATGGCTGAGGCAAGATCTCAGCAGGCGGCAGCCATGATGGAGTTTTGTTGGCTTGGTCATACATTTCCAATCTCCAATGCTAAGACCCGGGTCTCCATATTAAAAGGTTTGTGTGGTTCTTATTTAGCTGAGTACAGGAACAGTATTGGAAGAAGTTAGTTTAGAAAGTGCATACAATTATGAGCAATAGTAGGAGGATCATGGTTTCAGCTTAACTTGTTGCCCAATTTTTTTTCCTTCTATGTGGCCCAATCATTTATGTGGCTGCACCTGCAGTCCCAAGACATTTCCCTAAAATCATTAATTCTAAAGTTGTGATGCGATTGACTAGTGAGGTTGTTTTTAAGAGATAAATGAAGGTGTTTATAGTTTTGACATAATCTGAACCATTTTATTTTTGGCTGTAGCCTCCATGAATGATGTTGTTGGATAATAGGGTGGTATCTCCCTCACCCCTCCCCCCCCCCACCAAAAAAAAAAGCCCATTGTAAGGTGTGAACATGTAGACTGGATCAATGACTTTGTCCCTGGTTTGTGGAGGTGTTTATAATTTTGATGCATTCTAAACGCTTTTCCATTTGGATTGGCTTCTAGAAGTTTTATCCCCAGTTTAATTGTTTAATTGCATATCTTTTTGATGTCTTGGGAGTTGAGTAGACACAATTCTGAGGTTATATGTCAAGACTGTCTTCATATGGATGATCATGTCAATCATAGACCCTAACAAAAGAAGTGGATGACTAGGAGAATGTGCAAGTTTTGAGGTCAATGTGCAACTTATATAGGTGAGAGGGCAATAAACTTTTGGTTGTACCCTTCCTCATTTACTATGCTCACTTGCAGCTTGTATGGAACTAAAATCTCTGGCTTTTGAAAAAAATGGCGTATGTATATAAAGAGAAGTGGATGACAAGGAGAATGAGAGCTACATAACATAGATTAAGGTCATAATGTAAACATCATTTTGCTTTTATGAACTATATGGCCCCAAAAATTACATAATATTACACATATGCGTGAAGTTTTTAATTATTGGATCTGATCAGCTGATCTGCCTGATCTGTATCAGTATCAGTGGAAACCATAATATTTTGATGCTTTGCGTCTCAATTAGTAGATATCCGGAAGTTTCTGACTTCATCCATCCAAGTTGCTGACCTCTCTCCTCTTCCCCTCCCTCCTTGTTGCTGCGAGCTGTCAACATCTGCAGAGAATCTGTTATGCTTTCAGTCTTGCTCCTGAGTCCTGACACAACTGTTTTCCTCCGTCCTTCTGTATTCTCCATAGTTGTCAAGTCATCACTCATCACCTCCTTGAGGTCTAAGGCAACCAGTGGCCTTGTGTTCAAGGTGCCCAGACCTTAAACCTATTGTGTCTTGCACGCGACCTCTTATAAACTTCAATCATTTCTCATTTCTTCCCTTCAATGTTTCTATAACCTCACTCTTATATTATAAATTGACAAAAACCTGGAAAATATGGAATGTGATATGCCTTGGCCTTGCCAAGGCGTCAAGGCAGCTATGGGCATCATGGTGGCTTGGCGCCATGACTACTAATGGATCCTGCAATTGATAACAGATGAGACTTGAGAGTGTCCAGTATGAATTTGAAAACTTTGTTATAAGAGCTCAAGAAGAGGGAACCCTTCTTTTGGGCTTTGGTTTTCCATTTCGAGTGGAAAAGAAACAATTTTTCTGTAAAGCCATTTCAGGGATTCTTGTCCATGGATTGTACTGGTCAATCCAGTCAGATGCATGTTGGGATCATCAGAAGCCAATCTAACCCTATAGAGCTTTAGACAGTATAATGGGTTTGAAACAGGACTGGTCTACCAACCCCAATTGGGTTTCTCAGGTTTGTGTCATTTGTTGACTCCAACACTTATCCAGATGCAAGCTATATGATAATTACAGTATATGGTATATATCAAAGTTACTGTTCGAAGCCAGGGATGTTACCCAGCCAACTCGAGTTGGTGTTTTGAGGCCCAGAAATGGTTTTTTTTTAAATCTGATTTTTGCTATACAGTCCATTTTTGACATTCTAAATACAATGCATGAACTATTTTCACACACACACACAAACAAATAAAAAAAAACACTCAAAATGGTACTTGTGGTTTTTACCCGAGTTTACAAGTGTACGCTGAATGATCGGGTACAGTGTACACTAGCTATATTATAAATATTAAGTTCACATATGGTTAAAGTACTAGAAAACTAAATATTTCATGTTAACCAAATAAAACATTAATTATACAACACTCACTCAATTCCATGCGGAGTTTCTTTGTGGGTCCAATCCACGAGCTGCGTACCATTGAACATGTTGGAGCCGTTCCTCTGAATGTACCACATATGTATCCCATGACATACTTTGGGCCCAATTGTTCTGATAGTATGGTACAAGATCTCTCTGAGATCTCGCTATTTTCTCGGTTTCGGCAACTCTCGAGACGAGACCATAAATCCATAATCGATACCAAAATTATACAAGATCTCGGCTGAGATCTTGGTATCTCGATGAAATTTCGACCTATATCTCGGTCTCGAGTCGAACCAAACCAACTTAAGTTTAAGTGTTATAAATATCCACCTCTCAGCGAGATTTCGACCTCAAAATCGAAATCTCACCAACTCTTGCCAGTCTCGGTCTGTTGTGAAGGGAAAACCCAACTTTGGTGGATTTTTTTGGCAAATCTCACCTCCAAGTGAAGATTAAAGCTTGTAGATTCAACATTCAAGCTTCAACATCAAGAGAGGGAGTTGGTTTGCTTCTCAAGATGACTGTTAGGTAACTTTTCATCTCAAAAGCAATTTTTTTTCATAGAAATATGATCAATATTTGTTTGTTGATTATGTCCTTATTATATGTGATATAATGTCCAACGTGATCGTTATGAAGATCCGGCCCGACACTCTTTTAGTACTAGCTACTCTCAAATGGTAGGACTTGTTAGACACTTACACTTGTATTTGTTTAATATGTCTCTTTCCAAGTTTCTAACAATTATTAACAAACCGTCGAACCATCACCATGTATGATTATGAAATATGAATATGATGTGTAATGCTTAAATGGTTTATGGTTTGATGTATTTTAACTCATAATGCTTATTTAAGTTGTTTTACATCTCTACTTTAATTATATGAGTTTAGGGCTAAAAGAGGTAGGGGCAGGCCTAAAATGACAATTGGAGAAGTGGTAAGACAGGATATGCATATGGTAGTGCTCGATCCTAGTGTGGCCGCGGATATAGTTGTTTGGAGGACAAGGACCCGCGTAGCCAACCCCTTGTAGGGGGATGTTCCTGGGATGCTGCTTTGCTTACTGCTTAGACTTTTTCCTTTAGTAATTTTATTTATTTGCTTATTTATTTATTTTTTATTTTTTTACTTCCTTCTACTGCTCTTTTTTCTATTACTATCATGGCCTCTTCGGATCCATGTAGCCGACCCCATTTAGTTGGGATAAGGTTATGGTTGTTGTTGTTGTTTAATTATATGAGTTCTAAATATTGTGTGGAATAGTCTAGGGCAGACCTCACGTATGCCGTAGACTACCAACCTAGGGCCCGAAGTCAAAGTACCATTTTGGGATTGAATTTGTAAAAACTAATGTTTCCATTGTATTAAGAAGGTCTAAAATAGGGTGGATGTCAAGTTTCAGGATCTATCTTGCCCATATGGCCATCGAAACCACCACCGAGTTGAGACGGGAAAAAATGCAACATCTCGCCAAGATCTCATTGAGATCTCGGCAGAAGTCGGTTTCGTGGCCTGGTGAAACCAAGGGCGAAACCAGGGGCGAAACCGAGTTCTAAAACCTTGTATGATATTTGTAGAAACCGCTTCCTTTAAAAGGCCGAGCTTCTAGGAAAGGGAGGAAACAATATGTATATCTTACAGGAGCTTTTAACACTGCGGACTATTCAAAGGGGGACATGGGTGGATAAATAATTTTTTAACACCTGCCCGCTCCCAGGGGGACTCGATACCATGACCCCTGCCTGCTTTGATACCATGTAGAAACTGCTTCCTCTAAAAGGCCAACCTTCTAGGAAAGGGAGGAAACAATATGTATATCATACAGGAGCTTTTAACACGACAGACTATTTAAAGGGGGACACGGGTGGATAAATAATTTTTTAACAATATTCCATAATTGCCCATCTATAAGCCCCATCATCAACTTGTCTGAGATGTCCCAATCTAGGGAAGGGTTCACTGAGACTATAAGAAGGTGGAGCTGGCACATATGGCTAGGATGAATACCCGGAGATTTTGTCAACAAAGGAGGACCCAACACCTGGCCCATCCCCATATCCATATGCAACAAAAGATGTATCATGGCCACTCCCATATCCAAATGAACCGGTGCTCTCGAAGGATGGTCTACCAACATATCCACCATACAGTCTCTCGTAAGATAGGAGAGCCTATTTGCCCTAAGATAAGGTGGTAGAGCCTATATGAGGTGGTGAATATTGGTGAGAGGGAGATTCCACAAAGTGATTATTTTAGGTATCTGGGCTCAATCATAAATAAAGAAGATGATATAAAGGATGATGTTGCCTAGAGGATTAAAATAGGGTGGATGAAGTGGAGAGGTGCATCCAGGGTGTTGTGTGATCGGTGTATTCCTTTAAAGTTTAAAGGAAAACTTTATAGGACTGTCATTCAATTAGCTATGATATACGGTGTGGAATGTTGTGCGATTAAGAAGTGTCATATAAATAAACTATGTAGTGGAGATGAGGATGATGCGATGAATGTGTGGAAAAAGTAGGAAGGATAAAAAGGAATGACCATATTAGAGCTGGGTTTGGGAGTAGCTCCGATTTGTGATAAGCTTAGAGAGAGACGTTGGAGGTGGCATGGCCATGTTCAACGGAGGCCTTGGAATGCCCTAGTACTGACGAATGATTTGATTCAAATTGAGGGAACAAAAAGAACTAGGGGCAGGCCTAAAATAACCATAGGAGAATTGATGAGGAAAGACCTGCTTAGCTTAGGCCTCGTATCATGTATGGCTTCGAATAGAGCTGATTGGAGAGCAAGGATCCATGTGGCTGACCCCATTTAGTTGGGATAAGGTTATGTCGTTGTTGTTGTTGTGGTTGATATGTGTATAAAGAGATTACAAAACATGTATTATCATTAATATAACATATATCAGGTTGTATAAATACATGTTTGGTTACTTTTCTGTTGTTGCCTATCAAAATATGTATTAGTTTTTTTTCTTTTCAAGTGCTCATTATGTTTCTTAGAAGTATTGTATTCAGCATGAGGTTTCTGCCTTCTCATTCAGCACTACCCTAGTTGTGTCCCTAGTTTAGAGGGAATAGTATTAGACTTTTATAAGTTCTTCAACAGTGTTCATGTGCAGCCAACCTGGATCATGTACTTCTCTATACTGGTAGAAAAATATCTAACCTTTTATGCCTCTTGCTCAGTGCATTCATGATCTTCCGTGAACTTTTGAAAATATGTTATCTTAATATATACTGTATGCATCTTTTTTTTTTAAACTTGTTATATGCTGTCAAAATTGGTTTCTGATGCTGCAGTATCTTTTTTATCACAAAATTTGATCAGCTCAGGAGCTGGAGAAGGATCTATATGGCTCAGCAGCTGACTCACTGCCTGCAGAGAAAAGGCTTGGCATTTTTGACAAGATCTTTGCTGTATATCATGAGGCCAGGAGTGGCATCCGCAAGGACTTGGTATGGAACATTGATTATTGTGCTTAACTTGCATTGTCATACTCAAGGACTTTTGTTTGTACAACCTGATTCTAGATGTTTCATTTGTTTTTGAGGAAACAGTTGTCTGCCTAATGAATGACTTACCTCATTTGCTCTTTGTATCTGGGTTTTTCTTGTTTCTTACAAACTGCTTATTCTAGGACTCTGCAGGAAATGCAGAAACTGTGAAAGACAACCTGAATGGACTTGATAAGGCTGTTAGTGCCATCTTAGTGCAGCGCACAATAGAGAGAAACCAGTTACTGGTTAGCATTGCCAAAAGTAAATTTAATAAACACCGTGATGACAGAGGTGAGAAAATCACGAAACCAGAGGAGCTTGTTCGTTTATTTGATCTTTTAATACAGGTAAATGGATTTTTTTTTTTGTGATAGTCTGTTTGACCTGAGATAGATCTTTCATTTTTATTCTCTAGACTATTTTGTTCAGTAGATGCTGCTGAGGTGCATCAAGTACAAAGCAAAACTTGAGTTTTATCTTTTCTATTTGCAGAACACAACTGATCTGTCTGATTTAGTTAGTTCCGGAAGAGATAGAAAACCCGAAGAAGTGGCTTTTGCTGAAGAGTATGCTATCAAGGGCCTTGCTTTTCGGGCAGAAAGGTTGTCCTTTTTCTCTCTTCCTAATATTTCCTGCTAACTCTAGTTTTTTGCTTTCGAAAAAATTCTGGGATGGATGGTATTCTACTTCTCAAGGATCTCTGTGAGGCTGAAACGTATTCAGTTTAATCTTTTATCTTAGAAACCTCTTGCCAAAGAATTTTAACTTCTTTAAGTAAAACATTCTGTAGATCTGAGCTTTTTGCATGAGGAGCTCCTCTAGCCATCTGGATCCTTATGATTATTGGTTGGAAGACCATCAAAGGCAGAGCTTTAGTTTCTACTTCCCTTTTCCCCCCTCTCTGTACATCTATGGTTGGGCTTATGCTGATGCAGGTTAATAAGAGAGATGGACTTATTTCCAAATAAGCCTTGGGTTGGGTTTCATACATGTCGGGCCTTTGGTCCAATGGGTTTTCATTGTAATGGGCCTAAAATATGGGTAGGAAGTGGGAATATGGGATTTACTTTATTTATCTAGTTAGAGTCCTTTTTTTTTAATACATTTAAATTAAAGTGTTGTAGTTGGGTGGGATTAGGTCTCTATGACTGACTATGAGCCCACCCTTGTTTTAAGCTGTTTTATTTATTTAATTTAGGCTTAGTTTTAGTAGTATTAGAACTACCTCCAAGGTAGGCTATTAGCTGGAAAAGTTTTAGGCCTAATTGTATTTCTGTAATGAGTTTTTTATTTAAGCATATTTAAGGGCTATGTTTTGTACACAAATTTAGTAATGAAGAAGAAGCTTTCAGCTAAATTGGTCTGTAGATTTCATGCTAGCTTTGTGGATTTCAGAGTGTTTTGGCATTTGTGTATTCAGCTGTGTACTTTAGTGGATTCAGAAATGGGTTGATGTTGTTCAGTAACCGAAATCAGGTGGATTACTCGTTACTTCCCCTCTCCTTTCTGAATCAGGATTCATTGTTTCGCTTCTGGCAATGGCTCTGGTACCAATTGATGGGGTTCTAAATCACCTAAAACTTAAAAATTCAGAAATCCTTTAGAAAATCCAGAATCACAGGAAATAGGAACCAAACCAGAATGCAGAATTTTAATAAAACTCAACAAATATAGGTCTGATATGGGCCAAAGTCTGGTTGAGTAGTCAATTAATGATGGGGTGGTTCAGTAAAATCTGACTTAAAACTGATGATCAGACCCTGAGTTATTTAGAACATTCCTACTGGATGTAACAAGCAGAATCGCAGGACAGGTTTAGGGCTTCAAACCAGACTTTAAGACTGCAATATTCAATGATTTATATGTAAGCAGAAAACCAGTAATCAGAACTAGAATGTCAATTTCAGAAGTCTGAGATTTGAAGAATCATACATGATATAGGATTTCTCGAAATTGATGGAAGAACTGAACAGAAAAAGAAACTGGATTAATGATATAACAAGGACTGAAGCCTTGAGAGTTTTTGAAATCAATTCTAGAAAACCAAAGCAAAAAACAGAAGTTTTTGAAGAATTTGACTGCAAGTAGGATTTCAGAATCGATATGAATTTAAGGTTTTCTGAAATCAGAACTGGAACTATATTGAAATCAAAAGAACAGAAAAGGAAAACTGCATGCGCAGGATAAAATAAGAGTTCAGATCTGACCTGTTCTCGATGGTAGGAGAAAGAGAGATAGGAGAGAGGGATGTAACCAGGAATCCACCTGATTTAAGTTACTGAATCTACATTCCACAACAACCCACGTCTGAATCCACAAAAGTACACACCTGAATCCACAAATGCCAAAACACCTTGAAATCCACAGAACAATTGAGCTTTCTATTGAGTTGAAAGCTTCTTCTTCGGTAGTAAATTCATGTACTAGCCTACTAGGCATAGCCTTTAAACAACAACAGCAACAAACTCAGCCTTATCCCAACTTAATGGGTCGGCTACATGGATCCAACAAAACAAAGTAGGGAAAACAAAAGTCTAAACAGGAAAAAGGGGGATGAAGAGATGGCAAAATAGGGATGGGGGATGAGATGAGAAATGAGAAAAAGGGAAAATCACAAATGAATGATGGAAAATAACAGCAAAATGAAAGATGAAATATGAAAGTAAGAGGAAGGAGGCACATGGATCCTTGCCCTCCAACAGGCTCTATCCAAGGTCATACTTGGTACAAGACCGAGACAATGCATGTCTTTTCTCACAACTTCTCTTATGTTCATTTTAGGCCTGCTCCTAGCTCTTTTTAGCTCCTTCGATCAGAATCATGTCACTCCTCCTTACTGAGGCGCGCCCCTAGGCCTCTGTTGAACATGACCGTACCATCTCAAACGATTCTCTCGGAGCTTGTCATTGATCGGGGCAACTCCAAGTCAGTTCTAATACGATCATTCCGTACTTTATCCTTCCTAGTTTTCCCGCACATCTATCTTAACATCCTCATCTCTGCTACACATAACTTCTCCATATGACACTTCTTAACTGCCCAACATTCTGCTCTATACATCATTGCCAGTCAAACAACTGACAATAGTCCTATAGAACTTTCCTTTAAGCTTTAAAGGAATACGTCGGTCACACAGTACTCCGGACGCACCTCTCCATTTCATCTATCCCACTTTAATTCTTTGTGAAACATCATCCTCTATGTCACATTCTTTATTAATGATTGACCCCAAATATCTAAATTAATCACTTTGTAGTATCTCTCTTTCCTCAATTAGAACCATGTCATTATCCATCATAGTGTGACTAACATTACACACCATATACTCCGTCTTCGTTTTGCTGATCTTAAATCCTCTTGTTTTCAAGGTTGATCTCCATAACTATAACTTAGCGTTAATCCCTTCTTTTGCCTCATCCACCAAAACGATATCATCGGCGACGAGCATACACCACTATAGTTGTCAAGGCGTCCAGGCGCTTTGGTTGACTTGGTCGCCTAGGCGGGCACCTTATTCGTCTACTTGATGTCGCCTTGATTTTTTACCCTCTCCAATGCCTTGGGTCGTCTAACCGTCATGAAAACTATGTACACCATTAGCATAGTTGTCAAGGCATCGCCTAGGCGTCCAGGCGCTTTGGTCAACTTGGGCGCCTACTTGGTGTCACCTTGCTTTTTTAGCCTCTCCACCGCCTTGGGTCGCCTAACCGCTGTCATAGTGTAACCGCCGTGACAACTATGACCACTAGGCATAGCCTTTACACATTTTTAAATAAAAGAAATCAAGACAGTAATAAAACTAGGCATAAAACGTTGTTAGCCAATAGCCTACCTTGAAGGTAGTTTACTGCTACTAAAATAAAGGTAAAATATAGTTTAAAACAAGGCTAGACTCATAGAGACCTTATCCAACCCAACTAAAACACTTCAAAAACAATTAAAAATAAAGAAATAGGACTCTGACTAAATAGTTAAAGTAAATCCCTTCTTCCTACCTCTTACCCATATTTTAGTCTAACTATGATGAAAACCCATTGGACGAAAGGTCCAACATGTATAGTACCCAGCCCAAGGCTTATTTCCACTAAAATAAGCCCATTTATCTGCATCGAATTTTGTTTCCTTAGAAAACATTGGGGCATTCACGCTATCTAATACCCTAGAAACCTTTTTGTCTGAAAGTAGTGACAACATGTGGTATCTGACCAGACTTTTGTTATCTGTGTCAATATTTTAATATCTGCATTTGTTTGCTGCTTTTGTAACTGATCTTAAGCAAATCTATGATTTTTGAAGATAATAATATTTTTTTCATAATTTGCTGGCACTTTGTCATCTTCGATCAGGTTACCAAATTTTATCTTTGGTGCTGAGCCTTCCTTTTTTTTTTTTTTGTAATTTCAAAAAGAATATAACCATGTGAGAAGGTATTTCATTATCATGTTCTTTTTTTCCCGCGTATTTTCGTTTGCTTTAGACCATTAATTTATTTCTTTTGGGAGTGGTTAAAACACTCTTGAGTAAAACTTACATAATTTGTCCAGATGAGGGAAAATGTGGGTTGGTATCATTTCCAACTTCCAAGTGATGTTTGAAATTGAAGTACTTAATATGGTTGATTCTCTTTGTGATATGTTTGCAGGTGCTTTTACTTGGCTAAGTCTTACAGTTTAGCTGGAAAGAGGGTAGAAGCATATGCATTGTACTGCCATGCTCGCACTCTAGCTGATAATGCTCTTCAGAAACTTCAGTTTGTGGCTGACTCTGACAGGGTATTTATGTTTGCAGTTGAATTATTTTGTTGCTTGACTGCTTCATATCAATGCCAATGACTTGTGAAACTGAGACATAAAATCCTTCCATCTCTTACAGTTGTAGTTTTGTGTTGGTTCATTTGTAGATGCATATTACTGATATGCTTGTCAGCATTCTTAGAGATCTTTTACTGGATTGTGATTCTGAGGCAGAATGATCACCAAATAGGGCTTATTTCTTTAGAAATAGGCCTAGGGTTGGGTTATATCCATGTTGGGCCTTTGTTCCCAAGGGTTTTTTATGTAATAGGCCACTTTAATGAGCCTAAACTAGGAGTACTTAGGTTGCATACGGGATTAGCCCAATACTTAGTTATTTTTATGTTTTTAGATTGAACTGGTTTAGATTTGGTTGCATCCAATTGGTTCAATGAGTCTAATTTAAGTGAAATGTTCCTATTGGCTAATAGGTTCTTATATCCTATTGGCTAGTATGGAATTTTCACTTAAGTTAATTGTTCTAAGTTAGATTCTTTTATTTTTAAGTTAGTAGGGGTAGTTAAGTCATTACACCATTTTAAGTAATTAATTAGACTTAAACCTCTCCCTTCCACGTTTTTGTGAAGGAGAGGTATTTAATTTGTAGTAGGAATTGGCCTATGGCCTTATTATAAATATAAGAGATCGTGGGAGGCTCCCCCACAATTGAAATTTGAATTAAAAGACTGTTTTCTGCTGCTGGCTGACTGCTGCTGCTGCTCCTTGCTCTTCAAGAGTGTTTGCATCCTTGTGGGTACATCAAGGTGGAAGGGTGGGTGGAATCCTGCGACTCCTTACGCCGTGACGGCTGGGAGGGTCTCTCTTCGAAGGTGATTTCATCCTTCATCCCTTAACTTGCTGTCGGTGGAATCCTATAGTAAGTTGAGTTTTAAATTTCTGTTTTTAGTTTCCTCCCCTCCCCCATTCGTTCCCTCTTGTTTTTCTATTTGAATTTCCAAAACCCTAGATCATCTAGGCATTATCCAGCCATCATCCTACCTCTGTTTTACACCAAAATCAGAGCACAGCCTTCCCATACCATCTCCCCCACTCGACCAGACTTGCTGCCCGTTCTGTCCAGCCAAACCCTAAAATCCCTCTTATCCTTTAAACCCTAAAAAACCCTAATTTTCTGCTGGGACATATTCAGCCATCAGAAAACCTCCCTGCTGCAGCCGAACCTTCCCCCTAGTCCCTCTAACACTCGACCTTAAGCCCTGCCCCTGAATCCTACTGTAAACCCTAGTTTTGGCTATTTTCCTAATTTTAAAAACCCGAAACCCTAACCCTAAATCTGCAGAATTTTGAAACCTAACCAAATCCAGATATTTTTATACCATAATGACCCTCTAAACCTGCAGATTAAAACCCTATAAACCCCATTCCCAAATTCCCATCCTAAACCCTAATTTTGCCCTAAAACAGCCCCTAATCAGCCCTAAACAGCAGGCTTGACCAAAGCTTGATTCCAATTGGCTCCTAGTAGGATTATCACCTATTCTAGGACTACATTAGATTCATAAGAGAGGGACAGAGCTGCTTGCGAAACTACTACTGTTCAACTGGGGATCTTAGTGTAAAATAACTATCAGTGATTTTGTACTAGGCATATAATAAGTATTTTCACATCATGCCTGATATGAACCAGGGTTCGAAAACCCTTAAATTTGGGTCACTATGGGCCCACAGAATTACTGAACACTCAATTAGAAATAGTGGCAATTTCATAATTAAATGGAAATTCAGAACTCTATTGGGAAAGGGTAAACAGTAGTTAGGGACAGAGTAAATAGATATCAAAGAGAAGGGTGATTCTGAAATTTAAGGCAAGAAGGGGATAAAATTGAAATAACTTAAAAAGAGAGGAATTTTTGTGTAAATAATAAATGTTCTGGCCCTTTTTTAAAAGTACAAAAGATATCTCTTCTTCTTGTATCTCTCAGCAGTACATGAGCCTACTGAAACCGAATCAAGTTCAAATGCTGGAACTCTCATATGGACGCCAACTGATCTGAAACTTTAGGGGTGGAGTCACTTAGCCCTGCTGAGCAAAAAAGTCCAGAAAATATTATTTTAATGGGACTGGACTGGTGCTATAAACAGTTGCAGGAAAACCCAGAAACAGAGCAGGAATTAGATTCTTCAGTTTTAAGAAGTTAACCTCAGATTTATGATAACTAATCAACACATCATGAAACCAAAAATCTTATATCCAACACATCATGGAATAGATTGGGGTTAATGGAATTAAGGTTTTAGTGAAGCTGTATTTGAGTTTTAAGGGCTGGAATGGGTTTCAGTATGAGTGGTCAGAAGATAAAAATGTATCGAAAACAGACCAATGCATGGGTTCGGATTACCAACAAATGTGGCCCTGAATAGTGTTGAATGGTGAAACAGGATCCGTTTAGCTGACTCTATTTAGTTGGGTTGAGTTGGTTAGGGTTTTGATGTTGTAAATGGTGAGGGTTAAGGTTTGGAGAGAGTTATGGTAGTGAAGTTTGATGAAGATTAATGGTGGAAGGGGCTGGTTTTGTGTTTGTATGTGCAAATGCAACAATAAACTTAGTAAGAAAAGTAAAAGAGAAGAGGGAAGAAAAAGTGAGGCAATCTATCCAAAGAAGAATAAGAAATGTGCCTGCACAGGGTGACTAGGACTCAATAGCCCACTAGGAATAGCCAAGGAGCGCAATGACAACAATAAAAAATATATTATTCTTGAAATAAACTACAGATGAGCAGTACCAGGGCTTAGACCATAAAGTAATGAACATTCATAGAAAATTTTGAGATATCGGTGGTTTATTCTTGAAATCAGGCCTCACAAAATCAATCATTAGCAGATTTTAAAACCTCAAGAAAAGTTACTAGAATTGCCCAAAGATTTACTATATCAGACTTTGGGAGAATAGTAACGAATTTCAGTTTTAATACACTCCATAAAGTTGTTTTTAGTGGGGTATGAAACCATAAAATTCTCAGGTAGAAGTAGAACGGACCTTGATTGGTTGAGTTGAAAAATTGCAGACCTAAGTTGCACCAAGAGAGGAAATCAGGTTTCAAATTCTAAGATTTAACTAGTGTCAGACTGATTCATGTACTAGAGCAATGATCCAACCCAAAAGAAAAAAACAGAGCAATTTGTAGAGTGCAAAGAACATAAACAGTTACAAATCCGCAGCTTATGACTGTAAGTTAGCAGCAACAGCAGAGGCTTTAGCCTAAGAGAGGGAAGAACCAGTCCCTAACTCAAAATCAAATAAAATTCAACCAACAACTGCCTAAGAACCCTATTCGAAATGGAAAACCAACTCCTAATCTAACTTGAACACTAGAAACTAACTCTTTAAAAGGATTATATGAATTATCTCTCTTATAACAGCTACAGAAACCCATTATAAGTCTTTATAAGAAAACGTACTTGCAACTATTGACCATAACTAAAGCCTATTCGTGAAAACGCTTATAAGTAATGATGAACTAAGAAAAGGCTCTCCTAATAACTAATTACTATTTACTAGTGCTGAAACTTAAATATCTTCTTCTTCCTCTGCTGGATAGACCCCAAGTGTCTTTACTAGGCTATTGGCCAATGTTTTTCTTATGTGGAGCACCAAAGGAGCCACTTTGGAGGATACTTTTGCATAAAGAGGACATAAGTAACATAGGAATCTGACTTTATTGGAGGAATCCTCCTTCAAAGGGGCATCTGAATCCGGAAAATTATCCTCTCCAATTCCCTAAAGCTCAGCAATGCGGCATTGCTAGGTGGAGATGCCAACACATGGCAGCTCGGACATCCAACGGTCCAAACTCAACATAGTCAATGAGCTCGGACCATTGGATGTCCGAGCTGCCACGTGTCGGCATCTCCACCTGGCACTGCCGCACTGCCGAGCTTTAGGGAATTGGAGAGGATAATAATCCCACTACGGTATCATAAAACTTACAGAGGAAAACTTTATCATTTTTACTAATTTATGGCACTCAAAGAAATTCTAAAGCCTAAAGCTCTACCTAACCCCATAAAGCCTTTTTATCTGGTTACACATATTGCTGCTGCAGTTCTTGACCAACTTTGACTGGACGCATCTCCTCTTGATCTACTAGATGTTAACAGAACATTTTCCCCATATAATACTTTCTGAATGACGAACTTCAAGCCTGAAAGGCTGAAATAAGTGGGCTCCTCAAGCAATAAACCTGAAATCTGCAATATTATTTTGCTCCATATCAATGTGTCCTGATGTTTCTAAGTTTTCCATTAACAGGTACTGATCCAGGAGTTGAAGCTGTTACAGAGCAACTGCAGATCAAACAGTTGCATTGAACATGCTACTGCAATTATGGAAGAGAAGGTGGCTCCAGAAAAGCTCTCTAAAGGAATCTCTACTATATCATTGACTGGAACTGAAAAGAAGGTATGTTTTAGGATTCGTTTTGGGTTTGATGTGAAATTTCTGGACTTCATAAAAGAGATTCCAGTTAAGTCAAAAAAAAAAAGAAAAAAAGAAAAAACAAATATATTCCTGATAAGCATTTTCATATAGACGTGAGGCACCACCATAACCAACATACTCTTTTCTCAAATAAAACCTGGGTAATCTCCTGCAAGACTTAAGGGTAGTTATTGTATCCTGACTTAAGTTGTCATTCTGTATTTTGGCTAATATGTCATGTGTTAACTCGAAGCATGATGAAGAGGTAACTTAATGATTAAATCTACTACTAAAACATCTAATGATATGTAGTAATGTTGTTGTTTTTTTTGGATGAATGATGCAGCCACAATCCCAAATCCTCAGGTAATTTTCTCATCTAGAACTATAGGAGTTAAGAGTAACTTTGAAAATTGGTTTTAAACCAAGAATGACAGTGCAGCCAGCTATTAAACTCTGTTTGAAATAAGATTTCGAATATTTGAGAGCTAATACTGAGCTGATAAAATTTATTAAAGATATAAATAAGGAAATTGATGTGATAGATAAAAAATAAGAAAATTTATTTGAAATTAATGATTGCAAAAATTTTGACAGAGACTCAAAGGGCAAAAAAGATGAGAAATCTATCAACTATTCACCATGAATAGTTTACTGAGGCTTGCCCATTACGCCATAGGAATGAAGCATTTTCTATGTTGCAAACTGGATCAAGTGACCTGCAGTTAATGGGCCCACTTAAGGAAAAATAGGAAGATAAGGGGACAATCTGTTTTATGTTGGTGGACCTATCTGATGACTGATTTTGGATCAGATCTGGTCTCTAGTCAATGACGAGAGTTGAAGATAACAAAGGGCTGGATGTAACAACTAAAATTCTAGATTTGATATGGCATGGTTGTGGAAATCAATAAGCAAATAATAGTGAGAAAATTAGATATTGATAGCTAATAGAGAGGGAAGGGAAGTAGGAGGTATCCATGGGAATAGAAGGGAGAAAAAATGAGGAATATCAGTCATAAAAAATAGGATCTGCGACTGATACCGATAATAGAATGATGTGAGAATAAAATAGAGGTCTCAATTAGATAAAACAGGGTGTAGAGGTAGCTATCGAGGAGAGAGGTAAAAAGTTATTACTGTGTGAGTTAAAAGAAAATCTAGATGAGAAAAAATAGGAGAAAAGAAAAGGGAGGGCGAGAGAAACTAATGTAGGAGAGAGAGGTGGGGAGAAGAGATTTCTAGAGAGAAAGAGCTGTGTTTTAGGTTGTCTTATTGTTTTCCTACGGGCTGTGTGAGGAGGAGATTGAGGGAACTTTGTTCTTGGTGCTCTTGATTTCCATGTGTGAGAAACCAAATTTCTACTTTTCAAAGTCACAATACATGAGGAAACCAATGGAAGAGAAACTGACAGGAGAGGATGGAAGGAGTAGGACTCACCAGTCTTGTCCTTTTTCTTTGACTGGGAAACAATGCATCAAACAATTGTTGAGAGAAAATTCTCTTTCTCGTTCTTTTTATTGTCCATGTCTTTTCTTTAGGCTGCGTTTGTTTCACCTCAAGATATTTTTCGTGAATTTTTTCTTTTTTTTTGGTGGAATCTTGGATACGACCAATAAGAACATACAATGATTATTGAGTGAGAAAGAATCAGCCATATGATGGGAGTGGGATCGGAGTGGGGTCCTCCATGGGTGCCAAGAGGTGCCAATAATCAAGATATCATAATTATTTTGGGAAAACATCATCTAGAATTTTAAAATGGATGTTGTCTTTCAACTTTTTGATTCCATTTCAATGAAACATGCCCCTCTAATCCTTATACAGTTTTGTATTGGTTTCAACAAATCCTTTAAAAGTATTTTTTGGGAAATAATAATTAATTATAAATTTTCTTTTATATTTTTTCACCATTTAGCCTTTTTATTGGGTAGACGTGACTAATAAGCTTATTTGAACATGAATGAGCAAGGGAAAGAATCCAGCCATATGAGGGTGGAGTCTGTTTTTTTTTTTTTGGTGAAAGGAGAAAAATTATATTACTTAAAAGATGGCAAATTAGTACACTGTTCAGCACACAAGGGATAGATTGTCTCGCAGCTAACAAAGCCATTGATTTTACCCATTTTAAAATCCTATCATCAGTTAAGTTTCGGAACAAGATATCCTTTGACAGAGTCCTCCATGTTAGACATGACTAATAAGCACATTTGAACATGATTGAACAAGGAAAAGAATCCAGCCATATGAGCGTGTAGTCCCCCATGGGTGCCAAGAGTTCCAATGGTCAAAGATACCATCGCTATTTTGGTAAAACAATATCCTGAATTGTGTAATGGATATTGTTTTCCAATTTTTTGTATTGCATTTCAGTAAAACATTTCTCATTTTTAATCCTTACTTAAGTTTTTATTGGTTTTCAACAATTCCCATAAAATATTTTACGGCAAAACAAATGCAGCTTGGAGCAATTAGCAAAACACTCTTAGGTTATGGCCCCTAGGTTGGACTCCGTAGATGGATGAGCAACAATTGTTGGTTGAAAATTATTTGACACCCATAGACATTGAAAACAAAAAAGTCCGAAGGTTTATTGATATAGTTGTATTGTAGACCCCCACTTGCTGATTATGCGTGCATTTACATCTTTGTAACAATTCGTATGTGCTTCATCAATATTTGCTGATTCCTTCCTGATTTAGGTGGAAAAATTCCTTCTTGATAAACTTGATCTTTATGAGTCTGCTGTTGGCAACTCCAACATGAAAGAAGTTCCGCGGATTGAAGCCTTTCCTCCAGCCTTTCAGCCGGCTCCTCGCAATCCTATTGTTTTGGACATCGCATTTAATATGATCGAGTTCCCATCCCTTGAGAACAGGATGAAGAAAGACAAAAAGGGATTTATCAGTAGGCTTTGGCGATGATGACCCCAAAGTTGGTAATGTGTTGATGGGTTTCTTTTGAGTCAAAATCTAGGAATCTCTTTCAACCATCTTTACTCCAAAAAGAATGATTTTGTAGCAATCGTGAAATTTTTGAAATTGTGAATGTAGTGATTCTAAATGCATGCTTTCTACTTCCATGCGTGATCTAGGATTTTCCCCACCAATCAATACAACCAAAGTAAAAATCCTGATAGGTGAATATGCTATCAAGTGAATACAAATATATACAGTTTGAAGCTACTTTGGGAAATTTAATATAATGAATTATTGCTTCTTTAAATTAAGTTTTTAACTTTCTGGTGTGAGTGAAACCCCAAAATATAAAGAGCAATGCTACGAGGGCTACCCATACCATTGGCATATGGGGTTTATGTCTGAAGCTTTACAATAGGAAAGGAGATGACTTGTGACCTTAAAAATTCGGTTTTACTTGAAAAAACACAAAAAGATAATAATACTTAAGTTTGTGTTGTCGGATTAGACTTGCGAATCTAGTGATGCGTCTCTTCTTCTTGTTTGCAGTAAGTATCTCCGCTCAGTTCTGCACTTTGAACTTCATGTCAGAACAGAATCTGGTTATCTGCTTATTCTAGATGCTTTCTAAATGCAAGATTTGAGCCAGGTCAATTGAAAGAGTAGATTATAATATAAGCATCGAGGGTACTAGTGGGATAGATATGCATGTAATGTTATGGGTATGAGGTGTCTCCTTATCTAAACATTAATGGGTGGTAATGGTGTAGCGGATTTTTTTCTGGAGCTTTATCGTATATCTTGTTCAGGCTCAATGTAAAGCAAGGATTTTAAACTCGAATTGGGGTTCGGATCAGTCCCTGCCCATTCTGATTCTATCCCGGATCAGAATCAGTCCAAAATACCTTAGAATTGGCGACTCAGATCTGAAACCCAGCTATTCGGTCCCAAAAATCCTATAGGTTCAGCCATTCAGGAATTGGACCTTGGTAAAGATTTGGTTGGTTATGAAAAAGCCAATCAATTGGTTTCCAACTATCCAATGGTAGGAATTGCTATATCATTCCATCGGTCCATCAATTTGATGGCTGAAGTGCATCAGAGAAAAAACACCAGGTGGTGGGTCATATAGTTAGATGACCACAGATTTTGGTTGTAGACAACCTTTGGATGATCTATCCAATGTCTCGATTGATCATGTATCAGCTCTTATTCGGACTCAAAGTAAGCTGCCAGATAAGAATTGGCTTCATGAAAGGCATGGAGCACTTCTATTAGTAGTTGGTCATCTATTTGATCAGGAATAAGTGTGCATTCCGGGATTCTAAACCTGATCCGGTGAGCATCATGTGTTTAAACTTCCGCTGGGTTTCTGATTCTCAACTTCTCTCTTTTTTTCTTCAAAATCTGGTTCTCTTCTGGTGGAGGATTCTGTATCCCATGAGGATTTACTAGAGATGTTAGCCATAGATCATTTTGTTTAATCTGCCATGGATACAACAATGGTAAGATGAGGGAAGCGGGTTGAGCTTTGCTTTTATTTTGTAAATCTCGCAATTTTTTTGCTTGCTTGGATTTTGGTCTTATAGGGCACCATTATACCGCAGATGCAAGAAGCAGCATACGGGGGTTGCAAAGGGCAAGGGAGTAAGGATGTTCTCAATTAGAGTTATGAATTTCAGTTGATAAGATGGTGGGATGGCTCACACAGAGACTTGGGAGGGTTGGCCATGGGAGCTCTTTAATGATTTGCTACTACATTCCCATATAATTTGAGTATCAACAAGTTTCCAACACAAATATTTAAAAATTATTTAGTTTAGGATGAGGAAGCCATTCCTTCTCTCCCATGCTATGAAATCACTCCTCATGATAATGACAGTAGTAATAATAAGGGAAAAATTCATTTGAATGCTCCAACTTTGATAAGTTTATCAAAACCATCCATCTAATTGTGTTTCATGGAACAAATATGTAGCAATTCTGTTCGTTGTATACATAGTACATGACTTTGATTAGTCACATGTCAAGTTTCAGAGTCTTATTGAATCAAATACCATCTCATGTATTGGCAAACATCTCCATAAATGTCCGTGCATGCTTAGTTTCCAAGTCTTAAATTTTCAAAACTCTATCTCACCCCTTAGCAAACTTTATTTGAACTGAAATTTTACAATGAATAAGGGACCTTGAACTCCATTTATCCACAAAATTTGGACCCTTTCTCATGCCCTGCTTGACAGATGTTTGGAACAATTTAATATTCTTATCAAGGCAAGTCATTCTGAAAATTTTGCCCTAATAATAATTTGTCCTAATTGTATTACTTATTATGCTGATGATAAATTTAATTTAACAAGCATTTTTAAGTTTAAAACCCCAAAATCCCTCTAAGAATTTTTGAGAATGTACAAACAAGAGAAGAAAATGGTCAAAACACTTACAATGCTCATGATTGACAAACACTTATCTCCTCTTTCCTTTCCTTTCTTTGTCACATATGATGATGGACCAGGGTTTTAGAAATCGGTAGTGGACAGGTACTATACTTAGCCAATAACAAGATAATGACTGGTGATAAAATGGTCAAAATCCATTATAGTATCAATATCTTTGAGGGTAAAAACGTTCAATATATATCGATATTGATACTGATTTAAAACTGGTCAATACCCGATGGATTGGGGTCCTTTGTAGCGCGGAAATTGCCCAGAGAGTGCCCAATGAAGATCTAATAGCTGGGCTAGTTGGGTGGGATTTGGCTCTTCTCCATTGAGTGGAGAGCGTAATGAGGCATCTGATGGTTAGGTTGTACCGCACACATCCCAACGATTGATTAGGCGTGCATTGAGATGTGTACAATATAGCCCAATCATCACATGCCTCATTGGGCTCTCCACTGAGTGGAGAGGAGGCCAATCCAGTTGGATGTGTTGATGGGGGCATATGCCAGGATGTGTGCCAGCCAGCCCAGACGTTGTTGGATGTCTTATTAAGCACTCATTGTGCAATCTCCATTGAAAAGGATTCGAATCCATACCCGATGCCTGAACTAAAACCAACTGATGGATATACTATTTTGAGGTCGTATGTTGTACGCTGTATCATCACCAAGCACTAGAAATGACAGAATCGGTGCCGTCCATTGAGATGTCAGTGAACGGGGTCACTAGCCCACTTACCGACGGCGAGGATCACACAAAACTCGTTGATCTCAGACTCCCAGGACCATTGTGTTTTGTTCTGATGGGATTGTGACTTATGAAGGGACACTCCTCTGAGGCGTATAACAAAACTAAAATAGCAAAATCCAACCCATTTAGGGTGCTGACTCGGAGATGTAACTCGGCCGAATCGATCTCCAAGGAAGATGAGACCGTTCAAGGTTTCCAACACCTACAGGCAACCCACCATTCCAATTCTTGTTTGCGCTGCAGTTTTATTTTCTCTCCTTGTTCTAGCCATTCAATCCTCTTCATTCACTGGTAAGAGATATGGCTGACAGACAATTTCTCTTTTTACTCTTCCCTTTTCAGGTTATCGCCAAATTTTTAGATCTCCTGAGCTGTATTCGTTCGTTCGCTTTGGTTGCAGGAAACCGGAACTCCGATCTCTACCGGGAAGAAGTTCGAATTTTATCTGATTTTCAGTCCAGTGTTCAGCAATGCGTGGTCAGTTTTCAATTTTTGAGTTTCGTAAGCTGCTTTTGGTTGTTTGTTCCCCTTGAATATGGAACCTTTGATTAATACTTTTTATGGATCTTTAAATGTTCTTCGATCCATCGTTAAAAATGAAGCGATGCATATCCACATACCATAGTTTTCTTATTACTATTGTGTTTGTTTGAGTTTTCATTCTTATGTACGCTTAAATAAGCTTTCAGTGTTTGTTTAGACTTTAGACCACGAAGAGTTGTTTGAGCTTACGGTAAGACTTCAGTTCATTCGGCGTTTATGACTTTTATTGTTGAACTGAATTTTTTAATGAATTTATGATTAGGAATTTGAGCTCTTTAATGTCTGTCTCCACTGGTTACAAAAGGAATGTCTCGCGGATCTGAGACTCAAAATAACTTGAAGGATCGTATTATGTCTCGGGGTTCCCCAACCCTGCGCCCGGGCTCTTCTGCATTCATCTTACACGGCTGCTTATGGAAATATGATTTGTTGTATTATTTCCGGTCATTTCATTTTAAGCTAATTTTACTCCCAGTTTAGTCTTGGTGTTACAATTTTATTGGAGAAGAAATGATCTGGGTGTTCCCTATACTACTGGGGGGACCCTTGTACGAGTGAACAAACTGTTATGCCTTGTTTGACTGGTTCCCATGACAATTGGAATTTACTTGACAATACTGGAAAAACTTCCATTGGAAAATTGAATTATATACATTTCAATTTTTCAAAGCTTTAACAAGCTTTACTTATTTTTCTACACTGGTTTAGTATTTCATTAAAATTATATGATTTAGGGCCCTGGGGTGGATAGGTTTCATTTGCCATTGTTTTTCCATTGAAAGACTTTTGCGATGTGTAAGTTGCATGAAATCCATGGTATTTAATTGTTTTTATTTATTTTATGGTAAGTAATGCTGTAATGCTATAGTTTTAAGAAGCACAGAATTGGAAACATAAAAGATTTCCTGATTGTAAATCACTGAATAGAAAAGAATAGAATAGAATAGAATAGAGTAGGACCTATCAAAAAAATACAGTGTTTATGTCAACAAGTTTGATGTTTACTTTATGGAGTTATACTCTTCCCATGTCTTCCAAGGGTAATGAAATTTATACATGCACATTTGGCATACATATGTGAGTGTTCAAAGTGACTGTGGGTGTGAACAAAGTCTTGTCTTGTTACAGCCTTCCTGTAATGCCGTAGAAGTGCAATTCACTGATTGTGTTCTCAGATCTGTTCTTCAGCTTTGCATTTTAATACGTACTAACTTGGAAATTGGGAGTAGGCAAACAGAGGTCTTGGACTGACTGCACACATCATTGACCACTGTAAATTGATCCTTAAATTTCCTGAAGGCACCAACAGCACTTGGGTGAGGCATTTCTCTGAACCTCTATTTTACTGCCTTGTTGTACACCTGCTATTGAAGTTAGAATATGCTTATAACCTGTCCCATCTTTGCCCACAGTACAATGAGCAGTTTAAAATTTATGAACCCTTGGAGTACCATTATGATGTTTGTGAAGCAATTCTACTATGGGAACAGGTGAGATTTAATAATATCTATTCCAGTAGTTTGTTACTTAATGTATTACTACTAAAACAGTTGGAATGCAGTACCGTAACATGACTACAGTTTTGACAAGAGAATATCTAGATGCACGACCAGACGGATGGCTAGAGTATGCAGCAAAAAGAATTGCTCAGTTGTATGATACTGATACATCCATCTTATCTGTTTCATTTTCCCCCTCGAATTAACAAGTAGTCTTCTGGATTGCCTTGTAACTATCTTATTTTTGTTGGCTGCAGGGGAGCAGATAAATGTTACAACCGTTCTCTTTGTGAGGAGCATCTCAATTTGATTTTACCAGCAAAGCCCCCATTTCATCCTCGCCAGTTTCAGACATGTGCAGTTGTTGGGAACTCTGGGGATCTTTTGAAGACAGAATTTGGACAGGAGATTGATAGGCACGATGCAGTTATACGAGACAATGAAGCTCCTGTTAATGAGGTAAACCTTAAGTGTTATTATGATTTTCTAGTTTCATCTATTAACATCTTTTTCTTCTTTTCTTTTCTTTCTTTTTTTTTGGGGGGGGGGGTTGTTTGGTCTCACCCAGCTCGCCTTAGTTTGTTGGGTCCCATTCAACTTTTGAAGATTTTTCACGTGATTTATTCGGATGACCAAATAAACAAGACTAGCATTATGTGCCTCCCAGGCAAAATTTGTTCATTCAGTGCCTTGTACCTGCTAAATCGTTGGTAGATTCTAATTTAGTTACTGTTAACTACTTCTAGACTTCTAGTAAGGATTTTGGGTCGAACAATAAGAACAACAACAACTCAAAGCCTTGTCCCAACTAAATGGGGTCGGCTCCAACTATAAGAACAACATTTCCAATATATCAGTCTTCACCTAAAAATGTAACTTTTCTCTTTGATCCTTCTGTATGGCAATAATATAGTGATTGAAGAGCTGTTGCTCAGCTGCTTCGCACATTATGAAATCTAATTCCTTGGATTTTGCTATATATTTGACTTATGGGGATTTCTCATGAGTAATTGTTAGCTTATCATTTTCTCCTTCACCTGAATGATTTTGTCAGAAGTTACAACAGCATGCACTAATCTTTTCCTTGTGTAAATTGCAGAAATATGCCAAGTATGTTGGTCTGAAAAGGGACTTCCGCCTTGTAGTAAGGGGTGCTGCTCGTAACATGGTAGCTATTCTCAATGGATCTGGTGAGCTTGAATCTTATTTTATTCTAAATTTGTAATTCTATCATCAGTCTTCTGTGGCTTCTGCTCGTGACTCTGGATGTCATTTATGATTGCTGTTTCACAGCTAACCATGTCTCCCCCCCCCCCCCTCCTCACTTGATCAAACTTACACTGCTAAATTTCTTCTGCAGATGATGAAGTACTTATTATTAAAAGTGTGACACATAGAGACTTCAATGCAATGATAAAGGTAAAGATTACATTAGTATGCTTGCATGCATAGTGTTTCCTGATGACTCGATTATGGGGAAATCAAGGCTGCTTTTCGTATTACTTCTGATTTTCTGATGTGATTCTTCTGGGAAGCACTTTTGATTCTCCTAGGTGATTATTCTTTGAACAAATACATATTGTTAATGATGCCCAGGAAAATGAGAAAATGATTTTCAGAATTGAATAGTGAAATTTTTTAGCTTAAAAAAAACCACTCCAGAAGTGCACAAATCAAATAGTCATTCTGGAGAATCAAATCTGTGCCTCGCATGGCGGTCAAAATCGCTCAAGAGAATTAATACCAAAATGCGAATCCATTAGGTAGACTATAAAGACGGTCTACTAAAAGAATGTGATCAGTGGTTAAGATAATCCAACTCGACTAGTATTTGACCTTACATTTAGGGGGATCACAAAACTTCTTCATACGTTTCATTTTTACTGTTACGCAAATGATGGACTTCTTTTGTTTGACATTCCGGGTACCGTAAATAGCCAAATACTTGTACTATGCTACCATGTAGTTCTTCGTGTTTGAATACTAGATATGTGTAAGTTTAGTTCATTTTCTTGATACTTAGGGTCTTGATCCAGCTGTAGCTAACAGGTTTATAATGTACAATGCAGAATATTCCAAATCCAGTTTATCTTTTCCAAGGTATTGTGCTACGAAGAGGTGCTAAAGGAACTGGAATGAAATCTATTGAACTTGCACTTTCTATGTGTGACATTGTTGACATATATGGTTTCACGGTTGATCCTGGTTACACGGAATGGTCAGTCAAACCCCATAAATGTTTCTTTTGTCTGCATGCTTCGTTCTTATTCATATAAGTCTATATTTTTTTGCTATTGCCTGCTGGAAAATTTTCTCCCATCACAAGCTGTGGTCTTTTCGTAATGGAAGCTGCTTTTCCTATTCTGACCGTTGGATAAGTAGGTTTTTTGGATTGACCATGTGTAAAGATCCTCGTGTATCTTCACCTGTCCAAAAAAATTAAAAAATGATAGACTTCTAAAACAAATTCATCTGACTTGTGGCAAAGTCCAAGTGGACTGAAACCTGATGCATGGGAGGAGATTGATGTGGACGGTATGTCCAGTACTCAGTTTGAATCCCAACCAATCTGCCACATTGTATAAACGAAGGATCGGGAGAGAGGATCTCTGCATGGCCCATGTAGAGGGCCTTCTCCCGTACTATTTTGTATTGTGTCGCTGGCTGAAGAACCTCTCATCTTTAGCTGACGATCAGGCAAATACTTTCGCTCTCCGCGGGGGGGTGGGGGGGTTGGTTGGAGATTCTGTTAGAAAGAATCAATTAGTTCCTGTTCTGTGTTAGTTCTTTTCAAGTTTAAACAATATTCATTGTTGCTTTTATCTATCTAGGATTTCACCAACCATTTTGCATCAGTTGCTTATTCTTTTCGTCATCAATTATTATTTAAAATCCTTTTTTCTCTGATGGAACCAATTCCCAAAAAATCCATGTGTCTTTTAATGAATATTAGCACAGAGAAAACAAAAGAAATTCTCTCCCCCGTTTTCCCCCTAAATCGATCGTCAGCGACTACTTTTCATTCAGGACCTTTACACCCCAGTAAAAAGCTTCAGTATGATTTGGTAACAGCTTCTGGCCAACTCCTGCATAAACCTAGGACACAGGTGCTGGGAGTACAAACTACACTGTAAATAATTCTTCTGTTCATTAATAAATTATTAAAAAAAAAAAAAACACTGCTGAATTGGTTGGATGGCCTGTGGCCACCTTACTGTACTGTAGGAGTTTGATTTTCCTAGTTTAGGTAACAAACTTGTTTATACTGTTTCCTTTGCCTCTAGTTCTCACCATACCAGCTCTAAGTGTGCATTAAATCCTACCTGAGTCTATGTGTGTGTGTGCATCTGGCAGGACTCGCTACTTCTCGACACCAAGAAAAGGGCACAACCCACTACAAGGAAGGGCATATTATCAACTCCTAGAGTGCCTTGGCGTAAGACCATATACAGTCATCTTGATTTTCTGCAGTCATGCTTTCATGCACCACATATATGTATACATGGTTCAGTGAGGTGATACTTGCAGGTTATCAGGATCCATTCTCCTATGAGAGCCGAAAGAACACAGGATTGGTCAGATGTTCCAAGTAAAGAAACAATACGGAAAGCCCATGCAGTAGCCCTGCGCTTGAAGAGAAGTCAAGCTGGTCAGGCTGGAGGGTTAGGACCATTTGGTAGCTGTAAGGTGTGGGGCAATGTGGGACCAAGCAACAGTGGGCCCATTTCAGGATCTCCAGATATGAGCGACATACGTAAGAATTCAAAATACAGTAAGTGGGAAGTCCTTCCATTTGAAAGTCTAAGAAAGGAAGCACAGGAGCACTTTATTCAAATGGGAGGTGTCTCTTTATATAAAATGGATGGCAATAAATTGGATGATCTGGTCTGCGTAAAGCGCTCTTTAAAATCGGAGGTATAGGAGGTGAAGGTATGGGTGATCACTTTTTGTATACCACCAGTTGTAATGTCCTTACTATAGCTTGTACTTGGCATTTTAATCAGGGAGGAAGGTTCCCTCAGACTGGGATCGGCATGCTTCAGTATGGGTCAGCTTTCTCTCTCTGGCTCTCCTCTCTCTCCCTTCTCCCAAGCAACTGGGCTTGGTTGGAAGGTGATTTGATCTCTGTCCAGAATCCAGATTATGAATTACTTCTACGAGCTGATTTTTGCCCAGATTATTTGAGATATAGAGCATTTGGACAGGCCATCACCTTGTAGTTTATCCTCAATCATCATCAATGAAATGTTTGGCAAACACCGAGTCATCAATGGTATGTGAGGTTTGTAGAAGTTTCATGAAATTGATACCTCTCTGTTAACGTTTTCCATTTTTATGCCAACTCTGTTAACAATCGGGTCCAGCATCTCTTATCGGTTATAGATCTGAGAAAATAGGGCCAAAAAAAAAAAAATTGTCAGTGAAAGCAGCTTGGGTGGAGCCAATGTGGGATGATTATCCTCTCCAATTCTTAAAGTGTGGCAGTGCGATAGTACTAGGTGGAGATGTCGACACTTGACAGCTGACGCATCCAACGGTCCGATCTCATTGATGTGGATCGTTGGATGCAGCAGCTGTCAGGTGTCGACATCTCCACCTAGCACTGCCGCACTTTAAGGAATTGGAGAAGATAATTTTTCGCCAATTTGCCAATGGATTGTCCGAACAGGGAGATACATCTCGTCTAAGCAAGAGGATGCAGACTGCAGAGTTCCATACCTGGGTCCTGGTTCCAAGGGTTGAATCTTGTTTTACCCTTTTTTTTAACTGACAAAAGTTGCTTAGATAGTGGACCTGATAAGCTTATTAAGTGGCATATTCACCCAAAAAAAAAAAAAACTTATTAAATGGCCTTTCATTTTAGCCACATGTTGGAATGACGGGCAATTCTGGAAGTTTGATAGTCTTGTTTTTAGAAGTCACTTAATGTAGAGGGTAAATAGGAATTTTAAATAGACAAGTGACAAAAATGAATTAATACGTTATAATTTTATTTTTTTTGCCTTTTGTCTTGTTCCTAAAAGTCATTTAATACAGAGGGTAAAAAAGAAATTTCAAAAGATAAGAGACAAAAATATAAAGTTATAATGTTGTTGTAACTAATTTTAGAGGCAACAAGATTTTCCCTTTAATTAAACACCATCACTTTTTTTTTACATTTTTGGTATGATTTTTTTTTTTCAGATTTTCTTATTGCTCATGCACCCTCTAATAAACTCTAGATTCTCAGAGTTTTATTTAGTCATTTTTTTCCACCTTTGTAGTTAGTTAACCGATTCTTCTTCTTTTTTTTTTTGGGTAACATACCAACTCTTCTTTTGGAGTGTTAAAGACATAGATTTAATACGTGGTATCGGATCAGGTATTGGTCACCTGAAAAATCGATATAATATTGATACGGTATTGGCATGTATCATCTTTATTGGACAAATTTGCCTTTGATTTAAAAAAATAAGGTTTTTGATGGTTTTACTCTTTATCTGTACCGTGACATCGATATAGTATCATCACAGTAAATCGATGATTAGCAAAATGATTATGTATCGTTTGATACGATACCAATACCTCAAACCATGGTTAAGAATTCTGTTTCACTACAAGGGGAGAGAAGACAGATCCACCCAGCTAAGGATATGTCAGCACTCGGAAGGCCCAGTACACTATTGTGTATTATAACACTACAGCAGCCAGCAGGGTTCCTAATAAACTCTTTTTTTTATAGTGCGTTCCTTAAAAAATTTTAAAAAGGTGTTTCCATGGATCATGCACCGCATCAGCACTAATTTCTGGTGGGGGCATGAACGTATGATGATTTGGTAGTGTATACATTTCAATAGATAAATTAATGAATAAATAATTTAAGAAAAAATGGATTCTGTCCAGGAACCGCCAGACACAAGATGGGGCAAACTGATCACCCCCACTCCCGTGAATGGCAGAGAAATCATGTCCCTGTTAATACTTCCTACTTCTATTAAGTATTGGTGTAGGGACCACATTCTTCCCTATAATTTGAATGAAATAGCTACCACATATCTATCATCTGATCGTTTATCAAAAAAAAAAAATCTACCATCTGATCTGTATAATGTAGGGATTCAATGATAGATGTGGAAACATGGTTTGTTGAACATTTGCATGAGTGAAGCGTGAAATAAAGAATCAAATACCTCCCGCCACTCTTGATGGAAAAAACAAGGGGGTTATGCTCAATGTAATCTATACTGGTGAGTGGTGACATGGAGCTGTCCTGACAGATCAGCATGAAGGGCAATGTATTTTGGATGATCAAGATGGTAGGCTAGTCAGCTTACAAATTTTTTTATGAGAAAAACAAAAAAAAAACATTAGCTGGTCACGTTTATGGTTTCAGAGACATGAACAGGAACCTTAGAGTTACAAGCATTGCTTGCTAAATTTTTATAAAAGGGTGCGACTGTTTGTGACCTTACTGTTTTTTACCCTCAATACAATAAGAAGGCATTATATGGGAAGGGCTATAAGTGTAATTTTGGTCCGTATAACTAAGCACAGGCATAGTTGCAGAGGAATTGGTCAAGCCAAACCCTCCCCTTTTCTCCCTGGCGACTGTTGAGCCATTGGACATCTGCAACTCCGGTGGAAAACTTTGTGAACTATTTGAAACACTGAACATAAACAGCTTTGAATGAATGTACCATTTACATTGTTGGAATCAAGAGCTCGATTCGATTCAACGTTTTTTAATTGGTGTTCGAGGCCAATTAACCACCCTAATTAGTGAATAGATGTGAATTCCATTGGGAATAGAAGAATCCATCTTGATTGATCTATTTGAGTGGGGTTGAAACCCGATTGAACAATGACAATTTTCCTTTTGTTTGTTAAAGAACTCACTTTCTTGAGATCCGTTCATAGCAACTCCAACAAAGAAGAGGAGCAATGTGGTTTTCGATTTCAACATTATCAGGTGTTTCAATTCCATAATTACAAAAACATTGAGGATTTAATAATGTGGGGTTTTGATTTTAAATTTCATAAAGGCAATATATAGGATGGATTAATTAATCCAAGGACTCCGTGGACAGCTCCGGCGGCTGGTTCAACGAAGTCGCAGAAGTTCATATGCTACGCATAATTTCTTTTCCTCTCCCTATTGAAAAGGATCATGTTCATCAAAATTATGAAAACATGGTTTTATCAGGTCTGAATCCAGCATTCCTTCTCTCTTACACCTTCATCCTTCCGTTTGGATCATCGGAGGATTCCAGATCTAACAAGAAGGGCATGTTAGGCCCACATCTTCAAGAAATCCTCTACAATCTGCTGATCTATTAGGATGTACATAATCCAATGTAGGTTTTCAGGTAAATCTAACCTGAGTCATGCTGATTTGATGATGCTGCCTTGAGAAAAAATGTTGGAAAGATTTGAATCCTTAATTGGAGTGGAGGGAGGAAGACAGACGGGGAAGGAGAAAGGGAAGAGGAGTCGGAGCGAAGAGAGACAACAAGAAAGAGAAAATGATGGGAATGATGAAATTATCAAAATGACCTTACCAACAAAAAGGTTTAAGCTATGTGGCCAAAGGTATAAAAAAAGTGGTTACAAAAAAGAGAGCTCTGCAAAATGGAAACAGTTTGAGAAAAAACTGTGAATGGAGATGCTGACTCTAAGAGCATATTCTGCAGTGTCTGTGTAACATTCTAAATATTAACATTAGTCCATCCTAAATCAAAGGTTTACTTTAGGCTAGTCAGCTTAATGTTAGTGTTATATCTGACGTTTTGAATATTCTATTATGTTATTTTGTCTCTTTACCATGTGGATGGTGATAACGCCTTGCAATCAGGCATCCTTATACCAAGATTAACCATTAAGATTAACAGCAGAAAAAAACCTGGCTATATTTTGATGTCAATGCAAAATAAAATAAAATTTTAATATTTTTTAAAAGATGATAGATATATAGACAATAACTTATCATTAGTGTTTGTCTTATTTTTCTTTTTTTCTTTTAAATATATTCAAAATTTTTCTTCAAGTAATGAAAATATTTGTTTTTCATTGATGTGATCGTATGATTGGACTTAAGGTTTATCATTAACTCATGCAACCTATTCTTTATGGATTTGGCTCTTCTCCAAGGAGCCTAGCGCCCAGGAGGGCATCCAAGGTTTGGGCTGTGCCGCATACATCCTGATGCACGCCCAGTCAACCATCGGGATATATGCGGCACAACCCAATGGTTGGATGCCCCCGGACACTCCCTAAACACTGGGCTCTATAAAGAGGAGTTCAATCCATTGTTTATGGTTACAAAATACCCTTCTTATAGTTTATCAAAAAAAAAAAAAAAAAAAAACCCCATTATTGGGTTCAATCAAAGGGTTTAGATGCCTATTATGAGGGGATTCTTCCTCCATCAAGAAAAAATAAAAACAATCTTCCCAACGGATGTTTTACAACCACCTTAACGAGTTGTAATACACAATTGGATTTTTGGTTTACCAAGATAATAGTGTTAAACCTAATCATTCATCGATAGATTCAACTAAACCCGTTCAAATAAGATTAAAATCAAACAAATTATTTAATGAAAGAGGGATTTATACGCTGTTTACTTATATTGGCATCTTACACGTCAAGTCGATAGCATCAAAACTAACAATATGTTTAATGAGTGAGAGGGTGAGGGAGATTAAAATCCTCTACAGTACCGGCGGGGCGACAGTGCACATCCGACGGCATAGCAGAGGCCATGTGTGCCATATGTGCCACCTGCCCTCTGCTGTGCCGTCGGATGTGCACTACCGCCCTGCCAGTACTATAGAGGATCCTGGTCCGGGTGAGGGTGGGGGCTCACATACTTAACGAGGATAAAGAGGAGATAGAGGAGAGATATTGAGAGCGGGAAGTACACACTGAGAGCACGCACTTCCTTTTCCTTTATTTAGCATACAATATGGTTTTGGTTTTGGGTCTTACAATTTTTTGAGTAATTTGTTACATTTGGTCCAACCCGATTGACCTCATAGATCGATTGATTAACAATTGAATAACAACTCGATTGAAACACATCAGATTAAAGATTAATTAGCCAAATAAACAATATCAATTTATGGTTTTTAGGACTGATTACATAATCAATCCATTTCAATATATACATGACTGGGGTGTCAAATGTTGGCCTACATTGGTAGGCTCGACCTGAACCGACCGGTTGAAGTTTGAGATTGACCTGATCGATTACTAAACATGTTGGGCTCAAGCACCGATCAAGTAATAATTGAGCGTTCCATGTGCAAGGTAGTGGCCCGACAATCACTTGATTAGGATCGATTGAATGTTGGGACCGACTGATAACCGACCGCTTGAGCTAAATTAACCCGACTATAATCTGCTTAAGGACCAATTATAGCCCAATTAGTCATTTAGCTCGATTAGCCCTAAGCCCGATTATGGACTGGTAATTGAGTGACCTGATAGAATTGTGTTCATGTCCTGACCTGAGACATAAACGGGCTAAAACGATGTGAGACCTTAAATCGGTGGGGTCCAATTAGGCCCGTTTGAAACCGTTGGACCCAATCAATTGACACCCTTATACATGACCAATTGTGCCCAATCAAAATGGACCAGTCATTATTGTAGAAATGGCTTTATATACTTTTGGCTCTTTATGTTGGGCGGGTGATCCCAATGGTGTCAATTTAGAATCGAACACGAAAGCAGTGGTTTAAAATCGAGTTGAGTTGAACTGAACTACTCAGTTCAATTTTCGGTTTAAAAGTAGGAATTTCTTTTTCTTGGTTCGGTATCAAACTAAGGCTATGTTTATTATGCTTTCTTGAAATGCATCCAAGTTGATTCTGCATTCTCATATGATAATAACAACCATTTTTGTCATATGAGAATGCAAAATCAACCTGAAATGCATACCATATGTAGCCAAAATCACCTATTTTTTGAATCAAAATCAAATCGAATAAAGAACTGAGTAAAATTAATATATGTTTTTGGTAAGAAAAGCATTGCCTCAGTTGCATTGCCCCTACACTAGTGCGGGGGCCAATGAGGGGATGCACAAGAGCATCGACTAGGAGGATTTATCATTTTGTAGAGGTGGGGTGGTCATTTTAGGGGAGCTGTGTATGGGTGCAGGGGCTACGTGACTAGGTGAGGGGCCGCATGACCAAGCATCGTTCTTTTTCCCTATACAATTTTTAATATTTCATTAATATGGTTGATAATTATTATTTTTTAACGTTTGAAAAAAGTTGGATGGACTATGACCCTAACAAATAAAGGTTTTTTATGCATATAAAAACAAGGTACATGGTTCCAAACACTGTTGAGTGCAGTTTTGGATAAATAAAGGAACCCTCTTTGGAATCTAACATAAAGGGTATGGGCTTTTATGACATATCACCCCTGTGTAATTTCATTTTTGACCTAGCATTAAAAAAAAAATCCCAAAAAACATATAAAGATTTTTTTATTTTTTGTTTTCATTGAAGATGGATTTCACAATTGCTAGGCCCTGGTAGGGCTGGGCCGGACTTGGGTTGAGGCATTGGCTTTGGTAGGACCAGCCCAACCCTGTATTAATGTATTATATAATATATATTAATATAGGCTTGATATTCTTTACACCGCAGTGTAGTGTGCGCCAGATACATGGGCTTGCCATTCAGGGGGCAGGATGGTCATTTTGCTCACCCTGTGTGTTTAGGTGTAGCCTGTGCCTGCCATTTGACCATTAATATAATACATCAAAAAATGAGATGTGGCTTTGATATACATTAATACATATCAAGTGAATTGTGATGCCATGGTGAGCTTTGTTAATTTCACAATCCAATGGACCATCAGGGTTAATCAGGGTTGGGCCGGGCATAGGAAAACCCTGCCAAGGTCGGACTGGGTTGAGGGTATACTTGACCTTGGCAAGTCGGGTTAAGCTTGGATTTACGATAAGACTCATAGGGTTGGGCTAAGATTAAAGGCCAAGCCCGGCTCAGTTCGGGCCATTGACACCCCTAGACTAGATTCAGCTTTATCCCCGTGGGGACCAGTTTTTTTCCGAGAGTAATCAATGGTTTTGTTGGCGGGATGATGGGCGACGGGTCCACCACAAAAGACGGAGGGAGAGGAGAAAGAAGCGGGGAGTGGCCCGAAAGCGAATGATTACGGTGTCTCATTCTCTTTTATTTATTTATTTAATTTTTGGGTAGAAAGTGTCTCACTCTTTCTTTTTTAGGAAGTATGGGACCCTCAAAATGGTTTTAAGTAAAGATGCGACCTGTCTCTCTCTCTCTCTCTTATGAAAAAGAATGTTTTCGTCGGTGAAGTGTTTATTTTTTGATTTAACCCCCCAAGTCTCACTCCCGCCTGAGAGTAGGAAATAAGAGACAGGAGCGATGGTTGGTAGATATTATTTCATGAAAAAGTGCAGAGCTTCCGATGTTTAAAAAACAAAACCTCCTTCAAATCCGCTCCGAATACTCAAAAAAGTAAAAAAAGTAAAAAAGAGAAAAAAATATAGCTCTCTTTTCCATCTTCTCTCTCGCGCTCGTCCATCTACTGTCATGGCTTCAATGCATCTGGCATGAGTGTAATCTCTTAACTGATCTATTCAGTTCCCGAGACTATATTAATGCTGGTTGTAATTCGCTTATCTGGTCGTGTTTTTTTTTTTGGTTTCCCTGGGGTCTGGTCTTTCATTATTTTGGCTGCTGTGCTAGGGTTTTGTTCCGTTGAAACGTGCGGAGTTGGAGCTTGAAGAGCTCTGCGTTTTTGAGTTGCATGGCCTGAAGTTGACGGAATCGAGCTGCAGTGACGGTTTTTTATTTTATTTTTTGGGTGACCGAAATTCTGTTTTGGAAATGATTTCCATTACAATTCTAGAGCCCGGGGAGCTCTTCTGCCGTTAATGGTGCTGCATCAGGGAGGATGCGTGATCTTGTTTAGTCTTGACAGATTCGGCTCTTATTTCTTTGATTCATGGATCTTATTGTGGTTAGGCTTGGTTAAACACAAGGGGTTGAACTGCGGTGTGGCATTGATGAGAATTTGTTTCAGTCAGGAGTGAAAATTGCGGCTTCAAAATGCTTTTTGCAAAACTCGACGATTCTCCTATGTTTCGGAAACAGGTTGGGAGTTATCCATTATGGCAATTAAATGTTTATGTTGTTGGCGATTTGATGTGTTAACTTTATGTAGCCTTTTCCGTGTACTTCATTGAATTTCTTGCGTGGTTTAGTTGTTTTTCTCTTCTCTGTGTGGAACACATTTGGGTAGTTTAGATGTTCAGAAATAATGATGACCTATCTGCAGATACATATAAATCTCTTAATTGTGCATTTGGGTTGAACAAGACTACTCTCTCTCTCCCCCTCTCAATATACACGCGCACACAAACGCTTGAGATTCGCCTCGTTTGCTTTTGGGCATACAGTGGGTTTTCATTCATGAATTTCCTTGGATCATCGAGAGCAGAAGCTTGGTTTCTCAGCTGATTTTTGTCTGGCTGAGGTGACAGAAATTCGAAGATGTGCTTATTCAAATGGCTGTATTATGGTTGCAGACACGGCTTACTAGCATAATGTGAAAAGCACAAGAGACAGCTTCTTGGTTCTACTTTAAGTCTTTAACTGTCATGCGAAATAGGATTCCTTTAAAACCAATTTTATCACTGTTGAATAATTCTTTTGGTGCTTAGGGTCAGAGTTCTGCTAGCAACTGTTTATGTAGAAGCTTGGAGAACTGTGATGCCGTAAACCAAACCTTTCAAGAAAGAAGTGTGAAATGGCAGAAGGCTATTAATTGAGTGCATGGTTCTGAGCTTGAATGTTTTTCTGTATGATGAACTGGAGAGTAGAGAGAGAACTTTTGACAAATAGGAAATCCTCCATGACATAGCTTACATCTGTAAGTTATTGAAGCCACATCATTCTCCATCCTTTAAAGGGCTGCTAAGGGATTTTTGCAACAAAAAATAGGGTAAAGGAGGAGAAAAAATCAGCAACCCGTTGCCCCCTCTTGTATCCTTTGTTGGAATGGCATTGAGGACGTTGATCACCTATTTTTTTCTTGTCCTTTTGCTTCCAACATTTGGAGGAAAGCCTTAGCTTTTATCTGGCTCCGCAATAGGAGACCTTTACCCTTCGCTCGAGAGTGGCTCTGGTTGGACATGACCTTTTCAGGCAAAACTATCTAACATTGCTGGCAAACTGGTGTTTGGGGCTGTTATCTCGCACATTTGGATGGAGAGGAATCTTCAAAGATGGACCTCCAACTCTCACTCATTCGACATGATTTGGGAAGCCATCTTCTTTGATGTCGGCTCTAGACTTCACATGCTTCCTCATGGTTCTCTTTGTGATTCCCCAAGGAACAGGCTCATTGTTGTTTCCTGGGGCTTAGGTGTTTCTCTTTTTCAGTTTCATAGCCCAGCTTCTTAGGGCTCGAGGTTTTGTATAGCTCCCCCCCTCTTCCCCTGTGTATCCTTCCCCCCCTCTCTTTCCTCCCCTTCGGGGTTTTGGTAATGAATTTTTTATTCACAAAAAAAAAAAATAAAAAATTGCAAGAAAGAGCCCACAGTACTTTTATAAAAAGGTGGTAAAATTAGTATCTGACTATAGTAAAGCTGATTTGTATAGGGTTTTCCTCTCTAGGTGATTCTTGTTTTGGAGTCTTGGAACACCTCTAGGAAGCATGTGGAAGGGTTACATGACAATTGAGGCTGTGCCTCGGTTGTTTACAGAACTGGTAAGAAAGTGAAATGGTTATTTTATTGTAGTGCCACCAAGATGCATTCTATTTGGCTAATGATTCCACAGAGAATGCAATACTTTTGATGTAAAACCTTGGTCTCTACAATTTAAAAGTCTCCAAGGGGTGGAATCAACTCCCAACTAACCCTAATTTTGTATGGTAGCAAGAGAGAGAAAGCTTGCTGTTTTAGCTATCGAAAGTGTAATCTGTGAAGGGAAAATTGAGGTTTAGGGTGAAATTAGGGCTAGGTTTTGTTGGCTGATGAAAGGATGAACATGTGATTTGATAGCAGAAGGCTAGGACAGTGTTTCAGTGGGACTTTAGCGTAGAGATTCGGTGAAATAGGGTGGTTATGGAGATTAAAGAAACTATTTTAAGTTTTTAACATATTCTGGAAATGAAAGGTAGAAGAGAAAAGATAAGAAGCAGAAGAACTACAGTAGTAAGCAGAAATGGACATGCCAAGCGGCATATTGATGCAGTCTTGGGTTCAAATTTATAGCAAGGTCCCAAGTTTACTAGGCTCAAAACCAAAATATTTCGACCAAAACCGAAATTTCGGTCGAAACCTATACATTTTTTCCAGTAAGTTCCGTTGATGGGTTTCGAGGCCCAAATGGCCAAATTAGGTCACGCCGTCACGAAACTATTAGAAAACCCTATTTTAGGCCCTCTACACATAGTAGAACTCTTGGATTTTAAAAAATCACACTCAAAATGGTAGTTTGACTTTTGACCCTAGGTTGGTGGTCTATTCAATATGAGTATTGGAACACTTTTAACTCAAGTAAAACAACTTAAATATGCATGAGGAATGAATAGATATAAAATTATAAACCATGTCATAAATAATGCATCATACATGGTTCATTACAAAAAATAAAATCTAGCAATTCCCAGCCCTATTGGACTGGCCCAACGTAAAGTTAGTTGGCTCTATGGTCCATTGGGTTGGTCCACCAATTGGTGAAGTGAACCAGCCTTTTTCTCATGAGTCCCTGTGGTGTATTTCTTGCCAAACAGCTTGACTTCTGCATTAATAAGACTTCAATTCATGCAAGGTTGTTTTGTCTTTTAAAATTCTTCTCAATTCAATTAAGCCTTTGGGTTGGCTACTCTGATCCTTTTTCTCCATTCAACTTTATCCAAAGCCATGTTTGTTCTCATATAAGGCCATTCAAATCTTTTCTCATCACTTATTGCCAAGTCATTTTCAGTCTACTCCCTGGTCGTCAAACTCTTTAAATTCACATAATGTTAATCGTCCTTAATCTTTACTGTTGCATGCATTGGCCTCTGCTGCAAATGATTATACGACCTCAAGTGACTTTCCTTCAACTTATCTCCTGTTGCAGCCACTCCTAAATCACCTAGAAATTTGTCTTTGTGTATTTTATTTTCCTAGTCTTTTCACTCATCCGTGGCAAAATCCTATCTTTTTGTCCTCCCTTCTAATATTTGTTCAATATTTGGAAAGGCAAATGCAGATCATTTGATTTCTACGTAAAATTACTGAGATGTTCTTTTAAGATGGCTTTGTCTAAAACCTGAATCTCTATTGCAACTCTAATTGTGGGACTTTTATGGTGTTTCAGCCTTTCAGGCTTCTTTTGGAATTTCTTGTGAGTTCACTTCCAAGTTTGGATTTGTCATGCATCTATTGCATATTATGGTTCCTTGAGGTCATTAAATTGCAAGTTAATGCTTACATTGAAATTTTTTTCTAGTTATGACATTTTTTCAGTTCTTATAGTACTATGAGAGGTGATATGCATAGTGTATCTGTCTCACATTTATGAGTTATGATTATTGATTTGTTTTCTTTGCTGATATAGATTCAGTGCTTGGAGGAAACCGCCGAATCTTTAAGAGAGAGAAGTCTAAAGTTTTATAAAGGATGTCGAAAGTACACGTAAGCTTATATCTTCTCCTTGCCTTCTTAATGACTTTGGGTCCTTCATGGAAAAATAAAGTGTTTTATGCCTATCTTGTTGCTTCAATTTCATTATTTGCAATTTTATATTCTAAACTGATTTCATTTACCATCGGAAGTTAAAAACTTAGCTGATAATGATTTTAAGTAATGCCGTTTGGTTCTCATCTAAGATCTGTTGTACAGGTGTCAGCATGATACCATACCGATATCTTTGCTCCTCAAGGTTTAAAGTATCGGGTATCGTATCGGTCGGGTAATTTTAAGAGACTTATCGTATCAGAGATACGTATCGAACACTGCAGATATGCATAGAATTGGTCAAGTTACACATGAAAATACATTTTTGGAACAAAAAACAATATAAATAAGCAATATATAACAAGTTTCATGCATAAACACTAAAATGGAGAATAATGTATTACCAAAGAAGTGCATTAAATTGAAATTGTTATAAAGAGGAGGTTTCTTACATGTTGTAATCGTCTATAGTCATGAAGAGTATTGGGTGATGCAAAGGATGATGTTGTAGCACTCCTTGATTTTGAGTCCAAAAGTGTGAAAAACCAAGATTAAATGCAAGATTTTAGACTCTTGGTTGAGAGTTTTCCTTAAATTTTCAGTTAGAATTGGAGTTGTATCCAGTCTGTGAGTGAGATTTTTAATGGAATGTATCGAGCCGAATCGGCCGATACGTATCGATAGATATATATCGATACGTATTAAACCACCCACATAACCCTTTACTGGACATATCGATGGTATTTGTATGTATCGATCGTATCGTATCGTATCGTATCGGCCCGTATTGGCCGAAACATTTTGATACAATCCAAGACAGTCCATTTTTTTAAAAAAAAAGTATTGGTACCGACTGATACTGATACATACCGATACTTTAAACCATGAATACACATGTATGAATGATTAGATGTAAAAACAAAAGAACACTCAAAAGTGATATTTTGATTTCGCACCTTATTTTGCTGGTATGAAGCATTCAAACATTGTTTAAATCTATCAAAAAAATTGGACCAAGATGATAAAATTTGAGGACATACCTCTTTCTAAAGTTTCAACCCAAATATCTCTTTGCAATCTTGTCATGGGAGCTTAGATGAGTTTGGGAGAGATTTGGATTCTCAAAGATTTGTAAGTTTTTGAACAAATCTGTAGCATTAGCAATTGTGATTCATTTTCTTATTTTCGACTCGAATTTTGGTATTCTATATGAAGGAATGATTTTCGATTCTCTCGGCCCAAATTTTGACCTTTTAATTCGTTCATTTTGTTGCAAATTTCTTGTGTCATGGTTATTCGTTGTTAAGTCTAATATTATGTTGTGAAATTGGGTTGACTTGGTTAATCTGATGTCAATGTCATGTCTAAGGAGTAAGGACAGAGGGTTACTGGACTCTCCTGACTTTTGTATTTGGCCCTTTTTCATGGATTTAAAGATCAGAATCCAGGACAGGATCAATCTCCACCAATTGAGATCTGGATCAGCCGGTATAATTTGGTCCCAACCCTAGCCGATCCACTGGTTATTTATTTATTTATTTGTTTTGAGAGAGATGGCCGTTGGTAGAACTTAATTTTTGGATGCAGATAATGAGAATTGTTAAGAATCAGGATACAAGGCATAATATTGGATTGGCCTTGCCTGATCCCTGTCCTGGTACAGATTGGATAGATCAGCCAACTGGTCCTGATACTTGGAACAGTGCCCCTATTTCTTAAAGTGTGCCACCTTTTGTCCCTGAAGGGACTGAGAGAAGAGTGAGTGCCACCATTTGTCCCTGAAAGGACTGAGCATTACCTTTTAGAGAGAAATAGCATATGGGCAGTGAAGAAACAACATATGAACAAATTTAGTGTAGCTGAAATGAGGATGTTGAGATGGATGAGTGGTAAAAGTAGAAAAGGAGTAGCTCCGATACATGATAAGTTGCGAGAAAGTCGTTTGAGGTGGCATGAACATATACAACGGAGGCCTTTGGATGCTCCAGTACAGAGGGGTGATTTGATTCAGATTAAAGGAGATAAAGGAGCCATGGTAGGCCTAAAATGACGAGAACTGGTGAGGAAAGAATGCATAGCTTAGAACTAGTAACAAGTATGGCTTTGAATAGAGCTGATCAGAGAAAAAGGATCCATGTAGCACACCCCATTTAGTTGTGGCAAGATTGAATTGAGTTGGTTCTACCGTTTCACCTGGAGGGTAACCATGTCCCCACTGTTTCAAAAATCGGAATTGGATCGGCCGAATGGGATCGGAATCGGCCGTGACTGATCTTGATTCTGGACATCTGGAGTGATTCCGAGTTTAAAATCCTTGCCTTGTTTTTCTCTATAATTGTTATTCTCCTATTCTGTTTTAAGACCCTCTCTCAGAAAATAGGGGGGGGGGATCTACCTCAGTAACCTCTAAAGCCTATCCATCTTTGTTTTCGGCAAGAGTTTTGCATATCTGAGGACACATTCCCAATTAAAAGCTTGGGAAGGGGAATGTAGAAGCATAAACTACAGAATTTACACAGTGAACTTGTAAATACTTACCTGGATCCGTCTCATTATGAGTTTTTAGGTCTTTATTCTCATAATTATGCCTTTAATCTCTGTTGTGGTTGATTTCTTTTTCCCCCTCCATTAACTGTGTTGGATGTGGAAGTTTCATACATGGTTCAAGATCTCGAAAAAAACTCGGTTTCGTGAAATCTCGAGACGAGACGGTAGGCGGTACAGGATTTGTGCAATATCTCGGTCGAGATCTCAGTATCTCGTCGAGATCTCGTGGTATATCTCGATCTCGATTTGACTCAGTCGAAAACCAAGCTATAAAAAGGCACCCTCTCGGTGAGATTTCGACCTCAACTCGAAATCTCGCCTCTCTCGCTCTGCTATGAAGAAAAAACACTTGGAGATGAGGGTTTTGGTGCTTTTTTTCGGTAAATGTCACCTCAAATGAAGATTGAAGCTTCAACATCAAGAGAAGGTTTTAGTGTGTTTTTTTTATAGATTCATGATCAATACTTGTTTTTTGACTATGTAGTTTTTATATGTGATACAATGTCCACCGACACTCATTTCAGTACTAATTACTCTCAAATGGTAGGACTTGTTACACACTTACACTTGTATTTGTTTAATTTATGTCTCTTTCCAAGTTTGTAACAATTATTAACAAACTGTCAAACCATCACCATGTATGATTATGAATATAATGCCTAATGCTTAAATGGTTTATGGTTTGATGTTTTTTAATTCCTAATGCTTAATTAAGTTGTTTTACACCTCTACTTTAATTATGTGTTCTAATATTGTGTGGAAGTCATTGCCCCTCCCACTAGATCCTGTTTGAAGGATTTTACATGCATATTTCCCTTAATTTGCAGAGAAGGGCTTGGGGAAGGATATGATGGCGACATAGCTTTTGCTAGTGCCCTTGAAACATTTGGAGGAGGGCATAATGATCCTATCAGTGTTGCTTTTGGAGGTATTTTTTTTGTGGTAATTGTTTTGGCTTAATTTACTTTGGGATTATTGATAAAGGCAACTTGGTGGTAAGCTCGTGCTCAACCCCCCCCCCCCCCCCTACCCCCAAGCACAGCCAAATAAAGTTGGGTATAGTTTTGCCTATGTTTCTTGTTGTCTGCTTCTATTATCATTTTATCACATAGTGCATATGGATCCTTGTGGAAGATTGATATTCCTTTTTAATCCATCCCCTGGTCATGGCTATAGGATTGGTGCGGCCATTGATGGGTGAACCAGTGAATTATTATATTCTCTACCACTTTTGATTCAATGTTTTCCTGAACTTGGTTCTCTGGTTACTACAATGGTTTAAAGCATTGGTCTTGGGCTGCATATGGGAAGATGATTTAAAGAGCTGTCTCGGAGACGTATTGGAGAGACGCTAGGAGACGTTGCAATATTCATAGATACATGCAAAATTAGTTTTTAAAGCATAATACACTGCAAATAATCAATAAATAAGGATATATAATCACAAAAACATGTTGCTATGAGTCTAGAGAATTCAAATTCCTTTTACAATGGCGTCGCAAGCTTACTTGGCACATGCACAATAAAACATATTTACTAACATTTTGTTTTCAAATTCAAATCATTTTAAGATGGAAAAAATATGGAGAAAAGTTCTCTCTGGGGAGGTGTACCGCCCACGCCTAGACACAGAGAGGGGGGGGGGAATGGAGAAGAAGCATTGTGGTCCCAATTTATTAAAACAAAGGAAATATTTAGAATTTTAATAACTATAGAGGCATAAAATTAATGAGTCATACGATGAAGTTATGGGAGAGGTTATTGAAACTCACCTGAGAAAGTAGACTACTATTTCGGAAAATAAATTCAGATTTATGCCAGGAAGATCCTCAATGGAGGCAATTTTCTAACTGAGGAGACTCATGGAAAGATATGAAGAAGGCAAGAAAGATCTTCATATGGTCTTTATAGATCTAGAAAAAGCCTAGACAGAGTCCCTAGAGACCTAATCTGGAATATTCTAGAGAAGAGAAGGGTGTCATGTAAATACGTAGACATAATTAAAGATATGTATGCTGATATGGTGACTAGCATTAGAACGGCGGGGGGGGGGGGGTTGATGCAATCCTCGGGTTAACCTTTAATGGATTGCTTGTGGGCCCACTTGACTGTTGAATAAATCAAATCACAAGCACTAGTGGCAAAATAGTAAACAACTTGAGGTTTTATAAGGACAATGGCAGAATGGTAAATAATTGAGAGTTGTAGTGGTATGGCAGTATTGTGATAAAAGGGGATGGCAATCTGGTAAATAAAGTGAACAATATAGGGTCCCTTAGAAAGAGATACAAGGCTTTGGGGACAATGTGAATTTAAATTGGTAGGGTAATTCTGAAAACTAATTAAAGAAGGGTAAATTTAATAAAGAAATTAAGGGCTGGAGGGCTTAGTTGTAATAACCTGAAATTAGGTTTAAGCAATAGAAAGACCTTTCTTCTTCCTCCTGATGGAACACCGGACAATAGAACAGGAAACCCTTGAAGAAGTTCTCCACTGCTGCACCACTCGGCTTAAGATTTCGGTCGAACAAATCTTCCTTATTGATGATTGAATACCAACTGAGGTTGCCCCAAAGATAGAGCAACGGAGGAGAGCTAACGGCCTGAACCAGCTTCTAGCAGTAACTCGTAAGACCAATGCTGGCCTCTCGTTCGATCTCAGATCTCAGGAGTCGTTTGGAACTCATCTTCTAGAGCCGGCATAGTTGTTAAGGTGTCGTCTAGGCGATGCGTAAGCATCCAGGTGCTGCTTAGGCGACGCCTGGGCGTCCAGGCGTCTTGGTCGCCTAATTGGTGTCGCTTTGATTTTGGACCCTCTCCAACGCCTTGGGTCCCTAAACACTGTGACAACTATGCTTCTAAGTTTCCAGCCGCTCTAGGGAAAAGATATGGTTCCCAGAACCTCAGATCGAAGGAATCAGAAAATCAGTGTGATGCAGATCCTTAGTTTAGTTTAGTTTATTTCCATACTTAGTTTTTATTTTGTGTTTTTAATTGAACCGGGTTAAATTGGTTACATCCAATTGGTTCAATTGGTCTAATTTAAGTGAAGTGATCCTATTGGCTAAGAGGTTCTTATATCCTATTGGCTAGTAGAGAATCTTCTTTATTTTAAGTAGTTTAAGTTGTTTTTAAGTCATTAGGGGTAGATGAGTCTTTTCATTTAAGTTTTTAATTTGTTTTTAAATTGATCCACCTCTCCACGATTTAAGTTGGAGATTTAAATTGTAATAGATTTAGGAATAGGCCTTTTGGCCCCTTATTTAATAAGAATCGTGGGAGAGGCTCCCCCACCAAGTTTTATGTTTAAAAAATTCGTTTCCTGCTGTTAGCCTTTGCTGCTGCTGCTTCTCTCTTCAGAGACTGTCTTGTGTGTCATATAAAGACCCCTTGTGAGTCATATCAAGGGTTAGGGTTGGTGGACTCCGGCGACTCCTCCCATCTTGTAGATCGGGAGGTCCTTCTTCTTCTTCAATCAAGTTTCTCCAAGCTGCCATTGAAGAACCTGCAATTCAGTAAGTTAATTTAGTGTTTTATTGTTTCCCCCCTCTTCCTAACCTTCAATCCTAATCTTAATCGATCCACATTCCCTTCCTCCATTAAAACCCTAATCGATCCCATAAACCCTAGCTTTTGTCTACAGTCTGTCCAGCCATTATCCTCCATCAGTTCTCCTCCAAAATCTAACCACAGATCCAACACAGCAGACCCTCCACTCGACTACCATCTCAGCCCCAACTTACAACTCTAAACCCTAATCCCCTCATCCCTCTAAAACCCCAAAACCCTAGGATTCCTAGATCAGTCACTTCTGCCCATCCATTCCCCTCCATATGCTGATCGAATGTTCTTCTCCCTCATTGGAAAACTCGACCAGAACCTGATCCCAAACTTCCATCTTAAAACCCTAGTTCCTGCCTAGAATCTAAAACCTAAAACCCGAAACCCTAGCTCTAGAATTCCAGAATTTTAATTTCTTATTTAAACCTAATTAAACCTATGTCTTTAGCTTCCTAAAAACCTGCATATCATTACTATATAAAACCCTAACTCAAACCCCTAGTCTTAACCCTAATTCTGCCCTAATTTAGCCTATGCTGTCCCAATCGGCCAGCCCTAGTGTATGACCCCATTACCTGGCTCCTAGTGGGACTATTCCTACCTAGGACTACATTACAGTGAGTTCCGGTGTCGTCTTCTAGCCTCAAGGTACCGCTAACAGCAAGGGAAGGTATAAAGGGACTCAAAGGGGAAGCAGGATTGTGGAAGAAAGAAGAAGAAATTGAGAAGGGGAGACGTGAGAGAGGATCAGAGAAGAATAGAGAGGTAAGTGCAGCTCATGGCAGCCATCGGTTTCAACCCAAATAAGTTTTCATTCAAATCTCTAATCTGAGTATCGTTTCATTACAATGGTATTTAAGAAAATAATTGAAGACTCCTACTCTAAAACTGAAACATAGAAATCCCAATTGAAACAGAAATGGTCTCAACTGAAACAAACTTTGACTCAAACTCTACTGCTATCTACAGCTGAAATAAAAAGAAAATATATAAACTAATTTCTAATTTATCCAATGCCTATCTGCATTAGGGGGCCAAGGTAATGAATTCCCAATCTTAATTGGGTCACACCAAGGATCAGCCTTAAGCCCTTATTTGTTTGTGTTTATCATGGATGGCTTAACCAGAGGCATTCAAGATGAAGTCCCATGGTGTATGATCTTTGCAGACGATATTGTTTTGGTAGATGAGACAAAAGCAATGATTAACGCCAAAGTGGAACTATAGAGAACAACCTTGGATTTAAAAGGTCTAAAGGTAAGTAGAACTAAGACTGAATATATGGTGTGTAACTTTAGCAGCTCTTAGATCAATCGTAAACAAGGATGGAGATGTAGATAATGACGTTGTCCGAAGGATTAAATAGGTGGATGAAGTGGAGAGGTGCGTCCAGAGTTCTGTGTGATCTGGCAGATCTGCGTATCCCTTTAATGATGCAGATCCAAAGACCTACATCTGCATGAAGAAGAAGAAGAAGCCCTTGGAGTAGGGCCGAGTGTGTTTGGAGCCTTAGTTATTTCCATACTTAGTTTATTTTCCAGTCTATTTGGAACCGGTCCAGACCATGGTCCAATTTAAGTGATTTAATCCTATTGGTTGCTTAGGAATCTTTTTATTTAGAGCAAATTACTTAGACCTCCCTTGACCTTTCTGACAATTCAGGGAACCTCCCCTGCCTTTTTGACAACTACTCAAACTTCCCCTACTTTTCAAATTGGGCTTCACTTAGTCCCAGTCCGTTACTTTTTTAACGCTAGGTAACGGATAAATTTGAAAAACCTAAAAAAATTACCAATTATGACTTTTTTACCCATAGGAAGTTACCCTATTGCCCTTCACTCTTTCCCTTTCTTCTTCCTCCTGCAAACCCACCTGCTCCCACCCCTCTGCAACTCCATCCATGCAGGTCGCAATCCCCACTCCACCTGAGAAACATATTAAATCTCTCTCTCTCTCTAACACTTTTTTTCTTGAAGAGAAGGAGAAGTAAATGCTTCTTAAAGTATGATGATTGGAGTAGTTTTTACTGCACAGAACTTCAAATGAGCACACGATCTAGGACGAATTAGATTCACTTACCGAACAAATCTAGGGCAACAAACCCACGATCTCATCAAATTGCACTCCCAAAACACCAGAGAAAACCCTACCTAAACCCAAATCCTAGATCACTAACAAATGAAAGCAAAATGAACGAACAAAATCATGTTTCCAGACGGAGACACTTAAATTAATGATCAGATTTCTCAGCTTATGCAGTGCAAGCCTTTGTTCGAGCAAGAGGTTCCCTTATTGTCTTAGACTTCGCCACACATACTGCTGGCGGTACCTTGTTTTTGGGTGTTTTTCTTCATATTTTCTTTCTGCAATTAATCTGAATCTGTCCATCAGATTCAGCTGTCCTTCCAGTGTTTTATTACAACCCTTTGGAGGGTCTTTTGGTCTGATTTTGGTGGCAACCTGCCCCTCAGATTGAAAGTAATTTGATTTAACCCAAAATGTGGGTGTTTTATCTTCAGAATTCAGTTTTTTGTTCACTGGTTGGACTCTTAATTAGATCAGTGTCATTCTGTGGTGATTCCTTCTTCCTTTGGTTACTTATACTCAGGCTTGGGTTCGATTATATATTGGTTCCAACAGTTTTCGGTGCGTTCTTACTCGCGACTAAGGAACTCATTAGAGGATTTGTTTCTCAACGATAGCTTGGGTCAACACTCCATCTCTGGCCGGAAAAGCTTAGAACTTGTTTCAGTTCCATTGCAGATAACCCAGATGGGTTTGCAGGAAAAATCCTTTCCTGGGGATGCAACAGCTTTTTTTTAGATAAATCTTTTCTATTTGCAGGTTAGGGTTGAGTTGAGAGGGTGAATTAGATTCACTTACAGAACAAATCTAGGGCAACAAACCCACAATCTCATCAAATTGCACTCCCAAATCCTCACAAATCGCGGAGAGGAGGTGGGTTTTGGAGGAAAAAGAGTGCTGTGGAAGCGAAACGAGAAGGATGAGGAGGTGGGTTTTGGAGAGGAGTGCTGTTGCATCTCATCTGGGTTCAAGGTTTGCAGGAGGTAAAAGAAGAATAAGGAGAGGAGGAAGAAGAAAGATAAAAGGGAAAAGGTGCGTTGTTGTCTTTTGTAAATAAGGGCATTTTGGTCACATCAGGTTAATTATTAACACCGTTAACGGCCTGGGGCTAAGTGAAACCCAGTTTTAAAAGTAGGGGAGGTCTGAGCAGTTGTCAGAAGGGCAGGGGAGGTTCCCTGAATTGTCAGAAAGGTTAGGGGAGGTCTGAGTAATTTGCTCTTTTATTTAAGTTGTTTAGCTTTTAATTTAAGTTGTCCGACCCCTCCACGATTTATGTAGAGAGGGTGATTTATATTTGTAATAGGAATTCAGCCAAGGATTCAAACTCTTGGGTTGAATAGGATTTGGGCCATTGGCCATATTATAAATAAACAAATCGTGGGAGGCTCCCCCACAATTTAGACTTTTAAAAAAATAGCTTTATGCTTGCTGCCATTGTTGCTGCTGCCTTGCTCGATTGAGTGTGCCTTGTGAGTAATATCAAGGTGAAGGAACTGGTGGATCTCCAGTTGACTCCTTGCGTCTTGTAGACCGGGAGGATTTGCTACTCATCTCCTTGCATGTTGCATCTTGTAGATCGGGAGAACCTATCTTCTATCTTCAAAGCTGCTGCCATTGAAGATCTGCTATTCAAGTAAGTAGTTTGCTGTTTCAGCAATCATTCTTCTTCTCCTAATCCTCTAACCTAAGCCCATCGATCCCCATTACTATCTCCTCCATTAATCCTAATCGATCCACTAAACCCTAAGCTCATCTTCATTCTGTCCAGCCTTATGCCACCATTCATTCAAATTTCAACCACAACATCCCCACATAACCTCTACACGATCCTAGCTTCTGCCCCATTCCTACATCAAATCCCTATTCCCCCTCATCTCCCATTAAACCCTAAAACCCTAAATTACTGCCCAGCCATATCCAATTATCCAAAACTCACCAAACCTTGGTCGAATGCTCCTCTCTACCATTAGAGAGCTCGATCTAAAGCCCTAGCCCTATCTCCACCTCTAAACCCTAAATTCCATCACTCTCACCTTCCCCAAAACCCAAAACCCGAAACCCTAATTTTTTGTTTTTGAATTTCTTATTCAAACTTCACTACACTTAGCTCATTAGACTCCTATAAACCTGCCTAGCATTACCAAATAAGATTTACCCAAGGTACTAAAACTCGGGTCTCTCGGTGCCAACTCGACTCTTGGAAAAACCGAGACGAGTCGAGATCTCGACGAGTTGGTGCATTTTTTTTTTCAACTCGAAGCCTCAACTTTGGGTCAACCCAAGATCCGGACCCGAGATCCGAGATCTCGCCGAGATATGTCGAGTTTTGTCCAATTAGGTAAGGTATTTAAGTGGTAGGTGGGTTAAAATAATGGGTTGAAACCGAGATCTCGTCGAGATCCAACCGAGATCCGAGATCTCGGCGAGATCTCGCCGAGATATTGCACTTTGAGACTCGCAGCAATCTCGTCTCGAGATTTCAAAATCCGAGAAACTCGGCGAGATCTCGAACCTTGGATTTACCCCCATTACCCCTGCACTAACCCTAAATTTGACCGAAATCCTCAAACCTGTCCAATCGGCCAGACTTGGAAGTTTTTGTTGCTTGGCTCCTAGTAGATCACTTATCTATCTAGGACTACATTAACGGTATTAGAGCCATGGATGAACATGGCAATCTAGTGCTGAATACAGATCTTCCACCCCCATCTGATCCCATGGCTGCCATAATGGAGATGAGGATGTTGAGATGGATGTGTGGGAAAACTAGGAAGGATAAAGTAAGGAATGACCTTATTAGAGCTGGATTGGGAGTAGCTCAGATACATGATAAACTTAGACAAAATCGTTTAAGGTGGTATGGCCATGTTCAACGGAGGCCTTCAGATGCCCCAATTCGGAGGAGTGACCTGATCCTGATTGAGGGAACAAAAAAAAACAGGGCATGCCTAAGATAAGCATAGGAGAAGTGGTGAAGAAAGACATGCTTAGCTTAGGCCTTGTTCCTGGTATGACCTCAAATAGAGTTGATTGGAGAGCAAAGGTCCATGTGGTCGACCCCAATTAGTTGGATTATGATGTTGTGATGTTGTTGTTGTATTACACTCCATTTCGAGGCCTGGAGCAGAATATTGGGCAGTTAAGAAGCGGTACGTAGCTAAGAAGGGTCGATGCCCTAGAGTTTATGTTGATATTGTATGCCCCCCCTTTACTTTATTATTAATTTGATGTCTCTTCTAGGATCCATGTAGCCGACCCCATTAAGTTGGGATAAGGCTATGATGTTGTTGTCGATGTCCTTGACTGAAAATAAAAGGAACTCTGCTACCAAAGCAACCAGTTGTAAAACTCGAACCGGAAGCCAAACCCAATCTTCTTCAATTCAGTCCAGCAAACTCAATACTTTAACCAATCAATTTCAAAATTAGGTATAGCTTCTCCATTCTTTGTCCACTTGGAATCAGTAGAAGAAACCCAAAACAGTAACCAATAATTTAATAATATCTTGCAGAATCAGAACCTGGCTTTAGTAGCAAACTCAGATCTCCTAGCTCAGTAAGTCCTTCCAATTCAAATTCTACAGCCTGGGTTGCCCTAAGGTAAAGTTCCAACCCACAAAGTTTCAGGCTAATACAAGGAGAATCATTTGAGATAAGAGAAATTCCTCTTAGTCCAAAACTTATACCAAAAAGTTGTGTATCTCTTGTTTCAGTTGTGCATCGTATTGAGAGGCCAACATTCGATAAATATGGACCGTATCAATGCTTAATAACTTGTTTTCCACGTTGAAGGCATTTATCGTCATTCTCTAGCGGCCTTTATTAGATTCAAGATCTACTTTTATCTATGGAGTTGGCTATTTCCTTTTGTCTTTATCTGTTTGTTCATTTAAAGATTCTTTTATGATCATTGACTTGATGTAGTGGGCTTTCTAGCTGATAGCTATTATCAAAAAAGGCTTCCATCTAGATGTAATGCCAAATAAGAGAACCATGATAAAAATGGGGAATTAAGGCTGAAGCTATTATGACTCAGAGTCTCGGACTTGGGATAGGTTTGGTGCAAGGTTTTAGGTCTCGATTTTGACCCTGGTTTCGCCAAGCCACGAAACCGAGTTTTGGCGAGATCTCGATGAGTTGGTGTATTTTTCACTGTCTTGACTAAGTGGTAGGTTTCGGTGGCTACATGGCCAAGATAGGTCATGAAACTTGACACCCACCCTATTTTAGGCCTTCTAAACACAATGGAAACATTAGTTTTTACAAATTCAAATCTAAAATGGCATTTTGACTTCGGACCCTAGGTTGGTAGTCTACGGCATAGGTGAGCTCTACCCTAGGTTATTCCACACAATATTAGAACACATATAATTAAAGTAGAGGTGTAAAACAACTTAATTAAGCATTAGGAATTAAAAAACATCAAACCATAAACCATTTAAGCATTAGGCATCATATTCATAATCATATATGGTGATGGTTTGACGGTTTGTTAATAATTGTTAGAAACTTGGAAAGAGACATAAATTAAACAAATACAAGTGTATGTGTGTAACAAGTCCTACAATTTGAGAGTAGCTATTACTGAAATGAGTGGCGGTGGACATTGTATTACATATAAAAACTACATAGTCAACAAACAAGTATTGATCATGAATCTATGAAAAAAAGCACCAAAACCCTCTCTTGATGTTGAAGCTTCAATCTTGAATCTCCAAGCATCTTCATTTGAGGTGACATTTACCCAAAAAAGCACCAAAATCCTCACCTCCAAGTGTTTTTTCTTCATAGTAGAGCGAGAAAAGCGAGAATTCGAGTTGAGGTCGAAATCTCGCCGAGAGGGTGCCGGTGCCTTTTTATAGCTTTGTTTTTGATCGAGTCGAATCGCGATTGAGATATACCACAAGATCTCGGCGAGATACCGAGATTTTGACCGAGATATTGCACAAATCCTGTATCGCCTACCGTCTCGTCTCGAGACTTCATGAAACCGAGTTTTTTTCTAGATCTCGCCGAGATCTTGTACCATGGTTTGGTAAACTAAGTCCACTCCACAAGGACCGTCCTCCTTGACAAATCCCAAATTCTAAGGATGAGTAGTTAAATCATTGAAATCTTACTAATGTTCTTGTTGTAATATGGGTTCAAGGGTAGTTTGGTCTTTATTTATTTTCAGGGGTATTCTTGTCCTTGTACCTATTCTAGAACTTTTCTTTCTCTCATCTATTAAAAATAAAGTAGGGCTGTGATCTCAAAGTCAAGCCATTATTTCAAGAACCATCAGTTCTGATACTGACAACCCACTCATATTCTGTTTAGAGATCCCTCTTCCATTTATATTTTAGATCTTTAGATCTGCAAGTAAATACAGGGGGTAATATGGTATACTAAGTAAAAATCTACTATTTGATTTGTACAATGGATAAGCAAACTGGGGAATATATATGGACAGAAAGCCAGTTGTTGGATGGACAGGGTAGTTGTTTACATGGCACTAGAATTGCATGCATTCAGATATTTGCTAATTATTGCTTGTTTAATTATTTTACATAACACAGCTGTATCCTTGATTGGAAAGGTGTCCAATGAGAAGTTGATTGCCAATTCTGAAAGTTTGAAATATTGCTTAATCTGATTGTGGTATTAATACTTTCATATACTTTTTCTCCCCTTTTTCTTTTTGGAATTTGGTTGTTTCTAGGCCCTGTTATGACTAAATTTACAATTGCGCTAAGAGAAATTGGGACTTACAAGGAAGTTCTTCGATCACAGGTAAGAATCTTACCAAATTAAGTAGTATAGAATATTATGCTACAATTAAAAACTTCAAAATTAAACCACGTGGTTATTTGTAAGCATTGTATTATCAATTTAGAAGCCTCTTGTACTATTTTGTTCTTTGGGAAATAGTATCCTTTTTATTTATCAAAAACATGCTTATGGTGTACTGAGAATTTTTACTGCAACTGTCAAGGCAGTTATAAATTTCAATAGGCATACCATTACCATTTTTAATGGATTTTTTTTTTTTTAATTTTTTTTTTTAGGGGGGGGGGGGGAGGGGGATGAAAGATATTTAACCTTTTAGTATATGCTTTGGCTTTATTTGTTGATATTTTTATTTACATACAAAAGCAGATACTTGATTATTTTCCTTGAATTGCCAGAAGTTGCATCTGATGACTTCCAGTTGCTCTCTCTGCTTACAGTTTCCATTTTGTTGTGCTAGGTTGAACACATGTTAAATGACAGACTGCTGCAGTTTGCCAATATTGATTTGCATGATGTCAAGGTACCATATATTGCTCCTAGATTGAAAGTTTATGTGCTGTAGGAAGAAAGGGTTTAGCCAATGTCCTTGTTACCTATGTAATATTATTGTGAAAACTGCAAGTTCTGCATCTTGATTCGAGTTTTTTTATTTTTATTTTTTAATTTCTTGTTAAAATGCTGCCACATAGGATAGTTGAAGCATCACATTCTGTATAGTAGATGCCAATTACAAAGGGAAGTTGGGGGGAGGGTGGGACCGTGGAGAGATATATCTCATGTGAAACAACTTCTTGGACTGTTAGCAACTTAGCATGGGTATGGGTTGGAACAACTTGGAAGTGGTCTCTGACTGTAGAGTTCAGAAAAAAAATCACACCTTGGTTTATTTTCCGTTAAGTCTAATTTGATGCACTCTGCAGATCAGAGATTGCATTCCCTTGCGAACAGTTTGGATGAAGTGAATCTTCTCATTCAGTTCTTTCTTTGGTATCAGTAACAGAAATCCTTACCCAAGGGGATTGACTATTCTGAATGTGTGCTTTTTGTTCCTGGAAGATGCTGAAGACTTGAAATTGTCCTACATTTTTGTTTCATGGTCCATTTGCCAATGAAGTTTGTAATGAATATTATGGAAGGTTTGTGTTTCTTGTTTCATGCTGGAGGAGTTGCGTGGGGCCAATGGGTCATGTAATGCTTGAATGCTTTGAGAATCAGTGTTAAGGGCGAAAATACCTGAGTGGTCCTGTTCTATGGAGTCTTTGTTTCTAAAGAAATGGCAGGGGCTCTTGTAGCCCAGCATAAAGGTGATCTCTTTGGGATTTGGTAGCCTTTTGGGCTTCTAATATTGAAGAGTTCATGCTTAGGTACCTATGTGCCAACTGCTAAGTACAATATCAACATGTAGTGTGTGTGTAGATTGTGGACCTTCTATCGTATAGTTTGGCCATCCCTTTTCTTTCCTCTTGGGGCTGTGTGAATAGTGCAGGATTATAACTTGTCAATCGTCCAAAGGTAGGATAAGCAGCAAAGTAACATATTTCTGTGGAATCCTCTTTAGTTAGTAGTCCTCCCTGGAGGTGGTGGTGGGGATTTGGGTATTATCTACTCTATATGGTCACTGTATATCTGACATTTCTTCTTCAGTTTATAAGTTTTTTGTTGTTACATAGCCACGGGAGTAGTTTGGTTGTGTCCATTTTTTGTTTTTCATAGTATGGGTTTTTTTTTATGACCCTTATTTAGTTACCAAGTTCTCTGGTGTTGTGTCCTGATAGCTGTTTGGATATTTTCTAGGAGTGCCCTTTTCAAAAATGATCAGGGTGTTTTTGCTCTTCTATTTAGTTGAGCTGGACAATTGATATACAAATGCTTCTTTATTGCATAGTGGCTTGAGTTATTGAGAATAGGTCATGGCCATCTTGGATTGTGTAGGGTTTAGGAGGGTTTATTGTACAAGCAATTTTGTAGATCATATTCTTTCTTTTCTTTTTTTTTTTTAAAAGATTGATTGCAAGTAGAATCTTCTTAGTTTGCAGCTGGAGAAATCCCTTTTTCTCTACTGCATTGACTTCCCGCTTGTGAGAGATACCACATGGCAAATGGGGGTGTTCATCATGGAATGGGGGAGTGATGCAGATCCAAGCATCCGCAAGAAGAAGCAACCCTAAGATTAGGGCCTTGTAGTTGGAACCATAGTTTAATTCAGCCTTAGTTATTTCCTATGCTTAATTTTTTTTTTTAAGTTTAATTGTAAACTTAAATTGAACTGGTTCAGACCATGGTTCAATTTAAGTGAATTAATCCCATTGGCTGTTAGCATCTTTTTTCCTATGGTAGTAAGGGAATCTTTTGTTTTAAGTGTTTTAATTCCATCCCTCCATGATTTTTAGACGGAGAGTTTTTAGATTTGTAATAGGATTGGGTCTTAGGCCATATTATTATATTAATACAATCGTGGGAAGGCTCCCCCACAATATTCAGATGTAAAAAAAAAAAAAAAACTCTTTTGTTTGCTGCTGTCAATCCTGTCATTGCTGCTGCTGTTTGGCTCCACGTGAGTGTGCCTTGTGAGTAATATCAAGGTGAAGGGATTGGTGGACTCCGATCGACTCCTTGCATCTTGTAGATCGGGAAGTCCTTCTTCTAGTTCTTCGAAGTTGCTGCCATTGAAGAACCTGCATATTCCAGTAAGTATTTTACGGTTTTAGTTACCCCTTCTTCTAATCCTCCAGCCTAACTGCCTAAGCCTACTTACTCCCAATCGATCCCCATTAAACCCTATCTCCACTAAACCCTAAAATCCCTGTCCAGCCTTCTCCCACCATCAGATTCCCATCAAATTTGGATCACAACCCCCTCTCACCTCACCTTACACTCGATCCAGGTTGCTGCCCCAAAACATCAACCAAATCCTAATCCTCCCTCATCTCCATTAAACTTAGAAACCCTAAAAGCTACCCAGAACAATCCAGCCATGGAAATCTGCAAATTACAGCCGAATCTCACTGATATTACCCCTAACACTCAACCTTAAGCCCTCTCCCAAATTCCAAATCTAAACCCTAAAACTCATCACTCTCTTTTCCAAAACCCGAAACGCTAACCCTAATTTTTCTAAATTTCAATTCTTGACTTAAACCTTACTAACCCGACATCATTAGGTTCCTACAAACCTGCCTAGTTTATTCAAATAAGATTCAACCTTTTTTACCCTAAACCTAACTTTAATTCTGCCCTAATTTCCCAATTCTGTCCCAATCGGCCAGCAAGTTGTGTGATCCTGATTTACTTGGCTCCTAGTAGACCCTTGTCTATCTAGGACTACATTATGGAGGCTTGGGGAGAGAATTAATAGATGGCAATTGATGATGTTCACTGAGAAACAAAGATGGAAAGAATGTGTATGTTGGTTTTGTTCTTCCTTGGTTGTTGTGTTGTTGCTACTGTATACTAGTTGTGGTCTGCCCCTAGATGTAGGCTAGTGTACTATACTTTTTTTTTTCTCGTCAATAAATTTTTTCTGATAAATAAAATATATTTGGTTGTCTGATTACAAGTAGAGATAAATAAAGGAAAGCAAAATTGAAACAAAAATAAAGTGGAAACTTTTGTTATCACGATTGTAACTTACTTAAATTTTAATATGGTTAGCCAACGTATCAAATGGATCTCTTAGCACTATCATATTTTCCTGTTCTACTTGAAGTATTTTTTTGAAAGTGACATAAAATTTCATTTTATTTAGCAAGTTTTTGAGTTAGTTAAACAAAATTGATTAGAAAATTTTTCATTTTATTTTTATTTTAATATTTTTACAACATCAGAATATAAAAACCAGCAGCAAGGAGAGAAAAGGAGACGAAGAAGGAGAGAATAGAAGAAGAAAAGCTGTTGAGAGAGCTCACAGACGATGCACTCTCTTCTCTCTCAGATCTTCTTTATAATAATAGAAGTAGGAAGATTACAATAAGAACTTTCCTAAATAGAGTAGGAAAGAAATAAGAAGGAGAAATCTCCTAGAAAAATAGAAGCAAGCTACCTACTAAAAACAATAACAATACTAATCCACGATAAAGGGACTCCCTCTATCGTGGCTTGGCTTACACAAGTGGGCCTTGTGGACCCGATATCTTAACACTTCCCCTCAAGCACTCCCCCTCAAGCTGGAGCATATAGATCACCCATGCCCAACTTGACACAACTCTTTCGGAACATCGGACCAGGTAAGGGCTTAGTAAATAGTTCACCAAGCTGATCTGCAGAGGAGAGAAAAGGTGTGGAGATGAGTTTCTTCATAACAACATCTCTCACAAAATGAAAGTCAACTTTAATGTGTTTGGTCCTCTCGTGAAACACAGGATTGCTTGTATGGAATTTCATGAATACTGGCTTGTGAACAATGTGCCCACAACCTCTTTATTTATAATAGAAGGAAGAACATTCCAAAGTGGATACAATGATCATAATACCCTTATAGACAAAATTACCCTTGTACCCATTACATTACAACACTCTCCCTCAAGTTGGTGCATAAATATCAAGCATGCCCAACTTGCTAATTACAGAAGAAAAAGACTTATGACAAAGACTTTAGTGAGAACATCTGCTAGCTGATCACTGGATTGAACAAACGGGACACACACACCTCTTTGCTCTAGCTTCTCCTTGATGAAGTGTCTATCAACCTCCACATGCTTGGTACGGTCATGTTGGACTGGATTGTGTGCAATACTAATGGCAGATTTACTATCATAGTAGAGATGCATGGGAAGAGTTATTGGAAGATATAGGTCCTGTAGGAGACCCTATAATCAAAGTAACTCACAAAATCCATGTGCCATAGCGCTAAATTCAGCTTCTGCACTTGATCGAGCAATAATAGACTGCTTCTTGCTCCTCCAAGTGACTAAGTTACCTCCAACAAAGGTACAGTACCCTGATGTAGATCTCCTGTCATCAGGGCAACCAGCCCAATCAGCATCCGTATATGCTTCTACTTGAGTATGACTGTGAGAAGAATATAAAATTCCCTTTCCAGGAGAAGACTTCAAGTATCTCAAGATTCTGTAGGCAGCCTCCAAATGAGAAGAGTAAGGATCATGCATGTATTGACTGACCAAGCTCACGACAAATGCTACATCAGGTTGGGTATGAGATAAGTATATCAAGCGACCAACTAATCTCTGGTAGCTGCCTTTATCAACTGGATCTCCATCCTTGCTCTTTAGATGAGTATTAGGCTCCAGTGGTGTGTTTGCAGGTTTACATCCTAGCATTCCCGTTTCATTTAGCAAATCAAGGGTATATAAGTATATTTTCGTTGGGACAGAGAGATGCCACGAGCTGAATGAGTAACCTCAATTCCCAAGAAATATCTCAGCCTCCCTAGATCCTTCACTTCAAATTCAGTTCCCAGGTACTTTTTCAACCTCTTCATTTCTTTAGTATCACTCCTAGTGATCACTATGTCATCAACATAAACAATTAACACTGTGATATGCTGCCCCACTTTCTTTATAAATAAAGTGTGGTCTGCATTACTCTGCTTGTAGCCATTTGACACCATAGCTTTGTGGAATCTCCCAAACCCTGCTCTTGGTGACTGCTTCAAGCCATACAATGCTTTCTTTAGATGACACACTTTTCCCTTAGTCTTTGAAGTAGCAAACCCGGGTGGAATTACCATGTAAACTTCCTCTTCTAGATCACCATGGAGGAAAGCATTATTTACATCTAATTGTTGAAGTTCCGAACCTTGCTTAACAACACGAGATTATCACTCTTCATCTTCGCAACTGGGACGAATCTTTCCTGGTAATCAATGTTGTGAATCTGACCTTATACCTTTCAACAGACCCATCTGCCTTCTGATTGATGGCAAAGACCCTTTTGCAGCCAACCGGTTTTTTTCCACGTGGAAGAGAAGTCAATTCCTAGGTTTTATTCTTTCTCAGAGCACTCATCTCCTCATTCATTGCTTCTTTCTACTTTTGTTCGACAATTGCCTCCTGCCAAGAGTTAGGAATAGAAGCAGAGGATAGAAAGGAAACAAATGCTTGAAAGGAAGGGGATAAAGATTCATAAGACACAAAATTAGAGATGGGATGTTGAGTACAACTCCTTTTAGGTTTCCTGATAGCAATAGGTAAATCAAGGCTAGGATCATAAATAGGCTTACCAAGAGTAGAGGTTGGAGCAGGTAGTACAAGTGGAGACATTTCAGTGGTGGTAGTCTTTTTGTGCCATGTTCCTCTGGCGAATGTTTCATTCAAGTAAGCATATTTTCCAGTCGCCCCTTGAACAAGGGGCTGCTCAACTTCTCCTTGTATTAGAGGCTGTTCCTGTTCCTGCCCAGTGATCCCTTCTTGAAGTTGTATTTCTGTAGATAGTTCTTCAACAGTGGGAATCTCAACTTCCAATGGCTTGATGAGAAGAGACACCTCTTCACTCCTAGGCTCCCCCTGAAGAGGTGTAGTGGGTGAAAAATAGGCCTCAGAATCACGAAAGACAACATCCATAGTAATGAACATCAGCCGTGTGGGGGGGATGGTAGCACTTATAGCCCTTCTGAGTGGCGGAATATCCCAAGAATTCACACTGTCTCGAGGATCAAGCTTACGAATATGGTGATGATTGCGGGCAAAAACATCACACCCAAACACCTTCGGAGGGACAACAAAGGATGAATTTTCCCAAAGGACTTCAAGGGGGCAGCGAGCATCCAAGACCCGAGTAGGCAGGCGATTAATGAGATAGGAGGTAGTAAGAACAATATCTCCCCAAAAGCGTGGAGAGACACTCATGGTAAACATGAGAGAGCGAGCAACCTCCAAGAGATGGCGGTTCTTTCGCTCAGCAACACCATTTTGGGTCGGTGTGTCAACACATGAGGTTTGATGTATAATCCCATGAGAGTCAAAGTAAGTGCGAAGGCGGCTGTCCATGTACTTCCCATTCTCAGTGCACACAATCTTCACTCGGGCATCGAATTGAGTCTGAATCATTTTGTGAAATAATTGGAAGCAATTAAATACATCATTTTCTGATTCATCAAGTAAACCCATGTGGTTCTACTAAAGCAATTAATGAAAGTAACAAACCATCGAAACCCAAAAGTTGACACACACCGGGCAGGGCCCCACACATCCGAATGAATAAGACCAAAAGGAACTAAACTTCTTTTGTCAGAAATGGGATAAATAGCTCTAGTTTGTTTAGCAAAAGTGCAAGCATCACAAGTAAAATTGTTTGGATTACAACTTTTAATCAAAGTAGGAAATAAAGTAGATAACACATCAAGAGACGGATGGCCAAGACGACAATGTCATTTATTGAGTTCAGCAAGGGCAGAATCTTAAGTGCCTGAAGTAGATGCGTGAGAAGCCAAAGCAGAATTATCAGAAGATGATCCGTCAAGCACATAAAGACCACCGACCACCTTACCACTACCAATCATATGACCCGTGTCCAAATCCTGAAACAAACATTGAGAAGGAAAAAAGGTTACTTTGCATTTCAAGTCCCGGGTGAGACTACTAATAGACAAGAGATTAGTAGAGAATTGCAGAACATGTAAATTAGAGGAAATACGCATAGAGGGCAAACAGTGTACAATCCCTTTTCCAGAGATGGGAGAAAGGTAACCATCAACAACACAAACTTTGGAATTACCAGGTTAAGGAGAATAAGTCGAAAAATTAGAAGGAGAACCTGTCATATGATGTATTGTGCCAAAGTCAATTACCCAAGAGGTGGAATCGATAGAGGAACAACTACAACTAAAAGAAATACCTGAACCACAATTTTCGGGCAAGGAAATGGTGGAGGCAGCCGTAGAAGAAGCAGAGGAAGCATTAGTGTCCAGCCTGGTCATCAAAGTGCGAAGATGCGGCATCTCGTCATGGGAAGGAGGCCCGGTCGGATCAGAGGAGTGATCATCAGATGTGGCTTGGTTTGCTTGGGCAGATCGGTTGGAACCACGCCCCCGGGTATGTGCAGGGCACCCATGAAGCTTCCAACAACGGTCCTTGGTATGACGTTCCCTACCACAGTAATCACACTTGACCGGAGGATGATCATTGCTCACACGATCAGTCCCAGTACCATGGACAGAATTCCCTCGTGCAGCAGGTTGAGAGCTAGAGAGAAGAGCAGATCGTTCTTGGGTAACAGGCTGAATCATTGTTGTCTGGCGATCGTCTTTTTAACAGCAACAAGGGAATATGCTTGTTCAAGAGAGGGAAGAGGATCTCGATTGAGCACTGATGCTTGGATATGATCAAACTCAATGTTGAGACCAGCAAGAAAATAAAAAACACGCAAGTGCTCTTCCCATTTATGAAAAGCAGTAGTATCCACATCACAGGAAGCAGTAAAAGTCCCACAAAAATCCAGTTGTTGCCACATGGTACACAACTTGGAATAGTACTGGGAAAGAGTTAACTTCAATTGCTTGGTCTGAAGATTTTTTTTGGCGAAGCTCATACCAAGTAGCCGCATTGCCGATCTTAGAGTAAGTGTCCTTGGCTGTTTTCCAAATCTTCGCAGCTAGAAGGCGAGAAAAGGTCTCATTCAATGATGGGACTTTCTCATCAGCTAGAAGATGACTTTTAACCGACTGAAAATCAGGATGAAGTCTAGCAAGAAATTTAGCAACATGAAATTCTGGCCGTTGGAGTTTTAGCTACTTCAAGTTAGTAGTGAGTGGTTGATGGACTTGAAGTTCCTCAATAATCCCCTTGTAGCTGCTGAAATTGCATTTAGAGAACTATCCCCTTGGGAGAAGCTGAACAGCCTTTCATATAACTCATAAGTACGAGAGATATTTTTCTCCTGGGAGAAACTTTCCTTTAATTCATTCCATACGCCCTTGGCAGTTTTGTGAAACATAACATTGGCAGCAATGGAGGGTTCAATACTATTCCATAGCCAGATCTTGAGTATGGATTTTCATGCATCCAATCATCATGTGTTGTAAAAGTAGTGGGATCTTTAGGATCAACATTGGGGGGATCATCCGTAAGATATTTCATCTTCCCCTTGGCATGGATATAAACAAGTACAGCTTGTGACCACAACATATAATTAGAAACACCATTCAGTTTAATACTGGTAATCTGAATATGGACATTATCCACAGTAGGCTTTGAATCAGCCATCACAGAAATTAGTAGCAACCACAGACGAAGTAACACAAAGTAGAAAAGACCAAGGAGAATCAGCAGCAGTAGGTAATCACCAGAAGTTGTGCAGAGCAGTAGTGTTGAAATTTAGCAATCAGCAGTAGAAAACACCAAAAAAATTATTCAGGGCAGAATACCTTTAACGATTGGTGCAAGATTGCTGTAGATGGAGTAGAACACATCCCCAAAAACTTACTCTGATCAGCAGGCCTGATCAGTCTTAATGGCAGATGGAAGGTACCCCAAAAAACCAGAAAACAGAGCATCCGCCAGGTGTAGAGAGAAAAAAATATAGAAGAAAATCCAACCAGTAGAAGTCTTCCAACTCTGGATCGAGTCTAGCACGAATAGAAGCCAATGGTCTCTGAAAAATTCATCCACATCATGTGGTGGACAATGGAATAAAACTGATAACTTGTTGTTGAAGAAAAACCCAATAACAGAGAAGCCGCAAGCACCATAGTAGCAGAAAATCGATCTCTTTCTTCAATATTTCTTCATGGGTCGATGAGAATAGGTAGTAGTAGTAGTAGTAGTAGTATGCAGCATAGTTGTCATGGCGTCACCATGGCGACGCCATGGCGTCCTGGCGCTGGAGAGGGCTGCATGGCGACCTACGCCATGGCGACCCTCTTTGATTTCTTCTTCCTAACTCTCTTTCCCTCTTCGATTTCTTCTTCCTGTCTTCGATTTCTTCTTCCCTCTTCGATTTCTTCTTTCCCTCTTCAATTTCTTTCGATTTCTTCTTCGATTTCTTCTTCCTGTCTTCTTTCCCTCTTCGATTTCTTCTTCCTGTCTTCTTTCCCTCTTCGATTTCTTTCGATTTCTTCTTTCCCTCTTCGATTTCTTCTTCGATTTCTGAATTTTCTTCTTAAAACTTGAGAAACAATAGAGAAAAAATAAAACATGGCTTGAGTATACATCTATTAACACATTAAAAATAGAGAAAATAAAAAATAAAACATGGTCGACATGCTCGATATATCGACGTGACACCCCTCCACCGACTTGGATCGCCGTGACGCCGTGACAACTATGGTATGCAGCCTAGTTTACTTCATATCATTAAAAACTAGGGCAGAAGATATGCAGCATAAGCTGCTGCCGCTAGAAGAGACAAGACTTTGTGAGAATCACCAATAAACAAGAACCGAAGGAGAAAGCAGCTACTGGTTTGTATGCTCTAATACCATGTTACAACCATAGTTATCAAGGCGACCAAGGCGTTTGAGGGCCTTCCTAAGCGCTAAGCGCCTTGGCGATTTGGCAGCCGCAAGGCGTCGCCACGGCGAACAAGGCGTTCTAGTGTTCTTTTTGTATATAACCATTTTATTTAGCACAAATAGCATATTAAAAATTATATAATTCTACTTATATGCTAAATAGATATTAAAGAATCATTAGAATCTGTCATTAGACTCATTACAATGAAGTCAACAATCCATCCATAAAACAGTAAAATGAAATCAACAATCAAGGAATTACATAATCATATAATCACAACATTACAAGTGAAACACAGAATCAAATATTCTCAGATTACATAATTATATAATCAGAAAATGTTAAGATTACATGACTTATACTAACAGTTGCACAATTTGATTTGATTAACAAAATCACATACCACAGAATTACAGCCACCGGCCACACCACCAGCAGCCACCACTACTGCCACCAACATAGAAGAAGAAGGAAGATGAGAAGAAAAAGGAGGGGGAAAAAACGCAACAGAGCAAGAACATTGAAGGTTTCAGAAATTTTAAAAGGGCATATGCCTTTGTTTCTGAAAAAGCTAGAGATCATGATTGTCTTCAGAGAAATGTAGCAGGGAAAGGGGAACCAACGCAATCAATTTTGCAACAAACAGTTGACAATCGAAAGAGGAACAAAGAATACTTCAGAAAAGTGTCGCAGGGAAAGGGGAAGAAGAAGACAATCCAGTTCCTCTGATTATTCATTCGATTCTGTTACCTGATTCCTTTCTTCTTCAGAGAAGTGTCGCAGAGAAAGGGGAAAAAGAAGAAGAAGAATATTTCTTCATCACCGTCTGTCACCGGAGTAGGGTTCGAGGTCACGATTCATCATCATTGAAGGAAATGGCACTGGAGTCGCTGGGCAAGAGCTGGCATCGCTGGAGCAGGAGGTCGAGGGTTTTATTTTCTCCTTTAAAGAAGAAGAAGAAGAAAAGAAACTTACCGGGAGAAGATTCGAGGTCGCAGTCCCTCACCGGAGCAGAGTTCGTGGTCGTGATTCATCATCATCGAAGGCAATGGAGTCGTCGAACAGGAGCAGGAGTCTCTGGAGCAGGAAATCGAGGGTTTCATTTTGGATCTTTCGATTTTGTTTGCTTTAGGTGATTCTATGTAACACAATGTACAAAACTAATGTATAAGCCAAATGAAAATCGAAGAAACGAAACTAAATTCTACATATTTTTATTTTGTTTTGTTTTTAAATGATTCGGTGTATCACAGTGTATGAAAATCATATACACAAAACCAATAAAAATATAAGAAATAGAATAAAATGAAAATAAAAACAATAAAATAATAAATAACGCCTTACCAGCAAGGCGACTGATTGCCTTGACCCTTGAAACCCGCCAGGACGCCTTGGCGTTGCCATGGCGACGCCTTGATAACTATGGTTACAACATCAGAATATAAAAACCAGCAGCAAGGAGAGAAAAGGAGACGAAGAAGGAGAGAAGAGAACAAGAGAAGCTGTTGAGAGAGCTCACAGCCGATGCATTCTCTTCTCTCTCAGATCTTATTTATAATAATAGAAGTTGGAAGATTACAATAAGAACTTTCCTAAACTGAATAGGAAAGAAATAGGAAGGAGAAATCTCCTAGAAAAATAGAAGCAAGCTACCTACTAAAAACAATAAGAACAATAATAGAAACTAACCAGTCCACGATAGAGGGACTCCCTCTATCGTGGCTTACACAAGTGGGCCCTGTGGACCCGATATCTTAACAAATTTCATTTCCCTTCCCTTCACTTAAATGTCCAACCGCACAGAACTCTAGAGTAAGAAAGCCTTATATTTATCATAGTTTGTGTTATTTATGTTCACTCCCTTTCCTTTTATTAAATACATCAGCCTAGTGTAATAAGATTCTAAATTAATAGTTTGCACACATGCTTATAAATGATTAATGAATATATGTATATCGGATACATACACGTACACATGCAATACCATTTATTAGCAGTAGCCAAGTACCCTATTTTTAATCAAATTTCAGAAACATTTCAGCTAACCCCCAATCTCCCAGACACGTCCACGTTGCTACTACCCTTACCTGAATCTGTGTAACATAGTTCGATATTTATGCTTTTATGGAAGATGACGTATGTTTAATACTGAGAAAATCCTGTATTCTTGCAGGTTATTATTTCGTAGGATCCTAGCCAGTCTTTAGCCATTACTTATTTATGTGAGCAACTTCTAAATTGTGCTATAAGGAATCTTATATTGGTGCAGGAAGCACGGAAACGTTTTGACAAGGCTACCCTCCTTTATGACCAGGTGTGGACTGTCTTCAATTTCTCAAATGATTATTCAGAGTTTGATGTTATTCTCCATCCATAAACTGCAGCTTTATGTCACATTAACCAAACTAATAGTGTTCTAGTGCCATCCTGATAAAACCCGAAAGTAAAAATATTTGATAGTGTTTTTTTCTGTTAATATTTTACCTGTGGTGCTGTCAGTGTGATAGCTTCCACACTTAAGGACAAAGAGCGATGATGGGTTCGAGTTTGGTTAGAGGCTTGAATGGGTGTTATTAAAAATGTAGAACTACCAGGCTGCACATCATAAAGTGATGCTTCCTAATTTTCTAGAATACCATTAATCCATCATATTCTCTTTCCTGAAACAAGAAATTCAGTTGGTGTGATTTTATTATGTTGAGTCCTAGTTGGTTTGAATATAATGAAATCGCATAAGGGGCATATTTGGTAAGCTTATCAGGCTTCTGTTTCTGGGCTTCCAGAAGCCAGCTTCTCAAATTTAGAATGTTTGGAATCGTTAATGCCTGAAACACAAGAAGCCTATAAACCCACTTTGGGCGGCTTCTCGGTGTTATGTGATAAAGATTTCAAACTTTACATTCCGATTTGCTACACGTTTTAAACCCCAGATGCTGGCTTATGCTCAGAAGCATACCCAAACATGCACAAAATGAAATTGGGTGTTACCAATCTACTAAAAATAGTGACAGACTCACGTATGGTGACACTTCATTTGGACAATATTGCCCTTCACTTTTGCTGGAAAAAGAAGTGATCAGCAGAAGTGGGGATTGGAGCTGAGCCCCTGGTTTTTTTTATCTCACTAGAAGCGGGGAGGAGGGGATAGAGGTGATTGGGGTGTTGCTCCTTTTTTTTTATATAAATAGAAGGAAGAATTTGGGGAGAGAGTTGATGGGAGGAGAGCCCAAGGGGAAGGGGATAGAGGTGATTGGGGCATAGCCCCTGTTTTTTTCATATGAAATTGAAAGGGGAAGTATTGGGCTGGGGGAGGTGATGTGAGCAGAACCCCTGTTTTTCATGCACAGTTTGGGGGTGGGATAGTTAATTGGTTGTAGCTCTTTAGTCGCTTGAAACAGATCCAGCTCAACTAGTACAGATATCCACAGTGTTGACTGTTGAGTGGTTAAGCTTTAGTTCTTTTACAAGGTCTTGACCTTCTGGCTTGTCCATCAACTGCAAATGATTATTCCTTTTTCCACAACAGTTAACTCTTTTTACCTGTCACCTCAGCCTGTCTGGGTTTCATTCTTTTCAAAACCGGAAAAGACAGTTAAAACTTCATCCTACCATAACCAGCTATATAAGAGAAGGGCCTGGGCGATAGCGAAGGTGGTAATGGAGCTTCTCTTCTTCATTCGATGATATAATGTCCAATGTATGGGACAGAACCACTGCATGTCTGTGTTTGAACTCCTTATCAGTCGTTTTATTATACAGTAAATCCCCTTTCCTAAACCATCAGTCCTTTTTCCTTCGATTGTGAAGGGTAATATCGTCTGAAAGAGTGTATCCAACTGCTCTAGGTGTATACATGTCACTGTTTGTGTAATTTGGGTAATATTCAACTTTTTCTGTGCAATTCCATTACTTTTCAAATAGTGTGTAAATGATTTTTAGTCAATATATTATTTCATATAGTCAGTTAATTTTCCCTAAATATGACTTTGCTAGGAAAGAACATAAACAATTCATGACTGAGCTGATTGTACTATTGTATGAATGTGATTATATTGGAATTTCAAGCTGTTTCGTTATCAATCATTATGAGTGGATTTTGATTAATCTAATGCTACAGGCTCGAGAAAAGTATCTGTCATTGAAGAAAGGCACAAAGATGGATGTTGCTAGTGTCTTGGAAGAGGTACACGACACAAGTGAAAGGCTCAATTATTTGGTGCATAAAGCATCTCGTAGGCTATTGGGAATATTCTTCATTCTTTTATTTCTAATTTTATTTAGAGATGTTTCAGGAGCTTCACACTGCAAGGACTACATTTGAGCAAGCTCGCTTCAGTCTGGTAAGTGAACTTTCTGCACCCATTCATCTGGCTAATAGCAATCTTTTTTGAGGAATATCTGGTTTAGATACAGCCATGATGGAGAAGGCTAGCTTCACATTATTTGGCATGTCTCCAGGTTACGGCTCTTTCTAATGTTGAAGCAAAGAAGAGATTTGAATTTTTGGAGGCAGTTAGTGGGACAATGGAGGCTCATCTTCGTTACTTCAAACAGGTGGATGTGAATCACATGATTTCATATCTTTTCTTCTGTTTTTCAAAGTGCTTTGTTGCTTGTATTTTGCTTGTGAACCTTTTGTCCTGGACCTCAATGCAGGGTTATGAGCTACTGCACCAGATGGAGCCTTATATCAACCAGGTATATTATTTTTCTTTGGTAAATTTTTTAGTGTCTTTAAGTAATTGTGGTTTACCTTTCTTTGTACAGTCTTCTTTATTGTTTTGGAAATTAAATAAATAGCAGAGCAGAACCTAAGGGGTGGAAAAAAAAACACTTGAAGTATTATTATTGATGAAAAAAACTTCTAGCCGTTGCAAACACTTTTCATTGTGAAATTGAATTGATACCAATTTGACATTTTCTTTTACCTGAAATGACCAACCCAAGAGGTCTTCAATATTCTAGGATCTTTTTTATTTATTTATTTTTTTTTTTTTTGGGGGGGGGGGGGGAGGGTGTTGCAGGGAGGGCAAGTGCAGGGGAAGATTAATTTTGTAGATAATGGACTAAGTTTTTCCACTTCCACTTCCAATAGTCTTCAAGTTTACTACTTATCAATCACTGAAGCTCCACGGAAGTTATTGAAATAGTAGAAAGTACAATATTTAGTACTATGGAACTAGAGGGTGGAAAAGGACTGCATCATTTATTGGACCTTGGTTTAGAAGGAGGTAGGGACTGTGGATGATGGAGGAGAGAAATATAGTGCAGATGGCCAAATGGTTATGGAATTCTGAGGAACTTTCACTGTTTTCCATTTAGTTATTCAATTTAATTATGTACAATTAAATGGGAGGGATTTATTGCCTGCAATCCGGCTTGATGTGTATTGTCCTTGGAAACTGATATTTTGTAGTCTCCCTTCCCCCCCCCCCCCCCCTAATATGATTCTTTGATTAACATGCTGTCATCAACTTTGGTGGGTGAGATGTATCGTTACGTTGGATTTTTGTGCTATTAGTAAAATACCTTAATGAAAATAAAATCCCGAGCCTTCTGTTCTCATTTCTTGGAATTTAGGATTTAGTGTCATCACTTTCTTTTAAGTGTCTTTGTCTTTACTCTGTGTCAGTGTGCTACTGTGCACATGCAGTTTGCATATTTTGTGCGACAAGAAACAGGAAAACTTACATTAAAAGTAGAAAGTGTAAAAAAAAATGTAGAAATGAGGATAATATGTCCACGATTATGTATTTTTAGGCTTCATGGAAAGGACATGTACAAAATGTTCACTATCCACAAAGAATGGATCATCAGGTCTGTTGTAGCTGAGCCGCATCCAATAATACCATTTGAAGTCGTAGCCCAGGGAGAAATCGATTATACAAAAACTGCACCATCCTTTGAATGGGGTGTAGTTAGTTGCAGAGAAAAATGTGTTTGTTACAGTCCCTCCCATTAGCTCCGTAAGGGTAAGACTTCTGTGAAGTTTATTTCCCTACATAGAAAGCTGTCGGATCATTTACAGACTTGAGGGAACTGCCTTCATGCCAAATGGTTGAATGTAGAAACTCCAGAAGACTGTTGCTATCTTGAAATTATGAAAACTTGCTTTGCTGTTTCTGCTTATTTTTCACATATAATGCATGATTTGGGAAACATGGCTCCTTAAGCTCTTTCTCCATGTTGGCAGGTCTAACACAAACATGTCCCTGTGTATTGGAGTTCGAGAGGTTTTTTTTATTAAATCCCCAACTTCTCTGAATATTAAGTGTTAGAATATACTATTGTGGACATTAACTGTTTGCTATAAAACGAGATGGTTGTTAAACACTTAGCTCATCCCTGACAAGAAAGTATGAGTGCGGTTGCCATTATGGCTGTTCCAATCCTTTGTCCAATCTGGGCCTCGAGACACTGAAGAATTTGGGACATGTTGGATAAATTGTTGCATATTCCTGTCAATTCCTGCACTACAGTAATTTTATGTTTGCATATTTTCGTTTCCTGTTTGTGAGTTGTGAAACTAGGGAATTATTGAACTTCCCAGGATCTTTGTTTTGAAGGTCTCGACTTATGCACAACAGTCAAGAGAAAGGTCCAACTATGAACAGGCAGCTCTCACTGAAAGAATGCAGGATTATAAAAGGCAAATTGACCGTGAAATTCGATGGTCTTCAAATGGTTCACATGTTTCTCCAAATGGAGATGGTATACAAGCCATTGGTAGAAGTTCCCATAAAATGATAGAGGCAGTGATGCAATCTGCCGCGAAGGGAAAGGTATCTAGAGATAAACTTGTAAACAGTCAAGGGGGTTTCCTTACAAGTTCACTGCTGTTCAGAAATGTTTGGTTTCCTTATCAGGTTATTGCTGTTTTTTCTTTTGCATTACTTTGGGTTTACCCTACATCTAAGAAAATATGGGATATTTCAGGTTCAAACCATTCGTCAAGGTTATCTTTCAAAACGGTCCTCTAACCTGAGAGGTGACTGGAAAAGAAGATTTTTTGTTCTTGATAGCCGAGGGATGCTGTACTACTATCGCAAGCAATGGAGCAGACCATCTGTAAGCCAACCATGAGATGTATAGTGTGTGCGTTTTCCATTTCCTGTTCTGCATATCTTTTTGTATGATTGAGTATATTTTATTAGGGAACTGGTGTTCAACTTTCTAGTCAGAGGACTCATAATTCATCTGAAATTGGTTCGGGGCTGCTGAGCCGTTGGCTTTCTTCTCATTACCATGGTGGAGTTCATGATGAGAAGTCTGTTGCTCACCACACTGTGAACCTGCTGACGTCTACCATAAAGGTTGATGCAGATCAGTCTGATTTGAGGTTTTGCTTTAGGATCATTTCTCCATCAAAGAACTACACTTTACAGGTACAGTCATCGGGGCCGGTATGAAGGATTAAGTTGAAGTTTTCTTAATTGATTATATCTGATACCTTGTACCTGTCAGAAATCACCAAAACATAATGTGGCAAAGTAATCACTGGATTGTGAATTTGGGGTGTTACTAATTAAGTAGGGTGGAAATGGGTGGTGTGGGGTCAAGTCAAAACTGAATCCTGTTGAAATTGACTCAACCCAAACCTAACTCATTTCTTAGTTGTATTAAAATATTTCCCACCTTAACACTACCCATATTAAATGGGTCTTGTTCATGTCACCCTGCTAATGTATTTTATGCCAAGGTCACAGTAGTTTTAGACTCAAGTGCTGTGTTGGGTTGTATTAGATTCATGCCATGAAATGTATTTGCTAAATTAGAGTCAAATTTCTTTTCAAATGATGACAAGAAGATTTGAACTCCAAGCCTAATGCATAAAGATACTTAAATCAAACCACCAATGTATATAACAAAATTTTTAGTCTTTCACAGATAAAAATACATAGTGTCAAACAAGTTGGGTGTGTCGCACACCCTCAACCCTAACACAATCTGTCTAATTGTGTGGTTTCATCTCTTGTCAAATTTCTCCCATGCCCCTCAACTAATATCCTATAACTCGTGCATGTTTGTGTTGGGTTAGCACGTCATGTTGAAAATTGCCAGACCTAATTCAAGCTAAGCCCCTATTATACTTGATATTTGCTTACTGATACAGGCAGAGAGTGCACTAGATCAGATGGATTGGATTGAAAAGATAACAGGAGTTATTGCTTCACTGCTGAGTTCCCAATCACCTGAGCAAGTAATTTCTTTCTTATCATTTTCGCTACTCTAAATTTGTGGATTTTTGTCTCATCATTTTCTTTATTGGCCAATTTTATTTCAGCATCTCCTTGCTTGTCCTATGGGCAGTGGTCTTCAGCGAGTCGCTAGTGATAGTAGTTCTTTTGAAAGCTTCTCTGATTTGGATCACCCAGCAACAGAAGAATACGCATCTGAGAAGAACCTCATCAGTGCACATCATGAACGAACATCTAGAAGTTCTCAGCAGCAACGGTACAGTGTAAAAAATGAGAAGCCAATTGATGTGCTGAGAAGAGTGTCTGGGAACAATAAATGTGCTGATTGTGGTTCTCCAGAACCAGATTGGGCATCCTTGAACCTCGGTGTTCTCGTCTGTATTGAATGTTCTGGTGTCCATCGAAACCTTGGGGTGCATGTCTCAAAGGTGATTCATCTAGTCTTGATAATTTCATTTTTATTTTAGGCCTTTAGATCCAACACAAAGGTAAAATTTGTACTCGCACAAATTCTATGTTGAATCATTACACATGGACTATGTAGTGTTGTGTTTCTATTGCATATTTAGTTTGGCACATGGTATTCTGCTAGGTTTTATGCGTTGCTTGGTCTGCCTTGTTGCTTCTTGCTATCCTACTGAGGTTGGGTTTGAGTTATTACCTGAGGCTTCAAAACTAGGTAAACCCTTTGTGTCCTAGGGTCTACCCAACTTGAAGCCCAATTAGGAAAAATGGCTCTTCTCGCTCAAGAGGGCACCAGTATTGAAGATATTGCATAACCCACATTGAAAATGGCTCTAAATGTCTGCTTTTGGCTATCTATTATCTCAGTAAAAAATAAATGGTTCCCAAAGGGTTCAGAATTACAAGGGGCTTTTTAAGGCCTGCCAACTTGGAACCTTTGGTCCCCCGATAAATTTTTTTTGGAACACTTGACCATTATCTGAACAAAAGCTCCGTGAATGCAAAAGCATTACCCCCATCAATACAAGTTGATTGGGCCTCCTTGTACAGGTTCTAATGCATTTGAGTTGCAATTATTATCTGGGATCAATGAGGCCCTTACTGTTCATCTGCATGCTTTATTCCTTCTTTTGAATGGTCAGTTGCAGTTCTGATAGTTTACCTTTATTGCAGGTCAGGTCACTTACGCTTGATGTGAAAGTCTGGGAGCCTTCTGTTATAACTCTGTTTCAGTCACTGGGTAATGCATATGCAAATTCGGTATGGGAGGAAATGCTGCAATCAAATATGGTTTTTCATGCTGCTGAAGGCTATACAGGGTAAATAATGTGTTACTTCATATTTTGTGAAATTTCATTCTGTTGTTTAGTAATTTCTGATGGCCATGGTTCAAGTAATTGGAATTGGATTGGGTGAATCGTCCGATTCTGTGAACCCTCTTTTGAATCACCCTGTTTTATGTTTTATCTTCTTTTTTGGCCATTGTCCTTCTGTTAGTCAATAAAATAGCAGAAAATCAATGAAACTTACCTCTTGTAAGTTGTGACAAGATCCCCAAGTTCCCCCAAAAAAAAAATTACAGACTTTGGGAAGTCTTTGCTTCTTCTGCCGCTTCAAATTTCTAGGGTTAATTTAATTCCGATCATTGGAATCGGTGGAGGTCGATCCCATGCCCGATTCCATATACTTGAACCATGCTGATCAACACGTATTCTCTCTAAATGGAGCATTTAATTGAAAGATGGTAAATGGTGCAGTTTCCCTTTGTCTGGGAGAGACCAACTACGATTTATGAGCAAACCTAGTCATGCTGATCCTATTTCAGTAAAAGAAAAGTTCATTCAGGCAAAGGTATGTTTTCTAAACTGATTTCTGCTCTTTTTTGTCATCTCCATTTGAGATCCTAGTTTTTGTCAGGAATCTCGTAATTTTACTGATTATAATTTTTTTTTGTGTAAACCTGTGTCCATGCATTTTTTTTTTCCTTGATGTGTCAGTGCTATTAATGTCTACGGTTGCCTGAGCAATTCTGTTAGTTAAAGCTATATTTTTTGTTAAAGAGAAATATAATTTTGGCTTGGTTTGCTATAGAAAGTGCACGCTTGTGTGTTACTCGACAACAATCCCTTCGTATGAAACTCTGATTGGTAGTGTTTCTTTTTTACCTGTGAACATCTTGGAGTTGGACAATTTGTGTTAAGACAGTTTTTCATTGTGCAATATACAATGTTTCTAACAGCAGATTGTGGTTCATACCAGTTGGCCCTGCAGTCCATTGTTCAAACGATCTGACTACCTAGTCCTATGATGAGGCAATGACAGTTGTATGGAAAGTGCATTGGATCATTGATCCTTTCCAGTCAACATTCTGAGCAGTACAACCACTGTCTGACTACCCAGTCATTATATGTGTGTATTATGGCAATATGTTGTTCGTTGTGTTCTCAGTTTTGGCCTTTAAAAGCTCAGTATTTCTGTTTTATTGTTCCTTTTTTTATGGGGGGGGGGGGGTGTTTCTCTAGTAATAGTGCTTGGATGGTCATTCAGGGACCTTGAAGTGAAATTTCTTCTTGTGCTTGCAGTATGCAGAGAAGCTTTTTGTTCGCAGGCCCAAGAATGAACAAAATCTTCTTTCAGTTGCCCAACAAATGTGGGATAGTGTCCGCACCAATGATAAGAAAGCAGTCTACCGGCATATTGTCTGCTCTGAAGCAGATGTGAATGCTGTGCATGGGCAGGCATTTTTTGGTACATCTTTAACTCTAGCTAAAGTAATGCTGTTGCAGGAACAGCCAAGCCTTGGCCGCAATTCTAGTTTCTTAGGAGGGGGGGATTCTTTAGGTGACCCCTCTGCAAAATCCTCGAAGTCAGTAAATAGCGGCGAGGACTGGAACTTAGAGGAATGTTTTGATGGTTGCTCCTTGCTTCACCTTGCGTGTCAGACTGCAGATATAGGCATGCTAGAACTTCTCCTGCAATATGGTGCAAACATCAATGCTCCTGATTCAAGAGGCCAGACACCACTCCATCATTGTATTCTCAGAGGCAGACCTGTATTTGCGAAACTTCTCCTTGCAAGGTAGTTTATTGATCCTTGCCCTCAATCGTGATCACAATTGCAGTCTTTTCTTCCTGTTCTTTTTGATTGCAAATAGTTACTTCTTGGTTTTTATTAAAAAAAATAGGGTTACTTCTTGGCTTTTAGTTTTATTCTTGGTACACATGATAAAAAGTTTTAAGGAACACAAGATCTTTGACAATTCCATGGACCATAGCTAACTCTTTATGCATATTTCTTCACCTTTCTTAGAATGGAAAAAACATGTTCTTTTAATGTTAACAGCACAACATCGTATGCAGTTAAACTTGTGCAAGTAAATGCATGCAGGTTGAGAATAATTATCTACATATATGACTCTAGTAAAATGACTAAATCAAATAAACCAAAATCTATGAAGAAGAAGAAGAGAACAAAGAGAGGGGAAGAGAGCAGAATATGATGGAGATTGAGAAGAGGGAGAGAAAGCTAGAACATGATGGGAATAGAATACCCTTATTGTGGTCTAACCTCATACTTATTTAACATAAAGTCATCAATTCCTAGTAGGATTCCTATGAAGAATCTTAAGTCTAATGACAATATAGTGAAATAACTAGAGAAGGAAATAACAACTCAACAATATGCCATTATCCCACGGTACACAACAATACTTTTTTGCCCCTCATGGTACACTTTAACACTCCCCCCCCCCCCCTCTCTCAAGCTGGAGTATATATATATATATATATATATATATATTGTTAACAGAATAATTAGGACTGTAATGCTTGAATGATCTAAGTGACCAGTCAAGCTCTTTATTTATAATCACTGAATGAAATTACATAGGACAGAATTGCCCCTACTCTAGCCGACTCTACTAAGAGAGACAACAGTACATAAAATAAACCCAAAAATTCTAGAATACCCCCACGGTATTCTGTTATACATAATTCAATACTCCCCCTTAAGTTGGAGCATAGATGTCAAACATGCCCAACTTGACTAAAGCAGGATGAAACAATTTTCCAAACAGTCCCTTAGTGAAAATATCGGCTAGCTGATCAGCATACTTCACAAAAGGAACACAAATCAGTCCTCCTTCCAACTTCTCCTTGATAAAATGCCTGTCAACCTCAACATGCTTGGTACGATCAAGTTGTACTGAATTATGTGCAATGCTAATTGTAGCCTTGTTGTCACAATACATCATCATAGGGAGACGAACAGGAACACCAAGGTCTTATAGTAAACCCTTGAGCCATAACAACTCACAGATACCTTGGGCTATAGCACGAAATTCCGCTTCAGCACTAGAACAAGCTATGACATTTTGCTTCTTGCTACGCCAAGTGACAAGTTCCCACCTATAAAAGTACAGTACCCAGAGATGGACTTTCGGTCAGGAGAACCAGCCCAATCACCATCGGTATAGGCCTCTATTCGTAGGTGATCATAAGGAGACAAGAGAATGCCTTTTCCTGAAGCTAGCTTCAAGTAGTGAAGAATAAAAAGAACAACCTCCATATGAGAAGAGTAGGGTTCATGCATGACCTGACTCACAATGCTCACTGCTATAGCAATGTCCGGACGTGTATGTGAGAGAAATTAACTTCCCTACCAACCTTTGGTATCGACCTTTATCAACAAGTTCACCCTCTTCTTTAAGACGGACATTAGCATCCGTAGGAGTATCTGAAGGATGACACCCTAAAAAACCAGTTTCTGACAATAAATTCAGGATATACTTCCTTTGGGAGAGAAAATGGCTAACCTAGCAACTTCAATTCCAAGGAAGTACCTTAATTTTCCCAGATTCTTAATTTTGAACTCCTGTCCAAGAAAATTCTTCAGACTACTGATTTCATCACCATCATTTCCTGTTACCACAATATCATCAACATACACTATGAGAACAGTGATTTTTTCACCAACCCTTTTTATAAACAGAATGTGATCAGCATTGCTCTATCTATAGCCTACAAAAATTATAGCCTTGTGAAACTTGCCAAACCATTCTCGAGGTGACTGTTTCAGCCCATAAAGTGCACGCTTCAATTTGCAAACTTTGCCTTGGGTTTTATCATAGGAGAACCTTGGTGGAATATCCTTATATGCCTCCTCATCAAGTTCTCCATTGAGAAATGCATTCTTCACATCCAGCTGTTGCAGATCCCATCCCAGATTCACGGCACAAGACAATAAAACTTTGATAGTGTTCAGTTTTGCAACTGGTGCAAAGGTCTCCTGATAATTAGTTTCATATGTCTGAGTAAACCCTTTTGCCACAAGTTGTGCCTTATATCTATTCACAGTGCCATCCACCTTCTGTTTTATCATAAACACCCACTACATCCAACTTATCTTTTCCCTGGTCTCCTTCTTCATTTCTTCCATCATTGTTGTCTTCCACTTTCCATATGCCAAAGCTTCCTACCAATTCTGAAGAATACGAACAAAAGAAAGAGAAGAAACAAATGCACAAAAAGATGGAGAAAGAGAGTTATATGAGACAACATAAGATATAGGATGTTGAGTACAAGTCCTAATACCTTTGCGAAGAGCAATAGGTAATTCAGGAGGAGTCTTACCAGATGGAGAGGTAGGCTCTGGATCCAGGGTTGGCAACTGGATTAGCACTGGTGTTGTAGTGGATTGAAGCTGCTTATTTTTAGTATGGCTTTTTGTATAGACCTTAATAGTAGAATCATCAATCCTCCTCTCAAATTCATTAATGGTTTTATGAACTAGAGTGAGCTCACCCTGAATTGGAATTTCATCATTACTATTATCTATAGTCTCCCCCCCCCCCCTATATAGGATCCCCTGCACCTGAGGTAGAGGGAGGAACAGGAGCAGACTCATCATGAACATACTGAAGGGGAGCCTCTATGGTCAACACATCTTCACTAAAACTCTCCCCCTGAAGAGGTGTGGACGAATACTAGGAAAAATGTTCATGAAAAACAACATTCATACTCACCATAGTATGTTGTGTAGGAGGATAATAACACCTATACCCCTTCTGGGTGGCAGAGTAGCCCAAAAAAATGCAACGAAGCCTACGGGGCTGAAGCTTATCGGGGATCTAGTATCCCGAGCATAACAAACACAGCCAAAAACCTTAGGGGACATTATAAAGTAGGAGGAGCCATGTAAGAGCTCAGCTGGGGAACGAGAGTCAAGGACTCAAGTAGGCATCCTATTAATTAGGTAGGCTACAGTGAGGACAGCATCCCCCCAATAGTAGGAGGGAACATGGAGAGCAAACATTAGTGCTCTAGCCACCTCCAGGAGATGGTGATTTTTCCTTTCAGCCACTCTATTTTGGGTCGGGGTATCAACACAACTGGTGTGGTGTATAATCCCATGGGCAGCCAGGTATTTTTGGAACTAACCTTCCAAATATTCTTTGTCATTGTCACTCAAAACTTTGAGAGTGTCATTGAACTGTGTCTGAACCATTTTATGGAAGTGATGAAAACAGGAAAAAACTTCACTTTTAGGCTACGTTTGGTAACGGTCTTCGTAAAGAACACTCGTTCTTGACCAGAAATGTTCTTTGGTGTTTCTGGTCTGGAATAACGTTTTGTGTATGAATATGGCCGTTTGGTAACGGTCTCAAGAACGTTTTCGGAACTATAATAGAACAAAAATGTCGTTTGGTAAAACCTGTTCTTCCAAATTTGATATTAATTACAATAATGTCATTACCTTCTAAATTATACCAAAAAATACTTGTACAATCCTTTTCTCTTACCAACCTTAGCATAAAATTATAATATCTCATTAACATAACCAAGGTAATTATAAAAATATGTCAAATTTCAAAGATGCCATTAAAATTGGGTTCTTGTGTGGATTAGTCATAACTGAATATTCTATGAACAGTTGAATAAAAAGGGCCTTGGTGGATTCGAACCACCATCACCTTGGAACATGCTCATGTCCCAAGTGCTCTATCAATTTGAGCTAAAGACCCATCAAGTAGAGCTTGGTATTTACAAGTAACCATGAGACCTTGCCACAAACCTGGACATTCATGATGTTTTGAAGATGCAGTTCAAAAGTGATGGCAACAGTGATAATATCCTTGGACCAAATACAACTGGGTCATTTGAACTATGTAATGTGTATTATTGTGGTAGACCCCGAATCAAGTTTGTAAATATAGGTAATGTAGTCCTAGATAGATGATAAATCTACTAGGAGTCAATAACCAGGACCTTCCTAAAACAGTTGGTCGATTGGGCAGAATTAGGATTTTAGGTCAAATTCTAGGGTTTGGAGAATGTAGTTTATATGATAAAACTAGGCAGGTTTTAGGGAGTTTAATGAGCTAGGTGTGGTTAGGCTTGAGTGAGATTTTAAATTTCAGTGAGGTAACCAAGAACGCCGATGTTTGAAATCTTCTCTAATAAGCAACTATGACCAGCAGCTGCTTGATGTTTCAATAGGTAACTTAAGAAAATGAAAACAGTAGCTTTAATGGAGCTCGGTTGGTCGCAGCAGTATTCAAAATTAAAATCAGAAAAGGGAGAGGGAATCAATGGTAGAAGGGAAGAAAGGGGAAGAAGGGATATGGCTATCTCAGCCTTGGGCATCTCACCCCGAGGTCTTTCACCTCACTGTTTCTCGTTGCATCGTATTGCGCAAAGCAAAACATCATTCATCTTCATTAAATCGTGGGGGAGGGCCAGAGGTCCATTACAATATATAGGTAAAACTTATCGAAAAATAAAAAATTACAGCTAAGGGAACTTATAACTTGTTCCCCAAGCAATTACTTAGTTAAACTAAATAACACAATAACTCATTGCACAAGCCATCAAAAAATAGAGACGAAACTAACTACCTAAGTGCCCCCCACGCATAGGATATCAAAGGTGTTGAGTACAGCCGTAGATGTATTGCCTTCTTCGTGGATTTTTATTTCATCCAACTCATTCCGAGTATAAGGACAAAATTCTGGATCTTTGTCAAGATGATCATCTTTTGATACTTATCTCTTTCGAATACTCATAGTTGGGTTCTGATCATCTTGAGATTGATCGGAGTCATCTGATTAGAGTCTGAACTCGAACTCGAATCTTCTAAACTTACCATGCTTGTTGCATGGCATTCAGTAACTTCATCATTAGTCTCCTCTAGACTAATGATACATTCATAACCATGCATGGTCAATAAAACCTCATGTTGGGTAAACAAAGTGTAGAGATAATTGAATTAAGGTAAGACTCTGTTGATTCTTAGATCACACAGGCTTTTTATTTATATTAAGTAGAATGATAAGGATCCAAGTACAAATAGGAATCAACCTCAGTCCTAATCATATTAGGGATTCCTAGTACAACTAGGAATACCAAACTAGGATTCGGTTGAGGGAGATAAACAATAAAAAAGGAGAACAATAAAAGAGACAAATAAAAGGGAATAAAGGGGATACATCCTAATCTAACTAGGGGTACTTCCCCAATCGGTTAGGGGGCAGTCCTAATAGAATTAGGACTGCTTACCCCAATCGGGTAGGGGATAAGTAACCTATTTCAACACTCCCCCTCAAGTTGGAGCATATATATCATGCATGCCCAACTTGACTAATATAAGATGAAACAGCTTGCTACTCATTGCCTTAGTGAACACATCAGCTAGTTGATCAGTAGACTTCACAAAGGGAACACAAATGAGGCTAGCTTCAAGCTTTTCCTTGATGAAATGTCGGTCAACCTCCACGTGTTTAGTACGATCATGCTGGACAGGGTTATGAGCAATGCTAATGGCTGCTTTCATAGGAAGATGGACAGCAACACCGATATCCTGCAATAATCCTCTAAGCCACAGAAGTTCACAAATGCCTTGTGCCATCGCACGGAACTCGGATTCAGCACTAGACCTAGCCACAACATTCTGCTTTTTGCTACGCCATGTGACAAGGTTCCTACCCACAAAGGAACAGTAGCCAAAGATAGATTTCCTATCAGGAGAACCAGCCCAATCGGCATCAGTATAGGCTTCAATCTTCAAGTAACCATTGGAAGATAGAAGAATTCCCTTTCTTAGAGCCGACTTCAAATACCTCAAAATACAACGGACCGCATCTAGATGAGAGGAATAGGGATCATGCATGAACTGACTCACCAAACTTACAGCAATTGCAATGTCAGGACGTGTGTGAGAAAGGTAGATTAGTTTGCCCACTAACCGCTGATAAGCACCCTAGTCAACAGGTTCACCCTCTCTCTCCCTAAGTTTTGTAGTAGCTTCCATAGGAGTATCTGAAGGATGACAGCCAAGCAGCCCTGTCTCAGTCAATAGATCAAGGACATGTTTCCTTTGGGAAAGAAAGATGCCCTTTGAAGATCGAGCAACTTCTATCCCTAAAAAATATTTTAGGGAACCAAGATCTTTGACCTCAAACTCACGGCCAAGAAGAATTTTCAAATCCCTGATTGCAGCATCATCATTACCAATGACCACAATATCATCCACATAGACTATGAGAAGAGTAACCTTGTTACCAAGTCGTCTGATAAACAAAGTGTGATCAGCATTGCTTTGCTTGTAACCTGCTGAGATCATAGCCTTATGAAATCTACCAAACCAAGCCCTAGGTGACTGCTTCAAACCATAAAGGGCACGCTTCAATTTACAAACCCTGCCCTTAGTCCTGTCATTAGAGAATCCTGGTGGAATGTCCATGTATACCTCCTCCTCAAGCTCTCCATGGAGGAAGGCATTTTTGACATCTAACTGCTGAAGATCCCACCCAAGATTTGCAGCACAGGATAATAGCACCCTGATGGTGTTGAGCTTTGCCACGGGTGCAAAGGTCTCCTGATAATCAACTCCATAAGTCTGAGTGAACCCCTTTGCAACCAGACGTGCCTTATATCGATCCACAGAACCATCAGCCTTCTGTTTAACCACAAAGACCCATTTACATCCAACTGGTTTTTTCCCTGGAGGAAGATTCACAAGTTCCCATGTATTATTTTTATTCAGTGCTCCCATTTCTTCTAACATTGTTGCCTTCCACTTTCCATCTGTAGATGCTTCCTGCCAATTTTTAGGAATCGAAACAGAAGAGAGAGAAGATACAAAGGCACGAAAAGAAGGAGAAAGAGAAATATAAGAGACAACACGAGATATAGGATGTAAAGTACAAGTCTTAGTACCTTTGCGATGAGCAATAGGTAGGTCGGAGGAGGAGGGATTACCAAGAGATGGAGGATCTGGATCTGGAGCCGGCAATTGAATGGGTATTGGTGCTAAAGTGGATTGCATCTGCCCTCTGTTGGTTCTGCCCCTTGTGTAGGTGAGTATGTTGTTGTCAAATCTCTTCTGAAATTCACCAATAGTTCTCTGCACTGGAGTCAGCTCCCCCTGAATAGGAACATTAACTTCACTATTTTCTATGGTCTCCCCCTGTGAAGGGTTCCCAGTAGGTGAGGGAGGAACAACTAGAGAAGGTGGGGCAATGTCCAAAGGTGATTGGGCAGCAGTCAAAGGAAGCTGGGCAGCAGTCGTGTGTGGTGGTAAAGATGGCTTGGCAGCAACTAGAGGAACCTCCAGTGGAGGAATCTCAAAAGGCACATCTTCACTTGTACTCTCCTCCTGAAGAGGTGGTGAAGAATAATAAGAAAGCGTCTCATGAAAAACCACATCCATACTAATCAAGGTACAGCGGGAAGGGGGATGGTAACACTTATAACTTTTCTGGGTCGGAGAATAACCCAAGAAAATACAATGGAGCCCCCTAGGCTCAAGTTTGCCAGGGGATCTGGTATTCCCAGCATAGCACACACACCCAAAGACTTTGGGAGGCACAATAAAGGAGGAATGGCCCAATAAAATATCAGAGGGAGTACGGGAACTAAGAACCCGAGAAGGTAACCTATTGATAAGATAGGCAGCAGTGAGGACTGCATCCCCCCAATATTGAGAGGGAACATTCCTCGCAAACATCAAAGCCCTGGCCATTTCCAGTAGGTGACGATTTTTTCTTTCTGCCACGCCATTCGGGCAGGGGTATCAACACTGCTAGTCGGTGAATAATGCCATGGTCACCAAATACTTCAAATTGGGACTCGGTATACCGGCCCATTATCACTTCTCAATATTTGGAGAGTAGCCTGGAACTGAGTTTGTATCATTTTATGAAAATGTTGAAAACAGGAGAAAACCTGATTTTTAGTGTGCAAAAGATAAACCCAAGTATTCCTAGAATGGCAATCAATGAAAGACACAAACCAACGATGACCAGAAATAGATGGTTTACGATTAGGGCTCCAAACATTAGAGTATACCAAATTAAAACAAGTAGAATTTCTTTTATTTGAAATAGGATAATTTGAACGTGTCTGTTTGGCCAGAACACAGGCCTCACAAAAAAAGTCATCCTTAGTACTTAGGGTGACCAAACTAGGAAATGAATGAGCTAAAATGCCTAAAGGGGGGTGACCTAACCGAGAGTGCCACTGGTAGAGTTCAGAAGAGACCAAGGAGTTCTGATGCAGCGGAGATGGTAGTGGTGGTGAAGAGAAGCGACTGTCATCAAGCAGATACAGGCCACCATGCACTTTACCCAATCCAATCGTCTTCCCAGAGTCCAGATCCTGAAATACACAATGAGAAAAAAAAAAAAGGTGACTTTACAGTTAAGATCACGAGTAATACTACTAATGGAAATGAGGTTAGTGGTAAAATTAGGTATGTGCAAAACAGAAGTCAAGGGAAGAGAAGAAGTGCATTGTATGATTCCTTTTCCAGATATGGAGGAAAGGGAACCATCAGCCACTTTGACCTTATCTTTCCCAGAAGTGGGAGAATATCTGTGAAACAGACTAGAGGAACCAGTCATATGATCTGTGGCTCTAGAATCTATGATCCAAGGATGGGAAGCCACAGAAGCACAATGACCTCCAAAAGGAATACCTGACCGGGCAAAGTGTGAACCTGAAGGAGCCGAAGAATTGGCAGTAGCAGATGTAGTAGAGGCAGTGGCAGCAGAAGACCTAAGCATACATAGGAGTGCCTATATATCATCCTGGGATAGACCAGTTTGATGGGAGGGCTGCGATGCTGATCAGCGATCGATGTGCCTTGGGCTTTGTCTTTATCTTTGTCTTGGCAGCCCGCTTAGCTTCAAAATCTGCCGGTTTCCCATGAAGTTTCCAGCACCTCTCTTTGGTGTGATAGGGTTTGTGACAGTGCTCACAAACAACATTCCCTGTAGTAGAATCACCAAGAGAAGCAGTGCCACTAGGTGCATAAGAGGCTGGGGCAGCAACCTTGAGAGCTGATCTATATGTAGTAGGAGGGTGCAACATGGCAGCCCTAGGGTTTTCCTCAGAGGACACCAGGGCATAAGATTGTTCAATTGTGGGAAAAGGTTGATGGCCCAACACTTGAACACGAATCTGATCATATTCCACATTTAAGCCAGCCAAGAAGTCATAGACCCTAATCTTGTCCACATGCTTTTTATAGGAAGCAATGTCATCAACTGTAGTAGGGTGAAAATCAGAGAAGTGGTCCAACTGTTGCCACAGGCTGCGGAGAGTAGCATAGTATTTCGAAACAAAAAGGTCTCCCTGAGTAGTGTGAAGTACCTTTTTTCGAAGTTCATAAACTTGGGCATCAGTACCAAGCTGCCTAGGTTTCCTTGCAAGCAGCCCAAATCTGGTCGGCAGTATTCAGAAGAGGAAAATTATGCTGTAGTTCTGAAGTCATAGAGCCTATGAGGTATGACATGAGAACACCATTATTGGCAAGCCACTTAGTCTGAGCAGGGCCTTTATCACTGGGCTTCACACTAATGCCATCAATATGGTTTGTGAGACCACGGCCAGCGATGGCAAAGGAGGCTGATCTGGACCATAGAAGGTAATTAGAGCCATCCAGTTTGATAGGGTTAGGTGAAAAACTGTGAAAATCTGTCTTGTTGTGGCTATCATGATCCGAGGTAGCTGTAGAGTTGGTAGAGTCACCCATACTGGCAGCAGAGAATGCCAAAAAATATCTTCAAGTGAAATCCCAAATATGAGAACCAGCAGCCAATAAGAACCCTATATCGATATGGTCAGGGTTTTGAAAAAAACCCTGAATTTGATGAAATCGATGAAGGATCCAAGGGGCTGAAAAAAAATCCTGCAGTGAATGGACTTGAACTGAGGATAAGGAGCCCTTAAGAATGGGAGAAAAATCTTCCTGAAATCAGATTCCAAAAAAAACTGCAGTAGCTCCAAATCGATAGAAGTAGGGTTTTGAAAAACCCTAATTTTGCTAATATCGATCTCAAGGAGGTCCTCTTCAATAAAACTGAACTGTGGGAGCCCAAATTGCTGTCGAGTGGGTCCAAATAGGTGGAGAAGAAGCCTTCAAAAAATCAGATACAGTAGTGAGCTCAAACTCCTAGATCGACAATTGTCAGGGTTTGAAAAAAAAAACCCTGATTTGGTAAATATCGATCTCAAGGAGGTCTTGAAACTGTGATCAGATCTGAGATAGGAACATGAAGCAATAATAAGATATTCCTGCTGCAGTTTCTGGTCTTCAAAAAAAGGAGATGATTCCTTGTATTAGAAGTAGAAGCAATCCTCAAAGAACTGAAGCTCCAATTTGCGCAAGCTGGAAGTGCTGGTTCCTATCGAGCAGAATTATGTAGTAGCATCCATGAGGTAATGGGGCAGCAACTGGATCGAAAGATCACCTCATCAGTGCTGCCCTATGTGACAATAGAGAACAAGGGAGAAGAGAAAGGAGAAACCGAGAGAGAGAGAGAGAGAGAAAGGATCCAAGTACAAATAGGAATCAACCTCAGTCCTAATCATATTAGGGATTCCTAGTACAACTAGGAATACCAAACTAGGATTCGGTTAAGGGAGATAAACAATAAAAAAGGAGAAAAATAAAAGGGAATAAAGAGGAAACATCCTAATCTAACTAGGGGTACTTCCCCAATCAGTTAGGGGGCAGTCCTAATAGAATTAGGACTGCTTACCCCAATCGGGTAGGGGATAAGTAACATATTTCAACACAAAGTCTGCATCATATGCTATAATTTTTCTCTTTCTAAATAGTCTCGTTGTTTGATATATCGAGACTTCCAATATTCAATTATTTCTTTAATAGATTGAAATTGACCATAGGCTGGATCATCCTCAATGACAAAAAACGCTGCTCCATAACAATTTTTTTCGATGTGTTCCTGTACCACCTGAAGTAGATGAGCCTGTGGTTAGACTCTGGTTTAGAGTCGATATGAGTTCTTTTGACTCATAGTTGAGGTCGAGATTAGAAACTGTACTAATCTGTTTGACCTTTTCTCTATTTGGTCTATTTGTTTTTTTTTTTTTTTTTTTTGTGTTTTTCTGAAAAATGAAGTGCTTAAATCAACAAACATATTTAAACTATGACTAATACTAATAACAAACCGTTACAAAAATGGGTTTGGTGCCTAAGACCTCCTGTGGTCAATTCCTTCCAACAATGATCTATTGTCCAATACACTAAATAGGCTTTAACAGACAAGACAACAGAAAGATCACACAAGCATATGGACTTTAACCATTATGTAATAACTACACCACCAATGTAACAAAACAGAATTAAAGAGAGATAGGGTTCGTATGTCTTACATACAGGAATTACCTATGCTTGTGAATCAATAGGGAGTGATTCCGGCAGAGCACTGTTAGTATGCAAACATAAACATAAAACAATTTTAATTCATACCTTGTAACAATCGTTTGGCTCTGAGACCATTGCAAGAGAAAGAAAGAAATTTAAAAAAAGGGTAAATTACACCGCGACCCCTTGAGGTTTGTCCTAAATACAGAGCAACCCCCTGTGTTTCTAAATTATACAGCCGCGCCCCTTGAGTGGACAGTATTAAATAATACAATGTAAAATGCCAACTTTGCCCTCTTCTAATACCAACAACAACAACCATAACCTTATCGCAACTAAATGGGGTCGGCTACATGGATCCGATAGAGGCTATGATAGTAAATAGAAATAAGAGAAGTAAAAGGGAAGTAAGAGGAGTAAAAGGAAGTAAAAAACCAACTTTTCCATCTTCTAAGATCACAAACCAAAAACCTATTTAAACCCTCTTTACTGTTGCCTTCTTCCCCAAAACTGAAGTTGCCAAAGTCGCTGGACCTGCAACTCCACCTGCCATTATCTGTCTTCTCTCCCTCATCTCAACTACTCGTCTCTTCTCCCTCTCTTCCCTCTCTTCCCTTTCGTATTTTTTTTTCCTGCTCTCACGCCTATCCCTCATCGCCATTAACCCTAAAAGTTCAGCAAACCCAATGCCTGTAAGCCATTCCTCAAAAGTTCCCTGCAAAATGAGCTTGACATATCAAGTTTATTGGAGGCAACATATTTCTGAACGTTAAATAGATCTTTGGTTTGAATGGAGGCATGAATGAATCATCTTGTTTCACAGATTTCTCTGAGCCTATAGCCTATAGTCGTAAGTGCTTGTTTGGCAACATATTTCTCTTATCTTTAATGGGAAGCAAATCAAATTTGTCTCAAAACCAAGGTTTCACCATTTTAAAGTAATGCCTGTGATGGTTAAATTAACAAATTTTGTCCTACCCAGTACCCTCCTATCTCTCATTAAATTAGAATTCAAAATAAAAGGAAGGAAACCCAAGAGCCACCCACCCACTTACCCTCTTCTCTCTTCTGCATTACTGCATACACACACAAAGAGAGAGAGAGAGAGAATGCCGGCATATGTAGAGATGAAGGGGTTAGAAGTTAAAACCTGAAATTGGAGGGGTCAGAGGAAATAGCTTTAGAAGCCTGAGAAACGGAGAGAGGGCTGGTGTGGAGGAGGAGATAGTCGACTTCATCCATGTCACCATTGAAGCCGATGTTCTTGCACCCATACCCAAAAGGTTTAGCGGGTCTAGTTTTTTGTTTCTCCAGGGAAGGTCTATGGAAGAAGTCCATTATGGCAATAATGTCTCTTGGGACTCCATGGTTCACCACCTTGAAGAACCCATACTCTTCGCAGGCTTTGACGATGAGCTCCCTCACCTGCGACCTCTTCCTTGAGAGATCCACCACCGGAACATGTACTACCCCTCCTCCAACATCAATGTTGCCGCCACCGCCGCCAATTCTTGTAGGAGAGGCCACCACCACCATTGCTACCAAATTCCTGATGATGCCTTTTCTTTCCAATTCATGTAGCAGCAGGGGATGGAGTTGAAGATGGCCTCAGCTGATCACCATCTTGAAAACCCTAAAATGCATATGCATCTTCCTTCAAGTAGCAGAGGAAGGAGTGCCAGAACCCTAAACCCTCTTTCTGATTCGAGTAACAGGGGAAGGGGGTGTGAAGTTAGGGATGCCCTATGGGCAAAATGGTAAGCTCACACCCCATAGGGGTATATTAGTCATTTGAAGGCAAACTTAACCAACACCGTAACACTTAACTAACGGAGTGGGGCTGACTGTAACAACTAACCAAAACTCAGGGGCTGTGGCTGTATAATTTAGAAACACAGGGGGTCACTCTGTATTTAGGGCAAACCTCAGGGGATCGCGGTGTAATTTACCCTAAAAAAAATTACATAAATCCCCAATTATCCCTATGCCTAACTGTATCATGATTATGTCAAGCATCAGTTTGCTAGAAAGGGATTAATGTTTGTGAATTTGCATTGTTTTTGTGTACAACTTTACTAGTTCTATCTCAAAAGAAACTGGAGATGATTTTCTTTTTGTGGTGGAACCATAGTCCCAAATTTACATGTACATTTTTGAGATTTTGCTTCAATTAGGATGGTTGGAGAAAATCTAGGTTTTGCCCCTTTTAAGATCTAGGATTTGAATTCAGTTGATACCTAAAGTGGATATAACATTTCTTACCCATTAGAAATTGGAGAGAGAAAAAGGGAATCGGGGAACTGATGCTGTTTCCAAACATAAATAGTGGACGCCAATTGGCACTTATCTACTCATCTTGAGAAATCATAATTCATAACAAAATATTCTTTCCGTCAGCTACTGACTTGAATGTGATTACCAGGGTAGAATATCATTTAATTACCATGGAAGGGTTGCTCAATTATTCCCAATCTGGTTGCAGGGGTGCAGATCCATGGGCTGTAGATAGTGAAGGTAAAACCCCTCTTCAGCTTGCAGCAGACTCTAATTTCAATGATGACGAGGTACTTGCTCTGTTAAGAGAAACAAATAGATGAGACTGTCAGAGAGGATGCTTCAAAGGCCAGCCACTTAAAAGCAGTCTAATGTATAGAATGAAGCTCAGTTGCTGTGTGATTATTCATCAGAAACTTGGTGGCTGATTCCCCACTGGAGTTTGCTCCCACCTGTGGTTTTTGGGATTTAAGAGGAGCTAGTAAGGATGGAATGCCCTGCCCCTGCAGTCCCGTGTAAGATAGAACCCGGTCAATGTAAGTTAAAATGGTTGTGTTTCCCAAGCTTGAGAGTTATCGCAGGCTCCGTGTCTCAGGCCTGCAGTGCGAGGTGCTGTGTCTCTGTTTATTGGGATTGGTTCCTTTTACTGGGATTTTGCATTTTGCGGCACTGTGTGGTTGTACAATTGTATGTTTAGTCATATAGATCCTTCGTTGTATGGGAAGCTCTGCTGAAAACTCTTCCTAATGATGTTTTGTTGATATTCATAACAAGGAAATACAGAATAAATGGTGATCGTGGGAAATACCATGACAATATACAAATCTTTTCTTTTGCAGTAGATTGCTGTAACATCTTCATGAACAATTTAGTGAAAGAAAATTGAATGGTAATGGAGTGACACTATTTATTGGAAAACAAAGATTGATGGTAGCAGAGGGCAGGCTTTGGTGCAATGGTAAAAGTTGCTCCATTGTGACCAAGTGGCCACGGGTTTGAGTCTAGGAACAGCCTCTCTAAGAAAGCAGGGATAAGGCTGCGTACATTATGACCCTACCCAGACCCTGCAATGGCCGGAGCCTTTGCACTGGGTACACTTTTTTTAAAGATTGATGGTAGCAGACATAGGAACTGTTAACTAGGTTAAAATTGCTGTTATTATTATGGATTGATATTTGCGATTACTGATTGTATGTTTATGAAATCGGTGGTCATGCTGATCTGCGACCACCCTTTTCTTCTTGCTCTTTCCACTGCAAGGATCTTTGGTATTATCCAGCCTTTTCTTGTCGACTCATCTCTGAAGAAACTCCTCTCTATGGCCAAAAAATGCAGCTGTTGGAAAGCACTACTACTCGAAACTAAGTAATGAAACCTTAACCATAAACTGTGAAAACTTAATATTTGAATCTTAAACTATGGAATTACCAAAAACCCATTGAGAGTTCACTTGAGGTGTACCCTTGTAGAGAAACTCCATTAACTTAAAAACCATGAACTGTGCATCCTTAATCTATGAACCAAAATCGGGAAATCACAATACCTATAGTTTCTACACCCCACCACCCCCCCCCCCCTACCCCACCAAAAGAAAAAACCTATTGTCTATCCAACTATGAAAGCACCCCTTGGCAGAAAATCTGAGAATATAGCATGTGAGCATGAGTACGATCACCAGTGAGAGTAGCCGAGAAGGATAGATCAGGAATGAAGTTGCAGCGGAGAATCCTAGAATATAGGAGAACTCATATTCTTGCTCTTGCTTATAAAAACTGACGTACAAAGCCAGGAGTCATAAAACCTGCCCGTGTGTGATTCCTTTTCCCCACTCTCTTGTGGAGATTCTCTAGATTGTGAGTTGAATCTTAAGTATTCTATTGGAAAGCACAATAGAGTTTCAGAGAATTTAAGAAGCTGGAGAAGCTCTCCAAAACATGCAATAAATAGTCTTCTCCTCAATGTTCTGCTCTTTCCAAGTGGCACGAAGGGCTCCTTTTATTTCCCTTAGATTAGCAAGCTGTGAAGTTTCGTTTCTACCACATGAGGAATTGTATAACTGGTTTCAAAACCTTCATTTCTCCATGTGACAGTTGAATATATATTGAAACCCTCCAAATGTGTAAAACGGGCGTTAACAAAACTGCTACAATAGAACAGATATCTTTCGCCCCTAAAAGAAGCTTTCTCAATGGGCTTGACCTTAAAGAAAAGAAACAGTGTAGGCTTTTCTTATCTTGGCTTTTACATGTCTTCCTCATGAACTATGAGCATTAATCTTAAAAATGGTTCTGATTTACATGTGAATGGGCCAAGCATTTGCGCTTTTTGTATACATTTATGGAATAGTATCTGCCTTTCTTGATACCCTATCGTAATCATGCTTGCAAATCTGTACAAGATTAGAGTGTCGTTGAGTGCTTTGATCTTCTTTTATATTTAGTAGTGTAGTGTAGTCTTCTTCTCTTTTAACAAATTAGTTATCGATATAGAATAAAAAAAATCTTATATTCCAAGTTCCATATTAGTAAACTAAGATTGGAGGAGGTTCCATTCCACCACTTGGAGTGTGGGTGGGAATCAATTCCTCTTTTATCCAATTATTTTTATAGATGTTTGATACTTCCTATTTCTCTATTTTCTTGTATCTCTTGGTACACGTCTGGTTTTAATTCTAATTCTCAATTCTGACCTATAATTATAATTGGTGTCTTTATAAATAAATAAATAAATAATATATATATATTTGGATATAAAGAAAAAGAGCACGAGCCAAGGGCCCAAGAGCTGCTCCCACACGTGGAGAAAGCTGATGCATTGCTAAAAGGCGCCTTGCGTGCGCTCACTGTCCTGCACCTTATTTGCGATATTAAATTTAAGGGAGAATGTTCTCTGTACCACAGCACTGGCTGCGCCAAGCACATGGGCTTGCCACTCAGGGGGGCAGGGTGGTCATTGCGCCCACACCCATGTGCTTGGGTGTAGCCTGTACTGTGGCACAAAGAACAGTGTCCCTAAATTATCACTAGAGATGAGATTTTCACCTTTCATAAGAGCAAAAATCATTTTGTGGGCTTGAACTTCTTTTTTTATTTGCCCCTTGTTTTATTTTCTTTAACTCAAGGATAAAAAAAAGAATGGGAAGAAGAACATTGTCCAGTCTCGTGGCCCTTGCACAAGTGCAAGGCCAATGAGGGGACACGCAGGGGTATCATTCGAGGGGAATTTTTCATTTTGTAGGGGGTGGAAAGGCCATTTCAGAAAGGATATGTTTGGTCATAGGCTGTATACAACAAGCAGTATTATTTTTCCCAAAAGGTGTCTTCAAAATAATTTGAGAGTGATTTACTATTACGTCATTTTCAATCATTATCTTGCACATTTCTAAAACACAACAAATGATGAGATTTTATCCACTTAATAGAAGAAGTGTGTTATACTATAAAAGCCAATCCAGAGCTCTAATGGTTTGGCACTACTACTTTAGGAGAGTGCTCACCGACTTGGTCGATCAAATCCCCTCGATGGCATCTAAGTCACGGTGTTATATATGTATCAGTTTAATGGTTTTCCAAGAAGTATGGTCCCTTTAGACCCGTTGTGGGTCTCTATCTGGCCTTTCAGTGGGTCATAGCCTCTTTTTGAGTCTTAAAAACAATGTTACAACTTACAACCATGGTAAGAGAACCCGATCGAAACCAACCGCTATACAGAAATTAGGGTTTAAAGTTTTAGCCAATATTATCCGGATTCCAGATCAGTTCCTGGTTTTTAAAACCGGATTCTAAGTTCCTGGTTTTTTTTAACCCGGGTCCAGTGGGTCATAGCCTCTTTTTGAGTCTTAAAAACAATGTTACAACTTACAACCATGGTAAGAGAACCCGATCGAAACCAACCGCTATACAGAAATTAGGGTTTAAAGTTTTAGCCAATATTATCCGGATTCCAGATCAGTTCCTGGTTTTTAAAACCGGATTCTAAGTTCCTGATTTTTTTTAACCCGGGTCCAAGTCACCCTAGGGTTATTTACCAAGACGATCAACTCCCGGGGACTCGAAGGAGAATGAAAGAAAAGTGTTGGTTAACAGCCTGAGTTCTTTTTTTTTTTTTAAAGAGAAGTGTTTGGTCGGGGGGTCTGTCGCTGTGATGGAACAACTGAACAAATTCCCCAGATTCCCTTATCCTTGGGGCTTTGTAAGGGTAAGCTAGCTAATATCCGCTCTCACCGATCCAACGGCCAGGATCTCCTCACTATCCCATCCTTTTCACACAGTTCGATGTTTCGCTTTCGGTCTCGTGATGGTGACAGAGCCGGCTTTCGTATCCCGTGCCATTGGGCCCCGCCTTCCTTCCTTCCTTCCAGTGCAGAGTTGGAAAAGGCGGGAAGAAACAGAGACAGAAATCTTTGTTTATTAAAAAAAAAAAAAAATAGAGAAGTCTCAGTCTAGACTCTAGACTCTGCTCTGTACCCGCAGGGTTCGACTTTTGTGTCGAGCGCAGAAACTCTTTCTCTCTCTCTCTCTCTCTCTCATTTTGATGGCTGAGGTCCTTCTCTATTCCAGAGTTCCTTCCACTGGTCCAGCTACTTGAATAAGAATGTCTTTCTCTTTGTTGGTTTTTTTTTTTTTATCATTTTCTTCTTGAGGACAAATTGTAGTTCTCGTTCTTCAAATAGGTTCTCAGACTTCAGACGCCTCATTTAACGGTTTCCTTCTTCTTGTTTTATTTATTTATTGTTTTTTTTTTTGCAAATTTTCCATTTCTGATTTGCTCTACCCCAGAATAGCTGGTGAATGATTCTACGAGGCGGGAGAAAGAACTGCAACTAGTCCCTTTTTTTGGGTTGGAATGATGAAAGAGTATGTTAAAGCTGTTCTTACAAGATATTTTTAAGGTTCTGTGAGCTTCAAACTGGACGACTGATATTTCAAGGCATTATGAGCTTTTGAAGACCTGCTGTCTTGGTTTCCATTGAATGTTGAACTATTTGAACTTTTTACGAAGATTTCTTGGAAGGTCAGGTAAGTTTTGTTGCCGGCTTGGGAGATTGATGTGGTGAAGCTTCGTTTTTGCAAGCGTCTTTTACTTGATTCTCGACGATCTCTTAGTTGAAACTTTCTAAGTTTATATCATTTATTGATCAACTTTTATTCTGCTTTGGGTACTGTTGCCATCCCTTCATTCTGTATTTCGTTGATAGAAAGTGGCCCTACTTTGCAGCTTGGCTTTTACTGTGAGGAAATTGGGGCATTTTTGTTGCGGTTTTGTAGTTTTGAGTCTTTGGGAGAACTGAATTGATTTACGACGTACGGAGAGCGTCTTCTGCTTCGTAGTCTATAGATTTGGAGGTGTCTGAAGTCTTGAGGTTCATTTGCTACTTGAAAAGCTTCAAAAACTCTTGGAAGTTTTCCCATTTTCGCCTTTATTTCCCGATTGCCTGATTTCAGAGGTTCCAGGGGTTCTGTGCTTTACTTCCATGGATAAGAGAGGATATAAGAGCCGTTTAAACCATAAAAACCTAACATTGCTTGCCTTGTTTATGTTCTTCTTTATTCCTGCCACCCAAGGCCGAGAAGAGATAACCGAGCAAATTCCTACGGGTTCCCCATCTCCATCTAGGGTTTCCGATTTTAAGAATTGTCTTCGGAGGATATGCCTCAGCATTTTGTTTGGAATTTTAACTGGGTTATTCTGTGCGGTTCTTTTTGCTTGCTTGGTGCGGCTGGTTCTCCGTTACATGAGCAGAACCCCAGTTCTCAAAGGCCCTGTGGTCTTCACTCCTAAGATTGATCCTAAGACTCTGCAACTGGCTCTCTCAACCGACAATCACCAGTTGATTGGGTCCAGCCCTAATGGAAAGTATTACAGAGCTGTTCTTGATGGAGGAATCGCCTTTGCTGTGAAGAGGCTTGAACCCTTTGAGAAGGGTTGTCCAGAGATTGAGAGCAAGTCAGTCAAGAGACGAATTCAGCAAGAACTAGAAATGTTAGCAGGATTGAAACATCGTAATCTGATGAGTTTAAGGGCTTATGTTCGTGAACCAATTCGCTTGTCTTTGGTGTATGATTACATACCCACTGGTAGCCTTGAAGACGCAATGAACAGGGTAAGGGAGAACCAGCTCAGGCTCAGCTGGGAAGTTCGGCACAGAATTGCAGTTGGGGTGATCAAGGGGCTTCAGCATCTCCATTTTAGCTGCAGCCCTAGAGTTCTGCACCACAATCTGAAGCCCACAAATATCATGTTAGATCCAGAGTTTGAGCCATTGCTGTCTGACATTGGTTTGGCCAAGCTTACTCCCAATTTGGATACAAGAGCATCAGGTTACACTGCTCCAGAGTGTTTCCAGAACTGCAGGTAGGTGTATTTTTCAATTTTGTGTTTTGAAGGTTCAAAATTTAAAATTTCTCTTGGAGTGATGAATATGTGTAAATTCTACATCATACAGTTTCCCTGTGGCAATCATAATAGGTCTTGTTTGCTATTTGTAGTAAGAGTTCCATTAAATTGGTTGGCCTTGATTAAATTGATTATTCCTTTACCATCTTAGATTGTATAATGGAATTGGAAACTATAGCACTACTTACTGAACTTCTTCTCAGGGCAGGAACTGCTTTGTAAAAGAAAGTCTAATTGATGTTTGATAGCAAGAACAATTAACTTCAAAGGTTGAGCTTTTATTTTTATTTTTTCATTTTTCAATTTAATAGAACCAGACGTACTCAAGCCCATAGATACAGATGCAATGTGAGCACTTCATTGATAATCTTGCTACAGATGCAAGATTGCCATCCTACTCTCTGATGGGCTTGTATTGCTGAAGCATTTGTGAATTGTGATTACATACGTAAATATGTTTTTGTTGCCCTTTTTATCTGAACTGTTCATTCTAGGAATATTGACCTAGTCCAACATTCAGTATATGCATTTGTTATTCTTCCACATTGCCCTGCAAACATAACTGTTCTACTCCGGTTTTGTTTGGTATGCATTCTCGGAATAGTAGATTCTACATCTAGAACGCATTCTGAAGCGAGAAATAGAGAAGAATCGGATTTCAGAATATATTCTAGATGAAGAATCTATTCTGTTAATGCATATCAAACACGTCCTACATCTTTCCTAAAATTTTTATTACTATCAGAGCTAAGTGGGTGTGGATGCTATTGCAACAGGTATACAGATAAGAGCGACATCTTCAGTTTTGGAATAGTATTGGGGGTTCTGCTAACTGGGAGAGACCCTTTAGATCCATTCTTTGGAGAAGCAGTGGGTGGGGGAAGTTTGGGTCGATGGCTTCGACATTTGCAGCAAGCAGGGGAGGCACTAGAAGCACTAGATAAGAGCATCCTTGGGGAGGAAGGAGAAGAGGATGAGATGCTAATGGCTGTGAGGATTGCTGTTGTGTGCCTATCAGATTTGCCGGCAGACCGGCCTTCAAGTGATGAGCTTGTTCCCATGCTCACCCAGCTGCACAGTTTTTGAAGAAAATGTATATGAAATGAAAATTTGTGTAAATTATTGGCCCCATTAAAAGTCTATGTTTTGCCTTTAACTTCTGGGTTCTTAGATTTTGATCTGCAGGGCATTTATCTGCATCACATGCCTAATTTCTAGGGGAATTTAGGTGTTTCGAGTAGAATGTCTGTTTGAGTATTCCTTCTCATTTTACAGAAACCAATTTAGTTTCTGTTTTCTGAATCATAACAAACTGCTTTGCTTCATGTAAATTCTTTTTTTTGTTTATAAAGTGAGGAGTGGGGAGTGGTCTTAAAAATAAGGATCGGCTGATTTGATCTGGAGCATAGTTAGCAAAAACTGGATAGGACAGTATGGGTTTTAAATGGTACGAAACTATGAACGATGCAGTAAAACCAAAAAAAGTCAAAAACTAGCAAATTTTAATCTGAATACTTGCATATAATGTTAAAAAACAACTATAACATACAACATTAATGCATGTAGCCATACATATTCTTTCAATAAAAAAATACATTTATATTCCACAATCCATTGTAAATTTTATGAAAAAAAATTATAGTAAAAGAAAAACGAGGAATTGTTTTAGCATAAACAATTGATTATCTAGCAAAAAAAAAAAAACGTAGGGAGTATTATACACACAGGATATATGTAGCATTTTTTAAGTTTCAAACAAATGTGAATACGTTTAAAATATAGAAGATAAAAGCATGTTTTTTTTTTTTTCGTTTAGTTTGAGATCATGGTTCTAAGTATAAGTATTATATTTTGGGCGATACGTAGCGGTTTTGCTAGTCATTGATACCGTGCTAATATCGTATCAGTAGCACGGTACAGACAAAGGGTTAAATGATCAGAAAACTCATTTTTTAAGAAAATTTAGGGGTATATTTGTCTGATACAACCGATCCAGGCCGATACTGTATCAATATCGTATCAGTTTTATGTGTTGCCGATACCCGTTTCGATACCGTACATTAAAACCATATTGTACCATATTTGAGATACATTTAGACAACGTGTTTTAAAAAAATAAAAGCAAAGTTTTAAACAGATTTAAAATGCATTTTTGCTAACAATGATCTGAAGTAATGGATCCATACTACATTTCTAGGGTTAAGGCAGAATCTAGCCGATTCTTGGTTGATTTTGGCAGAATTGATTGGAATCGGTCGGACCGATCCGGATCCCGATTCGGGGGATGATTTGAAGTTTTAATAGTGTCCATCTAAATAAAATCTAGAAACGTGGCATCTTCTCTCAGTTAACTAGGGAATGGAGTGGCAACGGGTAAGAACACACACAGAATAAGCCTTACCTTTCTTTACCTGGAACGGATAAAATATTCCATTACCATAGGGAGACAGCCAAGGTGGGTAAAGCCTATATTTAATAAGATATTATAAAATAGGGTGGACGTAATGATCATTCTGCCTTCCTGAGTGGCAGGCCCATGTATGGGCGCAGCCTGAACTGCACCCAGAGAACATTCTCCCCTTTACAAAAACAAGAAAATTTTACCGTAAGTAAGCAGCAAAATATCGATCTAAACAAACAACCCGTTACAGCAATTATCTATCAACCATAACAAACAGTTCAAAAACGAGGGAGGGGGTGTTGGGCTGAGTTGGAATAGACCATGCATTATGATTTCCTATGGCCCAGTCTGAAGCCCAAATCTATACATATACTGATACACTACAATTACCTGAATGTCCCGACTTAGGTGGGTCAAGAGGTAAATGGGGAGGGCATAAATGTCTCACCAGTACGTTACCTGTTTTTTTTTTTTAGGTAATATACATTACCCGTTTAACTAGGCCCGTAATGGGGAAAATGGATCACCTATCCGTACTTGAACCTCACGTATGGTTTGGTGATGACACATGTCCTTTTGCTTTCATAAAAGTACTCTTAATGGTAGCATCGCGAAACCATACATTAAGTGTTTCATGTATGGATAACCACATAGGTGATCCGGAGTCCCAAACTTGTTTAACCTCGCCATCCTTACCCTCCCACTTAGCTACACAACTGTGAGATCGGATTATAGATGTGCTCTATTATACTCCGACAACTACTTGATATTCTCTCATAAGTCATAACCTTTTTTTTTATATTTTTGGCTAAACACAAGTCATAACCTTTGATTTTTGAAGCATTACTTTGCCAAGTGATAAAGTCTAGAGATGAAACTTGATATATGAGTAGGTGACCTAGGGATCTATTTGTTCACAAATTTTAAACCCTATCGGATCCTTCACATGGCAGTGTTCAATATTAATTTGGCACTTAAGAAAGATTTCACATGTATATGAATTGGGATTTGGCTCCTCTCCTGCGAGCACCCCATCCGGGGAGTGCCCAGTGAAACACCCACAATGGGGCTGCTCGCAGCGTATTGGGATGTGTGCTTAGCCCCATCATGGTGCGTATCTTGGCACGCTGCGAGCAACCCTGCGATTAGATGCCTCACTGGGCACCCCCGGACGGGGTGCTCATAGGGGAGGAGCCCGGTCCTACGAATTGGGCTCCCAAAATTTTAATATTCTTCCTTTTGTTTCAGTTTTGAGCAAATCATTTCCAAAGTCTTTCATTGGAGGGGTCTCCAAGCTGATGGTATCTGTAAGCATGGTTCTAAGTATCGGTATCGTATTGTTCGTATCGGTTTTACAAGTCATCGAAATTGGTACCGTGCCGATATCGTATCGATAATATGGTATGGACAAGGGGTAAAATAGTCAAAAAACTCATTTTAAAAGAATTTTAGGGATAATTTTGTCTGATTCAGGTCGATAACGTATTAGTTTTACATGTTGCCGATACCCATTCTGATACCGTGCACTAAAACCATGTCTGTAAGGACTTGTCCATCACGCAAAACAGTCTCAGCTGAACAAAAACTTATCCTATGACAAAACCAATCTAGTGGGATTGGAATTAGCTGAATCTAATGAATAAGGAGTGATAATGATATACCATTAAAGGGTAATAGAAGAAACAAAAAATCTTCCTTAATTCTAATGTGGCGGCGGAATATTTATTAACGTATATATGAGTGAATGTTTCCTTAATGGCCTATTTAACAGCTAATTACCTACCACATGACATTTTGTTGGCGTTGAAATTTGGTGGTTTTGTCCACACTCCACACTATAATGCATCACTCTTCGAAGTTTAAACATAATCCAATGGTTAATCCAAAGGCGAACCTTTCATCCAACGGTTGGTTTGAATGAAGGAACCTCTAGGAGTTTATGTTGATCCACCAAAAAAGAAGAGGAGTGTATGCATCTCGCCAAGAGTCTTTCAGTTTTGTGGAGTTTACCTGTTTACAAAATTTTATAGCTTTCATGTAAAATCTTTGCAACAAGGTATTCTACATTAGACTCTTTAAGATTATTTTGACAGCTAATTTGAATCTAGTTTTTGTTCATTTATCGTTTAAAACATTATTAAATTTCTAGGGTTCAACCGATTTTGATCAAATCCTGTTAAAAAAAAATTACTTAATTTTAAATGTTTAGACCGAGTTTGGCTCAGATTGCCCATAACTCAATTTGATGAAACAATAAATTTACTATTCATTAATTTTCCAACAGCTAGGTCTCCCTTCCCTATATATATTTGTACCCTGAAGTAAAGGGAGAAGAAGGATTTGATTCCAATGTAACCTCTTGTGATGAGTGAGTTTCACTCTTGGGTTGAGTGGAATTCTCATTTAATTTTGGGGTCCTCTTGTGATTAAACTAGTTTAACTCTGGGATCGCTTGGAGACTCACTCAATCAAGTGTGGGGCTGTCTTCTTTGACCCTTAAATTAAATGATCGTCTCTGATGTTTGTTATCTTGTATTTGATTTCTTATGTTTGCAATAAAATGCTTCTATATAGTTTTTAGTACCATGTCAATATATAGAACATGAGTTGAAAAAACTTGATCATGACACTTGCACGATAAATATGACTACATCAAACTCAAAAACAAATTTTAAAGTGGGGGGAATGATGAGGCTATAAATTCACATGTCATTAATTTTCACTGGTTATATTTCAATGGTTTTTTCCAATAGTTTTATTTCAATTGCTCTTGTCTAACAACTAGTTCTTCATGCCCTCTATATATTTATATTATGAAGTAAAGAGAGAAGAAGAATTGTATTCCAATGTAACTTCTTCTTGTAAGTGAGTTTGCATTTGGGTTTGAAGTCTTCTTGTGATTGAGTGAGTCCCCAAGCGACCCAGAGTTAAATGGTCATTTTTTATCCTTGAATTAAACGGTACTCTCTGACCCTTGTTATCGTAGATTTAGTTTCCTATTTTAAGAATAGAACTTTTCCAAAAACATATATATATATATATATTAAACTACATCACTCGTAGCGTGCCTAATCAGATTTGGATTTGGTTGTCGATGCAGAAAGATGGGATAAGGTCATAGGAAGCATAAGTGGAACACCATGGACGGCCAAGATGCACTGTCACGGGGTATGACATATGCATGGGATTGCTCTGTTTTAACTTTTAAGTATTCTCATACCCAGTGGGCCTTAGGCCCATTATTTGTTGACTGACCTCAACATTGTGTGGGAGACAAGAAACTAATCACCCAATTTATTTATCCTATCTTTATGTGTAGATTAATCTTACGCGCCATTTCTATAATCAATTTTTTTTTTTTTTTTTTTTAGGCGTGGGGGTCGGGGTGGGGGTGGGGGGGGGGGGGGAGTATGGGGTGGTAGTGGTGGTTAGGCTTCAGTTTTTTGAATGGTCGAAGCTCCTCAACCACCTAGCAGGCTAGCATATCTTGTCGAAATAAAAATGAGGGAAAATAAAAAAAATTAAAAACACCTCAATTTACAAGTACAACAAAGTAAGATTATCCATAAACATATGAAAAACGTGACAGTAATAAGGTTTTTTTTTTGTTGGTTGATAAAACAATAATAAGTTGGAGAAAGGAAAAGAGAGAGAGAGAGTTGTTTGGTTGATAAGAGTAGTTAATCTTCTCTCATCTTCATTTCTCTCTCGTCAACACTCATTAATCATGTTCCATCTAACAACTTATTTATTTATCCATCTCTTATATCACTAATAAAAGCCTAAGCTTGTATGTACCAAAGGAAAAATGTAGAGTTTTGTTGACGCAATAATTGTATGGCCCACCACCTATTGAATCTTATCTTTCTAAATCTCCAAAAGTCCAAAGGTTCAAATCTTTATTAAAACTAATTAGTTAATTTTATCACTTGGTTTAATGCTTTGGGGCTGAAATTTATGATATGAGTTTAGATGTCTCTATAATATTGGATTACCAACTAAATTGCCACATGGTAAGTAAAAACATCGCGACATGGGTTCATCTAGAGGGATTGTGTCACTACAAATAATTACTATAAATTATAGGGCAAATTTCATGGACACCCCTTGTAACTATTCGAAATGGCAAGTACATCTTAAATTTTATCAAAATAGCAACCTTCCCCTTGACGTTAAGCAAGGTTACCCTAAAGATAAAATGACAATTTTACCCTCTTAGTAATTTAAATAAAAATTACTAAGATTCCATCATCTTCCCAAATCGAACTTCCTCATCACCGGCCACCACTGTCTCTCCGACCGCCACTAATTTCAGATTTCTACAGTTATTACTCCAACGTTGATTGTTGGGAAGATCGATTAGAGCTTAAAAGACTATTTTTCTTCTGAGTTCAATTCTCTCGGTGAAATCTATGGTTGATTTCACGGTGCTTCAGACTCCATCGCTCCCTTCTTCTCTGCGACGGTGAATAGGACTGGAGATTTAAAATGGTGAGAGCCCGACGATGAATAGGACTGGGGATTTTGGAGCGGTTGCGATGGTTCAGAGCGTCGAAGGAAGAAGACTGGGATTTGTTAAGGTTTCAGTTCAAATCGATTTTGAATCTAACCATTTTAGGTTTTATCTCTGAAAACCAAACAATTTTGGGTTGCAGAACGACGATGGAACAGGTCTTTGAGTTGCAGAGAGGGATTTGGGTTGCAAGTCGGCGATGGATTTGAGTTGGAAATGAGAGGAGAGGAAGAAAATGATGAAATGAAGGAAAAAAGTTGGAATTTTTCAGATTTCTTTGGGTTCTGGAGAAGCTGAGAAAGATAAAGCTACATCACTACTACTTTTTTCATTTTTTCCCCCTTTTTTATGTCATTGTGATGTGTTGGTGGGTTCCTCCGTTACAATGATTCTGACTCAAAACCCGTGAACATTTTTTGAGTTCCAGATAACTTGGAGTTGGATATTTTTAAGCTTGGGATTTTCCTCAAGGTGGTGTGTGGTTGCGCCCTATGAGACCGATTAATGAATCCTTTCCATTGGATTCACTCTGTTTCTTTAGTGTTTTTTTCGTCCGCCTTTGATAAGGGTTTTGCCAAAAAAATTTTAATGGAATCAGTCATGAGTAGTTTTGCCTGTAATAAACTTAAACGCATGATATAATCTGGAAATTTTCTCTGATCTCTATGAACGCTACGAGAAAGTCTGCTCCGACCACCGGTGTTGCTGGTTTGTATTTGGGATATTGGGGATTTAACCGTAAGGGTATAATAGGAAGTTCACCCTATGGTAAGGGTAATTTTGCCATTATAAAAGAGTTAACAGCCAATTAACTGCACATACCTAACGGAGTGGATTAAGTTGAAAATAAATATAAAATAAGGGTAGTCTGTGCCATTTTAACAAAATTTAGGATGTACTTGTCTTTTCGAATAGTTTTATAAAGGGTGTCCGTGAAATTTGCCCTAAATTATAAAACTAGTTTACTTAATAAAAAATATTATAAACTATAAGAGATTGTCTATTAGAGTGTATCAGGAAGGCCTACTAGCATAGCATATCCTTGGTACAAGTATAATTAAACGATAAGGTATAATGATTTTGAGTTTGACTGGTTCAAAGTTCAAGCTTAGGTTCTCCCATTTGGATTTACACAGTGATTTTATTAAGAATCTGTGTTAAATGAATATAAAAAATATTACATCAATTAACAAGAAAAAGGCATGTGATTTCTTTTATAGCTCATATTGAGTAGGATATGCTGGCATCATTGTGTTTATCTCTATCTTCCTCACATGAAATGACATCGTTGTCTTTCAATTTACAATACAACTTTATTGCACCTTATTGGTGCACTCCTCTACGTCGCTTATTCATAAAACATCTCCCCCCCCCCCCCCTTCCCCCAAAAAAAATTACACCAATTTACAAAACAAAGACAAAAAACTTTCGATCGTATGCTACTTTTCGGTTCAAAATAGGATATCATCTTCTATGTATGGTAAATGATTTGATCATGATTTATATAAATCTCCATTCTCCAACACCTAAGAGAGAGAGAGAGAGAAAAGTCAAACTCTAGCTAGACAATTTAATTCAATTGGTAAAGATATGAGGGGATTTGATTAAATATGAGGTGGATCATATGATCAATGAAGGGCTTCAAACTTGTCACATTGCCAACCTAGAGGGTGAACCAACAATTAGGGCTGTAAATGGATAATCGAAAATCCGAATTCAATCCGCATCCGTATCCGTTTTGGGGCATCCGTATTCGATTAGAGATATTCGAGAAAAAAAATCCGAATTATCCGATAAAAATCCAAATTCGAATACTTAATTATAAAAATTAAGTAAATAATGATCTTGAGGGTTTTTGAAGATTCAATAGATTCTACAATATGAGGAGAAGAGAATCATGATCTAAAACTATGGATTGAGAGTGAATTGTATCCACTAGGGGGAGGAAGGTTCGGGTTACACAAGGTAGAGGTGTAAACGGATGGTCAAAAATCCGAATTCGATCAACATCCAAATCCGTTTAGAAGTATTTGTATTTGACCAGAAAATATCCGAATCCGATTACATCCGAGCCGAATCCGATCTGTTTACAGGCCTACCAACAATACACTGGTTGGAAAATAAAGGTACTTGCTTTGAAGGGACAAAATCCCAGTATATGTACGGATAGGTGATCCAGACTCTAGTAGTAACACGGATAAAACCTGACCCAAGAAATTTGTTTGGATGGTGAAGATTAGATGGTTTGAGGTTGAACCATTGCCATCTAACCATACTATGGATGTAGTTCTAAATATCGGTCGCATCAATACCAATATCAATATCAATACCAATTCTAAGATACATATCTATATCATATCAGCCAAGTATCGATATCCGTTGAAACAATTCCTAAATCATGGTTCGGATTGGGGGTTGAGAGTTGTTGGATCATCCTTGTACTAGGGATGAATCCTCAATATCCCTAGTCCATATGCTTTATGTATGCAAAAATATCACCTTCAATTTATGGGTACCTTTAATTCCTTCAATTCCTCTAATAGGAGGGAATGGACCTCACCTTGGGCAATGTTTTCGGATAGAAACTAGAATGATTATTTCCATATCCTATGTGAGGAATTGAAGGAATTGAAAAGGAACGATTCCTTAATCATGAACGGTCATAAACCATGTACGCACCACAATCTTATTCATCTTCTAGGACTCTGGGAGGGAGGGAGGAGCTGGGCACTAGGGAGTAGAGGGTAGGTTTTGACCGGCCATCCTTCTACTCTTTTCATAGTCTTCTAGCCTTTACCATTATATCTCGTACAAAAGGGTGTAAGTAGTAGAGTGTGGACCGGTCTTCTTCCCACTCTTTAGCCTTTATCGTTGTGTCTCGTTCAAAGGGTTTAATAGGCTAGGGAAACCGGGGACCAAGGAAACTCCCTAGCTAAAAGGTATCCATGAATATCGTACCGCGTATTGCAACAGGAGAACGTTGAATGATTAAAAAAACAAGGAATAATTTTCTAGATGTACTTACTATTTAGATAAGAAAAATTATTATAGGTTTGACTTTGTTTACATTTAATTTTTCTTGTAAACTTATTTGTTTTGTAATATTTTTTTCTTATTTGATGGATCTACTTAATTTTTCCTAATTTAAAATCAAATCAAACCCTGAATTGGCTTTGGTTAGGGTTTATGAAATCAAAAATGAAACCTGATTAAAATTGAACCAACCACCCTCCAAAAAAATTAATAAAAATAAAAGAAGTCAATACAAATATTTTTTTTATTATTTAAGTGATATCGAACTGATGAAAACCTAATAGCAAATTGATACGGGTCTATTAAATCAATCCGATAGAAACTAAATCAAATCCAATCAAAACCAAATGAAATCAAATTCTACTTAATAGTTTGGTTTTGGTTTGATCCATAATATTATACTCAAACGGTTATCAAAAAAAATATTATTATACTCAAACTAATCAAAGTCAAATCTACATGTTTTATAATATATATTTTTTTATCCAATAGGTCTAGAAAATTATTCCTTTGATTCATTCTTTTGGTTAGATTTTAATTTATTCTGATTGGTAAGCGGATCGAGCTGAAAATTGACACCCATAGTTTAATTATTATTGTGTTTAATTATTTATTTATTTTATTTGATTACCAAAGCAAACGGATTTTTCTTCTTTTCATTATTAAAAGATAGAACAGGAGTGGTCTGTGCCGTCGGTTGACTAGGCTGCAGCTTACATAGTCAAAAAAATTAAACCTTGTCTCACTGCTTGACACATGGAGGCAACGGCCCGGCCCAACTATATCCATATCGTTAATTTAATGACAGTGTAGGTGGTGTTTCCTTAATTCAGCCTCTCACAATTTCAAAATTCCCCATTAATCCTCAACTCTTTTTCTCTGGCCAATAGCCTGTTTAAAATAATAATAACAGGCCTATTGGTATTCAATTTGGATCCCGTACTGTCGAGTTGCCCCTTCCTGCCGTGCTATATTGACACGGTAAGGTGTAAAATGACCACTTTACCCCTACCCAAGTGGGGGTATGGCGATTATTTTTTGCCTTGTAGGACGGGGCAGCCCAACCGTAGAGGATCTGAATCCATTGGTATTTGGTGGGCAGTCCTTATTTTCATTTTCTAATTTGTCTTATTTATATTCTACCCTAAAAAAGAATTCTCTTGTTTATCAATAAATATGTGCATACGTGCGTGTGTGAATAATTATCTCAGATTCTATTCAAAATAGAAATTACTTTTAATTTAAATTTGAAAATAATTTTTATATTAAGGATATAAAATCTATAGTAATTTTTTCTTAATTTGAGTCTTATCCTCCTTTACATTCAAATAACATTACAAATTATTATCTTCATCCAACTCTTTTAGATGTCCAAATGGAATAACAAAAATATGTGAACAAGTGTTTAGTCACACATGGTAGCTTGTGGTGTGTAAAAGCCCATTGGTTGACAACTTCCCTTTCCGTTAGAATAAAATAGATTTCTCCCACCCCAAAACATTAGTCCTTCCTTATGATTCTGTTTGTTTTACTTATGATGTGCAACGTTCTATCTCATGCCATACTATCACTCCTATGTTTATCTACCGCCAAACAACGATTGTGATTGGCCAGCTGTATATGCTACGCGGACAGTGTTGGATACTTTCTCGTGTCCTTAACATCCTAACTATATGGGTCATGCAGTGATTACTGGATAAAATTGTTCCATGAACCATGGTTGGTGTCAGGTAGGAGAGATTCTCTTATACCGTCGGTGTGGGAAATCCTCTTTCTATTTATGCAGAGGGATTTCTAAATACGTGGCATCCTGCACATGCACCAACGTTGAACGACAAAATGGTTTCTTAAATAGGGATAGAGAGGTCATTCTATACCAAAGGGGAGAGAGAGAGAGAAGATGCTAATATACCCTTTGTGCTTGGTCAAGATAATTTTTCTCTTAAAATTAAATTTTGGGAGCGAGAACGCTGTCCTGTTGCCTTTGCACCAGTGCATGGAATAATTATTCCTTCTAATTTACTGGCTGCTCCAATTCCCTCTAATTCCTCACATAGGAGCGGAAATGACCACCCTACCCCACCTTGGGCAGTGTGTTCGGGCAAGGGGGTAGGGTGATTATTTCCACTTCTATGTGAGGAATTGGAGGAAATTGGAGCAGACTGCGAATTAGAGGAGATAACGATTCCCAATGCATGATCAATGGAAGCATGCGCCAGACTTCTAACATGGGGGTGTGGTGGTTGTTTCAACAACCTTGTGCCTAGGTGTAGGGGCGTATGATCAAGCAGCGTTTTTTTTCTTTTAAATGTTTTTTTCAATGAGAAAAAAAGAGCATATCAAATAGTGCAGCCGCAACCCACACACAAGATGGGGTGAAATGAGAGCTCCACCCCACCCCTAACAAAGAATGCGTTCCTCTTTTTTATATTATTTTTCAATTTTTTTTTTCAATCTTCATCAACTTAGCCGCAAATAAATATAAAATAAGGGAGGAAGAATGATACCCAATCACATGGCCCCTCAGGGTGCACACAGGGGCATCATCCAGGATGAGTTCTTCATGCCCACCCCCTCCCTTTGTGTTTAGGTGTAGACGCCATGCCACTAGGCATCGTTTCTAACACTAAATAAATGGCATTTGTTTAAACTTTAAATTTGAAGCCAATAAAATAAGGGATAGAGTTTTCCTCCCTCCACAGTGGGTGGGGGAAAACTTTCTCACACTAAACACTGAAAAAATTAAGAAAAATATGACGTCATTCCATCAAAACTCAAAGTCAGCCCCATAACGCTCTCCTCACCTATCGACACCCACGCGACTCGTGTGATGGCTAAAATATAATACAACCAGATTTCCCGAAACTATCCAACGTCTCGGGCATTGACCATAATGCCACGTGTCATCCAGGCAAAATAACTTGACGGGGTCTGATAAGCCCTTGGAATCGAGGTTGGGTCACCAACAGGTACAACACGGAATAGTCCTCTCCAATTCCCTAAAACTGTGGAGTGCGGCAGTTCGAGTGAAGATGCTAACACATGGTAGACCAGACATCTAACAGTGTGGAACTCCACCCTGAACTGCGGAACTGCATAGTTTAGGGAATTGGAGAGGATTAAGATCTAGTACAACACACCATATCAGAGGAAGAAATGTGTCGGTATCCATTCAATTATAATTTAATCCATTTTCAACTCGCTCTGTTTGTTTCAGTGTAAAATTTTACCTAAAAAATTTTGACTTCAAAAAATTTGACAAGTAAAATTTTACATGTTGAAAAGTGTTCTAGTGCTTTTTTTTATGGAAAAAGCATTGAAATTTTTTTCAACATATAAAATTTTACATTTACCAAGGAAGATTTTCCAGGTAATATTTTATACCGAGACAAACAGAGCCTTAAATTCTATTACAATTAGAGTTGAGGATTGATGCCAGATCGCATGATCCTTGCGCATCTAGACACAGTGAGGATGAAATATCACACCATCCCTTTAGATGCCTATGCGCGTGCTCTCATTGGCTATCGCATTAGCACAAGGGCTAGACAATCTGGCAACCTTCCTTTTCATTTATAATTATCAATACTATATTAAACCTTTAATATTTATATTCACTCTAATGTCCACATGGCCATTCTCAACCCTAGTAGATATGGTATTTGACGTATACGATGCAAATTTGATCAATTTTATTGTATATTTTTAGAGTGTGTTTGGTAACGTTCAGAACACAGTTCTTTTGTTCAAAAAAAACAAAAAAACATGAAAAAGTGTTTGACTTTGCGGTTCATTTTTTCGTTCTTTTAGAACGAACCGGAGGTCTGGAGCACCAAAAGAACGTTCTTTGCAGACCGTCTCAGAGACGGTCTGTAAAGAACGAGAACGATTAGACGATCTAAAATCGATGAAACCCGTGAAAACCCATGAAGTTGGAGAAGGCTCCTTGCAATCAAAAGTTGGGAAGAGAAGGGGAAGAGAAGGAGCAGCTGAGGGGGAGACCTCTATCTGCAACTCCGGCTTCAAGGTAAGAACTTCAAACCACTCTCTCATATCTCTCTGGTTCTCTCTCCCTCTCACTCTCTCACTCTCTCACTCTCTCACTCTCTCACTCTCTCACTCTCTTCCTCTCTCTATCTCTCTCTCTCTCGCAGTCTCTGCAAATCATTTGGCGCATTCTCTGCAACTCTCTCTCGCTCTTTTCCTCTCTCTGTCTCGCTCTCTCTCTCTCTCTCTCTCTCTCTCTCTCTCTCTCTCTCTCTCTCTCTCTCTCTCTCTCTCATCTCTGTTTGTGAAGTTTGTTTATGGTTTTGGAAAGCCCAGATCTGACAAATCTATACTGTTACACACGGTTTTGTCTCACGAATCCGATTGCGAGACCTGGAATTTGAAGGAGTTTTTTATGCTTTGACGAAGATTAGAAAGCTGCTGTAGAGATTTGGGGCTTAATCGTGATCCCAGGTTGAAATCGAGGTATTCCATCCAACAGGAACGCGGTTCGCAGTTAAATTCGGGGCTTAATCGTGATTCTATGCATACCAGACAGTTGCAACGTAATCTGGCCACCAGATCTTTATCTCCTCTGCCTGACACTAATCTCTCGAATTCATTTAAGGAAGCTCAATCTGAGAAGAGAAGATTTTCTACTCCAGGCCCGCAAAGAAAAGAACCCGATGGAAAGATTCCAGGGAAGATTTTCGCTAGAGATTCTCATCGTACTCGGGCATCGGATTCCACGTTGTCGTCAACTTCGATTTCTGATAAATTGAATAGCCGAAGGGAGTCATCGTGGACGAAGTACTTTGATCATGGAGGAGGAAGGGTCACTGCGGTGGAAACTGTTGCAGATGAATTCAAGGTTGATCTCTCTCAATTGTTCTATGGGCTTAAGTTTGCCATCGGAGCTCACAATCGAATTTACCATGGAATTTATAAGGATGAATCTGTTGCTATGAAGATTCTTAGCCCACCTGATGACGACGAAAATGGAGCCATAGCGGCTCGGCTGGAGAAGCAGTTCACTAGAGAAGTTACTCATCTGTCTCATCTCCGCCATCAAAATGTGGTCAAGGTAGCTCAAGTCTCTCTTTTCTTTGTTTATGTTTTATTTTTGTTTTTACCTTTTTTATTTTCATCTTTTAGGGTTCACGGGCGAGGGATTCTAGTACTCAACTTTTATCGAATTATGATCACTGAATTATTATGTTGTAGCTGTAATATACTCTAGTTCCCTTTGTGCCTTCATATTTATGCATTGCAGCCATTCTACTATTTGCTTTGTTGAGTTCGGTGATATTGAACTGCTAGTTGTTCTGTTCTGATATGATTTTTGTTTGAAGTTCTCTTGTGGAGGACAATTGTGAGAGATTGCTCCCCAAGCTTATTATAGTGTGTCATTTGGGAACCTAGAGTCAGATAATTAGGGTTTTTTTTTTAATTTTTAGCAGTTAATCCTTAGTTTTTTGTGCCCAAACTATCTATTATTCCTATGAATCTGACTGTAATTCCATTTCAATTCATCATTTGTTTAAGCCATAAAACATTCAAAAAAAAAAAAGCAATCCACAACTGAGTTTTTATGATGGGCATACCTGATCTTCCTCTGATTTGGGTTTTGAACTGGAATTAGTTGACTCTCCACTTTCAATTTCACATTGCTTCAAAGCTCTCTCTTTAATGGAAGGTGTTGAAGCAGGGCTTGGACTACTTGAGCTGAGTTCAGGTGGAGTACTTTGAGTACCCACATCTATAGTATTCATATTCTCTATTTTCTTGTCTACATTCAAAACCACCAAAATTTGGGAAACTGGTGATATCTCCCAAACAAGAAATCTGATCAGATTCCAACACTATTTACTTCAGATATGTCCATCAAATTTGAGCCAAAATTTGGGAAACCATTCTTCTCCATATAATTGAACCTTCGACCAGCTTTTGGACCATATCTGAAACTTTGATTTGCTGTTATTAAATTTATTTTTAAATCTGGTTTCCAAATCTGTCACTGTGAAAACCATCCAAGAGAATTTGAAACAGGTCAGATTTTAATAAGATATTGATCATGAGATGTGATCTTCAGACCAGAAGGACTTGATTGGATGATATTGATCTGGGTATGACAGGGGAGAATGGTTCAACCCTGACCTTTTGATTTCTAATCTGGGTAGCCTAGGAGGGACTATCATATGATTGCCCTTTAAATTATAAGTTGATTCAACTTTCATTTCCATACCTTTTCTTCCTTTACTTTTTTCCACTCACATAGGAGAAAGGGGATTGGGGAAGATAGAAATTACTGAGAAAGGAAGCAATGAATGGCAGGTAAGAGCAGGGCCCATCTATGTTATCTCTTAGGACCAATTTCAAAAGGTTCTGGCATTGGCACCACCATTTTTCTATTTGTACTAATAACCTTTTCTTTGAAAAACAAAAAATTTCTTTACTTCTGATGTCCAAAATAGCCAAGTGCTTCAGTTAGTTAAGATTATTCAATCTATGGAATCGCTTGGCTTTCTAGAATCCAAAAGAATGGAGAATGTAATTTGGTTTAATCTGTTGTGTTAATTCATTGACAACTTGATGGGCCTTTAGCTCAAATTGGTAGAGCACTTGGAACATGAGCATGTTCCAAGAGGATGGTGGTTCGAGTCCACCAAGGCCTTCTTTATTCAACTGTTCATAGCATAGTTAGTTATACCACTAATCCACTCAAGAATCCAATTTTAATGGCATCTTTGAAATTTGACATCTTTTTATACTTACTTTGGTTATTTTAATGAGATATTTTAAGGTTGGTAAGAGAAAAAGATTTTACAAGTCTTTTTTTGGTATAATTGACAAAGAAATGGTATTATTGTAATTAATATCAAATAGAGAAGAACAGATTTTACCAAACACTATTTTCGTTCTGAACAACGTTCTTGAGAACGTTACCAAACGGTCATTTTCGGTCTCAGAATACCATTGTAGACCAAGAACGTAAAAGAACGTTTTTAATTAAGAACGGGCGTTCTTTGTTCAGACCGTTACCAAACGCAGCCTTAGTCTAAGTACATATTGAAATAATTTTATTTTAATGTATCATGTGATTTAGAGTGTTTGTGCAAATAGTAAAATTAAATATAAATATTAAAATATAATATATTATTAATTTTAAACACATAGTGAAATAATTTTATGGGAGAAGATAAGTTACCTAGTCGCATGCAGGGCACGACCCTTGTGTCTAGACACATGGTCCTGTGAAATGACCATTGCTGCACTCAAATGGAAATGCAGAAATCTCTAAGGGCGTGATGGTCTTTCGTAGGGCCTTGTGTCTCTGAAGGCGTGGTGGTTATTTCACATGGCCCTGTGTCTGGGTGCATGGGTTGTGCGCCACAGCGACCAAATAGCCTCATCTTTCCCTAATTTTATTTTTAAGTAGTCTATTAATTCGGTGAGATTTAAAAAAAAAAATATGTAACTTATGATTGAAAAGTGTCTATGCAAATATAAAGGGTAAATTACACGACACCCCCTGAAAATTGAATAATATTCAACTCACCCTTCTTTTTTGAAAATACTCATCCGTCACTTGTATTGGAGCACTATATTATTACAATTTAATCCCCACCATTAGTTTTATGCGGTTAATTAACTTATGAAATCAACAAGTTAATTATATTTAAATCCCTAAACTACCTTTGATCAGTGCAGATATATTATTTTACTCTTAAAACTTAAAATCCTAAAATCGATCTTCTTCCTCACACCACTCTCTTTCTCACATGACCTGCAACTTAATCTCAAACAGAAGAGTCGCAGGAAAGAAGAAAGAAAAGTAATACAACTCAGAAATGGAGCAGCAAGAGGTCCAAAGATCAAGCAATAAAATATTAATAAGTGCTGCAAACTAATCCTGACGGAACAAAGGGAGTCAGTTTTGAACTTTGATTTGTTTTTCAAAATCTAGCGTGGTTTTTGAAGCGGATTGCACAGGCTGGGTCGTCCTAGGGGGACTTGGATCTTGTGCAGCTGTGGCCGGAATTGCACTGTGCAACACCACTAAACGATAAGAAAAATAGGGGTAAGATAGTCATTTTATAGATGGGTCCCACCTGAGCCCCACATGTGAAATGACTACCTCCCACTGTAATATTCAGGGTGGGTTTTGATACCGCACAGTGCAGCTCCCGCCACAGCTACACAAGATCCAAGTCCGTCCTAGGGGTAGGTAATAGGTAATGGCATACCAAATCTGGAGATGGAAAAAGAAGAAAAAAACAAAGCTTCAATTTCTCATTCCCAAATCCCAAGGCCATCGATTATTTTGGATACCTGCAGACAAGTTGGTTACCCCAGTTTAATTTGATAGGAAAGTACAAAAAGTTCTCATTCGTACGAATCGCTTCGTCTGAATAGAGTATTTAAAGCATGGATAGTGAATATATACAGTAACGGTTTCAACTTCATTATTGAGAGAGAAAATTTAAGGGTTTTTTACAATTACCATCTCCAAATCTTTCATATTTACTATTACCTCCCCAAAAACTTTTAAATAACTATTATCCTCCCCTGTTGTATATTAATAACAAAATGACTCCCACCGTTACAGACTCGTAACGGAAGGGGTTAGTAGTGATATTGTGCTGTTGTCACGAATTTTAAATGACCAAAATACCCTTCGTCCAAATCCTTCCTCTTCACTTCATCACTTGCAGGAAATGGGAGGAACAAGAACATCGCTTCCTTCTCCGGCGAGCACCTCCTTGTTCCGTGACGACTTCTTTCTCCGGCGAACAAGAACATCGTCAGCTTCCTTCAAGCAGATTTGGATTCAAAATTAAAGGTGATTGAGTACTAAAGAGAAAGAAACCGAAAAAAAACCAATGTCAGACCTCATGAAGCCATTAAGTCTCTGCTACTACGTCAAATACACAAATCCTTATTCTTACATATCAAAAGAAGATAGTGGGGGAAAAAAGAGAATCTTTAATAGAACATACCATCCATGGTAGGGTACAAGGACTGAGGAATGGAGGATATGTCCAACAACACTATTTAACTGAGGGTTGTTGGAAAAGCTTCCATGGCCACTGTACCATCAACATTCCAAACACAAATTGCATCAAGAGCATGAAAATTAAAAGCAGGGGATGGATCAAAAACCCACTACACAAAAAACTGAGAAGAAATGGGGTTTTAATTTACCAATCATGGCCAAGAACAAAGAGAGCCCAGAACATGGTTCCCTGCGCAGCCCAATAGAGAGGCCAGACAAGCCAATTGTTGAGATAAGCGGCAGCAGCAAGTAACCCAAGAACCACAACCACATCTCTAACAACATAGTTCATTGAGCGCCATGGATCCTTAACCCAACAATGTTTAGGCATGGCTGTTCGAATGTCGGCCAAACGGAACGGAGGGGGATTACTTGGATCGAAATCGTCTTCTTCGCCGATCCCATTAAACCCATTCAAGCCCATCTTCTCTTCTTCTTTGTCCTCTCCGTCGATGGATGGAACCTTCAAGGGAGTGCTCACCTTCAACCTCCACTCTCTACCTCTGGAACCACCACCAGAGACGGGGGGGTCTGACACCACATTCTGACAAGACCCAGCTCGCCATTACTGACCCAGATGAAGAAAAACAAAGATATTTAATTCAGTGCCTACTACTTGTTTGTGAGAAGTCCACAAAATAAATGGTAGAGAACCAGAGACTCGCAGAGCGTACATGAAACCCAACAAATTTGTTTAACTAAACAGATGAGAAAAGATTCTAACTAAATATAATTGATAATCAGAAAACAAACAAACAAAACAAGTTGTAAAGGATTTGGGAGAAGATAAGGAGATGGGTTTCTCTCTTCTCTTCTCTTTTGATTTCCTTCAACAAGAACCTCACGTTTTGGGTTTCGTCGATGAATTGCGAGTATGGTGAGATCGAGTGAAGAAACACGTCCGTCGGGAGAGCAGTTGACACCATTCCAGGTGCAAGGATTGTGAGAATTAGGAATCCAATAGGTCAAGAAGCCAATGGGATCAGTGTGAACAGACAAGTTCTGGAAGGATATCAGGGCCACATCCTCGTCGTCTTTATGAGGAGCAGAGAAGAAGTTATATGCACAGATGGTCGCTGCTAGAGCAAGAGGTGTTCGCCGGAGAAAGAAGCCGTCAAGGAACAAGGAGGTATTCGCCGGAGAAGGAAGCGATGTTCTTGTTCCTCCGGTTTGCTGCAAGTGATGAAGTGAAGAGGAAGGATTTGGACGAAGGGTATTTTGGTCATATATAATTCGTGACAACAGCATAATATCACTACTAACCCCCTCCGTTACAAGTTTGTAACGGTGGGGGTCATTTTATTATTAATATTCAACAGGAGAGGGTAACAGTTATTTGAAAGTTTTTGGGAGGGTAATAATAGATATGAAAGATTTGGGGGTGGTAATTGTAAAAAACCCAAAATTTAATTAGGGTTTACTGCTCTTCGCCAAACGGCCTTGCCTACGTCGGCCTCGTACAGACCCTAGCTAGAGCATCAAGTAGAGTCTAATTCGGTTTGGGGATCTTCGAATTGCGATACGAGGAAGAGAATGCTGGATTTCGGATATTGGAATCAGTTTCTGAAAGTCCAAATTGATCAAGAGGCACAAAATCCAATGCAAAATTTACAGAGGTTGTCCTCCTTGACCGAATGAAACAGTCGTGATCGTTTGCGGAGAATTGGTTTGGCGGATTGGTGAAATTCCGAGTTATAATGCAATGATTAGAAAGGATGGACGAGGAAGAGCAACTAGGATTTGGATTCAGTAGAGCTCTCATGGCTTCTTCGACTGAAAATTGAAGACAAAGCTAAACCAGAAAACAGTAGAAGAGAATTGACCTTCGTACGAGACTAAAGCAAAGAAGAGTGGAGGATTCCTAATCTTCCCCTTCTTGATTTTTTTGAAGTATTCTATCGATTGTTCTTTCTTATGGTGGTGACTGCGACAATGGTGGTTGTAGCGGTAGTGGTGATTAGGGGTATAATTGAAAATATCAAAATTAAAATCCTAAAGATAATTTTCAAATTTTGAATATCTAAAGTGCATTTTTTATACACGTTGGATACATCAAGTGTCATTGTTTATCTCATTTTGGTTGAGATTAAAATTGTCTATTCAGTTTTTTGATTGTTTTAAGTTAACATCGTTACTTTAGAGGGGGATGGATGAGTATTTTCAAAAAAGAGGGGGTGAATTGAGTATTGTTCGATTTTTAAGGGGTGCCGTTTAATTTTTCCAATAAAAAACCATATATAGCTATTAAAATATATTTTTTACCAAAAAATAATATAACTATTAAAATATAATATATTATTAATAATTATCTAAAAGATAATGTTAAAAGATTTAAAAATGAAATGAAATGAAAAAATAGTAAAAAGAAAAAGATGTAAAACTGTATGGCGTCTGCAGGCTGCATCCAAACACAAGAAGGACAAAATGACCACCCCTCCCCTCCCCTCCCCTGTGAAATAAAAAATTCGGCCATGCTCCTATTAGTAAAATATATCAAAATGTTTTTTTTTTTTTATGAGAATAAAATATATCATTGAGGGATTCTTTGAGTAGTTAAAAAAAATGGTGAACTTACGTAGTGGAAGAATAAGAAAAAAAATACATAGGAATTAATTTAGGCAAATAATGCCCTAAATTGATGATGAGTTGATGTGAGAAAGAAAAAAGAGAGAGATACATCAACCTACATCATAGTATCATACATGCTTTTAGTTTTTACCACCAAAAAAAAAAAAAAAAACATGCTTTTGGTCTTGAGGTCAGGTGTCAGGGGTGAGTTCAGGGTGTGTGCTATTGAATTGGGTTTGTCCACTTCTTGGGGACATTAGTGGGACCCGTATAAGAGCAAAAAAGTCGGTGTTGTCCACCAAGGAACATATGTCGGTACCATCGTTTCTGTGCTGAATTTTCGATCCATCAGTTTGACCCGACCGTGGCGGAGTATCCATTCCACGTCAATCTTTATTCGTTACTGTACAATTGACCCGCCGCTGCATTGATAAACGGATATAACCGATCGATCTGGATCGAAATCAGTCAGTATCCGAGGCTCAAAGAGGGTTGATCGAGCCAAATTGGCCCGAATCGGAATCAACCAATCAGATCTTGACTTTTAGGGGTGTTGTTTTCTGTGCCACAGCGCAGGCTGCACCCAAGCACATGGGGACGGGCACAATGACCATCCTGCCCCCTGAGTGGCAGGCCCATGTGCCTGGGCGCAGCCTGCATTGCGCAAGCTATGACACAAAGAACATTCTCCCTGATTTTTATTACCTGGCTTTGATGAATTTATTGAAGTAGTCCAACCTTGTTGCACAAAATAGAATAATGATGTTAGTAAATTTGCATTAGATAGATAATATATGGTCTAGATTTGTCTTATGTCAAATTTTAGAATCTAATCCAATCAAATAACCTTTCGTATATTGATAAAATCTCATGTACAATTATGCACGTCCATGGTATTCCAATCACAAAAAAACTAGATGAAAGCAGGACTACCTTGTATGTTATGGCTTGGTATCCAATTTAATTTTCTAAAGCTTTGGTGATGACCAATGATTTAAGTTGAGATGCCAAGATTTGCTTTCCTTTTGTTTCTATTGGGAGTTTCACATGAAAATATTGATCCTATGTCGGATGTAGGTAGCTTGACGTGAAGGCTGATTAGGATTTGAACACATTCTCCTTAACAGTTAGTTTTCAAGGGTGAGTTCTGTCAAGGTATGATATCTTGTATTTCTCCATTTTCTTAAAAATTGTTGCAATGAGGGGGGTATTAGTGTTACTGGGAATTCTTTGTAAACAGGGAGAGACGTGAAGAAGTGAGTGTGTAACCATTCCTCCATTCATTGCGATTGCGTGTGATTGTTTTTTCTTTACATTAATTGTATTTTCTGGATCATGAATATGTTTCGATTTTTACAAGTTCTTTTTATTTATTACATTAGACATATGGGTTTAGGTAACGATATCAACGGTGATCATATCAGTATTGGTCAAAAGTGATTTTTTTTTTGTGTTGAACTTGGCTTTATATGGGTTCATTTGTATCAATATTGGTATTGATGGCAATTAATATCGCGGATACCATGAACTAAAACCTCAATTAAGGCATCTTTGAGTAGTAGAAATGGCGAAAGAGGTAATCCCTGCACCTAGACTCATGGAGGTGCAAAATGACTGCCTTGACCCCATGAAAAGGTGGAAGTCTCATCCCTTATGAGGCCTCCATGTATGCTCTCATTGGCCACCGTGCATGTGTAGGCCCTAGAAACCCGGATAGCGTAATCTTTCCCATAACTTAAATAGCCAAACTCCTATTCAATTTGAATCACATGTCTAGTGTGGTTAGGAATCTTGGTGAGGTAGATAAGGGTCGGAGCCATGGTGCTAAAAAGGATCAAATTGGAGATAGAAGCGAAACTGGTATAGATATCTTAGGACCTTTATCTAAACTACTCTTTATTCTCCTTTTTAATTGTATGTAATTCGAATATTGTTAGTCATTCAGTGATTCAAAACAAATGCATGCGACGTGTACGCATGTTAGCATTTATGCCTTACTGCATGTACTGTGGGATCTTTTGACTATTATGCTTAGAGAACTCCATATATAAATGCTTCATGACCTCCATTGGAGGATTTGCTTTCACTGTCCGCCCCAGAAATAAAATAGCTAACCCGTCCCCCTTCCTCTATTAAATACACTTGTTCCATTCCTTTGTAATGCAAACCTAACCAATTAAAAAAGCTCTCTCTCTCTCATCTTCTTGTCAAGTCTTCTACTTCACAAAATGAGCATAGACTCAAAGCTTGATCACAGATTTGTGTCCATTGGACTAAGGTGTGTCCCCCGTGTCTGAAGTAGGAATCACAGCTCCACCCAAACAGAGGGTGGAGCAGACGGATGTGGTCCTCTCCAATTACTTGGGCGTTCAATTCCGAATTTTGATCCGTTGTTGTGCACTGCAGCGCTGCTGTACGTGTTATCGTGCGGTGCAACAGTGGCCATGTGGGCACAGTGGGCCCCACTGTACACACATGGCGCTACTGTGTTGCACGATGGCTCACCAATGCTGCAGTGCACAGCAGCGGATAAAGGCCCTTCAATTCCTCTTCAACCACCCATCCAATGGCTGGTAGGATTTGAACACACAGCCCAACACTTGTCAATACCTGGGGTTGCATGTCCAAATCCTCCCTACCATTGGATGAGTAGTTGAAGAGGAGTTGGAGAGGATCTTTTTTCCTGAGCGCACTAACCCTACCCTATGCCCATGAAGACCACAACAAACTCTCTTGGACCATGAAAGATTTTGGTCATGATAAACATGGAACCTCATGTGGGTGGCCCCAAGGAGTATAACTCATGACTTGTGAGTTGTGACGTGAAAGTTTTCCTTCACCATGGGGGAGGAATAATCCCGTCACCACTAGTTTGTGAGCATGTGATGGAACAAAAAAGTTTCCCTTTACCAACAGGGGAGGAAGAATCCCTTCACCACTAGTTTGTGACCATGTGATGACGTTTGTTCTATCATCAACACTCACCCGCTGTTGCTTGGAGTTGAAACTACCCATTCCCTTGGCAGATGGTATCGATGCCCATGGTGAGGGAATTCTTATTCAACCACGGGTGAAGGGAAACTTGGTCCAAGTCTAAAATGCCATTTGTTTGTGCCTAAAACTATATGCGTTTTTTTATATTCTAATTTCATTATTGAGGTAACCAGATAATTTTACATGGGGCCTTAACTCCATTTTTGTATAAATTCCAATTTCGTATTAATGAAACCAAATAATTTTACATGAGAGCCTTAATTCTATCATTTTTCGAGATTCCCTTGTATTTTCTTATTTAGTTCATACTCCTCTACGTTGATTAGAAATTTTTTTAATGTGTTGAAATGTTGGGTGTTACAGAGATAAAAGTCTTACATCAAGTATCTAGGATCTTATATGTGTCACCATATACCATTGGGTTATCACAACTTAATAGTTTAAGCTTTTAGATTGGACCCCCAAGTGGTATTTAATTTCATGGATTATCTCTCTCTATTCAACATAGTATCAAAGCCATGCCTTTTTTTTTTTTGTCTCCTTAAGATGTATATCCATTTGTATATTGAAGCTACACATAAGGTATCTAGGACTTCTAATATGTTTTCCTTATGCTTTTGAACTAGACCCCAAATGGTGTTTTGTGGTTATCCCACTTTTTTTAACATGATATCATCGTCATGTCCTTTTGTTATCACCTTAAGAATCATATGATTCATATCCATGTATATGTTGAAGCTGTACGTGGGGTATCTAGGACCTTGGATTTGTTTTCATATATCATTACACTATCTCCACCTAATGGCTTAGGGTTTTTTGGATTGGATCCTCATATGGTATTTCATAAGTTATCCTACTTTTTTATTATTAATTGAATGTGGTGTTCTTGAACGATCCTTATTGAGACTGTGATAGTTTTAGAACTTTGGCATTAATAAGTATTTTTAAAGGATAGAGCTATCCATTACATCCTAATTAATGTAGTGTAGTAGAAAGGGAATGCAGTGAATGATACTAAAACTAAGACATTTTATGCTTGCGATTAAAGTGATGCTCAATATTAACCTCATATGTATCCCATTATTGGAAAACCAGGTTTTGACTTAAGCGAGTCACCCAAGTCGAGTTAAAAGTTTGGAAAATCTAATCAGGAGTACGTCATACAAACTTGACCACTGTAAAAAAATAATCAGACTTATTAATGAATCACCCGAGTCAAATAAGATTCAGTTGTTTTATTCGAGTCACTACAAATTCCGCATAAACTCCGCGAGTCTAGTCATTTTTAAATAGCTCAGCCTAGTTATCCGTGTTACTAAATTAATGATTGAGTAAATAATCAATAAATAACAGATGGAATCACATGTAGACCTTTCTTATTGTTCACTATGGATGGGGCTACCCCCCATTGGTTCCTAGGACTGAATCCTAGGTGACGATTCTATTTTATTTTTATGTGTATTTAGCATGATTCTAAACCCCCCTGGTCGCCAAGGGATCTCGAAAGCTCACGGACAGACGCCCTCAAGGAGGATAAAAGGACCCCTGCTCTAGAGGTTGCGGTAACCAGAATTGCTTCAAAGCAACAATGATAAATAAAAAACCAATGGGATCCAACAATCAAAATATTAAAACAAATATTTAAAATAATGTAGATCAGTCATCCACTGGTATCCTAAGTTTATAGCATTTGAAAATGATATATGGACCTGGCAACCTGGAGTATTTAATTGTAAGAGAAGAGTTCTCTGTGTGGGAGCATGGCCCCTGTGCACACGAAAGTATCAACAAGGCGGGCATTTTCGACTTTCATGGGGCCTCTTTGTGTGGGGGCATGGATCACACTCTCCTGTGGAAACCGTTTCCCCTTAAGTATAATCTTTGAAACTATCTGGCAACATGTCTAGTGAATTTGAACATAAACAAACTGCCACGTGATAAATGAGAGGTTGGGTTCTAAGTATGGGCATGCTAAGCTCATATTCATTTGATTAAGATGATTGTCCATAATATGTGCGCTGGTGTGTGGGTTGTCCCACATCGGATGTGTGTGTGTGATGTGTGTTGTGTATATTCGTCATTTCACGATCCTAAAAATCGATTAACCTTTTGAAATTGATGCGTAGTTTGTGTGATTACACTTCCATTAAAAAAAAAAAAAAATAAATAAATTGAAACTTCACAAATGCAAAACCATAGGAAAAAGATGACCATGTAAAGTGTAAACAAACCAAAAGTTTCCCATTCTATTTCTCGTGTAAAGAAATTTCTCACTTATTTCGGGAGAAAGAATTGAGATACGGTAGGATGATAAGACCTCATCCTAACCTCCTCAGATTGGATGATGGAGATAAATAAAAAAATAAATAAAAAACAGAGGTTTCCATGATGCTAGAATGTAATATTACAGTGAGAAAAGATTTGTTTAGTAATGGGACACATTTTGTATGAAGAGAGAGCGTGTTTATGTGATTTATGGATAATTATATTAAAGTGTATGAGAAGAAATCCTTCCCGGTGTCGTGGGTTTTTTCTTCAGTGAATAAACAATTTATTTGCAAAAAAAAAATAAAAAAGTATAAAATATAATCTAATAAATTAAAGGAAAAATAGTTATTTGATAGTGTAGTGCCTACTTGGTGGTGTTTCTTTTGTTCTTTCACAAGGCATCATGGAATGATGTTTCTATCCCTAAATAGATATTTAGGTGTGTTCACCTCTTGATCCAGGCGATTGTATAGAGACTATGCAATCAAGTAGAGATCTCTTACTCTTTTTAATATCATGGAATGGTATTTTTACGGAAAATTATCACCTCCAGTTTGCTGACCGGCCCAGTTTTCCAGTTCCTCTAATAGGGGGATGGTGGACCCCACCCGGGCAGGGTGTTTGGGCATGGGTAGAGAGGTCATTTTAGTCCCCCTTTGTTAGAGGAACTGGGGAACTGGGCCGGTCAGCAAACTGGAGGTGATAAAGATCCTATTTTTACGCACTGTATAGCGCATAGCCACGCGACAAAGCATTTTTTTTTTATAATTTTTAATAGCTTTCCAGACAAAGATTTTGCATTTAGTTGCTTTAGACCATGATCACAAATGCTAGAAGATTATTATAAAAAAAAAAACCCAAATGCTAGAAGACAATAAAATGGGTCCCCTGTAACTTACCTCTCGGTTGCTTTTCCCAACAAGGTAACCCTAACACGTGGCTTCTTCTATGCTGCCGTTACGACTTACTAATTCCCCCTACCCCTCTTCCTCCTCCACTCATCTCTCTATTTTTTGGTAAATAAATAATAAATAAATAGATATAAGTCTTCAATTTATCGTTTATTATCTCTTATTCTATTCTCCTCTTCCAATATTCAGTACATCCATTCCATTCTCTTTCCACCTTTTTCTTTCCCTGGGTCGCAGTTTGCTTGAGAGGGACGTGAAGTGATGCCGCAGGGACTCGTATAAACATGTTCAAGCCCTTGGATTGGAATCATATCGTCTGATGAACTAACTTTGGGGAAAGTGAAGTATTGAATCAAAGAGTCAATACTGAGAGAAGAGGTGAGATTTTGATGGATTAGCACGAGACGAGAAGTTGCAATTAGATTACACAAAATGGACAAAGGCTATTCATTGGAGGAGCGGAGAGGACGAGGGTTTCAGTTTTCTTAATCTGCTTTATCGACACGTGTCCTACGCAACAACATCGACAAAGCGAACAACAGAAAGTGAACCGTAACGGAAACGGACTCCGACGAGAAGGCTTCAGCAGTTCAGCAGATCAAATAAAAGTAACCATTGGTTTAACCAGCGGAGTTAAAATTGAAACCAAGTAACCAACCTACGAACCCTTCCAGACCTTACCCGGTTCCACTCCGACCCTGCTTGTATATTGCTTGTAAATAGCACGACAAACCCATTTCCCCAAAATAACACAAACTACTTTAGACTTTATTATTAGCAGCGAACAGTGTTGGTTGGTGATAACGGCGTTTGAGATTAATGGATTTCTCCTCTGCTTATCATAGTCTTACACAGCGGAGCCGCCGTTGCAGAGTTCAACTTTACGAGACTTTTCGCTTTTTTCTTTTTGGGTTTTGCCTTTGCCCGTAAACGGGTAGGCAAAGGCGGGTAGGCAAAGGCGGTCCGATAGGTAAGTTAGGAGTGACCGGGACTACCGGTTAGAATTTGACCGTGGTTGAAATGATTGCATGCTGATTTTGACCCTTGGTTGAGGTCATGCAGTCGAGATGACTACTGTGCGATGGTTATGGCAGCTGGACCTCCCCAGTAGGCCAGTACCCCTCAGACTTATCAGTGAGAGAGAGAGAGAGAGAGAGAGAGAGAGAGAGAGAGAGAGAGAGCACATTTGCCATTAGAAGCAGCCTAGCAGAGGAAATAGAGGGAGGTCCTGGAGGCAGATGAGAAAGAAATCGAAGAAATTGTCAAATCGAGAGAAATCGCATGCAGACATAGAGATTGCTTTCCCTTTCCAGTCTAGGGTTTCAGAAGAGTTTCTTCTTCCGGTGGAGTTTTGAGGAATTAGGGTCTTTAAAATCAGTGCTAAGTAGTTTTGGTTCTTTCGAGTAATTAGGGTTTTTAGGATTTAGATTTATTTGCTTAAGGAGCTGCAGATGAGAGATCTGTGCTGAAATTTCTAAGAGATGGCTTCTTCAGAGGTTTCGATTAAAGGAAATTGCAGTAATGGCCGTGGAGAGAGCTTGTCTTCCGGTTGCAGCGAGCCTAATGACGCCGGAGTCGCGAAGAACAGCGTCTCAGAGGCCCCCAAAGAGTATCCAATTTTTTCGACCGGTGGAAGAGGTGAATCCGGAGGGGTTTTGCTTATAGCCGGCGACGGCGAAATTTTTGTTTACGGCGTTTTTTCGATGGACTTGATTCTGATTAATTGTTTTTGTGATTTTCGATGTTGTAGTAGGTTCTGAAGACGCGCTATATACAGAGCTTTGGCATGCTTGTGCCGGTCCTCTCGTGACGGTGCCACGTGAAGGGGAGCGAGTTTTTTACTTTCCTCAGGGGCATATCGAGCAGGTGTGTGTGAGACGACTGTCTGAACATTTTGTTACTCCTTCCTCCCTCGTGCAATCCTCTTCTTTCCATGCAGTTCAAGTTATCCATTGATTTTGCTTTCCTTCAATTCATATATTTTAGGATTAGAATTTCCGTTGGAAATTCTGCTTTTGTTCGCACTTCTTTTTGGCGGAACTGGATCAGTAATTCAATTTTTTTGTGGATGGATTTTCCTCTGTGGCTTTGCTACTTCTGTCTATTGCCTTGTTCTTGTCAATGTCCTTATTATTTATGTATATTTGTGTTCAAATCCAGGTTGAGGCCTCAACGAATCAGGTCGCTGACCAGCAGATGCCGGTTTATAATTTGTTGCCGAAGATCCTCTGCCGTGTGATTAACGTCCATTTGAAGGTATTGCTCCGTCGTATGATCCTCTAGCGATGAGTTGGGGTTTAAATATTGATGTCAGTATTTCTTCGTTGTAGGCCGAACCTGACACCGACGAAGTGTTCGCTCAAGTGACTTTGCTTCCTGAAACAAATGTATGCGTCGTATTAGGGTTTCCATCTTTTTCTTTTATTTTCTCGTCAGAAAGAAAATAAAGGGATATAGCCCTAACAATTTGGACGTATTTATGATCAGCAAGATGAGAACTCAATAGAGAAGGAGTCGTTGCCCCATCCTCCTCCACGTCCTCATGTACACTCATTCTGTAAGACCTTGACGGCTTCAGATACTAGTACTCACGGTGGATTTTCGGTGTTGAGACGGCACGCAGATGAATGCCTCCCACCCCTGGTTAGGGTTTCTTCTATCGCACTTAAAATTGCTTGCTTGTTTATCCTAGCAGTCTTAAGTGGTTCTGAGAGTTATTTCATTTTTGTCTCGACAGGACATGTGCCGGCAACCACCAACCCAGGAATTGGTGGCCAAGGATTTGCATGGGGTTGAGTGGCGTTTCCGGCATATATTTCGTGGTAAATAACTTTCCCTTTTCTTCATTTTGAGTAGTAGTCCTACTCTTTTTTGCTATTTTTATCAAAGAGATCTTAATTTTTCTCAAAAGCATCCTTGATGAATACTTGTATCTGCAACCGAGGGATTTCTTATTGTCAAGTTGGGAGAATTTTCAGGCCAGCTGAGAGGTTCAGGTGGGGAAAAGATGATAGAGGTTGCATATTCCTCATGGTTGCCCCCATTGCTTTGATTCTGGCTTTTTGAGTAGTTTGCTACTCATCTTTTTTGAGTTCTGTTAGCACTGTGCGCCATGGTGCTTAGTGGAATATCCGTTGAATTGCCTTCTCTTTCATGTGTTGAGACAGATGTCTCTAGAGTGGCAGGTAGGGGTGGAGTTTTGGCTGTTTTACTTACCAACGAAGTCCTGTAAATAAAATATGGGAAAAGGCCCTTCCTGGCAGAGTGGTGCCTGTTCCCAGACACTAAGGGAGGCGCAATGACCGCCCCACACCTGTGAATGCAAAAATCCTGCTCCTATCGATGCTCCCATGCGCTGGCGCAGGGGGTTACACTGCCAGACGGAGAACCTGCTCCCTTAAAATATGTAGGCAACACTAAGTTTTCAAGGCAAATCTACTGGATACTTTCTCTGTTGTACAAAACCCAGTCTGAAGCCATTATTCCTTCTGGTGGTGCATTTCAGCCGTCCATGTAAGCATTTATGAAATTAGAAACATCAATTGCATGGGAGTAGTCTTCAGCCACTATTATGATAGTGTTATGTGTTCTTAGGTCGATTTATAAATCTTGAAAATGCCAGGTCAGCCTAGGAGGCATCTGCTTCAAAGTGGTTGGAGCGTCTTCGTCAGCTCCAAAAGGCTTGTTGCTGGGGATGCTTTCATTTTTCTCAGGTTTACTATCTCCTCGGTGGTTGTGTTTGATGCTTACAAGTTACTGCTCATGTCTGATGTTGTAACTATTTCTGGCCTCCAGAGCTGAAAGTGGTGAACTTCGTGTTGGAGTTCGACGTGCTATGAGACAACAAAGTACCATTCCTTCTTCTGTCATATCTAGTCATAGCATGCACCTGGGAGTCCTTGCAACGGCATGGCATGCTGTCTCAACAGGAACCATGTTCACCATCTATTATAAACCTAGGTTTGTGATTGATGCTCATATTATAGTGCACATATGTCATACTTTGAACTAGCAGTTAAATTTCTCTGGAAAACGTCCTCACTTCAGTCCATATAGCACTTGTGGTGTGATCCATCAATTTTCTTGGCCAATACTTGATCCATAATACTATCAATCAGCATATGTATTGGGGTTTATTAACATCAATAAATTTGTCTTGGGATTTATTAGAGTATTTATCATCTTTGCAATCACTAACAGAAAATTTGTGGGATGTGTTTTTTTTCATGATTCTGTTGAATATAACCTAGGCAACTATGCCAAAAGGAATCCACACTTATTGGTTTTGAGTGGTGTTCCAAAGCCTAGATGTGTTGTGCATTTGCCTATGTCATGCTTGTTAACATCACTAATATTGTTTCTGGGATGTGTTGATGTGCTGACATGGTAGTTTGGTAATTGTATATCTTATACTAGTATCTCGTTGAAGTAAAATCTGGTTGGGAACTGATAATGTACAGTTGTAATTATTTGGATGAACAGAAATCAAAATGGTTTGTGTTTAAAATATCTTGAAATTTGCTTCTTTGAAAGATGCCTCTTTTATAGGAGGTCTTAGATAGTGTTCTAAATTGCATCCCTGTTCAAATCCCAGGACAAGCCCTGCAGGGTTTATTGTTCCATTTGATCAATACATGGAATCTGTCAAGAATAACTATTCTATAGGGATGAGGTTCAAAATGAGGTTCGAAGGTGAAGAAGCTCCGGAGCAGAGGTATAATTTCTTCACTTTGATTTTCTCACTGGAGTGGCTCCTATTGAGTAGATCTCTTGGCTCTGAGATTGTGGTTTGTTGATGAATACTTTTGCTCCTGTTGAAGGTTTACCGGCACCATAGTTGGTGTTGGTGATGCTGATCCGAACAGGTGGGCTGGATCAAAATGGAGATGCCTAAAGGTAGTTTCATTGGGTGTTTGGGAACGTGTGATTCTCCTTGATGCTTGCATACTTTTGATCCATTAGTATGCTTAATGCCAACTATTCATGTTTGCTTAGGTCCGATGGGATGAGACTTCTTCTATTCCTCGTCCAGATAGAGTTTCTCCATGGAAAATAGAACCTGCTCTGACCCCTCCCGCTCTGAATCCCCTTCCTGTACCTCGGGCAAAAAGACCCCGTACAAACATGGTACCGTCTTCGTCTGATTCCTCTGTTCTCACGAGGGAAGGTATAAAGCACAAACAATGTTCCCAAGGCCTGTCTGAAATAATATTAGAAGAAATAAAAGAAATGTAAAGGGCAAATAGATTCTGGTTAGTGGTGTTCTGTTGGTGTGAAATGTGCTCATAACTTATTTGTTGATTTGTTCAGGTTCATCTAGAGTGACAGTAGACCCTTCATCAGTAAATGGATTTTCAAGGGTCTTGCAAGGTCAAGAAATATCGTCCTTGCGAGGTGCCTTTGCTGAGAATAATGAATCAGACACTGCTCAGAAGCCAGTTGTGTGGTTCCCTTCACAGGGAAATGAGAAAAATGACATGGTTTCTGCTCAGAGAAGATACGGAGCAGAGAATTGGATGCCTCTGGTGAGGAATGAACCAACGTATACAGATATACTGTCAGGTTTGCGAACACCTAGTGACACCGCCCATGGATTCCGCCAATCCTTTGTTGACCACAACACAGATGATTCTAACGCAAAGAAGAAGCATTTCCAAGACCAGGGAGGGAAATTCAGCATATTTTCAGGCCCATGGTCCATGATGCCATCTAGTCCGTCCCTGAACATGTTGGAATCTAGTATCAAGAGTACTACACAATGTGGTGATATTCCTTACAGTGATTTGAGTGTATTCCCTACGCTGCAGAATCTTCGAGGAGAGCAGCATCAAGGGAACTGGATGTTGCCTCTTCTTCCACCTCACTCGGAAAATTCTCATGCCAGGGGGCTAAGACCAGAATCTGAATTATTGCGACATGAAACAGTGAAATCCAAAGGAGATGGAAACTGCAAGCTCTTTGGTATACCTCTCTTTAGTAATCCTGAGCCATCAGAACCAGTGCTGCTGCATTCAAGTACCAAGTGTGAAACAGAAAATGATGTCCATCCTGTGTTGCATCAGCCACAGGCTTTGGAATCTGACCTACATTCTGAGCAATCAAAGGGGTCAAAGTCAGCTGATGCTGCTCTTGTGGGTAATGAGAAAGAGAAGCCGTTTCAAGCTTGTCAGCAGCTATCTCGAGATGCAGAGAGTAAACAACAAGGTTCAACGAGGAGTTGCACTAAGGTTTTTTCTCTCTTCCAGTAACATTTAATTATTATTTTTTAATTTGATTTTGCAACAGATTCTTTTTCCTGATATTCCATTATGGTCTAGGTATTATAATGCATGTGTGCAAATAGAACTTTGTACGAACAGATATTCTAATTTTTTTAAGAAAACATATTTTTGAAAAGTTCATTTAAAAAAAATCATAATTATTTCTACTATTTTTTAGTAGATATTACTTGCATAGCCCATGGCCCCTTAAAGTTGAGCCTTGTTGAGGGGTGAACTAACTCATCCAATATTTGCCAAGTCAAACTTTTGTCCCATCAGATTAGAGGGGGGGGGGTTGTTGTGGTAAGTAATTTCAATTGTTTGATTGATAGGGGACACGTTGGGATCATCTATCAATTTTTGAAGGCAATTCCATTCATTCGCCCACAATAACTCCTTTTCCTTAACATCCAAATCTGAAGAAAATAATTTATTGATTATGCCACCTGTTTGTATGCATTTAGGTTGATATCTAGGATTAGTCCAGGATGATAATGATGATTTGCCAATATTTAAGGCCACATAGATGAGTTTATCTTGATGGACTGTTGACAGAATGCAAGCGAAGATGACTATAATGGTGCAAATTCTGTTATGCAATTTTGTCTGCAACTAATTTGTTGAATCAGCTTATTTCAGGTTCACAAGCAGGGGATTGCTCTTGGAAGGTCTGTCGACTTGAACAAGTTCAACAGTTATGATGACTTGATTGCTGAACTGGATCAGATGTTTGAGTTCAATGGTGAATTAATGGCTCCCAGCAAGAGTTGGCTGATTGTGTATACTGATAATGAGGGTGATATGATGCTTGTAGGAGATGATCCCTGGCAGTGAGTGTTAAAACAACTCTACTTACCATTGTCCTCTTCTTCCAAGCTCAAATAGTAAAGTGTACATATGTTGGTTTGCCCCTGGGATCTATTTGCCTGAAGTATATTTATCTTTTTATTCAGAGAATTCTGTAGCATGGTTCGTAAGATCTTCATTTACACTAGAGAGGAGGTTCAGAAAATGAACCCTGGGAATCTGAATCCGAAGATTGAAGAAAGCCCAGCAGTAGCACAAGAAAGAATGGGTGTAAAAGAAGTGAAATGTCCACCGCCTGCTTCCACAGCTAGTTCTGATAATAGTTAGGCATAAATTGCCTGGCTGTGGGTAAGTATATATGTACCCTTTCATTTTTTTTTATATTGAGAAATGAGTGTCAATGACAAGATCCGCATTTGCCCTGGTGTGATGGCTGTGTTAAATTCCTGCATGAGGTCTCAGAATGGTGGTCTGAATACACCGTGTGTGGTGGTTCTTTACCCGACCTCTGGAAACATTAAAAATGCAAAAAACTGATTGCCAGTCTCCTTTGAAGCAGAGATTAAAAAAAACAAAAAAACATCTTTGTAGAGACTCGTGATGATCTGGCCTTCTGCAAGGAATTGGATGTGTAGTTGCTTGCAAATATACCTATTATATTCTCTAGTACTCGGGTTCCACCTTGATTGATCAGTCGCATGTGGTTTTACACTTTTACCTGTCCTTGCATAGGTTGAAGGCTGCACTTGAGACTTGCCAGAAGGGATATTGGGGCATCTCTCCTCTCTAGTGCTAAGTAATCCTACTCTCCCCCAGGATATGTGGCCGCATCATATCCCAGTTTTGATGCAGTGTGATTGTTTTTTGTTCAGAATAGATGATATTGCGATGCTTTTATCTGAGTATATGATGTATACATAAATATATATATGCGTATGCATATTCTCTGCAAGGATTTAGGGTGACTTTGCATCATCCAACAGTGTATATAGTTCCCTTTTGTTTCTTATTCTCACTCTCCCTCTTGCCTTTATACCATTCCTTGTATCCAAGAACAATGTTTCTGATTTTCCTTTTTACTGTAGTGTAGTAAAATATTAGAAGTTGCAAGCTCGGCTCTTGACCAACACCTTTTCTTCTCTTGAATATGACCGGCCTGGGTTGTCCAGGTCCAACTTAATATCAGATGTAGGGGTAGAGGTAAACGCCCCGGATCAGTCCATAGTAGGCTGAGAGCCAATTGGGGTGTCAATCGGTCTGTTTGGTCTGGTTTTGGTATGAGAATTGTGCATCTTAAACCAAACCAATAAAGGGGTTTCGGTTTGATTTGTATTGATATTTTATATTAATTTATTATTGGGGTTGGTTTTGGGTATGGTCCGGTTTGGATTTGGTTTAACTATTGGTTTCTTGTTGTGTTGGATCGGTTTGAGCTGGTTTTGGATTTTAGACCCTTCCGCTGAATCATGAGACTTGATAGATCAATGTCTGGTTTTTCGCTTGGTCACAATGGTAATTTCGATTGAATTTTTATTGGAAGGATGGCTTAAAATAAGGGTAAAAGAAGTCTGTCTCACTCCAATGAATCTTCTATCCACATAAAAAGATAGGCCACATGTTCTCTGGGCCAGGGACGCAAGCTGTGCTCAGACATATGGAGGTGTGCAAAATGATTACCCTGCCCCTGCCCCTTGAATGGCAGGTCACAATGGTAATTTCGATTGAATTTTTATTGATAGGATGGCTTAAAATAAGGGTAAAAGAAGTTTGTCCCACTCCAATGAATCTTCTATCCACATAAAAAGATAAGCCAAATGTTCTCTGGGTCAGGGACGCAAGCTGTGCTCAGACATATGGAGGTGTGCAAAATGATTACCCTGCCCCTTGAATGGCAGGCCAATGTGTCTTGATACAAACTACGCTGTGGCACATAAAACACCAGCACAAAAAGATACCTCTCTTGTTTTGAGGAAGGGAGATAGGAGTGTGGCCTACACCAGTGCAATCACCAGTCTCTCCAGTTTCTTGTTGAATAAATTAGACTTGTGTATATTTTTAAAGGATAAAGTATTCCTTCACCTCTAATTCTCTAAAAGTGTAGTGTTGAGAAACTGACATTTGCGGGTGCAACATCCAATGGTGTCAAGCTTGAGAAAAAAGAAAGAAGAAACTGATTCAATCGACCTAGGTATGTTTGATGTGGCTGTCGGCCTCTCAAGTCCACACTGCACCAGATCAAGGAAATGAAGGGGATTTTAATCCTCCTTACGATTCACAAACCCTGTCTAGGGTTTCTCGTATCTTCAAAATAACCTCCCGACTTTCATTCCTGCCCTGCAGTGAATGAGATTCTACATCGTGGGTGGAAGAAAACTGGGTCCATTTAAATATTCAGTTTTTCACGAGTTTCGATTTTGACTAGCGCACGATTGATTCCAATTCTGAAAATACTTTTGACTCATGGCCTTCCAATTATAAATACAACTGTTTTTATAGCCCAAGAATGGAAAAGCGACTTAGAATGCGGTGGAATGCATATCAAACACAGCCTTCAATCAAATACAAACATAGCAAGTTAATTTCATAAAAAAAATAAAATAAAATTGTCAAATTAACCTTCCATGTACTCCTGCACTAGCAATTTTCTAATTTTCTTTAATTTTTACATACACATCCCTTCCACTAATATGATGACAACTTAAAAAGCATGATATAAAATACAACTGTTTTTATAGCCCAAGCATGCGGGGGAATGCATATCAAACACAGCCTTCAATCAAATACAAACATAGCAAGTTAGCTTCATAAAAAAATATAAATCAAATTGTCAAGTTAACCTTCCTTGTACTCCTGCACTAGCAATTTTCTAATTTTCTTTATTTTTTACATACGCATCTCTTCCACTAATATGATGACAACTTAAAAAGCATGAAAAGGTTTATATCTTTGCATCTTTCAACCCAGAAAAAAAAATAAGACAAGGTTTGCTAAGGGAAACCATGAACATTTCCACTGTTCACACTTTAAATTGAATAGAAATGCAATACTCCTGGTGGTCCAAGAGAAAAAATAAGCGGCAGAAAAATTAAAGGTACCCAAAAAAAAAAAAAAAAAAAAAAAAAAAAAGAAAAAAGTTCCAAACAAGAGAACAAATATCTCAGCATAACATTAAAAATTGCCTGGTAATGTGGCCTATGCCAGCAGTAGGCCACACTCCCGTGAGTCTATCTCTCTCCTCAAAACAAGGGGGCAGAGGTGTCTATTCATATGGGAAATAAAAAGAAAGACTCATGCCAGTGCTGGTGTAGGCCACACTAAACTATCTTCGACTGACCCGTAGCTACTAGGATCAAACTCCAAAGATTTAGAAGTAAATTGAAATTGAACATCAAAGATTTTTCCACGCAAAAAAATTATAATTCAGCATAGAAACTGAAGCATTATCTGTGACCAAAATCGTTGAACAATGAATCAATTACCAGAGTACAACTACCAACATACATAGTAAGACATCGGTCCCCAAAAACTCAAAAGATTTAGAAGTAAATTGAAATTGAACATCAAAGATTTTTCCAAGCAAAAAAATTATAATTCAGCATAGAAACTGAAGCATTATCTGTGACCAAAATCATTGAACAATGAATCAATTACCAGAGTACAACTACCAACATACATAGTAAGACATCGGTCCCCAAAAACCATATGAGAATGCTCAACTTTAAAAATAAAATTACCAGAGTACAACTACCTGCAATGATGGATCAAATTGAAATTAAAATGACAAGATTATCAATCCAACAACGGCGCAGCAGAACTATTCGTGGGTCTACTTCCTGAATCTTGTTCAGAGAGAATACCTCCCTCAAAAAAAGTCTGGTGCAGAGACCTGACACATTGTTCTGCTTCATTGTCATTTACTATTAATGAAATGTTTACCTGGTCAGCAATTAGATAGAGATAACGTGTTAGATGCAAATAAGGTTGTGTACATCTGTGCCTGTTAGTGCATGTGTGTGAGAGAGAGAATGTTGTGTAGGAGAGACCTTAGATGCCCCTTGAGAGATCATTTGGACGTTGACTCCATTGGTTCTGAGAACATGAAATGCCTGCCAAAATATGCATTTTGTAAATGAAATATGGAAGAAAAGAAACAAATAGACATCCAGAGGTCATTGGGAAGACTGTAAACAGTAACACATATTTCTTAAAATTCACCATAGTTCTCGTGTGAAACAAGTCCCCCAGAAAAATATCCAGAGGGTAACAATAAATGCTTTCTGCAGTTGTCCAATTTCACATAGATGAGAAAAATGCAGTGCACTTCAGCCCAGCAATGATACAGGGGAATTCAGTAAATGTTCAACTCAAGAAAATGAAATTTAGAGAGAAAACTTGTAGTTTAGCTGCTGAGGTGAAGCATGCCAGCAATTCAAAATAGGAAAATTTGATAAAAGACGACTTCACAAATTCTGAGAAAACTAAAATTTAAAGAACATTTCAACATCTCATCTCTATAAATAAAATTCACACCTTCTCTAGTATCAACGAAGACCGTTGGACATTCCCGATGAGAGAGATGATTGATCTGTGTTGAAGGAGATGCACAACTGCAATTTTTTCAAGCTCTTCCACGACATGGTCAAGCTCCTGCTCAAATAAGATTCAATTCCAAATAATTACTTCACACAACAAAGTATGTTAGTAAATACAAACAAACAAACAAAAGAGAAAGGAAACATCAGCCCTACAGTAAGCACTCATATAACCATAATAGCTCCATGACTAACTCAAACCCCCATAAATCCCATCATCCTATTTTATAAAGGGCCATAACAATTGTTAGAACAGAATCTTTTTCCCAACTTCAACCCAAGTTATTAACTGATAAATTAATTGGTTTTTGTTGAAGATGAATAATATACTATCTTTGTCAACAATCCCTCATCTCGTCACCTATTTGGCCTAGGTTCAGAGTAGCAAATCAATCCCCAGGCTTTGAACGTCTAGTCTAGAGGCAAAGCATTGACTATTTGACATCTAACGAGCTTTGAAAGGAAATGGTGCCATTTATTTACAGAAATGAAGCCCACACATGCCATAAATACATATAACGCAATACATGAAACACTACCAAAAGTAGAGGGGAGGAACGGGGGGGGGGGGGGGTAAAAGTGAATATTAGGGCATTTAAGTAATGACTGCAAAAAAGAAAAGATGAATAATAACAAATAAAAACCCCTCAAAGTAATTGCTGATACTAACTAGCAACTTGACTCAATATGTAGACTAGTCACTTAGATACAGCAATCCTTCGATAACACTGAGTGGTGAAACTTCTAGGTTACTGAAAATATTCCCTTCTCAACTCTCTTCTAGTCATGGAAGTACCCATCTCAACATTTGCATCTCACCTCCAAATTTATGTAGAGTTACTTTTTCTATTACATAAAGTACAGCAAATAAATCCACCTTTCAAATTGACTGGTATTTGCTGATCAGACATGCTTCTAATGGAGGGCAGATGAAGGATTTATTTTTGGGAAAATTATGTTTACCACCCCTGCAAATTAATGTATTTCAATAACCTCCCCTGTATTTTGAAAAAACCTTACATCCTTATCCCTACCGTTAGATTAGAATAGTTAAGTGATGATGTCATCGTGCAATTTTAATCTAAATGCCTATATTACCCTTAATAAAACCTCATTCCTTATTTACCCCTACTTGAAATAATTAATATTAATTTTTTTACCCCCAAAACACCATCTTCTCAAATCTCAAAATGAAAAAAAATGAAAATCAGAGGAGAACCTTCATCACTCTAACAGAGGAGAACGACAACATCTCCATCATATGGAAAATAGTCTTTTGGTTTCTACTCTGATTTCATATTTGCAATTAAAAAATATATATATAACGTAGTAGAAACCAGACCAAATTTTTGTTGGTTTTGACAATTTTTATGCGGATTATCTTCATTCTTTAGTTGTTCCTGCGTTTTGCTAGGGTTTGGGGTTAAGATTTTGTGGATCTAGTTCTTCTGCAGGGATTAAAAATTTATTTGAATAGGCCGATAATTTGGTGTATCAATTGCAGATTGATCTCTTACATCTCCTATTGGAGTTCACAGATGCAGATCTTCGTTAAGACCTTCACAGGTAAGACCATCATCTTAGAGGTCGAGAGTTTAGATACGATCGACAATGTCAAAGCCAAGATTCAAGACTAGGAGGGCATCCCCCCCAACCAGCAGAGGTTTATCTTCGCTGGGAAGCAGCTTGAGGACTGTCGCACTTTGGCAAATTACAACATTCAGAAGGAGTCGACCCTTCACTTGGTGCTCCGTCTCAGGGGAGGAATGCAGATCTTTGCAAAGACCCTCACTGGCAAGACTATTACACTGGAGGTGGAGAGCTCGGATACAATCAATAACGTCAAGGCAAAGATCAAGGACAAGGAGGGAATCCCTCCTAATTAGCAGAGATTAATCTTCGCTGGCGATTTCAAGGTCCAGAAGGTGAAAAATGAAGTTGCCGTAACCGCTCCATGCTCATCCCCAACTGTTTCTTCCGCATGGGTTGCTCCGCTGTACTCCTCTCCAACCATCATGCTAAATACCGCACTCATAAGGGCGCCGACGACTGCAGTTTAAGTTTTATTTTGGAATTAATAAATCGAATCAAGAATCAAGATTAATTGTGTTGTGTTATTATTACTGGATTTGGATGAAGAGGAAGAAGAGGAAGGAGGAGGATAAAACTGACTTTTCAAATTAATAGGGAATTCGGAAGGGCAAAACTGTCTTTTCAATTTAAAACTAACAGAGTTAACACTCAGGGGTACGGACATAATTAATTAATTTAGGGTAGTAGACGTAATAGATTCAAACTACAGGGGTGGTAAACGTAATTTTCCCTTTATTTTTGGAGTGGGGTTAAACAAGGTTGATAAAGGGGTAGTGTTAAGAAAGAAGATGCACAGCTATGGAAATCATCTTACAAAGGCTAAAAATATCAATATGTGGAATCAGAAAAAATTATTTCTGAGGATCGCACGGGGCCATCTTTGACGCAATAGAAGTAGGATGGGCTAGATATCGCTCTAGCACAAACAACCTCGAATCTACAAGGTAAGGGATAAGGACGAAAACGTCAAATTTCAATTACTTTAAAGATGAACTTTACAAACCCTGAAGAGACCTTATATAATAGGTCAAATACAATTCAAAATTCAAAAGTGCGCTAAAATTCAAAATATTGCGCCAACATTCAAATTTGAAATTCAAATTTCAAACTTCGACAAGTTATTTTGCCTTCAAAACACGCCCCGATGGCCAAAAAATGCATAAATCAGCGTCGTTGGTGCTGATACCGGAAGAGCTTCCCGAGATCTTTGATTTGATATATGATTCAACCCATCTCACTTAATACCTCCGACTACTCTGGGTGGACTTTTGCTGGTCCAACCGGCTCAAATACTCCTCTAATATGTCCTCTACATCAATCTTATTCCGACTCAAACGGAGAAATGCATTAGAGTACCGATATGTACCATGTGTGTAAATATACATATATGGTAATGTTCATCTCATACCAAAAACAATTCATTTATGGATATATTATCAGGAGCTCCGTGCATAGTCCCTTTCCCTCCAAAACAATTATTCATTTATGTGAAACAAAGGATATGGGTTATCTAAACTTTAGATTCCTAATTAAGTTATGAATTTAGAAATAGAAATCATTGGCTCTTATTCCGACTCAGATGCAGAAATGCACTAGAGTACCGATATGTACCATGTGTGTAAATATACATATATGATAATGTTCATCTCATACCAAAAACAAGTCATTTATGGATATATTATCAGGAGCTCCGTGCACAGTCCCTTTCCCTCCAAAACAATTATTCATTTATGTAAAACAAAGGATATGGGTTATCTAAACTTTAGATTCCTAATTAAGCTACGAATTTAGAAATAGAAATCACTGGCTGACATCTATTAGAGATTTCCCTGGTCTTCCATATCTTACAGGAAGCACCTCCAACGGCAAAATTACATATTGGAATCATAGTACATAGATTAGAACACTGCTCACATGCATTCCCAAAATTCAATTAGGAACCATCTGATCCAATGGCTTCCTCCCGTTTATTCATCTTGCTCAATGCTTCTTAACTACAGATAATCTGATTCTATGAAATCACCAACAGGCTCCAATGTGAAATGCTACCAACTCATGAGGAAACCTTTCAATAATCCTCACTCTTGATGCATCTAACATTATGTAGGTTTTGTATATCTCCTAGAAAGTCTATAAAAATCTTTCCCATCGTCTATATTATCAAATGATGCGAGATCGCTATTAAGGAAATACCACTTAGTCCAACCCAAAACCAAGGCATTAGGCGGAGATGATCCAAGAGTATATTATGACACATCCAAGGCCCCAGATAACCGAAGTGGGACTACACCTCTAACTACCAACATGTCAACACTCCCCCTCACGTGTAGTATACCCGTGTATATACATCTTAAGGAGGGTAACAAATAGACTCGGCTTTGATACCATCTTAAATAAAGTGGGAAAGCCCACAAAAAAACACTTGTGGATCCAACACAAAACCTTAAAGCATTAGTGGAGAAGGGCCCAAGAGATATTATGACACATCCAACACCCTAGATAACCACCCGATGTGAGACTATACCTTTATAACTCCTAACATCTCAACAATTGCTACGTGACATACAACAACGTGCATATGAACTACAAGCTGTCTTAGGTTTAGATGCCCGTGCTGTTGAGAGTATAATGCCATCTGATGCAAGTTGTGAAGACATTAAGGTAGATAAAGCTTTACGTTCCTTACTGGTAATAATGTTGAGGAGGCACTGGTAAGATGAGCTCAACCTTGCATCCTTGAGAGTGAGCGATTTGTAATGTCTAATGTCAGTAATTTTAGAAGTCAATGTCATCATGACTCTTCTACCCATAGTCTAAGGTTTGAGACTTGTGAACTTCCAACACCTTCTGTGGCACCAACAACTCAATCAGTTCTGCTCGCAGCCTCAAGAAATGGCCCAAGCTGCATCTGTGTCATCTGTCTCTAAAACTGGACCAACTAAACTCAAGCTTCGACTTGATGGGGCTCAGAAGAAGTGGGATAGACCAACTCATTCCTCTATTGCACCAACAACTTCAAATTCCACTGTCACGGATAACCGATGCGGGTCTATACCTCTATAACTCCCAACATCTCAACAATTGCTATGTGAGCTGCATAACAAAGAAATTTAGGCTGCCACAGAATCTTCCATGTCACAGCTTAGTTGTATAGCCCATAAGGATTCCACTAGTGCAAGGTTCGAAATTTCAATTTCAAGCCAGGTTTTCAACTTTTCAGTCAAAACCTGGTAAGTTTTGGCGGCAGGTTTTGACTGGCTAGTTTTGAGGACAAAATGGTATGTCCCAAAACTTATGGGGAACCCTATTTTAGGCCCTCTAAACATAGTAGAACCCTTAGATTGGAAAGAAACACACCCAAAACAGTAGTTTGGGTTCAGACCTGTTGATAGTGAACGTTGTACGTTGATGTATACTTTCTCAAATATAACCTACTCTACACAACAACAACAATAAACGCAGCCTTTTCCCAACTTAATGGGGTCGGCTACATGGATCCAAACCAAACAAAGTAAGGAAAACTGAGTTCTAACTAAAAAAGGGAAGGAAAAGACGGAAAAAAGCGGGCTGGGGGAAGAGAAGAACAATGAAAAAGGAAAATGCAAAATGAAAAAAAAAGAAATAGATAGTAAGAGGGAAGAAGCACAGCCCAACACGTCAGGAGAATCTCAGCTAAATGGGATCTGATACAAGGATCCTTGCCCTCCAATAGACTCTGTCTGAGGTCATACTTGGTACAAGGCCTAGACTATGCATTTCCTTCCTCACCACTTCTCCTATGGTCATTTTAGGCCTGCCCCTAGTTCTTTTAGCTTCCTTCAATCGGAATTATATCACTCCTCCTTACTGGGGTGTCTCAAGGCCTCCGTTGAATATGACCATACCACCTTAGCCAACTCTCTCGAAGCTTGTCACTGATTGGGGCACCTCCTAGGTCCGTTCCAGATGATCATTCCGTACTTTATCCTTCCTTGTTTTTCCACACATCCACGTTAACATCCTCATCTTTGCTACACAAAGTTGATCAATATAACATATCTTAACTGCCCAACATTTTGCCCCATACATCATAGCCGGTCTTACAACAGCCCTATAAAACTTTCCTTTGAGCTTTAAAGGAATACGTCGATCACACAGTACAACGGACGCACCTCTCCATTTCATCCAACCCACTTTAATTCTTTGTGAAACACCATCCTCTATGTCACCTTCTTTACTTATGATTGACCCCAGATATCTAAAATAGTCACTTTGCGGTATCTCTCTTTCCTCAATTGACATCATTCTTTTATGTGGCCTTGAGATTGCGGCTCCCTCACCTAGGATAGCTCGGCCTACTCCGGTTTATTGGTGCCCCCTTTTGTGTCGCTAAAACTGAATGTGGATGGTGCATGTAGAGAGAACCCTGGTGAAGATGGAGGGGGAGGGGTGATAAGGGACAGGGAGGGTGTTGTCTTGGCAGCCTTCGCTAATTTCTATGGTCCCTGCACGAACTCTATTGCTGAGCTGCGTACTTTGAGAGATGGATTGAAGTTATGTTATGATTTGGGCCTTTCTGGAGGGGTGATTAATTCTGATTCTGTCTCCACGGTGCGCATGCTCAACCTCAAGAGGTGTGGTTTATGGCAGGGCTGGTACTGGTTTAAGGAATCTTTGGAGCTGATAGACTTGGTCAGGCCTTGCATTTCTTTTGCATATAGGGAGAGCAATAGGGCGGCCGACTGGCTGGCAAATCATGCTTGCGATGAAAGGCTCTCCTCCTTGTTTTGTCCTTGTTCTGTCAAGGCAATTTGCCACAGGGAGAATTCCAACATATCCTGAGGGAAGATAGATCAGGTTTGCCTGTTCTCAGGCTATAGTGTCCAGGTTCTCTTGATTATTTATTCTTTATTGGGTTAGGGGTAAGGCGGCATGTCCCCCCCGTGTATTCTTTTTTTCTTTTTGGGTTTTAATAAAAGTCTAAGGGCTGCCCCGGGTCCCAGGTAATATTAGGGTTAAAAAAAGAAAAGTATCCCCCATAGTGTGACTAAAGTTACACATCATATACTCCGTCTTCTTTCTACTAATCTTAAAGCCTCTCGTTTCCAAGGTTGACCTCCAAAGCTCTAACTTAGCGTTAATCCCTTCTCTTGTCTCATCCACCAAAACAATATCATCAAAGAAGAGCATACACCACCGGACCTCGTCTTGGATGTTTTTGGATAGATCATCCATGTTAAGCGCAAAAAGGTAAGGGCTTAATGTAACCTATTCTACACAAAATTTAATTATAATACACACAATTCAATTAAAATTAGAAACCATTTCATAATTATCAAATGTTATACATGGTTCATTACAAACTTTCTGAAGAGTGAAGAATACAAAACAAGTACCCTCTTTGGAGTTGAAACTAGTGGAATGGTCAAATTTCGACACATTTCGATCGGAACCATGCATTTTATACAAAGGGTTTGTATCATTTCCCAAAACATGGTTGAAATTTCACCAGAACTACAAAAATTTTCAACCGAAGCTTGGTAAGACCCAGGTATCGCACTTGTTTTCCTTTCGACCTTTGTCAAAACTTAAAACTTTCTTGAAACTTCAGTCATTTCAACTGAAATTTTGAACACGTAAAATTTCGAACATTGCACTAGTGGCCACACCACTCTCTACCCATAATTTTTACCCAGAAAGCATCTATGTGACATAGCAAAATTTTCCCTCTTTCCTTTGGTTATTTTAAATTAGAGAATACAATGTTATCAGCAGAAATTACAAGGTACGATTCCCAAATGGGTAGAGTACGGATTGGCAACATCATCCTCTCAACGTCCCAAATCAGAGATGTCTAGCACAGGTATCTAGTGAAACATTTTTAAGGAACCCAGGAAGTGAAGCCATTTATTAATGTAAACAGGAAACCAATCAAATCATCACAAGAGACTGAGGTTCATACACTTGCCTGCTGAATAAGTTCCCTGCTCCAAAACTTTGATGGATCCAAAGTCAAAGAAATACTAACTTCACTAGTAGCAACAACATCAACAGATATGCCCAAATCTTCAAAGATAGAGAAGACCTGGATGTAAGGAGCCAGGCAAATTGTATTAGACTATACAGATTACAGAAGCAACTGAGGCATCAAGAGGGGAAAGAGAAATAAATTCATTAACTAAGTTTCTTACCTTCGCAAGAAAGCCAAATTGGCCAAGCATGCGGGTGCTAACTATATCCAACATAGTGACATTCCGCTTCAACACTATGCTAGTGAGTACAGCCTAGATATAAAAAAAATGACAATTAAATGCTGGTTCATATGATGTTTACCTCAGTGAATTTTACTAGTGAAAAGTCTGCAGCTACAAACCTCACTCATATCCCTTGATTTAGTGATAAGGGTTCCTGAAGCTTGAGGGTTGTAAGAATTCTTGACCCTAACTGGGATATCACCCTCCCTAGCTGGTCTCATGGACTGAGGATGCAAAACCTGCAAAGCCACAAAAAAAAAATTGTAATTTTTTTTTTTTTTTGGTGGTGGGGGGGGGTGGCACTATGTTTATACATAACCAACCATAAAATCCCATTACCACCTATTCCACAGATCCCACTGAAATAGACTGAGAATGGGACAGTGCAGGGGTTACGTATGGTTGGTTTGATTTCCAATCACCACCCCACCTAAAGACTGCCGAAAGAAATAGGATGAGATTAATTAGGTTCTAACGCAAGCACTTGAGCTGGGAAATTTAGAGCCATTTTGGACCCAAGCACTAATGCTGGTAAACAATAGATCTGCCTTGACCAATACATAGTCTTTCCTGCAAATGCAACCTCCGTCCATGAACAATGTCAGTTTGCTATCCAATCCCTGAGTAATACCATATATGTCAAGTGATAGGTATGTGCATAGTAACTGTGATAACACCTAGAAATCACAGTGGTAATATTACAAAGAGCGTCCCAGTGCACGAGGCTCCAGCAACTGCAAGGTCTGGGAGGGGCAAATGTAAGCAGCCTTACCCCCTACTTCGCAGGAAAGGCTGTTTCCAAGTTTTGAAACCGCAACCAACAGGTTGCAATAGCGCTACTTGACCATAAAATTGAAATGAATACTAGACTTTATAATAATTGGAAGACCTCGTAATGCTAACAGAAAAGCTGAGTCAACACCTAAATAATTGGGGGCAAGCAAGTTTAATACTTGATCATACTCCAATAATCCAGAACGCAGGCTCAGTCCAAAAATTGGTCCTAGTTTAGCCTCTATGGGGAAGGGGTCTGGGCTTTTAATTCCTTGGGTTTTAATCGTAATGGGCTGAATTATAAGACCTAAAAAATGGGACTAAGGGGTGTATGAAATTAGTAATTTAATTACTAGTAAGTATTAGTAGTTGGGCCCATTAGCTAATAGTTAGGAATTTGCTTTATTTAAAAATTATTACATAGCTGTCAATCAGTTATGGGGGCCAATTCTGGTCACAAGTCAAGTTAGGGGAGTTCTTTTAATTCGTTTAAGAGTGTCTAAATCTATGGTTGTTACTTGTTAGGAAGTCTATCTTGATTAGACTTCTATTTTGTTTTTTATTTAAAGCTTGTAAACCCACCCCATTTATTGAAATTGAATGGATTAAGAATTATTTTGTTTTGAAAATTGAATTAGACTCTCTCTTCTCTTTCTCCCCCCACCCCCTGATTTTGATTTCTCAGGTTCCCTCCCTTCCCTGCGATCTCTTCTGTCTCCTCTCTCTTCTTCCTCCCCCACGGTTCTATAATTTTCTCTCCCCACAATTCCTTTTCTTCCTGCTCTTTTGTCCTGTGATATTCTTCTCACCCATTCCTACGGCTACTATTGCTAGTGGGATATCTCCCCCCTCCCACCAACCCCCCTATGTTATTTTCTCTGTTTTCTCCTCCTTGTAATACTCGGTTTTCCACTTTTTTTGTGGGCTGTTGCAGGTACTCAAGCAAGGTTATTTTCTCCCATTCTGTTGGCTGTTGCAGTGCTGGAACAGACTTGATCTACCTCACATTCTGTCTTACATCTGAAACCCTATATTAGTTACTGAATACTTGTCTGATTTCAGAATTGTTATTCACTTTCAGATCCATCTTCCCTGGTAAACCAGAATTGTTTTGCCAGCTGTCATATTTGTTACTCTGTTTCTGTTCGTATTCCTGCCTTGCTTAGATCTGATATCTGCTATTCTTCTCTCTGATTTTTAGATCTGAAATTCTGTTTAGCTCTGTATCTGTTAATTACAACTGAACAACCCTATCTATTGACCTTTTGTCCTATTCATTGAATCAGTTTGTTACTATTCTGCCCTTATTTGACTATCACATGCATTAGTCTACCTAGGAACCTGTCTGTACCTGAGATTCATAACCCTTAGGTTCTCAGACTGTGTCACCCAGGAAATGTAAATATAATCAGACTATCATGATTTCTCAAGCTCATCTTGGGATGAATAAAAAACGTAAAGGAAACAAAAGAACCGTTTGGTATATTATATGGGCAGCGATTACATCACCTGCTGGTGAACTAGTTCCCCTATCAAATCACATGGTAGAAAATGGTATCCAGGAGTATTTATATAAATATGCAGTGCCTAAGTGTACTTCTGACAACACCCCTCCCTAATTACTTATTTCTGCTCATGAATACACCGGGTGAATCACCCACAGGTGGGGGAATCATTTTTTAAATTATAAATGGATTCAATGTACGATGAAATGAAGAGCCTATGTGAATCAGCATAGATTAAATGTAAATACTCAATTCATCTTCATTATTTGGTTTTAGGAGGATGGAGATACAATGAGAGATAAGGATGAGAACCCATAGCAGTAGGATCTCTTTACATTGCTTTTCCCAGCAAGTCGACGAGTTCTTTGACACTTCAGTGTTGCACTACTGCTCAGATGGCACCTCTATGAGATCGAATAAGAAAAATTGAAACCAGGTACCTCCAGGGACGACGTTTCAGGTCAAGCTGCACATTGAGGATAAGAAATGACAACCAGGCCTCAGCTGGATACAAATAAAGTGTTTGGATAACCCATCAATAAGGTTTGGTGAAAGCTGTAATTCTAGCTTGGAGGGGATTGAAAGCAGAACAGGATAGAGGAAAGATTGCACCTCAACTCTGGAGAACAGATCACATCACAATATACCCAATCATAAACCCATCTTAGCAAGCTTGGTGAGATGGGTGCCATATCTGCCATTTTCCAGCTGAGATAGCAGTGGAAAACCATGCCAAGGTTTCCTCCCTCCCTCCCTGTGCCAAGTTTAGGTCCAAAAGGATCTTGCCACAAGACAAATAAAGCTTTGATAAATGGTCAAAATGTTGACTCATCTTAAAAATTTATTTCTAGGTGTACCCTAGTGTTAAAAGGATCAGGACTGACATTTGATGCATTGGGGGTGGAGAGAGAGAGAGCATTCAAAGGAGACAGAAAAGAAGATTGTGACTTCTCACTACTCAACCAGTCCCTTATAGGAGAACAAAGACAATTCGAACAAAGTTCATAAACAGGGCTATGCCCTTATTTCAATTTATGTGTTTTGCACCTTATAGTGCAGCAATGTTCCCAAAATTTAGTCAGACATCTTGGATCAGATATTATAAGTCATTTAAAACAAACTGTAAGAACTGAAATCAGAGAACGATTAGTACCAGCAGCGCCCACCCAACTCCCAGTTGAGATTTAGGTAATGGATGTAAGGTAAGAAAGAAGAAGATAGAAGAAGATGAAGAAATGGAGAGGAAGAGAATTCGGTGGAAAAGTTGTGTTAGAGAGAATGTCTCTCACACACCTATATTACTTCACTAATGAGCATAGAACAAATTACATACTCCTCCCTAGGGAGGTAAAAGGGAAAAAAGAGAATTACAACATAAGGCAACTAGTAAACTAACTAGTCCCTAAAATATCCTTACAACATATAAACTCTAACACTCCCCCTCAAGCTGGAGAATAAATATCATGCATTCCCAGCTTGCATAATAGGGTACCAAACTGGAGAGAAGAAAGCCCCTTGGTAAAGATGTCCGCCAATTGATCACCTATCTTCACAAAAGGAGTGCAAATACAGCCAAAGTCTATTTTCTCCTTGATGAAATGCCGGTCCACTTCGATGTGCTTAGTTCTATCGTGTTGTACCGGATTGTGAGCAATGCTTATAGCTGCCTTGTTGTCACAATAGAGCCGCATAGGATCATTTGCAGCAAACCCTAACTCTTGAACTAATCGCTTCAGCCATATAAGTTCACAAACTCCATGTGCCATTGCCCTAAATTCTGCCTCTGCACTGGATCTTGCTACAACAGGTTGTTTCTTGCTTCTCCATGTAACCAAATTACCACCAACAAATGTGCAATAACCAGAAGTAGATCTTCTGTCTGAGATGGATCCAGCCCAATCAGCATCTGTAAAGCCCTCTATCCTCAGGTGATCATGCCTGGCATACAATAGTCCATTCCCTGGGGAGGACTTTAAGTATCTAAGTATACGGTATACAACATCCAAGTGCCCACTCTTGGGGGCATGCATAAACTGACTCACAACTCCCACTGCATAAGAAATATCTGGGCGAGTCATAGACAGGTAGATGAGTTTCCCCACTAATCTCTGGTACTTCCCTGCATCAACAAGAGGGGGACCACAATCTTCTCCTAGTTTGTGATTTTGCTCAATAGGAGAGCTCGCTGGTTTGCAGCCCAACATCCTTGTCTCTTTTAACAAGTCAAGAACAAACTTCCTTTGACATATGTTGATGCCTTTCTTGGACCGTGACACCTCAATTCCCAAAAAATACCTCAAGGGACCCAAATCTTTAATCTCAAATTGTTGAGCCAAGTAGGACTTCAGTCTAGCTAACTCAACACTGTCATTACCAGTCACAATAATGTCATCAACATAGACTATAAGGGCTGTAATGGTACCATTACCACGCCAAGTAAATAAGGTATGGTCAGCTTGACTTTGAGAGTATCCATTCTTCAGAATAGCCTGCCTGAACCTCTCAAACCATGCTTTTGGAAATTGCTTGAGACCATATAAAGCCTTTTTGAGGAGACACACCTTGCCTTCAGCTGAAGGGAACTTGAAGCCAGGAGGAGGCTGCATGTATACTTCCTCCTCTAAGTCACCATGGAGGAACGCATTCTTCACATCCAACTGGAATAGGGGCCAATCCCTATTGGCTGCCAATGATAAGAGAACCCGAATAGAATTGTGTTTAGCTACAGGAGCAAATGTCTCCTGATAATCAATCTCATACACTTGACTATAACCTTTGGCTACCAATCTTGCTTTGTACCTCTCAACTGCACCATCAGACCTATACTTGATTGTATAAACCCACCTGCATCCGACTGGGACTCTTCCCCTGGAAAGATCTACTAATTTCCAAGTACCATTCTTCTCAAGAGCCATCATTTCCTCAAACATGGCTTGCTTCCACTTTGGGTCAAACATAGCTTCAGTGAGATTCCTGGGAATGGAATCAGAAGAAAGAGCAATAGTGAAAGCAAGACTTGTGGGAGAGAGAGCATCATAGGAAACAAACTGGGAAATAGGGTTAGTACAAGCTCTCTTTCCTTTTCTAACAGCAATCGGAAGGTCTAAATTAGAGGGAGGAGGAGGGATATCACCTGAATGAGGTCGGTGGAGCTCAGGATGAGGATCCAAAGAGGACTCTTGGCAGGTCTTCTGTCCTGTATTATGCAAGCCTTCACCTCTTTTGTATGTAATGTGGTAATCTTTCTGATTACCAAAACCATTTTCAACAACAACAGCCCCTTCTGTTTCATTGCTAGCATCATTACCTGAATGAGTATCAGTATCAACAACAGCCCCTTCTTTGTGTTTCCCAATATCAAACAGAAACGGAGAAGTAGGCAAAGGTGGATAGAAAGGGATAGAAGCAGCCTCTTCATTTCCATTATTCTCCCCCTGAAGAGGATGATGAGAAGAAGTAAAGAAAGGAATAGATTCAAAGAAGGTAACATCTTTGGAGAGAAATGTCCTTCTGGAAGAAGGATGGTAGCACTTATACCCCTTGGTAAAGGAGGAGTATCCAAGAAAAATACATTTGAGTGCTTTGGGGTCAAGCTTGGTCCGAGCACATTTATTGACATGGACATAGCAGACACACCCAAACACCTTAGGAGGAAGAGAGAAAGCAGAAGTCTGAGGAGACAACAAGTCTATAGGGGATTTGGAGCCAAGAAGTTTAGAGGGCATGCGATTGATTAAAAAAGCGTGAAGAAGGGGCAGACCAAAAAGTCTTAGGAACATGCATGCCAAACAAGAGACTCCTAGTGATTTCCAACAGGATGGCGATTTTTCCTTTCGCCACCCCATTCTGTTGAGGGGTGTCAACACAAGCAACTTGATGGATAATGCCATGATCGTAAAAAGCGTTGAAGCCCCCATACATATACTCCCCCTTTATCAAAACGAACAATTTGAATGCGAGTATGAAACTGGGTACAAATGAGCTGATAAAAATTTTTAAAAGCATCATAAACATCACTTTTTTGTTTCATCAAGTAGGTCCAAGTGGATCTGGAATAGTCGTCAACAAAGGAAACAAAATACCGATAGCCAGACAGAGAAGTAGTGGGAGATGGTCCCCAAACATCAGAGTGCACAATATGGAAAGGAACATCAGATCTATGACCATGATAAGGATAAGGAGAACGACAATGTTTAGCAAATAAACAGGGTTCACACTTAAACACATGGGAAGAAGGAATGGAAGAAAACAGGTGGGGTAATTTTGCCCTCATAATACCAAAAGAAGGGTGACCCAAACGCTGATGCCACAACATAACAGAGTCAACATTACTATTGTCATTACACCCACATACATATGACTGAGCAGTCGTAAGACATGATGGACATGTATTAAGAAGGTAGAGCCCCTTTTCCTCACAGCCTCTGCCAATTACCCTCTTTGTCACCAAATCCTGAAAAACACAATGAGATGGAAAGAAAGTAACAGAGCAATGCAAGGATTTGGTTAGATGGCTCACAGATAGGAGATTAGTATGAAATTGAGGAACATGTAGAACAGAGTCAAGAGAGAGAGATGAAGTAACACGGACACTACCTTTACCAGAAATGGAAGAATAGGAACCATCAGCAACTCTAACCTTTTCCTGACTATAATAGGTAGAGTAAGAGTCATAACACTGAGATATGCCGGTCATATGGTCAGTGGCTCCAGAGTCAATGACCCACATAGAGGTAGTAGAAGAGCCAAATGTAGAGGCCTGTAAAGTGGAAGCTGGCAGTACACCAGTGTCTGTCTGTAGTCCATATGGAGGTCGCATAGGTGTATCCTCAGTTAACAAGGTGTACGCTCTGGCTCCCCCTCTTTTGCTGCCTGGTATACCAGGGAGATAACCATGAAGTGTCCAACATCTCTCTCGCGTATGTCCAAACTTCCCACAGTGGTCACAACAGAACTTATCTCTGTCATTTTCTTGGGTTGGACCCTGGCCTCTTCCACCAAGAGCTGACATAATGTAGGAATGAACAAAGAAAAGGAAATGATACTCAAATCCAATGGGGAGCATAATTTTCAAACACTGGTAATTGCAGTCCAGGTAGCAAACCAAGCTAATACTTCAACAATATCCAATTCCACCATATGCTTCAAAGTGTAATGGCATCATACAACAACACGAGAGACTCAAACAACACACCTCACCAACACCAAGCAGCTAAAAGTATCACATACCATCTAGGTTGGTAGCCCCCTTCTTCACTAATAGCACCTTCTATCCATTATAAAACAACCCATAATCTTGAAACAATATAACTCAGCAAATAAAACCCATCAAATAGGTTCAATACAGTAGTATATCACAAAACAGTCATTATTTCAACAACTGGCAGCAATATAGAGCATCACAGTTTGGAGTAGCAGAAAAAGAGGACTAGATATCACCAGCTGAGCCTATATAGGCTTGAAAGTAGACTCCAAGACGACTCCACAGGACCTGATTTCATCTCCAACTGACCTTGGATGAAGGAGAAACAAGAAAAACTTCCCAGAACAGGCGGAGTTACTGTAGCAGCAACATAAAAAGTGAGTTGCAGACCTTGGGCTTTCCTCCTTTGCAACCAATGTTTTGGGGGCTTGAAAGGGGACCCTAGGGCGACTCCAATGGGCCAGGTCCAAACTTCAACAAAGCCAAGATGAGGAAGAACAAGAGCTGTTTCAGAAAAAGGAACAGTAATTTCTCGGGTTACTATTCACAGAACAGTATTCTGGGTTGTCTTTCATTGATTTGGGCTTCAAACAGCCAAGTCTTTACATGAAGACCTATCTTAGTGCTTCCATAAGCTTCATCAAGAGATATGGCATGATTTCTTCAAAGTTTTCACATATCAGCCTCTTCCTTGGAACCCCTTTGTAACCTAGGGTTCCAAAGAGAGGGAAAGAAGGAAGAGAGCTTGTAGGACGACTCTCAAACCAGAAACGAAGGTTGCTCTGATACCAAGTTGAGATTTAGGTAATGGATGTAAGGTAAGAAAGAAGAAGAAGATAGAAGAAGATGAAGAAATGGAGAGGAAGAGAATTCGGTGGAAAAGTTGTGTTAGAGAGAATGTCTCTCACACACCTATATTACTTCACTAATGAGAATAGAACAAATTACATACTCCTCCCTAGGGAGGTAAAAGGGAAAAAAGAGAATTACAACATAAGGCAACTAGTAAACTAACTAGTCCCTAAAATACCCTTACAACATATAAACTCTAACACTCCCCCCCAAAAAAATATAAGGTTTTTAAGAGGCTGAACTGACTGCATCCACTTCTACAAGCAAGCATAGCCCTTTGGCAGTTCTTCCTCTACAACAATGCAATAAGAAGCAACAGCATCTGTCAGTCCAACCATACCTGAGCCCCAAAATATGCAAGTTCAGCGGCCTCATCAAAAGTCAAATACGGTACAGGCTCTGCACGGGGATAAATATTGGGATCACAAGTCAATACACCATCCACATCCTTCCAGACCTGCTAGGGATTGAAAAAGCAAACCATATCACATATCTTTATTGAAACATCACCATACAATGTATGATTAAGCAAGTTCAAAAAGAATATATTTAAGCTTCTCATTAAATTTCAACCAAATTTATCCTAAAATATAGGAAACTGTCTTAAATGTCAAAAATCAGTTTAAGCATAAAAAGAAACGGAGCAGCTTATAGAAAACAAGCAAGTGCATGTGCATGCAAATGCATGAACTCTTTGGGGTGTATGCACCCCTCTGTACTAAAGTGTCAGAACTGGACCTGAATTTCACGCAAGCCCAACGCTTTACCAATGGTTGTGGCAGTCAAATCACTTCCTCCCCTACCTAAGGTAGTCACTGCACAAGTTTTCCATCCCTGCAATCAGAAGATTAACATATATCTATCATGATCATAAGACCAGCCAATTGGTTTCAGCTTCTTATAGGTGAGAATGTAAATGATCTCAAGACTGTAAGAATATACACGAAGCATTGTGCCACAAGGACCTTTCCAAGGAAGCCAGTAACAACAGGAATAGCAGGATCACTAATCATATCATGATGTAACCTCTTTGCAACAGCTGGAAAAGTTGCTTCCAAGATATCCGCATTTGTAAAGTCGTCTGTTGTTATAAAACCAATATCAAATGCATCATACTGCAAAAGATTGTGCAGCAGTAAAATTAGCTATTATCACAATTGGCAACATCCTACACAAGATAACAAGCCAGAACTTAATGTGTTGAAAAGACAATTAGAAAGGAGAAGTTTCTGTGACGTAAGTAAGATAGAAGTATGGCCAAAAATGCACAACATAGCTGTAAAGCACATAAGTTAAACCAAGCATGGCAAAAAATGCACAACATAGCCATAAAGCACAATAGTTAAACCAACTGCAACTGAAAACATGAAATAAGAGAACTGTAATTACAAATATAACTGACTTGGCAAGAGAAAAAATGTAGTTCAAGAATCCATCACCAGGACGAGCCAATCTCGTAGTGAGCCTCAACAGATCATCAAAGGGTCCAGCGGACCATAACATTAAATTACCATTCTCTACAACCTGGTCATGTGGATCCGCGGTGGAGTTGACATGTAGATGTATTCTTCTTTCTTATTACACAATCTCCTCTGTTTTTGCATTTAAAGCACTTAAACCAGCCTGATTTCCTCCATACTCTTCTTGTAATGCACCACCAGGTAATACCCAAAACCTGCCCCTTTCTAAACCCTATCCAGCACCTTCAAGCCTACTGTAGACCCAAGCTAACCTTACCTTATTGGATTGTTCCTCTTTAATTTTCTAACGTCTTCTCTATCATAATATAATCCACTCACAGCCACTTAAAATTTTACAAACCCTAACCTTCTCATAATCCCTCACTTGGTATCTTCATCATCCTCTAATCACCAAACCTAGCCCTAAACTCTAATCCTTGTTCTAGGTGGTGTCCTGTTTCACAGTAGACAGAAACTACTCTCTCCTACTGTCCCCTATCATTACTTTCCTAGGGTGGTTTGTTGATTCATCGCCTTCTCTAGGCATCTAACCTTGTGGTAACTCTACTCCTGGGTTACAAATGTCTCCGCAAGTGCCACATGCATGAGACAGGAAGTCCTTGAAAGTTAAGTAGGCCCCTACCAATACTTTAAAACATGGTTCGAGATTTCAGTAGAAATGGTCGAAAATTTACACCAAAAAAAAAATTGCCTTTTGAGGACGAAACAATAAAGGGGTCGACTCTACAGGCATACCAGATTTTGACCAAATTTTCGGTCATTCGACTCATTTCGGCAAATTTCAAGCTTTTGTCCCCTTTCACTTGAAAACTCCAGAACTACTAGAAAACCTCAATTTTTTAGTAAAGTCATTTATTTTGCTACTACCAAGACTAGTTGCACAACTGTGGAGCATCCACCTTAACATTTGGGTGAATTTGAAGCATCATTTGAACAAATTTTCTCAAATTTCGAATTTTCCACATATAGTGCAGTTATGGACTTTGAGAAATTCTTCAGACAGAGGATGACATGGGTGCCTTATATCATAGGGTCCAAAACCAAGCTACCACTTTGAGTGTTCTTTTTCCAATCTAATGCTTCAAACATATGCAAACATGCTTAAACAATCCCTATTAATTGTCTATGATGACACTTTTCGATGATGGTGTACTATTAAAATGTATTTATTCATTCGTATTTCGTAATACATAATTCAATTGCTTTTATTGAATGCTGTGTCTTTTAGTACTAAATTATGTGTAGAACAGCTTATATAAGAGAAAGGATACCAAAACATACAACGTATGGTACCAACCTAGGGTCCAAAGCTAAACTACCATTTTGGGTACTATTTTACGATCTAAAGGATCAAATATGTGTAGATATGCTTAATTAGGGTTTCTTTGAGCCAAAATATGGCCATTTGACCACCGAAATGGCCAACCGAAAGATTTCAGTTGAATTTTGACAGAAATCCGAAATATTTTGGTTTCGGCTTGAGTCTGTACCCAGGTTGAAATTGAAATCTCTAACTATGCTTCTAAAAGCCCTAAGACCAAAGATCACTATCCAGAACTATCAGTCCACTTTGTGGATGTATATGTAATGTACACATCTCAAATTTTTGTATAAAGGCCAGAAAATTACTAGTTCGTCTTCCATAAACCTACATGATATGCTGGAAGAAGATATTATTGAGTGCAACAAGAAGAGTGCTTAGTTTGCAAATTAGGACCTAAAGTAGTTAAAAAAAAACCTTGCAGCAGCCGTGGTAGAAAACCTACCTAATTTGGAAATAGAACATTTCCAGAGATCTTCCCTATTTGTAAGCACAACATTAGACACAGATGCAACATAGCCATTGGGAAGCACATTTAACACAATTGGGAAAATTATCCTATGATGGTCAACCAGATTACAGATTAAATCATCCCGAGAAGGGTCCTAGTTAACATGTGTAAGGCTAAAAAGCCAGGAATGGATTTAACCCAAGGACCATTCCAAAAGAAAGTAGAACACCCATTTCCCACCTGAAGAAAGACCATTTGTTTTAGAGTGGGGAGCATATTGGCGATGCTATTCCAAGACCAAAAACCTTTTTTCCTCATAACTCTAGGATTGAAAATCGAAGAATTAGGGAAATATTTAGCGCTTAAAACCTTAGCCCAAAGGTCCTCAGATTAGACAAGAGCTATATTCCCAAGGAGGTAGTACACTTGTGGTACAAGAAGTAATTATTGCCTCCTCAGCTAAATGGTTTAACCTTTAAGTATCTCAATAATACATGAGGATGATCTTAGATCTATTTAAATGGGCATTAATCAAACAACAGCTACTTTGAAGATTGTTGGAACCGCTTCCTCTAAAAGGCCGACCTTGTAGGAAAGGAAGGAAACAATATGTATATCAAACAGGAGCTCTAACAAGGCGGACTATCCAAAGGAGGACATAGGTGGATAAATAATTCAACACCTACCCCTCCCAGGGGGACTCGAAATCGTGGCCCCTGCCTTCTCTGATACCATGTTGGCATAATCGTGGGTTAGAAAGAAAGAATGAGAGAAAATAATGTGTTATATTCATTGATAGGTAAACCACAAAGAGACTAAACTAGGCGATGTGGAACTAAAACCCACATAGCCCACTTACACTTAATAACATAAGAAAAATAAAACTATATAAAAAAGACCAGAATACCATACCGGATTACATATTCCAACACTCCCCCTCAAGCTGGATTATACAAATAAGTAAAAAAAGAAGATCCAGCTTGAACTAAAGAAAAAAGAACTACTAATAATGCTAACACTCCCCCTTAAGTTGGCGCATACAAGGTACTAATTCCCAACTTGAACAAAATGGGAAAAAACTAAGTTGCAACAAAATCCAGCTTGACAGATGAATGCAGCTCCCAAATAAACCTTCAAGAACTTGAAAAATAGATCTTCAAAACCTGGGCAAACTTGATCAGCATACTTTCACCAATCTTTAACAGTTGTCCAGTAATGAATCTCTAACTGATAATCTTGAAGATAAACAACTAAGGCAGCAAGCAGATGAATCAAGCAGCAGAAAAGATCAAACAGCGGAAAAAATCAACCCAACTGTAGAACCTCATATAGGCAGGCAATAGCCAAACATCTTCAATACTTTAATACTTCAATCTCCCCCTTACGACAAATTCAACCCAATAACAAAGTAAATACCCATTGGCAATGGTGAAAACTCTGATCTTCTATGTTTTGCACCAAGTGTTCCTGCAAATTCTGCTTCGACAATGTCTGCAGGTGTACTGTACATAATCCCCCCCTCACGTGTAGTACACGTGGACATAACAGTGATGATGTAAGAGATAGGGCAAAAACATAATATTTCAGAATTTTCCAAGAGGTGCTAAGGGTAATGGAAAAGGAAGAAATGACAAATTAGAGTTACCATCAACTTCCAAAGGGGTTATGGGTATATGCCAAAAGTATGTTTTGGGAGGTGGTGAAGTGAAAAGAACAATGGGATAATGAAGCATGGACAAAAACAATGCAACACAGTAATCTTCAACCTTTTTCAATCGATCAAACTAATTCCAAAACACCAATCTTCAATGATCAGATCTGAATTATAAAAAAACAGGTCTGATTTTTAGAAGGAGAAGGCACTATTCTTCAAAAACTTGATCGATCTTTACACAAGGAAGAACAAGTGTGCAAAACTCCAATTTATAAACTCCCACATGCTAAATAGAATTGACGAAGATATTTGGACAGCAATGGATGTAAGAAGCTTCAACAAAAAACTTGGATCAAATCTGAATTTATGAATAAGGCTAGGATCAAGCTCTCAAAGTAAGCCGGATATGAACCAAAAAAGCTTCACATAATTGAATAGGTCCGTAGTTGCAACCAATAACCTTGGAACACACTGTTGTAATCCTCAATAAGCTGATCTCCATGGTAGTAGATTTGAGTCTTCAATAATGAAAGAAATTCGATCTCCAATAATAGAATACTCAGTCTCAATAATAAGGCAGCAGTAACATGTCAACCAATCATGCTTACAGAAACCAATCAATAGAACCAACAAGGTAGGTAGTAAACCTCAAAAAGGCCCACCTTGTAGGAAAGGGAGGAAACAATATGTATATCAACAGGAGCTCTAACACGGCGGACTATCCAAAGGAGGACACGGGTGGATAAATAATTCAACACCTGCCCGCTCCAAGGGGGACTCGAAACCGTGACCCCTACCTGCTCTGATACCATGTTGGCAGAATCATGGGTTAGAAAGAGAGAATGAGAGAAAATAATGTGTTGTATTCATTGATAGGTAAACCCCTCTATTTATAATAGAGGAGAAATTACAAAGAGACTAAACTAGGCGATGTGGAACTAAAACCCACATAGTCCACTTACATTTAATAACATAAGAAGAATAAAACTACCCCAAAAAGACCAGAATACCCCCACGGTATTCTGGATAACATATTCCAACACTCCCCCTTAAGCTAGATTATACAAATAAGTAAAAAAAGAAGATCCAGCTTGAACTAAAGAAAAAAGAACTCCTAATAATGCTAACAAAGATGAAGGAAAAACATATAATGACCTAAGGGGAAGGAAAAACAAACAATGATCTTCAATTGATGTGTACTTTGCTTACATTTGGTAAACTAAGGGAGAGAACTACACTTCACTATGCTTAGTGAAGTAGAATGCTCACAATCAGCCACATGGTGCTATTCGTGTGAATGGGGACCACATGTGACATGCCTATCTTATTAGGAAAATTTCAGCTTAAAATGAATAGAAGTCTCAAAAAATTATTGTATTTTAGTAGGCAAAATATTACTGTCCTATGGATCTCTTACTTTTCCAAACCTCACAAGACACCTATTCTATCATAATGGATTTTATCTTCAGTAACATCTATAGGGGGTTGTCACTTAGTTCAATGTGAAGATGCTTCAACAACTTAAAAAATGGTTGAAGCTTCCCACATGATGCAAAGGATTTTCCCTACCATATAGAAAGCAGAATGAGTCTTGGCTCTAAGCTTGTGTCTTGTCAGAGTTTCATCTTGGACATCTGAAATGTCCATGCCCATAGAGAATCTCTCTAGCTTTGAGTACTCTAGTTTATGTGGTATGGAATAGAATAAGACCTACCACAGCTTAAGTTGGACCATCATCATGGATGGATATTTCAAAAGCCAGTGTTGATACTGCTCTCCCAATAGCTCGATCTGCCTGTGAATTTGGTTGTTTACTTGGTTGTTCACGAAAACACTTGTGAATGTATGAAATGCTTAACATGTGCATTCCAGTCATCTGTGCATCTGATATAGTAGCTCTAGTGATACAAAGATGTCTTAAGACATCTTGCCACATAGACATCCTAATGCTGTGAATTAAAGCAATTATTCTCTGATCACAAGTCTTACTTCAACTGAATGCTCTGCGTCACCACCCGAGGGTTTCTCAGATCATCGTCCATTGAAATACTTCCAGCAATCTGGAGGATCAAATTGCAGTTGCTCCTTTTCCATGCAGGTGAAAGAGATGATTTAACTAGTACAGTTTGCACTCAATAAGATATGTTTTAGCTCTTAGATTGAGATGTCTACCCAACCATAAGCTCCAAAAACCCATTGAGTCTATTTAGCTCCAAATCTTCTGCTTATAAGTCCAAGCATTGAAAGCTTATATACCCTTCCAAAAGATCCTCCACTCCCTATGGCAGAACCCATCCACCCAAAAAAAAATGAAACAAGTTCTCCATTAGAACACTCCTTGAAAAGTCTAGTGGAAGAAGCACTGTTTCCTCATAGCTGATGATCCCATATGGCAAGCATTTGGGAAGACAAAACCCCTTTCACCCAATTGGAAGCCTGACCAACAAAAAGAATGGCCTAGGAAGAGATCCCCTTTACCAAATTGTTGGCAAAGAGTGAGAAGTATGTATGGGTCTCTAAAGGTATTCAAATTTTACACTGAAACCAAGAGATCTCCAAACCGTCAAATTCCCTGACCCTAATTGGCTAGATTATTAATTGTTAGAATCTTGCTTTATACTAGTGCCCACTAGCAAACCAAATTAGTAAGATGGGTTTGCTGGATGAGTTCGGCCGGTGATAGACTTCATCTCTTTCAAGTTTCAACTAGTACATTGGAAGGGTCTCAAAAAGTCTACCACCTCGGCTCCCTACACCAAAGCAATTTATTGTCACGTGAGCTAGAAGTATGATAGTGGCATCCACATCCCAATTGTTGAGCTGTCTCCTAAGACAAGTTAACCATCCACTTTGGGGGCGCCATGACAAACCACACAATCACTAACTGGTTCCATATCTGTCGATTTTGTATATTCAGCGGGAGAATCTAGAGCTAAAGTTGAATATATGCAAACTACCCCTGCCAACCCAAAAAGTAATAAATAAATAAGTGTTGCTGCTTCTCACCTTAAAATTTTTTCTCATATAGGTCCCAATTCATCCCAAACTGATTTGTTCTAAGATTACATCTGAATCTGTGTTTTGCTACTCTCCTTGTGAGGATCTAACTCAAACACCAAGAACGAAAACAAAGGCATGGAGGATGATTGCACATTCAACACCCCCAGCAGGAAAAACCCTATGTTTGAAAGTTGATCCTGCAAACTGTTACCATCCCGGCACTAACAGTTTTGGATGCAAGAACTTATGGTCCATAGACCAGGGAAAGAAAATAAAGCAAAAAAAAAAACATCACATAAAGATTGCCAAAAAAAACCCACACCAGGTCAATTTTTTGGTTTTAAAACATCTCCCACCTCGGATCCAACAGATGCTTGTCCTTTTTTCCTGACGCCCCCTGCATGTGTGTGACACCTCAATTAACAGATCCACACAACAACCCAGGACTGGCTATGTAGGACCCTATAAGTTAACGAAATACAGCAGAGCATATTATAGTGTGCTTAGGACATATAAACCCAATAATGAAAAAATAAAACATAAGATATTGAGTCATATGGTGAATTGCAGTCTAATGCCATTTTACCTCTCCATTTCTAACTCACTGAGCAAACTGTGAAGTGATTCCTTTTGGAATTTCACATGCATCTATTTTATATAATTCACTGATATGACCCCAGATGAATAGGAGTAAAATGACTTTGTATCTTTTGTTCAATTGATAAACTGAGTAAATTGATGACCACAACAGTGGGGCCCTTCAAATGATAGCTATGCAGAAATCCACCATAACTTAACAATTTATGCATTCAGAACCCTAAACCACGAATCTACCAATTGTTTATCTTCAATGCAAAACTCACTTCACTAAACCATTAAACTTTATGAAGGCCATAAGAATCCAATTGCATCTATCTTAAAACAAGTAATAATCAGGAAAGAACATACTTGGCGGGCTTTAGCACCAATTTTATTTAAATATGCGGCAAATATCCTTGTGGACATGCACTCTCCAAATGACACTAAATAGTCCATTGTGCGGGGAGTCATCTCCTTCATCATAGCGATTCCCTTCAGAAGTTGCTCCATTTCTGCAAGGTGATCTGCAAATTTAACCCATGGGAAAAAAAACACAGCAGCATAAGGAACCACTATACTCAATTAATGGCTAAAAATGCGTAGGTGTGAAGGACCTAAGACAATAGAGGGTTATTTTAAAGGACTCCAATCCAAAGACTAGAAAAGATCATTTCCTGAACATAAAAAATATAACAGAGAACAATCCATCACGGAAACGAGAAAAATAGAGGCCATTAAAGGAAAAACGGATTCACAAATTCTACAGTAAATCATTAAAATGAGAACGACAGGACAGGAGATGGCTTTTAGCTATAGTCGATTATAGTGCAATTTTATTACTGCCTCTTTAAACATCCCTCTAGTCATAATGATTCCAACTTCATGCCACACAACTGTTTCATACTCGAGTTGGCATAAAACTAAGAATCAGAAGACCAATTAATTTAAGTTACCCATATTAAGGTCAAATTTGGGTACAATTCTAGGTTTGAAAACTCTCAATTTTGAGCCAATACTAGAATCTGAATTCTGGCTGGAATTCTCAGAATTGGAGAATCTCTAATTTTGAAAACTCTTAATTTCGAACCAACACTAGAACCTGAATTCTGTCTGGAATTCTCAGAATAGGAGAATCAAGTTTAGATGCACAATAGTCATACATTGGTTCTTAATCCAACGTGGGTCTCATTGACCATGGGATGGGATAGCAATTGTGCAAGCGATTCCCTAATTTGATAAAGGCCCACAGACCACATTGCAATCTTACTCCAACAGAATTATCCCAGATTGAAGATGGTCTGACAGAATTATGGGGCAATTATGGAATCATTCAGGAATCGGCCCTTGAGAATTGAACCAAACTTGCCATGCCATGACATCATGCATCAATTATAATTCTTGTCTACAATTGATAATAGAATTATCCATTGTGACATAAGTGACCTGCTAATTTGCTATTCTGAGCAGCATTGCAAATTATAATGCACCAAAACTAACACTGCTTTCCGTACTTGGTAAATTCAGATTCCCCATGAATTTGGATATGGACATTCAGGTATATTAATCTGTAAGAACCCAACATACACAACCCCCCACTTATATTTAGAAAATTTATATAATAATGATCACTGTCCTGGTATCTCTAGTCTCATATTTGATTTTTACTGTTCTTGGGAAATATGATCTTACCCATAAATAATTAAACTGTTCTTAATTTAGAGAAATGTCTGTATTCTCTAATAAGGTTGACTAATCAAATGATGTTATTTGTACATGAGACTTTTGCATTAAGTAGAGCATAAAACCAGCTTTCCACAAATCCAAGGTTGCATAAATCTGATTTATATTGAAGGAGTTATGTTCCAGTCAAACCTTATTTAGTGTGTGTGAATGCTATTAAAATCACCCTGAATGAATATAAATTTTTAGGCATCAAAACAAAAGATTATTTTGCCGCTGTATTGGTTTTTTGTGATGTTATATTATAATAAGATTTACGAAATTTTTAGATTTGAGGAAAGCCCTAGCATTTGAAAGCTGAAAAATTCGCCCCTAAAACAAAAAATTCGATTTTTGTTCTTGAACTGGAAAATTGACTTCTGGTCCTTTTGGAATTTGGATCTCTTACTATTTTTATTGGATTCAAATAGGGGATATTTTGTTTATTTATGAATAATATCTTAAGTAAATGGAATGATAATAATAAAGTCATATACTTAATGATGTTTGGCCTAAATTAGGGGTGTTTTTGGAATTACCCTAAGCCCAAGGGCATTTTAAGAACCCAAGGGGTACTTTGAGATACTTCTTTCTTGCAGGTCAGCTGTCTCCCAACCTAAAAAACGAAAGCCCTCATGCTTCTCCTCTAATAAATGAAGAAAACCCTCATTTCCTTCTTCGTTTTCTCTCCTCCTTCTCAACAGTCCTTCATCACAGTTCTATCCTCCGATCCTCCATTCCGCAGCAATGAAAAGGGATCTTCCTTCATTCCACAGCACCGAGACCTAGGATCTGGTTCCTTTGCTTCCCATTTCTGGTGCCGAAAATCAGTTTATAGACAAGTTCCAAAATCAATTTAAAGGGCTATATTACTGGGTTTGTTATTCTACTTGCAGTTGAGTTCTAATTAGACATTTTGAGCTTTTTGATGATTTTAAGTACCTAATCCACGTTCCGAAATTTGTTTATGAATAGCTAATCCATTTGTTAAAATCTAGGTTATTAAAGAGAATATTTTGTTTTATAAGTGCAGATTCTGGAAACTAGTTAGATCATGTCTATAAGACACAATTCAAGAGAATAATTTGTGCCTTTTTTTTAAGCCTGAAGTTTAATTCTATTTGTGAAACATCGTATTTGTTGGAATCATGAATTTGTTCTGTTTGATTATGGAAATCTCAATGAGAGTTTTGTCTGGACCTCATCCAATCTACCGGTTGAGGGTATATTTGGACCTCTTGCCATGTGGTGTTTGGACCTCATTTGAGACAACAGTGAGGGTATGTCTGGACCTTATCTGAGAGGTCAGTGAAGGTAAGTTGGACCCTTTGTCCAGCAATGGAATATTAGACCTCAGCAGATTTATCGGTTGAAGTTATGTTTGGAGCTCATATGAGACGTCAGTGAGGGCATGTTTGGACCTCAATTGGTTTACCATTTAGGGTATATTTGGACCCATCTGTCCAGCAGTGTGGATTTGAACCTCATCTGAGACGTCAGTAAGGGTATAACTGGACCCCAATTGATTTGTCAATTGGGGGTATATTTAATCCTCTGGCCAGGTGGTATATTTGGACCTCATTGAGTATTTTCAAATTGTTTGATTCTCTGGAAAGATATGCATAAGTGATATATCATCTACTAATTGGAATTTTTTAATCTCTGGAAAGATATGTATATGTGATAGATCATCTCCTTATTGGATTCCGAATCTTTGGAAATATGTGAATGTGTGTTAGATCTTTCCCCTTGTTGGAGTTCTCATTTTGGAAATACCCATTGAAATTGAATAATTGGAATTGTGTATAAAACCTCCCAAACTTGATTTTATTGTAGATCGACATATTTTATTTTAGGGGAAATTGCTCAGATCTACTAGTTAAGGAAATTAATTACAAGTTTAGTTGGTTTCAAATTTGTTTTACATTCACAAGTTTCAAATTTGAAAAGATTTACTTAATCCCCCAAAGTAGTTATTGCTTATGAGTACCAAGAAAAAAAAAAAAAATGATCTTCCAATCAATTCTCCCAAGTACCAAGTCCCAACCGTTCCAATATGCAAAAGAAAAAATAAAACAAAGAAGCGGGAAAGTGGGAAGAAGGGTAAGGGCACACAACACTCTCCTGAATTTATCTCTATAGCATAACTTTCTCCTAAAATAAAGGAGTTTCTTAAGATTTTATCTCACTTCTTTTTCTATTGTTTTTTTATGTCCGTTCCATTATGAAAAACAGTGGGGGAAAAAAAAAACAAATGAATTTATCTCCATAGCACAACTTTCCCCTAAAATAAAGGAGTTTCTTAGGATTTTATCTCACTTCTTTTTCTATTGTTTTTAATGTCCGTTTCATTATAGGAAGAAAAAAAAATGAATTTATCTCATATTTGACTGCTGGACTAAGTGGAAAGAAACGGGAAAGTGGGAAGAAGGCTTAAGCATTTACGGTGTGGCCTGGTTCAGTTTCGGAGTCACAAACCCCCAAACCGAAACATGATCCGATATGCTCATATCTGCTTCGATTGGTTCGGCTCAGTTTAGTCGGTCCGGATGCGAATACCTCTAAATGGATCGAATACGAATCGGATGTGGTCGGATCTGGATAATCCCTGTCCGGATACAAGTACCTCTAAATCGATACGGATGCAAATACCTCTAAATGGATTGAATATGAATCAGATTTGTCGGACCTGGATAATCCCTGTCCAGATATCTAATCGCATCGAACAGATTTTTTTTTATTTTTTTTTTCTGTTGGAGGGGTGGGAGGAGTGTTTGCTTCAAGTCCCTACTTTAAGTCACTAGCATATCACAAAATGATAGAAGAAAGTATAATTCAATTTCTGTTCATATAAATCTCCTTTATTTTAGGAGAGTGTTGTGCGCCCTTACCCTTCTTCCCACTTTCCTGCTTCTTTGGTTTTTTTTTTTTCTTTTACATCATGGAACGGTTGGAACTTGGGAGAATTGATGTTTGGGGTATTTTTGGAAGATCAGTTTTATTTTTTCTTGACTCATAAGCAATAACTACATTTGGGGGATTAGGTAAATCTTTTCAAATTAAACACTTGTGAATGTAAAATAAATTTGAAACCAACTAAACTTGTAATTAATTTCCTAACTAGTAGATCTGAGCAATTTCCCATTTATTTTATGGATTGTAATTAGTTAATTACTGATCTAGGTTTGCTCACTCCCATCGATATTGAATTTTCCAAATTAAGGGTTTCAACCTTTGAAGTGGCTAAAGCTTCTTTTCGGAGACTCCTTTTGGGGGTGTTGTTTTGATTTACGAAACTTAGGGAATTGAAAAATATTTCGTGTAATTTTGAAGGTAATGATTTTTATTTTTTTTGGGTGTGCCTGATGAGGCTATGACTGTATATTTTAAACTGGTCTCAAACATGTTATGTTGATGACTGTATATTTTAAACTGGTCTCAAACGTGTTATGTTGATCATGGTTGTATATGGATAGTATAATTAAATTTTATGCTTCCGCCATAGTTATTGATTAGGGTGCCACACCAATAGCTGTGGGCCCCACCTAGGGTAATTGAGGTGTGTCATAATCGAACTTCAAATTCAATGACATGATTATAAATCTGGTCAGGGAAAAAAGGTTGAAAGCAGATACTTTGGTTTAAGTATGATTTTTTTCTATAAAATCAGGAATAAAAATCCAGGAGTATAACCAGCAAGCAAGCGACATATAATAATCATACAGAAAATATCAACCATTAAGAGGAAAGAAACCTAGAAATCCACTAGCTACTAAGTAGCTTCAGATCATTGCAAACTAAGACATTAGCCTATTGACAAGGTACATTAACAATTTACAATGTATAAGAAGGTATAAACAGAAGAGTAAAGAAACCATCCAGTCAAGTTATCCAACTGATTATTTTCAGTTGTAAATTTTAGACCTGCCACGTAAAAGTGGAAAGAACTTCAAAACGAAAAATGTGGGGAGGTGAATCATCCATGATTTCTACTAGAGCAAACATTTAAGAAAAGGCATGAGAGGGACTGAAGGGGGGGGGGCTTTCTCTGATTTTAATAGTTTTGTTTTTGCCTGATTCTGTTGGGTTTCTTTCTCTGGTTTTAATAATCCTGAAGATATTGTGCTAAAAAAGAAACAGATGCAAAAGAGAAAAAGGAAAAGAGAGAGCTGACAGAGACCCGGGGGACCCTGACCTTATTCTGGTAGCTGCATAGGACTATAGGTTGTGCAGACAAATACTGAAGTCTCAGTGTGGCTTATGTCACTACTTACTAAACTGTAAAACATGACTAATGTCCTCGGTATACTAACCTCTCTGCAGTTTCTAGAGTTGAAGGCTGGAACTAGGGTTCAAGTCAAACTCGGAACAAGATGATTCTCTTATTATGTATAGCTTCACAGTTCAACCATGGCAACAGAACAATTTCCATCAATCCTAAGCTTTCTCTGAAAGCTGTAGGTAATGGCGGAAACTTCTCCACTCTTTCAGCAAGGGGAAAGAGACAAAAGGATTCCCCATTATTTGAACATAGTAACAAGTATTACAAATAATTAATTTACAGTTTAAGAAGGTTGCTAACTTTTCCTAATTTTTTACTTAGGTGGGCAAAGTTATGATCTGTTTTCTTTTTAGTACACTACAGACACTAAGACATCTCAAATCAGCAACTAGATCAAAGGGGATGAATAGTCAGTGATTACACAACACCCCGACATGTATTCTATCTCAGAGATTAAACAACTGAGTCCAAGAACTACCAGAGGATGCAAGACCCTCATGTATGTGTCATCACTATGAACCCAAAATTAAGGTAGCATACATAAAATGAAACATGGCTTGTCTCAAGCATAAACTGTGTACCATACAAGATCCTCCTGGCTATTGTAAAAAGGCATTAAATGGAGCAGCAAAAGAATAGACCATATTCTACAATTATATAATTCTGAATCGATTACTGATTAAATGAAAAAAAAAAAATTGCCACAAAGCACCATAAAGGTACTTACCAGAAAGAGTAGATCTATGCACTCCAAGCTCATTAACCGTTCTGAACAAGGCAAAAGCATTAAAACCAAAAGTAAAAAAATAGTTCCTAAGAAAGTGAGGGGGGTTAAGCCTTAAAGATCAGAAAAAGGAATTCAAAGAGATTTTCGTACCTAAGATGAAGTTCTTTTATAAAGCTCAACTCATCAATTTCAGAGACATTAGAGACGCCACAACTAACAGCCTTTTCACCGGCCTAAAACCCAACCATTTGATTTATCATGAGCCCCCTCCAAGAAACAAAATAAGCAGCAGCTACAATAAGAGACTCGTTCGTACCAGTAGAAGATGGTTAGTTGTCTTTCCCATTGCAGAGAGAACAATGATAGGAATTTCTTGGGGAAAGCTGAGAATGAGCTCAGCAACCTCCTTCATTCTCTCAGCGGAGGCCACCGAAGAACCGCCAAACTTCATGACGCAAGTAAACTTCCCGGCATTTCCATCAGAGCAGGGTTTCACCGTGTGCTCATTGTAAATCGCAGCTGCTAAACCTGCGTCGCAACTGATTTTCAAAGCATTCCTTCTAGACGCACCTTCAAACATTTGACATAAAAGGCCCGAAGTCGAAGCCACGAAAGCCGCAAATTTAAGGCGGCATGATGAGATAGACAAGAAATGTGAGGAGCTCCTTTCAAGTCCGGCACAAGGAATCCTAACAGCAGCACAATGCAATGATGCCGCCATGTTTGAGCAGTTCAAAGTTCAAACAATGGTGAATAACGTCAGTCACAAAAACCTCGCAGATCTGGTTAGTTCGACAAATTGAGGAAACCTAGGGTTTATCAGCAGCCATGAAAGAAAACACAAGAGACGGAGGGACACTGCTATGAAAGGAAACTACAAAGATCTCTTCTGACAAGATTCTCCGGCGAGATTATATTCGTCCTCTGGGATCAGTAGGCTACCTCAACATGAACATTTCACAACTGATTTCAAACTTCCCGCACGTGATGAATATACACCAAGAACAAAAAGAAAAGAAGATACAAAGGTTAAATGCAATTAATTATAACTACCATAAAACCTCAATGGAAACCAAAAAACAAAAAATCTTCAAAGAACCTACGGAAGTACGAGAAGGAAAAAGGTATAGACACAGAGACGAAATTCAGAAAAGAAACAGAGGGAAAACGGACTTAATTATAGAAACAGGCACTGGAAGACAGAAAAAATGGTAAAATCGGACGGAGTAGCTACCGAAGTACATAGAAACGGAGAGTACGGAGAAGCGAGGCAAGAACACAAATCTCTCGTTTCGTTTCCTTCAGGAGCTCTGCCCCTTTGTTTGAGCTAAGAGGTCTGAACGAATGCTAAAACGGGAGGCGCGGAGGACGCGTTACACAGGAGAACGAAATTGTGACAAAAAACTAAAGTATATATACACTGCATCCGTCGGGGTTTAGAAAATGGAAATGGAGGGATGGGTTTCCTTTTCAGCTTTTCTATTTTTGTGTTTGTTTTGGCGGCTATTCAGTCAGCGTGGCAGCGTGTGTAGGCGTTAGATCTCTTTTGAGTTGGACGGTTGAGATCCGATGGATGCAACCAAACAGTAACGAATTGTAGAGGAACCCTTTATTTTCGTTTCTTTTACGACGGATGTAGGGCATAACATATATAATCTCCCTCGCAGAAAGAAAAATATTATACAATCTTTTTCGTACGCCCTTTTATTTTAGCCACGTTTTTTTTAATAAGAAAATTTTAACAAAATGATTTAGTCTTACGATTTTGTACATTAAGTTGTACATCAAGGCTCCGTTTGTTTGGGTGTAAAATTTTATTAAAATTTTTTTCAAAAATTACATCTCAAATTTAGTAATGAATCTCTCTCTCTCCATGTGCGTTTTCTTAGTAATTATTTGTTGTACCCAAATGACAAAACACTTTTAATGAAATTTTCCTTTCACACATTGGCCATGGTGATAGAATACTCTCATCTAAGGTGTTAATTTGGAGTGAAGAGAATGTTCACATACGTGAGTGTACGTGAACAACTCACAACTGTTCAAATGGAATCTATTCTGTGAAAATGTTCCATCTGAACAGCCATGAGTTGTTCACGTTTCGTGAACATTCACCCCCTTGTTAATTTGGGTCCATATCTGGAATGGTCCCAAGAGCATCTCCCTAAAATCCGGTACAGAATTCACATTTATAAATGGAATAATAATGAAACCTGATTTAGGTAACCAATAATAAATAGGACAGGATGGTTTTGGGTTGGTATTCCTAAATGTATTTGCTATTTGAGGTGATATTCTCTTTTATGGAGATTTCATTTGATGAACCTTTAGTTTTGTTTTAATAAATTTATTAGTGATGGCATTAACCCCATATAGGGACTTATTTGCTTGGTCTTAAATACTAGCCCAACACATTTAAGGTTCAATGGTTGACAACCACTTTTTAGCCAATACTTTTGATCCATATTGGTATTGGGTACCAACAATATGCATTAGTCGATACTCCGATACCTCATCTATATTTTGAACCACGATCTAAACCCTTGTTTCTTAACCCACGAAGGGCATTTGTCACCAAGAACAATAGGGGTGTGGGAATATAAGGTCGCATCACCATGGGTGAAGGAAAATTTTGTCTAAGATGATAGGGTGGGAAAACACAACAATTAAAAAGATAACAATAGGATTCGTCATGAATGAAGAAAAAATAGTATCAACAGGAGAAAGTGTGTTGGTGTAATCTACATAAATTTTTATTCTCTCAAGACCAGTGCACCACACTTGAGCATCTAATGGTGGTCATGAGACTAAGAGGATGTACTTTAAAGGTGCACTGTCTAATGCATTGTCGGATGCATAAGTAACGTGCCCTGGGCAGTGCACCGCACCTAAGAAGATAAAGATCCAATCTACACCACCAGCTCAGAAACATTTGTCATAAATTTTTTAAACAAAATTATATTATGAAGTGAAAGAAAGTTCTCTGAGCAAAAGAAACATTTGTCATAAGTTATTTAAACAAAACTAATAATAGTATTATAATGAAGTGGAAGAAGGTTGTATCAGCAAGATGCATATAGGAATACACCCATACGTAGGGATGTAAATGGATAACCGAAATCCGAATCCGAATTCGCATCCGTATTCGTTTAGGGGCATCCGTATTCGTTTAGAGATATCCGAAAAATAATCCGAATACTCCGATTAAAATCCGTCCGAAAAAAAATCCGAATACTTAATAATAAAAAATTAAGTAAATAATGATTTTTAGGGTTTTTGAAGATTAAACAAGTTCTAGAATATGATGAAAAGAGAATCATGATCTAAGAGATAAGGATTGAGAGAGAATTGTATCCGCTAGGGGGAGGAAGGTCCGGGTTACACAAAGCAGATATGTAAACGGATGGTCGAAAATCTAAATCCGATCCGTATCCGATCCGAATCCGATCCGTTTACATCCCTGGCCATACGGTGTGATGAAGCAGCAAGGTCATTTCATGTGTTGAAATCTAAGTCCTTCCAGTTTTTGTTTACTTTTGTTAGATATTATTTAAAACATTTTGAATATTAATGTTGGAAGAGAAGTGGTGAACGGTGGAATTCCACGGGGATTCAATTATTCAGACAATTGCGACAAAGTTTATTGAGACTTTTGGGCCATTCCCGGTAATTCCGACATCAAAATGCCGTCAATAAGCAATGAACCACATCAATGGGCCATGGGGGGGAGAGAAAAAAAAAGATGCCAGCTTGGTTATTGCACTTAGAGATAATACCGTCTTGCCCTCATTGAAAGTACCATCTTACCCCCATGGAAAGATAGAAATTCCATCCAAGTCAATACTTGTGTACATATTTCCATTAGGGTTGTAGACGGATCGGATTCGGCTCGGATAGTGATATATTCGTATCCGCATCCGATTAGCTATCGGACGGATTCGGATAGTGCTAAACGGATACGGACACGGATACGGATCGGATATTTTATCCATTTACATGTAAATATAGCTTTTCGGATAGCTATAGCCTATCCGTATCCGCATCCGTTTAGCTTTCGGACGGATTCGGATAGTGCTAAATGGATACGGACACGGATACGAAAACGGATTTCTACTATTCATTTACACCCCTAATTTCCCATTGGCCAATGGCCAGTGCGTGTAGTCTCTAGAGGTCCAGTCCGCTTTCTCTAAAGTCCCAGTGAGGGATACAATGTTCTACCAAAAAAAAAGGGAGGGATACAATGTAAATATTGGTAGGGGCCAGTACAGGTCTGATTGAATTGACCGATTAAAACTCGAAACCTAACAAATAGTAAATGATTTGGTGTTGGATTTAGATTGATTGTTATTATACTTTTGTTCACAGTGCTTAATTGTAGCCCAAGAAACGATCGGGACTAATGGACTGCGACCAACTGTACGTTTTATAGCTTGATCAATCCATTTATGACACATTCATAGCTTGATTAGCCCAATTAATTTGTTTAAATATCAATTATAGTTCAATTAATTTAAACCTACTTATGAATAGATAATTGATCAATTAAATATAAACGTGTTCATGTCTAACCGATGAAACCCGATGAATTAAATGGTGCAATCCGATAATGGCAGACCGATTGATACACGAGACACCTATAATAGATACTCATCCCAATGCCATTTTTGTTCAAGAATGTCCCCTGTCTCCCTAACACAACATCATTCCTGCCTTCCAATGGAACAAAATTACATCTGTATGACTCAAAGGAAGATTATGACGGCAATGGGACCATAAGGCATAAGCTGACCTAATTATATTGTTATCTATCATCCTGTGTCTACGATCATTTACCAAAAAGGGTGTTGGAATGGTAATGCGTCAAAACCATGGTTTTAGGAATCAGTTGTGTATCGATGGATTTGGTAAGGATGATGAGTAAAATAGTATAAAAAATAATTTTTTATAAGAAAGACAAGGGTAAAACTGTCCTATTTTAACTGATACGGGGTGATCTAGATTGGTACTGATCAAGACTGATCCTGCACCTGATTCTATTTCCAAAAACCCTACATGGTGATGGTTGTCTTTCAAGAACGACGATGATAGAAGTTGCCCATCTATTAACCATCTTTTTCCCTCGATTCTGATAAACATTTGAATATTGTTGATAAATCTAATGTTGAAATTATTTAACTGCTAATCAGTCTGAAGTTTTTTCAGAAAACACCCTCTACACAATGCGGGAGTAAGGCGCTAAAATAAAAATTGGAAAAAGACTCACTGAGCCTAAGGTGTATATTACGTTTTTTAACATGAATCATTATCGTTTTTTTTTAAGAAATACAAAAAATGATTAAAATTTTCAATGTGAGAGGGTGTAGAGTACCATGCCCTCTCCCATATAAATTATAATATTTTGTTTAAAGCCTTCAATTTCCAACACTCTAATATGGTTGGAGTATAGATTATTTGTCCATTACATTACGAAGAATAAGAAGAAGAGATCAACGAAATATTAATTATTAAAGAGGAGAAATAAACACTTAGACGCCTTCTCCATCTCCCCCAACCGGTAATTAATGTACTGTTTTTTTTTCCAGATTTCTTAAATAACAATATTACTATCTAGCAGTTTGGCTGAGTAAGTTTCTACCTGAAAGTTGAAGTAAAATACTAAGATTGTGGGTTGGAATACATTCTTGGAAGAGATTAGGGGTGTCAACGGGCCGGTTCGGGCTTTTCGGTTTCGGTGTGACTTTTATAGAAATTGAAACCAAACCATTAAGAAATATTCGGTTTCGGTGCGGTTTGGTTTCGTGTCGATTTCGGTTTATGATAACGGGTTGATATCGGTTTGGTACCGATTTTATATAACTAGTAAGGTCCGGTTAGTGCTAATTTTTCTTCTCTTTCTCTTTTAAGTACATAAAATATTTCAAATACAATGCATCTTTGTATCCTATGTCCTATGACCTATGGATACAATTGGTTGGGTAATCACTAACAAAGGATATGAGATAAAGTGAGAAACTATCACAACACATTTAGGGGGCAATGGGGCATTAGGCATTTACTGATTTACTCATTTATCGGGTTAGGTCGATTCGGTTTGGGTTCGGGCCTAACGGTTCGGGCTACCGGTGCACCGTCGGACTAGTCCAAACCAAACCAAACCGTTTGCCTTTCTGGATCCACAAACAGAACCGAACCATTAAGAGTTCGGTCCAGTGTGATCCGGGCTCGTTCGGGCCGGTTTCATCGGTTCGAATTGGGTATTGACACCCCTAGAAGAGATCAACAACGACATATTAATTACTAAGGATGAGAAAAGAACACTTACACAGCTTCTCCGTCTCCCCCAACAGGTAATTTGCTATACCTTTTTTTTCCTATATTTCTATCTGGTAGTTTGGCTGAATAAGTTTCTACTTGAGCGTTGAAGAAAAATACTAAGGTTGTGGTTGGTATAAATTTTTGGAATGGATTTTGGATTTAGAATGTATTTTGAAACTCAATTCTTCTTTATTCTCTCACTTCAGAATTCGTTATACTTATAGATCCATAATCTAATAGAATGCATACCAAACATAGTCTTAGAAGCACAAGAATTCTAAATGCATACCTATTTATTTTTGATATACCTACAACCTGTATGACTTTATGATATACCAACTGCCAAATGGTTCCTAGATAATTATCTTTGTTCACAATCCCAAAGTTAGATGTACAAAAAATCATGAATTTTATGATTTTTGAGAAACTCATCTCATGGTCCAAATAAGATTATTGACGATGAAAATTCTCCTTGGGAAAATGAAGATGGTTAAATAGATTTCTATGGTTAGGAGAACAAGATGGTTAAATAGATTTCTATGGTTAGGAGAACACTTAGAGCCTAATATTGATGGACAGTATTGGGTTCAATTGTCTTTTGAAGAGAGAGAGAGACAATATAGGCTTAGAAGGCTAAAGGGAAAATACAATTCCAAGAAGGTCCTCCGAAAAGAAAATTTTCCACAAACCCAAATAAGGGTGGCACAAAACTACGGATGTAAATGAATAGTAGAAATCCGTTTCTGTATCCATGTCCGTACCTGTTTAGCACTATTCGAATCCGTCTGAAAGTTAAACGGATGTGGATACGGATAGACTATAGCTATCTGAAAAGCTATATTTACATGTAAACGGATAAAATATCCTATCTGTATCCGTATCCGTATCCGTTTAATACTATCCGAATCCATCCGAAAGCTAATCGGATGCATCCGACTGAAAGCTAATTGGATGCAAATGCGGATGCGGATATAGCATTATCCAAACCAAATCCGATCCGTTCGCAAAACCCATTCAGACATAACAAGGGCACAAATATTGTCACATCTACCAACCAAAGAAAAAGAGACAAACTTAAAACAAGGTAAGAGAAATCTAATATCCATCATATTAACGGTAGAGAATTCTATTTGCAAAGGGATTAAAGGATCACGAAAAATCGACAATCAAAATGAACGACGACCTGATGGAGCCCATCATCAGTTTTTAAAACTAGCCAAATAGCCTTAGCCACCTCAATAGTAGCCGAGCTTAGACAGTCATGGTCAGTAGAGACCATGTAGAGACTCCCAAGGTCATTAGTCATCACTAGGTCCCCATGACCATGGCCCTTGGCCGCTGGGACATATATGCATTAGTGAAAATATGATCATAAAAGGAACCACTAGAGGAGGAAGAACCGGTGAAGTCAGTAGGGAAAAGCAATAACTTGCCACAGCCCGTGAGGAAAATTAAATCCTTCGCAACAAAACTCATCCAGCAGAGTGTTCTTATAATTCTATCTTTTTATTAAACTCTAAAATTGCTGAAAACAAAGTGTTTTTTTGCTACAATGCCTATTAAAGGGAGAAACCCAAAAACGAAGACCAACCTCCAAGCCCATTAAATACTGGTATCCAACTTGAATTAGCTTAGTAAACACATTTAAGATCGCTTGGAGAACAACTAAGTCGGTGCTTTCCCTGCATTTGACTGTTCCAAGTAAGTACAGCAGTTGGGGTTGGGAGCGAACTACATCATTCCCTGAAAGCCAGCGGATTCCAAAAGAATCGCCTTGATGTCCTCAGGTAACACATACGGGCCTTCTTTGCATTGCTGAGGGGAAGAAATCACAAAAATAAAAATCTTAGCTTACCATCTTTAGAGTTTTAGTCTAAGGACTGCAATCTAAAGATCAAACAGGAACAGAGATTAGTTGTAATATGACAAACTAATGCACACAATTGAATTCTTTTTAAAACCTGCATATCCAAGAATTGATTCAATCATATGCTAAGAAATGTGAATGGATGCTTTTTCATTTCAAACAGGAATAGAGATCTAGTTGTACTATTACGAACTAATTCACACTTTGTATTCCTCTTAAACCCTGCATATCCAAGAATTGATTCAATCATATGCTAAGAAATGTTAATGGATGTTTCACTGAAGGAAAGCAAGGCAGTGAGAATCCATAGAATGGGTGGTTAGAATCATCCAATTGGATCAGCATGCAACTTAGAAGATATAACCTAGGAGGAAACATCAAATGATCAAACCCACATTTCTGAACATATGCACCATCAATATGGGCTTGCTTTCTCAAGCAGATCATAGGGTCTCCATTAAGGTAACTTTCATTTCCCAGTAAGGCAAATGAGGTTCGAAGTTTATGTTTCAACCTTGCAATACTTCATCACCATTCCAGCTAACCTAGCAAAACAAAAGAAAGACCACCGAAGGCAACTTACCTCAGCTCGGAAGACGTCCAGAGCAAACCCATTAAAACAGCTGATGACAGCCTGCTGAATGTCAAGCCCAAGCCTATCAAGTGCCTTCATGGTGGAGAGCAGGAGACCAGGTCTTCGGGCACAAAACATGTGAATGTTTACAGCTCTCCCTTCTCGTAACCTGACTTCGACCTAAAAAAGAGCATAGTTGGAAATATATGACTAAACAGTTCAAGAGAAGCACAAGATGATGATCAGGGTAGACAACTTAACGCACAAGATGGGTGAGTGCCAATTGATACACAAAGAAGACAACCACACTAAATAAAACAAATAATTACACAAATAAGTCCATCTTTTTAAGCCACTTGGAGGCCTGAACCATTTATCAATGTGTCAAGTTTTTGGGTCCCATTGTATGGCCCACCATATTACATTAGTACGCTAGTAAGAACCATGACTTAGTCTTCAAGGTAGATCAAAACCTACATGATCTGTGACGTGCAGGTTTGAGCCACTTGGAACTGTAGAACTCTAGGTAGAATATGTAATATAACCATAGTTGTTAAGGCGCCTAGGCAAACCAAGGTGAGTGAGGGGACTAAAAACCAAGGCGTCGCCTAAGCGACCAAGGCAACACCAGAAACCAAGGCAAGAGAAAGGCGCCTGGATGCCTAGCGTTACCTCACCTAGGCAACGCCTAGACGACGCCTTGACAACTATGTGCTGATCTACGACCACCTGATTTACAACCAGCCTACGGTCGAGCTGATCTACGACCACCCTTGCTCTAGTAAACCTTTCGAATATATAACAACTGACCAAGACAGTAAGGTATTTGATAAAAATTAATAAACCAAATCCATTGGAATAAAAGGGAGTCATTTTCCCCCCTTTCATTTTGTCCCTGAGATGATGGAAACTTACCCTTGCAGGTTGGCTATTTGGGCTTGGCAGCGAACTTGGGCAGAGTTCCTCCTTGACACGGCAGGGAAGGGTAGGTGGGGTGGGTGTCAATGGATGGAAGGTTGTTGTAGTAGGCGGCAATGATGAGCCAGACGGAGTTGATTCTAGTTCATTGTGGAGATCATTGATCCTCTGCAGTAGTTCCTTCAAATACTCAATTGCATCACCGAGGATTGAAGCTCTATCCATCTGTTAAAACAATACCAGACACTTAAATATACATCATAAACAGAAATCTTAAGGCAAAATGAAATTCCAAAAAGTTCAGAAGTCTAAGTTACAGCCAGTGAGAACAAGTTCCAGCACCTGGTAGAATATGTTCAGGCTCTTCAAAAATAATGTTAAGCCAATAACTTGACTGGAGCCTTAACCGAGTTAAGTACACTGCCTTAAGATCCTATTGTTTACCTTTAATCCCCCATAACAGCATCATTTCATCATCCATAACCCCACAAGTAATCATGTCGGAGATAAATTACACAGCTAACATAAATATCATCTTTTCCCCTCAAGAATTGTGACAAAGCTTTCAGTGCGAAAAAAAGAGGGAGAACTCTAAACTTCAAAGAGCAAACCCAGCACAGAGGAGACCATTTAGTTTGAGAGAAATTCCACTCTGGTGGCAATTTACTAGAAAGAAAATGTAAGACGGCAGATTCTAACCTTGCTAATCTTTGGAACAACCGACCTCAGCATGTAAAGCCTGTCATTGAGTTTCTTCCTGCGTCGCCTCTCGGCCATAAGATTTTTTGCCGGGAGCCCCTTCTTCTTCCCTTTTTGATCAGTAGCAGTGACAGTGCTGTTAGCATTCGAGTTGCTTCCACCGTTTTTTGCGTTCTCCTCCACTTTGTTGTTGTTGTTATTCTCTGTAGCCTCATCAGAGTCATAATTCAAACCGGACCCATCGATGCTTGCCTCCTCCATTGCATCCTCTTCGATGTAGTTTTTCCTCCTCCTCTTCTCCTGGTCTTCGTTCAACTCCCTCTTCCCCTTATTTCCTTCCGAACCCAGGAAACCCAAATTCTCACTTCTGTCAGGGGCGGCAAAATTCTGCCGCAGAGCCGCTCTCTTCTGGAAGAGAGTGGGCTGTGCGCCAACAGGAGGGAAAATTTCGAGAGGTCTCAACACCTTGGACCTGTTGAGGAACAGCGGATTACAAGAACCCTCAAAACCTCCAAACCCGGGTGGACTGAAACCGGCGCTAACAGCGCCGCCGTTCTCGGTCATCGGGAGCAAACGAGTGGACGGAAACTGTGAATTGGAGCTTAGATCGGGGATGCCCACCTGAGACTGCGGGCTTAAGCCGTTGAACTCAGTTAAAACCCCACCTCCTCTGTTCATCAAAGCAGGGGAGTTCATGTTCAGGTTCCCTTGCAAGGGCGCGATAAACCCTGGGTCACAACCCAAATCGAAACCGCTCTCAAACGGGTTGCTGCAGACGACATTGAGGAGCGAAGACAAGCAAGATTTCGGAGGCAAGAAGGACTGTACCTGAGATGGGTCGAGATTAAACACGGACGACGGAGAGCACGACGACGAGGAGTCTACTGAATGCAGCAGCAGATTCTCAGCTACAGTAGGGTTTGAAGAGAAGGTGATGTCTTTTATATCTTGGTGGTTGTGGATGCTCTGAAAATCATGGTGAGACGGGTTCCCTCCACTGTGCACATACCAGTCGTCTTCGAGCATCGATTTGAACGTAGAGAGAGGACCCAAGTCGTTCCTGTTTTCTCCACCGCCACTACTACCACCGTTGTTCCTAGTCCATAAAGCTACATCTCCATCCTCGCCCTCTTCTTCCATCCAGACTACGCCATTAAGCCTGGACAGCATTTTTGCGCTTGCCTTTCTTTTTTAGGCTCTTTCGGGGATTCCAGAGGGAGAAAAGACAACACAGAGGAACAGAAAAAAAGGAAGGAGAACGAACAAATTGCAGAGCGGAAAGGGAAATAGCTTTTCAAAGATCAGAACACCATTAGGAGAGGTGCGAGTAGATAGCTTTGAACGTTACTCTCAGCGTCTCAGACTGTGTGGGTGTGCCTGTGTCTGTGTGGTTTATGTATCTCTGAGTCTCAGTTGAGTCGCTGCTTTGGTTGTTTAACAACCGTATCGAGATACAAAATTACCCCTGTCCAGTTGTCTTAATTACTCATGTCATTTTCTATTATTTATTGGTTGTACATTTGGCTTGGGATATTTTGTTTCTCTTTTCAAAAAAAAAAAAAAATTTGTAATTTTTTTTTTGTTAGAAGAAGCCGTAATTATTCTAAGGTAAGAACCAACGTTTGCCAATACTTTTGATAAAAAGGATCAGTTTTGATTTTAATTCAAGCTAATTGGCATTGTGTCTATCTCTTTCTCCCTTCTTTAAAATGACTTTTCTGTTTTTCTTGTATGACGCCCCATCCTGCGGCCCATTGTGCCGATCATTAATCACACGCGCACAGTGAATTTGTCTCTCTTCCTTAAAAAAATTAGATAATTCTAACTTACTATACACGCTCTCTAGCTTTGCATAGTGGATTTGCACCGTGTAAATTGTTGGGCATAAGATCGCTACCTGATTGTATGAAGGCCAATGAGAATATGCATAGAGACATCATCATAAATGGGATTTTTAATATCATGGGAGTTGAAAAGTAATTTCACATTCTCCTGTGCCTGAACGCAAGAACCACATGACCAGGTGACGTTCTTTTTCCCTAAATTGTTTTATGGGAAAAAAGATGGTTTTCGAGGTTACATGGTACTTGTGCCAAACATAGGAAGGGAGAAATGACCCCTTACCTCTATGAAATGAAAAATTCTACCCTTGTTAGACATCCCTATATGCGTTCTCATTGGCCTTACACTGATGTAGTGACCACATAACCTGACAACTGGCAGCGATCCTCATTTCTCGTTTTACTTCTTACATCACAATTTAAACCTGCATACCATGGTTCAAGTCCATCATCAACCGATTCCTTTATTGACAAAGAAAATAGGTTCCATCCCAATTGAGCACAAAACTATTTATTCGAACCAACAAAATTGAAACTGATAGCAAACATTTAATCGAAACTGTTTAAAACTCATTTAATGGAATTATTTATTAATTAATTTTGATTTGGGATATTGGAAGTTGGAACCTTTTAACAAGCGATTCGATTTTGTTTCTACCAAAACCGCATATGGAAACGAATCAGAATCAAACCGATTAATACCCTTGAAGAACGTTGACTGATTGATTGGTGCTGTATCTCTTCGTACTTATGTTTAGATACAATCACACACAAGATGACTGACACATCTCCTAGAAAGACAGAAATGATCAAGGATGTACCGATCATTTGTGCCTGGCGCAGATACACGCCAACGTTGAGCACCGATTAACTTTAAAACTATTGATACGTATCGACTGATATTGCCAATATGATAGTTATACTTAGAATCATCCCAGTAGCCCACATGGTGGTGTTATGTTTTAAGAAAAAAAGATAGACCTCAAAACGGAAAAGGAGTATGGAAAAGGTGTGGGGGAAAAGCTTATTTTGGGATTTAAAAGGCAAACCATTAGGAGTCCTTTTCACATTCGCCAACGTTGCATGGGATTGATGATGGCCTTTTGGCATTTTACCGAAAATGAAACAGACGGGCTTTTGTAAGAAGATGCAAGGAGTGTTTCCAACATTTGGCAACGATAGCTTCATTATATATGGGCCCTAAGTGTCGAGGTTTAAATTTCTATCCTACCCTCTTTCCTTCTTTAAGAATAATGATCGTCTAAAAGACCCCTCTATGAATACATTTAAAACTGGATATTTTCTTGTAAGAGCAAGAGATCGATGATTGGTCAGTGGTCACATTGGTCATGCATGCATCAATATGGGTTAATGAGCATGCTTAGAGACATCAATATGAGTGGAATATATTTTATTTCACAAGGGTAGGATAGTAATTTTGTATGTTCTTTTGTCTGGTACAGGGAATATGGCACCATGCAATCAGACCGTATTTTTTTTTCATGATAAATTACACGTCACCTCCTGATTTTCAAACGAAACTTAGATCACCCCTTGGTTTTTGAAAAAACTCAAATCACCCCCTGGTTTAGACCCAATATGACAAATTAGTCCCTACCGTTAGTTTTATGCTGTTAAGTGATGATGTCAGTCAGTTAAATAAATTTAAATCCCTAAACTACCCTTGACCAATGTTGAAGATGAAGGAAGGATAATATTATAAATTTAATTCTAATATTTGAGTACAAGGGTAAAATAGTCCTTTCACGCTAATAACTAATAGCAGACTAACACCGTTACTATAGAGGGGGTGATTTGAGTTTTTCAAAAAACCAGAGGTGATCTAAGTTTCGTTTAAAAATCAGGGGGTGATGTGTAATTTATCTTTTTTTAATATATTTTGGGTAAAAGATTGTTGTCTAAGTCATGTGGCTCATACACCAATATAGGGATCAATGAGAATATGCATAAGGGCATCAAAATGGATGAAATTTTCTCTTTCATCGGAGATAGGACAGTAATTTCTCATGCTCATGTGTCTAACATAGATCCATTTGGATGTTATAACTCTTGCAAAGCAAACCTTTGCATTATTTCCATCTCCAATGTATGAGACAAATCACTAGGTTGTATGAAAAAAAAAATGATTTTATTGTAAGCCCAAAACAATGTGACCCAATATTCTGTTATTATTTTTTAACAAGAAGGTGATCGGATCAAGCGTCATAGAGGAGCGCATCAATGACATGTGATGAAATGGTTTTTTGACATAAGAAGGCAGCAAGGCTATTTCATGAATATGTTAATACCTTTTTTTGGTAGAAGAATTTGTTAATACCATTACCATCGATTTTTAGACCATTTTATCCTCTAATAGTAATAATACCATCGATACCGATATGTATCAATATCCGATTGTATCGAACAGTTACGACACCGATAACTAAATCCATGACGGCGGAGTCCTGTCGCTCATAAAAAAAAGAGTAAGGTCAGTATCGTAAATTTAAGTTGCTTATACCCGAAAGAAGAGCCATGAATATGGAAGAAGGAAGCGTTATTTATTAAAGCTAGAGAGAGAGAGAGAGAGAGAGAACGCGTTGCCGGACTGCCGGGTCTTGGAATAAATTTGACTGTGGGAAAGAGGGAAGGAAACCCAAGTCTCTCGTGAATCCTCTCCTATTCACCGCACCTAAATGCCCAATCAAACCAGCTTTCTACTTTTCTCTCTTTTCCAGCAAGGTTTCCTTCTCAACTTTCCTACTTACCAACTTACACTTGTCACTCTTCCAAGTGACCACTTCTTCTTCAATTTGAAAAACCAAAAACCAAAGCCACCCCACAAAGCCAGAACCACTGCTGATTGATGAACCAGAAGAAAATCCCATCTGTTTACACCACCATCGGCATCGCTCGGTGATGGTATGGTAGCGTGAACCAACAACCTGCCTAGATTTTTGATTCCTTTCCTTTTCCTTTTCCAACTTTTCACTTTCAGTAATCAGTACCTCTTTTGTTCTTTCTGTTTTCGTTTGTTTGTTTGTTTACCTTTTTTTGGGTGAAATTTTGTTTGTTTACCCGTCGGTTACTGTCTTACTAATAACTCTCCCCCATCCCACCCTCTCCTCAGTCTATAGACCCAGAATGGCATAATCTGTGCACGATTCAGATGACATGTTCTTTTCATTTCAAAGGAAGATTACACGTGGTATACATGCAATGTAATCATCAGAGGATACAATATTCCCAACCCAATGTAGTCATTAATTACAGGAAACGTAAAAGAGACTTAATTTAATCAGGAAAAAAAAAAATTTTATCCCCAATATCTCTATACCGTGGATGTCTCAAACAACCTCACCATTCGAGTGAATATCTAACCAAGCCTCCCTCTCCTTGTATTTCTTTTTCTTTGTTTTATGGTTCTATTAGGTATTTGGTAGTAATCTTCGCGTCCAGTTTCTATACATGTACATGCACGTAATCATCTGTTCTATTTTTGTCATTTACAAGAGGAGCAAGGGTAATTATGAGATAAAAAAAAAACAAGTAGCCGCCTCTCACATGCACCTTTATCTGCTCCATTTTCTGGGTAGGTTCATTTTCCCAAGTTTTTCTAATAGAGAAGGGGGGAATGATCATCCTACCCCTACCTGAACACATTGCCCCGATTAGGATCCACCCTCCCTCTGATAGACGAACTTGGGGAAATGGATTAGACAGAAAATGAAGCAGATAAAAATACCTCTCACATTTATGTTGACACAGATGATCGAACCTCGGGGCTTCAAATAAATTTCTTTTTTACCAAAAAAATCGAATCAATCCTCAACAGCTAAACCTCACTAGGCATCAGGGTTTTAGTGCACGTTATTAGTTGAATTTGAAAGAAAAAAAAAAGTACTTAATTGATATGTATCGATTAGGTTTCAATGTCACTCATGATCCACATTGGTACAAATCAATCGAGATAACCGATCCGATACCAATACCTAAAGCTGTGGTTGCTATGGATCGAAACTAGTCTGCATAATCAATATTAGTATTCAAAAAATGCAGAATCGGATTTGGATTGGTCTCAGCCAATTTGGATTCGGATCAGATAAGAACCAGTCATGATTCATGAGATATCGGTAAATATCAGCCCAAATATGCTCTAAACCTAGTTTTGAAAGGGGAATGAAATTAGGGATGTAAATGGATAACCGAAAATCCAAATATGATCCGTATCCGTATCCGTTTAGGGACATCCATATTCGTTTAAAGATAATCGGAAAAAAAAAAAATCTGAATACTCTGATAAAAATCGGTCCAAAAAAAAATTTCGAATACTTAATAATAAAAAATTAAGTAAATAATGATCTTGAGGGTTTTTGAAAATTCAACAGGTTCTAGAATATGAGGAAAATAGAATTATGATCTAAGAGATATTGATTAGGAGTGAATTGTATCTGCTAGGGGGAGGAAGGTCCGAGTTTGCAGAGATGTAAACGGATGGTCGAAACTCTGAATTCGATCCGCATCCAAATCCGTTTAGAGGTACATCTGTATTCGGCCAGCATCCGAGCCGAATCCAATCCGTTTACATCCCTAAATGAAATCAGGATCGGCCTAAGCTGAACCGACCCGATAGCGATTTTAAAAACCCTAATTAATAAAAAAAAAATCATTCAAGATGGTTTACTCAGGGCTGATGAGGCTTGGCCATACAATTACAAGGGCAAGATTAAAGCTAATATAAGTTACAAGCATTTTGAAAATCTATGATAAAAGTAGATATGGTCCCTCAGCCATTTGAATGCTAATAAGATACCCACGCCCCACCTCAGGCTGTGCCCAACTGCCCATGCATGCAGTCATGTAGAGCTTTGGGTAGAAAACTAATTTACAATTGCACCTATCGGCTATCGCTAAGATGGACAGGGTCTGGCCAGGTGAGGGGCCAAACTAAGGGAAGGCCCCATGCAAATACTCCAGAATTGAAGGAGGACCCACATCCTGCCCCTCTTCCTTCCTCTGTTTTTTCTCGCCAATCCTGGAGACTGGAGAGGATCCTAAGCCAGGCCAAGTACTCCAACTCTACTTTCCCTGTACCGGTGGCTGCTCACTACTCCGATCCGTATCAGAGGTTTTAATGTGACCGCGGCTATCTCCTTGATGAAGTTAGTTGGTTGGGGTTGGGGATATATCATATCATATATACTCTGGTTGGATCATTATTATGTAAACAAACAATATATAGTTGGAGTTTGGGAATTGATATGATGAGAATGAGAATCAGTCTTTATTATTCCTCTCGTAGCTCGTGACGATGGTCTTCCCCTTGGGGACCCATTCATGTTTCATAGTTTTAATTACATGAAATGGAAAGCTCATCGACCCCAAACTTATTTACCATCTCTCTTTGATTAAAGTCTCAGAGACTGTACGTACGTGGGGTTCGGATTGTATTGTCTCAATTCTAATTTGGCCCCATAAACTAAAGTTGTTATAGATAGAGGAGTAACAGTAAAAGTAAATACAAGCTTACAGAGGGAATGTTGTGGCAGGTCTATCAATTCGAAACAGAAAATAAGGACGAATAGAGCACCAAAAGTTTCAGAGTCAGTCCTTGTTGAGCTACATTAACTATCAACGTCCATTATTTACCAGCTCCTCACTGTTAAATAGAATTTATTTTTAAAAAGACAAACGGATAAGTCATAAATACAACATTCAATAAGTTCATTTTAATAATAGCGCCCCCCCCCCCTTCCTTAGGATCCAGCTCCTCTCCAGAGAGTTCAGCGCCCAGGAGACATTCAAGGGTTGGGTTGTGCCGCACATATTTTGACGTGGGCTCAGTCAGCCATTGGGTTATGTGTTGATAGCCCAATGGTTGGATGCCTCTTGGGGACTCCTTGGGCACTGGGTTCCTGGAGAGGAGCTCAATCCCCCCCTCCTCCTTCTCTTTCCCTCATTCCTTGGCGTTATTTCTAAGATTTACAAGATAATAAAAAGAAGTGCAAGAAAAATAAGTATAAACAACACAAAAGCAAACCTACTTGTTTTATAATTTTTTATTTTTTTTATTTTTTTTATCTCATAGGTCTATCTAGACAATTTTCCTTTAATTTTTTTACTAATCTAATTGAGCTATCAACAATATTAGATGAATCAATTTATTGATGCTTTCATAAAATGGTTGCTGAGGTTGGTCATTGGTTTGAGTCTTGTCGCCATCATTCTAGTTGTAGCTCAAGGTGGCATTGTTATACTTCCTATCCTTGTACGAAATTAAAAAAATAAAATAAAAAATGGTTGCTAACAAAATTATAATGTTAGATTGGATCTATGCTGGGCTAGGGCAGAGATTTCCAACCCTAGAGTTAGATTGGGTCGAGTTTGGACTACTGCTTTAGTCTGAGCTTGTCACGGCCCGATCATATATATATATATGCATTATAAAACAGTCAAAAAACAAGGCTAGTCTGGCCTAGCACTGAAATGGCAAAAATAGGGATTGTCAGGGTAATTTTGGAACGAGTTGAGCTGGCAGAGCCTATCAAGCCTGGGCTGGGCAGGGTCTAACTAGGGGTGCAACCAAACCAGTTGAGCTCGATTTTTTAAAATCGCAACCCAACCCAGAATCCCCTTAATTTAACCTAGGCCCAACCATGCCCTAGATCGAGTTAGGATAATTCAATTCAAAAATCTTGTTGTAACTAAAATTGATGGAAAAGAAATTAATCTTCTTCTTTCAATGGGAGGTAAAATCCTATCATTACAAGGTCGGCACAGACTGGGATCAAACCAAGACCCCAAGTCCAGACCCGACCTTAGACCGACAAATCTCAGCCTTGGCCGAATTCGTGAGCTGAAAAGCCCAAATCAGGTCCTATCGGTTTCTATCCAATATCCATCCAGCGGTTGCAATTGGAACAGCCACATCACGTGGAGTAAAGAAAAAAAAAGCCAAATTAATTTGTACACTTGGTGGGGTCATAGATTGAATCTCTTTCTTAGAGTTGGGGAGGACCGTCGATTTCGAAGGCCCACCAGAAGGCCAAAGCCGTTGGGACTAAAGTTTGCGAACATCTTGATATCCACCAATAGGCAATAAAAGGAATCCAATCATTGGATGATGATGTCACGTGTATCAACCAGTAGGCATTGAAAGCCTGAGTTAAATTGACAAGCCTTTTTGGCCAATTTTTTTTTTATTTTTTTTGACAAGCCTAAAATCCTTTGGGAGCGTGACAGCCTTTAAGAGGGGTACTTATGAGACTGCAACTCTTATGTCTATTTTTTTTTTTGTTTTTAATGGAAATCTTATGTCTACTTGGTAATCTCTCTCGATCTCTCTCTCTGGAAAAATGTTATTAGGCAAAACAACAAAATGAAGACAAAGCTCCTCTTCCATATAAATTGCCTACAGACACTTCATTCATGAATCACATTATTGTGAAACTTTTTCCCAAAGTTTACAACTTCTCATCCACAATATCCTTAAAATTCTGTCAGTGGTCTTTGCCCAAGATTTCAAGTTGCAGCAATTCGATTTGCTTAAACAAAAACAAAGACTTTCTTTGCCCATCCATTTAGAAGTCTAGCATTCCTTTCTGTTATGTACAATAATCTCACATCGGTTCCGCAAGGATTTGAATGTGGGCATATATAATATTGGGTTCCCTTGCCTTGTAGATGGGTTTATGATGGTGAGTTCTTCCAATCATAATATTGGTGCTTTCATTGAGAGTCCAAGCCAAACAATCTGATCTACACCACCTTATCTCTAGCCCCTAAGTGAATCAATGGCCATTTAGTACAGATGCGTTTGGACCCCATTACATGAACCATTTGGGCTTCAAAAAATTTCTAAGAAGAAGTTTTTTTTTTTTTTTTGGTAAATGAGAATATTATTGCAAAGGGGGACAAGCGAAGCACCTGGCATCCTTACAACAGAGATTAAGAAACTAGGGAGAGGAAACAGGCCAAAAAATCTGACTTGCCACAGACAATGCCTTCCGAGCTAGAGAATGCGCAACTAGGTTTGCATCTCTAGAGATATAGGAGAAGTTACAAGTGATAAAGCTTGGGATAAGCACCCAAATATCCTGCAAAGTGCTTCGGAGGAAGAGGGGGTGTGGTCTAGATGGGTCTCTAATAAGCGAGATCACTAAGAAGAAGCTTCAAAAAGCTATAGATGCATTTCTGGTTTCATCTCAGTTTGGCACATTTTTTTCATATCTACTCGAATGTATCTCTCATTTTTTGTAAAGTATCAGTGGTGAAAGTATTCCTTTACATGTAGAGAAGGAAGAATTGTTAAGGAACTTGGGTCTCATCCTCAAAAGCTAACTGTTAAGGAGAAGGTGCCCAAGTACCTATTAACCCACCCATATTCTCATTCATATCCGATTTGTGGGATTATTTTTCTGCCTTATACGTGGATATCCCAACAAAGAATACCTCATCACTAGTGATACCTGGTCGTTATAAACTCCAATCATCCCCTTTTGCACCGTGCCAAACACACCCCTCCCCAATCCCAATTAAATACGACTACTGCAATGAAAAGAGATTCCTCTTTCATCGTTGGTGAAGGAAAACTCGGTCCCCAAACAAAAATGCCTTGAACTCACGAAGAAATAACCAATGGAAACCGGCATTCTCTCTCCTTACTTAGATCATGTATGGAAATCTTGCAAGATGAGGTCTCATATTGCAGAGATTGCCTGTTGCCATCTAAAGGTAGCATCACAGCCTCAGTGGGGTATCCGTAGATATGGTGATCAATCATTCCATCTCCGAGTTCTTCAATGTCATAGTAATCAACCTCTCACATCACCAGAGTAAATAGGGAACCTTGAAGAAGCCGATTAGGGATGATTGATCTAAGCCTCACCCCCCTACCCACCAGTCCATTAGTACCCGTCAGTGTCCTCTTCTAAACTCTCCATTGGAGATCCTTAAGGAGCACAGGCGATGCTCATCTTCTCTGCACATACTTAACCCTCTTCTATACACTTGGTACCAAGGTCTTTGGTTTTTGGAGCATTTGGGAATCGATCATAACCAATATAACCTTGAACCGGGACACTGGTCAAAATAATGGTAAGTACAAATATTCCCTTGTAGGTGCAAGTGAATCCTTTCAACAGAGAATCTGAGTTGCATAAGCGCTTACACCACTATGGACCCATTCCACACAAAATATACTGAGACAAATTGTTGCAACTCTTTTTAAAACCGAAAGACTTAAATAACAGACTTGCCACATGAGATAGATCATTCAACACAACATCCAACACAACCCCATCCCCCCCCCCCCCAAAAAAAAATAATAATAATAACGGAAAAATCTATAGCAACCCTGCTTACAGCAAATCCAAGAGCATATTTGACACATCCTAAATTCATCTCTGATTTATGTGTTACTCCTGTCGAGCCCCCACTAAGAAACAGTTTAAATTACATCCTCTTAATAATACCATGAGAAGGAAAGGGGGTTGGGTTGGGTTGGGTTGGGGGGGAGGGGAGAAGAAAATAAAGGGCACTACCTGGTTTGATAAGTACAACCTTACAATTTGGGCATCTACCATTCTACTTTCACTGAGCACCAGTGGAAATCTTTTCGACCAAGAGAGTATAAATAAAGATGCAAGTACTGTTTGGAGATCAGTATTGGCAGATTACAGAGGGATTGCGGGTTCAGGAGCACCACTGCTTCCATTGAGCACAGTTACATTTCCATCAGAATCAACATCCACAATAACCGAATCTCCCTCCTTGATCTCTCCTGCAAGCATCTTCTCAGCCATACTATCCTCCAATAATCTCATTATTGCTCTTCTCAATGGCCTTGCACCATAACTTGGGCTGTAACCTTCATCTACCACTCTGTCCCTAAACCTCTCTGTCACCTGAAGCTCTATTTCCTTGGCCTTCAGCCGGTCAAAGACTTCCTTTAACATAATGTCTGCGATGTCCTTCACCTCCAATTTTGTCAGTTGTCGGAAAACAATCATCTCATCCAACCTGTTTAGGAACTCTGGTCTGAAGTACTGCTTGAGCTCCTCAGTCACTAGGCTCTTTATCCGATTGTAGCTGCTATCCTTCTCATCATAGTCAAGATCAAACCCAATTCGCCGACCTCCCTTCTCAATCACACTACTTCCCACATTGGATGTCATTATTAGGAGAGTGTTCTTAAAATCCACGGTCCGGCCCTTGCTGTCCGTCAGCCTTCCATCTTCCAGAATCTGAAGCATCATGTTGAATACATCAGGGTGAGCCTTTTCTATTTCATCAAAGAGGACCACAGTGTAGGGACGGCGACGAACAGCTTCAGTGAGCTGCCCACCTTCGGTGTAGCCAACGTAACCAGGGGGTGACCCAATAAGCTTGGAAACTGTGTGCCTCTCCATGAATTCACTCATATCCAACCGAATCATGGCCTCCTCAGAGCCGAAGTAGTAGGCAGCCAAAGCCTTCGCCAGTTCAGACTTTCCCACACCAGTTGGGCCAGAGAATATGAAGCTAGCAATAGGCCGGTTGGGGTTTTTAAGCCCAACACGAGCTCGGCGGATGGCACGACTGATAGCTTTGACAGCCTCATCCTGACCAATGACCCGCTTGTGAAGTGTCTCTTCCATCTTTAGAAGGCGGTCAGACTCATCAGTCGAGACCTTTTCAACAGGGATCCCAGTCCAAGATGAGACAATATGCTGAATATCCACCTCTGTCACAAGAGGGCCTACATCACCAGCCTCACTCTCTGCCTTGCTTTTCTCCTTGCCTTTGTCTATGATATTCGCTATCTGGGTTTTGAGGTCCATTTCTCGATCCCGCAACTCTCCTGCCTGTCAAATTCAGGAATGGTGAGCCTACTAATAAATTTCAAGGTAAGCCCAAAGAATTGAAGCTAGGAAATTATCCTATGAGTTCTGAACATAAAATGAAGAATTTTCTTGTAAATACTACAATTTTTCTTCTCCCCTTCTCTCTAATAGCTTCAATCTGTTCAAGAGACTGTATTACAAGAAACTTTCCCCCACTAAGAACATGATAGAACTGAAAATAAAAAACAAGATCTAATAGCACCTTTTCAAAGTCTTGGCTGCGAACAGACTCATTTTTCTCCTTTGTAATTTGCCTTAATTCTTTTTCAAGCTCTCTGGCTTCCTCAGGCACCTGTAGAGGAGAAAGTATTAACACTACACTCTGAACAAACAGTAGTGAACCAACAAAGGTTTTAGTAAGATCACTCTATTAACACATACTTGTGCATGACGAAGCCGAACCCGAGAACCAGCCTCATCAACTAAATCAATTGCTTTATCAGGCAGGAAGCGATCACTTAAGAGCAAGAGAAAAATCATATCAGTACATGAAACAGGACTTTAATAATCAATTTCACTCTAATACAACACAAATTTGCAAAATGAGATAATTATATGGAATAACAGCATAATATTGGAACTCCTTAGTTATGTACTGAAGGGACAAATGAATTCAAGACATTGCAGTTAATTTCTCAAGATAAACAGAGGGGACAAGGATAACAAATGTAATCACAAGGTTTCCAAGTTTAGAGGACTCAAAACCCTAAAAGTAACAAATAAAATGTAGCATGGATTTACAGGCCCAAACCCTAAAGGGAGAGTGTTTTACATAGGTTTTCTCTTGAAAAACAGATCCATTAGTGTAGTGATACATCAAAGCATGCTATCACTGTGATTTGGCCAAATAATCATGAAGCACTCTTGCAATGGGTAGAGAGAAAAATAATTGTGGGAGAGGATTGGGCACACTGCCCGCTTTCTACAAGCTAGCAGCATGCATCAATGGAGAAGGCAGGATGGGCTGGGCAGGGTGGTCATTTCACAAGGGGTGGAGATAGACACATGGCTAGGCAGCCCAGCGGCATGCCCAGCTTTTTCCCAATAAATATTTATCAAAAGAAAAAAAATAATATTGGACCACATTCACTTTTTATCATTAGCTACAGAAAGAAGGACAAACTTCACCAGTTGTGCTCAAGATGTTGGACTTCCCAAATGGTGTGACCATCCTGGCCAGAATAATGAGATGAAACTTTTACATTGAATGGAAAAGAGTTTCTTCTTTACAAGGAGGAATCAGAATAGAACAGAACATAGGCATCTCTTCTCACAAGTTCTTTCATGGCAATCACCCACAGGACTAACACATGCCAAAACATGTCACCATACCTAATCTTCAGTATCAATATACAATTAATTAAAGGCCTTTTCTCATTAATAACTAAAATGTCACCCCTTATGATGTTGACAACTTGACATAATTCGTAACTTTACTTTTTTTGCCCTTTTAGTATAACACATTTTTTCCAATGAGGGCAAATATTGTCATTTCACGTGTGTACTTGAAAAAAGTGCAAGACAATGACAACTTCTAATAATGACAAAATGATAAGTCACTTTCAAATTATTTTTGGAAACACTCTTTTACCCCTGAATTAAAGAATTTTCAGGAATAAGACAGGGGCAATCAAAAGAAAGTTACAAGTTCTAAATACACCTATAAGAGTGTCACTTAGACAGTCCCTTAATTAAATGTGCATTTCTCAGAAAAAAGTGGCAATCCTTTGTCTCCTCTTTAAGGCAATCTGAAAATCCAGATTAAGGATCTCAGATGCAAGAAGGCACAATGATCAAATCTGGGATCAGATCTTAGATAAAGGAAGCAGCTGCTTTACTAAGGGAAGAAATCAGATTGATGGAAAGAGAGAGAAGAGATGAGATTGATCTTTTTGGAAAGAAAAAGAAGAGGAGAAGAAATCAGGTTTGGCATACCAATACCATATGCTCAACACCACCAGAACTATTAAAAATAAGAAACTCATACTCTTTAATCAAAGCATCTCTAACTGATGGGGAGGTATTATATATATATATACACAAGGTTTAGTATCCTTCCATATCCGCCGATACTAGCCGATACATATCTCATCTTTGGTACCGATACAATACCTAAAAAAAGTGGTATTACTAAATGTAAGAAACCTCATACGTATATATAATCAATTGAATGCCCTTGTCTTGTCGAACTTTATTCTCCTTTTATACATGATATGTTTTACATATTACTTATTTATTGGGTTTTATGCTTCAAAACTGTATTTTGCACATATCCTAAGCATTTCCATATGTTTCTTGACCATTTCCATACATATCTAGCGTATCTCGCATCTCTCAGATTATTATACGATACGTCTCTTAAAACCTCCCTTCCGATACGATACCCACTACTGATACTTTAAACCTTTATATATATAAAGATCTCCTCAAATTCCTAGATAACCTCATAAAAGGACACCTAATCATACTTACATACTCAATAAAGTAAATAAACTCAAAACAGAACTCTTTCTAGCTATCAAGTATTCTAATCTAACTCAAACACTCAATTTAACTACTAATAGTGCATTAACTTTATCCCCACTTTGTAGGCTAATAAAGTAGGCTCATTACAATGAAACTCTTGAAAATAAAAGGCCCAGCCTATAATATAACTACCCAAAGGTCAATTTCAGCCCACTGGACTGCCACCAGCACCTTATGGATCTCCCAAGCTTGCGCATAGGCCTTGGTATAATGTCTAATGCAACTGCATCACTCTCATTGTATGAAGATTCAAGAACAGAATCATCTAAATATGGATACCACCAAGCTAAACCATCTTTTCACTATATTCATCACACTCCCAAATGTACAATGTATTAGAAAATGCATTAATAACCAGACATACCCCATTACATATTTGACATACACGTCTAGGGGGAGGGGAATGGGTGAGGGGATTCAACTTGTGGAATTCATATATACCACAATACTCAACTCAAACCTTATCCCAAATAAATGGGTCAGATACACGGACCTTGTTTTGTCATTCAACTCTATTCAGAGCCACAAAAGTTGTCAACCCTCATCCATGCATATCTATTCTCACCACTCCTCCCAAAGTAATTTAAGAATTGCCCCTTGCTCTTTTATTTACTCTAATTTGAATTGTATCACACCTTAGTCCTTACCAGTGCACTCAGAACAACATAAACATACGACCTCAAACCACACTTTCAATTTATCGTGTATCACAGCTACTTATAAATCAGCTCTAATATGTACATTCATTATTTATCTTGTTTAAGAAGTTAATGTAAGGGGCACTCCGATGGTCCAGTATGAGTGGGTTCATCAAGCTATGTCAATCTTGGGTGGAACACATCCATAGGTCACCAGACCTAGATAATATGCAGGTTGGTGATAGTCAAGCTGTTCTCCAGGAAAGGGCAAGGAGTGTTTCCTAGTTCGAGATGTAATTGCCATCTTATCATCAAGTATGTCTACATCGATCCATATGCACTGCTTACTTTCACAATAAGTAGCAGACTGGCAGCTCATAGATCCCACCAGTTGAAAGGAACATTTACAACAAAACAAACTTCAGATTATTCTTTTATTTTTTCAAAAATCCTATATTTAAGTCGTACACAGCTAGATAGACATTCGGCAATCAATGCCTAGAGCAGGGTAGAGCATTTGAGAAGGATAAAATGAAGATAATTAAATAACCTGATGTACTGATATGACAGCTGTGCAGCAGCAACTAGAGCTTCATCTGTGTAACGTAGCTTGTGGTGAATTTCATAACGCTCTCGAAGTCCTTTTAAAATCTGTATGGTTTCATCAACGGTAGGCTCTGGCACTTTCACTGGCTGGAATCTCCTTTCCAAAGCTGGGTCTTTCTCAATATGCTTTCTGTATTCATCTAATGTTGTGGCACCAATACACTGCATGAATTAAAATACATTATAAGCTTCCTGACCATTCTGATTTGTTTGATAAAGTAGTTGATAACAACCTAAATTGACAGTGCTGATCCAAAATCAGAGAAAATTTTATCACTAGGGGAAAAAACTGAAAGGCGTCTAACAAAATTTCAAACTAACAAGTTGACAACTGACAAGTTAAGAAGACACCCAAGGAGAATCATCATATATGATCGAAGACTTTATCAATACAAAGTATACAGTGGATCTTGACCACATTTTGAGCAGCAGAAAGAATCAATTCATTAATGTTCATGAGTTACATGAGTTGTTAAATATCAGTACAAGACATATCCAAGGAGATAAAATTATTTATCAATAAAGTATACAGTAGATCTTAACTGCATCTAGAGCACTGGAAAGAATCAATTCCCTAGCATTCATGAGTTTCATCATTATAGAACAAAATGGATACATCACAAAAAGACTTCTAGAGACAAGGAAGGATAACAATTTCCTGGAGATTCATTTTATATGTATATTTCCTCCAAAAAATATCTGCTCAAATAAATTTTTTACTATAGACACAATAAATCAAATAGAAATTTGCATGTGGCAAACAATAAGACGTCTTCAGCAGGTGTGATGGAAAAGGAAAATGGAATACTTAAATGAAGCGGAAAGCATACAGTAGAAACAAATATATCACTCATCGGTAAATTAATAGAATTCTTATAAGGAGATAAGATATGCAATTTTAACGCCGAGTAAAGACGAGGTCAGTGTTAAAGTGAGATTTCATAATTCTGCCACAACACAGAATTGTACCCCCACAGTACAAAACCTAGAAGAGAAAAGTTGTCTTGCTTTGGAAAATATAAATATTTGCTAAAGGAAAAATACTACAGAAACTAAATGGCGACTTTTTCGTCTTGTAAAACTTTCCAAAATGGAACATTAGAACAAATTTATCCCTTTCAAAGCACATATAAGGAACCAGACACACAATAAATGTGGTTAACAAAAAAATGAACCACACCTATCCCCAATCACTTGCACTGGTATTACTGTACAAGACACAACCCACTTATAGCAATAATACTCTAAGAAAAAAGAGTTCCACCCCTATAATGGATTAGCTTCCATTTCACCTCCCTTCAGATCGTGCCTAGAGCACAAAGATTTAATCTCAAGTGGAACTACTGAACTAGTGACATTTGCAATCTTAAATTCAACTAAATGAACCATTGACAAACCAAATGAATCACAAGGCACTCGGAGAAAATGTGGTGCACTGGGTAGACCATGCAGGCTGCAACTAAGAGTCGAGAACAATATCCTGGCACAGTACCAGAGAATTAAAAAAGGGGGGAAAAAAGGTAAGACCACATTCGATGTTTGTTTCCCAAGCAAGCAGCAGCTCATTATGTCGGAGAACAGGGCTTACATGAAATCACTAACAATTGGTCTACAAGGACAAAGAAGCAAATAAGCCATTTAAGGATGATATGATTTCATGCATAAAGCGTGACACAGTTACCTGCAGTTCACCTCTTGCAAGAGCTGGTTTCAAGATGTTTGCAGCATCAATTGCCCCTTCTGCAGCTCCTGCCCCGATTAAAGTGTGAACCTCATCGATAAAGAGTATAATCTCATCACTTTGTTTAATTTCTTCCATCAGCTTCTTTAACCTTTCCTCAAACTCTCCACGGTATTTCGTACCAGCAACAAGAAGGCCCATATCCAGGGTAATCACCTGAATGGCACAAAAAAAAAAAAAAGTTGGCGTAATAATCTTATGAATGTAGATGACACAAGTCCATCTTATTAGAAGTCAATTAACCATCTACATATGGCCATCTACTTTACTAACCACTTCAAATTTTTTATGACCTCCGTAAAGAAGGTAAGGGATCAAAACAGAAAGATATATGGATGTAACTGCAAAGATTGCATGATGCAAAAAACAGTTATAAAAATCTTTCTATAGAACCCTTTGTGGGTCGGGGTAATTGTAAAGCATCTTGAGGGTACAGGCTGCTTATTTGGCCATTGTTACTGCAATTTACATTTCCCATTAAACAAAAGGAAGATAACTACTCATCAAACCCCACCATCAATAGATCAGTTTGAGGTCCCTAACGGATTATGACTGACACAGGAATGGTTTGCACTTCTTACAGAATAGAAGAGATGAGATTAAGCAAAATAGGTTGCAGTAACTTACATTCACATTGCATACCCTACATATAAAGGTTTCACATTTTCAAGAAAGACCAATACCAAATATATGTTTTCAATTAGCATCAAAACCCTTAAATATCATCTTTCCTCAGCACCTCTCTTCCAAATTGTTTCACAAGATCACTTGCTCATAATTGCATATTCCCATTTACGTAACTTAGAGTTATATTACAATATTCTTATATTCTCAAAACTTGCCACATTTGACACGTAGTATCCATGCCAGTGCCAACATATGCAATTCTGTCCAAGCTAATTTTTTATACCTAGATTATTTTACAAAACCTCACCTTCTTCCCTTCAATTGTTTCTGGAACATCACCATTAGCAATCCGTTGAGCAAGCCCTTCAGCAATTGCTGTTTTCCCAACACCAGGTTCACCAATAAGACACGGGTTGTTTTTTGTACGTCTACCCAAAATTTGGGTTACACGTTCTATTTGCGGTTGCCTTCCAACAACAGGATCAAGTTTCCCCTACAAAATTTTTGGAAAATTAAAAAGGAAATTTAGCTTAAAGGAAACCATTATGGAACACATCAAAAAGATGTCATAAATGATAAAAACAAAAACGCACCTCCTCTGCCATCTTTGTCAAGTTAGTTCCATACTCTTCAAGTGTTGGCATCTTATTGCCACTGCTTCCACCGCCAACCCCAGCACCTACAGCTTCTGTGCTCTCACCAACCATACGAATAACCTACATACACCAAATTTGGATACTGATGAAATAAGAATATGCTGAAGATGGATGCCCTGAACTATATTCAAATGCATACACAACAAGGTAAAAAGTTATATCGCTTGCCTGCGTACGGATGTTACTTGGGTCTGCACCTAGGTTCTCGAGCACGCGAGCTGCAACACCTTCACCCTCTCGAAGCAATCCCAAAAGCAAGTGTTCGGATCCAATATAATTATGACCTGAGATACATAACCATTAAGGTTCTAACTTATTCATAAAGGAAATTAACAGTAATAAAGAAAGAACTTATAAGTCACAGCTCTGTAAATAAAGGAAATTATGTGCCCATAAACAAGTTATTTTCTCCTTCAAGGCAATCTCATTACTGATGAAATAAGTACCTTCCATCATGGGTAAGAAAATAGACTGGAAGAAAGAAAATAAATCAATGAACCTTGGCGCAATAGTAAGGCCGGTCCATTAGGTCGCAGGTTCGAGTCGTGAAACAGCCTCTCCGAAGCGGGGTAAGGTTGCTTACATTATGACCCTCCCATCCAGAGAAGGGTTGATTCAAAGGGTTGCTGACAAACCATAAAATGGATAGGAATAGGTAACCAATACCTAAAGACATGTTACATAAATTTCAGTTTCTTTATAATGAAGTTCAATAAGTTACCAAGTTGTCGTGCTTCCTCCAAGGAAAGTTCTAATACACGCTTTGCACGAGGAGTAAATGGTATCTCCACCGCAACAAATCCACTACCCCTACCAATAATCTTCTCCACTTCCACACGTGCATCCTTCAAATTGATGCCCATGGATTTCAAAACCTTAGCTGCAATACCAGTACCTTCACCAATAAGACCCAACAGAATTTGCTCGGTCCCAACAAAATTGTGTCCAAGCCGTCTTGCTTCTTCTTGGGCAAGCATAATAACTTTAATAGCCTTTTCTGTGAAGCGCTCAAACATTGCTACAGCTACTCCTCGACTGGCCTTCCCTCGTGGAACAGAGATAGCAGCAGCCATCTTGGAATAGAAATTACAGTTAGACCTTCCTATGTTGTATAAAGCATTGGATCCCCGCAAGCCTGAAAAACTCCGCAGCCTATTGGAAGGGGCTTGCACATTACACATCATTTTCACAGTCCTTTTAGTCTTCCAAGATCCTCGAAGTTTGCCATTACTTTCTCCATAAACTGCAGCCGGAAAGTTTGTTGACTGAAGTAGAGCCCTAGCCATAACTTCCACTAACAATAAGACGACCTACTAGTACTACCTGCACACAAGAACACCAATAATGGTGATACTTGAGTAACAGTAAACACAAATGATGACAAGTACCAAAAAAATATCAAATTAGACTCTCTGTCCATACAAGTTAGCGTAATATATCTGGAAGAAAGATGCATCATGATATCATTGAGTCTCACAGAAAAATTCTATTTCCAGTTTCGCTTCCACCATATGAAAGAGGTTGCATATAGAGGTACATGCAAGCATTTCGTTAATAAGGCATATAAATCAACTTTTAGACATTGACAAACAATACTTAAGCTCCCATCAAGAAGAGAAACAAGCAAGCATAAAACTGCCACACCCTTGAAGGCATCCCTTCATGAGTAAATATTTCCACAGGTTCTGGCTTTGCATCATGCTACTTATTGCCTGAAGAAATTTAAATGCATGGCCAAAAGCCAAAAATTAATCATGTGCCAAATCCCACAAGCTTTCCTTCTGAATTCAAGTGTCCCTTGAATCGAAAAGGGAAAAACCAGACAAAATTGGCAAAAAGGATGCAAAGAACAAGTCTGGAGATTAAAATCTTTAAACAGAAATCCATCCTAGGAAACAGCAACAACAAGACTTCAACAGCAATGTGAATTTCGGATTTCCAACCCAAGAGGCAACAGAATGACACTCGAGAGTCAGCAGAACCAACGATGGACACTGCCCAAATAGTAAGTCCTAAGTAGCAACTTAAGACATGAAAGGCCTACCCAAAGTTGAAACAAGCATCACTATCACAATCAATATTTTAACTCAATAAGGCTGTGCTACAGAAATCCAGAGCCTATCCACACAAGATGGAGAGGAAATTCTTGGGACCCGATCATTGCATCTCTTGGCGGGAGCATAAGTTAGCTGAGTTAGTCCAATACCATGCTTGTCAAGTAAAATTTCATTTGTCCAAGAAGTAGTACTTCAGAAATGATTAGCTTCGAAAGGAAGAAACATAATAATAACGAATCTGATCTCAAATACACAATCCGGAACCAACCAATTGAGCAAATAAAACATAACAAACCGATCTAATAAACATACCTTTATGCAACCAAAGTGACATCTTGAAACCAAGAAAATAAAAATTAAATTCATGATATGCTAGGGAAACAAAATTCGAGCTACATACGAAGAAAATCATGAAAACTACTTTATCTTATAAATTAAGAAGCCCTAGAAATAAAGAATTGAAAAGATAAACCAAACAAATATAACTCACCTTGAAAACCCTAAATCAAACTCCTCAAAGAATAAACCTATCAGAAGAAGAGGAGACTACTCCTTCTCATCTATAAAGATCAAGATAAAGATGAAGACAGAGAACAAGATATGGAGACCGCCTTGTTGGAGGTAGTGAAGGGTGGACGGAGAAGGATAGAGAGTTGTGGAAGATTATTTACCGTAATTTTGGGGAGGGGATTCATGCACGGCACCTCACCCATACACGAGATTCTTCAAATAAGGGGGAGGGTTTTGGTAATTTCCACCCACATTGGTCTCCATCACACGGGGCTATTTTTTTTTTTATTATTTTATTTTAAACCAACGAGAGGAAGATATTTCTTCTTTGTTCTTCCCTAATTTCCCCTACGGGGTCAGGTTCGTACAATGACAAAGTCCAATCTAATTCCGCCACGTAGTAGAATGAAGCGTCCAGTCACTTTATGTTAAAAGACTTAGGACATCCCTTTCACCGTTCAATCCGAACCTTCGATGGGCTTCGCTTGTAAGCTCCTCCACGCAACTCGCTGGATCTAGTGGATAAAAATTACATCCTTAATTCCTTATAAGTTATTATGTCTCTCATACCCCCCAAAAAAAATTTTATTATGTCTCAACCGACACAAAATAGGCATTACAACCCCCTCCCAAAAAAAAAAAAAAACATATAATAGGCAATAAATCTATGAAAATGCTGACAAAGCATATTGTGTACGACTAAGTTTTTCTCCACTCCTATTTCCCTATTGGCTAGGGGTGTCAATTGATTGGGTCGATCGATTTTCTCGATTTTCATTGGATTTGAGTCTAATCGATCCCCGTCCATTTAAGAAAAAAAATTCTCTCCAATTCCCTATGTGCAACGGTGCAATTTGGGATTGAAAACTTCACATTTGACAGGCGCAACATCAAACAATGTTGAACTCGAGAAGGAAGGAAAAAAAAATTGATTCAATCGACCTTGGATCATTGGATGTCGTGCCTACCAGGTATCGACCTCTCAAATCGGAACTGCACCACACTCGATGATCAAGGAATTGGAGAGGATTTTAATCCTCAATTTAAGGTCTCCTATCGTTGCCACTCGTGTCTATAATTGAGCCTCATAGGCCGAATTTTTATCGTATGCGGTTCCCTGACCGGTGCGGTTCGTTCCCTAGTGCCTCTCACAAGAGGAGGGTGGACCCCACCCGGGCAGAGTATTCGGTCAGGTGCCCCGGGTGGATCCCACCCCCTCTTGTGAGAGGCACTAGGGAACTGCTCCGATCAGGGAACCGTAGACGATAACGATCCTCATAGGCCACTCCATAGATGGGTTTCTATTCGGTTGGTTATCAATTCATTATCAGTTTCAAGGTAATCAAAACTTTTGGGATTGGTGTGTGGTTTGTGTCATTACACTTTCATCACAAAAAAACAGAAAAACCAAAGAAAACAAATTTCCAGGTAATCAAGCATTAAACGGGTTAATGTCTCAAAGTTCATCTCCAAGGCTAACCATAGAGCACATCTAATTGCAAGGACCTCCCTTATAATAGCCGAGCCAAAGTGAAGGGGTATGGAACGGGCTTTAATGAGAGCATCAGAGTGGCTTCTACCAATCACTCCCACCCCTCCTTTAGTAGCACCTTTAGGAAGAGCTGCATCACAATTCAGTTTAACCACACCCACTGGAGGGGGTTCCCAAAGCCGACTAGGGGGAGGGACATTCAGTCTAGCCCCAAAAGGGCTAACTTGTCGTTGCTCAGCCGAGGTGAATTCCAAGAAAGCTTTCTCAGCTACAAGGATGACATCTGAGGGCGACCACACCTTACCGCTGAAGACCTGATCATTTCTCGCCTGCCACAGGTACCAACACAAAAAGGAAGCTCTGGTGGAATCGGACTGCTCTAATGCGATTGGTTTTCTTGTTGGTGGGAAAGCATCGGGTTGGGAAGCGAAAGACCTGGTTGCAGATGTATTCAGTCTTTCGGCTTCTTTCTCTTCGGTTTCCTTTTCCCTTGTTCCTAGGGCTATGAATGTGATCTCAGATGCCCTAGCTAGGAAGGCCCTGTCTATTGTGTGTGTGATAGACTGGCCACATTCCACGCAATGGCTTCAGCATCTCTGTGGGGCTGAAGCTGCTGGTTGTACACACCCCTTTGTTCAATAAATTTCCCATTTACCAAAAAAAAGGGGTTAATGTCTAATTGGGCTTCAAACAAGCATTGTATAGACTATAATCAGGCTAACGAGCTTAAAGAGTCTAATCAGGCCATAAATTGTCTTAATCGAACGACCATCGAGCAACTACCTTCCATCAAGAACGTATGATTATTTATTACTCAGCAAACGGTGGCTCGAAAGCTGTAGTGCACTAGCATGCAACTTATAAGCGCACTCACGTGCAACAATGGTCTACATACGATAAGCTAACACTCATGGAGCAATCAAACAAGTGCGCCAACACACCACGCTAGCAACCAGAAAAGTCTTACCCTTCAATGGGGCCAGTCTCAAGCTTCAACCGGTCAGTTCAGGTTGTTGAGTCTACATATGTGGGACAACTTTTGACACCCCTAGATTATGTGATCATGCGATTGGACTCTCATGTTGTCATTAACTCCCACCTTCTATTGTGCAAGATCAAAATTCCCTTCCATGTCAATTCGATGGTACTAATGGTCATGTAATTACAACGGTGAATTGAGAAATCGTAACCTTTTTTATTGATTCTTATCATATTCTCAATAATTTTTTCAAAAAAAAATAAAATGAAAATGATCTACCATTATGTCACTACAATGGTGAATTGAGAAATGTTTTGTTGAAACTGAAAACAATAGGTTTTTACCCTCTTTTTAATGAGAAAGTGTGTTACACTCAAAGGGCGAAAAAAGTTAGACCACAAATTATTATTATTTTTTTTTACCAACTTTAGTGGTAATTAGATTTTTTTTTTCAAAAAATAAAAGGGGAGAGTTTTCATGCACTGCCGCATAAAAGGGGGAGGGTTACAATGCATCAATAGGGGGCTTTTAGTTATTTCAGCCCCCTATTGTATCATCTCATGATTGTTGTTTGACCATGCACCACACATTTTGCCAAAATAAAATAGGGGAAAAAGGAACTTGTCCGGGAGCATGGCTCCTATGCCCAGACATAGGCCCTTGCGAAATGACTACTTGTCACCCATGAAAAGTGGAGATCCCACCCCTATTAATGTTTCCACACACGCTCCTATGGCTCTATGCTAGCATAGGTAAACCACCCGTACAATATATTATCTTTTCAAGTTTTATATTTTGTTTGACAAGACCATCTCCTTTTTGGTAGCAACAATGAGTTTTAAATGAACTCAAGAACTTATCAAATAATAATCACATCCTTCTTTTCTTTCCATCTTTGTAAAGAGTCTTTAATTAATTAAAGGGAAACAGTTTTTTGTCGGGGAGTGTGGCCTACGCAAGTACTCCCATGTGTCTTTCTCTCTTTTCCTTAAAACAAGGGGACAGAGGTGTCTTTTCACATGGAAAGGAGAGAGATAGACTTATGGGAGTGCTGGCATAGTCCTCACTCCCGGACAAAGATCTTTTCCCCTTAATTAAATATAGTCCAGATTGCTCAAAGATATGTGTTTTCTTTTATATTTTTATTTATCATTGCCTAGTACTCATGTATTGCTTTCACCACAAGGCCGGGGGTCAATGAGACTACGCACAAGGACATTGACATGGATGCAATTTTTTTTATTTCACATAGAGTAGGGTAATAATTTGAGGTGCTCATGTGTCTTGGCGCAAGAGTCACGCAACCAACTACCGTACTTTTTCCTTTAAATTAAACTCATACTTGACATAAGAATGGTAAAGGCTAAAGTGACATTGAAAGTTAAGCCCCATCTAATTAGCCATGTGGCAAACAGAACAGATAGACTTGCTCTCAATCCTCCAATTTCATGGACATATAAATGTCAAAATCTAAATCTTTTGGGGTGGCTAAGAGCCGGTTTTATTGTCTGGGTTTTTTTTTGGTAATCATGCAAACTACACACCAATCCCAAATGGCTAACCAACTTTAGGGACTGCGGAATGGCAGATTTTACAGCCTTAACTTGTTTTTATCATAGCATTAATTTACAGAATTGATTTATCGAAAAAAAAAAGTTACATAATTGAAAAATATTGCTTTAGACATACATGTAAAATTTCTAAAATGCACCTTATTGTCTAGAAGTCTTAATGGTAGAGGGTTTCCTAAAAGCACCGTGGCCCATGTGCAATGGAAGCGTGCATGGAAGCATCAACATGTGTGGGATTTCCGTATTTTGTGGGGTTTGGGATGGTCATTCACACCCCTTATGTCTAGGCATAGGGCCACGTTGTTTTTCAGGTTTCTTTTTTCCCAAACCAAAATATAAGCCTTAGCTTTTATTGAAGGGTCTAGGGGTCACTACGCCTAGTGAAGTATAATGATTCAATATTTGCCACTTGACAGTATTTTTATGAGTTAGTCCATGTGATAGAAGACCCCACATACTGGGCAAATTTTAGTCCATAGTAAGCAATGAAAATTGCTCAAACTCCGATTCAAAGTTGTAGTAGAATTACCAAAATACCACCAATTGGAGATGAATATAAAATACAAAATGACATCTTTGTAATGTTAGTTATTTCCTCTACAAAATTAAAGTTGAAATTGTATCAATGAGATGCTTACCTAGTCCTCTATCACATGGACTAACCTATGTACTGCCATGTGATAAATAATGAAACATTATACTTCAATATGCATAGTGATAGAAAAGAAAACCCTTTACTAAATTTAGAAAAATAGTTTGTTTTGAAGCAAAACTACTTAATATTTTAAAATAGAGATATGTTTTGTACATGGTCATGCATGTCGTACAACTATGCACACAACCATTGAATGGGGATGAGGGAGTGAACCGTAGACTTTCATCTCCCATCCAACGATTGTGTATTTTTTTTTTGTTTGTTTTAGTAAAGAATCCAACGAATGTGTATATGACATTTACTAAAAAAAAAGTATATGATCGTGCATATTGGCTTCAAAATATTCTGTATAAAAATAAGTGGTACGTTTTTTGTTGATCTCGAAGATTTTATTTTTGATCCGGTGGTACATTTTTAAAGTATTTAATAGGGAAAATGGGAAATATCAAATAAAAGTTTGCTACTTTTCTTTTATTGTGTCATTTTGAAGTACTTGGAATTACCTTTCTACCACCTCGAAAATCATAGTAATTGGAATTTCGAAGCACTAATTGAACCAAGAACGGCATAATTGACCGAACCCTTTTGGGAGTTATGGGCTCCCAAGGACCCAAACGTTTTTGGACCGAGTTGCACTTGGACAAAATTTGGACCAGGTTAGACTTAATTGAGCCAAGAACGGCATTCTCACTCTGCTCAAGCCATAATTCCGTAAATAGTGACTTGCCCATTGCTGACGAAGTCTTTTTGTCCACGGAGGTTGTCTACTACTATAAATACAAATCTTTCTTAATAATTGAATTAGCTTTAAACTATCTATCGCAAATGCTCAATCTTTAGTTATGGCATGGTTTTAGGTATCGGTTTTAGATTGACTGATCCGTATGGATATCTGCTGAGGCCGATATCGATTCTTGATCGCTCCTGTGTCAATTTAATGGTATGGATAAGATAAGAAGAATATTTTCTATATGTTTTTTTATAAGAAAATCAAGGGCAACACCATCCGTTACCATGCCGATACACTAATTCATATACAATCTCATATCGGTTTCCGAGGTGATCGATCCCAAATTCAATTTGTGAACTTAAACCATGGGTTAAGGAAATAGATTTGCACTTCCACATCCATGGGTTGAGGATGTTCTTCATCACCACAAAAACCTTTAGCTCATTCTAGCCTATATGGAGCAAGGTCTTTATCAAATAAAGGTTATGTGCGCTAAGAATAAAAACTTTTTGAGATAGGAATGAAAATTTAAGGGAAATTGCCATACATAGAAAGGCCTTTGACTGAATTTAAACTATGAAATTTGACATGTGATCAATATAATCAAACCATAATTTCACTATTTTTTTTTTTGGGATAAATAATCTCACTACTCTTAATGATTATTTATGTTATATAGTTACACATGTTTGGAGGGGGTGGGGGAGGAGTACAAGATCATCATCTAGGTAATTCATCGTCCAATTAAGGATAAAGCGGGAATAATGATATATAGGGAGAAAGTTCTCTATCCGGGAGTGTGGCCTATGCTAGCACTCCCATGAGTGTATCTCTCTCCTCCCTATATGAAAAGACATCTCTACCCCCTTGTTTTGAGGAGGAAAGAGATAGACACATGGGAGTGCTGGCATAGGCTACACTCCCGGACAAAAAACTATTTCCCATTTTTTTTTGGTTGAAACGAGAATAATGATATGATTACATATATGAGAGCACAATGATATGATCACATATATGAGCACACATAAAACACACATTTATGTCAGGCACACAAAATATAGATTTACGTGATTTACCCAAGGTGGACTACGTCAATGATAAGATGAGCTTCTACTATTCCGATGAAAAGAATTACAAACCCTTGATCCCTATATATAGGGTATTTTGTATTACTATATAAAGAAACTCTAATCCCAACAAAAGGTCAAAATTGTCCATAATATAAACGACTCCTAGAACAGTAAACTGGACGAGGATATCATTGATTCAAAATGGTTGGACGTTCAAAAAAATTTAGAGGCTGAATTCCTTTTGCCGGACATATCAGAACACAGCCCAATCAAGCCCAATATTTTAAGAGTACTGCAATTTGGGCCGAAGCCCTTCAGATTCTTTGACTCCTGGATTGCTGCAAAGTTGAAAAATGTCGAGAAAAGGCTTTGGAAATGGAATAAGATGAACCGTTATCCCCTCCAATCCCTCACATGGGGGCAGAAATGACCACTCTAACCTCTATCCGAAAACACTGCCCAAGGTAGGATCCACTCCCCCTATTAGAGGAATTGGAGATGCCCGCGAATTGGAGGTGATAATTAGTGCCTTTGGTGATGTTTTTGAGAATGTCAAGGTATCTGAAAGAGACCATCAAATTCAAGAGTCTCTTGCTATGGAATCTACCAGTGAGCATCTAGGGCTAGACGAGAGAAATGGGGCTATCAAACCTTCTTGCAGCTTTGAAGGTGGAAGACTCTATCCTAACATAGGAATCCAAAATGAAATGGCTATTAACTTGGGTGCTGTAACAACCGTTTATTTTCACAAATCAATGAATTGTAGACAAAATGTCAAATCATATTATCAAAATCAACAAGTTAGATCATTTAGTTTTTGAAGATCCCAACACTATCAAGGATCAAGCCCAGCCCAAGCCCAAGTCCAACCTGATATTGGGTACAAGATACCTAGCCTAAGCTCAAACTAATCAAAATTGTTTGGGCCCACAACCAATCTAGAGTTTTTTTTTTCTTTATATGTTGGGTAAAATCATAATAAAGATGTCTATTTGCATTGATATGGATACATACCATCATTGAATTATGATTCCCAACTCCCAAGTGCCAACCTTTAATTGTGCCTACATTATTGGAATATAAAGTTAATTGAAACAACCTAATATAAGCGATAAGGTTAAGGGGTTCTGCACATCCGATTAGGTTGGGCTGGCCTAAAAGCTCAAACACTATTTATTGGGCCTAGGCTATTACCTTGGCTAGACTAGACTGGAGTTGGGCCTTCACCTTTATGAAATATGTTTCCTCTCTTCTCTCTTGTGTACTATATCAAATATAGTGTCAAAACTCACCTCGCGTTTCTTTATTAATTTCCTTGAATTATCTGTCCATATGTAGAATCAGGTATGTCAAAACTATACGTGAAAAAATAAATATATTGAGATATTAAAAGTTACATTCCTCCACTTAATTCAGATTTTGAGTTAACTAACCCTCAAACATAAAGCAAGAGCACCACTTCTATTAGAAGGGTTTGCTCACCAAGGGTTGAGCTGTATTCATAAAAATAAAAAATAAAAAAAACTACGTGTGAGATGCATGGAAGAATGCAAGCTAAGAGATGACAAAATTGTCCAAACAGAATTGCAGGCAACGTGTGAATTGTCTATAATATGTAAGATATATATAAACAATAGAGATGGAGTGATGATGGTGGAAGGAATGGTAAGGGTCAACTAATACATGTGTAGAGAGAGAGAGAGAGAGAGAGAGAGAGAGAAAAGATGATAATATAAAACACAGAAAAGCATAAACAGTGGATATTGTTTGTGTATAGATTAAAAGAAACAAGACCCTCCAGCTCGTGCACATTAGAGTTGTCTCAGCCTTGTCTCCTCATTCTCAATAAGATGACAACCTTCTTATTCTTCTTCTTCTAATATTACTAATAGTAATAATAACTCAGTTTTAAATTTTAATTATTTTAAGATATAAATTACTTACTTTAATATTATTTGTTTCTTTATCTCCCAATGTGCTTGGCTTATATTTTTTTAATGTTAAAAGAGTTCACGTAATGATTCTAATTAATTGTTAGCTTAGCTAGGTAGCATAGGCAACCAACTAAGTCCTTCAATTCCTACCTAATAAACTTATGGGAAGCAGTTTTCTGTCCGGGAGTGTGGCCTACGCCAGCACTCTCATGTGTCTATCTCTCTCCTCCTTAAAACAAGGGGGTAGAGATGTCTTTTCACATGGAAAGGAGAGAGATAGACTCATGGGAATGTTGGCATAGGTCACACTCCCGGACAGAGATCTTTTTCCCTAAACTTATATAAGCATTCGTGTGGTGGTTCTTCGCCCTTAATTATGTGGCTTATTTGGTTTTTTAAATATATATATATATATTTGGGTAGTTGAGCTAAAGACCAACACTCCTCCTGTACAAGGTTCAAGTCAGTGGAATCGGCAATGGAATCGATCTCCATATATTTCTGATTTTGATTCAACTGAAATCACCCAAAATCCACCTAAACCATAGATATGACCCCATTTTTTGTCAATAAGAATCAGATCAGCCGATTCCTATCCAATTTGATCGGTATATCAACAGTCGAATTGCGATCCAATTTGACTGGAATCAAGGATCCAATTCCGGTTCCTCAAAACAATACTCCCATTGTTGAGGAGGGGCAGAGAGGAATCCTGATTGATCCAGTTGATTCCGGTCCATATCAGATAAAAATTGGCTTGGATCGGTCATAGAATCAGTGTTTTAATGCCTTGTAGGGCTTTCTTGATTGGATCACATGAGCAGGATTAGATCAGAATCAAGATCATTTTAACCGATTTCAATTCAAAATGGCCGATCCAATCTTAATTCTTGAAACTCTAAGCATAGGGCATGGACCTAGACCCATGGATTGAGGTATTGGTATCACATTGGCCGAATCATATGGTATCGGTCAAAGTTGATATCGACATTTAGCCGATCCTAGATCAGGTATTAGTATCAGATCAAAGGTAAAATAAAAAAAATCATAAAAAACTTTAACTTTAATACAAAGCAAAGATAAAATTGAATGATCCAAACCAATACCGATTGATCCAAATCGATATCCACAGAGATCAATACCAATATCTCAATCCCTGTCTGGACCTGGATTAGTGGGCTTACCAATCACCATCACCACCATCTAATCCAGAGTTCCTTGGAAACAACGATTAATTAAGTAATTATATACCTTTTAAAACATAATAAAGCAACCAAATTGAGATTGACATAAGTATGAATGAATACCCTTTTTCTTCTTTATATCAGCACAACTTCACTTTCACTTTGTTTATGACAGTTTTACTTTTAGTTAAACAGGTTATTACCCAAAAAATTAAGCAAGAGACTCACAATACCATTAAATATTCCAAAAGCCCACAAGAGATTAAAGCCGCACAAGGTGCAGTAATCACAGGATCAATGATCTCTCGCGTGGTTATCTTTTGGGGTGGGGTGTTAATTAGTCCACAATGACTTTCTTAGTTAGTGGAGATAATTAGGAATTAGTAGATAGGGATTAGGGACCATGTGGTAGAGGGAGCGGATGGTGGGAGCAGGATTTTAAAATCGAAATTGGGGGTTGAATCGGTTCTTGCCAATTTCAATCAAAATTGGTTCAAAAAATCTTAGAGTCAAATCATCATTATTCATCAAAACCCTCTCTTAGCTCTTAGGGCTTAGGCTTTAGTAGTAGTAGAGTTGCACAACCCAACTTTATTGTGGATGGAAAACTTTGCAACTGAGATATTAAATGAGAAATCTTTCACCTTTTTGAATTACTTTATGTGATGTGGTTCTATGAATGGCCTATCATCAAGGAATAGTTTTTTTTTTCGTATATGTGGCTCAAAATATTTGTCATGTGGCTTATATGATTGAATTAGGGTCTTAAAATTGACATTTGTTTAATTTAGATAATGTTTTGTCTATCAAATTGTATGAATTGCAACATCATCTTTTCACAATAATTTCTAGATGGACCACCTAAGAACCTCTTCTTATTCGATCTTTGTCAAAAAAAAAAACTTTTTAAATTATTTTGTTGGATAAATAGCAAAAGATGTGTACATGATCATTTAAATTTGGGGAATACTAGCACAATCAGGGTTTGAAAAATCGGATACGATCACCCTTGGCCGATCTTGGTTCAATCTGATATAGATCTGACTGATCTTGTATAGAAAATAGGGTTTAAGGGTTTTTTAGTTGATTTTCATCAATTATGAATCGATTATTGCTGAATTCTCATCCGGTCTTACATGAAATCAATCGGGACCTATCCAAATCCTGATTCTGAGTTTTTAAACCCTCAGCATAGGGTGTGGGAGGTGCGTTGCCACTGTACTTGGACACAGGAGTACCGTACTGCACGCATCTAGGTAGTATTTTTGAACAAAAATTTAAAAAACATGAAATTGATTGGAGCCCGATCAACCATAGCAAACCGATAACTCATATAAAAAAAGAGATCGAAAGGACTCTGCAGCTTGCATACAGACATAGGATCCCAAAAAATTATCACCCCATGATCTCTTGGTCCTTCACTGTTTCATGGACCACGCAATCAGGCAGTGTTGTCTTGCCCATACAAAAAAATATATATGTAAAAAAATAGCCAGGTTGTGGAAGTATGATCTACCAAACCTCAAAAAGGGTGAAAAAAAAACCCCCCTCCCCCAACCCCCACCCCCCCCCCCCCCCCCCCCCCCCCCCCACCCCATTTCCACAAAAACAAAAAAGGAAAAAAAAAAAAAAAAAAACCCCACCCCCAAAAACAAAAAAAAAAAAAACACACAACACCCCCCCCCCCCACCCCCCCAACCCACCAAAAAAAAAAAAAAAAAAAAAAAAAAAAAAAAAAAAAAAAAAAAAAAAAAAAAAAAAAAAAAAAAAAAAAAAAAAAAAAAAAAAAAAAAAAAAAAAAAAAAAAAAAAAAAAAAAAAAAAAAAAAAAAAAAAAAAAAAAAAAAAAAAAAAAAAAAAAAAAAAAAAAAAAAAAAAAAAAAAAAAAAAAAAAAAAAAAAAAAAAAAAAAAAAAAAAAAAAAAAAAAAAAAAAAAAAAAAAAAAAAAAAAAAAAAAAAAAAAAAAAACCACAAAAAAAAAAAAAAAAAAAAAAAAAAAAAAAAAAAAAAAAAAAAAAAAAAAAAAAAAAAAAAAAAAAAAAAAAAAAAAAAAAAAAAAAAAAAAAAAAAAAAAAAAAAAAAAAAAAAAAAAAAAAAAAAAAAAAAAAAAAAAAAAAAAAAAAAACAAAAAAAAAAAACAATGCGTCGTTAGTCAACAAACTATTTACCTTTATAATTTTTTAGGTTTGGTTGACAAAACGAAAATGACTCCTTTCTAATTGAAAGTAAGAAGTTCAAAGTTGAAATCGATGGCCTCACATCAAAACGTTTTTACTTTTTAAAATGACAAGGGAGATTCCTCAGCAGGGCTGTTGCCAATCTGGATTATGGCCTCTTTTTGAATTTCCTCCAACCTCCCTCCAACCTCCAATATTTTATTACCTAAAAAAAAAAAAAAAACTGATAAAATAATTGAGAATATAAGAATAAGACATTGATGCTTTATAAGAGCAGCATTGACAATAATTAGATGGTTTCCTTAAAAAAGTTAAAAAAAATTAATTAGATAGTGTTTAATTTTTGGGTTGCTGGCTGATGACCCAAGTCGGTTTTATTTTCCCCCATTGGGTAGGAAAATTCTCTCCTATTCCCTAAAGCTCGGCACTGCTAGGTGGAGATGCCAACATGTGGCAGCTCGGACATCTAACGGTCCGAGTTCAACAAAATCAATGAGCTTGGACAGTTGGATGTCAGAGCTGCCACGTTTCGATATCTCCACCTAACATTGTCGCACTGCCGAGCTGTAGGAATTGGAGAGGATAATAATCCAATTGGGTAGGGGTGTCAAAAATTAGACTGGATCAATTAAATTGGTCGACACATATTGGACCAAATAAAGATCGATCGATTGAACTCTTACTGGTTCGATATTAATTTTTGGTTTTTAAAAACCGTTAATTTTGGACCAAAACTGGATTCAAGTCCCTGAACCGACCATTTGACAAGGGGAGGGGAGGGTCTGTTTGGTAAGACACAATTCGAGATATAAGTTCGTTTTGTTTTTTGGTGAAAGAGAATTTTATTCCAAAAATCAGGAAACACTCCTTGAATCCGAAGCAGAAACATCAGAAAACAAGGGATCGGAATTGGGCCAAACCATCCTTCCCGAAACGGATAGGGCCCTCCTGACAAGGCTGTCTGCTACAGAATTAGTAGTCCTTGGAAAAGAAAAAACACAATCATCAAAGTAAGAGGAGATATGTCTAACGTCCTCCACAATTGGAAGTAAACTAAGCCCAGGGAGCTTCGTCGGATCCAAAAGGTAAGAGATAACGCCAAGGTTATCGCTTTCAACTGAAATGGTTTCTGAAACGGCTTCCAAGAGCCCTTCTCTGATCGCCAATGCCTCACCAACCTGAATATCGCCAAAGGGAATTGGATTGGAAACTGCAATACAGCTCCTCCTAAAGTGGTCTTTGATCACGAAATCGATGCCACTGCGTTTCGACCATGGGTTGAGAGAAGCATCACAGTTAAGTTTGAAAGCGCCCGGAAGAGGGGCAGACCAAGAAACAGTCGATGGCGAATGGGCAGGGGCATGAGGAAGGCGTTGAGAACATGAGGCTTCCAAAAACTCAGAACTTGCCCTCTGAGCAGCACAAATCACCTCCTCCCCAGACCACACCTTACCACCGAATAACAGATCATTCCTCGAGGTCCAAAGATACCACAACACAAAGCAACAAAGTGCCGTTACCTCCTTGAAAAAAGACTTGCCCCGCTTCTAAAGGCAGAAGTTATTACCATCCCGACTCGTCAGGGAATGCAAATTACAATAAAACTAGACAGTTCTCGCAAACGTGCATTGGAGGAGAATATGGTCAACAATTTTTTCATGATCTCCACATCTACAATACATGGTATCAACCGAAATCTGACACGGATATAAAGCAGCAGCCGAAGCCATGCCACCCGCACAAGTCCTCCAAAGCAATGACCTAATCGGAAGGTATTGCTCGACCAAATCGCCTTCCAAACCGACTTTGGCACCAGGTCCAAGAATGAGTTTTCGCATAAGAGGGTTTGGCGAGATCGTTTTGTTTTATATCGTAGTCATAGACTCGTAGCACATACCTGATAACACAGTAATATGGTGGATGGTGTTTCTGTATCACGCAATTAATGAGGACCAACTAGCACTGCTCTGTCATGTGTCAGTGTCATTGTGTCATTGTGTCATTGTATCATTGTATAATTGTATTCATTGTGTCACGTCATAATAATCGTATTAACCTAATAATCTAATCTAATCTAATCTTAAAAATTGTTTTTTTCTTACCCAAAAAAGAAAAAAAAAAAAAAAAAAAAAAAAAAAGAAAAAAATGACCCCATGGTCAGCGAAACTTCTCTTCTGGTCCTTCGCATGGGAATGCGTGTTGCAGCGAAGAAGATTTATGAATCTCCAATGTCCATACTCCTCATCCTTCTATAAATACCCATATTTGATCAAGAGAGACAAGGAAAAAAAGGGCAAAAGAAAATTTGAGGGTTGAGTTTCTCTCTTATTTTTAAATTGCTTCTCCGTGGAACACTCGCCCGGAAGGTGGTCGGTGGCTCAGAGAAACAGAGGATCAAAGCTCACAACTTTGCACCCCGGATCTGAAAAACTTGTTTATTTGCTCTTTTCTGCTAATAGAGATGCTGAGTTCTGTTTCCAGGTAACTACTACATCTTCTATACAATCTCAAAACCTCTGCTCTCTTCTTCTTCAGTTCTCTGCAATGAATCAGAAGTAATCTCCATTTGTTCATGTGAATCAGGATTCGTTTATTTAGAGATTTGAAGTTGACCGCTGCAAAATTATTGGAGAAACGCGTGGGATTTACCTCGACAGGACGAGCTGGAGGACGGTACGTTTTCTTGTTCTTCATTCATCCATACTCCATAGTCGATTGGATTGAGTTTCAAATTTCAGAATCATACAAAAGAATCGCAGATTTGTGGTTTGGTTTCATCTCTGGAATAAATAAATAAAAATTCTCATTCGTCTTCTTTTGGAACTTGGAAAGGGCAAAATTATCGTCTCTGTTTCCACAGAACAGACTCTTCTCTCTTTCTGTGTGTAAATTGTGAAATGCTTAATGCAGGTTGGAAGGCAAGGTTGCGCTCATAACCGGAGGTGCAAGTGGGCTTGGCAAGGCGACGGCCCACGAATTCATCCAAGAGGGAGCTACAGTCATCATTGCCGACATGGATACCCAACTAGGCCCAATCACGGCCCATGATCTAGGCCCCCAAGCCCACTTCGTCACTTGCGATGTCACCATAGAAGCCCAGGTGGCAGCTGCCGTGGACTTGGCTGTGGCCCGTCATGGTAGGCTTGATGTCATGTACAACAATGCCGGAATAGCTGGTCAGTCAATACCACCGAGCATCGCTGATCTCGACCTCGATCATTTCGATCGTGTTATGGCGGTTAACGTCCGTGGGTCCATCGCCGGGATTAAACATGCCGCACGGGTGATGGTACCGACCAACTCAGGCTCCATTCTCTGCACAGCCAGCATCAGTGGGCTCTTGGGTGGGCTGGGCCCCCATCCATACACAGTGTCCAAGTTTGCAATCCCTGGGATAGTCAAGTCTGCTGCCAGTGAGCTGTGCAGGCATGGGGTACGCATCAACTGCATTTCACCCTTCGTGGTTCCCACTCCACTTGTCATGGCTCAGTTGGGAGCGATCTACACAAGCGCAGGACAAGAACGGATAATGGAGATTGTGGATGGGCTTGGAGAGCTCAAGGGGTCAAGATGTGATGAGATGGACGTGGCTCGGGCTGCTGTGTATTTAGCTTCTGATGATGCAAAGTATGTTTCAGGTCATAACCTTGTTGTTGATGGAGGATTCACTTGCTTTAAGCATCTGGGTTTCCCATTACCTGATCAACTATAGGATCTGTGTTCACCTACTTTGCCTTGCAAACCAGATTGTTCTCTGGCTTTTCTTTGTTTCTATTTTGGACTTTGTATAGGTGGGAAAGGGAAGGATTGAAATTTGAAAGTGGAATTAATTCAAGAATTACTGAGTTTCTTTGGTACATAGGTATCAAATAGTGTCTCAGCATTGTGTGCCTAAGTTATTAAACTTTGTTTCCATTTGCTTGGATGTTTATGAGGGGGTATTTCATATCTTAAACCATAGTTATCAAGGCGGGAAGGTGGCTATGGCGTTTTAGAGGGTAAAAAATAAAGTCGACAATACCATAGCGGTAAGGTGCCCAAAGCGACCAAGGAGCAACATGGTGACGCCTTGATAACTATATAGACTTAAATAAGTATAAGTATTGAATAGTTGGGCCAAAACTTTTTGAACAAATTATCCAATATATCTCAACATTGCATACAGTAAGGGTTGCTCCATTGCAACCGGGTGGTCGCGGGTTGAAATAGCTTCTCATGAAACAGGAGTAAGGCTGCTGCGTACATAGCTGCCCCTCCCTAGATCCCACAGTGACAGGAGCTTGTGCACTGGGTACGCCCTTTAGACCACAATGACCACCACCCAAACAGAATTTATTACAAAGCTAGTGTTACAGTGGATTTTTCTTTGGTCCAAACAATCTTGCCAAAGCTAGTCCTTCAGTAAGTAGCCTCTCTCCCTTTGGCCCCTTTAGATTAGAAATGAAGTGGAGTGAGATACTCATTGGGTAAAATGAAATGCAAAAAGAATATGAAACTTTTTCAATTGAGTGTTTAGTTGGTCCCTAACAAAATATTGATTTTTCAATTTATTTTTATTTTTTATTTTTATGAATAATAGTGATTTGCTTCACTTTCTTTTCTCACCAAACTGGCATTCAAAGATTTCTAGTACTACCCCCCTTTCCTTCCCAAACCCCCCAAAAAAGATAAAAAGTCCTTGCACATTAAGTTCCGGAGAAGAGAAAACAAGAGGCCCATCTCCCATTTTCGCTCTGCCTCGTCTACCGATTTGGTGCTCTGCTGAGGACTTGAAAGTTCAAGTAAATAACTGGAAAGTTGGAAAGTAGACCTTGTGGAAGTGATGTTGCCCGCTGCTTGGTTTGATTTTTGAGATTGCTTGGTCTGTATATTTCAGGGAGTTGATGTAGCCGAAAACATTGAGGCTGTAGGTACACTACAAGGCAAATTACAATCTCAAATCATTATTACCTTACATAAAAGAAAGAGTGAAAATGCATACAGTTTTGTGTATCTTAATTTTCAGTGATCAAATTTGTCCTTTCAAGTTTCAAAATGTATGAAAATACAGTTAATATTTAGAGTTACCAGAACAGAATTGCCTCTGTCCATACTGGTATAGTTCATAAGCATTCAAGTATACTCTCAAAGAAAAAAATTTACATAACCCGTCATTCTATGCCACTTGAAGCATGGACTCCAACAAATTTACAATATGTGATTCAAGCCCATGTGCGAAGCTCGTACCAATTACAAGAACTTTCAGCTTCCCACTCCAACCCCCCCAAAAAAGCTGGTTCCCAAGTCCAAAGCCTGAGTTTTGGGGTTGATCTTCTAGCAAACTTTATCATGGTTGTTCATAAACCTCATGAAATAACTTCAGATTGATAGCTTTTGATATCAACGATGATAATGAGACTGCTGACTTGTGCTGATTCAACTATAATTCCGTTCAACCGTCAATGCAGCAGCCGATATAATTTTCTTTAGATTTTCAAATTGTGATCAGCCAAATTATTCACCAGATCCATCAACCATTGAATGGGTCTGCTGAGTTGGACCGACACTCCCTCCACGGTTCAACTTGAGTATACCCAAAGCCTTCTGTATTTCCATCGTCATAGCACTGTCCACACTCCCAGAGGAGAGCTTCTTGTGTGCCTTCTGCAGATGAAGCTTGAGTGAGGAGCTGCTTAGGCCTACATTCTTCCTACAGATTGGGCACACCTTCATCATTGGTCTCCGCTGCTGCCATTCCATTGAAACCTTCCCGTGCACTTTCTTATCAAGATCCAAAAGCATCTTTGCAAAACCATCATTTGGCTGGGCTCGACGGTGAGCCTTTTTTAGGAGATTCCATGCTTCTAATAGAGTGAAGTTCCTGCATAATCGAAAGATGTTTCAGAATGATGTTTTTCTCAAATGTAAAATTCATAAACTCTACTAGTCTAACATCAAACATCTCAGTTAAGCAATTGGTTGACGATGGAGATAGGGAAATGCCATAACATGATAAATCTGTGGTGGGTAGGAATCTACCAGTAAACAAACCGATCAGGGAAAAATTTTAGAAGTGGACAATGGGTACATAGTACAACCCGTCGGATTGTAAATTAATTCTTCACTATGGTAAATTTTAGGCTACATTATCTTCATTGGCTAATGTTAGGTTCTAAATCACAGTAAGTAGTTTTGTGTGTAAAAAGCATAAGCATTGCACACCCTCATTGTCTATTTGTCACCATCTCAAATTTCTAATTCAGCATCTATACTTACTTCTTCAGCATTAAATAAGCAAGAACCACCGTGGCACTTCTACTTTTCCCTTCAAAACAGTGAACCAGAACCCTCCCACCTGACTGCTCCACATGATCAATAAAATGAGAAGCTTCTTCAAAGATGCTGCTGATATTTGTATCATCATTATCACTTATCTGCACAAAATGGACAGTTTGCTTCATCAGTAGCAAGTAGGACCCAAACAGATTGGAGTGGCAATTAAGTGACGAACTTGCTAAACGAGGTTAAGACTTAAGAGCTACATATCTAAAATGTTTGTTTCATCTAAGCAGATTGGGGAGATAATTCAAGGGAAGTCTTAGACATGCCTCATGAAAGTATGCTTTGGTATACTAAAATATGTTGAAGAAGATGTGATGCTTTCTTCATACACAATTTGAGCTACCAACCGACCAGTGAAGCAAAAAGGTTCAAGAATACTGGGGTTGATTTGGTCAGATTTATATAAAAATAAGCCAAGAGCAATCTCAAGCAGACAAAATCTTAATAACAGTAAATGAAGGGGAGAAAAGCTCTTACAGAGAAATTTTTGTATTTAAAAAGGTCATGATACTGAGAATCTGATTGTCCAATTTCATTTGAGCACAAGCAAAGTATATGTGTAATGCCCAAATGTTGTAGTGTATATGCAGATCTTGCAGCCAAAGCTCCACCAATGAACAGGTTACATGTGATTAAAGATGGCTTCTCTGTGTTGGAAGCATCGGATATCATCATTATCCTCTCAAGGATGTGGTCCAGTCTGACCTGTAAAAGAATCCATTTATGTTACATTTTGTTTCTTGGAGTCCTACTAAAACAGGATTGATAGGATGGAGATTATTACCTTCAACTCATAAGCATCAACAACACTATTAGTATCACTCCCCTCAAAAAACCCAGTATTGAAATTGTTGTCCTGGCATAATTTAACAGCATCTGTTCTAAGCAATTCATTCCACTGTTCCAAATCTTTGTTCAATTCTGTGTCAACCTGAGTGGCAAAAATGAACACACTTTGGTTACTTGAGGACTTCATTTATAGAGGGGGACAACGCTGATGATTGAAAAAGCTATAGTTGACATAGACTATATGATCAGCTGCAAAATATACAGAAAAAAAGAGCAAATTACATGCACCTGCCCTGTAGTTTGGTCCAATAACAGGCAACCCCCCTGTTGTTTGAACAATTATGTTTGTACCCACGAAGGCTTACGGTGTTAGTGAGGTGTTAGTTTTGAAATGTAAAAGACAGTTTTACCCTTATTATATCTTGAACTAAAATGATAAAATCGAAATACCATTTTTACCCTTAATACATCCTCAAACCTAAAATCCCCAAAACGATTTTCAAATAGGGTGTCAATGGTTAAGGGTTTTGCTACATACCATCTCTGGCGTAGGTGGAGAAGACAACTTTCCGGTGGACCTCCCTTTGCCCAGCAACTCTCTGCCGAAGGTTAGTCTCTCCACCGCCCTTTTTTCCACAAATCTCAAATCCACACACCCCTGCGAATCCAGCAACTTGTTTCTGGGTCTCAGGTTTGTTTAAATTCTGAATTGAGGTCTAGGGTTGTCTTGCGCTCATGTTGTGGTACTGAGTTTTGCATTTTAACTGTTATATTCAGCCTTTATTCTTGGATTTCTGCTTATGTTGTGGTTGTCTATGTGAAATCGCATCAGTGTGTTCAGGAGCAAATCAATTTGGACTTACTCAAATTGGGGGACTACACTTATGACATACCAAGCACATAATTCTGTTAAGAGAATCCATTTTTTAGGAATTATTGGGTGTGTTATAGCGAGGATGTGATGTCTGATGCTTAAGGATAGGTTTGGTCCTGTAGGTATAAATAATGCTTCAAGTTCCCTGTTGTTCACCCTTTGAGTAAGGAGTCTGGATCCCCACCATTGCAGGTCGTGGTTTGCTTTGATATCATACTGATGTTGCATAGAGCCTGGAATGGTTCATGGTGGCCCTAGAATTCTCAAAATGAAATCTCAGTCAGTTGTTGGGGAATGTCCTTGCCGTATGAAATTTAACCCATGATAATTGATGAATCCACTTTTGTTTTGAGAAAAATACAAAAAAAAGGCCAAAAGTTTGTTGCTGTTTTTGCAGAGAAACAGCCAAAACTTTAACCCCAATACAAATTAGATCAAATCATGTAAAAGCCTTGGAGAAGTGCATAATCTGCTCATCCTTCACTTAAAAGAAATCCAAATGTTCAAAATTTCTTTTCAGGTACAGCCTCTCAAATTCCTCTTCTTTGTGCTGTAATCTCCCTACAATCATCGGTATTGCAGCTTGCATTCCGCCGGATTGGAGATATTAGAGCCGCGGCAGAGCCGTCGGAGTTGGTTGCGGTCAGCTTCGCATCTCGAAGATCGCCGGAGTGGAGGTAGAGAGCGGAGAGTGGAGCTCCTCCCTCGCAGATCACTGGAGAGGACAGTGGTTGATCGCAAAACACCAGAGAAGAAAGAGGTGAGATAGATGAAGGAAGATGAGGTTGGAATGATGGTTGAGGAGACGGGTTTGGGTTTTGTAACATAAGGGTAAAAGGGTAAAAGTACATTAATGAAGGGTAATATGTCCATTTATGAATGTTTTGCTTCTACTAACGGTTTCAACTTAACGGACTGTGCTTACTTGTAAGCCCCACAATAGTCCAGGGGGAGGTCCATGTAATTGATCAAATAACGGGGGGTTGCTTGTTATTGGACCAAACTACAGGGGAGTGCATGTAATTTGCTCAAACAAAAAAAAATGATTCATAGGTCTGTTTTCTTATAACTATATGAAACTGTGTTCATAGAAAGGATAAAGCTGAAATCCTGCAAAGCATGGAAGACACAAGTTTCTCACACAGTTGAACTACACCTAGTTTTAATAAGAAATTAGTTTACAACTCCATGGATTCATAGGTAAAAGTTTCATTGCATTATTATTTTTGAGTCATATTCTGAATGCTAGGCACTTATCTATTTTAACAGAGAGCAAAGTTAGGAAACCAAAGGTACCTAATGGAATCCGGCATATGTAGCATGTTATCCAATATGGGACCCATCATTACATCACTCAAGGAGAATTTTCAATCAATCTCCAAATTGACATGTCCACAAATCATAAAATAGGAAAAACATAGGAGACCCTCCTCACCAAAATTGACACATGGATGACTGTAAATCTGTCTATGTGAAAAAATAGTTTAAAGAGCCCAATACCTAACAACATACAGTTCATTCATATATTTTGAACACTGTCACACATGAATAACAGGCCTACGGCCATAGTCATCAAGTATTCCACCACTTAAAACAAACACGACATAATAAAGTAGTACTTAATTGATGTGTTCCACTGTTCTATTTCTTTTAAATTTTCTATTGAAAATTATAAAATAAAGGATGGGATTAGGGAAAAAATAATGGAGTTTTTTTTATGTCATAGAGCCATTATTGTAGTTAACACTAAGTGCCCAATTGATCTCCCCCCCCCCCCACCACATTGTACAATACTGATTATTGTTTGATAAAGAAATATTTTAATAAAATGTGCACAACATAGATGGAGGATGTTGAGATAGTTGAGTGGCAAGTAGGAAGGATAGAACTAGAAATTAATACATTAGGAAATTTTCAACAATGACAAGCAAACAAATTCACCAAGACGAAGTGATATGAATGCAGAAAAGTCACCTACAAGGCTTATTTGATTGGAAATAAGCCTTGGGTGGGGTTATGTAGGTTGGACCTTTAATCCCATGGGTATTCTTCTTAATGAGCCAATTTAATGAGCCTAAAATATGGGTAGATAGTAGGAAAACGGGATTTACTTCATTAGCTTAGTTAGAGTCCTGTTTTGAGTCAGTTTCTTTCATTATTTTAGTTTCCTAGTGTTGTAATATGGGTTTTAGTCCCACATTGCTTTAGATGTATTCTCTTCATATTTTTTCAGTATTATAAATAAAGCTAGGCTGTGATCACTTTGATCAAGCCAGTATTCACGGAATTCCACATGGCATCAGAGCCAACAATATTCCGGGGATATGGGAATTAATTTTTTTTTCCTTTTTTCTTTTTTCTCTCTCTCCTCTCCTTCGTGTTTCTACCCTAAGGCCAGCCACCACCGCCAGCCCTCTGCCACCACCGGCAGCCTTCCGCCAGCCCTCCGCCGGCCCCTCCTTTTTCCCGCTAGGCCTTCCCACCCCTTCCGCCACCACCGCCAGCCTTCCCAATGCCACCCCCCTTCTTCCGCCTCCACCGCCAGGCCCCCCCTCTAGCCTTCCTTTCTTTTTCGCGAGAGGGTCTCCCTCCCCTTGCCGTTATTTTTTTTGCCACCCTTGGTGGTGAGTTGACTCCCGCCAAGGGTCCTTTTTTTTCCCTTCGTATGATTTAATTATTTTTGGAGGCCTTGTTTCTTGAGTTCTGCGATTTTTTCCAGCCACCATGCCTGACGGTTTGGAGATCACCTCTGCTTCTTCTGGATCTGATGGTTCGTCGCAACATGATTTTATTCCGTTTCCTGTGAACACCATCAAGTTAAATGGAAGCAATTATCTTATGTGGTCTCGCTCCTGTTTATTTGCGATTGGTTCCTGTGGCTTGTCTGGCTACATCATGGGCTCCACGGTCAGGCCTACAGAGGCTGGTTCTGCACAGGATCGCTAGATGAATTTTAATTTCTTGGTCATGTCATATTTGGTTAATTCCATGGACCAAGACATTGCTGGGCGGTACCTTCTTCTTAACTCGGCTGTGAAAATATGGAAGACAGCCAATGATACTTATTCTCAAGTTGGGAATGCTGCCCAATGCTAGGAACTCCATAAAAAAATTCATTCTACCAAACAGATGGAGTTGACACTTTCTCAGTATTACAATACCATGTGTACGATGTGGCAACAGTTGGATTTTCTGGGCACCTTCACTGCCACCACTGATGTTGATGCCATGGCCTATCGCAAGTGGGAAGATGGTTTGCACGTCTTTGATTTCTTGGCAGGGCTAAATATTGAGTTTGATCATATCCGGTCAAATATTTTGAATCGGGAACCTCTCCCCATTCTTGAACAGGCTTATGCGATCCTTTCGGCTGAAGACAGTTGACGAACAACCATGGTTCACCCAGTTACTCAGGAGAGATTGGCTCTTATTTTTGGGTCACAGTCTGCCTGTGGGGGCTCTTCTCGTTCTGCTAGCACTGATCGGTCATCTGGTGATCGACCTCCCATTAAATGCGATTACTGTGGGAAGGAATGGCATACGAAGGACCGCTGTTGGAAACTTCATGGTCGCCCTGCAGACACTCGCGGCCGTGGTAGGGGTTGTTCCAATTGGTCCAATAATTCCCATGCTTATCAGGCAACTACTGAGGATTAGCCTGATCATTCTGTGTCACAGGTTATGGAGGATTTGCAAAATTTACGTGATATGGTGACTCGTTTGGACTCATCTTCTTCAACATCTGTATCTCCTTCCATGGCTGCCTCAGCTCTATCTCTGCCTACTAATCTCACTATACCTTCTTCCACAGGTATTTCATTTGGTGGGAATTGCACCTCGGTCATGCCCGATTCTTGGGTAATTAACTCAGGGGCAACCGACCATATGACCGGTTCTTCCTCCTGTTATTCTACTTATTTTCCTTTATCTAGTCATAGTAAGGTTCGAGTTGCTGATGGGTCTCTTTCTCCTATCTCGGGAAAGGGATCCGTACAGTGTTCTTCATCTCTTACCCATAAGCAATCATACCTTTATGGAACCGGCCAAACCAAGCCCTAGGTGACTATTTCAGACCATACAGGGCCTTCTTTAGTTTACATACCTTTCCCTGAGTTTTTGAAGAAGTAAAACCAGGAGGTATCTCCATGTAGACATTTTCTTCCAGATCTCCACGCAAGAAGGCATTCTTCACATCAAGTTGCTGGAGTTCCCATCCTCGATTCGCAGCACAAGAGATAATAACCCGTCTAGTATTCATCTTTGCTACAGGAGCAAAGGTCTCTTGGTAGTCAATACCTTGGGTTTGAGTAAACCCTTTGGCAACAAGCCTCGCCTTGTATCTCTCCACTGAGCCATTAGCCTTATGCTTTACTACAAAGACCCATTTGTAACCAACATGTCTTTTTCCAGGTGGAGGACTCACCAAATCCCAGGTCTGATTTTTTTCAAGGGCATGCATCTCTTCATTCATCTCATCCTTCCATTTCTGTTTGGCTATAGTCTCCTGCCAGTTGTTAGGGACGGAAACAGAGGATAAAGAAGCTATGAAGGCATGGAAAGCAGGAGTTAGTGAGTTATATGACACAAAGTTGGAAATAGGGTGCAATGTATAACTTCTCTTTGATTTCCGAACAGCAATGGGTAAATTAAGACTGGGATCAATAGGGGGCTTACCAGAAATCTGACTAGGAGCAAGAGCAGATGCCGATTGAGTAGGATCAGTGGTGGTAGTCTCTTTGTATAGAGGGCCGTCTAGAGGAAAATCAGTTCCCCTAGTGTACACAATTTTTTCTTGTTGTAGATGTCCCACTTCCTGTTCTTGACTAGTAACCCCTTCTTCGAATTCAACAGAGGTATCCTCTATAGTAGGTATTTCAATGTCTAGTGGAGCAATCAGCGGGACCTCTTCACCACTTATAATCTCCCCCTGCAGAGGTTCCGGCTGTTTAAAGTAAGCTTCAGACTCTCGGAATACTACATCCATAGTGACAAACACTTTCTTGGTAGGAGGATGATAGCATTTATAACCTTTCTGGGTAGCAGAATAACCAAGAAATATGCATCGCAGTCCCTTGGGATCAAATTTGCCGTGTACATGATGATTCCTGGCAAACACGACACAACCAAAGACTTTGGGAGTCGCAATAAAGGTTGATTTCCTACAGAGCACATCCAAGGGGCAGCGACCATCCAAAACACGGGAGGGAAGTCGATTGATAAGATATGTGGCTGTAAGAACAACATCACCCCAAAAGCGAGGAGGAACAGCCATAGTGAACATAAGAGAACGAGCAACCTCCAGAAGATGGCAATTCTTGCATTCAGCCACTCCATTTTGAGCGGGAGTGTTAACGCAAGAGGTTTGGTGAATGATCCCATGGCTGTCCAAATAAGACCGAAAGGCACCGTCCATGTACTCCTTTCCATTATCGGACCTGAGAATCTTGACCTTGGCATCGAACTGTGTCTCGACCATCTTATGAAATAAAGTGAAACAGGTAAAGACGTCACTCTTACTATGCATCAAATATACCCAAGTCGTCCGACTGAAACAATCAATGAAAGTAACAAACCACCGAAATCCAGAGCTAGACACACAACGGGCAGGGTCCCATACATCAGAATGTATCAATCCAAAAGGATGCAAGCTTCTATTGTCAGAAATGGGAAAAATGCTTCGAGTTTGCTTTGCCAAATTGCAAGCATCACAAGAAAAATTATGTTTATTACATCTCTTCACCAAACTAGGAAATAAAGTGGACAAAACACTAAACGGTGGATGGCCCAAACGACGATGCCAATTATTCAATTCAAAGAGTGCAAAATCAAAATCAGAAGATGCAGGCTGAGATGTCAAAGCTGCCCGGGAACATTCAAGCACGTACAGACCACCAACCACCTTACCACATGCAATCGTATTGTCCGTTTTCAAGTCCTGAAATAAACAATGGGTTGGAAAAAAAGTTAGTTTGCAGTTTAAATCCTTAGTTATGCTACTAATGGAAAGCAAATTAGTAGTAAACTTCAGAACATGTAACACAGAGGAAAGGGTATGTAAACTGAAGAAGGCCCTGTATGGTCTGAAACAGTCACCTAGGGCTTGGTTTGGCCGGTTCCATAAGGCTATGATTGCTTATGGGTACAAGCAGAGCAATGCTGATCATACGTTGTTTGTGAAGAAGGTAGGACAGCAAGTGACAATGCTGATTGTCTATGTTGATGATACAGTGATCACATGCAGTGATGCACAAGAAATATAGAAGTTGAAGGCTTATTTGGGCACCGAGTTTGAAGTCAAGGAATTGGGCAGATTAAGGTATTTCTTAGGGATTGAGGTTGCCTATTCAGCTAAGGGCATATCTCTCTCTCAAAGGAAATATACCTTAGATTTCTTACAAGAGACAGTGATGCTTGGGTGTAAATCAGCAGATACCCCCCTAGAGCCCAACACACATTTGAAGAGTAAGGACGGCGACCCGGTGGACAAGGGCAGTTATCAGAGGTTAGTTGGCCGATTGATCTACCTCTCACTTACTCGGCCGGATATCACATTTTGCTGTAAGCCTTGTCGAGTCAATACATGCATGATCCTCACTCTTCTCACTTGGAAGCAGCCTATAGAATTCTCCGTTACCTCAAGTCATCTCCTGGAAAAGGAATCTTGTTCTCTCCTCATAGCCACCTCCGGATAGAAGCATATACTAATGCAGATTGGACTGGCAGTCCTGATGATAGGAAATCCACATTCGGGTATTGCACATTTGTTGGAGGAAACCTAACTACTTGGAGAAGCAAAAAGCAAGCTGTTGTAGCTCGATCTAGTGCTGAAGCTGAGTTCCGAGCTATGGCCCAGGGTATTTGTGAACTTCTTTGGCTCAAGGGGCTGCTTCAAGATTTGGGGATGGTTACTGATCTTCCTATGCGACTCTACTGTGATAGCAAGTCCGCAATCAGCATTGCACACAATACGGTTCAACATGATCGTACCAAACATGTTGAGATTGACCGGCATTTTATCAAAGAAAAGTTGGAACAAGGGATAATCTGTATCCCATTTATTCAGTCTAGTGATCAGTTGGCTGATATCCTCACCAAAGGAATTAGTCCTAAGTTATTTTTTCCTATAATTAGCAAGTTGGGCATGTTTGATATGTATGCACCAACTTGAGGGGGAGTGTTGTAATATGGGTTTTAGTCCCACATTGCTTAGATGTATTCTCTTCATATGATTTCAGTATTATAAATAAAGCTGGGCTGTGATCACTTTGATCAAGCCAGTATTCACGGAATTTCACACCTAGTAAGTCTATGTCACCTTATTAGTTAAGGATTGGGTTAGGCCTTTCCTTTTAGTGTTTGAGTCTGTTTTTGAGTCTTCTATATAAGTTTGTAAAGGACTACAACTTTGTACATGAATTTGAACTAATGAGATTGAGAAAGGGGAAAAAAAAAACATAGCTTTGTGCTTTGCTCTGTGAGAGAGTATGGTGAGATGCCATTGGTGAGAGACCAAAATACAGTGAGAGGCTGGGTGAGAGACTACTCTGCTTCGTTTGTTTTTTTTTTTTTATTGTTCTGGAGTTTCCTGCAAATCTGAGAACCAATCGAAGTATTTACTGTTGTTGGACCTGAAGTTTGCAATCCTATTGTGGACTGGTTATCAATTATGACTGGTTTGCATTAGATATGGTGCAAAGTGAAGGTGTAAAAAGGACAAGGGGAAGGCCTTAAATGAAATGGATTGAAGTGGTGACAGAGGACGTGAGTGCCACCGACAAATTAAGTAACTGCTAGGGCTTCAATAAAGTAGAAAAGCAGAACAGGATCCAGATAGTACAATCACTTTAAATAAGTCTTAGTTATATCACCATCGGCTATAACAAATACATATTGTATTCTATTTTCTTAGTATATCATAAGCCTTTTTCCTTTTAATTTTTAACTAATGTCATATGATTTTCATTACAAAATTATAAAATATATTAGACTGATGAAAATAACAGAATTTTTACATGGATGAAAAAATGTATCTGTAACGATGCAAGAACCTGTAATCAGTACCTACAAGAGGGAATGAAAAGAAGAGAAGAAGAAGGAGACACTAACTCAACACTAACAATGACTATGAGACATCTCCTCACGGTACAATATTTAACAGTATCAATGCGAATGAAATGCCTATCAAATTTCCTACAAAATACTGTAATAATTATATCACAGCCAAAATATTGTCTTTAAAGTGAAAATGCAATATTTTGTCCAACTTAGCCAAAACTTAAAACCACGTTATATCTTCTTTAACATCACATACCTTAGCGAATTTATTGAAGTCACGAAGTTTTGCAGTCAGGCGCAGGCTACGAAGAGGTTCTGCATTCCCTTTACAGAACTTTCCATGCCAGCCTTCCCGTGAGATGGGAGAAGCAGACTCAATCGATGTCCTTAGAGGTGTTCTCTGTGATTCCGAATCACTCAACTCTGTGGGCATTTCATTACTGACATGTTCCTTACCTCCAGGGGACTCATGAACCACCGAATCATCCTTGTCGAAATCTCCCGATGAACTTTTATTCATAATAGCCATAAATGCTCGCAACAGGCTATCCAACTTTTGATGAAGTGTGAGAAGGAATATATGGAATCCCTGCATATCCCTGAGTGCTGCACGAAACCCTCTTCGGAATCCATGGACAACTGCACCGCTGTCAGAGTAAGATGAATCAGAAGGTGCATCAGCCTCTTCTAATGAAGGAGATCCTAGTTTTCCTCCTGTTATATCATATAGGAGGCTAGAGCAGTACTCAGTACTATTGAGAAGAAGCTCAACTAGCTTAGGATAGTTTGCTTGGTCATTTGCACGTTTTCCTGCAGGAGGTCTGCGAGGAATACCAGAATCAATTGCGATTATATGAAAATCACTGAGCTTTACTTCAGCAGATATCTGGCTTGTTAGGCTCATGCTGCTAGAATTTGGTGAGTCCATAAGATCAGAAACATCAGAGCTTTGAGATATTAACTCATGGTTATGAGTGTTCAATTTGATATCTGCTGATTTGGCCCTTCTTTCCTTCGGAAGAGCCCTGATTATTCTTGGCCTGTATCGACGATTTACAGAATCAAAGGCCTCCTCCCATATATCTACATCTAGATTTGAAAAAGTCGCCCGGTCAGTAAATAGTAAATTTGCAAAATTTCCCCGCCAACCAAGCTGACGACAAGGGAGCCTATCTTCATTTCTGATGACCAGGTCCAACATCAAGATCCTGCCAAGGGCTCTAGCTGTTATTTCAGCGGCTTCCGGTGAATCAAATGCATCTGAACTTTCAAGCAGAGGAGATCCATGCACATAACTGCAAAAATATATCAAAGCGTTAAAGCACTAAATAATACCTGTCAAAATATTCACTACAATGCAGCAGTATATTGTGCCTTCCCAGCATGAAATTTCACAGTACCATCTGCCTCAACAGCTCATGTCATATGAGGTGACTGGAGAAGTCAATGGTCAGGTCTCGACCACAAGATCTGGCTAACAAAAGGTTTCTGATTACATGCTCTCTACCCATACGCCAGTCATCTGGCATATACGCTGAAGAGCTTGATGGGCAGTGAACCATGTCTGGGAGAAGTTTAACCCCAAAATCAGCCAATTTGACAATTTTAACAATATTAAGAGGCTGATATCCATGTTTCCTTCCTGACTTCCTCCATGGGGTGCACATATAGAGGGCTGAACCATTCAGTCATTTTGTCCCACCTTGGAGATCTCTTAGCCAGAGGTAAAATCTACACCAAGTTAAGAGATGACTAATCCAAGTGGGTGCCAGCTGATTGAGTGGTCCATCCACCCTCCTTACATATTTGCTCAATGCAAGGCAGATGGGGAAGGACACACAAATTTTGTATGCTTATCAAATAAAATCTTGTCCACTATAAGATCAGGTTCTGTTTGCACTTCATTAGAAGGAGGCACCGGCTCAATTCAAGGGCTTCCAACAGCTCTGAACAAGTAACTTCACCAACTTCATCTCTCTCTGATATTGTCGTCTCCCTTGCTTTTTCCGCTGCATCCTTTATCCGTTGCCATTCTGGGCTACAATTGTGGATGACTCTAGCCTGCAACAGCCAAATGAATTGTTTTAGAAATAGTGTTCAGAGCTGTGCTCCTATATGGTGAAGATCGGAAAAAAACTGCTGAAGTAGAAGACAGAACTTGTGGAGTGCAGACTCCTAGACATTTAGCAAATTCATAACCGAGGCGTTCGGATTGTGTTGCCATCCTTGAAGAGGATATCTTTATGACAGCTGCTGCTTCTTTTGTGAGAAAATCATCATTATCAGGTCTGCTGAATAGAGCAAAGAAAACAACACCCCCAGAATTCACAGTGACCTGTATCCAATTAAACAGAAGCAAATCTAGCTAACTCTTAGATTTGAGTTGTCAACAAGGGAAACAAAATTGGTGGGGGAGGCTTGAAGAACTTAAACAAAATATGAAGATAAAAATGTACATTGGCACAAATACAAATGACTAATGATCGGAAAAGTTTTGCATTCTTCTAGAATGCCTCAGTTGGACTATGTGCTAAGCAGTGGCCCTCCAAGTGACAGTGAAATACTGGTCATAATTATGCATGTGATCTTTCCCTAGGGTGCAACGTTCATAGAGTCCTTTTATTGGATGTATAACATTACCAGGTGGGGCCTGTGAATTGGACTATCTAGAGTGATCCACAGGGGCGCCATATGGGTAACAAGGGGCAATCCGTAAAGGTGGTGGTAGCTGGCAGAATTAAATCAGCTCATCCGATCTTTTTAAGTTTCTTCTTATTGAGTTTCCTACAAAGAGAAATGAGACACAGGCTTTGCATAACCTGAAGCTAAGGAAGACCACATACCTCAAGAGCTTTATTCATTTCATCCTCAGATTGTTCAGTGCTACTACTATGTTCAGTATGGTGTAGTGAAGAAAGCATGTCCCAAGAAAATTCACTGGATTCAATGTCCAGCATAGCAGCCTTTCCAAGTCTTTCCCACAAACTGATCTCTGGGCCTTGATTGGAAGGCAGTGGACTTATAGGGTCAGCAACTATTTCCCCTGCACTGTAGAAGGAAGAGCCAGATGACATCTAGGAAACAAGTATACTTCATTTCCTTTGGGGGGGGGGGGGGGAATTGCACCCTCTCAAACACATTTCAAACACAAACTGTTTTAATTACCATAGAGCTGTATATGGTGTGTAACTTTGGTTACACTAGGACGGATAACGAGGTGGTAAAAATTGATGAAGAAAGAGATTCCACAAAGTGATTATTTTAGGTATCTGGGCTCAATCATAAATAAAGAAGGTGATATAGAGGATATGTTTCATAGATAATTAAAATAGTATGGATGAAGTGCAAAGGTGTGTCCAGGGTGTGTTCGACGTATTTCTTTAAAACTTAAAGGAAAATTTTATAGGACAGTTATACGATCGACTATGATGTATGGTACGGAATGTTGGGCAGTTAAGAAGCATCATATAGATAAACTTAGTGTAGTGGAGATGAGGATGTTGAGATAGATGAGTGGCAAACCTAGGAAGGAAAAAGTAAGGAATGATCCTATTAGAGCTGATTTGGGAGTAGCTCTGATACATGATAAGCTACAAGAAAGTCTTTTGAGGTGGCATGACAATGTTCAACAGAGGCCTTTGGATGCCTGAGTATGGAGGACTGATTTGATTCAGATTGAAAGAACTAAAAGAGCCAATGGCAAACCTAAAATGACCTTATGAGAAGTGGTGAGGAAAGACATGTATAGCTTAGGCCTTGTATCAAGTATGATCTCAAATAAAGCTGATTGAAGGGCAAGAATCCATGTAGCTGACCCCATTCAGTTGGGATAAGGCTGAGTTGTTGTTGTTTAGTTGTAGAGCTGTAAGGTTAGAATGTAAGCGTGGAAAGGAACCACAAGTAGGATGTTCCAGCAACATCTCACCTGTTTGACCTATTAAGATTATGGGAAAAATTATCTTCCTGTATTCAGTGTTGTACCAGTGTAAAGCAATCTGAGTACATCGATGATTACCAACCCAAGAGAGAGGGGAAATGTTGACCCAAAAGAAGATTTGAGAGCAGCCCATATAATTTTTCTTCCAGTGGGCTATAGGGGCAACCAGGAATTTACGACTTACCTCAAGGTAAGCATATTCCAGTCGCCCTCAAAATGCAAATGACATATGACATAACCAACCAAATGTAAAAACTTAACCGAATCAACAAAGACGATCGAACCTAAAGTGTCGGTGTAGAGGGAAAACACAAACCTCGATGGCATAGTTTCAAATCTAGAAGGGCGGCTGGGAAAGCCAGAAGAGCGGTATCTCCCGCTGCGTTTACGAACAGACTCCAACCATTGAGTGAATCGATAAGCCGGACCCGCTGCTATGTCACCCAGCAGAAACAACACCTGAAACCCAAGAAAAATGAAAATCGGGGTTTTGCGAGAAAGAAAAAATAGGGTTTCGGCTTAGTTTTTCCCTTCAACTGTAAGTACTCACACGAGACTTGACAGTAAGTGGAGTTGGAAGCTCGGTGTTGGCCGGCGAGTGGTTAGGGTCAGTCTCTTCCTTTCTATCCTGATAGTGCACAGGATATATACCGTTAATAATATATTTTTAAAAAAAAAAAAAGCGCATTTCAGATTGAAAGCTTCTAAGATCGAACAACATGAGAAGGAGATAGAGATGAAGAACCCTAGTGTGATGTTATGGTTTGATTCAAGGCAGGGATCGAGATACCTGGATGCAGTTGTTCTGGTCTTCTTCCGGGGTTCGAGTGATTATTGCAGCTTTTTCCTTTTCCTCCTCGGCCATTTTCTCCCTTTACCTCTTTGGCTATCTTTTTTAGTTTGATTGAAGTTGATCAGGGGAAGGAAGGGCGTCAAAATTCAAATAAAAAAATTACAAAACAAAATTTGAAAATGCTGTGCACGGAACGTTGTGACGGTGTGTGTGTCACCTCTGTCAGGTCAGCTCTCCTTTTGCGGGCAGTGGAAAAAAGGTCCCCCCGCCCTTTGGTCGCCCCCACCCGCTTTTCCCGGTTGGTGGCGGTGGTTGATGATGATGATGATGGCTTTTCCTTTATGGGAGTTTGGAAAGGAAACACCCAGAGTCCCACACCCTTGCTGTCCTAGTGTCCTATGCAGAATTGCAGGCGAAGTGAGAAGATCTCAGAAGAAGAGCTTAGGTTCGGCGTTTAACAAAGCAGACGAAGTTTTTTCTTCACGAGTGAAGGTGAAAGTGACAAAAAAAAAACGGATTTCGACCGTTATTTACAGTTACTGTAGTAGAACAGAGTCAGCCACGTGGACATTGCTGGCGTTGAACAGTTGAAAGAGTGATCTTAAAATCGGATCGCAAATCCCAACTGAATCGGTAGGGTTAGGGTTTTTCATGCCAATTCCGATAGATCCACATCCCGATTCCGGATATTGAAACGTTGAATTGAATCCCTTACTTTTATACTGTCTCCTACCGGATCAATCGGGATCCTTTCCAATGAGGGTATCTACCAATGAACACTCACGTTACCCAGCCCAGCCATTGGTTGTCTCATCCGACACTCATTGGAGTGAAGAGAGGATCTGAATCCCTCTCTGCTTATGAGTCTAGAATCTAGATCATCATGCTTCAAGTACGTGAAATCGGCAATTGAATTGGTCTCAATTTCGATTCCATATCCAATTCAACAAAAATCTATAAAAAATAATTGAAATTTGTCGGAGTCAGCCTAAACTATAGAAATCCAATATGAATCAGCGGATTCAGATCGTTAAGAATTTCGGATCAGGCTCCATCAATTTCAATTAGAATTGTTCGATTTGATCGATCCAATTTCAATTTTTTTAACCCAGGTTTAACATAACCTTCGATTCTAAAATGGAAAATTTAAAATAGAAGAACATACTAAAATGAAAAAAAAAATACTGAAAAATTAAACGACATCGAACATCAAGAGGGAAGACAGAAAAAAAGAATTTCAAATTTTAGTACTCAAGCAAACAATATAATTTTTCTGTCAAATAAAAAATAAGAGGAGGGTTCCTACAATGCCAGTGTAGAGTTTCAGGCCTTAGAAGGAATGTATTATGAAAAAACACTGAAAATAGGTGTGGTATGTAAAACATTTTACAGAGGTGGTGTTACATTAATCTAGGTCATATGAAGGATACCGCATGCAATTTCGATTTTAAACCGGCATTGTCAAATCTTTTACCCTTAAATATTATTCGTAAAATATTGATTTATTTGTTGGTTTTGGTTCCATATTTATAGTTGTTCTAAAATCAATGCTTTTTATGGTAACTATAAATTCTTTCAACCGGTGATTTTAGTTTGTGTGTATGGTTTTAAGTATCGGTATTGTTATCAATATCAGTACTTATATCGGACTGGCCAAAATCAATACCAATATTAATACCGATATGGATCAGTCATATATTATCGAATTGGAATTTTTTCGCTTAAAATTCTGATCTCTTGGTTTCTTGGACCATTTTATCCTCCCATAGACCCATACCATCGATTAGTGGAACACGAATCATTATCCTTTCAGGTTCTCTACCCGGTACAGTTGTCCGGTTCCTCTCATAGGGGGCGGAAATGACGACCTAAACCCCTGCCCAAACATACTGTCCGAGTGAGGTTAAATCGTCATTTTAACCCCCTATGAAACGAACCGGACACTTGAACCAGGCAGCGAACCTGAGAAGGAAAAAATTCGTAACTTTGTAAGCTTGTTTTGTTGGCAGACTAACTCGTCGAAGCAGAACTGAAAGGTCTGGAAGAATATCTCGTGGGGTGAAGACTGAAGTGGGAAAAAGTTCAGGACTGGGGAAGTGTAAAGAGAAGAAAGGCGAAGAGAAAATATTTAAAGCTTTAATACGAGATCCCATTGGTTTCTGTATCTATTCCCATGAAAATCCGTATATTGAGATCGCTTAGATACCTGTGTTCTATTTCCTATATATATATATATATGTACGAATAGGTTCCGTCCCTGCCCCTCTACCTAAGTAGAGCAACTACTACTTACAGTGGCCAGTGACTTCCAAAGCTGAAGCTTAGAGATCACTCCATTGAGTACAACTCAATGGAGAAGCTTAAAACTCCGTTTAAGATGGATACCCTGCTCAAGTACGGCAGTGACCTAACCCAAATGGCCCTTGAGGTAATGGACGACCTTCTCCTTCTTCCATCCAATACCAATTAAGTAAATAACCATAGGACCTGAAAAACTCTGTTTTTAATAATGGTATTTTCATTTTTTTTCGGTTGTGAAGCACAAATTTGACCCTGTTATAGGAAGGGAAAATGAGATGGAGAACGTCATGCGAATCTTATGCAAAAGGAAGAAGAACAATCCCTGTCTCATTGGAGAGCCTGGTGTTGGCAAGACAGTGGTTGCTGAAGGCCTAGCACAAAAAATTGTCAATGAAGTTAATTTACCACCTAGACTTGAGAAGAAGAAGGTTAATTTGTAATATTGGCTTTTGATCTTGTTGAGTTTGTCACATATAATAGATGCTTTGATACATTCCATTGCAATTCAGGTGATTTCATTGGATATGGCGCGTTTGATTGGCGGTGCAAGTAACCGAGGTGAATTCGAGGAGAGGTTAACCAATGTGGTAGATGAAGTAAAACAAAGTGAAGGTGAAATAATACTATTCATTGATGAAATACACACTCTGGTTGGAACAGGATCAGGAGGTACTGCACTTGATGCTGCTAATATACTTAAACCAGCTCTTGCTAGAGGTGAACTTAAGGCAAGTTCTAGTAATTGCAGTAGCTGTTAGGATCTCCCCCTCTAATTAAACCCACAAGATCCACTTACTCTGTCCTATTTGTTCGATCAATTGCAGTGTATTGGTGCCACAACACATAATGAATACAGGAAACACATTGAGGAAGACTCGGCTCTGGAAAGGCGTTTTCAGCCCGTACTAGTTCCTGAACCATCGGTTGAGGACGCAATTTTAATCTTACAAGGCCTACGTAAACTTCATGAGAACTTCCACAATGTTCGTTACACTGATGAAGCTCTGGTTGCTGCTGTAAGATTGTCAAAGCAGGACATCAGGTATCGAAAAAATCCCAATTTGATTCTTAATTAAAATCTTCATCCACTTTGTAATTGTGTTTGATCTTTTATAAGTTTGATGTTAACTAGATTACAATTACCAATATTACTTGTGTTTCATTTCGAAATTGATTCATGAATTCCAATTTCAGTGGCCGCTTCCTACCTGATAAGGCAATAGATTTGATAGACGAAGCAGGAGCCCATGTTCAACTTCATCAAGCTAATAGACATGTATCAACTCAAGTACCACTAGTTACAGAAATGGATATGAGGCGAATTGTGTCTGCTTGGGCTGGAATGCCTCTGGAAAAAATATCACAGGAAGAGTCTGGCCGCCTACTTAACATGGAGAAAATCCTCCATGAGCATGTCATAGGTCAGGATGAGGCTGTGGTAGCAATTAGTCAGGCCATTCGCCGAGCCCGAGTTGGTGTTAGGAACCCTGATCGTCCCATTGCCAGCTTCATATTCAGTGGACCAACTGGAGTTGGTAAAACTGAACTAGCCAAGGTTTTGGCAAGTGAATACTTCGGTACAAAAGAAGCAATGATCAGACTAGATATGAGTGAATACATGGAGAGACACAGTGTGGCCAAGTTAATTGGTTCACCTCCTGGCTATATAGGCCATGAAGATGGTGGCCAGCTGACCAAAGCTGTTCGTCGCCGGTGCCACACAGTTATACTCTTTGATGAGATTGAAAAGGCTCACCCTGATGTGTTCAATATATTACTCCAAATTTTAGAAGATGGGAGATTGACAGATTGTAAGGGTAGGACTCTGGATTTTAAAAATACTATACTTATTATGACATCCAATATTGGTTGTAGTTTGATCATAAAGCAGGGGGTTCATAAGAGCAAGGTTGCAGAGGAACTAGGAAAATATTTCAGGCCTGAGTTCCTGAACAGGTTAGATGAAGTCATAGTCTTCAGGTCCCTGACCAAATTGGAGATAAAGGAAATTGCAAACAAAATGCTGGATGAGGTGTGTAAGCGTCTTGAGGCAAAGAAGATCTTTCTTCAGGTAACTGAAGCATTCAAAGATAAGCTAGTTGAACAAGGTTACCGTCCACAGTATGGTGCGAGACCATTGAGAAGGGCAATAACAAGACTTTTGGAAGACAAGTTAGCAGATAAGATCCTCTCTGGAGATATTAAAGAGGGAGACTCGATACTTGTGAGTGGTGTAAATGGCGAACTGAAAAAGATCCATTATAGGATGTAGCTTGAACGCCTTGAAGAGAATGGTTGGATAATGTTTGTTAATTGGGAAATTAAGAAAGATATTTCTGTCTTGATATCAATCTATTCAAATTTCTTTAGTCTAGCTTGCAGTTCAAACCTAAACAAGATTTCCAATTTATCTTCCGCTGAAGCTTGACTTAACAACAGAGATATGACTTAATACACAACTTATCAGTAGATCAGAATACTTCTGGTAGACAAATACCTTCCAAAAATGCCTTGAGCAGGCCAAGTGATCTCTCTGGCTGAGAGAATGGCTTGTTTGAAGGTTATTTTGAAAACTATTTCCATTGTCATATGATCTATTCTGTGACCAAGCTTCTTATGTGTAAAGACCCAACAGGTTAACAATTCAAAGCCTCACAAAACTGATCTCACTATGCCCCCCCCCCCCCCCCCAACCGGATTGCAATTCCAGTAGGTCCCTAAAGTAAACTTGGGCCCTAAAAACCCAAACCCTCTAAAAATTTCTGCCTTTCTGGGCTAGGCCTGTGTTTTTGGCCATGGGCCGGCTCGGGACAAGAAATCCTAGCCCCAGATCGGACAATGCCATGCTTTTGGCCGAGGCATCGAGAGTTCAGATCTGCTACCCACATGGAGTCAGAGTAAGTGGGACACATGCCTCCATGGGGATGTGGGACCCATGCCCCATGGAGGGGTTCAGATCTGTCCCCACCCATCCCCATGTGGGTAGTGGATCCGGATCAGGCATCGGTTCCTAGGGCTGGAAACACGTAATTTAGAGTTCAGGTAGATTCTGGTGGATTCCAAACGACCGAAACAATAATTGGGGGAAATAGGGAACGGGGACACGCCCCAAGGTAGTTTGAACTCATGAACTCTTATATGAAGAATTGATCTTTTGCCAACTGTGCTGACGCCTTGGGGTTGAGGAGGGAAAATTAATAGGATAAGAGATTCGATAATAAATATTAGAGGAGGGAGAGTTATAGTAGGATATATTCTCATTCGAGTGGCGGAATGGAGGAGAAGTGAGAGAGAGTTGGGTAGGAGAGAAATACAAGAGTGAGAAAGAGGGAAGAGGGAAGAGTTTATTTCCTTATAAATAGGATAAGAGGGAGCTAAAGCGTAGATAGGAAGGAGAAAGACTGAGAGAACCGGAGAGAGATTCGATGGATCCAAAGATGGTGTTGGAGGAAGGGCAACTACAATTTACATCAATGGGCATGCAGGGACTTCCAACGGTGATTACACCGAATGCCATTATACAGCCCTTTAAGATGAATAACCTTTCTTTACCCCAAAAAAAAAAGAAAACAGATTAATAACCTTCTCAAGTACGGTCACGGCCCAACCCAGATGGCCCATGAGGTAATCAATCATTCACGTTGCGCCTGTAATTGCCTTTCTTCTTCTTCCTCTTCCGGCACTCATTTCTCTGACTGCGTTGCTTAGCATAAGAGTCCTGCACAGGGTTTAAACAATCGGTGTATTGGCTGATACCGATCCCAATTTTTGGCGATGCCGATTCCAGAAAAAAAAAAAAACTCCCGAATCATTGGAATATTCCTGAGATCTACCGATTCTAGGTTTTTCCAGGCCGATTCAGACTCGATTTGAATCGGAATGATAAAGACCGATTTCCAGTTTTAAAACCCTGTTCCTGCAACACTAACCCACAAACCAAAGCATCTCAAGTGTGTGTTTCACCAATACACTTGTGGTGCTTGTCAAGCTCCAAGCAGTGAGTGATGAGCGCGATATGATATAGTAGACATTCTGATACAGTAGATGATGCCCGAAAGAAGTGCATTATGGGTAGAATATTGACCCTTTAAGGTCCCATTTATTTTGTTCTATAGAGACTAGAGAGGGAGGTGGTCATGTGTGTAAGGTTGTATTAATTGAAGCCTCAATGAGCTCCTTCACTTGTCTTTTTAATTAATCATGGCTTGTTGGTTGTGAAGGGCAAATTGGATCCAGTTATAGGAAGGCAAGATGAGATAGAATACGTCATGAGAATCTTGTGCAAAAGTAAGAAGAACAATCCCTGTCTCATTGGAGAGCCTGGTGTTGGCAAGACCATTGTTGCAGAAGGGCTCGCACAAAAAATTGTGAATGAAGAAGCTAATTTACCACTCAGACTTCAGAAAAAGAAGGTTTGTAATATTGTCTTCTATATATATTGATCTTTCTTTCTTTCTTTCTTTCTTTCTTTCTTTCTTTCTGAGGTTCTCACCTGGGGAACTTAATTATGACTCCATTACTCTTCTTTGATGAATGAATGAACTTGGTTGGTTGATACCTACCACCACCTATACTAGATGCTGTGATTCCAAGTTATGCCTTTAATCCTTGTCCTTCTATTGCAATTCAGGTGATTTCATTGGATATGGGCCGTTTGATTGGTGGAACACTTAACCGAGAAAAATTGACAAAAGTGGTTGATCAAGTAAAACAAAGTAAAGGTGAAATAATACTCTTCATTGATGAAATACACACTCTAGCAGCATTTGATGTTGCTAATATCTTGAAACCAGCTCTTGCTAGAGGTGAAATTAAGGCAAGTTCTAGTTAGTTGCAGTAGCTCTTAAAAGCACAAGCACAGACACATACATATATACCTGCAGATCAACAACTTACACTGGTCTATTATTATTTGATAAATTGCAGTTGATTGGTGCCACAACACATGATGAATACAGGAAATACATTGAGAAAGACCCAGCTCAGGAAAGGCATATTCAGCCTGTGCTAGTGTCTGAACCATCGGTTGACAATACAATATTAATACTACAAGGTCTACGACAACGTTTTGAGAATTTTCACAATGTTCATTATACTGAAGAAGCTCTGGTTGCTGCTGTGCGAATGTCAAAGCAGTACGTCAGGTCCGTAAAAACCCAAGCACTTGACTTGGGTATCCCTGCTCCTAGCTACTTCATCCTCTCTCAATTTGACCATCCAATTCTAATGCAATCCCCCACTTTAACATTGTCTAATATTGTTTCTTAATTGTGTTTGAGATCTTGTATCAGTCCTGATGATGATTATAACTAGATTACAGCAATTATATTTCTTGTTTTATTCTGAAAATTTGTTTGTATGTTGTCATTTCAGTGGCCGCTTCCTACCTGATAAGGCAATAGATTTGATAGACGAAGCAGGAGCTCATGTTCAGCTTCATCAAGCTAATGAACATGTATCAACTCAAGTACCATTAGTGACGGAGTTGGATATAAAACGCATTGTATCTTCTTGGACTGGAATCCCTCTAGAAAAAATATCACAGGATGAGTCTGGCCGCCTCCTTAACATGGAGAAAATCCTCCACGAGCATGTCATAGGTCAAGATGAAGCTGTGGAAGCAATCAGCCAGGCCATCCGCTGAGCCCGGGTTGGCATTAGGAACCCTGAGCGTCCCATTGCCAGTTTCATATTCAGTGGACCAACTGGAGTTGGTAAAACTGAACTTGCCAAGGTTTTGGCAAGTGAATACTTTGGTACAAAAGAAGCAATGATCAGATTAGATATGAGTGAATACATGGAGAGGCACAGTGTGGCCAAGTTAATTGGCTCACCTCCTGGCTATAAGCACCATGACGCTGGTGGCCAGCTGACCGAAGCTGTTCACCGCCGGTGCCACACAATTGTACTCTTTGATGAGATTGAAAAGGCTCACCCTGATGTGTTCAACATATTGCTTCAGGTTTTAGATGATGGAAGATTGACAGATGGTAAGGGTCGGACTGTAGATTTTAAAAATACTGTAATTATTATGACATCCAACATTGGTTGCAGTGTGATCAATAAGGGAGGTCATCAAACTGCACCCGATGAAGATAAGAGCAAGGTGGCACAGGAACTAGCAAAGTATTTCCAGCCTGAGTTCCTGAACAGGTTGGATGAAGTCATGGTCTTCAGGCAGCTGACAAAATTGGATATAAAGAAAATTGCAGCCAAAATGCTGGATGAAGTGTGCAAGTGTCTCGAGGCAAAGAAGATCATGGTTCAGGTAACAGAAAATTTCAAAAATAAGCTGGTTGAAGAAGGGTACTGCCCAAAATATGGTGCAAGACCACTGAGGAGGGCAATAACAAGGCTTCTGGAAGACAAATTGGCAGATAAGATTCTCTCTGGAGAGATTAAAGAGGGGGACTCAATACTTGTCAGTGATGCTAATGACGAACTGATTTACACCTGCGAATGATTTGTTCAGAAAAAACGCAAGCAACTCTAATGCTACTATGCAATGAGGACTCTTTTTCTGGACAGGCAAGTGAATCTTATGGTTAGGCTCATGTTTTTTTTTGGGAGGGGGGTGGGGGTGTTTGTTTATGTTCGGTTTGGGTTCATTAAGAAGGGGAAATTTATTAAAAGTAATTCTTTCTTGATATCAATCTTTACAAATTTCTTCCAGCTTGCAGTTCAACAACATCGACAAAACCCAAAAGACAACTAACTACTTCCACTGAAGCTTGACTTAATACCAGAGATTAATTACATTTATATGAGTTCCTACACAATTTATCAGTAGGTCAGAATACTTCTGGTAGAGGTCTGCCATCCAAAAATGCCTTGAATAGCACAAGTGATCTCTCTGGTTGTGAGAATGGAGCTTCATGAGAAGCTCCTCTGATGGTTGCAAATGAAAGGACATTACCATACACCTGAGTCCATCCCCCAACCTGAATTAAGAGAACCCATAAAAGCAACTTCAGCAAGTTTACTAGAATCTCATTATTCTTCCAAAAAAATTTAATTCAATGTTGAAATTTGAATCGCAATGAATGTAATTATCTTTTTATGCTCTGCTGTGAGTCCAAAGAACTAACTCTTTTTTGGTTAATGTTTATTTTTGCTTCTGGGGCAAGACAAGAAGTGCATAAAGAGAGTAGCAAAATATTTGAACAAGACTTACTTGCTTCCTTTCAAACCAAACTCGGTAAGGTACTGTAGTGTTCAGGCCTAACTTCTCTGCTAGGCCATGGACCAGTGTCCGGCTCCCGGTCAATGGAATAACAGAATCTTGATCGCCACTGCGATCGAAGAAAGATGCATAATTAATATTGGAAATAAGAAACAAACTTTGTTGTAAGCTTATTAAGACCGTGAAGGAAATTTAAAGAGCAGTGATTACCTGTAAACTAAGACAGGAATTCCTGCCTTAATTAGAGAGCCCAATATAGGAATTGTAGGTATCTCCAGGTTAAGCATCTCATAATCAAGAATACTGTGACCATAAAACAAATACAATGCTTAAAACAACTCTTGGAGAAATTACACTCCACAAGAAAATTCAAATTAGAAAAGATAAGAAAACCTTGAAGAGCTCCTAGACTTGCATTAATAATTGCATTCGTCTTCCTTCACCAATAAATTTGCTTCTCTTGAATGCTTGAAATTTTAATAATTACATTCATCTTCCTTCACCAATACATTCACTTCTCTAGAATGCTTGAAATTTCCTCTAATAAGAAAGAAAACCTGATGGTACCCTTGGATCATATGTTTATTATATGATTTGGGCAAGTACAATGAGGCCAAACTAGATTGTTGGATCCAGCGGTCTCCTTTAAGAAAGTGTGCAATCCTCTGATCCTAGAAATTCTATAAATTGCATAGTTGCCCACCCTTGTTAAATATCATTCAAAAGTTTTCTAAATACTTCCATCAAGAGAATTACAATCGGAAGGATTGCCAGATTCATACACATTTCCTTCCAGAAGGCTGCCCATATTTAAGGCAGTCTGGATCAATGGCACATGTAGATAAATGGAATAAGATTCATTGAGTTGTTCTCATTCTTTATTTGAGTTAAGAGAGTTACTTGCTGCAAACAGCCCATCTTTTGACACCTACAAGACGTGCATGAAGAGCCTTCTGCACATCTCGTCTGTTTAAATAATTTACTGTTTCGTCTTCGATGCAGACATCTATCCTCTCTGTAACTTGCTGCAGATCACAGTAAGGGAAAAAAGATAAAAGGAAAATGATAAGAGCACAGGTAGCGGACTTAGATACAAGAGAGTAATGGAGGTGGAGAAAGCAAGGTCACCAATAATGGAAGTAAAAGACTACCATGGATTCAACTCACTTGGGGACTAAGAACTTTGGATTGTGCGAGCACTGATGACATGCAGACATCAAGTGTAACATCATACTTGTCCACAAATCTACTCGTTTCTCTACTCACCTGGCTCATAACTCTCGAGCAAATAGGCGAAATAGACCCTCTATAGTACTCACTCACATACCGAGAGTAGTTACAGGCAGAAGAGAAAATTCTGTATGTGGAATCTGATATCAACCCATGAGACCAGAAGAATTCAGCTCTTGAATTGAAGTCTGTTGCGAATTCTAGAACTGGATTTCCCAGCTGCCACAGTAGAAATGTGATTCAGTTCCAAATTGGAGGGGATACAAATCATAACAAGGAAGTGAGGAACCAGTAAAGGGGAAAGAAAGAAGAAGACAGAGACAGGGATGGGTGTTAACCAAAAAAAAAAACTCCTACAATTGATATTAGCTAGGATAAAGGTGTCTAAAAAATAATGTTCAGCGCAAATTATATAAGAATAATTTTGTTTTTGAAAACCAAATGTTATTTTACTTCGAAGGAATATGGAAGTTACAGATATATACTAAATACTCACAGCAATTCCTTTCAAATTGAACAACCTCTCCTTCTTGTTGAACTGAATCATGAGCTCTGCAAGTTGAGGAACATAGTGACCTGGAGCAAAATAAAAAGCTTCAGGGTTTTGGCTCCCATAGCTGCTGTAATGAGAAAACATGTTCAAGAAGTTTTTAAAGAAAAATTACCAGCATAGCTTTCCCCTGTTATGAACAGATCTCTTTGCCTATATTCTGGGAACTTGACAAACCAGCGTTGCAAGAACACAAGATTATCTCTGGCTTAAGAAAACAAAATGCCAACAAAGTTTCAGTAAGACAAGAGAAAATAGATTTGCAAGAACACATTTTCAAGATCCAGCTGCCCCATCAAAGTGTAGAAAGAAGTATAGGAAACTTAGACGAATCGTCATTACAGATCGTATTTATGAACTTTCTTTATTGGGAAAGAGAGATTAATTCTGAAGAGAATTCCATTGAACTTTCGTAACCCTTGAATGAGAAAGAAAAAGTAAATGCCTCGACTTGAAGTTAATGAGACATGCCTGTTACCATATCATTCACGGCCTCGTACGACGATGTATCAGTTGAATAAGAAAAGCCAACCCCTATAGGTGTTTCCAGGTATAACATATTTGCTTCTGCAACTCAGACGAACACCAAAAAAAAAGGATCAATGTTCCAGTTCATAATCAAAACCACCCATTTATCGGCACAAAACAAAACATAAGCAGCAAAAAAGAAAGAAATTTTGATGGGGGAACGAACCTCTGTTCCAGCTATACTCATTTCTCACCAAAATCTCTCCACTTGGCCTGAAAGGCCCATTTTCGGAGAATGCACCAACTCCAAGAGAAGAACAACCAGGCCCTGCAAGAGAAAATCAAACACTTTTACAACCAGAAGAGAGATGGATTGGGGTTGGGGAGGAGAAGTGAATCAAACAAATTTAAAAAAAAAAAATTTCAATCAGCATTTTCCCCCCTTCTTCGAGAGGTCTAAAAAGTCACTTTTTCACCTCCTCTCTATCTCTCTTAATAATAACGATTCCAATACAGAAACAGGACAATATATCTTATTATTGTATTCCTTCTACATTTCTTTTTAAGTTCTTCTCCACCCAGAACCCAGAAAACAAATTCGAGAGAGGAAGAAATTCCAAACCTCCATTTAGCCAGAGAACAAGAGGCTTTGAAGCTGGATCTGTTTCTGCTTCGGCAAAGTAGTAGAAAAGAGCTCGGTGTTTCCTGTCGTCCACTATAACATAACCTGAAAATTGCTGGAAACTGACATGGGGTTGCCCAGGTAACATAGTGATTTTGTCAGGCAGAGATAGAGAAGACTCTACCACCTCCATTGAAAAACAAAGTTGGATCAGAGCTACAGTAGTAACAATGGCTTTCCACGGTAGAGAATGCATGATTTTCGGATGGAGGAGATGACTGGAATTTGGAAAATCGATAGAGAGAGTGAGGTAGGTAGGTAGAGTGCTACACTGCTACTGGGGAAGGGGAAGGTGGCTTTAAATAAGGAGCAAATATCGTTAATCCTACTTTTACCTATTTATTATTGTAAAGACATTTTCTTTTGCAACAGTAACGGAAGAAAGATTGAGATTTGAAAATGTCATGTGACTAGGGAGTGAATACGCTGACTTAAGATGAGTCAGCATACGGAAGATGGAATCCCGAGAAAAGTTTTTAAAACAAGGAATCGGGATCTGAATCAGATCCATCCGATTCCCATTCGATTTCATTTTCGGATATCATCAATTCAGGCATTGGCCTGCCAGATCTTATATCAGTGGAACAATTCTAATTGGGACAAGATCAGACTCGACAGGTTCACCCGATCTGAATCGGCCACTTTGGTCTCTAGAACAAGTTTCAGTTGATTCAGAACCGGATAGTCAAATTGTCTTAAACTTGATCAGAATCATCCTTGAATCGGCCAAATTTGTCAGAATTAATCTGACTAGGCCTAACTCAGTACGTAAAGAATCAGGGTTAATCAGAATCAATTTTGCTCCACTCCAAATCAAATCAGCCGATTCTATCGATTCCAATTCGATTTTAAAACATTGCTTTAGAACCTTCAATTCCAACTTAGGAATCATAGTTTTGCACAAACTATATTCTTGTCTGTTTTATTAAATCAGTAATGAACAAATAAATATGTTTCCTTTTCGTCCGTATATGTGGATACAGCCTGTTTCCATAAAAGTGGCTTTTCTGGCATAGTTTTTTGTAATTGGACAGAACTTTCTGGTTTTGGTTCAACCGGTTTATATCATTTATGACTCAGTTTCAAAAAGAGGAAAGTAATAAATAAATTATGGAATTTTCAATAATAATAAAATACAAAAAAATGGTGAAGCTAACCAGATGGTTTCCAGATTCTAGTTTTTCAAGAGAACAATTTTGTTGAGTGGAACTGAACCAAAAAAGGGGTGGGTCAATTTTGAGCCGGTTCAATCTTCGATTTAATCCACTTTTCAAAACTAGGTTTACAGTAATACTTAGATAAAGACAATTATATATCAAGAAACCCAAAGAAACAGGTACAATACCAAAATTTTACAGAATTTGATAATCTTGAAGAAAATTAATTTTGGAATCAAATTTATAAGTCACCAATCTCAAGCAGGGTTTTTGTAATTGGTATTGGTATCGGTCGACGTCGATAATAATCTGGATCGGATGGATTCACCTCTGTTTCCTTTGAAAAAAATATATTTTGACCTCTATCCATGCCAATCCACCGATATGACATTCCAAAATGCATACCAAACACAATTTTACCCTTCCTTGAAGAATTTGAGATTTGTTTTGTTTTGTCTTGTTTGACCTTATGATGATGGGAAAGCTGTTTTATTAATTCTCAAGTCATACTCTATCCATCCTCAACTTCTTATTTCAAACACAAATTATAACACACAAGAAACAATTTTGGTACAGAAAACATGACCTGTAAAAAGTATAGGTCACCCAAGATGGGCCATTAGCTCCCCATCTGAGAAAAAAGCCTCATAAAACAGAAAGCATTTTGAAAAAGTTGGTTTCTTTCTTTACAGCCTTCCCCCACTTTAGTGTCTGCCACAATGCACTCATATATATGTAGATATGCACACACATGTGATATACTTCAGAATAGAAATACAATAACCACCCAAACTGCTTATTTTGTTTCCTTATAAACAAGGTTTAGAGAAAGGAGACATATCTTAAAATTGTTTAATTTGTAATCTGTAAATATGGTTTTTTTTTTTTCAAATATTTCTTTATGAATTCTTTGATTTTTTTTTATTTTTTTTTTCAAATATTGATTGAGTTTCTTTCATTCCCTTACAACAATCCTTTCGTAGTTTCATCTTAATAGAATGACTCTTATTTGAAAAATAAAAATCTTGTAGAAATATTTTAGATTTGTGAAATTTTTATTGCAATTTTTTTTTAAAAACATTTTCTCATTGATCCTGTGTTTTCTTATATAAATAATTTATTTATAGTATTTAAAATTTTAATTATAACATAGAAACTATTTTTTAGTCAAACAAAATGCATAATTGCCATCACAATAATCATTTTATTACAAAATATTTCTTTTTTCCCCCAACAAATCCTCCACTTATTTCAAAAGAAACCTGAAAAACTATTTGTGGGGGTTTTTAGTATTAACTAGTTTCCTCTTGAATGAAAAATCAAACAAAAAAAAACTTTGGCTCACTATAAATAAGATTATCAAGCATATGAAACAAATAAAAACCAAATAGTTTTTGGTTATAAATGTTCCCAAACACCTACCAATTTTCAATCATGTGGGTTAATAATTTGGCAAGTTTACTTTTAAAGAGCTTTGGAACCTCCCAAGTCCTAATTCTATAGCATATGACAGAAAAATGTATAAGTTTTTCCTCTAATTAACTTTCCAACAAATCCTATTGACTTCACTTCTTGAAATTTTCAAATTTGTATTTAAAGTCTATAATGACATATAAAAATGTTAGATTAATTAAGAGAGGGGGAGGGACTAGTTGTAGGCTTTTCTAGTGCAAACCATTTGCACCTTTATCCATTAAAAAAATGGCACTAAAGAAGCTAAAAAACTCTTTTTTTTTTTAATCTTCTTTAGAAAAAGTAACTTTTCCTTTTAGAAATATAAATTGACTTGCCGCTGCTGCTGTAGCTGTAGCTGTAGCATCAAGCAATAGCTCCTTGGAGCTTCTTGTGTGTGTTGATATTGGCGACTTATATGTGTGGGAGTATTTGAGAATGGGATCTTAGGCTCCTTGTTTCATGGAAATATGGGACCATCTACCTTGCATTGGATCCCAAAGAAGACCAATAAGTGATCATAGAGGGCAAAGCTATCAATATTGTAATACTAGCTAATACATACACACAGAAGAAAACACTTCTAAGCAAGACTTGGAATCGGATCAACTGAATCAGTCAAGATTCATAATGGATTCAAGAATTGGGATTTGATTCGGTCAAGGCCAATCCTGATGCCGGTCAATCCAGCTCGGTCGATCTCCTTCGAAAAATCTATTTAGGGTAGAATCTGGTTCGAAACCGGCCAGAACCGATTTGGACCCTGATTTCAAATTTTGAATCATTGAATAAACCCAATCCAAATCCAGATTCCGAGTTTAATAACCTTGGTTCGAATTAAAAACTGTGGTTAAACACTTATTAAACTAGAAGAAAATCTAAATTAACAAACTTGGTGGATGAGATGAGCAGCTTATGGCTTAGGTTGCTCCACAGAGCACACTGAGGGCAGAATGGTATGGGCAACTGAAGTTGCAGTCTTGGATTAATGATGAACTACAGAAAGCAAGACAGTATTATATAATTCGACATTCCATTTTGTGTGTATCTTTTTCATTTCGGGAAATTCGAAATGTGGTCCCTTTCTCTGGCCTTTCATTGTTGGGCCTGTTCATGTTTCCATCCATATCTATAAAGTAAAAAAAACTATAATGGCAATCTCTCTTGTCTCTAACCATTTCACACTCCAGGCCCAGACACAAGAGTCCACCACCCACTGCCCTAGTCATCATCATAATCATTCATTTACCAACATGGTTATCTATTTTTATGACTCTTTGATTTGGATTAGATTAAAAATTAGAAAGAATCTGGTTAGGAATTGAGTTGAGAAGCTGGTGTTGATTGAGCCTTGAGAGGCAAGGTTATAGGTATTTGTATCGGTCTAGTATTGGATGAAATTTTAAAATAAAATACCATTTTTTAGCGATACCATCGATTCGTATCAACATCGATCTCCAATTATATTGATATTTCAATAAACTGCTATAAAGTCAGAGTACTATTTTCCTCTCACATGGGATTTTTTTTTATTTTTTATTTTTATCATTCTCTCTCCTACTTTGATCATATATATCCTATGCAGACAATATCATTTTCTACACTACCATTGATGTGGTGTGCAGATTTTTTCCCATACTGTCGTCATGGGGAACCTCTTCCCATTAGCTTTTTATATTAGTGTTGCTCATAATTCTACCACATGGTGGCTAAGATGGGACTGAAAATTCGTGGATATATAAATCTCAATGTTTCATAATTACATGTTTAGTTTCAACTCAATTGGAGTTTATCACGTTACAAAATAAAATTCAAGACTTACGGTGGATGACAGGATATAGACAGAAAGGTATTGAGAATAAATGGGAGCGTAAATAATTGAATTTAAAACTAAAATTTGACACGTGATCAAGCTAGAAAATTTCTAAAGTATCCAACAATTAGATTAATTAGTTAGAGCATGATTACAATTATATAGTAACCATAGATTATTCCTTCTACTTTCCCACTCTTGGTGAGGGTTTCCTCTTTCTAATGTTCTTTCTTTAGTCTTTTTATTATGAGCAAGCATTGTATCTAGTGATTATATTACTTTCTAGTAAGGGGTGAAGAATGAAAAAGCCCATTAACTTTTCCATCAAAGAAAAGGTTTTCCCCTTTATTTGTTGGTCTTTTGTAGGAGGAAATAGGAATAGGATGGTATGTGCAATATTATTAATTAGGGTGTAAAGGGAGATTTCCCTTTTCAATAGTCTTCTTCTGCTTACATAAACAGACAAAATTGGGCTATCTGGCCTGGTCCCTTGCTGCCCCCTGGAAAGGACTGAAGGTCGATGTGGTCAGTCAGAACCCTCCACCTTCCCATATATAACAAACAGCCTTTACATGTCTAAAGATATTACCCGGCCACTTCACATGAAAGTTGAAACTGGGGATTTAAATCACTGTTAGGCTCTCTTTTACTTTTATCTATCTGGGTTTCCTTCTTTTCTTGAAAACTGTTTCTAGCTCTACTTCTTATGTTGCTCTTGCTGTTAAAGGTAATAGATTCGGTCAAGCAGAGAATGATTTGGAGTTGCAGGAGAATTCCTGGTTATGACAATTCATATATAAATAGACTTGGATTTCACATTTGATATTGACAATTGCTTACTTTAGCGCATGCAGCCATGAAGGTTGGAGACTTTGGAGCTCTGTTTCAACCCAATTGTATTTTTGTCTTTGTAGAGACAAAAAGGAAAATTAAAGAATCTCATTTCCCAGAAGCCACCTTGGACCTTATCAAAAATCAGTAGATGAGTGTTTTTGACCTTTCCTACCTTTTAGTGGACCCATGGCTGAGTTCGGTTCAGCTCCCCATTCCTCACTCCACAGTCCCCAGCTTTCCCGGTATTGGTATTGGTATCGGGTCGATATGTATCAATATTGTTGGTATTTAATATTGATACGGATTGAGAGTATTGGCTAAGAAGTGGTTCATTTTTTAAATTTATGACACGTACCAATACAGGCTGATCAATATCATTGGTAACAGTATTGTCGATGACTAATATTGCTATTGATACTGATACCTGTAACCCTAGTCCCAATCCTCACCATTCTTCAAGTAAGTGGAATCGATACGAAATTGACATCCACCAATTCGATTCTAGCATTGGGAGTCTATCAAAATCTTAGTATGCATTCTTGGAATGCATTCTAAGTCGATTTCACATTCTCAATTGACAAAAACAACTATTTTTATCATTTGAGAATTGTGAAATCGACATAGAATGCATACCAAACGCTGCCTTAATAAAAGTTAGATTTAAATTTTCATTAAAGTAGAAACTGAATCTAACCAATTCCAATTTGATTTGACGGGGAATAGGTGATTTGATTCCAATACTTTGAACCATGGTTATAAATATCGATATCAGGATCTGTGTTGGTCTCAGCCGATACTGCTATGATACCAATGCGTATTGGCTGGCTTTACCCACAATTTCAATATTTGGAACCAATTTGCCACTAATAAAAAACCGTTTCACCGATACAAAATAAGGCAATGATCGATATTGGGCATCGGCCGATACTAATGCAGATCGACTGATACTCCCAATCCGATATAGATATTTATAACCATGCTTAAAACTATGGTCCCCACTGACTCACGGAGGAAGAGAAAGAATCACTCATCGCAATTCGCAAGCACAACCAATGTCTGAAATTCTATCCACCAAAAACAGAGAAAGTCCGCAATTCTGAGCATTGAGAATCCTACTGGGAGAATGAAAGAATATGCGATAGTAAGGATTCTGTCATTTTAAGTAAAGAGTAGTAGCTCTACTGTGTTAACATGTGCGCTCCCAACTCTGGACTGTGGGTAGTGAAGAGAAAGTACTCCAGAACAATACCATTTAAAAATATGGGCGTGTGGCCCCTGCATCAGTGCAGGTCAATGAGTGCACAGGGGCATCGACTAAGGGATTTTTCATTTTGTAAAGGGTGAGATGGTCATTTTAAGGGGATTGTGTCTACTGCAGATTACAGGTTCTGTTATCCTAAAAATATTTACTCAGAATTATGCACCGAATCAGTCTCCATCAATTACAATTCGAATCTACAGAGAAATCGAATAAGAATTGGCTGAACTCATCCTCACTCAGTCAAAACTTGTTTTTCATGTTTTTAATAATCGGGTGAAATCAGGCTTGGGATCAGTGTCAACTGATTCAAACTCAGATTTGAACGATTCATGCGATTTGATTCCAATTTTTAAAACCTAAGTCACGATTATTGGATGGATATGTCAAGGTCCTGATCATTGGATAGACATGTCAAGGTCCAGATTATCCATGTGTCAAATTTCAATCTCAAATTCAATTATTTATGTTACTAGATAAAGTTAAGTTGGGGCAATTACTAGCACTCCCCTTTACCAAAACAAAAAAAAAAAATTACTAGCACTCCCCTACACTTGGCCTGTATTTACATTTAGACTTTTACTCTTACTTCTCCCCTCGCATTTTTAAATACCTAAATTACCTCTTTGGGTCTCTATCTAGGTAAACTTGTCGCCCCTAACCGGCTGCCTCATCACCCATTGTCCTCCTTGCCCCACTTGCTCTCAAAATCTGTCGTCTCTTGCAAAATACCATCGACAATTTTGCTTTCTATGAAGCCCACACTGAGTATCAAGTGGGAATCCTCTCCCTACGTGGTAACCACACCACCCCATCTCACACCGTCCACACCGTCTACACACTCCATGGACGGTGTCAGATGGGGGTGAGGTGGTTACCACGTGAGGAGGGGATCCGAACCCGTACTACTTAGTGGATTTTGAGTTTGGTTCCTCTGCACGTATCAACAGGTGAACTTACATGTGAGAGCCAGTCACCTGTCCTATTTTTGCCATTTACAAGGGGAGGAGGGGTTTTTATGGAAACAAAATTAAAATGTGATTAACTTTGAGGTATACGTTCACCTGTTGGTATGTTCAGATGATCTATTCTCATCGATTTTGGTTGTGAAGAAAGATATTTCATTGATTTGATTAAGTTATACATCAAGGAAGGATTTCTGGGAGAAGTATTTTAGGGGAGATTGGGTAGTGATGGTAATTCCCCTTCTCTGATGGTTATGCTTCTTTTTTATCGTTATGCCCTATCTACCCAGGTCATATGCATAGAGGAACCGGATCCTCTATGCATAGAGGAACCGAATCCTCTTCAATGAGGAGATCCCCAATGAGTGCTCAATGAAGCATCCAATGACTGGACTGGTTAGCACACATCTCGACGTATACTCAATCAATTTGCCCAACCAACACAATCGTTGGATGCTTGTTGGGTGATGCCCAAATTGGAGAGGCTTTTTCTATCCACCAAGGTCGATAGAGATATCTGACCAATCCTATATCAGTGAAATGATTGTTATTAAAAATAAATTTGTCCCAAAAAAAAAATATTTTTTAATAAAATTAAAAAGAAAACGTTGGACATGAGTTGATACTATTCATATACCAATATTAAAGACCATGGTTCCTACTACTGTCATAAATGCAAAAACAAAAACTTTGCATCACTGCATGCGCGTGCAATCAGCCGCGTGACTTCAAATATTACACAAGGACCTACTGCCGTATGCAACAATCCAACTAAATTGGATTATATATTATTTGTCCTTCTTTTACGTAAATTGGCGAACACTACACAGCCCCGAAGACCTCAACTGAACTTAACAAAAGACCAAACTTTACCCCCACCAACACCCTCCCCCACTCTACGCAAGTGACCTTTTTCTCTCTCTCTCTCTTTCTCTCTCTCTCTCTCTCACACACACACACACGCGCGCGCACACAAAAGAAAAAGAAAGATAACAGCGCACTAGGCCTGAGGCCTCTGAGGAAGTAGAGGCTAGAGCATTACCTGTAAAAGTCTGTTTCCTTTCACTTGGCTTCTCTCAAGATTCAAACTATGAGAAGGACTAGTGACAGTCTCTCGGGCCTCGACTGTCTTGTGCATCTTCCACTTCTCTGGGAATATTTGGAGGAAGCGTCCCAACTCCCAACCAACACGTTAACGCTACTTTCAAAGTTTCAAGAATGGACCCCTCCTCCCTCCTCCCTCCGTAGATGATTAAAGGGTATGCCTAAAAGCCAAAAAAAAAAAAACAAAAAAAGAAAGATCCTCTCAAATGTATTGCTCTGTCAATTGTACCATATACAGGCTGTGATTAGTTTGTTCATAATCAGAAGCCAAGGAAGAGCACTTTGACAAGATACCGTCCCTTCTTTAATCAGAAGCCAATGGTTTTTTTAGTGGTGATTAAAGATTTCAAAACTGTCTCTACCGATACAATTTTGACCTTTGATACATCGTGTGACTTGAGTCAACCACTGTAGTAATAATGTAGAGTAAGACTATATAACGAGAATGATTTGTGTGTTGTGTTGTGTTGATGTGGTAGGAGAGTCAATTAAATTGAAGTTGATGTTCCAGGACGATGATGGCAATTAATTGATACATGCCCACTAGACACTCTCTCCTAGACTCACTCAGTAGTAGTTTATACCTTTGATGCTATGTTTATTATTGTTTCCATTCATGCATATGATTTAGGTTTTATTTCCATTCATGTTTTGACATATATTTTCTTTGCATTTAGATTTAGGATTTCAACTTGTATGGCATATTTGCATATCATATTCACCATTCATATCATGATCATTCATGCATGTTTCATTTCCCTTTATCGGATTTTGCAGTTAGTATAGGAATTTTAATGTTGATGCTCCTATTATAAAGCAAATCTTGTTTGTCAAAAAGAAATCATTCGTAGAAACAGAATATCCAATTGGATGGCCAAAGCTGAAGTAGCATATAGTATGGTAACATGGGGTGGGAAAAAAACCTAGGTGAAAAAAAATGGTGATTGTGTTTCTACACCCATACTGTGGGTTCATCCACCATTCTAGAGTCCTAAAACAGTACATCACCCCTGTTGCGCAATACCTTCTCCTGCCCCTCCGAAAACCGTGATCAAGGGATTCTCCTTCACCATAGCAAAGAAAACTCAGTACAAAAAAAATTTGTCCCTACTGCAATATGATGAGAGGTCTGGATGCTTATCCATGCAAATTAGGTGCTCTAAGCATGAATGGGATCCCCTCTAGCAATCGCATCACCCGATGAGTATCCAATGGCAGGACTGATTGGGCATGTACCAGGATGTGTGCCAGCTAGCCCAGCCATTGGGATGCCTCATTGGGAGATCTCCTCATTGAAGAGGATCCGGTTCCTTTATGCATATGCCTTTTTTTGTCTAATTTTGCTAGTGGAGTAGCTACTTTGAGGGGTTTCTATTAAAAATTTGCACAATTTCACTCTCCCGTCCAATGGCCTGTTCTCCCCAATTGGAATAGATGGATCAAGGAAAACGATCCTTTTTTATTTTAATATCAACAAATATTGGAAAGGAAAAGATGCTTAGCGCAGATGAACCTATTCATGAAATAAGATCTGGCTATGACAACCATTATGCATCTTGAGCTTCCACTTCCAAATACATACCCAACATCCCCTTACAACACTTTTCATCTACCGTGTGGTAAGAGTAGTTAAGAGTCCATATTTGCTGAGCATAATGTTGACACGTTAAATTTTAATCAGAACCTAATGCACCAGGAGACAATCAACAAGTGAAATTTGATCAACATTAGGATGGCCACCGAAAAGGTTCAAGCATGTTATGTCGAATGGCTATAAATGGGAAAATTATCTCCTGCAGTTTGCTGACCGGCCCAGTTCCCCAGTTCCTCTAATAGGGGGATGGTGGACCCCATCAAAGCAGAATATTTGGGCATGGATAGAGAAGTCATTTCAGCCCCCCTTTATTAGAGGAACTAAGGAACTGAGCCGGGCAGCCAACTGGAGGTGATAAAGATCCCTATAAATGGCTCAATCCAATGGCAGACCAGCCATATCACCCTACATGGCAAGAATGAACAGTGCACCGAATAGAGAAAAAGAGGTATCCTTCAAAAGTGTGTACCCAGAGAAACTTTTGCTAACGACAGAATGAGCTGGCTACGTTTGATCGAAGCCATTCAGACATGTCAACCAAACCGGTATTAACATCATCTAAGTATGGGTTAGATGATGTTGAAAATGTGTCATTAAGTAATTTTAATTTTTCTCATAAAAATAAAACTTTATTAACATCAGTAAGTATAAGTTAGTTTGGTCCAATCGGACTCTGCCACTTTGACTATGACATGTGACATCCAGCTAATTCCGCATCTATCTGGCGGTCAGTCCAATTGCCTATTTAGTTTTCCCTTCTATGAAACAAAAGCATTGGAAGTTGCAGCATATTAGTTATTCTCTTTTGTGCTCAATCTATTTTATAAAGACAAAAAATTTCTATCCCGCAGACCAAAGTGGCCGGGAGCGCCAAAGTTGACCCCTATTGACGAAGGGGCCAAAACACCGAATTTTTATTTCCTACAATTCTGACACCCATCCATTCAAATCGCCGCCCATCATCTCTCCTTTGCCAAGCACAGAAAACTCTCCCCTTTTCCTAAAACACTTTTAATTTTAGGCAAAATGTACTCTAAGCAACCAACCTAAGAAAAGCAACCAACCTAAGAAGACCCTTTTATGTGGCCCACCCTCTTTGTGCCATGTGTATTGATGATGCTTCTATTCCTACCATTGGCCAGAATATATGGTCTAGATTAATCACATGTCAAATTTCAGAACCTCAGAACCTCGTTCAATTACTCCCCCAAAACAAAACAAAACAAAATTCACATGCATCCCCATGTATATTCCTTGCACACCTACTGTAAAAAGAGCATCTACCACTAATCTGAAAGATCCACAGAACACAAATGAAACAGCAAATTAATAGCAAATTAATAGTAAAGCTTTGCAGATAGGATATTTTGTATTTTCTTTTCTTATTCTCTCTCTCTCTCTCTCTCCCCTCCCAAGGGAAAAAAAACCAAGGGTGGTAACATAAAAAATGCACAATGTGATGGAAGTCCCCAAGTATGTCATCATTAAATGGATCCCCAGATTTTACCTGAATTTTGTTTCTCAAGCCCGAAAAGAACGATGAATATGCTCATATAAGGTCCTCACTAATCAATTCCAATGCGACAAATTGGATTTCTCTTGATGAGATTAAGATCCACCTGCACAAGAAATTAGATTTTTTTAAAAAAAAACATGATCTTTTGTTCTGTCTACAACTTGCATGGAGCTGTAAATTAAGTTTGTACCTTGTGTCCAAAGAGATCTCGGATGTTATCGATTCCATACAGTATCATGGTAGGCCTGCCATAAAAAGAATATGAAGGTCAAACTTTTCCATCCCACTTTCACGAACATAAATGAAGTAGTGGTTTTCTAGCTCAGTCTAATTTATCAAATATTCTGGTAAAACCTATCCCATTCAACTTCCTCAAAATTAAAAGCCAACATTACCTTTCAAGAGAAAGACCCCACGCAATTACCCTAACATCTTCTGGTAGCCCCATTGGCAGCAACATTTCCGGCCTAAACATGCCAGAATTCCCAATTTCCACCCATTTCTTAAAGCCTTCATGATAACTGACCAAATAGGGGGGGAAAATATATGTAAGGTTGCTAATTACATCGAGCCATCGAGGCATACACCACAGGTGCCACATGCATCAAAACAAGATTCCTTTACCTGAAGATTTCCATGCTAGGCTCCGTATATGGATTGTAAGCAGGTTTGAAACGCAGTTTTGACATACCTGAACACATGAGAAGGGCAAAGGATGTTATATTTGACTCTTAGCTTACAAATTAAATGTTTTCCTAAATGCATTACTTCACAGCTATCAAAATAGCCTCCTATATAACTCCATATCTCTGATACATAAATAGACCTACCAACAAGATCCACAAAATGTCAAGAGACCACAGGTTATGTCCTATAAACCTCAGAAAAGGTTAATTGTGAATTGTAGGACATGATGGGAAATGAAATGACAAAAATTGCAAGACATTTACCCAGGCGAGAAAAGAAATCATGCAACACTCCAATCAGGTCACCAAGAGTAAGGCCCCGATCACATACCAGACCTGAATAAACATATCCCAAAACATAAAAATAATAAATACTTATTACTTGCCACATAGATATGTTGCTTCAATCAATGCCTGATGAAACATTAAAGACCCAGAGCTTGTCAGATGTACCTTCAATCTGGTGGAACTCTGCAAGATGAGTTCGATCTACAGCTTCATTTCGGAAAACACGATCAATTGAGAAGTACTTTTTTGGGGTGAAAGATTTCTGCGCATAACAAATAGTCCAATAAAATTCACGCAGAAAAAGATAAAACATAAGAGTTCAAACATCTAAGGCTCATCTATAACCAGTTTACAGAAAAATGTGGAGGTTATGAAAGCATAAATTTTTGGCTTGGGGGAGAATGTTACAGGGGGAAGAAAATATTTCAGATTGACATTCAACCAAAATGACATCAAGTAGAGGGGGAACTTTAGTTCCAGAAGTACAGGAAAGAAAGTAGAATCAAGTACTTAAAACACCACCCCCCTTTCCTTTGGTAATAGTCAAACAAGCACAAATAGCAGAGATCTATGGCAATTTACCTGTTGTGCAAGCAAGTAAAGCATCCTCGAGGAAACAGCAGTTGTATGGGTTCTTAATAGGTTTTTATTTGCTTCTTCTCTTTTCCAATCATATCCATATCTATATAGAAAAGAATGCTTCTTTCAGGAAAAACTGATTTTGTAATGGTATGCCAAAACTATGAAACAACATACCCTCTGGATCCATAACCACCAGATTCATGAACACACTTCACCCTCTCAACATAAGCTTCAGGCAGCTCCCTAGTAGTGGAAGGAACTGAAAATACAAGAGCCAGATGACTAATGATTGGACAGAACATAACTAAATTACCAAGTAAGATATCAAGGAAAATTGACCTTTTAAAAAGAAGGTATCATGTGAATCACGAGCAGGGTGTTGCTGTGGCTGGAAGAGTGCATCAAAATTCCAAAAGCTGCAAGTTTGAGTAGAAACAAATCAATCAGGTGGTACACCATGGGGAGGGGGGGGGGGGGGAGAGAAATCATCACGGACAACATTCAGAAGAACATGGACTACAAGCATAACCCTTTTGGTCCAATATAAACTTAAGAATAGACAATAGAAGATTAGATTATAAACTAGTAATGACTAATGAAAATTTTGCATGTCAATTATTAACTCCTACAATTTAGATACATTATCTCGCAGTTCCAATCTACCTTAGAGCAATGGGATTTTTCAATCTACTCAGAAAGTGCCCATCAACAATCATAGAAATAACACAATTATAGATATGGAATTCTTACTAACCTGCTTTCAACAAAATTATTTGTGGGCATCTCCTCAAAACTGCAACCAGTAGATAACCAATACTTCAGATATTCAAGCTTGTCAATATATGTATTAACGTGAAAGATTACATTTAAATCATGAAATTCAGTACAGTTCAATCTCTTTTTTTACCCCATTTGAAGGAAGATATTTTGCAATTGCCTTCGAACCTGAAATGGAGAGACAGGTTAGAAGCACTGCCAAATGTCTATGGAAACAAATTATAGATTAACTAAATTAAAATTAGAGAAAGCATGAACCCAGCTCTAACATGTGGGGAACACTCATGCCTCATGGTACATTTCTGTCAAAAAGCACAAGGCAAGTGGTCAAAATAAACTTCCATTTTTGGCCATTCCTAATTTAAAAAATAAACTTTGATGGCTAGCATAACCGGGGAGGGGATGGAGAGGTCAATACATGGTGGATTATGCATCTGACAGAGACAAGGGAACTGGTCTCATAGGTATTTTCCAACAATGACATGGGCAGTTGACAAATCCTCATTGTTAGGAACACCTTTCAGACCAAGGGAGGCTTATCTTGTCGGTACAAGATTATCTGCCATGTGGCATGTTAGATGCGGCACAAAATCTGTGGATAGGTAGACCCCAAGGTCCCCTTAAGTTTCAGCCCAATCCTAGGTAGCCAAGTGGCTGAAAGAAAACAAAACAAAGAAAGCATTGAAAAATCTGGGACTATCAAGCTGCCAAAGGATGCACAGCACACCCAGCGGGGTGGACATACATGGGAGGGTATATTGGGTTTGGTCAGAATTTGATGTCGCAATCCGGACATCGCCCTATCTACCCAATAGTCAGCATCACCACAACAGCCTCCCATGTGGCAGAATAACATGGGCTGTCAAGCAAGGCGTCCCTCTTGGGGCCTTGAAATGGCATTTATGCATGTGTGTGTCATCATTTTCACTAAGTATTGGTTTAAGTTCTTCAAATATCTAATGTTTTGATATTTGAGCTGACTTGGGAGTTGCCCCGATCAACGACAAGCTCTGAGAGAGCCGTTTGAGAAGGTATAGTCATGTTCAACGGAGGCCTATAGACGCCCCAGTAAGGAGTGAAATGATTTCGATTGAAAGAGCTAAAAGAGCTAGGGGCAAGCCTAAAATGACCATAGGAGAAGTTGTGTGGAAGGACATGCATAGTCTAGGTCTTGTACCAAGTATGACCTTGGATAGAACCTATTGGAGGGCAAGGATCCATGTAGCAGATACCATTTAGCTGAGATTCTCCAGACTTGCTGGATTGTGCCTCTTTCCTCTCTTTTTTTTCATCCCTCTTTTCCTTTCTCTTCATTCTCTCCTTTGTTTGATTAGACCGCAATTTTACCTACTTTGCTTTGTTTGGATCCATGTAGCCAACCCCATTAAGTTGGGATAAGGCTGAATTTGTTTGTTGTAAATATCTAATGTTTTGATGGGATAATCACAAAAGCTATCTATTCAGCATTTAAGGGATGTCAAGAAAAATAAATCCAGTGACTCTGGAACTTTATATGATCTCTCATATTATGTCGGTTTACTGTTTATTAAAAGAACCTCATCCTCATATTCTGGTTTAGTAATTACATAAAAGCAGACATAAAAATTTCATGAATTCCAGCAATACTTGGTTTCTACAAGTTTGCACTTTCCCTAACAGAAAGGTGATTTGAACAGCAAAGTCCGATCTTTCATACCAAAAAGAAACTAACTTGCCTAATGCTTACTAAACTGCACATGCAAGCAGAAAAGGAAAAAGGTAAGCAAAACCCATGCCTTCAGCAGAGGATTGAGATAGCCACCTTCCGCGGGTGGGCCTTTAGCACTGAAGTTATACTCTTTAAACTCTAACTCCTTCCAATCACCCCTAAAAACAACATACAGAAATTTTCAGCACAACAAACTGTAAACTGCATAACAATATGCCATAATTGGTACATGAAAACACAGAAGCAACCTCAATCCACGCCCTTTCAAAAAATTCCATGTGATACTAAAAACTATACTGAAACACACACCTCCACCAGTATGAATAAGCAAGCATATAATGATCCATGAAGCGGGATAAACATAAACACTGCACACATGTATCCATTATTCCATAAGTATGAAAATTGTGCATGTACAAATTCACATAGATGTATGAGAGTGCAAGATCATACAAAAACTGAAGAACATCATTCAACCACTGGAAATGTTGATATAGAGGATAAGGTGCCTGATGTAGATTCACTAAGTACTAACCGCCTAAAAATTCACATGAACTGTCTACCATAATTTAAAAAGAAAAAAAAAAGTACTCCAAGAAAACCAAACCATTCCCTAATGTAACTAAACCAAATCACTGAATTACCTTTCTTCAATTAACAGCCCTGCCTAAAAACACTAGGTAGTCCCCTCATACTCAGTTTGTTGCTACTATCCATACTGGGCACACTCTGGATCAGGTTGGGGTACCAAGACCCGATCGAAGGCGCTGGAACCTTAAGCTAAACCCAACCAAGCTTCACGAACAACGCATTTTCTAACTCGGCCTTGCTGGATTTCAGGTTTTAGCTAATAAAGCTTCATATGGGTCCGACCGTCATTTAATGTATGAACAAAATGGATTTTTAGAACCTCTTCTGAACTTAATATTCAAATATACATTTACTAGAGATGGAAGCCAGTAAAATTGGAAGGAGAACTTAATAGCTTCAAGATATAGAGAGAAACATCGCAGTAGACTATGCATATCCAAGACCAAATCAATAAAGAAAAAAAAAAGATTTTCGTCCTCTTCCCAAATTCCATCCGGACCAGTGCCCATAATCCTTCTGTGTTCTGCTACTGAAAACAAAAAAGGGGGGAACTGTGCAGGTTGCTATCATAGTTTTCAAGGCACCAAGGTGAGCCACGGCGCTGGCCAGGGGCAATGGGGAGGAGCCCAAGACAAGGCCTTATTGGTCAAGGTGTGCATAAAACAGGTTTAGTCTAGGACTTTTCAGGTTATGTTCATACCATTTGGTCTTTGGTATCCTGACAAAGTTATGTTAATATTTAATCTACTTGGTGGTAACATAAAAGTATAAACTAAGGAGGAGAGAGCAGTCACCAATCAATCAAAATCATCCAACATTCATTAGAACATGCAATAATCGATCAAGGAGGTGTTCATTTGTGTAATTACCATGATTTAGGAGTTTAGCAACATTGGTTTTCTTATTTTTAACCTCTTTAAAGACATGACGAGCTGCAGTAATATGCAACACAAAAGCAACCATACATGAGTGCCAAGTTGGGGATGAAAATGGGGCTTGTCTAGGTCAAAATCCAAGGCGACACCAGGATGAGGCCTTGGCAACTAAAGTGAGCTCAGGCATTACCCTAACATCCCCCCTTTTATTTTATTTGAATTCCTTAAACCCTAAACCACTTACAGCTTCATTCCTCCATCAGAATCCCACCATATTTGAACCATAGCTCCTTCTTAGCACTCCCTGCACTCGACCCTAACTTCTGGCCTATCCCAACAGCTTAACCATAGTTCCCCTTCATCACCATTAAAACCCAAAAACCTTAAAACCTGTCTAGACTTATCCAGCCATTCAAACCTCACCAAATTACAACCGAACCTCCCTCTCACTGTCATTAACACTCGACCAAGAGTCCTCTCCAGAAATCCAATCCTAAACCCTAATTTCACCTATTTTTTCTATTTCCCAAACCCCGAAACCTTAACCCTAATTTTCTGAATTTCAATTCCTCACTTAAACCTTATCAATCCTACATCACTAGACTCCTAAAAACCTGCCTAATTTATTCAAATAAGATTCAAGCCTTTTACCCTAAACCTAACCCTAATTCTGCCCCAATCGGCCAGCAGATTTGTGAGATCCTGAATTACCTGGCTCCTAGTAGACCCTTGTCTATCTAAGACTACATTACATGGAGATCATAACTCTAAAGTATCATTAATCATCAAAGCCAAAGGAGTCGATAGCATTAGGTCCATAAAAGGGCTAGGATATAGGCTCACAGAAATGCATAGACACACGCACAGACAAAAAGAACAAGAAGCATGGCTGTCAAAACTCAAAAATAAATGATAAGGAAATCATTACTTGGTAATACATATTTATCACCCTGAATGCTGAAAGAATTAATTCCATTTCCCACTTGGTTCACTATAATGTAATATACCGTATGCTTGTTCAAATTATGTAACCTAAAATACCTCTGTAGATGTTCTCGAGTCAAATCCGTCACAGCCTTCTTCCTTTTCGGAGCGTAATTAGGACCCCTTTGCAGCGAGTAGCCCTTCCAAGTTCTAATCAAGGCAATTAACAAAAAAGTCAAGAAAAAAACAGCACATTATCATGCCCCCCCCCCCCCCCCCAAAAAAAAAAACAAACACACACACAAAGAAGGAGGAGGTTAGGGCAAGGTTTGGAGCAAAATTGCATGTCTCTGGATTCAATTACAAGAGATTCATAAGGACAGAAGCATAAAGCATAGTTGTAAAGGCGTCGCCTAGGTGTCCAGGCACCTTGTTGGTGTTGCCTGATTTTGGACCCTCTCCAACGCCTTGGGTTGTCTAGACGCCGTGACAACTATGGCATAAAGTGCTTGTTTCAGAAACCGCCACTCTGGGTTGTGTCATTAATACAGCAAATGCCATGTTGGACACCGCCTATCCGCATTGAACAGATACCACCGCTGTGTCCTTTACCTAGGCTCATAATTACCAGTTACACTGATTTTGGCATGAGTTCAATAAGCAGAAGAAAATGGCTTCATAGGCAACTATCTCATGCATATTTTACCTTACACACAAAGTGTCTATAAGATATGTCAAATCACAACAGATGTAATAATATCACAAAGCACTAATTGTAGTAATATAAAAAAGCAAAAAATGTGATCATTACTGCAGAGCAATAAGCTTCCTTCTTTTGAGAGCATCAATATCCTCTTGATCAACAACCTGGAGTAACAATGAAGTTATCAATCATAAGAAAAATAAAATAAAGTCAATTATGAATGGTAGTCAAATGACTCAAATCATCTAGCAAAAGAGTACAGGCAACCTATGAATCTTACAGGAGGTAATTCAGTTAGCAGCCCAAAAGGGCTCCACCTCATACTCTTTTCACGTGGGATGTTTCAGCCGAACAGCACCTCTCCATATGGTAAAGAAAGTCTCTTTCTTAGGCAGTTTAGGAAATTATTAAAAACCTCAAATGTCAACAACTAACATTACTAGGACAGGATTCCAATGGACAATGATACATAGAGCATTTGCAGGTGTAAGACTAATCACATGGATGATCCACCCATCAAACTGCACATACCACACCATCTCTCCAAATGAAGTGACCAAAACCACGGGGATAGTGATGTTGTCAGAAGAAAGCTGATAAATTACACAGAAACCTTGTCATATACACCAATGCTATTCCTTACAAACATATCTGGCCATACTAGGTATAGGAAGAACCATAAATTTGTCAAGGCATTAAACACTGGAAATAGAAATGCCTTGTCTCCTCCCAAATCAGCACAGAATTGGAATTCAATGTCTAATTTATGGGATTGTCTTTATTACACATTTTTTATGAATTTGAAATGTGCTTCTACTTATACTTCTTTATAATAGAGCACTGAAATAATTCGTTTACTGGTCAAGATCCAACTATTTGATATACAGCAGGGGTCTTCGTGAGGGGGGAAAAAACACACCTCTCCTTCTTGTATCTGCAGAAGCAAATCTTTGACTCGATCCTCAACATTTTGAACCTACATAAAGTAATAGATATGAGAACCAAGGATTTAAGTATCAGTATTGAGGATATCGTATCAGAAAGCGTGATTTTAAGAAACGTATCATATCATATCAGAGAGTTGCAAGATACACTAAAGATATGTATGGAAATGATCAAGAAACACCTGGAAATGAAAAGGATACATGTAAAACACACTTTTAAAGCATAAAACACTATAAATAAGCAATATGTAAAACATATCATTTATAAAAAGGAGAACAAAGTATGACGAGACAATTATATTCAATTGATTATGTATAAAGGATGAGGTTTTATTCAATTGATATTTCATCTCTGTAACTCATAGAGTTTTTCCAACTCATTATCACTTGTTTTTAACAAGAAAATAGAACATTTTCCCATTTAGATCTGCTTTCGATTTGGGGAAAACACAAATCGATCCTTGATCCAATGAATCATGTTGTTTTTCCTTTCCTTAACCTATTAATACTTCCACAAAAAAAAAGAGTTACAATGCAAGATTTGAGCAAAAAAGTTAGGTTTTCGAACTTACCTCACTTGCACAGGTTAAAAACTTCAATCTGATATTTGTAGAGGTTTACTGATCGAAACAAGATGAAATTTGCTGGGTTAGAATTGCTTTTTATGCAAGAATGGAATCCCTAACTCAAATGAAAACAAACAAGTTTGACTGGATAGGTTTCAGAGAGTCTCGGTTTTCTTCTCTACTGCGGTTCTGTTTTTCTGCAGGTTTTAAGGTTAGTATCGAGTCATATCAATTAGTATCGAGCCGTATCAAGCAGCATCACGACGTATGAACCAATACAATACGATACATTTATTTTAATTACTAAGTATCGTATCGGTACCCTAAAGATATAATATGATACGACCGATACCTAAGATACTTATAGATACTTGAGACCGTGATGAGAACAATAGAGAGGAATACATTGGCGATTCTCCAAGAAAGCCAAGATGTCATAATTTTAATTTTTTTATGTAATGCAGAAAATCAACCATTGAACCAAGGTAGAAAACAGTCTCGAAGCTAACAATGAAAAGACATAGGGAATGAGGGGTCCCTTGCCTCAAGCCTCAAGAACTTCTATAGGAGGAGCTACTCACAATAGTAGAACACAATATGAAGCAACTCTCACCAATTTATCTAATTTAAACCAAATTCAATCCATTGATGAACATAATTCCAGTATGCCAATTTGCAAGGTTAAAGCCTTTCCCACATTCACCTTTAACAAAATGCCTGCCATCCTCCCTCAACATTTTGTCATTACATCCATTGGCTATATTTGCCCAATCCAATATTTGGTGCCCTTGGATAAAAGTTATTCGAGCCAAGGAAATTAGAGATCTTAAAATTGTTCAGTTCTGTATGATGATCAGGGGGAAAATGAATGGAGAATAAACACTATAGAATTACATAAAAATTTGGGGCAGTCCAAACATTTTGGAAGTGTATTCTACAGAGCCTACTATCTACATTATCCATGAGATGTTTTCTGATTCAAATTTTTTCGTTATTAAGCCTCTTCTTTTTTTTCTTTTCTTTTTTTTTTTTTGAGTGTACCCTTGAAAGTTTCAAGTTAATGAGTAAGTCCAATCATATTATTACCTTTATGTAAAATACATAAATAAAAACAAAACTTGGTTTGGGACAATACCCAAAAAGATACAGAAACAACAAAACAGTATTATAGAAGAGTGCTATTCTATAAACAACCCTTCATGTAAGATATTGACAAATTTTAAATGTTTTGAACATATAAAACAGTCAAATAAAGAAGTAGCAAGACCCAGTAAGTAAGGTACACACAAATGTTAAAAAATGAAAATGAGAATCCACAAGTTCCAGGTTGTGTCACCTTTCTTGAAACTAGCTGCTTCCCCATCTCCACCCATTTATTCTTTATGGCCTGGGCACAACCGATTTTGTAAACTGAAGGATCAACCATTTTCTGCATCCGCAGAAAACAATTCATTCACAACACTGATAAAAATAGAAATATCAATTAACCAAAATTTTGTTACTGGAATCCGATATAAAGTATAGAACGATTTTCTTTTTTGAAGACAGAAGCATGCCAAAATCTACCGCACTTGCTAGTTTTAGTGAGAGGAGTCATAACCTGTAATTCTTCTCGAGAAATGCCCTCTGGCGGTATGGCCAAGAAGAGCTGCACTTCGGGTGAGCCCGCCACAGTATATGACTTTCCTTCACCAGTAAGTACCCACTTCTCCTTCTTAATGTCCTGAAAATCTCACAAAACAGTATTTGTCCAAGAATTTATTATTTTAACCCGATACACTAAGAAATTAAAATAGGACCATTCGATGTCAGATCAGAAACAAAAACCAAGCTAGAGATACAGAAGCAATGAATTTTAGAGTCACACACAGACGAAACAAGTAGAGTTTCTATTGCACGCAATGAAAGTTTGCAGGGTTCTAGCGAAGTGAGAAAACAATGGAGCAACCACAGCCAATGAAAATGATAAATATTTTACTCATTTGATTCAAAAGCAGGTGGAGAACTCATAAAGCTTTGAGAAGCACCTGAGCATCAACTAATCTGAAACCGTGGAGACTCTTGATGACATTGATAATTTCGTTATGATCGATTCCGACGTCTGCAGCGAATTGGCCGGAATCTGATATGTTCTTGTTTGATTCCAGGAACCCTAGAATTGCATCTTCCGCCATTTCTGTCGCTCTGATCTGGTCTGGTCCCTAAGCCCTCTATGGCAGGAAAGCCCTTCCTCTTCGATTCGAAGCCCCACTATCGCCCTCAGAACTTAGAAGTAACTACAAGGCGGGAGATTGGAGCATACACAACAGAGAGACGTAGGGTTTATCAAGATGTGGAGTGTGACAGGTTTTTTTTTGTTTTTTTTTCATTAAATTATTAGTATCTTGGTAAAGCGTGGCGATAACGCTTAGACACAAAACCGGCTTTGGTGCATTAAATTTACCGTCTTACCCCCTGTAAAAGTGTAAATTCCAAGGCACCCAGGTCGCTAAAACCAATTATTAGGCTCTATGTTTGAATGGCAAGAGCGTGAGAAAAATTTTCATTTTCTCCTGTTATATGTCGATTTAGATATATTTGTGTCTGGAAGCACAGGAGGAGGCCATTGATCTCTCTCCCAGAATTGGTTCTTGGCATTGTTGAACGCCTCTTCACCAGCAGCAGCATCTTCTTGGTTTCCATCAAAAAAAAAAAAAAAAAAAAATTCTTCTTGGTTTCTATGATTTTATTACAAGGAACTAAACCAAAAATAATATGTGGACACATTTGTCTAATTATTTCTTAAATTTTAAATTGGATGAAATAATAGTACAATGGTTTTCCATGCCGCTTGTGTGGGAAACTCTCCCACGCCAACACTCCCATGAGTCTATCTCTCTCCTTTCCATGTAAAAAGTCACATCTGCCCATTTGTTTTAAGGAGGAGAGAGATAGACACATGGGACTACTGGCCTACACTCCCGTATAGAAAACAGCTTCCCTTAAATATAAGAGAGTGTCAATGCAAGTTCACATTGTTAAAATTTGAAAGCACGTGAGAAAAACCCCCTACCACCTGTGTGATAATCTTTTTATTTAAACAAAAAAATGAAAAAATAATTGATCACTAGAAAAATAACTAAAGACATGAATAGTGTCACTCACTATTCTAATTAAAAACATAATTGTTAATTTATAGAATCTTCCTTGTACAAATAACAACACAAGCATTAACACTAGTTTCCCCTTATCACACTCTTTCTTGTGTCTCACCTTCTCTTACTATCTGTGTGTGTGTGTGCGTGCATTCTTCAACAAACTCCTTTTGTTTTTTGGTTGCAACTTACTAGTGATATGTTTGCATTGTTTGACAATCTCTCTCTCTCTCTCACACACACACACATACACCATATGGTGATTATAATAAGGTTCCATTCAATGGGGTGCATTGGATTCATTCTACCAAGACTTGGTTTCAATAGTCAAATTTAAGATTCTCACATTTAGATGATTTCATGAAAGAAAAATGAGGAGTATTTAAGGTTTCAAAGTTGCTTTCTCAGATTTAAGGATTTTGATTTCTCTTTTAGATTTCATAGTCCAGTTTACTGTATTAGATTTATTTTTTCAACTTCCAAAAGATAAGCCAAACGACATTTTTGCCCTTTTTGCCACGGGGTGATCATTTTATTAAAATAATAATAAACTAAAAAGAAAAAACTAAATATTTAAAAAAGAAAAAAAGAAAAAAAAAAAGACTAAAGATGGATACGAAACTAATGAGAAATAAGTTAGATAGATATCAATCAAATTGGTCTGAAATTGAAATTAAATGTGAGGAAACACTTCACAAAATCTGTTTGTTTCAATAACCCACTTACAACCTTGAGAACAAAAATTGTTCTTCTTCTTAATTATGTCGTCCCACGACCATTCTCCGTTTCTGAAAGTTCCCAAATCTCCATTGTTTCTGCAATTAAGGTTCGGGCAATTAGGGGATGCCTTACGGTGTAGAACCGTATTTAGAAAAAAATTTCGGAGGATATTCTTCACTCTCTGGCTGCACAATTCAATCGTAAAGTCAGTAGTAGTAAATTGCATGCTTTCCACTTTGTTAAGGAGTTCTATTCCTTCCAGTTCTGTTGTGGTATCGTTGAATTGAATCAGTCCTAGTATATATGTTGCTTCTGGGTGACCCCCGTCCACTGCTTTCTTTAGTAGCTCACGACCCAGATCCACATTTCTGGCGTTAAAATATTTAATCTAGAAATAAAAATCATGAGGTTAATAGCAAATTAAAATTTCAACAGAGAAGGTAACAAATTAAAATTCCGATTCTTTATTTTAGATAAAAAAAAAAGGTTTGGAATAAAAAATTGGAAAAAAGAACTCTGTCATCCTGTTCATGAGTCTATCTCTCTTCTCTCTATTTGAAAAAACATCTATGCCCTCTCATTTTGAAGAGGAGAGAGGTAAACACATGGAAGTGTTCATGTAGGCCACACTTCCGGACAGAAACAATTTCCTTAAAACATTATTGATCAATTAATATGACTTGATAATGCAAGCTTGGCAGCGTGGCCCCTATGCCAGGGTAGGGCCAATAACTTTTTCACTTCAAGGGGCAGGGATGGTCATTTCATTTCCCTTTGTGTTGGGGGCACAGACACCCGCTACCAACAGAGTTTTTTTTCCTCTAAAAAATAAAAGAACAAAGTGTTCAATCATTAATTTACGTTGTTTGGTGGCAGACCCCTTGTGCACTCTCACATGGGGGTGTGGAAAGATCATCTGGCACCTACTGGTCGATGTTCATGTGAACATTATCATTCGTTCAATTGTTGGCATGCAATGACTATGCGATCAGTTAGCGTTCTTTTTTCTTATAAAATATTTCAATTGTTTTTGTCTTTTCTTGGAATCAAATATAGCCTACTATATTCGACTGACCAATTGATGATTGGGTCTGTCTCGATTCCTCAGTTCTATTTGGCTTCAAGTGATCATTAAGACTTGTCAAATTGGGTTCTTTTTTGGTCCATTAATTCTTGATCAAACTAAAAAGACATAAATTTAAGAGAGAGAGAGAGACTACCAAGCCTCGGAGATAATAAGCGTGAAGATTGTGAGCTCTGAAACAATTATGGAGAAAGGCTGAATATTCAACAGGGAACCACCAACTCGATACTCGAGTGAGGTAGATGTGGCGAAGAATATATTTATCATCTGCCACTAACCTCAACTTCTTACTCCTGAAACATGAATTAACATTAATAATTATCAGATAAATAACCAATTAATCTAGCTATACATAAAGAAAAAAGTTCAGTTAATTAAAAGATTAAAAATCTCAACTTAAATAACAAGAAAGAGGAAAGAAGAGAGAGAGAGAGAGAGAGAGAGAGAGAGAGAGAGATGTATATGATGGGTACGTTATTTTGAAGGTAGCAAGGTCTTGCAAAGAGTTGGGAGACGAAGAAACCAAACGAACCAAAATCTTCAATATCAATTCCTCGCAAAACTCATCAAATTGCAAGCCGCCTCCGCCGGCGGCAGGGGTGGTGGTGGTGGACTGTAACCACTCACCGACATTCTTTTGGAAACGCTTCTTCTCAGTGATAGACATTATCTTTGTTTGTATAAATTAATTGTAATAACAAGAACCTATAAATTTACATATATAGTAGGGTACCAAAAGAAAAAAAGAATATGTATATATAGTAAGAGGCTAATATTCCTTTTCCTTGTCACACTTGGAAACTGCCCTTCCTCCTCAGTTGAAATTGGAGCCAAATTGGAATTTGGAAGGAAGAACACTGAAGCGGCTTCGGTCAATGGTGAAGGGAGAGTCAGAATCACAATCATAATATAATTCGGTGGAGTGTGACACGTATGCTCCCTCTGGGCCCACAATTTAGTGTGACCTTGGCAGACGTGTCATTCCTCAGGATTAGGAAACTACCCAGTGTCGAAGCATATACGTAGTAGTCGGTGAATTGGTGACATCTCGATCTGGTCAATATGATGTGATAACTCGTCGGAATCGGTGTTGAAGTGGGAGAGGTTGGGGTATCAACAATCGGTTTAGCCTGAATCCAACTGAACCCCTTATCAGATTGGTTTCGTTTTTTTATGAAATCAAAACTTGAAATTGAACCGGATCAACTATAACCAATAAAAAATCACTATTTTCAAAATCGAAACTAAATTGGTAGTAATCCGATAATGGTTCATTACATTAAATTGATAAAAATAAAATAAAAAACTATCTAACCAGACCAAAATTGAAACCAACTTTTGCTTAATGGGTTGGTTTTGGTTTTGGTTTGGCCCCCTTACCAGCCCAAAACTGGTTCACCTGATCAAACCAAACCGTATCGATCAATAGACATCCCTAGTACGGGAGGAGGTCGATCACCACCTAAATCCTACAAAACACAAAAATGACTCCATGACGGTTCAATATGGACCGATCAAATCATCACTCTAAGTACGGGTTATATTATGGTACAGAGGAGGTGTTAGGCACCTCAGTCCGGTTAAACCAATCTCATATTGCTTGATTAAAAAATACATAAAATATATAAGAAGCCATGATAATATAAATAAAGAAAATGTATAAAATAGAAGGATTAGGGTTTAAAACCACATACTCAAAGTGGTTAACTGCAAAGTAAAGGTTAGTATACGTGAATGTAAACAAAATGCAATACATAATGAAAACACGTAACATAAACATATTTACCAGGTATGCAAAAGTCTATTTCTAATGCATGGGTGCATGAAAAATCAAAAAATAAAATAAAATTTTAAGATGACAAAGAAGGTCAAATAAGATTTAGAAAACAGATTATCATGGCAAAAGTATAACAAAATTACAATGAAAATCCATGTATAAGAACCAGTCCCTAAAGCTAAAAAACATCCAGAAAATCACATAAAATAAGGAAAAACCACAAGAAGATTAATTTATGGTGAAACATGAGAGAAATCGCTATTCTTTTTAAGAATTGACTCGGTCTATTTAAGTTTGATTGGATAAAAAAAAAATCCTATTATCCTCTCTTACTTTCAAAATACGAACATGGAATTATTGGATCGATAAGCTAGAAGAAAGCAAGAAAAAAAATTATGTACTTGTTTATAAAAAGAAGAAGATGATTTCTAGCAATATAAATTGTCCAATTACAAATACCAATCCCTTATATGCTGCAAAAACTAGTATCATTCTACCCGGAAAAAGAAAAACCTTGTATCATTTAAACCTGGTGGAATCTTTTAAATAACCAGAGTTGGACAGATTCGACCTTCAATGGTGTGTGACTAGAGTCAACCAGCTATATATATCAGTGCGGGGCATACTCGGATCCGGCTCCTCTCTAGGGAGCTCAGCGCCCAGGGAGTGCCTAGGGGGCATCCAAGGGTTGGACTGTACCGCACACATCTCCGTGTATGCCTAGGAATATATACGGCACAAACCAACGGTTGAATACACCCCGGGTGTGTTGGGCTCCCAGCGGCCCAGGGTTTAAGTATACAGGATTGGCAGTTTGGCACTGGTATACCGGTATTGATACAGCTCAGATTGATTTCAGATTAAAAAAAGAATTACTTTTTACCTAAAAACATAGCATTTTATCCAATTCATCAAATACTGTATCGGTCAGGTACATACTGGTCCACATTGGTTGCCGATACGGCTGATACAATACTGATACCAGGTGATGAGGGAAGAGTGCATCCCCGGGGTACTTTGGAATCTTGCTGGGTGAAAAAAAATGCATTTTGGAACTGGATTTTCTGCTCTCCCTTAAATGTTCCTCCAATCCTCCCCATGTTCCCCTGTATTCTAATAAATATTCTGGACGAAACGTCCACCAATATGTTCAGAGACTTCACAAGTAAAAAGAAGAAAATTTCTCTCCGTCTCTCTGAAAGTCTAACTAATAATGGCTCCTCCAGTTCCCAACGGATTTACACGGATTTCTCAAACCAATTAGGCTAGCAATGATTCCAAAGTGGCAACAGTAGAAAATAAATAAACGACTATTATCGAACTTCAAATTTCAAATAAGGGATTTTTTTTTCTAAAAAAAAGGTCAGTAGCATTGAAAATTTTGGTCAGTTTTTTTTTTTTTTTTTTTGGGGGGGGGGGGGGGAGGGAGGATCCACCTTCCAATAATACTGTAGCATCTCACTAAACATCCAATATAGTATACAAACATCACTCAATTTCAAAATATAAAAAAATAAAAACCCAATAAAACAAAAAGGAACCATAATGAACACACATACATAAGAGGAGTGGCATAAGAATGACCCACCTCTCATTAGTAAATACAATTAAGGAGAAGGTTCTTTGAGCAAGCAACATAGGGAGCACACCAATGAGTGGCGAAATGGTTGGGGCAGAGAAGTCATATCATGTGAGGAGAGAGAGAGAGATCCACGGTCAGCTCAGAGAACCTTTTCCCATACAGTTGATATAATGCTTTCGACTCTCCTAATACAGGGGACTGGGGAAAAAAAAACAAAGGAAAGATGCACAATCAGGCACTCCATCCTCAGGGTGAAAGATTCAAAGATTAAATACGAAGATCTCAGCATCTGTCAATCGTCAAGATGTTTCTGAATTGGCAAAGGCCTTGTAATTGGGTACAGGGGTAGATGAGGTTTGATCGATTTCCTTGCGTGATGCTTCCCACAATAGCTGCTCTATCCCCAGCTTCCTCAGCTCCAACAGGCCTTTCTCAGCTGAAGAACACAAACACCAGTATTTGTTTAATAAACCTCAATTCAGAATACCTAACAGGAATAAAGAGACATCCAAGGATACTGCCACAATGTTCACATCTTGCAAAGCTTTAAATTGCATATTTTCTAGCAAAACTTTGCATTCTTTTGGAGTTCCTAAAAACTTGATTCAAGGTTTTAGAGTGGAGGAGCATGAAGAGTTGATCTGACAACAGACACTGGACTTTCTATAGGAATTTGACCATAAAAAATCAACAATTCTAGAGAATCCATACCATAGGATTTTGAGTTCATCTATACCCTGGGGCATCAGATCCACCACGATGAAACCAAATAAAGTAAGCAAATGCTCTCTATACCTCTCTCTCCAACCAAAAAACAAAAACCCTTTACACTGCACATCATCCAAGACCACATGCAACTTTAAGGCTTCATTTGTTTCAACTGAAAACATGTTGATGGAAATCAACTAATGTCTGTTGACAAAACTTTATTTCCAATTTATTCTGCATTTGCCCTTTTTTTAACAGTCTGACAAATTAATGAAAGGTGCAGCCTCATTTACATCAAATCTCACAAAACCTAAGTAATATCCTGATGTCCTATGTTTTTTTTTTCTTTCAATAATTACAAAATAATTCTCACAACAAAACATTAAATGGTTGATGCATGAGAAGTTCTTTGGACCTGGCCGAACCTGTTTGAGATCGGGCCAAATTAGATTTTTGTTCCAGTAGCATATTTAGGAGTCATTATTTTTGGGAGAATAGAGTAATCTTCTTCCCTTTTCTAGAAACAATTCCCCTGCCTCCTTTGTTCCTCTTCCTTACCTACTCTCTTTACTGTTATCCTTTTCTCTCCTGGGTACTGGCGGTATCTCTGATCTGAAACGAGGTTACTGGATTTCTAGTTTTACAACCTAAGACAATAAGATGTTCTAGGAATTAGATTGCATTTCTAGTACGACTATAAACATCAGATTCCTATCCCCAACAAGTTCCCCGAGAGCTACAAATCTGGAATAAAAGGCACAAACAGTAACTACCGCCTGGCCCCCTTTCCAGAAATTTTCTGTGCTTTGTGGGTTGCTGTCTCGATAAACCATAGCTTGGATTCAGTAGGGTTCGGGATTGAGAGTCTTGCCCCAAAAGTGCAAAGTCGTCAGGTTCCAGACCAAGGAGTTCTCCCTCCCAAACCAAGATTGGCTTTCTGTTAGTTGAAGGTCACAAGGTTGAAGACGACCTTTCTTCTTTCCCCCCACCCCCAATGATATAATTGCTTTTTGAAATTAATTTACCTTAATACCCCTCCTTTAGTTCATTCTATTCCAATATTACCCTTGCCTATTGAATCATCAATCAGAAAACCTTTGTGAGTAAACCCTTTTGCCACGGGTTCTTAAATTTGAGCCATCTGTTAATTGGGTAGGCTCATAGCGAACCCAAGTAGGGTCTTGAGACCCAGGATCCACACCAATAATTGTAAAGCAAAAACTTACCATCAACAGCATCATGGGAAGTAGGTGATTGGCCACTACGGCTGATCCAGAATCGGAGTCTTTCATCAGCAATATCTTCCTCAACTCCATGGACTTTGGCTCGTCTCCAGAAATATAAAAGCCATGCCTGGCCAAGTTTACTGTGAGTTAAAAAGAATAAACAAAAACTCAAAACTGATAACATCTCTACAGCCTACTCTGCATATAAAATCTAATCACCTACAAGAGTGAGTACCCAAAAGCATGGAGATGTGTCAAGACCTAGAGTGGCATGTAAGAACTAGGTAAAAGAGTGTTGGTACTCAGGGTGGGGTATGTGTGGATTCAGTTACCCATGGTAAGCTTGTGGCAGAAAGATGGAAAATATGTATAATGTAGAAATTATCATTAACAACAACCACCCAGCCTTATCCCAGCTAAATGAAAGAGCTACATGGATCCTTGCCCTTCAATCAGCTCTATTCGAGGTCATACTTGATACAAGGCCTAAGCTATGCATGTCTTTTCTCCCCACTTCTCATAAGGTCATTTGAGGTCTGCCCCTGGCTCTTTTATTTCCTTCAATCTGAATTAAATCATTAAATGGGTTATACATGGGTTCACGAGTGGGTCGGGTTGGGTATGGATTTAATTGTTAATAAATGTATCAAACACAACCCCACCTGCCTTGGTTGAATTCACATAAATAGCATTCACTAACCACAAATCTTATCAATAATTAACAAGCTAGAGACAAGAAATAAACCAAACCTCCTTGAAAAGAACATCCTCAGACTCCTCTTGGCTTAACTCTGCAAAAAAGAGACAGGTCTCAGTTCCATGCCATCCGCATGCAAAACAAAGAAATACACTACTGTTTCCCAAGATAATATTTTGTAGGGTAACACAGGTAGGCAAGATATAGATGGGAACCAGAGAAGGATCACACTTTTCAACATTCGTAAAGAATAAAGTACACTGATTTAGCCTTAAGCGAACAACCTAATGTCACTGACAGGGACAGGTTTACAAGATATAGATGTGCAATATCATGATTTTCTCACCTTGAAGATCAACCCAATCAAGTGAACTAGATATCGATATAAAATTTCCTCTTGTACAATATCTATCAGTCTGTTTGCTATCATCCATGGAACGTAAAAAATATATGATGGTAAATAATATGATTTGGTCATTTTAACATAGGGTGACTCCTTGGTGGGATGATAATGGCACCTACTTCCCTCAGCAGATTTGTCTACCACTCTCATTCATTTGATATAAATAAGTGATGCATTCTAAAATATATTCATTTGAATAAAGTTGTTACCAAATGCCTCCAGAAACTTTGGATTGCCAGGTGATTTGGGATCTGTTAAAACAAGCGAGAGAGTATTTAGTGCACAAAATTTAACAAAGCTCCACGGATTAGGGAGAAAATAATCAAATTTAATGCAGGAAGCCAACAAATAAAAAAGAAATATATCACAGAATAAAATTTACACATGCATGAGTATGGTGCCATCAGGACTCCCACTTGGTCTCTGCACACTATGGTCTTTACACTTGTAGTACAGTGAAATTTCAGAAGGTTTACTCTCCAAAAAAAATAAAAAAAATAAAGGATTATCTAGATCGGACTTGGGGGTAGCCCCGATCAATGACAAACTATGAGAGAGTCGTTTAAGGTGGTAAGGTCATATTCAACGGAGGCCTAGGGACGCCCCAGTAAGGAGGAGTGATATGATTCCTGTGAATATAAGTGAAGAAGATGAAGAAAGAAGTAAGAGATGAGAAGGAAGGAAAGAAGCTGCACAATTGGGGCTGCAGTTGTTAGTTTGACTGCACCCAAAACAATATATTAAATAGGGTAAAGTAAAACAAACCAGAGACAAAAATACCCCTCATTAGAGGAATCGTGAATAGGAGCTGACGCTAGCTCCCTATTCACGACTCCTCCCCCTTACTCCTAACACTCCCCCTCAAGCTGGAGCATAGATGTTAATTATGCCCAGCTTGGTACAAATATAATTTACTCTCATACTTCCCAAAGGCATGGTGAACAAATCAGCAAGCTGCTCCCCAATGCGAATATGACGAGGAGAAATAATCCCTTGCTGCAGCTTCTCACGAACAAAATGACAATCATCCTCAATATGTTTCGTTCTCTCATGAAACACAGGATTCTCAGAAATATGAATAGCCGCCTGACTGTCACACCACAACAACATAGGAGAATCATCACCAAATCCAAGTTTAGTCATCAACTGTTTAATCCACATTAGTTCACAAGTGCCATGAGCCATAGCCCGATACTCCGACTCTGCACTAGATCGAGCTACTACAGTTTGTTTCTTGCTCTTCCATGAAACTAGGTTCCCTCCAACAAAGACACAATAGCCCAAAGTAGACTTTCGATCAATAGGAGATCCTGCCCAATCCACATCAGTAAATCCATCAATCCTTCTATGACCATGATTAGAGTATAAGAGACCACGCCCTGGATCCTTCTTAATATATCGCAACACCCTTATAACTGCCTCCCAATGAGCTATCCGAGGGGCGGACATAAATTGACTCAACACACTAACAGGAAAAGAGATGTTAGGTCCAGTCACATTCAAATAGTTGAGTTTCCCTACAAGCCTTCGATACTTCTGTGGATCATCCAGAACATCCCCATCCTCTGCCATAAGTTTCACATTTGGATCCATAGGAGTATCCAAAGGCCTAGATCCCAGTAATACTCTCTCTAAAAGTAAATCAAGCACATACTTTCGCTGTGAGAGCGAAATCCCTTTCCTTGACTGAGCTACCTCAATACCCAAGAAATACTTCAGTCGTCCCAGGTCCTTAGTCTGGAATTGTTGTCCCAAATATGTCTTCAAGTTCTCAATACCTGAAGAGTCATCCCCTGTAATAACAATATCATCTACATAAACTACCAAAAATATCTTCCCTGCATCTGACTGCCTGAAAAACACTGAGTGATCACTCTCAGACCAAGTCAAACCAAATTCCAGCACAACATCTATAAAACGGCCAAACCACGCTCGCGGTGACTGTTTCAGCCCATACAAAGATTTCCTCAACTTACACACCTTATCAGACTCCCCCTGAGCAACAAAACCAGGAGGTTGCTCCATATACACCTCCTCAACCAGGTCCCCATGCAAGAATGCATTCTTGACGTCTAGCTGAAACAACGGCCAGTGATGTATAGCAGCCACTGAAACCAAAATGCGGACAAAAGTAAGTTTCGCAACCGGAGAGAAAGTATCCAGATAATCCACACCATAGACCTGGGCATAGCCTATAGCAACAAGACGGGCTTTCAACCTAGCCACAGACCCATCAGGATTAACCTTCACCACAAATATCCAGCGACAACCAATAGCAGACTTACCAGAGGGTAAAGAAACAAGATCCCATGTCTGATTGTCCTTCAGAGCAGATAACTCCTCAGTCATGGCAGCCCTCCACCCAGGGTGAGTCAAGGCCTCTACCACCGACTTAGGAATAGGATAACTGTCAATAGTAGACAAACAAGCAACAAAAGAAGAGGACAAACGAGCATAGGACATAAAACGATTAATAGGGTGTTGGGTACAACTCCGAACCCCCTTACGGGTAGCAATAGGAACATCAAGATCAGAAATAGGAGGTACAGTTGCAGAGGAGGAATTACCTGAAGGGGGATCTAAAGGCAAGAAGGACATGGGAGATGGTGTTGCCTGGGTACTGTATCTCTCCATAGGTGTAATGCGACGTGTCGGCTCATCGGGTGGGCGACGGCGAAAAACAGCCAGTGGTTGTGTTGGAGGTGGCACATGAGGCAAAGGATCTTGCACAGGAGAAGAAGTATCGACAACATAAAGAGGGAGATCATCGTCCAACTCTGAAGCAGGCAGCGAGGATGCAACAAATGGAGTAGATTCAAAGAAGGAGACATCAGCGGTAACAAAGTACTTTCTTAAATCAAAAGAATAACAACGGTAACCCTTTTGGGTTTTAGAATACCCCATGAAAAGACATTTAAGAGCTCTAGGATCCAACTTAGAGCGACCAGGACGATGATCCCAAATAAAACAAACACACCCAAAAACACGTGGTGGTAAGACAAACAATGGATGGGAAGGGAACAATAAAGAATATGGAATACCACCACCCAAAACAGAAGAAGGCATACAGTTAATAAGATAACACGCAGTCAAAACAGCATCAGCCCAAAAAATGTTAGCCACTTTCATCTCAAATAAAAGAGATCGAGTAACTTCCATCAAATGTCTGTTCTTCCTCTCGGCTACACCATTTTGTTGAGGTGTACCCGCACAGGAGGACTGATGAATGATCCCATGCTGAACCATAAACTCATTAAAGGGAGCAGAAAAATATTCTTTGGCATTGTCACTTCAAAGAACTTTCAAAGAAGTAGTAAATTGATTATGAATTTCAAGCACAAAAGTACAGAAAATGGAAAATAATTCAGAACGATCTTTCATTAAATAGATCCAGGTAACTCTGGAAAAGTCATCTACAAAAGTGACAAAGTAACGAAAACCCAGCAGAGAAGTAACAGGACACGAACCCCACACATCAGAATGAACTAAAGAAAAGGGTTGGACAGCCCTATTATTGACTTGAGGAGGATAACTTACACGGTGAAGTTTCCCAAACTGGCAAGACTCACACTGTAAACTAGACAAGGCCTGAAATCGACTATCTAAAATCTTCAAACTCTGCAATGAAGGATGACCCAAACGACAATGAATCTGATGAGGAAGTGCCACACTCGAAAATGCCACAGTGGATACGTCGTCAAGAAGATACAGTTCCCCAGATACGCGACCTCTACCAATCATCTTCTTCGACTGGAGATCCTGAAACTCACAATAATCAGGAAAAAAGATAACAGAACAATAGTTAGCTTTGGTAAATTTTCGAACAGATAATAAATTAAAAGGAAATTTGGGCAAGTAAGAAACGGAGGACAACGACAAAGAGGGGGTAACTTGCACAGTGCCTGTACCCCGAACTCTAGCAAGAGATCCATCGACTAACATAACATTGGAAGAAGATTCACGAAATGAAGAAAAAATACCTGATGCTCCAATCATATGGTCCGAAGCACCTGAATCAATGATCCAGGGACGAGAAGTAGATGATAGGCATGCAATAGCATTACCTGGCCGAACTAGGGTAGCAGTGGAGAACTGAGATGACTGAGAATTCTAAAATTGAGTAAATCGCTTATAATCTTCATCAGACATAGTCACTATTTTACCCTCAGGCTTGGAAAGAGGGGTAACCACCGGATCACTGCTGGCTGAATTTGCAAACTGAGGTGGTTTACCATGAAGCTTCCAACAAAAGCGCTGAATGTGACCAGCTTTGCCACAATGATGACAAGTGCGCACCTGTCCTAAAGTCTCTGAAGTACCGGATGTGGGTGCTTTACTATTCCCTGACCCACGACCACGGCTACCACCACTGCTGCCCATACCTGTCCCACCACTGGACCCACGGTTGGGAAAGGCTGCAAGTGCTGAACTCTCATTACCATGGGTGGAATCTTGGCTGTTCTCACGAGAAACCCGTAAAAGTCAAGAAAAAGCTTCTAAAAGTGTGGTGACTCTATCCCCACCAAGGATTTGAGACCGTACTGGCTCGAATTCTCTTCGAAGTCCACCCAAAAATACCATAACAGCCAGTTGTTCTCGCTATTGCTGCATCTCTTTTACATCAGACGTGATAGGAAGAATGGAATTCAGCTCCTCATATAGTCGCTTGAATTCCGCAAAATATTGGGTTACAGTCAGAGTCTTCTGATCCACTTTATAAAAAGCTTGGGACAAGTCATAAATCCGAGACAAGTTGTCCTTCCCAGAATAGAGGACATTCAAGTATTCCCATAAATCCTTTACTGTGTCAATGTGAGTAACCAGGTCTGCAATCTAATTATCCATTGAGTTCAACATCTGACTCAATATTCTTGCATCCACCGTATCCCATGTCGTGTCTCCTTCAGGCTTTGGCTTTGTGAGATGATCCTGTTGATCACGCCCCGTCAAGGCCAATCGAACCACCTTTTTCCATTGCTGAAAATTAGAAATCCCTTCAAGTTTCCTTTCGGTAATGCAATGAGAAGAGGAGGTCAGTTCAGTCATAGTAGTCTTTGCATCACCCATGCTTAACTAAACAAATTGAATCTTCACAGAGAAGTCCCGGACAAAGTGAAACTGATGGACAGCAAACACTTCTTAACTTGCAAACACTTCTGAAATTACAAAAAGTTCTGAAACTGTAGGACATCAAGGTGATATGACCTTTAATCAATCACAACCAACAAACACCAGCCAGCCACAAACAATCACCACCAATAACTCGATCCAAATCAAAATCACAAACAACACCTCAATCGATCTCAACCTTGGCACATACCAAAAACCGAGACCTAGTTCTTTTTTATAGTCATGAACTAGTCTCAAATAAAACCACAAAACTGCAGCAAAGGGTGCTGCATCCCCTTTAAGATAAGATCACGAGAAGTCCCAAAACCTTAAGTCTTCAAAACCGCAAGCTTATTCAAATCAAAATGCAGGAACAGAGAAAGGATTAAGGATGAATGATCGACCCCTACAGTCCTAGCTCTGATACCATGTGAATATAAGTGAAGAAGAAGAAGAAAGAAGAAGAGAGGAGAAGGAAGGAAAGAAGCTGCACAATTGGGGCTGCAGTCGTTAGTTTGACTGCACCCAAAACAATATATTAAATAGGGTAAAGTAAAACAAACCAGAGACAAAAATACCCCTCATTAGAGGAATCGTGAATAGGAGCTGACGCTAGCTCCCTATTCACGACTCCTCCCCCTTACTCCTAACAATTCCGATTGACGGAGCTAAAAGAGCTAGGGGAAGACCTAAAATGACCATAGGAGAAATGGTGAGGAAGGACATGCTTAGGCTAGGGCTTGTCCCAAGTATGACCTCAGACAAAGCCTATTGGAGGGCAAGGATTCATGTCGCAGACCCCATTTAGCTGAGATTCTCCTGATGAGCTGGGCTATGCCTCTTTCCTTTTACTATCTTTCATCTTTCATCGTTCATTATTCAATGTATTTCCCATCTTTCATTAGTCCTTTTCCATTTTCATCTCTCATCTCTTTCCCCATCTCTCTCTCTCTTTTAGAACTCTATTTTCCCTACTTTGTTTTGTGTGGATCCATGTAGCCGACCCCATTAAGTTGGGATAAGGCTGAGTTTGTTGGGACAGCTTTGAAATAGTAGATGAGAAGAATCCAGAATTGGGGAACACTAAATGATCAAACAAGAAAACAGTGGAAGACGTGCTCAAAGTTGTGTTAACTCCCCCCCCCCCTCCCCCGTCCCCCCTCCCTTCCCAAAAAAAACAAAGGAGACATGGCAAGCCAACATTCAAATAAGATGGAAAGATAGTATGACGGTCCAATCTCCAAATGAACTTAACTGATAGGCAACTGAGCCCATGCAAATACCTTCAGAGTTGAAAGAACACAGAATTAACGGATTCAAAGCAGATTCTAAATTTTGGAAGGTTCCAGAAATGTCATTTTCCCCCTTAACATCTTATTGCTAATCCATTAGGTTGAATGATGAAGAATAATCTCAAATTGGTAGGATTAGTGAGTGAGGAGCATACCTCCCAAAGGCTAGACTTTGGTAGTTTGTTTGCTGTGGAAAGGGTCATTGTATTCAATTACTTTAAGGCCTCCATTTGGAAAACTGGTGTCCTGGGTCTAAAAGAGGAAGAATAGGTAACACCTTTCTGCACTTGTCCCATAGCCCAATAAACTTAGTCCTACTATTTAGGGGTGTTTGAACTAGATTGGATGATGCTGGAATGGATTAATCAAGTGTTTGCTGTCGTCACCTATCCCTTATGATAGAGGACTAATTCCTCTGGAAGATGTTACCTTCTGGAAATTTTAGGCAGATTTGGAAGAAATAAAGACTGGAATATCTTGAGAGGACACTCTTCTGAGGATTTATATAGATCTGTATCCCATCTTTAGATTTTGTCATCGCATGTAAGGAGTTTAAAGACATGTAACCTCAACCTTTTGGGGAAAATATTATCCATCTTGAGGAAAAGATGAATTTAAGTAATTGCGTTCTGTACAATTTGTATGAGAGACAGCATACTCATTTGGAAAGCTTATCCCTATGCTCAACAAAATCTTTCTTTGCCAATCCATCCAGGTGGGAGTGGCAGGGGATCGGAGGATTTGGACGCCAAAGAAACTTTGTCATAACCAGTGACCATGTTGGAATCAATTCATTGATTATAACAAAAGATCATCAATATCTTCCCAATATGGAGAACTTCATTAAGCTGGGATCAGGCTTAGTTGACTTGATTATCATTTTCCCTCGTATGAGAAAAGTCATCACAATTGAACAAAGGACCCCGACCAAAAAATACAAAAGGCATCAGTAGATCATAGATGACGCCAAGCTAATCATTTGATAGGGTAAACAAACCTGAGCTGGATTGTCGAACCAAATTTGAACGCCGGTATTGGGCCAATGCAAACACTACAGCATCCTCAACCTTGAAGTCAGAAAGTGTAAAATATAAAGAAATAAGCATGCAAGTCAACATGTTGCACCTAAAAGACTTGCAAAGCCAATGTTTTGAGGATAAAACTAGAATTTTCAAAGGCTCCAATTTTTTCACCATAAAATAAAGTAGGGAATTATAATCTATCAGTCATAAAACTCTGCAAAAGTAAATTGTTTTCCTATGGAAACTTTATAGTATTTGTATGTATGTAGCAACAATAACAGTAAAATTGGGAACGGGATTTACATGTGTTCCTTTGGTGCCCAAGATTTCCAAGGTAAAAACACCAAATAATGTTGCCATTGATGGGCAACAGATTTAAGAGATGCAAACAACCTGAAAAGAAGCTCATGTGGCCTGTATCTCTCTTTGCTTACATTGATTTCTTCTAGGAGAAGAGATCTAAGTTTAACCTCCAAATTTTTCTCAAAAATTTATGAACAGCAGCTGCTAGAATATCTTAATCGTTCTGCTCTTCAAGTCTATTAATAAAGGCTAGACAAAGGGACCTTTTGGTTAATAGGCAGCCCAACCTCAGTTGGTAGGAGACCAACCAGGAGCCAATCAACCAGGATCTGTTATGAACAGGTGAATCAACTAGGTCAAAATAGGGTTTTTGGTGAAATTAGGGTTAGGGTATGATGTAGGGGTAATGTCAAGTCAAGGTAGGGGAGTCTATCAGTGACGGTTTGCCTTTATTTATAATGGCCATAGGGTTCAATTCATTACAGTCCTAGGAATCATATTCAGCCTAGGAGAAGAGAATATCCACCCCTGGCTGAATTTTATTAAGAGCCTAAAATAAGTCATGTGACTTCTTTAAATGGTAACATGACAGCTTAAAACTAAGTCTAGAAGCTAATCTTGTATGCAACCTATTTACCCCTACTTTAGGTCCATAAAAGTAACCTATTACATTGAAAACCCATGGGACCAAAGCCCCAACATGTATATAACCTAACCCAAGACTTATTCCCATCAAAATAAGCCTCTTTTGGTGATGTATCTGCATCTGTTACTGTTGACAGTGAAATGGTATACCATTGACTGTTAAAAAACAGAATGATGCCATGGTTCATTTTGTCCTAGTCATTCTATCATCCCTCCATGTTGGGGTGTTTTTTCTTCAATTGCCCTTAAAAAAAATGCATTACTTTTTGTACCCTAATTTTCAACAACTCAGCCTTATCCATGCTAAATGGGGTCGGCTACATGGATCCTTGTCCTCCAATCAGCTCTATTTGAAGTCATACTTGATACAAGGCCTAAGCTAAGCATGTTTTTCCTCAACACTTCTCCTAGGGTTATTTTAGGCCTGCACCTGCCCCTGCCTCTTTTAGTTCCTTCAACCTGAATCAAATCACTCTGTACTGGAGCATCACAAGGCCTCCGTTGAACATGGCCATACCACCTCAAGGAACTTTCTCATAGCTAATCATGTATTGGAGCTACTCCCAAATCAGCTCTAATATGGTCATTCCTTACTTTATCCTTCCTAGTTTTGCCACACATCCATCTCAACATCCTCATCACTGCAACACTTAGTTTATCTATATGACGCTTCTTAACTGCCCAACATTCTGCCCCATGCATCACAACCGGCCGTATGACTGTCCTATAGAATTTCCCTTCAACCTTTAAAGGACTACGTCTAAAGGACTACGTCTATCACACAACACTGTGGACGAACCTCCCCACTTCATCCATCCTATTTTAATTCTCTGTGAAACATCATCACTCTACATTTAAAAAAAAAAAAAAGTCCAATTGAACGAGGCACCCACTATTGCAAGGTCTAGGAGGGGCAAATGTTCACCACAGCCTTACCCCCCGCTTCGCAGAGAGGCTGTTTCCATGTTTCAAATCCGCAACTTGAAGGTTGCAATAGCTCAACTTAACTATTGTGGCACAATTCACCCACTTATCACTCTATATCACCTTCTTTATTTATAATTGAGCCCAGATACCTAGAATAATCACTTTGTGCAATCTCCCTCTCATCAATTTTCATCATCTCATTATCTGTCTTAGTGTAACTAAAATTACACACCATATACTTCGTCTTCATTCTGTTTATCTTAAAACCTTTTGATTCCAAGGTTGATTTCTATAACTCCATACTTTTTTTTTGTACTCTAATTTACCTAATACCAAAATGGGAAGTAGTTTTCTGTCCGGGAGTGTGGCCAACGCCAGCACTCCCATGTGTCTATCTCTCTACTCCTCAAAATAAGGGGCTAGAGATGTCTTTTCATATGGGGAGGAGAGAGATAGACTCATGGGAATGCTGGCGTAGGCCACACTCCCGGACAGAGAACTTTCTCCCTACCAAAATATACTTATTTGTCATCATATAGTACCAAATACTGCCCTTATATCTTCTTTTATAAGTTATAACATCGAAACTACATAATCTACGATCTAATACAAAGAGCATCCTTAACTTTTATCTCAAAATACCAAGACTACCCTTAATTATTTTATATTATCTCAAAGTGATAACAATGAAGAAAAGAAAGTAAGATGAGAGAGAGAGACAGAGAAGAAGAAGAAGAGAGGAAGAGAGAGTGCATAGAATGCTTGGGGAGAGAATTGATTGCTCTCCCTATATTTATTAACTTGCTTATAACATGCAGAATTACATCAATAGCTCCCATACTAACATAAGTGCCTAGGGAGGTAAAAAGGTAAAAATACAAACTTATAACAAAGTACCCTTAATACCCTTATTACATTAACTCTAAACTCTCCCTTAAGCTAAAGAATAAATGACATATATGTCTAGGTTGCCTTCATCCATTATTTTATAATACAAAGACTACCCTTAGATATTTTTATTGTTGTATGTAAAAGGAAAAAAAAATGTGATAACTCCTGCTGCACATATCATGCACGTGCTATTAACTAGTCTAGTACAAAAGAGGGACAGAGAGAGAGGGGGGTGGGGATTTTGGCAAAGCACAAGCAGCAATATTCGGTGGTTGTAGGAGGGGAAATAGCCAAAAGGAGGTTCGTTCATCGGCCAATAACAACTCCACTTGCCAACAGTCAGTTTGCAGAAGAACCACTAGAGAGAGAAGAAGATATGACTCTCGCAGTAAAAGTTGAGTTTTGGCCACAAAAGAGTGGACCTGGCCAACAAAATTCTACTCTTTTTTTTTTAACTTGCACCAAAACAAATGCAAGAATTGCAAAATTTACCCTCCTATTTTTCACTTCTGCCTATTTTACGTTGAAACAAACAAAGGCAGACTCAAAATTTGGAGGGGGCAGTAGTAAAATGTCAAATAAATGTCGAATAAAGAAGGAGACCTTTAAGGAAGCCAGCTCCCTCAACCCCATCTCTACTGAAAGCATACTCTCAATATTGGCTTCTCCAGTTAGATCACTCAAATCGCGAACAAGTTTACTCCTTTTCTCAGGATCAACATCCCCTGCTCAATGTTTTTAAATATGATGGGTTATCCATATATTAGTAATAATATGGGAACTGAAGATTATATTATAACCAGTTTCTGGCTTCTTTCCAGAGAATAACAGTAAAGAGGTGTGCCATAAAGATCAATGCGCTATGACTAACCATGGCTCCAAGATTCTTCTTTTGCCTTTTGCCCTGCAGAGGTGACAACCTCAAATGGAAGAGGTGCTAATGATGACCAGTGTTCATATTTCGACACTGTAATATCTGCACAGATACCTACAAAGAGAAAAAAGAAATAAACATTAAAGAGAGAGTCAGATGATACAACATGTATCAGTGTACAAAATTGATTAAGTGTGCCTGACGATGTGACTCCAAAGCATGTTTACATGACCATGCACTAGATGCAACAAACTGGCCTACAAACACATTCTCTAAGTGAGCCATCCACTGAAGTTTCTGACAGCACTTAAAGTTGGTGAAATCAAAAAAAAAAGCGTCACCTTCTAATCATGTGGAGAGTCTCAGCTCTAAAGAAGCTTGCCATGTGGCAGAATAAAATTTAAAAAATCATTGAAAAATCAACATCTTGAGAAGTGTAAAGGAAAGGATTTATGGCTAATAACAGAAAGGGAGACATTGAAAACATGGTGGGACACAAAACTAGATGTGGAAAATCCTGTTTGTCCCTCCCTCTCGAACAGTTGTAAATGTAAACAGCCCCCAAACATGGCTCAAAGCAGTGAGAACTGAGAAGCTTCTCTAAAGAGAGATGAGTAAGTGTGGAAAATGAAAAATAGTTGAAAGAAAGACACATATGCGCACACAATGCATGAAAGTACATGAAAAATTATGTTTTGCCAAAATATAAGTGCTGGCATGCATGCAACAAGGTTTGCAACACACTCAAATTTCTGAGAATAAAGTGCCCATACATAGGTCCAATGCAATGGGGAGAAGCAGTAAATACACACAATTCAAACTCAAATTAGCAGCCAAAAAATAGTATATATCACAACTCTCTCCTTGAAGATTTTAGGAGGCTATTTTGGTGATGTAATTCATCCTAGTTGTGTATGGGGTTCCTATTCTATCATTTACAAATTTCTATGTAAAATTTCCTCTAATTAAATACGTTACAATATTTCCACACATACAAACATATTTCCCCAAAATATTTTGATATCAGAGGGACCAAATAATGATCAAAATAGACATTTGATTCCTTTACTCTAGACAACAAAAGTACTCATTTTTTATTTTAATTGTATAATACAACAACAACTCAGCCTTATCCCAACTAAATGGAGTCAGCTACATGGATCCTTGCCCTCCAATCAACTCTATTCAAGGTCATAATTGATACAAGCCCTAAGCTATGCATGTCTTTCCTCACCACTTCTCCTAAGGTCATTTTAGGTCTACCCCTAGCTCTTTTAGTTACTTCAATCTAAATCAAATCACTCCTCCGTATTGGGGCATCCAAAGGCCTCCGTCGAACATGGCGGATGGCCATGCCACCTCAAACGACTTTCTGACGCAATTAAATGTTGGATTTATTAGGGATTATTTGGGATTAACATACAATATTTAGTTTATTTTATTCTTTTTATTTGAGGCAGTTGAGTAGATACGTAGGGGATTTTGCTTGGGGCTATTTAGTTTCTATTTCAGTTTGTATTTTTCTTTTAGCTGGTTTCCAATTTAGTTAGGTTTCTATTTTTATGCAAGAGAGCCTTCTTTATATTCACTGTATTACGTAGGAGAACTCAGATTTGAGATTGGAATGAGATTACATTAAGTTTACCTGCTGTTGAAGCGCAACTGTGCGTTCTTGTTCTTCTCTGATCGGTCCCTGTCTCTTGGGTTCGTCTCCTTTTATTTTTCTCCCTCTGTCCTATTTCTTCTCCCTTGTCTATTCTAGTCTGCTACTATTATCCTTGTTTCCCTAATTGTTGACAGTATATTGAGACTCAGAGAACTTACCGGAGCTCTCTGGTTTCTGATCCTATCGGTTTCAAACTCTGGGAACCAAAACGTTTCTCTAAGGCGCTAGAATCTGAGGAGCTCAGACCCAAACGACTCTTCTGCTGGATAACGGACCAGGGTTCCTCACTGGTTCCGCAAGTTACCGTCAAGTGCAGTTTCAGGTCACTGGTTCTCTGTCGTTGCTGAATCTTTTGAGTAAATACCAGTAGATCTTCTCACATATGGGACAAGATATTGTTCAACTGAAATCTCAGGTCGAAAGGTGCTGAAGTGAAGGAGTTCTTCCATTATCTTCTGCTATGCTGTTTCAGTCCAAGGCAGAAGACAACCTCCTCCCACCACCTTTTGATATAAGCCTTTAACTTAAGTTCCAGATCTGCACTTCCTTTTCTTCATTATTTTAACTTGTCCTTAATTTCATTTTAAATAGTAGATTCAATTCTGTCCTCTCTTCTAGTTTACCTTATTTACCCTTTAAGATCCCCCTTAGTTACGATACTGCCATTCCATTATAACTTTCAGTTATTTACCATTCTGCCATTGATCTTATAAAACTTCAAATATTTACTATTTTGCCACTTGTGCTTATGATTTGAGTTATCCAACACATGGGTGGGCCTGTATGCGATCCGAATCGGGTTTTCGAACCCCGGATCCGCAACACTTTCTCACAGCTTATCGTGCATCGGAGCTACTCCCAAATCAGCTCTAATATGATGATTACTTCCTTTATCCTTCCTAGTTTTGCCACCCATCCATCTCAACATCGTCATCTCCACTACACTGAGTTTATCTATATCATGCTCCATAACTGTCTAAGATTCCAAACCATACATCATAGCCAGTCGTATGACTGTCCTATAAATTTTCCTTTAATTGTATAATATAGACAAAAAAAATGTTTTATGTATGATAGATGCTATATACATATATTTTTCCCATTCATATATAAAACACATCATGATCAGATGGGCATGGTTGGCAGACTGATGGGGTTTCTAAGTCAACTAAGGTTTAGGATTCAGAAATCCTAGTAAACCAGAATCGCAGAGATAGGAACAGGAAAAATGAAAGAATAGAAATAATAACTCATAGAACTAAATAAATTTACACTGAAATCAGAATTGTATTCTACTGAATCAGAAATCGCGGGTAATAAAATAAAGGTTTACATCTGACCTGATTCAATGTAGATGATAGAGAGAATGAGGTAGGAGAAGTAAAAATCAGGGATCCACCTGATTAACAATCTGGAACCCTCTAGATCCACTTCTGAATCCACAGAGTTCACTCTTGAATCCACAAGAGCCAACACCCAGAAATTCACTGAGGTAGACTAAAATCCACAGGCCGATAGAGCTGAAAAAGCCTTTCTTCATTAAACAATTCACTGAGGTAGCCTTTCAAAACCATTATAATTAAAAGCTGGAATAAAACAGACTATAAAAAGGGGGGGGAAAAAACAAATCAGAAAAGGAAATCACCTTCTTGCGCAGGCTGTTTTGGAGTTTCCTAAATTAACAAGGGAACTAAATAAAAATATTACAAAAAAAAAAAAAACTGACTTTATCGAGGATTGGATTTATGATCCCTATTCCATTCAAGTAATAAGTAATAACAATTAAAAAATATGAAATAAGACCCAAATAGACTCCACGAATTGACTAATCTCCAGTTTCCTGAAGTGACTAGGAAACCTGTAAAATCAGGAACAGCAAGCCATATCCTGCAACAGGACTGAACCAAAGGGATGATTTTGAACCAAAAAACTGGTTCAAGGTTGAACCAGACCAACCCAAACTGCAGAAACTTCTTTTCTGTGTCTTATTTCGAGCTGAATACTGCATCACAGACTGCCCAGGACATTTGCACATGCAGCAGAACCTGTCACTCAAATTTGATACACAGGTGGGAAATTCAGATTTTGAGTTATATTTAAGTTTAAAGGTACCAAAAACTAGTAGAAGTGAGCTTAATTGCTAGGTTATTTTTCAATTAACACTTGATTGCAGAAAACTTTAATTGTCAATCCCTTTTATATAGTCTCAATGTTAGATTTGAGCTCCTTCTGTTGCTGGCAAAAGGACTCCTAATGCTACAGAAGATACTGGGAGTCTGGGACATATCTGCAAAAAGCACTTTCTGCACTATAGCCAAGCCCAACAAAATACCATGATTGCTTCTCCTCTCCTACTAATAACTCCTCGTCCACTTGATTAAATACAACACAAGGTAACCTCACTTGTGTAACCTACAAGCACTCTTGTAAATTCATCTGACCCCAAACATAGGGACTCCAAAACTAAGCCAAATAAGCAGAAACCCTTAATGCACAAAATATTCTTTACCAGTAAAAGAAAATACCGAGAGGCATACAATTCAGTGATTAAGCATACCATGTCGTACAGCTAAACCCCAATATCGAGCAAGCCAGCATCTTTTAAGTACAACTTCCTCCTGAAATCGAGATTCAAAATACAATAATATCTCAAGCATATAATATAATAAAATCACCAAAGTGGTAAAAAGTATATACCATCTCTTCCTGAGTCAAGATCATTCTTTGAGTCATCGAGTGAAGAGCTTTTGTTTCAGATTCTGCTTCTCGAAGCTGTTCCACTGCGACTGCAGCCTCATCTTTGGCACCCTGATTCAAACAAGATAAGTAAAGCATCATGGAACACTATACATAATAGAATGCGTGAGTTAGACTAGCGATAAATGAAGACTAAGGATAGAGCAGGAAATCCTACAGGTTACAATATGTTACCTCAACTTGAGACCGAAGAGCAGCAATTTCTTCATCTCTCCCATCTTTAGATTGTTTCGCAGCTTTAAGAGCAGCCTGGCCCAAAGAATTACGTTTGTATGACCAATAATAATAAATCCCTAGAATAATGGAAACTCCCATGCCATAGCATGATCTCAAAACTTCTCCATCATAAAATTGGAAATAAGTTTATATTTAACCATTCATTTATATATCCAAACATCAATAAGTACTACCCATTTACCTCTCTTTGATACAGTGCCGCTTCCTTTCTGCAATTGTATCAGATATAAGCATATAACCATAAGCATAACAAAAAAGAATGTCACACATGAAATTTATGTCACATAAATCCCAAATTACCTGCTCAACAATTTGGCTTCCAGAGATACGCCTTCCCCAAGAGCAGCAACCTATTAAAACAGCTGACTTTTAGAGTGAAATCTTTAATGCTAGATATTTACAAACTTTAAAATATTATAGAAAATCTAAGCATTATACTACAATGGTAAAATAAAGATAGGAACCCATTTTATTAATATTTGGGTGTGCAAGTGACATGTCTACGGCATGTTACGTAGCAAGGATTCTTACAAATGGATTTACAACCTTGTCAAACAGATGTCACATGATAACTTTTAAATTGAGAATGCAAAACTTCCGCATTTTCTCAATTCCTAGTTCTACAGCTCAATTCAACTAAACTCAGCCTTATCCCAACTAAATGGGGTTGGCTATGTGGATCATTTTTCTTCAATCAGCTCTCTATTCAAAACCATATTGTTACTAGTTCTAAGCTATGCATGTCTTTCCTCACAAGTTCTCCTAGAATCATTTTAGGCCTATCCTTGGCTGTTTTAGCTCCTTCAATCTGAATCAAATCACCCCTCCGTACTAAAGCATGCAAAGGCTTCCATTGCACATGTCCATGCCACCACAAACAATTTTGTTGCAACTTATTATGTATTAGAGCTACTCCTAAATTAGCTCTAATTTGTTCATTCCTAATTTTATCTTTTTTAGTTTTACCACTCATCCATCTCAACATCCTGATTTCAGCTACACTGAATTTTTCTTTACTGCTCAACATTCAGCTCCATACATCATTGCCTGTCGCATAACTGTCCTATAGCACCCCTCCACTTCACCTACCCTATTCTAATTCTTTGTGCAACATCAAACTTTGTTTCTCCTTTATTTATGATTGAACCTAGGTACCTAATATTTTTACTTTGCGCTATCTCCCTATTATCAATATTCACCATCCCACTTTCTAGATACCTAAAATTTTCAATTTACACGCGCAAATCAGCATCTACAATAATTTTATAGGGATGGGAATCTGGGAGTGTGTGTGCACCAGCTGGAAACACTGCTGGCTAACTCAGCTTTTTGCCACGTGGCAGTGTGAGGTGGGACCCAAACTTTATGGACATTTTGTCCATATCATCTTTCACGTACTCATCAATTGGCTCAGTCAAATCTAACATCACCATATGTCAGAATAATGTTTAGAAAATTGTTTGGAACAATCAACCTTGTTTGAAGAATAAACTGTAGAAAATCAAGGGCAATAGCTCCATACATGGTGACCCCATATGGCAGAGAGAGGACCCATGTTTGACATGTGACCAATTCAGGTTATTCTCCATCTATCCAATTGTCAAAACAACCAAATGAGCATGTAAACTGTGCAAAGGCTTCAAATTCTGCAGATTGAGCTAGTTCCAATTTTAATTTGCCAGCTACTTGTTTCATGGCTTTAATTTGAGCTGCAGATCCTACTCTAGAGACGGAAAGACCCATATTAATAGAAGGTCGGATTCTAGCATTGAATAGATCAGCGGATAAGAATATTTATCCTTCAATAATGGAAATTATATTAGGCATATAAGCCAAAACGTCTCCCAATTTAATCTCAACTATTGGTAAGGCGGTCATATTTCCTTCACTTAAATGAAAACTTAATTTAGCGGCTCTTTCCAAGAGGCATTTACACTTTGCTGTGGGCAAGGCAGCTGGAAAGGCTGCTTGCTTAGAGCAACTAGCAACATGTTCACATAAAGAGTTTTTCTTTTCATTAAAATAGTTTCGAAATAGCAAAGATGAGGTCCAATTTATTGATGCTCATGTGAATGGGTGTAAAATAAAATTGTAGTACATAGAAATGGTTAATATTTTCAACATTTTTCAAATATAGCTTTGGGTTTGCAAGACCTAGTGCTTCATGCCAGCATCAGACTGGTTACTCCTGTAACATGCAACAAGAACTCAGGATATGCTAAATAGTGACAAACTGACAATTGACAAATTGATGCAGTAGCAACATCATGGCAGGACCGGCATGAATCAATCTAGAAACCCAGACTGAGATGAGTTGGTTCCAACAATGCCTTTTAGTCCAAAGGGGTTTGGTAAGAGATATATTGTACTCTACTTTATTATGCTTTATTTTTGTCGATTTGGTGAATATGACTTGTGTCTATTCAACCCCCCCCCCCCCAAAAAAAAAAAAATCTATTGTCTGATGGGACACAAGCCAACTTTACTTATAATATGGAGGAGAACAATCTAGAATGAGTACAAGACGAAAATATCCCTATAAGACAATTCTACCCTTGTACCCATATTACAACACTCCCCCTCAAGTTGGTGCATAGATATCACACATGCCCAACTTGCAAACAATAGGATGAAACACCTTGCCGCTAAGATAGGTAGATGCACTAGAGGGCTAGGCAACTTCAATGCCAAGAAAATAACGAAGCTATCCAAGATCCTTAATTTCAAATTCCTGCCCAGATATCTCTTGAGACAAGAAATTTCTTCAATGTCATCACTTGTGACGACTGACGACAATATCATCAACGTACATAATCAAAAGAGCAATCTTTTCACCTGATCATTTGATGAACAATGTGTGGTCACCATTGCTTTGAGAGTAGCCTGCGGTAACCATTCTTCTTTCCACCAGTCTGCACACAACCATTCTTCTTGCTTAACATCATCCAACATGGTTTGCATACAATAACTATGCTCAGTTCCATGACTACACTTACTACACAAAATAAGCAGGTCTTTCCAACCTACATTCCCGCAGATGTCATAAACTTGCACTTGGGATATGGTATTATCTATGGATTCAGCTTCTGGAAGGTGTTGAACAACAAATGTGGTTGGTGTCTCAATAATAGTTGTTGAAGTGTATCGAGATTCTCTTCTCCCTATGAGCTCGATACACTTCAACAATAGTATCAGCTTGAGTTTGGTTAAAAAGATCAAGGCCTTTGTGGGGAGGCAAAACATCAGTGACCCCAACCTAGTGGTCAGGCTTACCTTGAACCATTGGAAGTCGATGTACAACATGCACTTCTTGAGTATCTTCATCCATGATGTAGATTTCATTAACATAAGGGTCATCAAGATCAGCAGGCAGGTCATCATGAATCTCTACCTCTACTTTGGACTCATACCCTACAGCTGCATTGGGACATCTATTCTTCTAAGGACGGAACTTGGCATCATGACCAGATTGGTTACAATGGTAACACTTGTTATAACCAGGACCAGACTGCATAGGGGACTTTCCCTTGTAATCATCTTTTGAGGAAGATCCTTGCTGAACTGAGGAGGGAGATGATCTATAATCTTCAGACCGGAAATGAGAAGTCCTTCCATTATAAGGGGTCTCATAAGATCTAGAGAGCAGTTTCATTAATTCTTCTGCTTCTAGGGCTTCAGATAGTGAAACAGATTTATCACTAAACTGGGCTTCTTTGCTTAGAAAAAAGTCTAGGGTTGAGTTATATACATGTTGGGCCTTTGATCCCATGGGCCTAAACTATGGGTAATAAGGTTACATACGGGATTAGTTAGTAGATTTCTTTTTATTTGGTTAGTGGTCAAGTGACTATTTAATTGTTATGTAAGTTGGGCAGGATTAGGACTCTATAGTCCAGCCATGTTTTGAGTCTATTTCCTTCAATATTTCAGTTTCCTAGTCAGTTTAGGTTACCTAATAGGTTAAGGATTGGGTTAAGCCTTTCCTTTTTAGTGTAGGAGTCTAATTTTGAGTCTTTTATACAAGGTTGTAAGGGAGGCAAGTATTGTACACGAATTTTGATTAATGAAAAGTTTTTTGCTGCTCTTCTTCTCCATTGAAGACTTTTGTCTTCTGTTTGATCAAGGCTGATGGGATTGGTGTTTGATCCAATCGACACCTAGCGGTGTGAAGCCCGGGTGATTCATTCAAGCTCTCTTTTTTTTTGGATAAGTAAATTATATTAAAAAAAAAAAAAAAAAATGGAGGAAAAAATAAATATACAAAAAAACAGGAAGCCACCTAGAACCTCTTTCATATAAATATGCTTAAAGAAGGAAATGGGAGGCCCCTAACTAAAACGGGACAGGCCCCGTAACAACCAAAGTGCCAAAAACAAGGAAGTTACAACCGATAATAGATATAGAAATCAACATCCCCCTTAACTTGTTCTTCAACACTGTTCAAGTTCTGATTTTCAAGGATTATTCTACATCAACAATCTGTGCAAGTTGTTCTTCAAATCAACAAGTTGGAACCAAATCCCAAACCCTAGATTCCCCCTTTTGTATTCAATTTTCCCAACACCTCAATTCTGCCCGACCAAACCAGCCATCCAAATCACACCACAACCTGATCGAGTTCTCCTCTCATACTAAGGGACATTCGATCCAAGTCCCATTCCAAGCTGACCATCCTAAACCCTAAATACCTCCCCTTTCCTCTTTTCAAAAACCCAAAACCCTAACCAATAGCTTGCTGCCGATTCATTCTAACCTACTTCCATCCATCAAAACTTAACGTAACCTTCACTGGAAGATTCCCCAACATCAACTTGACCTAACCCTACCATCAAACCCTAGATTCCATTAAACCCTAACCCTAATTTAACCAAAAACACCTATTTTGGCCTATTCGAACTACCCTGTTCATGGCAGATCCTGGTTATTGGCTTCTAGCTGGATTCCTACCAACCTAGGGCTACATTAGATAGCACTCCTTAAGATCATAGATACTTGTAGTACCCGTGGCTTTCCTTACTTCAGGCTTGAGGCCAAGCTTGAATTTGGACATCAGTTGGACTTCACTTGCTTCAATTCCCGAATGCGAAAGCAGGGCAGAGAATGATTCCGTGTATTCAGCCACGGATAGGGTACCTTGCTTCAAGGTGTTGAACTGATCATGCAATCGGTTAACAAATGGAGGAGGAAGGTAATTGTATTTTCAAATATTCCTTCATTTCAGCCCATGTTGTAATAAGTGTGCCCTTAGATTGCAACCTCTTCTCATGGATTTTCCACCATTTTCGAGCAGGAACAACAAGTTTGATCTTTCTATAATCAGGCATTTCAAACCAGTCAAAATAATCTTCTACTGCATTTAACCAGTCAGAAAATACCTGTGGGTCCATCTTTCTATTGTACTCCTTAAGTTCCATCTTTACCTTATGTGAGTCGTCTTGCCTTCGAGGTGGGTAGCCACCTGTGTTGTCGAAGTAAATACACATGTGCTCTTCAAAGGTTGCTGGATTTGGTGGAGTAGCATAGAAATTTGGTGGGACTCGAGTCCTTCCTGCTGTTCTTCTGACTCCAGAGTTATAAGAGGCATGGGGCTGATTCTCATCTCTCATTTCATGGTGCTGCTGGGATGAACCAGTAAGTTGAAATTGTTCCACAGCCAGGAGTCTTTTAGATATAGATTTCAGAGTGTCTGAAATCTGTTGAAGGATGTGAGGATCATTCCCTTGGTTATGGTTGGGTCTCATCTCCAGCCATGCTCTGATACCAATTTGGTGGCGGATCCTAAGGGATCTGCACTTCAGGATCGATTCTGGAGGACAACCAGATTGAAATCAGGTCGTGTAGGACCAAAGTAGGATAGGCTATAAGACTTTAAGGCTGTTGATTGCATTGGTATTTGGTAATGGTGGAGAGGGATAAGGCTTTGAGGGAAGAAGAAAGAAGATGTATTTTAATGATAAAACAAAAGATAAATTTGGCAAACTAGAGTCCCACTAGTTGCCCACCATAGGAGTCCCATCTAGGCACACCAAAAGAGATCCACTTTTGGCCACTTGAGTCCACAAACAAGAGTTCTCAAAGAGAGCAATTTGCTTTCAATTCATGGTTGCCAAGAGATGCTCCCACAGTTTTCTTTTATAGGTAGAGGGAGGCTAAAAGCCCACCTTAATTACATCCAAGACAATAAATGATAGTTAGGAATTCCACAACAAAGAAAACATGAAAGTACTCCTAAATAAGCCTAGGAAATATGAAAAGGCTCATAAACATGTCTTGGAATACAAAAGTCAAGCACTAGAAACTAGGAGAACCAAAGAGATACTTAATACTGCCTGGGAATTTGAAAAGGCACAAAGAATCTTAGAATCCGCCAGAATTTGGCAGTTCCAGGAGTCTACAATTTGACTGAGGATGGTTGGATCTGAACCAGGCCAGTCTAGGCAGTGGTTCTGATCTTGGACTTGGGCTTGGGCCTGCGCAAGTGACTTTTGGAGAATAGGCGTGCTGGCCTATTGGCTGGTGGATGCCCTGCATCAGCAACCTTATGCTACTACTTGGTTCGCAGTGACCCATACTGCACTTTTACCTGGCTCGCAGCAACCTATGCTACAATTTTACCTGTCTTCTTTACGAAAAATTACTACTTACTACTTGCCTTCTTTGAGAAGGGCTTATGATGTTATTGTTACTGCTATGATATTTTGGATTGTGATTGGTGTTCTCTACTGCATATTCTGTTTGTTGTTCGTTGTTGGCTGGATTTATTCGACACGAAATTCTTCTCTACTATTGTTACTCGTGATTGGTGTGTTTGAGTTGATATTGCTACCAGAATGAAGTTCTCTCTGTGCTCACTGGTGTCTACGGTTGCTAGAGTTAATATATGTTCTTGTCGTTCCAAGCTAGAGTATTTGATATCTATACAGCTTGAGGGGGAGTGTTAAGATATGTACCGCAGTATATTAGTTGTTAGTAGTTAGTCATGATAGGGGGAGTAATGTAGACCAGTCACAAGTGATAACCAGACCACTAGAGAATTGCAAACTTCAGGTCCAGCAACAGTAACACTTTGATCAGTTCTCAGATTTGCAAGAAATTTCAGAACAATAAAATTTAAAGAAAAAAAAACATGAAATCAAAGAAGGGAAGAAGATAAGGAAGTCTCTCTCAGACTCGGGTCTCTCACCCATGGCCTCTCACCAATGGCATCTTATCATACTCTCTCACATCTTATCATACTCTCTCACAAAGCAAAGCACAAAGCTGTGTTTTCTTTTCCTCCCTATCTCATTAATCAAACTCGTGTACAAGGCTGTAGCCCCTTACAAACTTATATAGAAAACTCAAAAAAACTAAAAAGGAAAGGCTTAACCCAATCATTAATTAATAAGGTAACAAAAACTGACTCAAAACAGGACTCTAACTAAACTAATGAAGTAAATCCCGTTTTCCTACTTTTCTACCCATATTTTAGGCCCATTAAAGTGCCTCATTACAAAGAAAACTCATGGGATCAAAGAACGAACATATACATAACCCAACCCAAGGCCTATTTCCAATAAAATAACCCCCTTAGGTGACTTATCTGCATCAGGGAGTGTCCTATCGTGATATAGGTTAGCTTAGTTAGTAGTTTGTTGTTAGTTTAAGACTTACTTTTATTCCTATTGTAATTAGACATTGAAAGATAGTAGGATTTCTACTAACAGTCTAATTTCTAAGTCATAAATAAACTGCAAGGTAGCACGACAGACTAAGTTGAATCTGGTTCAGCATATCTCCTCTTCCACCATTCTCTCTTCTCTCCTCTCTCTTTACATCGCAAATACTGGTTTCAGATCCTGATTCGTTACTCCCCTATCATGACTAACTACCAACAGCTAATGTACTGCAGTAAATATCTTAATAGTTCCTAAAATTATGAAATTGCCATTATCTCGTTTAGTTGAGTTGTTATCATTTGGGTACCATAGCAACACAGAACTAGGATTTTCAAACTTGGGATTGCAGCACAAATACAGACTTCTGGAATATGATTCTTTACATGAGGGGTTTTTCAGAAATTTACCCTTGGCCATCCCCTTCGATAACCAAAAATATAAATAAGATAATGACTAGAACAAGGAATGACCTGTTTCTCAAGCTCTCTAGCTCTGGCCTCAGCTTCCTCACACCTCTCTTCAGTAAAACGGAGCTGTACAGCACATACTAAAATAAATATATAATTCACTGACATTTTGGGCAGCATCATTATTCAACCTACTTTGTTCAGGAGAGAGAAAATGGAGAGGAGGGGGAAGACAAAAAGCAACAAAAGGAAGAAAAAACACACACCTTTTCAAGAATATTCTCATTCTCTTCTTGTAGCATATCAAGCTGCATTTTAAGCAGATATCAACTAGTCAATATCTTTCACATTAAATGTCCAAATTTCATTGGCAAACAAATTATTCACATTATATCTTCACTGATCATGCCCAACATTCATTGATAATGGCTTTTTTTCTAGCACTTGACTGAAAGATGAGGGCATACCTCGTCCTGAAGTGCTGAAGCATCGCTCCGATTACCTGTATCTTTCAGGTTAAGATGTCCCATATCTGATATAAACCTGCACTGTTTGTTAGTCAACACTATCCGACCAATCAAAAGGACTATCATCCATATTACCTGTGTTCAATCAGACAAAGTCAAAATTCTCATTGACAAAAGTTAAAATTCTCATCAAAACCACCTTCTACGAGCGTAAAAATCTCAAGGTGAAAAGATGACGAAAATTAAAAGCCCATAGACCTTATGGCTATGTTTGGTTGTCCAGCAAGTGAAGTGAAGCAAAGCAAGGGCACCACAGTTGAAGAAAGTAAAATGAAGTGAAGGAAAATGGACACTTTCCTTTTATGTTCGGTTGCCCAAGGAAAACTAAGCTAGGGATCTACCATAAAAAAAAAAACACTATAAACCAGAAAGGGGGCTCATCTCCCTTTCTTTCTTGCTGCCACTGCCGTTTTGCTAGAAACTACCAGAATCACCACAAACCAATTCTCACAAGCTTTGCCATCAACTTCAACCACCGGAAAATATCTCTCTCATTGTGGCAGAAAATCTGGAGAACATATGCCCCCTCGAATTGCAGAACCTGGATGCTTGTCTCTATTTGCAGTAAGTACATTTCCTTGACGCCCCCATTGGTTGCAGTAATGAGGTGGCTAATGTAATTTGGTGATCCAGAAAAATCATATAAATGGGCTTATGTATTGGAAATACGCTTTGGGTTGGATTATGTATGTGTTGGGCCTTTGGTCCCATGTGTTTTCATTATAATGGGCCACTTTTATGGGCCTATAATATGGGTAGAGGCTAGGCATACGGGATTAGTTAAGTAAGTGTCTTTGTTTTTTTATTTTAATTGTTATTAAAAAGTGTTTTAGCTAGGCCGGATTAGAATTCTATAAGTCCAGTCCTGTTTTGAGTCAGTTTCCTAGTTAGTTTATGTTACCTAATTAGTTAAAAAATTGGGTTAGGCCTTCCCCTTTTTCAGTGTTAGAGCCTGTTTTTGAGGAGTCATATAAGTTTGGAAGGGGGTCCAGCATTGTACACGAATTTTGATTAATGAGAACCTTTGTCTTTGCGGCCTATAGTGGTATGCTTCCTTGTGTGTGATCAAGGTGTGACTGGTGTGTGATCCAGCCAACACCTTGTGGTAGGAAGCCCTGGTGTCATTACTCTCTATTACTCCTCTTAAGGTACTGATCTACTGTTTAAATTCTGCAATTTTGTTCATCCTTGATCCCTGAGATACTTCAGTCCCATCACCGAATTGCTGAATTCAAAGATGCGTTTTTCCATTCTGATCTTTGTTCTGATCTTTGATCTCTCTTCTCGAAATTATTCTCTCCTAATCTGTTTTCAGAACCTGAATCTATTGGCTAATTAATGCAGTCCTACACTTACTAAGATTGTATGATTTTGAGAGTTTTATATTGCTGATTTCAGTTTTGGCTTCAGAAACTGTCCTGTCGGCATTATTTGTTTTCAAACTCTATTTTCAAATTCAGAATGGTTGAGTTTCTGATATAGTCCTATCTCATGCAGGATTACCATTAAATGTCCGAATCTGAAATGTGAATAGGTCTATTTTTCTTATCTGTTCAACCTGAGTTTAATAGCATAACATCAGTTTTGAGTTGGCTTCAAGAATCTGCAATTTGATCATTCACCAGAATCTTATTTCAACAGTTTTGCCCCTTTCCTAGTCATAATAGGAATCCTCCATAAAACTAGATCCACCCATTGGATTGATCTAAAATTTCAGCACAGATTATCTCCCCTAAGAAGAGAACCCAGCCTAACTTACAGGTCCATCTGTTGGTTTGATTCTTTTATACGTGATTTCTCCCTAAATCTGGATTTTGACATCTCTGTTTTCAATTCTGGTACTGTTTTAATCTTTTAAATCAGTATTACATTACTTGGATTCTGAACTGGGTATAAAAGACTGAACCGTTGAAATGACAATGAGTTGATTTGATCATTGGAGCATTTTCTGTGCAATTATAGCTAACTCTGGGTTTTTAGTTGTTTGTTGTCAACAGTGACAAAAGGAGAAAAGCCATCTCCCAAAAGACATTTTCCTTGGCCATCCAAACAAACCAATGTTCACTGTAGAGCAGGAAACTTGTCAGGGTTTCCTTCAATTTATATTACTTCCGCTCACTTTCCCGGCAGTCAAACATAGCCTGAAGGTTAAAAGATAAATAAAATGGTGGGACACACTAGATGACTCCAACAAAATATTCCTGCCAGTCTGCCACAACACTGAAGTACTGCCTCCGGAAAGTTTCCAGAATGGGGTGGACAAAAAGAAATGGAATACCAACGTAAACATTTCCCAGCATTTCAAATTTATAAGGATATAAAAATGATTTTCAAATAAATATAATGGTTTTGTTTTATTCAGTAACTTGGTTTTTGGCTATACACATTAATCGACCTGTTTGGCCAGGTTGCAAATGGTTCTTTTACCACAGGTTACAACCATAAAATGCAACCACTCACTTGTATCTCTCGAGTTTAGTCCTTCATCTATGCGCAGAGACATTGATGCAGTTAGGATTGTCCAACTGGGTCAATTGGGTCTCAAAAGACTTTATTTTGGCCCATGGTTGGGTTCTATGGACCTTAGGCTTCTTATTTTTGGGTTTATTGATGTAATGGACCTAATTGATAAGCCCATAAAGTGGGGATAATGTTTGTATACGGGATTAGTAGTTAAGTTAAGTGTTTGAATTAGATTAGGATACTAAATAGCTAGATAGAGTTTTATATTGAGTTTATTTATTTTATTGAGTGTGAGTATGATTAGGAGTCCTTTTATAAGTTCTGGGAATTTTATAAGATCTATATATATGCCCCCATCAATTAGAGATGATTTGAGTAACAAATATGAATTTTTTCAAAGAATTTTGGTGCTGTTGAGGAGTGCATACGGATTTTGTATCCCGAAACTGATTTCCTCGCCTCTTTTTTTCTCTTCTTCTCTCTTCTTCCTCCCAAGAAATTGATATCATCTCTCTTCCCTCCTTTTCCATCGATCTGATTTCATCCCTTAACAGCACAGTTGCTTCTTTTATCTCAGATCTGAATATCTGATCACAAATGTGATTATTGGGCCTGGTTGCATCTGAGATCCAAATTTGGATTTTCAGATTGCATGACGTAAAACTCAGTCCTTTGCACTTAGAGTGGCAGTGGCACATTACCGTATACTCTAGCACTTGTTGTCTATAAAAATGTTACACACCAAACATTCTGATGCATAAGCACAGTAAGGATTGAAGTGCTGCAGTTAAGGTGCACTGTACAATGCATGTGCACATGTCATGGAGTCAAAACTAAGGTTATTTATTTCTTTGTTTATCAGTTATAGTGGCCCAAGGATGAGTCAGTGGCGATCATGTACAACCTTAAGGGGAATATATAAGTTAATGTTATGATTGCTGAAACTTGGAATCCCAGGGAAAAGCTAAATGGTCTGATTAGAGAATGGAATATTTCATCATGCAGCTCTCATTGAGCAAGAAAATACTATCACTTTGCATTACCAATAAACAAATAGACAAAACTCATTGGGACAACTTGGTCTACGCCAAAGTGATTTAAGAAACAATTCAGTCTAGATTCCCAACAGCAATTCAATCAACGTAAAATACTTAATCAAAATCTTCCTTGGCTGACAAACACTGCATCTTCACGTGTTGTGGCGAATGATCCTCATGGTTAGAATTGACAATCAACAAAATCTTGGACTAAATAGATCGCTGCAATAGACCCTTTAACCCTTAGAGGCACAAAGGATCACATAGTACAGTCCTCCAAAACCAAATTCATAAAAATCCTGTGAGTTCCTCATTGCTCTGATCTATCAGATCTTGGTATTAAGGCAAAGTCTTTATAAGAAAGATGTGAAGAACACCATACAACATGAATTATGGATGTATATAAAATTATGTAACTATTTACAGTGTGCTAGATTAAACGGTTCTCTTACAATCTCAAAGCATATTGTCATAAATCATTCTATCCATTAAAAAAAATGCACACAACAAGATGAATTACCTATTATCTCTTTGTCTATTAGCAGGAGGTTCCATCGGTGGTATGGAAGCTGGGGTCCTCAGTGAGGATTTAGTATTATTAGGTGGTACCAATTGTGCAGATCGACCAGCTGGCCGTCCAACTGACGTAGATCGAACTGAAGGAGTATGCTCGACAAAGTTCCGACCTAACTAATTAAAATATGACAACACCCACTTAGCCTTCCAATGTCAACATAATAGAAAGCATTTATTCACAGTGCTATGCATTCTTCACGAAAACTAGACTCCCACTGAGAGAGAGAGATGGATCATTTTCAAAATAGCAATTAGAGAAGATCACGTGAAAAGGACATCTGCTTAAAACAAAGCAGTTTTGGCAGATAGAACGTTTTGCTATTTCCAGGAAAATATTTCCCGTGCTCGCGATGTCGGAAAACCATCAAACCCAATAATGTTATATAGTAAGCTTCAATTAAATGGAAACATTGGATACTTAACTCATTATCTTCTCATGATATACTGCAGACAAATTTCAACAGCAAACCAGGAATTGTCAATTGTCAAAGATCCAATCCTGATCTGCAGTATACTGAATCTATATAAAGAAGAAACACTAATTTTCCAGCGTAATCCGTCAAAATACCATATTCAAATTCGATCTTCTATGCGCCAACCATTCAACCGAAACCAGACTAAAAACAAACGATAAAAGTAAAAGCTAGAACATAGAATTGCTTAAATTACCGCAGGCGACGGGGATCTAGTTGGCCTAGTGGACGATATCGCAGGAATAGTGTTGTTAACAGTGCTGGAAAATGACGGAGGAGGAGCACTGTATCGGAAGCCTAAGTCATCGTCTTCGTCGTCGTCATCAGCGGTCTGCGATGCCATGACCTGCGCGAGCCGCTGCGCAGCAGCTTTTGCTGCGACGTTCTGAGTTCTTTTAATGTTGGAAAGCCCCGTCACCGACGTCGACCAAGAGTGGTGGTGAGCAGGTGACATTGCTGGAGAAGACGAACCACTGCTGCTAGACCCGCCACTTCTTTGCCTGGAATGTATCGGGCTTCCAGTTCGTCTCCGATCCATATCTCTACAGATAGAGAGAGAGAGAGAATTAAACCCTAAATATTCTCGGGACCTAGATTCTCCAACACCGACAATATAGACGACAAGAGTGATAGATGGATATATGCCCAAGTGCCGACTGCTCCGACTGAGATGTTGACGGAGTTTTTGTCGGGCTGGGTTTGGAGTAAGGGTGTCAACCGGCGGTTCCGGTTTTTGGGTTCAGAATACAATGCGAACAAACCGAAATTGAGTTGTCGTCGGGCTGGGTTGGGAGTAAGGGTGTCAATCGGCGGTTCGGGTTTTTGGGTTCAGAATACTATGCGAGCAAACTGAAATTGAAAACGGAATAACTCGCTAAGGCCTCTAGGGGGCTAGGATTCAAAAAAGCCGATGATCATAATCAGGCTTTGCTTCTAAAACTTGAGTGGAGATTGCAGAATGAACCCTCATCTTTGTGGGCCAAAGTTTTGAAGGCCAAGTATTTTTTCAAAACTAGTTTCTTTGACCCTAGGATTAGGGCTAAGAAGGGGTCCTGCATCTGGAATAGCATCACACAAGTGACCCCTGTTTTGCAAAGCATGTTGTTCAGGCGGATCGGTGATGGGCGCACTACTTCTCTCTGGTACGATAAATGGATTCCCTCCCTCTCTAGTAAACTTGCTTGCTTGGCGTCTACCCCTTTACCCACGAATTCTAACTTACTGAATGTTTGCCATCTTAAACAAGGATCTAACTGGAATTTAGACCTCATCACACATCATGCCCCCCATAGTATTGTTCCTCTTGCTCAATCTATTACTTTTTCTAACTCTAGTGATCAATGGTGTTGTCTGAATTCGTCTACAGGAGTTTTCACCACGAAACTCGTTACAAGGCATTTATTATCCTGCTCTGCTGCAAGATCTGATAATTCGGTTGGTTGGTGGAAATTTTTTTGGAAACTTCCAATTCATCCAAAGTTTTAAGTTTTCTTTTGGCATTTGCTCAATGCAGAACTTCCTACAAAGAATATTCTATCGAAATGGAGCCAGTGTGACGCGAATTGTGCTTTCTGTGGAAATGGTGTCGAATCACTATGGCACATTTTCCTTTCTTGTGATTGGGTCAAACGAATCTGGGCAGCCGGACCATTGGGGCTAAGGACTAAATTTTTTAGCTTTGATAATTTCCATCATCTCTGTCGGTTCTTTTACTTGCACTTTCGGACTGATAAAACCCTGATGAAGTGGTTTCTTAGTATTTTTATTATAACTTGCTATTTCATATGGTCTTCTAGAAATAAGTTATTAGTTGATTCCATACAACCTAATCCCTTTAAGATCGTACAGGCGTTTGCACAATGGTTGGCTGACTTAAACCTAACTGTTTTTAAATCTAATTACCCTCATGACGTTTGTGTCCCTGATATAGTCATGCCTCTCATAACCCCTTTTTTGCCTAGTTGTAATTCTCCTATCTTGATCTGTGCAGGATTCAGTTCACCTGAACTGACTGAGACTGGGTGGGCCTATCTCTTTTTAGTTGACTGCAAGTTTAAGTTTTTTGATGCAGGGAAGCTGCTATGTACAGAGGATGTAGATACTAAGATACGTATGTTTTTGCAGTCCTTAAGGGTCTAATCCATGCTACCGGTATTGGGTTGCGGATTAAATAAATTTTGTGTGATAATAAGTTGATCATTGAATATCTTCTATCTCCAACCAAATGTCCGTGGCCATAGCACTTAGTTCCTAAGCTACTATGGATTTCTGATCTAACCCAGAATGTACATTTTCATCTTAATAGTTGCAACTTTAATGCGGTCCTAGTTAAAAACTTGGCACGCAATGCATGTATGGACATCCATATGGTTTAGTCTGATATAATTTATTTTGGTTTCATTAAAAAAAAAAAAACGAAATAACTCTCATAATCCCAATTCGAAATCGAATTAAATTGATTCGGTTTCATTTGGTTTGTATATGGTTTTCTGATACGTTTTAATTTATCCGGTTTTGTTCGATTCACTTTTTCCGTTCGTATAAAACTTGAGAATATCTTGTATTGCCTTGAAGAAGCAAGGCACGATAGAGAAAACAAGCAAAATTGCAATAGATGAGTGAGAAAAGTCGACAATTAATGATACAGGTAGAAGATAAAACTGAAAATTGAAAACTGAACTCGTATTTACTGTTTCTCAGCATATAACCAGAATAAAAACACCCATAAGGTTATCAAGCAAGCACTTAATTTTTTAAATTAAAATTGACCTTAATTTTGTACGGTTCAATTTAGTTCGTTTTAAGTGTTAATTACTGTTTGTAATTCAAAATTGATATACACTCGATCGAACTTGGAAGAAACCTGCCTCACGAACAGCCTTCTCTTTCTCCTCAAGGTCAACGTTAAGCTCAAACTGAAGCTCATGGATTTGTTCAAGCTTGCACAATTGAACTTGGCAAAGCTAAAAGGAGCATCATAAAATTACTTTTGGAAATATATTATTGCAAGAAGAATAGGGCGCAACTCCCTTACCTCAGCTCATCAGTCATATTTCAATCAAGGAATTTCAAACGAAACAGTCCTTATTCGCTCTATCGAACGAACGAGCCTAAATGGAGAGTCAAACCATCGAGGGAGAATAGTTAGACTTCCTCTCCTCCCTGACGAATAACCTTCTCTATATTTTTCATAATTCTGGCCTGTAAATCCGTCAGTCCCAGGTAATTTCTCATTCTTCTTTGTAATATGGTTCTATTTTTTCCCCCTAATTTGATACTCTAATCCTAGATTAGGAGAAGTTGCCAAAAATAGAAAACCATCTTGAACGATTTTGGCCTGCAAAATTAACAACATCTGATTGGTTCATCTCCAAACTACGAACCCCATTGAATGATTATGACACACATACAGGCATAACATGAATGAGAATTTTGATTTCACAAGGATCAATAGAAATTTTGTGTGCTCCTATGGCTGGGCAAAAGAGCCACACAACCAAGCAGAGTATTTCCCTCTTCCCCCATTTATTCTTTAAGGGAGATGGCTCTTTGAAAGGTAGCATGGCCCTGTGACAGTTGGGCAATGAGAGTGTGTACGATAGCATAAATAGGTGGGATTTATACCTTTCATGGGGTCGGGGCAGTCATTAACACTCATTATGCACCCCTCTATCAGCATAGGGGTCATGCGGTCTTCCAAGGTTATTTTTTCCATCTTTTTTTTTTAAATTTTTTTTACAAATGCTCCTTAAAAATGCCCATTTGTTCAAATGCTCTTACAACTTTTTTAATTGCAAACTCTCCTTACTTTCAAAACAGTGTAGCACTTTGGTCCAATCCGTTAATTTGGGACGTTAGACGTTAGTTTTAAGGAATCTAATGACCAAAATAACCCTATGTAAAAAAACTCATTAAAATTAAATAATAAAATGATCAAATTGCCCTCATCTTCCCCAAATCATTTAGGGTTTGAAACTAAAACTTTTCCCCTAAATCGTTTAGGTAACCTGGTGTTCTGACGGTGAACAATAGAGATGTATGGATGGGTTAATTGTTTAATTCTTTCTTTATGCTTATGCAATCGTTGGGGTTTCACAACCCAAGTCCAGAGTCTCAAGACTTGGCAGAGCAACCTCAGCACTGCCAGGGTATTATTTTGCTTGTTTTCATGAGTTGTGGAAGATTGGAAGTGTAAGATGATGGCATTCAGGGTGTGAGGTGCGACGATGTTTATAAAGGGAAAGCAGGGGAAGCTAATTGGCAAAGACTTGTAGAGTTGCAAGTTGAGACAATGGATCAAACTTAAGGACATTAGGAGATTTGTAATTGAAACACTAATACTTGATGAAACAACAAACAATGTATGAACTCGTTTATGTGAGAAGTAGAAAGACCATGTTTTGGTGAGTCAAACAAAACGCTTCCCTTCCCTGATTCATTATCCCTTCGACCAGCTAATCTTCTGTATAATACGTTTTGAGTTTGTTGCTTTCTTCATGGTTATAACAGGTTGTACAGAATGTTGTGGAATTGATGGACCAATAAAAATCGCTATGAAATTAAACTGAAAAATTCTAATTGAAGTTTTACTTTTTTCTCTTTAATTCTTCCATGGAACGTCTTTATTGCCGTGAGAAACCATCATGTACAGGAACAGTAAATGGACAATTAATTCCTTAATCTGATCTCTTGCTTTTCAGATGGGTTCAAACCCTAATTGATTTGGGAAAAAAAATTTCAGTTTCAAACCTTAAACGATTTGGAGAAAACGAGGGCAATTTGATTATTTTATTTTTTAATTTTGATGGATTTTTATAAGAAAGACATTTTGGTCATTAGATTCCTGAAACTAATGTCTAACATCCCAAATTAATGGACTGGATCAAAGTGCTACACTGTTTTGAAAGTAAAGGTAAATTTACAATTAAAAAAATTATAGGAGGGCATTTGGATAAATGGTCATTTTCAGGGGGTCATTTGTAAAAAACCTCTTCTTAAATATGTGTTTTCCGGTCGATCTTAAACTGTGGGTTCTGGCAGATCCGGATCCCATTCCGATTGTTAAAACCATGATCGGTCCCAATCTGGATCCGGATTCATGATTTTTTAACACCGTTTCCTCCTCTCACACACTATTCTTCTGAAGAGACTCTCGAGAAACAAATCCTTCCAAAACTCGACATTGCGCAGCGGACCACACCTCACACAGCGAAAGAGACAGCCAAACGAAGGTACACCTTCTTCCTCTCTCTATATCTCTCACGCCGTCGTCCGTCACCGGCATCGGTTCTCCAGTCCCGCTCCGGTATCTTCTCCCTTCCCTCTTACTGTCATGGAGACTCCTCCAAAGCCGTCGACGGTCACCATTCGGTGTCGTTTCTTCTCTCCCGCTCCCTTCTGTTTCATCACCCTCCCTCTCCTTCTACCTGACATTGATCTTCTTCCTCTCTCCCTCTCTCCCACCTTGATCTTCTCTTCCCATCCGTCTATATATAGATATATATTATGTGATTTCTTCCTCTGTCCATTACTGTTTACGAGGTAAGGGTCTACAGGCCGAAACCCTAGGGCAATAAATACCCCCATGACAACTGAAACTTGTATTTCTAGTACTGCACATATTGAAAAGAGGGGACTTCATAGTTTATTCATGATTTTGTTATCTGTCCGATAATAATCGACATTCCGGTGTCAAACTCGAGTACTTAAATGAAGGAGAAGAAAGACAAGTAGGTGAATAAATTATTTCTGTTGAAACTCTAAAATGATGTGAACTAGATGATATTCACAAAAACTCCATTTTCAATATTGGCTTTGTCTGATACTTGTTTCCATTCTTTTGTGCATTGACCATTTACAAGGGTGAAGAGTTTCGAGGGTTCTTGCAAAAGTTCTTCTTCCTGCATCTTCAACTTCATTGACCTAAAGCCACCATTCTGAAGGATTTCTCAGAGATTACTCGTCAGCAATTACTGGTCCGGCCCAAATCTTTGGCTAATCTTTCTTTTTTCCGAGCACTTTCCAGGAAATGGAAGAAGGCTTTTTAACTGCTAAAGAATTACATTGTAAGAAGGGGAAAGAAAAGGCAGCAAGTTTGGGATTGAAAAGGAACCAAGGGGGAAAAAAGTCGAAGACAAAATCTATGGCCAGGGAAGGGCAGGGGTTGATAAGTCTTTCAGTGGATCAAGATGTTCCAGGTGTCACGGTTTCAGTGTTTGATTATTCTGTTGAGAGTCACTTTAGAGCAATTGACACGATTTCGAAGCTTTGTGGAGAGGAGGGTGAAGAAGCTTTGGGTATGTGCGAGATCGAACAGTTGACTGCTAGAGTCACATTTTTAAGGGAATGGAAATATTTTTCTTACAATCCAAGAATCATTAGGTTCAATCGTGAAACTGGAAGCCCCCATGGGGAAAATGTTACTAATGGGATAAACTTACCTCAATTTTCTTCTGTGACTGTCCCTAAGATGGCCAGTATATCTGATGATTCAACATCTTTTCAGTCCGCATCTCCTTGCGACAAAGATTTTGTTTTGTATGTGGGAGGTTCTGTTTGGGCGTTGGATTGGTGTCCAAGAGTTTGTCAGAGTTTTGACTGTAATATTTCTTGTGAGTACCTTGCTGTTGCTGCCCATCCTCCTGAATCTTTTTATCACAAGGTAGGTGCTCCTCTGAATGGCAGGGGTCTCATTCAGATTTGGTGCCTCTTAAATGTCAATGGGAAAGAGGAGGGCTTTCCACCTCTGGCTAAGTCAAAAGGGAGACCTAGAAAAAATGTTCTAGAAGAATCAAATCCATTGAAGAAGCCGAGAGGGAGACCTAGAAAAAATGTTCTAGAAGAATCAAATCCATTGAAGAAGCCAAGAGGGAGACCTAGAAAAGAAAAGGTCTTGGAAGAATCAACTTCATTGAAGAAGCCAAGAGGGAGACCTAGAAAAGAAAAGGTCTTAGAAGGATCACCTCCATTGATGACGCTCAGAGGTAGACCTACAAAGAAGAAGACACTAGAAGACTCCGATGATAAAAGCAGCGGTAGCCAATTTGTTCCAGCACTGGCTGTTGAATTTCCAGAAGATTCAGCTCAGTTTCTTGCTACTACTGGGTTTGGCATGCATACGAATAAACAGGCTACGATAGAAGGATGTGATACAGATACTGTGTTTGGGACAGGACCCGAAGAACGCTTCAGCTATCAATTGTCAGTTTCTAAATCAGATGCCAAAACTCCCCAGCAGAAGAAAAGAACAAGAGATAAAGCTTGGTTGAGGAGTGACTCTGATGATGTTTGTCAATCTTTGTCTAACTGCAACAGGGATAAAGAACCTTCTGTTGCATTTTTGCAAGAAACCAATAGCATTATGCAGTATCTTGCGGCATCAAGTCAGAATGTGCCAAATGATGGGTCATTGGAGGATACTGCTAGTCTTCCAAAAGATGTTGCTTTGCCTAGGCTTGTGTTATGTTTGGCCCACAATGGCAAAGTTGCATGGGATGTGAAATGGCGGCCTTCTGGCGTTAATGATTTGGCATCCAAACATCGCATGGGCTATCTTGCTGTATTGTTGGGAAATGGCTCATTGGAAGTGTGGGAGGTTCCTTCTGTCAGTACAATCAAAATTCTGTATTCCTCTTGTAATAAGGAGGGTAATGATCCTCGTTTTGTGAGACTGGACCCTGTCTTCAGGTGCTCAAAGTTGAAGTTTGGGGACAGACAGAGTATTCCTCTAATAGTGGAATGGTCACCATCATCCCCAAATGATTTAATACTAGCTGGATGCCATGATGGAACAGTTGCTTTGTGGAAATTCTCTGCAAGACATTCATCTGAAGATACAAGGCCTTTGCTTTGCTTTAATGCAGACACTGTCCCCATAAGAGCACTTGCTTGGGCTCCCATTGAAAGTGACCCAGAGAGCGCTAATGTTATAATCACAGCTGGACATGGAGGCCCAAAATTTTGGGACATTCGTGATCCGTACCATCCTCTATGGGACCTGAGTTATGTGCGGAAGGTTGTATGCAGCCTGGATTGGCTACCAGATCCAAAATGTGTCATTTTATCCTTTGATGATGGTACACTAAGGATTCTCAGTTTGTTAAGAGCTGCATATGACATTTCAGTGACCGGAAAACCTTTTGTTGGGACACAACAGCAGGGAATATACAGTTATCTCTGTTCATCATTTTCAATATGGAGTGTTCAAGTATCACGATTAACAGGTTTGGTTGCATATTGTACTGCAAATGGTAATGTTCTTCATTTTCAGCTTACTGCAAAAGCAGTGGAGAAGGATCCTTTTCGCAACCGGGCCCCTCATTTTTTGTGTGGATCAATTACCGAGGAGAACTCGGTTCTTATAGTCCACACTCCATTGCCACACTCACCCTTCCCTATGAAAAAATCCCCAAACGAGTATGGTGATGCCCCAAGATCTATTCGGGGGTTCGTGTCTTTGGCAAATCAAGCAAAAAGAGTTAATGATCAAAGAGTTGATTTTCAAAATCCAGCCTTGTGTTACGAGGATAATTCCATTGTAGCATTTGAATCTGAGAATACACTGACTGGCCCAAGTAGCACAGCAGCAAAGCGAAAAACAATCAAGAAGAAAAAACCTGACCCAAACCAAGAATCCATAGCTGAAGAAGAGGAGAATTTGCCAAGGGGTGAGAGTGAGAAGGGTGAAACGGGGAGTGTAATTGAAGTCTTTCCTTCCAAGGAAGTAGCCATGCATAGAGTGAGATGGAATATGAATAAGGGTAGCGAAAGATGGCTTTGTTACGGAGGAGCTGCTGGCATTGTACGGTGCCAAAAGATTGATGGTTCTTGTGTTGCAAATAAAAAAGGCATCAAGTAGTGAAAGGACGTCATGTGGCTTTTCTAGGCATGTGCCTCTATTTCGTTAGATATGTATATGATTTTTCTTTTTTACTTAGAATAAAACTAGGTTATTTGTTTCTTCATCACAAGAAACGAGAAAATAGATACCCAAAAAAAAAAAAAAAACTGTACATTATCTGTCACGCATCCATGAATACATGTCCATTAGGTGGATCCTTGTAGCTGCCTTGGCCTTTCAATTTTATGTGAAATTTCCAGTCATGTTTGTTTTAATATAAAAGTATGTTTTTTTTTTTTGGGGAAATTAGTCATTGACAGCTTGATGAAACTTTTTTTGTTCTTTTTTACGCGTAAACAGTGATAGATAAAGCTTATCAGTTTTTGTAAATTATGGAATTAATTTTAAATTTTAGACTTAGATTAGTTGTTTTTCCTCAAGAAAATGGTGAATGTGATTGTAGATTCTACGTCATTTTCCATAAAATAAGTAAATATAAGTTGGCTTCTGAATTTATCTTATCCATGGAGCTGAGGATTGTTCTTCTATTTCTGATGCGACAGTAATCTTCTGGAAAATATTTTCAATATCTTGCAATCTTTTCTTTCTTACATTAACCTATCATTTGAGTGAATATAGTATTTTGATTTGTAATTCAATATCTGTTAGGATATTGCAGATTCTAGGTTAATTGGAGAACATGTGTAAGGTTCACATGGATGCAATCAATTTTTGTCAAGATATTTTGCACGAAGGCAGTTTACTGGGAGCCTGTTTTACTGAGTGATCTACTGCAACCTATCCACAATGTGGATCCTGGTTGTCACTATTGGTGGTGATGACTCTTTTGCGGGCAGGTCATTTCATGAATGATTCAATTCCAGTTCTAGGAGTGAACTCTGTGACCCCTCAAAAGTCAACGAGGTTGGTTTGTTTCCCTGGCTAAGCTTTTATCTTTCCCTTCATTCAAGATATATCTTGGTTAGTCTTGCTCACATTCATATATCCTATTGTCTTTATATGTTATATATCTTGGTTAGTCTTGCTCACATTCATATATCCTATTGTCTTTATATGTTATAAGTGGAAGAGTTCAGTGATGAGTTTGATGCTACCGGGAGCACTTGCTATATCTGTGCAGCAACTGCTGATAACTTTGAACAAGTAAGGTTGTAACTATTAAGTTAACGGAAAAAGGGGAGAGGGAGGGTAAGGGAATGCAAATTTCACCTGGTACATGCTTCAAAAAAGTATTATCTGTAGTATACCATAAAGACAGTTTTTCGTGTTTGGGAAAACTTGGGTTTAATCTTTTTAATTTGGGATTTCCTTCAGATGTGGGATTGCTCAGGGTGTTCCTTGTAAATTTATTAAGGATATCGATGTATATAAACAGTCAATTGCTGTTAACCTATGCTCTCATTGATGTTCTTATTGCTCATCCAAGTCCAGACACAGTTTCTTTTTTCTCATTTAGTTTAAAGGCTACCTAAGTCCAGAAGATCAATATTCCTCATACACAGGTGGCATTTGGTGATTATCTTTTATAATTTGGAACTCCATTCTGTTTGCAGAATCAAAGGTGATGGCCAGCTATGCTACCCTCTTTTGAACTGTCGACCAAGTGGGTTCAGAGTCTGCACTGCTGCTGGTACATCTGCAAGGCTCTCAGCTGGAGGATTTACATTGCCCTTTCAGGTCGGGAACTACAGATTATGGTAAGGGAACCCATTTCACCTGGAACAGCTAAGCCTAAGGTGCACGTGTTTATCAAATTTGATCAATCCATGCATACAACCTGGTACAGTAAAGAAGGTATGATTTAAGTTGATGGCTCTCATCTATCTCATTCTATTCAATCTGGAGTTATCATTGAAATATTATCAAAGGCCCCAATCTTGATCCCACCTGATATTGGAGTAAGTTAATTTATGTCCAGTTTGTGAAGCCATATATTTATGAAGATATAATGAAATCGCAAGCAGTTAGTGAGGAAAGTGTATGTACAGTGGAAATTTTGTTCTGCTGGCATATATGCAAGGGATGACTTTATTTTTTCGTTCATTGTTATGAGAAAAATATAATTCAAAACTGTCAGCCGATGTTAGAGTCTCGACTCCTGATCGTGTATTAGCATTGGACATGGTACATCAAGGCTGTGTTTGGTATGTATTCTTGGAATAGATTTTGGGTCTAAAATGCAGTCTGATACCCGATTTTTCTGTATTTTTTCAATCCTGATTCTTGAAATCATGCTCCACTTGGAACCATAATTGGCAAATTGAGATTGGGCTATAGTTTAAGAACATTAAAAAAATTTCAAAACCTTAGCTCTGAGAAGAAATAAGATTATGGAGAAGGCGGTCAGAAATCCATGGTAGTTTGACCATAACAACAGAATTGATTACTTTTTTTTTTTTTTGGTTATGAACCGAATTGATTACTTAGGGCCTCTTTGGTATCACTTTTCATTTTCATTATGGTCTATTTAAAAAAATCATTAATAAAAATAAGTTTTGATAAAAAATGAAAAATTGTTTGGTAGCTCATGGACATAAAAGAATATAGAATGAGAAACCGTTTGGTAATTACCTGTGTGTAAATAATTTTCATGATATTTTTTAACTGGTCACCCATCTTCTTCCCCAAATCAACTCTTCAGTGAGGCCACTCTTCTCCAATTGTTCAGCTTCCTCTTCTATTCTTTTCGGATGATCTACCCCGTATTCTACATTGTTGTCCCTTTCATCCTTGTGCCTCTTCTCATGTTTTTGTTTTTTTATCTTCAACACCTCCTGTCTCCCTGGCTTTATCCCTCTTTCTCTCTCTCCTCTTTCTTCTTTTCCTTTTTGGCCTTCTCTCTTTTTTTCTGGAGCTTAATCGAATTAATCAGGGCTTCGTCCAGGGCACCACTCTTCCTCTCATATTCCGGAGGAGGATAAGGAAAGCACCTAGACATCCTTGACAAGGCAATAAACACTGTTAAAATGACCAGAACCAGAGATCGTCTGCTAAAACCCAATAGATCTCAAACTTATGCAAACAGTCACTGCTAATCATAAAATCTAGAGTTCTACGCTCAATATTGCGATCCGATCTCGAAATACACCAAAGATATGTTTGAGGTGGAGGCCAACAAAGAAACCTTTAGCGTATACGAAACCTAGAGTTACGACTTCCAGAACAGAGGACAGCTCCGAAAGTCGAAAGAGGTTTCCCTCTCTCTCTCTGTTCTTTACTAGGTATGGCAGTTAGTACCGCAACAAGTGAGAAAGTGTAGTATGCCTCAAGCACCTTCCCACCGGAGTAATAGCCTAGGTCATATTTGGGTCGAAATTTTCTGGTGTAGGTTGTTGGAACTTGGAAGGAGGGGGCTTGTCTTTCTAAAAATTAAAGGAAAATGTCTATTTTTACCCCTCATATTTGGGTCATATGAGCACATGCTCATTAAAGAGCGAAAAAATGAAAGAAAACCTGATTTTGGCCATAATCCATAATAGACTCTTGAGTCTATTATCATTTTAGGGGTGTTTTCAATTATTTTAAGTAAAAATAAGTTTCAAAAGTGATACTAAACACATGAAAAAATGAAAAATTGTCAGAAAATAAAAATGAAAATGAAAAGTGATACCAAAGAGGCCCTTAATACATAAGGAAAATAGATCATATAATAGAAAAGATTTCAAAATCATCACATGCGTCTCCCATCATAGGAATTTAGCTCGTCTCCAGGGAGGCGTGCGCCTAGGATGCTGCCAGGGGGCATCCAACGGTTGAGTTGTGCCGCACACATCTCGGCGCACACCTAGGGATGTGTGCGGCACAACCCAACGGTTGGCAGCGCCCTAGGCATTCCCTGCTCCCTGGAGACGATCTTGATCCCCCATCATAGTGCTAGCAAGATGGTTCCCGGAACCATCTTTACATACAAGAGTGTCTGAAATGTCACATTTATAGGTATATTTAAAAATGAGTACTGTTTTCTGGGTGGGACGTAGGGGCCACGCCGCGTGCCAGCCAATGAGAGCGCATGTGGTGGCACAAAAGAGGTGGAATTCCCGCCATACATGGGAGGCATGGCAATCATTCCGGCCTTGTTGTGCATTGGGGTGGCCCTTGCGACCCACACAAAAATCATTCTCCCATTTAAAAATTGGCATCTTGTTTTAATTGCCCCGTTTTATGTTATGGATATAAAAAGGGATTTCAAATTTACCAAATAAAGAAAAAGGGATTTCATAAATAATTTGAAAGTGACACATCATAATGTCGCTATCAAAAGGTGTAATTATCATGTACATATTTCAAATACATATGTGAAATAAGAATATTTACCCTCATTGGAAAAACTTGTGTTGTACTAAAAAGACACCCCCGCATCAATCATTTGGGGGGGGGGGGGATGGGATACTGTGAGGTGGGTAGTTTATCTGGGGCGGATGCCTCCTAAAGAGTAAGGGAGGTGTGGGAAGGTAAGCTCAAGCGTCTATTCTGCTCATGAGCATAATGGTATAAGCCTGCCTAACTGTGAGGCCGACTGGTCAAATAGAGACAACGCTTTAAGGCAAGTGAAATGTAGGGCTTTCCTTTACAGAAGCTTGTTTTTTTTTTAATGTAAGTGTAATCACACAAATCGCACACCAATCCCAAAAGGTTAACTAACTTTTAGGACCGTGGAATGGCGGATATACACAACACACACCACACTCACACACCCGATGTGGGACTAAACCCACACACCCCTTCTTCTTTTGATGAAAGTGTAATCACCCAAACCACACACCAATCCCAAAAGGTTAGCCGACTTTTAGGACCGTGGAATGGCGGATATACATAACACACACCACACTCACATACCCGATGTGGCTTTACAGAAGCTTGTTGTTGTATTAGGTTAAGATAACAAATTATTTGACATATTGACAGGTGTCGATAAGAAAACCCTTTTATTAAAATAAGCATCCAATTTGGGTACTTATGGTACGATGATGCCCATTTAGAGAATGCAATGAACAAACTATGCAATATGAGATCCTGCAATAAAAGTGCAGGTTCTTAATAGTATACAGTGGGCCCTGCTCTCGGGTTTATCAAATGAGAACCCACATCAAGAGTGCATATACTCAATCCAGGAGTTTAGGGTTGAAGATAAAAGAAGTGTGGTGCTCAAATCATCAAATCGCTGATCTTCTTCCATCTCCAACTTCTAATCATTGGCCTTGGTCTCTATTAAAAGACTTATTGTACACAAACAATATAAGACCTGATATTTCCTTTACTCCTAAAAGGGATCCTTTTTGTTTGGCAGTAGCTACTAACTTGGCTAAATCTACTCAATCTACACAATCAATATACATTCTATCTAAGCAGCTTTTAAAATATTTTATTTTCTCATAAAAAAAAAAAAGTGCATAGACTCCATTTTTCATTTAAAGGGAATTAAATGCTCTCAAGACAAGCTTCTTTTCGTGGTCCACAAAATTTTACCACACAACTAAATGATGTGGCAATTCTAACCATTGAATAAATAGTGGATAATCTGAAAATTCCGCCCGTCAAATTCCACACTCAGTTCAGCCATATGTATGTCCATCTATGCCTATGTTACTCCAATCATTACTATGCACTCTTCTTTCTTTCTTTTTTTTTTTTGGTAAATACTATGCACTCTTCTATACTCTTATATTTTCAAGAGTCTATTTTGCCACTTGCTAAAAATATGAATATCTACCTATCCAACAAAGTTGGGCCCCAACATGCCACTCGCCAGACATTGGTTTGACCAAATAGGCTAATCTAGCTGAACCAACTAGATAAACTTTGCTCTTGCAAAATAAGACCCAACTTTACAACACAAATTTGAGGGCTTAGGGCCTGCATGATAATAATTCTGTTTCTGGACCATATTTCTATTCCAAACATGACTTTTTATATTTATGTTATTAGGTCAAAATTTTGGACAAAAAAACGTGTTTGGTAGCGCATAGTAATTTCTATTTTTAGGTCAGAAAAGAAATAAAAACGTGTTCGTTATTCACAATAATTTATGTTTCTGGACCTTCTATAAATTTTTTAAAATGCCCATGATTACCCAAAATTTTGATGGTGGAGATAATAGTTGCGGCATAAATTTGATGGTGAAGGTGAAGGTAGTGGTGGCGGCGGTGGTGGGCGCAAGGTGTTAGTGGTGACGATGGCTGTTGTGGTGGAGGTGGCAATGGTAGAAGTTGCATTAGCCTTGGAGGTAGATGTTTTATTTTGAACATAAAATTATTGATTTACCCATCAAATTAACCATGTGTTCATTAAAGATCAACTCCCCTTTTTATTTCTCGAACAAAGAAGTTTCAAATTGGAACCTCTTTATTTCTATTTCTAAGCAAATTTTTTGTCCCGTTTTAATGAACAGTTGTTAACATACGGATTACTATTCTATTAAAAATGAACCGGTGTTTAAGAAGTGCTATCAGGCCCTTACCTGCTATTTTGATTGCCACTGTCAACCTCCAACAAGCTCTATTAATTTGCAACTCTTTCAAAGTCTGTACCCTAAGATGGTTACTACCCTCAGAGATTCATTTGCAAACGAAACCATTAACAATACATGACATTAACAAAATCCTACACGTGTTTTTAGTACTTGGTAGAGGTACGTACATCTACCAGCACAGGCACCCACCGGCACCAAGACTCTAATCAGAATCGACAGCAAGCATAGCAGGTTACATTAACGGAAGGTTATTCCTTTGTATGTTCGCCCTATGATATCGACAGGGTCGCAATACTTCAAAACCACAAATCCGAAATATCACGCCAACTATCCACATGTCACCGCTGACATCTCACATTTCCTTCGTCCATCGCAAGGAAGGCTACCATTGCAAAAGGGCTACAATGGTGGACGTCCTCTTATCAAGGACAAGGGCCATATCCAAAAGAATCTAAGTTTCCTGACAGCTGGCCCAGTTATCTTGTTGGGCCCCCTTTGGAGAGGTTCAAAACTGACTCAAGACCCTGGCCCAAAAACATGTTGTCCTGTTTCTCTAGTTGCATTTGTAGATAAATATAATAATTACACAGTACAAACATATATAGACGTGACGACGTGACAAATATTGACAAGCACACATAGGTTCTATGTTTTTTATTTAATTTTTTTCCCCCCTGGGCTTCTTACAAGCCATACATACATTCTCAAAAAGTTTATATCAAAGCATCCACGCTTCCTGTCCATGTATTTTCCATGTATTCCCCCGAAACATTTTCAATGACAAGGTCCAACTGTCCAAATCGTAAAATTTTATAGCACTATTTTCCACGTGGACAGAAAAAATTGCATTCCAAGACTTGTTCGTTAGGAATTTACCTATAAGTCTACAATTTAAGGAGCAGAAAGCTAAATTTGACTATCAACCATCAAGAAAACTGGTCCAAATTTAGAAAACAGGCCAGAGCCACATGCCGCTGCCTACAACAGCGCCCATAGTTTCCAGCAAAATAAATGATGTTTAGTTAATTTTAGGAAGAGGGTACAGCCGGATCTTCCAAACGAATTTCCTTTTCCCAATCAAAATTTCAAGTGATTCCTCTCTTTAAACTTTCAAACTTACAACCATTTTAATGCTTTCCATATATCTCAGATGCTGAGATGGATTATCAAAGAGTTATTAAAAAAAAACTTATAATGCTTTAAGGGCTTTTCTTCTTTAGTGGTGTCAGCTTGGAACCTCAGAAGGGTTAAAGACTCATCAGGTCCCTCCCTCCTCCCACCCAATAACTTAGATCCGTCACCTCCTTTTCACTTCCCCAGACTCACCGTAAGAAGGGTGACTTGATTTTCAAATAATTTGAGCATCCATGCCCAAGTCCTCCAAACCCCTTCTATTGAATTGGATATAAGTCGCAAGCATGGGGTAGCATGGGCATATCTCTGCTGTTTGGACACACAAGATCCATCTCAGCCAAACCCAACCCACTCCAACTGGGCCTGAACCCAGCGGCCACCCCCCCTTCAACCCAATTCAGATTTTTTTTTTATAAATTTCATGTTTTAAACTTATAGTTTACCATGGAAGGCAGGGGATCAGGGTTTTGGGGGGCTTGGGTGATGGTTTATAATTTAACGGTAAATTCATGCTCATTCACCCTACGATATAGTAGAGCCGATGCCTCCACCCTGTTAAACAGACACATGTTAGTACTTACGTGCATCAAATTAAACCCCAACTGATTCAGGAAAAACGAAAAAAGGGACTCACCATCCAGGGTGGACAACAAATCTTCCGGTGGACAAAGCCCAATTAACCTGTTAAAAATTGAAGAAACAAAATCAGAAAAGGAAAAAAGAAATAGGCATTCAGACCTTTTCATGAAGATGAAATCCAGGACATTTAACTGGATCATAAGGACAGTATCACAGATATCATAGCAGCAGATGGAGAACACTACCACCAATATCCAAACCATTGAGCACATCCTATACAATGATCAACCAATCATAATGATCTAGAAACCTAGTCAAATATTAAGTTGCGGCCAACCCCAAGGATTTTGTCTAAGAACTTCCAGAGGGACTGTCAGAGGGTAGGTCCTTCCATTAGGTGTCCTTATCTTCTATACCTACCCTACAGGTATACCTAAGATAAATCCTCCATAAACAATCTGAAATCTGGAAAGGATTGTTTCATTCAAAGAAAAAGAAAAGCAAGTAAAATACCTTGTCTGTTCCAAGAGAATTGGCAACTACATGGGTCACCTGTTCATCTATCTGATTGGTGCATACGGCCCCAAATTGTTCAGCTGTCTGCCACAGTGGATGTAGGTGGGGGTTGGCTTCACCTACTGGAAATACCCTACTGAATACTATACGGCAACCAGCTAAAATCTTCCTCTGCTCTGCAGCAAGAATGTTTCTAACATCTGCCTCATTTAAAGACGGGTGCGAGAAAAAGTTTTGGTGTATTCTTTCAATTACCTAGTTCAAGGCAAACAACAGATAATCAGAAGAGTAATTGCTGATTTTCTGTAGATTACACTGCATCAAACCAGATCCAGAGCCTTACTGCCAAGGAAGATGCAAGAGTACCATCTTCTGGTCTCTCGTCATGATCAATTTCAAGAAGTGAAGGACCCAGAAGTCCAAATTGGCGTCTGCTACAGGGGAAGTAAGTGTATCTGCACCACATTTAAGAAGACGACAACTTATTCAGTTAACTATGACAAGAAAAACTGGAAAGAACAATCTACAGATCCACTAACAGAAGGTAACAGAGGTAAATCCCATAAAGAGAGGGTGGTTTTTTTTTTTTTGGGGGGGGGGGCCTGGGAGGGGGATAACAAAGTGAGATGGATGCTGTATCAACTTTCACTTGCCTCTCAACAACTATCAAGTTCAGCTTGTTATGTGGCCAGACTCTTACAGAATCATCTACGATCACCACACCTGATTCCATACCCAAGACCCCTTCTAAATCCTTAGTCTTGGGCTGCCTCTCGTCACCATCAAAAAGATCCCCATCATCTCCTTTTGAAATAACTCGCCCAGCAAACAAAGCCCCTGTTGGATCGAGAACTTTTGCCATTTCTGTAGCATATAGCTTGTTGCCCATCGTGTAAAGATGCAGCTCAAACAGCTGACTAGCCTAAAAGACACAAAGTACTTCAGACTACAGCAGAAACACTACTTGGGGCTCTTAAAACTACAAAATCAAAAGAAAATACCACCTTCTCAAGAAAGTTCCAGATTCCAGGCCTTAATTTTGTCCACATTCCCATATGAGAAAAGCGGAAGACATGTCTCTGCGGCTTTTCTTGGTCCTGTTCTTCCTTCTTTCTTAGAATCTCCTCATGCACTGGATCCACTTCAACAAACTGAGAAGGCAGGGAGGAAAGTGAGAAAGTTATAATGAATAAATTGTACACAAATAGAAGGGGATTCCTTTGCTGCATTAGTGGCAATAACTGACTCTGTACACTAACTTACGTACCTTGGCTGAATTAAGAAGTGTGTGATCCAAATCCAAGACAAGACATAGCTTCCTAGCTGCAAACATTTTTTTCTGTTCTTCTATCCTCCTTGCCCTCTCTCTCTGGATAGCTGCTTTCTGCTGGTCATCATACCCCTCAAATAAGTGTTCAACATCCCCCCATGTGTTCTGTGGAGGCCCCACTGCACCTTCTTCAGGCATCAAACTACTCTCACTTTTCTGGTCACTAGCGTCAGTTACTACATCTTTTGCATCCACCTTATCTGACTTTATAGGCAGTGGATCGGAAAAGGCAGTCTGTGAAACCACCGGGAGAGTATTTGTAGGTTGGGATGAAGTCAAGATATCAGCAAGATTTTTCAGCCCCTTTGTGAACTGCGGAGCAATATCAGGAAGGGAATTGGACTGGGAAGACAAGGAATTTGCCTCTGCCTGATCCCCTTGCTGACGGACAATTAGATTGTCCTTAGTAACCTGGGGGCCTCGATTTGTTTTTAATTGTTCAGCTCCTGAGCCCTCAATCTTCTGAAAAGTATTGCTATGGAGTACACGGCGAGGGTCACGAGGTTTCATGCGGATTTTCCCCGATTCTCCCTGAGGATTCTGCCAATAGTTAAATATGCTCATTCGTCATGCTCATGAGGATACAAGTGAATTTGAAACAAAAGTACTTGCAAACTTCTATGAGATTGACTAATGACTAATATAAATCTGAATGTATTGGGAGATCTAAAGATACAAACATCAACATCTCAGCTTAAAGAGCCTTCACTTTAATGAGTGAGGAGCAGGAAACATAGGAGTGAACTGCTCAGAGAATAAAGAAAAATTGTAAAGTATTGCAAGGATCAGAACATTCCACCATAGAAATTTCAAATTCTTATCCATTCAAGAATCCGCCTGGATTTTAAGATGTGAGGGTGCAGCCCAGATCAAATCCTGGCTCAACTTTGAACCAAATCAGTTTGGTTTGGTCAGACTCGGGTTCAATTTGGTTGGAAATTCATTAATTTCCCAAACCAGGACTGTCCTAGTTGCACCCCTAGTAGTTGTCAATGGCAGTTGACTAGGACACCAAGGCAGGTCCCTAGAGTAAGTGATAAGCCACCTAGACCATTAAAAAACTTGGTTTGATTGGTGTTTAGGTTTACATAACTAGCTAGGTAACTAGATCACTCACTGAAGCATTGGGGATTTGCTAGGTGATCACCTAAATAGAATATTTATTTATACAAAAAAATGTAATAAATAATTAGTCACATGAGCTATGAAGTACCACAGTACATTCAGTTCAACTTGATAAACATGTATAACACTACACACAATGAACACAGCAAAATCAAAATCTCATTTACCCATCAACAAAAACTCAGCCTTATCCCACCTAGATGGGGTCAGCTACATGGATCCTTGCCCTCCAATAGCCTATATTCAAAATCATACTTGATACAAGGCCTAAAGTTATTTTAGGCCTCCCCCTAGCTCTTTTAGTTCCTTCAATTTGAATAAAATCACTCCTTCGCATCGGAACATCCCAAGGCCTAAATCTCATTTACCCATCAACAAATAATAATGATGATGACAAGATTATAATAGTTACAGCAATGAAAATCAACCTGTAACATAAAACAAGAAGTAAGAACAGTATGTCTCACCCAAGCATGATGACAACACTAGCAACAATCAAATGCTATAATCATTCAAAAGAAAACAATCACAAATTAATGAAAGCTAATTTTTGCTATCTTATTTTAATGACCTGTATGCCAGTTCTAGCCCTACTGATATGGAGCCTTTCCTTGACTGCATTCCCTCTAGAATCACTGATGCTCAAAATGATGATTTGTGTCAACCCATGTCTGATATAAAGATCAGACCCGCTGTGTTTCAGATTGGGGCGTTTAAAGCCCCTGGTTTAGATGGGCTCCCTGGGAGATTTTTCCAGTCTCATTGGGCTATTGTAGGGCCTGAAGTTACTAAGGCGGTCCGAAGGTTTTTTTTTCTTAGGATTTCATGTTAAGGGAATTCAACAAAACAGCTATCAATCTTATTATCAAGACTACCACCCTGAATATATGAGCCATTTCAGGTCTATCAGCCTTTGTTCGGTCATTTACAAGATAATTGCCAAATGTTTGGTCAATAGGCTGAACCTTTATTAAATAGTATTATCAGCCCAGACCAAAGTGCCTTTGTCCCATCTAGAGCCATTTCGGACAATATTTTTGAGGCCCATGAAATCTTGTCTCCAATGTGTCATAGACTCATAGTAGATTTAAATTTAGGCTTATGGCTCTTAAGCTAGATTTAAGTAAAGCTTACAATATAGCAGAATGGATTTTTTGGAAAAATTACTTTATAAGCTAGGGTTTGCTGAGACTTGGGTTAATTGGGTGATGCACTGTGTCACCACTGTGGAGTTCCATGTTAAATTTAATGGGAGAGTTGTGGGGAGGGTTAAACAGTACAGGGGGCTTAGACAAGGCTGTCCTCTTAGCCCATACTTGTTCATCTTATGTTAGGAAGCATTGTCTTGTCATCTAAAACTTGCGGAGGAGTCGGATTTGATTTTGGGAATACAATCTAGTGGAAGTTGTCCCCAGATTCCCCATCTATTCTTTGCAGATGATTGTCTATTCTTCTCCAAAGCCAAACTTGGAGAGTGTTGAGAGATTGATGGTATTCTAAAAAGAAATATGCGTGCTTCAGGTCAGATTATCAATTTTAATAAATCCAGCATCTGTTTTAGCCTCTAACTCCAACTGATACTAGGAGATCTATCATTGATACTTTCAACTTGGTGGAAGTTAATTGACACGAAAAATATTTAGGGGAGTTACTTTTTGTGAGACAAATTTCTAATGATCCAATCTGCCCTATTTGTTCTAAAGATGCTGAAACTGTGCAACATGCTTTGTTCTCTTGTGAGTTTGCTGCATCCTGTTGGTTAGGATCCCTGTTTAGGTTTGATTCAAGAACGGTCCAGGGTAATAGTTTTCTTGAGAACTCCTTCAGTTTCTAAAGGTGGCTCCTCAATTTCCTGACTCTGATGATGCTATGTTACAATGGATTACCTTAATTTAGTATATTTGGAAAGCCAGGAATACCTTTGTGTTTAATCAGGGTAATCTTTCTTTGTTGAATACAATTCAGGGATTTCAGCATATGGTTGTGGAATGTAGTTTAGGGATGGTGTGCAGTTGAATCTTCAACTTAATTCCTCAGCTATAAAGGGACATACCCAGTGCATGAGGCTCCTGCCACTGCGGAGTCTAGGGAGGGTAATAATGTACGCAGCCTTACCCCTGCTTTCACAGAGAGGCTGTTTCCAGACTCAAACCCGTGACCACTTGGTCACAATGGAACAACCTTTACCGTTAATCCCTCTGCTATCTCATCTATATTCCCATGGTCCTGTGATACTTTCATTATACAGACTGAAGGTGCATGGAATGCTAATAACTCTTCTAATGGCAGGGGCTCTATTATTAGAGACTTTGATCGGCATTTTATTGCAGCAAAGTGTAAGGTTAGATGGATCATTTCTGTGGCGTCTATGGAATCTGAAGCAGTCCGTGACAGGTTACTTTTGGCAAGGAGTCTTCAACTTAGGTGGATTGTGATCTTTTCTGGGTTTTGTGGCTTGTTTGAATCATATGTCTATGTGAGGGGATTGGGCCACTAGAGTCCTTGTGGATGACATTTTGAACATTTGCTGTAGTTTTAATAGTATAGCATTTTTCTTTGCTTCTAAGGAGTTTAATTCTGAGGCTCATGTTTTGGCCAAGGGAGCTTCTCTTTTGCACCTTTCAAAAGTGTGGTGGGTGCAAGCTCCAACTTTCATTGTAGACCCTACCCCTCTCTCGGCTCAGAAAGCATTCTTCTCGTTTTTCCATTAATAAAATTGTTGTGATTGCCCAAAAAAATTGTGCTGTCATCACCCCAAACTCGGCATAAGCCCCATTATGATTGATATTTGTAAAATGAAGGAACAGATCAATGTGTCTATGTGTAAGACTGAGCATATACCCAATGTCTCTACCAAATTAACCCATAAACTTGCTAAATGAGCAATCCATCATCCAGTTCCTAGGTTTGATGACTCTTTTGTTACGCATGAGTTAGGAAAGATTGTAACCCCTTTGGCACCCTTTGGGCCTTAGCATTAAATGAAATGGAGACTATACCATTGGCAACAAATAATAAATAATCAAAATAAGAAAAGAATGTAACCAAAGAAAATAATGAAATTCTTACCAACGAAGCTGTTTGGACAGCAATATGAAGTTTTCCTACAAGCTTTTGATTAGGTTCCAATGGCCCCCAAGGAACATTTTCCATGGGTACCATTCCCGGCAATATATTTGTGCTTGAATGATTCATCGAATTTTGGGCAGGATCACTAGAATTCTGTTTAGCTTCTGCGGCTAATCTTTGTTGTTCCATCTGAAGTAGATGCATCAGCATGCTAGGGTTCACAACAATATCCTTCAACAAAGAAGGCAAGGAAACTGTAGTATTGGCATCCAGAGCTGGTGCCTGCTGTTTTCCACCAGTTGACACATTAGAGTGTCCAGAGCCCGCATCCTGTCCTCTGCTGCATCCAACTTCTCCATTTTCCAATTTCATGCAATTAGCTCCCATGTCCTCTATCAGTCTGTTTTTATCAGCAAGTTGAGGCACAAAACTACTGCTGTCCTCTAACCAACCACCAATTCCAGATGTCATTTCTACATCTCTGGAAACTCCAGAACTTGTTACCGAATTTCTCTGTCTTTTCAAAGAATGGCCATCCAAATGGTTGTCCTCAACCTTGTGTTTCCTTGAACTCATCATTCCTCCAAGAGGCTCACTTTTAGGTGCACTGGACTCTGCAGACAGAGGACGTTGATTGAGATCCAAAGAGCCCCCTTCAGAGTTGGCATACCGTAGCCTAGGATCTCTACTCTTTGCTGAGATTCTTAAAATGGGATTTGACACAAAACCCAACTGCCCAACAGTTTTTGCAGGTGGTATTGCTTGTCCATTTAAGCTATCCACTGGAGAAGTAGAAGCAGCAGGGCCAATGGGTTGCAGTGGGACAAATGGAATTACAGTTCTCACATTATCAACAGTTGAAGAACTAGAAACCTCCTCGTTAGTATCACCATCCCCATCATTGCCCTCCTCTGAAGGAGTTGGACTTGGAAGACGGTTACTTAAAAGGAATGAGGACCGACCAAATTTTTGTTGATAGGTAGAAACAGCTTTGAGGGCGTCAGTTTCATATGGATGCAATGGAGCATCTTCTGTTTTATCTTCCATTTTGGTTGTGACCAGATCCGATCCAACTTTACCATCAATAATAGCCTGTGGTTTTGCTATTGGTACAGGTAGCGTGGTTTCACGCGTAGGAGAAGGAAGGCTATCTGCATCATGGTCCCGGTGAAGATCAAGCAGGGGTCCAAAACCCAGTCTACTCTTGGACCCAACTGATATTCCCATTCTCAAAGCTTCAGATGCTATGTTTACATTATTCTGATCACCAGATTTAACAGATACAGGATCCAGAAGGAGCTCTTTTGAAGAATTCATGTCATGAGCGGGGATTTTAGTTATAATACCAGCATTACTCTGATCCACTATATCAATTATGTGTATTTTTTTCTTTTTGTCCAAGGCCTTAATACTCGATAACATGGCCTCTACCTGTGACAACAGAAACCGAGTTAATTTTCTCCAATGGCCAAGACATTCTTTTCAAATAAACTGCTGACAAGAGAGAAGCAAGACCTCTTTCATCTGCTCCAGTGAGAAAAGAGCATGTTCTTGGCTATTTATACTTTCAAGCAACCTGTACCATAAAATAACAGAAACGGATATAACTAACCATAGTCAGGAAATAGAGATTCATTAAAAGAATGGTGTGAGGAAATGAACTCATGAGAAACCTCAACATGATGTCTTTATTCTGATCTTGTTGCTTCATGTTCATGGAACAAAACACCTGCCACAAAACGCAAGTAAGCTTCAACATCAGAGGCCAAATTATGGGGCCAAAAATAATTATATGTGGAAGAATGAAGAATAAATTTGAATGAAAACCATATAAATAAAGAAGAAATGAACTGAAAGAATCTGGCACTTCTTACAGAATTGATGGCTTGGAGCCGAGAAACGGACTGTCCCACAATAGCATCCATGGCCGGAACACAATTCTCCGAAACCATTAGCTGCAAGCTTTCCAAAGCAGTTTGAAGTTCGGAACAGACTCCAGGAAAAGATCTACACCAACAAATCAATCGACTACATCAATTCATTATGGTTTGAGAGGAATTTAATCTGTGAAGCAAAATATAGAGTTCAAATTTGAGATCTTAACAGCCACAGAATCCGTCACCATAGAAAAATCTAATATCCAAATACGAAACCAGATGAGTCCGATATTCAAATCACTTACTTCTTCGCTTCGTCCACTGTTAAAGAATCTAAAGTTTTCTGAATTGAATAAAGCCTCATCTCGAACTCCCTCCGTTTCAAATCCCTCTCGGTTTCACTCTGATCACTAGAAATTTCTTCATATGGTCCTTCGCCGGAACGTTTGTCCACTGTCTCCGAATCCAATTCTATCTCCCCTTCTTCCAGCTCTCCCTCTTCCTTCTCATCATCTCCAACGGTTTCAATTCTACTATCAATCTCCTCACTACTGTCATCAATTATTACTTTACAAACTTCCTTAGAAGTATTTAAACTTCTATTATTACTTTCTCTACCGTTTACTGAAACATTAGATGCAGATTTCATCGACTTATCATTGGATCCGAAGTCTCTCACCAATATTTCATTGAGTGGTTTGTTTTGCACCGCTTGTGCCCACGCAAGATTATACAAACCGGAAGAATAACTACTCGAAATAGGATATTTCAATAGATCGCCCATCCAAACCCTAGAATCTCCCTTGGTTTTCGAAGAAACCTTAATATCCTGTTTGAAATCTTCTTCACTGATTTCTTCAATGGACGCAGAATCAGATATCTCTCCTTCCTCCATATCTTCAGCGGCACACCCATCCTTGGCCATTCTAGCTAGAATTTCTTCCTCCTTAGGATTCAGCAGGCAGCGATTAGATCGAGTAACGCGCATAAGTTATACGAAGCTTGCTATCAAACACCGCAAAAACAAAAACGCAAAAAATACAACCACCTTATGTAAAATCTTCAATAGATCAAAGTAAAACAGCTTAATTAGGGTTCGTTCCCCAGATCTGAAAAGGCAAAGTCACGGGTATAAAATCAAATCCTTAAACACCCCCAAAATAAGTAAAATGGGGTTTGTCGAAGGACCTCGATAACCGAGATCGATCGAACACAGTGAGCAAAGCTCCTTGTCGGCGAAAACTGCGTCGCTGATCAAGCCCTATACCGAGAGAGAACGAAAACAACCAGAAAGACCAAAACAGATCCAGAACCAGGGAGAAGAGTTGGCTTTATATAAAGACTATTCAAAGTTTAAAGTGAAAAACACATCGCAGCCGTACACGTCATCGATCCTAGAAAGGAACCTGGTAAGCGCAAATCCTTGTTCAGGAAAGGTACGGATTCCTATACGCAAGCCAGAATGTCAAGCTGAGTCTGACGAGTGATGGTCACCGTTGGATGCAATTCACTACGAGCCAATCAAGGTGGAGTATGACCACACAATCACATTAATTGGGTTCTCTTTCTAAAATCTATGACCAATCATTTCAGACAATGTAGTGCAGGATACTAACGATGTGCTGATGTCAGATCGGGATCTCACTAACAATGGATCTTTGTCTGTTAACAACTACCTTCCGATCCGCATCTTTTTAGTTGACAACCTCATCCCATAGAAAACATCAATCGGGCTAAAGTTTTCGTGGGCAGCGGCGGCCTAACATATGGAATCATATGTAGAATCAGTTGACGGAGGATTTTAAACTTGGAATCAGGATCGAATCAGTGCTATGGTTATGTTTGCGACGTCAAGGAAGAAAAGAACAAAAATTCAAACAAATCTAAATTTGAAGAAATTTTTTTTGCTTTTCTATTCTAGGCTTCCAAACATAGCCTGTGGGATCGAAATCGACCTTATCCCAAAAAAACCTAGGATCGATCCCTCAAATTTGAAACCTAGTGATTCGATTTCAATGATCCTAGAATTGATCATATTATTATCGACCATAACCAATTTCAATCTAAATCGATCAATGTCATTTTGATCATTTTAACCATACTTGATGGGAACAACTTCAACTTGCTAGTTCTAACAATTGGATATTTAAAGAATGGTACGGATGAGACTTTGTTTTTTTCTATCATCTCCTAAGTTATAATTATTAGAAATTTTGCTACGCGTAATCAAATCTAATTTAACTAAAAATTAACACTAACACCAATCCGTAGGTAATAGGTCGTCCGCCATCTACCGAGAGGAAAATTATCATCTCCAATTCTCATAAGTTTGGTTGTGTGACAGTGCTAAGTGGAGATGCCGACATGTGGCAGTTCGGACATCCAACGGTCCGAGCTCATTGACTATGTTGAGTTTGGACCGTTGGATGTTCGAGCCGTCATGTGTCGGCATCTCCACCTAGCACTGCTGCAATGTCGAACTTTAGAAATTGGAGAGGGTAATAATTCCACTTGGCCAAGCCAAATTATGGAAATGGTCAAGATTGGTGTTTGGTTGTAGCCCGACGCAACAGGTGTCCAATCAAGTCCAATCGACACTGTTAACTGTTAACTGGTTGTTTGTAGCTCGATTAGCCCATTTATAGGGGTGTCAACCAGTTGGGTTTGGTTAGGCTTAGTTGGGCTAGTTGGACCTCATCAATCTTGCAGGTTGCATCATGTCCAAAAAGTATTCGGGCCGGGCCTAGACGGGTGTGGTCTGGCGGGCTATAATTGGGTGCTAGAATCGAGCCTCAACAGGGTCTTAAACCAAGCTATGAGCCTATTTAAATTTAAATGAGCTTTAAATGAAAGTTTTAGGACGTGTTTGGTTCGATGAACCAATTGGCGTTGCACCAATTGGTTCATGATTCCGAATTAAATAAACTGTTTGGCTCAAAATGATGGTGAACTGATCCGGATTCATGAGTCTAACTCATTCACAATTTTTCATGTAAATGTGAATTATATAGAGGTGGACCCATATTTGATTCAAGGAAAATGAGTCCTAATATAAATACCACTCTTATTTGTGCACCAATATTGATTCCTATTCATCGAGCTTGAAGAACGAAAGCCCTAGCCTGCGTTTTTCTTGGTTGAGAGAAGAAGGCTGAAGAACGGAGAAGGGAATCTGCCACTAGCCTGTTCTTCGTTTTGGAGAAGAAGCCCTAGCCTTTTCGTCGTTTTGGAGAAGAAGCCCTAGCTGTTCTTCGTTTTGGAGAAGAAGCCCTAGCCTTTTCGTCGTTTTGGAGAAGAAGCCCTAGCTGTTCTTCGTTTTGGAGAAGAAGCCGTAGCCTATTCTTCGTTTTGCCGAAGGAAGAAGGTGTCGTGGAACCTGCAAGTGGAACTGCAACTGGAGAAGAAGGGGAAGGTAGAAGAAGGCGAAGGGAATCAGCCACTGAAACCTGCAACTCTTCCAGATCAAGATTCGTTGTAATCTCTCTCTCTCACTCTCTCTCTCTCTCATTATCTCTCTCTGTCTCTCTCTGCAAGATCAGTAGGGTTTAAACACTATGCGTCTGAATTTTATATATATATATTTTTTTAATTTTTTTTTTTTGTGATTGCAGGTCAGATTTGGGTCTCTCTCTCTCATTATCATACCTGAAATCAAGGGTAAGTGTATCTATGGTTGTCTTTGGGTGGTCCTTGTTTCTTTTAATTTAATTTAATTGGATTTTTCGTGTTTGATCCTTTGTGTCATTTGTTATGTCTATGTAGGACAGAGAATGTACAGATTTAAGTGAAATGATTTCATAAACTAAAAGCTGTTCTAGTACATGTTCTGTTATAAAGCCTTTCAACTTTTCCAGCTTTGATGCTTGTCTTTGGATGGCTTGGTCTTTAGTTTGTTCCAAATACCAGATATACAGCTAATTTCTAGAGATACTATTATTAGAACATAATGGATGAGGCTAGGCCTGACTCTAGAGGAATATTAGGGTACAGGATGAAATCCCACATGATACGAACACGTATTGATCTGCAAAGGAAATAGCTATAAGGGAAGGGATAAATGCCACTTCGATGGGGCAGCCTCTTAGAATGGGGGATTGAAAAAGAAGAAGATAGACAGGAAAGAGAGATTTGATACATTTCTTAATGCCTTTACACTGATCCCCTTACATTATATAAATCCCTATCTAATGAAATTATCCATCTACCCCTAATATGCTAATTACACCTATCAAACTAATCCAATACAAATTACCCATTTATCTATTATCATAACATTGCCAACCCCTTCAGAAAACCTTGTCCTCAAAGTTCAATTGCATAGAATTGGTGCACCGCAAACATGCTTCCCTAACACCAAACAACCCATAACTACAAAGAGCCGCCCAAACAAAGTTGGATCGACACCGAAAAGTCATGCCATCTTCAACCATATTATGAGCATGCATACGTCCGGACCCAACTCAATCCTCTGCCATCGGCTTAACTGATTGAAGGCTGGTTTAAAACGCCAGCAATAACAAACACGTGGCAAGGGCAATATGGCTACACGATCCTTCTTCTTTCTTTTATTTTTATATTCCCTATTACTGTCCTCTCTCTCTTTCTTTTCTCTCTTATACATTTCACTCCCATTCTTTTACGTCTCTTTTATTTTTTTTTGGTAAGATTCTTTTACGTTTCTTACTTTCCTCTCTCTTCCGTACAGCTGTGCTGAACGACGAAACTCTCTCTTGCTGGCTGTACTCCGTCGCCTGTGCCCAATCAAGTTCAAAACTACTTTAAATCTTCTTCTTCTTCCATGTATCCGGCGGCGAATTCGTTTAAAGATCTGAAATCCTCTTCTTCGATTTCTTCCTTCCATCCCTCGAAAATCGCTGGGCGTCAGAGTGTTTTCAAAATCTGAGGTCTTTTATCTCTGGCGAAATCGCATCTCAGAAGGGGTAGGGAACCGTTGTGGTGGTGGAGTAACGGTGACAGGGTCAGGACAAGCCGAGGTAGTTAGGAGATTGGGGTGAATCGAGGAGGTGAGGAGGTCGGTTCGAGCCAAGGTGTTCGTCGGAGCGTCAAATGGCGTTTGATATTCAGAGACAAAAGACAATTGAATCAATCCAGCAAGAGCGTCTTGGGGACCATCAAACTTTGAATAACCAAAATGGGCTTTTAGGGCGTGGGTGAGCGTCGACCACGTGCTGAGCTTGCCATTGCCGCGCATCCTCCGGAACCACTGTAAAGCTCTTCCGTCTATATGAAGGGAAGAAACCAGAAGCCGCAGGTCACAGTCACGATGGAGTGGTGGGGGTGGTTCTGGCGGTGGCCTAGGGACCCATATCTTTTCACGCCCTTTCACGCTCAGTTGTTGGCCGATGGTTCCAAGAACGGAAGTTGAACTTGGGAACTTTTGTATGGCGGATCTGCAAGGAATTCCCAGACTGACCGGTGGTGGCCATGGTGGGATAGATGACAACTCTGAATCCTGCAACGAAGCCGTCAGCGTTGAGTCCTGCAACGAAACTGCCAACGATCCCTTGAGTTTGAAGACTGCTGTGATTGGCACAAGACTCAGGAACAATTCCTCGCGCTCCACATCAAGGAACCACTGGAGAGCATCTCCGTCTAGGCGATTATAAGCCATGTTGAGGCGCCGATCATCATCAGAGATGCCAAAACGGTTGAACAACCATATCGATTTGTTGAGCCATAAATCCAGATCCATGCCTGGAAAACGAGGAAATGCGAAACTCCGAGGGCGGTGGTTGGTTGGAGGGGAATTCGGTTGTTCACCACTGGAAGGGTATTCCGAGGTGATGCAGATGGTTACCGTGGCTGAGAAACGGAGGAGGAGGTTGAAGGTAGGGACGAGCGCTGTTGCAACGATCCCTGTGTCAACCATCTCTGTTTGAACCGGTCAACAACTGAGGATGCATCTCTGTCTTTGGTTCTTGCCCCTCTGTTAATTGATGTATTAGATCCTTCTTCTTGTAAGTAGGTTCAACTGCAAAAGCATTTTACTGGTGTAAAGTAAAACCATGGATACAGAAAATGAAGAATTAATGCAGAATAGAGCATGCTAATTAGGTATTTGTTGCCGCATGTTCTTCCCTGTCGCTGGGTCAGAGTGGTAGGGTTTGTTTCTCTGTGACCTTTGGCAACCTTCAGTCGCCTTAAATGCAGCAGGAAGTTTAGTTAAATAGAATCAAGCTTGAGGTAAATAGAATTCAAATGACTACTGCATGAATACTACCAAAAGAAAGGGAAAAAATTGAGATAATATTAGAATGTCATTTGTTTGTTAGTTACATGATCTATATGCATTTGTGTTCATAGTTATATTTTCATGTGTGATCTAGATTTATGATTTGTTTGCATATAATCATGTGTGTTTGTGTTAATTTAATTATAAAAGTATGGATGTTGCCATACTGGCAGGCCAGCGTTAGAGCTTATTTTGAGCTTCTTGCTAGGATATATGGGCCTGAGGCTGATTACTTTGGGTTTATTATTTTACTTTTTTCCACTCACATAGGAGAAAGGGGATTGGGGAAGACAAAGAAATTACTGAGAAAGGAAGCAATGAATGGCAGGTAAGAGCAAGGCCCATCTATGTTATCTCTTAGGACCAATTTCAAAAGGTTCTGGCATTGGCACCATCATTTTTCTATTTATACTAATTGCCTTTTCTTTGAAAAACAAAAAGTTTCTTTACTTCTCATGTCCAAAATAGCCAAGTGCTTTAATTAGTGAAGATCATTCAGTCTATGGAATCTCTTGCTTTCTAGAATCCAAAAGAATGGAGAATATAATTTGGTTTAATCTGTTGTGTTAATTCATTGACAACTTGATGGGTCTTTAGCTCAAATTGGTAGAGCACAAGAGGATGGTGGTTCGAGTCCACCAAGGCCCTCTTTATTCAACTGTTCATAGCATTGTTAGTTATGCCACTAATCCACACAAGAACCCAATTTTAATGGCATCTTTGAAATTTGATATCTTTTTATTCATACAGATTCAATCCAAATAGAATCCAACTGACAGACTCAGGGTAACTAAACAGTTTTTCATATAAATCCAAATAGAATCCAACTGACAGACTCAGAGTAACCAAACAGTTTCTCAGGATGATTCAACTAACAGACTGAAGGTAATCAAACAGTTTAATCTGTCAGGACAATGGATCCATTGGTGCAACACCAATTGGTTCAACACCAATATCAATGCAACCACCAATTGGTTCACCGAACCAAACACGCCCTATCATCTCAAGTGCGGTGCACCGCCCAATGCACCAATCCCTTTAAATGGACTTAAACGGTGCAACCCTGAAAAATTTATTGCAAAATCAGAAGAAAAAAAAGAGAGATGAAAATCAACATGGACGATTCGACATCCCTCACTTAATTGATTGAAATCAATGCACCTAGCACTCAAAATTCATAATAATGGATATACCAATTATCCTTCATCAAAATTAAATAAAGAGATAAACTGATGAATTATATAGGTTACACCACCACAACACTCATTGTACATTGATGAATAAATCTTCAAATCCTTAGCTTTTGATGGGCTTGGGTTTTCCATCCAGTCAGCATGGGCCTAGCTCTTAAATTGGACGGTAGCTACTATGGTCCTCATAACTAAATGGGACTATAATCCGGTGTTGGGTTGATATGGGTTATGTTTGCATTCCAATAACTACGAGTGGGAGAGGGAAGGGAGGGCAAGTATACAAGTTAAAGGGTCGAGCTATAACTGGGTGGGTTAGGTCGGGCCTGGAATCAGTCGGTTCGATCGGGTGTTTATCGGGCTAGGACCCCATACGGGGACTGCCCGATTATAAGCCCAACACGTTTAATAATCAAGCCGGGCCTGAAAGGCTGAAATTGACACCCCTACCGTTTAAGTCCATTTAGCTAGTTTATAGTCTGTTATAGCCAGTTTAAGGCCCATTTAACCAATTAGCCCAATTCACCACAAGCTTGATGAAGTGTGTCCATGTCATTGCCTACGAGGCCCAATTACCTAAATGATTAGTAATGGTGAGAAACCTTAAATCGATGGAGTCCGATTAGGTCCGACTAAAACCAACCAACCAACCATGCCCGACCAGTGATACCCCTACGTAATGGTATCAACCGGTCGGGCTTAACCAGGCCTCACCTTTTACCCCCTTGCATTGTAACTGCCCAAATACATATTCGGGCCTGCATATGCCAGTTGTGGTCGCATTAGGGATGTAAATGGATAACCGAAATCCGAATCCGAATTCGCATCCGTATTCGTTTAGGGGCATCCGTATTCGTTTAGAGATATCCGGAAAATAATCCGAATACTCCGATTAAAATCCGTCCGAAAAAAAATCCGAATACTTAATAATAAAAAATTAAGTAAATAATGATTTTTAGGGTTTTTGAAGATTAAACAAGTTCTAGAATATGATGAAAAGAGAATCATGATCTAAGAGATATGGATTGAGAGATAATTGTATCCGCTACGGGGAGGAAGGTCCGAGTTACACAAGGCAGATATGTAAACGGATGGTCGAAAATCCGAATCCGATCCGCATCCGAATCCGTTTAGAGGTATCCGTATTCGGTCAGGAAATATCCGGCTCCGATCACATCCGATCCGTATCCGATCCGAATCCGATCCGTTTACATCCCTAGGTCGCATTTATAAACTATTGCCCAGGAATCTTTAATCGGACTACCAATAATTGGGCTAAACGGATCTTAGACGGACCACTGTGCCATTTATTTTAAAACGGGCTTCAAACGTGTAGGACTTCCACACAGAGAACGACTGAATAATATTTGGTTTGAGCTTGAGCTCGACATGTTTAACAGATGTGCCAGGCCAGTTTCAGGTTTTCCCAGTCACGTCAGCCGAACCTGCAGATGTGGGCTTGTAATTCACTTTCGATATGCATCTGTAGTCTATGTTCCTCCTCTATCATTCAATATAAACTAAAGTTTCCTTAGTCACCCCAGGGCATGGTTTTTCTTTAAGCTCCCTAAAGTTTTAACCACTTTGAAATTTAGGTTATTTTATCCCCAAAAAATATTTTTGAGAAAAGTACGTTCTCAGTGAGGGAGAGTGTGCCTTTCGCCTAGACAAAAGGGGGGGGGGGGGTAACGATAACCATCCCACCCCTATGAATGGCGGTCCTGACCACCTTATTGATGCCGTCACATGTTTTCCCATTGGTCCTCACATAAGCGTAAAGGCCACGCTTCCCACAGAGAGCTCTTGTTCGAACTAAATTTATAAGTTCATACTCCAAATCCAACCCCCCTCCCCCCAATAAAAAATTATTAAACCACCCCCGATGCCACAATTATATACTTATATATTTGACCATAAGCTGGTCAAATACTCCTATTACGTAAGAGTATGCGTGTGCAATTAAAATCTTGAACGTGAAAATTTAATCAAGTCAAAGAGAAATCTTTTCATTCGATATTATTCAAATTGTTTTTTTTTTTTAATAAAATATATTATTCAAAATTATACTGATAATAGGGTTGGAGAACACATATAAAATAAACCAAAGCGTATAGTACATGCATACATTGTATATAATTGAAAAATCTTGTTGTAACTTCTAAGTTGTAATCAAGCTAGATTAAAAGAAATTGTAATTCCATTTATTTTGTGTAATCTCATATTTTTTTACCCTAATGAGGATATAATTTTGTCATTTCACACATCAGTTTAAAAAAGTATGCAAAAAAATGACAACCTTTTTTGTGTGTTAAGAAAGTGACAACTCTTTATAAGGATATAATGATATAAATTCTTTTTTATCCTTAACTTTAAAAACTTTAAGATTAAGGCAATGAGAAGTCAAACGTGGCAAAATATCAAGTCATAAAATTTGGTGATTATACTAAATCTCACATGACAGAATTAACCCTAACTATTCGACCATAAGCAATAGATGATATGACTATTCCGACCATTGGAGTCTAGATAGAGAGGACATGACCTAAAATAGCCATGTATCGGATTCCAAAGTGTAGTTCATCTATTAACCCAGTGTATTGGCCTACATCCCATGAACGTCCTTGCATGTTTATTAGTATTCTAGTAAATACAATGCACTTTGTTTTTATCCATGACTGTGTACACGATCATTTCTAACAACCATTGGATGGGGGTGGGGGCCGTGGGGGGGGGGTTAGAAGTGTTATTACATATCCCCACACAACTGTGCAAAAAACCTTTTGCCATATTTATCTCTCTAGAGATACTAATCTTTTCTATGTTTTTATGACTAGAGATACTTATCTAGAGAGCCTTTATTGTATGCCCTTGAAATCGATAGTTGCCTATTGTCTTTCTCCCCAACACAAAAAAATAAAAAATAAAAAAATTATTCATAATAGTATTAGGGAAAAACTTTCACATGAAGAGTGTAGTTTACACACCACAACAATGGTTCCCCATGTTTCCAATGTGGGGAGGAATCTACACAGCATACCAATGGTTGTTTTGAAAAAACTCTCCACATGTAGACCACATATTCAATCCAGGTGAGACAAAAAAAAATTAAAAGAATTTAATGTCAGAGGAAAGTTGCACTATTGGTTGTTGGAAAAGTTTTTGTTTTATTTTTTAATATCTTCTCACTTTTGTTTTGAATTGTAGAGTCTCTATACATTGGTTTTTTTATTTTTATTTTGTGAGGGGGGGGGGGGAACCCTCTCTCTCATATCAGTTTTGTATCAAGAAAAACAAGACAAATAAAATTGGGTTCATGTTCTATGTGCCGCAATGCAGGCTGCGCCCAGACACATGGGTCTGCCACTCAAGAGGTAGGATGGTCATTGCGTCCAACCCCATGTGTCTGGACACAGCCTGCGCCCTCAGCACAGAGAATATTCTCCCAATAAAAGTATAGAAAAAGTTTTTTGTGAGGAGAAATGACTGCCCCACCCCCAATGAAATGCGAAAATCCTACCCCCATGATGCTCCAATGTACCTTCTCATTGGCCCCACACGTGCTAGAGTCGCACTCCCCAACAAAAAACGCTCACCCTAAAATTATTAATCTGAACCATCTATTACTTTAATTATAATATTATTTGAGGGAACATATACTGCTAGGTGGTGACCTAGAGAGATCAGTTGTCTACATTATTTAACAACACAACAAACAGATTAAAATTGTTAAAAAAAAAAAAACCCGAACATCCCATAAAAAGTTAAAAAAAAAAAAAAAAAAACATAAAAATACATTGACCAAAATACCTTATTATAAGGAAAATAAAAGACCAAAATATGGACAATTTTTTATGCCAACCTTTAGCAATTGATTACATAATGCGTGACATATTTGCCACGTGTATCTTAAGGGTAAGAGGACATCATTGAGATCCCTGCTTAAGCAATAAGATACGTGGCTGACTTGCCAACGTAGCAGAAAACCTCGACCTATGCACTTTTCATGCCCCATGAAATGAGGACAAACGTCACTCACAGGCTCAGCTTCCTTCGTGATTGTTTCTTACCAATGGCCAACGCGAGAATCCTTTTTTGGTCAATAATGGGAGAACCCATCGTAATTAGATAGTAAATAAAGCAAAGCATATGAAAAGGAAAGTGCCGATTAGGCGAACAAATAAAGCTAAACTGTTAAAGATGACGTGGAATATACGTTGTTGCCTCTGACCGTTGCCATAATGGAATAAGTGTCTTTTATAAGTACCCGGTACTTCGCCACACAATTACAAACATACCCACCCCATCAGTCTAATTTTTTGATTTGTTAAAAGGAAACCATAAAAATTGCATTACACATTTACAAATGGTCAATGCTTCCGTAGCTTTTACCCAAAAAAAAAAAAACGCCTCCTTAGCTTTAAAAATCACATTTTTTAAAGATATTTAATTACATGAAGAATCTACCCCCCAAAAAAAAAAATACATGAAGAAAATTTTAATGCGCGACTCACAAGCACAATTGTAGAGACATGTGAACTATAGCTAAAATCTTCTATCAAAAGAAAAAAAAATTATAACTAAAATTTCATTTTAAGAAGAAAAGGTTGATTTTAGATGGCCCCGTCTTAGAATGGTTCCTTAAAAGGTCCCCAATCTTTAGCCATGAGGATAGATTGATGCAACAGTTCTAACCAATAGAGGAAGAGAGATGGGAGCTAGCTTGTGGTATGGGTGCGGTATGAGTGGTGTGCCCAATCTTTTCCCTTTAGATATTCAGAACTCCTATGAGAAAATTATAACCTCTAGTTCCCTTCTAGGCCCAGTTCCCCAGTGCCTGTAATAAGGGGAGTCATGTTTTTTGTTTATTTTTTATTTTTTATTTAACAACAATCATAATCTTATCCCAACTAAATGGGGTCGGCTACATGGATTCGAAATGGCCAAAAAAAAAAAAAAAAAAAAAAAAAAAAAAAAAGGGGGTTTAAGCATTAATCAAAGCAACATCCCAAGAACATCCCCTACATGGGATCGGCTACATGGGTCCTTGACCTCGAAACAACTCCATCCACGGTCATACTAGGATCTAGCCCTATCATATATGCATATTCTTTCTTACCACTTCTCCAATAGTCATTTTAGGTCTGTTCCTACCTCTTTTAGTTCATTCCAATTGAATCTGGTCACTCTTTCTTACTGGTGCATCCGTGGGTCTCCTTTGTATATGACCAAACCATCTCAAGCGGTTCTCCCGAAGTTTGTCCTGGATTGGTGTAACTCCCAATTCGGTTCTAATACAAACATTTTTTACTCTATCTCTCCTGGTCTTGCTGCACATCCTCCTCAGCATCCTTATATCCGTTACACTCATCTTATCTATATGACTCTTCTTAACTGCCCAACATTCCACCCCATAAATCATAGCTGGTCTTATTATTGTCCTGCATAATTTTCCCTTAAGCTTAATAGACATACGTTTGTCACATAAAACTCCTGATGCTCTTTTCCATTTCAACCATCCTATTTTAATTCTATGAGAAACATCATCTTCTATATCACTTTCTTTGTTAAAGGTTGACCCTAGGTATTTAAAGCATTCACTTTGTGGTAGCTCTCTCTCCTCAAGTTTCACCACTTCATCATCTCTCATGGTTTGCCTGAAGTTACACATCATATATTTTATTTTCATTCTGCTTAACTTAAAACCTCTTGATTCCAAGTTTGATTTCCATAGTTCCAGCTTTGCATTAATCCCTTCCATTGTTTTATCTATCAAAACAATATCATCAGCGAATAGCATACACAAAGGGATTTCATCTTGAATATGTCTAGTTAAATCATCCATGATGAATGCAAACAAATAGGGGCTTAGAGCTGATCCTTGGTGTAGCCCAATTGTAATTGGGAATTCACTATTTTGTCCCTATGCAGTTTTTACACTTGTCACCACGTCCTCATACATGTCATTAACTATATCCACATAGTTAATTGAGCTCCTTCTCTTCCTTAGGACATGCCAAATGAGTTCTCTAAGCACTCTATCATATGCCTTTTATAGGTCGATAAAGACCATATATAGATTCATTTTGTGAGCTCTAAAGATTTCCATAAGCCTCAAAAAACAAAATTAGTGGCTTAATGAAAAAACCAAAAGGAAAAATGGTTTATGTGAAGGAGTGTATTGCCATGTCCAGACACATAAGAGTGAAATGACTACCCTGCACCCATTAAAGGTGGAAATGATCGCATGCGTATCAATTAGCCCCATGCATGTAGAGGAGGCACGCTCCCACAAAAAGAAAAAATATTGGAAAATACTTCCAACAGGAGGGCGGCAAAAGGTTCCATTCAAACGAAAGGCGCGTGGGAGTCCATTTCTCATAAAAATGGAAATAAGATGTCATTTTAATTAAAAACGAAAAGAAATAAGATGTCAGGGTTTGTACATTTGTTAAAAGAACAGGTCATTTGAATATCGAGTACTCCTATAAAAGAAGCAGAGGAATTGTGTTAGCGGGACTAGCCTTTGCTAACTAGTCAGACACTGAGATCGGGGGAGGTTTTCTCTCGAATCCTAGCTTTCCGCTTTCTATATTTTCACCACTCGAAGCCTTGGATCCCACTTCGCGTAGAAAGAACTGCTGGGTAGCCTTTTCTTCTATTCGTGTCTCGAGAGAGAGGAAAGCACAAGCCCTAATCCTCATGGCTCTCTCTGAAAACGCTCGCCAGTCTCTCGTACCAAGCTTTCTCTACTCGACGTCTTCGTCGAAGAAGACCCTAGATTTAGAGAAATTGCTCAACCGAAACCAGAGCTCGCCATTGACATACACTAATGGAGTTTCTAAAAACTTCGTCATTCCTGCTCCGAGCGAGCCCGGCAAGATCGAGTTGTATTCCCCGGCATTCTACGCCGCTGCTACAGTCGGTGGAATATTGAGCTGTGGTCTCACTCATATGGCCGTTACTCCTCTGGATCTGGTTAAATGTAATATGCAGGTCTGATTTCTATCCATCGTTTTTCAACTATTCTTTTGTTTTTGGTTAAATTTGTCTGCGGTTTCGTGAAGTGGCTCTTACTATTTTACTTTCAGCTTTCCTTTTTTTTCTTTCTTCCTTGCGTCGTTTAAGTTCCTCACTGAGTTGGGACATCTTGCTTTCGACTTTTTCGTTTAATCTCCAATAATAATGGAGTACCGTGCACTAGAATAGAGTATCTTGTAATGGATTGCTCTATGACCTTCTTCGTTTGGAATTGATTTCTAGCATGTCGTCTGAGATATAAAATCCCATGCCTCTGCTTGCGTGGTTTCACGTTTGACAATGATTTTACAAGAAGATGGGGTGAACAGTTTCTAATGATACTGTGTTGTCCCGTTTATGCTGTGAATCTGTGTTAAACCGATTTGGTTATTACTCTGTTATGGTTACCCTATTATAGTTTCGTCTTGTTCATCTTAATCAAGCTTCAGATCTGTCACATCCGATGGACTGGTGGAAGGTTGAACTCCTCTCGGAGTTCTTTCTTCTTTATCTCCTATTTCTGTATTTCATAAATTTGTGTTTGATTTACTCCTTCTTGATCTTGGATTTTTAAAGGTTTGTTTTATAACTATTGGAAGAATATTAATTAACGATGATTATTGTCAATTCCTCAGATCGACCCCTCGAAGTACAAGAGCATCAGTTCTGGTTTTGGAGTTTTGCTTAAAGAGCAGGGAGTTAAGGGTTTCTTCAGGGGTTGGGTGCCAACCTTGCTTGGTTATAGTATGCAGGGTGCCTGCAAGTTTGGATTCTACGAATTCTTTAAGAAATACTACTCAGACATTGCTGGACCTGAGTATGCAGCCAAGTACAAGACCTTGATTTACCTTGCTGGTTCTGCATCTGCTGAAGTGATTGCCGATGTTGCTCTGTGCCCTATGGAGGCAGTAAAGGTCCGTGTGCAAACCCAACCAGGGTTTGCTAGGGGGTTGTCTGATGGGCTCCCCAAGTTTGTTAGATCTGAAGGATATCTTGGGTATGGACTTATGTTCTTCATTCAATTATACATGCATATACTTCTGTAAAGATAGATGCGTACTTTTTACTAATTAAAGAATACATGGTGATAGTTATGTATTGCTTTATCTCCACTACATTGTTACAGGTTGTACAAGGGGCTTGTTCCACTCTGGGGGCGTCAGATTCCATGTAAGCTGAAAAATCTCTCTTATTCTACGTGGTATTCATTTACTCATAAGAACATATGTTCTCCATTTTCAAATGGTCTGATCTAATGTGCATAGTGCCAGTAATTATCATGTAAAATGGGCTTAGCCTTCTAATATTTGAATGGTTTATTTATGTTGGTCCATTTGTTTTTACAAATCTCCTGGGATTCAATTGTGATGATCTAAACTAATGAGTATAGGTCAGGCTTGCCTGGCCACCTAAACACGCACATATGGAAAGTGGGTGCTTCTGTGGGTTTGTTCACTTGGGCTGTCTGGCTGGAAGTCAATGGGAGGGTAGTAGGTAAATGAAATTAAAACAAAACTATGAATGAAACTTCCCCAATCCTTACAAACAATGATTAATTCTCTTTTCCCTAATATATGAGGGACCTGAACTGGATGGTTTCCTGTTCTTAGTTAGGTTATTGTGTTCATTTCATTCAGCTCTGTTCCTCTGCTTTATGTTTGTCCTGTTGCATGCGGTTCATCTTGGAAATGATCCATGTTTATGTTGATTGTACGCATGCAGACATGAAACCGTCCCCACTGTTTAGAGCAAGGTTTGAAATGTTTGTTTGCGCTCTCATTTTGCTTTCTGCGGAAACTGGAATATTTTGGTAAATTTAAAAAATTTAGGTAAATTTTGCATACAAATTTAGGTAGTCATTTCAAAATATTTTGGCAATTTCAGTGAAATTTTGAACACTGGATTTTAGAGTATCCTCATACTTATGTTGAGTGGAGCTGCATGCTGATGGTGTGGTTCAGAGAGCTGTTGATACAAGTCATTATAGCCTTAGGGTACCTTGATGTCGGAATGGTTGTGAGCTGGCTAAAAGTTGCTGTTAATGTAATAGTTATGGTGCGGTAAACATGTTGTGGGATAGTCCTTTAAGCACTTTACATGAATGGACTCCCATAATCCCACCACCTATTGGAATTCCCATGCGGCATGCTTCATCAGAATACAATTTTAGGTGTAGTTTCTAATTCAATCAGTGTGAGAGGGCATTTTTACATTTGTATTTATGTTTCCTACTTAGGTCTTTTGTTGAAGTGTTCGTGATATCAAGGAGTCTGTCTGACAATCATAATTTCCACAGATACCATGATGAAGTTTGTATCCTTTGAGACCATTGTGGAGATGATTTACAAGCATGTCATCCCCACTTCGAAGGACCAGTGCAGCAAACCTCTACAGTTGGGTGTTAGCTTTGCTGGTGGATATGTTGCTGGTGTTTTATGTGCTATTGTCTCTCATCCAGCTGACAGTCTTGTCTCTTTCCTCAACAATGCCAAAGGGGCAACTGTTGGTGATGTGAGTACTGAGTAACAGCAGTAGCCTGGTTACTCCATATGGTTCTATATTTCTTCCGTCAACTTTCCCAGTTATAACTCCCCTAATAAATTTTTCTTTGGTCCAGGCTGTGAAGAAGATAGGGGTTGCGGGTCTCTTTACTCGTGGTCTTCCTCTTCGTATTGTTATGATTGGAACCCTTACTGGAGTTCAATGGGTCATTTATGATGCTTTCAAAGTTTTTGTTGGGCTGTAAGTTTCTTCCACTGTATGCAAATCTTTTCGGCTCCATTGAAATTTGATTGCTGAACATGACTTGGGTTTGTCGTCATCTTGGGTCCTTCTATACATGGACCCTGCCTTTTCATGCCCAGAAGTGGCAATTTGGCGGGTTAAATGATGGGGGCACTGCCATGCCTTGCCACGGAATAATCAAGGGCATCTCCTTATTTGCATTGTAATATCTACAGGTTGTAGTACTATTGTCCTAACTCCTTCATGGGGATGTGCAAGTAACATTCCTTACTGTGCTATTTTTTTTTATGCTGGGTTCGTTCATGCATAACTCAAGGTTTCATGCACCTTGTGAATGTGTCTTTACTGTTTAGGCTTGAAACTTGATATCTCAAATTGTGCACCAATATTTGGTCTCCTTGGAAGCTGCTAATGGCAGTCGTGTCTTTTTTTCCTGTCAGTAATGGGTGGACTGGCAGACCTGCTAACCTTTGCTTTCATTTCACTCCTTATTTGTTGCATTTAAATCCTCTTCAATCCTTGCATTGCTGAGTGCAGTGCAGTTTAGGTTGAGATGTTGACACGTGGCAAATGCAACATCCAACGGTCCAAAGCTTGATTGAGTCTTTTTTTTCTTCCTTTCTTCTCGAGCTCAGCCCCTTTGGATGTTGCACCTGTTACGTGTCGACCTCTTAACCCCAAACTGCACTGCACTTGGCGATGCAAGAATTGAAGAGGATTTAATTCCTTTATTTGTTCCAGGCACCTGAAAAAGGGCCCAGTTCTTCATTATGCAAATGCATTTGAAGTATTATCATTGTTTCTACCAAAAAAAAAAAAAGTATTATCATTGTGTAATTAATTATCCAAATTACCAAATGTTGCAATATGGAGTATTGAAATCCATATCTGTCTGAAACTTCTTTATTCATTTCACCTTTTAAAAAAAAATAAAAATAAAAATTAAAGTAGGTACTGATATTGGATTTGCTGTGGTTTCCAGGCCAACCACTGGTGGTGTTACTCCAGCTCCTGCCCCTGCTGCATCTGAGCTTGTAAAAGTGTAATTTGGAACATTGAAATGCTTATCTTCACAAAATGCAGACTGAAGAGGGTGTTTTTTATACGGATTAATGACTGAAGGTTTTGGTTGCTGAAAAAAGTGATAAGTGGGAACTGGAAGTGTATTCTTTTTCTATTCAGAAGATTTTTTAAAGCTCTATTTTATTTTTGAGGATGGTTTTGAATTCATCCTCGCAATCTTAAGGACTTTTAGGTGCAGTAGTTCCCATAGGTAACCCTTTCAAAGTAGGGATAGTAATAATAATAATGGTTTGTGAGGTCTGTACTTCAGAAACATTTTGTATGCTCGTCTTCTAAACTTTTTCCCCCGAGTTTGGGCGCTTCATTCTTTCGATTTTTATTTTTTGATAGAATATCGTTCTTTCGTTCCTTGGTATTTTCAACTCATCGTTTTCAAACAATGCATTTTAACAGCTAAGCCTGTTCCCACAATCCCACCTCCTACTTGCCCAGAATGCAAAGCGAATTTATCAAATTCAGGGAATTATTAAATTCGATGGTGTGCATACGTATAATCTATATGCACATACTTCTATGTTATGGAGAATTTTTTTGGTAGTTATGAAAATTTTACACTGTAAAAATAACAAGACAATTAATTATCTTCCTTCCCTTTTCGCTTAATACATTGGAAAAATAACAAGACCAATGTGGATCTCAATTCCCTCGAGGAATACAAACCATCTAACAATCCTACTGGCCTTCATTTCAAGAGATTCTTCAATCCAGGGCATAGTGGATGGCTGTGTGTCTCCTCCCCTTTTGAGGTCTCCATCATTATCTTATTTATCTTTGATGTGAGACTTGGTGAGTCGGTTTGATATTTGCCCGTTTGCACATTTTAGCCAATTTCTCATTTCAATTCTATTTATAAATGGGTTCTTTTTTACCTCATTTAGATCTTTGGAAATTCACTTCTTGAGGATATATCTTTTTAAAAGAAGGGTAAAGCTGTTTGTAACCAGTCCGGTTACAACAATGTTTTGTAACCGGACTTATTTGTCCAGCCCATATCACTTGCCACCTTTTAAAGGTAGGGTAATTTTCGTAATTTCCCCCTCCTCCCTCTCCTTCTCACAATCTCCCCCTTCTTCTCCGTCTCGGTCTCCCCTCCACTACCACTCCCTGCACTCAGCCTTGCCCCCATTCCCCGCAACTCCCCCGCCCAGCCCACTTCTCACAGTTATCAGAGGCAGCAACCCACCGTTTCCATCTCCACACCATTTAAGTAAAATCAGATCTTTAAAGCCCTGAAAAAGAAATTGCTAGACTTTAGGTACCTAGCCCAAACTCCTCACAAATCAAAAATATTTGTTTCTGAAAATCAGAAGTTGCAGAGTGATCCAATTCTCACAAACTATGAAGAATGAGATTTCACAGCACCAAAATCTCATGTACGAATCCAGAAATCTTTGTTCTTAAAATCAGAGGTTTGTATTCGGTGCTTTCTCTTTTTCTTCTGATGTTCAATTTTATCAATTGAATCCCAGCTGAACTGCGGCGGTGATGGATGAGGAAGCACCGGATACAAACGTGGTTTTGATAAGCTTCGATGAAGTGATTGATGCAATGGCAATTCATGATGAGGCATTAACATTAGCATAAACATTGGAGTGGAACAAGCGGGCACCACCATCGCAGCCACTACCATCACCATGATCGAGGAGATGTAGAGTGGAATTGCAAGATCAAATGGGGAGAGTGGAGAGTGGGATTTCTCTAATTAATTATGGGATTCCGATTTGATTTCCTCATCATTTCGAAATTCATTGTGATATACAAGGACCAGTAAAACCCTAAGCATTATTTGTAGCACTTTGCAGTGGATTGTGGACCGAAAACAACAGTTGAAGTTTGGAACCAGAGGCACTTGTTGACACCGCAGAAGAATATAGAGGGTTCGGTTCGGGAAATCCAGAGATTGAGAGGAAGGGAGGGGGAGAGGGAGCCGGAGATGGTGGTGAGGTGGGTGCTGTCGGAACTAGGGGAGAGGGAGAGGGAGAGGTTGTACCAAATTTTAAAATTACAATATTAGGCTTTCTAATTTAATGCCACATCTACATATGATGGGCAAAAATATCCGGTTACAATTTCTACTTGTGACCTTCTTGGTTACAAACAGATGCACCCTTAAAAGAAAGAGATTGCTCCATGAACACACGGCATGCGTTGCTATCCCTCTACAAGTGAAAGCGGGTGCAATAACGAAACAATCATGAAGAATACAAGTGACATTTTAATCATGTTTGTTTTCAAAAGAAAATAAAAATGCTTGTAATAGATTGAAGGAAAAATGATTGTTTTCCTTGGAGGGACCTAACAAGTTCATTCCTCCGAATTAATGAACATGTTCTGTTAGGTTGTAAAGAAATTAAAGGGAAGAGAAGTAAAAATGTTTAAATTTAAAAAAGAAATTTTAGTAATTATTATCTAACGTGATTTTATAAATTAATTAAATTTAGTTTTGATGTTTTGTAGAGGTAGTTATTATTTTATTTTTTCAAATGCAAGAGATTTAAATGCAAAGTAAAAGTGAACTTTTATATCGACTATGAAATGATTTGGAGTTATTGATACAATGGGAAATTATTAGCGCCGCCCCTGAATTATCCCGTTATTTTAATGCAATCCTTACTAAGTACCAAAATAGCAAATCTGGTCTAAAAACTAACGGGGTTATCTGAGTGTAATGCAAATGACTCGCTGCACTAAAACATAAAAAACCCACCCCCACCGCCCTTTCTTACTGCTAGAGTTCAAACCTTTGAAGGAAATAGGGCACCCGAGCTTCATCTTCCATCCTTGCGACCAGCATACCGAAGAACCTGCAACCAAACCAATGAAAACAACGCGCACATGAAACCACCCATACGCTGATCCACGACTAGGAAGCCTTTCTCTCTTGAGTCTTGGACCTTGACACATCAATGCTTTCAAGTCCATGTTTGTTGTTGCATGAAATTCCTTCTAATCGACTAAATTATTTCCAAATATTGGAATGTCATTAATAAACCAAACATAAACATTTTCTTACCTTAATGGGATCCATTTAAATAGGAGAGCTTGAGAGAACATAACCTCCACTACTCCATCTGCATTTTAATATCCCACCCCATCTATCTCTCTCTGTTTTTTTTGTAAAACCTGTACATCTTTCTGTTTCTCCTCCTCAAAGTTGGAACTGGGTAGTGAACCTCTCCAATTCCTTCCATCTCAACCTATTTTTAAACCAATGACAATGACACTAATGTTATCTGAGCTCTTCCGTCCCAGTATCTTCATCCGGAGTTTCCGCATTGACGATTTCGGCCGCAGTAGAGGAGAAACCTTCCTCGTGGAGGCATTTGTGAGCCACTTCACAAGCCAAATCATTTGAGAGGACATCCCACAAGCCATCACTTGCAAGAATCAAGAATTCATCTTCAGGGGTCCTTTCTGTGATTGTTAACTCTGGTTCTGAGATTACTATCAGTTTTAGGTACTCGTCGCCTATTTGAAAATGCAAATATTAGGGCAGAAAGAAGAGCCAAACATTAGTTTGTAATTTTATACAAATAGCAACATTTGGTGCATAATCATAATCAAAGTTTTCATCTTATGATTGCAGTCAATCTATTGCGCACACTTCTTAACTCCCCAATATTGGCTTGTTTGGGCTTGGTGTGTGTGAGTTCTTGTCGCAAATCTCTCCCTTTCCACTGGCTGCTACCACTGTCGTTCAAAGGTAGGGCTTCCAACCTCGAATGCCATTCCTTTCTGGCACAGTCCAGGCCAACTCAGCGGTGACCAGTTGCAGAGATGTGTGCAAGGTGCAGAGGTGAGAGATGGGTAGCGATGATCAGTTGCAGAGATGGGAAGTCTTCTTCGGCATCATTAATTAACAGTAAAATAGGGGTTTTACATTAAAATAACAGGATAACTCAAGGGTAACACTAATAATTTACCTAATATAATCTCATGTCGGATAATGATAACAATTTTTTTTTTAGTTTGAAATTTTCATTTCCCTTCTCTTTAATTTCCTTTATAATTAAACGGGCATGTATGTTGTCTAAGGACAAAAATTGGCTCTTGCCCCAATTATAGGGGCGATTTGGAATCCAAAAGGGTATTTTGAAAAAATACTAAGACCTAATTACTAAAGTGGATCAGCGGCTTAATTCTTGGAAGGCTCGTACCCTTTCATACGTTGGCCGACTTACTTTAATTCGTTCAGCCTTCATGGGGTGTGTGGTTTATTGGCTGAATGTCTTCAAGCTTTCGCATCATGTCATCATAGAACTTGAACATCGTATGGCACGCTACCTTTGGATGGGAAACAACGATAGGGGAGCTTTTAAAGTGGCTTGGAGCAGTCTTTGTACACCTAAATCGGAAGGGGGACTGGGGCTTCGTCGCATCAAAGATTGGAACAATGCTTCTCTCATGCGGCAACTGTGGAGCTTGGTATCTGGTTCAACACCCTGTTGGAATCAGTTTGTTTCCCAGCGATGGCTACAACATCATTCAATTTGGTCTACCTAGTACCATCACAGTGTTCAATATCCTACAAGGAGATTTTAAAAATGAGACCTGTTGCTTTTCGGCATATTAGGTACTTACTCAAGGATGGATCTGGCACTCTCTTATGGCACGACCCTTGGCTCCCTAGCGGCCCAATCTCCTCGGCTAGTGGGGTTCTCATCGCTTCGGCTCTGGGTCGTAACACCTTTGCAAAGGTCGCCTCCATTCGGATCGGCGAAGATTGGATCGAGGAAACCAGTGACCCCGCCATTCGCTCAAAATGGCCTGAGATCAGTACCACCAAGATCCTCCGACGACTATCGATAGACACACCTATTTGGACACCCTCTGCCAATGGGAAGTTCACTAACAGTTCTGCTTGGGAGGTCGTTCGTCAATTTGGGAGCAAAGTGCCTTGGGCGAGCCTCATTTGGTTCTCTAAAACCCAACCTCGATTCTCCTTCATTACGTGGTTGGCGGTGAGAGGTGCCTTGGCTACCCGGTCCAAGCTTGCATCTTGGGGTCTTAAAAAGACCCGTCCTACCCCCTCTGCAATGGTGTCCCAAAGACGATTGATCACCTCTTCTTTCAGTGTAGTTTCTCCAACTCGGTGTGGAAAGAGATTCTATCCATCAACAGGTTCTCTAGAGGCTCCCTTAATTCTTGGTTGGAAGAGGTCCTGTGGCTGATTAATCACTTCAGGGGCGAGCACATTATCAATGATATTTGAAGATTCAGCTTGGTCACTACTATATACATGCTTTGGAAGGAGAGGAATGGAAGAGTTTTTCACCAAGAACAGCGCCCCCCGTAGACTGTGATCCATGCAGTTCTATCAGCTACTCAAGCATGGTTCTCTGATTTAGACGAGAAGGTACCCAACAATGCTCCCAATCGGGACTTTCTTGGCCGGTGGATGATAAGAGCTCCCTTCGAACACCTCACCCTGTCTCCTCACTCTTGGCCTCTCCCATCCTCTAGGTGGCTCGCTATAAATTGCGATGGGTCTTGCCGCAACGGTCGCTGAGGATATGGCTCCTTGGGACGTAACACATCTGGAGGGGTCTACTTTGCCTTTGTGGGTGGCACCAGGTCAGATTGTATCCTGAGTATGGAACTCACAGCGATCAAGGCGGGGCTCTTCAAAGTAAGGGAACTCATATTTCCCTGGGTCCAGGTTAGGTCTGATTCCCTCCTTGCAATACAGTCAATCATTGGAGCTTTCCATGCACCATGGCATACCTGGGGGTTGATCGAGGAGATCCTGGCAGCATGTGACTCTTTATGCAGTTGTTGCTTTAGTCACCACATTTGCAAGGTTAACAGCTGTGCTGACTATTTGGCAGGTTTCATGCAAACGACTCAAGAGGTTCACTTCGATGTAAAGTGTCTCCCTATTGGTCTCTCCCTCCTAATACGAGAAGAGATCAGAGGGAAGATTTTTTATAGAATGTAAATTCTTTATTTATCCCTATTAATACAACTCTCCTTTACCCAAGAAAAAGAATTAGTTAAAAAGTACAAACTAAGAAAAGGATAGTAGTGGAAACATATTCATATCACTTAATAGGAAGATGTCCAACGCACCCTTAGAGATCAACACGTGGCCAAGATGCTGTTCGAACGACAAGGATGGATGCACTCTTCTGAGCATAGTTCACATGGATGAAGAGAAGGATTTCCAGTTTGGGTGTGTATCCATCCTCGCTATTCGAATGTCACCTCAACCACGTGTCAACCTTTGGGGGGTGTCCATGAGACCTTTTGCTATTGATATTCCAAAAAGGGTCGAGTCGAACCATCGGTACAATCCGGTTGGCGCAAGCAGCCCATCGAGGGATCGGCGTCCGGTCTGGTTTTAGAAACTTACAGTGACAGCAGAAGTACTACGAGCTTTCGGCAGATCCAGCTTTGGGTGTGGAGCTCGATCAAAGATTCAGACTACATATCCATTGTTCGGTTGTTCCCGTCTGTTTATTCATAGTCGGGAGTAAAATAAGGGTTTCTCTTTTCTCCGAAACCCTCTCCATCGAAAGTTATCAGAGTTAGAATTTGGTCTAGTCGTTCCATTTCTCAGACTCCAATAGATGAGGCTCTTACAGTCGGGTCTAGCAATTGCTTTGACGTCTGGTTTAGCGGCAATTCTCATATACATTACAGGAGTCTCGACTTTCTGTAAGTTCTCCATTTACCTTACGCTCGAATATACTTAATTAAGATGTGGTAAAGTTAGACTTCTGCAGGGAGCCTTTTGATTTCTGTAAGAGTTTTTACTCGTTTTCAACTTCGCAGGCAAGATTTGATGTTTCTTTCTCCTCTTTTTGGTCCTATTTTTTAAATTCTTTCTTTAAGTTTGAGATTTGATTTGTATAGATGAGAAATCTAGCATTTCGGATGAAGATTTGAGTGCCTTGCTAACCTTGCAGAGCGGGTTCAAGAAGTGTGTGGTAAGTATTACTTTGGATACTCATGAGATATTGCTCGGCTTCTCAAATTGTGTTTTCTTAAATATTGGTATGTGCATAGGTCTGTTTCCATGTTGAGTGTTAATTTTCGAACGTTGTACAGTTCTCGCTTATCTCTGTTAGCATGCTTTTCCAAATAGCATATGTTTGCTGATAATTCATCGTTTAGAGTTCTGAAGGCTGAATTCAAAACTTGGTTTGGGGGCCTACTCATGAACAGGAGTATCCTATATATTTCCAATTTCCAATTTCCAATTTAAAAGCATCTAGAGTTACTTTGCCCAAGTAGTTGAATATAACAGTGGATGCGTAACTGAGGCGGAAGCAGTGAAAAATTATGAGATAAACCTGAATTCTCTGTTAAAATTATATATCTTAATGTGCTTAAAGGAACACATTCTCCATTGTTATGTCAAATTGTGGCTGATATTCATTATGTACACCAAAGTGCACCATCCAAAATGAGGGTATCTTAAGAGTTATGCCCAAAACACCTTGAATACTGGATGTATTACTAACTCCATAAAAGGAGGATGAACGCCAAAGAACAAACCAATTTTCATGAGGTTTACATACATTTTCTCAAAGAGTACTTAAGAAATAATGATTTCAACTTCTGCCTCCTTTCACAAGCATAATAATGCATGACTCATTTAGGAATAGCCAATTCATTTTTTTTTTGGGGGGGGGGGGGGGTGGCTGGGTGGGCTGGAGTATCACATGAAACCCAACAACATTTTTTCTGCCAGAACCTCGTATTTCTTTTCGAGAATCTCCTAATTTTTCCAGAGCAACTTGAACTCTATAAGGAGATTCTTTAACCAGAAAGAATTCTATCTGTGATTCCGTACAATGGATTAGCAATCTTCTGCTTTCGTCCACTCAGTCATCCCTCCTAATTGGAAAAGAATACAACTTACTATGATGTGTAAATCATACTTGGTGGAGGTCCGATTAGAGAGAGGAAGACGTCTGAGAGGAGATCTCAGTTGCAGGGGAAAGAGGAAGCACACACACAAACACACCACGCAGGCAGCAAGTCAGCAACCAAAACTCAATTCATTGTCTTCAATCTACCACTTGTGTTGGTTACAACTTGTATTTAAATGGAAAATAAAAGACTCCTATTCTAACTCTAAAACTGAAACTGATATCTATCTATCTCCTATGTATCCTACTTTGCAAATAAAAGACATAAAGATAAATAAACTACTTCCAACCCTTAGTGGACCAAAAACCTGGGGTTGAACCGGTTCCATCTATGTTTGGGTTTCCAAACTCGGTCATGCTGGTCCAACCAGTCAGTGCTACTGCATCAATACCATTCCTTCCACTTCCAGTTCCTATGGGACTTCGCCTTGTTCCGACGACAAAAAAAATCTTCGTCATGTGTGGGCCTTTCCTAGTGTTATATTGTTAAGTATATTTACGATTTTTTCACTTTTGATCGAAAAATCAATCTGATTTATTTCGTACGTGGAGTAAATTCTGATATAGCAGTAAAAGCAAGACGTGCATCTCTTCCCCTGTGATATCTGTCAATTCTTTTGAAATCAGAAGAAAGAAAATAAAGAATAAAGAATCAATCCATTTTATGGATGACACAATCTGGATTTTCAACTTTAATGTCCTTCACATTCACTTGAGTAATTTGGCAGGGTAAACTGTGGTTGTATTATTAAAAAAAAAATAATTTATTGGCTTATGAGTATATCCACCATTAGCAAACTACTCAGATATGCTTGAACCAAGTGGCATGTTGTGCAGCTTCACAACATCCAATTTATTTTGCTTCCGTGGTAGATAGAGATGTCAAGGATAGTTATTTGATTCTTTTTATATGTGGCTCCGCCAGTCATTGAAAAGGTACTCCTAGGCTGGAAACTCGTGAAGCAAGGCATTCTTGAATTTCAAAATTCCAAGTCTGATGAGATTGTGAACCTGCAAAGCTTATGCAATATTTTTTGTTTTACAACTTCTTGGGTCATTTTGAAGATGCTGAACTGTTGAATAATGTACTCCAAAATACCATGGGGGTATGCTGGTCTTTTGGGTTTTATTTTTATGTACTGCTGACTCTCTTAGTAGAGTCGGCTAGAGTAGGGACTATTCTTTCCTATTATTGTAATTCCTTGTCTTATAAATAAAAGGGCTTGCTTGGTTGAATTGATCATTCAAGCATTCATTAAATTCTGTTTTGTTAACATGGCATCAGAGCCAATTTTTCTGATCTATGTTTTCAAAACACTTCCCCCTTCCATCGTTTTTTCCTTCCTCCCTCTTCCACTCGATCTCTTCTCTCTCTCTTTTCCTTGGATCTCTTCATCCACCTTAGGGCAGCACTAATGAGGTGATCGTATGATCTAGATGCTGCCCTCAATCCAACCTCTTCAATCAATGTTCTAATCACAAGTTCAGATCGATAGCTGCTGCCTCTCTCCTCTGCGATTTTTTGGAGTCTCATCGATTTTGGAGTTTTAGGCTTCAACTCTTGCTGATTTTTGGAGAGCACTTTTATTCTACTTCAAGGAGCACTCGACCATGCTGGTGTGCCTTTCTATTAAAGTTTTTTGAAGATTTTCAGAATTCTCATCCTAGGATCGATTTCTGTCATATCGATCTTAGTTTTCTGTTTTGGTTCTTGGTTGGCTGCATCGACTCATTGCTGTTCTACTGATTTGAAGTATGTCTGGTTCTGATATTACTAGTGCTACTTCCAGCATTGAAGGCCAACCAAGGAATGAATATCTCCCTTATGCTGCTGCTATAAAACTCGATGGGACAAATTATTTGATGTGGTCCAGATCTACCTATTTGACTGTTGCTGACCGTGGTCTTACTGGGCACCTCCTTGGCACTGCTACCAAACCACTTGACCGATGGCTTTCTAATGATGCTATGTTGATGTCCTTTTGGCTACATTCCATGCAATCAGACCTATCTAGTGGTTACTTATTATTGGACATTGCACATCAGATTTGGGCTGCTGCAAAGGAGACATATGGATAGATTGGGAATGATGCTCAAGTGTATGCAATAAGGAAGAATTTTTTTGTGAGGCTTGTGTCTTGGTCAAACAGACACGTTTCACTTATCATATTTCTAATAAAAGATGTTCTTCCCCTTTTCATTTGATTCATACTGATGTGTGGGGTCCTAGTGGCAAAGTTTCTATTTCTGGTTATCGTTGGTTTGTTTCCTTTATAGATTGTTACTCTAGAACCACTTGGGTCTACCTGCTGCACACAAAAAATGAGGTTTTTTTCATGTTTTCAGCACTTTCCTAAGATGGTTCACACCCAGTTTAATGCTACCTCTCAAAATTTTGAGGAGTGACATTGAGACAGAATACATGGAAGGTCAGTTCCAAAAATACCTTGCTGCCCATGGGATTGTACATCAGACCAGCCGTGTTGATACTCTAGCCCAAAATGATGTGGCTGAGAGAAAAAATCACTATCTCTTGGAGGTGGCTAAAGCCCTTATGTTTGCTCGAAATATCCCCTCCTTATTGGGGGGATGCTGTCCTCACTGCAGCCTATTTGATTAATAGGCTGCCTACTCGGGTCCTTGACTCCAAGTCTCCAGCTGAACTGTTACATGGCTCCTCTTCTTTTGTCGTTCCCCCTAAGGTGTTTGGCTGTGTTTCTTATGCTAGGGATACTAGATCCCCTGGTAAAATTGAACCCCGTGGCCTCTGCTGTATTTTTTTAGGTTACTCTTCCATTCAAAAGGAGTACAAGTGTTATTATCCTCATACCAGCCGTACTGTGGTAAGTATGGATGTTATTTTTAATGAGAGTCTTTCATATTATTCGTCCCCACCTCTTCAGGGGGAGAATTTTAGTGAAGATGTGTTGACCATAGAACCCCCTCTTCAGTATGTGCATGATGAGTCTGTTCTTGCTCCTCCTGCTCCTATTCCTCCCTCTACTTAAGGGGGAGATGTTCCTATACATGGGGAGACTACAGATAATGCTAATGATGAAATTCCTATTCAGGTGGAGCTCACTCCAGTCCTGAAAACCATTAGTGATTTTTAGAGGAGGATTGATGATTCTAATTTGAAGGTCTATACAAAGAGCCGTATCGGACATAAGCAGCTTTAATCCACTACAGCACCAATACCCATCCAGTTGCCAAACCCGGATCCAGAACCTATTTCTCCACCTGGTAAGACTTCTTCTCTTGAGCTACCTATTGCTGTTCGCAAAGGTGTTAGGGCTTGTACTCAACATCCTGGATCCCATGTTGTTTCCTATGACTCTCCCCCTCCATCTTTTCGTGCATTTGTCTCTTCTCTTTCTTATGTACGTATTCCTCACAATTGGCAGGAAGCTCTATCAGATGGAAAGTGGAAGACAGCAATGATGGAAGAAATGGAAGCCTTAAAGAAAAACGACATGGAAGCTTGTGGTTCTTCCACCAGGGAAAAGACCTGTTGGATGTAAGTGGGTGTTTGTGGTGAAACAGAAGGTGGATGGCACTGTGGATAGATATAAGGTACGACTCGTGGCAAAAGGATTTACTCAGACGTATGAGATTGATTACTAGGAGACCTTTGCCCTTGTTGCAAAGCTGAATATCCGAGTTTTGTTTTCTTGTGCAGTCAATTTTGGATAGGATTTACAACAGCTAGATCTGAAGAATGCTTTTCTCAATGGTGAACTTGATGAGGAGCTGTATATGGATATTCTACCAGGGTTCTCTTGTGACAAAACCCAAGGCAAAGTGTGTAGATTAAAGTGCGCACTCTATGGGCTGAAGCAGTCACCTCGAGTATGGTTTGGTAGGTTTCATAAGGCTATGATTTCCGTGGGCTACAAACAGAATAATGTTGATCACACTCTTTTTACTAAAAGAGTTTGTGAAAAAATCATTATTCTTATAGTCTACGTTGATGATATTGTGGTAACCGGAATTGATGGTGAAATCAGTCGTTTGAAGAGCTTTCTTGGAGAAGAGTTTGAGATTAAGGATCTAGGAAAGCTAAGGTACTTTCTTGGGATTGAAGTTGCTAGATCTTCTAAGCGCATCTTTCTCGCCCAAAGGAAGTATATCTTAGATTTATTGACAGAAACTGGTTTGTTAGGATGTCACCCTTCAGATACTCCTATGGATGCTAATGTTCGTCTTAAAGAAAAGGAGGGTGAACTTGTTGAGAAAGGCCGGTACCAAAAGTTGGTAGGGAAGTTGATTTATCTCTCACACACACGTCTTGACATTGCTATAGCAGTGAGCACTGTGAGTCAGTTCATGCATGATCCCTACTCTTCCCATATGGAGGATGTTCTTCATATCCTTCGCTACTTGAAGTCAGTTCCAAGAAAAGGCATTATCCTCTCTCCACATGATCACTTACGGATAGAAGCATATATTGATGTTGATTGGGCTGGTTCTCCTAACCGCAAGGCTATCTCTGAGTACTGTACTTTCGTAGGTGCCAATCTTGTCACTTGGCGTAGTAAGAAGCAGAATGTGGTGGCTCGTTCTAGTGCTGAAGCAGAGTTTCGTGTCATGACACAAGTTATTTGCAAGTTGCTACGGCTGAAGGGTTTATTACAAGACCTTGGTGTTCCTGGTCGTCTCCCTATGATGTTGTATTGTGACAACAAGGCTGCAATCAGCATTGCTCATAATCCAGTACAACGTGATCGTACCAAGCATGTTGAGGTGGATATGCATTTTATCGAGGAAAAGTTGGAAGAAGGATTGATTTGTATTCCCTTTGTGAAGTTTGCTGATCAGCTTGCTAATATTTTCACCAAGGGATTGTTTGGAAAGTTGTTTCATCGTGGTTTAGTCAAGTTGGGCATGTTTGACATTTATGTTCCAACTTGGGGGGAGTGTTGAATAATGTACTCCAGAATACCGTGGGGGTATTCTGGTCTTTTGGGTTTTATTTTTATGTACTGCCGACTCTCTTAATAGACTTGGCTAGAGTAGGGACAATTTTGTCCTATTTTTGTAATTTCTTTTCTTATAAATAAAGGGCTTGCTTGGTCAAATTGATCATTCAAGCATTCATTAAATTCTGTTTTGTTAACATGAACAAAACTTGATCCATCTGTTTTAGCAATAGTAGATTGAACAGCTGCTTAGCCACTCATTCTATATATATGTAGCAGATTTTGATACAACGTTATTTTGATGAAATTAGAAGGATCATCTAACAGTTTTAATAAATTTGGATTCTCCAAACATAGATTGTTTCTCTTAGGTCTTTCATACCAGAAGACCTTGACAGAAATTCCTTAGTCTTCTGTTACAGTGATATGTCTTGCAGTGAATATGATATCATCAGCATAAAAATCAAGGATAAACACTACGCTTACTGACCTGCATGTAGATGCAATTTTCTAAAGCATTCTCCTTGAAACTAAAGTTAGTTATTACCTATGGAACTTGAGATGCAATTGTCTTGGGACTTTTTTTTAAGCAATATAAAGACTTCTTCAATAGGCTGACTTTTTCTTCATGTTTTTTTAACTTAAAACCCTTCTGATTGTCGCATTTTATGTAACTTCTTACAATTGTCATTTAAGATGGGTGTACTATTTCGTATAACTGTAGACAAGAGTGCACTCGAGTACCAATGGTATTCTAGAGTATCTTGTTGAAATTGGATAAAATGTTTCTTCATAATCAACACTTGGATCTAAAGCACATCTTTTTGCAACCAACCCAGGTTCAAATTTGTCTATTTGCCTTAGGAAAATCAACCAAAACCCATACTACATATTAAGTTTTTAGTTCATCCCAATTTATCATTTTTGGGTTCTTTTGGGAAATGACTTTGACAAATTGGATCATTATTATTAAAATCAGGTATTAGCAAGATAGATTAAGTAATCATTTGAGGTAGATACTCTATGAGGTCACTTGAGGTAGATACTCTATGAGGACTTTGAAGTTCTGATTTCGTCCCTCGAAGCACAATCTCTATCATTGAAAATAGCTTTCATGTTCTAGCAATTTACATTTGTAGACTCAAACGTAGTAGAATTGTGGCTAGAAGGATTAAAAACTAGGGGAGATCATAGCTTTGCATGGTTCCAGAATCCTCACTCTCTCCTTCCTCAAACATGCAAATGGTTGACTCTTTCCCTGATCATATAAGGGCTCTTTGTAACTGCTTTTAATACACAATTTCAAATTGGGTGGAACAAAATGTAGCAAAGAGTTGGAGATTTTTTTTATTTTTTTTCCATTATTCATGTGACAGACATGGATAGATTAAGATGGATCCATGTGATAGATTATCTCCCTCTCATCTCATAGGGCCAAATTTTAGCCTGAAAAAAGCATGGGAAGTCGAAAATCTCTCAAAATTACAAGAATGGCATTTAGTTGTAACGGGATCTAGCAGTGTTTCTAACTTTATTTTTATTTTATTTTATCATTATTATTATTTTTTACCTTAAACTCTTTTCCAAGGCATTTCCTTTACTTCTTTTGAGCTGGAACATGACCAGTGAGAAGGATATGGGGTCCTCATCACATGCGTCTGCCTGGCACTCTTCTTTTGATTTTGTCACAGGACAAGTTGGTGACCTTGATGAAACCTCAACAACTCTTGTTACGTTTTACAGCTTATCTCACTAACTACACATACTAGTAGACAATGTCACGATTTATATCTCGATTATGATCCAGTCAAACTGGGTTTTAATATATAAATGAACGTCTGTAAGATCACACTCAACAAAATATGCTCATTTTTGTTTGTTAAGATCATTAATTTATATATCTATTTTCAAATTTACCATAGCTTTGAGACTGCTTAGTGCTCAAAATGAATATAATGAACTTTCTGGCAATTGTGCAATCCCAAAATGGTGATAAAATAAAATTCACAAAGGGATTGTATGCTGATGGCATAGATTTTAGTGAGTACTTTGAATTTTTAATCGGCATGGTAACCTCTAGTTTATGCAGGAGATGTATTCAACCTATTGAGTTTAGGTGATCAATAATTTATTAGTTTCCATGGAGATGCTTTCCAAAGGGCTAAGAACAAGTATCTCAGTTTTCTTTGATGTTTTGTGTAGTGTTCTTCTGAAGGAAGAAATTAGGGGTTCAAAATGTAAGCTGATCAAGAACAGTAGTCTGATTTTGTGGGAACAATTTAGTAGCGTGGGTGTCTTTCTGGTCAAGGTTCAAGATTTCGGTTTTCGACCAAAATTTGACCGAAAATTTACATGTTTCGGCTGGCCATTTTGTTTGGCCATTTTTCGGTGCAAAATTTCAGGGAAACCCTAATTAAGCATGTTTAAATGTATTGGAATCTTTAGATTGTAAAATAAAACACCCAAAATGATAGTTTGGCTTCGTAGCCTAGGTTGGTAGTGTATGCCATACCCTAGTGTATACTTTCCGTAGTATTGTCTATTCTACACAGAATTTAATATTAGAACACACAACTTTAATAAAAATAACTAAAATATGCCTTATGAATGAAGAAAAACAATTTAATATTACACAAAATCAGACTGTTACAAGTAGAAGTACAAGTGTACAACCAAGGTTAAAACACCCTTATGAATCCATTCCTCCCACTCTATTATAGTACCACATAGAGTTTCGGGAATGCTCAAAACCTTTGGAGAAAAGGTTATACCTCTGAGTTTGAATCTTAACCAAATCTTGCTTAAAATGCGGCAAATCGTCGCTGTAGATGTGTTGTAGTAGTCCCCACTCCCCAACACTTTGTTCCACCAAGGAACGTAGGTGACTTGGCAAAACATACTATTTGTTGGGTGTTTTTTCCTCTAATAGGAGAAACCACTCGGAACTCACGAAATGTGTTGAAACATTTATATGCACTGTATTGTATCAAAACCGAGTCGAAACCAAAATTTTGTTCAAAACCCTGCATTCCTACTAAGTCGCATCCAGTTTCGTTTAGACTTTCATTGAAACTGAATTATTTCGTGAAATTTTGGTGGTTTCGATTGAGATTTCAAACTATGTTTCTGCCTGAGTCCTTCTTCCCTGGTATCTCTTGAATATTGCTCAAGATGAAGATAACGGTCAGACGTATCTAAAAACTTGGTCTTCAGTATTGGATCGGCAGGATTAACTGAGTCCAGTGCACTTGATTTCCGAATTTTCCCTTGCAAAGCGGAGTCTAATCTCACTGCTGATATCATTTTTTAAGCCCTTCATTGACATGTATTGTATTGTTAAGGCAAACAGAATCAATCACTTTCATTGAATTTAATAATATATAAATGAGGAGACCGTGAACTCTAGCAACCCTAGCCGACTATGTATGTTGAGTATTCTAGGAGAACAACAACTCTAGAATTACATCAACTATATTCGTCACTTGTAGAGTCCTATATAGTCCTTGAATGTATATAGTTCACATGGGATATAGCACGTAGAGTCCTTGGTCAAGTGGAGCCGCAAGGATAAGGAGATCACCATTGTTGAGGATAGAGTCCTTGATAGAGTGAAACCATATCCGCATGGATGAGGAGATTAACATTGTTGAGGTTAGAGTCCTTGATCAAGTGAAAGCACATCTGCATGGATGAGGAGATCACCACGGTTGAGGATAAGATGGAGAGCCGATTAGGGTTAATATGTATATTTTTGTTTCTTTAATCTAAAGCTTCCATGGGAAAAAAAATTGTTTTAAATGAAATAGTTAATAGTTTTTCTAGTGGGTGAGCCTTGGGGCAACGGTTAAGTTGTGCTATTGCAACCCTCAGCTTGAGGGTTCAAAACCTGGAAACAGCCTCTCTGCGAAGTGGGGATAAGGCTGCATACATTTGCTTCTTCCAAACCCTGCAGTAGCGGGAGCCTCATGCACTGGGAATAGTCTGATGGTTGAATTCTGATATCCCACATGGGATGAACTATACAAACAGCATGGTAAACCAGATAATATAAAAATTAACAAGAGAATCCAAGCAGCACATTGGTCTGTCAGCCCATTCTTGAATATTAAACTTACGACTTGATAATTCAATTAATATTAATATCAGTGAGTAATGAATTTTGTTTGTCATTTTCACTCTTTTTTTTTTTTTAATAACTTGTGCCCTTCATGATGTTTTTTTTAAAATTGGTTTATTGTGGAAACAAAATTGTATTTTCTCTTAATATTCAATGGATGTATATCGTGATATAATGCTGCAGAGTGCTAATGGCTTGGGATTACAAGCTTTGGATGGTAAAGATTATTGCCAAGTTACAATCCAGTTTCCTGGCGACACTATTCCCAAATGGGTAGGTACTTCTAGGTGTTTATGGATCATTCACTTTTCCTAGTTGATATGGACATGGACACAGACACAGACACAGACACAGACACAGACACAGGAATGGTTGCTGTTAAACATGGCACCTTCTCTGAAAATTATATTGGATTAAACAAGAAAACAGAAGTGTAGTTGGTATGCAACATGGTAAAATTTTGGAGACTTAAATGTTCTTGTTTTATAGTTCTTTCCTATATGGTTTGAACAGGGAAAAGTTTGTCAATGTTTCAGACGAATATAGGGTGTCTGACATGACAAGCCTGGAAAGCCGAACAAAAAAATATTGTAGTGAACTAAGAACATTTTCTGTTATAAAGATCCTCTCTTCCGTGATTAATTGAAAGGCATGGTATCCTCTCATTCTCCTCATTTGTGTTTGAATTGCATTATGTCCGCAGAGGGATCCTAAATCAGGAGAACTTGAAGGCTTGTCATTCGATTTTAATCTGTGTGAAGCGGTTGCTACATGGGAACAGGTGAACACATGGGTGGAATCTTCAATATATGCACTACTTCAGAATGTCTAGGTTTATGCAATCAAATTGGTTTCATGATGATATGGGATCCTTCTCGATGAGTATGTTTAGAAAGAGATTTTCCATTCCCTTAATTAGTATGGTGTTTCCCAGTTCATTTTTGCATGATTAACCCTTTTTTTTTTGGGTAGAAATTGTTGCATAAGTCACAAACTGGCAACAAAAAATATTTTTTGCTTGTTTGTTTGTTCTTAACCTTGATTCATATCACCTTCAAGATTATTCGCCAGTTTGAGTTGTGGTAATGCCCCCATCTGATCTGGAGATACTGCTTATGCTCTGCATTTAGTTTACCACTTATTGCTGTGGCCTAAATTGTGCAGGTCAGGAATAGTACAACGATACTGACAAGGGAGTTCATTGATGCTCTACCAAAGGGATGGGAAGAATATGCATGGCGTAGGATAAATAAGGGCATCCTTCTGTAAGTATAAATGATTTGGTGTTGTGATAATATTAAAATAAGAAAACCATACACACGATTATCTATTAACCTAAAAAATAAATAGAGGAAGAATTATTCTTGACAGTGGTCTTGTCCAAAAGCGTTGTGACACTTTCCATTAACTTCAAAAGATACATGAAAACTTCAAATCCTCTTCAAGTATTAGTAATCTGTCAAGAAACTATTTCTACTGTATATTAAAGATCTTATGAAGTGTCGTGTAGTTTTCATGGGATCTTGGTGTCTATGTTAATGAATAACACTTCACGTTTGTCAAAATTTAAGTTCTATTTCTCATTTTCTATATTAAAAAAGCTGCTATGGAAACCTGAAAAAGACACAACGGTCGGCATGAAAGTCAACCTTGGAAAAAGAAGTGGAGAACTGGTTCTGGGATGTAGTAGGATGGGTTATGCTAAGGCACTTGAAGAATTGAATATTTTTCACTGTGGAAAGATGTCAAAAGTCATATCTGTCTAACCTATTTCTTCCCCCCCACCCCCCGCCGCCAAAAAAAAAAAGCAATCGCTGTGAGAATAAAACACTATGCATGGAGAAACTTGCTTTGGTACTTCCTGAAACACCGCCATTTGTTCCAAAGCAATTTGGTCGATGTGCTGTGATTGGCAACTCTGGAGACCTTCTGAAAACAAGGTTGGGCAAGGAGATAGATGGTTATGAAGCTGTTGTCAGAGAAAATGGGGCCCCAGTCCAGGTTTCATTTCCACTATTTAGATATTGCCTGCTCTGTTGCTTTCGTCTCAATTATTCATGCCTACCTTGTTATGTAATAGAATTATATATCTGCACTTTTATCTACTTCCTTTTATTTCAGAACTATACAGAGTATGTAGGTACGAAGAGCACTTTTCGCCTTCTTAATAGGGGATCTGCCAAGTCACTTGATAAAGTTGCAGAGTTAGATGGTATGAACTAGCACTCCAACTCACTTCTGGGCCATTGTATATTATTTGAGAATGCTAAAGATTGCGTTTTACAGAAACTGGGAAGGAGGTCCTGATCATTAAAACCACAATTCATGACATCATGAACAAAATGATTCAGGTTTGTATCTCATTGTATTCTACTTGCTTGGTTTTATAGATATTAGGATTAATCCCTGGTCTGAATGGTTTTATTCTTCCTGCATAGTTTTTTGTTTTGTTCGTTCACCATTATATAGCTCTTTTTGTTGCCCTTCGTGGGTTTAATGGTTAAAGATGTATTAGTCGTCTCCGTTCAGAATCTTATGCACTTATACTACCCCAGTTTGGACAGAGGTTCAGAAAACTGTATTACTGCCTAGAATAATAAATGACTATGTCTGTCCAATCTTAGCTGAATTTTTAATTTTTTGATCTCTTACCCCTTGTCTGGTTATAAGGTGATCCACATTTATAGTTATTTTGTTTGTATAGAGTCCTTATGAAGGAGGAGATAGGACATCAGGAGTGCATCATGGTTTCTGACCACTAAGATTTTTCCCACTCACATTAGTTTTGGTACTGGGTTTGTAGCACACCTAAATTGCTAATATGAAGCATGAAGTTGTGCTTCCCAGCATCTTTTGCTAACTGGCTGTATGAAGCTTGAACCCGTGCCTCCCATCTTGTTTTTGCAAACTTTGATTGCTTCCATTCACCTTTAATTGTTTACCATTGGCCTTGGCACAGATCACCTATCTTTGTTATTTACAAAGATAAACCTTGTTTTTTTTTTCGGGGTGGGGGGTGGGGCATGTTTTGCATTTTACCATCACCCCTTTATATTTCCACCCTATGCTCTTTCCTCATCTAACATTTCATTATTGTGTTTTCTGCAGGAGGTTCCAATTCGCAATCCTGTATATCTCATGCTAGGTGCATCTTTTGGTTCAGCTGCAAAAGGGACAGGTCTCAAGGCTCTTGAATTTGCGCTCTCCATTTGTGATTCTGTTGACATGTACGGTTTCACAGTGGATCCGGGTTATAAAGAATGGTAAATGATTGTTTAAGAATTTATATTCTCATGAGAACCTCTATTAGTGTTTCTATGATGTTCTGAGCATGAACCTTGTGTTTTATTTCAGGACTAGATATTTCTCGGAGTCTCGTCAGGGGCATACTCCATTGCATGGCAGGGCATACTACCAGATGATGGAATGTTTGGGAGTAAGTGTTCTAAGAGCTTAATTTTTATTTCTGAATCTCCTGTATTTTATGGAATGTTAACCACAGGAAGGGACATTTGGGAGCTTTCCTCCTCACCTATGCCATACATGTGGTTGATGTGCAGGGATGAGAACCCACCAATTTCTCAGCTAGCAGATCAACTTGGGATAAAAGAAGTTGATTCGATCATCCATACCCTTTTACTTCATTTCTTGGATGGACTGTCATGTTCATTTTCAAACTGTCAATGATCAGATTGTTGGGGTTATCTAATCACATCGAGTTCTCTTGGCTGGGAGATTTTTCTAGGTGAGAGCCAGTGACCAGTGGGTTCATTCCCTTGCACGTTGGCCACGTGTACAGCACAAATAGGATCTCAATGATCCTATTCTCCCTTCTTGATGTGAGTGCATGCCTCAACCATTTATTCGTAGTACTTTCATCGAAAAATGTCTACATATATTGTAATGTTTTAAGTTTCACAGAATTTACTCTCAATGTGAGGTCACCAAATTCTTTATTATGAGCTGATGTCTTTTGTTTACGTTCTTTCTTAAGCTTATCAAAATCCATTCTCCAATGAGGGCTGATCCTAGCCGTGTCGTGAAGTGGGTACCCAGCCGTATTACACTAACTGCAGCAAGAATTGCATCCGAGAAACTGTTGAGGTAATCAATTCTACCATCTAATCCTTCTAAATTTTTATTCTGGAAGTGTTAGTGGGAACAAAAGGGATATGGTTGGGCTGGCTAGGATTTCAGATGTCATAAATAGCATTATTATCTCTTTCGCATGTAGCCATCCCCATGCACTGTTTAAGTCTCAGCTCTAATCTTGTCCAAGAAAACCATCAGGTAGACTGTGTGTGATGCATTACATCATCCTTTCACTGTACTAGACCCGCTAGCAGAGATCCTGGGATTGGTCCGTTTTAGTGGACCTACCAGGAGATAAATGCTGGAAGTCACCTTGGTTTTTGAATTCCAATAAACCAAGTTAGCATCCTTGTTCCCTTTCTCTTTCATTCTTTTTTCTGAATTGCCAGAATAGTGAAGTAACTGGTTTTGGTCTACGGAAAATCAATATATGTATAAAGGGCCATCCAAACAAGTCTATTTTCTATTGTCAAAGAATCTTCATATTTTCAGAGATCTTTTAAACAGACGTATTCCAACTTCCTTCTGCTGAGCCACTCTTAAAGGTATGAAATTATTAGAACATCCTCGTGGGCTATCTGAAGTTGGTGGATTCCTAATATTTTTTTTCTTGAGCAAATGGAGGTTCCCACATTCTGATCAGGCTTAGGAAGAATATGATGATGATGGGGTTTGTTCCCTTTTACTAAGTGGTTTTTATATTATTAGTCAATGAATGTTAATTTAAGCAACCCTCCCCCTAACACACGCAGGGAAAAAAGAAAAAGAATGATCAATTCTAAATATTATGGAATGGTTATACTAAGCTGCACACCAGCACCTCTTTTGTTGACTGAAAAGACAGTGAAATATAATTACATATGATGTGCCTGACCATGTGAAATTGTAAACGTAACTTTCCTATGCGTCTGATCTCACCACTACAAATTATTCATGGTGATTTTTTCATTCAATTGATTTGGCTTTTGTTTTATATATTCATAATATTTTACTTTTGGCAAGGACATGATAATATTTTGTGATGAGAGAATTCTCGAATATATACTGAAGTCCTCTTTTTTGCTGTTGGGAAGGATGGTTGGGGCAGGCACAAGAGACCCACTAGGGGCGTGTTCGATCACCAAGCAGTGCAAGGAAAAGACCAAGAAGACATTGGGCCTCAGAAAGGCTGCTAAAGAGCATCAGAAATATGTGAAAGGAACAACCATGTACCCAATGGAGCATAGTCTTGGACATGGTATGCTCTGCACAGTGCCCAAAGTCTAAATATGGAGGAAACTCTTGTGGTTGATGATGCTCCACACTGAATTACTGCTGAGAGGATGAATCTTCCCAGTGAAAATTTCCATATTCTTGCAGAAGCATCTATCTTCAGCCTGGACATGTCAATATAGTGCAACATGATTCTTGTAATCCGGCCTTAGCTGCTGTGACTTGCCTCGTTGGATTATCCTATCATATATAGATTTTTTTTTTTGTTGTTGTAAATCATTACTGTTGGTGGGTTGGTTGTGCTGCTGAAACAACAGCTTTTGGTTATATTTCCTTCTTCAGGATGAGTGATCGATTTCATTGAGAAATTGGTCCATTGAGGGAGAGAGCCTCAAATCATGGGGCCATGGAGGGTTCACTGTCAGAAACAAAGCCTCCTGCACCAAATGTCCTATGATCCAACTCTGAACCTCTGTTTTCTCAATCCAACGTCTTCAATATTAACAGAAGTTACAGAACCATCGAACAACATTTCTGCCCCAACCAAACAGGGATCAGTTGTTCAACCTCAGAGCAATTACCTGCCACCAACCCTACAATGTGATCATAAATGATCACACATCAACCAGATCTTTATTGTTTGATTCATGCTCCATCTGTTTTGATCTAGAAGTGATTGAGATGCAAAGAGGGGGGGGGGGTGGGAGCATCACTTGGGCAGGCTTCATCCATCCATTAGGTACATTGCCTGGTGTGAAAGCGTGATAAATACTTGAAGCCATCAATTCTCTTACAACAATATTAATGGGTTCAGAGGTTTTTTTGATGGGGTACTGCTTAAACTTGGTGAACTCCATTGTGCCGCTAATAAGTTTAAGTTCCCCTATCTGATTAGTTGAGTTAGAGGTCAATAAACTGTGAGAAAGACTCTTGGTTATCCACAGGCTTTTCCTCTTTTTGAGAGAGAGAGAGAGTGAGAGAGAGAAAATGCTGATCAGAACATTGCTTTGCTTTTACGACTAGGTTGGAAAGTCTTGAGATGATTCATGTGTGCAGTTTTTTAAATCTAATTACTTCCCTACCTCTTCTGTTTTTGAGGTTAAACAACACAGAATATCATCACGGGTTTGGCAAAGCCTGGAAAGAATCATACCTCTCCTTCCTAATATTAACATATGGCACAATCTCTGAATTACATTCCTGCCATCCTTTCTTGTCCGCCCTTCAATCACTGAAAACAATATATTATTTTTGTGGATTACCTTATCATCCATGATAGAACTTGGAATCTCCCACCTAATTCAATTACTTTTCCCAGATGATGTCCTTCGCTCTATTACCCAAATCCGAATCTCAGTCCACTTACATGTGAGATTGGATTGACAGTTAGTGGAGTGATATTCAATCTCACATGTAAGTGGTGAAGAACATCAAACTCAACAGCTTGCTTATTATATGACATTTCTGTTACGGTTGTAAGCTTCTACATTTTAAAAGAGGTTTAGGAGACGGTTTTCCTTCACCCCGGGAAGGAAAGGACATATTCCTTCGATCATGGTTCAGTTAAAAAATAAGGGAGAGTAATAAAGACTTTAGATTCGTGGGTTTTTGTACTCCCATTGTGGAGGAAAACTTTATCCAAGAGGTTTTCTTTATCTAGCTCATGTTCTATCCAAAAAAAAAAAAAATTCTTACTTAACTTATGGGTCAGGACTTAGGAGGCCACACTATAATCTACAAGAGAGGGTTCCCTGCGCTAGTAGCATAGGGGAGTGCACCTCACAAAATGGTATCATAAAGGGTACTAAAGTTATATCATGGGAGAAGAAAAGAGAAACATAGAAGTGTTAAGCATCTTACCTCTAGAGTTCCACTTCATCTACGGTGAAGAAGCAATCTCTTAATCCACAATGTTGGAGCGTTAAATTGGATTGACAGTAGTTTCTATCATGTGCAATAAGGATGAGAGTTTAATATTAAAGGTGATCTTCTTCGAGTCCAATCGTGAGATCACATCATGATGAATGATTTCTTGGTCGAGAAACTTTCTTTTAAAAAAAAAAAATAATTCCTCCACAACAATATAAAATTGGACAATTGTGTCAAAGATTTTTGAGAAGTATTTTTACAAAAAAAAAATCATTTTATTATCAAGATTCTTTCCCATCATCGTTGGTGATTTAATTTTATGATTAGATTCTTGTATCATCGTTAATTCCCATCTGTTGATTGCAACAAAGGGATTTTGTATTCACCATGGGTGAACAAAATTTAGTCTAAGAATTTTTAATAAGGGAAAATGTTCTCTGAGTGACGATGTAGTGTACACAAACATCCTATATCTATCTCTATCCTTGTGATTTGAGGGCAGTGTTTGGTATGTAGTCTAAGAAGATTTTGTATTCTTGAATGAATCCCTCGAGAATGCGAAATCGACCTAGAATACATACCAAACACAATTAAAATGACCCCTATGCCGTCTTTATGGGTGTTCATTTGATTCTTATGCGGCCTGCTAAAACAACTTTCTCGTAGAGAATTTTTTTTTTTTTTGGGAGTAGAATAATAAACCTCATTGTGGATAGTTGTCAAGTGTGAAACACGTGTCATCTGCCGCACTCATGATGAATTATTGGGTTTTGTTTTAAGGCCTTCCTACTCGGATGGGTTTTGTTTTAAGGCTTTCCTATTCGGGTCGGATTGTGTCTAGTATTTCTCCCACGACAAGACCTTTACCCCAAAAATTTCGCAGTTTACTCCCTCCTTGCCTGTCTGCCTTCAAGCTCGGATTGAGATCTTCTTCCGTGCACATCGTCCGGCTGGGGAGGCCTTGATCCATGCGTTATTGCATCGGGATGTGTGCGATGGTGTGGATCGAAGCCCCCTAGCCGCACGATGTGCGCTGGACACCGTCCGCCGCACAAGTGCGCTGGAGAGGATCTCGATCCCCATCATCACATTGAAGCGCCGCGATTATCATTGACAAAGTCAAAAGTAAAAGGAATAAAGGGTAGTGATTATCCCTCCTACTATATATATATATATATATATATATATATATACAAACAGTTAGATTATGGAAGAATCAAGAGCTTCCTGACTCTCCTCAAAATAGCAGCTTTAGGTTTACATATCTTTATCTGTATCCTTCTTTCTCTTTTTGTTAGTCCCTTTCTTCTTACTCACTCACTCTCTCTCCTGGTTCACTTTCATAGTTTCATCATCGCTCTTCCTCCTTATTATAGAAAAAGGAAGGAAGACCTCTACCTTGAATTAATTTTTTCTTCTCTCTCTCTACTAATTATAGTTATAGCGGAAGATAATAATAATGGAAAGATCAGTGTGAGACTTTTTTTTTTTTAATCTTTGTTAAGCTGTTGGCACTCAAAGCAAATCTCACTCGAACAAATCGGCAGAGAGAAGAATAGGGGTGTACCACAAGTACCAGCTATTAGGGACACATCATCTACGTTTCTTTATCTTGCGCCTTTCCTATCTCTGTCTCACCCAGCCTCCACAGTAATGGCAGAGATTCAGCTCCAAGAAGGTCCGATTAACGGCGGAGGAGCCACAGTGGGAGCTTCATCTGAGAATCTGGCCCCCTCTTTGGGTTCCAAGAGACAGCGTCGACCCAGTGTCCGATTGGGCGACATCGGTGGCCAGCCAGCGACTCTCTCTTACGATTCGTACGTCCGGAGGACCAAGCAGTGGAAGTTCCCCAACGACAATAACGAGTCCAAGTATCGGAACCCCTTTCAGAAGGACAGCGGTGTCGGCACCAAAGCTTCCAAGACTCGACCTCTTACCAACTTGGTGAATGGCGGAGATTGCCATGAAACCCTAGAAGGTGAAGATAAGAACCTTTCCGGCGACGGTAATTTGGATTCGCTAGCGATTGGGAACCGTAAAGGGAAGGATTCGAAGGTGAAGAGAGGGGGCGGTGGCACAGGGGGAGGAGGGACGAAGAGGGTCAGATCGAATTGGGTTTCCAAGGTCGACGAAGGAACGGAAGGAGATGACAAGTTCAGTGGTGGAGAAAACGGGGAGGAAGGATACAGGGATTTCGATCCGGAGGGTTCGGAGAGCCCTTTGAAAGAACAGAGCCCGATTCAGTCTCTGGAAAATATGCCTATTGATTTGCGGCAGACTTCTGATAGGGGACATGGGAATGAAAGGGAGGTGCATTTTCCTGGGCAGAGGAGACTGCTTTGGCCCAGGGTTTCGGAAAGCAGAGATCATGACGCTGTTGAATTGGATGGCCCATCGGATACTGATGCTAGGGATTGGAAGTGCGGCACTAGTGAGGATAGGAATGGCATTGGCGAGAGGGGGATGTGTCGGTCTCTGGAAAATGGGGTGCGGATGTGGCTCAATGGAATAGGTTTAGGTCGCTATGCACCAGTTTTTGAGATACATGAGGTGGATGATGAGGTTTTACCGCTCTTGACATTGGAGGATCTCAAGGATATGGGGATAAATGCTGTTGGTTCTAGGCGGAAAATGTACTGTGCAATACAGAAGCTCGGAAAGGGCTTTTCTTGAGTCTCATTATAGAATGTGGTGGGTGTAATTTGCTGAAAGCAAGCCTCGGGCAATGGCAATGGCTTATATGAGAATAGATGTCTGGGACGGTTTGAGCTCCCGGTTCTCTCTAATTCCATTGTTTACTTACTGTTTTGGAGCTAACGGTTCCCTCTCTTTCTATAATCGTTTGTACATTTTTATGTAGTAAAATGATAGATGTACTTGTGATTTTGCTGAAATAGTCGTCTAAAGTTCAACTGAGAGTCATTTCCAGTAATCACATTATCACAGCATGAGTTATTCCAAATAGTTGAAGATAATCAGAATTGGGACAGAAAAAAATTACTCTTTTCCCTTGTTCCTGAGGATCTCTTCTCATTGTCTGTTATTTAATTGGACTATGATTGACATTCATTGGATCTTTTTCTGGATCATATGCTAATTTGTGAAATTATTTTTCTGTAACATGTTTTTTCCTTCCTATTTTTGTGATCTACGCAGTCCATGTTCTTGCAATGCGACTCAAGTTCAACAATGCCTGTCCTTTCCTACTTGTCGTTGGTTTTCTGTGTCCTTTCAGAGCCTTCAACTTGCATCATTTCAATTTCTTTCTGCTGGTGTTGTCACTGTTATTTGCTGCTCATGACTGACTTATTTCAGTTGTGATTTCCTCTAATCTTTTCACCATTGGTGCTTCTCCTAAGTTCTTGCAAATGATTAATTTCTAAAATGGTCGGTTATTGTCCGCCCACTCATCTATCTTATCATCTTCGTAATGGCTACATGCTAAGTATGCTGTTTCTTGTATGCCCAACTTTCTGTCTTATAAAGCAAAGGTGGTCTCATAGCCATTTTATAAACATTGTCCACATTTCTGTTGAGACTGGGGAGAGAGAATTGGAACCTTGCCATCTGCCCTACAGGTTTGGTGACCATGAACCTCCTCCTTTGGGCCAGATTGGTAATTTTTATTATGACAACTGTTCCATGTATTATTTGGGTCCCTCATGTGTTGGAGGTTACTTCTGAGATGGTGGGGGACACATGATTGCAACATACCTGATTAATGAAGATTAATACTGAAACACGAATAAATCTAGTTGGAGATTAGCTCGAACAAGATTATAGGTTGTAGGGAGAGGAACCAGAAGCAGAAAATTATCAGTAGTTAGGGTTAAACTGTCCAGATTAGGCTCCAATCTCAGTCAAAGGTTCTGTTCTGTTTACAGATTAGACCTGCATAGTTGTGTCAAAATCTGACAGCTGGATTAGAGATCTGGAACAATCCTTTGCAAGTAGGAAAACTAGAATTAAGAACAGAACTGCCATTTCAATTAGGGTATTCGGAGATTTGAAATAGAAACCCAGAGAGAAATATTAAACAAACCAAAGAGCCCTGTGTCAAGAATGTAGAGGAAAATCTGGTTACTCCGGCCCTCGTTAAGTCTTTCCCACTTGTTTTGCTACAAAAAGGAGAGATTGCCTATAGATAAAGCTAGTTACTCTTCTTGCCTTAACTATTACGGCCGTCTATGCTCTTAAATTGCATATGTCCTCCAACATAAGATCTAGGCAAGAGGCTGCACAAGGAGCCCAAAACAACTCAGTTATCTACCAGCTGTGACATAATTGGATGTATTGTCCGTACCTACTTGAACCAGATGCTCCTCTCCAATTTCTTCAAACTTATTGTCAAGTAGTTGAAACGGCATATTTGCATCTTGTACATGAGTAGATGCATCTACAGAGCCCATGAAGTAAGTCCCCTTTAGATAGTTGACAAGGAAATTAAGCAAGTGCCTTCCTCTTTCTTCTGTCCACCCATCATAACATGAGAGTGCACCTATATTTTTCTAATATGCTTCATATTTGATCTTCATTTCTGCAGTTTTCTCCTTTTGGTATTCTCAAGTTATAATATGAAGGGGGCTTGAAACCAGGCTCATATCGTCTAATGGGTTCAATCATCTCCTCAGTCCTCAAAGCTCCTTGTCTTTACTACATTGAATGATATGTCACATTCATGATGCCACCGTGCAATCTAGGAACGAACTATCTTTCTTATTCTGATCTTAAGCGGTTCTCCATTGTTGTCTGCAAGGACTTTTACTCCGCCTCTCAACAACCACTTCTTTAGGAGTCCGCCTCACATGAGCATTCATGGGACCCCTCACATGTGTATGGAACCGGATGCCAACTTTCTTTCTTTTGAAGCTGTCCCAGAGCTTGGGATAAGTCTAGCAGATGCATTAGACTCTCGATTTGGCTTCCCCCCTAAAAGTAGTGTCCGACTGTGTATGCCCTTCCTCTATAGGTGAATCCACCATATTCATCATCCAGATTCTCTAGCCTCCTTTTCTTATTGTGCATTATAGCTAGGTTCATCTCCTTAGCAATCTCTGCAGTTGTCTTCGTGCACTTGGATACATCTCCATATGCACCAGGCAAGTGTTGCTTCATCCTTTGAGTTCCTCCCTTGAGATTTTTTTCCACGAAGAGTGCATCCAACTAAATTCTTGTTTGATATATTAGGCCAATATCCATACTTCCCCAGAGGATCATTTGATTTGGCCTTCCTTTTTGGATATTTGCCTGGATCATTCCCTGCAATACTTGCATTTTTAGCAGCACTACTACTAACATTCATTGCATGTTTAGCTGGTAAATACCAACTACATCAAAAAAGTTAAATTTAGCATCACAATATATATATATACCATTAAAGAAACAAAATTTTCATAAATAATAAATTGATTGTGTCTGCTGTCTGCTCCTTTCAATGAAGAATATCAATATATTCAGTTATAAACCTATAACTTAAATAGTTAATAGAAATTCAATTAAATTCTGAGATACTTGACCAATATATCAAGTTAAATTAGAAGTTTATAACAGAACATAATGCCCACCAATAGAGTTATATTCCTATAACTTAAATAGTTAAATTATAAGTAACTCAGGTCAGATGCACAGAATATAGTACAACATCAACATAGCTGCAGTTGTACAATTAACTACCCAGCAACAAAACATTGATAATTAAGCCTGATCTTGATGTCAATAAGGATGATGGCCATCTGTAGGTCCTGGTCATATACTTCATTCAAGAAATAAACTCAAGGTAAATGCCAAAAAAAAAAGCCATCATATTTATCAGAAATACACCATTTATGGTTAAGCCTGAACAGTGGCTGTGTTTTCGGATAGCATGACGAATATCTCGAGCCATCTTCTGAATGCTTGGTTAAAGAAGAAGAAAGAGAAAAAAATTGATTAATCAGTTACAGAGGAATAAAGGAGAAAAAGAAAAGAAAACAATGAGTCACAGGAAGAAGAATTAAAATAAGTACAGAAGAAAAAGGTGGAGAAGCAAGAAGAAGAAAGAGAGAGAAACAAATCGATTAATCAGTTACAGAGAAATGATGGAGGAAAAAAAAACAATTGTATCACGGGGAAGAGGAAGAAAAAAAACGAAAACACAGCGGGAAGAAGAAGAAAAATGAACGAACGAACGAAGAAAATAAAAAGAAAACTCAAACTTACTGTTATCAAAGCTGGAGATGCCATTGCCAGAATAAATTGGTGTCGTTAAACCTTTCGAGCTTTCAAGGGTAACCAAGTTGTTGGGTGTGAGTTGTGATTTGAGCATTTAACCCCCTTTATATAACTTGATCCCATGTAGCTGGGTAGATTGTTATCCTATACTCAAATGAATGAGTAAAGTTAGAAATAAAATCAACAAACTATATATACTTTTGTGTTAAAAAAAATAAAAAAATATGCAAGGCGAGCCAAGGCATCCTAGCTGTTGCCTAGGCAACGCCCAGAACACCAAGGCGGGCGACTTTTGCGCATCCAATAAAGCGAGGCCTGCCTAGCCTCCCAAAAAACGCCTAGGCGACGCTGTAACAACTATGATTTCTATTACCTGGAATCAGTAGGGTTGGGACTTGGGAGTTACCAAACTCAAGCCCAAAGTCTCGTGGAATTTGGAGTTGTGAGAGGAAGTTCCTTCAGTCGAACCAGACTCTATTTTCCGACTCTGGAATGATACTTCCTTCCCCCACGATTTGTATCTTTTTTATCCCCTCTCTTTCCATTAATACACCTCCCCTTAATCTCTGATTCCCTTATGTAATTTAATTACTTTTGGATTCCAAGTTTGTCTCTATTAAATGGATGTTCTTTTCCTTTGCATCCTTAGCCTTTTTATTTATCAAATGACTTCTTATTAATTATGAGACTGCCACTTCCCTTTATAAGCGTAGGAATATTTACTGTTTTGCTACTAAGCTCTTGATTTGAGTATTCTATTACTTGGGTGGGCTCATAGTGAACCCAAACTGAGTTTCCAAACCCCGGGATCGCATCAATTGGTATAATCGATACAGATGCATTAGACATTAATCGCGTATGGAGGCCTATGCGCAAGCTTGGGAGGCCCATAAGGTGTTGGTGGCAATCCAATGGGCCGAAATTGACCTTTGGGTAGTTATATTATAGGTTGGGCCTTTTATTTTTTGGGTTTTATTTTAATGGGCCTAATTTACAAGTCCATAAAGTGAGAATAAAGTTAGTACATGGGATTAGTAGTTAAATGTTTGAGTTAGATTAGGATACTTAATAAGTTAATAGTTAAATAGTGTTCTGTTTTGTGTTTACTTTATTGAGTGTCTGAGTGTGATTAGGAGTCAATTTAGGAAATTTTGATCTTTATATATGTAATACACCCCCATTAGTTAGAGAATATTTTTGTGCTGTTGAACAATGCATACGGGATTTGTATCTCAAACCTGATTTCTTCTCTTCTCTTCTTCCTCCCATGAAGATCGATCTCATATTTTTTCCTTCCCCTTCTATCTATCTAGTTTCTTCCTTTGACAATGCAGTTGCTTCCTTTATCTCAGATCTGATTATGGAATTTGATCATTGGGTCTGCTTGCATCTGAGATCCATAATCTGGATTTTTCAGATTGCATTAAAAATATTCACATTATTGTAAAATCTTCCATAAATAAAATATGCCTTGGGGCCTTCCCTTTAGTAAACATAGGAAACTCAATCATAGCCAGTGCAAAGAGGTACATGTTCAATGTAAAGTTACTATGTTCAGAAATCCTTTTTCTTGTCTCCCTGGTTTTTCTAGCACTAGTTTTTGTTTTTTCTTCTTCTAAATCATGAAGAAAATCTGTTTCCTGCTCTTAGGTAGCTTCTTAGTGGTAATGATTTAGCTATTTCTAATTACCTTAGCAGGCATGGTTTGGTTCCCTAAACTGGATTTAGCTTTAATATGCAATTTCTGAGACTTCTATTCATGAGCTGTATAAGGTCAGGTTGGTTCTCTTTGCAGCTTATATGTCATGCTTTGGTAGATGGATGATAGTAATGATTATGGATACTTGCGTTCCAAAACTTCAATAGTTTCTTATGATTGAGTGGCTCAAACTTGGCATGTTATTCCATGATGGTCTTGGATATATGGAATCAATATTTGATTTTCTTGACCATCCAATATGTGACAAACACATATAAGCATCCTAAAATTCTTTGAGATGAAGTGTATCTCATCCATCTCTTTGCTGTCTTGCAAGCGGGGAGTACCCAGCAGTAAGTGAAAAACTTGTTTCAGAAATGATTTTGCTTTATTACAATTTTTTTAGTCCTTGATTTGGTCTGCGACGGGACCATGACGTGTCTTCATATCTTCTTGTGGTGTTACTGGCACTCTGTTGAATGAAACTAAAAATGATGCCACTTACTAGGTTCTTAAAAAAACACTAGTAATAAGGGGAAAAAATCAGTTGCTTGGTTAAAGTGTGATAAATTGGATTTGAAGAAGTTATGTGAGCCATTGATTTTGTTGTATAGGACAGTTGAGGTAAAAAACCATATTGGGTTAAAATAGTAAAGATAAGGTACAAGTGGTTTTCAATGATATTTTATTGGGGATATGGTCCTAGGACCTAGATAGTGTGGAAGGATGTAGTAAGATCTTGTCGTTTACCCAAATATTTATTTAAGGCATAGTTGGAGAATTATTTAGGGCATATTTGGGTTAATTTTAGGGCGGTTGACTTGCAAAAACTTGATTTTCTCCATCTATGTTATTAGTGACTACTGACTTGATCATGGTGCCATCATTAGTAATCTTCAAGAGCTGAACAAGTGACTAGTTTAGATACCTGGGCTCAATCATAAGTAAAGAAGGGGAGATAGAGGATGATGTTGGCCAAAGGATTAAATAGTGTTGAGAGGGTGAATATCCCTCTCGGGATTAGCATCAAGAGCCTTGGCACTAATCCCGAGAGATCTCCTCTCTCTTTTCTTATTTCCCTTTCTACCCCTACTTTTGAAATCCCCAAACCCCTTTTTATAAATGAGAATATCGAGCCTCTCTCTTTTCAATGAGAGAGCTGCTCTTTGGCACACTTTCCTTCTCTCTTCTTCCTCACTTCTTCCATCTATTTCCTGTTCATTTACAGATAGGATAGATGAAGTGGAGAGGTGCGTCCGGAGTGCTGTGTGATCAGCGTATCCCTTTAAAGCTTAAAGGAAAATTTATAGGACTATCATTCGACTAGCTATGATGTATGGTGCAGAATGTTGGGCAGTTAAGAAGCGGCATATAGATAAACTTAGTGTAACGGAGATGAGGATGTTGAGATGGATGTGTGACATGACTAGGAAGAAGGATAAGTAAGGAATGACTATATTAGAGCTGAGTTGGGAGTAGACCCGATTCATGATAAATTACATGATAGTCGTTTGAGGTGGCATGACCATGTTCAACGAAGGCCGTGGAATGCTCCAGTTCGAAGGAGTGATCTGATTCAGATTGAAGGTACTAAAAGAGCCAGGGGAAGGCCTAAATTAACCATTGGAGAAGTGGTGAGGAATGACATGCATAGCTTAGGCCTCATACCAAGAATGATGTCGAATAGAACGGATTGGAGAGCGAGGATCCATGTGGCCGACCCCATTAAGTTGGGATAAGGCTATGTTGTTGTTGTCTGATTCCCTTAATACATACTACATCTAGTTGCAGGTTTTGAAGGTGTTATGCTTACTTGTTAATAGGAAAATTATCGCCCCCAGTACTGGGGGCGGTGCTGTGCGCATCGTGCGGTGCTGTGCGCATCGACCGTGCACACATGTGCGGTGCTGCGCCGCACGATGCGCACAGCACCCCCCCAGTACTGGGGGCGATAACGATCCCTTGTTATTAGCAGTAACTTGAAGTCAGAATTCCAAACCAATAGAACAGAAATAAAGAGTGTAAAGTAGCAGCAAACGATCCAACCAGGCTTCCCACTGCAAGGTGACAATCGGAACAGACACCGATTCCTTCAACCTTGATCACACACAAGACCAATCTTCAAGGTGCAGACCCTCCCATGAATTGTGAGATGAAGAAGACCCTCACAAAAGCTGCGGTTTTGAAAATTGTGAGATGAAGAAGACCCTCCCATGAATTGTTTATTTAAAGGACAAAAGGCCAATCAGTCCAAATCAGAATAGGAGACTGAAAGTCCACCTAGCTGACTGGAAAAAACAAAACACCTCCTCTCTTATGCGTGGAGAGGTATGGACCCAAATTACTAACTTTAAACACTTAAATAAAAATCACTTAAATTGAGCCAACAGCTGGACCACAATTGGACCAGGTTCAATTGAACTAAACCCAATAACAGACATCAAAATAAACTCAAATATGGAAAGCAAATAAACCAAAACAAAGCAGCAACATGTTAGGCCACAGATTGGCCTCCCTTGTTGTCTTTCTTCCTACGGACGTAGGTCTTGAGATCTGCATCAGTAAGCCACTAGATCAAGGAAGGGCAATGCCCTTCCATCCCACCTTTAACAAATGTCTTAAACTAGAGGAGGGGACCTTCTTAATTAGCCATGTGCCAATTTTATTAATCTTCCTTGACTGTATGACTTGCCATATATTTATCCTTTCTTTATTATAGTTGCATCTTCATTTTTAATTTTCTAATCATAAGATAGGATTATGCATGGATCCATTTTGCCATGTGGTAATGTGTTTTCTGCCACAAGTAACCCCACTAGTTGATAGTGAGGCGAATGTATTGAACCCCTTTTGGTTGGGGTTTGATATCAGCCTTAACGATTAGGGGTGGTTTTGGAATGCTAAAAATTTAAGGTCCTACCTGGGTTATCTTGTAATATTGGTGAGGACTCATATTCTTCATGGGATGGGCAGATTAGGTTGGCCAAAACTTTCAAGTTTCAATTCATTGACATTGGGCTCCATTTGGCAAAGAAGGAACAATTTTCATGGAGAGGTGTCTTGCTTCTTTGTGAAAATGAATAATGCTGGGCTTATCCATGTCCAATATTTTCAAGGATAATAAGGTTATGGAGTCTCCTTATTCTCTTCTTTCCATCCATGAGCAGATCCTCCATCATCCGATCTGCACCAATGTGCCCCTCCGAATGTTAAAGTGGTTGGAGGAGGAATTCATTAGAAGATCCTTGGCGTTATGCTCATAATATTGGGCCCATTGAGCATCTAGCATCTCCTTTCAGCTTTGATTAACAATGGAAGCCAGGAAATACAAATGAAATTGCTGATGAACTTGCAAATGAGGATGTGGTCCAACCTAGGTCAGGTTTGGGAATGCTCTTCCGTATGTGTTTCTTTTTTCTGTTTTGACAAGTAATCAGTGGTATGAGTTTTGATCATGGATGGTGTGGTATTTTTTGTGGGTTATAGCTCTTTTTGCTGATTCCATCTCAGAGGGCTCTACTAAAGTATTATATTCTCTTCAACAGTGTTATGTATCAAAAAGTTTTTGGGGGGAGGGTGGGAGGGATTTCGGTATCAGTAAACCTGCCACAGACTGGACATGTTGCCACAAACTATTATATTTGTAAAAAGAGATTATGATTAAAGTTGGTTTTATATTTTTCCTCTTGATCTGACTTATTTAGATAGTTGTGCTTGTTCTCTAGTTTCACCAACTAAATTTATACAAATGTTTTAATTTGGAGGATGTGAAAGCAGTTTACAAATATTAGATTTTGCATAAGTAGATCTTGCCCACTTAAACATGTTATCTATATATTTTGCAATTATTTATCCCATTGAATAGGACATTAATTTTCTAAATTTGCAAGATCCATGTAGATGTTATTTGGATGGATTTCTTAGATTATTTGTAACATTGGCTCCTGTGCCCATGGCTACCCTGCTTGTTCCTCCAGATGGTAGAAGTTCTTATCTTTATTAAAATAGCCCTAATGTGCTGGAAGCTCTTAATGACTAATCTATGTTTCATAGAAAATTCTTGATTGACTCTGCTGCAAGGATTCAAGTATTGTGGTGTAGTATCAAATATTGCTGTATAAAAAAATTTGTCACTGTATTGTCATTCAATCTGGGTCTTCTCTGAGCTTGTATTTTTCAAAGTTGAATTTAGGTTAAACTCTCCTGCTGGAAACCTTGACCTTTTAGGTAGTGGCAGGGCATTTACAGACAAGATTTGAAGGTGAAACTGCAAAATTTCCACTGAAACCTACTAAGTTTTGGCTGAAGGTTTCGACTGCTAGTTTCGGAGCCCAAATGGCCAAATTAGGTCCCGGAACTTCTGGGAAACCCTATTTTAGGTTCTCTAAATATAATGGAACCTTGGATTGTTAAAACACACACCCAAAAGGGTAGTTTGGCTTCGACCCTAGGTGTATGCTGCTGTATACACAAAATGTAGTACTAGAACACACATAATTCAATTATTACAACTAAAATATGCATTAGGAATGAGTAAACATAAATTAGAAACCATTTTCATAATTATCAAATGTTATAGATGGTTCATTACAAAGAAATGGGAATGATTTGGCTGGCTAAAAATCACAAAAACTGAGGTTTTCTAGGAAGTTCCCTCTTTGGAGTCCAAACTGTCGAAACAATACCGAAACCCGAAGGCAAAATTTCAACTGAAACTTGACAAGACCTGGGTATCTCACCTAATTTTGTTTGGATCTTTGTCAAAACCGGAAAATTTAGCGAAATTTCAAACATTGATTACAGACTGAAATAGGGTGGATATAGGAAACACACATGCATGGACCAAGGAACTTTTTGACCTTCTATTTGGGATATTGGTATTACATGAGCAGCCTGTTGTCTTTGCAGAAAAGTCCATTGTGGAATGAAAGTCGGCTGTCAGATGAATACTGATTTGATACTGAGATGGATGAGCCATATTAGCTAGCATTTTCAGAGAAACTGGGTATTTAACCTCCAGGCTGCCTGCAGATTCACCTTTTGACTGGCTTATTATGGAACTGTGGGACTCCTCTGCATGAAGGCTTCAGATTATTGGACTGGATCCTTCTATGAAAATGTTCTCTGTACTCCATTATTTGTCAAACACTCAATAGTCAGAAGGGAGTGGACATTGGACAATGATATTTTGTTTGAAATGAGGTATAAAGTCCCAATATGTCTCGACCGTATCCGGTCGATTTCGTATTGAGATTGAGCCTTTCGATACAGTACCATGTGATATGGTACAGTGACAAAAAGATGTCTCCACCTGCTACCAGAGGCAGAAGATTGTTCTAGGGATGTGCTTTGCTGTGAAGTAAAAAAGAAAAGTAAAACAGAGAGAATGGAGGCTCTGAGAAGCCATATATGAGAGAGCATATTACTCGCTCCCCTCCTCTTTCCTCTGTTATAGTTTGGTAAAGGTTTCCTGTGGTCTGTCTACCCATGGAAACTTCCATGCACTACCCTTAATAGGAAGGGCATGATCTAGAGTGGTTACATGTCACTTTTCACATTAAAATTCAATCAATTACCACCCATGTATTGGCATCTAACCCTTGGGTTCTTAACTCCATTTGTTTCTCAAAATGTAATGAATTATGAATCAACTCGAGTTCAAAATTGGTAGGTAATAGTACACAAAATTTGGGCCCTAACTGATCTGCCACTTGGCCGATATCAGGTCCGACCACCTAACACTTTATGGTCGAACCTAATTACTGCTTATTATGCTGTATTATGCTTTAAAATAATAGTTTTCATGTATCCTAGCTTTTCCATGCATATGTTTAGTGTATCCATGCATATCTTGCTTCTCTTAGTGTTCCTCCGTTACGTTTGCTAAAACCATCCTTCCAATACGCTGACCAATACCAATACTTTGAAATAACAGCGATCAAATGATAGGATAAAAACATTCACAATTGGGTGATTGTGACCATTCTAGTTGCTGTTGTGTTATTTTTTTAACAAGTAGCTGTAGCGTAGTATTGAGTAATGGGATAAAATTTGCAGTTGGAGCAATTGTCATTGTTAGTATTTGCTATTATGTTGATCATTCATTTGACAACAGCAACATTTTTTGAGTGTTTCTCAGTTGAAATTGTTATAGTTATAAGAGTATTAACAGTTGGAGTTTGGTTTACTTTCATTAAATTTGTTTTTTCTATTCCAGTTAACAGAGGTCTATATTTTTCCTGTGTGAAGGGCTAACTTTTCATGTTTGCTAACTGGTCAGTCCACAGTTCATGTCTTTTTGGTATTTACCATCATCCTTATAGGGCTTGGCACTCACTGGTACCATCATTCCCGACTTCCCGTGTGTTTGCCTGTTGCATGTAACAGAACCTGTTCGGTTTACTTTTCTATCCTGCTACCTATTATGGCTGTCACCGAGTTCCCTTTTATTCATTGGTTTGTGATTTAATCCTTCCTAAGCCCAGAAATTTGAGTTTGTTTCACTGTCATTTTTTTCCCTTATTATTATTTTTTGGGTAAACATTTCTATGGCCTATTTCCCATGAACTATTGAAGCATAACAGGTAATGCATGTTATTATTTGATAATGAAAAGTTTAAATCATGAATGAGAGAGTGCTACCTCCTTGTGTGAAAGCATGCGTGGTCATGGCATATAGATATAGTCCGTAGAGAGTGCAAAGACTCTGTACAATGAAAGATGAATCGAAAGTTTGAATCTATTCAAGTTTTCCACAGCTTATTTTATTTTGACCATTGGGATTCCTTAAGAGTAGGGAATATGCATGGAGGCTAATAAAATTCTATTTGCATTTGTTATTATACAACCTCATGTTCTACTTCCTTTCAGATGGCAGAACATTAAATCCTATGCATGTTTCTTAGCTCCTTGATTCAGATGGATAATCTGTCTCCTACTAATATACATTTTTCACATGTGCATTACTCTATCACTGCATACAGTATGCTTGTCATTTGATCTAGTAATTATCTTTTTTCAAGTACCACTGTTGATTTAAGCAATTGTAACAGTGATGTCTGCATGTTATGCAGCAATTTGAACATATAAATGGATAAACTTACCAGAGAAAAAATTCTACTTGAATGACCTACTTGTTCCACATTGCTTGGTTCAATTGCAATTTCTTGTCACATGTCTTACATGATTGCAAGTTGGAATATACTTGTTCCACATGTCTTGAACCTGGTTTTAGTTTACAGTTATTTTGTGTGCTGTCAAAGTACATAGGTGAGAAGGTTTCTGGTTGCATGGACAGGTGTGCAACATATGTAATTGTATTTTTCATCAACCTTGCAGGTTAAGTTGCGCAATTGCAACTTGTTGGTTGCAGGTTCAAAACTTGGAAACAGCCTCTCCTGCAATGCAGAGGTAAGGCTGCATACATTTGCCCCTCCCAGACCCTACTGCAATGGCGGGAGTCTCGTGCACCGGGATGTTCTTTTTTAACCTTGCAGGGCTAGAGCTGGCAGCCTGAAACGAAGTCTAGGGGGTATTCTTATTATTCAAGATTACTAGAGGTGATCACTTAGGTTTTTGAAAAACACCAATTGAACTATTTGATTACAATGTTCATTATTTTTTTTTTTTTGGTTTGATGCTGTCATGTTATAAGTTCATAATCATTCCTAAAACTACAGTAATTTGCTCTATCTAGGCATGCATATTTCTTCTCTGCTTTGGTGTACGGTATAACCATTGTTTGTAGATAGGGTTGCCTATGTCCTCCTATGGCCTATTATAATGTTTGATCTCTGGAAGAAAGTGGAACAATTAGCTACATACCTGTAGTGAGGGCAGTTGAATTGGATAAACATGTATGTTATGATTTTAATGTGTTTTACCTCTACAGTACTACATGCTTCATGCTTGCTGGTCAGTTTCTGATTCTCTTAGGTGTCCCTTTTCACTTCTCTCCCATTGCGTCTTAGGATATTGATGGGTTTGTGTAAGTGACATGTTTCGATCTTCCTTCACTAGCCAGCTGTAAAAAGTTGAGGCCCTCCTCGACTGCTTGAATTTGTTTAATTAGTAGCTGAAGAAGTTGGGTATTTGTGTTTGGTCGTTACTATATTGTTCCCTTGGCCATTGAATCATGTTTCCCATCCATCAATAGGGGAATTGTCAAGAAGTATACCTTTACAGCTTGAAATTCTCTCTCTTTTAACCTTGCTCTAGCCTGGTTAGGGTAGGTTAATGGCCTTACCCTTACACTAGGTTTGGGGAGCCTCCTGTATGGATCTTAGTCCAACTCTCCGTGTCATGGGAGAGCAAGCCTCAACACCAAATCCCTATGTATATGCTATGCAAATTCATCGATCATCTTCAACCGCGCCTCTGGTCTCAGCCTTCAATTAAGTCCCATACTTGACTTCGATCCCCAATTCAGACACAATACTAGTCCCAATGTGTTTCTACCCCTACTTGGTGGAAAACCCTAGTTCTAGAGGTGGTTACACCCGTATTTGCTGGAGAGAAAGAGAGAGAGAGAGCCAAAGACTCGAGTGATTTTCCATTTAAAGACTTTCCTTCTAAGAATGAAATTGCTTCATTACTGACCAGCAACATCTTTACGCCATAAACAAATAGTTAACTAAGAAGTCTCCTAAAGAAAGACATCGCATGACAATGTCCTTAGGATGTGTTCGTTTTGTCGTAAAATATTTCATAAGAATTGTTGAATATCAAAACAAAATTATAAAAGGACAATAACATACATTTCAAAAAGTTTGTTATGTGATATTGAAAAAACAGGTATATTTTGGGCAAGAGATCGTTGTCTAGTCGTGTAGTGCCTGCATCAGCATAGAAACAAATGAGATCAAACGCACATAGATGTTATTTTCGCAATGAGGTACTGTTCTTTTTCCTAATATATTTATGTATTAATGATCAGTGTATGGGTCATGTTGTTTAATGTCCCCAAAGGATTGTGCTTAGGCAGATGCTCCTTCAAGAAGCATCTCCAGACTCCCCAGATCCCAGCCTCTGAGTCCATGGTTACTACTCTACTATACTCTATTGTTGATATAGTACCACAGTAGGTCGGATGGGTTCAATGACTTGGATCCTTGTGCATCAGGGAGCGCTTCTTGGGTGTGTTTGGTTGGCAAGAAATAGATAGAACAGAATAGAACATAATAAGATAAAACTAGTAATAAAATCAATAATGAATTTATGCGTCGTCGGTCTTTCTTTTTGTTTTTTTCAAAATTTTTTTTTCTTCCTTCACACTAACCAAACAAAGTCAGAAGGCACGTCCAACTAGCACTTCTCGTACCTGAAATACTGCTACGTCACCATTTCTTTCAGCTTAATCAAAACTATATTCACCATTTTTTGAAATTCCTTCTCATGCTCGTCCTGTAGTGATCGTGCTGTGGCCCATAGTCGCCTGTAGCCATTGCTAGGAAATGAATTGCAGTGCATACAACTTTTTAACTTCTTTGTCCTTTAACCTTAGATGGGTGGGTGAACCTTGATGAATCCTTTTCCACGGGAGAAGGAAAGCTTTCCCCTTTTTCTATGAATAACTTTTTACATTTAAGGGCTGTTGAACCCTTTTCCACGGGAGAAGGAAAGCTTTTCCCTTTTTCTATGAATAACTTTTTACATTCATGGATCAAGGTATTGGTATCATATCGATATCGACACTGATCGGTGGTAACGGCTGATACTTGTTCCCTAATACCCCGTAAAGTTGTGATGGTCTTTTCTATGAATAGCCAGATGACAATGGTGGCCTTTTAGTTCAATGGTTATCTGTAGACTTTTTATAATTCATTCACTCTCATAATATTGTAACATGTGTAGGCCTTCTTTGTCTCCTTAATTTCTTTTAAATGGTTAATGATCATTCATTTCATTTCATTTCATGGACATGAAAACTAAGAAATTATTAGCATTATTATTAGGCTCAAGACTTGGATTAATATGTTGTGTTCAAGCACAGCAGACCCACCAACCCTCAAAGTTTCCTATAGGTAACCTCCTGATATGATTGATACAGTTGCTCACACCCAAAAGGGGCATTGGCTTTTTGGTTGCAATCTTAGAGATTCATTTTGGCTGATTGGATTACGCAGCTGTAAACTTGAATATTGTTCTACATATAGAAACTAATTAAGGTGTAGAGCTGTTTTTGTTGGTCTGGCTTGTTGAAGGGTCAAATTGAAAATTTTAAAGTATTAGTGGAGAGAGAGCTCCTCAAAGTATATGAAGATGCACCGAAGACCAAAACAAATCAACTTGTGATTATAACTCTAAAACTCCCAATATGTTTACATAGCTTTTTCTCTCAATTTTCTTTTTGATTAACCCCCCTCCCGACACACACGGAAAAAAAAAAAAAAAGGAACTCTAAAAATTGGATTTCTACTATTTCAAGATAGAGACCGGGATTCTTCTGACACCCATGTGCAGTTTTACACCAATGGGCGATAAGGGTTTCGAACCGTCAAATTGGGTAATTTTCTCAGAGAAGAGTGAGTGTGGAATCCCAACGGTTTATGAGGGGGCGTGTAGCGTCATATGGTTCCTTTTCCCTTCAAGATAATAGTGCACCTCATCGTATGCATTAATAATCATCTCTCTCTCTCTCAAACAAAAATAAGATACTTATGGTGTCATATACCTTGGCAGCAAATGGAACCACCCGACTCCCCACCCTTTCCCCTAGTAAAGGAAAAACTATAATAAACCCTTGAATATCCATAAAACTAGCTTCTATTGAACTCTTCTCTTCAGAAAGCAAACAGAAAAAAATATATATATTATGAAATGTACAGATAACGAAATTATTAACACTACAGCAGATTATTTTACTGTATTTAAAAGCATTTTTTTCCCCTATCGAATTAGAGAAGGGGGGCCTTGAAAAACAAGACATGGAAAGACAACAAAAAAACCCTCAAAAAAGGATAGAAAAGGGTTAAAAAAAAAAATGGAATCAAGGAGGGCTATAAATTAAAATTATACAACCTGCGAAGGAGAGGGTTTTGGAATTAAAATAAAGACAGTAATTTTTGTTGGTCCACCAATTAGTAAAGGGAATCCATGATATGGTGTAACAAGATACCATATAAATAGAATTATTACTCCACCTGTAGTACGAAGTGTCTGAAATATCTTCAGTCTCATGATTTTCTTTCATCAAATTTCCTCAAAAAAGTTATGATCATGCAGACCAGCAATACCTCATCCATAAATGAATAGTCTAGATCACCTACCTCTATGTGTGCGCTTCACATGTGGTTAGGTAATGACATTTGTCTCATCTACTATCATTAAAAGTGCATATAGATACATTTATGAAAGAAAAAAAAAAACAGATGTCATCACCTAATCATACGTGAAGTGTAGACGTACAGACATAGATAATCCAGACTCAAATAAATATGCCAAATCTTTTTCACCATCTCTTTAATTAAGGGCTCCTACCATATTGTAGAATCATGACATGATCTGCGGCTGAGGAGTCAGGAAGCAAAGTCACGGAGTCCCTTGACCTCCATATGGTATCCCTAACATGTTGTAAAGTCCAGAATGGCAGTAGCTCTTGCCCTCTACATCTTATCTCTACCTGATCTCCAGATGTCATCCATAAATCATACCACAATTAATATAAATAAATTATTCATACATACATAAATACATACATGTATAAATACACACATACATACATCAATTAATGATGGTGATGCACAATTTTAGGAATTCGAACTGTAACAACTGATTTGTATTTGACCCATTTAGATTTAGATACATGATCTATACGAATCAGCCGATATGATACACGGATACAGTTTTGATCAATACGATTCAATACGGTCAATATCGGTGACAACCTATACGGTAAACTACATCCATGTAGGGGATGATGATGGCATGATGATGGGGGAGGAGAATAGACAAAACAATAATTAAAAAAAAAACATATCGTGTGTGTGAAGAACTATCAATATCACCGTGTGATATTAAAAAAATAAATAAATAAAGAATCTCCTTATTGGATACGTATCATGATGAGTGGGTGGTAGTCATTAGTCACCGTGTGATATATTATGAATGGGTAAGACGTGTGTTTTTCGTAATTATTGGAATTTTTTTTTATTTTTTGGGGGGTATTATTGAAGTCATGCTTTGTCACTGCCTTACGTCTTCCATGCGCTTTTAGATATTTTTATTATCTATTTATTTATAATTATATTTGTAACGTCTACTTTACCCATCAAAATATCAAATAGGTCTCTCTCTCTCTCTCTCGCTTTATTTATGGAGTCCATAAGATTCCTCTTTCTCTAAGACGTAATCCTTCGGTCAGCGACGGATACCGACCTTTTAAGGCTGCCCGTTCCACGACCTCAAAACTGCCCGAGTGTAATCATTACGGGACCCACTTAAACTTTGATCCTAAGCTAAAATCATATAACCCTAGACTTTCGATTTAATAACATAGTTTTTTTTTAAAAAAAATAAAAAAACCAATAAGGGATTAAGGGTTTGATCCTAAAAGCACGGCGAGTAATCGGCACGATTTTCCAATTTTTCATTTTGTTCTCTACTGCTACCGTCTCTTCATTTCTCATCATCTCATGCACGTCTCCTTCACGTTGCTTTCTCTTCGACTTGCTGTCTATAATCCTACACTAATAAAATTTTCTTTGTTTAATTAATTGCAGAAGATAAGGAGGTCAATATTCCCCATGAACTACCATCCAATATTCTTTCATTATTTTTAATTATTTTTTATTGTGCTCATTATTAAGCCCTTTAAACCCTGGATAAACCCTAGAAAATCTCATTTCTTAATGGATTTGTTGTTGTTGTTGTTGTTCACATCAGCAAAGAAGTATTTTAATGGTGCATGCATTCCATTCACCAACATCAGAAAAATATAAATATATATATATATACATATTTTTGGGGTTTAATTTTTTATGGTTTAATCTCCTCGCCAATGGTTCTTGGTATGATTTTTGTTGCAGATATTATCCTCTCATGCATAGCTTTCCTCCAACGTAAAATATATATATATAAGTTTCATTTTTTTTAATATTTTCTGAGTAGTTTGTGGATGAGATGGTGGATCAATGGAGGCTTTAATATTCCAACAAAGTGCACCACTTAAGGGTTTTGATGGGCCTTTTTAGGCACGCAAGCCTATTGGGAAGAAGAAGAAGGAAGGATGGAAGGAAGAGGAGGGAGGGGGGGGGGTTTGTAGGGCCAACGTAGCTATCGAAAGGTGGAGTTGAAATTGGAGAAAGCGTGATGGAAAGAAAGAAAGGAGGAGGGATAAGGCATGCAGATGGGTGAAGGGAAGACAGGGTCCACGTGTGATGGTTGGGTCTCTAGAAGTGGATTTGGGAATTGTTACTCTCATCTTTTCCCCTCCCCCTTTTCTTTTCTTTTCTTTTTTTAATATGCTAATGAGTGCCAACTGGGCCTAAATAATCAAAATTTGAAGATGTTCTGGCCGGACCTCAAAGTCAATGGACGTTTCATGTATAATAAAGTTGGCAATGAAACCAAAATTTAGAGAGAGAGAGAGAAAGAGAGACCATCTTGCCTTGAATTCAAGAACTATCTTTACTTCTTTTTTTTAGGAGATTTTTGAAAGCTTCTCATGAATGATATAGTGTCTAATTATCACAAGATATGCTAAAATATTGCTTTAACACTAAGTATGAGGAACACAAAAAAAAAAAAGCATCATGATCACCCATTCATACATAATAAATTAAGCTCCACAACTTTATTGATTTGGGTTTAATCATCCTAAGATTGTCTCTCTGAGAGAGAGAGAGAGTCTCCGAGATTTACGCGACAAGTAAAGAAGGACCTAAGTTTTATTAATGCATGAATCAAAGATGGATCTCATGTTTCACACACCCACTTATAAGCCTAATCATTGGGAACTTAGTTGCATGCCATTTGTGAAAGGTGAGGTTCAACACTTTCTAAATTAAAATTCTTCTTCGTCTCTGGTCTCCATTAATCATCCCATCCCTCATCAGATCATCTATGGCCTGGTGGATTGCAGAGATTTTTTTTTTTTTTGAGGGGTAATTAGGATTGCAGAGATAGATACTAAGAAATCATCAATCTACTGCATTACACTTGACTTGCACAAAAACCCTACACACCATAAACAGTTAGGTTATATATCCCTTGATTCCTTGATTCCTTTCCTTTCCTTTCCCTGATTACAAAGTACTTATACAAAAACCCTAAACCCTACATACCATAAACAATTAGGCTATCCATTGATTCCTTTCCTTTCCTTTCCTTTAGTTTCCCTTAGTAATGATGTCTATCTATATAGTATATATTATGATATTTGTAGATGAGAAAGAACTTCATGCATCTACAAGCATAATATATATGCTTCAAAAATCTATTTAGAATGAAATCACTGAATCATTAAAAAAAAGTGTATCTTAGAACATAGGAAAGCCTGCATTATTAGCTTTGACAGATAAGCACAAATTTGCTTAACAAGGGGGAAATTTCCTAGAGAAGTATATAGAGAACAAGAAACCTTAGGGTTCTTACACATAACCAAAGAAGAATGATAGATTATGTCTAAATTTAAATACAGATAAAGATTAGAGATGTTCAATAATTTAAACAGGTCCCATTCTCTCTACAATTAATTCTTTAACCAAATGGTTTTCTTTTTTCATTTTTCACCCCCGGCCCTTTTTTATGGAAATGAATCATCTACGATCTTATTCAATATAATATCAATCAAGTGGAGTACTAGGCCCACTATCACAGAAGGACACCGCAATTAGGGTTGTCTTGTAATCCTCGAAACCAAAAAAAAGTTAAATTACATACTTTTTTTCTTCTTCTTCTTATATAATTGAGGCAAAACGGAACAGGGCCAGCATACTTTGGGAGACGAGGAGGGGAGCTAGAGAGAGAGAGAGAGAGAGATGCTTTGGTTATGAACAACAAAATCCAAAATGTGTAATTGAACACCATAAGCAAGCCACTTTAAAATTATGGATCCCATATATGGGAGAAAGTTCGTTCTGTGTCCGGGAGTGTGGGCACTACACTCCCATGAGTCTATCTCTATCGTCCCCATATGAAAAGACACCTTTGTCCCCTTGTTTTGAGGAGGAGAGAGATACACACATGGGATATATGCACTTTTAGACTGAAGCAAAAGAAATGATCACAGTCTGCCTATCATGCATGTTAATATGTTATCGTCTTCAGTAGTAAAAGCTATGCAAGCTTGCATATATAAATCCCTACACAGAGACAGAGAGAGAGAGAGAGATTTTGCTGCTGACAGTACCTCAACAAGCCTTCTTAGAACCTCTAGGCTCTCCTAATAGTCTTAATTATCTGATTATTTGGTCTGTGTTTGCCTACGGGTGCTTATATATGGAAGGGAGAGAAGTATTAGAAGTTGAATTTTCTTCATGCATTTTAGAATTTCTGAAGGTGAAACAAATTTAGTCTTTATGCCAAAGAGTTTAGATCGAGTTGCAGCACTACAAAGTTGAATGTAGTTGATAGATATTGCCCTCGAAATCATTGGTTTTTATTTTTATTTTTATATATATTACTTTTCAGAACTGTAAATTAAAGTCACTTATGTTGAAATAAAACTATTTAAGGACCCCAAGTCAGGAGCTAGACAGGATTAATTCCTAGCATATAGGGATTATGTTGTAGATTAATGGTTGGTACGTTATATATTATATGCACTCTTATTAGTTTTGAAAAGAGCCCTAATTTCCTTGCATGCTCTTTTCTTTCCCCCTTGGGTGGGCTGGGTAAGCTGGAGCTAGAGTGTCCTGGACTCAAACACACAACATTCGAGGCACACAGCTATGAGCCTTAAAAATGTATGTTGTTGTATTTAACAACAAAAAAGAAAAAAACAAGTTTTTCTTAACCCATGGGAATCCATCCATTCACCGTGGGCTTCAAATGCACGTGGAAAGGTATCAAGAGATCTAGTATTTTGAGAAACATATTAAAACTTTATAGGAGTTTGTGAACCCTAGGACGGTGTGATGAATTTTCACTACGCGGTGAAAAAAAACTTTCTGCAAAAAAATAATAAATGATGTATATTGTTGCCACAGCCAAAAACAAAACCGAAAAAAAAAAGAAAAAAGTGGCCTCATGTCCATGCATGCTTCCAGGTTCTTCTTCCCCGGCCCCTTTTATGTGTATGTCCTGAGAAGTATGTGTTGCAGTGTTATTAGTTAGGATTAGTCCTTGTATGCTTATTATTTTCTTCTCCTTCTTTTTTTTTTTTTTTTTTTTTTGTTTTTTAATTTGGGGAGGGAGGGGGTGAGGAGGACGATCGAGGAGGGTTTGTTTATATATAGTTTTGAAATAGTTGCATTGGCATTCAATCCTACTGTATGACTTGTGTGCACTAGCTAGCTAGCCACTACCAAAAGGTTTTCCTCACTAGATCATACGTATCGTAATTATCCATGTTTCCTTGTGGAGATGGCTCTCTCTCTCTCTCTCTCTCTCTCTCTCTCTGTCTGTCTGTCTGTCTGTGAGTGTGTTTAGGGAGGAGCGTGCAGGTAAGCAGGCTATTTTCTGTCTCTGGTTGGATGCTTCTTTCTCTATCCATATGGGTATGGGGTATCCTCTTCTACTCTACGATAAGTTAGTGTTTTCCAACAGATCGAATAGAGATCGAAGATTACTTTTTCCTGTAGAGTGGGCTTATTAAAGCAGTAAAACCTCATTATCTCCACTTAAACCCCCCATCACTACACCATTTAATTACCTATATATATATATAACTAACTAACTAGATATATGAGACTCCCAATATTTCCTAAACTGGACAAACCACTAGCTTGCTTCCTAGCTTGGGTTTAAATATTTCTTCTCTAATTAACAGCTTATGTATGAATGATCCGACAGGACAATGATCCATATAAAAAAGGTTAATTACTTAGACAAACACTTCCCACCTAATTAAAACTATGTATATATCAGAAGAAATAAATACCAGTGTTTAAACCCTAATTAATTAGCTTCGCAGTTTCTTTCATGTTTCTATCACCGACCACCATGCAAAGAATCATCAGCATGTCCATGAAACAATCAGAGAAAACAAACAAACCAAACACACCAAACAGTGTTTTGAAGGGAGGAGTTGGTGGCCGGGTTCCTTTTAATTTGGGCTCTCCTATGCAAAATTTTAGTCTCAATTTCACATTATTGAGATGTTATTAAGAAGCAGCAGCAGCAGCACTACATGATATTATATGGTACCAACCAATTAATTAACTACTTGTGTATATATAAGCAATTTTTTAAAGTGAAATAAATTACCTCTGATTCGTTATCCAATCTCAGCTTGTTAACCACATATTTCATCAGCAATCGAACTGTCATTCTGCCATCCCTATTGGATTCCCAAAACAAAACAAAACAAAAAAACAAAAAAACCGATAAATGTTTACTTTCTTGATGATACTCACTTAATGAATCAATGCAACACACAGGCAGGAAAAAAAACAAAATGAACAAATTAAGAAGAAGAGTAATACTTGATTCTGAGGAAGGTCTTTGTTATCTGAGCCAAAAAGGGTTCTTTTGCTCTGCATTCAGATATGATAAAGATTGAATTAAAGCAATCCTAATGATAAATAGAAATTAATTAGCCTTTTATTTATTTTTTAAATAAAAATTAAGCTTCGAGTATTTCATTGTTTTTAGTAGCTAGCTAAATACTTACTGATTTTGAGAGGCTTGAAGCACAAACCAAATACCGGAATGTGGTCTAGGTGGAGCATCGATGACTCGGATATCGGAGGAGCTCGAGCTTGGACCGGCCAAATCTAGGCCCGGGTGTCGGGCAAAATAAGGCACTGGAAGCATTGAAGAAGAGGGAGTAGCGGAAGAAGAAGAAGGAGAGGAAGATGATGTAGTAGTCCATGGAGGATTAGGGTTAGACCTGTTATATCCCCAAGGAAACTCTGGTTGGTGAGGAAAGCTTAAACCGGTTAAGCTAGTTAAGCTAGTTAAGCTAGTAGCTCTTGGGATTGGGTTTGGGAATTGGTGTTGCAAGAACAAAGGAGGAGGAGGAGGAGGAGGAGATGGTGTTATTGCGATTGGTGGACGAGGAGTTCGGAATTCGGTCGTGCAGAATATTGGGTCCTTCGCTTTATTAACCATGTGTTGTTGTGCACTGCCACCCCTACCACCGCCGCCGCCACCACCGCTACCACCACCTGGGGTTAATAGATCGAGCTCGACCAATCCGGGTCGTCTAGTTCCGGTGGGTGGTTCGAGAGGATCCTTAAGCTTGGGGTCCGTTCGACTGGCACCACCAATGCCCAATTGAAGCCACCCTTCATCACCACGCTCTTCCTGATGAAGAGAACCACCAGAACCACTACCACCACCAACACCAACACCACCCTTGGAGCTTGAGCCGGCTTCGTTAAGGCTACTACTACTTCTAGACTCGTCTTCGGCCATGTGATTGTGTGCAATCCCAATCCCAGTGGTTCCAGCCCCAACTTCAACCGGATCGGATCCTATGCACGCCTCGACCTCGCTACAAGGGTTACCATATTCATAACCCCCGGCTGCTATTTGATTCATAAGATGACCGAAGCTCCCACCAGTAGCAAAACAGTCTCCACAAGCGCCGCCACCAATGCCAATGCCAACGCCAACACCACCGCTACTTCCACCGGCACCACCACCACCATCATCGTAGTGTTGCTGATTAAAAAGGGTTGTTGGAACAGGAACCATGGTCATATTGTATAGCCCCCCGAGAGAAACCGAAATCGCCAGCGTCTTTTCTGTTCTTCTTTGTCTTTCCCAACATTAGCCATTCGATGGAGGGATATTTGTGACAATTAGTTGTTGTTGCGTATTCAGATGGGAAAAAGGGATCTGTTGCTGTTATTGCCATGGACACTTTTTTCTGGGGGTGTTGAGTCGGCCTTGGGGTTGGAGATGAAGGTACCCATTAACGAAATAAGGTGATCTATTGATGATTCTTTCTTTGTTTCATCTAAAACATTCTCTCCTGGGTTCGATAAAAAAAACGAAAAGGAACCTTGCAAATTTCCCTTTCCATTAATTCTCTTGGTTTGGAAGCTTGTGGGGAAGGGTATGAAATGAAATAGTTGGCACACAGAGCGAGCGAGAGAGAGAGAGAGAGAGAGAGAGAGGGAGAGAATGGTGAGCTGATGGTGGTCTGTCAGTTATGTAAATTTTAATATACGAAAGGGGGAAAGGACGAAGAGTATAATACCATCATTTATCTTTGTATATTTCTTTATTTATTTATTATACATTTATATTTAGTTGTATATACATAGTATGAGGAGTTAGATAAAATACTAATGTTTTTTTACTTTTAAGGAAAACGATTTTTTTTTTTTTTTTAATTTATTTTTTATTTCCCATCTGTTTTGGTTTTGAAGCCGCACTGTGAATGTGAAATGTGAATATATCTATCAATTAATTAATTAAAATTAATAATAATAATAATAATAATAGTGAAAGACGTTCGAGATTCCGTCCAAAACATAGTACTAAATCTCGTTTCGATATCGAAATTTCAAAGTCGAAATATGGTATTTTTCTTTGGGTGTAAAATGCCAAAAACGAGCGAGATTTTTGAAAATTTCAAAACGAGATGACCAAAATTTTACCGAAAATTTTGAAATATTGCATTTTTTCATATTGGACTTGCGTTTCATTTTGGACAGGTCGAGATACTCGAAATATTCGATATCTCGACCGAAATTTCGCAAGTTTTAGTACTATGGTCCCAAAGCACCAAAATTACCCATACAAGCTCTCACTTTTAAGCATATAAGGAAAAGGTCCTTTTCAGCCTTCACTTCACTCTGTGTAAGGACCAAGCCCCAAGGCCCAATGGGATTACGGGATTCCTCTAGCTTTATCATAATTAACTTATTAGTAATTAACAAAATCTTTTAACCAACTAACCAACCAACCAACGCTTTAGTTTATTTTTTGGGTAAGAGTACTCCTAAAAGCTAAAAGGGAGTCTCATATTAACTAACAATTTAACTGTTCTCGTGGTCATTAAGCTATATAAGGCATTGCTTTTCTTCTAATTACTCTCAATCTCTTTCTCAAAATAAAGAAGAATGAAGAAAAAAAAATCAAGATTACAAGTAAAATGGGGCGGTGGTCCAATCATATGATTCAAAGAAAGATATAAGACACGTTTGTTGATGCTTGTGTTTGTGGGGTAGTGTTAGTAGTAATGGATGCATGTGTGGGATAAATATAAGGGTATGATGATGATGATGATCGATACCACTCTTAATTAATTTGCTTACCCCGGCCTGGCTACCTTAAAATTAACTAAAGGTAATCGTAATCCTATGGTTATGAGGAGCATAAATGAGTATGTACTGTATAATAATGAAGGTACGTAGTAGCTAGCTAGGCATTATTTGGTAATTATAAAGACATAAATACAGTGAGATAGAGTGATGAGGATGCTGAGATCGAGCTAGGTGAAAGATTGAATTAGCTAGCTAGCTAGATTGGGTATTCAATCGGAAAATGATGATGGAGAGGGACTGGGAGTGGGAGTGGGAGTGTTTACTACACCTTCCATTTCTCATCTCTCATCTCTCACCTCTTTCCACCTTTCAGTTGCTTAAAAACTTTGGTACTGCTAATGCATGTGCCCCCCACCGATCCTGCACCTCTAGCCATACACATACAGATCTCTCATCCGCGCACACACACACACACACACACAGTCATGCATGAACTTTTTACTTAATTAATTAGGGGAGTTATGAAGCGTGAGAATTTTAATTTGGGCTTTGGGTGAAGGACTGCTACGCTTCGCTGCCTCCCTTCTGAAAAAGCTGAATCCCTCTCTTTCCAACCCATAAATGTTCAAACCTCACTTCTCTCTCTCTCTCTCTCTCTCTCTCTCGCTCTCAGAATTTGAGCCTTTGAGGGTTTCGAAGCCAACCCAAAAAGGTGGGTGCGGATCGAGCTATTATTAATCTTTGTAATGGGTGGTCTATCAGGGAAGGGAACATGTCTTTAACAAGAGTCTTTGTGAGCAGATAGATCGATGATCATCTTCTTTCTTCTGCTTCTACATCTTCCATCTTTGTTTCTTCATTGGGGAGAAAATTGTTTTTTAAATCTTCTCTCCTCCTCTGAACAAGACATTAAAAAGAAAAGAAAGGAACACTTCCTGCCATCTTGATTTTAGTATATATATTATTTTCATCTGAATTCTGAGCACAGGTATAAATAGTAGTAGTAGTAGTAGTAGTACTCGGGGGTTGCGCCCATGGTGCCATGCGTGGAGGTGCGAGTGTCGCGGCCCTTTTGGTGATCATGCCTTTCAGTTTATCAGTCTTCAAAATTAGTTTTAAGTTTGCATGACAGACTGACCAATATAGGAGATCGGAAAAAACTTGATTTTTTTTTTTTTTTTTTTTTTTTTGTTTTAAAACAAAAAAAAAACTGGATAATTAGAATGACTTAAGAAGATTGGATTTTGAAATATTGAAAGCTTCACAGTAGAGATGCAAATGGATCGAATACTAATTGGATGTGATCGGATCCGGATATCTCCTGACTTAATACCATTACCCCTAATCGGATCAATCCAGATCCTCTATGGCACATTGTCCCGTGCTGCGTAGACATAGGGCCACTTGCAATGACCACCCTTACCCCCACCCGGCCAAGGCGCTCGGGTAGGGGTAAGGCAATCATTGCACATGGCCCTGTGCCTGCGCAACACAGCCATTGGGGCAGCCCATGCCGTAGAGGATTTGGATCCCTAATCGGATATAGATGCAAATCGAATTCAAATTTTTGACTATCCGTTGACATCCCTAACTTTTGTAGCCCAAAACTTCTTCTCTACGATTTGCTCTTAATCCATGTCGCTTATTTGCTTTAGCTATGTTCCTCGTTCTCTAGAACATGTCCAACTTTAAGATATTTAATTTCTTATTATTAATTGATATCTATTTGGATCGGATATATTTTGTTGCGGATTATTCAGATTCGAATCAGTATACCCTAGCTATGACGAATATAGATCGATATTCCTACAAATATATGGATACGAATCGAATTTGAATTTTCAACTATCCCAAATGAATACAGATATTCCTAAAGCATTGGGCCTTGTCACAGAAATCTTTCTAACAAAAGTCACTCTCAATCTCAATAATTTAGGAATTCGATCACCACCACCCCTTCCTTCTCACTTACACAGGTGTGCATGTGTGCTCTTCAATGTTTAGGGTAATAAAATGGTGCCCATATCGCATCTTGCCCTTTCCCAATGTGGCAAAGTTCCTGTCTGTCATTGCAAGCTTAAAACTCCTACGAACAACAGATTTAGAAGGAAAAGGGTTTAATGTGTTTTTCACTTTTCCTTATGAAGGGTTTCTAACAAATAAAGGGTGGGACTTGGCATAGGGGTAAATGAGTTACATTCAAGGAAAAAACTGTTAATTAAATGTCCAAACTCCAAGGTTGGATTCAAGGAAAAGGGTTTAATGTGTGTGTGTGTGTGAGAGAGATTGAGAGAGCATATGGATTGAATATGGAATTGAAGCATTAGAGTCCACGCAAGATATAATAAGAACCGTAAAGAATGGGAGACATAAAAAAATATTATTTAAAAAAAAAAGGACAATTAAATGTGGATGACCCCATTAGACGAGAAAGTGGTTTCCGCTTCTCCTTCCCCACTTAAAAGTATAGTTGAAAGCAAAAAGAGAGACAATTTCAGAGAATAAGGATGAGTAGATCGAAGAAGAAAAGATAGATAACTTTGCTTTGCGTTGCTTTGTTTTTGTTTTAATGTCGTCGTCATGTCGTCACCCTACCATCATCTTCTCACTCATCACCTTCCCATAACTTCCAGGAACCCTTTGTCTTCTCACGTCTCTTCCTCGTGCTCTCTGCTAAGGTTTTTGAAGGCTGTGGAAGCTGAAGGTCTTTACACAAATTTGCTGCCAGCTGCAGGATTGTCTCATGCTCCATTCTAAATTGTTCTAAGGAGGTGGTGGTGAATCATGGGGCCGTTGCTGATTGGTGGGTCGAAAGAATTCTACTTCTTATATATCAAGAAGTTTTGAAAGATATATCAAAGGGTTTCAAACGATCGAAGGTAGTAGTAGTAGTAGTAGTAGTATTTCTTGTTTCAGCTGTACCAATAGATATATATATATAGCTTAATTTGATTTAAACAGAGAGAGAGAAAGAAAGAGATTCCTCTTACATAGCAGGTGTGTTGAGCATCTCTTAATTTCCTCTATAGAGAGGAACAGTGGTGTGTTAATTAAGATTAGCATTGAAGATAATTTGAGGCATGCATGCATCTTAATTTATAATTTGGGTAGTACGTGCGTACGTATTCATTTATGTCGAGAGTACTAATACAGGTTTATTGGGTTGTACCTTCTACCTATAGATAATCTCTGTGGTTTTATATATGGCCAGCTTAATTGCAGCTTAATTTATACAATGCAGATCGTCTACGGCCCAGTTGCCCATAGCTTTGGGCCCTGGGCGCAATGACCCTCTTACCCCCTATCCAGTGCCTTACCCGAGCGGGGGTAATGCGGTCATTATGTGCGCAGCCCTGTCACGTCGCACAGGCTGCTACAGGCAGCCGGGACATAAGACATCTGGATCATAATTTATATGTATGCTTCTCAATTTAATTAGGTTTTAAGAAAGGGCCTATGTAGTGCATGATCAGCCTTCCACCACTGCGGGGTTTGGGAAGGGTCCTAATATATACAACTTTACCCCCACTTTGTAGAGTGGTTGTTTCTCGACTCGAACCTGCCAGTAGAGAAGTACATTAGTAGTAATCTCGAGGTCAATGCCAGGCTGTATCTTTTATATATATAGGGAGAGGGATAGGTATGCTACACCCTTTGAAATGACTCTCTTACCCCTCAAAGGGAGAAAGAGAGAGATAAACACATAGAGTACCAGTATATGGTATACCATATCCAGCCTTTTCCCATATAAATATATATATATATATATATATATATATATGAGAGAGTGTTGGGCATGTCGCTAACCACAGAGCTGGACATAAGAGGGCACTAAGGTCTTTTCCAAAGAGAGAGGACAGAGGATGACACATGTTGGGCACACCATCGATATACCGCAAGCTAGCACCTGCTTTGTCTACTTCTCTCTCTTCTCCCCTTTGAAATGACTCCCTTACCCCTCCTTTATGATGCCTGTCTCAAAGTCTCCATTGGTGCCGCCCATTCACTTAACGCACCTCATATATATGAGTGATCTATCATCTAGGTATGGGACTTGTGTTGAGCATATATAACAAAAAGGATAGAAAACGAAGGAATTAGAAATAGCCAACACAGAAAAATCCTTCCCTTTCGGATCTGGATCCTCTACTACTGAGCTGCCCGGCAGGATAGTGCTGCCCAGACATGGTGCTGCATGCAATGTCTGCCTTACCCCTGCCCAAATGTCTTGCCCGAATGAGAATAAGGCGGTCTTTGCACACAGCATCGTATCTAAGCACGATCTTGCCGAGGAGCTCGGCAATAGAAGATCCAAATTGTTCCCTTCCATCTTTTTCCATGAAACAAGGAGCTGTAGTACTGCATTAGTAGTCTCTCTAGCTTTGTGAGAAGGAAGGAGAGAGGGAGAGAAGGAGAGAGAGAGAGAGGGGTACATAGTGTAATTTACATGCATGTGCATGTGGGCTAATGAGTGAATGTGTCAGTCCTGCATGTGATTTGTATGTTGGTGAATGGTAATTAAAATATTGGGGTCTGTTCTCGGGGTTTTTTATCCAAAAAAAAAAAAAATTACTTTAGGTGAGGAAAATTTTTGTTCATATGGTTGTTTATGCGTTGGAATTTTATTTATGAGTCAATTTACATACATATATGTTTTAGGAAAATTATGTTTGAGAAGAGATATAAAATCGTAATCCAAAACAAAAAGTAAAAATAAAAATGGAATTAGAATGAATGCATGCATGCATGCATGGATAGTGCATAATTCATATATATAAATTAGGAATTTGCATGGATGGATGGGTTGGGTGATGCGTGCGAGGAAAAGTAAAAGTGCATGTCATGCGGTTATTTCTGTGCGCATGCAGACGCAGGAGTCAGCAGTCAGCAGTGATCAGAGGAGGCAGTGAGAGGCACGCTCCCATCGATCTACACCGCCATCTCCATGTGGCCATACTTCTGCCATAGCCCCATCATCATCATCATCATCCTCCTCCTCAGCTAGCAGTAGCAGTTCTTCCACTCATAACTGTGTTGCTTTGTCTTTTGAGGACTACTTATTTAACGTACTTGTACTTTTCTGCTATTTATCTATCTATCTTTCTTTCTTTTGTCCAATATTTTAATCTAAGTCTATTCCTATTTATTCTCTAATAAAATCTTGGGGTTATCTTTAGTACAACCAAGCACCAGCTATGTACTTGGAGGAGTTGGAGCCATCTTACGAAAATCAGCATGATAGCTTTGGCTTTGACTTGATTTTTGTATAATATCATGTATTTTTGGTATTCGAAATTCAAATTTGACATCAATCTTGTATCAACATCATAATGATCGATATTTGTCTTCTGTATATTTATTTTTAATTTTTTTTTTCTGTCAACCTAAATTACATAAACATTAATCGTAAAATCTAATGTTCCATATTTTTCGACTTTGTTAATGATTAAATGTATTTATTTTCGTGTCAGATCTTTACATGTATCATTGTACATTCATCCAATTTTTATGCATCCGTATAGGTGGATTTCTATGGATTCAAATCCTCTATTGCCGAGCTGCCCGATAGGATCCTACTGTCAAGACACAACAAGGCGGTAAATGATCGCCTTACCCTTGCCCGAGCGGCTTGTCCGAGTGGGAGTAAGGCGGTCATTTATCACCTTGCTGTGTCTTGGCAGTAGGATCCTATCGGACAACTCGACAATAAATCAATGATCCAAATACGGGTTTCTACGTATGAAGCAAATGAGCTAGGGGATAAATTATACCCAAGCCTTACAACGATCGTGAGTATATTTTGGTAGTCATCAATTATTATTTTTTTACCAAACAAATTGAATTGAGGAGAAATGTAAGGATTATCCTCTGATTTTATTTTTCCCTTTAAGATGTTATTGAATAAAATATGTTTTAATTTTTTTTTCTCACCCTTGGAGATGGCATGCAAGGGGTTATCCTTGCAATGCGAATTCTAATCTATGGTTGGGCATATAGGGTTTATTTTTCAATGAAAAAAGTTCTCTGAACTTACTACAAAGGGTATACTAGTCTCTCTCTCTCTCTCTCCTCTCTTCACATGAAATTACATGTCTACCTTCTATTTATAAAATTGTTTCGTCGCCCTTCGTGGGTGTGTTCTCATATGTTGCTTACTTCGAGAACCCTCTCTCATTAAAAAAAAATTGGAAAAATGCTAGTGCTACATATTACATATGAACATGAATAGGGTGAAACTATAAACTCTAGAAAAAACAACCACTCAGCAAACACATACACACGTACAGACCTTAAAGATTTTAATTTTATTTTAATATTTCTTTGATGAAGACCACATGAAAGTGAGACAAGAGATCAGAGTTTGTGGCCCTCTTAGTTCATAATGGTAGTAAAGAGTTTAAGTAAAAAATTGCTATTATCCCAATTGGTAAATGCTGTATGCACCATTTTTTTAAAACTAATACAAGAAGTTGGGATTTCAACATCAACATCCCCTAAAACTATTTCAAGACCCAATGTAAGTTAATTAATTTCATGTTATTCAAAATATTGTTTCATAATGTGTTAATTTTCATTTTTTTCAACTCAATTCACCATATGTCAGCAAAAAAAAAAATAACAATTCTATTTTAAGAACTTGGACAATTGAACAATCACTTTCATGAATCAAGTACAGAATTTCATTTTCCCTCCTTCCTTCTTGGGCCACTTGAATACATGTCTTCTCCCAGTCTTCTACGAAGCAAAATCCAGATATCTGATCTCCAAATTTAGCCAGGGGAAAAGGTTCTCGGAATCAACCGCATAGGTTACAGTATATTTTTCCTTTTTTTTTTTTTTTTTTTTTTTTTTGAGAAAATTACGAATTCCTTCTCTAAAGGAGAAGTAACATTGTGATTGAACTCTTAGATCATCATTACACTCTCACATCTTTTGACGATGCCGAAACTACCTACCTTCCAATGCTATAATCCGAGGATGAAAGAAAACTCGGTCTCTCTCCATTTTTTTTTAATTATAAGAAAATTTTCCCATGGTTGACAACACACACCATGATCTTAAAAAATAAAAATAATAAATATATAACCAAAAAAAAAAAAAAAAAATACACACCATGAACAATAAAAAATGAACCGTGAAGCATGCCAAGATAGTGGCATCCATCATACATGTTTTTCATATCTCTCTCTCTCTGTCTGTGAGAAAAGGAAAGATGGACATGCTACAGAAGATGTCACTTAAATTCAATATTTTTCGTTGACAACATCGTGGATACAAGAGAAGAATCCAACTTCCTTTAATCTTCATAAGACACAATGGTTCCGTAGAACAAACAATTGTCAATGCTCCCATAAGTAGAACGTTGAAACCCCCATACTCTCGCCTACCCTCTTTTGTAGAGGAAGAAAGCTCTCCCTCTTATTTTTATTGGGGAAAAGATCTTTGTCAGATTGCGTGAAGAATTCAGACTTCATACACAAGACGGCACAAAATGATCGTCCCATTCCTAAAAGTGAAAAAATCCCACTCCATTGATGTTCCTGCACAGGTTTTCCACATAGCCTAATAGCGATCTTCGGCCCTTGTTTTTTTCAACTCTCAACTCAAATTTAATTAAATGGGAACAAATAACTTTTTGTCATCAAAATGGTAAACTAAGAATTTGTAATCTTTTTTTAATTGGCCCTTTCTTATTCTCAAAAGTTATTTAATACAATACAGGTTAAAAAAATGTTTTTCAAATATTAAAAGTTATTAATATAGTATTTAATGCAGTTTTTATACGAAATGACAAGATTTATTCTTGTTGAAAAAACAAATGTTCTATACTAAAACGGCAGAAAAATAAGATTATAATCTTGTCATAACCAATGGAAACATAATCCCTTAATGCAAGCTATACGTGTTTACACTACCACGCTAGCCTGTTTGAATCATGTCTTACAGTCTTAAAATAGTGTTTTTTCCTCGAGTCAATGTTAAGCAACCTTTAGTACCCCAAAACCAAAAAAAAAAAACAAAAGGGGGGGGGGGGGGAGAAGTGGGGTGGTTTAGTTATGTTTAATCTCTTTTTCCTATTTTCTTTAAATCTATGAATACTTGAAGTGTTCATTCTTTTATAATTTTAACAACATACCAAATATGGGGACCTTAAAAATATTTTTTATTCTTCCAATAATTTCTCTAAATATTTTAACTTTTTCTGGTAAACTAAAATTTTAAGCATTTATAGGGTGACTTATGGCATGTATCACTCAAATAATTTCTCCTTTAATGTCATAGTTTGTATGCACCAGCAAATATTATATTTTATCAATTCACACTGAAAGATATCAATATGTAATTAATGTAATGGGTGGGATACATGGTATTTTACTCATTTATATATCACTCTCTCTCCACAATCCAAAAAGATACGAAAATAAGGAGTACAATAAATAAATAAATATATGGTAAATACGGGTTGACCTTTAATTCTACAACCTTTTCTTGTGGAGGTTATTAGTGGTGATGGGTTTCTCTGTACTAATTTTGTTCTTTTGTTTTTTTTCTTTTGAATGGAGTAGATGTGTTACATATAAAAAAATTCATCTAATTAAATGTAAATTAAAATGAAGAATTAATATTAAATATTTAAAGAATAAAAAATTGAAAATTGAAAGGTGATTAAAATCAAATGGATAAAAGTGATTAAAAACCACTCATGGTGGGATGATTATAAAACATTTAAAAAAAAACATAAATTGCAAAATAAATGATGGGATATTTTCAATTAAGTTAGAACCTGAAATTTTACACATGACCAATAGAGAGTACCCGTCTTCCCATTCAATGATTGAATTGCACATTTGACGACATATAAGTAATAGTTGAAATGTGAAATATAATTTCTCTTTTAATTTGTGTCATATTTTCCTGCTAAATCTAAGTAATTATGTTTCAAAACAAAAATAGTTAAACATTTAAGAAATTTTTTAGTTAATTATACAACTATTGATGGTAGTTATTAGAAAATTTTTCATTTTATTTTTATTCTAACTTCATATTATTTATAACATTTTACAGTGAACCAAATAATGTGATTGTAATATGTATATTTAAAATTTTAAAAACAGAATTGTTTTTTCATTATATTTTTATTTTTTATCCAATGATTATTGACAAGTGCTACCCTTTCAAAATGTTGATCAATCACTTACTTAATTTTAGATTTTCTTATATTGACACCCTATAAGTCAAATAATTTGTAATCTTACATTTTTTCCTTTTTAATATATCTTTTTTTTCGGAGGGTAAATCATGTCATTTCATATGTATTCTGGAAAAATGTGTAATATCATAAATGATAAATCATTTTTAAATTATTTTAAGTACCCTTTCTTATCTTTGATACAAAATTACAACCCTATCTATGAATATATAGATTCCATAGTAGATGAGCTCCATAAAAATTAAAAAATATATATATATACTCTTAAACCTCTTATTAATTTACTTAATCCTCCTATTAATTTACTTGAAAGTAAGTCTATCCAGAGTGAAAAAACTAAAAACCCAAAACTAATCAAATACATAGCAATACCCCTCTTTTCCACCTTTAATGTATCTCCAATCTCCATTTTGTTCTTCAAGAGGCACATGCATAACGTAATGGAATTCAACACATACGAGTAGGAGTAGGAGGGAACTAAACCTTTTGTAGTTTCCATAACATGTGAAGCCTAAATGATTGAGTTTTTGGTAGATTAATTTTGGGTTTCTAGATAGTGGAGTTTGAGTGGGAATGTTTCATTATTAATAGTCAACATCCCCCTCATTGAGATCACAAATTATTTGATATTATTAGTTCCTATAATTTGGTTCAGTTGCCATGGAAACCACTTTTGTACAACCAACCTTTTTGGTGATCGACCTCCATATGTGAGTCCGGATCAGCTACCCATATGGGGACGGGTGGGGACAGATCTGACCCGTTCATGGGGCATGGGTCCCACACCCCCATGGAGAGTTCAGATCTGTCCCCACCCATCCCCATGTGGATAGAAAATCTGAACTCCCATATGTTGCTATATATAACTGTACGTAATCTTATTTTCCTTTGTGAATATAAATAGGGGAAATCTATAACTATAAGAATCATAGTAAAATCTAAGGAAAGGTTGTATATATCATCGAGAAGAAACTGAAGATAGATAGATCACCCAATTTGACAAGTGCCTAATTAATATAATTTCAAACTTTTTCAATGATTAATGAGCCAAATCATTAGTCCACGTAATTGAAAAGCTCAAACATGACTTAGATTCATGTGATAAAAAATTTAGTAGCAATTCCATCGCTTTGATTGTAAGGAATTATATATATATATATATATATTTTTATTTTTTAATTTCAAACCATATTTCAGACTGAGTGGTGAGATGGATGTTGATCCTTTATCACATAGACCCCATCTAGGTTCATCAGAATATAATTTTTTTTTTTTTTTTTTTTTGAGGGGTTTTGATAAGGCATGAGTTTTGCAAGAATGATGGTGTATTGTCTGAAAACGAATTTTAATTCAGTTGAAAAGGTAAAGGTATGAATTTTTCTTAATTAAAAAAAAAAAAAGGGTGAAATTGTGAATGCATACATACAAGATAAAAGGAAATCCGAATTTGGTGAGATTTATGACATCAGAGTTACGAGACAATGCACTATCTCCTTCTCCATAATCCTTAACTTAGTCTTGGTCTACCTTAGAAGCTAAGGTTCTCTACATGAAAACTCTCTCTCTCTCTCTCTCTCTCTCTCTCTCTTATATACACACGTAGTGCAAAATACAAACAGACAGAGGACATGCTTCTTCGTTTAGCAATCTTGTGATATGGACTTGTCCTTGAGAGAAAGATACACAGTCTCTCTCTCTCTCTCTCTCTCTCTAAGAGGATAGTGGGAAGAGGCCAAAAGGGTGGCTTTTGTAGGTTTATTTGATAGTTTTGGAATAGGCTTGTGGGTTAGTGGAAAGTGGGGAACGGGACTCCAGGGGAAGCGATCATTTCAAAGTATAAAGAGGGCCAACTTTCCAATAACAGCTCCCCTGAATTTGGGCTTTTTTTCTTAGAAAATAAAAAAAAAAACCCTAAATACACACACTCACACGCACACACTCAACTCTCAAGTTTTCTCACGTCTTACAATATTTTTGCTTACTTATTTGATGATTTTTTTTATTTTTTTTTTTTGATGTCCCACGAACCCTTTGCATGTCGCTCGCCAACCCCAAAATATTCCATTCTTCTCCAATGTTCCCCACCCCTTCTCAGTTTCACTGTGTTCCACTCTTCATCAATCAAACCTCATCATTTCCAAATTCCAACTTCGTCTGTGTTTATCTATGGTTTTTTCCCCTCATTCTTTATCTGATCTGTTATTATAATTAGTGTTACTCCACTACAAAAGCCTCTCTCTCTCTCTACACCAGGATCCCTGCATGGTGCATTCACAATACTATGCAACGGATGTAAACGTAATATCCAGTTCTTCGAAAAATTATCTCCTCCAGTTCCCTATTCAGTTCAATTCCCCCAGTGCCTGTAATACAGGGGTGGACCCCACCCAAGCAGAGTGTTCGGGAAAGGGTAGGGTGGTCATTGCACCCCCTCCCCCCTATATTACAGGCACTGGGGGAACTGGGACGGGCAAGGAACTGGAGGAGATAAGGATCCCTAGTTCCTCCGCATGTACGTACAGGTGCACATACATGTGAGAGGTAACCACCTTTCCCAGATTAGGAGCACCCTTTTTGAGAGGATCAAGGAGGCCGGGTCTACAATATAACACACTAGCTAGGAGTTTACTACAAGCTGTCAAGGAATAAAAACGTCTCTTTTGGGAAAAGGATGGTCTGCTCTCTTTGCCTTCTTCTCCTTTGCCCCAATCAGAGAGGACAACCGATTGAGTCGGAACCTAAATTTAAAGATGGAAGACCAAGATGAGCAATCCTTTGTGCACGAGATAGCAATAAAAGGAGATTGATCGATCAGGATCGAGTGATCAACACCTCAGGGGTTTAGGGGTGCTTCTTTGCGTCTCTTGTTGCGACTGTCGTTTACAAGGGGAGGAAGGGTATTTATAAAAATAAAATAAATATGTGATTTGTTCTGAAATATATATTGACTTGCACATACGTACAGATGATCCATGTTCGAATATAGAAACAAAAAGGACAGGTGGACATTGCCTCTCACATATACATGTGTATAGATGATCCATTCTCATTGTAATTTGGCATGCATCTCTCACATACACTTTAACCCACAAGAGCAACAGACATTGTTTATAATACAAAAGGGATCCTTTAATGAAACTGTGCATTCTTTTTTTGTGATACATTATGCCTAGCTAACTTGGATCCAAGTCTCCATTCTTAGAGGGCTCATGCATACATGAAATCTTTTGTCGTCAAAATTCATCGACGAGAGTCGTGGATGCCATGCATATATATTGGGTGAGTTAGTGGGTAGGCAATGTATATATCTAACAAAGAAAGGGAAATGAAATTGGTTTAAAATATAAATATATTTGTAATCATGTTTATGTAAAAAAATTATTTAAAACTCTTAACTACTATATTTAGTTATATTTATATAATTTTTTATTTTTTAAAAAAAATTAAAATTTAATAACTGATTGAATTTTTATATCCACGAATGTTTTGGAGTTTGTTACATACAATTTATATTAGTATAATATATGACTATAAAAACAAACATCTATTTTAGTTTTTTTTTTTTTAATTAAATTATCATTTCCCTTTCCAACCTAATATAAATTTTTTTGTTTTGTGAGATTTAATCCAAATATCCAATTGCATTGGGTTTATGAGCTTCAGGTACAGCCGTAGTATAGTATTGACAACCATTCTTTTGTTTATTAAAAAAAATATGTATATATAATATAATTTATGTAATTCTATTGCCATTACCCCCAAGGACTACAAAGGAATACGACAATGTACTCGTAAACCTATAATAATATTGTAATAAGGATGATTATAAATTTAAATAAGATTTTACTTTTTTAAATTAATTTTTAAAGACGTACTTAAGAGGTTTTGAACTGTCAAGACGTGAGAAGGGCTCCTAATTAATTATATCTAAGTATATCGATTATGGAATAGAAAATGGAAATAAAGAAAATAATAAATAAATAAAAATACATTATATAAATTATCCACGAGGATGATTTGAGTGTGAGCTGGCAAATAAGCTCCTCTCTTTCTCTTTAAAAAAAAAAAAGGTTTCTCTCTCTCTCTTATTAGATTAAGTTAGATTAATTGGTTTGCAATTTGCCGTTTGGTTTTGGTGGTTGAAAGTTGAAAGTTGAAAGGAGAAGGGAATTAGGGATACCAAAGGAGGCCGCCGGTAATATTCCCGACAGCTCCTGCACATTTCAAAATGTAAGTAAGTTTTAATTAATAATTATAATTATTATTTAACTAATAATTTAATTATAATTAAATCACCACGCTTCTCATGGGCCATGGCCCATGGGACGTGAGAGAGAGAATGTATGTACGTATGTATGTGGGTCCCACCTGCCTGCCTGCCTGCCTGCCTGACTACGCGTGCTGGAGTTGGAGAGGGAAGGGGGGTTGTCTTAGGAGTCGTTTACTCGCTTACTACTCCACATATGTGGTGGACTTCCTCCACGGCCCCCCTACACTTCTCTTTTCTAATCCATAATTAATTAATTAATTATTCTAAAACATCATAGATTATCCTCTATTTTTCTCCCCCTATTTCTCTTCATTTCTATTTGTAATTTAATCTTAATTTGATTTCTATTTTGCTACATATATTATGTCTGTCATTTACTTTAATTAAATTTAAGACAGCTAAATATAATTTTTATTTTAATTAGTCAGCTTGTTAGGATTTACACGTACAGCTATATTTATAATTTTTATTATTTTTTATTTTTTTTTGGTGGGGGGTGTGGGAGGTACTAAAACAGTACAAAATTCTAAAGATAGCATGAAGCACCCAATCCTACGAAGTCCATGGGAGGACTTGTTAATTAGTATTAATTATTTCCTCCTCCTGCACCTCTAGGCTCTAATACGGAATTTCATAGGTTTGGTCCCAACTTTCGTCATATTATTATTATTGTTTTTTCTAAAATTTGTTTTCTTTCTTATTAACAATCAATCAAAATTTTCCCAAATGTTTCTGCAGTTCTTCTTTTCTTTTTCTTTTTCTTTTTAATAATATAAAAATTCAACATTTTAACGTGGGAAGGACTGTCATGGAATTCATGGTCGAGCCACTTGCTGTTCATTCTTATCCATAATTTATTAAGATAATAAAAATAATAACTTTTTTAGGGGTGATCTAGAATTTCATTAAAAATAATCAAAGCAAATTGAATGACCCATTTTCTTTTAACTCATGATGAGGAGAGAATCTCTTCTTCCACGAGTCTAGTTGGACTTGGAAAAGGGTAATTCAGACTTTCAATAAGGGGTGCGGTGGATTTGATTAGAGGTTGAGAGTTATAAAGTTATAGTCCCACATCAGTTTGTGTGGATAATAAGTGGAAATATAACATAAGAAGGATAAAAAAGAAACTTGGGCTTTGATGCCATGTTGAAGGATCCAACCCAAAACCTTGAGGCTTTAAGTGGGGAAAAGCCCGTTTAATTTTTGGATCCAGATCTCCTACGACCCAATTGCCCATAGCAGCCGGTGCTACGTGACAGGGCCATGCGTGCAATGACCACCTTACCCCCGTTCGGGCAAGGCGTTGGGCAGGGGATAAGGCGGTCATTGCACGCACAGCCCAGTCTACGCCACACAGGCTGCTACGAGCAACTGGGCAGTAGACGATCTGCATTGTTAATTTCTTGGCATGATTACCATTGGAATATTGTTTTCCTTTGATAGTTTAATATCCAAAAGAGGACTTACGTACACAAAGCCCAAAATGACTTTGGGCCATTTGAGAAAAACCCATGAGTCTCTCTATATGTGATCCAATTCAAGATTATGACCGTATATTGGGTGGGGATGGTGGAAGAGTCTCTACGCTCTACCACATTGTTGGGACGAGATTTTTTTTTTTTTTTTTGGGTGAAGAAGTAGAACTACTATTGATTAAACATAAGAGATACATTGTCCTCCAAACAAACCGAAGAAACCGAATTAAGCCTAGCAAACCTAGCAATCCTATCCACAGGTGCAATATAAACTCTAGATTGTTTGAGAAATATTACAGACCCAATAGTAGCAATAAGCTGAGAAATGTCATATAACCAGGTATAAAACTGATATGGCCAAGGAAACTTCTCGGGGCTTGTAATCCAATCCGTGATCTCCTACGAGTCCGTCCACACAATCATTTGTTGTCTTGTCAATGGAAGTGCTTTCTGGAGTCCTTCTTGGATTCCTCGCAACTCTGCTTCTTGCGCGATTCCTACGGACCATAATTCATAGAGGAGGCAAAAAAAAAATTGTTATTTATGATCAGGCACCACCATCACCCATGAGAAGTGGAGGGGCAGTAGCTTCCATCCTTAACTATGTAACAGGCCTCTGTTGAGAACAGGCTCAGATAGAAAGACTTTGTCAAAGGAGAGCAATTTGGAACAGATTGGTCAGTGAAGCTTGGGGCTGGTTCATTGGATTCCCCAAAAGATAGCAGTTTAAGATCATGCACCCATCTGAAAATATTATTTAAAACCAGATATGGATTTGGTTGTTTGTCCTGAAAAACCACCTGGTTGCGATGGGTCCAAATGAAGTAGAAGGCGATGGCCAACATACTGAGTATAAGGGTGATATGGGATTTTGAGGTACCACCCACCTGCATAAGATTTATTATAGCCTCACAAAAAGTGTTTCCCACAAGGTGTTCAGTCCTGATGCCTAGTGGGGTAGCACTCCAAATCCTTTTGGTAAAATCACAAGAGAAAAACAGATGCCAAGGAATTTCATTTGCCAAGTTACATAGTGGACACAAAGGATTAGCATCATGTTTTAAAAACAATTTTGATTTGGTGGGGATACCATCGTGGAGTAATTTCCACAGGAACAGTGGGAACCTGGGGGAATCTTCAATTTCCAAATCTGGTTCCAAAGGGAGGCTGTTGATGGCAGAGAGTTATCCAAAAATGGATATGTGAGAACAGAGGCAATTTGTTTGGTTGTCAGTTTCCTGTTTTTGAGGCAGGTGAAAATATGTGGTCATGGAAGGGATTAATAGAAATTGGGATAGAGGTAATACAATGCACAATGGGTGAAGGCAGGATAGAATTCAGCAAGGGAATATTCCAGGATCTGTTGGATAAGACTTCATTAACATTGTTAAAAGGTGGATTCCTTGGTACAACTTGGCTTAAGGTAGTAAAAGAGGATGATGGGATCCAGGGGTCATCCCAGATATTGATGGAGGATCCAGAACCAATCTGCCATCGGACCATTTTTCTAAAGGTTGGTAAAACAGCTCTAATACTGTTCCAAGTCCAAGATCCTGGTCAAGATGGTTTTGTAGGGTTGGGACGAGGTTTTGGCGGAGGTCATGATAATTCAGTTCTACTTGTCTCATAAACCATTAACTGTTTGGAACTATGGACCGTTCAGGGTTTATGGGAAGATCATCTTCATTGGGTCAAACCATTGGATGAGACCATTGAGGCTGAGCATTTCATTGTTGGACCTAATTGGGCTGCCAAGTTCATGGCTTGGCCTCTATTCTGGCTTTAACCACTGAAAATGTTAAAAGACTGATTTTAACCACTCAGATTGGTAAGCCAATTTCTTGGTTTTAGCCCAAAATGTCATACCTGTTGAGGGTTCAAACATCAGAATCATGGATGAGGTCAGATGGATTTATTTCTTGGAACCGTGTGAAAAGAAAATGAGGCTACCACTGTTGTTTGATCCAATTTGGGCCTGGAGGGGTTCCCCACGAAAACAACGCGATGTTGCGGCTTATAAGGACTTGGGTACCCTCTCATTAATGGCTAACTTTTAATGATGAGTTCTAACCAAGTCCCAATAGGACCATTTGGGTGATTTTTCAAAAGAATCGATGAGAGGAAGAGTGATACTTGTTACAATTCAAAATTGATTAATAAACTTAAAGACAATGAATTGAAGCTCTCTGATAGGTTCACAATGGACTAAGTACCCGGTGTATTGTGTGTGTTATAAGGCCAGAAGTATGATCAACTGTTCAACCTCCCCACCCCCAAAAAAAAATTAAATTTTTTTTTTTTTTTGTTACTACCACCTCCATAGGAGTTTTGGAAGTCCAGAGAGGTGAAACAATCTCAACCAAATCATGTGGTTAAAACTAAAAGGATCAAAATTATTTGAAATGTAAAAAGAATATCTAATATCTCAAAGTTTGCCAGGAATAATGTCACAATAGTTAAACCAGGCTAAATGGCTGTAGTCATTTTTCTCAACATAGCAGAGAAAAACTATCAAAGATCAGTAAAAGATAAAGCAAGTGAAATGATTGTCAAGCATGACCTTCATTATTTGGCAAGTTAAGGTACCAACAGACAGCCACTGCAACAAGTTTTTACCTGATCCGGGTTCTAGAAGATTATATGGACCTGTTCTTGGATTATTGATGGCAGAATCATATTTTAGTCCATTGGTTGGGTTCCTTAGCAAGTAAGCTGTTAGTGGAAATATTGGAGCAGTAGCTGAGTGTACATCTCAAAATTTTGATCATCTGATTTCCAGAATAGTACTTTGTAATTGGTTCATAAGATTTTTTTCTGCTAATCATGTCCGTGACAATAAACTAAAACAATCTTCTTTGTAACATGAGCTGTTGCTTTTGTAAATATTAGACTCGTCATATTTACCATAGAATGTGACTTGTAGCGTTATCATCTGACTGCTATTAGATATGCATTGTAAGGAAGCAAAAATGGTTATCAATTGTCTGGTAAGGTTGTCATTTAGGCATGTATATCAGAGACTTAATGATGTGTTAAGTACTTCTTGGCTACACCATCACGAAAATGAAATGATAATGAAGGTTTCACTGCAAATAGAACTTTCTTATGAGGGGGAAAGCTCAATCCTTCTTCAAATCCCTCACTGTATGAAGAACAAGAGGAAGCTCGTCTTACCTTGGTTCTTTTCTTGCTATGCACTAATGAAAAACATGACCTCTTGAAAGTTCTCTCTCTACAATGAGTCTTGTGATTGAAGGTGACAATGTGATCTGCTCTTACAGTACATGAACAGTCATACCCCAGACCTGAAAAAATATGTGCCTCTGCCTCGTTAATAGTAGTGCTGTGAACCAACCCTTTCTGGCCTAGAAATTAATATTTTTCAAATTTCAGAAAAAATCTATATTATTATTATTATACTTATACATTTTTATTTTTGTCATAATTTTTTCATTTTTTTCATTCAAGAAGTTTTACCCCTCCCTCCAATTTTGTTTTCTTTGTTTTCATTTTCGAGACTTTTATTGAAGTTTAACTCCTAAAGAAGCACTTTACGAATCCTCTCGGAATTTGATTGATTTATTTATCCCCTCTCTACATGCACAAGAAGAGGACGTTCAGTTACATGACCAATCAAAACAGGGTTGTTTTGCCTTTTTTTATCTTTCATGACAGATTGGCTAAATTAAGCAAAAACAAAAAAGCAATGGCATGGAGACACATTTTTATTGACCAATTAGAATTGTCTCCCAATGCCTATAATTGCCTCAAAAGGTCCAATATACATACCTGGAACCACACTGCTGCCGCTGCCCTTCGGGCACGCCTCCTACACTTACCACTCACCTACGCTCTTGTAGCATGCCTCCTTCAGGCAATACGGCTTTTGTAATACGCGAAGCAGCTGAGCGATCTCTTCTATCGCTATATTCTTGCAATAGAAAAAAAAAATTGTCAATCTCCTGTTGTACTGCATGAACATGAAAATTTACAGGGTAGTTAGGCTCTTCAATTCTGATAGCTTCTGAGAATCTGGCTTTGACTAATTGCAAATTTTGAAACATCCCACAAGATGAGATATTAAAAAGACAAAAGGGAATGAATTAATAAAATTACATTGTTTGAACCAAACATTTTTAAACTGTTTAAGATAAATTTACTCTTTAAATGAAAGAAAAATAAACAGTAACAAGCACATAATAAATGAATGGAATGATGTAATTGGATAATTTTTGTATGATTCAACATTGAGGACTAGATCAATCAGATAAAAGGAAGGAGGGTGAGTATGTATGCCATTTGCTGCATGAATATGTGTATTGTTTATTCCTTATTTAAAAAGTCAATTTACCATGATTAACTGATAGATAGTTAACAGGGTAGAAGAGATCCACTTCAGTACAAGAAGGTTGAGTGAAGCAAAGAAGCTTACCCAATTCAACCTTCTTGTACTGAAGCAGATCTCTTCTACCCTGGGTAAGATATTGCAAAAATGGCTGAAAATGAAGGGCAAATAAGCAGAAAATATCTTGCTAGAGCAGGGTAAAAATAGTGAAATTTAGTGTGCTATCTTCTCTCAGTCAAACTTTTAAATGGGTAATTTTCCTTTTACCTTAATACTCAAATGAAGTTGTTACACCATTAGTTCCTCTAAAATTCCCAGGGCCATTACACTAACATCTAAGAAATTAAGTAGAAACACCAAACATAAACTAGCAAACATGGCATTGTTAGACATACTATAATGAAATTTCCATTTATATCATGAGAAAGATTAGTTGAATCTTATCTTTGAGCCTTACATCATTCACCTTCCTACATGGAGGATACGCCTACCACCATATTGGGTTCCTCAGACAAAGTTTAGAGCACCTCTAAAACCAATACAAGTGTTAAACACAAGTGGAATATGTGGAATTTAAGATGAAAAACTATTGACACCAAAAGTAGACGCTTACCCTTTTGCTTTACATAGATCACTATCCTACATGAAGAATAGGATTTAAAAAATTACACATCCCAAAATTTCCCCTCCTGATATTATCTGGAGTTAAAAAAGCTAAACAGAAGATAATTTGATCGAATTGATAAACAACTCAAACTTCTTGACGTGGTGACCAACTATATAATAAAATTGTGTTATTTCTTTAGGAAAAAAAAAACAAAAAAGATTGTCTACATTGGTTGGAACCTGGTCAACCAACGCCTCTGTGAAGTAGTAGACATAGCACATGTGAAAACACATCATTAGGTATGGGATCCACCATTGGGCAGGTCCCAAATAACAGATATCATTTGTCAAAAAGTGACCTAATCTGAATATCATAGAGTCTAATTTATTTCATTCATGAGAACTTTTGGCTGATTCTGTGATACTGTAACTAAGGTAGATTTGCACCCTGAGACAAATTTCGCTGAGGCTGAAAGTATAGGTAGCGTATATCCACAGATCTCTAGTCCGCTTCTCTTTTCTTTCATACATATCATTATCATTCTTTCTTTCCTCTCCCACAGAGAAGAAAACATATATATATAATGGCAAACTACCAGGAGTATATGGGTGGATATTGAAATCATCCAACCAGGACGATCCATGGGGTAGGAAACTTTATAAGCAAACCAAACAAATGAAGGATGGCAAAGGTGCCACATTCCCTGCAAGTGAATCACTGCATTATGGCATTGGTTGATTCTCCTCTTGGCTTTATGCACCTTAGTTTGTTTCCTAAATGTAGTTGTCAATGAGCCATCAATTTGTTAGAGTTAGGCTGTATGATATTGTTACGATCACAATAAATGTCAAGAGATGGTTTTGTCAACAGCACAGAACCAAGGTCTCTCCAACTTGCCATATATTAAAACCCAAGCAATGGGCACTTCCGTGTACAGGATCGTTTGCTGTCGTTAGTGTACAAGCATCACCAATAATTGCCACAGGAGCAAAAAACCATCCTGAAAATGATGAAAGCTTTCATATGTTAAACAACAATTTCACGCTGGACTACCTTCGACATCAACTTGATTGCAGCAAGTCCATCCACACATATTCTGAGTTTCTTAATGATACGAATTGCATGCCCAGGTGGTGTTCTAAAAACCCCATAAGCTAAGGCTAGTCTCTCACAATGTAGCCAAAGGAGGAGTTTGTTTTCATCCTCCTCCACATCAAGAAAAACAACATTACAGTTGGGAGCACACCTTCCCTTCTAATCTTTATGTTCAACCAAACCAGCATCCCACTGATTATCTGTATATCAGGGTGTGATCTGTCACCCACACTGAAATAGTGAACATTGCTTTGGCTTTCATTCCAGCTAAAGCCTGGTTCCTTCTTAACTCTTTTCATGTATTTCCTTATGGTAACTAAACTGTCCTATCTTCTTGAAATGGGATACATATTTGACAATAACACACAGGTTACCTCACCATGGGGTTCCATTTCAAGGACCCGCTGCATAGAAATTCTCCCAAGATCAATATCATTGTGCATTACGCAGGCACCAAGCAGAGCTCTCCAGACCATAACATTGGCTCAATTGAAATTTCCTCAATGAAACACAGAACCTCATCAAGACGACATGAACACACTAGATATTTATGCATGGGTCAATGCAATAGTCCTGAGCCATGGAGTAAAAATAAGACTGGCCACAATCCATTGAACCCTCTGTTGATAGGCGATAGGACCCCCAATTAAGGTTTTCTTGGGTCTAATCTCTGTTTCCTTCATCTTGTCAATAATCAACAGATCATCTTTACTTAAACCATGTACAGAATATCCTAAGATCATAGAATTCCAAGAAACTTCATCTTGTTCGCTCATAGAATCAAATATGGAGCGGGCATCATTAATGCTTACACACTTGACATACATGTCATTCAAAGCATTACAGACTACTGTGTCTCTATCAAAGATGGTTTTACAATTAAACAGTAGATATGAAACCCTGGCCCCAATGCTGTTAAGGTTGCACAAGCGTGAAGAATACTAGAGTATGTAAATGGGGTTGGCGGCAATTGATAATCAATTATCTCAGAGAACGGTACCAGTGCTTCCTCTACATACCCCAACTCCACATACCCCACAACCAGTGTTCCAAGTCACACCATTTCTTTGTGGTGACCTCACAAACTGTTGGAACGGACAGGGATTGTCCCACCAGTAGGGTCAGGCGTTCAAAATTTTTAATCAAAACAACAAGGAGAAGATCAATGGTTACCTCTAGGTTCACAGTCACAGACCCTCCACGCAATCTTAGCCCTTCCACCAAAGTGTTCTTCTCACCATAGTAGCAACCCGTTCTTGTCGCAGTCAGCCACCACCACCACTAATACCTCACTCATAGGATTTTCTCAAAAACCTAAGTTTTTCCACCACCCACACACTGGGGAGAGGGAGAAATCGATGGGTGTTCTCTATGGAGATTGTGAAATTGTGCTGATAAGAGGGACTCAAGGAAAGAGAAAGGGTGTAATTCTTATCAGTAAAAATCCCCCCATCAACCTTAACCAATTAAGGTGGATTTATTGGCTTTCCATTAAGAATCCAATTTCTATCCAGTTCCTAAAATCATTCTTTATGGGATCTCATCCCATTATGTCATGATTCTAGCATAACACTTGGTCAAGGCATTCTCCCTCTCATCATCTCCTAATAATTGACATGAGATCATATCTCACGTCAAGATTCCAATCCAAAGGATATCCTCGTGGCCAATTCAAATCAGGAAGGGGGAGGATCCTATTGAGATTCCATTCAGCATGTCATGTGTTAGTTCAATGCCACATTCCAAATGTGGCATTTATCAATACATATACAACTAAGTAGGTGTAACCAAAATCTCTCAATTATAGTAGATAATTATGCATCAGTCCCTCCAAATCTGTAATTCTGATTGAACTTTTAAAACATTTCAAAAAATGTGTGCGAAAAATATTAATTAATTTTCACAAACTTACAAACTCTGTGAATCCAGTACATCGATATATAGACAGGGAGACATCAATTGTTGATGTTCCAAATTCATAATGCGTAACCACATCAATAAAGACCCTCAAGTCAAGGGACCAACCCATACACTACTGACAAGAATTTTGTTCCAAATAAACCAACAGTAACGTACATGTGAAATTTCTCGTATGATCCGGTTCAATGTACACACAGTATGTACACTCACACTTGTGCCCTGAAATCTCTATTCCTAAGTACACACAATGCGACAGCCATATGAACGGCAGGTGTCCAGTCCCGTCCCTAGTCATGAACAATTTTAAGTTAAGACCAAAGGACTACCAAGACCATTAAATGAATCACGCTTAATAATTACATAAATTAAACAATTTAATTTAAATAATAAGGTTTAATGGACACACTTCCAACACAAACTATTCATAGAACCCTTCATCATTCCATATTAAGCATAGACAACCATAAGGACATTTCTTATAAAAAATGCCAAACTCACGTCCAACCTCATGACATGGCCAAGTGTTTGCTTCCCTGATACTAGGCCTTCCATAGTTGCACAGGCTAATAAAACACTAGCAAATGTAAACTAATTAGGAACCGCTAAAGCCCTGTCTCAACCTAAAAAATAGCATCAAGGCCTCTTGATCACTCTGAGCATAACGGGCGATTATGAAGCTCCAATGAATCACATGTTTATAGGGCATTTCCTCCAAAACAATCTGAGCATCATTAATATCTGCAGACAAATCAATAAAGCACAGCCTACATATCGTTCCAGCACATACCAAGTTTTAAGGCACATCCATGAACGCTCCTGGCCCAAGTCAAAAGAAGGCAGGCAGACACAGGCCTTAAGTGAACTAACAAAAGTGAATTCGTTGCTGACCTTCCTCATTTGGTAGAAGAGTTCCAAAGCCTCATCGATATATTCATTTTCTGCATAGCAGGCTATCATCCCGGTCTCCACACACTGAATAGGCATCAATAAGAGCAGTTGCAACAAGGGTGCATCAATAAGAGTAATTGCGAATAAGGTGTTTGATTCATGGCCAAGCTTGAAAATGCAGGCATGAATTTGCCAACAAAGCTCTGCGAAACCCATACGAGCAACTTTGGAATTGTTGTAAAGACAAGTGGATTAAGCTCGTGATCCTCTCTATGAAGCCTGATGAACAACTCCATTGCCTCATCAAATTAGAGGGGTTGTGCATAACCTTTAATGAACACTATTTTTGTCCCACATTCCATCAATGATCTACAAAGTTTGTACCACCCAAGAGGCCTACTTTCACATACATGTTCAGAAAAAAACGTTCCAAGCAAACAATTCAAACAGTTGCCAACCTCTAAAGGATATTACGATGGATTCCCATCCCCACTTCCTCGCATTGCCATTGCTGGTGCAGCCCTGCAACAGCCAAGCGTATGCACGAGAAGTTGGTTTTTGTATATACCGTGTTGGTTTTTCGGGGCGCAGCTCCTCTACTCTCATTAGAGTTAAAAGATCAAACCATTTCAAAATTTGTAGTAGTTACATGGATTTCAATCCCAAAATTCATTGGTGGAATACTTCTCAGGAATGGTAGGTTTACTCTCATACTGCTCAGAAAACTAATGATATGAGATCAGGGTTTTAAAATGCTGAATCGGAGACGGAATAGGACAGTGGCGATTCCAATACGGATCAGGTCGGAATCGGCCTTTAAAAGCCCTAGACTCGATCCATAGATTCAAAAAACAAGAAAATATGTAGGGTTTTGAGTGTGAATCGGCCATGTCAAATTGGTCGAAATTGGGATCAGTCATGGCCGTTTCTCGATTCTCATTATAGGCAGTTTTTACTCTACTCCAGGTAGCCTTCTTCGTGACTCGAACTCATGACGTGGTGATGAAACGTTATAAATCAAGTCTTTTAACCTATCATATACTATGCTGGTCCAATCTAACACCCATACACTAGAGTAGTTCCATTAGACACATGACAGAAATGATAAATATTGTTTTTCTATATATATATTTGAAAAATGTGCAAAATAATAATACTTTGGATAATGATATAATGATAAGTCATTTTCAATTATTTTTTAGGGAAAGCGAATGCTACCTAATCACATGCAGCATGTGGCCCTACATCAATTATTTTTTTGGATATCCAATGTACAATTTTATTAAATGTTGGATACCCTAGATGTCATTTATCCATTCTTTTATTATTATCATCTTTCCTTTTCTTTTTTAATTATATTTTATCCAAAAGATGACATCTGGTGGGAGGGGAGATGATAGAATTATCTTTAGTTTTATTAATATATTAATCAATCTCACTAATTAATAAAGTGAAAAATCTAAAATTTAAAGGAGTATCTAAAATCTAAAATACACATATATTGGTGTATTTAGAATTTGATACATTAATTAAATGTCTCTTGTCTTATCTCTATCAATTCATACATTAACGGTATCAATTGTTCCATTAATGACTTTCGACTTTTTGAAAATTCTTTTTATCTCTGCATTAAATTAATGTATTAAATAATTTATTGAAAATAAAATAAGGGTACAAATCTATTGAATAAGAAAATCCCAATAATTAATGGAAAATAATTTATTGTCACCAAAGTGATGAACTAACAAGCTATAACCTTAGTGTTTTTGCCCCTTGTCATATTCCTACAATATATTAATATAATATTTAATGTAGAGGTAAAAATAGATTTTCAAAAAACTGAAAGTATTTAATGCAACATTTAATCCATATCTTGTTTGAAAATCTCTATTTACCCTTACAATAAATAACTTTTAGGAATAAATAAGGGATAAAAATGCAATGTTACAATCTTGTTGTAACCAGCCTTAGTTACAAGAAGATTTTCACATTCTTAGTAGCACCTTATTAATTGATGAATCGCTCTCTCTCTCTCTCTCTCTAATAATTAATAAATAATGCCGCATGTATAATACTATGCCACTAACACTAGGAAAATGTATGATATCAATGAGAAAATCCATCACATATGCCTATCGAAAAATATCGACAAGTCCCAGCTAAAGATATTTAACAATAAAAATATATCACGAGTAGATATAACTCTTATTCTTCCCAAAATTGTAGTAATCAATCATCGCTTCTGTCTCTCCACTTAACAATATCAAATGACAAACCTCTAGGTAAGAAAATAATAACTGTCACAATCCAGGTTTATCGAAATGTCATACAGAAAATATGACTTTCGATTCGATAACTTAAAATGTTTTCCAAAACATTCAGAAATAAATATTAATACAAATTAATATTTTAAAAACTTTTTTATATATATTATATAAAACATGAATGAATCTGGATTTTCATTTAATCACGTTCAGATATTCTCTCTTTAACATTCACCTAATATGAGAGTGGATTCCTTCTTGTACATATTTCTTTCATCTACAATCAACATTATGAATCTAATACATCAATAAATAATTAAATAGTCCAAAGGAAATTACCCTTTGGTACATCAAAACCCATAATGTTTAGCAACAATGATAATGATTTATTAGGTTTGGAGACCAATAGAAAACTACCAATGAGAATATTATCTTCAAATAACTGATAATATTTCATTCAAAATTCTCATGTGAATGAAAATTTTACAATAACAACTTTTGATAAAGACATGATGATAAGTCTCCTTCAACTATTTAAAAAATCTTTGTTATTATTTTTTTTAAAATAAGATAAGGCCACATGGAAAGAAGGTTACAAGTTATAGGTGTATTTATTTTTTAATGAGCATAAATGTATCATATATATATATATATATATATATATATATATATATATATATATATAGGTGAAAACAAAAGAAAAGTAATTAAACATAAGGTGAATATACAGTGTTTGATATATCCTGCGAGTACGTATTCCTCGCCAAGTTCCTAGCTATAGTTAGACACAACTTATCACCAGTCATCGAAAACTGTATATCTTGGGTATGGTCCGAAATATACAAAAGGTCCTTAAATAAAACCCATGGCCATGAACATTTGGTTGGAGATGGAAGAGTATCCGTAATCAACTTGTGATCAACCCAAACTTCTTTTATCTTCAACCCAATGCTGGCAGCATGGTCACACCCTTTCTGATGAGCAAAAAGAAGGGCCACTAATTCTGGTGAATGTGGAATAGTTCCTGTATCAAAAAACTTTAGTTTGACAGCAATAAAAAAGAAATAGGACCATCCAGCTGTAGTTACTCCAATTCTAGAGTATCCTGCACAGATTAAAACAGGAAAGTTATGCCAAGGTAATTTAAAAGAAGAAAGAGAAATTGATAATGTATCAACGTTATCCATTACATCCAAGGATGGAAAGGTGGGGGGGGGGGTTAAGTTCAAATCCGAGATCCACTGTTGAATATTTTTCAAAACCCATAATGGGTTAGGCTTTTCCAAACACACTAAAACCCTATTTCTAACAACCCAAATGAAGTAACAGGTGATAAAAAAGACACTAAAAAACCAGAGGAGAAGATGTTTATCTGACTTGAATTGGAGAAAAAAGATCAGGCAAGCAGATTTCATATCATTCAAGGCTATGAAATCGGTTCTTAGCCTCAAAGGACCTCCCGCCCAAATGTGTTTGACCAAATCACAAAAAAAGAACAAGTGCCATGATGATTCAACACCAGTTCCACAAAGAGCATATGTGGAGTCCATCTAGATCCATTTGGAGAGAGTAGCCTTAGTGGGAATTCTTGCATTTAACAAACGCCATACAAAGAATTTAAATTTAGGGTGAATCTGAATTTTCCAAAAGAAATTCCACCAAGTAACATCAACATCAGAAACATTAGTGCAATGTGATTGAAGTTCGAGAGCAACTAATTTGGTGGTTAAGATACCATTTTTAGATTTGATGCACCACCATTTGTCATCAGATGCAGAAATACCAATGGATTGTATACGGGTAGATATAGATGGAGGGATGCAAGAATTAAGAAGGCTAGAATCCCAAAGATTACTTTGTAAAAACGACTAAACAAGCTTAGATTTGTCAATAGAAGATATCGGACAGGAAGATAATGCAGAAAGGTTACCTGTTAAGTCGGGAATCTATTTATCATACCAGAAATAAGTAGAAGATCCATTGCCCAGTTTTTTGAGCACCAGTTTGTCTAGATTAGGTATAACATGTGAAATGCTATGCCACACCCATGATCCTTTTCGTCTTTTGACTGAGGGATCGAACAAAGATTGGTTATGGAAATATTTAGCTTTGAATAATCGGGTCCATAAAGATTGGGGCTTAGTGATCAGTCTCCATCCCAACTTCGTCAAAAGGGCAGTGTTATGATGTTTTGCCTTCCGAAAACCAAGCCCCCCATGACTTTTAGGGGTGCACATTTTATTCCAAGAAATAAGTGTGGTATTTTTTTGCCAGCCGTTACCATTTCCCAGCCAAAAATTGAGACACAAGGAATCCATTTTGCAACAAGTTTGCAAAGAGAAACGAAAACAGTTCATTAAGAAGGCCGGAGTCGAAGCAAGCACTGAATTAATAAGTATACTACGACCAACATAAAGGTGTCATTTAGACGGTTTAAAGGATTGTGACTGATGTCACAACAAACAACTAACAAATCACAACTCACAACTCACAACTCACACCTGACACCGGTTGGTGAAACTTTTTTTCTATTTGTAGGTTGACCACGGTTGGTGGAACTTCTTTGGTCACATGTATGGCATAACAACTGCATAGTTGCACTATACATACAGCTAAGGGTGTCATTTGATCGGTTCCAATTTTTCGGTTTGATTAAGGTTTGGTTCATGACATAATATATACAAATTGAAAACTGAATTGAAACCGAATATGATACATGATCTCAAAATGAAATTGAACTGAATTAATTCGATTTTATTTGTGTGTTTTTTTTTTTTTTTTGTATTTGGTTTTGTTCATCTCTTACATATTCTTGGTAATTCGATTAAAATGAAAATAACATGCTGAAACAAATAAAATTAGAAAGGAAATTACAAACGTCAACAAGATAGAGTCCCCCATTGTCAAATCTAGTACCTTTCAACTCAATTTACTCAATTTGACAAAGAAATCCATGGTAGGTAAATTCACACACCCTGAACACATTATTATTAAGATCATAAAAAAGAGGGGAAATGTTCTCTGTACTGCACAAGATACACCCACACTCATGGGATGAGCAAAATGACCACCCTACCCCACCCCCAAGAATGATAGAAATGACCATCCCGCCTCGCTTCATGTGTCTAGATGCAACCTTGGGCATAGAACATCACCCAAACAAAAAAAGACTCATGATTGTAGGATTTAGTAATGTTAAGATTTGGTTCAATTTGATTTATATGGTTTGTTTATTTAATTTGATTCCATTAAAATCGAGAAATTTTAGACTGCGACCATGGTTTGAGGTATTGGATCGGATCGGTCGATATTGACCTAATTGGATCGGTATCGGTCGAGGCTGATCCTGAGATTTGATCGATACAACAAGGTTTGACTAGATTGTCGATTGGATCGCCCAACTCAGTTGGATTGGCCGATCTGATCCAACCCTTTCCTTGACCGATCTAGCTGAATATTTTTTTAAAAATTTTTTCCAAGTTTGTTAGTTTTTTTTTTTAAGTTTTTTATATTATCTTGATCAATACTGACCGATACCAACTAATTTTGACCAATCCGATCCAGATAATATCGGCCAATCCGATCCTGAGATCACAACACCCACCAACTCTGGCCGATACAAGACCCGATCCATAAAAAACGATTTTAGGGGGTTTTTTGACCGATCTTGACCGATTTGGACTGATTCAATCCCGATCCAGAATGGTTTCTGCCATGACCGATCCCGAGTCCGATACCTGAATTTTAAACCTAGACTGCGACGGAATCCAATCAAAACCGAATGAATTTTTATTTTCCAAAACCAAAATCGAACTGATTTCTCCCCCCCACCCCTTCCTTTCAATTCGATATGGTTTAATGGGTCGGTTTTGGTTTCGATTCCGCTTCTAATTTGACACCCATACAGGGCTAACGAGTTTAGAAAACAAAGTCAAAATCCCGAAGAGAGGATTGGGTCTCTCTCTTTCTCTCTCTGTCTGTCGGGCTCCCGACTCTGGAATCTGGATTAGTTTTCTGCTTGACTTCAAGTTTAAGACCACCAATTTTCAAAATCCTCTTTGGATCTGAGCCCTCTACTTGTACAAATCATCTTCGTTTCCATTTCCGGTCTTCATTTCTCGAATGATTGGGGCTTGGATCTCCTAGCGAATTCTCGAGGTTCTAGTTGCAGTTCGAGATGATCACCATTCCATATTTAACTGCCCTTACCACTTATTTCAGCTACGGATTGTTTTTCGCTTTCGGCCAAATAAGAGATTTCTTCAGAAAAATTATCGACTGGCGGAAATCCAGCAATCTTCAGGTACACCATCGTCCTCTTTTGTTTTGCGTTTCATTCACAAACTTGTATGCCTTCTTCTTAGTTATCATTGATTGGTTTTTTCATATAATTCATGTATTTCCTTTGAGCAGGGATACGCGCCGATCTGCTTAGGGCTGGAGGATTTTTATGTCCGACGTTTGTATCTCCGTATTCAGGTAATTTATTTATTTTCCCTTCGTTTTTTTCGTCCGTTTAAGTTTTTATTTGATTATCAATCTTAATGAAATTTTCACAATTATTCGTATCCCTCTGAACTGTTGCTGCCCCTTTATCTTAAATTGTTGATATTGCGGATCATTGAGTTACTGGTTTGTGGGGGTGGGGGGGGGGGATGGTTGATGCGTTATATGCAAATTTAAACTTCCAGACGCTGTAGGCGTAAAATTTTAGAGAATTTGGTTTTTAGTGTTCACTCTAGCAATTTTTATGATTTTGACAGAATACGAATCCCTTGGCAACCTCCAAGATGTGACAGACGTGCATGTTAATGGATGAAGAGATAGATAGATTGTGACGATAGTTGGTGGGGGAAGGTAGGATTAACCCTAGGTTCAAGCTATACACCCCTCTTCCAAGTAAAACCCAAATAAGAAAAGTCAATAAAAGTCAACTTTCTCAGATGAAGGTCAAACTTTAACCAACACTCACAAACAGCTATAATAGATGATTCCCAGACTACAGTAGAGATCTAAGGACTGGATTAAACACAATCAAAGGATATTCAAATCTGAAAAAACAAAAAATTCAAGAAGAGGAGATTTTTAATCGCAGACACTCAGAGAGTCAGATCAGTCTCTCATTCTGGTCGAGCGTCAATCCTAGTTGGTCCTTTCAATTCCCAAAACACGGGCTAGATCTAGAGTAATTAAATAATCTTCAGATTTAGGAGAAATCTTATATAATCAGATCAGTAAATATGATCAGCTGCAAACCTTGGTCGATGGCCTCTTTAGGTAAGGTCTTGAAGACCCCAAAAAATCACTTTGATCTAATGGTCAGATCTTACCCAAGCGTTGATTCAATTCTACCAGAAAACAAGATCTAAAACACAGCATCCACAGCGTATAACAGGACCTCTTCAGATATAAATCAACACAAACAGAATACAAGGATTAACAGTAGACTAATGAAGGTTGATTTAACTCCAAACAGGGAATCAGACACAGATCATCCGCAGAGTATAATAGGACCTCTTCAGATATAAATCAACACAAACAGAATACAAGAATTAACAAAGGTTGATTTAACTCCAAACAGGGAATCAAATACAGATCATCCGCAGAGTATAATAGGACCTCTTCAGATATAAATCAACACAAACAGAATACAAGGATTAACAATAGACTAATGAAGTTGATTCAACTCCAAACAGGGAATCAAACACAGATCAGCAATATTAATTTAGGTAGTAAAAAAGTAACTTTTAGGGGAAAAAAGAGAGTACAAGAAGTGAATAAGATAACTAATGGCTTTCCGCCAAACCTGGACCAGAATCGCACTGTTCCCTAGGGTTTCCCACCACTACTGAATCAGACAACTCCATTGAAGCCAAAGCTCAAGTTCTTTATTCATAAAAAATTGTGAGGAGCCAATGGCTCTTACAAGCTATTTATAGAAAACTAAAAATCAATCCTAATCTAACTATGAATGTAAAATCTTATTGATAATAACAACATAACTCAAAAGGAAACATAGTGCTAAAAGGAAGCAGCTCACACATAAGTGAGAGAGTTCAAAATTAATTAGACAGCTTAAAAGACAACTTAAAATAAAAGTCTAACTAATACTAAGCCCATTAACTGGGCTGGACTTAACTGAGCTGGTTCTTCTTCTTCTCTTGCGGGAGTAAGTAATATACTCCTTGCCTGCATTAACTCTCACTGGCTTGAAACCATTCATACCCGACAAATGTAAAAGTGACATTTATTGCTCGTAGAGATCCAGGTTGAGTCGCTTGAAGTTGTCCGCATGGATCCATGTGTAATCGGTCCTCGGTCGTCCCTTCCATTGGAAAAGAAACTTGTGAATTGTGATAACCGCCGCCATTACACACCATAATTTATCTGTCATCGACAACGTCTTCAATCTTGCCTGTGAGTGGGTTAACAAATCAACACGAACAGAAGACAAGGATTAACAGTAGACTAATGAAGGATGATTTAACTCCAAACAGGGAATCAAACACAGATCAGCAATATCAATTGATTGAGAAAGTAAAACAGTAATTTACTTGTAAAAAAAAATTAAGTGTAAAAAGAGAATAAGATAACTAACGGCTTCCCACCAAACCTGGACCAAAATCTCACTGTTCCCTAGGGTTTCCCACCCTCTACTGAATCGCACAGCATCATTGAAGACAAAGTTCAAGTTCTTTATTCATAAAAATTTGTGAGGAGCCAATGGCTCTTACAAGCTATTTATAGAAAACTAAAAATCAATCCTAATCTGACTATGAATGTAAAATCCTATTGCTAATAGCAACTAACCCAAAAGGAAACATAATTCTAAAAGTAAACGGCTCACGCATGAGTGAGAGAGTTCAAAATTAATTGGACAGCTTAAAAGACAACTTAAAATAAAAGACTAACTAATACTAAGCCCATTAACTAGGCTGGACTTAGCCGAGCTGGTTCTTCTTCTTCTTGCGGGAGTAAGTAATATACTCCTTGCCTGCATCAGTACTATAAAACAAATACAGTTAAATCTAAAGGGGAGTTAAGTAGATATTGTTGACATCGACTGAATGGCATGAGAACATTCAAAGTAACAATGCTAGAATTTACGCGAACCAAAGGGACATGAGAACCATAGACAGCTCAAAGAGATAATATTCTCTTGCCTAAAGCAGTCCACCCTCTGCTGTAATGTTGTGGAACACTTTCCAAATTTTTAGTTTCTCACCAAAAAGAAAAGAGAGAAAAAATAAATAAAGAATAAAAAGGAAATGTTGTCTAAACAAAGAATGACACTGATAAAAAGCAAATAGTACAGTAGGTTGTGTGGCCACATGGGTACTCCTTTCTTAGGTCCTCACACCCTTGAAGAAGGTTGCTTTCAGTGTGGCTAAACTGATATATCATATTGGTAGTTTTGTTTTATTTGTTTTGGGGTGCAAGGGATAATTATAGTTTTTCTATTTTTGGGTCCAGGTGTGCAAGTTCCTTGCTTGACTTCTCAAAGGATGGTGTTTGTTTTCCATATTCAGCATATTTGGGAAAAAAAAATTTAGGTTTAATTTCAGGTGCAAAAAAGTTTTCCTTTTGCACACTATTGGTGTCATTGAAAGGTGATTAAATTTTTTTTTTCTATAATGAGACCAATTTATTATAATTCTGAGTTGTTTTAGAAAGTTATCATGAAAACACTAGCAAGGTATTGATCTGTAACTGGATCCCCCCCCCCCCCCCCCAACAAAAAAAAGAAGTCATGGTGTAGTTAGGAATCCAAAGTCTTCATATGTTCCATGCACTTTCAAGTTTTGAGATGATGAATGGAATGCATTCAACTTCAAGTCAGATTTGTTTTAAAACTTATATTTGATAGCTGTTTGTTTCTTCTTTTTTTTTTTTTTTCTCATTTTTCTCCTTAACTTTTTGCATTTCTCTGCTGTTATTTCTCATATCAAACCGTAGCCTATTTCCCTTTAGAACCTTATTTTTAAGATTTTACATCAAATACAATGTATTTGGTTTCCTCTCTCATGGAAACCTCTAACATCCTACATTACACACTTTACTAGTGATTGTGTAGTGTAGCCAAGGATCAAGAACTCGGTGCAGACACCGGTTTCGACCAGTCAAAAACCGAAATTTCCCAGGTTTCGACCATATCTAGGTTGAAACTTGGTACTTTCTCCAAGCCAACTCGAAACCTTGGTTTCAATGCCCAGAAGTTTTTTTTTTAACCCTGATTCTTGTTGTGCTGCCTATTTTTGACATTTTGAACCCAATCCATGCATTAGTTTCACATAGATAACACTCAAAATAATACTTGTGGGTTTGCCCAAGTTTGATAGTGTATATTGTTCTTGGACATGATATCGAGTAAGGTTGACCGGAATATTACTCCTTCAATATAAATCAGATTTAAACACTCTTGGATTTGTTTGAAAGTTTTGCTAATTTGGTGTGCACGAATACTGTTTAAAATCGTTCTGAATGGAAATAAGTTTTTAGACATCAAAACAAATGAATGTTTTACCACTCTTTTGGTTTTTAGCAATGTTTTATCGTATTAGGATTTATGGAATTTTTAGATTTAAGAAAAACCCCATCGTTTAAAAGTTGAAATTGCACTTACCGCCGAAAATCTAGTTTTTGTTCTTGAACTGGGGGGTTATTTTTTTATCCTTTTAGAATTTGATTTTTTAATTATTTTTATTAGATTCAAATAGGGGGTAATTGTTTATTTATGAATAATTTTGTAAGTAAATCTTCTTAAATGATATTTGGCATAAATAAGTGTATGTCTTGACCAAGTTGATTGGTAGTAGGGACAAATGGAGTAGCAATTAATTTCTTCATAACAACATCTCGAACAAAGTGACAATCAACCTCAATGTGCTTGGTCCTATCATGAAATACGATTACTGGCAATATAGATAGCGGCTTAAATATCACAAAACATCTGCATAGGTTGAATGATGGGAAATCCCAACTCCTGGAGCAAAGACTTTACCCACATCAACTTAGCTGTAGTATGTGCCATCGCTTGGTATTCGACTACAACATTCGATCCAACAACGGTGGTTTGTTTCTTGTTTTCTAGGTGACCAAATTACCGCCCACAAAAGTACAATAACTAGTAGTAGAAGGTTGATCACCATCAGTACCAGCCCAATCAGCATCAGAAAACCCAACCAGATTAGCATTCCGATTAGACCGATAAATAAGGCCCTTACCGGGAGTACTTTTTAGACATCGCAATGAACGGCAAGCAGCATCCCAGTGAATTTTCTTTGGACACTGCATAAATTGACTAATAACTCTGACAGCAAAGGATATATCTGGGCTTTTACTAAACAAGGTGGTTGTGGGACATTATGATATTTGGAGCTTTGTTAGCTTTTCTACCTCTAATAGTTTGAAAAAGCCTGAGCTTTGTGGCTTTCTTCCTCTACTAGTCTGAAAAATCCTTGTGAGTGATCATCACAAATCATAATGTCCAATAAAAGTCATACAACAGATCGTGAATGATCCTCCCTCTTTATCTACTGAAAATATACTGCACCAGATAGATACAGATCCTAGCAATCCAATGAAAGAACATTTCCGTGAAGATAGATGAACTTGTTTTGATGATGGAGTCAATGCAGCTCAGAGATTTGACAGTTGAAGATATATGATAAGTCAATATTTAATTATCAACTCTAGGGTTGAAAAAAAATACTCTAGGTTACATATCTGAGGCAATTAAATTTGTATCTGAAAGAAGATTTCAGCTTCTTTATGTCATTTAGAAGCCATGTGGCTTCCCATGTTGAAGACGCAAGATTTTAACTGATAAATACAGTTTAATTATTGCTTCAAGAGAATCAGTGATCACCTCTATGATAGAATCATTAAGCTGTGAATTCCTCTAAACCCTTTTACATGTTATCTCTTCAAGGTGAACAAGAATCAGGACAATAGCACCCGCAGCATCAGTTCAACGAAGGTCGTTTGCGGACCATGGTCCCTGATGTATCATGCTTCTAAAACCTAAAATAATTAATGTTCAAACATAAAATTTCACTCTTGAAGGCCTGTGTTTCAAAACCTGAAATGCACTAGACTAGAACTAAAATCAATTGAGTCAAGTAAACTCGATGATTCATCCGTCAACTTAAAAAAAATAAAAATCAAACAAATGATATAGATTTCCTAAAATATATTAATAGCAATATTTCTGGGGAGAAGCTCGGTTAGAGCTATAAAAACCCATCTTATGCTATATCATATAACAGACAAACTTTGGACATAAATTGATGGTATTTTTTTATGATTGTTTTCGGGGGAGCGTTCTCTGTGGGGTAGCGCAGGAGTTATGGCCCTCCCCAGACCCTGCAGTGGCGCAAGCCTTGTGCACTGGACAAATATTGATTGAGACAGACACTTTCAATATTCTATAGAGAGATGCTTTAAAAGGGTACTTTACTTACAGGTAACGGGCTCTGTATAATCAGGCATGAAATCCGAGGAATTAATTTGATTAATGAAATCAATCATTTAGGATATCTAATAGTATTCCATGGACGTAAACGACTAGGATTTATTGGGCTCGATAGGAATCTCGCTCTCATATGTTTTAGTAAAACCAAGGTTGTAAACTAAACCTTGGTTGCAACAAGATTCCCCCCTCCCCCCTTCCCCACACATACATACATATATATAGATATATGGTAAAAGATTTGTACAACACCAGTTTAATTTCAAAATTGTATGCGGGCACTCCTCATAAGACTCAGATTACTAAAGCACCACCCCTGTGAAATGTCTCATTTATTATATATGTTTTCTCTTTGTTTGTTAGCGGTTTCAAGAGTTGAAAGTTCTCAATCTTAGTCATTGTGTAAGTCTATCGAAGTCCCCAGACTTTTCATGGTTTCCTTACTTGGAGCAATTAAATCTTTCAATCTGCGAAAACTTGAATAAGTTGGACAAATCCATCGGGCAATTAAATCAGGTCAAAAGTCTTAATCTTGGGATGTGTGGGCTAATCAAGGAGTTGCCTAATTTCATTTGTAATCTAAAATCACTAGTCGAACTTGACTTGTGATGGACAAAAATAGAAGAACTTCCAGACAGCATTTCCAAGCTGTGTTCTCTAAAAAAGCTTATCTTCGTGATGTGCCCATCACTCAAGAAGTTGCCTGAGTTCATTGGTGATATAAAACCATTGGTTGAGCTCATTTTTGGCATATTATGAAAGTGATGATTTGCCCGACTTGTATGGAATTGTGGAATTGCCCAATTGTGTTGGACTATTAGAGAAAAATGAGGTATTAAATGCTTCATGTTGGCATACACTAATGAGGCTACCAAGATCAATGGGGAGAAGGAGGTGTTTGCGTAGTATTGATCTGCGTCGAACCAATATTTCAAAATTTCCTGATGATTTTTCAATGCTCTCAAATTTAGAGGAGTTGAAAATGTCTTGGATACATAAATGTCTGTCTTGGTTTCGAGCTAGGTTTTCTCAAGTTTCGATGGGGATAAGTGAATTTATATAGGTGTTCAGATCTAAACTTGTGTAAGTACCAAAATATGTTTGAAACAGGGTTGAAACCAGGTCGAAAATAAAGTCGACCCACATCTCATCTCGGTAGGCTGCGAAACCGAGACAACTAGATCGAAACCTGCAGTTTCAACAGAGTTTTTCTTCCATGAGTGTAGCTGACATATTTAAATCTATAGCAATAACCATTGTGCCACATTGTACTGCCAACTTTACAACTCTTCTTATTTTAGTAGATTATTTATTGGTTATATTTGTGATGATTAACTTTAGCCTGGAGAGGAACATGGAGTTGTATTGAGGCTGGGGCAGGGATTTGATATTTAATTCTTACTTGATTCGGGCCCAGTTTAGGTCCACTTCAGGTTTGGATTAGGACTGGAATGTGAAGTTAGTTTAGATTTTGAAATACATTCCATTGCCCCCTCTTTTTGTAATCAAATAAGTGATTCTTCTCAAATTATTCTTTATGGACATTTATCTTGGATATGTCTTGATTATCTTCAATTGAAGTATTCAAGGTTGGAATCTAAGATTTCAGCTTAGTTTCATTACATAATAACTCTTAATTGTTGATATTCGTTCTAGGATTGTAGTAATAAAGTTATAATGATACAAATCATTGGAACCTGTAAGGGGGAGAATGAGTAAGTTATTCAATATGTCAAATTTACTAAGATGTGCATCACTGCATGTATTCATCAAATTATGTTTTTAATTATTTAATGTTTAGCTCTGTATTTGCTTCTCTTATTTTCCTTTGGATACTTACCAATAAATGTCACAATTATTTTTGCTTCTTCAGTACTTTACTTAATGTCCTCCTGGAATTGTCAATACACATTCACCTCACCATCCTCCATAGGCCAAAACTGTGCCATACTTTTTGGGCTTGGCTTTATGAATCTTGATTCTCCGTTCCAAGCTATCTATAGTGGCAGGTTTCATATCCTCCGTTAAAGCATCGGGCTTTAACCCTGCTGTGGATTACTACAGGATAACATAAAATAAACTGTCTAAACTTTGCCAATTATAACCATAATGTTGATTCCCGATGTGTTATGTGTAAGAATGGAGCTCCAAAATGCATTTATCTCTTCCCAATCTTTTTTGGTAGGACTGCTTTGGACGACCAATAGCAAGTGCTCCTGATGCTTGGTTCGATGTGGTTGAGCGTTACTCCACTGACAATAACAAGACTCTAAAGTGAGTTGAGTTACCAAATTTTTTTAATAAGTGTTTAGCTTTGTCTTTGAGAAGCTCCTTATCCTTTTTATCTTCTATCTATTATACAGTATCTCAATTTTCTTTATGTTGTACCATTGAATTATACTTTTTGCAACTTTTGGTAATTGACAATGTCAAATCACAAGGAGCAGTCATCAGCTTCTTATTAACTGTCCAACTAATTTACTGATACCAGAAATTAAATTTGTCTATGGAATGACTGTCTTCATGAATATTTCTGAAAAACATAGCTAAAGATTATGAGAATATGATCCAACAAGGTTGTTTTCTGATGCAGACGAACTGCAAAAATAAATAGATGCCTCAACCTTGGTTCGTACAATTACCTTGGATTTGCGGCATCAGATGAATATTGCACTCCCCGTGTGATTGACTCTTTGAAGAGATTTTCAGCGAGTACGTGTAGTGCTCGTGCAGATGGTGGTATGTTTTTCAAATCGGAGCATGTAATTATTTTATGTGGCTCAAATTTCAGCTAATGCACTTACACCATCAGGCACTACCAGATTGCATTCTGATCTGGAGGAGTATGTCGCAAAGTTTGTGGGAAAGCCAGCTGCTTTAGTATTTGGGATGGGCTATGTTACAAACTCGGCTATCCTTCCCGTCCTGATTGGGAAGGTCCGTATGGTTACTTAAATCATATTACTCAGTAATTTAGGTTCATTCATTACATGGGCATTCTGTTTTAACTTTGATAAAGTGATATTTCGTATGTTAATAATTATGATGGCCATCTACAGGGGGGTTTGATAATTAGTGATTCCTTGAACCACAACTCAATTGTCAATGGTGCTCGGGGATCAGGAGCCACAGTTAGGGTCTTTCTTCATAATAGTAAGTTTGTAGTGTGACCAACTATTGCTTCAAGTTTAAGACTTACAAAATTTAGCCTCCGAATTTTTATCTCAAGGTGTTTTCACCCACATGAGCTTTTCTTATCTTGCTTTTAGCACCTTCGCACTTGGAGGAAGTCTTGAGAGAACAAATTGCTGAGGGACAACCACGGACCCATAGACCTTGGAAAAAGATAATTGTTGTTGTGGAGGGAATCTACAGCATGGAGGGGGAGCTTTGTAAACTTCCTGAGATTATAACAGTCTGCAAGAAATATAAGGTTGTGCCTATGTGAGATGGAAACTTTTCAAATTTCATTAGCGTTGCCAACTTTTGTATCTTGGTAGTAATTTATGTAAAGTTTAATGGTCTTTTGTGGATCAGTATGTTGAATGGTTAGATATGCATGTTAATTCTTAAGGAAAGAAATAATAAAAACTTAAAAATATGATGAATACTTCATGAAATGAAAACTCTCCAGTTGAAATCTCCAAAAGAAGCTCCTTTAGTAATAACTATTCGTTTTCATTTGTTTCAGGTTAACCTTGGTTAGACCAATGGCATTAGAGAAAAAATTATAGTTGGAATTCTATGATATGTGATATGGTCTGTAAATATTTTGAAAACTTCAAGCTGGCAAGCTGTTATGTGGATCTCACTATTAATGACGAAATAAAATGAAAGTGAATTATCTGTATTGGCCGCTTGTAACATTGAAAAGATTAATTTAATAAATTTCTTGAGATCTTATCCTAGACTGGATTATTTTTATAAGCTTAAAATAAAGTTGATAGAGATTCGGCATATGCTCACCACCAACTATTTTACTTGAATTGAGCAAGTCCTTTTGGGGGCCATATAGTACTGTATGGATATAGTTTCTGACATTGCTCAATCGCATTAGAAAAATTCTATTCTGGGAAGCATTTTTTAGTTTTAAAACCGTTTTTTGGAAACTGATGAATGATTAAAAATGTGATTTATATTCTGTTTTTTTTTAAGTTGCAACTATAACTGTAAGTCTTTTCATCCTGAGATCTGTATGATTAGTAAGTTTTTACATCCAGATCAATACTTCATGTCCAGCATCACAGCTGTACCTAGATGATGTTAGCTGGTTCCCTCTTACCTGCAGACAATAGTTGGCTCCCAATATGCCATTAGTTGCCTAGTTGGTGAGATTCCAGCAATCAAGCATGGTTTGGGACAGTTCTGATCAGATTGTGTCATGGTAGATTCAAAATTCAAAGCCAGTGAGACTGCTCCATTCTGATCAGTTTACTGGCTTTGTATACCAATTATCATTTTTAATCCCTTGTTTTGTTTGTTCTGGTAACCTGGCATGTGAAAGTTGGCAGGTTGCTAGTGCATAAGATTAGTAAGCACCTAGAGCTATTTATATGCTATTGTATTTATACCTGTGTTGTGAAATATGTACATTCGTGTGCAGGACTATTCTCCTTTGTCAGACTTGGTGATTCTTTATAGTAATAAAGGAAAGCTTTTCATGCTCATGCTTGTCTTCCTTCCATATCTTCACTTACTATCTATTTGTTTGCAATTCTTATTTTTTCCTTTTATTTTGTACAGGCTTTCACGTACTTGGATGAGGCCCATAGCATTGGGGCAGTTGGGAAAACAGGACGAGGTGTTTGTGAGCTCTTAGGAGTGGATACTGCAGAAGTGGATATCATGATGGGAACTTTTACAAAATCATTTGGGTCATGTGGTGGTTATATTGCAGGATCTAAGGTTCTCTCTTTTATGCATGCAGTACAAATTAAGCATTGTCACTGCCATTGCTTAGTTTATTCATTGTTAATATTTGGTTGAATAATGTCTGTTATGAACTTAGGTTGTGCATTCTGTACTCAGGCCATTTCTTGTCATTTTCAGGAGCTTATTCAATATCTGAAGTACACTTGCCCTGCCCATCTTTATGCAACATCTATCTCACCACCAGCTGCCCAGCAAATTATATCTGCCATAAAGGTTATTCTTGGAGAGGATGGTTCTAGTAGAGGTTCAAATGACATTCCTCCCTTGAAACTTCACATCTTTGAATTTGTGGTGTTGTTTTGGAGGCTTGAAGCCTTTCTATGTAATTTGCTTTGTAATGACTAGGGTTAATTTGGTTTATCTTGATGTGACTTATGCTACCTTTGGTCCCATATAGGGGCTCAGAAACTTGCACGGATACGTGAGAACAGCAATTTTTTCCGGTCAGAACTTCAGAGGATGGGATTTGAGGTTTTAGGTGATTATGACTCTCCTGTAATGCCAATAATGCTTTACAATCCAGCCAAAATTCCTGCCTTTTCCAGGGAGTGTCTTAAGCAAAATGTAAGTCAATTCATTACCTGGTTATTTACAATGAATTGTTTACATGCAATGATACATTAGCTCATAAACATCCAATCCCACACACACATGTAACCTGGTGATTTCTCTCATCTATTTGAGAACATTTCAATTTGAGTATCTCTTGGGGAATATTTCAAGTAGTGGGCCCCGTTGAGTATTTTCTATTTCTGTTAATCACTGACCATAATTTCTCTCATGTTTGGATGTAATTCTTCTCCTTCATTCTGTTGACACTTGCTTTTCACAGTGAATATCAATTACAATTTCTGTGGCTTGTTAACATTAAATGGTGATCTTGAAGGTGGCTGTCGTGACGGTTGCGTTCCCAGCAACCCCACTACTGTTGGCCAGGGCGCGTATCTGCATATCTGCTTCTCATACTAAGGAAGACCTGATCAAAGCTCTAGAGGTAAATTGTCTGTCCAGAATATAGGTGTTCTATTCTTTCTTTCGACTATGTATCTTTTAGACTCTGTTCAAATCATAAATTTAACTTTTAAAACACAAAATATGGTGGAACCCCTGGAAAGAAATTGCTTTCATGCCTTCTCATTTGGCAAGAAGATCCTCATCCCTTAAATCAAGGTTTTCCTCCCTTTCCTTATTTACTGGTTGGAAGCAAGATTTCTGCAGATTCTTGTGAGAAACCTACATTCTCATTCTGTTCACTTCCCCTCCTGGCCATAAAGCTCAGAAATTTTCCTGGTAAGACCTCTCACTTCCTCACTCCAGAGACGTTAGCACATTATTAGACCCATGAATAATAAACATAATGGCAATTATTGGTTCTGGGTTGATGGTTTTTTCCCCCTTTCTGATCTAATTGCTTTGGCCCCCACCTCCCCTTCTCACACTAGGGGTGTTGACAATTAAGAGGTTCAAAGCAATTTCCAGTCTTGGATCACTTGTTTCTTTTTCCTCTTCTAAAATGATCTCTAGTTCATACTTTCCACTGCAGCCCTGGTGGAGGACAAGTTCTAGTTCATACTTTCCACTAGTCTAACCTTCTCCCATGTACCCAAACACCGTAGCCTTTGGGGGGGGGGGGGTAAGCACTAGGTCATAACATCTAGTCCTACCTTCTCCCATGTACCCGGGCACCATAGCCTTGGGAGAGGGTAAGCACTAGGCACATTGTAGGCCCTCATCAAGAACATAACCCCCTACTGGAAAGAGGCGATAGTCACAGGGTTGTTATACAAATTACCATTAACCATACACACATACATCTCTTTCATTCATTTACTTCATCTCTTCATTACTCTTTCATTTCATAAATCGTTCTTTCATTTCTCTTGTTATAACATGTATAACCATTCAATATAACGTTCATTGCAAAGCATATCAAATTTCATCACTTTCATAGGCCATATGCATATCATCACTTATTCACTTCATATAAACTTCGCATGTCATACTTCATTCAACATTCAAATATTATCATGTAAACATCTAAGTCATCTTCATGGGATTCATCCATATAACAATTTATATAATTTATGCATCATACAGTAATTGCATCAACATCATACAAATTCATATCATGCTTCATTCTTGGAGCAAAGGCAATTTGCTTAGCTTTACATCTGTCCCAAGGTATCATGTCGAATACATATGTGGGGCAGGCTCGTACACATTGAGTACATTCTATACATGTGTCATATTTCTTTACTGAATGTGGCATTGGATCTATAAATTCTTGAATGTCATAAATTTTCGATCTAGTAAAAATAAAGTAGTAAATGTTATAGATACCAGATGAATACATGATTTATCAGAATTTTTTTTGATCAATTTACTTTACTTCCGGATCTGCTGATGAGAGAAGGCCAAAATATTTAGATTTCTTACCTTTTAGCAAACCTTATATTCATTTTAGCCAACTTAGTCATACGTGATTGTCTTAGATGCCAATTCGAGTTGGTTTTTTATATAGATGATTTTATTTTTATTCTACTTAATTTTATTATTTTATATTTATTCATTTTTTAATTCAACAAATTCGGTTGATTGATACGAGTTGATTTTCTGTTTCGAAAAATTGATGAAACTATAGCTAACCCAATGAAGCGGCTGCAATTGCTATAACAATAATTGAGAAGAAATATCTCCTTTTAATTGGCGACTATCAAAAAAATCAGAGAATGTTACCAAATTAATATTAATTGCAAAAATAAAATAAAAATACTAGCAACTAGACATACTTAATACTGGCTTACCCTAGCGAGGCAGAGAGGTGTAAAGAGACTATTAGCTCATCTCTCTCCCCCACAAATGACTCAACATAATTTTTAATCTATTTAGTGTTTTTCCTCGTTTTCTCTGAATTTGTCCTAATGAACACAGCATGAGAAAAGTTTCCTTTTCTTTCCTGTCTTTCTTCTTTTCCAGTTTCTATACAACTGAAGAATGAAGACAGCCTTGAGTATTTTCTAGCACTTCTGTCATTAGCCTATTTATTCCCAAGGTTCTCCTTCTCACTTCAACAGGTTGCAACTAGGAGATGATGTCTGATACATCATTAGCATGATGTTCAGTAGCTTGTGTACTGCTTCTGCCGTGTGTAGTGGAACTGTAGGTTTTAGTGCCATTTGAGAATATTGCTGTTCTTCCTGGCAATGGAGATTCCCATGTCTGGGGACTCGGGGATAAAGGATATTCCAAAACAATAACAGAGGATATCCTGATATGCGTTCTTCATCAGGGATTCTTTGGCATTTGGTGAGCTTGAACTAGGTGCTCATGCTGCTTTTCTCAATGACGAGCTTGTTTTCTGAAATGAACTTTAGTGGTGTTAAGTGCTTGTGAATAATTTCAAGTAGAAATTAGGGAAAGTTTTTTTTTTTAAAAATAAAATCAAAAGACTACTAAACTTGTATTAAGAAAGGGGAAACTTAATGTAGTTCTAGATAGGGTAAAGCCCTACTAGAAACCAATTAAACTAGGACCAATAACAAGGAACTAGGGGGCTGTTGGTTCTGCAGTTTCAGTAGGATAGAATTGCAGTTTTAGGTCAAATCTCGGGCTTAGGTTAGGGGGTATGGCTAGGCAGGTTTATAGGACTCTAATAATGTAGGTATTATAGAGTTTTAAGTGTTTTGAAAATTCTGTAAAACTAGGCAGTAAGTCAGGATCGACTATGGGTTTTGGGGAAATTAATGAAGGATGAGGGGATTAGGGTTTTGATGGACAAATATGGCTGAGCAGCGAGATCTATAGTTTAATGAAATTAGGGTTTAATGGAATTCAAGCAAAAAAATAAAGGGGGATCAATTGGGGAAGGGAGTAGAGGATTAGAAGAAGAAATTAATGAACAAGTTGCAGCAGAAATCCACTAGCAGCAACTTGGACAGAAGTGAAGGATAGAACCACCTTCGAATTGGGATCCTCCCGGCCGTCACGGCGCAAGGAGTCGATCGTATTCCACCAATCCCTTTCCACCTTGATAGAACCACAAGGATGCACACTCACAAGGAACACAGGAGTAGCAACAATGGCAGCCAACAAGCAAAAACTTTTTTCATTTATCAAATTCATATCCAAGGCTTTGCCCCCTTACAACCTTATATAAAAGACTCAAAAATAGACTTCTACTCTAAAAAGGAAAGGCTCAAAACATGGTTGGACTTATAGAGTCCTAATCCAGCCCAACTTACATCACATGACCACTTAAGTTGTCACATGACCACTTAACCAAGTCAAATGATCACTTAAATTGAACCAATTGGATGCAACCAATTTGAACCAGTTCAATTAAAAACATAAAAATAAACTAAATATTGGGCTAATCCCGTATGCAACCTATATACCCCTAGTTTAGGCTCATTAAAGTGGCATATTACATAGAAAACCCATGGGATCAAAGGGCCCAACATACATATAACCCAACCCTAGACTTATTTCTAAAGAAATAAGCCCATTGCGGTGATGAATCTGCATCAAAACTTCTCACTAGGAACGCAAAGTTTATAAGACATTTGGGTGGGTGAACCCAACATATTCGAGAAATTCCTAAAACAGAAACTCCTTTAGCTATAAAATGAGCCTCCCTATTGGAGACACGAGCAATGAAACAAAAATCTACAACAACAAAACCAGAAATCAAAGATAATATGTCCTCTACTAGGTTTCTAGCTGCCCAATCAAGGGAGTAATAAAACCACTGTAAACAGCAAATAACAGCAAGACAATCGCTTAAACACAAGCACAGCTAGGAGATATAGTGCTTTAGCAAGAAGAATCCCATATCTGAAGCTGGAGTTGGTTACAAGCTCTATGGGATGTTGAAGATGAATTAATGCATGTTTCCTGTTCTTCCTTGGATGATAAGCAAATCTTTTTATATTTGAGCAAGAAGAATCCCATATTGAACCAGGTTTGGCCCTTATTTATGCCAAATATCATTTAAGTAAATAAAATATTATTTTTTATTTCATTTACTTAAAGATATTATTCATAAATAAGCAAATATACCCTATTTTGAATCTAATAAAAATAGTTAAAAAATTAAATTCCAAAAAGATAAAAAGTCAACCCCCCCAGTTGAAGGATAAAAATTGGATTTTCGGCGGTAGCAGTCCCCCCCCCCCCCAATGACTGTATTTATACTCATCAGATGACATAACCCTAGACTCCTATTTGTAATAGGAATCTGAGATGAAGTCTAAATACAACTCGGAGACTAAAATAGACACTAAATTAAGGACTCACAACTACACCACGATAGGGACACTCCTATTGTGAGTAGTCTTTAACACGTGAAAATTTCAATTTTCTAATGCTGGGGTTTTTCTCAAATCTAAAAATTCCATAAATCTTAATATGGTAAACCTTGCTAAAAACCAAAAGAGCGGTAAAATATTCATTTGTTTTGATATCTAAAAAAATGTTTTCATTCAAAGCAATTTTGGTAGCATTCACATCCACCAAATAAGGTTTGATCGGACATAACACTTTCAATGAAAATCATATTATATTTTCTAATAACAGTATAAATCAAATGTGAGACTAGGTATACCAGGACAATGACCAATTCCAAAAACAGTATAAACCAAATGTATGTTTTGATTGTTCCAAACTTCCAATAGCTTGCTTCTTCAGTACTGTTGTCTTCTAGTTTTATATTGATTTTTGATGACTTGATGTGACTTAGTGTTGATTTTTTCTGACTTGATGTGACTTAATGTTGATTTTTGATGATACAAGGTATATGTTGTAGCATACTAAATAATGTTAGAAAAGAGGAAAAATAAAAAATAACACTTGGGTGGCGGGCACCTTATCGCTTAAGCACTTAGGCACCCCTCCACTGCCTTCGGTTGCCTTGCCTTGACAACTACTTTTTAAACCGTCAGTTCAGTAATGAATGACAAAAGAATCTTATTACTGTTACATTCCAAGCAAGCACTCAAGCAGTTACCAACTTGCTTTTTCTGTTATCTACAAACACCCACTTCCCTCCAAAGTGCTTCCCCAGTGGACAATACTATTTCTAACCCCCCCCCCCCTCCCCCTCTTTTTTTTGTTTTTTATCAAATTTCATATCCTGTTGTTGATTCGTGCCTCCCCCCTCCCCCCCCCCACCCCACCCCACCCCACCCCACCCCACCCCACCTCAATGTGAAACAAACAGAGCCTGGTAATTTCAGCATCATAACGTTTTGATGGTTTCCAATGACGTGACGATCTAACTGGTTGTGATTTTATGGTTTTTTGTCTTGTGTTGTTTAGGTAATTAGTGAAATTGGTGATCTCGTGGGCATTAAATATTTTCCGACTGAGCCCAGAAAACAGCAGCAGGAGCAACAAGGCAGGATGAAGCTCGACTAAATAGATAAAGTTTGAATGGGAGAAATTTTCGTTGGCCAAAAGGTGGTTAGTTTCAGCCATCTATATACCTTGGGAAATCAGGAAAAATTTCTGGTTGGACCCCATTCCCCTTTCGATGGTCTGAGAGAGGATCCTTGTTCATACACACTTCAAACAGGCTAACATAATTTCTTTTTAATGCTGTGTACAGTTGGTACAGTAATTTTTGGTGGTGGTATTGTTTTAGTTTTGCTTTTGGAGACCTTGCTTGGAAAGTTCCATGTAAGTCATTTGGTTGTTGTTGTTACCTAGAGATTTAGATTAGCTTTCAAATCCTACAAATGGGAATTAGAGAGAGAGAGAGAGAGATTTCCTATGCACACCATGGTTTTAGTGCATGGTATCGGTATTTTGCAAAACCGATACTATACCGATATGGTATCGGATTGGATCGGACAAAATTATCCCTGAATTTTCTTAAAAAATGAGTTTTCTGATCATTTTACCTTTTGGCGGTACTGTGCTACCGATAAAGTATCGGCACGATATTGGTATTGATGACTAGTAAAATGGGTATGTATCGCCTGATACGGGCAATACGATACCGATACTTAAAACCATGATGCACACATATGGGTTAAATGTGAATACCTGTTCAACTTGCAGCCATTTAAAAATGAAGAGGGGTATTTATGGAAGCAAAATGAACAGGTCATGACACCAAATCCTTGCATGCAAAGAACTCAACCCAATCTTTTCAAGCTTACAAATTATTCTCCATTAAAGGAAGTTTTGGCAAGAGACAATAATGCTAGGGGTACAATTTTGGGATTTGGGTACTCTGTAGCGTGACACAGCGTGTAGTGCACCATTCGATGGTCTGCAGTGCACAGGAACGTAGCCCAACACACAGGTGGGTTGTTAGGTTGCGTGTTTGTGCGCTACAGTTGTACTACCTGTTTGAGTGCCTGGATTGCTTGGGTATGCTCAGAAGACCAGGGACGTGGGGTTTGTTGGAGGAGCTTGTTGAGTGGTCCTGTGTACCGGGTTTGAGTAGGGATAAACTTGATCATGTAGTTAACAATTCCAATGAATCATTGGAGCTGAGGTATAGTGAACGGACCATTTGAAAATTGCAGTAGATATTTGCCAAAGTGCGGTTGAAGATCATATGCACCTATGTGAAAATGGTTTCTGTTGGGGAAAATGGCACCTATGTCCAGATACATAAGGTGAAATGACTACCCTCTCCCCCATGAAATGCAAAATGATGCCTTCGTTGATACTTTCTCACGGGCTCTCATTGGTTCTTGTGCTTGCACAGGAGCCACGCTCACACTCCCCCACAAGGATCACTTCCCCTGAAAAATTACATAAAAATGACAAAAACAAGACCAAGCGCAGCGCCACAAAACACTCTTTTCTTTTCTCTCCAATGTCCCTCTCAAATTGCCCAAACATACAAATGTGCTCCTGAACTTTCACTAATTTCAAATACACCCCTATTTTCCAAACTATGTAACAGTCTAGTACTCCCCGTTGGTGTGGACGTTATGTTCTAATGTTATGCCTTTGTTTGGCATTTTTTGAACAAATTAGACCAATTTACCTTTCCCTGAAAGAAAAAAATAAAAAAAAATCTGTAACTCATCTTCCCCAAAAATTTACAATTTTTTTCTTTTTTTTCAAATCCTAAATAATTTGAGGAAGATGAATTGCAGTTTTTAAGGTCTTCCTGCAACTGGATCTGACGTGCGCCGGAAGTAGGGTCATTGTCCGATCGGAGGAAGAGAAATAAAATGCCAGCGTCATTTTAATCACTTTATCGTAATCCCTCCTGCAATCTTCAGTTGGTTTTCAAATCCTCAAGTCAACAGAGAAATGGCAGAACCAAAAATCGCTTCTGCTACGGTTTAACCATTCTTTGGTTTCCAGTAGGGTACGATGGATATATATTAAACTAAGCGAAGGAAACTGAACCGAATCGCCTGGAATCCGATTAAGAGGATCTCCGACCCAGACATCTATCGTCGACGTAGCAGCTTATGAGATTGAGGTAAGGTTTCAGTTCACCCATGCTCTGATAGGATCTGCTAACGGAGTTTTTTTTTCTTCGCGAAAGAGAAGAAAAATAAGAAAAGCCAAGAGACCTACCTGATCGACGGTTGATGCGAATCACCGAATAACGACGCTTCTCCAACCACAAAGCCATTCGAACTGGACATCAGATTCAGTTGCATGAAGACCAAACCTGCAACTCATCTTCTCCAAATCGTTTAAGGTTTTAAAAAAAAAATAAAAATTAATAGATATTTGAAGAGATGAGTTGCAGGGTTTTTTTTTTTTTTTTTTAAAGGTAAGGGCAGAATGGTTTAACTATATTCCAAAAATGTCAGCCGTTAGAATCTAACGTCTCAGACTAACGAGAAGGACTAGAGTATTACATAGTTTAGAAAGTAAGGGTGTATTTGTAATTAGTGAAAGTTCATTGGGGTCATTTGTTTGTTAGGGAATTTGAAGAAAACCCAAATTTTTTTTTTTTCCGACAAGGTTTTCCTTCATCCTATTCTTTATTAGTGATGTATCGTAAAGTGCAGGGAATGTTCACGTCATGGTTTGAGGTATCGGATCGGATCGGTATTGGCCGAGACCGATCCTAATACTGATTCGATCCAACTGTAAGGATAAGGATAAAAATATAAAAAAAATAATAAATTATTTATAAGAAAACAAGGACAAAAATGTCATATTTACCCGAATTTGAGCAATTCAGATCCTATCCAACCAATACTGAGATCATGAACCAGGGTTCACGTACGTGAATGACTCAGAATTGTGGGAATATTCCATCTGAACGATTGTGAGTCATTCACGTACATGAACATTCACTCCCCTCTAGATCAGATGCTGCCATAACTCTCACCCATATTATTCAAGGCCTAAATTACCTCTATACATGTCAATCCAGTAGCACCGCCATGGTGAAGCCCGTGACTCCGTGATGTGATTCTTTTACAATGTGTGAAGGTTAATTTGATCTTTTACTTATTCTTTATATTTATTTTTAAGTGTGCAATTCAAGGGAATGACTTAATAAAAATTGATCCTCTTTTGTGTGTGTATGTATGTATAAATAGATAACCTTTTCTGATTAAATCTATCATTTAATGAATAAGAATAATAAAATAAAAAAGCTCAAACAATTTCACCAATAAAAAAGGTTCATCAAAGTTCGAACGTTGTTAATAAAATAAAACGCATCTAAATCACACGATTAGAAGGAATGGGAACCACCAGCCAGCAGGAGAGGATGGGTAACATGAGGGTAAACATTAACATTCACGAGGGCTGTAGTGTTTGGTGTTAGGTTGTGGAATTACAAATCTTTTTCCCTTACTACATATTTATATATATTTATATATTAGGAAAGTCTGTCAGACCAACTACCATTATCTATAGTCTCTTATAATAAATGAATTACAGGTGAACTAGTTATCCTTCTTGTCTTCTCCTCCACCTCCACCTCCACTTCCACCGCCACAGGTTCCAATTGATTCATAAGGTGTCACTGAAGTCAACCTGCAACCATCACCATTAAATAATTTTTTTTTAATAAAAACATGTGTTATCAATGGTGCACATAAGTCACTCCCACCCAAGGTTTATAAAACACGGTATCAGGTACGGATTTAGTTCATAGTATTCGTGACGGTTTTGAATTTGATTGCTATAGATACAGACTCCGATTCAGATATTGATATCTATCAATCATATTGAATATATCAAAAGGTTCATGTTCTCTATGTTGCAACGCAGATTGTGCATAGACATATAGGCGTACCATTCAGGGGGTAGGATGATTATTATGCACACCCCCATGTGTCTAGACGCAGCTTACACCTCCGGCACAAAAAACATTCCTCTTATATCAAAATACTAATTTTTCATTAAAAACTCATATCTCGACCAATACCGATAGAAATTTGGACTCTGTATAGATTAGTATCAAATTATCAATTGAATCTGAGACCATATATATTTTCAAATTCAAAATCATAATAGAGAGAAATTTGAATTTATAATTAATCTATGTCTTTCACCGACGGCCACTGTCACCACCCTCCCTGGTCTCGCACGACCACCAACACCACTCTTGTCTATATACTTTGCACTCAGCTTATAACTAATACGAAAATAATCAATTAATATAATCTTGACCAGTCAACTTCACGTGTTATTTACTTCTTGTTGCTTTTTTTCTTCTTCTTATTTGGGTTTTTTATATAATAATAATAATAATATATTACTGTAACAGTAAGGTAAAGAATAATAACAAGTGTTTTTTTTTTTGGCAGTTTCAGTAATCTGACAGGATAAAGAGTAATGAAATGGCAACTGAGTTAACAAAGTAAAGACGAGAGACTGACTGGACCAGGATCCTATGCAGTATCGACGGTGCAGCGATACATAATAGAGGTTCGGTGACACACGGGATTGCTGTTTCCAGGAAGTAACCCTTACACGGGATTGTTGTTTCCAGAAAGTAACCCTCATGGTCCCACGAAAAAAAGCTTAAAAATGAAAATCATCACGTGGTTTTTACTTGGAAACTAAAATGAAGATCTTTGCTAATCATAGATAATTATTAGATATAAGGACGCAATTTTTGGCCGCCCAAAATTTCTTTTACTAAAAAGTGGATCACGATCGTCCATGGCCTGCTGTCCGTAGCAGTCATGGCAGCTTACTAATGAGGCACGGCATAATGATCGTCTTACCCCTACTTGAGCAAGGCACTCGGGTCGGGCAGGGGTAAGGCGATCATTGCACTGCACCTCATTAGGGTGTTGCTATGGCTGCTACGATCAGGTAGGCCGTAGATGATCTAAATTCACGGATCAAGATTGTCTATGGCCTGTTGCCCGTAGCAGCCATAGCAACCCACTAATGAGACACGGCACAATGACCGCCTTCACGACGTTCCCGTTCACCCACACGTCTCCCAAAATCAAAACAAGAAAGAAAAAGTAAAAAGGCACATGTAATGCGTGGGCTGAAAAGATTACGTGGACAACTCAAACAAGCATAAATTCAAGTTTTTCCCTTTTTTTTTGGTTAAATAAATTCAAGTTTTTCCCCCTTAACAATGGAATTGATCTGATCTTTTTACAAAAATTAAATCACAAAGAAGATAAATATATTTTTTGTTATTGAATAAATTTAGGATTCTTTGTTAGAATATATTTCTTTTCAATATTTTTTTGAATAAAATAATAAATAATGATAAAAAATTGGAGATCAAACAGCAAATAAGACGGATGCAGGAATCAGGTTTGGTTTCAAAATCTATGATTTTTTTAGGTGTTTTAAATCAATAATTTTGGTGTTCTTGTTACAAGAAGTAAGTATCACTATTTTTTTTTTGAGGGTTATTTTACTAACGAAAAGAATGAAATAATAAACCAAAAAAAATTTAGAGAATAAAAATCACACAAGACGATTCAGATTTGGTCCTGATCTGATTTTGATTCCTTGAAACATGGGGAAAAAGTAACATTTGAAGGACCGAATTTTCCTAGGTAAGATAATGATGACTATTAATTATCAAAATAATAATAATAATATTATTAATAATGACTATTCCAAGAGTTCAAGTTACTCCTAACTTCATTTCTCAAGCTGTCTAGTGGGATGCACTTCACTGCACCTAGTACAGATTTACATAATTCTCTCTTTTAGGACTTTGGGATTTTTTCCATTTCATGGATGTAATTAGTTTTTCTGGGTTAGGCTTTTTGCCGATAGTATTGTTGAAGGTGAAAGATCAGACTTCGGAGAAGGTTTATTGATAGCTTTCTAGTATTTTATGTAACACCACAATTTTTAAAATTAATACATACTTTCCTAAGCTTTAGCCAAAAAAAAAAAAAAAAAAGACTATTCTAAGAGTTCAATCACAACACATGAATGAAGATATTCTCTCTTCACCATAATCGATTCATCAATATGGATCAAAGCCGATTCCAACACGGGAGAATACACCCCAACCGATATCGAATCCGATTCTAATTCCTAAAACCGGCACATAGCGACAGCCCATAGAACTATAGAGAGAAGTGGGAACTTCTTCAACTAGGGGGGGAAAAGATATCTACTTTAAAATTCTATACTTATACAGCAAAAGTAGAACAGAAATGGAACACTCAGAAGTCAGAATAATAAGCCTTGGAGCATGGAATTTTTATTACTCTAGTACAGTATACCTCAAGTGTATCAAATAGATACATCTGACGGTGTACATGCACTTGGGGAGTGTTTTGTTTTAAACAAAAGCACTTGAAGTGTACTGAACTCAGGTGTAATGTACACAATTAAATACTGTACAGATTTAGATTGGCTGTCTCCTCTAATATTCTGTGTTTTACTGTTTACCTCGCCAGTTTTTTCGGTGACTCGTTGAGATTTCGAAACTTTTCCTTTATTTTTGACCAATTTTCAAAGTAGAAACCCGCGCAAAACTTTCTAGGTGGTCCTTCTGCTCGTTCCTGAAGTCATAGTGTGGGCCTATATATGAATGATCCACAGGAAGAAGAAGAAGAAGAAGAAGAAGAAACAAGAAATTACCTCTCCTTTCGCTTCTCAAGAAACCTCCGCAAAGACTTTTTCCGAGCAATCGGCAAATCTGTATAGAACGGATGAAATTTTTTTTATCTCAATTTTTAGAGATATACCAAAAGTTCAGAAATGGAACAGTTGAACCGACACTCCTTTTTCTGTCAAATATCTTACAGTATATATCTACTATAGATTTCAGATCGATCACCCAAATCAGAAAATAACAGAAAGTAAGTCTAACCTCCGTTAAGGTTATCGAACAGCCGAGGTTCGGCGCTCGAAGAAGCTATGAGTTTCGGATTAGGCGATTCGGTTTCTGCAAGTTTTATGATTTTCTCAGCCTACACAAAACAAAACAAAGAAGCTTGTCAGTGTTTGTTTCTCAAGAGTTTGAGCAAATGCTTCTAATCGAAAATTTTCTTACTATTATCATTGTTGGAAAGGTGAACAAAATATAAAAGAAAATAAAAGAGTACAGAAATAAAAACCTTGTCGCTAGGAACATCGAACACGGAGACGGTACCATTATAGAAAATGGTTAATCGAGTATTTTCTGGTGGAATTTCAGAAGTAGACCTGAAATTTTGAAAACGGGATAAGATACTTAAAATCCAAAAGAAAAAAAAGTAGTTTTCCCTCAAAAGCCGACGATGGGGAAGATTTATAAACCTTGAATTGATTGATTGCTTATTTGATGAACTATAGTAAGTACAAAAAAAAATTAAATTACCTAGAGATAGGGTTGAGAACAGGTAAAGATGGAAGAAAGGTTTGATTTCCATATGTAGTCGACGGCGAGGGGAACAGAAGTTCCTGCCGTTTTCCTTCGGAAGAACCAGTTCCGGAGTCGATCAAATTCTTAAGAAGCTGAGGGTTTATCCCCGAAATGGCGCCTTGAATACCTGTAACAGAAGAATAATGGGGCTGAGAAAGTCGTACAAGAAGAAAATAGGTAGATTAGAGACACTTGCTGATGTGAAAACAAAAAGAGATTCCTGATCCCTTAGAGCGAGAGAGAGATAGACCTCGAAAAGATCTTTGTGGCTCAAGAAGCTTTTGAAACTGAGACTTGGAGGAGGAGGAGGAGGAGGTCTCCCTCTCCACTCCGAGGAAATCGAGCTCTGCTGTTGCCTTCGACATCCTTTCGTGTTTCCCGGTCAAAATGGAATTAGGTTACCTAGACTTCTTTGGAGCGACGAAGAGTGAAGAAGTGACAATGAGAAGCAAAGTTATATAAAGTTATAAAATGCTTTATGCCCGGCAGCCCCAAGAAGGTCTAACTTTGAGAAAGAGGTCAGAGAAAGGTAACCCCGCCTGAGCACGAGAAAAATGAGAGACACCCACAGGAAATTAAAGGAAACCAAACCAAACCAAACCAAACAAAACGACCAGTAGCTGACAAGACTCAAACTGCACGTCTTCCACACTCTCTATCTTTTCATTTTTTTTCTTTTGGAAATTACACTCCCGTCCCCTGTATGTTGCTTTAAAGGTACTTCCCGCCTCTAAATATTGACTAATAACACTCCCCTCCCTTAAAATAGAAAGATTCTATTAATCGTATTTATATTGGTTGACGTATTAGAAATACAATTAAAAAGATAATAATACCCTTATCTCTAACCTCACATCCTTCTTTCTTCTTGTTCTTCCTCCTGCAACCCCACCCGTCCCCACTGCAACTCTGAGTGATCAGACATCGCCGCCCTCACCACCGGTATCGTCCTTAGTGACATCCGAGCACCGTCGTGTATCAGTTAGCAGCACCGTCATTACCCATCCTAAATCCCACGGATCGACAACTACTGAAAATCCTACATGAAGTGCCCAATCTCAACCCAACTTGAGATTTGACCAATTTGAGCTGCGAAATTCCCAGGTGAAGTGCCCAAGTTCACGGGCTTGTGTTCAAGAACAACGTGGATGGTTGCATCATACTCCAATCCCTTGAATCAACAAAGGACGATAGCGAGAATTATGGTAGGAGAGAAGCTGATGGTCCCAACCATTATGGTTTTTCATCCCATGCATCAGAGTATTGTGGGAAATGTTAAATAACAATGGAGGATTTACAGGCCGGCATGGTTATGGGCAATCGTGTGAAAATCCCCAAATTGCTTCTCCCTGAAATCGCCATCAATGACACTCTCGTGAACAATGATTGCTCAGGAAGAAAAAAATATACTTCACTTTCAACAAATCTGGAACATCTACTCTGCTCAACTCAAAAAACAATAAAAAGGGGTTGTTTTACCCAATTGACTTCCATCAACAAATGTAGGTTGTTGTGACAACCCACTACCAAACAAATCTCGCTGTCATTGCAAGTTTTAAAGAATGGTCACCTGATTCCATGGAAGAAACCGTTGTTGTGACCATGTTCTTCTTCTACATCAAACGGCAACAACCCAACCTTCCATCACCATCACCATCGATGGCATTATTGAAGATGGCTTCGACCTAGAAAGGCATGGGAGAAAGAGCGATGCAATGAAGTGGGGACCGCTGTGGAGCTCACAGCAAGGGCAGAGGTTGCAGAAAGGTCCTCCAAACTTCCATGTCTTAAAGAGATAGACCCAAGTTATTGCCGGACTTTCATGTCTTGAAGAAGATGATTCTTTCTTGTTTCTGAAAATTTAATTTTTTCAAATCCGTGAACTAGAATTGTTGCTTCCTGTTGGAATCTGATCAAGCTTTTTCTATTAGAGCTAGTTTTGTGGGTAAAGGCTAAAGGGGCCGATCAGTTCAAACGAGCTTGGTTCTTAATTCTCTTATTATTAGGGAGGGTAATTTTGAAATATCACACTATATAAAGGTATTTTTGAAATTAAATAAATATATTAAGGTTGATGTCATCACTTAATAATATTTTTTTACGAAACGAATATGATTGATAGAATATTTCAATTTTAAGGCAGAGGAATGTCATTAGTCAACATACAGGGAGGGAAATGCTTTTCAAGTAAAATACAAAGGGGGGAAGTGTAATTTACTGTTTTTCAGAATAATTAATACTAAACATGGGACTAACCACTAACTCATGACACCACGGAATCATCCAGAGTCCGGCAGTTTGCCACCCGCGCGTGGCCTTGCCATTCTGTATTTGGAACTGGAAAGTCTGGAATCACCCAAAAAAGTGCTGGTGTTGAATTTCTTATTATCACGCAATCGAGGCTGCATTATTATGAGAATTGTTTTTGTGTTTTTATAAAGTTGAATTAAACATGTGGGAAGACTTATGGTGCATAATATACTATAAGAGTAGGGAGAGAATTCTGTGTGCAAGCAACCTAGGGGGTTCACCAATGAGGAGGTGACGGGTAAATAGGGGCAGATAATTCATTTCAAGTGAAGACATAGCAAGAGCGGGAGTGCTAGCATGGTCAACTTATAGAATTTTCATTCCATAAGCATATTATGTTGTGTTTGGTATGCATTTTTTTGAGTGCATTCGGGGTCGAAATTGTATTCAAATAAATCATATCAAACGTAATTTTAGACTAATTAGTATTTGGAATGCTATACGATTCAAATTTTTTTTACGTATAATTGTAAAATACAAATTATTTAATCATGATTTATAGTTCAGATCTCCAGAGGATGGGGTACTTGGGACCCATAAAATCTTGAGGTTGAAAAGATGAGATGACAAATATACGTTAAATAAATTGCAAGTCCAGATGTTTAAGATCATGGAAGAAAGACTAAGGATGTGTTTAGAATGATTTCTTGAAATGCATTGACCCAGAATGCATACCAGACACAAGCTAGCTTTTCCTAATCTCGTATAAATGATGTGGGGCTGACTCACTGAGCCATTAGAGATCCAAAAACATGAGGTACCTATGAGAAAATGGAAGGGAAAAAAAATAAGAGAGGGGCAACACGATCATTTCATGTAAGGAGAGAAAATAGAAAATTAATGTTCCCTCCCTTACAACTCAGAAAACTTTGTCTTTAAAAATAAATCATTTTACCATAACATGTATGTCATTCAATTATAAGTATATAACAAAAGTAAAGTCAGCATTATCATTAAATGTTATACGGAGATAATTTGATCAATTTATTTAAAAAAAGAAAAGGAAACGTGTATAGTGCAAGCATCATGACTCATATAAGACCTTCAAAGTATAATATAAAAACTTAGTTGAATTGAGTTGCAAAGTTGTACACATGAAATAGAAAGACAGCTTAGAATGTTTTAAACACATCTGATCATTTACGTCACATGAAGGGATGGATACTTTGGATAATTGGATAGAAGGAGTATTATTTTTATTGGCAACATGTCAAAATTAGCGGCTAGACAATGGTTTTAGGTTTCGGTATCACTATGGTATCGGTCTTATCATTATTATAACTGATTTTGTGACATGTATCGGTTGTATCGGACAGTTTTACCCCAAAAATACCGATATCAGATCTCAATTTTTACATTTTTACCCTCATCTGTACTGTTTCAGGGATTGGTGTTGGTATCAATACGGACCAACCAATACAACCGATACCTTACACCATGGGCTAGACCCAATCATACTGCTTGATCTTAGAAAAAAGGCTGAGATAGGTGAACCAACCATACTACATATCATGTATAAGCATAGTGAACCCTTTTTGTAATTGCCATGTCCTCTCTTTATTGGTGGGCTTCTCATCTTGTTGTAACCAAGGTTTGATTACAATAAGAATTTTTTTTTTTGTAGAATTACAATAAGATTATAATCTTATTTTTTTACTTTTTAGGAGTACATCTTTTTTTTTTTAGAATGATAATATATCCTGTGATTTCACGTGAAAATTGCATTAAATGACTTTCAATTTTTTAAAAATCTTTTTAAAACAAGTAAATATTACAATTTTTTAGTTCAACCTTTTGGTGACAACAAGTTATTCCCTTTCATTCTTACAAAAAAAAAAAGTTATTCCCTTTCATCAATATGAGACAGAGACAAAGACGAGGTGTCAAAAGAGAGAGATGGAATGACCTACACAACCACTTCAGATGCATTTTCCCAATATATCAAAAGAAGAAAGAATGTCTTTCCAATTAAAAAAGATTAATCAATGTGCAATAAAATATAATTAGGTTAAATTATTGAACTATATAAGCAAAAATGTTCAAAATAGCATGACATATTGTTGAGATGAAATCCCAATTTATTTATTTAATTTTTGGTGAAAAATGAAATCCCAAATTTGATACATGGTTAATGGGAAAAAGAATGCTATCTAATCATGTGACTCTGTTCTCAAACACAAGAGTTTGTGAAAATACCACCTTGTCCCATGAAATAAAAAATTATATCTATATTGATTTAGCCCGTCTCTAAAGAACCTTGTACGCCCAGGGTGCATCACATCCCTAGGCGTGCATAGAGATATATGTGGCACAATCTAATCGTTGGATGCCCCTTGAGCACTGGGCTCCATAGAGACGATCCTAATCCATTTACATACCTTTTCATTGACCCCACACTGACGCAACATGATCAGATAACAATCTCCTACCCATAATTAATTTATAGGGCTTACAAACCATTAGTCATGGGTCCTAAGAATCACCCACCATGTGGCCTAAAAGCCATCGATCATTATTATGACTTTATGAGAGACAAGGAGAAGGTTTCCCCTTGAAATCGCAAATGGGAAAAGATGCCCATCACACTGTGAATATTCTATCCTATGCTGACTCATATTCTATGATGGGCCCTACACTTTTTCTCCATATTAAATGTCCACGTAAACGAACTATTTCCTGCTATGCGAAAATTAACGTCAATTGGTGAGAAATTGAACTCTAGCACCATGGTACAAAATTGTAAGTATAGTATCAGTGGCCATATCGGTCACCGCCAATACCGACATAATATTTATCTGACTGTATCGGTCTGTATTGGATGAAAATTTACAAATGATTCACTTTTTGGCCGACACTGCTGATTCGATATACAATACTCGGAAACATTCGTGGGAAGGGGAAAAAACACGTTTAAAGTTTGAATCATATTGGATTTATCTGATACACATGCCTTTATCAAAAAAACAAAAAAAAAATCTGATACCAATGCTTAGAGCCATGCGTTGGAAAGAGGAAAAAAAAGTTTAAAGGTTTGGCACATATTGGGCCAACTTGAACAGACGTAGCATAAGCCCTTGGTTAAAAAAGCCCAGCAAAAACTTTCTTTGTGTTGGGATTTAGTTATAGCTGAGGTCCAATTCAAATTTTCAGATGGGTTAGATTGTTAGAAGACAGACCACTTCAGGCAAGCAAGAGTGACTTGATGTTTGTATACCTGTGACGTGAAGAGAGAATCTCTTAATACAAGTAATATGAACCTTGGTGGGCGGGATTAATGATGATATTTATTATTCTAAGAGTCTAATCAGAATGTTAAAGCACTATGGTGAAGAGATCCTGTCTTTACCCTATGTGAATACACCTTCAATAAAAGTTATGTTGTAGCCTTGTAGGCATGATAGAACTGGGTTTATTCACACAGATTACAAAAATAGACCCAATTGGTCATTACCAAACAGTTCAAATCCGCTTCATTAAAATGGAAGTAAGAATTGTAAAATTGTACCAAAAATATAAAATTCTTCTTCAGTTTTTTTTCTTCTCCTTCTTACCCTTGACAACGTGAAGGGGCGTTTTTTCCGCTAAGAAAATTCAGTCTTTAAGGTGGGAAGAGAAATCTCTATGCGCTCTTCTACTTTCCAAATTTTGGGGAGTGGGATCTCTTTCCAATTTTAGCTCAAGATCTCTCCAATATTTCTATTTTGACAATTTTCCTTAAGTGGGTATTGTCAATGCTTCCTAAAACTCCTATATAAACCAACCATCTCCCAAGCAGAGGAGACTCATCGATCAGATCTTCCCTAGAACTTCTTCTTGAAGCAATGGAAGCCTCAAAGTCACCTTGTACCAAAGATGCTAGTAGTTATTCTGATCTGATCGTTGTGTTATTGCATTCAAGTCATGCTCTTATTGCTGAAGCAAGACCAATGCACATGGATTTAAAGAGCAAAACTCCCTCAGGTCAAAACCCACAAGGAGGTGTTCATGTCCAACATGAAGTTCCAGGTGGTCTGGATCCAATTCATAATGGATTTGGGACGTCAGAGGACCATGTCAACCGTTTGGTTCCATCATCAGCTCCAAGCCCAATAATTCATAATAGAAGGACATGCCCTATTCAAATGGACAATGAATTTGGGTCAGATGACCATGTCAACCGTTTGAACCGTTTGGTTCGACCATCAGGTCCAAGCCCTATTCAAACGAACCTAAATCCCTGATTTAATGACCATCTTAGCCAATTAGAAGAGCTCTATATCAAGATCTTACTGAATTGCTATCGTCTTATTTTCGATTTAAACTTCATTGTTGTTTTATCTATTTATTTGCTTTTTGGTTACAAAATTTGTCAAACTTTTGTCTTTAGAAGATGTATTTTACTGTTTATATCTTCTGATCATGAATCTGGTGATCAAGATTCACCAGATTCATGGATATCTAAGAAAAAACCTCATCAGGTTCAGATTGAGAGCACAATGGCTTGAAACAGGAAATCTCCAACAGGATCAGATCCAGTTCATAACTCCACCTATTTTGATCAAGCACTTGGATTGATTCTTTGAAACTATCTTGGGCAAGGTTTTGTTTCTGAGTAAACTAAACCTATAAATTCCTTTTTTTTTGGGGGAAATGATGACCGATTTAGGGTTCTTGAGCACCGATTTGGGCCGATTCTGATAAGAATCACCAATGACCGATTCCGCCCCCGATTCCATGTTTTAAAACCCTGAGAGACTGATACGCTGATGCAAAGCCCTAACATAACAGCACGAAGTAAAACCCTGCCGGAAGGTTTTTCAGTTCCGTGCCCGGTCCCGCCACAACCCTAGACTTAGTAGCACTCTATTGAGTGACACCTCAGAGATAAGATCATGGCGGAACTCGTAAAAGAAACTCTGGAAGAAGCTCATGTGAAGAGAAAATCTGATCTTGAATTACTCGATGAGGATGATAATCCAAAGAAGATAAAACCTGAGGTTTCTGGTAATAATCCCCCACTCATTGAAGAAAAATCTAGCAAAAATGACTCAGATGCAGAAGCAAACGGTGGAAACGACGAAGATGAATATGGCGATGACTCAGACGATGAAGTTGTAGACGAGAACGGTGAGCATTCCAACGGAAAATCTGTGATTGATAGTAAGGGTAAAGGAATAATGGTCGAAGACAAAGAGAAGGGTAAATTGAAGGTTGAAAACAGAAGTGAAGATGATTCTAGCGACGATGGAAATCCCTCCGACGAGGACACTGACCTTTCCGATGATCCGCTTGCTGAAGTCGATCTCGAAAACATCCTACCTTTAAGGACGCGGAGGCGGGTCGCCCAGCCGGGAGCTTATATTGTTAACGATCTCGGCGATGATGATGACAGTGACGATAGTGATGCCTAATTTGAACAAGGTCAGTTGGTCTGAACCACATTTTAGGTTTTAAATTTTGGAGTTCAAGATGATAATTTGGAGATGGAAGTCTGCTAATTCATTGTCTGGAATACAATGTAGTATGACCGAGTACATGATATTGGTCAATTTAAGCGACATGTTTAGTTTTGCTTAAATTGGACCAATTAATGACCTAAATTTACAATCTTCTGCGCCTTCCCCCTCTTTGTCTCCTCTTTTGCCGTCAAATGACTCTATATAATACCTCTATTTGCTTGTCATGGAAATGATTTCTGTCTCCGTCAAGTTGGGATCAACATCACACTTGGTTCTTTGCTTGTCTTGGCGTTTCTAAAGCAGATGAACCGTGGAATGTCTAGTTTGAACTTTGAAGGTAGTTATTTATATACTCTATATCTTAGTTCGCTTCTGGCAGACTTAGAAAAGTGATTTTGATGAATCATTAGACGGTTTTTAAACTGTATGTACTCTTCATAGTACTTCTCACCATTATTGTTATTTTTTCAGGACTTTACAAGAACCATTTAATAATTTAAAGGCTAAATTTTGCTGTATGTGTCGGCAGTTTAGCCCATATATATAGATCTACTCACAAGTGCTAGAGGAGGTTGTGCTGATAGTTGTTTTCAGCATGATCCTTGTTTTCAAGATCCCAAAGGATAGAACACTCAAAGTTGCATGCTGGAATTGAACTAGTATTGGGATTGAATGATATATGTTATCAATTGGAACTGAAAGAGTTTGTTTTAGAGGCTAAATGCCATTAACTCCCTTTGTTTGGTAGTATTATTCTTAAACTCCGACTGCCTGAAGTAGCTATTGAGTTTTTTTGGAAAGTTGGATCTCCTAACCTCCATTGTCCAAGTTCCTCAAGCACAAAGGAAATGTTGCAAGTCTAGATGCCAGGTTGAGTTATAGCTTGTTGACTTTGGTAGATCATCTCATCTGGTTGAGATGTTGACCTTGATCATATCCAATTCACCTACCTTGAATTAAGGGTTGTAAAGCTTCCCCAAGTTAATTCTGATCTTAGGATCTAATAGGAGCGAGTCAGCCAGTCAGGTAACTTTTTTATATGCCATTGGTTCTCTTTGGTCCTCTTGCCCCACCCCAGGCATATTGGTGACATTTTTGGCATTTGTCCCCACAACTGCACCAAGTAGACCTACACTTCGAGTCCAGAATGGATTGTTCTTTGGCTTTTACTGTCTTTAAAACTTCCAGCTATGAAATGTTTAAAGGTAAAATATCAAGATGTTGGCTTTGCTTATTCTACAATCTAAATTGCTATTCTTTGATGTTGGAACAGTTTATTTGCCTTCATATTTCTCAATAGTGTGAAAATTTCCTCCCTTTGCCATTAATGGTAGTTACTTTGAGAGCCTACAGAGTAGTTGCTCTTTCATTCACCATTGTAAGTAAGGTAGCTAGGTTCTGGACAGTGTGCTGCATACTAGTTTTTGGTTCCTTGCACAGATCCCGCATATCTACATTTATATGTGTGTATTGGGAAAAGCTTATCGGTTCTTAGTAGCTTCTCCTCAAGAAGCAAATGTTTTATGTTTTATCTATCTAATACGGGAAAAAAGTTCTCTTTGTTAACTCTCTTAATTATTGATTAATTAAAATAATCCTGATCGTGTGTTTTCTCTATGGTTACTGCATTCGTAAATTCTCTTTATTGGCAAGTACAGGGCGGACATCCTTTTGAAGCCTAAAATTTTGCCATTTGGTGCCGTAGGCCCATACCTGTCATTTCTAACATCCATGAAAGCACACAAGACTGAGTCTTCATTGTTTCAGGCATTTCAGAGGCTAACATCTGAGGGATTATTCTGAAGTCCACCATGGACCACAAAATCACATCATAGACTGTAACACTTTATCGTCTACAAATGACCTAAAGATAAAAATTCTATTTGCATCTACCCAAGCAACTGTGCATTTATAATATAATGTAAAATGAAACAATGTTGGACTGTTATTATTTTTTGGCATATGGGCCTATATAATAACAGCTCTAGCAGTACCTAATTAGATAATTTGTCTGTTGAGGAGTCAGTAAATCCAGCCCTCCAACAGAATGAGATATTCCGAGAGGCAGGAAGAAATGCTGTGTGTCTAACCAGATGCATTACTTATGGTTCACTTTCATCAGAGCCTGACCATCTAATGACCAAAGCTGCATCACCCTCTACAATAGGGCTGGGGATGGTATACATTAATCCACTGTAACCAAATTTATTGCCTTTGACAGCATTTTGTTGTTCGCTGACATCCATGGCTTGGCTGCATGTTCATTCACTGTAGGCAAGACTAGAATGATAAAATCCTACTTTTCGATTGCAATAAAGCCAGGGTTTTCATCCAGCAATTAACAGTAACTACATTTCCTGGTGGAGTATATGTGGTTACACTTTGATCATCCACTTCTGTCTTAAGATGGAAAGGCCAGAGCAAGGGTCCTTGTGCATCTTAGATCAAGTCTATAGCAGCTCCAGTTTGCAAATACTGTGTCATGCTCAGTTGAGCATCTGTTGATTTCTTTGTTTCATGTTCCCCTGGAATATGGTTGAACATGATATTATTGTAGATTATATTATTCCCTGCCTGCTTGGCTACCTTAACAATTTTCATGGTGGAAAGTGGTTTTGTGTGACCTGAGTTGGACTATGCAGTATCTTTACATTGAAGTTTTTTGCCCCTCTTTCTTCTGTCGTACACACTTGTTTTTTGTCACTGTTCCTATTTCATAGTTGTGACTTGCATATTTCAAACTCCTTTCTCCATCTTTAATACTTATTTTGTTATCTAAGTAAGTATAGCCTCCAACACTGGCAGACTCTATCGTTATATGCCAAATCCCCCGAAACCAAGGCAATTTGTATATTTTTATTTTCTTTGTAGAATAACTGTAAATCGTTATTCCTTTCTCTGGAAAATATTATTGTAGGAGTTGTCTGAAGCCCTTTACCTGTGAACCAATCTCTATTGTTGTCAGTGTTTAGCCTAAAAGAAAGAAAGAAAGAAAAAAAAAAAAGGAATAGTTGTCACTGCTTGTCTTTATTAGTATTAGGAAGGTTTCGAGCTGAGGCCTATGTTACTTCCATGAACTAAGAACAGCTGAGTAATGTTAGATATAAAAACAGTGGAAGATTCTTAACAGCCTATGGATTTATTCTTTTCTTACACTGTTCTACTTATAGCCAACACTATGTACTGCTCTCAACAAGGATATACAGCCCGTTACAATCTATACTAGCAATTTGGTTAATAACAAAGGCTCTCCATATCTAATGGCTAGCACTTTTCTATTGTATTAAGATCCTGTTTTTTTCGGTGGCTACTATGACTCGTATGCACTTGGACCTTAATAAACTTAGTTGTCTTACAGGATTTTGCAATCTGACCTGGAGAAAGAAGAGGAAAGTGGGAGAGGAAAAACAGGTGGATGAATAATTAGACACTCTTTAATGCTATTTTCGTTTTTTTCTTGTGGAAAAATTAGGGTTGGAAGAGCAATTGTCCGAAATTTTGATTCCAGTACCTGGAGCTGAAGGTTGGAGGGTTTTAATTCATTATAGTACATGCAGAAAAAGAAAAAAAGAAAAACAGCAACGGAGTGTAGTATAACTCTGGAATCGAGTTTTAGGTTGAAAATTGATATGAGGGATCATTGGGCTCCACATAGACCCAAAATTTCTGTCTCAGAAAATGAGCGTATGGTATAGGTAGAGGATTATATGATCTACGTAGACCAAGAAACCTTGAGGTTTATGTTGGTTATACATTCCTTGGGCCACTGCTCTACTTCTAAATTCTTACTCTACTAATCTAGTTTCTTCTATCTCAAATCTCTCAACGAGTCAATTGGATGCTTAAGGGCTTTATGCGGAATTCAAAAGTTTTGAATAAAAGGTCTGTATTTTGGACTCCAGTGGGGGGAGAGCTCTAATTATCCAGAGAGTCAACGTCACCGTCGTAATCCTCCTCCTCCAATAATCATATGGGAGTAGTTTTCTAGTTTGGTGTCTAGGGCCCTAGGCCGGTGCAAATATCTATTGAGTGATAATTTTACATATAATGTTTCATTTTATGGTTTATGAAGCTTGTAATTTAGAATCTATGTTCACTACAAATTCTTGTCAGTAAAGCTTTGTTTTTCCCCTCAAAAACAAAAATATATATTGGAGGTTCAAGTTACAACTTAATACCCTTGAAGTTATGACTTGGGTTTGCATTCAGGTTTTCCAATTACCATGTGTTATCATGAATTCATGATGGTGCAGCCAACATGTAAGGTTTTGTGCCAAAGGTTTCCGAGCATTTATTCTTCCTCCTTTTTCTTTTCTTTTAAGGGTATTCCCAGAATGTTCGTAACCTCACCACTGGTTTGCGAAGAGATTGTTTCTCACCTTAAACCGAGCGGTTTCTTTCAAGCAGGATTTTGATGCATTAAGAATACACCCTAGCCAGGTTCCTAAAGATAATGTCACATCCTGCTGGTTGCAATTGTTGCCAATAATGGTACACTAGAGAAGGTGGAGGATGGTGGTGGTATGTGTATGAAACCCATTGACAAGGATGCTCTCTCTCTCTCTCTCTTAATCTTAATAATTATTTTCATTTGTGATTAGCCCTCTAATTAATCCATCATAAAAGTTAATCGTTGGCCGACCGACAAGTCTTGGTCACACCAGTGTGTATGACAACTTGGTCCCGCCACTCTGCTCACAATTTCAGAGTGCAGACAAAGAGAGCCAGCCAAGAAAGAAGAAACCCTTCCGAGTCCCACTTAGATTAATTTATTTTGTTTAATATATTTATATATGTATGTATAAACTTCCATGTTCATGATCAACAGCAACAGCTCAACTTCAAGGCAACACGCACCACCATTCTCAAAACAATTTCTTTAATTTCATTTGAACACATGACTCACTTGTCACTACTTCCTTTGGAAGAGAATGCCCTGTCGTGTTTAGCCCGTGTGTATGCCAAGGACTTAGAGGCTGAATCGTGGATGGCGACGCAAGAGCATCGAATAGCCATGTTTTAACTCTCTCTCTCTCTCTCTCTCTCTCTATACAGTGATTTCATTGTATATATATCAAATTGGTTGGGTTCAACCGATAACAGTCATACTATTCCATTCATATTATCGATTCATTTTAGGTTTCAATGGTCACTTTTCAGGTGAGAACCACAAGCCTGACTTGGACCTAATATTGTCCGATCTGCATCAGAATATTGATACCGGTATCAATACCAATACCAATGCATTAAAACCCTGCTTAGAACATTGGCTTGGAAAAAATGCAATGGTGATGCCCTGGTTGGCTTTGATTGCCAGTTTGCATTTAGGATTCATTTTTTCCCCCCACTTATGTTGAAAAGAGAATCTCCTTATCATAGAGATTTGACATTTTGATTAGGTTGGAAAAAGGTATTTTTTTTATGTCCTTACAATAGGGGATCGAGAGTTGATTATGATACGTGAGTCCAAGAACAAAGGTCACATCACCAATGGTGGAGAAGGAATTCTTCCATCTCCATGGCTGAAAGAAACTTAAATCTTTGCATCTATATATGTATATATTTGTCCTAAGTCCCAACTAGATTGAAAATTTCTTGGAAAGAAAATGGTGATAACATTTTTTTTTTTGAATGGCTTTGGATTGACCACAAACATGGTTTTAAACCATTGGATGATACTTATGACAAGTTTGGGGTCCAAATGCCAATTCTCCTAGTTTGAAAGAGAGAAAGAGTTGCGTTTCGAGAACAAGAATCATCTTTTTTTTTTTTTTTTTTTTCTTTCTCATAATAAGAAGACAACTACCAAAATTGAGATTTGCAATTAGATAGGTGATGAGATTGGCAATTAGTGTGCACAGTTTAAGCACCAACAAAACCAACACTACATAGAACTTCAGGCCTTCATTAGAGGGTTCTCTTGATGGGCCATTAAAAAGTGAGAAGCAAAAAAATAGAAAGGAAAAGCAAAGTGGCCAACCTGTGCATTTACTTGGATGTAATAATTCTATGCTTACATGTGAAGGTGGCAACAGGTATAGCTGACAAGGATAATGGCTTATTGTCACTACATCTTAGGATTGGATTTTGCCTTTACCTGAGGGGCCGGGGGGGGGGGGGGGGAGAAGAGGGAACTAAAATTGTAGGACCAAAATATACCTACAGATTGAATAGTCACAGTGAAGAAAATTACCAATAAACCCACTGCTTTACTACCCTATAATTGATTCTAATCATCCCTTTTAGTAACTCAAACCTCTAATGATACCAAGCCTAAAAAGCAGCTTCCCATATCCAATGAAGCTCACTATTAAGACATTAATTCCTCCTTCACTTTATAAATAGCCCCGATAATAATCTCTCTCTCTCTGTGATTATTAAAAAAGGGAAGACAAAAAAAAAAAAAAAAAAAAAAAAAAAAAAAGTGATCAGGGCCTTCACCACTAATCAATAGCCCAACCTGTGGGCCAAATTGTACCCGGCCTGTCCAATTGGTTATCGATACTGAAGTGCCTTTTTCATCCCTTTTGGTTTTGGGTTTGGATGTGGAAATATACCTTATCATCATAACTATATCCTCTATGTTTATTGGTTTGGATGAGGAAATAGCCCTTATCATCATAACTATATCCTCTGCTTATTGCTCTTTTCACATTTTACCATCTAAATTGATTGTTTTGATAACCATTAAATTGCATCAGTAATTGGGTTGCTAAAACATGTTTAGTAGTAAACAACTTCCCCAAATGATTAATCAACTATCCAATTCTTTCCCCAACTTTTCAAAGCTTGAAGTTTCCCACTGAGACTGAGTTCATAGATTCCAATTCTAGGCATGCATCTCCACCCAAACCCTTTCCAAATATCAATCATAAGATGAGGATGACACAAGAAATCAGGATGGTTGAGAAGAGTATTGTTGATGATGGATGAATTATCCAACTATTTGCAGTTGGGATGTAATGTGAGCCCCCAACCATTTGCTGGTTAGATCACTTTATCTTAGACCCAAAATTCACCCAACTACACAAAAAGTCCAAAACAATACATGAACATTAAACAGTAAATACACTTCAAATAAATGATTGGGACTTCGTCTAGTAGGAGGCATAAATAATCTTACACATATTATCAATAATGCTCATTTGACAATTGAAGTGACAATTGTATTTAGAACAAAACCTTTCACAAAGGAGAGTGTTTGAATGACATCTCTGTAAGTGTATTTAGAACTTGACACATTTTGACTGTTTGCTATCGTATTCTTAAAAGTTCTTCAAGATAGGGGGTATAAAAGGATTTTCAAAAATAAGTTGATAGTAATATATTATTATGTCATTATTAAAGGTATCAACCTTATTTTTTTTGGTAAGACAAAATGTATCATTATCATACACATATATTTAGAGTAGTGTATATGTGAAACGATAATATTTGTCCTCTACTAAAAAAAATTGATATAATATTAAATTGGTAAAAAAATAAGATTACAAATTATTGAAGGATGTCAAATAATTTGTAACCATACTTTTTGACCTACTAGTGTGAAAAAAAAAAAAAAAATTTCTAACAAGAATAATAGTTCTATGTCACATGCATACTTGAAAAAATATACATAACAATGAAATCTTTTGATAATGATATACAAAATGATATGTCATTACCAACTTTTTTTTTTGAAAACCTTTTTACACCCATGTCTTAATAACTTTTAAGAATAAAAAAAAAGACATTTTAACGAAAGGTGTCAAGATTAATAAAAAGGTCTCTTTTTTATTTGGTAAGAAAAAAGGTGTTATTCAGATTATATAAAGGGGAAATCTTATCCATTATACGAAAGAAAAGGGAGGGGAAAAAAAAAATGAAAGGAGAACAAAAATGAAATTTGATTAGGGAGAAAAAAAAAAGGAATTTTCAAAAAGATATAAAAGAAAAAACAAAAAACAGAAGAATTTCCACATAGTGAACACTTCAGCCCTGAAATGGACATGTTTGATTAGGTGTGTAATACTATTTTTGTCTCCTATAGATATACCGACAGTGTACGTATATATACATATCTATTGAATCAAATGATACATTCCGAAAAATCATACCAAATGCAGCTTAAAGACCTCACTCACTCACTCATTTCCAAAATCCAAATGTCCAATTCCCTCTCTCTCTCTCTCTCCTTTGTTTTATTTTCCATATCCTATCCTGTAAACGTGGAACGTAGCAGTGTCTTTTTATTCTTTTTAATTTTTAAAGCGCCAATGTCTCTCTCTCTCTCGCTCTCTCTTCTACCAAAAACAAAAGTCTCTCTCTCTCTCTTTTTTCTCTGAGACCAGAGAGATAAGGACAAACGCCTGCTGCCATCACAGATCATTATTCAAATCCTAAAGATTCCCCTGACCAGTCTCAACAAAGCAATCTCTACCGTCCGATCTAAGTGTTAAGTCTAACCTAACCGTGGTTAGTCAATACCAGTTGGAATCTTCACCACGGTCAGTTTAGGTGTCTCTGTTTATCTGAGTTGGGTTTTTAAAAACACTTTTGAATGTTTTTGGATGATACTCCAAATATTCTTGCTGGGAAGATAGAGTCTGACTGTATGAGAGAGAGAGAGAGAGGGAGAAACTGAGAAGTGAGACGCCTGAGTAGTACTACTTACTGTTGTTGGGGTAGGGGAGAGAGAGAGAGAGAGAGAGAGAGAGAGAGAGAGAGAGAGGGAGAGAAAGCTGCTTTTTTCTTTGATGAGGGAGGGTTCCCTTCCCTGTCCCTTTTGTGTACTTTTTTTTTTTAGGGAGAGATCTCTAAGTTTAGATTAGATCTGATTTCTTTTGGGATAATTTTTTTCCATTCCCTTTTGAAATGGAAATTTTTAAGATGCAGATCTATGAATTTTATCTCTTGCAGAAGGTTTCTCATCACTGTAATCATCACGTTTTGATGTATGGGTGATAACTTGGAAAAAGAAGATCTCATTTTCTTTTTTAAAATTATATCTCCATGGAGATTTAGTTTTCATCTTCCGCGTAGATCTAATGTAAGGGAGGGGATTTAAGAGAATTTTCCTATTATGTAGTTTTATGTGAAGCATAAGTACTTTTGGGTCAGTAGATCTCTGGTTTTCGATGTTAAGATTTCTAGTCGTCATGGCAGATCTAAGCGGGGCTCTCGCTAGATTGCATAATTTTTTCTTGAGATCTTAATTTCTGTTGTATATAAGCTTGTTGAGTAGAGGCTTTGGGAGGTTTCGGTTGTTGAATCTTGGTCTTACTCTCTTTCTCTTTTTTACCTGTTAGGGTTTTTGGGTGACAAAGCCCAGTGATTTATTTATCTTGCAAGAGCCGACACCAGAAAATTTTCTCCCTAGGTCACCACTTAGATTCCTTCGAGCAGATCATTTTCTTCAAATCTGTGTCGAGTGTGTGTGTGTGTGTGTTTTTTTTTCCTGTTTTTCATCCTTCCGTGTTGAAAGATGACTTATTTCCCTGAAGAGGTTGTAGAGCACATGTTTGATTTCCTTTCGCACCGGGATCGAAATGCGGTGTCTCTCGTCTGCAAGTCTTGGTATAGGTTGGAGAGATGGAGTAGACAGAGGGTTTTTGTAGGGAATTGTTATGCCATTACTCCAGAGAGATTAATTGCAAGGTTTCCCAGAATTAAGGCTCTTACGTTGAAAGGAAAGCCACATTTTGCCGACTTCAATCTGGTTCCTCATGATTGGGGTGGTTTCGTGCATCCATGGATCGAGGCCATGGCTAAGAGCTATCCGGGTCTCGAGGAGCTCAGGCTTAAGAGGATAGTGGTTTCCGATGAGAGCCTTGAACTGCTTTCTCGGTCGTTCCCAAACTTCAAGTCTCTGGTTCTGGTTAGTTGTGAAGGATTTACTACAGACGGCCTAGCAGCCATAGCTGCCAATTGTAGGTAAGATCGTCTATCACTCTATTCTTTATTTATCTATCTTTAGCTTTCCAGCATTGTTTTGTAGTAACTGTTATTAGCTTGAAATATGCAATTTTCTTCTCCATGTATTACTACTTGTTTTTGAGTATTCAATCTGTTGTTTGATTATGACCTCCGAAATGTGATTATCAAATATGTAGGAGGAATGATGGATGAGTTCACCAGTCGTCACGATCATCTAATAATTCTAACCATTCTAATTAGAAAACTCGTTTACTGGGTAATCAAATGTCTCTAATTGTTGCAAAATCAATACTGATTTGGACTCTATATTCCATGTTTTAGTTGATTGGTTGCACTAGCGACACCATTGAATGTCTTGTAGCTGCTGCTGACCCACAGCAACCCCCACCACCCTCCCACACCCCCCCCCCCAAAAAAAAAAAGATTGAGAGAGATAATCTCAGCTATTTCCTGCTGTTTTTTTTTTTTTTTTTTTTTTTGTTGCTGTGCTAATATTTAATGGCATGTTGTTTAATCTCAGAAGGTTTTTATTTTTACTGTGAGCTACCATAATTTGCCTTATTCTTTGCCGAAGATGGTGTAGAGCATGTTCTTGTGTTTGTTCAATGTAAGTTGAAATCGAAGAGTAATACCCTAAGATGTTGTTATTTATTCAAATATGTAGGGTTCTGAAGGAGCTAGACTTGCAAGAAATTGATGTTGAGGATCGCAGGGGACAGTGGCTGAGCTGTTTTCCTGATAGCTGCACGACATTGGTCTCGCTGAATTTTTCATGTCTCAAAGGAGAAGTGAATTTGGGTGCTCTGGAGAGGCTTGTTGCTAGATCTCCGAACCTCAAGAATCTGAGGTTAAATCGGACAGTGCCACTTGAAAATCTCTGCAAAATCCTCTCTCGGGCACCGCAACTGGTGGACTTGGGCACAGGGTCTTATGTTCAGGAGCCTAATTCTGAGCACTACATGAAGCTTACTAGCGCTGTTCTCAATTGTAAATCAGTTAGGAGCTTGTCTGGATTTTTGGATGTTGCTCCTCGTTGCCTGCCTGCAATTTACCCCATCTGCTTGAACTTGACATCCTTGAACTTGAGTTATTCACCGGGTATTCAGGGTAACGAACTCATCAAGTTGATTCACCATTGCCGGAAACTTCAACGCTTATGGGTTGGATATCTTAACACATGTTTTCTGAAAATTGTCTGTGCTTTTCTATATATTGAGATAGTAATCAAGTTGTGATCATATTTGCAGATATTGGATTGTATTGGAGACAAAGGGCTAGGAGTTGTAGCTTCTACTTGTAAAGAACTGCAGGAATTGAGGGTGTTTCCATCTGATCCCTATGGTGGGGGAAGTGCAGCTGTAACCGAAGAAGGCCTAGTTGCCATATCTATGGGTTGCCGGAACCTTCATTCTCTGCTATATTTTTGTCACCAGATGTCAAATGCAGCCCTAATTACAGTAGCCAAGAACTGCCCCAATTTCACCCGCTTCAGATTGTGCATCCTTGACCCTCAAAAACCTGATCATGTGACTTTGCAGCCACTGGATGAAGGATTTGGAGCGATTGTTCAGTCGTGCAAGGGCCTCAGACGGTTGTCACTGTCAGGCCTTCTTACGGATCAGGTTTTTCTTTACATTGGAATGTATGCTGAGAGGTTGGAGATGCTTTCAATTGCATTTGCTGGCGACAGTGATAAGGGAATGCTATATGTGCTAAATGGGTGCAAGTACCTCAGGAAGCTGGAGATCCGAGATAGCCCCTTTGGTGATGTTGCACTTCTAACGGACGTAGGGAAGTATGAAACAATGCGATCCCTTTGGATGTCGTCCTGTGATGTTACTTTTGGAGGCTGCAAGGCTCTGGCCCAGAAAATGCCTAGGCTCAATGTGGAGATCATAAATGAAAAGGATCAGATGGAAGAGAACCCTGATGATCGGCAAAAGGTTGAGAAGGTATACGTTTATCGTACTTTGGATGGACCAAGGAGGGATGCACCAGATTTTGTCTGGACATTGTAGATAGCTCTTCATTTGTATTTGTAGAAGGTATTGGCATTTGGTACTTATCTTGTTTTCTACGTAGGTTGACTAATTTGTATGTTTCAATATAGTGAATGTGGGGGCTGATTTGTCAGTATGTACTTTGGAGAGGTAAAGGTTTTTTTTTCTTTCATTCACTGTTTCTCTTTACCGACCACTATGATCTCATTATTACTTCCACCCCTTCATCATTATTCCCATCCTTATAGATAGAGTCCGAACTATTTTTTTTTTTCATTGTTTCAGGAGTCTCATTTAGTGACATTAATCATGCGGGTCGAGATTCTCTCTTCAGGTGATGAAAATCACGGAAAAAAATTTGCTGTTGCTGACAGTAAAGGAAATAGAATAATTCACTTCACCTTTGGTTCATAAATAACCTCTCAGGTTTTTGTATTTTCTGAAGTACCCTTTTTAGATCTCATTTCCATGGCTGCCAGCAGAGGGTAGCAAAAATGTTCCTGCTGTCTACCTAGGTAGCAGCAAAGTTTTGTTCGAAAATCATGATCCAAACTTTTATAACTACAAGTATTAGGAATTTTGATTTTGGGAAATAATTCTATAGTATAAGTTCCTCTTGGTTGCATATTTGGAGGATCATTTTTTAAGTATCCAACGGTGCATTGCTGCATCACCTTTCCAGACGGTAAATAATAGTCTCTGCTGTATCTAGTCCTTATAATTAAGGGAACTATTCATCTATATAATTTGGGTTTTTGCTAAGTTAACAGAAACTTGTAAACATGGGCAAAAGGTTAATTTGAGCTATGGTAGAGAAAGCCAGAGTACCATCCTTGGCACTGTAGTCGCTGTCAGAGTTTCTCTGTGATCACCGTTGTCCCTGCATCTCTCTCTCCTGTCCTGGCCTCTGCATCTTCCTCCCCCTCTCCCTGCCTTTGTAGGCCAACAAAAGCAGAAACAGAAGCATGAGACAGGGAAAGGATGAACAGAAGCTTTAATGGCAATAATGGCAAAAATGCGAAAGCTATACTTTGAGCAACACAATTGTTTAAGTTACTATACTCCTCATAGAGAACTGAAACATGCGCTATAAGAAAATAGCAGAAGTCAGAAAAGGAAACTGTGGTTGTTAATTCGGACTTTCACCTTTTGAGAATCTTGTAACTATAAAAAATTCCTGAACCAGGTGAGCAGTATTGCACCGATAGTGAACCGGACGAAGCAGCCTTGCCTCTGCGGTTCAATTTCAATTCGGCCAAATTAAGAAGGGCCTGGAGAATTTGATTCTGGTAGCCAACTGAAGTGCAATTCCAGAACAAATTCTTTGGCTATTCAGAAATCAGGAAAGAACCCTGAAAAGAAAAATAAGATTTTGATCAATAGTTCTAACCTAATTCCAGAGCCAGTGGCAAAAATAAGAAACGGTAGCACGCTAAAACTATCAATCTGTTCCTGAACTAGAATTTTTTTTTTTCAGGTTCTCTATAGCATAAAAAATTGATAATTCCTGAGTATATGTCTCTGATTTAGTCTTCAAATAATGTTTATATATATCTTAGATTGCTTCCTTCCAGCAAAGAAATAGTCCCATTTCTTTCTTCCATCAACATTATAGCATTCATTAAGATTTACCGGAATTTATTATATTATGAGCTTGAATTTATTATAAGGGTGAAAGTTTTCTACGTGGGATGCAGGGGCCACGCCCACACACAACAGGGGCTAGAATGACCACCATGCCCTCATGTATGGCGGACATTCCGGCCCCTCCTTTTGTGCCACCGCGTGCACAGCGTGGCCCCTGCGTCCCAGCCAGAAAACAGCACCCCTATAATTACATAACCTCTTTTTCCATAAAATTATTATTTTATCTTCCATAATTGCTATCATTTACTTTCATTTTGTCTTAGCTAATTCAATTAATCCAAATCTTTAAGTTATTGGAAAAATCTTGTTGTGACCAATCTTTAGCAGCTTGAATCGTCTGCCCTAAAAAATTTATGAAGCCGAATTTACAGAACTGCTAACAGGAAAGGAAAGAAACCACCTCTCTCTCGCTCTCTCTCTCTCTCTCTCAAACACGGCCAGATGGCTGGCCGTTTCATATTGTGAGTCGTACATCTAAAACTTGTTTGCTTAGGTCTCCAATGATAACAGAACTTGTGCTCAAGAACCCTCTCCATTCTCCAATCCACTAACCCAGCCAGGAATCAAAATTCTTGCTTATGGTTCTTAGAATGAATGAGCTATTAAGAAAAACGTAGACATGTAAGAATTAAGTTCATTGTTATTATCGATAAATTTCATGCATAAACATAAATCTCCATATTAAATTAAATGGAAAACAGGGTTTTAACAGAATATCAAACACAATAGGTTGTGAATATCAACAGCAGCAACTACTACATCCCATGTACATCAGAGTTGAGGCCTCAAAAAAGGCTTAGAAGCAGCACTCCTCCAACACACAACAGCAACAAAGTGCAGCCAAACTGGAAAATGAAAATAAATGAATCAGGTTACTACTGAAAGAGATTCAAATGATATTTACATCATTACAAATAACACCAGAGCACACACCACAGATTTTAGCTAATCTGAGCATTGTGGTTTGGAGTTTGGCAGCAGAAAATACTGGAAGTAGTTCCAAATCTAGTTCAGAACTTCAATTGAAAAACATGGCTGAAAATTCAGCCATTGAGGTTCAAATTTGAATTAAAATACAGAATAGAAGACGCTGAATAAATATATCCAAACATAGATTCAAGCAAACATATTCAGAAAAAGTGGAACATTAAATTTCAAATGCCTTACTTGTATGTAAATACAGCCACAAACACCTCCACACATGAACATATATTTTGTTTCCCAAGAACAAGAGAATGAGACTAAAGAAAAGGGGGCAGGAGTAGAATTAACACCCATCACACAGAAGAAACTGATCTGCATTCTTGGAAGGGAGAAGCCTTTCTTCATATGAGGAAAAGAGAAGGACATGGCAAGCTTCCCTGAGGTGGGGGAGAAAAAAAAAGAGTACACTATGGGGGGAGGGAGGATTCTTCATTCACATAGAGATGGGAATGGTGGTGGAGATGTGTTCTTCATATAGATGACAGTGGTTAAAGATCTGGAAAACGTATGACTCTCTCTCTCTCTCTCTCTCTCTCTCACACACACACACACACACATCCCTGGTTTTGCAGAGATGGGAATGGGCTTAAACCCTATTCACATGCCACATTTTAGTTGTTTCAAGTCATCAGAGAAGGAAAAAAAACATATTTGAAACATCCAACCACTAGGAAGTTTGAAATAAGAAAGAAAAAAAATTAGTTAACTTAGCAAATAGACAACTGAAATACTACCATTCACAAAGTGTCCTTTAAATCAAATCTTATCTCAAAAATGAAAAAAGTAGCATGCAAATGTGTTTAAACACTCTGTGATGCCAGTACTTTGAAACTCTCATCAGCTTAGCCACTTCACTTTTTCCACAACCCAATATATAGAAATGCAATCAAATTCCAAGGGTAGCAGAAGGTATGTCATTTTCTTCCGTCTTGTGCGCTGACCTACCATCTATGTTCCATCTCAGATTAAATTTATAATTTTCGAATCTTCTTTATTCATAGATTTCCTACAACTGTTGAGATTAACTATCACTCAAAATCAGTGCAGAATGCAAAGCAATAATAATAAACAGTCCAACAGCTCAGTAGTTCTGCTTCTCTAATGGCAACAGAATTATATCTAGAGAGAGAGAGAGAGAGAGCGTTGTGTCCTGTAACCAGAAACAATGTGGTGCAGGTGCTTTAACCTTCACATGATCTAATAAAAACAAGAGATTGGAAAACTCAAGTTTTTAACTGAATAAATATAGCCTATTATAAAAAAGCGGTACTATGCTATCTGGAGGGGGTTGGTTGGAGGGAAGAGCACTTTTCAGAAACCAATATTAGATTAGCATCCCAAAAAAGCAGTACTATGCAAAATCTGAAAACCCAATAGAATGTCACACCAAAATTTCTTAATGTGAAAAATAAAATACTTCCAAACTAAACAACAAATTCCAACTCAATATGTCCCACCACAAAAAAATCTGACAACAACAACAACAACATTTCAGCATTATCCCAACTAAATGAGGTCAGCTACATGAATCCTTTCCCTCCAATCAGCTCTATTTGAGGACATACTTGATACAAGGCCTAAGCTATGCATGTCTTTCCTCACCACTTCTCCTAAGGTCATTTTAGGTCTGCCCCTTGCTGTTTTAGTTCCTTCAATCTGAATCAAATTACTCATCCGTATTAGAGCATCCAAAGGCCTCTGTTGAACATGGCCACGCCACCTCAAACGACTTTCTCGTAGCATATCATGTATCGGAGCTACTACTCCCAAACCAGCTCTAATATGATCATTCCATACTTTATCCTTCCTAGTTTTGCTACTCAACATCCTCATCTCCGCTACACTGAGTTTATCTATATGATGCTCTTCTTATCTTGCCAACATTCCGCACCATACATCATAGTCGGTCGTATAACTGTCCTATAAAATTTCCTTTTTAAGTTTTAAAGAAATATGCCGATCACTCAACACTCCGGACGCACCTCTCCACTTCATCCATTCTATTTTAATTCTCTGTGAAACATCATCCTCTATATCACCTTATTTATTTATGATTGAGATAATCACTTTGCGGAATCTCCCTCTCATCAATTTTCACCACCTCATTATCTGTCCTAGTGTAACCAAAATTACACACCATATACTCCGTCTTCGTTCTACTTATGTTAAAACCTTTTGATTCCAAGGTTGCTCACTATAACTCCAACTTGGCGTTAATCCTTGCTTATCTAATCCACCACAACAATATCATCAACAAAAAAGCATTACACTAATGAACCTCATCTTGAATGTCTTTGATTAAGTCATACATGATAAGCGCAAACAAATAAGGGTTTAAAGCCGATCCTTGATGTAACCCAATTGTAATTGGTAATTCACTACCTTGCCCCCCCACCATTCTTACACTTGTCACCGTCATAGTTCTAAAACTCGTCGAGATCTCGGAAAACTCAAGAATCTTGAGCTGAAATCAAGATTTCAAATCGACATTGTTTCGAAAACCTCAACCGAAATTTCGACGATATTTTGGTACATTTTTGTACAGTCTCGCCGAAATGGTACAAACCACCTTATAAATAGACAGCAACTCGACCCTAAGTTCGAAATTTCGAACTAAACTTGCCAATTTCGTGGGTTTGGACCTAGAGATGGGGGGAAAGCTTAGATCTTTTTTTTTTTTGCCACATCATCACTCCAATAGTCAATACTACTGGTATACACAATGGAGGGTTACCAAATATTTAAAATGTTGGGGTGTGGAAGACTAGGGTGTCTATGATTTATGTATTGTTCACTGTACTTGGGTTGGGTGTCTATATAATCAGTAATATGCATTATTCACTTCATTGTACTTTGTAGTAGAAACTTTAAGTCTTTAACTATTTCTTAAATAAATATTCAATATTATGTGTCTTCATCCATTGTTGCATAATTTACTTGTTTTACTTGCCAATTATGTCTCATAACGCTCAAACAATGTGTAGAATAGGAAATATTACATTAAGGGTTCGACGTTTACTGCCAACCAAGGGTACAAATCCAAAACAACAAATTAAGTGTTTTTTTTTTCAATACAATTTGAAGATTTAAATATGTTTATTAAGCCTAAAACAAGCTTCCCTTAAAGTTTTGGAGCCAACTATGGCCATTTGTACACTGAAACATCAAACCAAAAAAAAAAATATATTACATTATCTCAGTCATCTCGAGCTGGTCGAGACGAGTTTTTGAACCTTGGTCACCGCACCATCATACATATCTTTAATTATGTCCACATATTTACTTGAAACACTTCTCTTCTCTAGTAATCGCCAGATTAACTCCCTAGGAACTCTGTCATAAGCTTTTTCTAGGTTAATAAAGACCATATGGAGATCCTTTTTACAATCTCTAAATCTTTCCATAAGTCTCCTAATTAGTTAAAGAGCTTCAGTCGTGGATCTTCCTAGCATAAAACTAAATAGGTTCTCTGTAATGGTAGTTTCTTGTCGGTTTCCATAACCCTCTCCCATGATCTCATAGTATGACTCATTAATTTTATGCCTCTATTGTTATTGCAACTTTGAATATCACCTTTATTTTTGTAAATCGGAACCACAATGCTTCTCCTCCATTCATCTGGCATTTTCCTTTTGCTCATAATCTTATTACACAACTAGGTTAGCTAAGATAAACCATAAATTCCTAAGCTCTTCCACACTTCTATTGGGATCTCATCTGGACCTTGTGCCTTGCCTACATTCATCCTCCTTAAAGCTTCTCTTACTTTAGACACCCTAATTCGCCGTATATATCTACATCATGTGGTGTCTTGATGGGTAAGACAGTCTTCCGGAACACTATTACTTGAAGTGCCTTCATTTAGTAGGCTACAGAAATGACCATCCCATCTTTTCTTAATGTCCTCATCCCTTATTAGTACTTTATCATCTCCACTTTTAATACATCTAACATGGTCGAGATCTCTACTCTTCCTTTCCCTCACTTTAACTATCTTATAAACAGCTTGTTCCCCTTCCTTTGTACTCAGATTGTTATAAAGATCTTACGATTCTATGTAGTGAGACATATATCCAAGACCACTAATCTATGTTGTGTGGTTAGGCTCTCCTTTGGTATAACCTTACAGACTTCACATAACAATATATCAGAGCTTCTAATTAGGAAAAAATTTATTTGGCTACTATGATGTCCACTTTTAAAGGTAACTAAATGCTCCTCACATTTTCAAAGTAAGTGTTTACAATGGATAGATCATAAGCCACGACAAAATCTAAATTGAGATCCCCTCTTCATTCTTCTCTCCAAAACCATATCCTCCATGTACACCTTCATAGCCTCTACGATCTTTCCCAACATGTCCATTCAGATCACCCCCTATAATAATCTTTTCTCCTTGACTAAAACCTTGCACTAATCCATCCATGTGTTACCACAATTGTAACTTACTACTTTTAAACAATCCTACTTGAGGTGCTTAAGCGCTAATTATATTGACAACCGCTTTCTCCAACACAAGTATGATAGATATAGTCCTATCTCCGAATCTTTTAACATCAACCACATCATTCTTTAAAATTTTATCCACTACTATGCCCACTCCATTTCTATTACTTTTATCCACCGTATACCAAAGTTTAAAGTCGTCCAACTCCTTAGTTTTTTTACCCTTCCATCTAGTCTCTTGAATACAGGTTATGTTAATCCTCCTCCTCCTCATAACATCTAACAATTCTAAATTCTTACCTGTTAAAGTTCTAATGTTCCAAGATGCTAATCTAATCCTATGCTTTTGGACTAGCTTTTCTACCCCTACTCATCCATGGTGCGAGAATCCTTGCCTACTTGTCCCCGCATTAAAGTGTTGACGCGGCTAACATCTATCAATTCTAGACTCTTACCTGTTAATGATCCAATGTTCCAAGATGCTAATCTAATCCTACGCTTTTGGACTAACTTTTTTACCCGTACTCTTCCACAGTGCGAGAATCCTTGCCTACTTGTCACTGCATCAGGGCTACGACGCGGCGCATCGCGTAGAGGGGGACACCCTAGCTAACCCTTCCCACTTTTCACTACACCCGGGTCCCAACCAAAAAATTCTGATTCGATATTAATAAAACTTATAATGTATACAATGTTGGGACTTGGGTAGAATTTATCCTTACAAGCTAGCCATAAAGGACAGGGTACCCAAGTAAATGTAAGTCTCCACACCGAGCTACTCACATCCGATGTGGGATTATTACTTCATCCTTTCGCATGGAACCCCAACAATCTCCCCCTCCACATGGGAGCCACTGAGATCTTCTTCAATTTCATCTTCGGAGGCACAATGGGTTGGTCACGCCCTGGCACTGCCCCAACCTTGGCTTTAATACCACTTGTTAGGACTTGGGTAGAACTCATCCTTAAAAGGTAGCAGTTAAAGAGAAGGTGCCCAACTTCCTATAAATCTCCACATTGAGCTACTCACATCCGATGTAGGATTATTACAAAAAATTACAAATATATATGACTAGTATCTCACAAAACAATAGTCCAAAACCAATAAACTCTCACCAAAATTTCTTACTGTAGAAAATAAAATTCATCCAAACCAATCAACAAATCAATGAATTCTGATACAATATTTCTGGGAAAAAAATTATTCTAAATATCAATCAGCTTATAGCTTGAAATGTCTAAATTTGGCAAAAATATAAGAAAAAACCAGTTGTGGTAGCCCAAATATCAGGAGGGCAAAAGTGAGATCAGGGGCAACAGCAAGGATGCAAGAGCTCCAGACTGAAATGTTATTTGTGGTCGAGAGAGGACCCAAAGACGTGTCTCTCTCTCTCTCTCTCACACACACACACACACACTTTGGGTGTGCGCATGTCCTTCCTAGGCAATTTACCTCCAATCAGGCTCCTAAACCCCGTGGATTGAAGTCTAATCAAAACACAATCTCAAGCACTAAGTTCAAGGATTTTATAAGCGCTTGCTCTCAGTTCTAAATTTGAAGGACTGTGTTTCCCTAGGACATGATAATTTGGCCTTTTAAGATAATAAACATTTTGAAAATACTTACAGAAGGCTAAGAGGGTAGTGTACTTGGGTTCAACTTTGCAACTGGAATAGAGAATTTTAAGTATCTGAGGGTTCTTGGAAGGTCCAGTTGCATTCAGTGAAACATTTCCCCTTTTAAAAGATTGATTTTTCATTTATTCGATGATTGTGAGAATTGGTTTTAGGCCAGCTAGACAACAATGGAAGAATGCAAGAGCAGGCAATTTCAAGAAGTAGGAAAGAGTTCAAGAAACAAAAAAGAAAAAATTGTTAAATAGAATTTAAATGCAGTGACTGCTGTTGAATATAAGTCAAAAGTAACAGGAGACGTTCTAGAGGAGGGAGATTGTCTCAAGCACTGCCTACTTTGACTAATAGATTGATCACTAGTTCAAAATGAACTTTATCCCGACATTCCAACAACACAACTACAATGTAATAAGAGGTAAAAAGTTTCAGGTTGATTGAATCACTAGTTATCCATAAAGCCTGTTCGGGATCTCACGTAACAGCTGAATTTTCTGTTGGAGCAAAAATGACTAGCTACTGTTCCCATGTTTCACAATAGCTGTTCTCAATGAAAATTTCATTTGATAGTTGTGGACAGGCAGATACATCGAAATTTGGCATCGTAGTTTTCAACCTTGAGAACGCACTTGACTCAAATGAGATAGAACTATAATAAGTATATGACAGCTATAATTGGAAAATTCCTTCTTACTCATATTCAATTATGTTTAGATTCAGAAATTAAAAAATAAAATAAAACTATGTAGGTCCTCAAAATTAGTGTTTCAATATAATGGAGATAAAGTCGCCTCTCAAGACTTTAGCAATTCTGGGAATAGTTAGGTAAGAGATGACATAATTTTTGCGGCTATCGATTTGCAACCAGATTTTCAGAATAGAAAAAAAAAAAAAATTAAGGAAAGCCTCTCTTTATTAGGGGCTGTAGTTTCTTCATCCTTCTCAATTACTTTTCTACAATTTAATTTCTGAGGGATCAAAAATTTAAACTCTAAAGCTGGAGCTGCAAAATGGAGAGGTGTGGGAGGAAGAGATTGACGTACCAGCCTTGAAGGAATGAGGTACAGCCAGACTGATCGTCGTATTGGTATTGCTGGGGTGGCGGAGGTGGGGGTGGGGGAGGGTATCCTCCATTGAAGTAACCCTGATAGCCAGGAGGAGGCGGTGGTGGGTATGGAGACGGTGAGGGTGGTGGTGGATAGCCAGGATACCCAGGAGGAGGCGGTGGTGGATACCCAGGATATCCAGGAGGCGGCGGTGGAGGGTAACCCTGCTGCGGTGGTGGATAAGGAGACGAGTACCCTGAAATGAAAACACACCCACGAGAAAATTCCTCAAATTAGAAGTCAATTCAAGTAGCCAAGGATTCTTCAATCTCACATTCTGAACCCCGAAGACAGATGAACTTCCTCCAAATTTCAATTTTCAAAGTCAGAAATGAAAAGCGCATAATTAAATCTAAACCACTAGAGAAGAGAAAATTGGGGAAAAGGAGAAACGGAAAAGCGAATGAAGTTGAAGAGATCTTTCGTACCTGGTGGAGGGTATGACTCTTGAGGAACCCTTTCGTAACTCATGCTTGCTCTTCTGCTGACCAAATCGGCTTCGGATTCCCGATAGAAATTGCAACAGACGCTCGCTCGCAGAGGACTTGGGTTGGTGGTTAGGCAGGTATATATACTACCAATCTTTTTTTTGGTAAATTCATATATACTATCATTCATTCAACATAAAACGAGACTGTTAGCATTGGCTCCCTCCAGTCTCCCGCGCTATTGGCCCATTGCCAGTTGGTCCAGACTGTCCAAAGTCAATGACTCTGGGCCTGGGCCTATATACTTGGGCCCGTGGACGAGGTAGTCTTCATGAAGTAGTGGAGTATATGTAAATTCTTGACCCCTTTGAAGAAAAGATTTGAAACTCACATGCAGCTAAGGGTGTCAAATTAGAAACTGGAATCAGACCGAATCTAACTGAATGAAATTTGAATATAATCCGGATGACCGGATCTGAAATGTAGTTACTGAATTTGGTTCGGTTTGGTTTCAGTTCTAGCATAGGAACCTTCGATTTGACTGAAACCGATCCAAATTTAGATACTAATTTATCATAATATATTAATACATTATAATACCAATATAATACAAAATAATATTATATTATAATTAGGGTGTCACGAACCTGCCGCATGCTACCTGTGACCCTTGTTGGCTTCCTACCTCTGTGTCAGCTGTCTGTCTGTCATGGGTAACCAAGATTTCAGTGTTTTGTCTGGCAAGCGTCATAAAGATGGGGTCTATTTATATGGCACGTTAGTGTATGCACTTTATTATGTAAGCTATGTTAATAGCAAATTATCTAGGGATGTGGTTGTTACCCATCCCCTAGTCTGGATGACCCGGTCAATAGCATGTGTGATCGGGTCGATTTCCACTCCTTGGTTCCGGGTACTGTGTACGGGTTCCTTGTGCTTGTCATGCTATTTATCCAGTTTATGTTTCGTTTTTTTCTGGCGTTGGGCGTGCATGAATGAATAGCCCTCTTTCTACAAAATAATAATAATAATAAAAAAAAAAATTAAGGGTGTCAATGAGTAACTAGTAGCCAAAAACCGAATCCGGATTCGGACCAAATTTAATATGGTTAAGTCCTGGATCTGAAAATGTCTTTATAATTCGGTTCGGATTGGATCCGGATCTACCCACCTATTCGGCGGATCTATTCGGATCCAGACCAAATGTCCGCCTTAAAAATACACATAAAACCCTAATATTTTATCAAGTTTAAAAGACTCTAATTGACGATTACGTAGTTAACTTAATCCTTCAATTAAAATATTCTATCAATATTTCTTTTACTTAAGCAAGTCATATATTTTGATCTCAAACTTTTGCTTTGTTTTGTCTAGCGAATATCAAAATCAAACGAGAACCGAATGGCATAACCAAATTTAAATTGGATATAGTAATCGGATGTAATAACCAGGTAAGAACCGAACACAAGAATCGAATTATAACCAGATCCGAATCGAACCATCTAGAAACAGATAGAGTATCCAATTCTAGAACCGTTCTGGGACTTGATACGAATATGGATCCCACTACCACTGCTTGGAACCAAACCGGATCTGAACCGTATACCCGATTCCGTACCCAATTGACACCCTTCATTATAATACTAAAATAGTCACTTGGCAGAATCTCTCTCCTCAATTTTGACCATGTTATTATCCATCATAGTGTGACTAAAATTATACATCATATACTCTGTCTTTGATCTACTAATCTTACAACCTCTTGGGATATTGATTTCTTGTTTTAAAACCTAATCAAATTAGGTCTAAAACTATTATGACACGGGTCGAACTCACCTTTAAAAGATAATTAACCACTAAGGAAATTGTACCCAAGTCTTTATAAACATTTACATTGGATTTCTCACATCCAATTTAAGGCATCTACAGAGATGTCGATGGCGACTAAAACCTTAGGGTTCAAGACTCACCTTAATTTTATTCATCTTATGTATAAGTGTTGTTACCACTTTAGTCACAGTTGGCCTCAAACAAACATTAAATACCGGTCACTAGCTACCTTTCTCGCACTGTGGTCACTACCCGTCCCACTAAGATTCCCCATGTACCATAATAGTATATCAGAAAGTTCCAAAACCAACATAATGCACGGATCAGGTATTCAGGTGGTGGGTAAAAAATTCACTAGATCTTGATTTTTTTTTTTTTTTGTTCTTCTTCCAGATATTCTTATTCATCTTGGGCATTTCAAGATTGTATTGTAAAAATGGAATCCTGTTATACATTTTTTTTACCTTCTCAGAAGAAGACAGGAGCCCAGAGAGAGAGAGAGAGAGAGAGATTCGAATGCTCTGCTCTGTGATGTCTCTGCATAGATTCTTCACTGGAAAGGCCAAGGAAGAAAAGGTTCCCTCGGGTAATGTCACAGGAGAGTAAAGCTCTCTCTCAGAATGCCATGCCAGAGAGCCTTTCATTCGGAGTCCGGACCACTTATCTTGCTTTCTTCTTATTGAAGCATCATCTTCTTCCTTTCTCCTGTGTTTCCGTAAAATTCGAATCTTTTTTGGACGGTCGCCTGAGTGTCTCAAGATAGAGATAACCCAATACGGCCCAGTCCCCAGTGCCCCTAACAAGGAGTGGTGCAATGACCACCCTACCCCTATCCGAACACTCTGCCCATATGGAGTCCACTCCCTCCACCCTTATTAGAGGGACTGGTGAACCGGATCAAGTAAAGAACTGGAGGAGATAATTTTTCATCACCTGGTTTTTATTTCAATCAGTAACTCATTTACCAATTACCATTGTTATACTACGGCCAAGGTTCTAGGTATCAATATTGTATCGGTCAATAAGTATTGGTATCGTCAGATTGATAACGATACAGATCAGTTGTATATATCAGCCTAAAAATGGAATTTAATTTGATCTTGAATGTGACTGGTATAATCGATCCATACCAGATATCGATATCAGTAGTGGCTGATACGGTGTCCGATACCATGTTTTATAACCTTGACTAGGGATTAAGAGGGGCCATCAATCCAATTTAAACTGATCTTTCAATTCGCTATATAATTAACCCCATTCTCTTCTTGGTTCATCAAATGGGTTCTTATAATTTTGGTCAAGCCTGCCCTAAGCGTGGTGGATCAAGGTATCAGGAATATGTAGACTGTATCAGTCGATCTGTATTGGTATCATCGGTATCCAATACCGATACAGATTGGAAGTATCGGCCAAAGGATGGATGGTTTGATTTTGTACTTACGCAGAACTAATACGGGCTGATACAGCATGCAAGATCGATATCATGTCGGTATTGGTATCAGCCACCGATACCAATACCTAATTCCCTGGCCCAAATTAACATATTGAAGTGGCCAATCCAGGGAAGTGGGACCTGATTCAATTGGCCCTGGGATTTTGAATGTTGGAGAGTGGGCTTATTCATATGGGGGGCATCTCCCCTCCTATCTATGAGATGTGATGGAATGTTTGGCTGAGCTTTTGGGCACTAGCTGCTAGTTGATTAATTAATTTTCTAGCTTTTTGTATTTTTTGTCATATTAAATTGCCTTGCTCACTCACTAATTTTATTTTGTAGATGAGTAGGCCCTAAGGTTTCTTGTCTACATGCTAAGTTTGAGTCCCGAAGGAGTTCACCAAATGATAAAAGAAAAGCTTTAAAGACCTAAAGACTAGACAAGAGGATACATGGATATACACGTATAGCTGAAAAACAAAAGAATAAATGGACATACATTGCTATTCAAAGAAGAGCATGGAAGTACCGTTACCCCCCCCCCCCCCCCCAACCCTAATAAAAAGTGGATTCTCTTGCTCTCAGACTTAGTACATTCTTATTGGTTCATGCGTTGGTGCAGGTGCTAGAGGCCTAGACCGCGATTTTTTTTCCAAATAAAAATCTGATGTTGGAGTGCACACTATACGATATAAGACTAAACCCCCTTATGGTTATTCTCACTAAATCAACTCTCTCAACTTTGAGTCATGAGCTCCGATATGGCCAATGTATGATAGTCCAATTCGACATCATTTGATGACATTTGATCAAAAAACTCGAGCTTTAGGGTAAATAGACCATTCCCAAGATCATATAAATTCGAGCTTTATGTTCTTTGAACGATATGAGACTAAAAACTCCCATCTCTGATCATGGAGTTGCACTAACTGAATCACTCTTTAAGTAAGGTGTGTTGGTGTGTGTTTTGTTCTAATTGTTCACAACATTGCTATGTGTTCAACACAGATAGATACACATTTGTTGGGTCCCGAGACTAGTCTTAATTGGCTTATAGATGTAATAACTATATACTTCTCTTATTAAATAGTAGAAAATGCAAAAAAAGGGCCATGGGAGCTATGGCTGACATTCCTCTAATGTCCATATCCATCCTTTATCGAATCTTGCATTATACTAAATTTAGAGTTGGATCCCAGACCCTGTTAAATGCAGAAGCCTCATGCATTGAATACGGTCTTTCAGATTTGAAACTTAGAGGAAGAGGGTGTCCTGGCCTGGGGCACTTTAATTCAAAGTTTTGAAACGTCCACGGTGCAAATCCAAAGGGAAAGAGAGAATCCGAATCTATGGGGACCGATGCCTCAACTAGTAACTTTGCAGATTAAATAATTACACCTGCAGACCACCGTATCACAACAAAGATAAACCAAGTGGAGGATAAAAAAGGTCTTTTTTAATGCTTTACCCATTCCTTTAATGGTCAGAGCAGAATTATCTTCTCACCTTACTGATTAACAGAATAAGTAATTAGAGTTGCAGGCCGCATCATACCAAAGATACACCAAGGAAGGAAACAAAAGAGGGGTAGGGGGTTCTGATGCTTTACCATTTTTCGATGGTCAAACTGTACTCTCTCTCTCTCTCTCTCTCATATATGTTAATGGACAAAGAATTCACTGATCAGACCAGAAAGAGCCCATCCTATTGCAATTTCTTTAAAAAAAGAGGGGGAAGAGAGAAGTGAATGACCAATGAGGCCTTTGGTTTCTTGTTAGGACCTCATCATAAGAAGGGCTTTATCTGTCATATGGCAAGCTGAGTAGGTCCCAAAATTTGTAGATGTGGTTGGCCTTTTGGTAAACTAAAAATTAAAATCCATATGAAAAATAAAGGATCGTGTTTTTCTTCACCTACGGTGAATGGTATCATGGGGTAGGAGAGGGTGGGAAAAAGTATCGGGAGGAGATTTTGGGAAGGTACTAAAACCTTAAGAGGGATTTATGAACCCTAGGATGGTGGGTGCACCGTCCTCTATAGGTGGAGTAAAATTTTATCCAAAAATAAAAGTAAGGTGAAATTTTTTCTAGGCAAGCCTACTTGGATAGGTTTTCTAAGTGAACCACACATTTCTACCATATGGATGCATGATTTGACAAGTCCAACCATTGGATATCAATGGAGTGGTCTAGAATCTAGATTAGCCATGTCAATTTTTATATTCCAATTCAAGCAAAAAACCTCCCGTCTATTTTGTAGTGCCCAAATTTTGTAGATGTATGGGACCCATGGTGCATTGCACATATGTGAAGTTGGCTATCTGGTATAATAAAATTTAAAATCCATGTAAAAGTTAAAAGGTAAATTATTATTGTCGCAAAGGCTTGTTTTTATTCCAAATGTCACAGAGGATCTATTTTGCCATGTGGATAAACAATATGTCTATTCCGACTATTGAATAGAGAGGACATGGTCTAAATTAACCATATGTCAAATATTGAATCTAATTCAATCAAATACCCTCACCCCCGTGTATGTCCATGCATGTGTACCGGCATTCTAGACATTAATGTGCATTCACCCAACTCTGAGTGAGAATAGATACTTTAGATAAAGAAAAATTTTAAAATAGATGGCTCCGATTTGTCTTGTGATTTTAAGAAAAAATAACATTCCATTGTTCTATGGATAACTACCCTACACAAAACTATGGCGAAAGTTTTTCTAGGCAAACCTGCTTAGAGAAGTTTTCTAAGCAAACCACCTATTAATATCATGCAAATACAAGATCTAGCAACAATTCTAAGCATTAGATGTCGCACGAGTGGACTAGATTAGTCATATGTCAAATTTTTTACCCAAATTCAAGTAAATACTCTCTCTTATATTCATATCCACCCATATGAATGTATTGTGCGCCTAGTGAATACTTTGACAACCATTGGATTGCTCCCCTTTTTTTTTCAATGCTTTTTATTTTGACAATTGATGAACTCCTTTTAATCAAAACTTGACATATACGTTGGGGACCCCACCTATCCATAAAATTACAGCATGATTTTCCATATGATAGAACTAAGGCTCACTGAGAGAAACCTCACCTCAGAAACAATGAAGGTAGACATGTAAACGGATTGAATGCAGATTGGATCCGAATATTCCCTAACTGGATACAAATATCTCTAAATAGGTACGGATACGAATCAAATTCGGAGTTTTGACTATCCGTTTACATCCTTGAATTGTGCAAGCCGAACGTTCTTCCTCCCGACGGATATGATTCGCTCCCAATCCATGTCTCTCAGTTGTCTTAGCTTTTATCCACATTCTCTAGAACTTGTTGAATCTTCAAGAACCCTCAAGATCATTAGTTATTTAAATTTTGGGCAAGAGACTCTACTTGGTTGCATAGTCTCTACACAAGTGTCTGGGTAAGCACGACTGAGTATCTACCCAAGGGGTAGAGGCATCATCTCACGATGCCCTATGAGAGGGCGTAGGACACATCACCAAGTAGAGGTCTAACTACGAATACCACTAACGAATTTGGATGCGAACTAAATTCAGATTTTCAATTATCCGCTTACATTCCTAATTGAAGGGCACTTTTCAAAATCCCCATATACGAAGTCCATGCCATGTGTGTAGGGATTATTCTTTTCATCAAGGTAGTGTTTGGTATGCATTCTTGGAATGCATTCCAAATCGATTTTACATTCTGGGATAATAAAAATAGTTGTTTTTATTGTCTAAGAAAGAGAAATCGACTTAGAATGCATACCAAACACAGCCCAAGAGATCATTAAAGATGGGTATGGTTTGCATTCTAGATCAATTTCGCATTCTCAACCTAGGGCTGTGTTTGATATGCATTCTTAAATAGCATTCTAGACCAATTTCGCATTCTCAAAGAACCAATTGCAATTAAAGAATAGAAACTTCTCAACAAGTTTATAATAAGGAAGGAAGCCTACACAATTATACTTCATTACTCATTAATGAATAATAATAATGTTCCATTAAGGCATTAACTAAGGAAAGTTAGTCTAATAATAAATACCTATCACTTAATTATTTATTAAATCATAATATTAACCGCATTTATAGGCGAGAAGATCGTATCAGATTTTTCCTGCAAGTTCGCTTGCTTAATTTATTGTGATATATATACCTTCTAAAAATTTCCTTTTTGGTAAAAATACCTTCTAAAGAGGAATTTCAATATCAGAGAAGGAAATAGAAAAAAAAAAAAAAAAAGAATTTGTAGGAGTAGCAGAAAGAAACGAAAGCCACACGTCGCCGCCATTACCAATTTTTTTTCCTTTCTCCTTTTCCCATTGACCTCGTTAGCGCTTTCAAGAGCTCATCCTTGCATCTCTAATGGCGCCCGAAAGAGAACTAGCAATTGCAGAATCAAGAAATATAAAACAAAAATAAATTTGGGAAAAGGAAAGATTGAATACCCAAAACTCTCTGTATAATAATCACTTAATGAGGAAATACTCCAACTAACCACATGAAAGAAGAAGAAGAAGTCAGAAAGGAAGAAAATTAAGAAAAACGAGAAAAGGGAATCAAATTTCATGAGAGGCGTTTTCGGATCGATCGAAGTGAAGGATAAGACCGTTGCATTGGGGACACTCTCCGACCTGTTTGGGAAGCATAAAGTACATGAAACATCTCTTGCAGCCGGCGACGACAAGAACATGATCTCCTTCGTAGCGGTAATCGTCCCTTGATGGTGAAGGTGAAGGCGTGGAGGTGGAAGAGGAACCCTCGCTGTCATATTCATACCCATACCCACCATACCCATACGATGAGCTATCTTCTTCAGTATAGAAATCTACACCAACACCAACACAAGCCCTAGATGTCTTCTTCCGTGGATCTTCTTTCGCTTTCGTCCCCTTCTGCCAGTCTATGTAGTAAAGCTCCCCCGTCTGCAAACACAGAATCCAAAAATTAAAAACCCAAATTCAAATTTCCATTCTATTAGTAAAGAAGAACACTGATCAGATGTAATCGATCTCCGGCGCAGTAGAATCGTAGAAATCCAAAACAACAAAAGATTGCTCGTTCGTTACTGTAAACTCTCTTATCATCTAAAACTGAAAAATAGAATCAAATAGATTAATCCAAAGAAGAAGAAAGCTTTACTCTATGCTTTCTTTGTTTTGCGTTTGAGAGAGAGAGAGAGAGAGAAAGAGTAAATGAATACGCGACAAAAAGAGAACACAATAGCGATCTCTAAGCAGAAAGATTTCAGAGGACAGAGATACCCAAAAGAGCGACCAGATAAAGAGAAAGTGAAGTGGTCAGGTTTCGCATTTAATGAAGGAAGGAAGGAAAGAAAGATGAGGGCAAGAGGAGGGGGGGACCTTTAAATCGAGGCATTGCTCCCACTCGTAAGGAAGAGCGACGTGAGAATTTAGTTCCACGGCGGTGTCGGTGTTCGTCAGATTCTCCGGTTCATCTGAAGTGGCCGACAGGCCAAGGCCAACGCCACCGCCGGCGCCGCTGCCGTCTCGGTTAAGAGAGCAGTTCTGCATAGACTGCTCCAATGATGCTGTAATCGTCGCCATATTTGGGCCTGTCATTGGAGACCCCAAAAACAAACCAACAAACAATAAACGAATGAAAAGGAAACAATTAGAGAGTGAGAGAGAGAAGAGGAGAGAGTCTCTGGTGGATTGGTGGGAGAAAGAAACAAATATACACTAATACAAGTGAGAGTAAAAAAGTTAAAAACTCACTATAATTAATCCCACCTATTTTACCATTTTTAGGGTATCAGTAAAAGGAAAGTAAAATAAAAAGGAGATCTAACTTCTTTGAAGGAAGGATAGAGAGAGAGAGAGAGAGAGAGAACCGGTAAAACGGGGTTTCCAATTCCAAAGAAAATGCCGATCACTCCCTTTAACTGTTCTATGGTTTTTGGAATTGAATCGTTGAGTTTTCAGATCTGAGAGCCAATTCTAGGATTTTTGAGACTTATCATCCAAATCAATATAGATCGATCGACATTACTATAGAAAAAAAAGCTTTCTCAATTGACCGAACTACCATGTGAGTATACTTAAAATGACTAACAAGAAACTTGTTCATCTTTCTTACGAAGACATGCAACTAACCCTAGAAGAAAAGACTTAAAAGAGTTGGAAAGGGGGTCACAAATATTCAAATTGTTTTGCATTTGATTGCTTGAAATCTATGGAAAAGAAAGAAGGTGAACATATAACCTAATTAAGGACTAAGGAATGTTATTTGTGCTACCCAACAAGAAAAATGACAAAGGAGATATCTTCTTTTTAGGAGGGGAAGGAAACTTGCCCTTTTAAGTTTTAGCTAACAACTAGATATTCTCAAGTCATTTAGATTTGCTTAATGCACCAAACCATCCAATTTACTTTTTTAAAAAATTTATAAGAAAAAGATTTCTACTTGGTGGTCTTTCGCATTGTTAGCAAAAACGTGTTTAAAACGGTTCCCGTTTTTTACCGTTTTAAACACGTTTTACCGTATGCTTCCCAAACATACGGTAAAAAATGACAAACGGCAAGCATTCCTGTTTTAAACGCGTTTAAAACATGTTCCCATTTTTTTGACGTTTTTTAAGACCTTAGACTTAACTGACCATATCTCTCTCTCCCGAACTCTGATCGACTTGATTCTTTCACCGACGTAAAAATGACTTGAAGGGTTACATTTTTCATGATATCACCTTTAACTCAAAGTTAATGCATGGATACCGAAAATAGAAGTATGTATTTCAAATAAAAATTCCTCAATTTATATGAGAATAGTGGCGTTTTTTTGGTTCCGTCTTTTTGAAATATAAACGTTTAAAACCCATACCGCCCGTTTTTCATTTTTTACCGTTCTATGTTTTTTGACCGTTTTATTTGACCGTCCGTTTGTAATTTTTTACCGTTTAAAACCCGTACCATAAAACTCCGTTTTATTACCGTTCCCGTTTTTGCTAACTATGGTCTTTCGGATGCCCTCTCACAGGGTACCGTGAGATGATGCCCTTCCCCCTACGTGGATGTCCAGGCGTGTTGACCCATTAGCCCAAACGCTTGTGTAGAGACCAAGCAACCAAGTAAAGATCTCTTGCCCAATTACATATAAAATAAGGATCAAGGATAGACATATAATTATTATAATCCATATATATTGGAATCATATGCACCATATACAAAACGGCCATACCATTTAATTAGGAGAGAGAATAGAGGGATGTGTCATGTGTGTGTGTGAGGGGGGGTCTATAAGGTGGTCTTGTTTTAACCTTTATCCCCAAAGATACTTAATTTAGACTAAAACCCAAATAAGGATACCATATTAAATACTTGCAAACAGATATATACAAAGCAAACTTGCTTGTGAATTATGAACCATAAAATTCCAAACCAGTCAAAATTGTTAGGGTTTCCTTTACTATTCTTGGGGTGTAGCTGATTAAACTATGCACCAACCCATGATATGAGTTTAATTGTGTGACCCTCACACAAGATCGGGCATGACAAGAAAACATGTTATTACTAGATAAGTCTCAACATAATAACTACCTCTAAGTTTCCTTCACACAAATTAGAAAAAAAAAATAATAATAATTCTGTCATTCTAAAATTGAAGTAACCATTAGGTAAATTCCTCCTATAGAGAGTACTTAAAAAAAAATAAAAAATAAAAAATGCTTGAAAAAGCTGTGGAAACTTTAGATTTTGAAAGACAGAAAGGTAGTCGCTAGTACTAGTAGTTGTTTTTTTTTTTTTTTTTTGTTAGTGTCTATATCTCACCAACTCCTTTTTTTCTCTACTGCGAATCTTACTGTCCCCACGGCTCCTATACTCCAAACACGTAATCCAAGTGTGAAAGATTCCGTCTTTTCCGCTTATCTTTATTTCTTTTCCAGTTCTTCGATCTCGAATTCAAAAAGCAAAGAGAACCACGGCCATCCATGTCTTTTGTTCAAAATGGTGGTTTTAGCTTTTGAGTTTCAACTATCCAATGATGAAGTAAGTAGTGAGAAGTGAGAACCACAGAGAGAGAGAGAGAGAGAGAGAGAGAGAGAGAGAGAGAGAGAGAGATAAGCATAAAGAAAGAAACCATTTGGTTTTTTTGGTCTTCACGAACTCTGTGCGCTGTGTCGCTGTCACTGAAACATTCTACCAAGTGATTATCAGGTTTTAGTTAATAAGGCTCTCAAAACCTTGACTTTACATTTCTAATACCTTCACTATTAAAAGTCTTCTCTTTCAGTTCCCATCAAAGAGGATTCATCCTTTTCCTCAAAAAAAATAAAAATAAAAATAAAAACGCCAACTAGGGTTGGGTTTGATTGGTAAACCCTAAACAATATTTCTTTGTCTGTGTGGGAGAGATTGTGGTCAAACCCAACATGTATGGTTTATAAGGGAGATATTTATAGGTAAAGAAGCAAAACTGAATAAACGTTTTAAAAATCCGGATTAGATCGGTCAAATCGGATGGCTGTGACCAGTCTCTATTACAGGGTCATTGCGGCTGATCTGAAACGGCCCGATTCTAGGGTTTTCGAGACCAATTCGATCCCTAATTCCCAGTTTATAATCATTGACTGGAATGGTATGAAAATCATCAACAATATAAGTAAATGAAACTTTAGATTATACTAGATGGAGCGATTGTGAAGTGGAGGCATGGACACGTTTCATTTTGTCAATCACGGTCTTTGTTGATACCGATCTAGTATCAGGCTATATTGGACCAATATTGATCCATTGATACAGGATCGGTGAAGAATCGAAATCGAGACTACCATTACCGATCCCGATTGTAATTCGACTCCTGTACTTCTGCCTACCCCTATTGTCGTGTGCACTCTACACACAAGCAAGGCGGAATGTACCGCCTTACCCCTACCTGAATGCCTTGCCCGAGCAGGGGTAAGATGATCCTTTCCACCGCACTTGTGTGTGGAGACAGACGACAGTATCGGGCAGGCAGAAGTAGAGGAGTCTGATCCTTCAGATTGATTCTGATGTATTCCGACCGTTTGATCTAAAATCGGCCTTGAGGTTTTTCCAAATCGAAATCTATGATTGGAGAAACAGTAACATGGGTGCAACCCGGGTATGGAACGGTGATGTGCCAAGTAGGAACATGGAAGAGAGGAGACAAGGCGAATGTATTGGGGAAGCCGCCCAGGAAGGTGTGGGCCTGTGTCTGTCTGTATGCATCTGCTAGCTAGCGCTAGCTGCTGCTGCTGCTGCTGCTGCCATGCAATCCTGATCAGCTTCGTCACGAGATATGTTTCATCTTTTGATTCTTTTCATGTTTTGTGGAGGATTAAGAACCGTTGCGGATTTGAAGGTGAGAAATAGGCCCCCATAGCTTCAACGCTTCTGTTCTGTGAGAGCACTCATGTCTCATACTCTCTCATCTCATGCATGCTGAGATGAGAATGAGGGATTGAGAGAGAGAGAGAAGAGAATAGAGAATCTTTCTCTCCTCCTCGAATTTTTCAGTGACTTCTGTCAAACTGTGGTTTGTGTGTTGTTTGAATGTTGATGATGTTGGAATCTTAATGGATAAAAGGAATCTCCGACTGAGAACTGACAGCAGGACTTCTCTCTCTCTTCGCTTTCAGTTTCAGAATTGTCAGTACTAATCTGGTCTGGGTCTCTCTGTGCTATTATATATTCTATTCACCACTCACCATTGGTGGTGAACAGAGCAGAGAAATCAACAACGAATAATAAAATAGAATTAAAGAAAGGGGTAAAGTAATTCCTGTATTTATATAATATTAAATAATTAAATGCATGCTCCATGCGGTTTGGTTGTTTGTCTTCCCTAATTTCACTACAAACATTCCTTTCCTTTTTTCTTTCCTCGATAACTGAACAAGCCCATTCCCTTTCCTTTCTCACTGTTCACCAATCACCGTACTTCTTCTTCTAATACTTTCTTCTCTCTTTCAATCTCGATTCTTGACCTTAGAATAATAAGGAATATAAAATGAAGTTATTTTATAGAACTACTACTCATGATAGAATAATAGTACCAAAATGGTCAAAAAAAATGCAAATGGGGTTATTCCCAATTTCACAGGGAAGACGACAATGGTTGGAGGATGCTTTCGCAGTAGTCCATTATATACGAAAAAGGCATACAGGATTCTTACTGACTTCGGGAATCCTACAGGGATGCATGGTGGGAAAATGAGAGAGTTATTATTATTTTTTTTTCTTCTAAATTCCTAATTGGTCTCTCTGATCATGAGGTTCTGAACCTGTGAGAGGTGTTTCTTAGCGTTTTCCAACACCAATTTACAGAACAATTAAATGGTTGTTTTCCCTGTTAATGGTGAGTTTCCCTATTAATCCTGTCTTAGAATCCGGTGAGAGAAAGAGAAAGAGATAGAGAGAGGGTGCAGGAGACTATTTCGAGGTAAGTTCCACAGGCACAAAGGAAACATACCTTATAGTTTCGTTGCTACCGACGTGCTTCCTCTCAGATGCCGATATTGTCTCATTGCAATTTTAAGTGCGCGTCCTTGGGCATCCAAGGGGAGGGGTGGGATAGTCATTTGACTACCTCATACAAGAGGCACAAGGGCTGCCACGCAATATTCTTTTTCCCATTAGATTGTAGTAAATTGGCAATAGTTTTCATACACGGCCTGCATAGAGACCAAAGGCCCACCCCCACCCACACCCCAACCCAACCCAACCCAACCCAACCTAACTCAAAACCTTCAATAAGACAGGTTCTGATCCTCTTAGGCCAGGTAGCTGAGCGGTCAGCGTGGGCCTCACACAGGCATGGGCGAAATGACCACCCCAACCACTATTCAAGCATCTTGCATGGGTGGGGTCCACGCCCTGCCTATGTGAGGCCACATGCTGCCCGTCCTTAGAGGATCTAAATTGCTATAAGATAGGCTCAATATGGGAGGGAATCTCCCATGAGTCCTATACTCCTATCCCCTTGGATTATTATCACATTTTTGGAAAAAAATTGGTATGTTCCTATCATGTATTAGTACACTTCTCTTTTTTTTATTACAAATTTGTATTTGTTCATGGGTGGGGGATCACTGTCAGGTCGTATGGCCCTGCGATCAAATATAAGGAGGGTGAAATGACCACCCCACCCCTTAGATGTTTGTGCGTGTTTCCATTAGCTCCAAGCTAGAGTGTGGGCTATGAAATTTTTATCACCTCCAATTTGCTGCCCGCTCCAATTCCCTCCAGTTACTCACATAGGAGCAGAAATGACCACCAGACCCCACCTTGGGCAGTGTGTTCGGGCAAGGGGTAGGGTGGTCATTTCCACTCCTATGTGAGGAATTGGAGGGAATTGGAGCGGGCAGGAATTGGAGGTGATAACGAGTTGTGGGTTATGCGACTTGACAACTTTTTTCTTTCCTTGGCTAAAGGAAGAAAGTTTTCTGTTGGGTACACAAGGGGTGAAATGACTGCTCCATCCCCCATGAAAAAACAATAATGACCATCCTGTTGATGCCTCCCTCAACGTCTGCTCCTATTGCAGAGGACCCCCCAAAGGTTCCCAATTGAATACTTTGAACCCTAGTGAGCAGTGTAGCGGTCAAAGAAAAAATTATCACTATTTTTTTTCGGTGAACGAATTATCACTATTTTCTATCAATAAAGAAATATGTTTCACGGTTAACAATAATTGATGTCGACCCAAACCCAGTTTAAAACCCGGCCGGCTTTCCACACACGGTTTGAACAACTTATAATCGGGATCTAGATCGGTCTTGACTCTTGATCGATTCTGATTTGGCTAAAAGTACGTAAACCCTAGTTTTTGTAATGGGTTGATCGATACGTTTTTTATATGGGTCAATCTAGATTCAATTCGAATTTTCAAATCTTAACACCACATTCCCACTCCACTTTTTTTGTTTTTTTTTGTTTTTTTTTGTTTTTAGTAAGACATTCCCACTCCACCTAAGGGTGCCGATTTGGAATTGAAATCGAAAACAAAAAATGACCGTTTTTAAATCAAATGGAAGAAAAATGGTTTAATTTTGATTTTAAATTCAGAATCTTTTTGTTGTTTCAAAGTTGGAATCATCGATCGAAGTCGAATCAAACCAAACCGAACTACATATTTTTAATTCCGAAGGGACAAACTTAATACATATATAATTGTTAACTTTGAAACCCTAATTAAAATGCAACGGCAAATGTGTTGAATTGGCTCAATTCTGGATGATACCAAGACCAAGAAAATCGTTCAAGATTACTTTAATCAGTGAATAGGAGGATACTTTGAATCGGGATCATGGGAAAGTATTTCTTGATCATTTCTATTAACTTAAAGTCCCATTAAAATTCCTTTTATGTAATCCCAACTTACATTATTTCTATTACTAATCCTTTGTGTACTTTGGTGTTACTAATCGTCCACTCTTTTTTGTTTGATCCCCAGTATGGTAATACATGCAATAGTAAAAACTCCATATATTTAATCTTTTGCACCCGCTTCAAGCCCTAATGATTAATCAATCAATTTTGGGATAAATAATTTATACTGCTTACAAGGGAAAAGAGACCCAAACTTTTTATTGCGAATTTTTAAGCTATGAGTGAATCATGGTTCATCCTGGGTTCACGTATTAAACACATTTTTTTCAAGCATGAAAAGGTCAGTCAAATTACAACATTACCCCATGTTAGGAAATGAGAGTTATTTTTTCTAATCACTTTTGACTCTCAAATGGAAATATATCTTCTCAAGTGAGGTGCACTGCATAGTGTATCACACTTAAGAATCCAACCATAAAAACATGGGTAGTGACATCTTTTTAACTTCTCAAGTGTTGAGTGGATTCTTAAGTCAGTGCACCACACTTGAGAGGATGAAAAATCCCAGATTAAAATCCTTTGCAATTCCTTCATCTTGCGATGCCTTGCAGTTTAGGCCTTAGAGCTCGACACGTGGAAGATGCTTCATCCAACGGTGTGAGCTTGATTGACCCAGTTTTTTTTTCTTTCTTTCTTCTCGAGCTCAGTACCGTTGAATGTCGCATCTTCCACATATTAAACTCTCAGGCCCGAATTACAAGGCACCGTTAGATTAAGGCATTGTAAAAAAATAAAGGGAAAAAGATCTCTATCCGGGAGTGTGGCCTACGCCAGCACTCCCATGAGTCTATCTCTTTCCTCTCCATGTGAAAAGATACCTCTTCCCCCTAATTTTAAGGAGGAAAGAGATAGACACATGAGAGTGCTGGTGTAGGCCACACTCCCGGGCAGAAAACTGTTTACCAAAAATAAATAATGGAAAAACATTTTCTAACAGATTGCGTGGCGCCTAGGCCGAGACCAGGAGTGGGCGAATTGAGGCGCGCGCCCCGAAACCCACCCCTGTTGCCCCCGCGCTGGTGCAGGGGCTACTTATTAGTCGTGTGGAGCATTGCATTGACCGACAAGTTCCTATCGTGGGGAACTGGGGAACGGGGGAAGGCCGACCCTGAAAATTTCCACTCTGCGATAGCAGTTTTTTTTTCTTTTTTTTCTTGAGAATTGAGAAACTACCTGCGACCTTCCTATTCGATCAATCTCGATTGGTCTCGAAGACTGACTCTGTCTTCGCATATTTGGTCCCTTTGCTCCTGGATTCAGATTAGGCAATCCATCGATCAACAGATTTGCAGAGAGCGTTCACATCGGTCGGATCGTTCCGTCGATCAAAGGGTTTCAGATCAGATAAAGAAAAGAATCAAAGAAAGGAATGTCTAAGAACGAAGAGCCGGTCATCGGGATCCCTTATGCACCGAACTACAAGTACGAGGGCCCGATGGTGCAGCAGCAACAATGCCAACAATTCTATGTGGGACAAAACCCATATCAGGGTGGAGCCATCCCTCCCAACGCCATTTTCATGGATCCACAAGGGATGCCTTTGCAGCAGACCATGTTTAGAGATACCCCCGCACCCTTCAGCTGCCCTTATTGTGGCATTTCTGGCGTCACCACCGTTAGGTAATCTAAAACCACTAATCATCTCTCTCCCCTTCTGTGCCCTTTCCTTAGGATTTAACCTACCTCAAATCAAATTATTAATGAAATGAGGAATATATTTTCTCCCATGCCATGGCAATATTGTATTGTCTTTTTTCGCTTTTTCATTATCTTGCCTATGATATAATATTATGTATCAGTGGATCTTCCTCTCGATGTTAGGGGGTTTTCGCAAATTTAAAAGAAACCCTTTGTCATGTACAAGTCATGTTTAGGGTTCATATTTTATCCGAGATTGTTTGGGATCCTTACGTACTCTGTCTTTCATTATTGAGCAGCTCAAGTTTGTCTCGATCATTTCCTTGTCAGATTTTTATGTATCTTAGGCTTACAGGTTCTCTAATGATATGGGGATGTTTAATAAACTGATGAACAGTGCAACATTGTAGGTTCCTATTATGTTGGTGAGGTAATTCTTATTACAACAATGTCTAGAACTTGAAACTTGTTTATTGTCCGGCAAGTTCAATTAACTTACAACAAACCTATATGTTTTATCAGTAGCTTTTACTTTTGGGTTCCAATTGGCTGTTTCTATGACTTCTTTCTGTTTAATAAGAACCTGACCTTTCGATAGGGATGTAGTTGCAACCTGAATTGTTTGGCCTTGAAGTAAATAAATACCACAACTCATTTTGGCTAGCCTAGGTATGTGAATGACAGTTGACCCCGCCCTCCATCCCTCCCTACCCAAAAAAATGTGTTTGACATATGGTCAATAATCCTGATTCAATGAAACAATGTTAGAAAGAGGCTAGGGCAATTTGTGCTCAAAAGTGGATTTTGTTAATGTTGCTTGGAAGATATTACTTAGAGTCTTTTTGACAATGCCAGGGTCAGCTTGCATGGCTCCCTTACAATTCATAGAGAAAGGAACAAATTGCAGATGTCACATGTTCTTTGGAAATGCTAATTAAGTATATTGTGTTTAATGCTCAGATGGAGTAAAATAGGTGTAGATACAGTAGCACCTAGTATAGAAATGCTAGTCACAATGACTAGGTCATGTATAAATTGCTTCTTCTTTTTTTTTTTTTGGTGGGGGGGGGGGGGGGGACGAGGCCATCTAATGTACTTATAATCTTCTGGGTACAAGGTTTTTTTTATGTACATCTGGAGGAAGAAGCTACATGTACCCACTGTTTCCTTCTCCACTTGCTACTGTGGTCTCATTAGTGCTTACAATAACCTGAGAGTAATCCACGTAATCTTTATAGAAAAGAACTTAGTTCTAAATGGAAGCTTTCCACTCTAGACAGGGATTACCACTGTTCAAGTAGATGGACACCTCCATCCTGCCCTCTGGAAGGACTCAATATCATAGCTGTCTTATGTTTATAGTTTTGAGCCACAACTGAGTACACTGTAATTCGATCTTACTTGTGCTTAAATTTCCATTGCATGATACAATGACCCGATATACCACACAGCCCTTGCCTAGCACCAGAGTTTGCTATTTTATATATGGATTAGTAGGATTTTCTCTCCTTATGTGTGTTTAAATGACTTTTTTTTCACTGAACCTAACTCATTCTTCACATACAAGTAAAAGGGATAATGGCCCAGATGATGATTTGGAAATACTGATGTTTCTGGAAGCTGGACAGATCAACTTTAGGAAGGCCCATGGCTATTAGCTGGAGACTTTAGCTGAGTTGCAGGAAAGGAAGGGGGAGATTGTTAACGACTGCATGCTTTAGGGACTTTATAGTCCGGAAAACAGTTTTAGCTTGGGTTTTCTTTCATGTTCTTTCTCCCTTAAAAGTTTCTCTTCCATTAAACCATAAAATCTAGTTGAATTTACCTTGATGACCCCTTATTAAAATTTGTCCTTCCTTACACCCATTCTCTTCCCCACTCATTCTCTCTTAAATTTCATTTCATTTGACCTATAATTTGGTGGACCTTACCTTGTGACTTCTTATTTAAGTTTACTCTCTCTCACAGGTAGAGTAAATTGACTTTTAATCAGAAGGGAGGCATGAATTGGTTTTTTTTTCTTCTTTTGCTGGTGGTGGTAGGGGGGGGGGGGGGGCTTGAACAAATAGAATTATAATCTCGTAAATTGTGGAAACAGATAAAAATTTCCAGTAAATTAATTAATTTAAATTTCTTGTTAAGAGTTAAACTCTTAGTTGTAAGTAGTCAAATTGAATTAGCATGCAAAAAAAAAGGCCGTACCTAGTGCACAAGGCTCTCGCGTTTAGCAGGGTCAGGGGAGGGTCAAATGTACGCAGCCTTACTCCTGTTTCCAGGACTTGAACCCGTGACCAAGCGTTCAGCAAGTGAGCACTTGACCAAGACGCCTAGCACGACCTTCAAATTGAATTAGCATGCAAATCCTCTAAAATTAAACATTTTAATTTTGGTAGGAGATAACTAGAAAGGGAAAGTTGTATTTTTGAAACGTATAATTAAACTGCACAAAAGGATATAGTTGCCAGTGAAATGATATACTTAACTAGAAAAGTTACTTGTTCACTACCTGCTTTTATAATGTTTTAGTTATTCTGCATCATTCCTTGAATTTTTCCATTTTCACACTTTCTGATCAGTAATTTTTTTTTTGGGTGGGGGGTGGGGGATGTGATATTTTAATTTGTTGCACAGATCAAAACCGAGTCTGGCAGCTGTTGTGGGTTGCATGATGCCATTTATGCTCGGTGTCTGTTTCCTCTGCCCTTCAATGGACTGCCTCTGGCATAAATATCACTATTGCCCTAGCTGCAATGAAAAGGTAATGAGTTATTTCATTATCTCTCTATTTTTTTTTTCTTCCAATCCTTGTTCCCTCTGTTTTTTCCTCTGGTTTCTGTCAAGGTTCTCAAACTGAAGCTGCAATTTTCATTCAATTGTCATAGGTTGCTGACTTCGAGAAATCAGATCCATGCCTGGTGGCTGATCCTCCACAGTGGACCCAAGAGAGCTTTGCTTTGCCTGCTTAATGATTCCTTCTATCTTTACTGTTTATGTTTGTGATAATTTGCATCCAGTGTGTATGAGTACTTCTTTTCCCTTTATTTTAGGGGTGTAAATAATCCATGAGACTAGGCTGGAAGAATTATATCACCTGGTAGAATGTGTAATTGATTATAACATACTGTAAATCATGTTGATCGTTTATGCAGTTTGGGGCCTTTGGGCTTGTACTTTTTCCTTATTTTTATTGAATGATTATAGTTTAATTCACAACAAAGGGTTCTGCAATGGCTCTGCGCGAATATGTTTACATAATTCCATGCCATTGATTTCTCCACAAACCTGCAGGTTTTCCTTACCTTCTGTTCACCTATGTTTTGGATGCCCATGGGCATTTTGCACAACAGAGTCGATCCAAGTTGTTTGACAAACGTTGAGGTATCAAAGCGTTGTTTCAGATTATTATCTGAGGCTAGATTTGGATTGAATTGAGTTTCAAACTATGTTTTAGGTTAGTCTTCCCGTTGTCCCCCCCCCCCCTCCCCTAAGCAGTTAATAGGTTAGTTTTGTTTGACAACGTATTAGGTAATGCGGGGGAAATCTGAAATGGACTAAACTGGCTCAGTCCCTTCCCGCCACTACGAAGGGACTGATTTAAGATTGGTTCTAAATTTACTAGGCAAAACAAAAAACCGTCATCACTGAATGCCATGAAAAAGCACTAGGCTCTGGACAAACAGAGAAAAATGATAGGAACAAAACATCAACCCCAAGGACTGCCTGATTATAAAACCTGGAACGCCAAAGAATACAAAAGAACAATAAAGAACTCACTCCGGTATTGGAAAGTACAAATTTTCGTATGAACAGAGAAAATAATGGACTAACCTAATACCATGACTCTTCCTCCTACATCAAAGAGAGATTTGGAATCATTATCACTGCTTACCAAAAGTTCCACAAATCAGAATTGGTTATTGTGAATCACCCAACCTCGATTTCACTTGATTCTTGAAACATTTCTGATCAAAGACTACTACAAGTTCCCAGCCAACTCGATAAGAATCGATAGAGGTCAACCCTATACTAAATACCAAGTTTTAAAACCTTGCTAGCATCCATATTGCTTCTATATTTGCCAAAAGTGCCTGCCGCATGCGAACCACTAGGATGGCAAGAAATTAGACCAACCTAAGATCATATCACTAGTTCAGGATCTTTGTAATCAAATTTATACCACTTTTTAGTAAAATTTGATGGAGATGGTTCTCTAAAGCAAGCTGCATAGAGGAGCATACCAATGACATGCAACAGAACGATTTAGTACAGAGCAGTGAAATCATTTCATGAGAGAGAGAGAGAGACAGCTACCCTCCCTGGATACTCAGACAACTTTTCTCCAAAATTTAAATGCGAGATATGATTAAGTTCCGCGGAAGACTTTTAACCAAAATTAAGACAACACCAGCACATAATTTAATGTGATTTTGGGCCCACCATCCCACGATCATCAGATGCCTAATAACTCTTTCTGCAGTTAATGTTTCTCACTAAACCTAGTCTTTAACTGGTTAGCAGAAAGTAATCATAGCGATACAAAGCAAGATGACTCAACTCAGATTCGAGTCATCTTTCACGGCCAGTACTGAATCTCTGTGGAAAAAGGATATGCCCATGGACGAAACTACAAAAAAACTCAGGTTCTCACCAAAACTACAAAAAAAACTCGGCTTTTAACAAACAGTATGTCCTAATCACTAAAAAAGCTTTGAGCAAAGTCATGAAGCGCATGTTTTTGTTTCCAAAAATTTCAACAGGAAACAACTCCATGAAGCTGGTTTCTCATCTTAGATTCTCAACGCCTCTTCTTGTTTCCCTTTGCAGCACTGGATTTTGAAGGGGTGGCAACCAGGTATATAAACAATACCACAATGGAGATCACCGACACTAGCGATCCATATTTTGCCAACAACCTCTGCAATTAAGATTGAAAAGTAAACAACCAATGTCTAATTCAAAATATGAGATTTTTTTTTTCATGATAAAGGACATGAAGAAACCATAACTCATTTTTTCTGTACATTGCCAATACATTATTATAACAATTATTTTTTTGTCAAGAGTCCAAACACAGACTGCTAAAATTCTTTAGCAGTCAATTATTTATTGGAAGCTCTAAACGAGATCCATCAAATGTGGCTCAATGTCCAAATCAGGCCAAAAAGCTTGACAATTGTACAACATATTTTATGGCAAACATATCCTCATGCAACTTTTTTTCTCTATCAGGGAAAATATTCCATCACTAAACCTTTTAGTCCAAAGTAACAACAATAGAGCATTGTAAGGCTCACTCACCTTTGCCTGAGTAGGTTGGCCACAATCAAAGTGATTTCATGCAAGAACATGGAAATACTTCGTCAATACAAGGAATGCATCTAGATGTTGAACTGAAATATTTTAACTTTGTAACCTTACCCATTCAAACTTCTTTTCTGGTGGTCTATCTGCAAGGATTTCTAAAGGTGGCATTGGAGTTGAATAAGCCTCCTATAAACAATGTACCACAGTCATCAGACAATTTGAAACTTTTCTTAGTCAAAATAAAGTAAGCTAGATCGATCCTATAAAAATGTCAAACCTGTAGTGCTGCCTTAGTTGGGACCCGGAATTTGATGACAGCAGGTGCACCGTAGAACACAGTTTTGACTTGAGATTCCAGAGCAAAGGAATGAGACACAAGAGAACCACTGCCAGTTGAAAAAACAGGTAGTTGGTTTTGATATGGGCAAAAAACCATGAGAAGGGAAAGATACGTAGGAAACTAGGTAGGTTTGGGCAGATGTAGTGATAAAAAGTCCGTAGAACTCACACATCAATCCTTTCCCATGTCTTGGAAGTGTTACCACTGATCAGGTTAAAGATATCTGGGGTCCAACTATCATCAGTTAGACTTACATCATATGCCGTCCTGTGAGAGTTAAAAAAGGGGATGGTTATCTGCATCTGACACAAAAACTAATAAACCATTTAGAGGGGGATGGGGAAAAAGAAAACTTATACGTTAAAAAAAATGCAATGCTGTTGGAACTATAAGTTGAAGTGTTTGACATGAAATATTCAGAATCTTACGAAGCAATGTCCTTTTGACTCCCATAGAAATAAACAAAATAAAAAAGTAGTCAAAATTACACTGATGCTAATTTTAACCAACCTCCTCTTTCTAAAATGAATATCAATTTATAAAAGGAGAAAATAACAGCTAATACACAACAATCAAAAGGCAGAAAGCGGTGACATTATACCTCAACTTCCCTAGAAAAAAAAAATGAATGAAAAAAGGGTTTTGACAGATTCAGATTTGAGAGGCACATGTGACGCACCAAGGAGAAGAGTCCATGATCTTTTTATATTCTTTGGATCATTCACATGGTCTGTTGTTTTTATAAATGAATTCCTAAAAATAAAAAGATAAAATAAAAATAAAGGAGTGTTTTAGAGTGCCAAGAGTCTTTGAAATAACTTTATGATGCAACCAGGTACTTTTCTGAATTTCATAGTACAAATTTTGATGAAAAGATTTCTGAGAAACTTCCGCTCTCAAGGCAGTTAGTAAGTGAAATGGTCTCCCAGAATTTTATTGTCTCTTAACTTTTATCCTAATGTAAAAGATCCCTTTCAGCAAGACAAACATCAGAAATTAACTTCCAGTTGCTCCTGACTATGACAATAGTATCTGAAATACAGACTTCAGGGAGGTATCCCCATTGAAGGTCCTTCTTCCATAATCCAATCCTATCTCCTTCCCAACACCATGTCTCATGCATTTGGAATCCATGAGGAGAATAAAATCGTGAACCTTCAAAGAGAGGTAGAGTACTCTATGAAGAAAACTCAAATCCCAAGTTGGATCTCAAACTTAGCCCTATTGATCCTCTGTTACTGGGTTTAGGGGTGTCAAACCAGTTGGTCCGGTCAGTTTCGGGCATAACAATCATGTGCCTTTGAGGGCCAGGACCAAAACTAACCAATTACTTAATAATTGGTTGGCCATTTGTCAACCTTTAATCGGTTTTAGCTCATCGGTCCTTCAAAGGCCAGCTAAGCCATTTTTATGTCTACATTTTGGCAAAGGGTATTAGGATAGGTTAATTATTCCTTAATTGGTCTTAATCAGTCGGGTTTCGGGTGGGTTTGTACATTCTGTACTAATTGGGTTGGACTGAGACTGACCGATTAACCAAAAAAAAAACTGGACCGTTTAATAAACAGTTAGTTCAGTTACAGTTTTATTCAGGTGGTCCCAGTTGAGCCTCTGTCAGTGCAGGCATGGAAATGACACTCAGCCGACACAACCATTCCTTAATTGGATATTGCAAAGATTGCAAAGCCCCTTTATTCTGGGTTAGGCAGGTTGCCGACATTTGATTTGAAAAGGGATGATTCTGTCTTTTGGAGTTAAATGAGAGTTTTCGTCCCTCCAGTATCATGGGGTACTTCTCAACCATCAAATCCCAGTAACAAATGGTTCTAGCTTTACCCCTAAAGAGGAAGACATAGGTACTTAAAATGCTACCTGCCTAACCAGGAAACCATTGCAAACCTTTTCATGTTTTCAAATATAAACTGATTGAAATGTACCATCAAACATAAGTGAAAATTCAAAGATCACAATGCAAATAAATAAAAAAAACACAACTTCAAGATGTTAGTGAACTTTGTCTGAGTTGGATTCATTCCTAGCATTGTAAGGAAGGTCGTGAAATACAAGTACATGACATAGAATTGAGGATATTTAAGAAATGTGTCAACATAAAATCAATGCTCAAATTTCAATTTTATCCAGACATGTTAAACCTATATCAAGCTGCACCTGTCACTAAAATACATACCAAAAATTAGCATCAATTGACTTGAGATGCTCAAATTTCAATTTTATCTAGACATGTTAAACCTATATCAAGTTGCACCTGTCACTAAAATCCATACCAAAAATTGGCATCAATTGACTTGTAGATGCTCAAATTTCAATTTTATCCAGACATGTTAAACCTATATCAAGCTGCACCTGTCACTACAATACATACCAAAAATTGGCATCAATTGACTTGTCACTAAAATACATACAATTAGATGACATTGAATTGAGGTTATTTAAGAAATGTGTCAACACAGAATCAATGCTCAAATTTCAATTTTATCTAGACATGTTAAACCTATATGAAGCTGCACCTGTCACTAAAATACATACCAAAAATTGGCATCAATTGACTTGTAGATGCCCATCAACCAGCCATATCCAATTCATACCAGACAAATGTAAACCGTTGTAAACTGGCTTTTGCCATAAATAAAGGAAACTGCGGAGACCTAGGACCTAAATAGAAAATTTGCGAATCATTTGGAAAAAAAATATCAGACTGAACCAGAATCAACTTCAAAATCTGAGGGGGAAATTGTGACTTTTGAGAGCCCACAAATAATTCGAGAAATGAACAATCAGTCAGCAAAATTTGGATTTCGAAAATTCAATCCCTCCGAACAATTCAGGAATTGAATAATTCGGCCCCAAATTTTGGAATCTTAAAAAAAAAGGATCACTTTTTGGTCCCAATTTTTTGAAGAAATACCTTTAATACTCAAATTAATCTGCTTATGACTTTTAGTCGAATTCCTTCTTTTAACTGAATTTTGACCATGTTTTTCCAAAACTGCAAACCAAATAGATCCTATATTTCAATTTTTTTACCTCCATTTTGTCACCCTTTTGGGTTTTCCAAATATCTCCTACATGTCCGACGTGATCCATCTCCTGCCCTCACCCCATCTCACTCCAGCAGTTAGGTCAGGCCTGCTGCAGTTGGGTTAAGTCAGGTATAGTTCAGGTATTCCAAAACCTGTACTCAATCTGCAATGTGGCCATCCTGAGAGTGTCTTAATGTCTTTATTCTTAGACTATGTGCAAGCACCAAAAAAAAATTCATACCATTCTAAAATACTTGGCAGATTATATATCTGGGAACCAAAATAAAAGAAAAACTAAAAACTGTTTCTAACTTTCATCTCGTGTACCAAGAAATCCAAAGAGATCATTGTGAGACGGCTACTAGATATGATTAGGTCCTCAAAGGATAGAAAGGTTGAAAGACGACATAGATTGTAATTTCCAAAAATTCTGCATGCACTTTTGAGCAATCAAAACATAAAAATGAACGAATCTAATCAGACTAGGGTTAATTGTCTCAAGCATCAACTTGAAGTAGGCACCCTAGAATCTAAACCAACATCTTGGCTAGAAAGTATGGCTAATCCAAATGTTCTTCATTGGATTAGCTCACTGCAGAGGACGTGGCTTTAACTCACTCATTAATGTTCTTCATTGGAGAGAGCAATTACATATTCAAGAACCAAAGTTTTCCCACGGAAAAATTAGCAGAGCTGCCCGAAGCACTAGAGCAATCAAAATCAGGTTGATGCATTATACAATGTGAAAGAACAGACCATAATCATATCCCTCTCAAGAGCCTTACCATGGCTTGAAACATAAAAGGAAGACCAACCAACATGAACAAGTGAAATTACCAACGAATAACAAAGAGGAAATACAAACATGCAAAACAAACATTAACTAAAAGTTCACAAAAAATATTCTTAACAGATAGTCAGATACAGAACGAGCACAAGTGTCGGGGAGAAAGAGGAACGAGGAATCAGAAAATATCCGATGCGTTATGCAGGGGAGACATTTGGAGCGATCAATTAAATTTTAAAAGAAATTAATTATCAAAATGACGAGCGCGAATATATCCCTAGAATAGAATTTTTATCTAAAAAAGAGCTCAGATACGCCATGGTCCAGTGATGGCACAATCAAAAGCACAATTTAGAATCCACCAGATTGACATGCATATAGACCCATTAGATCTAACAAATTGGAGATTTAACAAAGAGATCGATTGAAGGAAACTTAAAAGGAAGAAAATGAAAAACCTACGCAGATCCTTGGTTATAGAGGTCGATCGAGACGGAGATTCTTTCAGCGCCGGACTTAAGCCTGTTGAGACTAACCTTCTTGTGAGCGACGATGAAAGGAGCATCTGAACTCGCAAAAGTTGCCGAAACAAGGAATAGAGATACCATAACAGAGATCAAAGCCTTCATGGTGGGATTCGCCATGCCTGCCTCTCTGGTTTTGGGGGGGTGTTTATTGGATCGCTAGTAAATCTTGCGGACAAAACAAGAGAACAAAGTACATCACAAGCAAGTAAGAGGAAGGGTAGGGCTTGTCTTCTTTGTAATTTCCCTGCAAAATGCAAATAGAAAATAGATGCGAGTCATGACCAATTGGAGCGCGCAACGTCACCTGGGGCATCGAAGGCAGTGTGAAAATAGATGCGACTTTAAAATGGATCGGAGTATCGACTCAGTTCCTGGGAGCCCAGCGCCCAAGGAGTGTCCGGGGCGGGGACATCCAACGGCGAATTTAGCTCGTACACAGGGAGGCGTGCGCCCAGGATGCTGCCAGGGGGCATCCAACGGTTGAGCTGTGCTGCATATGTCTCCGCGCATACCTTGGGGTGTGTGCGGCATAGCCCAACGACTGGCAACGCCCTGGGCGTTCCTTGCTCCCTGGAGACGATCCTGATCCTCCAATGGCTGGATTGTGCCGCAGACAACGGCTAAGCTGATCCATATTTTATCCCTCCATACAACCAAAAAAAAATATTTTACCCCCAAAAAAATATAGGCTTACTAATCCATATCAACAATGGTCCTCTCTAATCACGTATCGTAAAACGATTGTTATTATAACACAGATCTTCTATGACATGTTGCCCTGTCCTGCCTGTGCTGCGCAGACACAGGGCCATGCGTAATGACCGCCTTACCTCCACTCAGAAAAAGGCGCTTAGGCAGGGGTAAGACGATCAATGCACGTCGCCTTGTGTCTGCGCAGCACGACAGGACGGGCAACTCGCGTCGTAGAAGATCTGGATCCTTGTTATTAAGGTCAAGTTTAAGGTGGTTCATCTTCTCCACCTCCATCACAAAAAATTTTCATCAAGGCTTTGGGTCTTTGGAAAATTATAGGGAGATGACGGATTTTGAATTACTTGATGAGAAGGAGCAGTGGAAATTTGACTTTCTGGTAAAAAGAATTTTGGAATAAGAGAATTTGAATAAAGAGAGAATGTTCTCTGTGCCGCAGCGGAGCCTGTGCCCAGACACATGGACAGCCTATGCAGAGGGTTGGGTGATCATTGCGCTCACCCCCATGTGCCTGGGTGCAGATTGCGCTGCGGCATAAAGAACAACGCCCCTTGAATAAATATCGAATAAATATATGGAAATATTAATTAGTCCACGTAAATTTCAAAAATTATTTCTTTTTCTAAAAAATATTTGGATATAGAAGGATTTTTTTTTTTGGTACGAAGGAATTAACTATTACATTTGGTACGAAGGAATTTTGAAACACAATCGGACAATCCCATCATGCAAGATGATATGACAGTTATAACCAGGACTCATGAGAGATATTAAAGCATCTTTTTAATTGCATGTTCCATGTTTTGGTATCTATTCACCCGACGGTCCTCGACTTTTGAAGTTTTATTTTATCATTTGACCAACTTCAAATTTTCAATTAGGTTGAAACTTAAACATTAACATGTAAATATGAGACCTTAAGATCTACCATTTCAATAAATCCATGTGGGATGATGACTTACCTAAAGTGCATTTGAAACCTCCTCTTGAATTCAGAATAGGGAACTGATCAATATACGGCATCTGCTCATTAGTGCTATATCCCCTCATTAGTGCTATATCTAAGACAAAGTTTTCTTTCACAGCACATTAATTAAAGATTTACCAAACTATTCTAGGTTTCACAAATCATTATTGAGTTTTAGAATGTTTCTTAAAATACCATCTCGTACCTTATCACGTGCATCTAAAACCCCCGTGGTGAATGGATTTCTATTCATTGTTGTTTAAATCTAACATAGGATCGATCTGCATCAATTCTGGTTTAAATCATATCAGAATAAACCATATCAGCCGGAATCCTGTAAATTGGAAAGAGAAACAAAAAGCTAAGATTTCACAAAATCTATCATTTTTTTTGTTTTTTGAGTGTTTGATTCAATAGAATTGTGGATTTTGTTACTAAAGGTCAAATTTTTATTTTTATTTTTGGGATATTTTACTAGAAGGAAAGAAAAAAAAGAGGCAAAAAATGAAGATCATCAAGCATGAATCATGGGCGATTTCTTTTTAGATTCAGGATCGGTCTAGGCTGAGGACTGATTCCATTCCAATTAATTCCTCAAACCATGTGGATCTTAGCAGATTTAGACCCGGAATTAATTGGATGATCCAAAACGTAATTTATTGATCCAATGGGTCTGAACAACCTCATTTGTTTTCTAATCAATTATTAGCCGGATACTTGATGAGACTGTAAGATCATTGAGATTAGGCAATCTTTTGAAATGGGTTCTTGTGATGATAAATCATAATCACTCCTACAAACCAAGAAACTCGAGCAAAAAACAAAAACAGAGTAAGGTGACACACAGATTTAAAGGTTCACACACCAATACGATGTGCTACATCCATGTACAAGCTAAGCTGCAGATGTTTCACTATGTAAATCAGGTTAGGGTTTAGGGTTTAAGCACAAGGTTGCTTAAAGCAATACACCCTGCACATCAAGTTTGGAATAAATAGATTGTTACCTACGGCTAGTATTTATAGAAAAGACTAGGGTTTTAGGTTAGATGGATTTTATCCAATGGAATCCACCACAGTCTGATTTCTTATTTAAGTAGATTAATATTAATTAGAACATACAATAAGATTATAGAATATACCCAACAAATCAGCCCAAGCCCTCCACTACCATCACAGACCTTAAAAAAAAAAAAAGGAGAGAAATGGGTTTTGCCATCTCCCTTTTTCCAAAAGGATGAAACTGAGGGATTTAAAGATAGATAGAAGAGCGACACGTACGGTACTTGAAGGAATTGATCAATGACAGAATTATTTGGTTGCTAGCAACTTTTGTAGGGAGGAAGCTTGGCATAATAAACCTTGGTTCTTGATGACTACAAAACACTTTCTGTGGCTCTGAATTCCTGACGTGAATGATAACAAACAAGTCAACCCAACCATATCGCATTTGAGATAGAGATTAGAGAATCAAGACCAGGTCTAGCTAACTGCTTAGTTTAGTGCTTACAAAGGCATTGACTTTTAACATTTCAGTGCCCACAACCCCCCCCCCTCCATGCCCTTATAGTGATAATGATATTAGCATGGAATAAAGAGCTCATGCACAGTGGTGATAAAAGGTGCGTTCGTGATTCAGCCCATCTCAATTTGTAGCTCTCGATCACTTTCTTTGTTTTAAGATAAGATCTCCATCAACCAACCTTTCTGATTCCCAACTTGGGTTATTGTGTCAAAATCTCAAATGTTTCCTTAGTCAGATCGATCTCTTTGTGCAATTGTAACTACCCTTTCAAGTAGCTAGTAATGTCAAACCTCCTCTTTCTACAATGAAAATTTTCTCCCCCTTTCCGGCCACACACTAGCCCACTAATTTCTCAATTCCCAAACACCGAATATAGAGGAAGGAAAGAGATGAAAGGTCAGTGGGATATGTAACAAAGGATATCTTTGTGAGCTAATATTACTTCTTCTTCTTCTTCTGACCAAGTTTTTATCTTCTTCTTCAGGATAGTTTGATCAGACTCCATTAAAAAAAATTGGGAGCATGCAGCATTAATTCTTGAGAATATATTCCCTCATTGGGCGGGCACCCCACATATATGTCTGAAGGTAGATCATGACTGGCTCATAACTTCTCTCACTCTCACCCGTGAAAGAAAAAGAAAAGGACAAATAAATTACAACTATGAGAAAAAGATGACGGAGGAGCTGATTTGATGTGGCAATCCGAATCTAATCTTCACACACCTTCTCTCTCTCTCTCTCTCTAGCTAAGATGCTTTTGGCTATAAATAGAGGCTTATTCCAAGCCCCAGTATTGGTATAGGCATTGGTGATAATAAGTAAGAGGAAGAGAGGTCTTACATGAAGATAAGAGCTGAGTTTGGTAGCCAAGGATGACTTGCCTATGTCCTCCCAGGGGGTACTGAAAGGTTTAAAGGGTCTGATGAAATCCAAGTAGTACCCTTGTGTGGTTCATAGCAAGTCTCCTTGACTAACTTGACCTGCTCTTAGATTTCATGTTAGACCCGCTTTTCTTCGTCAACAAAAATGTTGAAACCTCTATCCCTCTCCAGCCGATAAGCCTATGAAAGAGACAAGTGACTCCATAGTAGGTATGTAATAGATTATCTTAAATGTTTTAGTAAATAAATCGATCTATATGACTACAACTGCATATGTCAAGTGCTCAACCAACAACATTGCTAGTAGTTAAGCTGTTGTACTCCTTGATGCATTTCAAGCATGCATGGTTTCTTTTCCATTAATTTCTTTATTTTTGTTACATTTGATAATTAATACTTGGAGAAGAGTTCCATGTGTGGGACGCAGGGGCCACTCTTAGATACAGTGGGGGGCAAAATGACTGCTTCACCCCATGAATGGTGGAAATTTTATTCCCCCAATGTGTCAAAGTGCGCTCTCATTGGCTGTCGCATGCACGTAACCCCTACACTCCCATACAGAGAACGGTCCGCACTGGATTCGTATTATTTGGAGGGAATTAGGTAGTTACCCTTCTTTCTTTTACTGTTTCATAAGAACTATGCAATTAACATCTCTCTCTCTCTCTCTCTCTCTCTCAAATATTATTGATAATTTCAATTGGATTTTTTTAAGTCATTACCATGATTTGTACCATGCTTTAAATCAAAGTTTTAAAAAAATATGAAAGGGGAAAGTTTTCATACTCGGTTGTGTAAGCCGTTTATGTGAGAGATTCCCTCACAAAAAGTTGGAAAAATCATAAATTAAAGCATTTTGATTATTTCACCGTCATGCCATGTGCTAATCCTGTATTTTTCTTCTCAAATCCCAAGAAACAAAATAGAAAATATTCCTTATTTTTCCTTGCAAAGCATGGCAATTCTCACTACGCCCAATTGCTCGGCCCAACCAGCTATAATTACGCGGACTTATATTTCTAACCCAAATTCTTCCAAAACTAAAAAACTGGACGGCCCATTAGATCCAAGTCAGAGTCCACAAGAGAGAGAGATTGGCGTTGACCTTGCGGCATCGTAACAAGTGGAAACTTAAGCCCTATTTCTGCTTTGCGGAGTCTCGAGTGTTGATTCGGAGAGGGTTATCGTTGAATCTATGCGCAAAGATTGACTCAAATTATCCAACTTAAGCCCTATTTGTTTATTCTATATTTGAGGCCCAAATTCTTGGTGTAGCTCTATAATTACAACTATCAATAGATTTGTTTTCTGGGATGTTGAAGTTGTAGATATTTTTTGGGTTGATGGTGTATGGATCCTGCTATTGAAGATTTGTCTAGTTAGAAATTGCATCTTTTTTAATTCTCAGTGCCATTCTACTTATCATCTTGTTGACCCTTCTTTTCTAAATTATAATCACAAAGAAAGATTTATGGCCTAAGTGCTTTAGACGAGAATGATGACTGTCAAGAGGCGCATATCAGGAGTTATGTACTACAATGAGAGTTTATAATCTTACATGGTGTATGGATATCACCTGAAGCATCTCCTTGCCCAGTACTGTTTTAATAGATGGCATTACTGCCCATCTCTCTGTTGGATGATCGATCAAGAATTTCAAAATCTTTATGTGGATGGATGAGCATGTTCATTCAGTTAATCGAGTTAGCTGTTGAGCTTTAAGCTTTTCTCATTTTTGTTGGGGAATGGGCAGGTTTGGGATAATATCTAGATGATTGTCAAATACCACTGGTGTTTCAATTGTCTTCTGGAAACGTTTTCTAGAACAAGTTTATCAAGCGGGTAAAAAACGGTGTCTCAGCACAGAAATGGAAAAAACTGTTGTACTGTTTTTCAGCACAGAAACAACCGTAAGGTTATCAAGCAGGTACTAAGGTTCTGAAAGGTGATTTCTTGTCTTCAGAAGTAATCCAAGCCATATATATATTGTAATTTGCAGGCAAGCACGCTTTGGGAATTTCCAGAGTCTCAATCGTGAGATCAATTCTAACAATTTAGAAGAGAAGTAGAAAGAAATACAGATACAGGTACACTTGGACACTTGCATGCGGAAGGAACGAAGTCTCCTTTTAGTTTAACTTTTCTTAGTGTCTAACGATCAAAATCTCTGGGTGCAGGTTTACCAAGTGCCTTTCTCTGTTTGGGTTCTTCTTACTCTGTGGAGTCAAGCATGCAAGCGGCTTGAAGGAAATAAGCATAAAGCTGTACAGTTTTCTTTGGGAGTTGTTGTTCTAAGCCTCTGGCCTTCTAAGTTTTGTATTCTTTGGAGGCATTTTGCCCATTAATAAACTCCTTTTTTTCAAAAACATAAAGAAAGAAATAAGCATAGAGCTGCTGGAGGAGGGACGGCTGTGTCTAGAAATGCATGATACAAGAAAGGAAATATGCAGGAAACATTGATATATATATATATCATATGTGGGAAGAAGAACACGGTTGCTCAAATTGAATGTCTTAAACTTGGTAAATGCCACAATGGGTATACATATTTTAAGATGAATATAGGCTGAGACATGCCACTTGACACCTTCCTAAAGACCGCATATTTGCCCACTATGGTGCAACCGGGTAAAAACAAAACGACCTCTAAGATATAATAGCATGTTGGCTTCCAGCAGTTATTGTGTTCCTTCGAGTATGTTGGGGTTGTGCTTAAATAAAAAATAAATAAAAAATTGTCGTCAAACTGCCATATAAATTCACAAGGATGAAAGTTAGAGGAAAAAAAAATATAGTGCAACTGGACTGCACACTTAACAGAGAGCATATCTTAGAAAGAGGGGGAAGAATAACGCAAATTGAGGGTTGCGTCCATTTGTTTTGTACAGCTAGGGTTAAATCTCAACAGAAAATTCCAAATCGTTGAACACGATCACACCTCTTAATATAAGATGCCTTTTAGTATAGACACAACCGCACAACCTTAAGTATGGACAAGTCTTTTTATACGTAAAGACATGTCTTCATACCCTTTCAAGTATGTGGAGATGTTTCTCCACCTACGTAGGAGTATGATTCATACCTCTTTGTACATGTAAATGTGTGACTCATCCAAGAGTCATATCCCACAAAACTACCGCCTAAGATAACACTACCAAATCAGATGAAATGTTGCATTTCACTATATAGACTTGTAACTGCCCTTTTTTTGGGGTAAAATATAGACTTGGAAGTTGGAACTGTCTTGCCTTGTTTGATATTGATAAAGTAGACTTGATATTGATAAAGTAGACTAGACCTTGTGTTTGAGGAATTTGGCTCTCCTCCAACAGTGGTGGGAGTTGGAGGGTCCAGCCCAGTAAAACAAAGGGGGTTTTAGTCTTTCCACAGGTGGGACTCAAGTGGGCCCCCCTGTGAAATGATCAGAGGATCCAGCCCAGCAAAACAAGGGGTGTTTGGATCATTTCACAGGTCCCCCCCCCCCCCCCCCCCCTCTCCCCTCTCTGTTTTTTCCTGGGCTGGATCCTCCAGCTCCTGCCATGGCTGGAGGAGAGCCAGGTCCATGTTTTAGATGGGCAAATTGGCAACCAACCATTCATCCAATAGTCTATATTAACCAACTCTGCATGATCTGCAAATATTTTAGATTTGCTGTTGTAGTATCAACCCAAAGAGAGGCAAATACGAATAAAGTTCTGTATACTGAATGATCTGAAAACTAGCTTTTCCCGTTAATTATCTTGAAGAATTTTCTACTAACATCTCACTCCATTCCTGTTTAATTAATAAATTTTAGCGGCTACATTTATTATCTATGTTCTTACCTGATGGCCCATGTTCTAGTCAATATAAAAAACTCCAGGAAAATCACTCCTTATAGCTTGAGCTACTAAAGAAGAGACGGTTCATGGCTTCAGGCCTCATGGGTAGGAGTTTAGGAGTAGGAGCAGAAAATGACATGGAAGAAGAATGTCAATGGTTAGTTGCTTACCTAACCCTGAAGAAAGAAACAGGCCAGAGGTTGGATAGAAAGAAAAATCCTTTGATCTACCTGATTAATAATACTCCATTAACAATTTTATCAGTCCTGGACAATGGTGTTTAGATACATTCTTACCACTTACCAGCCTGAATCCACCTCATAAGCTCGTGTGTGAAAAGTACCCCGGACCCAACCCGAACATCCCCAACAAGGAATGCTTTCTTTTGAACCCACATCCTTTTTAAGTCCTATAAATACTTATAAGCTCATTCTCACGTATTCGGCTCTCCTCCAGCCATGGTGGGAGCTGGAGGATCCAGCCCCGCAAAAACAGGGGTGTTTGGATTATTTCACAGGTGGGCTCCCTTATGAAATGACCAAAACTCCCCTGTTTTTGCTAGGCTGGAGGAGAACCAGATCACACTTGTTTGTGAACAATATGGGACTAAAAAGTTCCTTCACCTTTTGTTTAGCCTCCTTACAAAAGCAACAAGCTACAAGGTGATGTTTTGAAACTTCTCAAACCCAAATACAACAATCATGTACACAAATGGTGAATTCTTTTTGAGGGGGGGCAGCTACAAGAAGAAGATGGGTGTGTGTGTGTGTGAGGTTGCAGGGTGGACCTGCAAGTAAAGTACCAATAATTTCAGAGGGATATTCAACCCCAAAAAAAATTTCAGAGGGATGATGGATGAGTTGACACATCCATAGGTGCAAAGGAGAGAAAGGGATTTACCCATCTCCCTTATTCCAAGAGGACCAAGCAAAGATATTTAAAGATAGATCAAGAGCGACACCTGACACCTGAAGGTATTGTTCATAGAATTATTTGGTTGCCTGCAACTTTTGTAGGGAAGAAGCTTGGCATAAAAACCTTGTTTCTTGATGTATAAATTGACTACAAAACACTTTCTATGGCTCGGAATTCCTGATGTGAATGTTAACACAAGTCAACCATGGCATATGAGAGAACCAAAACCAGGTCTACCTGCTTAAAATTTATTTAGTGCTTACAAAGGCATTGACTTTTAACATTTCAGTGCCCACAGCCCATGCCCTCATAGTGATAATGATATTAGCTTGGAATAAAGAGCTCACAGTGGTAATTGGGAAGAGTATCCAAGAGGTTAAAAGGTGGGTGATTCAATTTCAGCCCATCTCCATTTCTCACTCTCTTGTTTAAGATAAGAGCTCCATCAACCAACCAACCAACCAACCTCTCTGATACCCAACTTGGGTCAAAACCTTAGTCAGCCCTCTTTCATCAAGGCATCAAAGCCCTTTGGTATGTACCAAAGGATATCACTGGGAGCATTAATTGCTTCTTCTTAATTCCCCTTTCCTGTCTTTATCTTCTTCTGAATCGTTTGAGACTCCATTGGTAACATTGTAAGTTGGTCCCTGTAAATTCTAAAGAATGTATTCCATCATGGGACGGGCACCCCACAGGGGTGAAGGTTGGTCATGACTCATAACATCTCTCACTCTCACCCATGAAAGAAAAGAAAAAGACAAATAAATTGCAGTTATGGATAATGAGGAAAAGATGAAGGAGGAGCGGATTTGATGTGGTGAATCCGAATCTGATCTTCACATACCCTCTCTAACCTGCCTTTGGCTATAAATAGAAGTCCCAGCATTGGCATAGGCATTGGGGATAACAGAGAGGAAGAGAGGTCTTACATGAAGATAAGAGCTGAGTTTGGTAGCCAAGGATGACTTGCCTATGTCCTCCCTGGGGTACTGAACCTTCAACTGAGAAGGAACCCATCACTCACTCATAAATCATATTCTTGTCTGATGAAATCCCACCCTTGTGTGGTTCATAGCAAGTCTCCTTGACTAACTTGACCTGCTCTTAGATTTCATGTTAGACCTGCTTTTCTTTGTCCACAAATGTTAGCCTCTGAAAGAGACTAGTGACTCCATGAGGCTAGAGAGGTAGGTATGTATAGATTATCTTAAATGTTTTTAGTAAATAATTAAGTCTATGACTACAAGTGTCAACCAATAACATTGCTGGATATCTTTTCTGCTTGTTTGCAAGTAGTAGTTAAACTCTTTACTCCTTGATGCATTTCATGCATGAATGCTTCCATCCATCAACTGCTTTTATTTCTCTAATTACATTTGATGATACTAATTATCTGAATTAGTACACTTGTATCCCTGCATTACCTCAAACATTTCAAACAGTACTCATATGACACTTATGTCCTATTACTGGTTTAACTATACAAACAGAGTACTCTGTCTCTCACTCTCTCTCTCTTGTGTGGAAGTCATAACCTGTGTAATCAATTATTAAAATGGAATCACATTGCAGAGGGGCCAGGACTACTTGTTCAAACATATGCCAAGTTTCTATGTTACAATTAGCTAGAATCTTATCCACTTGGCTCAGCCATTAGTGACATGAAGTCTGACCTTTTCTGTGGTTATTGTTGTGAGATGTTATCCATATATTTCCTGAATTTGTGTTGGAATAGTAAATGCCAAATTGGTTTTTGGATGAGGCATCAGCCCATCTAGCCACTCTTCTGCCTTATTACTTATAATGGAAAAAAAAACAAAAACAAAAAAAAGTCCACTTGGGTTTTTCTCTTTTGTATCTTGCAACTAAATATAGTCCAACAAGAAAGAGTTACTATGAATCTTTACCTCAAAAAAAAATAAATGCAATATTAACTTTTTTTTTTCCCTTATTAGAATTTAGAAACATAGACATATGGATGGATCATATTCTTTTAGCCTTCCTGTCCCCCACCAGGTAGATAAGGAAGATGGGAAAAGGAAACAGAAAGGTATAGATCCATTTAGGGGGTATAAGTTTGGTCCTGTCACCCGAGGCCATCTTGTCACCCGAGGTCATCTTGGCCTGCCCTGAGCCCGATCAAGGCCCGAGTTAGATTTTTCAACCCTGAGGGCTGGCTAGGGTTGAAATTTTCAGGTCTTGGGTTAGGGTCGAGCACAGCCACCAAGGTTGAGACCTCGGGCTGAACCCAGCATGGCTGACCCTGTGTTAGGTTATGCTTTACCTTTTACAATTTTTGTTTAGAGTGTAATTGTCTATTGACAGACAATTTGACAAAAGTATTAACAGTTTAAGTTTTTTGGTTAAACTATAAGATAACATCTCACAAGAGGCTTTTATTTTCTGTAGAATTGTGACGCAAAGTTGTATGTGTTTACAATGCGATGCCAATCATGTGTCTCTTTGTTTTTAATGCATTAAATCAGGATCAATCAAGGGCCCAATATGTCGGCCCAACCAGCTGCAATTATACGAACTTATATTCTAGCCCAAATTCTTCCAAATGTAAATACCAGACGGGTCCATACATTCAAGTCAGAGTCCAGGTATGGATAAAGCTTATAATATAGCTCATAAAGAGCTGGAAATGTTTCTCAGCTTTGGCGTTGACCTTGCAGAATCATAACAGCAAGTGGAAGCACCTTAGGCCCTATTTCTAGTTCGCAGAGATGGTATATTGCTGGCTAAGATTCTCAAGGGTTGATTCGAAGAGGGCTCTCTATTGAATCTGATGCGCTAAGTTTGACTCAAATTAAGGTTCTGAAAGGTGATTTCCTTCATTGGTTTTTGGAAGTAATCCAAGCCAATATATATTGTAATTTGAGGAGGACAATTTGCAGGCAAAAGCGCTTTGGGGGATTTCCAGTCTCAATCGTCAGCTAAATTCTCACAAACTTTTAGAGAATTGAAAAAAAAATACAGAGAAGATTCTGGGGGTGGCTAAAGCGTAAAGCTATGACTAAAGCGCCAAAGGCTAAAGCCTTGATCTTTATCTTTTCCAAAGTTCCCTTTTAGTTTACTTTTCTGAAGAGAGCGTCTAATGATCCAATCTCTGGGCGTAGGGTTTCCCAAGATAGAACCTTTCTCTGTTTCTTGTTCTGTGGACTCAAGTATTCAAAGGGCTTGATTTATAGCCTTCCTATTTGGAACTGGCTTCACTTAATTGATATTTTGATAAAATAAAGACTAGACCTTACGATTGAGATGGGCAACGAACCATTCAACCAACCAACCAACCAACCATCAATCCATTAAACTGAAAGAAGAGTCTGTATTGACCAACACTGAACGACCTGAAAAATAGCTTAATTTTTCCCATTAATTATTGTGAAGAATTTTCTACTGCCACTCTCAGTTCAATGAAGGATTTGTTTTGTTGCGGCACATGCAATGATCGATCATCAATGAGAATGGAACCTTTCATTCTTGTTTAATTACTATTTTAGCTGATATATTTAATATCTATATATGTTCTAGCTTACCTTGCTAGCCCATGTTCAAGTCAATATCTAAATATATAAACAACTCCACGGAAATCACTCCTACTTGATTTGATTGAGCTACTAAAGAGGAGATATATATAGCTCATGGCTTTAGGCCTCATGTGTTGGAGATTAGAAAATGACATGGAAGAAGAATGTCAATGATTAGTTGCTTACCTAACCCTGAAGAAAGTAATTAACAGGCCAGAGGTTGGAAACCTCCCTGCAGATGGGAAAGAAAGAAATATCCTTCTCACATCTTTGTTTAATATGGAAACGGAAAATGAGAGAGAGAAAGAGAGATTTCTAACCGTGGTCATCTTCTAGCTAGTTCTTATGGCCGGAGTTTAAGGCCGGCTTAGATGCTATTTCACTGGAAACTTTTCAGAAGTCATCCCAATAAAAGTTGGATCTTTTCTTCTCTTTCCCTTGAGATCATTGGGTAGGAGCCTAGGACTAGGAGGATACCTTGGCCACAACTAACAATTGGTGCTCATTAGAGTATTGGGCTTAAGTGCAAAAAATAATTAGAGTTAAAGGAGGCCTACCCTTAGGTTGTAATTTTTATTTTTATTTTTTTTTAGGGGGTGGGGGTGGGGGTTTGGGCCTTTGGGGGGTTAGAACACATCCTTTTGCAGTATCTTTCCTTCATGTCACTATCTCTCTTTCCTGACTATGTGGATTCCTCCGCCTACCAATAGTGAGAAACTCCCTCATGTGCATCCATTGCCTTGACATCTCCTTCTTGACTACATGGGTTCCTGAATAATTATCACCTCCAATTCGTGAGCATCTTCAATTCCTTCAATTCTTCTAATAGGGAGAGTGGACCCCATCTTGGGCAGTGTTTTCGGGCATGGGTTAGGGTGGTCATTTCCGTCCTCATGTGAGGAATTGGAAGGGTTAAGAATTGGAGGGGACAACGATTTGTGGGTTCCTTTTGTATATGAATAGTGAGACACTCCATATTGTGCATCCACTGGTTTGACATCGCCGGTTGTGCACTTCTCCCCTCTCTCTTTCGTTGAACCTACACTGGCTTGAAGTTACTGCAGTAGAGCCTAGCCTCCAAGAGTGTGGACCCCTTCCTCTTTCCTTTATTACTAAAGAGTGTTTTTTTATTTGGTGGGGTGATGGCGAGAGTCTAGACTCTAGATTAGATGAAAAACAAGAGATCTCGAACTAAAAACCTCCTAGAGGTTAGACTTTACTGCACTAACCTCAGGCCACTACTGTAGCAAACATTTATTACTGAAGTTTGTTTGTTGTAAATTGTAACACAAACCACAACAATGGAAAATAGATGATGGCTCACGCTCACCGCTCATGGCTCGAGCAAGCAGAATTGGTTGGGAATTGACTCAAATCGGCTTGAAACCTAGAAACCCTTCTTAGATCGGCCAATTCTAATAGGCAAGAATTAAGATCGGGCTCAGCAACAATTCGATCGATCGGATTCTAATATTTTAAACCCTACTCTAGATGGACCAGACATGCAACACGTCCACCCCGCTCCAAATAGGGGTCTTGAATGGGTTAATTTCATTCCTCCCTTGTTAAGATTGGTCGATTCCCTCAAGGTCTTCTCCAAATAAACATAATTTAGTAGAGTATAATAAAACCCCAACCGTAAGCTTGGTTGGTTCCACCTTGCAATTCCACAGGCCACAGCCATCCACATGCAACCTCCACATCGTCATCTTCATAAGGAATCTCCTTTTCTGTTAATCTATCTGTTTTTCTTTCAATTATTCTACTAACCCTACCTTATTCTTTACTTACTCTAGGCTGAGTCATTTTTGCATCGTTGACCCGGTGCCGTAGTAAACCCGGCCAGAAGTTGTATTATTGTATTGTACTGTAGACATTACAATATTGCTCATCAAGATTCATGAAAGAAAGAAAATAAAGGTGACAGAAAAGGGTGTGGCCGGAGTTTTGATAGATTGGGTCTAATCAATCTTCACCAATCTAAAGCTGTTTATTATTATCGCATTAATTATTTCATTAGATTTCATAGAGTAAGCATGGACACATTTATATTCGATCATCTTTAAACAGATTAATTGAATTACAAATGGATTGCAAACATGCCACAAATAAAACAAGTTGATTAAGCTATAAACGGACTAATCAAACTATATAAAAACTATAAACAGTCTATCTCAATTGGTTACTAGTGTCGATGGAGCACCAACGTGTTATGATCATGCGCACCATGAATGACCAAATAATAATTGGTCTAGACCTAGAATCTAATGTTTATTAACCAATCAATCCGATTGATTTCAGTCAAGCCATATATGGGGTCCTTTTCGTTCAAGAGTAGTCAATTCCCACTTAGCTGAACCCTACTGATGTAGACATGGTTTCAAACATTGGAATTGGATTAGATCAGATCGGCCAATTTATATCGGAGTCGGCCGTGAATGGTCCCTGATTTTGAACATTCCGAAACAGTCAAATCTAGGGTTTTTAGAATTGCAAGATTTCAGATTTAAGAAACCGATTCTAGAGTTTTTTGAGATCGATTTTAACCGATTCCATTAGCAAAGACCGATTCAAATTCAGACCCCCGATTCCAAGTTTAATCCTTGGATGTAGGATTGACTTTCTCATTTTCTGAAGTATCTGAAGAATAAAAGAGTGAAAAGGCGTCAAAAAGAGTCTTAAAATGAAACTACTGAAACTCGGCTCGTGAAGGTATGGACTGTGGAAGGAAAAGGGCAAAGGGAAAGGCCAGAACCTGCCAACCTCAGTTTGGTGTTTAAGTGTGGGACCCGTTTACCCAAGAAAAGGACACTGTGAAGCAGCTTCCTTCCAATAATCCAATTCCCAATTCGTTTTTGTTTACTTTTCTTAGATTTTTTTCCTTTCCTTTCCTTTCCTTCATCGTCTGATGTATGTAGGTGATGTAGCTTCATCTCTGTAGTTGATTTCTTCTGTGTTCTGTGGTTCCACAACATCTGCTTAATCCCCCTATTCATCCATTATCGTCTTCTCTCGTACTGTAAGTACTAGTTTATTGACTCTTAAGCTCTAGGGTTTCTCTTTCTCTCTGACCAGAATAGCGTCATGAAGTTACAAGATAACCAGGATCTCCAACTATCGAATCAGCTTATTTCGTCTTTAATGGAGGAAATACCCCACGTTCAGAGCTTCAAAGGCAAGTGGGCTCTCATCAGAACCAAACTTGGCGATCTCCCCACCCATCTCAAAGATCTCTCCGACTTCCCCAATTTTTCTTCCAACCCACTCTCCTTAGAACTCGTCCGCTCCATCTCCCAAACCCTCACCGATGCTCTCTCCCTTGCCAGAAACTGTCGCCATGCTAACCTCTCCGCCGGTAAGCTTAGGACGCAGAGCGACATCGACGCGATAGCGGCCAAGCTCCACCAGCATATCCAAGATTGTGACCTCTTGCTCAGGAGCGGTGTCCTTCAGGACGGTGTCCCTGTCTCCTCTGTTACCGTTTCTTCTAAGAGGGAAACTATCCGAGTCGAGGCGCGGAATTTGATCACTCGGTTGCAGATCGGGAATCCCGAATCGAAGAGCGCCGCTATGGATTCTTTGCTGGGCTTGCTTCAGGAGGACGATAAGAACGTCTTGATCGCCGTCGCCCAAGGTGTGGTTCCGGTTCTCGTTCGGTTGCTCGATTCCAGCTGCCTTGATATGAAGGAGAAGGCCGTCTCAGCCATCTCTAGGGTTTCTATGGTGGACAGTATCAAGCATGTTCTAGTTGCGGAAGGGGTTTTGCTTCTCAATCATTTGCTTCGAGTTCTCGAGTCGGGAAGTGGGTTTGCCAAGGAGAAAGCTTGTATTTCTCTTCAAGCCCTTACCTTTTCCAAGGAGAACGCTATAGCAATTGGATCCAGAGGTGGGATTTCTTCTCTATTGGAGATCTGCCATGCCGGAACGCCCGGTTCTCAAGCCGTCGCGGCTGGGGTCCTCAGGAATCTCGCTCGATTCCCTGAAATCAGACAGAATTTCATCGAGGAGAACGCCGTCTCGGTACTCATCGGGCTTTCGTCCTCTGGGACTGCAATGGCCCAAGAGAAGTCGATTGGCTGTTTGGGTAATTTGGTGTCGGCGGACGACCAAACATTGAAGCTTTTGGTGGCCAGGGAAGGAGGAATCGAATGCCTTAAGAACTACTGGGACGCAGCTCCTTCTGTTCAGAGCCTTGAAGATGCTGTCGGGCTATTGACAAAGATGGCTTCTTCCAGGCCTATAGCCGAAGCTCTTGTATCCGAGGGCTTCATCCCTCGGCTTGTGGCGGTTTTGAGTTGTGGGGTTTCAGGGGTGAGAATCGCAGCGGCCAGAGCTGTTTACGAGCTGGGATTCTGCAACAAAAAAAAGAAGGAATTGGGAGAATCAGGGTGTATTCCTCCTTTAGTGAAGATGTTGGAAGCCAAGGCGGTGGAAGAGAAAGAAGCTGCTGCCAAGGCACTGTCTTGGCTAATGCTGTATGTGGGTAACACAAGGGTTTTCCGCAAGGACGAGAGGGGAATACTGAACACGGTTCAGCTCCTTGATCCTTCCATCATCAACTTGGATAAAAGATACCCAATTTCTATCCTGGCTTCTATTGTTCAATCCAACAGATACCGCAAACTGATGGTAGCTGCAGGTGCCTCTGCTTACTTGCAGAAGCTTACTGAGATGGAGATTGATGGTGCTAAGAAGCTTCTTGAAAGTATAGGTAGAGGAAAGCTCTGGGGCGTCTTTGCCAGAACGTAGCAGAGGAAATCATCCATTGTCAAGATACACATACTGATCCTTTGATTGATCTGTCTGTACCATATATTTTTCATGTGTCAACTGTCATCTGTATCATTTTTCTTTTCTTCTTTTGAATTCATACTTTGAGGTTAGGGAAGAAGCCCTGAAAAGAGTAGAGACACACAGTCATCATCATCCTTAAAACCTAATTGCTGTTGTATACTTTTTTCTTCTGTGTAGAGCTTAAATCTTGTGGTTTGTTGACATTACTTAGATTGAGAGCTTTTCCTAATAAAATGTTTTGTTTTTTTTAATCTTGTAATACTGGTTATTGATCTCTGGTTCGATTCAGGAAGAATCAATTGATGCATTGTATTCAAGCTGTTCATGTGATGTTGGATAATTTTAATTTCAATGATGGACTTGTACTCCTTTAATCATTTGATAAAAGGGTATTTCACCATTAGAGCAACATTGTTTTTAGTTTGTTATGAAGTTTGATGCAGGAGAGTCACATGACTAAGAATTAACCATCAGAATGAACGATTTAAAGCGTGTAATATTTTTCCCTGGATTAATCCATTCCATTGTCCTATGATAGGAAATTCTCTCCAACATCAATTTTATTGTGTTTTCTGATCTACGGGAGTACCTGACTTTCTTAACTACCTTTCCCCCCATCCGTTTTTTTCCTTTTCTTTTTGGTGGGGGGTGGGCATTAAAATACCTTTTTCTTTTTGTGAGGAGCCCAGTCAATTATGAGATTATTGAGTAGGACTAGTGAGAAAAATTTTGGGTTGTACCTCACGTCCTCACCCAACGTTTAAAAAATGGGAATCGAATACATGCAATTTATTGATTTGGATTGGAATCGGTAGAGATGGATCTCATTTTCATCCATTTTAGAGCTGTCCATTCTAAGGTTTTTGGGATCGAATCATTACGTTTCAGATTAAGGGGTTGATTCTAGGGTTTTTTTTTTAAAATCCAATCCAGATCGACCTGATTCTGAGTTTAAAATCCTTGGAAAAAAAATCTTTGACTCCACCTCTTCCTCCTCCCTCGACTCCAACACCCGGAAAAACTACTTTTGCACCATATTCTTCTTTGGAGAAAGTTTCCTTCACCATGCGGCGAAAATTAACCACACCATCCAAAGGGTCATAAACTTCTATGGTGTTTTAGTATGTTTCTCAAAATACCTTCCTTTAATTTTGCATATGGAAAGTTTTACCAAAAAAAAAAGGGTAATTTATACATAGCATCCCTGTAGTTTAACGAAAGTATGATTTCACCCTCCAATTTTGAAAAATTCTGCATACCCCCTTGAGGTTTACAAACGTTAACAAATAAATCTATTCCATCAGTTCATGACTAACAGTATTAAAATCAAGGGATAAAGTTACAAAAATACCTCTTTAAGAAAAGAAAAAAAAAAACTGTGACATTGCTAGTCATGAACTGACGGAAGATGAGTTACAGGTTTGTTTTTTTTTTTTTTTCTTGAAGGGGTATTTTTATAATTTTACCCTTTGATTTTAACATTGTTAGTCATGAACTGACGGAATGGGTTTATTTGTTAACGTTTGTAAACCTCAGGGGGATTCGCAAAATTTCTCAAAATTGGGGGTAAAATCATACTTTGGTTAAACCTCAGGGGTAGTATATGTAAATTATCCAAAAAAAAATATATTGTGCATATGAAAATTGGTGTATTAGATGATGGTAAAAAATTTTTGATTTGTAACAAGGTCTTTGAACAACCCTATAGGCATTGCATAAGGCTCTACAATGGAGATGACTTTTCCCTTTCATGGAAGAAAGAGTGAAATCTCCAAGGTAGTTCAGTTTCGCCATTCCTGCGCCAAGCCTTAGCTTCAAACCAGATGGTTCAGGCCTAATTAAGCCCAATCGGAGAGATCTGGGCTCAAGTTGAACTTGGGCAAAATCCAATTGTGGACTTGTAAATGTTTCTGCCCAGCTCAACATCCAGAAATCGTTGAATTCGTTCTGTCAGTCAAAATGGCCAACTGAACCCAACAGGAGCAGCAAAGTATTAGCTGGTTGAAAATAAAAACTTGAAACTAGATTCCATTTTCTTTTATCCATGAGAGGCTGATAAGTAGAACAAAAATAAATTAAAAAAGAGGGAACTTTTTAGTTTTTGGGGGACTCAAGCAAATGTTTTATTTCGTATTTTCTCTTTTCCTCCCATGATTATAGGATATTGGTCTCAATCAATATCAATACGGATCGAGCCATATCGGACTGATATCAGGTGTAATTGTGTAAATTAAAAATGGATCATTTTTTAGTTGATACGACTAATCCGTGTCGATATGGCTCTCAACGGTACTAATATGTATTCTTTGATACGACATCGATCCTCAACATTAGAGAGTGGTATCATTATTATTACTTTGGGTTTTGAATTTTATGTTTTTTTTGGAATTGAAGAGCTTTAATAGGGGGATAGGGGATGGGGATAGGCCTCAAGGTGGTTTGAACTCATGACCTTCTATTTGAGGAGTTGGAGAGGTTGGTCTTTTGCCAATTGAGCTGATCCTTTGGAGTTATTTCGGGTTTTGATTGGTGTAACCAAGCCAGGTACAATGAACCCTCAACAAGAAATCAGCATCACAATTTTGGCTAACCGTCCACCATGTCCTACGTACAATAAAGGATATTTTTTTGTGCAACTATCAACCTTGACCTACGGGTTTTGGTTCATTAGCGACATAGTGACGTCTCTCGTCTTTTTCTTTGTGACAACTTGGTGTAATCAAGTTATAGTCAAACCAAGATTTTTCTTATTATTTTTTTTGGGATGGGGATCGCTCGCTATCTTGTTGGCCCCTGTACCAGTATGAAGCCAATGAGAATTCACGTAGGAGCATCCAACTTGACTGAGATTTTTCATTTCATGAAGAATGGGTCAATCATTTCACACTTCTTGTGTCTAGATGTGAATGTCACATAATCTAACAGCCTTCTTTTTATTAGTTTTATATGTTTAATGGATAAAGGTTCTTTGAGCTGTTTTACATTTTTGCCAAACTACACTAACACACATGTATTTTTTTTTTCTATCCTCCTCACATGAAATTAATTAGATGTTCTTCTTTGTATATCAGTGTTGAGAACGGTAACAGGCTCCATTGATATCAATCCAGATCCATATCAGTTAGTATCAGCCCTAATCGGTCAATTTTACCCTTATTTTTTTATTGAAAGTCTGATTTTTTTATAATTACCCTTGATCTCCCATATTGATATCGATAACCGATCCAGAATCGATCAGGTATTGATATCAACCTTGACTAATACCAATATGATCCAACCGATCTAACGTATCCGATATTGAAACCTCATTCCATGTTTACAATACCATTTTACCGCAGCTCATTGGTACTCATCCAAGCTCTCCTCTCCTGTACTGCTTGCTCATATAACCCTCTCCCATATTCAGTAATTTGTGTGTGGTAGTACACCATTCCTCTCCTGTACTGCTTGGCAAATAAACCCTAGGCTTGGTTAAAGATGGGACCAGAGAAACAGAAGTTGCCTTTTTTTTCTTTGGGCAAAAGTTCATGGACTAAGTTCAAAACGGTTCACCCACTATTCTATTTTACAAACCTCTCCTAAGATTTTTGTATGTTTTATAATATTTTTCTCATACTTTTTTACGCCTTTTCCTGTCCTACGGTAAATGGGAAACTCGGTCCAAAGTTTTTTTTTAAAATAAAAATTTGGAGAGTTACCTAACTGAAGACCAGAAATGGACTAGGTTGTTTCAAAGAATTGATTTTTGTTCTGTTTTTCTTCCTTATATTTTTAGGGATAATTTTCCTTCAATCACAGTTCTCCCTCGATCGAGCTGTTTAGATGGTGTTGAGAGTGTACCAGACAGTAAGGAGGCATCATTAGTGATGCTTGTCATCTCATTGGTTTTTGAGGAACCAAGAATATGATGTTTTATCATTATACCCCTTGTCTGTACCGTATCACCAATATAATATCGAAACAATATTAAAAACGATTACTTGTAAAACTGGTGCGTATCGCCAATGGACACGTTAACAATACTTCAAACCATGCGTGAAGTAAAACCCTATACTGAACCGTTAGAGAAGAGACAAAATCATAGAGCTATGAATCTATCTCTTGATTGGAGGCTGACTTTTAAAAGGGATTACTAGTCCTAAGGTGGAAGTAGATAATATCCTTGGTTCAACTCTGACACTGGAACAACAACCAACAGCTACTGAGATCATTACCATTGTTCAGGATATTAGATATCTTTCTACTTTTTTTGAGTCCTGCTCTTTTTCTTACATACCAAGGAGATAAACAAGGACTCGGATCCGATCAATCCGGGTGCAGCACCTGAGATGAGGCGGTGAGCATTTATCGCCTTATCCCTGCCCAAATGCCTTGCTCAAGCAGGGGTAAGGTGATCAATGCACGTTGCCTCATCTCAGGTGTTGCACATGGCTGCACGCTATCCGCATTAACAGAATCTTTTTCAGATAAACAGCGTAACTGACCTCTTGGTTCGACGGGTATTGTCATGTGCGTATAGGACTGAATGGCCCATATCCACTCCTCCTTGATTGTCGTAGTTATGTCACACATTGAGCTTAAGAATGGAGGCTGACTTAAAATCTTAGGTTTGATCTTAGCTAAGCTAACTTATTTTCTCTCATTAAATGCAAAAAGTGTCTGTCTTTTTTCTTGCATAAAAAAATAAGTCCTTGTCCTTTTTGTGTTGTCCATTTATTTTTTATTAATATCCAAATCATACGGGAGAAGGAATGCCACATGGTTGCGCAATGCATGATGTTCTTGCACCCTATAACATATAGGGGTACATTAAATGATCGTCATACCCTTAAAAAGATGAAAATAATTAGGGGTGTGGCAATCATTATGAACGTCATTGTGTTTGGATATAGGGCGGAGTGCATTATGGGACCGGATGGCGTTGTCTTTTCCCCAATAATAATTATAAGATAAGCTAGCAGTTGGACCAATTGGGTGGGGGAGAGGATGGGATGAGAAGGGTAAGGTGGTCATTCCTATAGGATGTGGAGAGAGACACAAGTTGTAGGGTGTGATATGGTTTAAATTTAATTTGGTTCGATTTATATTCAATTCAGGTCGATACTATTCAAAATTAAAATCAACCGAATTTTTTCAATTTGATTTTATATGGCTGGTTTCAATTCGGTTTCCCGTTTAGATTCCAAATTGACAATTATATATCTTTATATGTACCGAGGAAAGCAATCCCTCTTTTCTCTAGAAAATCCCACCAATCAGAGCCGTCTAATTATGATCATTTTGTGTGGCCCAAGCCATGTTACTGTTGAAAGCTTCAATTCCAACCAACTCCTTTCATTCGGAATAAGTCTTCCGAACAAGCGGTCAAATTTATCCAACGGTTCAGATTGGAAAAATATTACCAAGAATTAGGAGGCAGAAAGATGCCTACTGGTTTCTTGCCAGCTCAGCAAAAAGTGTCAGATATTTTCTTAGGTGGGGTCCTCTATAGTTACCCGTTCACAGTTCACAATCAACTCAGCAGTGAAGAAAGAGAGTAATAATCTGCAGCTCGCCAGCTTCGCCCATGCTTCCCATGTGGGCGACCTCGGAGAAGATGACGACGGAGAAAAAATGAAAAATAGTAACAGAAAAGGAGGTCTGGAGATTCTCGACTCTGTAGTCCAGAGATCCAGACACTAGTGATTTACGTTATTTCCCCTTTTCGTTAGCTCTTTCTGTCTTCTAGAATCCATCTTTGAATAATTATAGCTTTACTGACCTCTTTTTTCTGTGAGGAAGAGGGAGATAAAAGAGAAAGACAGAGCTGCTTCCTCGCATCACATCGCATCGATCATTCAAGGGTTTCCACGTCTTCCTCAGTTCTGATTTTCTGTTTAGGATTTAACGGTAATGGAGAGGAACCTCAAATCAGGTAGTAGTCCGGAAAGGGTCCCCTGCGATTTCTGCAGCGAAGAGATCGCGGTCTTGTATTGTAGAGCTGATACTGCCAAGCTCTGTTTGTTCTGTGATAAGCATGTCCACTCCGCTAACGCCTTATCTCGTAAGCACCTCCGTTCTCAGATCTGCGATAATTGTAGTTCCGAGCCAGCATCCGTGCGTTGCTCTACCGACAATCTCGTGCTCTGCCAGGAGTGCGACTGGGACGCCCACGGCACCTGCTCTGTCTCGGCTTCCCATGAGCGTAGTCCGCTGGAAGCATTCTCTGGCTGCCCATCGCCTATAGAGCTCGCATCCATCTGGGGGTTCGATATCGGTGGCGATAAGAAAACTCAACTACCACCGGATAACCATATGGTGCTGCCCGATTGGTCGTCTCTGGATTTGATTATGTTAGCTGATCCATCGGTTTACAAATCAGAATCCGCCGCAACCACTACACTTCAAGAACTGGTGGTGCCCAATTACAAATCTCATATCTACTCTCATGTTCCCTGTGCCGACGTGCCCCCAGCCGTGTCCAAACGGGAACAGAATTTTAGCCACGGGAAGCACAAGCAAGTGATTTTTAAGCAGTTGGTAGAATTGCTTAGGCGAGGGCTTCCTGACGACTTGCGTCCAAGGACACCTGGTAGGACTACTGCGCAACAGGGGAGCATGGAAGATCTCGATTTGCATACAGAAGCTGACCGGGCTATGGATGATAACCAGTCCTTGCATCACCAAGCACCTTACGCTTCTATGTTCATGCTTCCGGAGAGTTTGGATCTAAAAGAGAACGATGGTCTGGTAGAAGATAACATTCTTTGGGATAATCCTCCCGAACAGTCCAGCCAGGTTTGTTTCTTCCCGTTTGAGACCCTCTCTCTTCCATGGGTTCCTCTGAATTCCATATTTTGTGTTCGCAAGAATTATTCTATGTACTTTCTGGATTTATCAATTTATGCTCTCAATACAATACTACCTCCCCACCCCCCCCCCCCCCTCTCCTAAAAAAGAAAAAAAATACATGCTTTGCTAGAACTATACTGTTTTTGCAGTTTTTCATCAGTTTATTAGTCTATTACATTGTGTTTTAAGTGTCACCGTCGGTGCAGGATCGATCACCACGCCAGTTGCAAAGCTCGAAACTTCGCTTGATGTCATTTGGTTGGTCTTTTCCTTGGGTTCCATGAATATAGCACTCTGTTTTAGTGTTAGTAATTGAAATTCTATGGAATTAAGTCATGATAACCATGATTCTACTACATCTTGTGACTTTTTGGGCATGCTGATGGAATGACCAGTCTTGAAAATGTAGAAGGACTTCCTTCTGCGTGTTTGTCTTCCGAACTTTAAAAAAATCTGTCCAGAAGTTCAAACAGTCTTTTTCTCTGTAGATCTCATTCTCTTCTGCAAGATGATCAAGTCCATTGTGTGAAATAAAAAGGATTGTTACATGATTGACAGTCTTTTTTGAAAGTTCCTTCTGTTGTTAATATTGGAAAATGGCAAAGTATGTTTCTATCTGTAGGTCTTCATGTTTTGTGAACTATGATTAATTTGATATGATAATTTCTTCTCCTCTAAGCCTCTGTGCATTTATACACCTGAGGGCTTGGAGAATTCCAATATGAACAGTGGAAAGTAGGATCTAGATTTGTCGGTCAGTTTTGATCAGCGTTGCAGCCTTCTGGAGATGAATGATAGCTTTTGAAGGGCTTGTTCTGTTCTTGCATACTTAAATTTTAATCAGGAAATAGCCCTCTTTCAGTTAATTTTAGGAATTAATAAGTTCCTTACGGTCCATTTAAATATTGAAGTAGATGGTTAAAAAAACTATCATCTTTTCTTCTGTTTTGTGAAAGGTTGAGACTTTAATGTTTGGAGGAAAAAAAAAATCTGCTAGTCTGTCATTTTGGGAGGACTTCCTCAATAATGTATAGTTCAGAATATCATGTTAGATTTTTAACGGCAATTATCCACAATCCATAACTCTTAGTTTCAATCTGCCAGTCTGTGATTTTGGGATGACTTCATCAATAATGTATAATTCAGAATATCATAATAGATTACTAAAGGCAAGTATCCAGAATCCATAACTCTTGGTTTCAATCTGCCAGGCTGTCATTTTGGGATGACTTCATATGCTTTCAAGAATCGGATTGGGAGATTCCGACTCTGATTATGCCGATTCCTACAACCTATATTGGAAGCAGCCATGAATGCTCTTTGATCACCATTTTTTGGCTCTTCCCCCTCCCCCTCCCCTCCTTGTTTTAGTAATAAGTTAAATAGCAAGATCTGTAACTCTTTTTTCTTAATTCCAATTTCTAGGGTTTTGGTAGATTCCGATTTGAATTGAATCAGAATCAATGGAGGCTGGTCATTTGTCCGATTCTATGTTTGTAAACCTTGGGCATATGAGGTTTCTTCTTCCTTTTATTTATTTTGATGTGGTGAAACATTATTTGTGTAGCAAATGGGTAGGAAAGCTTAGCAATTCATGATACTGTCTGTGTTTCTTTCTTCCTTTTTTCACATTCATTTGTCTCTTCTCATGTCCACTCATTCTTAAATAAAGTTTTTTGTAATCAAATTTACCCTTCGTGCAGATTTGGGATTTTAATTTAGGAAGATCAAGGGATCATGAAGCATCAGGCCCTTTAGATGTAGGATATGGTACAAGCAGTGCAGGCTTTGTGATCAAGAGTTATAGTGACCTTCTTAAAGAAACTCCCTCGGAAACAATTAAAGTTCTTAAAGACATTTACCAGTGGAATTTCACTACAGCAGATGAGCATTTCTCAGCACAAAATGTAAGCCATTCTGATGATCATTGGTATAAATTCTTTCCTTGGAATAGTTGCATTCAAACATCTGGCTGCAATGGCTGCAAGATGGTATCTAAATGATAGATCTGTCTCATCTCTGGTGGATGGGAAGCTTGTAATTAATATTAGCATCATATATGTGTGCTTATTAATCTGCTTTATGTCTGAAGTACCTGTGATGTAACTCTGTTATTTGCCTGTTGCAGAACAACTCAAACAATCCAGCTGCAAGCCAAGGGCCAGCAACATCTGAAAGCAACAATGTATGTATTCTAGGGGCAGGCAGTGGCAGTTCTAAAGATGGCAATTTCATGGAATACCCTGTCCTGACTGGAGGTGAGACCATGGGAGCAGCAACAACCAAGGTTGACATGGAGTTGCTGGCAAAGAACAGAGGCAATGCCATGTTACGTTACCAGGAGAAAAAGAAAACGCGAAGGCATGTTCAGAGCTTTCATATATTTGACTTTCCTGCATGCTCAGAGTTTCTTTGCTTTTAGTTTTGCAAAAACTCTAAATTCTTTACTTTCTCTAATGGTGATATTGGAAACTGTGTTCAGATATGATAAGCACATCCGGTATGAGTCAAGGAAGGCAAGGGCTGATACTCGGAAGCGAGTGAAGGGTCGGTTTGTCAAAGCTGGTGAAGCTCCAGATTTTGAAATCAACAATTGAATGTGTTTTTTTTTTTTTTTTTTTTTTTTTTGAAGATGAGTTAGCTACTCTTAATTCTTTGCAGTACTTTCTTTAGTCCCTAGTCCCTACCATGAAATGTATATTAGTCTTGTATTCTATTCCATTACTTCTACAGTAATATTCTCTCCCTCTCTCAGAGATTACAGATATCATGGGAGGGCAATAAGAAGATCTCCGTTTGGGAAAAATAGAATATCCCAACTTTCAGCGGGAATATATAGTTTTTATCTTTAAAAAAAAAAAAATCATAAAAATGAACGGTTCGGTTTTATTTTATGATTTTCAAAAATGTCATATTTTTTTGGTTACACGAATAACTATCCGCCTATATAAAAAGCACTAAAAATCAAAATAAAACGCGATAATCCTCTGATAATAGAATCCACCCAGATCACCTGCCTCTTCCATTTAGAAAGCAAAGAAAGGCATAACGTAGAAACAAGAAGGGTATGTGTCATGAGAAATTGTATATACATGAAGCGTACATATACGTGCAAGTGATGTGAGAGAGGAAAAGGTCGAGCGAGAGAGAAAAGAGATTAGTGGGAGAGTTTGAATGACACTTGTATAGATGTGTTTACCAAAATAGCCCTTGAGCCTTCCTTCCATCTTCCCTGTAAAACGTAAACACACCTGGGAGTCTGGGACGGAGGATACTTCCTTCCGAATTCCCACATCACATGACAAGTGGAAACGCCAGATTCAACGTTTTTTTATATTTTATTTTATTAACATTTGCAGAAGCCACGTCGTTGGAGGAATCCAATTGTTTATGCGAGATTAATGCGAATGACGGATGAGATTATCTCATTATCTGTCTATGGGGGTAACGAGACTCGAAATCAGAGATTGATTCTGGCTCGGAAGTGGATTACTTTATCAGAAGAAGAGTGATTTTGACTTTTGCTTTCGAAAAACGTAGTTTGTTTGTTACTTTTAATAAGCCAACGTCTGAAGACCCTCTCTAACCCTCCATAGAAAACGAATTCCAAAACATATTTTATGCTGCTAGATGCCGAAACCCTTTAGATTTACAGAGGAGATAGAAAGAGATCTACTCAGCATCTAAATCTACGAGCTGGCTTTCAAGTCTTCAAAGTTCAAAGACGCTGCCCTCCGCCCTCCCGTGCCCGAGGCCCGAGCTTCTGCAGCTTGCATTCATGTTTCCCCTTCCCACACTCCATCTCTCCCCCTTCCCCATGTCGTCATGTCTCCATGTGACAGATTCTCGGGCCCTGAGCTTCAGCTTCCACTGCCCCCCAACCCCCAGATTCTTCGCTCTCTCTCTCGATCTCGAAGTCAAGTCTACATACATCGTCCACTAAATCCTCCACGCTTGCTGTCTCCTTTCCTCCAATTGCCTATCGAATGCCAGTAAGTTGAATTTATATTTTTCTTTCTTTGTTCTTCTATCCTCGATCCTGATTCATTTTTTCAATTCTGTGTTAATTCGGTTCTCTCTAGATCCGATAGTGAGATAATGACTTCTCAAACCTTATTTCCGTTGTTTCCTCCCTCAAACCCTTGCTTGTACCCTGCAGGATGTTCTTTCTGAACCACATTCCCATCGACAAGAATGGGATGCACTTCATCCATCCCTGAGATTTACACATTCGGGAAGAAGAAGAAGAAGAAGAAGAAGCTCAACATACAGGAAGTCGTTGTGTTCGTTCCTGCACTGCAGGTCCCTGCAGAGGTGGATCTCCACAGGCCTCTTAAAGGTCTACTTCCCGGACATCTCATTGATAGGCTTTCCGCACTCCGCCGTCAGATAGTCTTCATCGCTGAGGACACTGGTTTATTTTTCAACCTTTACAACTCCGTTCTATTTCTCTTGATAGGTTTTTTAAGAACATTCCCCCCACCCCCCTTTGTTTTTGGGTGAATAATGCTATTTCTATCTTCTCTTCCCTCTCCTTCATGCCTTAATTCATCCTTCTTTTTCTTCCCCTCCTCGTAGGAAGAATTTAAAAAGAAACTCTATTTATGGTGCAGCTGGATCAGCTGTTCCCCAATTAAAGCAAGTTCTCGAGGAGTATTTGCCCGTTCTTCTTGGCTTGACTAGGAAAGGTCTCTCTCTCTCTCTCTCTCTCTCTGTGCGTTTGTGTATGTGTGTTTATCTGTCTCTCTATTTCAAACAATAATCAACATATTCAACAGAACGCGAAGGTTTCGCCGAATTCAGGTGGAGAAGTCTAGAAGATGCACGGGAAGTAAGAATATCATTCAGACTATGTATATCCAGTTCTGCATTTCTGTTTGCCTGGCTGGTTTTTCTCTATGATTGTTTGCTAACGGGGTCTGAAATTGGTTGTATAAATAGGAAACCTGTTTGTCAAGCTCTCGGTTTGAACTGCTATCTGTCCTCCACATGATGGCTGTTCTCTCACTTTCAGAGGCCAACTCATTGCTTATTCCAAACCGGCAAATGGATGATTTGGCTAGGAATGTATCAGAAGGTCTGTCTTTGTTACCTCAGGGTCCTAGCTTTGTGTCAGTTGAATCTTTGTCTTACTAAAGCCATGACTGGATTTCTTTGCCTTAACCCATCAATTATGTACTCTATTGCCAGACTGCAAGAAGGAAGCCATAGATTTATTGTTGAATGCATCAGGATACCTGGAATTCTGCATTCGAGATATACTGCCTCACCTTCACCCGGATGTTAAGTACGTTAAAATCTGAAATTTTTGATATTGTAATCACTTCACTTTCATCTTTTGATGCACCTACTCAAGGAAACATATTTTGCAGGCAGAGACTGTCAAGAGACTTGCAGGGCAATATCTTGGACGCTATTTCCGTCCAAGCATTGGGTCAGGTACTTTACCAATTTCAAGTCTTTGATCTCAGTAGTAGTTTGTTTGGCCAAAATAAAGTTCAAGACATTGCTATTTTCACTTAACGTGGTTTAAGATTTTAGGAATGGAAAAATTAAGAACATACCATAGGAAGGAAAAGAAAAGCGAGACCACATTATGATAAACAGTTGGGAGTCTGAAAATTTAGACTGCACCTTTTGTATTGTTAAACTTTGAGAAATTGAGCTCCTGTCCCTAAGCTAGTAGCAATAATGTTATCATTGTTCATTCAAATAAGAATGCCTATAAAAACCCCTTTTCCTTTTTTTTTTTTTTTGCTTGGCGGGGGGGGGGGGGGTGTGGGTGGGTTTGGGGAAGTTGGGTTTTTTTTTATAAGCTTTCCTTATCGATGGAACTTGACTTTACCATATTATTTGTAACTGGGATTACAAGAACATTTAGGTTCAACTTTGGTTTCATATTATTTTTATTTTAAGGTTTTAAGTAATATCTACCATTGAATCTTCTGGACCAGGAGATCTCTTTCCTTTATCTGGTTTGATACGTTGGGTACATATGTCCCATGCCTTCAAGTGCCTCGTAACTCATAAGATGCAAAATGTTGCCATCCAGTGGATTAGACCTCCGTTTGCACTCATGCATTGAAGATCTCAAAGAATTAACATACATTTTGAATTTGACTTCACTAGCTGACACCCCTGTCAGTTTGATTCAGGGGGATGGAGGAACCTTTGATTCACTTGATCCATCGAACTTTCTAAATCTGTATGTGAACTTATGATGGATCTGACTGCAATAGTTGTCCTGCTCAGCGGGTGTAGGTTTGTCTCTGCCCCTGTCAGTTTGATTCAGGGGGATGGAGGAACCTTTGATTCACTTGATCCATCCAACTTTCTAAATCTGTATGTGAACTTATGATGGATCTGACTGCAATAGTTGTCCTGCTCAGCGGGTGTAGGTTTGTCTCTGTTTATCAGATCCATTTCTTTGTCAAGTAGAAGGATATGGGGCATTCAAAGAAAAAAAATAGAAAACATTTTGCCAAACTAATAAATTATTACCTTGCAACATGACATCAGGAACTCTAAATGTAATAGGGTACTAACTATCTGTGATATCTGAAATTAAAAGGACATTGGCCAATGGCTTGTGACAATACCATTCTATAGTTTATGCTAGTTTTGTATCCAAATAATGGGTGTGTACCCCATCAAAAAGTTTCAGAGATGGGGAAAATGTATCCATTGAAGGGCACAACACACCTGATACTTAGATCCATACCATGTCAAATCATCTGTGATATGGTTACTTAAGTTAATATCTAGAGTCTGGCTATCACAGTTCTCATTTGAGCAATAACATTTGGCTTAGATGAAGGAAAAAAAAAAGGGTGTCCACTACGTACATCCTATCTATTATTACCTTGTATATGCTCAAAAATTTTCTTGCACCATCTTACTTCAGATTGATGCTAATAGCAATCTTGATGTCAAACACAGGCAACTGAAATGCAGCTTGGCTTAGCTGTTGAAAGTCAAAATGCCACTTTGTCTGTAAAGAGGAGGTTAGCATGTGAGCAGATGAGTTATTTAGCACAGGTATGTGTTTCTCCTAGTTGCATCTTTCCCCAATGATGAGGGAAGCATTTCATCGCTTTTTATATCATTTTTCATGTAAGCGATAACCTTCAACCTGTACCTTGTGGAATTTATTTTAATGGCCTCCACTCATTGCAGGAAGTTCGGATTCAGATAAATCAATGCCAAAAGTTTTGTTATTGGGACTAGTTTTTTACTTTAAAAAAATTCTGGGAACTACTTTCAGGGTCACATGTAGCTAGAGCCTGTCATAGGCTATAATGGAGGTGTTGTTTTGTCTTAATTCTATAATACAGATGTATGACTTCACTACCCCACACGTAGAGATTCCTATACAATGAGAGAACAAGAAGAACATGCAAAATACCTTACGCTAAGTGAAAATAAAACTGACCTATTGGAATTTCCTTGTGACATTGTGAACTGAGCTAATCAAGTCAATCCAGTGGAACAGGATGCTTATTGTACAGGGTTTTGGTTGTAAAGAAAATGCAGGAAACTTTTTATGAAGATTTATCAAATTCCAAGTAAATAATCTGTCTAAGAGGTGTAGAGGCTTGGGTGAAAAGACAAGACATTAAAATGTTAATTGCTCTGTTTTAGCTTTGGTAACTTTTTGTGCTCAATATTAACCCCAAGCTCCATGTGCTATATGGGGGATGATTGGATCCTCTGAGGAGAGCCGTATGGAACTTGTCTTGATTGGAGAATAACTATTATGTGTGATGCATTAACATGAGTAGTGAAACAGCTACGAAGCTTGTCATAGCATACTTTATAGTTTCCACCTGGGGACATTGGTCAAAGTAAAGCTTGATGAAATGTGGGATCAACATTCTGCCAGTAGTCTTCAGATGATGGATGTGAACAACATGTGCAGGATCCTCATTTGTTGAGCACAATTCTTTTGAAAGTATATTAATAGAAGAAAAATTAACTTGTGTGGTTTGTGTATGTGGTAATCACTTGTATTTGTTACTCTGTATTTGCTTCTCATGATTTCCTTTTTCTGTCTCTTGTTGATCAGGCTCACAGCCTCCTGTCGGGATGTGATGTTACTCATGGATATGGAAAGAAGCATCTGTTGTTCATAAAATGGAAATACCTAGAAGGAAAGGTGTTATTTAATCCACCTTTCCTCTGATTCAAATCCTTATTTGTCCCTGCATTTGGTAAATTTCTTTTCACGGATCTCATTCTTTCATGATTTTGTATCAGGCAGCAGCTTACTACTACCATGGTTTGATCCTGGACAAGGGTAACGAGCCATCCAGTCACATTAGTGCCGTCTGCTGTTTTCTTGCTGCAGAAGAACTTCTTATTGAAAGCAAGAAAGCCTGCTTAAGCTTCTGCCTTGCGGCACCTGTGACCAGGTTGGGTTAAGTTACTGCTTATATCTTGGCACGAAACCTCGTTAGAATATGCATTATTTTTCAGTGTGGTATTTCATTTCCTTTTTCTTTCTTCAGGGCTCCTCCTGTATGGGGTGTTATGAAGCATTTACATCTAAAAGTTCCTGAAGTTGCATCCAGGAAGTCTCAAATGTATGGATACCTCCTGGACCAAGATAAGTAAGGGGCTTCCATTTCATCTTTCCTTAGGCTTCTTCTTACAAAGATGAAATTGCAACTTCAATGACATGAGGATTGACCATACCTTTGTTGATCATGCAGGGCTCTCCAAACATTGCCTGATCTTCCTGATTTCCCGGTGTCATTAAGACCTGATGACTACAGTTTGCCAGAAGTGGATCCAGCATGGGATGTTGAAAGATGGGAACTCCAGACTCACACCCTTAAGGAGCATCTCAAAGATGGTGAGTATGAGATGGAACCTGAATAAACTGTTTGCCTTAACCCCATATGTGTTTCTGTATTCAGATTTCACCTTGTATGATTTGTGGGTGAAGACTGTATATACTTGACATAAAAGACATAGTTAGACATTGTTTTCCTCAAGTAATGATTGCACTTTTTTGCTTGTTTTATTTATCTGGTAAGGACTTTAAACATTTAATTGAATCGCTAGAATACTCATTGCAAAATTTCTAGATGAATGGGGGCTACTAGATAGGCTCAAGACCCACTAAACTTGAGTTGGCTTGATGAAATTTGATCCTCTGAAAATGCTGGGACATAACCGAGCTTTGGGTTGGAGGGAGTTAAAATTTTAACCAGATGGAATAGGAGTTGACCAACAGAGACTACTGTGATTGACCTATTTCAGCATCATCTTGTGAAGGATCCATTATTGGCTGAGTTTCAAACCAGAATTCAGATCTTTAATCTTGGTGAATAAAGAAGCTAAGCTTGAATTCTTCACTGGAAATAGAGCGTTCTAGTCAGAATCAGCATTTTGGCTATAAATATTAAATCTTGATGATATATCATCATGATGCCTTCATGTTAATGAGTGATTCTAAAAGCTTATCTAGGAATTTATTAACCTAATCAACTGGATGCAAGTCTGTCATTTTCTTTTCCACTTTTGGAAGCCACTTAGTTCCCCAACCACCCACTTGAATTATAGTATGTGTGGAAGGTAGTAACAATACCTACTTACCTCCTTGTGCGTGTCTTCGGAAATATTCAGTTTTAAGGCTCTGGGAAGGCTACCATCCAGATCATAGCTTATTTTGGTGAGTTAGTGGGTTTTGAAAGATGATAGGTTGCAAGACCTATATATTTATGATCAAAAGTCACTTGTTCCAGTCTTGAAATAGGCCAAATCCATTCATCCAGGATTATTTGACATGCCAAGAAGCAACTTGCTTTGATCAGAAGCTTATTCTGGATCTAAAATACACTTCCACTTGTTTTGACTTCTGCGTTGAGAAATTAGAAGTGGATTTTTTAATTTTTTTTTTTGAGCTCAGCACCATTTAGGGAATTGGAGAGGATTATTTTCCTAGTTTCATTTAGGACTAGAACCAGTTGATTACAGAGAGAAAGTTACTCTTTCACCCTCGGTAAATGGAATCAAGGGTTATAAATCCCTTTGCCCTTATTGTTCAAAGTCCAACATTGCCCTTAGCTTAGAGAGGAGTACCGTTCGCTCAATGGCAATAAAGACAAGAGTCTCTTCACCATAAGCGAAAAAGAAACTTGGTCCTAATTACGAGTGGGAATGGTCTACTAAGTTTTCTATCAATCTTTGTTCCACGGGTCTTATTGTAGAGGGGCGAAAATACCATTCTTTTGCTAATCCAAAGTGTTAATTAGATATCTTTAGATTCATCATCTCTCTCTTTGTATAAGGACAAATTTTTCCTTTACCACACCATCATAGGGTTTTAGTATATCCCCAAAATAACCTCCCGATAACCTCCTGCCTGCACATCTAAAACCTCATTCTGACTGATCTGGATCAGAATCGTCACTGTCCAATCCCATCTCTGTTTCTGCATTTTAAAACTCTACACATTGGGAGTTGGGATCAGCCACCCACATGGTAGGAGCAGTGGGGACAGATTCCAACCCTCCAGGGGCTGTGGGACCCACACCCCATGGAGGGTTCAGATTTGTCCCCACCGTCCCCAAGTGGGGAGCAGCTCCGGACTCGCACATAGGCATTAAAGATGGTCGATCTAAATTTCTCTCACTAAATACATAGCTGCTGCAATCGTTTTGAAACCATGGAACACACAGATGACAGCAATTAATTAAAAGAAAAAAAAAATCTTAAAGAGATTGGTTAAAAACAAAGTTTCATGTCATGAGAAGCAAAAAAACTCCCCATAATCTCCTTGGAGCCTAACTTATATATTTAAAAAAAAAAAAAACTCCCCATAATCGCTTTCTGCAATTCATACTACTACGACTACTGATGAAGAGCTTGATATTAACCTCGGTGGTTGCATGCGGAGTGCAGATAAGACAGTAAGAACAAGGAACATCATCACAGCCAAGTAAGAGAAAATGAGAGAAGCCGTGACTCTGTTACAGAACTTCCCGAAGTGGTCGCATATTGGCATCCAACCTGTGTAGCTATTTCCATGAGCACCAACCTCACCAATTGCAGTTGATGCAGCACAAGCGGCCATCAGCAATGTCATCATCACCTGAGAGTGAAGAGAGATAGAGATAGAGAGAGAGAGAAATCAAATTTTAAAAAACCAAATTTGTGTGCCATTAAGAAGAAAAATAATTTGATACCCTCTTAAGCTACCCTACCAAATCATGCAAAAACAGGAAAAAATAGGTCAATCGATGATAAATAAAGCAAACAGTGCCCAAGGAAAGCAGAGAGAGGACACATGCAGCAACGTTTGCATCTGCAAAGAACCTGCAAATAAACCCCCCCCCAAAAAAAAACATAAGAACATATGGGTCAAATCCGACGATTTCGGCCGAGAAATCTCAATCACAAAAGAAAGAGGAGAAGAAAAAAAAAAATTATGGATTTCAATCTGAATCGTACCGAAAAGCCGGCACATAATTGTATTTTGCGCTAAAAGAAACTCCAAACACTGAAGTAGTTTGTTTGCTGGTGAACATCAAGCATGCTGCAGTCAACGTGCATACAGCCACCAATGTTCTCAGCAAAGCTTGGGCCACCATAAGATATTTTCCTCCTCTGGTGTTTGTAAGAGTTGGGTCTTGTGATTCTTTGGATTGAACGCCCTCCATTGAAGAAGAACTCTGCAAAGAATGAAAAACTGAAAAAAGGCTTTATTTCTTTCTTTATTTTTGCCAGAAAGAAAAACAGAGGAAAAAGCAGGGCACAAGAGCGCGGTCCACAGATGTTGGATATAGGAACCTTGTTATTAATATGGACTGGACTTTCTATATATAGGATCAGACTAAAGAAGAGTCAGAGAGTTGAGAGGAATCCGTCTCTTTTTATGCTTGGGATTTAGAAAGTTTTAGTCTTTTAGATGAGATTTTTTTTTTTTTTCCGAGTATCAATTCAATCCAAAATCCAATCTCTCTTTTTAGAAGCTATGTCACATAAGAATTAGAAAAGGATTTGGTCTTCCGTGCTGGAATCCTAAAGAAATATAGACCGTTTGCTGGCCGACCCATTCTGGGCCTAAATTTTAGGATTTTATCTGATTTGATTTCTAACTATGGTAGTATCATCCTTTCCAACCATGATTTGTAACCTTTTTTGTTCAATTTTGGGGCCCTTTTTTTTTTCCCCAACTTGCTATTACCTATTTAGACAATTTGGATCAGATTTAAAATCCCGGAATTGGTATATTTCAGATAAGGCCGTAAGGGTATCATATTTCATGCCGAACTGGTCGGACCGGATGATTCAGCTCGGATCCAATCAAATCAAACCCTTACAGACCAGTTTTGGTCTGGGTTTTATGAAATGGTAGAAGCCGAAACCAATAAAAAAAAAAAAAAAACCTAAAAAGAGCCCATTAAGGCAACCCGATGAAAAATCGAGACTGACCTTCAGTTTAATGGTTTGGTTTTTAGTTGACTTATTATTAATTTGACTAAACCAAACCAACCAATTGACACCCCTAATTCCAAGCATCTAGGGTTTTGTATTTGCATACAAAATGATGGGGCAGAGCTGGATAGGGGGAACGGATCAACCTGTGGCAATTCCGATCCGATCCAATTTCTTTTCTTAACCCTGGTTTGGATAATCTTCCTCATTATAGACGAAACGACAGACAGTAAATAAAAATCGTCGGATTCGAATACTTGATTGATTTCCTTTATCTATGATCGTCCCATTAAAGAGGTATAACTTTCAAAAGGTTTGCCTGGCTTCAAAAAAGAAAGGCTTTATCAAAAAGTACTCATAATGAATGGTTTATATCAAAGGGTCCCATGATAACGCAGAAAGGTTCACCTTGTCGGGTTCAGATCACTAGACTTGGTCGAGAGAAACCTGCAACTAAGCACGTGGGATCAGCATATCGTGCATGTGAATAGGTAAAAGACCCTGCTTCCACTATATGATATGATAGTACTATAATCTAAATGTAGCAAATCAGTACTTTTTTTTTTTTTTTTTTTTTTTTTGGATTCCTCGAACAGAGCTTACAGCTTTCTTGATGATTTGATCCTATCATATCATCAATGATGAATTTCATATTCATAACGGAACTGAGAAAGGCTGCGCAAAGTAAATCCGAAATTAATTTTGTGGGTAGAGGCGAAAAAATCGAAGTCTTTACTCTTCTTCAATTCTTTCTTTTTGGGAATTCGATCCACTTCATCGGTCGTTATCCGGCAAAGGCCATTGATGGACAAGGAAATTCTCCGCAAAAGGTAACATTTTATTATTGGATTAGATTGGATTGGTAACTATTTGTTTCGTGATCCCATGGATTGGTAACTATTTGTTCTCTGTGGCACAGAGAACATTAGCCCTTAATGAATTATGGATTTTATTTCAGATTATTTGGGTTAATTGGGTAGACAGTGAAATGGGATTCTGGGATATCGAATTGAAAATTGTATAGAGGTCATTGTGTGTTGGAGCAGTGCCATGGCCAGGATGAATCTGATCTGTTTTAGCAGAGAAAGTCCAAAAAGCATACAGAAAAATTTGTGTAACCCTGATTAGTTTTCATCTACATATGTGAATTAGAGAGATTGTGCTTGATTGCTTAATTATGGATCTTTGTATAAGTTGAAATTTCTTCAGCTTCTGCGGATCCTTGGTTCAGTTCAATAGTTACTACTTACAACTGGGATATTGCTTTGGCTGCTCACCACGAACCATGCGATCTCAACATATATTTAGATCTCATTTTACAGCTCTGGGTATGTCTGTACAATTACTAGCTCCAAAACATTATCAATTTTGATTATTAAATTTCACATTATTTTGCAATCAAATTCTTTTTCTTTTTCTTTTTTTGAAGAAATTAAAATAGATTTTATATTAGAAGATGTTGGACGAAATGTCCGAACTACCCTCCCAACTTTTGTTTTCTCTGCCTACCATGTTCCCAAATCCCCATGGTTTGTCTGCCCAGCAAATCATGATTACACAATTCTTCTTTTTTCCTTTTAAAAGTGAATTCACTCACTTTACTTGCCTACGATTTTCACTCTGATCTACCTTCGAATATCCCATACCAAACTTGAAACCCATTCAAAAGACCCCCAATACCCAATTTAGTATTGGATCTCCAAATTAATAAGCCCATGCCGTATCCAACAAGGAGAAGACACCTGACCAAGACCTACCAAACATTGTTTTTTTGGTAAGAACCTACCAAACATTGTTGGTGAAGGTCTTAGTGATGAGCCTCCCTAAATTGACCCGACATCAATATTTCAGCCACAATCATAGATAAGACTAACCGCAGAGTCCTCTACCCACAAGTCAAGTTTCACTCAGTTCAAGTTGACTCTCTGAAAAACCCATTAAAAGCCAATACTACAAAGAGGATACTTAGGCATGGTAAGGGGTCTGCCATTACATGGTATGGTTGATTGAATTTGAAGCTAACACTCGAAAGGTGAACAGCCCAGACCTTGATCTATCTATCCAATGATAATAATTGGCAACATCATCTTGGAATCAGAAGATCACCCACTTGAATGGCCATAGTAGTCCCCATTCTTTGTTTGGTGGAGTGGGTAGGGTGGTGCTTGAGGTGGTTGTGCATCGGATCCATCATTTACAAGGCTTATGCCGCCACCGAAGTCTCGCGAAAAAATAAAACCAGAAAAAAAATTAATTGAAAATTGAATCCTTTACAGTTGAAGATGGGGTTGCTGCCCCATATCAGGGTATTGAGGACTAAGAAGACACAATATATACACGGGAATGAACGAACCAGACAACACGGAGATGACTGGCCTTGATAAGTCAATTACTGATGTCGAAGTATTTTGGATCTGCTGGAAAATGGTACTCCACGTTCAACTGCCAACACAAAGCAACAATGCTCCATTAGACAAACCAACCAAGGTAAAAGACAACTGGATGCAGAGCTAAGCATTACACAGGAAGGAAGAATTATAACTCATCATTCAGAACAGGGTGTAGTAAAACATTTTTTTTTTTTTTTTGGGTGAATGGCGTAGTAAAACATTACCACCCTTACAAGCGAAGTTACCATGCCAGGCCTGCAAAGGATGAAAAAGGAAAATAGCAAGGTACAAGGCACAAAGGAGAAAGTAACATACAGCTGTCCTACCTCTGGACCCTTTACAGTTGCTTATATCATGACCTAGCAATAAAACCAGTAATCCAGTATAGCCCTTTTCCATTTTTCCTTTTTCTTAATTGCTCATCCCCAACCCAATTCTTGCAGCTTCCATACAATTCATAAAGCCTTGAATGCATGAATCCTGTTCCACCATTTCACTATATTTATGGCTACATCAGCTATCTCGCAAACACTCTCACCGACACACTCCATCATGCTACATAAACATTCTTCTTTTTTGGTGGGGTGAAGTGGGGAAGCAAGGGCTGGCCACACCAAACTCTTCCTTAAAGCCTTATAATGTAACAAATTTTAGACATAAGGGGGAGGGAGAGGACAAAGAACCCTCCAAAAGAAACCAAGTCTTTCTTACAGTTAAATCTAAAGCACGAACCTTACGGATCTAAACAATAAACTAAATTTATAGAAACCAGAGAAAATGGTCTCAAAAGCAAACTTTGGCAGCCATTCACACACATAAAACCAAGTTATTCGGTTTAGTTTTTATTCTATTTCTTTTTTCTTTCCCCCCCCCCCCCCCCCTTGTCGATAGCAGCATTTGATCCGAGGTTAGGGTTCTCAATAGAACCCAACTTTACCAGCGGGGCAAGCTGGCATATTCAAATAAACATCTATAACCAATCTCCACGCATGCACACAAATTCTACACCCATTTTTCAGGGAAAAAAAGGCCAAATTCTATTGGCTCAGATTCCCATCATGCACAGGCATAAAAAAGGAACAAGAAACATCAGAGTACATCTTTTGACCAGAATGCAACTAATCCACATCCAAGCATATACCATTCCAAACGCTAATTCTAGCAAACACCAGCAAAATGCATGTTTCAAACATCTAATAATGATAATAATAATAATAATATGTTACCCAACATACCTTGCCCTCATCAGCATCTGAATGGCGCTGAGGGAACACAACCCTCAAATCATTGTATAAGTAGAAGCGCCGCTCCCCTTTATCATCCAAATGATTTGATTCTGGAGTACATAAAGGGTCAGATTTGCATTTCTGGATCGACCTTGAACATTTTTTTAAAGAAGGGCAGAGGAAACGGAGATGAAGAGCATAACGCAGAACACCAACACCAGAACTGTTCTCATTGACCTTCGAAGAACTATGTACAGATTTTTTGTCAGTTTCATGGCAACTATCCATCATGATATCATCCTCCCCATCAGTCTTCTTGCAGTCACTGTTGTTGAACCCATTCTCAGTGCTTACTGCAAGACCAATGCCATTTGACTGCCCAAGACAGTCCCTAGCTGGAAATAACAAGGGACTTGTCCCTCCCTTATTCTGGGATATACAGGGCAGGTCATGTTGCTGAGTATCACCACTATATACACAACTTTCAACTTTGGAACCTTCATTTTCTATAACTTTAGCACTTTGAATGTGAGATCTCATGGTATGTACATCTTTAACTACAACTGGCTTGGCAGCTCCCCCTTTAATGTGTACTGTCACCTTGGGCTCATTTTTCTTGTTAAAATTTCTGTCCCCACCTTTCACAGGGATAGAAGTTGCTCCAAGAGAGGCTAGTGTGACCTTCTGTCGCAAAAATGTCTGATCCAAGTGAAAAATGATATTATAAACTAGTCAGTCACCAATAGGGGTACAAATAGTAATCAATGAAACAAGGGATTAGAAAAGGGTACGTAAAAGAATAACAAAAACTACTGCAGCCTGCAGGATCATGATTTCATCATCACATACAAAAACTATCTTGTTTTCTCAGTTTCTCTTGCCCAATTCCCAAGCATAGTTTCAGAAACCGGACCATCAAAACTCAGCGGCAGCCTGAAACCTTTGTGGTTTGGATTGACAACCATACGACCACATGCCCAAAGTTGCTTCAGTAATGATGAAATTGATCATTATCATCCAAAGAACAGCAATTCTTATTTGGGTAGAAAGGAACATTTGGCTTTCTATAAATGAATCAACGAAAGTTCCCACGAATCGTGTGTAGTCTGATACGTTTTTAAGTCAACCTCATAAGCTACCCCTGCTAATACGCAGGTGCACCCATAACAGATTGGTATAATTGATACCAAAGAGAGATTCAATCATGAACACAAATACATAGGAGTAAGCACACAAAAGTACATGTCCGGTGCTTGTGCAAATCTTTCTGTATGTTTCTACTTTCTATGTATGCACATAATATGCAGGTAGTGTTCTAACTTCAAAGAAAAAGAAGTGAGAAAAAAAAAAGGCTTCTCAAAAGGTATTTAATGTTGAGATGTTTCTACCCCACTAATCAATGTCGCTACTATGATTAATCTTCTTATAATGCTAGTTTTGAAATATTCCAAAATTTTGGGCAAAAGTTAAGTCTAATTTCCTTTGCAAAAATTTAGAAGACGAAGTAGAATACACTCTAGCACACCTTGGTTCCAGCTGGCATATCACTCAAATCATAATTGCAAAAGAAGGTGTGAAGAGGTGTTTTTTCTGGGTTGCTGAGAACCTGCAAAAAGCAATTCAGATCATCAGTACACGAAAGCCATTACAGAGGTCATAAGCAAATGTTCGATAAATTTCTTGGTACAAGCACTATTTCCATTACATACCAACCCAAGAGGAAATTACCCAAACAACATGCAACTCCTCAAAAGTCAATCCGAATGTATAATGACCCCTGTAATGGGTTCAACTTGAGGATACCATTGAGTTTCCATAGATAACCATTCAACTCGAAGATATCATTGAGTTTCCACACATAACCATAAATGAGTATATTTCACATAACCCTATCTAACATGAAATTGGTATTCAGGACCACAACATATTCTGGAGGGTTTCAAGAAAGGAATGGAAAACTTTACATTTAAATCATTGTGGAAGATAATAGGACTTTAAAGGATAACATAATGGTTAAAGGTATACACCAGAAGTTGCAGCATATATTGGTAGGAAAACATACTCATGCAACATTATATTTGCCATACAAGTAATGAAAGCTACAGTGAGGTGAATATAACTAATGCAAAAGCATCCTGGCATCCACAACTCACATCTGCAAGCCTAAAAGGAATCTTGGTTTAATTTTGGTAAATTTATATTCCAATTCCTTCCCTGGCACCCCCACGGACCTAACCACAATCTGTCAACCGCATACTTAAAGATCGTATCATTAAAACTTGCATGGGAACATCAGAGTATTCCAACTTCAGTGGCTATCCACAGGCCTTGATTCCCTCAAATTTCAGAAAAGAATTCCACAATGAAGGAGAATCAAAGGCCCTCAACTTTTGGAGGACTATTTGGGAGTAAATAACACTAGCATGGCAATCTAACTAAAGAATGAAGTTCTATAATATGAAATAGAAATTTTCTATGGGTAAGTGCATTAAACTAAAAGAAATAACATTTCACAAAATAGCCTCGTTGGATGGGCACAGGAATTACCACAAGGCAGTGCAAAGAAAACCATGATCAGTTAATTAGTCAAATGCATTTAAGACCACAAGTTAATCGACCTAACTCACTTGATTATCAATCAATTTTGAGGGCCAAGAAACTTAGTACCAGTTGTATGCGCCCTTTCACAGGGATACGCAGTCGGCTCTTGGCAGCTCGAGAATCATCATTGCTAAGGCTTCTCTTCAATTTGGAGCCTCTACACTTGTTTGATGACAAATTTCCCACAAGGTCTATCGATGCATAGTACAGTAGACAGTTATCTCCATCCACACTAGTCACTGCAAATGGAAGTTTCAGCGAGGGGGGTGAGAAACTCCCCCCAGTAACATTCAGAACAGCCAGAAAACCATCAATTCTCTGCAGAAAAAGAAACATCAGCAATGGTTAAAGAACATGGAAAGGCACAATGGAAATAGAAAGCCAACGACCTTCTCTATAATCAGAGATAAGACAAATTTCTGAGACAAAAAGTAGGGATGTTAACCTGACTGACTTTGCCGGATGAAAACCGACCAGACAACAGGGACTCTTCAAAAGAACCAACCAAAGACCTCCTGACAGAAAGTCCACTCAAACTTCTAACAAACTTGAGGCATTGGGTTGTAGGGGCTGATTCGGGACCTGAATGCTGGCATATGCCACTGGTACTTCCAGGTGGAAATATATCACAGTCAGTCTGCAGAATATCAGAACCTAGAAATGATTTGCTCGTCACACTAAACACCTCTTCCTCATGGGAGAATGAAAATCCTGAGACAGTTCCATCGGGTGACTTATCCATGTTCATTGATGATAAATGGTCACCTGTGATCCCTTTCCTGAAATTCCTGTATACTCCTGCAGATTTCAGTCTTTCAGAGAATTTTGGACCAAGAGGAGACAAAGAGAGAGGAGGTGAGATCACCTTTTTTGAAGCTATGGCTATCGCCCCAGTTCGGGTTCTTACCTTGCTTGGTTCTCCACAGGGATCAAACCCCATTGAAGATAAGCAGTATTTGTGAGGTAGAGACTCATTGTTCTCAAGCAAAGGGCCATCAGTGAATAAAACAGAGTTACTTCTAGTGTTATTATCTAACATTTTATTCCAACTTTGGCAACTACATACGGAACAAACTGGGGTGCTTGGAGAATCTGCGTGCCCAATATTAGCTTTCTTATGGTCTTGTACCAGAAAGCCATTAAATTCATCTCCTGGTATACGGGGATCAAACTGACCATCACCTCCACAAATGTCTAGCTGATCACCATTGAATTGATCTAAGCAAAGCATACCATTCAAGGGGGACAACAAGCGTTTCCTGACCATTGACCCCTGCGGCTCAGTTTCATTACCAGTTGTGATAGTAACTGCAGCCGATACAGGAATATGATCAGGTGAAATTCCATCTAACCCATTCACAGAGGAATCAGACCCACTAGATTCAAAACCCACAATCCGTGAAACAGGATTTTGAATATTGCGACCAACTTTACAACGAAACAACCCATTTTTCTCCTTGGGACCAGTCTTCCACCCATGAGAACTGTCTGCACCATTAATGGGACTTTTACATTTAAATAGACTATCCGGGCTTTTGACAAGGTCCAAGGTTGTTTTCCTCTGGAAATCCTCAAGAGAAGAGTATGGGAAATCCCCTGTTATATGATTAATTGCCACTCCCACGTGAATTCCATCCAGATCACAAGTGCCCACACTGGTGAACCGGGGAGGATTTTGCACAATTGAGTCCAGTGAAGCTGCAACTTCCTCGGCAATTTTGCTGGAGGACACTTGAGGCAAACCCATCAGTAAGATTTTGCAGCAAGCCGTCGATACTTTACCCTCCAAAGATCCAAGTGAGACCCTTCGTCAATTCACCCTCCCTACTCTTGCATATAGCCTCATATCTTCAGTCCCAAATCCCAATGCAGTTCAACAAAAAATTCAGAATCTTCCCTCAAGCTCTTAATGAATGTTTTGCATATTGAGTTTCCAAGTCCCATCAATACCACATAACAATAACAAGAATCAAAGTTAATCCCTTCACTAATGTCTTCTACGAATTATGAAATCTGAAAGAAAGAAATCAATTTCTACAGAATCCCAACTCTAGTTCAAATATTTATAATATCTATCTACCAAACCCATCATGATGTCAACTATCATTTCCTTGCTCCATCCTGTGGAGAAACCCAAAGACTATGTACGAATCCAAACAGACTGGGAAGAACATAGTTTCTGGCCCCCAAACCGGCATACGAGTATGACACTGTTGATTCATGATTGCGCAAGAACACGAAGCACAAGCCTGAAACAATATTGAAAGAAACAAACGCATCTCAGTGTAGAGTTGAAGGACGAAGTTACATATTTCTATTTATTTTTGCCTTCTAGAAAATTTAACCATGTAGACCTCTTCTGATTTCATTGATTGAAAGCATATAACATATTACATCCACCATCAAGATAAAATCAAGGAAAATGCATTGATAAATACCAACTCATATTTTCAGTAGAAAGGAGTTCATCCGAAAACCAACAAATAGTTATTTTTATAGACTAAAACCTTGATGAATAATGCCAAAAATAAATATAATCGATTCCTTCTTCTCTGATCTTGGTGAAAATGAAACGAAGCCGATTCTACGTTTTCCTTTTCTAAATCATTCCCAGGAGAAAAAAACGCAAAGACAAATTACCTCAATAAAACACATGACACAATTCATACAACCATCGGTCTGAATAATCCAACACTTCGGCACCAGCTCAACAGAATAAAAATTAAAACCCAAATCGGAAGCTTGAAACAATTGACAATCACAAAGATAAACGGGACACTAAAAAGAGGTTACTTGTACGGCAAACTTTCATCCAAAAGAAAAGAGTTACGTTTTCCATTATAATCTACCTAAGAATCACGATGAAACACAATACATCCGCCAGGCGCAGACACACGCCGCAAAGGAGATGCAAAAACAACAAACCCACAAAAAAAATGCATCAAAATAACAAAAGTGAACCTGGAAAACAAAGTGGAATATAAATTGAACTCCCAAATCCCGATCGAGCAAACAATCAAAATAAATAATTAGCTCAAGAAGGAAAAATGAGTTGTGCGAGATGTTCAACCCACCAGTGAAGCTAGCGATCGATGGATAAATAATGACTAAGAATTATCCATGGGGTTTAACATTAATTTGATGAAAATTCAGAGGTCGAAAGGAAGGAACAAAAGAAGAAATGGTTGGGTCTAAAAAGTTTTTTCTTCTCTTTCTTCTCCTGCTGGTTCTGGTCTCCTCTCTTCTTCCTACGGTACCACGCAGTCCCATCCCTCTGCGTCTCTTCCCCTTTACCCTCACCTCTGTTTATATCCCCAAATTATTTGTGTTGCGTCACCACCAGAATTTTCTGGTGTTGTTTTAAAAAACCAAAACCAATCACCATTTTTCATTTTTAATTCCTCCTTTTTCATTATTATTTTTCACCACCCTTTTTTTCTCTTCTTCTCCATGGCATGGGTTTTCGGTATCGTCCACCCAATACGTATCGATAGCATTGGTATGTATCTTCATATCGATACAATAATATTGATAAGTGCTTTGTAATTTAAATTTGCATCCAATACAAAGTCTATAGATTGATACCAGTCGATCCATTTGACATGGCAATTTCTAACCATATGGATTGTTAGGATCCATCTTGGTATGATGATTACGCGTTAGCCTTTTGAAGCACCTACTTTCTCCTTCTGATTTGCAGTGTTGCATGGGGGTGTAAATGAATAGCTAAAATCTATTTTCGAATCCATCCGAAAGCTAAATGGATGCGGATACGGATAGACTATACCTATAGGTTATAGCTATCCGAAAAGTTATATTTACATGCAAACGGATAAAATATCTGATCCGTATCCGTGTTCATATCCATTTAGCACTATCCAAATCTGTCCGAAAACTAATCGGATACGAATGAGAATATAGCACTATCCGAGCCGAATTTGATCCGTTTACATCCCTAGTCTTGCGTTTCTAATAAGTTGTTTAATAGTTGGCATGTTGAATCTATATAAAACAGGGTTGATTTAGATCGATATTAACCGAATGAAATAGGGCACCTTCCCTCCATGGAAGTCTATTCCTAGACAGGCTACTACACAGATGTGATAATGGACAGACTAGATAAAAAGCCAGTTTCTGGGATACCGCTTAGGGATTTTAGTGATAAGCAGGCAAATTATTATGTTCTCGTCATGTAATTGAGGTGTGAAAATCGTATTATCGTGTATTGTTCTTGTGTATTATTTTTTACCTTTACCTTTGATTTATTTTTTTATATATAATTGGATTGAAATTTTGTAATTAATGAAATGTTACCTTACAATAGATTTTACTACCAAGTGGAATACCACATTGCAAATATAAAACATTTTCTTTTATCAAACTTAATGAGATGATTGTTTTGTTATCACATACTTATGTGTCAAGTTTGAGTATAATCTAACTATGACAAGTGTCATAATAAAATAAGGTGAAATAATAAAGAATACAAATCTTCAATAATTATTAAACATATAATAATAAGAGAAAATGTGCATTCCAAAGTGGGTCATATGAAAAAATTAGTGATGCATTTTAAATAATTAATATATACATATGATGGTCTTTTCTCATTCAATTGTTTGGATTTGTCCAATTGGCATGCCACACATTATGAATCCATGTCCTTTTTTGGCTCTCACTCACCCCGGGTTATAACTATTATTTGAAAAATATATATATTATAATTTTATTTATTTTTCCATTATATTTGTTAAGAATAAAGATACGGGAAGGTTTCCCTAAATTCCCTCCAATACCTATACAACTACGGATGTTGGAGGGGTATTATTGAAAACTCAAAAAATTGGGGATATATATGACATTTTAATGGGAGTGATGTTACAATGTTTTGGATAGAAAAACCAATACCGAATAGAAATGAGATAGTATGATACATAATATTATGTTTTTTCTAAAGAAAAAGCACAACCATCAATGATCATAAATATTTACCCCTATAGTACAGGTCGATAATATCTTTTCATACCATCCGAAGACCTTGGTCAAGAGATTGGTTGAAGAAAACTGTACCCTTTTTTCTAATATAAGAGTAGTATTGTATTAAACTTATACAAAATAGATGAATTATCTCAATTTACTAGTGAGAAATATATCACAAATTGGATTATACTTATGAATCCATTTGGTAAGAAACAAAAGTGGCAGAAACTGAAAGAAAAAAATAAGAGTAAATTACTACCCCTCCCCTCAATTATGCTTGAATGACAAACCCCTCCCTTGGATATTGAGTAATGACTCTCCCCTCCCCTGCATTAACAAGATTCTATCAACCGTCCTCATTCCGTCAAAAATGACTGTTAAGTGTTAGAAAAAGACTATATTGCCCTCTAAGCCTCTTCTTCTTCTTCTTCTTCTTGCTCCTCATCCTTCTGCAACTCCAAATCGAATCGAAATGAATTGAATACCGCTAGTACAAGCTGCAACGCATCTAGCTATTGTGATTTTAATCGCTCACCAGAAGAGATTCCAGGCCGCTTCTCATCCAATGATGCTTTGAGTTTACTGGGTCAAGAATTTTGCCATTGTTTGCTTGTTCTCTGTTTCAGCTATCATTCGCCTGAGCACCTAGAACAAAGACTTCAATAGTGCAAGGAAAACAGAAAGAGGATGCCACGACTGTATAGCATAGACAATTAATTGCTTGAAATGCACACAAAACAACACAATAAAAACAGAGTTTTTTCAGAAGCAGTAAAAAACGCACATCTTAAAGAAACTTTAAACACACAAAACTAATGGGAGCAACCATATCGTTGGGGTTCACCAGTACAAAGGAGAACCCAAAAAGTTGCTCAAAAGAGGTCTTGGTGTCTCACATGTCTCGGCAGCTAAAGAGGAGACATTCTTCATTGCTTCTCAATCTCTGCACCACTGTAGATGTGTAAATCCTGATTCTCCTGAACTGCACAGCACAGAATAAATTTCAGTGGGGAAGAAATGTAAACATTAAAAAACAAAGAGAGAGGACTTCATCAAGGGAAAGCTAGAGAGAGAGAGAGAGAGAGTGGGTTTCATGAACAACCTAGATGGAGGTTGCTTGTTCTCAATAGCCATACTGATTCATCTGAAATTTTAACCTAAACCATGAAACACATACAAGGAATTTAATTCAAAGTGATTCAAAACACATCCAATTGGAATTTTCCCTCTTCTTCGCATCTCTCCCTCTCTCTCTCTCTCTCTCTCCCTGTTTTAACCATATACAAGATATGGAAGAAGGCGGTGGAGGGTTTCAAACCTAATCCGTTTCTTGCATCTATATTGAACTGTGTAATGTGGATCTTCTATGGTCTTCCCTTTCTGCATCCCCATAGCTTTCTCATCATCACCATCAATGGCGTTGGTCTCGTTTTGGAACTCGTGAGGGCGGCGGCGGTGGTGACCGTGGCTACGGAAGTGGTGGTGGGGCGGCGGTGGCTAAGCTTTTAGGGTTTTGATATGATTAGGGGTATTATTGGAATATCACAAACATAAGGGCATTTTGGAGTTTAAATGAAAATATTTAAGGTGATGTCCTCACTTAACAGCCATTTTTTACGAAATGAGTATGGTTGATAGAATCTTATTAATGGAGGGAAGGAGAGAATCATTACTCAATATCCAGGAGAGGGGTTTGTCATTCGAGCATAATCAAGGGGAGGGAAGAGTAATTTACTCAAAAAAAAAATTACAAATTATGATGTAAGGTTTCTATTTTTATTTCAAATTCTTAGAACACTGTTTTGAATGTTAATTATGAGGTTGTGTGAATATGGAGAGAAGAAAGAAGGCACACGGAAGGAAGTGTCACCGCAGTCTTGGACCCTACGAGGCCTTCTCATCGGTTTTATCATTCTTCCATTGAAAATCAAGGGAAGTATGGGAGAAGAATCTCAAAATTCTCAACTAAGTATAGTTCTTTTTTAGTTCTTCAATGCATGCATTTGCCCACCAACGCTAACCAAAGTGATGATAAAGATAGAAATCCAAAAAAAAAGTATGCAATTTGCCCTTTGGAATTTGGAAAGGAGCACAAGAAGTCAACAACAAACCCTTACCCGGCAACTTGCTCCAAGGCATATCTCTTTCTCCCTCTCTCTCTCTCGCTCTCTCTCTCTCACACACACACACACAACAAGGCACAACATTATCTTCAATCTCATCCTCATTGTTTAATTGCTTAGAGTTTGTTATTGAATCAAGCTTTTCTTCGCCATGGTAAAAGAGGACTTCGATGAATATCCGAAAACAGTCAAGTGCATTTCAAACCTCTATAACCATAAACTTGTAAGTGCATATTTTACTATGGGTGAATGAAAACGGATTCGAACTCATGACGCGTGTCGATTGTTGAGTATGTGTATAACTTGTATTTTGCGGGTCTACATAATTATAATGGGGACAGATTTGGGTCAATTACATGTATATGGGTAGAATTATAATTATGTAGGGATTATAGTTTTGGATTTTCCTATATATTATCTCTGTGTGAAAAACCCTAGTCACATGCAAATGAGAACATTTTGTGAGGTGAAGAGTGGTGTGATAAGGATGGAATGTGACAGCAAGTGTATCTCCAAAGATCACAGGTAATATAATCTTTTACTATTTCTTATGACAGCACATTAGTAGATCCTTTTAAGTGAGGTCTAAGTAAATATTTCATTAGTCTAATTTCAACTTAAAATTAGTATAGGAAGAGGTTAAAATTACAAAGGGATAAAGAACGTCATTGATCGTACAATGCATGCCGCCCTTGCGCCCAAAAACAAAGGTACACATAATGACCATTACACCCCTTGGAAAGATGGAAATGAGCAGAGGTGTGGTGGTCATTTCACACATCCTTGTGTCTGGGGGTAGGGGTGGTGTGCACTGCTGGACCTGGTGGCGCTCTCTTTAAAAACAAAATTGTAATATTTTTATTTTTTTTTAAATCTTTTTTAATAGTACATTTTTTTCCAACCATAAATCTAGTCATTTCATATGAAAAATGCATTAAATGGTTAATTTTTTTTTAAAATTCTACTACATTAAATAATTTTGGAAACAAGACAAGAAACATAAAAAAATAATTGATAAAACTTCACTCCTTTTTTAAATTATACTAAAACTTTGAATATCAACCATCATCGATCACAAAGATTAACCAATGCACTAATAATGAAATGTCACATTTTGCTATTCATAGTGACATAGTGATTCCTGTAAGGAATTTTTGTTTTGTTTTTGGGTAGTAATCCCTATAAGGAATTAAAAAATATATATTATATAATATTATTTTCCATTCTAAGTAAAAAAGAAAAACATGACACCGGGCTCTCATAAAGGTTACTTGTCGTATGTAGCAATAATAAAACTATAAAGTCTTCAAAGTTTGATCACAATTTAATCTTAGGACGTTAGAAACCTTCCTTTTAAATAAGGATATTCTCCTATTGACTCAAGAAAGAGAGAAAGAGAGAAAGAGAGAAAAAGAGAGAGAGAAACGTGACGTTCGACAGGTTAGGGGTGCGGAACACGCGGTTGCCAAGCATGAAGGTACACATTTGAAAATTCCAAAAGCCGGTTGTATTCAGATCATCTACGGCGCCCTGCCCAAAGCGGCCTGAGCGGTATACAAATAGGGTGCCCTGCAATGATCGCCTTACCCCCGCTTGAGCAAGGTGCTTGGACAGGGGCAAGGCGGTCATTGCAGGGCAACCTGTATGTGCGTCGCTCTACCCGTGGAGCCATAGAAGATCAGGGTCCAAGCCGGCTTCTATGTATTCTAATAATCATTGTGAAAGTTAATTAAACCTGTTTTTCTAAATATGGTTTTATCTCATTTTATTTAATTAGTTTTAAGGGTTTTTTTTTTTTTTTTCTTTTTCTTCAGTTGTGGATAAAACTTATAGTTTAAAATAGTATATGGTTCAATAAAAAAAAAATTCAAACTCAATGAATTTTACATGACTCAGACAAAAACATTGAATTAATAAAAATTCATACTGATTCAAACGTAGTCTAGCCATTCCTAACTTGGTTGAATCAACAGACCTGACCTGATTTCATATCTTCTCAAAGTGATTCGTTCGAGTCAACAGACCACATTTCTTTTTTTTTTGGTGAAAAAAAAAAAAAAATCCTTCACTATGGGGATCAATGACGTTGAATGGCCAAAGAAGAGGGTATTTTTGACCTTATCAATAGAAGTAGGCGTGTATATCATGTTACAAGAGTTCAATTACATGACCATTTGCTTATGGAGAATAAATTCTTCCATTTATACAGACAACAGAAAAGTTTGTCCATTGTTATGCGGCTGACATTTGATAGTCTTGACATAATTTCCCCTTTTTTTTAACTGATTCTTTCCATTGAAGTGGGAGAATTTTCTATCAATCTCCTAAACTTAACCTATATTTACTTAAATTCTTCTCTACAATACTTTTTTTTTTAATTCTTCCATTAATAAAGTATGTACAAATTGAAATTACCAAACTATGTATTGTATAATTATTAATGCTAGTTTATCTTTTTTTTTTTTTTTTTTATCAAAACATAATTACTTAACACAATATAATTCCTTAAAAATTGAAAACTTTTATAATCGTGATTGTGTAACAACCTTAAACTCTTTTTAAATATAATAATCAAACTTTCGTGGGCATGCATCCCAACGTCATCTCACATATTGACTATATGGGCCCAACACTAACATTTCCGTATTATGATTAATAGAATTAATAATTAATCATAATACATAAAATTTAATAATCAAATTAATAATGATTTAGAATTAATTATATAATCATATTAGAATGATTACAAAAATTTATATTGTAGTTTTTTATTTATTTTATTTCACCTCTCTTCCTTTTATTTCTTTTGCAATAAGGGCAATATATTGAGCCACAAAAGTGTGAACCGGCTTTCATGGGAATGTGAGATTACGGAATCGAGGGAAAAATATCTTTTTGCAATTCCCTGATCAGTATAGTTCCCCTAGTGCCTCTAATAAGAGGGAGGTGGATCCTACTCGAGCAGAATGTTTGGTCAAGGGTGGAATGGTCATTATGCCCACCTTGTTAGAGTCTCACAGGAACTGTACCGGGCAGGAAAGACCAACACCAAGTAGTAGGCGGAGTAGTAAAGTGGAAGTTCACCAACTCGTACGTGTAGATAAACATAAAAAAGAAATGGACTAGGTTGTAATATATAGTAGATGGGCTGGCCTTGAATATCTACAATGCTGAGCTCAGCCCAAGGCCTCAACCCAGGCCCGGCCCTACCAGGGCCAGAGAAATGACAAACCTTACTCAACCCTATGTTAACCCAGGCCCGGCCCGGTCCTGTCCGAGCTCAGGCCGAGTTAGGGCAGGCTCGGGTTGGCCGGGTTTTTTTGACACCCCTGGAAAAACATCTCTAATGTCTACAAGCCTCTGAACTATGGAATAGGGAATGTAAATGAATGCCCGAAAATCCAAATTCGATCCCATCTGTCCAGAGAGTATACGAGAACAAATTCAGTTAATCCTAAACATAATCTATATGATTCGAATATGTATTCAACTCTGAAGTAGTGATCTGGATGATTCTTGAAGGTTCGATAAGTTCAGAGAATGAGGTTTGTGAAAAGATAGTCGAAAAATCTAAATCCAATTCGCAATCGTATCTGGCACTGGATATCCGGACCTGATATTGATCCGAAATTCGATCCCTTTACATCTCTACCGGCACTAAACCGAACTCCCCAAAACTCCGTAGCAAAAGCAGCGGGAGTGGGGGAGTAAACTCAGAGAGTCGTTAAAATGTGGGCTCTTTTTGACTCTCGCAAGTTTTCTGTTGTCTGTTGATCTTTAATTGACAGGTGAAGAGTCTTCTTGGTAATCGTACAAAATCAGTGGCGAAGAAGAAACTGATCTGTTCGCCAGTATCGCAATTGAAGAAGATCGGTCGACGACAATGGTGGACTTCGCACGCGTACAGAAAGAACTTGCGGAGTGTAACAGAGACATGGAGATTTCTGGTGTAAGCATAATGCTCCACGGTAATGGTAACGATCTTTCCCATCTCTCGGGAACCATATCCGGCCCTGTCGCCACGCCTTATGAAGGCGGAACCTTTCAAATCGACATCAGATTGCCTGGTATTTTCTTACATTTTCTTTTTTTTTGTTTCTCATTGCTTCAATTTTTCTCCCCTCCCTGGCCATGGGGGATTGAGCAGTAGACAAGACCAAGAGAGAAACTGATGATTCTCCTATAAATTAGGGTTGAAACTCAAAAGATTCTGTTTTGTTTTGGTCGTTTCGCAGAGCTTGATTGAACTATTGATTAAACACGTAAGTTAGGGTTTTGTCCTAGATGTCTTTGGTGATTTTAGCTTAGAATCTGGGGTCGTTTGAACGCGAAAAAGCATGTATTTGGCATCAATGGAGACCTGGTCAACTAATTTTGCTTCTGAACACTAGAATCGCAAAATGTGAATGAACCATAAAGTCGATGGAATTCAAAAATCCTTTTTCCTTAATGAACATGGCGAGAGATTGATTAGAGGACTCTGCGCTCTCTCTCCGTCTTCCCACACCCCCCCCCTCCCTCTTCCTTCTCTTCTGCGTTTGATTGAGGTGGTTCTGTTATTTCATTTGTTTTTCTGTGTTTTTATTTGAGATCTGTCTTTGGACACAAATCGAATTTTCAGTTGACTGAAATTAGATCAAACTTGTCGTAACCTTGGTAACTCTTTGTATTGCTTGCCAAAGGTGGAAGATTGTCGAATTCTTAACGTATAATTTGACAGTTTTAATGTTGGTTTTTTTGACAGATGGGTACCCTTTTGAGCCTCCAAAGATGCAATTTGTAACTAAAGTTTGGTACGGACCACGGACATCCTCACTGTATTTGTGTTTACGTTTTCTAGTCACTGACTCAAGAGTTGTTTCTACAGTGGTGATAGCTGTAAGACTGCAAGAATATGATGTTCTTGCACAATTTGGATCTCACATGTGATATTTTTCAATATGTCGTGGGGACTTCATTATACATATCTATGCTATGTAACTTGTTGTAGGAACTGTATTGTTGCAACTCCCTCTTGGTTATAGCAGTAATTCTCATCTTTCATTGTTCTTCTAAAATGGAGAATTATGCACTGAGTTCACCTTAAACAGCTGATGATTGCATATAATCTTTAAGCCTCTGATGTTTCTGTCATCTCTCATGTCCTTTCTTCATGGCCTAACTTGATGGGTATATTATCTGGTTATTATGGTGAAAGTTTGTCTCCCCTCCCCCTTTCTCCCCTCATTGCTTTTCTAGTTGTACACCTGTAGAAGCTACAAATGGGATAGGAGACTGTGGAAGGCAAAGGGCTGCTCTTGATCTCATTTTTAGGTTACACTCTTTTATGTTAGTGGCTGGCTCACTGATTGGTCCCTGGGTCGCATGTATGATTTTTAGGCTACCCTTTCCCCTCTTTGCTTTTCAAGTTGTGCAACTGTAGATGCTACAAATGGGATAGGAGACTGTGAAAGGCAAACAAAGGGCTGCTTGATCTGATTTTTAGGTTACACTCTGATATGTTAGTGGCTCACTGCTTGATCCCTGGGTAGCATGTATAGGTAGTAGTTGTTTGCATTTCGAAGATGGGGTTAAATTACAACCCTCAAGGTTTCTTTTTGTTTTCATCTTATTATGGTCTATGCTGACATTGTTTGTGTTTTTGACAAATTGATGAAGTGATCTATTCAATCTTATGATCTTCTAGGTCTGATATTCTTCCTTTGATATGTTAGTGATAAGAAAGCTTTAGCTCAGTAACGGTTGCATTCCCAACTGTAGGCACCCAAACATTAGCAGTCAGAATGGGGCAATATGCTTGGATATCTTGAAGGACCAATGGAGCCCAGCCCTCACACTTAAAACAGCACTTCTTTCCTTACAAGCATTGCTATCTGCTCCTGAACCTGATGATCCTCAAGATGCAGTGGTAGCTCAACAGGTTTCATTTTCTGCTACTCTACTTTCTACTTGAGCTTCTAGTCTTGATTGCAGATACATGTTTTCCTGCTTGTATGAGTACTTATGGTGGAACCTTACTTACAGTATCTTCGAGACTATCAGACCTTTGTTGGCACAGCTCACTATTGGACTGAAACTTTTGCAATGAGATCATCTATTGGAACTGAAGAAAAAGTAATTATTGCTGAGGCTTTTTCTTATTAAGCAGGCCACTTTGTTTTTATATTTTTATAAGAAGACACGAGTTCAATAACTTGAAAAGGCTATTCTTGGTAACAGGTACAAAAATTGGTGGAGATGGGCTTCCCTGAGGGCTTGGTAAGGGCAACTTTGGAAGTTGTAGGTGGTGATGAGAACATGGCTCTGGAAAAGCTTTGCTCTGGCTAGAATGGTCTTGCTGCGGCTTCCATCATCTTCTTCACTCTTGTCAGCTTCTCTATCTCTTTTAGTGTCTGAAAATTGTTACGAAGACAAGAAATCATATGAAAAGTTAGTGTCATAGAAGCTCTTGATTACTATTGTTTTGATGTCATATCAATAGAAAGCATATTTCATCACCTCAATAGCCATGTGTTCTGTAGTCACTGCATCCATATTGTCATAACCTAATCGGAAAGCTACATCTGTGGGAAAAAAAGAACCTGACTTACTGGTAAAAATTAAAGAATATATGCAGGGGAATAAAATAGTAATTGAATTTACTTTGAAGTGAGACTGTTGCATCTGCCATGGCATATCCACTTCTCAAGTCCTCATAAAGCTTAGTTAGCATAGCCAACGCCTGCCATAACATGCATTTTACCATTAGTGAACAATGGCCATAGTAAAAAATGTTGCATAAACAAGGAAAGCCTGAACTAAATGTGAAGAACATGGGAGATAATGGAAAGAAGTGTGGTAAGTGGTTGTTAATAGTGACAAATTTTTAGGTTGTAAATATCAAGCAATTTCAAACTAGAACAATGGTGTGTGGTAGTGGTGACCTCAGAGGAGCCTGAAGTTGTGCATGTTATTGCAGCCATGTCTTCTTTGGCGATTATATCAAGAGGAACATCAATCCATATTGATATTCCATGCCTTAGAAGAGCCCTAGAATTGTTCAACAAGGAGAAGAATAATATATCAGCTGCTATCAAAGTAAAAAATGTACATTAATGATTAACCAATGCAAGATGGTCAAGAATAAATATCCATACAGGTTAACTGAACTTTGAACTGCATCATCTCCAACACAAACAACCAGGCGACCCATGGATGATAACTGCTTCATTACTTCAGTCTGTCATGGAATTCATCATCTTGAGAAACGATCACACTCATTAGTCATAATTAATGGAAATGACTCAAACCTGTTTTTTGTCAAGCCCTGTTTCATTTGGTTGATGTCTTAGGCAATTTTACCCAGTACCATGCCCTCTTCTTTTATTTTGAGTATAAAATCCACCTCCCTAATGACTATTTTTTACTAGTAAAAACATTTTTGATACTGTTATGTAGGTTATTATATGTACCTTGGTCTAACCGGCCAACACAGCATAATTAATGCAGGATCTTGTAACATTCAGAAGATTTGGGATCATAAAAGAATTGAATCGGGTCTAGGGTGAGAGAGAGAGGGAGGGAAAGTCAGTTTAGATTGTTTGGCCATATGAACTAATGGATGCACCAAATGGTGCTAGTTTGGTAGTGCTATTAGGACAGTGAGGTGGTCAGATTGTCGTGGTTTGAAGACTTATGGAGTTATGGGGTTAATAGAAAGTCTGGACCTAAATTGTATATTAGAATCAAGTCAGCAATCCCTAGTAGTTTGGAGGAGGAGTTGTTAATACGGTTTCACCCAAAGATACAAATGTATCAAATCCTAGCAGGTACACTAAATCCTAATGTTAGAAGACACAAGTGAACAATCACCTCAAACTCACGAAATCCCTCTGCATCTCTTTCCTTCAAAGAATTAGCAGCATTTTCACCACATGCAACTTGCTCAACCAAACTATCACTGCAGGCAGAGAAACAAACAAACAGGTAGAGCAATCTTATCCATGGTTACAAGATCACCTGATATGATACAAATGGAATCTATACCTGTCAAAATAGTAATATCTTAATGCATCCGCTAGAAGTTTCCCCACATTGTTTTTCATGGTGCTGTTCATACCTGTTTATTGAAGGATTAATTACAATATAAACAACTGTATATACATTTTTATGTAATTACTCCAAGTTTATCTCCATTTGTAGTTAATTACTCCAAGCACTTAATGTCATGATAAGTATCTCTTACCAACAAGAAATATGGAGGTCCCTTTCAGTTCAGGAGATATCTCTGTAACTTTTTTCTGCATTAAGAACAGAGCATGGAAAGCAGAAGATGAACTAAGTAGAAAATTTTCCTTTTGGGTCGTGGTCAGAAACCATAATACAAAGCTTGAGATGCATTCCTATCCATCTTTTGACTATGGGAAATATGATATCTCACCTTCAGCTTGAGAGATTGGTCATCCTCAAAAACTTGTGGGGCTGCACCAAAGCATCAAAGTAGTAAGAAAGTGATGAATAAGAAGATCTCATCTTGCTAATTCCTAGGGCGTTTTACTGTTAATAACACTGCCTTCGAAGTTACAGGCCTCACTGCAGCAGATCATTATACAAACTTAAATACTTTTATTGCACTAGCATCATCAAGGAATATATAAGACTTGCAACATTGGACTTAGTCAACCAGCACATGAGCACAGCAATTAAATCCAATTTTTGGGAAAAATAAACTGTCACTACTACTCATAACTTTCTCAGAAAACTTTTACCAAAAAAATAAAAAAACTTTCTCAAAAAACTGAGAATAAGGGCGTAGAAAATAAAGAGGAATATATGAGTTACATGGTTCGTATAGAAAATGACTTCAGAGGAAATAGTTTAGAATTTATAGGTTCGAAGGGTATGTAACTATTGGGTTGGACCATAGTTGCTTTAGGATTCTATTAGGAAGCGGAATATTAATTAAAGGTCACATGGGTAGTTAAACATGGTCCATGTTTTGAGTATTTTCCTCTTTATTTTTTTGGTTTTATTTAATTGAAACAAATTAGGATACTTAAGTTCAAGTTCAAAGGTTTAGTTAGTTGACTTACAAGTCCTCCTTTAAAAATTGGACATCTGTCAGTCTGATGCGTGGACTGACACTATGCGACTTGAATTAAGAATTCAATTCAAGTACATATTTCAGGGGGAAGAGATTGCAGCCTGGGTCTCTAGAGCAATCCAGATCCTCTCTTGCCAAGCTGCCTGGCACGACCGTGCAGCCCAGACACAGTGAGGCGTGCAGTGACCACCTTGTCCCTGTCCAAATGCCTTGCCTGAGTTGAGGTAAGGCAGTCATTGCGTGTCTCACTGTGTCTGGGCTGCACAGTCCTGCCGAGCAGCTTGGCAGTAGAGGATCACGATCTGTCTCTAGAGCCTGCACACGCTGGACAATGGGTAGATTTCCGCCTTTTCAGGGGACAGTGCGGTACTTTCATGCATTTTAGTGTTTAGGTGCAAGAGCAACATGGCCACACGACCAGATAGCATTCTTTTCCAAATATTTCAGAGTGGATTTAGTTAGATGATTTGGGCTTAATTTTGCTGCCGTTTTCTTTTCCATTGCTTCCACTGGTGAATATCCATTGCAGTTTATGCTTTATTCATCAATTACAGATCTGAATATTGTATTAAAGGTTTCTATTTGATCTTGCTTATCTGTTCAATTTGATCCCATATACATAAATATTGGGAGAAAGTTCTTTGTCCGGAAGTGTTAACACTAGGAATGCAACGATCAGACACGGCCACGTGGCTTTCTTTCTTTCTCTCCATTTTCACTCACTCTCCGGAGTCTCGGATTGCTCTAGCTATCGTTTCAATTTGCTGGACTAAGAGGATAACGGGACACAGCAGCCCCAAGCAGAAGGTAGTAACTTTCATCAAACACTTGGTACGCAAAGTAACCATGCACCGAGTATGAAATAATTACACAACGGGGTGACGTTACAAGAGGGATGGTGCCAACGTCCAATGGAAACAAATGGACTATATACAACTAGTTTGAGTTCCTACTACGAAGAATCCGAAATAGAACCTGCACTTGATCAGGAGTTCCTATTAGACATTAATGGCTCTTTTTAAAGATGCGCTAAATATAGTACGGGGACAATACAAAGTAAAGGTCAATAGTTTTAGTTTAAAAAGGACTCTAGTATGCTTGCTTTCCTGTTTTAATGGTTCTTTAGGTCTGATAGTGATTAGTGAAAGCGTCGAAATCCGAAGGAAGAACGAAATAATTACAGAGAGAGAGAGAGAGGTAGGGACTTTTGAGGTTTGAGGGTGAACTGACCAGGAATTTGATTATCGCCGACGGCGAAATTCGTGCTTGGAAACCTTCCGAGCAGGGAACTACCGACAAGCGCTTCCATCGAAGGCGACGTTTTCCGAAATCGGCGGAAATGGTTGTCATTTTTTAAGGACAGTGTAGTTGCTGCAGATTTTGGAGATCCTTCTCGACAATAATGGAGGATTCGGGGACGAAGATTAAATTGGAGAGTACAGCTGCGAGTGAAGTGGATCACGTTTATCACCATGTCTTCTCCTCTTCTTTTCTTGCTTTTCTTGGGTGGGTTCGTTTACTTCCAGCACGGACACAGACTCTTATCTTTACATCCAACGGAATTTACAGCCTGTGGGAACAGTCGCACAGACTTCACGGTCGCTGTAGTTGTTAAACACTTGAATCCAGATCATAGTTGGCAAAAAATGGAGAACGGTTAAAAAAAGAAAAAAGTACCAACAACTGCTTAGCTCAGTTGGTGACCCGTGGTGGGCTTCATGCCCATGCTCACCAAGAGCCCTTGAGTCCGAGTCTCTTTGCTGGTATCTTATCCCCTCCCCCTTCCCTTATGTATGTAAAGCTCCCAATTACCAAAAAAATGAAAAAAGGAAATGGGCGCGATTCGGGTTTTAAATTGTAAAAATGTAGAGATTAGAGATTGATAAAATCGAAAAATGATCGGTACCGGTCTTCAACGTTTTTATTCCAAAAAACGGAGTAAACAAAAATGGCATTATTCTTAGATAAATTGAGAAATTTTTATTTGAAATATATGCTCTCTAATGTTCAAAACAATTGTGACATCCAAATATTCTACAACCTATTGTAAGTTTCAAGACATGTCACTTAATATCATCCAATATCAATTCCCAATTCATACACCATAATATCGAAAGTTCAGTAATATGGTTTGGCTATAGTGTTGTTCACTGTTGTCAACACAGCCAACACATTCATGGAGTGATGCATGTTTAGTAAGAGTTGGGAGTTATCATTTTAGAAATCCTTTTTAGTAGATGCATTAGTATGTAATTCAATTTCAAGGTCCATACATTGATCTTTAGTTGAAGATGCTACCATGAGAAATATAACCCTTCGAGTCATCTTTACGTCGGTGAGAGAATTAGGTCGATTTGACTTTGGGAGTGAGAGAGATATGGTCAATTAAGTAAGTTATCGTTTAACAAGTTCAATGTCTTAAAAAAGCCCCCCCCCCAACCCAAAAAAAAAAGGGAATATGTTTTAAAATACATTCAAAACAAGAATACTTACCCTCTGCCCTTTTTTTCCGTATATTTCCCAACCATACGATAAAACGTGTTTAAAACTATAAAAACAGGAACACATTTAAAATGTATTTAAACCCATTTTTACTAATTAGGATTCAAATCTTATAAAGATAGAAACTTGGGTTTAGGTATCGATTTTGGTATTGGTATCAATATCAACATTGGTATTAGTATCTGGTATCAGCTGTGATTGATACAAGTACAATATTGATATGTATTGTTGGTATTAGCTGAAAATTCAAAAATGAACATCTTCTTGATAGATTTGATCAATACTATACTGATATCAATCATATGTATTGATATTGTAATAGTTTCAAAACTAGTCAACACTTGTTCCGATATCTTGAACTTAAAACTTGATTATAAGATACTTAATAAATGGGAAAGGATTTGGCCATGCACAAGGAATCACATACGGGCATTCAATAAGAGGGATGAGGTAGTCATTTTATGTCTCTTTGTATGGACGCAGTAAATGTTACTAAGCAGCATGGTTTGAGGTATCGGATCGGATTGGTTGATTTTGGTTGGATCGGATCGATATCAATCCCAATATCGATCCAATCCAGTTGTATGGACAAGAATAAAAATATTTATAAAAAAAAAGTTTTTTTTTTTTAATAAGAAAACAGGAACAAAAGTGTCATATTTGCCTAAATTTGGATGATTCAGAACCAATCCGATCAGTCGATACTGAGATCACGAATCATGCTAAGCAACCTTCTTTTTCCCACAAATGTTTTTTGGTACTTAAAATGAAAACAATTGTTGCCAATTAAAACGCAAGAACGAACCTATAAAAACTGTTAACATAAGATATGCAGAGATTGGTAATGGAAGTGAATAATCTCGGCTCTCGAATAGGCAAGTTCGAGGAACAGCCTAATGTTTTTATCTCAGAATTGACCGTATAGATCCGTAAAAATGGTAATCGATGATTACTAATTCTGATCTGAATTGGACTATTCCCAATCTGATTTCCCGATTCTGCACCGGTGAATCGGTTGCAACCATTGCTTGAAGGCAAATTGCAGGTTTTCATCAGTTTCCTCCCTCTCCACATATCTTCATTGCTTGCCATGTGTCCTATCCTTTGAACGATACCTACCTTCATTTAATTTGATAATTTCTTTGTTCATGATCCACCAGCATTCAACCGTTTCACCAAAAACAAACAAAAAAAAACCACCATTCAACCGCGTCCCATCAATTTGGTGATATTTCCACATCTGTTTTTTGTTTTAGTTTAAAGTCTGAAAAAAAAAAAAAAAAAAAAACCATTAGGTTCCTTACCTACCTACCTGCCTCCGGCAAGAAAAGAAAACTGTGGAGTAGTAGCTTTTAGCCTCCGGCCAAGAATTCAGTCTCTACGGAGCAGAACGTGGAACCACTTACCGCTGACTAAGAACTGATGAGTTCAGGAGGCAGGAGTAGAGAGCGGCCGGGGGCAGTAGTACAAGCAGCCATTTATGTGACTGGGACCTACCAATCTCAGATCCCTAGCCCTGCACCAAATTATTTAAGGCCACATGGAATCTGAAGGATCGAGATCCTCTCCAGCGCACTTGTGCGCCGGACGGTGTCCTCATTGGACGGATAGTTCACTCACAGTCTTTTTTTTTTTGGGTTATTTCTAAATGCCCCTTTGAAAATGGTCAAACTTACAGTTTTCTCCCTGAACTGTCACTAATTTTACATACACCCTTATTTCCAAATTAAGTACAATTATAGTCCCTACCGTTAGACAGAGATGTTATAACATAACGGATCCCAGTTTTTGAACATCGATGGACCATTCTACCCCTTGATAGGGTAAAATGACCAAAATGACCTTACTTGGAAAAAAAAAAAAAAAAAAAAAACACCTGCAACTCATCTTCCCCAAATCGTTTAGGGTTTGGGGAAGATGAGTTCTTAAACCAGAAATAAAAAATTATCCATTTCCAACTCACTCTCCCTTTCCCAACATTGAGCACAGAAGGTGTGAACGACCCATATAATGCACACGACACTTTATTATCATCCTTACCTCAGATTCTAATCTTACAAAAACGAAATCCCTCTCGTTTTCTCTCTCTCTCTCTCTTCAAACACTAATGCATATCGATTGAAGACGCATCAAGTAATCTCAGTTGCTTCTGCATTTAGATTTCTAGGTGAGCAGACTTTTCCCTATATTTATTATCTAGTTATCTTCTTTTTTTTGTTTACCCCGTTTGATTGAATTTCTAATTTGTGTTGTTAATGCAAAAGTAACATATTTGTTCTTCCGAGAACACAAATCGATTGATGGGTTTCCCATAATCTGTTTATCTATGAGGCTTTTTAGCATATAATCGGTGTTAGATTGCTTGTTTCCAATTAAACTTTGGTTGTTGTGGTAATTTTGATGCCCTAGTTTGTGTTTTTGCCTTTAGTTCTCCCATATAATGGTTTTTTTTTTAATGAAATTTATGAAACATCCCCTGAAAATGGGTCGAAACTCAGATCACCTCCTAAAATTTGAAAATACTCAGATCACCCCCCTATATTAGAGCCCAATACTCAGATTAGACCCTACCGTTAGTTAAGTGATGAAGTCAGGTAATTAAATTTTTTGAAAATCCTAAACTACCCTTTGATTAATGTGAAGTTACTTTTTACCTTGGATCTAAAAACCCCAATTTTTTTAAAGTTTATAAGGATGAGGGGAATCAGAGAAGAATATTCCCTCTTCTTCCCCAAATCAACATAAAATAACATAAAGACAAATGAAACCTTAGGGTTCTGCCTCAAGGAAATACGGTGAATGGCGGCCAAAACACCGTGACGGCGGCCCAATAATCCCGATGAAGGGTGGTGATAGGCCGGCGATCAATCGTATGGCTTCAGACATCGTGAATCTCCGACGATCCTTGAACCTCATGAAGATTCTTGAACTCCAACGAAGCTGGACCCAATCATCTCATACGGCGTGAACACCTAAAAGACTACAAAATGCACAAACTGAAATCACTGTTTCTCCCACCACAAAACCCCAAGGCAAATCAGGAAGTTCGCTTTAGGAGTTCGATTCCACTAACCGAGAACCCTAAACAAAATGAGAGATTTCGAAAGATAAAAATCAGGGAGAGAGAGTGAGAAAAATCAGGTGGAACGATTTTAAAAGAGAAAAATCACGAGGAGAGAGTGAGAAAAATCAGGGGGAATGATTTCAAAAGGGAAAAATCAGGGGGAGGGAGATGCTGTTTCCGTCTCTCTCCCACTCTCAAAGAAGCCGCTTGAATCGTATAGAACGAAATTGCCGGAGAGAGACTGGTTGTGGGTTAAAACGCAGAAAAATCAAGGAGACATTGGCGCAGAAAAATCGACCAAACCGAACAAGTAAATCCAAGCTACGGTCTTCTTCGTTGTCATCATCGTCGGAATCATGGTCATCCACATAATAGTTGGCGACGACGGCAGTAGGGCTCCAATGGCGCGTATCGGCGACCAAATTATCACTTTCCTGTGAGAAGTTGAAGAATCCAGTGGAAGCCCGGAGACGATAACGAAGTTGAGAAGTCTGAAAGCGACGAGAGGGAAGGGGACGGTGATACTGAAAGCTCGTGAAAGAGAAATGCACTAACCTGTTTCACCAAATGTTTACGAAATCAGATCTCAATCTAAAACGAAGAAAGGAACCGAAAACCCCAAAATTTTCCAATGGAGACCGCTCTCTTGGTTTTTTTTGTTTTTTTTTTCCTTCTCTCCCGCGACTCTCTGATGAACTTACAGGTGTGACGAAGAGGATGAAATTAGGTTGAAGATGAAGGAAAGGGTAGTATTGTAAATTTAATTCTAATGATTTAGTACAAGGGTAAAATAGTCTTTTTACATTAATAACTAACAGCAGACTAACTCTGTTAGTGTAAAGGTTGTAATCTGAGTATTTTCAAATTTCAGGAGATGATCTGAGTTTCGACCCATTTTCAGGGGGTGTTTCATAAATTTTCATTTTTTTTTTTTCATTTTCTATTTTTGTTAGTTGACTTGAAGATCGTAGTGTGCTCGGTTTAGTTGGATTCATCTAGTACTAATGGGGAAAAAGGCTAAAAAGAAGACACGAGGCACTCAGAAGGAGAAGCCGGTTTCCTCTGTTTCTGCTAAAACCATTCCCCCGAACTTGAATCCAACGGATGGGGTTGAAGGTGCTAGAGTAGTAGTTAATGAGAGAAAGGCATGTACCCATCTTAGTATGGGTGTTGATTTGGGTAAAATTTCTTCAAAAATTGGTTTATTGGAATCTATTAGGTGTGAAGATTGTAGGGAAGATGCGGTTGATCAAAGAGGTCAGGTAAGGGAAGGAGTAAAGCTGGGAAGAAAGGAATAGGTCAAATGAATGCAAAGTCAAATTCAAAATCCATTTGGGTTTGCTGGGATTGTGGGCATTTTGCTTGTAGAGGGGTTGGTTTGCCAACAACTCTCCAGAGACTTCCATTCTTGATTTATGATTCAAGAACTCATCTTCCCCAAACCCTAAACGATTTGGGGAAGATGAGTTGTAGGTTTGTTTTTTTTTTTTTTTAAGGTAAGGTCATTTTGGTCATTTTATCTTATCAAGGGGTAGAATGGTTCATCGATGTTCAAAAATTAGGATCCGTTATGTCATAATGTCTCTGTCTAACGGCAAGGACTATAATGGTACTTAGTTTGAAAAGCAGGGGTGCACATGAAATTAGTAAAAATTTAAGAGGGCAACTATAAATTTAACCATTTTCAGGAGGGCATTTTTTTGGTCAAAATACTTCACTCCCACCCACACGATAGATAGTCCAAGACTCATAAGTACACGAGAGACTTACAAACTACTGCACTACTGCAGTAAAGTCAACTAACCCTTACTAGGTCAGTCTACCCTCTCTTCAGTGCTGGTGAAACCGTGTGGAAAATGGGTGTGACGGTTGTGAGACGTGGGGTTTGAGACTTGGGACTCGCTCACTAGGCAGCCGCACCTGTTTTCTGTCTGGGTGGGGTTGGGCCGCTGGGGCCAAGAAGGCCCATGGGCCATGGGGAATGGGGGGAGTGTCCCTGAAGTTTTACTAGCTTTTGTGTAAGGTTTAAGGATAACTAGTGAAGTCACACCTTAGTTTGTGGATTAGCAAGGACGGCCCTTAAATGGACTCCCAAAGGGCCGATTCATTAACTCTGACAGGCAATTTAATGATGGGCCCCAACACTTATTTCAATCCAACCGCAATCGGGTGTGTAATTGCAATCGCCATCATGTGAGAGCGCTATACTGTAGCAGAAAATATAAAAAAGTAGTGGCAGTTTTAGTTGTTTGGTGGGAAGTGGACTGAAAGTCTGAAAGAAACAAAGACACTGAAAAAATAAGCTACCTTGCTTTCACTCTACTACTCTCTTTCTCGTTCCCGGGTTTCCTTTCCAAGCTCTCTTTCTCTCTCTCTCTCTCGCCGAAGTCCAACTGTCCAGCATCTGCGACACTGCACTTCTCGTTTCGTACAATCGTTTTCAATCCCCCAAAAAAGGAGAAAACAGAACCAGAAGAAAGGTTACACGGCAAGCATCAACAGCTGCCGTCGTCGTGAAAGACGTCGGATTCTGGAAATTTTCAGAACTCAACCTTCGACACTCAACGAGCTAATGAACTGATTCTTCGCCTTCCGTAAATACTGTACTATACTGCTCGCAACCGATAGGACTTACACGAGAGTATAGAGCTTCTTTTCATTTTCTTCAGTCAATCAAATCGTGGTTTTCATTCGCTTTAGTTCTTTTTTTTTTTTCTCAAGGAGATGTGGTGGTCGTGGCAGTGTGAATGGATGAATAGTATGTGGTATTGGTGGTGTTGAGGGATGGGTTGCATTGTTTGTAAGAGAGTAGCGGGAGATGGCCGGGAACGTTCCGGTGTATCAGAAGATGGCCGGGAACGTTCCGGTGTATCAGAAGATGGTCAAGTCAAGGCTGAAGAACAACCTGCCGATGCCTCTAACACTGCCACTGTTAACGACTCTAGGATTAGGAAGGAAGGTGTGCGAAGAGGGAGAGAAAGGATCCACCGCCACCGGACCGGAGATTTTGCTCCGCCGCCGCTGCAGCAGCAGCCGGAGCTGCGTAAGCCTAAGTCTAATCATAAACCGAAACCAAAGCCGAATACGAATCCGGCTCTGAGAAATGAGCAAGGATGGCCCTCTTGGCTCTCCGCCGTCGCCGGTGAGGCCATCAAGGGTTGGACCCCTCGACGCGCCGATACGTTCGAGAAGCTCGATAAGGTAATCAGGACTTACCCCTTGAATTCCAAGTTCTTTTTTTTTTGGGTGAATGAATTCCAAGTTCTTAATCCTTGTTAGGAACTAGCATGGTCCAACTTTGTTCTTCTCGGTTTTAATTTCTGTTTTGCTTTCATACTTGATCGTTAGATTGGCCAAGGAACTTATAGCAATGTATATAAAGCTAGAGATCTCATTTCCGGGAAGATCGTCGCTTTGAAGAAAGTTCGGTTTGATAATCTGGAACCAGAGAGCGTCAAATTCATGGCCAGAGAGATTCTCGTTCTGAGAAGGCTTGAGCATCCCAATGTCGTTAAGCTGGAAGGTCTGGTTACTTCCAGGATGTCTTGCAGTCTCTATTTGGTTTTCGAGTATATGGAACATGATCTTGCGGGGCTAGCAGCTTGCCCTGGGATCAAATTCACGGAGCCACAGGTTCTCTCTGTCTCCTTTGAACTTCTTGATTTAAAAACTATATTTACTCTAATTATATTTACTCAATTTTGGGAAACCTGAACTATACCTGACTTTCTAAACGTCTCTTTCTCTCCCTCTTTCTGTGTTCGCGTTAGAACTTCTTCAATTTTTTTTTATAATTACCCTTATATTTTTCTTTGTCCTCCTTGAGCTGTTTGATTACTTAAGTTGCTTGGAAAAAAACAAGTCTGTTGCTGCTTGATATACTGGTTTTTGGTTCCTTTTTATGTTTGTATAGCTTTAGTTTAGCTAAGGAAGTTCCACTTAAAGTAGCAAACGTATATGTGCATCTTGATTGCTGATTCAGGTTCTTTTTGCTTCGATACTGAAGTGCAGTAGTATGTTCTAAGTCAAACATTTTTAGAAATCCTTGGTCGCATTGAAATGATGTAATTGTTTGTTCGTCCACATCCCGGAGTGTATTTGTTGGCAGCTCTTGATCTCTATTCTCTTAGAAGCATTACCAACACCATATTGCACCCTTAGCAATGGATCCAAAGACTACTGGTTCAGTTTAGCTGTTGACATGACCCAGCATCATCATCATCTTCTTCTGGTCTGAAGTTCCTTGCTATTGCAATATGCTTAAGGCATTCTTGCTTCCAGGTTTATCACTAATTGCACTCTCCCTGCAGTTTAGGCCTAATATGAGGTTCAGACAGGTGCGTGTGAGAGGAACTGTTGGCGGCATGAACTTGGGTTTTCCATGTCCAGCCAGTAACAGATTTGTAGAATGTAAGATGGTAGTTAATAATGTATTGGAATGGTTTTTTTTCTTTATTTTCTAATTTAGTAACCTCATGTTTATCCCGAACTACCTTACGTGGGTTTGGAGAGAAGCACACTCAAGCGATTCCTGGAAGATACGCTTGTCTGACTGAAGCATTATACCTTACTGAGCATGGGGGGCATTCCATTGACGACCTCACCAAATTCTCATTTGTTTTTGTCTTTTGTAATCATAAATCGGAATTAATGGTGCTTGGCCGTCACCCTAAGTCTAATATATGTTCTGACCTTTCCAATCAAGCTTCTCAATGTGCTGCCAAATATATTAGAAACAGTGAGAGTTTTAGATTAAGCTACTAACCATCATTTCTTGTCCAGACTCTCTCTCTTTCTCTCTGTTTTTGTTTTTTTCTCTTGGGGGTGGGGATAATGGTATATGCTGAAGATATTTCTCATGCATTTTTTTTGGGGGGGGGGGGGTGGGGAGATTTAGATAATCAACAATGTTAGCTACGAGTTTGCACCCCTTGCAAGATCAAGTTTTACATCACGCACACCGAAACAGTACTTTACCCCTAGATGTTCACGCCACAGAATGAATTGAGGATCAAATTAAGATATGTATGTGGATCTAAATGAGTGACAAAACAGGTTGATTGAGTGATTTCCAATCACAGATTATTCTGCTAGGAGTGAAGCCTCTTAAATGATGAATTAAGGAAAAAGAATACAAATTGAAGACGGTTAAGAGATCATATGGACTCATTTTGACAAGTGAGTGCTATTTGGTTATTGAGATTGGCAAAAGTGCCTCAGAGGCTTCTATTTGTGGTATATTCAAGGTTGTAAGAAGCCTCATCCTTTATATATAATGAATTGAATGCACTTGGCTCGTCGTATTTGTTCTCCTTTTTATACATTATATATTTTACATGTTACTTATTTATGTATTTTATTCTTCAAAATTGTATTTTGCATATAACCTAAGCATTTCTTCCATATATTTCTTGGCTATTTTGATATATATATATATATATACAGAATCTTGCATTTCTCTGATACGATACGTCTCTTAAAATCACCCCTCCGATACTATACCCAATACCGATACTTTCAAACTTGGGTGTATGAGAAAAGAAGCAGGAAAAAAATTGATGATATTTCTAAGGGAGGAATCAGGGGAAAGATCAGATGGATTCATTTAGACAAGGTAAATCGTTCAGTTACAGTTACTTGAATCAATGAAATAATAGTCTTTTGATTGTTGTGAGAATTAATAATGTAATTCTGCATAATAATTACTTCGTCATATCTTGAGTATAAGCATTGCTGCTATAAAATATTGGAAAGTTTTGACCAACTGTAAGCTTTGTACCGTCTCATAGGATGCTCTTGTTTCTTTAACTTTAAACTTGCTTTCTTCCTGTGAAAGATATATAGTCAAACTGACTTTTATTGCTGAAAGGAACCTTTCTTATTTCCAGCATGCCCATCTTTGGTCTTCCATCCATTTTGAGTTGTTGACTCCGGCACAGTATATGGCTAATTTCTGTTTTAACAGTTGATGAAGCACATTTATTTTTCCTTTTGTTCCTCTGGGCAGGTCAAATGCTACATGAAGCAATTATTATCTGGTCTTGAGCATTGTCACAATCAAGGTGTCTTGCATCGTGATATCAAGGGTTCAAACCTACTTCTTGACAATGAAGGAGTTCTTAAATTAGCTGATTTTGGACTGGCTGCTTTTTATGGTCTGGACCATCGGCAACCAATGACTAGTAGAGTTGTTACCCTTTGGTACCGGCCCCCTGAGCTTCTTCTAGGGGCAACTTATTATGGTGTTGGTGTTGATCTTTGGAGTGCTGGCTGCATTTTTGCTGAATTACTTGCTGGGAAGCCAATAATGCCAGGACGGACAGAGGTACTGCATAAATGCATTTTCTTTCTTGTAGTATATTTGTATATAGCTCTTGAACTTTTAAAGAATGACCGGTGTTTGTTTCTGATCTACATTGAAAGGGCGTACCTAGTGCACGAGGCTTCTCCTATTGCAGGGTCTGGGGAGGGTCATAATGTACGCAGCCTTACCCCTGCTTTCGCAGAGAGGTTGTTTCTAGACTCGAACCCGTGGCCACTTGGTCACAATGGAGCAACCTGATTTACATTCTGATTAAAATTTTCTTCTTACGTATTTGTCGTCATAATCACAGTCGTTACAGTACAATGATTCATATTTCTCTTCGACTATTTTATGCACAAGCTTAGCAATGTGGACATACGACAGTTGGGCTACGTCTTTAGAAAGCCCAACCATAGACAAACTAAACTATAGATACTTCTTTAGCATGTGGTTGGATGTCCTATTGCTTAGAATATCTGGATCAAAATCAGCAGAGTCGGGTCATTGTATCAGATGACTAATCAGCTTTTCATTCCTTTATCACCCATGGAACTGAATCTTATTTCCTGTTCAAGTGTTCATCTCCATCATGTGGTACTGTCGTTGTATACTTGTATGCAAGTGTTCCATTTTTGTTGACGGACAGACTCTGCTGGAAAGTAGATTTAAAATTTTCAGTATTTAAGGAAGTATCCAAGTGATCATGAAACCAAGGAGGAAATGTTGTTTTAGATGACTGTGCAACACTGATGGTGGGGTAAGTTGTTATCTTAGTTGTAAATTTCGTTTTGATGGCCTGGTTTTACTCCCAAAATGAGATATTTCGGTACTTTTTTGAAATATTTTGGTAAGATTTTTCGATGAATATAGATAGAACAAGTAATGGTATATTTAAGCTATATAAAGAATAGCCATATCAATCAGTGGATTACATGTCATTGATCATACTGAAGAGAAAAAAAATCCCGTTACTGCCCATTTGGATTTCAGAACTTGGGTTGGATATCGACAAGCATGAATCCAAGGTACACCAGGTCTGTTCTGCGCACAATTTGGAACTACATAATATACAAGATTCAAGCAGTATAGAGGCTCATGCCCTTAGATTTGATTTTGTGTTTGTGACAGAATTGAAGTTCATTCTTTTATCAATTATATATCATGCTGGAAAAAGATGCTCATTTCCGAAAAACTTTGTCGAGGAAGATGAATCAAAGACAGTGCATCTCAAGCCCAATAGTTGGAATTTGAGATTTTGGCGACCTAGTGCCGGTGAAATTGAAAACTATGCACCATCTGTTTAGATTGACAAGCACTGGATAGTGAGCATCACAGCGACACGGTGGAGAATGTAGCCATGTACGTTTGGGATTGAACTTTACAGGGAGTTGTTGGAGGTGGAGAACAAGAGGAAGGCTGTGATTTAACGAGCAGTCAAAACAGACGAAATGGGGTGAGATGACCGAAATGGCTGAAAGCACCTATTCTTTGATATGAAGAGTTTCAATAAAATTAGTTGTTTCATATTAACAGTTGAAACGAAATATTTCAGATGTTTTGGTCGAAAGTGAAACTAAATTTAAACTAAGGTTGTTACCCTACATACATAACTCTCTGCATGCTGATCAATAAACGCTGTCCACCTTATTGACAGGTTAGTTTTGTCTGTTTTATAAAATTTGTCATGGACTTTGTCATCCCTAGGAGGAATTATTAGGCTTTATTAATCATGGGTTTTATTCTGCAAAAGACTATACAAACCTTAATGGGTGGAATTAGTTATCATTCACATTTTTGGGACTTAATGTCTTTTTTATTTGTGTTTTAAGTCAATGAAGTTGGATAGGAATAGTTGAGAAAGACTCCCACTCTTATTGTTCAGTACTTGAGTCAGGTATTTAGTCAAATACAAGTCCATTTATATATCTTATTAAGTTTCTTATAAGTGTCTGTTTGAATGAAATGAAGTTGTTATATGATTGTGAGGCTGCTGACTACATATCAGGTCTGTGTGATGGATTTAAGCTTCTTCTTTCTATTGTCTATTGCTATCTCTCTTACTCTCCCGTCTCTTTTCTACTTCTTCTTCATTCACGGTCCCATTGGGATGTGCTATTTCTTATTCTCTTGCTTTTCTTTTCAAATTTTTTTTCTTCAAACCTTGTCAATCCTACGCTATTTTCACCTCTTTTCCTTGTAGTTCTACCCTAGAAATTTCGTTACTCTAGGCTGTGCTGCATCACTTTGTCACTTTCCTTATCTGTCCAGAGGAAACCAATCCAACCTCTTGAGGGTTTGAGATGTGCCGGCTATAATTGGCCTTCCATATTGATGCCCCCTAGTCATATTTTGATTCCTTTCATTCAAACTATGTCTTGATTATCGAGGTTCATTCCAGAAATCTCTACTTGTACATGTCAGTTATGTTTCATATTTGAACACTCTTTATATGCATTTTTTTAAGGCTTTCTTTTCTTTCAATGAGTGCTTTATATACGATTTATGGGAGTTAGTGATGTCCCATTTCCTTGCAATACATATTTGGTGTTTTTGTTATTGCATTTTTTGTTCTCATGTATTGATTCTTTTCATGCTCAGGTGGAACAGCTGCATAAGATTTTTAAGTTATGTGGCTCTCCATCAGAGGAATATTGGAAGAAATCCAAGCTGCCACATGCAACTATTTTTAAGCCACAACAACCATATCGACGGTGTTTAGCTGAAACTTATAATGATTTTCCACCTTCTGCATTATCTCTGATTGAAACTCTTCTCTCGATTGATCCAGATGAACGAGGCACTGCCACTGTTGCTCTGAATAGTGATGTGAGTGGTCCAATTTCCTTGGTGAACAGATTCAAAATTCATGATTTCCTGGTTTCTACCTTTTGGATCTTAATTTACAAAGGAAGAGTTTGAGGGGTTTAGATTGTTTCTTTCCTACTATAACTATGGTCATGTGTTTTTTTCTCTTCCTGATCTGAGCATATTTTTCTAGTTTTATTGAACTAATTTCCCATATCATACTGTGAGTTGTGTAATACCAGTGATTCAGATCCTTCAAATCTGCTTCCATTCCTCTTTTCTTTTTTTTTTTTATAGAAAAGGTAATGATTGTATTGATAGCAAAGAGAATCAGCCAGTATGCACATGATGCGGTACACACATCTAGTCCAAACTAGATTCTCTACACCAAAAACAAACCCTTTCTTTACACGGGCAAAACCCCATCCCTCACCCATTTACAATTTCATCGAAGAATCTCATATCCTATATATATTTATGCCTACCCCCCCCCCCCCCCCCAACCAATAAAAAGAGGGGAGGGGGGGGGGGAACCACTGTAAGATACATGCAACTGCTGCTGTTCCTGTGTTGCAGGACACACCATTGGTACAGAATCCAGGCTGAATATGGCTGTTACGTTATTGTTTCATATCATAATTACAATTTAGAAAGTGTCCAAGTATTTTAGTAACTCGTGTTAAATAAATGCTACATTATTATTATACATTATATTTACCGAAAACTATTACCCAGTTAACTGCTAGTTCAGTTTTCTCATAAACAAGTGTCATTATTTGTATCCTTAGGAATTTCCTTTTGTTTTTGGTACCTGTATTATTACCCAGTTAACTGCTAGTGCAGTTTTCTCAAAAATTGCTTTGCATGCTTAGTATCACTAACGGATGGTCAGTGTCAACTATCTGGTTATTAACCTAATTATTTACAGTTGTTTCTTGTACAATCTAAATTGGGTGCATGGTCGTGTATGAGGCTTTCAAGTGTGAAAATGTAAAGACCATATCAATAAAAAAAACCGTTTATTTTGAGTGCAGTTCTTCACCACGGAACCTTATGCTTGTGAACCATCAATCTTACCAAAGTATCCTCCAACTAAAGAAATGGATATGAAATTAAGGGATGAAGCAACCAGAAGGTCTACCTTTTTCCTTTTCCAAGTTATGACATTAGTTTGTGGTTTTGGCCATATATTAACAAAGTGTTTATATGGGTACGGCCTTTTTTTTATTATTATTTATTCCTCTGCAGGCAAAGGGGACTGAATGGTAAAGCAAATGCTGCTGGTGGAGCAAAGAGAGCTCGAGTTCGTGATCAAGGTGGCCGAGCTGTACCAGCACCAGAAGCAAATGCTGAGCTTCAAGTGAACTTGGATGTATGTGAGAAAAATCTCTTCCTTTAATAAATTCATTTTCTATAGGAAACATTGGAAGCATCATTATCTAATCCCTTCCTACATCTAGTTGCCTAAAAATATGAGGAACCTCCACCTTGCGTAAGATGTCCAACTCATTGGATTCTGGAACTATTGACCATTGCCTACAAGCCTGAGTAACTGGTTTCCTCCACTCCTATTTCAATGATTCAATCTCCAGGAAAAGTAATTGGTATTTCCCTCTCACCTTTCCACAAAGCTTCCTTTCTTGATAAGGAAACTCCTATTATTGCCTTCTGCTCAAGGCAAGAATCCCTTGGATTGTGATGGGGTAATATGGTGAGCTATTGCGTGAGTCCTTAAAGATTCACCCCATGGATAGATACTCCTACTTGTTATGCTCCTTGGAATTTGGAGGCACCTCTTCGTTCTGTATTTCTCTCCTGCATTAATCTCATCTACGCCTCTAACATGATAATTTAGTTGAGCCTTCCTAGAATAACAACTACTAGGCCCAGATTGAGTTCATTCATCCATACACCTGGTCCTTCTGAGCCTGCAATGCACAATGGGATCCGCTTTGGTTCGTAATAAGGTAATCCTTCAGTGTCCCATTTTCCCCTGAAAAATGGAAAAAATATTGAGTTTGGGTTGGAACTAAAGAGTCGGGGGCAGACCTAAAATGACCATAGGAGAAGTGGTAAGGAAAGACATGTATAGCTTAGGTCTTGTATCAAGTATGACCTCGTGAAAGGATCCATGTAGCGGACCACATTTAGTTGGGATAAGACGGAGTTGTTGTTGTCTTGGTCCCAACCAATATTGTTTGGGCAATCCTGTGAGCAAATGCCTGATATGGGTGAACAAGCAATCCAAACAGAAGTTGATCCACACTCGCACACACACACACACACACATTCATGGACATTTGTTTAGTGGTTGTCATTAACTGATGGTTATACCGTTCTGATATTTTCAAAATTTTCCTTTGATATCCTCTTGGTTAGACCATCAAATGTGGGGTTGCATGTGCAACATGTTACTTAGTTTAAACATTTTGTGGTCAGTAAAACAATACTGTCAGTTATATTCTCTTTACTCTATTAAAAGAAGGTATATTATCTATACTCGTGACCTCATTATGTGCACCATACAAAGCTTGTTACACCTTTGATACTTGCTCTTTTTTCTGCTACTACTAGTATACTGATTTCATTTTTACCCCCTGATCCTGGTCCTCTTGTTTGATTTCCAGAGACGGAGGTTAATAGTGCAAGCAAATGCTAAGAGCAAGAGCGAGAAATTTCCACCTCCTCATCAAGATGGAGCTGTTGGGTACCCATTGGATACATCACATGATGCAACAGTATCATTTGTTGCTCATGATACTTCGTTTGCCTCGTCAGTTTTTTACCCAAAGGCCGCAGGTGTACCATTTTCAGGTCCCCAGAGAAAACCTGACGTTGCTGGAGTACCTTTTGGCAGGAAAACCAAAGTGCCCCAGGTGGCAACATCTAGGATGTTTGTCCGAGCATTCAAGCCATCAATAGGGCTCTCTATGGATCTTAGGAATAAGGGTAAAGAACGAGTTTCAGAAGTTTTTGGTACTGGAAAATAGAGGGAAAAGGCAAATGAGAAGAGAATTGTTTTGATAAGCTTTTCTGGGCAAAAGGCGTTCTACATGGTTACTGCATGGAGGGATATATACAGGGTTTCCCGCTGGATTAACCTCATAACAGAATTGTGGCAGACCAGGCCTTGAAACTTTTCCTCTTTCTTTCAGCCATTATACCATGAATGGCTATTCTGGCCTTGTCGAAGGTTGGAGAGATAGATGCGTATGTGGAATGGTCATTAGTCAAAAGTCCTGCCTAAATCTTGTCCCCCATGGCGCACGGGAGTGTTAGAAATTTTTTAATCCCCGTAGATTGTATTGTGTTGATGCTTGTTTTATCCGTCAAATAAGTTTTTAACACAACTTTTTACCTGAAATTTGCCACATGAATAAAGGCTGCTTAGTTTCGATGAAAATAAAAGGGTTGGTGATAGAAACACGCCAGAATTTGGCTGCAAGGTTTGGAAAGTATATGGCATTTGGAAAGCAGCACAACATATATGATAATCTAACATTTTAAGGACTGAAAAAGATCTAATACTCTTTTTACCAAAACATATATATATATATATAATACTCTGAAGATTTTTGTCTATTGACCAATCCACGTACACAAAATGGCCAGATCAGCCATTCATGATATAATATTACGCTGGAATGGGAGAAAGTTTGAAGAACCGATAGGACCCCAATTCTGTCTTAGAGTTATCTTGGATTTGGTTTATACAATCCATATGGCGGAAACAACGGTGCCTGTGTAAATATATATTAAAAAAAAAGACATATCCCTGCTGGATTTGGGGAGGGTCATAATGTACTAAGCCTTATCCCTATTATCTCAAAAAAGCTGTTTCTAGATTCAAACCCATGACCATTAGGTCAGCGCAACATTTAACATTGCACCAAGTCCACCCTCACCTGTGTAAATACAATCCACTATTTTTTAACTTTTACTTCTTGGAAGGCCTTCCCTGTTTCTTGTCGCATAATCAAAGTTTTTTGTTCTACATATATAAGATCATCGAATGCAGTACAAGATAACGCTTATTATGAACCCATGGCTTTAGCTGCTGTAAATGCTGTGACATATATATGTTATTTTAACCCCCCAAAAAAAAAAATATGAGAAATTGTAGGGAGAATGAACTGAGATTACATTGTTTATAAAAACAAAATTCCATATTTTATGGGCAGTGTACAGGCATTATTCGGGGCACTTTTGCTTAGTTTCAATCGTTATCAATAGCCAGCAAGAGATAAGGAATAGGGAGAAACTTAAAAAAAAAAACAAAAACATTGAATATTTACACAACCTCACCCCTTGCGAAAGAGCATCCGAATAAGGTCTTCCACCGGAATTGATCAAAGGGTGTGAGCAAGCAACCAATCACCCAAAGCAGCATCCGTGAACTAAATCAATCCCCATCTGCACCCATACAGACTTGTCTTAAATTCATAGTTATGGAAAGAATAAAATAATAAATGATAAAAAAAATTTCTCATAGGGATGGGCATTTCTAACACGAAATTATCTGCAACTCATTCTAAACCTTGGTAGAAGACGAAAGGAATTCACTATAAGGCCCGCCGTGTGTGAGGCTTTTCACCTTGTTTCTTCAATGCCCTAGTTCTATAAACTTAATTTGATTTTTTCAAACTATTCTCAAAAATGTTATACTGAGAAATGGAAATGTCTGATTGGAGAGGAATGATTTGAAAAGCCTTCAGAAATAGAAGCCAGAATGCATAGATTCCAGACGAGTGCTTCTCCAGGCAAAGATATGAAACTGGAAGCACTGCTACTATGTCAACAGGGAATATTCAAAATACATAGAAAGGGGCTTGAAATAAGATGGAAGTGGAAGAAGGCATGCTATCCATCTAAGTTCTTGTGAACAGTATCCTCAGAAAGCTTGAGGGGTATTCATCAAGGTGGTCTCCATTTTATTTATCTTTCATTCATCTTAGAGAATGATTCACTTACGCTATGGTTTATGGAAGGGCTTATGTAAAGCCATTCCTGTGGGGAAAGTATTATAGCTCTCACATCTGCAATTTTGGCATGTATATTTTGCATCACATCTCACTAGCCGCTTGGAATTTCTTTCATGCAAGGAAGAAACACCTCTCCTGTCCAGCTTTAAGAATACCTCAGTATGGGAGCAAATGGAGAACTTACTCTCTTCTTGTAACCTAATAAAAGCACCACTTCCGAGCAATTTTTTAAGTATTATTTTACATCATCCACCATTCTTATGACCATAATCAACAGAGGGTGTTCAATGGGAGTTTTCCTGGAGTGACAAAACACAGGCAATTATGTATCACATGGTTGACTGGAGTCAATATGTAGATTGAAATATCTCACAGCTTAGGTTTAAGGTGTATTCAGTTCATAATAATAACCATATGAAATGCAGATTTACAACAAAAAGAACCATCTTAGAGAAACAAATCATGACATGTAAATTTGGTATGATTTAAAGGGGATATTGTTTACCCCCAAAAATGAGAGGGGTAATAATGAATTTAACCCTCTGATCCAGCCTGTCGTCAAATATAGACATCTTCCAAGAAAGCATCGTCTTGACTCTTGAACTCATCTCTTTTCTTCTCTACCTCTCATATTTAAGAAAGGGAAAATCTTCCTTTTCACCAGCCTTGGATCTTCATGGCATAAAACCACTTCTATTGTAGATCTTCCTGGCATAAAACCAAATTGGGTTTCCATAATAGTAGTTTCTTGTCTCAGGTGAGTTTCTATAACCTTCTCCCATAATTTCATAGTATGACTCGTTAGTTTTATGTCTCTATAGTTATTACAGCTCTGAATATCACCTTTATTTTTGTAAATCGGAACCACCACGCTTCTCCTCTATTCATCTAGCATTTTCTTTGTGCTCATAATCTTATTAAACAACGTGGTTACCTAAGATAAACCATAGATTCCTAAACTCTTCCACACTTCTATTGGGACCCCATCTGGGTCTTGTGTCTTGCCTACTTTCATCCTCCTTAAAGCTTCTTTTACTTTAGACACCCTAATTTTTCATATATATCTACAACATGTGGTGTCTTCATGGGTAATACAGTCTTCCGGAAAACTATTACTCAAAGTGTCATTATTTAGTAGGCCGTAGAAATAACCTTCCCATCTCTTCTTAATGTTGAAAGTGGCTTAATTGCCTGGAATGGTCTAGGGCCTCAGGCACATACAGCTAATTGACATAGTTTAATCTCTTCTCTTGTAATTGACATTATTTAATCTCTTCTCTTATACATCTTCCCTCATATTTTAGGTTATTGAATGATAATCAATTGGAATGGCAAGTACCGGAGAAACTTTATTCAATTGGAGTTCATGGGTAGCCGTTGAGAATGTTCGTGTCACTAGTTTTTGTTTCTATTCATTGAGTGTGTTCTCATTTGCTTAATGGAAGCTTAAGAAGTCCAAAAACTTTATTCATTTTAAGATTATGTTTCTTAACCTATTGTTTATAGGGATAAAGACTTAAGCTGCGTTTTCTTTTGTATATGTTAGTCATCTAGTATACTCTAATTACTGTACAAATTCATAGGGTAACACTATTTCTTTAGAGTACTTAATTTTGAAGAGTCAAAGTCAATCCCCCTACCCCTTTCTTAGAGTTTCAGGGTTAAAGCATAACATGGCTAGCATTTTACCCTTCTTTTTTACTTTTGTCATGAACATGCAGATAGATGAGATGGTAGGTAATACTAGTGAAAGTAGTATAATATTAAAGGACATAAGTTGAGACACAGCTCACTAGGTAATCGGTGATGACTCTTGTCTCTAGGTAATTGTTGATGATCCTATTATCCATAGGGAGAGATCAGGAAGTTCTTCTCCCTAGAATTAGATTTTAGTAGTGGATCTTGAGATTTACAATGAAATTCAACTCACTCAATGAAGCAGTACCAACTACTTGGGCTAGACAATTGGATGTTTCCAAAAATATGACACATTTCAGTTGATGGTAGAATCACCACCAGAAGAATCCACAAGATGATTTTGATTTTTTAAGATCCTAGACTCTGAGGAGAAAAGGGACAAGGGTAGTTCTGTATTGGCTGGGTATGGCATTCAAGGACCATGGCAGCTCTATATTGACCTTTTATTTGAGTTTGGGTTTTATTTGTAATGAGCTAGGTTATGCTTTTGTTACGGGCTTTCTATTTATAGATAAGCTATTTGTTAACCCCATGACTCAAGTAGTTATCTGGGCAAGGGTTAGAATAAATAGACAGCAGGAGGTACTCCTATAAGTCTTAAGATTCATCTCCAAGCCCAAGAAAAAAAAAAAAAAAAGAAAGGATGTGGAAGGTCCAACATTAGAGAGTCCATTTTCGTTAAATTTTTTTTTCTAATCAAGACTTTGTAATTTATTTAAGAGCCAGCTTTGGATGGATGGACAGAGTGGAATACTGGGATTGTAAGAGAAACCTGTGAATATTCTTCCTCTTGTCTGCAGACTGCAGTCACCTGCAGTTTTACTGCTTTTATTTCTATTATGCTACTTGTCCTTTGCTATTATCTTATACTATTCCTCTTGTCTGCAGTCTTCTGCTGTTTTGTGGCAGCCCTAATTGATTGTATTCTGAAGTGTGAAGTGGGAGAGATCCAGATTTCTCCAAGGGGTTTTGAATAAGATGACCTTTTCATTTTTCTTTTTCATATTAAATAAGTTACAAGAATGAGAGGTGTTAAGCATTTTATCATCATGGCGTCGAGCTATTTTTCCGCAGGACTTCCCCTACAGTATCGCCACTGCAGCAGAGTTTAACCACCAAGTTCAGAATGGATTGGTGTGGTTCCTCTACGCCTAGGACAGCAGAAGACCAAACCATGAACAAAGGCATGAGAGAAAAGCATATTGGCTAGTGATTGTGAAACCCCAATTCTTGACTGGAGGGGACACTAAAGGCCTCTGCCTTCCATCCTTGGATAGATAGAGAGGGAGGGTAGAGCTTTGGTTTTTTCATGTTATCCTGTCAAAGAGTTGATCAATGATAATAGATGGCGAGTGCCGCAAAATTGCAGTTTCAGTCACAGGACTGAAATGTTTCTGTTTTATGGTCCCTTTCCCTTCATATTTGATAAAATATTCTGCATATTTTGGCCAATTCTAAAATTTTAAAGAACAAAAGGAAATTTTCAGTTTCAGCCTATTTCTAGGGGCTTTTATCATGGTTAGGTTCAGTTTCATATTTTACTCTCTCATTAAAAAAGACCCAATATCAAATCCAATTTGACTGATAAGCCCCAAAGCTCATGATAAAAACTAATTTAAACTTTTCTACGGAGGACTTGAACACAAGACCTCCTCAAACAACCTTAACCACAGGCCAACTATAGTTCTTGTAAATAACTATTAATATTTAAGGGAAAAAGATCTGTCCAGGAGCGTAGCCTATGCTAGCGCTCCCCTGTGTCTATCGCTCTCCTCCCTCCATGAAATAACCTCTCTGCCCCCTGAAATGATTCCTTCCTGGGGGGCAGTCATTAGGTGTTTCATGCCAACGTAGGCTACACTCCCGGTCAGGAAACGCTCCCAATATTTAAGACAAACATACACAAATGCATACTTACATTCATTAAAATGTATAGCCAAAATATCTTAATTAAATTTAAATATCCAAAATTTCCATTTTGGTATCTAAACCAAAATGACCACCCAAAGGAAATTTACAGGTGCATTAAACTTTTGGTCTAATCCTTGTTTAACCAAACTTGTCAAACACGTAACCCAGTTCCATATCATTGCCAATACATGGGAGGATGGAAGTTTCATCCTTCCATGGGCCAAAGCATATTTATGAAAATATTAGAAACGAAATAGGTATTACATGGTAATAGTTCTTATAATATAAAATATTAACAACTAGAGACCTACCATTTAGACTTGTGATACAACAGTGAAACACCAGAAAATCACAAGGGTAAATCATACCAGATGTTGAAAACTTTGTCAAGGAAAAAGTAATGCAAGGGTTTTATCAGTTACCTTTCATTTGCCCTGCTTGATTGACCACTTCAGAAGCAGTTGAAGACGGTTGGGCATTTGTTAACAAAATAGGTGTCAAAGGAGGTGATGCAACTTCTTCAGCCTTCTCTGGACTTTGAGCCTCCAACAGCCTCGCCAATGGCATTGCTCTCTGGCTGCTTGAAGGTATGGAGAAACTCCTAGAAACAGTCAGAGGAGGCATTGGCAGTGGAGATGCAGAATTTGAGGTCAAGGTAGGTGTTCTATTTGTGGTTGAATGCTCCTGACTTCTGGCGACCAGGGGGGCAGAGTGACCAACTAAACTTGCAGGTCTTGTGGACTTCATGGCAGAACTGATTGGTGGCCTAGGAAGCTCATGAAGTTCACTTATTCTGGGAGGAGATATAAGGGGGGGAGACGCACTTGGTGATACTTTTGGAGATAAAGATGGCTGAGATGTTGGAACACGTGAAACCATTCCAGTGACTGATTGGGGGTGTTCAGTTTGGCTGATGGAACCACTAGCAGATAAACCAGGCTTGGTTGACCAAGTTCTACTTGTTAATGGACCAGAGAAAGCTTGTCTTTTGACTTTCTTAGTATCGGAATCAATGCGTCGATCACACTGTGGTAGTAAGAACCCTTCTGCTAGAGGAGGGGGTAATTTGATGGAGGCACTATTATTGTTGCTCTCCTTAAGTACTGAGTGTGCTTTTACAACAGAGGTGCCTGAAAATGTATCGTCTCTAGAATCTTTCTCATGCTTCTTTGGTTCCAACGGGGATGAATGCCACAAATTGTGAGTATGTCCACCCAAACTTGTTTGCCTTGTGTGGGGAGTTGCATTACTTGATCTTGCAATTACTGAAGTCTTTGCATCAACTGGTGTGGGAAGTACGTAGGTGTGAAACTTCCGTGTTGATGATGGTCTCATTTGCCTTATTCTTTCAGCCACATCAAATTTCTTCTCTGCAAAGATCGGGGCAGATTGGCTGCCCACCCTCGGTTCTCTACTGAAGGAATCGAGATCTCCTTGGCCTTTTTCTAGATTCTCCTGCAAATAAAACAAAAGAGAGGGATTAACCGCGAGAGCTAAAAGTGTTCCCTAATCGGATCCAAGAGGTCAGACCAAAAAATGCTCACGGTGCCTAAGCTTTTTTAGCTGTTTGAATGTATTTACAAGCAAACTTTTGCTAGAGAGACTGAAAACTTAAAAAATGTAGTCAGTGTCAAGGCATTGTTTGGTTTTGACAAGGATTTTATGCCAGATCGATTTTCCAAGAGACCTGGCAGGATGTTTACCTGTGCAACTTCCATTGTGGACACTTGGGAAAATGATAAATCTGCTTGATCCAGCTGCATGGTGAGATGACATATCAGATCATTGGGTTTGTAGAAAGACAAAAAGAAGAGTATGTTGAACAGCTGAAATAACATAATAAAGTGAAAACTCTTCACACAAGCAGAACTTTAAAACATCTATAAGATGATACATTATGTCGAACAGCTGAAACCACAAGTGAAAAAAGAGCTCCAGTAAATTTGTCCCTTGACCCGCAACAAGGAAGTCATATCCATAACAAATAAAGGGTTTTAGAAACTTCTGAATGTAGCAATACCAAGTTCTGCATTTTGGAAACAGAACCTTGATGGATATGGAATCAAGGGCAGACCATAAGGAATCATTTCCCAATAATTTCTGAAATAAATCAAATCCATTCTGCTTTCTTCAACGGGAACTAATTTTGCATATCTAGACCATTTCATGCAACTGTCAAAGCAAAGCATAGTGCCACTAACCAGTTGCCAATAAGGTCAATCAATTTATGAATGAAGCAATACCAAGTTCTGCATTTTGAAACAGAACCTTGACGGATATGGAATCAAGGGCAGAACATAAGGAATCATTTCCCAATAATTTCTGAAATAAATCAAATCCATTCTGCTTTCTTCATCGGGAACTAAAATTTGCATATCTAGACCATTTGATGCAACTGTCAAAGCAAAGCATAATGCCACTTACCAGTTGCCAATAAGGTCAATCAATTTAAAAAATAATAAGGAAAACTGCACAGATATTGTGTCAGCTTAAAGCAAAGCTCTTAATCATTATACCTTATAAGAGAGAATCATCCAAAAAAAAATGCACATACAATATGCTATTGAAAGTAGCCACACTCTACAAACAATTTTCAACACTAAGAGAAAATTCAGACCTCCATTGAACTCCTCGATGTTGAAATATCTTGCCCATGGTCAGTTTGGCCATAATCGAAACTCAATTCACCATCATCGTTGGCATCATAAATGTCATCATCTTCACCATCATCCCCGTAATCATCTTCAAGGCCACTGAATTGGTAATCAATGTGTTGCTGTTCTGTTAGCACTTTTACATGTGGCTCAATTGCCTCAAGAGACTGAAGTCCCTTCCTAAAGAATCTCAACTGCTTCAAAGCAAGAAACAAAGGAAAGATCATACATCAATGATCAACTACAAAGAATGTGAGATTCTCGATATCTGAACATTATAAAAAAGATGAACCTGAGCTGCATGGTGTCGCGCAGCCTGTGTTAAAAGACTTCGAGACTGCCCTTGCTTCAATGATTTCAAACGAAAAACAAATAAAGTTGCCTCCTCATCATATTCATCATGAGCTGCTCGTAACTGTTGGGGAGAAAAGCTTTCACCTTTAGCATTTTTTGACCTGCCCTTTTCTCTTTGTGCCTCCATCAGGTACTCATATACTTTTCTAAAGAATGTTTACCCATAGTAAGAAGAATATCGTTCTAAGGAAAAGAAAAAGAAGAAGATGACAAAGTATGCTAACCTTTTTTCATCACATTGTCTCTTCATCTCCTGCACCAGTGAATAATAAGTATAAGTCTCAATACGTACTACATTTCTTTTCTCTTGTATTTTATTTCCTTTAATTAAGAGAGGGGGAGGGGAGAGAGGCTCTACCTAGAACTTCTAAAAGGAATTCAACCATTTCATTGTAAATTCATATATTTTTAGCCTCAACATAAAAATCAATTTAATCAAATTCTAGAAGGATGACTGAAAGACAAAAAGAGGCCAAAAAACAGTTTGATTGTGTAACCCACTGAAGCTTCAGCATTTAAAAATGCTCTAGCGAGAATTGCATGATATTATTAAGGAATAAGAGATACCTGAAATAGCAAGTTTGTCAATAAATAAAATGAACATTGGGACCATTTTGATGCTCTGACATGGGGAAAATTGGATATAATCTTAACAAACAGAATTATAATACCAGAGCCTATTTGATTTAGCACTTAAGGATCCAAAAATTAGGGTTTAGTGCAGATTTTGAAAACAATACACTATCAGCATCCTACCCACCTATAAGTGCAGATGCTATTCCTCCCAAGATTTTAAACCCATTTTGTCATTCTAATTTAACTGTGAAACAATTGAAAGCAAGACAAACACAGAACTACTAAGCATTATCCCAATAAATCAGAACAGCCACACAAATCCTGTACAACCATTCCACTCGACCTGGGGGATAACTTATCAGAATGGTATCTCCTTACCACTTCAACCCAAGTGATTATCAGCATTCCTCTTGTCATTTTAACAACTGTGACTTGCACCATGTCCCACGTCTCACCAGTGCTGTAATACATTTGTTGATATACTTGTTGCACACAGCTAAATCAACCTTACCCCATTTGTCACTCATCTACTAATATCTTAAATTCTGTCATATGCATTTGTTTCTGATTCTACCTTCCAAGTCTCGCTGCTCATCCATCTCAACATCCCCATCCCAATTAAACTCTTCGTATGCATAGATTGACTCTTCATTGCCCAACATCAGCTCCATACAGTATTAGTGGACTTATAGCAATCTCATAAAATTCAAGTGTCGCCCAAGTGAGAAGCAGATCTAAGAGTTTCTAAAATAACTAGTAGGTCTAATCTTACAATATTTGTAAGCTTTCTGTTTTCAAGTCATAGCTTGCTGGTTGTTTATAACAATCATATATATAGACTCTCAAAATAACTAATCACCCATCTGAGTTTAGCTACAACTCAATAACTCAACTTCTAAATAAACAATGCCTCCTAACAGGACCTGTAAGGATGGAAACAGAAAACTTCTTGAAATAACAAATAATATATAAACAGTAAAATAGCATTCACCAAAATGATATATGATAACCTAAAAGAAAAAAGCTAAAGCATCAAAGTAATTAAAAGTGGTAAATTAAACCCCAACATTGACATGTTTACTCTATGATACTAAAGAAATTACAGAACCATGTTGTACCATGTGGTACCCAAGTAAGTGCCACACGTCTAGCTCTAAAGACAAATAATCCATCAACAATACCAACAACTCCGATAAGAAAAAGAAACTTATGGAATATCTAATATCACAGCTGGATACTCCAACATCCTTAAGACAATCAATTCCATGCTTTGACCTGTTACATCAGCCAAAATAAGGCAGAAGCATAGTTCAAAATCTCAGTCAAAATACTGAAATTTCAACGATTTATATCGGTTCCGACCCTGGTCAAAATGTAAACACATGTGACTTGACAGGTTTACGAGGTTTTGCTTGACATTTTGGCAAAAAATGACCGAAAGTCGAAATTTTGCTCGAAATGGTCAAAATTGTGTACTGCTTTCCAATTTTATTGTTGTTTCATTCCTATTGCATAGTTTAATCATTTTCACTGACTTTTGTATGTTATAGGACGAAATTATGTGTATAAGCTACATAGGGGAAAGGATACAGTATGCTACAGCGTACACTAGCAACTTAGGGTCCAAAGCCAAACTACCACTTTGGGTTTTTCTTCCCCAATCTAATGATTCAAACATATGAAAACATACTTACATAGGCACTACAAGAAGTTCCAAAGCGAAATTCCATCATTTGGCCACCTAAATAGCCATTTCGAGTTGACCTGTGAAATGGACCAAATTTTGAGCCTATTTCGCAGATTTCAATGGTATATTTCAGTTATGACCAGGGTCGAAATCCTGATCGAAACATAAATTTGGAACCTTAGGCCCAAGAAATAAACTCTACTGCAAGCCTTGTTCAATTTAACCCTTGCCTTCCAAAAAGGAGTGACCAGCTTGCACTCCACATTGGACATCTGTCCAGGTGAGGTCTTCTGTCTTCAGATAATTTTCAGATGTCAATTTTCGAAAAGACATGTCAAATGCCAGAAATGCATCGGTGGATTTTCTTATTTAGGGTTGGTCAGATTAAAATGCCTCAAATCCAAATGGCATACCTTTTGCATCCAAATCAAGGTTTTAAATTGGGAAAATCTTGTTGTCACAACAAATGGTGACAAATGGATTGTAACTATGGTTCTCAATCTGTCATGTGGAATTGTGATGTGGCAAATCCGACCATTGGACATCTAAGAAATGCTCTGGATTAGCCACATGATAAATTGCAGCCTCAAATTCAATCATTTCCCCTTCCAGGTAATGGCATTCCTTTCCATGTTTATCCCTTTTGTCCTTGTTTTTTACTGGTTTGTTCTTCAATGTGGGCAACTCCGATTGGCCTGAACTTGAGATGTGAAATGGGTATCATGGGGTCTTCTTGTCCACAAAATTTCAGCTCCATCTGATTTGCCACGTAGCGGAAATGATACATGATTACAAAGTCGAATGTCATCAACGTGGTGATAACAAGTTAAACCCTTTAAAATTATTTTGACAGGTAAGAATCATGTGTAAAAGAATAAAGAGTAAAGTTGTCCTACAACAGAATAAAGTGGTCCTCCGACCCCCAAGATAATTGAGATGAGCAAATGCAATACAGGTAAGCTGTCCCAAAACCAATTTGAGGTCTAACCACCACCTGTTCCACTAAATTGTCTGGTTTCATTAGTAGCCCCATCCCATAACCCAATCACTCCAAAAGAAAAGAAAATTAAATTTTAGCAATCCCATTCAGAGGTGGCTGTCACATTAGTTCACCCTAGCTCTTGCCACCTGTAAGAACAAAATAATGGACTCCCATAGTGTAATATATCCACCAAGATGCCTTTAAACAAATGCTGCACATGATGCTACTTAAGGATTTTTCCTGCTAATAAAAAGCTGCAAGTATACAACTCTGAGAAAACAAAAGAGCATAATTTCTCAGATAATGGACCAAAACTAGGACAACACAAGCCCTTCAAGAAAAAGTTTCCCCACTCACAAAAGGCATGTGACACCAATACCAAGTGAGATAACAGGCTGAGGAAAAGCATCAGGAAATTTTAACTAATCTTCTCTTATTTTTTGCACTAAATTTCCAGCAATTCAGCAGCATCTTGAAGAAATTGGTTATGTGCTTGGTTGGGCCCCTCCAAGCTCATAATAAAATTCAAACATCTAAAATTGTGTCTTAATTATTACTATGACTCATTGATGCCAAAACCAAGACTTGAAATCTTGATTCAAATGTCTACACTATAAATTTTGGACATGGATATATCGACTCAAGATCTGTTTATCTTCCAACAGCCAAAAGAGTCTTCACATTGTCTTAACAAACAAAGTAGCACTATTCAAACTAAAAGTTAAAAGTACCATTTATAAAAAAGAATTAAGTCGGTGTTTGAAAAAGATTGTTAAGGAAAGAAAATAAAACATCCAGGAAATAGAGGCACTCTAGCATGAGATCAGAAACCAATCACACTTATCACATATTTTAAGAGATAAAAGAATGCATTAAAACAAACCTCCACTGTTCGAAGTTCATTAAGAAGAGATTCTGATGGCGTTGTAATTGTCTGGAAAATATGAGAGCGCTGAAATAATTTTCAAAGAAAAAGAAAAGCATAAGTCATTAGAATTATAAAATGAGTGCTTTTGCCAAAAATAGATAATTACGAAGGAATGTAGCAGGGTTTGTAGCATAAAATCAAGACTCACATAGTTATCAACAAGTTTTTGAAGCTCAAACTGCACTTTCCCCAGCATTAACAAAACCCTACCTGCATAAAATTAAAACAAACACAATTGTAGCTTTTCTCCTCATAACCAGAGCATCCCTGTGAAATGCTAGTTGTTAAGAAAAAAATGGAAAGCCCAGCGTACAATATTAATATCCCCCTTTCCAAATAATTATTTGAGATAATTACTTTGTTTCTAATATCATAAATAATGTTGGTGAGTAGACCAACCAAATCACTGGCTTTCTTTCTTTCATTTCTTAATTCTTAAGGAGAGAATGACTGGTTCAGCCAAATATCCCTTTCGCAAGTCAAACAAAATTTCTTCTGGAAAATAAAAATAAAAGAAAATTCAGGAAACACTGGGAAAATTCTTTTTCTATAAGATACTGAAAGTAAAAGTGCACCAACTCCATGAGGATATTTGTGAGGTAAATATTGCGCTGTTGCTAGATTATGATATGGAATGATGCTGCAGATGAAAGAGCTCTTTTCTCCCAACTCAGTTATTTTATAGGTCCCAAGTCAAAAATTAGAAATAGCAGAGAAAACAATCAACAGTATAAGTTGCAAGGTAAAGTCAACTAATCATTTACCGCTGTCTTCATCATCATTCAGTGCAGTTTTCTCCAGCAGACAGGAACCCATTTCCCGCAGTGACTCTGAGAACTCTGAAACAGGCACAATTAGGTGAGGAAATTTCTTCGAAGCAATGCTCCATAAAATGATAATGGTAAAATCAAAATTTGGGCAGGACCATTGATCAATTAATCACCAAAGTCTAGTTCAAACTTCGCATTTGAAACATTGGGAATTTGAACAAAAGTTATCAAAGTCAGTCATTGTTTACACAGCCTAAGGGACTTCAAAATTGTTTCAAAAGGATAAAAAAACAAATCCTAGATACATAAACTGACAAATAAATGTAGCAGCAAGCCAAAATAAAAAGGGAGAGGGCAGTGTGGCAAATATTCACTCGAGTAGTTTTGGCTGACCTGCCAAATCAAGGTATGAAATCAGAATCGATTTCGATTCTTAAGTATATATAAGTAACCGGTCATGTAACCTGTTATTGAGAATAAACTAGATTGACAATGAATGAGTGTTGAGTTATTTGAGTGCTGGCTGTGTGGCCTTCTCCTCCATATCCCTTCTTTCTTCTCCTCCTTCTCTGTTTTCCTTTCCCCATCCCCTGTTCCGGTGCATAATCTCTCACGATAGTGGAATCAGGACTGTTCTTTCTCATCTTCTCTTCTTTCCTCCTCATATTTTATGCATAAGATGATTAAGATCACCACCCTAGGGCGACCTGAAACCTGGGTTCCCAGCTGCCAAATACTCCCTATTCTGTGAGCACCAAACCTGCAACTACCAACAGGTAGCCATCGCACTATCGCAGACCTCAATTTGATCTCCTCCCCTTCAATCTGGATTGTTGATGGTGTAGGATCAGTAGATCTCCTCGATATCGACTTTCCTCTTCAGTTTCAAGTCTGTCGGAATTCCTTCAAGAGAGACCCTTCACTCGCAAGTCCTTCCCCTTGTTGTTGGCTCTTCCACCTTTGGCTGGAAGTTGAAGACAACCTTTACCCACCCCACCCCACACAATACTAATATTTATCTTTTTCTTTTATTGTATCTCCTATAATACCCCTCCCTTCTTCCTTTATCTTCTTTTGTCCATATTTTATAGACCCTTCCAAGTTTATCCCTAAACAATAAATCCTAATACCTATTGTGTCTTTAAATCTTTTACATACCAAGTACCCTCTCTAATAATCTGGTTGTTTACCAGATTGCCACTACCCATTTGCAACTTCAATTTATTTACTGTTTTGTCACTAATATTCTTGATTTGAGTCCTCTATTACTAGGGTGGGCTCATAACGACCCCAACCTTAGGGTTTTGACCCCGGGATCGCATCAAAGATAGGACCAAAAAAAGAAAGATGCCTATAATAGGGGGGAAAAATCAGACTAGCAATAGCAAGGAAGAGCATAGGGATCGGTGGCTTATCTTGGTTAACTAAGCTTTTTAATAAGATTGTGTGCACCGAGAGAATGCCAAATGAATGGAGGAGAAGCTTTGTGGTCCCAATTTACAAAAATAAAGGTGATATCCAAAGTTACAACAACTATAGGAGGCATAAAACTAATGAATCATACTATGAAATTATGGAAGAGGGTTATTGAAACACGCCTAAGAAAAGAGACCATTATTTCAGAGAACCAATTTGTTTTTATGCCAAGAAGATCGACTACAGAAGCTATCTATTTACTAAGGAGACTCATGGAAAGATTTAGAGAGAGTAAGAAGGATCTCCATATGGTCTTTATTGACCTTGAAAAAGCTTATGACGGAGTTCCTAGAGATTAAATCTGGCAAGTGCTAGGAAGGAGAAATGTTTGAAGTAAATATGCGGACATATTTAAAGACATGTATGATGGAGTGGTGACTAGTGTAAGAACCGTGGGGAGTCAAAGTAGTGAATTCCCAATTACAGTTGGGTTACATCAAGGGTCAGCTTTAAGCCCTTATCTGTTTGCGCTTATCATGGATGAGTTAACCAAAGACATCCAAGATGAGGTACTTTGGTGCATGCTTTTTGCTGATGACATTGTTTTGGCAGATGAGACAAAGGCTGGGATTAATGCCAAACTGGAGTTATGGAGATCAACCTTGGAATCAAAAGGTCTAAAATAAGTAGAACGAAGACAGAATATATGGTATGTAACTTTAGCAACTCCGGGACGAAGAAAGAGGGACTGAAAATTGATGGGATGGAGATTCCACAAAGTAGCCATTTTAGGTATCTAGGATCGATTATTAGTATGAAAGGTGATATAGAAGATGATGTCGCACAGAGGATTAAAGTAGGGTGGATGAAGTGGAGAGGTGCAACCGGAGTGTTATGTGATCGACGGATCCCTTTAAAAGAAAGTTTTACAAGACAGTCATAAGACCCACTATGATGTATATTACAGAGTGGTAGGCAATTAAGAAGTGTCATATAAATAAGTTAAGCGTAGCAGAGATGAGGATCTTGAGATGAATGAGTGGCTAAACCAGGAAGGATAAAGTAAGGAATGACCATATTAGAGCTTGTTTGGGAGTAGCCCCGATTCAAGATAAGCTTCGAAAAAATCGTTTGAGGTGGTATGGCCATGTGTCCATTGTAGGCCTTCAGACGCCCCAGTTCGGAGGACTGACTTTATTCAGGGATAAGGCTAAGTTGTTGTTGTTGTTGTTGTTGTTGTACTAGCAATAGCGAGCGAAATGGATATAGATTAAAACTAGATACATATGAAAATGTAATTAGCCATCTTTTTTTTTTTTCAGGGGTGTGGTTGTGTTAGTTTCTCTGCATGCAAAAGTGGAGAGATGGGCAGAGAGTTAAACATAATGGAAGTTCATGGGCAAGAAAGCAATGGAACCCCTCCTTTCTCTTAAGTTTTGGGATTTGTATTAGATTTTTTTTAATAGATTTGGAACTTATTACAGAATGAACTTCAAATGGCAGACACAAGAGTACACGTCCATCTACTATGACTATATAACAGGTAAAGGAGTGATTCTGCATCTTATCAGAATAAAATATCTATTTAAAAATGAAAAGTGAAGTTTGTCAATGTGCTGTCTTTCTGTACATTTTCTGGTGCAAAAGTTTCAAGGGTGTTACCTTGGCAACAAGGCACCTCTTAAGGCGGTAAGGCCCGAGGCAACTAGTAGCCCACTATCCCAAGGCACTCGGACCCAAAACATGATGATCTTGACCTCCACATGTTATAGATTTCAATCATATCTCATTTCTACCCTTTATGTTTCAATATTCACCTTTTACCCCATTTGGACCTTTATTACAAGATGATTAAGTACCTGGAAAATATAACCTGGATATAATAACAGATAGTGCTCGCATTGGGTGTCTTGGCCTCGCAACACATCACCCAGCAATCAAGACAAACGGCCACCGTTGTGGATAGCCGTGGAGCCATGACAACTATTTTTTATAGGAATTAAATTACCCACAAGCCTCGCCACTAAAACCTTTAGCATTGCACTTGTACATGCCATCTCAAGGAGTTCTGGAAGGGGTCATAGTATCAGTGATGCAGTTCCAGGAAGAAGTATTGTTCATGTGGACTTGGTGTGGGCCCCATGAAGCTATTTTGTGTGGAAGAGAATTGCAGCTGCAAAGATCTTTTAGTAGCTACTATTTCGTTTTAGTCTCTATTCTTGTAAATTTCTAATTTTTTTAATAGCAAGGGATGTTCTTTCTAGAAGTTCCTAAATATCTTGGCAGCCAAGTAACCCCGCACAATAGAAGGGTTGCTAATTTTGTACTGTGGCCATAAAGCGGAAGGGGCAGCTAGCCCACTGTGAGATACAGATGGTGTGAGACCAAGGTCAGTGAGAGACTGACCAAAGCCATAGGTGAGAAGTCGTCATCGTCATCATCATCTTCTTCCCATAGGTGAGAAGTCGTCATCATTATCATCTTCTTCTTCTTCTCCTTTTCTACTTTCTCTCGTTCACAGATACTATTTCATACACTGAAACTGTGTTCTGTGGGAGACCATCTTTGAAGACCAACGGAAGTGTTGTTGATGTTCCATAACCAGTCCTATCAAGCTTCATCAACAGTCTGAAGATTGGAGTTCAAAAAATATCTTGTGGCAACTCTGGTTCTGGAAAATTCTGGCAGAAAATTTAAAGTGGTGATATCTCTTTATCCCTCCATTAACTGAGACCCGTATTCTAGTATGTTGTTCACCCAATCCATGGCCATCTTCAACAGTAGTTTTAAGGCCAATCCATGGCTGAAAACTTCTGCGCTGTAAGTTACTAAATCTGAATCAGTGAATCTTATGCTTCTAATTTTGGATCACATTCATAGCTATTGATCTAGCCGTCAGATGGGGCTAAGTTTTTTAAGAGTTGAAGGCCTCCTTGTACCCTACCTTCGACTGGAAGTGGGGCTCCATCAGAGTTGGCCTTCGGGCTATATTAGTGTTCTCCTTAAGTTACTATTTTGGGAATATTCTGTTATTTCAGTTTCTGGTTTACTGTTGCAATTGAGAGTGTGGGAATGTCTTGCTGTGTTTGTTAGTTACCGTTTTACATCATAATGGCAGTATTCTGACCTGTGGAACAAGGATTTTTTTAAGTTACTAATGTAGACAGCAGGTGACCATTACATTAACTGTACTGTTATACTGTGAGATCATTCTCTGGACTGAAACTGATATGGGGTTTAATTATTGTATTGGTTCCCTACACTGTTGGCCTTAATCTTAGGCTTAACACTGCCCTATCGCTGCTATTAAAGAGGGTTTCACCTGCTGTTATCCAGTACATTCAATCCTATTGTTGGGTTGGAAGTCTTGCTTGCTGTTTAGTGGACTGAGACCCATCAATCAGCAAAGTCAGAATCCTTAATTTTGAGATGTATCAAAAATGCTACTCAAAACTAGCATTTGTTCAATGCTGAAGCTTTAGAATAACCTCCAATGAGACCATATTGAAACTTAACATATGCATCGGAACAAGGTCTAATAGGTTCTGATGCGAGAGTATACAAGAGGCGATATCTCATCACCTGGGTTTGTTTCAGGGAATAAATTTGATTCTTGTATTTTGGAGGAAATTAACTGTAGTGTTTACTTGATAATACGCATCGGAACAACTGAATAAGGTGTATAAGGCTCTGATGCAGGAGCATCCAAGAGGACATGTCACCATGGAAGAAGAACTCGGTCGAAAAAGCAGGCGGCTTTGACCAAGTTGTCTTGGATTCGCAGCCTACCAAGACGAGATGTGGGTTGACTTTAAATTCGACCTGGTTTCACATGGTTTTGACAGGTTTCGACCCTGTTTTGGCCATATTTCGGTAATTTCACAAGTTTCGACCTGAACACCTATATAAATTCACTTATACCCTTGGAAACTTGAGAAAATGTGGCTCGAAACCAGGACAGGCACTTATCTATGCCAAATATCATTTAATACCCCCTATTTGAATCCAATAAAAATAGTTAAAAAATTAAATTCTAAACGATAAAAAGTCAACCCCCCCCCCCCCCCCAAAAAAAAATTCAAGAACAAAACTAGATTTTTGGCATAGGTGCAATTTTCAACTTTTAAATACTGGGGTGGTTCTCAAATCTAAAAATTCCATAAATGTTAATATGATAAAACATTGCTAAAAAAAAGTACGGTAAAATATTCATTTGCTTTTATGTCTAAAAATTTATTTCCATTCGAAGCGATTTTAAACAGCATTCGTGCACACCAAATTAAGTTTGACCGGAACATAACTCCTTCAATATAAATCAGATTTAAGCAATCTCGGATTTGTTGGAAAGCAATTTTGTCTAAGAGCCATGTCTAAGAACAATACACAGTATCAAACTTTGGTCAAAACCACAAGTATTATTTTGAGTATTCTCTATGTGAAACTAATGCATGGATTAGATTCAAAATGTCAAAAATAGGCAGAACAACAAGAATCAGAGCAAAAAAACAACTTTTGGCTAGGATAAAGTACCAGGTTTTGACAAAGATGTAGTCGAAACTTGAGAACCTCGATTTCTGGCTGGTCGAAACCAGTGTTAGCACCGAGTTCTTGATCCTTGCATGTAACATAGCCTGAGTTTGTTTCATAGGGAATAAATTTGATTCTTATATTTGGGGAGGAATTGATAAATTGGCAAGATAGGGTGTTTATAGGTTGAGGTGAACCTCGAGAGCTCCATCTCCCTGCAGGATTAGTTAGGGATCACTAAATCTATTTTAACAGGTACAATTTCTGTTTTGGCAGTTCTGGCTTGGCCATCACAGCCTCTGTACCTTCTCCTTTTTCCATTAATAAAGATTTTGCCGTTATCAAAAAAAAATAAAAAAATGCACTGTTTATTTAAGTCAAACTATGAGTGGGTTATTAGACCATTTAGTTCATTTAATTGTGGGCCCCAATGAATGGTATTAATAAGAAAGCTTGTTGTTTAGATTCGCCCTTTACTTATGCTACTTTAGAGAGTTACTACGAGTTGGCTGCTGAGTCCTTAAAGAGTCAGTAGTTAAGTTGGTTGAGGAGATCTATCTTGAGAAAAATATAAGGTGTGGAAGTGGAACCATTGGCTGCACTAGAAGTCCTGTGTCAATATATAGGGCTGCAAACACATTACTTTAGTGGTTTTGGATAATGGATTGACCATCGGTTACTTGGGTAAAGCTGCGGGAGGCTTTATGGTGGAAATCCAAGTGTCACAGCATGGATGTCTGATATTTTATGCTGCAACTTTCTTTCTGTTTTCTTCCTCTTCTCCTTTAACTTGAGCTTGTTTCATGGCGGTTCTGCTAAACCTGTGCTTGAAGGCCTTTTTCATTTGTCCTGTCGCTCGAACTGATTTTGTGTTTAGATCTTATTTCAGTTCATAACTCCAGTTTCTTTTTACAATTCATTTTTATTTCTTTACTGATTTATATAAAATTCTTCATTTAATTCTCTGTTTAGATCCATCTTTAATCTTTACTATTGCATATGTCAGAATTCTTCCCAGATTTGAAAATCAAATCAAAGGACTATAAATCAGAGAGAAATCTCTTTTCTATTAACTTCATGGTTTGGAAAGTCTTGTAGGGAAAATGATTTAAATATCAGGATCTTAGGTCATTCAATATCTCAATTGACCTAACTTTTTTAGTTTCTCCTGGAATTCTCACCCTGTACATATTCTGTTTAGGGATTTCTTCATTGGATTCCGTTGGGCCCATTACCTGCAGGCATAATTTAGATCACTTGATCACTGCCTGCATCAGCTTCTCTGCTTATAAAAGAAGCAGCAACTAGCTCCCTCTTTTCTCCTTTACTCGATCTTTTTTTTCTCATCAGAAGACATGTCCTATAATTCATAACAGTAGATACAAAGAAACTACCTACAGAATATAGAAAAATCATTATGTGGAAATCCTTGAATGTGGCTTATGAACAATGTGTCCACAGCCCTCTTTATTTATAGCTAGATGAGGAACATTCCAGAATGGATACAAATGACAATAATACCCCTAGGACAGAATTACCCTTGTACCCATTACATTACAACACTCCCCCTCAAGTTGGTACATATATATCAACCATGCCCAACTTCCTAACTACAGAAAAAAGACTTGAAACAAAGACTTTTAGGAAGAACATTAGCCAGTTCATCACTGGACTGAACAAATGGGACACACACAACTCCTTGCTCCAGCTTCTCTTTAATGAAGTGCCTATCAACCTCCACATGCTTGGTACGGTCATGTTGGACAGGATTGTGTGCTATACTAACGGCAAATTTACTGTCACAGTAGAGATGCAGGGGTAGAGTTATTGGAAGGTGTAAATCCTGAAGAAGGCCTTCTAACCACAGTAACTTACAAACTCCATGTGTCATGGCTCGGAATTCAGCTTCAGCACTTGATCGGGCAACAACAGACTGCTTCTTGCTCCACCAATTGACTAAGTTACCTCCAACAAAGGTGCAGTATCCTGAAGTAGATCTCCTATCATCAGGGCAACCAGCCCAGTCGGCAACTGTGTATGCTTCAACTCGAATATGGCCATGAAGAAAGTATAAGATTCCCTTTCCAGGAGAAGACTTCAAGTATCTTAAAATTCTGTAGGCAGCTTCCAAATGAGACGAATGAGGGTCATGCATATATTGACTGACCAAGCTCACGGCAAAGGCTGTATCAGGCCGGGTATGTGATAAGTATATCAAGCGGCCAACAAATCTCTGGTAGCTGCCTTTATCAACAGGATCTCCGTCCTTACTCTTCAAATGAGTATTAGGCTCCAGAGGTGTGTTTGCAAGTTTGCACCCTAACATTCCAGTTTCACTGAGCAGATCAAGGGTATATTTTCGTTGGGATAGAGAGATGCCACGAGCTGAATGGGCAACCTCAATTCCCAAGAAATATCTGAGTTGATCCTTCACTTCAAATTCAATACCCAAGTACTTCTTCAACTTCTTTATTTCTTCAGTGCCACTTCCTGTAATCACAATGTCGCCGACATAGACAATTAGCATTGTGATATGCTGCCCTTATTTCTTGATAAATAATGTGTGATCAGCATTACTCTACTTGTAGCCATTTGACACCATAGCTTTATGAAATCTCCCAAACTAGGCTCTTGGAGACTGCTTCAACCTATACAAAGCTTTTTTCAAATGACATACCTTTCCTCTAGTCTTTAAAGTAGTAAATCCTGGAGGAATTTTCATGTAAACTTCCTCCTCAAGATCACCATGGAGGAAGGCATTCTTTACATCAAGTTGTTGAAGTTCCCAACCCTGATTAACCGCATAAGAGATAATTACTCTGACTGTGTTCATTTTCGCAATAGGGGCGAATGTTTCCTGGTAATCAATGCCATGGGTTTAGGTAAAGCCCTTTGCCATTAATCTGGCTTTGTATTTTTCAACAGACCCATCTGCTTTTTGTTTGATGGCGAAGACCCATTTACAATCGACTGGTTTCTTTCCAGGAGGAAGAGTTGTCAACTCCCAATTTTTTTTTTTCTCCAGAGCATTCATCTCCTCATTCATTGCTTCTTTCCACTTCTACTCGGCAATAGCCTCCTGCCAAGAGTTAGGAATAGAAACAAAGGATAGAGCGGTAGCAAAGGCTTGGAAGGAAGGGCATAAGACACAAAATTAGAAATAGGATGTTGAGTGCAACTCCTTTTAGGCTTCCTAATAGCAATAACCAAATCAAGACTAGGATCATAGGCAGGCTTACCAGGAGGGGAACTCGAAGGATGTTGAGGAGAACTTGCAGCCGGAAGTACAGGTGGAGATGGTTCAGTGGTGGTAGTCTTTCTGTGCCAAGTTCCTCTGACAAACGTCTCATCATAATAGGGATATTTTCTTCTAGTCTCCCCCTGGACAATAGGCTGCTCAACAACTCCTTGTATTAGGGGCTGGTCCTATTCCTGTCCGGTGATCCCATCTTGAATCTCTATTTCCGTCGATGGTTCTTCCACAGTAGAAATCTCAACTTCCAATGGTTCAATAAGAGGAGGCCCCTCTTCACTCCGATGCTCCCCCTGAAGAGGTATAGTAGGCGAAAAATAAGCCTCAGACTCACGAAACACAACATCCATAGAGATCAACAATCGCCGTGTGGGAGGATGGTAACATTTATAGCCCTTTTGAGTGGCAGAGTATCCCTAGAACACACATCGAAGACCCCGAGGATCAAGCTTCCCAATATGGTGGTGATTACAGGCAAACACAACACACCCAAACACCTTTGGAGGGGAAACAAAGGAGGAACTCCCCAACAGAACCTCTAGAGGTCAGCGAGCATCCAAGACCCGAGATGGCAGCCGATTAATGAGATATGAGGCAGCAAGCACAGCATCCCCCCCAAATTGTGCAGGGACATGCATGGCGAACATAAGAGAGCGAGCAGCCTCCAAAGGTTGTCTGTTTTTTCGTTCGGCAACACCATTCTGGGCTGGCGTGTCGACACAGGAGGTCTAGTGGATAATCCCGTGTGAGTCAAAGTAAGTGCGAAACCGGCTGTCCATGTACTCCTTCCCATTGTCAGTGCGCACAATCTACTCACAAGCATCGAATTGAGTCTGAACCATCTTATGGAATAACTGGAAACAACTAAAGACATCACTCTTCTGATTCATCAAGTAGACCTAGGTAGTCTGGCTAAAGCAATCAATAAAAGTAACGAACCAACGAAACCCAAAACTAGACACACACTGGGCAAGGCCCCACACATCCGAATGAATCAAAGTAGAAGGAACTAAACTTCTATTATCAGAAACAGGATAAACAACTCTAGTTTGTTTAGCAAAAATGCAAGCATCACAACTAATATTATTCTGATTACATCTCTTAATCAAAGACGGAAATAAAGTAGATAAAACTCCAAGGGAAGGATGGCCAAGATGCATATGCCATGTATGAAGCTCAGTAAGGGCAGAATCTGAGGTGCCAGTAGGAGAACTAGGAGATGCCAAAGCAGAATTTGCAAACGAACAACCATCGAGCACATAGAGACCACCAACCACCTGACCACTACCAATGGTACGACCCATGTCCAAGTCCTAAAACAAGCAGTGAGAAGGAAAAAAGATGACTTTGCAGTGCAAATCTTTAGTAAGACTACTTATAGACAAGAGATTATTAGAAAATTTGGGAACATGCAAAACAGAGGAAATACGCATAGATGGCAAACACTGTACGATTCCCTTCCTAGAGATAGGGGAGAGAGAACCATCAGCAACACGAACTTTGGAATTACCAGGTAAAGGAGAATAATTCAAAAAATGAGAAGAAGAACCTATCATGTGATCAATTGTGCCAGAGTCAATTACCCATGATGTGGGATCAACAGAGGAGCAACTACCACAAAAAGACATACCTGAAACAGAATTTTCAGGCAAGGAAATGGTAGAGGCAGCCGTAGAAGAGGCAGAGGAAGCAATAGTGTCCAGCCGGGACATCAAAGTACAGAGGTGCTACATCTCATCACTAGAAAGAGGGACGGTCGGGTCAGAGAAGTGATCATCAAAGACAGCCTGATTAGCCCGGAAGGATGACCCGAACCACATCCCCGGATATCTGCCGGACGGCCCTAAAGGTTCCAACAATGGTCCTTTGTGTGTCGTTCCCGACCATAATAATCACATTTGACAAGAGGTCGATCAGCGCATGTATGATCAGCCCCAATACTACGGGCAAAATTTCCACGGGTACTAGACTAAGAACCAGAGGGAAGAGCAGATCGTTCCTGTGTAGCAGGCTGAATCATAGTAGTCCGGCGATCATCCTCAGCAGCAATAAGAGAATACGCCTGTTCAAGGGAGGGAAGAGGATCACGATGGAGGACAGCAGCCCGGATCTGGTCAAACTCAATAGTGAGTCTAGCAAGAAAATCAAACACACGTAAGTCCTCTTCCCATTTCTGAAACCCAGTTGCATCTGTCTCACAGGTAGCAGTTTAAGTCCCCAAAAAATCCTATTGTTGCCACATGGTACACAACTTGGAGTAATACTGAGAAAGGGACAGCTCCAGTTGCTTAGTCTGAAGAATTTTTTGGCGAAGCTCATACCGAGCAGCAGCATTGCCAACTTTAGAGTAAGTATCCTTGGCTGTCTTCTAAATTTTTGCAGCTGTGTCAAGAAGAAGATAACGCCCGGCGATTTCCTGCTCCATACAGTTAACAAAGTAGGACATGACAAGAAAATTGGAAGTCACCCACTTGTCAAGCCCAAAACCAGCATCAGATGGTTTGGCAACTGCGGCCATGATATGGCCAGAAAGACCACAGGAACCGATTGCAAAGAGGCAGGAGCGAGACCACAACAAATAATTGCTTCCATTCAGTTTAATGGAGCTAGTCTGAAACAGAAGGAAATCACATTGATTCGTGCCTTCGAGGCCAAAGGTGGCTGTGGAAATGTCTGAATCTCCTGGCATGGTGGCTGGTTATAGAGAAAATATCACCGGGAAGATAAAAAGAAATTCTGCCGAATGGTCTTAAGTCATCAAGAGCCCAAAAAACCCCTTGGTGGGAGTCAACTCACCACCAAGGGTGGAGAAGGGAGTCGGGGAACAAGGAAAAAAAGGGAAAACCCTTCCGCAAATAATAAAGGGAAAGGCAGAAGGGTCTAGGACGGCGGAAAAATTGGAGAAGGGGGTGGTTGGCGGAAGTGGTGGTGGTGGCCGAAGATGTGGGGAGGCGAGAAAAGGGCTGGCGGAAGCGGTGGGAGGAGGCGGAAAGTGGAGGGGAGACGGAAGAGAGGCTGCCAGTGGGGGGGGTGGCGGAAGTGTGTGGTGGGGCTAGGGTTCGATCGTAAGAGAGAGAGAGGAGAAAAAAATTTGAGAAAAAATTATCTCCAGGGTTTTCGGATTGATTCCTGCTCTGATGCCATGTGGAAATCCTTGAATGCGGCGTATGAACAATGTGTCCACAGCCCTCTTTATTTATAACTAGATGAGGAACATTCTAGAATGGATGCAAATGACAATAATACCCCTAGGACAGAATTACCCTTGTACCCATTACATTACAACACATTAAAAATGAGAAATCTATAAAAGAAGTTGTGTACCATAAGCACTATTTGCTGTAGCAGCAGCTGCAGAAAGCAAGCTATCATAGCAGTTTCTCATATCTTGCATACCCTGCAAACACAGACTGAATCACACACAAACACAAAGAGAAATAAAGGACAAGTACTTTATACATAGAATAATTATGCTTGAAAGCAGAAAAAGACATATGACGAGCATTCAAATGCCAACAAAGTGATACGTTTGACATGAAATTATGACCTGAAATGCCTGGACTAGGAAATTTTGGTCAACTGTAAGTATCAAAGCAGGTGCCAAAACCACCACATCAATCAATGCAATGTAGGCATACTGTCTAATTTTATTCTCCATGACCTCGACATAATTGCAACAATCTAAGGCTAAAGCTTCATTAAGTTAGATACCAATTGAAGTGGGAGCATCAATATTATCACACTTCCATGGTTTCAAGTATCAGGATCAGATCGGGCATATCAGCCAATTCTGTATCGGGGTCACCCACCACTTATCTGATATTTGTACCGAGCCATAGAAATATTTCAAGGAGACTGTATTGGCCACAGATCGGCTGGATCAGGAGGATTGGCTGCAACTGCTCAGCTCGGGTTGGTCTATAGCATAAAACATGAGGGCTGTGTTTTGCATGATTTCCCACAGATCTGAGCCTAGGGACCCAGCTTCTTCCCCAAGCTACAACCTTATTAATTAAAATGCAAGTTAGGAATGAAAGAAAATACAAGAACTTTCTAGAAGTTATTTGCATATATTTGCTGGATTGGGCTTACTATCTCGAAGAATTTCAAGGGAAGAAGACAGATGATTGCTCCTTTTTTCCCCTCATTATACTCGTAGTCTAGTTCATGTAGTGTAATGAGTCCTAAGCTACACATGCCTTTCCTCACTACTACTCCTAGAGCCATTTTAGACCTGCCCCTACCTCTTTTAGCTCCTCTAATCTGAACATATCACTCCTCGGCGGTGCATTCAAAGGTCTCCATTGCATGTCCATACCACCTCTAGCAACTTTCTCTCAACTTATCATATATCGGAGCTACTTCTAAATAAGCGTAATTTGTTCATTATGCACCATCAATATTCATGTCAAAACAGATTAGATACCAAGTCATAAGCAAATGTATAATTTGATTAGGTTTTCATCACTCTTTCCTAAGCAATGTTTTTGGGGTGTTCTGGTCAATACCTTAAAATCACTGAATCTCTTTTCAAGTCCAGGATTACCCAAATCTATAAGCACAAGACAATAAAGAAAAACTTCAGGTAGTCACTTCTTGTCACTCTTCTTCATGGCCCAGCCCCTCCCTTCTCATCAAAGGTTGCATGTTGAGCCTCCTCCAAGGTAGCCTTGTTCGTATTGACTCTATCTTTGGGCAAGATTTTAATAGTTTATGATCCCATCAACTGAAAATATTCTTGCTCAATGTTCTGAAGGACACAGGCTGGCCTGCAAACCAAAAACCAAATGGATATATTGCATACAGTCCTCAATGGGATAACCCATTATTGATGCAGTTTCTAATCCTAAGAGATGTAAAAACCCATGAGTTATTTTTGTCTAAAATATTTTCCAAATGCTCCATAAATGCAAGAAAAATAAGTAAGAAAAGATATCACACAAATCAGTTCATCTCTTCTCTAAAGTAGTTTGAGGAACCGGTCACAACCACCACATCAGTCCCACATTGATACAATTAACCTCTAATTGTGCATTCGACATAATATACTCCCAACAAGGTGTTCATCTTCCCATACTCAATGCATTTTGACTAAGATAGAATGGATCTCAGTAGAATACATATACAGTGGCATTTTCTCTTGGAAACCACCTATGTAGTCACAACACTGCTAATAGCATCAATTAATTCATCAAGACCACAATAGTTTCATCCAGTATTCAGTTCCTAAGTTATTGGAGGATTCAGGATGCCACTGTCTAGGCTTTCTCTAGCCAGTAGACAAAGGCAGCTCAAAAAAAATTTAAGGCCCTATGCCTTCACCATAGAAATCCTTGGAGATAACGCATTTCATGAGAAAGGTCCATGAATTGCGTCAGGAATAAACACCTCCCTCCAACAGATCCAAATGTCAGATGACTTGTTAGCTAGTTATGTACCCAAAAAAAAGAATTTCAATTCTCTGAACATAGTGCATGCATGCCTTCAGGCCCCTCGTTTCTTAGCACCTCTATTCATTTTTATTTGTACTTCTTGTATAAGAGGTGTTGCTTTGTCCTTGCAGAGTCCCTTCCCCAATAATAGAGCAGCCCCTTGTTCACTTCCCCCCCCCCTCCCAAAAAAAAAAACAATTTTGTTCTTCTTATAGAGACAAAAATAATTTATGGAAGAGTGTTGGTAAGGGATGAGGACATTGTGAAGAAATGGGATGAGTATATTTATGGTCAACTAAATGGAAATAGGTCGAGTAGAAATGACCCGGATGATTGCATTATTCAACAAGACAGGCCACCCCATAGATATGTACAAAAGGTTAATGTGGCGGAAGTTAAAGACCCCTTAAGAAAGATGAAAGCAGGCAACACACCCGGCCCAGATGAGATTCCAATGAAAGTGTGAAAACCCCTAGGAGGTTGTGGCGTATATTGGTTAACCAATCTATTTAACAGGATTATAAACACAAGGAAGATGTCAGATGAATGGAGGAGAAGCATTATAATCCCAATCTACAAAAATAAAGGTAATTATTGAAGCCCGTTTGAGAAGAGAGACTCATATCTCAGTATGAAACTTTGGCTTTATGTCAAGTAGATCCACGACAGAAGCTATCTACTTATTGAGGAGACCCATGGAAAGATATAGATATAGCAAGAAGGATCTCCATATGATCTTTATTAACCTGGAAAAAGCCTATAACAGAGTCCCTAGAGATTTAATCCGGCATGTTCTAGTGAAAAGAAGGGTGTCGAGTAAATACGTGGATGTAATTAAAAATATGTATGAGGGCATACTGACTAGTGGGAGATCTGTGGGAGATTAGGGCAATGAATTCCCAATTACGATTGGGTTCCATCAGGGATCAACCTTAAGCCCTTATTTATTTGCGCTCGTCAGGATGACCTAACCAAGAGCATTCAAGACGAGGTCCCGTAGTGTATGCTCTTCGCCGATGATATGGTTTTGGTGGATGGGACAAAAGCAAGAATTAACGCTAAGTTAGAGCTCTATGGAGATCAACCTTGGAAACAAAAGGCCTCAAGATTAGTAGAACGAAGATGGAAGTATATGATTTACTGTAAAGACTAGAATCTGAATAGGCCTAATCCCATGCAGGATAAAATAGAAAACCCTCCAATAAATAAGAAATCATATAAGGGAACCAAGAGAACAATGGGAACTCAAATGAAGGAACAATTTTCTTGGTTGAAGTTACAAATAAAAACCCAAAAAATTGTAACCTATTGAAGCAGCAATGATCTTGATGTAATAATCTTCAAGAAATCAATGTAACAATCTATTGAAAAGAAATCCCAACAGCTTGTAGCACTCTTGAACTCGATTTGACCGAACTAGGGTTTGGAATCAAGGACCGATGGAAGGGGATTGGGGAAGGTTGTGGTTGGCTATCTCACCCATCCTATCTCAGGATTTTCAACATTGCATAAGCAACTTTTCAATTCATTGATTTCATTCAAATTCGTGTCCAATGTTGACCTCCCTTCTAAACTTATATAGAAGACTCAAAATACACTTCGACACTAAAAAGGAAAGGCCTAACCCTATCCTCAACTAATAAGGTAACCTAAATTGACTAGGAAAGTGAAATAATAAAGAAAACAAACTTAAAATAGGACTCTAACTAAAATAATGAAGCAAATCCCGTTTTCCTACTTTCTACCCCATATTTTAGGCTTATTAAATTGGCCAATTACAAAATTAACCCATGGGATCAAAGTCCCAATAGATATATAACCCAATGCAAAGCTTATTTTCAATAAAATAAACTCTTTAGGTGACATATTTACATCATGATGTGTAATTTTAGTCATAATATGATGGATACTGACATGATGCGAATTTGGGAAAAGGAGATGCAGACTATTTTAGATATCTATTGTCAATCATAAAAAAGAAGGTGATACAGAGGATGATATTTCACAGGGAATAAGTGGGATGGATGAAGTGGAGAGGTGCTTCCGGAGTGTAGTGTGACCGACCTATTCCTTTAAGGCTTAAAGCAAAGTTCTATAGCAAGGATCAAGAACTCGGTTTTCGACCTGGCTGAAACCAAGTTTTGGTCGAAACCTAGTACTTTTTCCCATTTGTGGGGAAACCTTGGTTTCGGTGCCCAAATATGGTTTTTTTATGTCTGATTTTTTGCATACATACTCTTTTTGACATTTTAAACACAATGCATGAACTATTTTCACACAAAAAAACCACTCAAATTGGTACTTGTGGTTATTGACCCAAGTTTACTAATGTACGTTGATTCAGACACTAAACTGGTATTATTAATACTCAATTCACATTAAATTTAAAGTACAAGAACCTTGAATAATACATATTATCCAAATAAAACATTAAGCTCCTTCTTTCTCAATTCCATGCGGAGTTTCTTGGTGTGTCTAATCCACAAAGGGAGAGAGAGCAAGGGGAGAGAGACTGAGAGTAGTACAAAAAGTATGATTTTTTGGGAAGAGAACACTATTACCTTCTTCAATGAAGGTTCAAACAACACTCCAGGATGTAAATCTAAGCTTTTAGATGCAAGATTGGTCCAACTTTGGTGAAGAGTTCCAAAATATGGGGGAAAAGAGGTTGTGCCAATCGAAACCATCGAAACCAAGTCGAGATATGCCTTTCTCGGTCGAGATGAGGTATTATATAGGCCTGGTTCAAGGTGGTTCAACCATGTTTCGACCGAACCGAGATATCTCGGTGGTTTCTATAGGTTTCGATTGAGATCTTCTTCCATGTTCTATAGGACTGTTGTACGACTGGCTATGATGTATAAAACAAAATGTTGGGCAATTAAGAAGTGTCATATTGAGAAGCTATGTGTGACAGAGATGAGGATGTGAAGATGGATATGCGAAAAAACTAAGAAGGATAAAGTAAGGAATGAGCCTATTAGAGCTGACTTGGGATTTGCCCTGATCGATGACAAGCTCTGAGAGAGTTGCTTGAGGTGGTATGGTCATGTTCAACGGAGGCCTAGGGACGCCACAGTAAGGAGGAGTGATATGATCCCGATTGAAGGAGCTAAAAGAGCTAGGGCAGGCCTAAAATTACCATAGGAGAAGTTGTGAGGAAGATAGTCTAGGTTTTGTACCAAGTATGACCTCGGATATGGCCTATTGGAGGGCAAAGATCCATGTAACAGACCCCATTTAGCTGAGATTCTCCTGACTTACTGAATTGTGCCTCTTTCCTCTTAGTTTCATCTTTCATCTTTCATCTTTCATTTTTCTTTTTACTCTCCATCTTTCATTTGTCATTTTCCTTTTTTCATTTTTCATCTCTTTTCCCATCTCTCTTTTCCCCACCTCTTCACTCCCCCTTTTGTATAGACCTCAGTTTTCCCTACTTTGTTTTGTTTGGATCCATGTAGCCGACCCCATTAAGTTGGGATAAGGCTGAGTTTGTTGTTGTTGTTGTTTCTTCTTATAGAGAGAAGTATACCTGTTATTGAGGAAGAAAAGGTTGATTTATTCATAAACAATGCCATGCTAAATGTAATAATATCACCATTTTAGACTAAACAAATAATTGAACACCTAATTGTTACACATATAATCCTTAAATTAAAATAAATCATCTAGAGCTTGTAAAAATCATGAAATAAATATAATATATATAGTCATCCCTTAATATTTCCATCCAATATTGGTTCTTTCAAGGTGCTCCTGGTTCGTAGTTTGGATTCTAGAAAAAAAAATGTAATACTAAATTTCCATTCTTGAAACATTGAATTGAAATTGTGTGTTTTAGTTGAGTATATTTCCTTTCATATGAGTTAAGAGTTTCTCCTATCCACCTCAAGAGCTAGGCATTGTTCAATTGTACTTGACCAACATGGAGAAGAGAATTCCATTGTAAATAAGACAAATACAAGAATCTCGGTCTCGTATTAACATTGATCTATGTTTACTTGATCAATTGAAGTTCAGAAATCTTATATATAATCAACCAGTGCCTAAGGTAAGGCCAGAAGTACATAGCAACTGCTTGGATTCATGCACTGGCAATTTCATGCATATGGATCATATATATGACTTCAAAAGCCACAAATAAACTGAGATAAATTGACCCTTGGTAAGGCCTAGGATCCACAAGGACATAGTTTCATGGAAGACCAGCTTCTGGATCAATTAACAATCACAAGACCAAAGATCACCCCAGTACTCTTCCCTGTTGGGAAGTTTGAACTCGGTTAATTCATTATGAGATCATTTACAATTGGGGATGGAGACCGCTCTTTGGTCCTATTCAAACTACACAACTACAGAGATAAGAATTTAATACTGTAACAAATTTTTTTTTGCAGGCATAACAGAGTGAGATTTCTCAAACAAAGAAAAAACACCCATAATTGAGATGGAAAAAAGGTCCAATATGAGAAACATTCACACACAGTAATTGAACTCAGCTGGAAACCTTAAACTAAACTTAGTTAAGATAAATTAGAATGTGACTCGGAACCTAGAAACACAATCACTCCTCCCCCCCAAACACCACTAATTGAACTCAACAGGTTACGTAGAAATGCTTTCCTGGAACTTCATTTAAAGTGGGGAACCACAAACAGCAGCACGATCTCACTACTATAAATATTTACCTGGCTTTAAGCCTTCTTATTTTTTTTTCCCAAAACGATCAACAAGAAATGAGAATGGATAGGGTTTCCAAGATCACGGCCTACGTGATGAAAAGCCTTCACAAGCCCAGTGAAAAGGGGAAGGTCAAGAGTTGCAACTAGAGCACTGGACCATCAAATGCGGAGCAACCAAAATGAACGATCCTCGAACTCCTATGGTCTCTAGTTATAGAGATCATCCAATAGTTATTTCCGAATTGTAAGTTTATAACTCGTAACCATCGAAATCTAACACTACTCCGTTAAACCCTAAATTAGGCAGGCGCTTCATGTATCCGTGCTTGGAAAACGAAAACAAGCTAGCTCCAGATAGAATTATTATACATGTCCAAATGAGAAAATCTTAAAGAGACTAATAAGGTAAGTACCTGTGCAGCCTGAGCGAGCTCATCCAACTGCGCTGAAGGTTGAAGATCTCTTTTCTCTTTCGGATCGTTCTTGTGAAGTGCGAATCCTTTTAGTTTCTTCAGAGAAGATTTCATTGCTTCCCAGCAATCCCAGAAATTAAATCCGAGATACACAAACAAGTAAAGCTAATGATGTTAAGCAGAGAGACCAGAGCCGGTCACTCTTAAATAAACCAAAATCTAAGAACGACAACATGAAACCGAGTCGATCTACGCAATAACATAATTTGTGGAAAAAAAACACCGCTTTTCCTCCAGCTAGGTCAAAACAAAGAGAGAACGATTTGAAACAAGAGGAGCAGACTGAAACTGGGAAAACTTCGTGGAAAATGCGCACTAAAACAGAGATTGTTTATCTATCTCTGCTTCGTAGTTCTTCCTTTGATTTCCAATTTTCCCAGTCTATTAAAAGAAAGAGAAACTATTTTCGTTTTCCTCCCGTGTCACAATATTGTATGTACTATATACATTTCTACGCACACAGGTAACAGGAGAATAAAAAATTGAAAGAAAAAAAAAATGTTAATGGACTCGAGAAAGTGGAAAGTGAAGCTTTTTCGTTCGTTTTTAGTTTATTGGTATCTTTTACCCCCAAAAAAAAAAAAAAAAGTTTATTGGTATCACAACTTTCTAGAAGTCACAAGAAAAGTTTGAACATTTTGAGCCGTCCATTTTTTTTCCTTCTTTTAACTAAATTGGAATCCGCGGTCTCAAAAACCCTAGGATCAGCATTTCGAAAACATCCAAAATCAGAATCAATTACGAGACGATTCGGTTCTGCTCTGAGTCAACTGATTTTGGTCCCGATCTTTTAAATAGTGATTCCTACAAAGAGTTGAGAGAGTACACTATATAATATATAGATTACAAGTACAACTACACGGACAAGGAATTAGACTTTAAAATTTGGCATATACTTAAATTAGACTATCAAAATGGATACATCATTTGCCCACGTAATGGAATTAATAAATTGTAAGATTGGAAATAATATTTCACTTTTTTTTTAATCATATGTTTAAGAAGAGAGTGAAAATTTGTTAAAAGGAGGTTGGAATTTTCTAATGCCTTTTGGCCGAAGAAGAAGAATTGCCTAACCCTTATCTCTAAAGACATAAAGATTAATCTTTTTTACTCCAGTTGAGTTGAGTCTATTATGATAAAAGTGACTTATCGTTATTTTAGGGGAGGGTCGCTTCTATTTCAAATCTGTTGCGTCAAGAAATCGCTCAACGATCCTTCGAGTGCCGTAACCTACAAAAGACCCTGGGGTGATAAAGGAGAATCGGTGTGGTTCTGGTCTAGGACTCTCCGATGCCTAAATTAGATCTCTCTGAGCAAACAGATGAATAATAGCATTCAAGATGAGTTCCCATCCCCTCTTGGGGTTGTGTACCTTGTCTTTTATAGTAGTGCATGGCGGTGTGGAGAGTCTCAGTTGATGTAGAGTGTTTGTCGTAGGTGATAGAGTCCCTAGGTAGCAGGGCTTATTTCTAATTGGATGTCTTCTCAAGAGATGTAAAGTCCTAGATAGACTAGGTAGTTGTCTTCCCGGGAGATGTAGAGTCCTTGATAGACTGGTAGTTGCCTTCCTTAGAGATGTGGTGTCTTTGGAAGTCTTCGTATCCTTGATGGATAGATCATCTACGTGGTAGATGAGGTTCAAGGTGCTTGAGTCCATTCATTCCATGTGACTTGATAGGCGGTAGCCTAGAGTCCTTGACGTTGACGGCGATCCGCGGGTGTTTGCGCTTGGGGGATGACCTGTATGGGCATGACGTGTTCGGGGCATGCCATGTCCTGGGAGGTCCATGGGTCCACGCCCAGAGTGGGTGGTCCGTGCCTGTGGTCAAGGAACCGCGCCCGGTTCCGGTCTGGGTGACTCTAGCCTGGTTCTCCATTGTTGGGCTTTGCCACGTGTCGCTCCTTGATTGGTCAGGGTGAACTTATGTTTATCAAAATCCATTAGCTAACTTCATTTTGGAGTGTTTTCCATTATTGGCAAGGAGGAAAACTCAGAGTATGCAAAGCTATGGTCTTTACTATGTGGATACCCAGGGCATCACCCCCCAAAAAAAAAAAAAACAAAAAAAAAAACAACCCCCCCCCCCCCCCCCCCCCCCCCCCCCCCCCCCCCCCCCCCCCCCCCCCCCCCCCCCCCCCCCCCCCCCCCATCGCCCCCCCCCCCCCCCCCCCCGAAAAACCCCCCCCCCCCCCCCCCCCCCCCCCCCCCCCCCCCCCCCCCCCCCTTGCCCCCCCAAAAACACAACCAAAAAACACACAAAACACCGCCCCCACCCACAACCACCCCCCCCCCCCCCCCCCCCCCCCCCCCCCCCCCCCCCCCCAACCCCCCCCCCCCCCCCCCCCACCCCCCCCCCCCCCCCCTCCCCCACCCTCCCCCCCCCCCCCCCCCCCCCCCCCCCCCCCCCCCCCCCCCCCCCCCCCCCCCCCCCCCCCCCCCCCCCCCCCCCCCCCCCCCACACCAACCCCACCCAAAACCCCCCCCCCCCCCCCCCCCCCCCCCCCCCCCCCCCCCCCCCCCCCCCCCCCCCCCCCCCCCCCCCCCCCCCCCCCCCCCCCCCCCCCCCCCCCCCCCCCCCCCCCCCCCCCCCCCCCCCCCCCCCCTGTCAACTATTGGATTGATACATCAAAATTTCAAAACCAAAACCACGATTTTTTAAACAAAGAATTGGATCCGTCAATTAGGTGATTTGGAACCGAATCAACTATGATTGATCAAGTCAATTCCCACAGATTCTACTCTCTTTCTGATTGATTTGGATCATAATTAACACTATAAGTCTATAAACCGTTTCTATCTTCGAATTTTATTTTTTACCCTTGTTAGATGTCAAATTTTGCAGTCAGTGACTAAGAAAGTTAGTTTTAAGACATGACAAAAAGGAGTAAAAGGGTACGAAATTGCCAAAGGGCGAGGAAAAATTATGATTTTTATAACAATATGAACACAATGGAAGGGATAAAAAATTATCTATAAAATAGCTAAAGTAAAAGTAAAAAAAAGAAAGAGTACAGATTTTGACCATGATAAATTTATTAAAAGTGAAGATGGTAGAATACCAATAAGGGATAAGAACATTAAGGAAAGATGGAATGATTATTTTACAGCCTATTAAATAAAGACTTTTCGAGTAGTAGTGTCCTAATGGCTACGTTACTCGTTTAGACACCACACGTCATAGATATATATGCATAATTAGGGTGTCTAAGATTAAAAAAAATTAAAAATTAAAAAGTCTTGAAGAAAAATGAAAGTAGGTAAGGCACCAAGTCTAGACGGAGTCCCGATAAATATGTGGAAGAGCTTGGAAATTTATGATTTAGCCTAGCTAACTAAGTTGTTTAAAAAAATTATGAACACAAAGAAAATGTCCCAGGAGAAGCATTGTGGTCCCGGCTTACCAAAATAAATGTGATATTCAAAGTCTTTTTTTTTGGTAAACATGTGATATTCAGAGCCACAATAACTATAAAGGCATAAAACTAATGAATCATACGATTAAGTTATGGGAGAGGGTTATTGAAACACACTTGAGAAAGGAAATTACTATTTCGGAAAACCAATTTGGTTTTATGCCAAGAGATCCATAGTGGAAGCTATATTCTTTCTTAGGGGACTCATTGAAAGGTATAAAGAGGGCAAGAAGGATGTCTGTATGGTCTTTATTGACCTAGAAAAAACCTACGAGGCTACGACAAAGTCACTCGAGAGATATCTTGCATATATTAGAGAAGATAACGGTGCCATGTAAATATGTTGACATAATTAAAAATATGCACGATGGTGTGGTGCCTCACGTAAGAATTATGGGAGGGGGGTTCAAGGTAGTTATTTCCCCATCACTATTAGGATACATCAAGAAATAGCCTTAAGCACTTATTTGTTTGCGCTTATCATAAACGAGTTAACTAGAGGCATACTAGATGAGGTTACCTAGTGTATGCTTTTTGCTATTAATATTGTACTGGTGGACGAGACAAAAGTAGGGATTAACGCCAACTTGATCTTAAGATAAATAGAAAAAAAATGGAGTATAAGATATGTACCTTTAGCCACACAATGACAGTGAAGGAAGAGGTCAATATTGTCGAGAGGTGGATTCCTCAAAGTGATTGCTTAAGATATTTGGACTCTATCATAAATAAAGAAGGCGATATATAGAAGGGGCCGAGGAGGCTCTAATTAAGGATTTAGGTACTGGATCCGGATCGATATTGGTATCGCCATTGATTTCAGTATTGGTTTGTACTGGTTATATTGAACAATTTTGCCTCAAATTTGGATAGCATATTGTATTTTGACAATTTTATCTTTTATTGGTACCATATCATCGATCTAATATCGGCCAAGTTTCGATGTCAATGTCCGTTGATCAATCAATCTGATACCAATACCTAAAACCCTGGACATGATTAAATTTGAATTTGATATTTGACATGTGACAAACTCAATCTATTTCCTATATTCTTTCTTCCTTAAAATAGAACCTTTCTTAAATATTCCGTAGTTGCATCAAAGTTATTGATGTCTATACCGGTCGATCATAGAATACAAATTATGATTCATTCCGATTAGGCTACCTTCCATACAAGGAAATGATTCAGTTCCAAAGCCAAAGATTGTAGTTCTCAAACGAGTAATCAAACAGATTCTGAAGCATCCTCAGGATTAGGTATTGTTCCTCCAATGATTGTAGTCCCAAGTTCTTCCTGACAAGCTCTAATATGATCAGATTTATAAGTAAGCATTTCCGGTAAACCTTTCTAAAAGGCACAAGTATAGGTGCAGCAATAGATTCTGGACGAACCACCTGGAAAATCTTTTAGCAAAACCAACTAATGACCCATACAAGACTATCAAATTATCAGTCCCTACGACTAAAAATCCGAAACTCAAACAATTGAATAAAACCCTGATTTATTGAAATGAAAGGAAAAATTACTGGGCACTGAGAGCCAAAGCATTCGATTGTTGGCACTAAACACGATTAGTTCATGATTTGGACTATCCAATACCTTAAAAACTATTTGTTCAGGAATTTGGGAAAAGATCGACCTGCTTCAGCAATATGTGTTCATGCCTGCACAAACCCTCTGGCCGATGACAACTCTTCCTAAACCTTCCAAAGGAATTGACATTTAGCACCTCATTTGGAAGGGTAGGAGATCTGCTGGGCAGAACTATCAAGTGCTGGGTATGACAGACAAAAAAGTGTAATTCCACTAGTCAATCTGCTGAAAAATATTCCGCCCAATTTATAAACTCCACTCAAACCAGTGGGGCTGGGCATCCGTTTGAAATAAGATCTCAATGACCGGTTCTTCCTCAATCATGACAGAATTTTTTTTTTACAAACTCTCTCTTCAAAGGACGCCTGGATTAAATGTGTCCCAACATCATTGGATGAACTAAACCAACCAGCAAAGTTGTCTTAACTCTCCACTAATGAAAGGACTTCAGAATAACATGGAAGTGTTAACAATCTCCAAAAAGAGTATATTAAAGTACGAGAAAGATCGACTCTGCCTGCCAAGTCTAAGCAGCAGCAGCCATGCGATCTGATCTGTAGCACGCCCTTTTTGCTGCACGAACAATATCTTCAACCTGTACAAGCCATCACCAAAACAAAGGAAAGCCAATAAGAAAACACAATAGCTAGTTAGGCTTAGGCCATCTCATAAAGGAAAACTGAGAGAGGAGAACGACATAAAAAAGACATCCGGTACCAGTCTAGAAAAAAATCTCCCTTCAAACAAAAGCAGTAACACAAGCCATAAGCTACAGACATGCTTACTTATCCATGCAAAGTCTAGGTCGCATGCAATCTTTATGGTAATGGGAGCTACCAATCCCATTGATACCACAAAAACAGTAAGCCTCCAGACAGCCACGTAATTCACCTCACACAAGATTCATAGGGAGCAAGGTTTGGGTGTTTCAAACTGCTACTACATAAAAGGTCCATATGGGGCTGCAAGGACCATAACTCAATGCATCTCGACTTCCCAGCAGGACTTCAACCCAATCAGATGACAATACCATCCGTATCATAAACCACCATCCACATCTTGTCATTCTAACCACTTGAATGATGCAGAAGATTTCGTCTGTTAATGGATCAAGAACTCCCAGACTCAAACCCATTTAATGGATCACAAGCCTTCGCTAAAAAGCAACTTCTATACTTCCCCTTTTATGAACCACAGTTCATTCTCCATGGTAATCATCAAGGATTCCCAAGTTTACCACACATCCCTAATAGACTGAAGATCATAACTAGATTCAAACCGAAAATGAACAAAAGAAAAATCAACCTGTGGAACAGCCATTCTCTCAAGATTTGCAGCGTAAGGCATGGGAACATCAGCTCCAGCAATCCTTTCCACTGGTGCATCAAGATAGCCAAAGCTCTCCGTAACAACAGATGTACTGTCAGACGAAGCACACCTCATGAGCAAATACAAAAAGACTTAATATAATAAATAAATCAGCAGGCCTATATACATCACTGGAAGAAAGAATACCAGATCTCGGCACCAATGCCATGCTGAGGGAACCCTTCTTCAACCGTCACCAGTCTGTTGGTTTTCCTGACAGAAGCATTGATTGTGGGTCTATCCAGAGGTCGAATAGAGCGCAGATTTATAACCTGTATCAGCAGATCAATCATGGCTGTCTTCAGGGTCTCAATTTTGGAGCAAAAAATTTTCCAGTTTCGGTCTTCAAAAAATGGAATTTTTTCTTTTTGAGTAGGAATTTACCTCGGCACTAATTCCTTCCTTGGCAAGTATTTCAGCAGCCTGTTACAAGTGAAACCAGTTCTATTGTCACAATTAAATACAAGAGATAAGAAGCAACACAATACTATCCATTGATTGAAGTACATAAGAACCCCTTCACTAAAACCATCTCAAGACAATAATAGCATACTTTAGAAGGACTGAAATTTAAGCATGGTTCACAATATTGCATGTATAGTCAACATCTTAGTTGTCAAGGCGTCGCCTAAGGCGTCCAGGTGGATTTTGGGGGGTCTAGGCGATTGTCACCTTAGTAGTATTGAACGCCTTGGCCTTTATTTATGCCAAATATCATTTAAGTAAAAATTTTTACTTAAGATATTATTCATAAAAAAGCAAATGCCCCATACTCGAATCCAATAAAAATAGTTAAAAAATCAATCAAATTTCAAAAATAATAAAAAGTCAACTCCCCAGTTCAAGAACAAAAACCGAATTCACTGGTAAGTGAAAATTTCAACTTTCTAATGCTGGGGGTTTTTCTCAAATCTAAAAATTCTATAATCTTAATATGGTAAAACATTGCTAAAAATCAAAAGAGTGGTAAACTATTCATTTGTTTTGATATCTAAAAAAAATATTTTCATTCAGAGCGATTTCGATAGCATCTGCACACACCAAATAAGGTTTGACCGGAATGTAACTCCTTCAATATAAAACAAATTTAAGCAATCTTTGATTTGTTGGAAAGCTGGTTTTGTGCTCTACCTAATACAAAAATCTCATGTAAAAATAAAATCACTTGACCACTCAAACTTCTTAGAGAACAAGAAAATTTCTCTAAATCGAGAGAAGTTTAATTACTTACAGATAAGATCATATTTTCTAAGAACGGTATAAACCAGATGTGAGACTAGGTATACCATGACAATGACCAATTTCAAGAACAGTATAAGTCAACAGTATGTTTTGATTGTTTCAAACTTCCCATAGCTTGATTGTTTAGTTCTGTTGTCTTCTAGTTCTATGTTGATTTTTGATGACTTGATGTGGCTTAATATTGATTTTTGATGACTTGATGTGGCTTAATGTTGATTTTTGACGACTTGATGCAGCTTAATGTTGATTTTTGATGATATAAGGGATATATTGTAACATACTAAATAATGTTAGAAAAGAGGGGAAATAAAAAATAACACTTGGGCGCCTTGGTCGCCTAAGCACTTAGGCACCCCACCACTGTCTTGGGTCGCCCTGACAACTATGGTCAACATTCGCCCGTATGGATGATTCAGTTTCTCTATTGCTGAGGTGATTGAAATACATGCAACTTATACAAGAAATAGGGAATTACAAAAACAGCATGCTGGCTCTAGCTGGCAAAACAAATTGTTTCTCAGTCTCATTGGGGCCTATCCTAGTTCATGAGCTGGGAAACCTAGTTGTTTTCCCTCTTCCTGTTCCCTTTGGTCTTGTTTCTTCTCCTCACATCTCCTTCTTGTTACATGTTCTCTACTCTCTTTACATTCCACTTGGTTCCATGAAAAAACCAGGTGAAAGGAAAATTATCAAGTAAAATCGAACAGATCCTTAATAAAAGCCATGTTGTTTACGGGAAAAAGAGAAAAACACAGAATATCTCACAACACTTAAAATCATTAGATTAAATTGTTAAAATGCTAATGAGATTCTGGGCCAGATTAAATTTGACAACATACGTCCGTGCGTTAGTTATGACTGTGCCAGAGAAACTATCACATAAAAATTTTGGAAAATAAAAAAATAAGAAATATGGCACAGAAATTTCAAACATCTTTTGAATCATCCATAAGAAATTGAAGGGGGGGGGGGGGTGGGTGCGGAAATCGCCATAACCGAACAGAACACTTCCAAGGAAGTACAAAAGATAGAAACATAGCCATCATGGAAAAAGACAAGAAAGCCATCCAAAGTTTAAGACCGTAGGCAACCAACTCTTTAGATGCACTGTTGAAAAGCCACGGAAAGTTTTACAAAGACTAATAATGTTAGAGTTATTAGTTCTCATAAACCAACCGAGGAGCTGTTGGAGTGGGCTGTGAAGCAGCCGAACCAAGACCAGATGTTGATGAATCAACCATAGTATAAGGAAAGGAACATTTGACCATACACAAGGGTTCCAACAACAAGTGGGGAGTACACACTCAACCCAAGAAATGATTCCAGCAACAGAAAAAAAATTCCAGCAGGAAGAAAAATAGCATAGGTTGGAGCAGTCTTTACCCACACACTTTTCAAGCAACAAAAACACTTAATACTGTTGCAAGACTTTAGACAAGATGTCCATAAATATTTCTCAACTAAGAGAGAGGCCTACTGTACTCCAAGTACAAGAAAAAGAACCAAATATCAGTCTCAGCTTTACCTGGGCAGAAACAGAGGTCACACGAGAATGAGTTATGCTCCAAATAGCTTCATATCCATCAAGTGCAAGCATAAGGAGCATAGATAGGGCTAAAAAACGATCCTAAAGAGCTACTCCATGATCCAAACACAGCCCGAGAAAAGGAGATACAAGATCTGCAGCAGGAACCTGGCGGAAAACCGAAAACCTAGAAACTGCTGGATGAGTTCCAAAACTTCATCTGGCTTCAAAGTAGCTCAAGAGGCAGCAGCACTAACTTGAATAGGTTGAAAATAACCTATTTCAGACTCCTTCAACAAGCAGTTTACATCAGAGCCTCTTCCTTGGAATCCCTTATGTTCTTGGATTCCAAAGAGAGGTAAAAATAGGGAGAGGGAGATTAAATACGACTCTCAAAACCTGCGATTTGATACCAAGTTAAGATTGAGATTGAGTGTGTAAGTAGAAGGAGGAGAGGAAGAAGTTGAAGGAGGAAGTAGAGGAAGAAGAAGAAGAGGAGAAGAACAAGGAGGAGAAAGAGTCTCGGTTGTAAGTTGTGTATTGGGATTTCTCCCTCCACACCTATATTACTCAAATATGATATCTTGACATATTACATTCAACCTCCCTAGGGAGGTAAAGGGTAAAAAGAAAGAAAAAGAAGAAATTACATAATAAGGAGACTAGTTAATATCTAGTCCCAGAAATACCCCTAGTACATGAGAACTAATAACTCTAACAAATAAACCCCTACCCTGGATTGTCTAAAAGTAATCCCAATCTAATAAGATTTAACTTTGCACTCGACAGAAAAGGATGTAGGTCACAAGACAACTTATATTTGCAACTAAAATACATGAGATGACGCAACCAGGTCAGTCAAACAGTAACATCTAATATAGCTAGATGAAAGAACGCAACAAACCTGGAGTGCAAAACCAACCATCCTTGAGAAAGCAGTAATAGTCACATCCTTTCCCTCTCGTTCAATCTGCAGTTAAATAAAAATATCATAAATTACCATATAACAACAAGAACAGCAGCAGTAATGTTTACAGTCATAACAACAATAATAACAGTAGACATAGAAGAAAACATACCTTTGCTTTCCCTATTGGCAGGCAGAAACTTGAATCAAGAACTTCTGCTGGAACAGGGAAAGACTCACCATATCTGCAGTAAAACATCCACGTGAGAACAGCAGAGTCAACATTAATCAGGTCAAATTGCAAATCTCACAATAGGGGTGTCAATCATGGACTGGAACCGACCAACAATAACCGGAATGATTATTAATTGGTCAGTACTGATCATAGGCATTATAGTTATTTGTGTTTTAGAATGGAAACTGGATCAAACGGAATTAACTGGCTAAAGCCGATTAGGAACTGACATGGTTCGAGAACTCGCGAGATCTCGCCGAGTTTCTCGGTTTCGTGAGATCCCAAGACGAGATGACATACGGTTCCTAAAACTGCATTTTCTCGGCCGAGATCTCGGCGAGATATCGGTGATGTCTCGATGCAGATTTTTTGAGGTTTTTGTAGTTGAAAAAATGCAATATCTCGGCGAGATCTCGGTATCGGGTCATACATGGATTTTACCCATTTTCACCCATATGCCCATTTTATTAAAAGAGAGAGCATGGACAGAACTCAGAAATCTCGATAGTTCTGTCCATGCTCTCCTAAGTCTCTAAACAAAGAGGAAAATAGCTCTCTCCCTCAAATTTCTTCCTCTTTCTTTCAATTTTTGGCTGGAATGCGTGGTTTGAAGTGAGATTCAAGTGCCAAAGTGAAGATTCAACTCCAACAGTCCAAGAATCATCACCTATTTGTAGGATTTCAAAGGTATTTTCTAATTTCTCCCCCAATCTATTTTTTTCAAAAAAAATTGTGTAATCCTTGTTAGATTCATGTGGTTTTGATATATGTTAAACATCTTTGCCCGATCTATCACTTGATGGAGTCGGATTTATTTTTCAGTTATTAAAATTTTTATTATAATTTCTGAAAAAATAAATGATTTATTTGAAAAAAGAAAATGAAAAAAATAGGATGAATAGTGATTGTTTGAACATGATTTTCATATATGTTAAACTACTTGGGATGCTCTACAGCCCCATGGATTAATTTTTTATTTTCACTTATTAAAAAATTTATTTTATTTTTCAGATTTAATAAATATATTATACAAATTTAAAAAATATATATAATATTAAGGAAAAATACTTATTGCTTATGAAAAATTATGTACAATATATGTACATAATATTCAACTTCAAATGGTGTCAAATACATCATTACATTATATTTTTCTTATACTTTAAGGTATAAATATTTAAAAAAAAATTTCAAAATATTATTTTTTAATTAAGAAATAAATACTAGGGTTATGGGATAAATAAGAGATAGTTATTTCATAGTTTTAGTTGCTTGACATTACGTTTAAGAGTTATGAATAGCATACTTGAAGTCTTGAATACCTTACTTTAAATGATCCATGGTTATTAATACACACTTTTTTATGTAACAGTGTAAAATATAAGACATTTTGTACACAATGTCTGATATAGCATGGCAACATGAAGTCCCCATGTCGGCAGACAAAAAGAAGTCCAAATGCAATTATTGTGGGAAGTTGCTATCTAGAGGAGCCACTAGGTTAAAGCAACACTTGTTTGGTACAGGCAAGGATATTGCCTCATGCCCAAATGTTCCTATCCAAGTGAAAGTGGCAATGGCACAACACTTGAAAGGAGGGAGATTAAAGAAAGCAACGAGGGAAAGAATGCAACAAGAGTTTGATGAGGCAGTACTAGAGAGGACTGGTGTAGAGGTCCGTGGCGGAAATGACACTGACATTGGGCCTCCACCTGGTGAGTTTCAATCAGAGGCTGAATGGAGAATTTACCAGCAGACTTTGGTTGAGAGTAGACAAAGTTTTCATTTTGAGAATATAAGAGCATATGAGCAAGTAAGAGGAGCTGGTGGATCTGGCTCAGCTGCACCAGTGCAAGAAGATGAGAGGAGGAAAAGCACTGGGACAAGAAATATACCACGACCCCCAACCCGACCACGAGTATAAGCTCCAAAACCCATTTTTGAGCAGGATCCCACAACTTTTAGCCAACAAGATGCCTACCAGCCAACCATCCCGCAAATATTTGGTGGTAAACAAGAAGAAGCACGAAAAGCCTTCAGCAAGTTCATGCTTTACCATGGCATTCCAGCCAATGTAGCACAAGGAACATACTATAATGCATTCCTTGATGCTGCAGGGAGGACTGGTGCAGGATGGAAGGGACCTTCACCACATGAATTATACAATGTATATTTGCCTCAGGAGGTACAGGAGCTGAAAGATTACATTGATAGTTTGAAGCCAATGTGGGAGACATATGGGGTTACTCTTATGGCTGATGGATGGACTGGACCTACTAGACTATCCATCATAAATTTCATGGTGAGTTGCAATGGAAAGACTGTATTCTTGAAGTCCATCGATGCATCAAATAATGTAAAGGATGCATCATACTTGTATAAGGAGTTGAAGCAAGTGGTGGAGGTAGGACCAAGGAACGTTATCCAAATTGTGACGGATAACGGTTCCAACTTTAAAAAGGCTGAAGAGAAGTTGATGAATAAGAAGAGTAAGAGGATCCGGCTCTTTCGGACCCCATGTGCAGCCCATTCTATTGATTTAATGCTGAAGGACATGGGGAAAAAGACTTTGGTGGCGGGTGTGGTAAATAAGGCAAGACAAGTGACAACTTTTGTGTACAACCATTCTTATGCTTTAGCCTTGTTGAGGGAGAAATGCAATGGAGATTTAGTGAGGTCTGGTGTCACTCGATTTACCACCAATTACATTGCATTGAAGAGCTTTCAGACTAAGGTAATAGGTCTGAGGTCTATGTTTGCAAGTGAAAAATGGTTTGGTTGGCAAGGTTCTAAGTCAGAAGATGCAAAGGCAGCACAACAGACCATTGCAAGTGATGGATTTTGGAAGGAATTGGGGAAAGTGGTTGCCATATTAGAGCCTGTGGTGGCAGTACTGAGGATGGTTGATACAAAGAAAAAGCCTACCTTGGCCCACATTTATGCTGCCATCCAAAAAATGAAGGAAATGGTTAGAGTTGCTATACCTCGAAGTGCAAAGTCCTACACTAACATCATTGATGAACAGCAGGAGAAACACTTGAGTCATCCATTGCATAAAGCTGGTGAGTTCAACATACTTTACACTTTAAATGTTATAACTTTTTTACATTTACATATTCAAAACCCAAAGGCATTAAGTCACTAACAAATCATATTTGTGGTGTCTACTTTACCAACATACTATTTGAATCCAAAGTATCACTACTCTCATGATCTTGGCCTAGACATAGAATTGTTAGAGGCAGTTCAAGTTGTTACTGCGAAGTTAGAGCTCAATCCAAAGACACAATCTGCTTGCAATGATGAGGTGAGAGTATGGGACTTTGGTACTTTGGTAGTTAGTTTATAAATGTAATTACTAAGTAGAAAATACTAATGCCTCAAATTTAAAATAGATCAAATACTTTAGAGAAGCCTCAGCAAGTTTCGGTCGACAAGCTGCAGTGGAGGGTAGACAAAAGTCAAACCCTGGTAGGTGGCATGCTATTACATTTATGAATTATAATTTTATCTCTTTATAATGTACATATTCTTACTATTCTATATATGTAATGCAGCCGACTGGTGGGTGCTTTATGGTACAAGTTCACCCAACCTGAGGAAGGTAGCAGTGAGAGTGCTCTCACAAACTTGTTCATCCTCTGGACGTGAGCGCAACTGGAGTACATTCTCATTGATACATTCAAAGAGGCGGAACAGGTTGGGTAGCGAACGACTGGAGCAGCTTATGTATGTGCACTACAATATGAGATTAAGAATAAGGCACATACGTGAAAGAATTGAGGCTAATGATAAAGAACCCATTGAACTGTCCAACATTTTCCAAGAGGACTTTGATGACGATGAGGATCCCCTATTCCAGTGGGTGAGGGATCATGGTACACCTGATATGGATCAGCCTGGGGGTAGGCCCGACCCCACCATTGCGTCTGTGACCGGCACTGATGTTGATGATTATATGTCGTCGCAAGAGGGGCGTGCACATGCAGAGTCACCGAAACTTTTTGAGCCTGCTGTAGGATGCTGATGGTGGTGGTGATGACAGTGGTGATGGTGATGGTGATGGTGATGGTGATGGTGATGGTGATGGTGATGGTGGTGGTGGTGGTGGTGGTGGCATGCAGAGTGGTAGTTATTATGATGATCGTCATGAGGGGATGCGCGAGCAGTACCAGTATAAGGTGGGAACACGGGGGGACCCTGTGCGTTTCACCGGTGAGTCTCAGTTTACGCATGCCACTCAAGATCAAGACCATGGTGACCACCCTAAAACATACAAAAGAAAGAAGGGTCGCCAACACTCACATCAGTCAGATGCTCATGATGATGACAGCAGTATGAACACCATGCTTGCAAGTTTCGGAAGCAAGAGTATAGATACTACTACTGAGCATCAATCATGGGAATCATCTCAGCATCATCATGGCTATGACTATGGGTACATATTCCCAGTCCCAAACCAGCCATACATGCCTCAAACTCAATATGACAGTAGTAGTGGATCTTACACCTCATACCAATAGCCTCCCATGTACCCTAAGATAGGGAGATTGGTATATGTTGATCAGAAGACTTATATGGCAGCTGTGTCACACTATGTGCAACACTTCAGCAATTCCATGACATGGGAATTCTTTGTGGATCAATATGGGGATGAATTAGTTGCTCAATCATATTTTATGTAACAAATTCACTGAACATTGATGTAATGTACTTTTTATTTGAATGTTTTGATTGATATGTACTAATTAGAATGTTTTGACTGCTAATTTGCTAAGTTTTACCAAATTATATGTAGAGTAGGTTGTTTTAGCCTTTTAGTACGACCAAGGTTCGAGAACTCGCGAGATCTCGCCGAGTTTCTCGGATTTTCGAAATTTCGAGACGAGATTGCCTGCGAGTCTCAAAAGTGCAATATCTCGGCGAGATCTCGCCGAGATCTCGGATCTCGGTTTCGACCCATTATTTTAACCCACCTACCACTTAAATACCTTACCTAATAGGACAAAACTCAACATATCTCGGCGAGATCTCGGATCTCGGGTTGACCCAAAGTTGAGGCTTCGAGTTGAAAAAAAAAAAAAAATGCACCAACTCGGCGAGATCTCGACTCGTCTCGGTTTTTCCAAGAGTCAAGTTGGCACCGAGACCCGAGTTTTAGTACCTTGAGTACGACTCGTCGCCTACCAACCTATGGTCCAAAGTAAAACTCATATTTGGACATGTTTTTTGGCAAATCTGGGCATGCCATTGTGTTTAAATGGCCTGAAATAGGCTGGATACCAAGTTTCAGACCCAAAATGTGTAAAACCCACCGAGTTGGCGGTCCGAGTCAAAAAAAAAATTTTCGCACCAACTCGCCGAGATCTCGGCTTGACTCAGTTTCTGGCTTGGCCGAGATGCCACTGAGACCCGAGTCTTAGAACCTTGGGAACTGATTATGGGGGTTTATATATGGTTGCTTAATTTATACACTCTATGTTCTCTCTCTTAGGCCAAGCATATATTCATGTCAAAATGGGCCTTTGAGTCCATGGGCTTTATATTTCATAGATTTTTGTCTAATTTTAATATAGATTCTGTATAGGCCTTATATGGCTAAAAAATTCCCTTTGGGCTTAATTGACTGGTGTTTCGGATTTCGAACCGATTAAGAACCGAGACATATTAAGAACATGAACCAACTGGAACAATAGAAATTGGTTCTGGTTCCAAGGTATAGGACTGGCTAGTCCAGATCCAGTCTTGGCCTTAAAATGGTGGAACCAGCAAGGAACTGGACCAGTTAACTAGAACCACACTGATTGACACCCCTACCTCACAAGATCATAAAAGATTGAACTACTCACAGCAATTCATTTTCAAGGAAAACAACAGGATCAGGGTCCCTTATAGCAGCTTTTAGTAGGCCACGTGCATCTTCTGATGAGTAAGGAGTCAACACTTTTAACCCAGGGCAAGAAGCATACCAAGCTGCATAACACTGCATATAAACCAATATTTTTTTCAATCTATAATGCTCAACATGCTGCTATGCAGCTATCTTGGATTTCATTTTATTCATAATTAATGACATGGAGTAGAAGAAAAAACCACTATTTCTGTATATTAAGTTTCAGAATAGATCTCGACCTCCTTAACATCCAATTTTTTCCAGTGAGATCTCTAACAATTTTCTGTCTTAGTGTTCTAGTTATTTTTTGTGGAAGAAAGAGGATATCTAAGCACCTACAGATTAAGTAGTTCACAACCTGAATCGTAAGTAGAGGATATATAAGCACCTTAGCCCAAATAGGTTTGAAAAACTAGGGGCATAATAATATTTATCACTTCCCTTCTTTTATCCTCCTGGCCAGCAAGTAAGGAAGGGGTAATAGCATGCAACCAGGTCTGAATGCCATTAATTCACTATTATCAATATAATAATTTTCATCTTTCTCATGTTTGCACATATTCACTCCTTGTAGAGAAACTTATCGTTTGACACTTCAATGTGCTTGTACTTCTACCTTATGTATTACAATGACACAAGAAGGAAACCAATGAATATGTCAAACTTTGTCTTCCTCCAACCTTGAATATGAGTAGGTAAAACTGATAATTACAAAAACTTTTTTATTTTATTTTATTGGTGTGTGTGTGTGGGGGGGGGGGGGGGGGAGCAGGATTAAATAAAGAAATTGATGTATTTGCATAAAAGTCTTTTGCTCTTACTTCATCATCTAGTGGAGAATCTACATATTTACCACCCTTAAGAGGTCAACTAGCCAAGAGGCAGGAAGTGAAGCATCTTGATTGGATTAAAATCCTCTACAGTGCACCGATCTGGCGGTGCACTGCGGTGCAGCCTTGCGAGCTTGACACGTGGATGATGAGACATCCAACGGTGCCAAGCTTGAGATGGAAAAAAATTAAAAATAAAGTGCAATCGAGATCGCACCGTTGGATGTCACATCATCCACGTGTCGAGCTCGCAAGGCTGCACCGCAGTGCACTGCAGAGGATTTTTTTCCATCTTGATTCCAAAGAGGTTCTTATTGCACGTTAGAACAATTAAAAGAGATGCAGAGATGTCAAGGAGCTCATGAAATTGATGCAGGCAAAGGCTACAAATCTGATCTGTTGGGCTTAATTACACTTATATTTTAAGTCCTGAATTGGTAATATGGGTCACGGGCTACCTATTCTTGGGCTTTCTGCTGTAATGGGCCAGTTCTATAAACCCACATGACGGGGTAGTCAGTCTTATACAAGATTTTAGTTTTAGTATTTACTTGTTAAATCTCTAGAAGTCCTAGGTTAGTTTCTATTCAGTCTGAGTAGTTTCTAGGAGTTCCTATTTCCTGTTTTCTTTTTCAAGTCTTAGAATTTGGGATGTTTCAAAATTTGGAGTTGAGTCAATTTAGAAAGATAGTTAGGAGTTCAGTCTATAAACAAGGGGTCATATTAGCTATATAACGTGATGAAATTTTGATTGAATGAAGAATTAAGAGAGTTGCAGGATAGCAATTTTGATTGGAGTTTTGTATGTGGCAATTCCCAGGGTCACAACCACCATGAAGCTTTTGTTTGCTGCTTGCTGTTTGCTATGCTTCTAATTCTGGTAACAGATTCTTCTTTGTCCTAGTTCTGTTTCTCAAACCTCAAGTCCAGTTTGACACCTTTACTAGAGATCTGTGATACCCTGTTTCTGTGCCCTTTTCCAGCCACCTTTTAACTTCTCATATCTTCCTCATACCAGCCATGTTTGCTACCAAAATTTGCTCATCATCCCTGCATACCATTCCCTTCCAAACCCAACCAGTAGCCTAGTTCTGTCCTAGATTGACAAAAACCCCTATCGCACCGCTGAAATGGTGGAGAGTAACAGCCATACTTTGGGAACTATGCTACTCGACCCGAAATTCAGCACTGTCAGACCTCTGGTTGATTAGATACCAGAAATCTCCTAAACCTGTCCTCCACTAGCTCTTATCTGTTTTCCCCAATTTTTTGCCCTAATTCTTTAATTTAGGGTTACGGTTAGTGGGCTGTCACAGAAATAATCCATACCTGGGAGTGTTGGGCACCAACTCCAGCAGCAGCACCATTTGGTCCTCTGAAAACAATTGGTACAGAGATCTGACCAGCTGACATATAGTTTGACTTTGCAGCAGAATTAATGATGTGGTCAATCGCCTACAAAAATCCCGAAACTGAGTTAAATATCCAGTACCATAATACATCACTATACAATTGGGCATGTTCACACACACACAAAAAAATATATATTCATAGCTAAAAAACCTTAGATACAAGGAAAGAAATTGATAATAAGTTTTGTATTGTGAAGGGAACAATGTTACTTTATAAACGTTGGGGTATTCATTTACATTTTGAAACAATAGCAATGGCATTTATATTTTCCCAACAGAACTAAATGCAATTGTTAAGTGCAAAGAAGAGAAATGACAGCAGCAAAAGGTATGTGCTTTTGTATCAGTTCGGCCAATAAGCACTTCAGTTGAAGTAGTGAAGAAAATAATTTCTAACCCTGAGTAGTTGGGATAACTCTTTTTTTATTTTCAGAAAGGGTGACTTGTAGTTAACTTTTGTTGAGTTAAGTAGGTTTTGCTCTTTTGCAATGATCAAGAATTTTGATATCCAACAGTTCCCAAAATAATGAAGGGCAATGGATTCCTTATTACAATGGCATTTTCATGGTAATTGCTGAATTAACAGATCCAATACCATGATGCTTTTAATACATGGTTTTGACACAGGACTGCCAAAAAGTTACCAATCAGAAGATTTTGAATGTAATTACAGGATACCATGTTGACTGCAATGGTATTAGGACATCACCAAAAAAAAAAAAAGGAACTGTTACCTGCATAGAGAAGTTAAATGTCATAAACTCTACAACTGGCTTAAGACCATAGTAAGCAGCACCAACTCCAATGCCTGCAAAACCAGCCTACAGAAAGTGTGATATAACTACTGTGAGATGATAGTCAGCACCAAAAGAGAAAACAACAAGAATATATATAGCATTTAAGGCATATCAATAGATGATGTTTAAGAATGAGGGAAATGATTTAAGGATTATTCTACAAGGAAACAGTAAACCATATCAGTAACTCAAGTATCAAGTCCAACCTCTGTAATTGGAGTATCAAGAACTCTCTCAGGACCATACTTCTCCAAGAGACCTTTGGAAATCTGAGAAGCCACAGGTTAAAAGCCCAACTTTTATAGGAGCATAAAGAACAAAAATATGTAGATTTTTAGGAAACTAGTTTATGGTTTCATTTACTGAGGCACGTCTAACCTTGTATGCACCTTGATATTCACCAACCTGCAAGAAATTGGAGAGAGAATGTAATTAGAATTAAAAAAAATATACTAATAATAAGGGAAAATTCGCCTATGCGGCCTGCATGGAAAGGAATCTCCAAGCAGAAGGTTCATTTTTGCCACGAGAATGATATGGCAGTTCTGACTATTTAATATCAATAGAATGGTGAGGATTGGGCACGTGTCAAATAAAAAAACAAAAAAGAGTGTCCCACTGCACAAGGCTCTGGCTACTGCAGGGTGTGGGAGGGGCAAATGTACACAGCCTTAAGCCCCACTCCGCGGAGGCGGAGAGGCTGTTTTCATGTTTTGAACCAGCAATCTAATGGTTGCAATAGTGTATTAAACTGCGCAAAGGCTCGCCCACTGACGTGTCAAATAATAGAATCTAATTCAATCAATTACTTTCACATGCATCCCATGTATGTCCATGCACACTTATGGTTACTCTGACCACTACGGTGCACTTTTCCATAGTCCTGAATTTTGGAAAGCTCTATTTTACCACTTGGAAAATTCTGATTAGACTGAAACTTTACATGGGAGCAGGGGACCTTGGGGTCTAACCTGTCCACAGAATTTGGCCCCACCTGAACTGCCACATGGCAGATACTTAAGACCCACTTCGATATTCCTTTCCTGGTGGGCCAATTAGAGAATTCTTTCCTTAATATTAATAAGGGCAAGAGATCATTGTCCGGTCGTGTAGCCCCTGCACCAACGCAGGGGCCAATGAGAGAGCGTGCAAAGGCATCAACATGGATGGCATTTATGACTTCAAGCAGGTCGGAGCGGTAATTTCACGAGCTCCTGTGTCAAGGCGTAGGAACCACGTGATCAGTTACCGTTCTTTTTCCCTAATAATAATAACTATAACAGAGCCAGTTTAGCAGTCTGTTCAAGCATAAGATCTTAGGTTGTCAGACTTAACATCCGCCACATTGCAAACCAGTGAGGGATCAAATTTTGAGCACAAGTAAGTCCCATGGTATCTAACATGTGATCAATCTAGACCGTACCCTTCCTATTCAACGGTTGGATTTTCCAAATCATCCTTCCATGTGGCACATTAGGTGGTCATTCCATGGAGGCTTCCATGGGCGGACTGGCTACAAGAAACTTTACATAATAATAATAATAATACTCCCAGTTGTGTTTCCTTAATTACCTCTTCACCCATGAGAAAGACTTTAGGATCAGCAGACATTTCCTCGTCAAGTGCAGAGTTTAGAGCTTCTCGAACTGTCATCTATTTAATGTTAAAAAGAAAAAGACAAAAGAAACAGGATCAACATACAGCAAAATTAAGGAGAATGTGCAAATTGGAATCCCTAAAAAGTTTACTTGTAACCTTCATTTCACTTTGCTCCCAAATGATAATTTTCAGTACTTTAGTAATGCCAATGAATTTTTATTTTCGTTTTAACTATAACAAATACAGATAAGTGTGAAAATTTTAATCCGTGTACAATCATACTTGATATAAATTATGCATGTCTGCTGTCTGGTCTGCATGTAAACCTTTTGGGTTTCGAGTTTTCAGATTCCACCTCTTAAGAAGCCTGGAACACTCTACTTCTTCCTTCTATGTTTTTATATATATCGACTTGTTCTTTTAATTTGATTGATTTCCTTTTATATTTTTTCAGAACCTGCTTTGATGAGGAAACAAAACTCTATAAATAGGTTTTAAAATGGGCATGAAAAAAAAAAGTAAATTCGATTAAAACAGCTGAAAATGGAAGAAACAGATCAAATATTCCAACTTTTTAAACCAAAGAATTTCACTGAATTAGCTGCCTTGGTTTACCTGTCGCTATTTAAAAATTGCCCTTTTCAGCTCCATGAAACGAATTTTACAATTAAACTCAAAGGTCTTCCTCCAAAAGATATCAAGCAGGAGAAAAAAGGTGACAACACCAAAAAATAATAATAATAATAATGATACCCGCTAGGGGGGAGAGATTCTTCAAATATATACTGTGTCCAGCAGATTATCAAAGTTTCAGTGCTAGTGCACCTGCACCGTATGTTCATTTCCAAGCAATCAACACCATAAAAAGATAAAAGCCTTAGCTGAATAGGAATGCAACCCCATCTCTAAATTTTGACATCATGTATAAACTAATTGAACAACAGAACTCCAACACGTGTTGAGTTCTGGATTTTTATGGGTGAAGAGTTTGTTGGGGATTCATACCATGGCCATGCGCCAAAATCTTCACCTAATGATTGGTTCACTTGCGCGTCCACAACAAGAGGTCTTCCTTATTGATGTCCCTAAAGAACTAAAAGCTGGAGAACATAAAAGCAATTTTTTGAAAAACCTTCGCTTGTGGAATCATCACCAATTCTGTTTAGAACCTTTATTTGTAAGCAGTAACAGTCCTTCAGTCTCTTAACCAATTACCCAATTGGTCAATTGGCAGGTGAAAATTTTCAAAAGTGTATGGCATTGCACAAACAAATTTAGTATATGGCAAAGGTATATGATGTGAACCAATGAACGAAAAAACAATATGACACAACCCCAAACTACTCATTCGGTCAGATTCTACACAGAGATCAAAACAAATGAGTTCCGTAACCCATTGCTACGAAAAAACAATATGATACCTCTTTTGCTGCCGATGAATAACATCTTGACGCGGATAAGGCAGGTTGCATCTTATGCAAACAACGCTCCAGAGTCTGAGAGAAACAAATTGAACAACTGAATTGGATCAAAGGAAACCTCAGCTCAAAAAAGCCTTAATTCAACTACTTAGGGTCAGAGTGGGCCAAGCAACTCCATAATATAAAGTCGAGTCCACAAAATTCGATAAGTGGACCAATTAAGAATCAAGATCCAGAAAGAACATAAAAGAAAACTCATGTCACAGAAACGTTATGTTGTACCGAAGCATAAGAGCCGCCGAAACCGATTCTTCGCCTTATAATTCCCAACATCTTTCTTGGTTTTTGCTCAAGATAGACCTGATCAGTGAACATCAAATGAATAAGAAGCTCCTCTAATCAATTCAATGGTATCAGGTTTACACAATGAACAGAAATAAGCAGTAGCAAATTAAGTTTAATTCCAAAAATCCACGATCTGTAGTTTCAATGGTTCGATAAGATTCAATTTAGAAATCTGCAACTTAGAGCGCAGTTTTCTTTCCAACAACCAAAGTCTGACTCAAAACACGAACAAAAGAAAAAAAAGAAGAAATTAAAACAATGAGTAATTCGACCGGACTACCTAACACTAGCTGCCCCAAAACAGAGATCTGAAACACGATAAGCAGAAGATGAAGATGAATACGATCAAAAGAAAACGGGATCCGGAGGGAAATGGAGATTGGAGATTGGAGATTGGAGATTAAAGAAACTGAAAAGAAGAAGAAATTCAAATCAGCTACAGAAAAATATATATATATATTTAATGAATGAATAGATGAATGGGAAAGCGAAAAGGGGTTTGAAAGGGTGTTCGAACCTTTGGCGGCTTTGGGAATTACAGATCGAAGTGTATTAACCTGAGAATATAGATGGGTTAATAATGTTTGCGCTAGCGCCAGGCGGGGTGTGTGTGCGCGGAGAGAGAGAGAGACAGTTGTGCCCTGTGGGGATGAAATATCAAAATAGCGGTCCGACAACTAACACTGGATCCGGAGTTCCGGACAACTTTCCACGCACGCAACCTTTTTTTTTTGTTGGTAAAATCCACGTAACCTTGCCCCGACCATATATCCCTTCCCTCGGACAGTCGGACTATGACACCCTAAAATTTATCTCTTCTCCCTCTTCTTTTTCTTTTTCTTTTTATGTCCATTCAAATTATGTGAATCACTTAACAAAAAAAAATTATGTGATTTGTTTAGTTTTTAAGGAAATGTTCTCATAAGCATGTTAAATCATAATCGATGAATCAATTATTGGTTGGTTTGATTTTGATTTCACTAAGCGAAATAATTTATTAAATTATTTGGTTTTGGTTTTAATTGAAACCGTTTAAACGATTGTTTTGAACCAATTAAAATCAATAAAAAAAGGTTAATCATGGCATTCTATATACACGCTTAGTGTTGTGTAGTAGATTTATGTCATGTAAATCACTTAAAATTGTTTTTATTTCTTATGTCAAAATATAGGTCTTAGATGTTGTGGTTCAGGCCTAACAACATCGGATTTCTTTATTGAGTTTTAAAAATAAATTTGGTCCCAATTGTGCCCAAAATTATTAAAGCAAACCGACAACAAAATTGAAACTGATAAAAATTGTTTAACTAAAACTGTTTGTTACTGGTTTCAATTTGAGATATTGAAACCATTTAACAAATTATCTAGCTTTGGTTTCTACCCTTCACACTTTGAACCAAATCAATTAACCGAAACATTGTTGCACTCTTATATTTGATCCCTCTCATCCTCAAATGAAATAACTTTGCTGCCCTAAAAAATTATGATGACATTTTGTCACACTTCATTGATGTGTTCATCTATGCCACTTGCTCAGAGAACCATTTAAAAAAAAAAACAAAAAAAACAAAAAAAACAAAGGAACGATTGATGGTCATAAATTATTTTAAAACAGAAAAATATAGAAATGTAGAAAATGGTAATGCAATGATTATTTGACTAGACATTTTATCCCTTACTTATTATGTGGTTGTATCTTTATGAAATTTTGCCTTAGAATCCTTTTTTGATAGAGACTTTCATGGTTAGAGTCGTTAGACCGGAATAAGTATACATTACATATTCAAATCCAACTGTTGTGTAACGGGTCCATGAGAAAACGATTTTGATGGAACATTTTTTTTTTATGAGAGTGTTTTTTAAGGAAAAAAAGAAGAATTTTGCCTTTATACAATCCAGAGTGTAGAAACTAGTAAGGCTTTTCTCCACAAGAACCTTATTTTGCTTTTGTATGTATTTTTTGAATAGATTTTGGGTTAAGAAAGCATTATAAAATTAAAAAAATAGAAAAGAATTGGATTTCAGAATACATTCTAAACTATATTTTATTATAAGAATGTATACCAAACACGTCTTTTACATGTGAGTAAGAGTGGAAGGGTATGTAATATGCCATGTGATAGATCAAAGTCTATCTAATCTGTCAGGCAACACATCTAATGTTCTTTGAGCAGTTAAGGTAGGGTAGCTAGCACCTTTGTATTTATCTCTCTTCTCTCCATACAAATTGACTATGTTGCCCTCTAATGTACGATATTGTTTTGCTATAACTCATTGGTGTAATGCTCCATGCCGCTTGCTCAAAGAATCCTCTTTCATAAAACTATTTCTACAACTATGAAGAACGCTTCAGCCTAAACAAAACTTGAATCAATTCTTTCACTCTTCATTTTTTTTTTTTTTTTTCTGAAAAGGGATTGAGAGGGTAAATTAGCCCATTCATATCACTATTCACTACCCAACTAAGTAAAGGCGTGAGACAACAACTATTAAAGACATGGCTTGTACTTATTCCCCCCCCCCCCCTCCCCATCCAAAAAAAAAAAAAGGCATGGCTTTTCCCTTCTGGATAATGAAAAAATACTTGTTTTTCATTTTAATGAATTAATCTGAGTGATGTTTTCTTTTAAAAAAAAAAATTTAGTATTCAAATCAGTTAACACTTTGGTACTATGTGAGTCTGATGAATATATTTTGATATCTTAGTTAAAAAATTATTAAAAAAAAAAAGTTGGTGTTGAAAGTCTAAACCCGCACTCAAATGAACCAATAAACCCTCTCTTCATAGGATAGTTCATACCAATTTTTATTTTTTTTTGGTAATATATACCAAAAATGAATATATAATGGTGTAAGTTGGGAGAGAGTGCATGCCCACCTACCTCCAAAAAAAAATGAAGCACCAACCGTTCCATATATAAGCTACTCAAGTCAAATAGGAAATTTTATCTGCTGTTGTGTCAACGTGCGGTGCAATAACGGCCATGTGTGTGTGCACAAATAGTATATTCTACCCCCCCCCCAAAAAAAAAAAGAAAGTCAAATGGTGTGTACGGTTTGCATGCTTCAACCATCCCACATTGCCACCAGCCCATTAATATTGAATACTCTTCCACTATATATGGTCCACAATTTATACACTCGTGTGTGGTTGTGTTCATTTCATTCACACGTGTTGCTCAGAAAAACAAAAAAGTAGAGGTTTCTGCAACATGGTCCCTGCATCAATAAGGGAGTACTGATAACATATGTGCAAGCATCAATCAGAGTGATATTTTCGTTTATTATGAACCAGATGTGTCCCCCAGCAGAAGTCGTTCCCATTGTGAACGATATCAACCACCTGAAATCATACTTTCAAGGTATCTCCTTCTCTTTTGTTTCTAGAGAGACTAACAGCGTGGCTGACTCTCTAGCTAGGAAAGCCACTTCTCTTTTGTGTAGGACAGAGTGGCAAAACTCCACCCCTTGGCTCCAAGAGGCCTGTCTCGGATGTCCTTGCTTGTACATGAATTTCTCAATGAACTTTTGGTTACCAAAAAAAAAAATCAGAGTGAGATTTTAGTCTTTTTATGTGGGACAAGGTAATTTCATTAATTTTTTATTTTTTTTTAAACTTTACTAAATAAAAGAAAGAAACAAAGACCACAAAATGAAAATCAAATATGAATATTGACCAATTCAACTGATGATTACAGGAACTGGGATTGAGCTTAGCGGATTCAAGTTGAATCGGGGCAATTCACCAAATCCAATTCCAATTCCAATTCGATCTTCAAGCCATACTTTGAATGCGGATGGCTTCCTCCCACCCTTTCTCTCCTGGTTTTTTTGCCTCTTAAACACGGATGGATCTCTTGTTGAATCTAATGGAGGTGTTCATTAGGTATGGTTAGGGATGTCAATGGGTTGGTTCAGTCCAATTTTGGTTTGGGTTTTTTGGTTTCAATGTAATTTAGTTTCATGTCGGTTTCGATTTATGATAACTGTTTGGATTCAGTTCGGTACCCATTTTTTAACTACTTACTTCAACCATTTTGCCAGTAAACCAAGAGCCACATGGGTCCAGTTTCGTTCTCAACAGCTCCACTGTATTCCCTTCCCTGAACTTCATGACTCTAAAGACCTTTAACCTTAACCCTGTTTAAGCCAGTGCAAATCAAAGCAAAAAGAACAACCATGTCAGAATTTAATCCATTCAACTATTTACACAGAATTAAAAGTTGAAGTTCATGGCCCATACAAGGATTCTATCTAACTATCTAAGACCAGTAATGCTACAGAAATTTTTGAAACCACCAGCACTTACTAAAAAGTAAAAACTCTGATCTTTCCTCTTCACCAATTACAATTGTAGAAACTACTCTATTGAAAAGGGCTTAAAACTAATAGGGTTTGGTGCAAATTTCCCCATATGATTAGATAAACCAAAGCACAAACGAGACGAACAAACCTAAAGAAGTTACCAAATTCAAATTGAAAGATCAGAGAAAAACAGAAACAATCTCAAACACAGCAAACCTGCAAATTCAGAGCCATGAACCAAAACTACGCACAAGATTTTACATCAGATTTAGAGTAACCCACATTCAATTCCATTTATTAAAAAAAAAATAGCTAGAAACTGAAAATAAAAAATTCAAAAGCATGAAACTGCACAATAAAAGATTACTTAAGGAGCTTGTAGCTCATTCTGGCAAAAATCCATGATCGATTATTTAAATTAGAATACTACTAAATCTTCAGAAAAAAAATTAAAAAAAAAATACATAAAATAAAACAGCTACAGAGAGAGATTTATGTGAAATTAAAGATACCCATTAACGATTCTAACTGAAAAAATTAAGGGGAACAAACAGATAGAATAATTCTAACCAAAAAAAATTCTGAAAAAGGGACATATTTTGAGTGCCCAGAGAAAAGGTTGAAAATCCATATAAAATTTTGATTGGACTGACCTGGATTGGATCGAAAGAAAGAGAGAGAGTGAAGTGAAGATTGAAAAACGAATTCAACAATGCTTATTGTGTTAATTAAGTCATGACCACATCGTTACAGAGGAAGACTTGCTGTTGGTTTTCCTGGAATAGCTCTGAGACTGGAGAACCTTCAAACAAAAAGAGGAGATAGACCGAGAGAGAGGGTTTGGGGTTTCAGGTGTGAGAGAGAGAGAGAACATAGGTCTGAGCGGAGTTGCTGCCTCTTGGAGTCTTGGGGAAGTAGAAGATCGGAAGGAAGAACGGTGGCCTGAGAGGCTGAGATCTGAGTGCCGCTGAGAGTCGAGAGTCGAGAGTTGAGTGAAAGAAGAACGGCTGCCTGTTAGGGTTTGTGACGGGTTGGGTTCGGGCCTATCAGTCGGGTTCAACGGCGCACCATCGGTTTAGCTCGAACCGAATCGAAATCGAATGAACACTAGACCCACAAACCGAAGCCGATCCAATAAGAGATTGGTCCGGTGTGGTTCGGTCTCATTCGGGTTGGATCAGTCTGGTTTAATCGATTCGGTTTAGGTATTGACACCCCTGTACGGTTCTAGATGAAAGAGGGCAAGCTGTCGTGGGTTTCGACTTTGGATGCAAGAGTTATCCTAGAAAGTGTTATTGTGCATTAGTTGCAAGACTCTAAGCGTAAGATGCAACGATACAACCAAGGAATGGAGAGCGGTCAAATTATATCACACGCATGCATAAGACAAGACCTTTCTAGATATGGGGTCAGTCCACACTGTTGGTCTCCTTAGATATGAAAAGAAAAGAGCATGCCCTAAACGAGGATGCGAGGATATGAATATCCTTAAGAGTATTAAGCACCTCAGTAGTGGGGGGGGGGGTTCTCATTAAGCCGCAAGATCAACCATTTACAATCAGATTTAACCTCCAAATCATCCATGCCCTCTACAATGCCATGCAGCAAATCTAGACACAAGGCTAAGGCCTCGCCCTAGAGAGACGAGGAGAAGAACATAGGAGCGGAGATAGCAATAGTAAGAAGACCATTGGAATCACGAATAACGAAGCCTAATCCTCCTTTGTCTTCTTTGAGAGAAGCATCCGAGTTCAGTTTAAAGCAACTAATCTAGGGAGGATGCCAAACGTGATGTTGATCAGTAGGGGAATGACCAAGTTGAATAATTATCACCTCCATTTCACGGGCACCTCCAGTTCCTTTAATAGGGGGGAGTGGACCCCACCTTGGGCAGTGTTTTTGGGTAGAGGGTAGGGTGGTTATTTCCGCCCTCTTGTGAGGAATTGGAGGAATTGGAGGAGATAACGATTCATGACCAGGCCACCTTTCTTCATTCATAAAGCCTTCTTTGAGCCATTGTAAAACTCCTGAAACTGGGACTATATGGACCTCACTAAGTTACTATTTGCCTATATTCAGACTACAATCTATGATACACACAACACTGCATGTTGATTAAGAATGCTATGGAACTCTTTTTACAGATCAACGGAAGATAAAAATACAAAATTTGGAAGATGCACAAAAAGAAGTAAGGTGGTTAATCGTACAACTGCTACGATATCGATACCTAAATCATTGATGATTAACCACCTAGCTTCTTTTTGCATCGATTGGCTCATACTCTTGTATGACTTCTTCGATTTCTCGATAAGATCTTGTAGCATTTACCATTGAGGCCATGTCAATTAGTATTACTTAGAATAAATCAATTATAATATCTTTTGAAAAATATGCCTCCAATGGAAATTGTCTACCTAAGGTTGTCCCTTGGCCCCTAGGTCCTAAGTTAGAATTCTAGCTATTCTAAAGTGGGATCTTACTAATAGATTGGGTCAGGCTCTAATAGAAGGAGCCCTTTTCACCCTCCACCTAAGCTGCATAAGAAAGGCCCAAAGCTAATCCCTGGTGATTGATAAAGATACATATTGACTTAAATGATCACAATTTTTCTTGGTCAAAAAGTGTGTTTTTTATTTTTTGTTAGGGGTATTGGATTCACATGAGTTTCATGAATTAAAACTGTGTGCTTATTAGGAAAATTATTCTCTCAAGTTCTCTGTCCAGTACAATTCCCTAATGCGTCTAATAAGAGGGAGATGGATCCGACTTGGGCAGTGTGTTCGAACAGGAATAAAGTGGTCATTTCCACTCCCTATGAGAGGATGTATCGGGCTGAAAACCTAGACGATACAGATCCGTGATTAATAGATATGTTACTTTTTCTCCATATACAGTGGCGGCTTAACTCTCAAACAAAACAAAAGATCCCCAAGAAAGATGATCATGTAACTTCATACACACACGAGGTGGGCTCTTGATTTAAGCTGAGCCGCTTAGTCTACTTATTTTTTAAGATTTATTATGGATTTGGTTTTTCTAGGGGTGACCTATTGTCTATCTAGTTGCATAGATAAGGTTGATTGGATTAATTAAAAGGGTGGGAGTTTTGGTGGGTTTCCAAACTTTATGGACATGTAGGTCACATGATCAGCTAACTGTGAGTAGGTTTCAATTAGAAATTTTATTTTGTAAGTTTTTGTTTTTTCTTTTGAGTGGAGTGGTCAATGACATGATATTTTGCAAACAATACATCAAACATTCTCCTTTTCAGGGAGTGGTAATGTTTGTTGGGTATTTTGGTTTGACACTATTTCACATTAGCGGTTTTAGACTCATCAATGATTGGTGAACCAACAGATCCATTTGCAACCCCTTTGGAAATATTACCCGAATGGTACTTTTTTCTCGTATTTCAAATACTTTGTACAATACCGATTTCATTTGATTAATGCAAAGTTCCTTAAAAACTTATGCCTTCTTTGAAATATCATGAACAGTTTTTTATTTTATTTTAAATAATAATAAATTTTATTGAAGAATGAAAAAGGGGCAAACAAGCCTAAAGACAGACAAAAGCAAAGAAAGCTAAAACCTAAACTGATCATTTAGGTTGTGCATCCTTTTCGAGTAAATATATAATAAGGGGAACATTTAGGCTTTGTTTGGTTGCAAGGGGAATGTAAATTTTTTATGTAAAGTGAAATTTTTTTTCCAAAGATAATAATTTTAGGTGTTTGGTTGCCAGGGAATTGTTTTTCCCATGGATAATAAATTTCACTTTTGAGGTAAGATTGCAAGTTTTATTTTCCGACAAAACACACAAGTAAATTCAAAACCCAAGAATAATCGACTTCGAGCCTTGGAGGCGTTGGGCGTTGTTTCGTCGATTGAAAGCGTTGGAGAATCTCTGAAAGCGTTTGAGAAACTCAAAAGCCCTAACGTCTCTGGTGCTGGTTCAGTCTCTTTGAGAAGGCTTCGAAGCTCTGAGCAAGCGGTGGTGGTTGTCTCTTTGAGAAGCTTCAAAGCTCTCATCTCTCCGAACGAAGGTGCCCTCATATCCTTCTTCCTCTTTTCTGGTTTTATTCACAAGGCAATTTCTAGTATGAGATCGAGGTATTTGTAACGTCTCGATCTGGTGCTGGTTCAGTCTCTCTGAAAAGTTGCAAAGCTTTGAGCAAGCGGTGGTGGTTGTCTCTTTGAGAAGCTCCGAAGCTCTCATCTCTCCGAACCTTTGGAAGGTACATAATCTCATTTCCTTCTGCCTCTTCTCTGGTTTTGTTCACAAGGCAATTTCTAGTATGACATTTAGGTATTTCTATCTATCCCTTGATCTATTACTACATGTGTTCTGTAATTTTGAACCTTGCCATTTATACTCTGTCTTGGAGAAAAAAAAACAAGACAGTGATGCAAAGCCTGGTTCTCACAAGTCCCAACGGTACAGTGCTTAAGGGTTGAGGTTCAAGGGGTTTGGTCGTCCATGGAAGGGTTACCTTCAACCCAAGTTTGAGAGAGAAAGAGAGAAGAAATAGAGATAAATGTCCAGCAAAAGAGTACCGCTGGTGTCTTTAGGGCAGAACAATAACGAAAAACAAAAAAAAAGAAAATAGGAAAGAAGAAGGAAGAAAATAGGAATGCTTGATCTACTCAAGGCTCAAATTCATTTTGAATCATTTCAGATAAGGAAGTGAGTAATTCTGACTTCAAAGTTTTAAACTCTACGTACCCAAGGCATACATGAACAAAGGACTTGAACTCATATTTAAATGCTTGAAGTTCATATAAATTACTCAGATACACAAGGAAAAAATTACAGTAGCCATCGAATTGGACTAAATATATTAGCTAGTAGTCACAGTCACACAGATACACAAGGAAAAAATTACAAAACAAGCAGAGATCGATAACTATAACAATTTTCCATTTTAAGAAATTAAAGCATATAAATATCAACCGAAGCTTACCTAGCTTCAATAATTCCCACAATTAATTAAACCATGGAGATTGCTGCTATTCAAATACAAGCTGTGGCAGTTTTTCTTTCCAACCCTCCTGTCCCCACCATCTCCTCCCTCTCCCTTTCTTCTTTCATTCAACAATGAATGTTGTCTTTGAATTCAATCCCCCACTTCTTCCACACTCCATGACTCCCACTTATGAACTCCATCTCTCATTCTCCTTCACTTGTCTCTTATTCTTATGTGTTCCTAAGAATAAGAAAATGAATTTGTCCATTTTTCGAGGTCTCAAAGGGGGCATGGAAACATATAAGAAAATAACTCTTGAATGGAAATGAAGCTTTACATTGAAAATAGAAAAATGAGCATAAGTTAAACTAATTTTCTTCTTTAACTATGAACAAAGAACAAATGAATTTCTTGTCTTAAGCCGGCTAGCCAAACAAGACCGCAAAGGAAGGAAGGGGGTGAGGATTCAAAGTTCAAATAGACACAAAAAAAAGAGAGGAGTGAAAATGTTGCTCGACTTTGTCATGAATTTCTTGTCTCTCAAGATTTATGCTTCGACTTTTCCATGGATGGAGGAGGAGGAGTTGGTGGGGTGATGGTAGCATGATCGGACATTCAAAAAATTCTTTACACCACCTTGCTTCCCCTTTGGTAGATAAGCATTTCTGAATCTCTTTGCTTTGCCTTCTTTCTTCACTAATGTATCGAATGATTCCTAGCCAAAAAAAAATAAAAAATAAAAAATTTATATTCAATTAGGTATGCTACACATGTCGGAATTGAATAATATACTTATGAAAGAAGTCTCTCTGAGCCAGCAGTGTAGCCTACTTCTCCTCACATAGTTTTTATTCGTTAATTCTTTTAAAAACAGAGAGAAAATGAATTATGTGAGAGCCATAAGCCACTCGACTTGCCTAGAGAACCCTCTCCCTATGTTTATTGTGAGAGTAATAATAAACTCAACCTAAGCCAAAAAAGTTTCTTTGCAAACCTAAATATCAAGACTTGTAATGGGAATAAAAGAACTACGTACGTACCTCACTTGAACTTGAACTTGAACTGTCCTTCTTCCTTTGTGGTGGTTTATCCTCCGTTTTCACCTCAGCACTCGTATCTACAAACAATTGTGAGTCTATGGTTGTTTTGGAGGTGAAAAGTACAAAAAAAAAAACAGAGCCAATATTGAAGGCAACGAACAAATATTCCAAGATGATTTTGTTTAGTAGTAAATCAAAATTATGGTCTATTTTGAATAATATATAGTTGAATAAAAAAAAACTAAACTCTTAGTTAGACTAGGAATGTGTTGATTATGCCAAAGTTTGGGCTCTACCCCAACCCATATGCGTGCGTGCATGTGTTATTCATATGGACTCAAACTATGATTCCGGCCCAACAATGCCTCATAGCAGAGGGACTTGGCTCTTGTGCACCCATGGCGGGAGCTACACAGATGCAACACGAAAACCATCCCAAATACAAGGGGTGGTCATTTCACATGTGGAGCCCAGGTGGGACCACTTGTGAAGTAACTACCTTACCCCTGTTTTTGCTGTCGTGCTGCACAGGTGCAGCTCCCACCACGGCTGCACAAGATCTTTTTCCCATATGGCGGAGGGCCCATCATCACCGGCGTTATACCGTTAAACTTTCGACTTTGAAATCTTCAGTACTCACCTTCAAAGCCTCGGTGAAGGGGAAAAAAAAAGATGGAAATGGAATAGTACTCACCTTCTCCATTGCCAGCCTCGCTCGAATCTCTATCAGCCGCATTAGCTGCTGCAGAGACGAAATAATCTCTGAAACTGGGGGATCCAGGGGCAAAATCACGACCATCCTCAACGGAAGAACCTCTTTCTCCTCCACCGTTGTCATCATCGGCACCGCCACCGCCACCATTGTCTTCTTCTTTTTCTTCCTGGTGGTCCTCATCTTCTCCCTCTCTATTATCCTTCTCCACGGCTGGTCTCTCTGTTTTCTCTGCCTCCATCTTCGACTTATTATCGGATTCTGGAGAATTCTTCTTGTCTTTTTCATCGTTTCCGGGTGTGGACTGCCCCTTGTCCGACCCTACACTGTTGTTCTCAGGCGCCGAAGACACGCTCTTCCGGTTTTGGCTGTAGTGGGTGTCGGTGTGATAATTATGGGCATCTTCTCCTTGGTCGTTGAGAAGTAGTTTAGAAGAGAGGGCGGCGTCATCCTTTACTATGGTACGACCATTCCTACGCTGCCTGATCTCATCGAACCTGCGGCGGAAGGGTCGAAGCCCTATGGGAGCATTATCGTCGTCAACCTCGAGCTTCGAACTCCCACAACCCATGGAGACCAAGGAAAACGGAGAGATGGAGTGGTTGGAGGAGGAGGAGGAGGAGGGTAGGAGGTGAAGAGATTCAGAGTTGATTTTAGGGTTTAAAACGACGTGGGGACGACGAAGGTAGGTTATCATGAGTGAAGATTGAGACGACCACGAATGAAAGCTGGATTCCATGTTGGATTCTCTGTAATTTTGGTTTACAGTTAAACTCGGTTATTTTTAGGGTTTTTTGAGGTGTGAGGCTGGTTTTCATTGGCGGGTGAGAACGCGTGGGAATCCATTCAAAGTCTGTTTTCCTGATTAGCAATTAGATGGTAAGGTAGTTTAGAAACTCGACAACCTGTTTATGCATTTCTTCTTGAATTTTTATCCTCTCAATTACACTCCCTGTACTTGACGGCAAGTATATCTAATAGAGGGAGGTAGATCCCTCTATTAAATCCCTCTATTACATAGATATATTTGACGTCAAGTATGGACAGTGTAATTGAGAGGATAAAGATCTGAATCATAGATTTAAAAATAGAACTGGGATCGGGCTAAGATTCGAATCGAAATCAGAATCGGTTGAGCCCAATCTTGATTCTCTCACTTTGGAAGTGGGTAATCCATTATGGGTTTCTAAGGTTCATGCAGAATCTTCTTAATTTTGGCCAATTCTCGATTGATTCCAACAGATCTGAAACGAAATCGGATCAAAGTCGATCGGTGAACCTATCCATATTGTCCTCTAATATACATGTTGTTGTCGTTTGATAATGCAAAATCAACCTATAATGCATACCAAGCACAGTCCTGATAACAAAGAAAATAATTCCCAAAATCAACAAACTTTCCAACGTATGTGACAAAACAAATGTGTCTTAGGATGCCAAATGTCCCTCGATGAATGGCTGTTGTAGATAATTTCTTCTTCTACCCAAGTCTTTTTGTTATATGAAGTTACTATAAATCCACTAGAATAGGCCAATGCAAACTTTGAGTTGTGAGATTTTTCCTTCCCCACCCCCGGCCCCGGCCCATTTTCTAAAGTTTAAAATTAGTTTTGAAAAAAGTTTTCCCATGAGAGTACCATTTCCCTCTCGCATGGGAATCTTTATTATTTTTTCTCTCAGATTATGTGGGTCTCATGTATATGAATCTGTCATCCGTACCACCATTGGTGTGGTGTTACTGGTGTATAGATTCCCTTTCCTTCAATTTTATTATTAGAGATTAAACAAAAAATGAACTAACTAGAATAGAAAACTAAAGGAGATGATGGATTCACTCCTACAAGCTGCAAAAATGGGATCATAAAATGACAGTATTTCTTATGTCCCTTAAATATGGGAATGTCCTTGGCATCATTGTTTGGTTGACTCAGTAAGATCCTTTACTAGTTCTCGATTTGGGCCGGGGGGGGGGGGTTCTTTACTGTAGGTTAGTTCAAAACAAGCGGGAAAACCATCCCAAATAGTTCTGTGACCATGCCAAGCATCAGTAGAGTTAAAGCTAAGTTTTTCTTCACCTAAGGTGAAAGAGGAATCTGTTTACAAATGGCTACTATAGCACTTCGATGAGTGTCTAAGAATACTGAAGGGCATTTTGGTTTTCCAACATAAGGGCAGATAATTATGACGATAGATTCATGGATGAATCTTTCTTTTGTGGGTAAAGTAAAACTTCCCCTTAAATCAGATATGAAAATTGTTTCTTCATAATTTCCTTTTTCATTCTAAAAATCTTCTTCATCTACTATTGAGTTATGGATAAATTCTCAAGGAGACAATTTCCCTTCGACCATGGTGCACGGATAATCCCTCACCCATGGATTTGGGTGTCTTGGGATAGGTATTTGAAACAATTGTGACGGCATTATCAACTTCATATAGTACGGAACAGAGCAATGATGACCCTAAATGGGTGGTAGAACCCTATATTCTATAGGTTGAGGAAAACTTTCTCCAATTCTCACGTTTGGTCTAGGTTTTCAATACTATAGCCTGGGACACCAATACTAATGGCAAAAAAATGGGAGACGACTAACTCTTAATGTCTCAGGTGTTGAAGGCAAACAAATAAAGGTAACACTAAAAACTAAATAGGATGTTTAATATAAGGGTGTCAATTGGTTTGATTTTAGTTTCGATTCAGTTCAAGATGTAATATGAACAAACCGAAATAGAATAATTTTCATAACATCAAAATCAAAACTATTTGATTCGTATATGGTTTAGAATATTCAGTTCAAGTGAAAATAACCTGTAAACACAAATAAGGTTGATAAGAAAATTAAAACTTTATGAAAATACAGTCCTACAATATCAAATCTGATATCTTTTGTGTTTTGTCCAGTTTGGATTTATATGAGTTATATTGTATTTGGTTCGGTTAAAAAAGATGGTTTTCAATTTAGAACCAAAGCATACCCAAATATTTTTTTTTTGGGGGTTCGATTTGATTCAATTTCAAGCGGTCGGTTTCGATTTTTGGTTTCAATTATAAATTGTCACCCATATTAATATGAAAATACAGTCCTACAATGTCATCTTCGCTATGTCAATTAACCTATGCAATTGTCCATTGTATTCCTCACATGCGTTTAGAGTTCATAACCTCATCCAAGGTTTCAAAAATGTGTTTTTCTCCTCTCAGGTTCCCTGCCCGGTCAGGTTCGTAGGTTCCTCTCATAGGGAGGGCAGAAATGATGACCTCACCCCAGTCGGATAGTGTGTTCAGGCAGGGGGTGAGGTCGTCATTTTTGATCCCCTATGAGAGGAAACTATGAACCTATCCGGACAAAGAACCTAAGAGGGGTTAAGTCCTTCAAAAATCAGGATCAGATGGAACAAATCGGCATTTTGGCATATCCCTTCAAAACTGGGTTAGGGCATATTTAGGGATGTAAATGGAAAAATCAGGATCAGATGGAACAAATCGGCATTTTGGCATATCCCTTCAAAACTGGGTTAGGGCATATTTAGACCGATTCTATGACCTATCCGGTTCCCGATTCATGGTTCTTAAAGCCTGCCATCATCTGCGCGGGAAATTAATTCTTTGGAGTAAATTTGCAAGGATTCCCCGAGTAAGATGCAGCACTTTTTTTTGAACCCCGTTTGGTTCAAAAACTTCGGAGTGTAAAGTTTGTAAACAATGTTGAGCGAGTCATCCTCGACCTCGCGAGTCACGAATCCTTTCCTCCTAACATCGATCTCTGGATTCTGGAATACATCTGCCATAGCGCACCGAATACACCGAAGAAGACCTAACTCACTTGCAACGCCCGGTGGCCGTCTTCTACTCAGGTAACGACCGACCGCATACACACTCGCTTGCTCCTTCTCTTTCTGGTCCTATTTACTGTGTTGTGTTCAAATCTGTTTCTCACCCTCTCTCTCTTCAGCCAACACTCCAGTTTATCGGGAATGAGTCTTTGGCGACATTTTTATTTTCCAATCCTATCCCTCTCTCTCTGACTGTGTTTCTACAGTTGTCTCTCGAACAGGTGAACTCCTCACGGTGTCCGCAAGGAGATCATCACCCCACCTTCCAACCAGGTGAACTTCTCATAGGCAAATCTTGAAAGAATTTTTCTCTCTCTCTCTCTCTCTCTTTTCCTGGGGTTAGGGTGGGGATGGGGGAGGGGTTTAGTTAACGGATAAATATGCTCGCGCAAGATTGTCTTGCCTATTTTCTCTGGATATTAACCGCTGTGTGTAGTCTATGTTTATGTGGGCGGCTTTTCTCTTCGTGTTTTGCGGATGTTAAAACAGAATGCTCGTTCATGCTAACCTGATATGGATTTTCCCCTCTCTTTTTACTGTTCTCTAGGAAAAGCACAACCATTAGTCTTGCTATCCACCCGAACCTTTGGCCTTTTCATGGGTTGTGAATTGTTAGTTGGTTCTGCATTTTATAGGTCCACCTATAACTCTATGTCTGTAATGTTGAAGAAAACAATTGCTGCTGATGGCTTTTTCTCTTGCTATCTGTATCACCCATTACTGAAGTTATGCCCGTACCTCTACCTGTGCTATCTCAAAATTTTTTAGCATTTCATTTGCAATGTGGGATGGAGTACAAATTGGTTCCTGTTTATTGTGGGTGTTGTTGTACAGCGCAGGGAATACAGAAGCTAGGTGGAGATTAGGACCAGAGTGAAGAAGCATGAGTTCATGACTTGGAAGGACTGGTGTGGAAGACGATAAAACTTACCTCCACCAGAAATGCTAATGCCAAGAAGTGGCTTATCAAGGTGTAGCAAGTAATCTGCCTCTCAAAACCATTCTATTTTGTTTCTCTGGATTAAAACTGCAAAACTGGTTAGATCTTGTTATTCCTATTCTTGTTTTGTTTTCCTTTTGATGCATTATTTGAGCTTGTCTCAAACAAACAGAGAAAAACACAATGAAGCTAAATTGTTTTCCCGTTCAATTATGTTGATTAATCGAATTATCTTTTACTTTTTTCCTTTCTCTCTTCTGATTAAAAAATTGTGTTCCTTAACAAGTTCTGGTTGATCAATTAATTTATTATCAAGAATGGCGGTTACATGTAAGATATGTTTTTAAAAGAGTACAAGTGGTTCAAAATTGATATGAAGATTAGATAGATATATTCCGAGTGGTTTTTATTAGTTGAGGCAGTATAAGTAGGGCCTCCTGTGTTCAGTTGTGAGTGATTGTAGTGGGGTGAGGAAAATAAGTGGTAATGAATTGAAGAGTTGAAGTTGAAAGCTGAGTTCAGTTTGTGGACTGTGAAGTTGAAACTATTCTTGTGTGTTCAATTGCGAGTTTGATATGTGTACTGTGAAATTGGAAGTGTTATTGTTTGTTCAATTGCAGCTAGCTAAACAAACAAGTAGCCTTAGATTTTTGCAGAGAAATTTCAAGCTTATGGAAAAGTCTTGTTGTTGGGAAGTGTGGGTAGTTGAATGAATCAAAGAATCCTCCATGAGAATCTGCTATGGCACAACCCTTTGGAAAGCTATCATGAAAAACTAGGGACATTTTCTTTAAGCTGTTAGAAACTTAGAATGCTGTTGGTTTGTGGAGCATGTAATCCATTTGGGGGCATTTGGTGCATGGTCTCAACTTCTTAAGGTTGTGTTTTCTCAACTACTCAATGTTGCAAACAAGAAGGAGATTCTGGCAGCAGATTATTTGGTTATGTGTGAGAACCAAGGGTGGCTAGATGTTGGGCTCCTACGTATGAGAGAAATTTTAATGACTTGGAAGTATATCTTGTTCTGCATCAGTGGAGATTTTGGAGAGGGCTATCTGGAGGGAAGGGGAGGATATAAGAGAATATGCTGCTTGGAAAAATTATCACTATCCATTTTCAATGTCAGTTAATTCTGATGAGCCCAACATCCATCATTAAGCACAAATTTGACTACAGGGTTCATAACGAAGAGTTACATTTTCCTTCGAACCAGAATTCTGCATCACATTCTAATGATATACCTTTATCATCATTCAGTGGCATTGTCTTTTAAATGTTTGTCTTCTTTCCCTTGGAGATATTTAACTTGTTTCCAACTATTTGTTTGCTAATGGAGTGTGGTTGGCTCATGGAGAGAGGTGCAGGTGCATCGGAATATTTTTTTTGGATGGTGCTATGGTTGAATGTAGGTTTGGTGTTGTATGTTATAATGGTCCAGTTCATGGTAAATAGAGGATTTACAACTGATGTTCAAATGGCTTATTGTTGAGAAAAACAATCCATTTCCCACCTGTGTGTAAATTAATGGAGAAAAATATCGACCAAATAAGCACAAAACCAATAACACAAATAAATAAATCAAACCAACCACAAAAGAACACACCAATTTTTAACGTGGAAAACCCTTCTAAGGTGAAAGGGAAAACCACGGGACATAGTCATAACTAAAATTTCCACTATACTATACCTGCGGACTACTCGACCTTGAATTTTGTCTTGATCTGTATTGTGGATTGGCTGCTATTGCTTTTCTCATACTGCTGGTTTCTTGTACTGCATATTTTTTCGCTGCTTGTTGTGTTTGGTCACTTTTGGTTATATGTGTGACCTCTACTACTAATTATTAGTTGTTTTAGTATCTTGTTGGTAATCTGAAGGATTGTTGCTGATATCTTACATCATCTATTGTTGGTTTGGTATATTGCTTGCGATTTGCTTACTAGAGTGTTCCTTTCGCATCTGCGGTTGGCATTGTGATCTCCATACTTGTTACTTGTTACTATATTGTTGTGTCACTTGCTTTATATATTTATTGCGTCATTCAAAGTCTTCTATTGACTCTATTAATATCCAATTCACTGCCATTAAACTTAATGGTGAATCCAATTACCTTCTCTGGGCACAACCGTAAATGTATATATCAATGTAAAAGGGAAATGGAAATACTTAATGTCAGAACCTGCCTCTTCTGACTCCATAGTTGTCAAGGCGTCGCCTACACGTCCAGGCACTTTGGTCGACTTGGGCGGCTTGGATGCCTTCTTGGTGTCACCTTGATTTTTTACCCTCTCCAACGCCTTGGGTTGCCTAACCGCCGTGCCAACTATGGCTGACTCCAAAGAATATGAGGAGTGGATGCGTGAGGATAATACACTTCTGATGTGTATGACTTTTATAAAAGCTCTTTTCTTTCAAACAAGGTGATAAGTCTGTAGGTGAACATTACAGTACCCTAAAGGGCATGTGGGAAAGACTCAACGTTTATCATCCTTTCATTACAGACTCACATTTATTGAACACCCAACAAATTGAGTTTCAAGTAGCAAAATTTCTACCTGGTTTAAATTCTGACCTCCAACTTATTAAAGGTCAAATATTTCGTGGCGAAAGAGTTTTCTCCATGAATGAAGCATTCTATCGTATTCAATGGATTGCATCTCCCTCTTTCACTAAGTCTGACTAATCTTCCTCTTCTAAGGACAACTACAATTTTGTTGTGGGTGGTTGTGGTTGTGGTTTTAATGGAAGATGTCGTGGGTCAGGGGGAGGTTGAGGATGTGGCATTGGTGGTGGTAGAGGACAGCAAGCTGACCAAGCCTTACATCAGTGTTCGCATTGTGGCAAGGTCAATCATACAGTTGGCAAGTGTTGGGTTAAATATGGCAAACGTTGGTAGGCACAACAACTAGGTAATACTTCAGTGATAGAGGGAAGTTCTAATATGGTGTCATGACTGTCATCAAATGACACTAATGCTGCTTCATCCGGAAGTGGTCAATCTGCATCTGTGTCTTGTGAAGATTTAGTCACCCAATTACTTAAACGTATCTAACAGTTTGAGTTCTAATACGGTGTCATCAAATGACACTAATGCTGCTCCATCTGGAAGTAGTCAGTCTGCATTTGTGTCTTGTAATGATTTGGTCTACCCAATTACTTGAACGTGTCCAACAGTTTGAGTCATCCACCTCATCTACTGCTACTTTAGCCCATATAGTTACTACAACGTTACTTGCTTCTTTGTCTCCTACTTCTTGGGTTATTGATTTTGAGGCTACTTCTCATATGACTAGTTAGTCAAATGTGTTCTCCTCCTTTCATAAAACTAGTCATCCTTCTCAAGTTATTCTTGCTAACGGGACTTCTACTCCCATATCTGGTCATGGTATTGTTTCTTCCACTTCAGCTTTATCCTTGTCTTCTGTATTCTATGTGCCTCAGTGGCCTTTGAGTCTTCTTTCTGTGAGTCAAATTACTAGTCTTTAAATTGTTCAGTTACGTTTTTCCATCATCTTGTGTGCTTTAGCATCTGCAGCAAGGAAGACGATTGATGGAGGGCATAAGAAGGATGGTCTTTACTATCTTGATGATTTTTTGTATTCTACAATCGCTCTTGCTTTTTCCAGCAGTATTTTCCCTCTTTATTGGCATTATTGGTTAGGGCATATTTCTCTCTCTAAGCTTTAGTAGATGAGCCCTACTTGCAAGTCCATTTTCTGTATTGAGTGTGAAGCTTGTGAGCTGGCAAGCATCATTGTCTAGTGTTTGACTGTTTCCCTTTTGTGATGAAAAGTTTGGAGTCATTATAAGTTGTTTTACTTGAATTACATGTGTTATAGAACTAAACATTGTGTGGCATCATTGTATAGTGTTTTAGCCTATTACATGTGTTTTAGTGGTAAGCATCACTGTTTAGTGTTTCCCTCTTGTAGCATCTTTGTAAGTTGTTTTACTTGAATTACATGTGTTTTAGTACTAAACATTGTATGGAATAGGCCATGTTAGAGAATGTATACAACGTACACTACCAACCTAGGGTCTGAAGTCAAACTATCATTTTGGGTGTGTTTTTTTAAAATCTTAGTGTTCCACTCTGTTTGGAGGGCCTAAAATAGGGTGTCCTAGAAGTTTTAAGACCTAATTTGGCCATTTAGGCCTTGAAACCAACCATTGAAAAAGTACAAGTTTTAATTGAAATTTCGGTTTTGGTCGAAATATTTCGGTTTCGAGCCTGGTCAAAACCGGACTTGAAACCAAAACCTGGAACCTTGCTTAAACATGACAACATTTTCACTCGTCAGTTACTAATATGATGTTATTGTCTTAGTGTGGAATGAACATTTCAGTCCCCAGATGTTTCCCTATCTTAACCTTTTATTGTTTTACAATCTTCAATTAAATTTAACCTTTTGTTTTCCTACATAGAAACTCCTTGCAAGTTGTTTATTTATGTCTGATATTTCTATTTATTTGTAGTCTGGTTGAGGTGTAATCCAATTTCCATGGTCTAGGTGAATTTGTTGGATTTCTTTTCAATTTCGCTTCTTTTTTTGGGTTTTTTTGTTCTGCTTCTTCTTTGCCCACTCTCTCTCTTTTTTGTTTTTTGTTGAGGGGGGGGGGGGGTTACAAAGTTACCTAATCCTCCTCAAAAAAGTCCATGCCTGTGTTTCCTGTTAAGGTGGTGGGTTTAATGTGCAAAACCTCAAAGGGTCTGTTTGCTGGATCTGGAAGACATAAAACTAGGTTTTAGTATCACAATATTGAATTTGACCACTCAGGCTAGTTTGAGAAACTGAGATTCCCCCTTCCATTCATTCATTAATTTTTCAAGTAAGAAATCCTTGATGCTGTCGGGGTCCAGAGAATTGGCGAGAGATGAAAAGACAATCCCTATAGTGTGAGGTCCTCTGGAGATCCTTTCATGAACTACCAAATTTGCCCCTCAATGGGTTTATTGGCACTGCTGGAAAACTGTGGGGCATTCTTAAGTTGAATAGGCTATAGTTTTGGGCGGGAACTCAATCATTTTGGGTATCATGGATTATGGTCAGCTAAGAACTCATCTTTCATTGTTGGGAATCTTTGCTACTTCCAGATTCAGTCAAAAAGAAGGATAATACTGAAATTTATGATATGATGTTGGGCCATTCTGGTATGGAAAATTGAAATTTAAAAAGCTGAGTAATAAAAACTATAGAAAAGGCCGACAAACTTCATCTTTCATTGTTGGGAATCTTTGTTACTTCCAGATTCAGTAAGAAAAAGGATAATACTGAAATTTATGATTTGATGTTGGGCCATTTTGTTATGGAAAGTTGAAATTTAAAAAGCTGAGTCATAAAAACTATAGAAAAGGTCGACAAATTGCAAGCCCTCAGCTGAAACCAGAAGATGGACATTCTTGAAGAAGAATTCAAAGAAAATATAATTATTTTCCCAATCTACATACCTTGATAATCCATGAACTAATAACTTAATCTTGTAACCTTTTCTGTTCTGTAAATGCACGTCAAGATACCACAAATGTCTCATCTGTTCTGTATCCTGTATCAAACTCTATTGTTTCTGTTTGAGAAGTGTGCATTGTGCATGTTGACCTCTACCACATGGTGTTACTTCAATCTATTGTATCAGTTGTCATAATTTTTTCATTACATGAGATCTCTAAGGGATGAAGATTTAAAAAAAATAAAAAATAAAAAACCGCATCAACAATGTTCATATTGATTAGAGGTTGAATTGCTCTTCTTTTTTTTTTGGTGATGAAAGCGTAATCACACAAACCACACCAATCCCAAAAGGTTAACCGACTTTTAGGACCGTCGAATGGTGGATATGAATTGTTCTTTTTTGACCATGTTTCTGTGGTTCTATTGAGACATCAATACTGGCTTTATAATCAAGTAGTACAGAACTGTTAAAATATGAGTTTCTGGAAGAGGGTAAATTCTAGTTGTAAACAAGCAACAATATAGACTGAGACACTTAAGACAGCTGGCAGCCTGCGATTGATAGTTTCTGGCCTTTCCCCAGTGATCTGTTCATGAGCTCATCAAACCGACTTCGATAGGCATGAGATGGAGCAGCATCTTGAATGAGCAGGAGCCCAATTGCTGTTGACCAATTAACAGTTCAAGCAACTCATACGGTCAACTGGCATACCTAAAGCCACTGAACATGAGCTTGATTGGCTGATGGTAGAGTATCTTACATCAGGCTTGATTGGTTGATGTAGAGCATCTTATATCTGAAGTGATCATTTTGATCCTTAGCTTACCTACTTAGTTCACCATTAGACTGAAATATTTTAGCTGACTGATTTGAAGATATACTCTTTGTAGGATCCCTGATGATTATGGATATGGTGGTTGGTGCATGGGGAGGCTTGGAATATCCATCACCTGTGACGATTGAAGACCCTCCCCAGGCCTTATTTCATCAGAAAGGCAGGCATGAGTAAGTAAAAACATATCAGTTCAGTTCTTAGTTAGTAAATACGTATTATATGCGTACCCGAATTTTTAAATGTATAATACTCCCATCCCTGTATTTTCCCGTATTTTTATAAAAAAATGTATTTTTTAATCGATTGAGTATTATATTAGTATAATACGCATATTATACATTTAAAAAAAAAAAAAAAAAAACCCAAAAGATTAGAATTTAGGAAACGATTTCACTTTCCCTTTCGTCCCTTTCGATTTGCGTTGAACATCCAACTGTAGCAGGCAACAGTAGCCGCCCTCCATCTCCAATCATCCTCCCCATCTCCGTTCAACAAAGCGGCACTTAAGTCTTGTACTCTACTCTTGTTTCTCTGGTCTTTGAACTTTGATGGTGGTAGTGAAGCAAATGAATCTGGTGTGATATTGGCGAGAACGGCTCAATCTCTATTCTATTTTATTCTTGTTTTTTTGTCTCTTGTAGCTAATGTGTACAGTGGAGATCCATATCTGGAACTCTCCTTCTTGTCTTGTGTTGGTTAAGTAGTGGGAACTCATCCCCCTTCACAAGAACACATCTGGTTAAAAATATATGGTTATCTCATTATAGATAGAAAGAAATGTAATGTTGGAAGAATGATTTAATGATAAGCTAATCAACTTGCTCATCTCATTTTTAGACAATCTGCATTCATTTCTTGTAGATTATTGATATTTTGGTATGTTAAATGATAATCTTAGAGATGTTATATAACATATTATATTATTGTGTTTATTTTAGTTCATAAAATCATGATATTATTTTGTTTATTAGATGGTGAATACATGTTATATAATGAATATATGTCCGTTTTTTTTAAAGTATTATTGCCGTCTATGTCGTATTATATCCGTATTAAATGCATACCGTATTATTACCGTATGTATTTTATGAAGCCGAATTTTTGAAAAGTATTATTATCGTCTAGTCCGTTTAATTTTCGTACGTATTCGTTCCCGTTCAATTGCCGTTCCCGAACTTACTAACTAAGGTTCATTTACATTTTGTTAAGAATAGATATGTCCTTGTTACATAGTTTTCAATCTCTTTTTCTGGTTAGTTCAAACGCTTCTTTCTTCTTTCCTTTTTAAATGTACAGGGTGCATACAAGTATTAGGTGGTTTTGGAACTGGTCAACATACATTCCCCGACTGGAAGCTAATGTTTTTGAAATTCCAATAATGCCCCCACATGATCATAAAAATGACCATATTGTTCATTTTTTGTTTTTCAAAATAAAATCTTCTTCCCTGTGTAAGAAACCTAATTGGGATTTCTTTTTATGCGGATTGACCCGCTCAAGTGATGCTACAAAAAAGTCCAATTATAAGTGTTAAGTGTGGTCTACCACGACGGCCAACCCACGTGATTGACGAAGGCAAACCTTAGGTCCATAACCCAAATCATTAAAAAATGTAATCCCCATCACTTTCATTCTCTCTCTCTCTCTCTGTCTCTCTCCCTCTCACATCGCCCTCTTGTCTCTGAACATGAAAGTGAAATGTAATTAAAAAGGGTGACGTGAAGAACTCCAACACAGCCTTACATGATTCTTAAACCACCATCACAAGAAACTCTGGTCGGCAATGATTTTCCTAATTTTCCTCTTCTTTTTTATTTTTTGTTTGTTATTATATATATATATATATATATATATATTTTAAGGTCAAGTACTTAAAATCCATACACTGGTCAGATGGATTGATTACTTGAAAATATAGCTTTCATATTAGTGAAATGCCGTCCCTACCCTTGTTTTGTCATACACGTGGCACCCTTATAAGGGGGGTTTTGTATTGTGATTCTTCAATTAATTGGGTCACCAGGAAGTCAGATGATTGTGACGATCTAATAAACTGTTTAAAGTTTTTTCAAGCTGACCCCTCCTAAAGGATCTGAAGGAGGTTAGTGTTCATATGATTGTATATTAAATAGGTTATAGTTTTGAAATTGTTTCCTTTTCGTAAAAAAGAAGGGATATGGAAGCTAGTTTGGTTTTATGGTGTTTTTTGAATGTGGTATTCATAAGAAGATAAGTCAGAGAGCCAATGGCCGGTGTGGGTCATGACCCATTTCATGTCATCCTCCAACATTTGAATCAAAACTTGAAAAAAAAAACCAATAATATACAGATAAAAACAAACGAGTCTAGAGAGATTGGCATGATTAATTATGCTGTCAATCAACTAGTACATATCATGAGAGAATCATATCTGCTTCCCCTAAGAGCAGGGTTTCAAGTATCGGATGAGGCCAATTCCAATTCTGGTCTTTCTTGCTTGGCCGATCATTGTACGGATTCTAGGGTTAGGGTATGTTTTGGCTGATTCTGACCCATTTTTTTCACCAATCCTTATCAATTCTGATACGATCTAGATAAGAATATGTCTAAGGCATATGTAGTGGACATGTTGCAACCTTAGGTTATAAGAATAGAGATTAACCATAAAAAAGTTAACGTCTAAGGAGTCGTTCCACTTGGCTCAGGGGTTTAAAATCTAAAACTGGCCTCCGAATCGGGTCCAATCGATTCGGACTCAGCTGGATCTATCTGGAGCTGTCGGAATTGGCTAGGTTCAGGCGAAACCCAAGAACAGCTGAACGGAGAGGTAGATTTGAAGTAGCTTGAATCCAGATGGACTTAGCATATTCTGATTCAAATAGGCCGAATTGCCTGATCAGATTTCATTTTTAAAAACCCTAACCTGGCTAGGATCATGAAGATGATCTGATTATAACCACTTATTAGGGTTAATGTGGTGCACGTTTTCTAGAGGTTTGAAAGAATGTGAGTGTCTAAGTTGAGGAGTGAGGACAACACACACAACCCCGTCAAATTCTTGCTGGCCCAGAGGCCCACTGTGATGGTAGGTGTATAGGACATACGGAATGGTGGTTTTCTTCTCACCCTGTTGCATGGAAACATATATAAACCTAACTCACGGACTTCTGCTACTTTCAAATCCGTAGTACCAAGTAGTCTTCTATACTAATCTGTCAATTTTCGTTTCTTAATAAGAATTGCTGCTAAATGTCTCTGTTTTTAAGTTTATAAAAACCAAATTTAGTATAACCTATTTTGACCATTTCTATGAACATTGCTGATTAGACGAAATAAGATGGAATATTGCTGTTTGTCATCAACGAAAGGATTTAGTCTGTAACAGAATTTTGTGCAGATATGGGACCTTTTGGTTGGGAAGAAAACAGGGGAAGGGTTGTGTGTTACTTGGAGATCCGATCTTGATAAGAGAATTATTCTGTGATTGGGTTCTTATGAGGAATTTCACCTTTTTATTTTTTTTCCCCAATGTGAAAGATGGGAGAAAGAAACCCCATGTGCAGAGATTCTTGCTTCCACAAAAGAGATCTGTTTTTGACATAGTTGGGAACTTTGGATATGTGCTTGCCCCCTCTTTCTTCCTATTTCTTACGCTTTTCCCCTACTTACTTTCTCCCTGTTTCCTTACGCTTTCCCTACTTTCTTTCTCCCTACTTTGGATAAAACTCTTGTTCTAAGAAAATGGTTTGCCTTTGCATAAAAAAGGCTCTTTGATTCTATGGCATAAGTAACCCTCTCTCTCTATACGTATAACGGCCTTAAGAAGTTAAGAGACATATGGGGATATCAGATTAACAGTCTCGGTTAATGGGTTTGATTGCAGAAGTACCCAGTTCTTTCACATGACATCAATGGGGTTTCGGATTTCGGAAGAACCTCTGCAAAGTACTTCTTAGATTATTTTAATTAGAAGAAAGGAAAATGTAGGTAGACTGTGGAGAGATCCAGGTAATACCCAATTGTAATAGGATCTTAGTAATACTTCTTCATTGAGACTGGCAATTGCTCCACGACTCTACTGGTTAATTTTGTTCTTTCATTTGTCCATTTTGTAAGTGGTTATAATCAGATCATCTTCATGACCCTAGCCAGATTAGTGTTTTTAAAAATGAAATCTGAGCAGATTGGGAAAATTGATGGAAGTAAAATTTTGAGATGATTTACTTTGATTGTTATTTTCATTGCGAGGTGGAAAATAAAACCTCAATTTCTGGTACAGGACCAACCAAAAAGAGCTTTCATGAATCTCTTCTACAATAAGATGAAGAAAAACTGTTGCAACAGCTGTTGCTTTCTTCATGATCAGATCCACTGGAACAGACTTCTGTGATGCCACTCGAATCGGAACATGAGGAAGAAGATGGAGGAGGAGGAACTGGTTCATTCTTGTCTGTGACTCTCATGAAATCAATGAAACTAGGCCGACCCATCCCGAGATTCTCAACTCTGTTCTCCTTCCAGGGTTTGGAGAAGTTCTCTTCTTCATTTTTAGTACTCCTTTTCTTCAAAAATATGCGGCAGAGAACCCAATTTTCCACTTGCACAGTAGAATTCTGCATGATTTAAATTCCAGAAAAAAAAATTAAGAAAGAAGAGATTTGGAATTAATTGTAGAATCAAGAGTAACCCCGCAAATGGGTTCTCTTCCAATTAAAGAACGAAATATATTATAGGGATAGAAACAAAAGGAGCACGGCACTGTTCCATTCTCTGGTTGCACAGAATTGAATAACTCACTTGGGTTGGGTTATTCTTTTGTGCGAAAACGGGAGATGCGGTCATGGTAGAAGTAAGTCTGTATTCATGCATGATCCAATCGGTTCTAGACCCATGAGGTGGCTTTCCTCTGTAGAAAACCAGAGTTTTCTTCATCCCCACTACTTGGTTGGTTTTTGAAGCTATGATTTTCCTGTCCATTCCAGTAGCCTTCCAGTAACCAGAACCTGTTGCTCTGTTGCATCTGTTCCCATTGGGATACTTGGCTTCTTTGGTGCTGAAAAAGTACCTCTCTTGCTCTAAATCACCTGAACATGAAGAAAAAGGAAGAAACCCCCCATTTAGAGAAAAAGAAATTCACCAAAATAACAACTCGTGAAACCACTCCCAGCAAAGCCCATTCGAGTTCATTCTGGAATGCAAAAACTCAACCCATTTGCAGGCTTCATGGTCTTTTTGATTCAGTTAGCCAGAAAGTTTATAGTGGCTTAGAACCATACTGGAATGGCATTGTTAAAGCTCTGTTTCGTTATTATTTGAAATTGGGGAGCATTGATTATACAGATTTTTTTCCCCACCCTCTTTTTATGTGTGTGAAGGAGCTAACCTGGCAAATCCCATGGATCGTGCTTGCAGATATCGACCTCAGGGATGATTGAAGCGGGCAATGGGAAAGAAAACACCTTGCGCTTCAAATACTGAACCACGAGCTCTTCGTCAGTTGGATGGAATCTGAAACCTGGAGGTAGTTTAACTACTCCGTTCTTAACAAAATTACGTTTCTCCATGTTGATAGATAAAACCAAATACTCTCTATATTAAAGATTGCAGACTCACTCACCCACCCTAGAGAACTGGACCTCTCAACTCAGCTCAGTTTGGGCGGTGGAGTCAGTTGATTTCTTACAATCTTAACATAATCAGATTCAGAGAAACACAAAAGCAGAGAGACACACAGAGAGAAGAATTATAAATGATAAGAACAAGAAGATGGGGAAAAGGGAAGAGACAGAGAGTGAGAGAAAGAAAGGAGAGGTTGGGTTTATAAGGAAAAGGGTTGATTCTTTATAGTAATGGCGTTGGAGGGGTGGAGAATGGAATAGGACGACGACGACCTATTTGGCGTAAACGAGACTCAAAACCTTCCTTTTGACGCCTCTTAACAACAAACGTTTTCTATGGAGTATGGAGAGAGAGAGAGAGAGAGAGTGAGTGACAGGGAGATTAAAAAATAAAAATTCTTAAGGGGGGTGTCTTGTTTCCCTCGCCAATCAAAAGTGGTTAAAACACCGTTTTTATAAGCTTAAAACGCAACTGAAGCAGCTTAGTCCATGTGTGTTCTCTCGACGTGTTCTTCTCCGCTTCTTCTTCTTTTTCGTCTTTTTCATATAAAGAAAGAAAAGAAAACCGGCACCACTAGTGGGTTCTGCTACTGTTTGTTTTGCGGCTCTTAAAAACCTTCTTAATCTCTTTTTAATGAGCCTTCCAAAATGATCTTTAAGAATTTACAGAGACCTCCTTACTTATCAGCTTCAACAAACAGTACATCTCTGCAGTTTGGGCCTTGTGGGGGGTTTTTTTTTGACTTTTAACAGGTAAGGTAAATAACGAAATTTTTGGACGGTGGAAGGGGTATTTTTGTCTTCTAAAGTGTATATCTTATCGCTGAGGTCACCTTTTGTCATGCTTACAGGTGGGAGTTTCGGGCAATCTTTCCTTATCAAATAAAGTACGTAATTACCCCTACAGCTTTCTCCTCTCTCTCTCTCCCCGGCCTCCTCTGTGTATTTAATACAATCTCTTCTTTGGTGGTGCTGACTGCTGACTGCTGAGCACGTATGCCCAAGACGTCCTTTTTGAAATTAGTTTACCCTTTTTGTTCCTTTTCTTCCTTTTTATTCCCTTTATAAGAAATAAGAGTCCGTGAAGAAATTGGGAAGGAAAGAAGACAAGGTTGAAAAACTTAGAATCGGATAAATCATATTCGAAATCAACACTTAAATCTGTCGGATGTGATTGGACTCAGTCTAACTCAATCTGTTAGGAAGCAAGGTTAATAGGGATCAACATAACATAGGTTAATTCTGATGATTTTGATCTGATTTTTAAAACCATAAACTAGGGTGAATTTTGTGTTTTTTTTTAATCATATATGATATAAAATATATTTGTGTATGATCACTAAGAAATTGCAATTTTATTATAATATTTTACATCACTTATGTTAATAATTAAAATTAATAAATATAATGTGTATAAATATATAAAATTTTAAGTATAATACAAAAATGAAAAATGTCATAATATGACTCAGTTGTAAAAAAAAATCAATATTTTGAAAAAAAAATAAAAAATTCACTACTTGTTATCTAAAATTTGATTATAACTCGCATATGATTCTATATGATCATTGAAAAAAAGAAAACATGTAAAACTTAGGGAAATAGTTTTCTGTATAGGAGTGTGGGCTACACCAGCATTCCCATGAGTCTATCTCTCTCCTCTAAATATGAAAAGATATCTCTATCCCTTGTTTTGAGGAGGAGAGAGATAGACACAAAGGAGCGTTGGCGTAGGCCACACTCCCGTACAGAGAACTTTCTTCCTAAAACTTATTATGTAAGTGAATAAATATAACTTAACTACTTGTGTTCTTTACAACCAAAGTTAAAAAAGTTTTCTGCACTATTCAAATGTAAGGGTGATATGGTACTTCCATTTGTTGGATACATAGGGCGTGATGCAGATTCTAGACTAATGATTTGATGAATTTTATTGTCAAATCCAATCATTTTTTTTTTGACAAAAGGTTTCGTGCATGGCCATGCATGGTGCACAATTGTACTTGCAACCATTAGAAAGGAATGAAGGATCGTGTACTGTACATGATTATGTCTATCCAACAGTAGAAAACATGATTGTGCACCATGTACTTCCGTGTACGAAACCTCTCCCTGTATTGTTGTTGTGACTATTTCTTTAATAAACACTGTTGTTGGTAGATTTTTAAAGCTTTCTTACACCACATGAGCTGAAACTTAGACATATGATTTCAGCATCTTAAGCCCTATTAACCGAAGGATTTGGGCTCCATCTGATATGTTATGTACAAGATTGCAGAGCTGTACGTAAAAACACTTCTTATAAATCATAGATCCCACAAAAAAAAAGGAGAAATTTCAAGCCTGTCCAGCAACAAAGTGACTTGCAAGGTGTGGAATGATATGGTGCAACTACGGTGCAGCCTTGTTCCCTACGTCAGCACAATGACGGAGGATGCAAGCCGGCAATTGCTGCCAATGGAGTTTGCTGTTCTCTTCTCACCAAGGTCTCTCTTTCCTTCTTGCCCCTTTTCCTTCCCTCTTCGATCCCCAGGTTCCCTAGAGGAGTTCTATGTTTCTATTCCCTCTGTGGCTCTGTAGTATTGTACTCCTCTTTATACATCACCCCTCAACCCTTGAAAAAAAAAAAAAAAAAAAAAAAAAAAAAAATTCCAGGATTTGATGCCTACATTATCATGTTATTATATGGTAAGAAGATATGGGGGGAGAGGGAGATTTTGATTGTTTTCTATGGATTATATATGGTCGTTTGAAGTAGATGCCCTAACGTTGAGGTGCGTTCCTCCAAATTGACAAATGCGCTGTACAAGGGCTTGGTTTACTCTCTATCTTATGGTCCAGGTTCTTTTAAGAAAGGGCATGTGGGGTATTTTTGTAATTTCGAATGGTATATATTGAGTGGGTTGGAACCTTGGGTGGGGAATTAAAAAGGGTGAGTCCCACCTGCACCCAAAACGACAGACACCACGTTGGACTTTGGTTAAGTGACAAAATGCCACCCTCATGGGATGCCCCTTCCAAGATTTCCTCATTCCTCTATTTTAAACAGTACCCGATTTTTCTATTCAGACTTGGAGGAGGAAAGAATCTTTTTCTTTGATGGGCACTTACATATCCTGTATTTACATATCTAACCTTCTATTTAAATAGAGTTTGCGTGAATTAAACTAAAATTTTATACATGGTTAATCTAAATTTTAAATGATTCTCTACATATCCAACGGTAGGATGTAACATATCAGTGATGGTGAAGAGAGAATCTCCTCACCTTAGAGATTTGACCCTTTAATTACCATGTAAAAGGGTATTTTCACCTATGTACAATAAAAAATGGGAATTACAACTGACATAGAAGTTCAAATTTGTTTTTTTTTTTTTTGATTGGTAAAACATAGAAGTTCAATCACAAGATTAGATCACTAGTGGTGAAGGATTCTTCCTTCTCCAAAGTGAAGAAAAACTCACTCTTAAATATTTCCTTTCTGTGTTACATACATTTTCCCCTCTATTATGGGGGATTGGAGAAATTTTCATAACTCCCCAATCATTAAAGTGCCTTTCTTTACCAAAAAAAAAATCATTAAAGTGCCCTTTGAAGATGCCGTACCAGACTTGCCTGACGTCCTACCATCAGTAATTGATAATTGAACAAACGAAATAAGAATTGGTTTGAGTCCAGGTGCAACATGGAACCAATGCCCTTACGTCCTACCATCACTAATTGATAATTGAATAAACGAAATAAGAATTGGTTGGAGTCCAGGTGAAACATAGAACCAATGCCCTCAAAAAAAGAAGGGGTGTGGGGATTTAGTCTTATATCGGGTGTGTGAGTGTGGTGTGTTGTGTATATTTGTCATTTTACGGTCCTAAAAGTTGGTGAACCTTTTAAGATTGATGTGTAATTTGTGTGATTTCACTTTCATATAATAAAAAAAAATTTAAAAAAAAAAAAAAAAAAAACCATGGAACCAATGCCCAATTCCAATATAAAACGGTCTCATTCCCAAATAGCTACTGAGCATTGCCTATGTGAACGTACTAGGTGGGGTTTGTGAATCCTGGGATGGTGGATGAACCGTCCTCTATGGGTGGAGGAAAATTTTGCCTTAATTTTTTTAATAAAGGTAAAAAAATTCTATTATTTCACATGTGTACTCGAAAAAATGTTCAAGACATTTTAAAAATCCTATTTTATCTTTGATAGAAACAATTTTTGGAAATAAAACAAGGAACAATTAAAAGAAAGTGTTAAGTTCTAAATACACCTAAGAGGTGATATTTAGGCTGCCGCTATTAAAATTAAGAAAAAATGATCGCTATGCAGCCGGTGTCATGCATTCACTCACAGTCTCTTCTTCTTGATACACACGTACTCTTTCCTCCTTAACATATGGGTCCTCCTGTATTCAACCATGTGGCGTTGTCCCCTTCCATACTCCCATTAACTGAGCATGGAGGATTCCATTCCATGTTGCGGGTGTGTTGACCCCTTGTTCTATTATTAATGTCTTATTTGTTCTTTGCAAATAAATGTCCTCTAATTAGAAAAAAAAATTGACGCATAGCAATTAACTTTTTTTTGTTAGAGGGTTCCCATGATGCCCGTATGGGGAGAAATTTACATACCACACCAATGGCCATGCTAGTGTGGGGGAGGAATCTCTCTTTTTTTTTGGGATTAAAAAAGTGGACCTTAATTTGGATGTTCAAGATAAAATCCATATTAGCTCTCACATGGCATAAAACATCTAGTCAAAAGATCTTCTGCACTTGGTTTAAACGAAGGGAGGCAATTTCTCTTCACCCACGGTGTAGGAAAAAACTCTTCTGCCAATGGTTTGGATGTCTTGGGATGGGTATTGGGAACAATAAAAAGGTCATTATTGACTTTATACAATAAAAGGGCAGCGTAATTATGATCCTAGATAGGTGTATTTTTCCTTCACCTAGGGTGGAGGAAAATTTTCTCTTAGATGATGGCTTGGGACGAAAGATACTGCACAAATACTCTATGAAGAGTCAAGTAGGAAGGTGAGATGGACCACATATCATTTTCATTTCAATTGGGAATTCGAATTTTGCCTCTAAATTGGTTTTGAAATATCACAGTTGCCATAAACTCCTAATAAATAATCCTTTCTAGAATTTCTGAACCACACTTAAATGCAGCCTTTTGTATATTCCTGTATATTTTGTCCAAGTGACTCTGAAGTCTGAACCACTTGCATGGTTTCCAGGATCGGGATTGAGATCCCGATTCCGGTTGATTTGGTTCTTCTAATCTTTATATTAAAAAACCCTAAATGTCAAGAACTTATGATTTCGAAACCAATCCAGGCCGATTCTGATCTGATCTAGATTGGAATTGCGTGTTTTGAATTCCTGACCCCTTGAGAGGTTATTATTGCCATTGCGTGCCATACTGAGCCATAAGCCGTCTTGCCTGACTATTGATAGGTCAACCATGTCAACACATCATCAATAAATGAAGGTTGGTTCAGTTTTGGATGATGAGAGCCCAGAATCCAAGTAGGAATGATTTGGCTTGGATTCACATTAATATTTGGTGTGACAATGATTGGTTCCTTACAAATTCTTGCATCTCAATAGCAACTTCACTTCATAACTTGGTCTCAATTCATAATGGTCCTGAGAATTGAATTATGGATCAGATCAATCTCACTACTAGAACAACTGAGTCTTATGGATTTACTTATTGGTCTTTGTGTTTCGGTAATTATCGATACGGATTAGTGGCCCATAGAATAGGATAGCGTAAGTATAAAAAAAAGTCTTCGGTTAATAATCATGAATTTTAAGAATAAAAAATTGGATTGGTAAATCGATGATCAAGCAGATTCCCATCGATTCTACTCCCGACTCTGATCAATTTTGATCGCTTTAGATCGGAATCAATGCTGATCGATTCATTTTTTTTTTTTTTTTTTTTTTTTTTTGTTCTAAAAACTTGTTGATTGTACATCATGATAAAGGCCACTTGGATGGACATCGAGGTAAAGTATTCGACATTATATCAATATTGATGGTAACATGATTTGCTATTGATTCAGGGAGTTTCACTGTCGACTCCAGGGTTTCAAATCTGATTTGTTTCATTTTTGAAATGTTCAATTACGAGATTAAGGATGAATCGTAATTTTGTAATGAATGAGATTTTAAAGGGCATCAGAGGAAAGAAGGAAAGGAAGAAGAGAAAGTGTAACGTGGGGCGGTTGAGGGGTTTGGTTAAACTAGGGGTGCCTCTATCCTCCACTCCACCACCATTGTTGACAAATAACAAATCCAAAAAAAAAATGCCCTGATTTCGTATGGAGAAGGTAAACCCCTCCTCCGTGAATTTGTTTATGATCCTTTATAAGGACAAATACGATTTTGCCCAAGAAAATGGCAAAAAAATTCAAAAGAGAAGATAGAAGAAGAATTAAGAGATTCTGGTCTCTCTCTACCACTTGATAGTGTAGAAAGAAAGTCGGCGCCAAATTGCGGCTGCTTTTGATTCTTTTGCTTTCCTTTCATGTTTTTTGTTGGGTTAGGTTGGGTAGTCAAAGTAGTTTGCGTGTGGGTGTTGAAGAAGGTTTTAAGGGACAGAAGGAGAAACGTCAAAGATTGCAATTATTGCGTTTTGAGTAAAAAATGTTTTTAAGTGGACCAATTTCTTTCTAAATCTGCCTCTTATGGATACCAAGATAAATAAATATTGGGGAAGAGTTTTCTATTAAAGAGTGGGGTCTTTGTGTTGGGGGTCAATAAGATCATACATAAGAGCATCAATAAGGGTAGGATTTTTATTTTTCATGGGGCCGAACAGTCATTTGGCCATATCATGCGTCTAGGTACAAGAGCCATGCTCTAAAACAGTTTTTTTTCTATAAATATTTTTCTAAAGGTTTTTATTTCAATTTAGATCGTTTTTTTTTCTGTTTTCTTTCTCGTTTTTTAAATTAAAGATTTTAAAAGCTTTTAATCGAGATCGGGGTCTAGGGTTTCAAGAATTGGGATCAGGTCGCCAAGATTAACATTCGTCGGAGCCCGATCCTTGTACAGAAACTAGGATTAGATCACGTTTTGGCTAATGCTAACAAATTCCCATCAAAATTAGATGGAACCAATATGGATCCTAATTCTAGATTTTAAACTTTACCCCAAGTCTGCAATAGCTAGGGGTGAGAGGAGTCACCCATCACTCAGCAAAAAGACTCAATCGGGGTCTGGATTAGTCGATTCCAATCCAATCCAGATTGGAATTAGTGGAAATCAATCTAAACCTAGTTTCCATACAAGATCGATCCGGTTCAAATCAATTAGAATTGAGATTAACCTCTGACGATTTCGATCCAGATTGGCCGATTTGAGCCAATCCAATCCAATTTTGCAAAACTTTGCTTGAAGCCTCTAGAATGCACATCACATGGAATACCCCTCCTGTCTCCCAAAAAAAATATTCTCTTACAACCAATAATAAATTAACCAACTAATGCAAAAGTGAGAGAACTTCTCAACCATCTCAATGCTTTTTTCACATTCCACTAAGTCATTCAAGAGTTTCTTTTCTCAACGGAGTTGTTTGGTTGTCTAAGACCGTTGCTTGTCTATTTGGTGAATCCAACATATGAGATGATAGAGAATAAGATGGAAGGTCAAAGTCTTTCTTCCCTTCAATAAGCTGCCTCTCTCTCTCTCTCTTTTTGAATTCAAATTCTTAGTACCCCACCAAAAACAAATTACCTTTACTAGAGAGTTTAATGCGTATTGCTTTCATTTAATTCTGTTTTTGGATTATTTACCTTTTTCTTTTTATAGGATTACCTTTCTTTGAAGGCATTTATTTTATTTTGAATGTGACGGAAGGCGGTGACGAATGTGGTCCAAACCCACATCATATAGTGTGTGACTGGTTTTCCAAGGGTTGAATTTCTATTTTTTTTTTCGTGGTTGTTTTGGAGATTTCGATTTCAAAGGAATCCCACAAACGTAATTTTTAATTGAAAAAAATAAAATTTAGAAGGATGTTGAGTTAATTTCCGATTTTTTTTTTTAATAGAAATTGCCGATTTTGAAACTTTAGTTTCTAATAGGTTCGTTCAAGAGCATAGAGCTGGAATTTTGTAAGCATGTGGAGTTTGCAAAGTGGTAAAAATTTTTATTTTTTTTTTGATTGAAAAAATGGTAAAATAAAGTATTAAAAATTTTAAGATTATTAAAAAAATAAATACGGATATATATGAGGGTATGCCATTACATAGGAGAGTATATGATCGAAATTGAGTTTAAACCTTGACACGCAGTCTATCCAAATCCCTACCCGAAATATCCAACAATCAGATTTTCCACATCATCTTTTCACATGGCATATATAAGTGTGAAACATTAGAAATTTTTTCTATAATTGCTTGATTATTGTTAAGTTTGATATCATTTTAAATCGATAATGCATTTCAAGTAATCATACCAAATGCAGCCTTAATTTAAAAATTCTCAAGATATTGGCTCGTAAGGATTTGCAATATGGGACTCTCAATGACCGTAAAATAAAGAGTGCCCAACTGAATCTTGCTATGGTAAGGCTGTGTTAAATACAGGTTGAGTTGTCAGCATAGCTTCACCTATATTAATTACCTTTTTCTTTTCATCAAAATAAAAAAAAAAAAAAATCCCACTTTACTAGTCCATATACTTTCAACGTTTAATTGTATAGTTCATTCTCTTTAATCACAATTTAGGGTTGAGATCTTAATGGGATGGGGTGATTGGGATCCAAAAAATGTTATGATTGAGAAGATGAGACGACAAATACATGTTAAGGGAGAAAGAAAAGAACGCCATCCAATTGTGAGTTTTATAAATTTTTAAATTTGTTTTGATATGAATTTGATCCAACGAATTTCTTTAATAAGAACATATAATTTCTTTTCTCTTCTACCTCGAATTTAGATTGAAAATTGTTTCTTAAAAGACAATATTATAAAAGCGATGCACTCGCAAAACTAAGGAGAATTCTTTTGATTGTTTAATTATCAAGAGGAGATTCGTCCAATAAATATGTATACAAAGGCAACCAACAGGGATAGGATTCTTCATTTAAGAGGGTGGGGGCGGGGGATCGGTAAATGAATTCACTTGGGGCCCAACTTCCGTGATTCTAATATGCCCGTTTCAGGAGGCATTCTCATGTTCTCATGGTCCCCAATTTGAGTTATGAGGAACACCCCCAACAAGGAGTTTGCTCAGGTCATACTCTCATGTAGATGCGGTCTAGACTAGATCCCTACAGCAATGAAGGTGATGCAAATGATGTTCCAAGCATGACATTCATTGCAAGGCGTAGACATGTTTCACCTCCGAATGGGATCCTGCCTTGCTCTCCCCCCTTGACCACCCTTGAAACTTTATTCAAGTTAATTAAGTGGAAGGAATAATGCATGAACCATGGCTATTGTATTTCCTATTCAATAAAGCCCAATTGATATTGTCATCTCCCCCCCCCCCCCCTCCTCTTTTAGTTGTAGTCCAAGACTATTGTATTTCCTATCTAAGACCCCTCGCAAAAAAAAAGAAAAAGGAAATAGGTTCTTTGAGCTGCTGAGGTCGATAACGTTAGCGCCTCTATTTTCATTTCTCCTCTTCTCATTGGTGTCTTCCCCCATATCATTTGCTCAAAATACTTTCTTACAAAAAATTATATATATATAATCCAACAAAAAGGAAGTAGCTTCTGCCAGATGGTATGAATATCATTAGGTTACACTGATGTACATAAAATTGTCCACCAAGTAAATAGGCGATACGTGGACGAAGGCTAGTCATGAGACACAACTGAAAAGGACCTGACAAGCAGTTCCTTGTGCAACACGATTTCAAACAAACCCGAAACTTGTCCAGTAACTAATTCCAAGTAACTGACACACCACTACAGTGAATATTCCCCAAATCAAGGGATACATGTTTCCCACTCTGCACACACACAGAAATACACGATTCAAGGAAGACGCCAACTGCCACGATCTAGCAACTGTCTCTGCCGCTATTTCATTAATCGCCCCTTCCTCTTTTAAATAGAAAAGGGAGACCTAGGTACAAGGGCATCATTTTTTCACTGACTTATTGTTCTCTTTGTACTTCCTCTACAAATTTATTATTGTACGGATTTGACTTAGGCATCAGAGAATCCTTTCTCAGAATCCACTCCAAACCTCTTTTGTGTTTTTTTTCTTCTTGCAAGTCATCCACATCTTTGAATCCGTTTCCGACGACAACAATTACTTAAACTTTTTTTTATTTTTTTGGAGGGGGGGGGGTGAAAATTAGCTTACTTACAAGGTTATGATGAGGAGCTACAAAGATTCAGGATGAGGGTTGACACAAAAATATTATATCATCATTCTAGGGAAAAGGAAGTTGGGAAAAGAAAAGGCAGGAAAATTGACATAAGGATGTGTGAAACACGACGCAAGAGCACTATGAGATTTTCTTCAAAAAATGGCCATCCAATACTAAAAAGCATTGTTTCTAAAATAGTTTTTATAGTCTCTGTCAAGAAAGAAGCAACAACAACACTTTGAGTAAAACTCTGCAAAAGTGGGTTTATATGTATATATGTGTTTCCATCAAAAGGATACAAAATGGATATCATAATGCCTAACTTTATCTTTCATACAAAACAATTAAATACGCATGCGCCTCTGCTTGCTTGGTGATGATTGGGTTAAAAAAGAAATGCTAGCTAGTTGTTGCAAATAATTGTTTGGTCTGGTCTGGTAAATCCCAATCTCATTTTTTATATCATCATATATACTCTCGATCACTCCCTTTTCTATGATTCTATGTTCCATAATTTTTGAGGGGATTGTTTGGAGTTTAAGAATTTGAGATGAAAGATTTATAATATTAAGAGGATTACTAGAGGAACATTGTTGTCTTTATTGCAAATGAAGTTTTAAGTACTAATATGTTTTTTTAAAAAGACTTTGATTGTTGTATCTTCCACACGATTTGAACCCATGACCTCTCTAATATTGCTTTTAGTAAAGCAAAGGAGTATGAATATTTTAGTCCCACACAATGCTTATAGAAAAGCTAAGAGTGAAATATATATTGTATAATGGGAACTACAAGGGGGTGGTTATTTGGTAGAAAAACTCGCAATACGCCAATACTCTCGTCTCTGGGGCTGGGGGTTTGGGGGTTTTTTTACACAATAGTCTTTAATGTGTGAAGTGTCTTTTTGCTTATTGGACAACACTTGTATCTGTTTTTTTTTTCCCAACACCGGGTAGGTATTTTCGACACCGATTGTGGTTTTCCTGACGTCAGTATGTGGTTTGTTGTTATATGTCGATTAGAGAATGTTCAAAGTCAGGATTTGTTAGGAACCTTAATGAAATATATTACTCTTTGTCCGATGTTCGACGTTGATTGCATCTTTTCCGATGTTAGATGAGTGCCGTCTGACACGTTGCTAGTGCCGGCGATCATATGTTACTTGCTGTCCATAAAGTTTTGGATGCCAACATTGGTTATTTATTTATTTTATGTTTTCTCTCTTAGAGAAACACATCCTTTGGGCTCATTTTGGACATGTGTTTCAAGGGGCATCTCTCCTCTGTAAATAGAGGATGTCCTATATAGACTTTAGAGTATGATTACAAGTGTTTTAGCTTCTCTCTCAAACCCCTACTCTATATTTTTGCCTTCAGTTTCACTGTTTTTGAGAAGTGTTATTATACTCTTGTTCTAGTTGATTGAGTACAACCTGAGTGTGTCATGACAGGGCCCAATAAGTGTGTGTAATAACTATTGAAAGGGCCGGTTGTGACTATTTCATCTTGGAGGTTGATTTGAATTACCTGGATTGCACCATAAGACATCTCCAATTTTATGGAAGGTGACTGGTGGCACGACTCAACCTCACAGTTCATCGTATAGAGCTATATATCCAATCCTTGATTCCCAACTCTCACATGGAAGGGATGACCTAGTATCAGATTGAAGCCACTAAGAAAATGACTACCTGCTGCCAAATAGAGACCTTGGATCAGAGTGAAGCCACTTGTGAATGGCTACTTGATCTGGAGTGGGATACCATGGATGTCGATTTGAAAGCGTATGATCTGTTATGATCCCACATCAGTCATACGGGAGGTTAATCCCACGGCAATGTTCAACAAGAGATTTGGTGTGGGTTAATGCCACTCATTTGTCATCTCATCCATCACAATTTAACATTGGAATTTTCTTCTACCTTCGAGTCATCACATCACTTCACCATGGCCACCTCTAAACCTTGAGTTAACTAGAACCCTCATCTCTACCTCGATAAAAATGTTCTCACCAACCTTGAACAACTGAGTTCCTGATCATTTGAGGCTCTATCCACAGCAGATCCAATTTTAACCATTTTTTCCCCAATTCTTTTCCAATATTTTGTAAACATATATGGATCAAATTCAGATGCTTGACCTCTCTTTAGGTAATATTCCGTTATCCACACCTTGGACCACCGAATTAATTGGTGTTTGAATTTCCATAATTCGATGAATCTGTATGATATATTTGTATTAATGTATTAAACCTTGTCAATAATTTTATAACTAATAACTTTATCTAATAGCAATTTGAGGACTACCACGCTTCAATCAATAGTACTTCTCGTTATCATATGTTTTAATAATTATATGGGAAGCAGTTTTCTGTCCGGGAGTGTGGCCAACACCAGCACTCCCATGTGTCTATCTCTCTCCTCCTTAAAACAAGCGGACAGATGTGTCTTTTCAAATGGGGAGGAGAGAGATAGACTCATGGAAGTGTTGGCATAGGCCACACTCCCGGACAGAGAACTTTCTCCCTAACTTATATAGGGTAGTTATCTATGTAACAATGGAAGGTGATGGTTTCGAAAATCACAAGTTAAATATGAGGTTCTATTTTTGAGGGTTTTATTTTAGGCTGCATTTGATATGCATTTTTCAGGTCGATTTCACATTCTCAAACGATAAAAACAACTATTTTTATCGTCCAAGAATGCGAAATTGACTTAGAATGCATACTAAACATAACCTTAATCTAAACAGTCAATTTTCACTGAAAGTTGGGAGAGTGCATAGTAATCCCAAGAGTACCAGTACACATGCATGGACATACACGAAAAATGTGCTAATATAAAAATGTGGTATTTGATTGAATTGGACTTTGAAAATTGACATGTAACTAATAAGCAATGTCCTAAGCTCTCTATCTAACCGTTGAAATGGTCATATCATCTATCCACGTGGTAAAATAGATATCTCGTGGCATTTGGTAAAATAATAGATTTTTATAATAATAATAATTCACCTACTATTACACACAAGTCATTAGAAAAATTTTCTAATCGCTTCGGTCCAGCCCAATCTCACCTGGGGGTTTGGGCTGGGCCGCGGGGGTACATTTTTTCTTAATCTGTTTAAGATAAAAATAGAAAATTGATGCTCTATTTCCTATACACCTTAATTAACCTTCCTTTGCCGGTCTTAATCATATGGAATCATAGTCCCATACAGCGATTTAGATATTGGGATCGTATCGATCGATATTATTTCTAATGGTAGTGACCGATATTAGTGGTATCAGCAGAAAACTGATACGTATCAATTGATACGGTAAAAAAAGTTGGGTTTTTGTTCCCGCAAGAAAATAGGGAGAAAGAACACTAACAGGAATATGTACGGTGTGATGCACTGTCCCTGTGCCCAGACACAAGAGTGTGCGGAAATGTTTGAAAAAAAATGCTTTTGAAAAAAAATATATATAATTTGTTACTTGAAAAAGATGTAGAAAAGATCGTGACTACATCAACTTTGCACCTGATCATAAATTTCTTTAGTTGGGTTTGTCCTGGTAGAGAGGAGAGAGTATACAGTGACTGCTGGTATTGAATACTGTGGGTACAGTTTGCCATGAAACCTTAACCTTTAAGGCTAACTAAGAAACCCTTGTGAACTTGGTGGCCAGACTTGAAACCCCATTCTGACATGAAGAGAGTCAGGGGGTGGAGAGATATATCCTTGAAGAAAATACCAATTTCTCTCGTTTATGGCCACATTTTTTTTCCCCCTCTCTTGAGAATGAGACTTATGGGGGTAAAAATGTGGTTTTTAAGACGTTTGGTCTATAAAAACCAAATCAAAACCGATAACTATCATGCTTCGGTCCTCAGTTTCTTCTACTTGTCCCTTATCGATCTGGTTTTCGATTTTTCATATATACAAAAGAACATAAGTGTAAACTAATATTGAATTGTATTGAATTTACAGTTTCTTCTAATTTTGATCTAAATGGTTTTTCCATATATTTTATTGTAGCCTATATTTTATTGGTTGTGAACAAATGTCTAGCACACTTGGTAGTTTGTGGTGTGTAAAAAACCCCATAGCGATCTGGAAGCCCATAGCTATCTGAAGGTCGGTTAGTTTTAGTCGTACAATGGTTCCAAAATGATACAGATTTTAATAGATCAGTTTCGGTCGATTAAATCGCATCGATATGCTTTTTGACACCCTACATCGGAAGCATGAGTTTTGCACATTAATTGGGAGGATCTAGGGGTGTAAGTTTGGCCCTATTACCCCAAGCCCGCCTTAAGCCTGAACTGGGCATGAACTGGATTTTTCAACCATGAGGGTGGGTTAGGGTTGAAATTTTCAGGCCCCGGATCAAGGGTGGGCTGGGTCAGGATTGAGGTCTCGATTAAGCCCAGCCCGGCTATGCTTTACTATATATTTTTACATTTTACAATTTTTGTTTAGTATTTGATTATCTGTTGGTTGACCAAAAAAAAAAAAGGTAATTATCTATTGATAAAAAATATTTACAAATTTAAGAATGGATTAAGTTTTGGGAAAATTATAGTGTGACCCTTTGAAGTTTATCTTAAATATAGAGCGAACCCTTGTGTTTTCAAATTATACAATCGCACCCCTTGAGTTTAGGTTAATTGTTATAGTCAGCCCCACTCCGTTACTTAGGTGTTACGATGTTAGTTAAGTTTACTTTCAAATGACTAATATAGTCCCGAATGAGGTGTGAGCTTACCATTTTGGCCATAGGTATCCCTAAAACTTCACACCCCCTTCCCTGCTACTCTTCGTATCAGTCATCCATACCTGCGATGATAGGAAGGTAATTCTACTCGAATCAGTCACCTCCTTCTTTCAATTCTCGTTTGGTTCCAGTTTCGCCATTAATTATTCCTCGACGGATTTGAGATATCTATGGTTGCAGGTGAATGTCGAATCTTCCCAGATCTATGGTTCCAATTTCTCGGTTTTCTTTTCAGGGAACGGCGACGATCTCTTCTTTGTTTTGGATTTCTCGCTTAGCTCAGGTAATTCTTCTCTCTCTTAAGGGTTTGATCCCTGATTCTAATCTCTCTGTTCAACACGATGCGCAACAATTTGAAAAGAAATAATGGAAACCATTTAATTTTTTATTTAATTCCTCTTTTCTTGTTCTGAGTTTAATTTGTGGATCAGTTATGGGGGACGAGTGCTGCTCAACGCAACTGATCGACGGGAATAGCAAATTTAATGTTGCTAGACTTGAGAATTTCGTGAAAACAGTAAAGCTTAGTGAATACCCCAGAAGCAGAGACACTGGAGACCTCAAACAGAATCAAAATGGAGAGCCCACATATCCATCTTCTAACATCCATTCCTCCGTTTTTTCTTGTTCTTTTTCCAAACGATGCTTTCCCCCATTTTCCTCTGTTCCCTTTTCGTTCTTCAGCCCTTAAAAGCCCAAATCACTATTTTTCATGGAATTGCAGTTACTTCACAGGAAAATCTGAATAGACCATTGACATCCGAAAGGCCGTAAAATTTGATTACTCTTTCTCTTAGTCCCTTCATTCGATATTAAAAACCCCAATTTCTAGTGACATCTGCAACCTACCAGAACCGAAGCTAAGCCTGCAGTTACCGCTGATTTCAATTTCAGAAATCTGTAGTCCAAAGACCACTTGATTTCTAGAGCTGTGGTGTTTTGGATTGTTCCAACAGACCTAGGCGACACCAAATCTAGAGATTTCAAGCTGTTTGAGACGATTCCAGAGGCTACAATTCGATTTCCCCTCTTGTGCCTTACCGTGACCAATTCCAAAAGTTGAAGATGATTCTTCAACCATTCGTTACTCACGCCCATATTCTTTGTCTTTTTCCAAGTTAAGTTACTAAAAACTTCAATATTGCCATTCCATTAATTACCATTCAGCCGGCAGGAGCAGTGGAGATGTAGCCGGAAGCGAAGGGATCAAGAACAACTGCCATTGTTTCAACGTAACAACCACAACGGCTCAACTAAAACGAAAATAAGTTTTCACTTGTTTTCTGAGGTTTGAATAGGTTTTTGGTATTAAATGTTAGAAGGGTAAAGTTGGCATTTTATATTTTATTATTAACACCGTCCACTTAAAGGTGCTGACTGTATAATTTAAAAAACACAGGGGGTCGTACTCTATTTAAGACAAACCTCAGGGGATCGCAGTGTAATTTACCCTTAAGTTTTTTAACTCAAAGAACAGTCTAATACTCAAATATTTTTATGGTGAAAAGTCTAATACTCAATTGAGTGTGAAATAAACCAATACCCAATCACATGTGTCCCATTTTTTTGATGCATAGGATGATGTAAATGGCAAAAATTAGGGTCAATCAGGACCAACTTGACCAGCTCAACTTGATCAAGGTCAATCAGGGTCGGGCTGGTTTGAGCCTAAAAGGGTTGGGATATCTCAGCCTGAGTTAGGACCGGGTTGGGCTTGGGTTGAGCTAAGAGGACTCGGTTAAAACCCTGCCCAACCCTGCCCTATTTCACCCGTAGATGGATCACAATAACGAGAAGTGAATAATAATGCAACAAGAACAATTATCTTAACTCAAATTTGAAAGATCATTCTAATATTTTCTTCCCCGAAACTGTGCTTTTCAAAAGATTTAAAAAAAAAAAAAAAAAAAAACACAAGATACAATACATCATTGTTTTTGGTACAACCATTTTTGTTCTTACAAGACAAAGAAGATCACCTCTACATTGCACGAAGGAGGATGAATTAAGTACAATACTCGGTATAGCAACTGTGATTATACATAAAAAAAAAAAAAAAAAACAATTCCAAAATCAAAATATAAAGCCCCGTAAGTATAAGTAAGTAGTATGGATTTAATAATTATTGACGGGGTGAAAAAGATAAGAATACTATACACTCTTTCCCTTGGGTGATGGATGGGTTATCCTGTTTTTGTTTCTCTAGAATGTAACTTGTATCAACTGAGGCATCAACTTGAGTAGAAATGAGAGTTCACGCTGTGAGAAGTTGGGCCTTGTTGCGGTTTGGATCTGCCCATCTGCCCCTTCATGAGATGAGAGGCTGCTATTATCTTCGTACTCACCCTCCTTAACTGGCTTGATGTAAACCGACACTCTTTCTGAAATCTCTTGAACCAGATCCACGATCACCCCATCCACCCCCATTAGATGTTGCATGTAAATCGCTTCTGGCACAATACTGAAAACAAATGAATATATAGCAGCCCCATTAGTTACATTATAACATTTGAAAACAACCTACCTCGATCTTTCTTATAAATTAATCACCGGCCAGAACCCCATATTAGATGTGAAGACTTACAAGGACTAGCTCATCATCTTCTTAATAACTAGTTTTTAACGGTGAGTTTTGTTGCTGTTCCACGTGAAAGACCGGAAAAAATATTCTCACATCGGATATTAATGGAGAATGTATAGGGGTTTAATAAGTATTTTGATATCTCTTCTACTGGAATCTTTATCCTCTCAATTTGTCTGCCCGTACTTGACGTCAAGTACATAAAATAGAGGGAGGTGGATCTTCGGGCAGTGTATTCGAGCAAGGGGTAGGATAGTCATTTCTGCCCCCCCTCTGTTAGATGTACTTGCCGTCAAGAATTTGACAAGCAAAGTGAGAGGATAAAGATCCTACTAACTAACAAATGGTATCAGAACCAACCAAGGTTGTGTTAGAGCCAAATAAACTTGGGGGAAAGCAGCTTACTTCAGTTGGCCATAGGTTAGGAGTGAAAGATTCGCTTCTCTGATCGTGTTAATGGCGCCTGGATTTCTGAAGACGGCTTTAACTTCTGATACAATCCCTTGCAAACCACATGACGAGCAAAGCTTGACAGCCTCCTCCAAGGAATTCCTTCTCACATCCTTGTAAATTTCAGATCCTCCATTTGTAAGGAAGAACACCTGGTTTTGTATTACCAATTAATAATGAACGTACATTATAACTCATTTCTAGCTGTTTTAACAATAATAGAATTCCTATTTTCCATTCTCTTACATAAAAGGGATGAGTTCTTACAGGATAGATGCTCTGCAACATACTGGTTAACCGTGCTGCATCAGGCTGGAAGGTTGAAAAGACAATGGGTCTCTCCTTGGCGTGTTCAAAGACCACCTATGTATATATATCATATCCACCACCACCACCACCACCCAGTTGAGAGCAAAACCCAATGAGAAAGAGATCATTAATTATGTTCAAAAGGGACGAAAAAGACCTACGTACCTTTAAGATTGCTTGAAGGACATGGATGAGTTCTTCATCTCGATAGACTATGTGGTCATCAAACTTCAGCTCGATATTGAAACCCAAAGTAGGGTTTACCTTCTGGAATGCCACTTCAAGTGTACAGGAGGCGTCATCTTCTTCAACTTTCCAGTTGTAAATCTTCCCGTCTCCATAACCCTTTCTTAACAATGGTTTCCCAACCTGAAATATGCAATTAATTAATTAATAATATAAGAATTAGAGGCCAATCTCAGTTCATCGAATAAAGGAGAACCGAAGAAATACAAAAAAAATCAATTATTACATTTCCAGGCTCTGTTTGGGGTCCATAAGAAAGGAATTCAGCCAAAGTTAACTCCGTGAGTCTTCTCTCAGATATCTCACTCTCACCCTGAAAATCAAATAGCACAAGAAATTAAATCCAAAGAAGAAATTGCAATTAGTAAGAGAACACAAAATAATAAAGGCAAAAACAGGGATTATTTAGTGTGTATGTAGATCATGCATCTTACATTTTCTATCGTGAGGATGAAGTTGTCGTGGAAAATGACCGGACAGTCATCTTTAGTCACCTACAAAAATTACATTCATTACCCAAATTACAATTTTGTTTCAAGACAAGACTCGTATATGCTTCTACTTTTGGACCTTCTCAATCCACACCCAAATATCTTAAGAAACTCTAAACCAACAAGCAAATATGCGCTTCAACAGGTTGAGGGCCGGGGTTCTATACTTCTATTAGCTGTGCCATCAGGCGGACTGGGCCAGGTTTTTCAAAACCATAACCCAACCCTGGATCCCCTTAACTTAGCCCAGGCCCAGGCCCAGGCCCAGCCCAAGGTTCAATGGGGATAATACCTCAGCCCAGGCTTAATTCTATCGGGCCCAAGGTTCAGTGGGTATATAGTAAATTAAATATACTATATTCAGATCAACTATTCAATTATCAATCATGACACAAAAAAAAAAAAAGAAAAAAAGGAGAACAATAGAGGAAGAAGACAAAGGGAAAAATTAAAATAAAAAATAAAAAATTAACTGAGTTTTGTATACCAATGTAAAGAGAGAATTTCTTCTTTTTTTAGGGGGTAAGAAAAGAGAGGATTTCTTAATTCACGGGTTTTGGTGGTTTAGATAATTAAAAAAAAAAAAAAAAAACTAAGACAATATTCATCAGCTATGTTTTATTGGTAAATATGCATCAACCGTGAAAGAAGTGAAACAACCCCACAATTTTCATGACCAGTAAAATAGAAACTAGATTTAGGGAAGGTGGTGTGTTGACTAAAAGTTGATTTCCAAATAATTCCATTCCTATGTCAGAGCCTGTTAGACTTTGACTGCAAACTCTAGAAGATCGTCAACAAGATGGACGACCCAGATCGGAAGTTGTGAATAATCAGGATTCCATAACACATCGGAGAAAGGGAAAGAGGATAATACTGCGGTAGAACAGCGGCGAGACGCGACAAAATTGCAGTTTTCCTACATCGTACACGGCGGTGGAGTGATGTGAGGAGAGGCACATCACCAAAGGCCAAACCACGTGGACCTAAGAAGAAGAAGAAGAAGACGACCATCTGTATTGTTTGTTACGAAGGACAAACAATACTCGTCGGTCGGACTCAGAACTCGGAATCCATCATCATTGCAGACACAGAATAAAAAGGGAAATTGAATAACAATTGTTGAGAATTAATTCTAAGATTAAGGAGAAAACAGAAATCTCACCTGAACGTCGAATTCAACGAAATCAACACCGAACTTTGCGGCAGTATTAAAGGATAGAATGGAGTTCTCTTTGATGGCTTTCAACCTCCGGTCAGGCAATTGTAAGACGTTCATACCACTCCCTCTGTGTCCTATAACCAGAAACTTTGGCCATTTCAACGATGCTTTGCCTCCATCTTTACCTGTAAATTAATTATTAACCAAAATTAAGAAAAAAGGAGACAGAAGAAGACAAGGAATGTTAAACGAAAGCAAAGACTTAACGAATTAAGAATGATCTATCTAGTAGTTAATCATTCGGTGAACTAACCATTAGAGAACCGACCGGAATTAAGAGCAGTGGAAGCATTCTCCGGCACCTGATCCAGACAGGGAACGTCGGAGATATTAACGGCTTTAAGAGCCATTCCAAAGTAGAAGAAAAAGAGAAAAGAATTCGGTATTAGATCAGACGGGATACAATGGTAATTGTAAGATTTGTTTGAGCTCTGAATGTAGAGGGAAGTAATCCCCTACATATATATATTTAAGGGAGGCATTGGGGAATTAACGGAAGGGAAACGGGGATATTGACGGAATAATATTTTGATTGTTGGATTATGCTTCCGGATATTCCGATTTTTTTAATGCATTTTCGACCTGTCGCTGTCCGCGGGGAGAAGTTGTTTTGAGTTCCAAACTTCCAATGTCTGTGGGAAGAATTAAAGAAGAAGAAGAAGAAGATTAAAATAAAAAGGAAATTGTATGTGGGGTTCCTTCTTTGGATGGTTCTACTAACCGGTATCTGATCTGGTTGACCCGAATGGGTATCATCAGCCTTTGCTGGGGTTGATCCATCTTGAAATCGTATCCGTATCGGATGAGACAGAAACCAATACCGTAAACATAAACCATGGTTCGGTCAATTTTTTATGTGCTCACCCCACGCCCGTTAAGTCTGGTAAAAATCAATTCTCTCTAGAAAGAGATTTTTTGGAGGGTTTGGACTTTGGAGTGTACGCGAGGACGCGATCTCATGCCCCCTGTTCCCTCTGCTCTCTCTCTCTCTCTCTCTCTCTGGATATTTGTTACACGTCATGCATTACGGCGTACGCTTGGAATTTAGCGGTGAGGCTCCAACTGTTCTTCTTAGGCAGCCAGTGTGAGTGGAATCTTTAGCCTTGCTCTAAACTTAGAATTTGGAAATGGTTTTTCAATAAATAAAAGGTTTAGATGGTCACTGGTTAAGGAGGAGAGAGAGTGTATCAGTGCGAGATTCACATGGTTAAAGGGTGTGGATTTTATTTTTTATATTTTTAAGTCTACGTTATTTAGGAACGTATCACTACATCGAAACAAATAGGTGGTGGTTAGCCAAAAAAAAGATGGTTTTATTTTTGTTTTTGTTTTTTTGTTCTTTAAATTTCAAGTGGAGCTGTGTGACCAATCAGATCTTTGCAGATATATTTTATTTTTAAAAAGAAATAAATCTTTTTTTTTTTTTTTAGGTAGAATGGAAAAATGTAAATCATCAGAGATAGGAAAGGAACATTTATGGGCATAAATAAAAGTTAGAACACCAGCCAACCCAAGTTAAAAACTTGGAACTTTGGAAATGAGCATGGAACCGGTCTCAATGGATTTCTATTCAATTTGTCTTAAAATCGGTGGACTTGGTCTAGCTTTGTCGGACCCAATATACGTAAATTTGGGATTGGATTAATTAGAATCAATCTCCATCAATTCTGAATCAAATTTGACCCTTTGTGTTTTTAAAGCCTGAGAACACTCATATATATTGTTTCTATGTCAAAATCATGCATCAATGGATTGCAGTGGATTTAATCGCTTTTGGATTTTGAGTCATTAAATTAATAGAGGGTTGGTTTTAATAATTAATTCTAACCATTGGATGGATGTGTCTTCTTTATTGATCAGTAATCTATCAAATTTGAAGTCAAAACTTAATTATACACTAGTAAACCATCATATGATGATCAAATTAATTTGTCCTATTGCATGACTTGATATAAAAAAGTATTAAGAGAGAGACATAGTAGAAAACAATATGAAAAAAAGAATGCTATTTGATCACATGATTTCTACATCGAGACACATGATCACATGAAAATTACCGTTTAATCTCTAGTGGAATAAAATATCTAATTCAGATAGATCCCTCTACGCATGATCTTATTGACCCCTCACTGATACAGATACTATATATATGACAAGATTATGATTTCTTGTCCAAACAATATTAAGGAAATCATGGGTTCAAATTTAATGGGAGACACAAACAAGGAGACCAGAAGAGATATTTTAAAACTTAATTTTCTTTTTAAAAATCATTTAATACAACAAATATCAATAACAACTAGGCTACCATGTGATTTCCCAACTGAAATACACAAGAGAAGGTTGGTATCTATCCAATTGGAACTGGAATACACAAGAGGGCAGGACGGAACTGGCCTTAAGCTGTTCCATAATAAATGATTCTAACGTGTAGAAGGGATGAAGTATGATCGTGCATGGTACTCCTTACTCTTATAAATCTAAACTAGAACGTTTGGATTGTGTTATCGTGTTCTATCCAAATTGTTTTATTTATTAACATTATTGATCCCCCATGCAATGCATGTGGGTCCACAACGCTATGCCCACCTATGCGAATCTTCGGTTTTTGATAGGCTGATGCATGTATGATGTGTCTCACGTTCTCACATTAATCTTCTTCATTGAAGAAAATGAATGGATGCAACCTGTCTCACATGATCCAAATCATAAGAAAAGGAACTAGATAGTCTTTTCTCTTTCTCTTCATTAAATATGTGGGTTTCCCTTGTCTTTTCATTAAATTTACCAGTTTTTATTTTATATTATTACTTAACATGTAAGATTCTAATTTAAAATGGACAGCGTCTAGATCCATCTCCCATAAACTATAAATGTCTTTTCTTTTATTTTTATACAAACAAACACAAATTAAGGCAGTGTTTGGTATACATTTTAGATCGGTTTCGCATTCTTGGACAATAGAAACATTATGTTAGCAATTCAATTTTTTTTTTTTAAGATGATAGAAAACAAATAGGACTCCTGTGTTATTCCCGATTGTCCTACTTCTCCCTCTTATATATATATATATATATATATATATATATATATACATAAGGGGGTGTTTTAGAAACACATTGATTTGTGTATTTTTATTTGCTTTATTTCCTGTCCGTTTCATTTTCCCAAGTTCCTCTAATAGAGGGGGATGGACCCCACCCGGGCCGACAAGGGTAGGGTGCTCATTTTTGCCCCCTCTATTAGAAGAACTTGGAAAAATTGATCTGCCTAAGAAATGAAGCAGATAAAGGTCCATTTTGGATTCGTGGTTGACTCCCAACATGGATTTAGCACATGGAAACCAATACATATGTTGGTTCCATACACTAAGATATGTATTGGTTTCCAAGATACAAATTAGGTATCACCTATCTTGAAAACCAATACATATCTAGGAAATCGATACAATACCAATGCAAACCAACCTGTATCAAACAGTTTCACCTATGATGTTTTCTTAACAAATTGGAATTTTTGACAGTTTTAAACTTGGTTGTACCATTCACCGATACAGTATCGAAGGTTACCAATACCAATACCGGGCAATCTGATGCCAATATCTCAAACCATGACTCTCACACCCTATTGTTCATTATCACAAATAACTTTTTCTGTGTTCAAACGAAGGATTTAGCTTTTTATGCCTTTTCTTCAGAGCTCCTCTTTTATTAATTTATCCATAAAGCAATTGTATTCCACCCAAAAATAATAATAATAATAATAATAATAATAATAAAGCAACTGTAAAAAAAAATAAGTTGAATTCGCTACTAGCGGCCGGAGACATCATATTCCAGAAATGTACAAAGATTCTGATCGAATATATTACTAGTAGTGATGTTTCTTGATCTAATGGTAGAGGAGGACATTTGCATGACGAGCTAAATCCATCCAAGCTGGACCGATCAATATTTGGCTCCTCCCTCTAGTGTAGGACCAAATAAAGAAACAATCCCAAACGAAATCTATCACTCTTTTTCCTTGTCGAGAATCCCTTTAAATTTTGTGGGGGCCGGCGGGGTTTATTTGAGGGTCTTCTAGGACGAATCAATATCAATATTGTATCGGGTCACATCGGACCATTTTGTCTCTCAAAATAAGTGATACTTAGGTTTTTTATACCATTTTATTCTCCTTTTTTTTTTTTTTTCGATACCACCAATATGGTATTAATTCGACTCACCTTTATTTTTCTTTTTCTCATTTTCTAATTGAGGAGGGAAGAGGCTATGATGACTTCGCAAGTGAGAATAACAATAAGGATTAACACGAGCAAAAACATCGAATCAATGAAAACTCAGATTGACTTGTGATTTATTTGGTCATTTCTTAAACATGGGTGAGTCTTAATTCGTGACTCTCCATCAAGTTTCTTGTCTTTTTTATTCGATTGATTGATTCGCCCAAGTCAAAACCTATTTTATCAACTATGTAACTGAAACCATGGTGATTCTCCCTCAGGCGTACGAGAAGCTGATCCAGCCTCAACCTCAGCCTCAGTCTCAGCCTCGAGAGAATTTATCGAGTGAATTTGACTTTAAATATCCAATAATTATAATCACCACATCTCATCACCATTCTACATGGGATGGATCTCGTGACAGATGGGCTCTCTCTATATAAGGAACTTTTTTTACCTTGCTTCTTCTTATAATTAAGCACAAGTTTTTATCTTGTTTCTTCTTACAAGCAGAGTGTCTTTTGGAAATGAAAGCACACCGGAATGAGTCATGTTGGCAGACAGCATCTAATTCAACCTCCCTAGCTAACACAAGCTAGCTCAGGAATATCATTAATCACGGCTCCTCATCTCACTAATCATGAGTGACTCATGAGTAATGATAATAATGTTTAGCAGTTCTCACCCTAGTTTTAAAAAATTGGTACCGGATCAGACTTATCGGTAGATATGTGTCGGTATTCCTAGTGCCTGCTGATACCGATACCTGGTGGAGAAGGGAAGGGAAGGGAAGGACCCTTTTGCATGCTGGCCTAACAAACATGCTGAAAGGGTTGGTGCTCGATCATCAGTGCCCGCATCAGAGCCGATTTACATTTACATGAACAGACCAGTGACACCACTCATATCATACATACTCTGATGAGATCGATTCCAATTCGACTGTCTTAAAACACGGTTTTTGGTAGCTCTTCTCGATCTGTAGATTAGTAGTATACCTTTCTGTGCGGCAAAGCCATCCAATTAAAACAGTTCTGCACAGCAGCCTTAGCGCAAGGTATAACAAATGGATGGATCACATGAACAAAGAAGAGTTGCAGAAGCTCATCGATCGATGTAAGACTTCTCTGTTTTTTTTTTTTTTTTTTTTAAATCTCTTCCACCCTAGTTGTGAATTGTGATTGTGTTTTTTGCTATCGGAGATATGAACTATGTAATCCCATGTGAAAGAACGGCGTTTAGCTAGGGGACTATTATGTTAAGTCTGTTTCCGGATTTCTAAATTATTTACCGGAGTCCGGAGTGGTTGAACCATTATTCTCGATCAATGTTTCAAATAACGACGACATTGAAACAACATTAATCAAACAGCCGTCATATTCTTCACCTCCGGTGCTGCTCTCCATTTTGGTCCCTTTGTCTCTCGATCACAAGCATTGAAGGAGGGAAAATGAAAATTTGTTTGGTTTAGTTTAGTATAATGGGCTTTAACATGCAATTCATGACATGTAATATTTACCGGTTCATAAAAAATGTATTTTCCCTTAAAAAAAAAAAAAAAAAAAAACTGATATAAATTGCTTAATGTTGCATTTTATTTCATACAACTTAGTGCTTCCTTAGGAGCCCCTTGCTTTCCATGGAGAGATCACAAAAGTTATCCATGGAGAATCTATTGATTAAATGGTTGAAAGAACTTCCTTACCCCTTAAAAGGAGGAAGTTAGAGAAAGATAGACAGGGTATAAAGCATACCCAGTCTTTTCTTACTTTTCAATAAAGATAAATCTTGTCATTTCACATTCCTACTCAAAAAATGTCTAGGTTTTGGGTGCCTATTTAAGCCTGTAAAATTTCTATCAAAACAAAGAAAAGAGATTTTAAAAACCTTAAGTTAGAGTAAAACATTTAATGTATTATCATGTGGCTAATAAACGTTACTCTTCACTAAGCATAGTGACGGGAAATAAAACCCTTAAATAATATCATCAGAAATAGAATGCAAAGTGGACTTATATCAGTAACTACGACCACCAATTTTGATATGTGTCAATCCATATCTATTTAACCAATGAGAATGGTCTTGTGGCTCCTCCATAGTTTTCTTTTTCTTCTATAGGGGAGAAGAAGATCTCTCTCTCTCTCTCTCTGGTGGCCAAACTCACTGAAACGGAATTTGGAGCCAGCTCGCATCAGTCGGCTGGATCACCTCCATTTTTATAAAAGAGAGGATTCAATTACCAAAAGGTATAGAAGAACACACCAATGAAGTGTGATAGAACAGCTTCATATACTGGAGGAAGGTGGCAAGGTTATTTTCCCCGAGGAGAGAGAGAATGAGTCCAGATCTCCTCCCTACAAGTAACCACCCCACATCATCTTACATTGTCCATGGCCTATGGGGATCACATCACATTGATGGTGTGAGATGAGGTGGGATGGTCACCTGTGTAAGGGAGGAGATCCAAATTCAGAGAGGACTTACTTTCCCTTTGAATGAAAATTAAGAACCAATCAAGATTTTAGGAATTGATATTGGATCAGCCATATTGGTTTTAGCTCATATCGATGCCGATCACAACCGATACTAAGACCTGACCGGGACAATATGAATATGATTTTTCAAATAAAAAAATTATTGTTTTGACTTGGAGTGGTGGACTAAACCCATGTATTTTAAAACCCCAAATCGTCCAATACTATAATGCAACTTCTAATTTGACTTGCTTCAAAGTATACCCTTATCCTTGTGCCCCCATCTATTTCATATTTCTTGTTGTCATGTACCGAGGAGACACTGTAGGGAGTAGTATCTATGGACACGCACCACCATTTCTCCCTTTGTTCTATTTTCTATGACCAAATCTCCCCAGTGTTTGTTTGTAACGGCTATTCTGTCATTTTCAAACACTTCCCCTTACAACAAGGCAATGGTTTGAGTGTTTGACCAAAACCCAATGAGAGTGAAACGGGAAGAACAGATCGATGCACTGGCCACTGGCCACTGAGAGATCATAAAATAATTTAAACAATACAGGAGCAAATTAAGAATTAAAGTATAAGTAATCTTCCCTATCTCATCTCTTTCTCTGGTCTTCTTCTCTTTCTTACATGAGCATTAATGGAGAAGACAAGAACCATTAATTTTTCTGACCCCAACTTAATGCTCTCTCGTTTCATCACTGTATTTGTTTGCTCTTGAGCAGTTGAGCCCCTCATTCAATGCCCCTACGCATCTGCCCACTCCCTCCCTTTAATCTTTTCCCTTACCTCTCTCTCTCCTCAGATCTCAATTAATGTCTCTTCTTTTTCAGTTTCTTTATTCATTATCATCATCAATGGACTCTGGTATAAGCCTCACCCACCTCCTCTCTCTCACTCTCTCTCACTTTCCCCCCTCCCTTTTCCCCTGGTAAAAGTATATTGAGATTAAAAATTTACAAAATCTTCTCAAAACCCATGGAAGAAAATCATGGATTCAAAAGTAGGGAGAAAAAAAAAGAAAAAAGAGTCATAAAGCATAGATTTGAACAATATGATAACTATGGGTAGAAAATAACCTATTAGATATTATAGTATCTTGGCATTCATTCATGTTCATAGCCGTAACCTGTGGAGTTCTTCTATTGTTTGTGCAGAGACTGCGGCTGAGGATTGGTGTGATTTTGAGGCTTCTTTCATCTGTGGTGTTGGAGGATTCGATGATGGAGGTCTCCCAGGTGGGGCTGCGCACACTGGGATTACTGTTCGAATATGAACTGCTGGAGCCAATCCCTGAGCGTGGAATCTTCCCCTTTTTAGGATATTCAGAAGACAGGGAGCTGCTGCAATTGGAGCAGAAACAGGTCCGAAGGTGGTGGTGGTGGTGGTTCTCATCTGGGTTCGTTGGCCACAGTAATGGGTCAATGGGAATGGCCGTTGATAACTTGGACTTTGCCTGAGAACCTTCTCAATGGGTTTCTCTGTGCTCTCTGATTTCACATTGAGCGACTCATCTTCATCCTTTTGGTGTTCTTCCAGCGGAGGTAGAAGTTCCTGTATGTTAACCTGGGATCTGCTCTTAACTTCTACCTTAATTGCTCTGTTTGATGGGTATGGTGATGCCTTATTCTTCTCTCTGGTAGAATTCGGCTTTAAGATCTTTGAAGCTGTGGGAAGAGGGAAAAGAACAGAGTAACAATTCTGGTTCTGGTTCTGGTTCTGATTCTGCCTTTGGTTTGGATAGATTGAGGTGAAATCAGATAGTAGATCCATTGATCTCCATTGCTGATACTGTAAGATTGTGTCATGGCAGGAAGAGCTGGAGCCATTATTGTTATCTCTGTAACTCGGAACCACTCTTCTTCTCGACTGGCTTTGGTCCCTGTGTCTCGCAGTCTTGTTTTCATCCTTGGGCTTGAAATCTGATAGAACCCTTGTGACAACTACCTGCTCCTGTTCTTCACTGCCCTCACTATCTCTGTTTGTCTGAGATGAAGAACCCAAGTTTGGCACTAGAAAGACACAAACATAATCATGCTCATAATACATGTGAAAAGAGAGATCAAATTCATATCTATGGAGCAGAACAGATGAGAGAGTTTTTTTTTCCTTTTAAAAAAAAAAAAAGAAGAAAAAAATTACTTTGTTTTAAAGCGGACCAGGCAGCCATGGCAGCATTCTTCTCTGCTTGCTTCTTCGTTTTTCCTGATTCTCCCGTAAAATTTATACCCGCAAGCTCAACAGTGCAAGTGAAGATAGGTAGATGGCCAGGTCCTGATCTCACGGTAGTGTAAACTGGGAGGTTCAGACCAGCTCTGTGAGCAGTTTCTTGGAGAAGATTCTTATAGACTCCAGTTTCATCCTATAAGCCATTAAAAGATGGAAAGAATAAACAACAAAAACTTAAATCTCTTCAACCATTCAAGTAATTAAACAAGAAAAATCTGATCATTTGTGGGTTTAGTATTTTTTTTTTTTTTAAAGGTACTCACAAGAACTCTTGCAGCTAGAGACCTTGAAGGACCCCTTGTTGATAGGGTGTTGAGTGCTACTTCAGCAGCTGCATGCTCTGCTTGTCTGAGTGTGGTACAATAGCTAGAGCCTTCAAATATCTCACCATTGAAGTTCACAGAAGCCTTGAACCGAGGTGCATGATCAGGTCCTTCCCTGATACATGCATAACAAGGGAGGGTGAAGCAGCTTCTCTGTGCTAGTTCTTGTAGCTGGTTCTTAAACATAACTGCCATGAAAACAATACTCATTTAAAAAAAAAGAAAACTCAACACAAACCTGAAAACCAAGAAAAGCCCATCACTTAAAAATGGTAAAAAAAAGTTAGCAGGATTATACAAGAAGAGAAACCTCAATACCTGCGAAACTCTGAAATAAACTACTAGATTTTGAGAAAGAATGAAGAATCCACCTACTCCACCAGCTATGTCACTCTTGAATGTGTCTATGCTCTTATTATGGCTCAGGAAACAAGTATTGAAATGAGATCTCAACAAGTTCAAAACGTAACAGAGGGAAAAGAAAAGAGGGAGGAGGAGAAAGAAATAGAAATAGAAGGGGAAAGAGGTGAAAATTTCATCGTGGGCCTCTTATCTCTGTAACAGTAAATATGTTTATGCTTTTGGAGAGGAAAATTGGATTTTGGATTCTGGGGATTCCTTGGCTCCTCCTCCATTTAACGCTGGGTTCACTAATACAGCTCGATTATCTAGTATTCCAGAGGTGAGAAACCAAAAAAGAGCCATTATTATCAGCTCTGGACATTAATGGGGAGGCATTAATGGCATTTTGGTTTTCTTTCTCTGAAATGTGTGACTGGGGGACCCAAGATTCCTAATCGAGAGAAGAGAAAATAAATGCTTACAAACTGGTCTGTGATTTAGAAATTGGCCATCCCCCTTGGGGAGATTATCTTATCTAAGTCAACGGTCTTCTTCCGAATTTGCAATCAAGAGCCTGGGAGAGCCAATTCAATTCAAAGTGGCATGAATGGGGAATAGCTCGGCTGATCCGATTCCGATTCAAATAGGTCAATTTGCCTTGTCTGACTCCGTTTTTCAAAACCCTAAAAAGCTACCTGGATTGTCAGTAAAGATCAAAGGTAAGCATTTGGTCTTGGAACTTACTCCTTGCTTAAAGCAATGCTTTGATTGATCTGGATCCCTGTCCTACAGCTCTAGGCTGTAGCCACTCCTTCAAGAATCGGATCTGGATCGGAATCAAGAGTAATCATCCCCTGTTCTCGTCGATTCTTGGTCCGAAACCCTAGAATCGCTGGATTTTCAGATTTAAAGGTTGATTCTATGAATTTTGTCGGACGGGTTTTAATTCGCTTCAGATTGAAATTGGTGGGATCGGTCCCAAAAAATAATCCTAGAAACGGCCTTCAGAAAGCTCAACGATTCTAGGGTTTTAGACTAAGCATCGGATTGAAATCAACAAGACTAATTTGATTCTGATTTCATGTTTGGAATCCTTGGCATAGGTGTAGCAGGCAGCGTGTCAGTAATAAGTGTCTCTTTGAATACTATGATTTAAAAATACCCACATTTTGAAATTGGTTGTGACGATGAACACCCCTCCCCCCCCCTCCCCCCACATTTGAATCCTCTATTGTCGAGTTGTCTGGCAAGACCCTACTACCAAGACACAGCAAGGCGAGGAATGACTGCCTTAACCCTGCCCAAACGCCTTGTCGAGTGAGGGTAAGGTGGTCATTTACTGCCTTGTTGTGTCTTGGTAGTAGGGTCCTATTAGGCAGCTCGGCAGTAGAGGATCTGAATCCCCCCAAAAAAAGGGATTTTGACAAATGCCCCCTAAAAATACCCATTTTTCTAAATACCTTCCTACAACTTTTTTAATTGCAAACTCTTCCTTACTTTCAAAACATTGTAGCATTCTGGTCCTTACTGTTAATTTGGAGCGTTAAATGTTAGTTTTAAGAAATCTAATGACCAAAATACCCTTTTGATAAAAACTATCAAAGAAAATGATCAAATTGCCCTCATTTTCTCCAAATCGTTTAAGATTGAAACTGAAAATTTAGGACGCATGTTATGGCAGTCGTCAAACAAAGTTATAAAATAGACATTAATGGTTGGTCAGTTGGTGGGAACTTGCTTTGCTTTTAAAATTAGGAGAAAGAAGGTAGCAAAAGCTGCTCTATCATGCTTCATGAACAAATTGGACAAACGAATTGTTTAATTTGCAAGTAAGGGATTGTCCATATCCATTAATGAATCAATGAAAGATAACCCCTTTGAAAATCATTCTATCTTTATGCATTCAAACTATCCCTGTCTAAGTGGGATTATTGGCTTTTGGCCATTAGCCAGAAGCCACCGATATGCATTATTAATGCCTAAAAACTGCAAGATCTCATCTTTTGATTATATTGTGTAAATACACAGAAACTGTTCTTAGTTTTTCCTTATCAATTCGATGGATTTTATATTAGTGTGAAGAGAATCAAGAGATGCAACTAGAAATTTGGGATAACAGAGAAATACAGAAGAAGAAGAGGATTTGAGGAGATTTAAAATGCAAAGTATTGATTTGAGGAAGATGAGGGCATTTGGGGAAATTTTTTTCAATTTCAACCCTAATTGATTTGGGGAAGATGAGGGTATTTTGGTAGGTTATTATCAGAAGGGCATTTTGATCATTACATCGCGTTTGGTTGTGTAAATTTGTGGGAGCATGTATTGATTTTGAATGGGGATCTCTAGATGGACTTTCTGTGGATTCGTATTTTGGAAAAAATAAATTGTTTGGTTCCCCTGATTATTTTGTGAATCTGAAGATACATGCCCTTTTATAGCTTGTCTCAAATTTTTGTTTTAATATGGATTTCACCTCATGAGGTGAAATCTTAAGATTTCATTTTTACACTAAAATGATGAATCTCTAGATTTTGTAAATCCTTGGAAGGTAATTCGCTTTTTTCAACCAAACAGTTTTTTAAAATAAGATTCATGTGTCTGAAAAATTACATCCCATAGAATCAGGCAACCAAACACGGTTTAACATCTAACGTCTCAAATTAACGGCATGGACCAAAGTATTACAATGTTTTGAAAATAGAAGAGAGATTGCAATTAGAAAAGGTGTAGAAGGACATTTTCAAGGGGGGCATATATAAAAAACCCAAAAAAAAACAAAAAACAAAAAACCAAGGAGCTATGGGTTTGGACTTCTCCAACATGAGAGAATCCCATGTTTCAACAGAATTCAAACTCCACAATCTTTTTTTTAGTTCGCTGTGGGAATTGAATTAGCTTCCCATAATTCCCCAATTCTGCACCATTATAGTAAAAGTGAATTTTAGAAATCAGAAGAGAACCAAATAATTCTGGAAATGAATCTACAAACTTGTAAATTAAGATGGATAAACTGTTTTGAATATCTATAAACTTGTAAACGAGATATTTATTGGACAAGATTCCTCAAACAACCAGAAAAGTACCAATAAAATTTAATTAAATAAAAAAACGATCCTTCTACACTATTCTATAGTTCAAAACTTTAATTCAGAATGAATAAATGGAAGAATAGGGATCTCTCTCTCTCTTGGTTGCTATTTATAATTACGTAAAAATCATGAATCGATGTTCTCTGTAACCTATTGCACGCTGTGCCCAGTATACGGGGTGGTATTTTTGATCTTCAAGGGCGGGATAATCATTTCGCACACCCCATGTGTTTGAGTATAGCCTGCGCCCCTAACGCAGAAAACATTTTCCCAAAAATCATATTCGTATAAAATAATAGAATACTTAACGTCAAGTGATAGAATCTTTATGAGTCTATAACGAATGTATGAGCATACATAGAATCCGTGTAAGACAACCGTAATCCATGGGAACAACTTATAATTCTTAAAAACTTTTATAAGTTTCAAATATAGCTACTAAATAATAGGGAGAAAGAAGCACCACATGTAAATAATTTACAAAACTACCGTCAAATTTGGAATTTTGTCGAATTACCTTCATATGTATCAAATTGGTTCGGTTAGTTTTTCTTCGATTCAATCAGTCCAACCGGTTCGGATAGATATTTTTGACACCCTTGATCCTCCTTAAAGATGAAGCCCCAAATACACCCATTACTACACAACTACCACCACTCCACCAACCTACAGAATGAAGTACTGACTAATCTGTTAAAATGACCTACAAGATCTCTCTGTAACTTACTTGAGGAATTTGACTTTGGGGAAACGGAAGCCTTACCTTGAGCAACTCCGAGGAAGCAGCTTCTAGCAATCCTGTGGATCTTCTTTAAATTTGTAAATTAACATCGCTTCAATGGTGTATATCTGTCCCTGCACTACAACTAGTGCTTCATCTTTAGGTCTTCTGAGTTGAATTTGTTGAAGGGAGATCTCAGAATTCAGCTACGCTTTCAGAGTTTTACTCATGCACTGAAAGCTAGTACTTTATCGCTCCCAGTACTGGGGGGTCCTGTGCTCATCGTGCGGTTGGGCACAGCCCATGTGTGCACAATGGGCGGTGCTTAACCACACGATGCGTACTGGGGGGGTCCTGTGCGTATCGTGCGGTTGGGCATTGCCCATGTGTGCATAATGGGGCTCACTGTGCACACATGGACGGTACTTAACCGCACGATGCGTACTGGACCGCCCCCAATACTGGGGCGATAATTTTCCATAGGAAATCAATCAAATATATCACCACATGGTGTCCTGCCACTACAGTTTATGCAATTTTTTTTTATTTTAATATTATTATATTTTAAGGCAATAGTTTTCATGCACTGCCTGTATGGAGTACTTTATGCCCATACGAAATGACTAAACCCACCCTGCCTCCCTATAAAGATAGGCTTACTTGATGAGAGAATCTCTCGTGCACGAGTCTTAGTCCCCATATTTTAATAATCCATGCACATCAATGATCATAATTTATATCTAAATTTAGATTTGGGAAAATGTGTTTATAACCAAAATAGTTACAGCAGATTTTTGTAACCTCTTAATCTTTGCCTTTGGCCACATTATTTACACTTATCTTTTAATGAGGTTATTTTTGTAATTTGCTTAGCTCTTTCTTTCAAAATTAGACCCTCCACAACCCACCTCCCCTATCTCCGGCTATCCTTGCAACAAGAAGCAAGGCTTTTTTTTTTTTTCATTGTATCGACACCGTCCCTGTTTTTTTTTTTGGTCACAAACTCAGGTAAAAAATATGACCAAAATCCCCAATGGACTGACACAAGAATTTCAGAACGAGACATTGAAATGAGAAGATCATTATTAAATTTACATCACTAATAACACGTAACAGAGAATCCAAAATCACACGCACAAAACGCACCCCAAAAAAAAAAGAAGAAAAATGAACAATCTTTACAACTGCAGCACAACCAAGACAGGGTGATGAAAAGTAAAAGCTCGTCGTGGCACACGATTCCTTCCCAGAAATACAATTGTGGTGATTCTAACCTTCATTGATCCCAACCATGAGAGTTCCACACCAAAAGCCAACACAACAATAATATGAAAATTGATAAAAGGGATATGGATCTCCACACTTTAACCTTTCCTCTCAATATCTTAAACCAACGAATTTCAAGTCGGGCATGCGAGTTCCAGACAGTGAAGTAGCCATCAGCAGTCACTATTAACTGGGATTACTGAATGCTGGTGGCCGAGAAACCATTACACATTCAAAACACCCACACTCCACACCCACTGCACACCCTTTACTGTTTCTTTGTCCATGTTGTGTTTTACATATTCCTTTACCAGAGCCTAGAACCTATTTAAGCATGCCATTTTCCGGCTGTTTGGCTGCCAATGTTGTCACCACCAACCCGATTAGACTCACCAATGCCTGCTGCCACAGCAAGAACTTCAGACGATATATCCCAGCTCCCACTTTTCCTGCCCCAACTAGAGCGCCTGGGATGTAGTGCATGCCCCTCTGTACCAGCTGCTGGAAGAGTCCTACTTAAGTCTGAGGATACATCATCAAACCCACCATCCTTGCTGTCCAAGCCACTGTTGCGGCTGAGTGACCCATCAAAATCACCAAACCCAGCAGCAGGTTCTCCCCAGATTGGCTTCCTACCCATTTCTATATCTCCTACAGCTTTACCCATGTTTGGACTAATAAAACCACCACCTCCGGAACGTGGTGGCAATACCGGCTCCTGTGGAACCTTGGCCCTGAAATGGTTCTTAGATGGACGAATGCTTGTGCAGAATATTTCCTTGAAATTTTCCACCAATCCCTTGTGATATGGGTTGTCTCGCTGATCATACCGGTATCTGAAATTCTCATAAGTGGTCTGCCACAGCACAGTGAACCTTGTATCATCAAATGGACTATTTGGGAGTTCATAAAAAGAATTTTAACTATTATGATTTTATCAGAAGAGAATGTCTCTTACCTGGTTTGTACTAATGAGATACAAATGGAACACACTAAGGCCACCAACAAACCAGACACATATGAATGTGTATATTATCAGCACAATGGATGCAGGGGTCTTTAACATTGCTTTCCAGATTGATGTGTTATCAGCATCCATAATCTTCACAATGTAGACCCAGCAGAAACCAAATACATATATGCAAAGAAGAGTCGTGGAGAAGACAAACATGAAGAAGAACCTATAGTTTCGCTGCAAATGCAATCATAATACTGTTTAGATTCATGGATGTAGGCTGCAAATGACCACAAAATAAAGTCCTAATAAGGAAGGTAATAGGGGTTGAGGCAGACTGACAGCAAGAGAACTATCAAATTCCTCCAATCAAATAAATAAATAAACTCCATACCAACTATCATCCCTGTTCCCACTTTTATTGCATAGAGCAACGTCATCACTAATGCCACCCATAACAACTTGATTCTATTTGAATTTCTCACGAGTTTTATTTTCACCTATCAATCCCACATGCATGCTTATTATTTTGTAACATCTCACATGGAAATCCTAAGAGCTTTATCATGCTCAAGATGATAAACCACTTAAAGAAAGCACCATGGTGGCCTTCCACTCGTATTTGGAAAAGGATGCTCTACAGATGCTGGCCTGCTAGGAGTGGAGATGGATTACAGAAAATTCAGTGGGAAGTATTGCTATAATTCAATGGCCAAGCTTGACTTTGTGCAACTATCTGTCATGTTTGGATGGAGAGTGATTTTAGAAGACAGGACTAGGAAGTCTAGATCTAATCAGCAGATCTAGGATACGATATCCTTTGACATCTGGGGCAAACTTGAGAAGTCTCACCAATTGTAATCATAGTTGTCATGGCGTCACGGCGATCCAAGTCGGTGGAGGGGTGTTTGATCGATATATCGACACGTCGCCTTCCATAGCGTTGCCATGGCAATCATGTCGACCATGGCAGAATTGTAAGTAAATTCAAAGTTGAATGACAAACTAATAGATAAATCAAGATTTATAAGAGCACTGGCAGAATTGTAATTAATCTGAAGTTGTAAAGGAGTGACAGAACTGTAATTTACTGGAGTTAAAGAGAAAACTGAACGGGCTAAACAGAATAGCAATAGAGAATATAGGGGGTTTAATTTAAATAATATAAGTTGTCCTTACTTGCAATTTTAAAGACTTAATATGTCTTCTTCAACCTTGCAATAACACGATAGAAAGAAAAAACTCAGAAACCAAGGCTAAAATAGGAGATTTAGGGAAACAGGGAGTGGGTCTAAGGTTGGGGAAGAAACAAAAAATTAAAGAAGAAGAAATCGACGAGGGAATGAGAGACAGGACGCCATAGCGGAGGTCAATATGCACATTTCTCCAGCGCCAGGACGCCATGGCGACGCCATGACAACTATGATTGTAATTAAAATAATGATTTTCCATTAACTGATGGGCTTGGACTTGGGTAAAATTCAGAGCATTTTATATGTCATCCTGTAATATAAATGAAACATATCACAGTGCACCATCCCTTACCAGCCCAATACACTGTCCAACCCAGGGACAGTGGTGGTCAAATCTTTCAACACAGTTATTGCAGATTGAACAGTGTGAACAGCGAGGAGGCCTATAAAGCATGCATGTGTCGCAGTACTTGATCTTAACAATGATACCATTAACAACAACATCCTTCGTGCGAGGCAAACGTAACTGCGGAGTCTGGCCACCGCCAACTTCAGCATTCCCATCATAGACTTCTGGTTCTGGAGGGTATGGATTACGAGGTATAATACCAGGATCTCGTCCAGAGGTTAGCAGAAGAAGAACTAAAACCTGAGGAATCAAATGCATTCATCAGTTCTCATTACCATCTCAATTAGTAATCTTCAACCTTTAAACTCAACCCCCCCCCCCCCCCCCTTTTTTTTTAAGAAAAAGAACCCTCAAATAAGTTCATTTTATTTTATTAATCTGAGGATAAGAAATCAATTGCAGAGTACATTTTCCAATCTACAGATTTGCAAAGAGTATACATCAGATATCCATTTTTTAGGTTTCTTTTTCAGTTTGACAAGTTCATTATTCTACTTGTAGCAGTTTGTAAAATAAAATCATACCAATTAGCAAGCAATGTCATACACAATAAGGCAAGACAACGCCACAACAAATGCAAGTAAAAACTTCCTAACCTGGATAAAATAAAAGAGCTGATCATTTCTTTTTAAACATTAAGGTGTGAAAGCAATGACAGGGATTGATTTTCCAAAATGATCAGATTAAAATTTCGGTTCAAGGCACATGACCAATGAATCAATGCAAGTAAACATGTCTGCAAAAGGGAAGAAATTAGGGTTAGCAGCATTCAGAATATATCCAAATTTGCCAACATGGGAAGAAATTAGGGTGACTCCGTAAAAATTGGATGGTGGAGAGTACATAAAGGACTTAAGCATGTCAGGATCATTTATAATGGCCAAAATAGGGAAAAGGCAGAGGCACATTTTGAGCAAGACCACCATAAAAGGTGCACAACCAATAGACCTAACCTGTTTATTGGTAAAACATCCAAAAGACACTACGGGCTAATGTAATTAAATGGTTCAACAGAATGCTATATCATGTCCCATGCCCAATAAAGGAACCTTATTCGAAAATTGAATACCACTAATTGTTGTTATATCAAATTACATATTTAATCAACATAGCAGTTCTTCTCTGAGTCAGAAAAAACAGGTTGCACAGTCAAAAGATTATACCATCAGCAAACATTTGCTAACCATAGTCCAACATTATAGAACATTAAATGCACATGAAAGAAGAAAATGTAGTCAAGAACATGTAATATATAAAAAGAATTGACAGTAAATTCAGAGCAAAACAATACTCACATAAAATGTGAATGCAGCAGCAACAACAATTATTGATATTCCCAAGTAATCAATCAGTTCTCTGGCTACAAAGACGCAGAAAACTATGGCAGGAGCAGCAATAAGGAATACGGTTAACAACAGTGACCTGACATCTGGACCAAATACAAACCTTCCTCGAAGAAAGAAAATCTGCATAAAAAAATACGGCGTCTTGATGAATATGATGAGCAAAAAAAAAACCATTGAGGCACTCCACAATAAGAAATCCAAGCTTAATTACACATCATCTTGAAATACTTGGAAAAACACACTTGGGCAATTGCCATAGGCACGATATAGCTGACATATACAAGTTCAAGGATAGGACGATCAGCAACAAACATGATTCCCAATGAGAAATACTGCTTAAAATATGGTACAAATTCAGCAACCTGGCTGGTAGCATTTCATAACCAAAAAAGACTTCACAATATGAAATAAATGGTAATCATAAAGTAATCAAGTTAATGTTGGCTTAAAGCAAGATTGGTGAAGAACATACTTAGATGGCACTAACAACCTTACATGTCACTTTAAATCACCCAGAATAAAATGGGAACTAGACTAGAAAAAATCTCATCTAACAGAACATTTGATTCACAAAAAGAAGTTGTAAATATTGAAAATGTTTACCGTTGGAAAACAAAAATACATGTCCCATTATAATATATTTGGTGTTGGGGATGTATCATGTCTTCACCCTCCAGAATCATTTAAAACATGTGGCATTACAGAAAACAAAATGCCAAATGCTTTAGACTTTTGATTTGAATATATTCAAAATCTCCCTCCCTCCCACCCCCTTCTCTCTCCCTACCCAGTACATCAGTATCTTACAAAACAACATGTGGCGGCATTTAGTACCATGCTTTGGTTTCCCTTTCTCTTTCGTCACTCGCAGGCAAGAACTACTTTAATTATGAATAGTTATTTTCTATTTTGTTCATTTCAATCTACTCCTATCAAATCGTATTTACTTGAGGCCTGAAACTTAAAAGTATAGTAGTTTTACGCTAGCTTAATGGAGGCATGTCTCTCTTCTTTTCCTTTTTAGTCCAGAACTTAGTGTAGAGTGTAGGAGCATTTCAATAGCCCAGTTGAGTAGTTTAGATACGTCCCACAGAGCATTAGATTAGCTTTTGGTGATTAAGAACATTGCATTACAGAAAAATGGGTTATTTCTGTTCTTTTTAAGGGGCTTATTTAATGAAGGTTAAAACTTATTTGTTTTGCATGACATTAGGTTCGTTCGAAAGGTTATTTAGTTACCTATCCAACAAAACCAAGACTTGTAACTCCAGGTTGTATCGGGAAAGTTATGACCAATTTATTGATGAGCCATTGATCTGTGACGGGATTCTATTTTAGGAAGTGTAATTAGAGTAGGAATTCAATTTCAAGTATTTTTCCTTAATAAGTACTTTTAATTAATTTGGAAATGAATGATAACTCACGGGAGTTGGTACGCTGTAAATAGATTTATATTAGGGGACTTTATTATTGAAGATAATTTCCTAGTTGTTTAAGGATTTTCCTTTAAAGCCATACTTATTTGGGGTGAGTAGTCTATATAGGGCTGTAAACAACATTATTTGGTGTGTTGAGTTAATCAAATTGAGCCATAGGGTATTCATTTCGCTGGTTTGGTTTTTTAGTTACTTCTTTTTTCTGCTACTCTCTCTCATTCTCTCTGTTGGTCCTTTTTCTTTTTTCGATTAATACATCTTCTGTAGATCTTTTCAAAAAATTTCTCTCAGAATTCCTTTGGTCCCAGTAACTGCAGGATAATCAGGATTTTCGAATCCCTTGCCTGCCCACAACTTGTTTGAATTGGTTAACCAATCCAGCCAATGCTGACTGACCCCAGCAATCTTCCCCAAAGATTGGCTGGTATACTGATACTTAAATCCTAATCTAATTCCTAATTTGCAAATGCCACAACCTTATATCTTGGTCACTTGAACTAAAGAGTTAAATCTTCTACTTTTTCTCTCCAAAACCCATAAACTAAATTTCCCAACCTAAATCCTTAGGGCACATAAATCTAGCAGAACAAGATTAGCTCAGGAATATCTCGTCATTCACATGATGTGACAATGCTTGTTAAACCACCCATAAAAGAATCAAGTTTGAGTTTACATATTAAATCTCCAACATCAAGAAAATCTTTTGGCTGTTGCCATCCATCCGTACGATGGTAAACCAGTTAAAGAAAATTATCGTCACTAATTAATCATCACATATAGTGATTCTCAATGGCAATATTTGATTTCTCCCTCTACCCTCTAAAGATGAGATAGATCCCCTTTTATTCCATACACTTCACGTCTAGTTCCCACACCAGGTCTTTAGTTCCAAAAACCTCATCATGTAAATTGCAAAGACATTAGCTGTCCTACAAATCCTGCACATACTCCAATGGAATCAGGATGCCCTAATACCAAGTGATGTACAAATAGCAAAGAGAAACTACAAAAAGCATCTATACTCGATCTTGAACTATAACTGCTATAAGCCAACATCACTTGCTGTTATGTAAGAGACAATACTAGAAAGAGGGAAAACATTAAATCCATGTCTAGTTATTTAAGGCTAGAGAGAGAAGAGAAGTCCCACTGCATAAAAAAAAAAAATCACCCACTTCCAATTTTCAAAGATCTGAAAAACACAAACCCAAACCCAAACAGAAAGTTTTAAAATAACAACTGTTCAGGCCAAGCGTACAAAATATTCAGTCAAAAAGATGTTTATCCTATCCCATACTACTTCGGAAAATCCAACCAATCTCTTTGATGCACTAACTAGATTTTGTGGAACCTGCTCTATATTGATACAGAAAGAGGGTACAAAAGCCCCTGATCTAAGGGCTTTTATGCACTAACTAGAATTTGTGGAACCTGCTCTATATTGATACAGAAGAGGCCACCAAAGCCCCCAGTCTTAAGGACACTTCAATTGACACATGGTCATGAAGAAAATATCAACCTCGGTAGCATCAAAGATGAAATCTTTCTAAAACGCCAAACTGAAGCCAAGCTGACTGATGTAACAGCAAAGAATAACTACATCCACCAACCTCTCCCCTACTCCAAAAAAAAATCGACCTGTGCTGCATATGCACTAAGTTCTCACTCCCCAGTCTTACCGTGCAAACCGAATAAGCAACAAATTGACCCAACTTCTGAAGCCATGTTCCGTAACAAACAAATTGAAGGAAACGATGAAATTAGGGTTACCACCGGAAGAACAAGATCTTTCGTGGTTCGCAATTGCAGTGACACAAAACACCCCAAACCTCGAATTCAATTGACAATAAAATTGGATGAGAAATATTTAAGCAAATCCCTAGTGTTCTATAAACAGGAATAAAGGGGAAAGAAATATGGGCACTTACATTGCTGCCTTTCCAGGTTTGGTAAGTCCTGAGAGTCTGGGAGCCATCGCCTCCAGCGGCGGCGTTCGGATCGGAATCCTGAGGTGGAGGAACCACATACATTTTCTTGCCCTTATTCTCGCTAACAAGATCCCTCAATATTATTATTAACGATAAAAGAGAGAGAGAGAGAAAAACTAATACAAAGGAAACTAAGTAAGGAAAGGCAGCTGGCTCAATCAGGGTCTCCACTTTACCACCATTGCTGCGTCAGATAACGGCAATCTCCGTTGTCGAGGAATAGTCGCCGGCGGCCATGGAAGAAGACCTTACTTCGTATGGCCAATCCGCCAATGGTTTGGTTGCGTAAGGAAGGTGATTCAACATCAGCGGTAGCTGCAGCCGTCTTTTTTACTTTTCTTTTTAGCGAGATGATCAAGGGAAGGGATTCAGGAGGAGTAGGAGAGGTCGTCGTGACTCATGAAGCATGTCACATTGAGACTTGAGAGGAGGAGTAACCAAACAAGGCTTTTGGTTGCGTACGGGCGGCGATTCAACAGCAGCGTTTCTCTTCTCCGGATCTCTTTTTTAGTGAGATAAGAGATACTCAGGTGGACACGTCGCGAGTCGCGACCCATGACTCATGACTCATGAGAGTAACCAAACGAGGTTCACTACTTTGACTCTTGCTCCGCCCATCGTTGACTATTTGACATTTGATCTTTGACACTTTCTCCCATGGATTAGTGAACGGTATCGGAACGGGTATCGGTAACACCCAACACCGATACGATAGCATTACGGTATCGACCTGAATTGGCTGTATCGGACAACATTACCCTGAATTTCCTTTTAAAAATGAGTTTTTTGATCATTTTACTCCTTATCTGTATCGTGCTATCGGCATGGTATCGGTATCATTGACTAGTAAAATCGATACGTATCGCTCATAAGCGATAGGATACCAATACTTAGAACCATGCTTTCTCCAGAAATCTTTACATAGTACTACAGAAGGCCAGAGAGGAGGAGACGGAAAGGTTGGGGGTGAGGGGGTTTGAGAACACAGATCAAGGAATCGGTTTGCATCGTCAACATCATCCGATCTGTATCGGTATCGATGGTCCACGATATCAATTCTAGGCGATCCTGTAACGGTGGAGCAATACAAATCAAGGGCAACAAAGTAAAAAATAACTGTTTTTATTAAAATCTACAGACAAATCTGTCTGATACGAGCCAACCAGATTGGTATCAGATCGATATTGGGCAATAGACCGATCCCATGTCCGATATCGATCGCTAAAATTGAGGTTGATAGTGACATTATATCTCATTTGCAGAGCAGTTTAGTGCATAGTTTTAAAAACGGTGTGATATCTCTATCGAACTGATATCTGTAACGGTGGAATGATTCTAGTTGAGGTGAAACCATCCGATTTGGCCCAATACAACCGAGCAAACAGCCCTGGCTACGTGTGAAGAAGTCCAAACTCCAAAATCCCAAATAGGGATGTAAAAGGATTGAATATCGATTGGATGTGAACAGGACCAGATACCAATACCTTTAATCGAATACTTATGCAAATTGAATTTAGATTGTTGACTATCAATTTACATTAATGACTTGCGTAACCTAGACCTTCCTCCCCTCAACGAATTTGATTTGCTCTCAATCCATGTCTCTTAGTCATCTCAACTATTTTCTTTATTCTCAAGAATCTGTAAAACCTTCGAGAGCCTCAATATTAGTAGATATTTAATTTTTTATTTATTAGTTGATATCTATTTGAATCGGTTAAACAAAAAAAAAAATAAAATTGTAAGATTACTCAAGAGAGGGTTTGAGTTTTTTTTTTTTTTTTTTGGGTAGGATTAGTCATATTTATTTATGGCCAAATGTTTTTTGTGTCGGAGGCATAGGATGTGTCCAGACACATGGAGGTGGGCAAAATGACAGCCCTGCCCCCTTGAATGGTCGCTCCATAGCCTACGCTCTCAGGCAGAGAACAATCACCCTTTATTTATTTAAGGTGTAGAACACACGAATGGAGAAGAACCTAACTCCACAATCTATGGATCGGAATTAGGTCAAACTATCATACATGTTACCGACATTGCCTTCCTTGAGTTTAAACAACAAAAAGAACTAAAAAGATAAAGAGGGGGATTCTTGAATGGGCAATTCTGTCTTCTCAAATCAACAATAGGAAAAAAGCTTCATGTAGCAGGTCTCATGTGGATGATAACATTTTCCGCTCCACCATTGGTGTGGTATCGATGGCATGGGAAACCAAGATTGACATCTTGTGGCGCGGTACCATAGCTTGCCACGTGTACGAGCTCCTCTTTGGACGACCTGGATTGAATTAGGAAAGCTGAGTGTGGTGCACATGCGATGTACTGGAGGATTTCTAGATTTTGAAATCCGGATTTCCAGCTCAATCCAAACCGTCCAAAGGGGAGTTCATCCACATGGCAAGCTATGGTGCAGCGCAACCCTACATTGTAGAGGAGCTCGATCTGAGAAACCATCTCCTTTATTAATAATAGTAATCCTTTAAAATTTGGGAGATTACACATTAGTTGCATGGAGGAACTTTTCCCTGTACAAACCTACGGAAAAAAGATCCCTGGCAGGTTGTGAGCAATTTTTACCCACACACAAGATCACGTTGAATGACACCTAATTCCTTTTGAAAAAAAAAAAAAAAACTCACCCTGTTGTTTCCCCTACGCATGCTCTCAGTGACCCCCACACTTGTGTAGGGGCCACTCACCTGGTAGCAATCTTCTACCCTAAACTTGTTAAGGGAAACCCTCTCTCTCTCTCTCTCCATGAAATAACCCCTCTATTCCATATATGAGAGGGAGAACATTCTCTGTGGTGAGCACAGGGACCACATACAAGCGACAACCATTGAGAATGCACGTTGTGGCATCTGGGGATAGAATTTTCGCCTTTGAAAAGTGGTGTAGTCACCCCCAACGCCCCACCCCCACCCTCACCCTCACCCTCACCCTCACCCTCACCCTAGAGAACATTCCCTATGGGGCTAGCACCCTCTAAGCCTCTGCTACCATTTAGTAAACAAGGGCAAAGAGTGCAGTGGCGGTTGAGATTAGGAAGAGTTGATGAGGCCGGTCGGCCGGCCGTCGAATTATATTTTATATCCCCTGAAACAGTCGTCAGTCCCCACTCCCCACACGGCGTGCCAGTTTTATTGTCCAATTTTGATTTTAGTTGGAGAAGTTACTATTCATTATAGTAGTTGACTAGTTGGCAATTATGTCACTAGGCAATGTTATGTGTCACATGCAGCAATTCATTTCCCCCCCGTTTGAACCCTTTATTATGGAAATGCTGTACATTTGACTTCCTACGTGGTAAACTTTTCATCCACTGGAACCACACCACGTGGCACTATCAATCTTAGTTGATGAGGAATTAAACCATTAATGATTAAAAATACTTGATCACCCAATTAATTGACTTAAGCTTTGTTCGGTAGTCTGAGGAATTGGTCTATATCGGCTCATCTGACAATAATCGATACCTAATTGATACCGGTATAGAAATAGAACATAAAATGGTATATGCGCATCAAAATACATTTGGATCGATATTGGTATATTTGAATTTAGGGAAAAAGATATTTGTCCAGGAGTGTCTCTTTCTTAAAACAAAGGGGCAGATGTGTCTTTTCACATGGAGAGGAGAGAGATAGACTCATGAGAGTGCTGGCATAGACCACACTCCTGGACAGAAAACTACTTCCCCTTTAAAACCATCTTATATGACTTATACGATATTGGATCGGACCCAATACTTGATACCTCAAATGACATTTTGTATACATTCTCAAAATAGATTTGAGGTCTAGACCGTATTCTGAAGCCAGAAAATAGAGAAGAATTAGATGTTACATGCAATATGTCCTATAGCCAGAATATATACCAAGAATGCATAAAGCTACAACATTTGGTTTTTATGTCTAGGTTGGCAGAACTTATATAATAGTTAATTGTGCTTTGCACTTGCACGCGTAGATTTTAGTCAAATATTCATTATTTGTCTAATTGATTAGTTCAAAGCCATGACTGTTTCTTGCCTTGATTCACATCTACCCTTACATCCAGCGACATGTTTTTTTAAAAAAAAAATATCATTGGAACAATAAATATGTTAATTTTTTTTATTTTTCAAGATATTAATGAATGGCCAACACTATTTTCAGACTGTGACCTAATTGGAATGCCTAGATGTTTTTTAGGTCTAACCTAACTAATGGTGTCCCATGGGACTTTGACTACAGCTATGAGAGATATGGGGGGAAATTGAGGACGAGGGGGTGCGTTAAAGCACAATTTGAAATTAAGAAAGTCGAATGTGTGACCTCCTACTCCTCTTAGGATGCCTCTATTATATTTATAAGTTTCTAACCAATTATGCTAGCAATTGTCTTCCACTCATGGTAATTGATATTGCAAAAATTTTCGTTAAAACATATCTTTAGAAAGCTGCACCATTAGCATATGAAATTGCCAAATAAGAAAGTAATAATACTGAGCCATTGCAAAAAAAGAGTCCATAAATCTATTGTATAAGGAAAAAATTTTGTTGCAACACTTGCATCAGGAATGTTCCTGCTACAAGTCTAGTAGCCAAATAAATGTAATAATTCACTTTCCCTTTGGGTTCAGAAACACCCTCCTAGGTTTTAGTATTTTCTAAAATACCCTTTTAGATCTCATTTCCTTGGCTGCCAGCCTTGTAGCAGGAACATTCCTACTACTAGTACAGTAACAAATTTTCGTCTATTGTATTCCACGGTCTCAAAAGTCCGGTTAACCTTTTGGGATTGGTGTGTGATTTGTGTGATTACACTTTGGTTCATCAAAAAAAAAAAATCGTCTATTGTATAATAGTTTAATGTGGAAGTAAATTTAGGCATAATCCTCAAATTTAGAATCTTGGCTTCTTCACACCCAAAACGGAAAATGAAACCCTCTTATATCAACATAAGAAACAAAAACCCCTCCTCTTTTTGTTTCACTATAAAAATTCAACAAAATTTATTAACATATATTATTAAAGATTCAATTTATTACAACATGGAGAAGACATTAGGTATTTAGGTATAATAATACTTCCCTTTCTCACTAACTCTTTCTCTCTCCCCCCTTTGAGTTGAAATTTGATTTTCCAGTTTACATAAAGGTCAAGTTTGGATGCCACCAAACATTCCCTATTGTCGATCTCTGTTAGACTTATTTTTGAATAGCCAAGCTGAATGATCCAAATATCATTCCACTTTTAAAAACAATATTACAACATAAACAAGAGCCTATATAAATAAACAAGTTGCTCAATTAATAAAAGTTCGAAACTAAATATTGGGTTGAGACATGAGACAACAAATTGCTATATTTTGGATCTCGTAGCTAAAAAAATTTCCTCCATAGAAGCCAACTAGATCATGATTTACTATAAATCTTTTTATTATTAATCTATTAAGGTTATGTTTAGAAGCCAAGTAAAGAAAAGAAAAAACATAAAAAGACAACAATCATGATATAACAATGATTGATTTATGTATCTATCTCTCTCCTAAAATTCAAAATTTTTTAAAGTTTTTCTTTTCTTTTCTTGGCTTCCAAGCATAGCTTAAGGAAAGAAAAATGTTCTTTATATTTATGTTCTTGTTCAGAGAAAATTATTAAGAGTTGCTTGACTTGAAATTTTCCCTGCAAATTACCTAATGGTTGAAAAATGGCTCATACTTGTCTGCTTTTTCACCTTGCAATTTTTTTTTTTAACACAACACCACTAAAATAAAAATATGTTAAGCCACATTGGGCAATAAAAAAACAAGTTGGGAAAAAATATTTCTGGATCACCCACTAACCCACCTAGATGTATTCATGTAGTACGTGATGATGGATACTCGCGTTGAAGGTTCATAACTTGGCTTTTAGATTCTCTTTAAGTCAGTCTTTGCTGAAATCTCATATGTGCACGATCCACATCATACCTAAGCTTTTCCACTATAAGCAGAACTTTGCTCTCAAGTTTTAACAATTATATAAGGATTAAGTTTTCCTCTATACGTAGAGAAGGAAGAATTCCTTCATCATTGGTGATGTAACCATGTGATTCCCACCCTAATTTTCATACTAATCAAGGGTCAGATCTTCAACCTCAATTGACAACCTTCCACACCCGGACCAGGGTTCTCTGCAGTACCGGCGGGATGGTAGTGCACATCCGACGACACGGCAGAGGCCAGGTGGCACACATGGCACACATGGCCTCTGCTGTGCCGTCGGATGTGCACTGCCGCCCCGCCGGTACTTCAGAGGATTTTAATCCTCCCACACCCCCCCAAAAAAAAATAATTTTTTTTTGGCTTGTTGGGGTGGAAAAGATTCCAAGTCGATGCATTTAATTGGATCTAGTCTCTTTCCTCCTTGAAACTTGCTAGACGCACAAGGCGGATAAGAAATAGGGAAAAAAGACAGTGTTTGGAGTGTGGCTCTTGTGCTAGTCAAATGATAGGATGAAATAATCGCCCTGCCCCCATGAAAGGCAGAAACTCCACACCAATTGATGCTTTCTCATGTTCTCCCATTAGCCCTCGCTCTGGTGCAGGGCCAAGCTCTGGGACAAAATCCCTTCCCCTAAGAAATATTATGTGAATTCTATCTATTAGCATTTATGCCCAGATAGGCAGGCCCATCCTGAACCCAGTTTTATTAAATTCAGGCCCATGAACATCACCTCTTGATGAACCAACTCATCCATACAGTAATCCAATTGAATTGGTTCACATTATGAAAGCATAAATTTCGAAACCCACGACCTATGACCTTTATTTAAAAGAAAAAAACAAAAAACAAAAAACCTAGAACCTATCACAAGTGTCACAACGAAAGATATATGCGACTGATTTGGCATTCCTTAGAGAATCAAGATACTCGAACAGGCACTCTTGGGGCCCATTTGACAATGCTTGGAAATTGGAAACGGTTCTCGATCGATATTGAAAGCAAAATGTATCTTGGACTAATGATGAATTAGCTCTTAGTAAAGAACAAAATATTAATAAAGGTCCTACCGGGAGTCGAACCCAGGTCGCTGGATTCAAAGTCCAGAGTGCTAACCACTACACCATAGAACCTTCTGTTATATTGGTTTTACCCTAAACAATAATATAACTTTTAAAAAAGGGAGACTTACGACATGGATTCTAAATGAACGATATGAGTTTTAAATCATAGTTTTCAAAAAACAGATCCAAAAAACCCAACAAGATACTCATATAAATTGAGAGATTATAACCTAAATACCTCCATCTAATGTTCAAAAGAACTAAACACATCCAACATTAATGCATATATATTACACAATCTATTATAAGTTTTGAGAAAAAAATAATAATAAGGAATAAACATGAAATGAAAAAATGGTTGTAGTTTTTGCATAGAGATTTGTTTAGCATAAGCAAATGATTCGATATGATTATATTTTAATTAGCATACGTGTCGATGATGTTAGAAATCAGAAGAAGGCGAGTCGACGAAATCGTGTCCAAGGCATTTGCACCCTCCTAATCCCCAAAGGGTGCACTCGCTCCCAAGATAAAATGAGAGAATTCGTGGCCATTTATAGCCCACAAGGCGTCGGATGGGTCACACCCATTGGCTCATATGGCTGACGCGGTCATGACTATTGGGCGGCTCCTTGGCTGTTCGTGTGGGCTGCAACTCTGGGGTCAATGTTAAACCAAGGGTTGCACTCCTCTTGATCACCACCGATCCACAGTCGGATCGATCCTAAGCACCTTGATCGTACACGCGATCCGAAAAGATTAAGGCGAAGTGCAAAGTGCAAATGCGCCATCAAAGCGCCACATTGCGCTCACGCACGTGCACGCGTACCTCCTCGCCGCAAGTGCACCGTAATCTCTTCTAGCATTACATGTGATAATAATAACTACTTACTACTAACACATATAAACCCAATGAGCTTTCCTTTCATATTGGGACTAAAAGTCCACATCAATATTTTGAAAAATTCCAACAGATGACAATAGTAAGAGTTTTATGATAATGCCACATTTTTTCAAAGATATAATGATGTCATTTTCAACTTGTTTTTGAAAACCCTTTTATACCTCCATTTTTAAGTACTTTTGGAAATAAAACATAGACAATTAAAATAAGGAATCAAATACAATATGCACCTTTAGAGGTGTCAATCAGATAATCCCTATATATAGTATGTTGTTTTATGCACGAAAGATGTTGCATTTGCGCATTTACATGTACTTTCAAATGAATATTTTCCCACTCCCACTATGGTGAGCCAAGAACATTTCTTATTCAAACTCCTAATTAATGATTCCCTTACATATATAGTATATTTTTTAGACCAAGAAGCTAATCAAAGATTAATCTTCAATTCCTTCTTCTCAGATCAACAACCTAATCAAAGACTAATTACCAAAAAAAAAAAAAAAACAAAAAACCTAATCAAAGAGCTAGCACTCATCAAAGATATATCATTCACTGTCTCTACCATTTCTTAACAAATCGAGAAGAATAAAAGGAAAACTATCGTCCTACAACAAGAGATGCATGGACTACCCCTATTGGCCTATACCCAACACAATCATTCATCGATTATGAGGAGGTCAGCTCTTTCATCTATGGGAGAGGACACTTCACCTGTAAAGGTGCATGCATTTTGTGACCACATTAGTGATCTTCAATGACTGCTCATATGAATTTGGTTTGAGTTGAGATTCATGATCAATGTAACAGTAGTTCCCTAAGAAGTAATATGTATCATCTCCCCAAACAAAGATGAATCTGAAGCTGGTTGAAATATTGCAACATTTCCATATACCAATTAATTCTATAAAGAATAGGCAGATTGGCTTTATCATACCCTAGAATTCCCAAAGAGGGAAAATGTATCAAGAACCGTTCATTTTATCGATCCATTTGAGTATGAAGAAAACAAAAAATGTGAGAAAATGGTTGTCAACTTTTCATTGAAAGGTCACTGGCCTTCATTTCTTTCATTAAACACATGAGTGACCAATTATTTGAGAGAAAAGGACCATAAAACTTGTAACATTGACCATCGAAAACAACCACATTAGGAAATAGGGGAAGGGTTCTATGAGCCCCGCCAAGGGAAGGTACGGTAGCGCGCTCCCTCTCTCTCTCTTGGGGGTGAAAGTTTGGCCCTATTGACCCAAACCACCCGTGCTCAGTCTGAATAGGGCCTAGGTTGAGATACTTGGCTTTGAGGGCGGGTCAAGGTTGATATTTTTTTACTCTAAGCCAGGGTTAAGGCCTCGAGTTGAGCCGGTCCGGCCCATAATATATATATTATAAACTTTAATTGTCACACATATTTGGTTGTGCAATATAATATATATAAAGATAATAAGTGATAATATATTTTATTATAGTGTTATTATTTGTAAATTTGATAGTTCTCTTCCCGACCCAGCCAAACTCAGTCCAGTCCATGTATCTCTCCCTTCACCCACTCCAAGATTAGGGCCAATCAGGATCAGCCCGACCTGACCCTAAAGGTGGGTCAATGTTGGATTTTTCAGGCCTTGAGTCAAGGTTGGGCCGGGCCTAAGCCCAACTAAGGGGACTCAGGGTTGGGCTAGAGTTTTAAAAAGCTCAACCCAACCTGACCCTGTTATAGCCCTACTCTCTCTCTCTCTCTCTCTCTCTATCTATAAATATATATATCCTATGTGTCTGTCTCTCTCTTCCTCCCTTTAAGGGTTAAGGGAGTCATTTCAAAGGATGAAAGAGAGGAGTCACATAGGGTGCTAGCTTACAGTATATTGCTAGCATGCCCATCCTTCTCCCTATATATATGTGTGTGTGTGAGAGAGAGAGAGAGTGTGTGTGTGTGTGTGTGTTTGTGTGTGAATAATACCTTGAGGGGTGTCGTGTGTGATGAATGTGTGTGAGCGGGATGTTTGAATGATATGTTGAGGGTTGGGGCATTGTGTGTGTATGTATGTGAAATGACCTTGCTGCCCTCAAGTGTGTGAAATTGTTAACCGTTCCATCAAACATCATTGCTTATGCACTCCTCTATGTCGCTTGCTCATAACAAAAAGAAATAGAGGTAATTAAAGTAAGTGATAAAAAGACAAAGCAATATGTGCTTGCATCTACTTTGACAATCTAATTAATTACAGCTCACTATAATATCTATCCAAAAGATTATCAAGAAATCACCATTTTGTACACAAGAAGAAATCAATTCCCAGAATGGCTAGTAAAAGCATCAAATTAAACCATTTTAAACCTAATAATCGGGACCTAATTAAAATAGGCAAAATATTTAGTGGGTAACACATAGAAAATCCACCTATTTTGGCCATAATTAGAAATACTTGGCTTGAAAAAATAACAAATGGATATATAGAAGAAGAAACTTAACTGTGCAACTTCTTAGGAGTTCCTAATCTTCTTCTATCTCTTCTTGTGTTTGTATGTACGTGTATACTCATTAGATTAAGTCACATTCCCATAGAGTCTCTCTCTTTGCAATTCCTTCCTTCCCTTGACGAGTTATAAGAAGAAGAAGAAGAAATAAAGAGAACCTGTTTTTTTCGACTTTAGCGCACGTTTTAGTGTTTCGTTAGAGGTAAAGTGAATACTGTCCCTCCCTCCTTTGTGTTTTGTTTACTTTTAATTTTATCTGTTTATAAGTTGGTTTCGATGTTCTCTAATTGGTTTCACGTACACCAATGTTCATGATGGGATTTATGCATGCTTGAATTGCTTTGTTTGTTCTTAATTATGATCTATTTTTTTTTATTCATGATGGGACCGGGTTTATTTTAATGAATAGACAAGAAAGAGAAATGTGTATAAAGCAGTCAGGGGCCCACCTTTATCTCATATATATTCCTCAATTTTTCGAATGGTGGAAATAGAAATGAAAATGAAAATGGTGGTCCATGAAACCCCCTTGTATTGGTTGGACTATTTGGCCAGAAAACCATAAGATGGTTTCTTTAATTTCCTCTGAGAGGGCTATTTTAACACAATTAAAGTTCTGGGCTACGTGAGCTCAGTCTAGGACTTCCATTTTAACTATAATTAAGAGTGGCAAGAACACTTCTTGTTATAATATCATTATTGATGGAGGCTTTATTATTAAGGACAGAGGTGTACGGGCCTTCGGATTTATCATCCTTCGTATCCTTAGAAGGAACAATTTGTAGTGTGTAGGTGGAGATTGGAAAAGACTACATATTCGACTAAACAGAGATATGATTTTAATTCTCTCCATTTCACAATCTGTAATTTCTTGTTACATCATTAATTATGCAACCCCCATGCAGTGAGAAAACAGCGGATAACCATCTAATCCATCCATTGACTCTTCTACTATCAGGCACATTTGCCAATTCAATTTGGTGTTGCCATTAGGGCCCACAGCCCAAATGAGTGAGTGCCCCCTGTATCCAGCTATTCCGATGTTAATACTGAAATTAGACATCACTTCAAGATCATCAAACCAGGCAAAAAGCTAGGAACCTAAGTTTTGGCAATTCTATATATATATATATATATATATATATATATATAGTCCAGTTATCAGTGGCTTACGTGCCCATGCAACAAGGTTCTCTTCTCCACCATGGGCTTGGGTACTATCAATTGCATGCTCTACGTCTAGTAATTAACTCCATCCCAATAAGACAACCCCAAAACTGTAGACATACATCAGACTTAATTCACTGTCAGTTGTCCACTCATGGCATACTCAGGAGCACAATAACCATACCTACACTATCTCCACTGAATTGAACTCATCACTAACTTATGTCAACTTTGAAGAAGTCATTTCGTCGATCACTTTTCTTTTTTTTTTTTTTTCTGCAGGTGATCAGGTCGGGTTACGGCATAATACCAGGTAACACTGCTAGTGTTAACGGTGAACAAGGAAAATTTTGGAACATTTATATGTTGGTGCTGTTAGTCATCTGCGCATGTGTAACAATAGCATTTGTCTGCTATTGGTGGAGGGCTTGGATGAAGAGGCGTGTTACTGCAGCCATAGTAGCTCCACTGCCTTGATCATGGGAGGCTGTAATATCCTGATTTTCTTTGGGATATTTTATTATTACAGAGTTTGTTATGCAGCTGTATGTAAAGACAAATTATAACAATAGAGGAATCTCAAAGTGGGAAATAATATTTGGGTGTGACATGTCATTTAGATTGAATGGCTCATCCTTGTATGAGTGATATGGCATTGACTTGATTGTGATGTGACATTACTGTGTTTATCAATTATATTAATTGGAAAATTGGATTTTTTTTTTTTGGTAAGAATTAGAAAACTCAGATTTTGATTACAGTTTTTTTTTGATTGTTGCATTCTACAGCTCTCAAATTAAAAACCATAGCTACCCCGATTTCAATTGAGGGTCAAGGGCAGAATTAGCACATGCCTTATAGCTCCAACGGCAAAAAAACCAACATAGCTGCCCTTAGTTCCCCAAATCTTGGAGAAGGCCTACATGAATCGTTATCGTCTCCTCGTTAAAGACGGTGTTTGTAACACATCGTCGGTGATACTACAACCATGTGGCACAGCAGGCCCCACATAGTGCACATGGTCTATGCAGCTGTCGCACGATACGTTACAGTACCGTGCTATAACAGGAGAGGATAAAAATTCATCCTACACTCTAGCTTAATTTTGCCATATGGATTGATAATTTGTTGATTCTAATTATTGTATGAGATTGAGTTCATTCCCTATCTAGCTATGTCGTGCATGCTATAAAATTTTTGTACGTATCTCTATCATCCCACAATAAAGGGCAGATATGCCATTTTATAAGAGGAAAAAGATAGAAACAAGAAGGTGCTAGTGTACGCCATGCAACGTTCTTTTCCCCTTATTGTATCTTGTATGGCCTATTATGTTTGGTTTTTTTTAAAGGGGCACAAATCATGCTCAAAAAAACCTTGCTTTTTCGAAAAATTAAAGGGCTGGGCTGGGCTAGATTAGGGTTGTGACATCGGGCTTATTGAGTCCGAGTTACATGCAATTAATGCCAATTTAGAATATTAGTTTGGGCTGGGCTTGGAATAGGTAGAAATAACTTTGAGGTGAGGCTTGGGTTTAAAAAAAAAAGACAGACCCAACCCACATGCATAAAATAAAGCACAGAATCAAATCTGAGGTGAGTGTTTTTTTTTGAGTAAATCTATCAATTACATTGTTGAAACTCTATGAGAACTGGTAAAATGGAGCTATACCTTGAACCGTTCAGCACGAAATAGTCCAAACTTTTGAAAATTCCCAAAAATCGACAACGGATTGATTCAGCTCCTCTCTTTGAAGGGCATCGCCCAATGAGTACGGAGTGTCCAATGAGGCATCCAAAGACTGTGCTATGCAACACACATCTCAATGGCTGATTGGGCACGCACTAAGATTTGTATAGCTAGCCGAATCATTGGATGCTTCGTTGGGCACTCATTGGGTAATGCCCTCCAAAGAGAGGAGTCCAATCCCATCAGATGGGCTTTGTCTAACATCCAATGAAGGATTGTCGCAGTAGAATATGTATTGGCAAAGCTGCATCTGACATTGATTCTGCCCTCCAAAAAGAGGAGTCCAATCCGGTCTGATGGGCTTCGTCTAACATCCAATGAAGGATTGTCGCAGTAGAATATGTATTGGCAAAGCTGCATCTGACATTGATTCTGCCCTCTAAAGAGAGGAGTCCAATCCCGTCAGATGGGCTTTGTCTAACATCCAATGAAGGATTGTCGCAGTAGAATATGTATTGGCAAAGCTGCATCTGACATTGATTCTTGATCATTTGGCGTTGGATGAGGCTGATTACTCGAATAGGGTTTATTCGGGTCAGACTCATGCTTGGACCAGGTCGGATCTAGGTCAAATAAAAAATCATTTATTTAAATAGTTACTTTAAAATCTTTGAAAATAACTTTCAAATCATAAATCTGAATTTATTGATTCAAAATGCATAGGAAAGCTCTTTCTGAGTACTTCATAATGGAATGAAGATTTAAAAAAAAAAACCCATTTTTAGCCAAGATAATTTGAAAGTGGTTTTGAAGGCCAAAACGCGAAACCCACTTTCTCAAGCAAAACCCTTCTCACACAAAACGCGAAACCCACTTTCTCAAGCAAAACCTTTCTCTCTCACGCTATACCTTTCTCTCACGCCTGAAAGTCTGAAACCCTCTGCAACTCCACGGCTGAGCTCCTCTCTCTCTCTCTCTCTCTCTCTCTGTGTGTAACGAACAGCAGACGATAACCTGCAAATCCCCTCTGCTCGATTGAGATCCTCTGTAATTTTTTTCGATCTCCAATACAAAGACTGCATATTTTCTTCTTCTTCTTCTTCTTTTCTGGTAGCTATTTTGGTGGTAGGCCCCTCTGCTTGTGAAGAACGACATTAATTTGTACCTTTTTTTTAAGATGACTGCCCCCAATCCGTTGTTTCAAGTTTCAAACACATTGCACAGATGATTGGTTGGTTGGTGGTTTTGCAGCTTCGAGCAACCCAATACCCTCACTCCTCACTAGACTTGACTTGGATCTACTCCGAGGCCACTCCACCAACTGCACTATGATTGGGACTCTTCGATATCCATTTAATTTATTGTTTTCCTTTCTGTTAGCTGTCTATATTGAAACGCAGCTGTATATATTGGAGTGTAGGGCTGTCTTCATTAGATAAGATTGGTGTTGACTCATTGTACATATCCGTTGAGTTATTTTAGGAATTAGAATAGGATTCTTTGATTTAATTATGGAGATAATTGCTCCACCTTTGTGTATTTATCCCATTCCGTATCATTGGAAAGATTATCGGAGTTTATAGAATCTCTATTTTATCATGGTATCAGCCTAACGAGATCCTTCTTCTTTCTCACTGTTCTATGGCTCCACCCACCCCCTCCGTCTCTGACCCAACTTCTCCCTATTACTTGCATAATAGCGATCACCCTGGCACCCCTCTTGTCACCCAACTTCTTAATGGTGACAACTTTCCGACTTGGAGTCGTGCCATTACTATGGCTCTCCAAGCAAAGAACAAGGTTGGCTTCATTGACGGCACCCTCAAGAAACCTGCTGATGACTCCACTGATTTGTCTGCTTGGAGTCGATGCAACTCCATGGTTACATCTTGGTTGATCCACTCTACAATTCCCTCTATTGCCAACAGTATTTTATGGACCACCAACGCTCATGATGTCTGGATCGACCTTAGTGACCGCTTCTCTCAACAAAATGCTCCTCGTATCTTCGAGATACGACGTTTCATCTATAACCACAGTCAAGGAACAGATTCGATCTCTGCTTACTATACAGCCTTGAAGGCCTATCGAGACGAGTTGTCATCATATCGAACTCTTCCCACTTGCACTTGTGGCGCTATGACAAGCCTCAATGGCTTCATTGAAACTGACGCTCTCATCGATTTCCTTCAAGGTTTGAATGACTCGTTCTCTGCTGTCCGGAGTCAAATACTCCTTATGGATCCACTGCCCTCTATGGCCAAGGCCTATTCTTTACTGCTGCAGGAGGAACGCCAACGCTCTCTTCACGATGCTCGGCCCATTCCTCTCGACCAAGCTGCCTTGGCTGCCCAACACTCCTCCACCAGCCGTGATTCCAAAGGTCGTTCTCGTCCCCGATATCATTGCAACTATTGCGATATGGACGGGCATTCTGACTCTCGCTGTTTCAAGCAACATGGCTACCCACCCAATTGGACGCCTCGCAATGGAGATGGTACTAAGTCTAAGCCCCGCAACAACAATGTTCACGCTGCCAATCTTACAGCAACCAACGCACCTCTTGCATCTGCGATTGCTCCCACCATCTCTGCCGAACAGATTCAGCAACTTTTAACTCTTCTTCCCACTGGTAATACCCACCCTCTTGCTAATATGTCAGGTACAGTTTCATTCCCTCCTTCCTTTGTTTGGATTGTCGTTACTGGTGCTACAGATCATATGGTCTGTTCACCTACTTTATTTTCCTCCTCTAAACTTTGTCATTCCCCTTCCTCCATCCGTCTTCCTAATGGTTCCACTACACCTGTGACCCATATTGGACATGCGTGTTTATTTCCTAACATTTCAATTTTTGATGTCCTCTTTGTTCCCTCCTTCAAATATAACCTCTTGTCTGTTAGCAAATTTATTTCTCAAACCCAATGTGTTATTACCTTTTCTCATGATGCTTGTTTTTTTCAGGACCCACGGACGAAGACGATTTTTGCGACGGGTAGACGCCATGGTGGTCTTTACCTCTTGGACACCTCACCTCCACTTGCATCTGCTGCCACCACCACATCCTCGTTCGATCTCTGGCATTGGCGACTTGGTCATCCCTCCCATTCTCTTTCTTCTAAATTAAGACAATTTGATTCTACCATTTCTTGTTCTAATAAGGATTTTAGCACTGTCTGTCCACTTGCCAAACAAACACGTTTACCATTCCCTTCTAGTTTGATATCCACTACACGATGTTTTGCTTTAATTCATGTCGATATTTGGGGTCCGTATCATGTCCCCTCTCTCTCAAGAGCACGTTTTTCTTACTATTGTCGATGACTATTCACGCTCTACATGGGTTTATTTAATGAACCACAAATCTGAAACTTTTTCCCTAATACGTATTTTTTTAACATGGTGAAAACACAGTTTAATACCTCTATTTGTCGTATTCGTTCGGACAATGGTAAGGAATTTTTAATAAGAATACCTCTCCATTTCTTCACCATCTTGGGGTTTTACAGAATCTAGTTGTGTTTCCACCCCACAACAGTATGGCGTGGTTGAGCGTAAGCACCGCCACCTCCTTACCGTAGCTCGTGCTCTTCGTTTTCAAGCAAACCTACCCCTCTATTTTTGGAGGATGTGTGCTCACCGCTTGTTACCTAATTAATCGCCTTCCCACCCCGGTGCTAAAAGGGAAAACACCTCATGAGGTTCTTTATAACAAAATTCCAATATTTTCTCACCTAAAGGTTTTTGGTTGCCTTTGTTTTGGTCGCCAACCGAATATCAAACACAAATTTGACCAACGCGCCCTCCTGGCATTTTCATTGGTTACCCGTACGCCGAAGGGTTACAAGGTCTATGATCTCACCACTAGGACAACTTACGCCTCCGTGATGTTGTTTTTCAAGAACACATCTTCCCTTTTCAATTATATAAAGACCCATCACCCCTTCCCTCATATGTTTTCCCCATTCCCCCTGTTGATCTTGATGACCCTTGCCGCCAATCCCATTCCACCACCCTCTACACCGACACCCCCTACCCCTACACAACCACAACCCCACCCCTCCTCCTACACCACCCTCCCCCCTCCACCTTCACCTACACCTCCACCTCCCTCCTTAACACGACCATCTCGTGTCACCAAACCGCCAAGATATTTAAAAGACTACCATGTATCTCTTCCCCAAGCAAAGGTTTCTTCCTCCAAAGGGTCACGGTACGTCTCACCCCTTGCTCATTTTTAAGTTATCATCGTTTCTCACCACCCCATATGTCTTTTTCTTACCGCTTCTTCATGATACTATGAACCACACACATTCATCGAAGCCATAAAGCACCTGCTTGGCGTGATGCAATGCAACTTGAGATTAATGCGTTAAACATCAACAAAACTTGGTCCTTGGTCCCGCTCCTTCCTCCGCAAAAGGCAATTGGGTCCAAATGGGTGTACAAAATTAAACGACATGCCGATGGATCTCGACCGATACAAAGCTCGCCTTGTGGCCAAAGGGTACACTCACTTGAGGGGATTGATTTCCATGAAACATTTGCTCCTGTGGCTAAGCTCGTTACGAGTTCGAGTCCTTCTCACCATCGCCATTGCCTCTAGCTGGGCCATTTCCCAATTGGACGTGAATAATGCCTTTCTCCATGGTGACCTTGACGAAGATGTTTACATGACCCCCCCACCTGGGTATCGCCGCAAGGGGGAGAACATCGTTTGTAAATTGCAGAAATCTTTGTATGGCCTCAAACAAGCCTCTCGCAATTGGTTTGCCAAATTGTCATCGGCCCTTGTCGCCTTCGGGTTCACCGCTTCCAAGCCGATCATTCTCTCTTCACCCTTCATCGGGATGGTGCCTCCATTTTTGTCCTTGTATACGTGGGACGACATCATCATTCGCGCTCGGATTCTCGCTATCATCCAGGATGTCAAAGCTAGCATTTGCCACACATTTCATACTAAGGACATTGGTTCCCTTAAATACTTTCTTGGCATTGAGGTCGCCCGCTCTACCAAGGGTCTCTATCTTTGCCAACGAAAGTATACCTTGGACATTCTCAATGATTGTGGTCTTACCGGTTCTCGACGGATTTTCCCATGGAACAAGATCTCAAGCTCTCTCGACTCGCCGGATCTATCCTCCAGGATCCCTCCGCTTATCGACGCTTAGTAGGCCGCTTGATTTACCTTACGGTCACCCGCCCGACATTGTGCACTCTATAAATATTTTAAGTCAATTTATGCACGAGCCTCATCAACCTCACTTGGATGCTGCCCATCGTCTCCTTAGATACTTGAAGAGCACTCCGGTCGGGTCTTTTCCTTCCCGCCTCGAATTCTCTTCGCTTATCCGGCTTCGCGACTCAGATTGGGCCACTGCCCTATGACTAGACGTTCCACTACAGGGTATTGCATTCTTCTAGGGCCCACTCCGATTTCTTGGAAGACAAAGAAGCAACCTATCTCCCGTTCTTCTACTGAAGTGAGTATCGCGCAATGGTGGTTGCCACTTGGGAACTTACTTGGCTCTCTTATCTATTCCGCGATCTTGGTTTGCCCGCTCAACACCATATCCCCTTGTCTTGTGATAACCAAGCCGCTCTTCATATCGCAGCCAACCCAGTTTATCACTTAACGCACCAAGCATATTGAAATAGACTCGCCATGTCGTTCGTGAGAAAATCCAACAGGGTCTCGATTCGCACAAAGAAAGATACCTTCTTCCGACCAACTCGCGGATCTTTTCACCAAATCCCTTGGACGAGCTCAATTTCAAAATCTCAAGTCCAAGTTGGGCATTCGTGACCTTCATGCTCCACCTTGAGGGGGAGTGTTAGCTGTCTATATTGAAACGCAGCTGTATATATTGGAGTGTAGGGCTGTCTTCATTAGATAAGATTGGTGTTGACTCATTGTACATATCCGTTGAGTTATTTTAGGAATTAGAATAGGATTCTTTGATTTAATTATGGAGATAATTGCTCCACCTTTGTGTATTTATCCCATTCAGTATCATTGGAAAGATCATCGGAGTTTATAGAATCTCTATTTTATCACTTTCCAAACAAATCAGCAGGTTTTTTCATGTTTGGTGGCCTGGCCTAGGGGTCTGAAATATATATAACTCTGTATCAGTAAAGGCCGGATTATTTCATTCATAGTAAACAGTCTCAATGAGACGGATACATATATACAAGAATTACAAACCGTGCTTGAAAGGGAACCCTAGGGAATACGGTTTCCAATATAAGAGAAGATGGCATAGGACTCTATATTGTATGTGAGGGGGTTTCTAAGGATACACGTGATTAGATTGCCGTAGATAGGGAGTTGAGTTTCAATGGAAAACTAAACCATAACAGCATATTGTGTGTGAATCGGTTTCCACTAATACACGTGAGTGGGTTGCCTTGGTTTTTGTGGTTCTGGCGGGTCCGCATCTCCTCCCTTCTTCACCCTGTCATTCCCAAATAACATTCTTATATAGCTTACCAAATTAATTTATTAATTTCTGTTGTCTTCCCACTTTGACCACTACACACAAATCTGATTATCTGTCAAATTCATAATCACAAAAGTTTCTCCTACTATTTAAATTTAAATTTAAATTTTCAATCTCTGTAGTCTCAAGTTACAAAACCACTAAAAAAAGCTAAATGTGGATTAATTATGTCAGATAATTAGTATAACTAAATCAAATGCCTTTTGTCCACCTACACTATCTCCACTTAATTGAACTCACTACTAACTAACTTTTGTCTTTATTGCATAATTTCCGTTTGTCTTTACTTTCCAATTCCATATCGTCAGAACATCGATACGTCAACTTTGAAGAAGTCATTTCGTCGATCACTTTTCCCTTTTTTCTTTTTTCTTTTTTTTTTCCTGCAGGTGATCCTGTCCGGTTACGGCAGAATACCAGACAACACTGCTACTGTTAACCGTGAACAAGGATAATTTTGGAACATTTATACGTTGGTGCTGTTAGTCATCTGCGCATGTGAAACAATAGCATTTGTATCCTATCGGTAGAGGTCTTGGATGAAGAGGCGCGTTACTGCAACCACAGTAGCTCCAATGCCTTGATCAAGGGAGACTGTAATACCCCGATTTTTCCTTAGAAATCTTAAGACATGTTTGTTGCAATCGTCGGGTGTTGATCGTTTTAATCCGTTTTTCACCAAAAGGAAGTTTTACTTATAAAACCTTCTATGAACTTTAAATAATTTGTAAATCTCCTTTTGAAAATGTGTTAGATGATACATATAATAAAGTAATTTAGTTGTGAGAATTTAACCAATGTTTATTATTTTACCTCTACATATAAGAGGTCTTATGTTCAAGCCCCATTAATAGCATTTTATGTAAAGAAATTTGAGAATATTTTATTTGTCACATATATGTGGGTCCCACCTGATGATGTGGGTGACACATGTCATTATGGGAGGCAAGGGCAAAGAAGGAAAGCAAAATGCATGAAATGTGATTGAGGCATGTGTCATCCTAGGTGGATTGTGCATGTATGACACATGGAGTGGAGGAGGTGATGTGGATGTCTTATGTGATAGTGGGGGTATCACTTGGAAGGATAGATTCCAATTGAAGGGTGGATTATAGGTTGGTATACATGTAAATAGAGGGTGAGTCAAAGGGTATTAAAGTAAACTCACCTTAGTCAACTTGGTTGCATGGGAATAAATGGGTTAAGGTAGGGCTAGGACTGTAATTTGAGTAGGGAAGGGTACCCTAGTCAAATTAAATGCATGTGAATGGATTGGTCCAGGAGGGAGGTGATCAAGGGTTAAATTGGAATTTCACCTTCAACCGATTGAGTCTATACCCATTTCTGGTTTTGTTTATACACCTTGCTCACAACTCCCAAGCTCCAAGGGGAGGAGAAAACGTTGATGAAAGAGGAGAAAAGTTGGATGGCTGTGTGAACTGTGAATACCTTGGAAGATGATAGATTTCTTACATGGGGTAGGTCTTCATTACCTTTTTAATTTCTGTTTTCTTTTGAGTTTGCAAATCTTCAAATCTGAGAAAAGAAAGGGATAATGGAGAGAAAATAGGGAGAGAGAAGGGAAAACTGTCTGTGTCTGTGTCTGTGAGAGAGAGTGTGAGACAAGAGGGAGAGAAAATAGGTGAGGAGAGGAGGAGCCGAGAGGGTGAGAGGAAGAGAGAAAACAGGAGAGGAAAGAGAAAAACAAGGAGAGAGAGAGAGGAGAGAGAGAGAGAGAGAGAGAGAGAGAGGGTTCGGTCAAGGAGGCCGAAAACAACCCCCTCCCTGTGCTGTGTGTGATATTGAGGTGACATGTGCTGCACTGCTGCTGATGTGGTTTTTGTCCTCTGTTTAAAAATAAAAGAGAGAGAGGGACGAAGAAGATGATCGTGTACACCCATGTTGTACCAAATCAAGGGGGGCTGAGTTTAATCTCATGGGCCCCTTTATGGGCCTAGTTTATATTTAGGTAAACCCCAATAATTAGTTGTCTATGCTATTGTTATGGGTCCTATAACTTGCATTGTGTTGCTTTGGGGGGGGATCATATAGTATGGTGTTAGGTATACCAAGATTCTTTTAGAAATGCATAATAATATTTATAGTTTTATAGTCTGCTAATTGTGGATCTACATAGTAATTACGGTACTATTTTGAGTTCTTGAATCATGCAAACGGGCTCATAAAGATCATGCTGTTTTGGGCTTTACATCTTGGCTAATGTATTGTTAAGGACTATGGGCTCCATTTATGATTAGTATGACTAATTGAGATGTAATGGAAATGGACTGGAAGGATTCTTTATGACTTAAAATGTTAAATGGAATATATCATGATTATATTGGACTAGTTAAGTAAATCAAACCGAAATGGAACTTAACATGTACAAATGAAATTTATCACATGATTATAGACTAATGTAATGGATCAAGGGACTGGTTATGTCATTAATTAAAATAGTAAATAAAGGGTTGTTCTAATGAAATAAAACCATGAACTCAATATAGACTATTATAGCCCAACAAGGAATGAAATAAAGGTGGACTAGTTTATAGGCCCTCCTATGGGCTAACAAGACAAGTAATACAAAGGAAAATAAAAGAGAACAAAGAGATGGGATAAGAAGGAAAAGAAAAGAAAAGAGATGAAGAAAATAAATAAATTAAAAGACTTGAGGTTTTTGTTAGGCATTCTTATAGGCCTAAACGTATATTTATAAAGTCATAAGGTGTTAAATTATATCCTAAATATTTAAAAGGATCCTAATATAACCTTAGGACTTAAAAGGAGCTCCAACGAAGTTATTATTGATTATCAGGGCCAAAAAGGGATTGCTAAGTACTTGATTGATATGCCAAAAATTCCAAAATTGATGGAACACGTTAAATCAAGCCCTTTAACCTATCTCATACTAGGCTGGCCTAATTAAGTGCCCATACACTAAAGTGGGCCCCATTAGGCACATAACAGGGATCTAAGAGTTTTCATCAGTAGTTACCTTTATCCGGATTCCATCTAACTTTTGGAATGGAACAAAATATAGTTTCATCGTCGTAGCAGACACAAAAGGTTCCATTCTTTTCACACTGATGACATAGTTGGGGAGGGCTCCAGAGAAGACAAAACCCACCAATGAATAATTGGGAGATAGGATCAATCGGCCCATATTGGAATGTGGAAGGTAGCATATCCACGAGAAGATGAACCAGTTTGCAGTCATATGAAGAGCTATGATAATCGAGAGTAGTAGGTGGAGGAGCCGGTGGATCTACTGTTACAGATTATGGTACCAGTGCCTCAACTTTGCAATAATCCTTAATGTAATTGACACCAACAGGAGGATCATGGTGCTTATTGCATACTCTTAGTGTAGTCAATTTGATGAACCTCATACATATTACTTACATCATTCTCCGCCGCCCTGGCATGGATCACTGGTGTGGAAACATTTAAACAATGAAGGCGTTCTAATCTGGGTGAGCTCCTTTCATCTTTTACAGCATTGCAACAAGGAAAACAGGTGTTGTTGCTTAGATCTATTAATTTAGATTGAACAATTAATAAGTTTTCAAAGGACATGAGAGCTTGCAACTCATCTTCCCTTTTTTTTTCTTTTGCAAGGGTAATTTTGTCACTTTCATCCCTTGTTTTTAACGATGTTAGTCCTACCTAAACTAACGGAATGGGGGCATGTGTTAATCTTGAAAGAACCCCAAGGGGGCACACAAAATTTCCTAAAACTGAGGGAAGGTACCTAAAAATTTCCCTTTAATATTTTCCAAATACATCCTTCCTGATTCCAAGTGCACGTTTATGATTAGGGCAGCAGGAACATTGCCGCAACTCAGGCAACAGCCAAATTTTGTCCGTATATTCCTCTCTAAAAAAATATAGGATATGTATTCTTTATTTAAATAGAAATCATGAGAGAGAGAGAGAGAGAGAGAGAGAGAGAGAGAGAATACAGAAATTATGAAAGAGAGTTTACTCGGTAATTAAACTTTATTAGAAGTTGAGAAATTGTGATTAACATGGATATGTCTAGTCACAATAGTATTATTAATGATGGATCATTAGCAACCTGAACCCCCATAGAAGAAAGTATGCCTATAATAGTCATCCATGTAGGGAAAATCGTGCACTTGATAGCAATTTTTACCATCTCTGACGAGTTGAAGACTCTTATCATTGGGACCTCTTCCAATGTTATCTTCTCCGACAACTCGGACTGCTCTGAAAAACGCAGTAGTTCTGGCATCTGGATAACGATAAAATGAACTTTTATATCTGTACCGTCCCGTCCCCATTGGTGGAGTTTTTTCACCTTGGAGAGCATAAACCTCCCCTCTCCAACCAACCACAGGAGCGGATTCTTTTATAGTATTGAATAATTCTCTTGGCCAATACCCAACATTACTCATATTTTGTCCAATTGATACCCACCAATTTCCACTGTTATGATCCTATTTAAGAAAATGCAACAAATTAAGAAATATAAAGTTAGTTACCGACCCATAATTCATTCACCAATTAATTAGAGAAAATTTAATAACCATTATAATAAATAATAATAATAATAATAATAAACGAACTTTCTCTCACCTGGAAAAGATAGGTTGCCTCTTCACATATTTCACCACCATAGGTAGAAGTTTTGGTAAAAGGTGCACCAATGGGTATTTCTCTGTTAACTTGGATAAAACCATTGCATATAACATTGAAGCAGCCAGTCCTTTGAGAGTCATCTGCCTGTTTCATTGAAATATATACATATATATTAAGAAATAATATTATATATATATATATACGATAACCCCCTCCCTCCGCCCCCCCACCCTCCCCAAAAAAAAAAATAAAATAGAATGAATGCTGAGGCAAATTGGCAATAGAACTTCGCTTGACTTACAGTCCAATATCCAAAAAAATGGGTCTTGTTATCACCATATAACCTAGGATTCACCTGATGATCACAAAATTTATTTTCGTCAGTTTAGATGCTAGAGATTGCCAAATAATTGTAACTCAAATAAAAATGTTTGAAATCATTTATTTATTGTCTTAAAAGTGTAGAAACAAAAGATAAACAAACAAGGGTATAGAGATAGAACTGACATGCCATCCAACTTGTACTTGGTCTTGTCCACCTTGAACCCACATAAAAGCTCCACTGTATTGATTAGTGGAGACTGGGGGATTATGTATACTCATGCACGTTGAACCTCCATGGTACTTCAAGTTTTCATCTTTCAGTGCAAAACCTTCATACTGAATGAAGTGTGTTAATACCAATTTTTATAACCTTTCATGTATGCAATTTTGCTTGTGAAATAATCCACACATGGATAGTGTGTGAATCTTTAACCCTATTGTTATTTATTAGGGTAAATTATAGATCACCCCCTGGTTTTTGAAAAAAACTCAAATCAGCCCCTCTACAGTAATGGTGTTAGTCTACTATTACTTATTGGTGTGAAAGGACTATTTTATCCTTGTACTATAACATTAGAATTAAATTTTCAATACTACCCTTCCTTCATCTTCAACCTAAATGGACAGCTTCTTTTGGGTTAAAATCAAAGCTTTCCGCCATCTATAATGGCGGTTCTTTAAAATAAAATAAAAAAATCTCTGTAGGATGCAAGTTTAAAACTTGATGGAATGGACGGAGAAGGGGCGAAGTGATTCGTGAAACCCTAAGATGAAAGCAAGAAGGTTGGGTTTAGTGGGAATTCCACATAACTTTTGCAAAAGATAAGATTTTTAATAGCTGGATCCGTGGAGGAAATTAGAAACAAAAACAGGAAATAAAACATAGAGAAATTTAAAGCATATATAGAAAAAATTGAAGTGGGAAAAAAATGTAAGGAAAGAGACTTCCGGCGACTCCCTGAAATATACAAGCACAAGCACAATTTGTGGAGAGAGGAAGTAACAGAGATGTTCACGTTGTGAATTTGTTCTCGAGAACGATGAACTACATGTACAGGCCTCAACCACCCCCTCGCCCCCCGCAGAGTGAGAGTGTTGATGGATAGGTATAGATATACCAAATGCATAATCTAAGTGAACAAAAAACAACTGATGAGGCAGAAGAACATAAAAAAAACAGGTTTTGACTCTTGAGTGTTTACTCCAACAACGAAAAAGAAAAAAAAAAACAGAGAAGGGAAACAGAAAGCTTAAGAAAAATTAAATCAGACACAGTCTCTGGGAATTGGGTAGTAGCATGAGATCAGACACAATCTCCCCATTGTTGGCTGAGAACAATGGCATTTTTTTTTTTTGAAACCCTTATAACCCGCAAGGGTTTTCAGATTACAGCGATAGCAGTTATTTTTTCCGGTATCCTTCGTCGGCATACTGGTCGCCATATGAGTTTTTCCCTTTGTCGGGAGTTGTAGAGCAGGTGGGCACTCCGATAACCGTGATTTGTAGGTTTCTAACTGCAATTTTAAAACCCTATATCGATTCTTATTTTTTGCATCTAGGAATGGAGTTTTTGAGGGCGGAGACGGCGGTGGAGTTGGAGGATGCATCTTGTAATTTCTTCTCTTTCTTCTCTATCCGGTGAAAACCTGAGATTGAGTTGCCAGTGTGAGGAAGATGATGGAATTTGGGGTTTTTAGTTTCAAGGGTAAAATCGTAGATCAACACTGATCAAGGGTAGTTTAGGGATTTAAATTTATTTAACTGGCTGACATCATCACTTAATAGCATAAAACTAACGGTAGGGACTAATTTGTCATTTTGTGGTCTAAACCAGGGGGTAATTCGAGTTTTTTCAAAAATCAGGGGGTGATCTGTAATTTACCCTATTTGTTATTATTTGGGTTAATTTCACGGACGGCCCCCTGTAAGTATATAATATATCACGGACATCCCAAACTTTGGAAAAATATCACAGACTACCCTTACTTTATGTTTTAATTTCAACTTAGTCCACTCTGTTAGGTCTGTGCAGTTAAGTTGCTGTTAATTCTTTTATAATGGTGAAATTACCCTTACCACAGGTGAACTTCCCATAATACCCTTAATGTATTAAACAATGGGTTCTCCTATCAAACCAACACGGACTGGTTCGATCAGACCAAAAGGACTGAACCGATCTTGAATTCCAACACATCGTCTTCTTCCTCTCAAATCTCCCCTTTACTCTGCTTCCATATCTCGTCTCCGTGAAAGGCCGCTGCTGCAACCAAACCCTAAATTGAGATATGTAGATGAGTAGATATTCGATCGTAGATGGCGATCCGAAGGCGAGAATGGTGTCTGTAGATCACACGAGGCTTGATTCGATAACGAATGAAATTAGGGTGAAGATTTGAGGGTGGGAAATTTAGGGGAAAACGAAGCACTTTTTCTAGCCATAAGACTTGCAAACCTCTCACACTGCATTTGTAAAACTGTTAGCCAGCGTTGTGCCCCAAATGCCATTCCACTAGTTACATATTGATTGAAAACCTGATGAACTGGTTTATTCTCTATCTCTACATGTTCTACCCATTTAACCTGTGTTGAAATGGTTCCATTAAATCATCAACTTGAAACTAAGAAGAAATGCCATTTAAAAAGCCAAATAAATTAAGCACATATCAATCCATACCCTCGAATATCCATTAGGCATATCTTCAATAATGTAACTAGATGGCCTTCTTATGTATATAGGGAATGAAAATTGGTGATTGTCATGTAAGATATCAATTGGTAAATCAACAATTGTCCAAGTTCCTTCTTCTTCAATGATGCAACGAAGCTTTTTTTCGTTGTAGAGGAGTGAAGATTAAGAGGAAAAAGAGTTCAGGAGTTCCAAACAGTAAAACAAGTCTGAAATTTTAGGGTTTCAAATCCTTCGTTCAATGACTCTGTTTTAGAAAACCAAAACGGCGGTGGTGGTGGTTGGAGTTTGGAGTAGGACTAACCTTAATAAGGCACCTACAACGTCATTTTTCAAAGTTAGGATACCTCAAATGTTACTTTTCCAAACTTAAGGCACCTTAGATGTAATTTATCTATTTTTTATTTAAATAACTAAGGGGTAAAATGAACATTTAAACTTTGAGTGCTAACTGTGCTTAATGTCATGGGGAAGGTTGATATTTTGACAAGGTTTGGCATGTCCGTGATATATTGTATACTTACAGGGTGGTTCGTGAAATTTTCCCTTATTGTTTTTGTGGGTCGAGGGAGAGTTTAGGGGAGACTTACTTTGGTACCAGGGGCCACATTTAAGAATTGGTGAAAATTTCCAGAAGATTTTGAGTAGGATTTCCACCTTATTAGATCTTCTTTTGTTGTCCTCCTAATTGGAACTGTTCCTAATGGGCAACCCCCTCCATCGAGTCGGAGATCCGGCTGTTCTGCTCCAGAAAAAGCTTCTTTAGGAGTCTCTCTTTGAACCGAAGAACTCATCTGCAATTTTGATCCAATCATATCATGTTAAGTCCTCTCGTCAAGTATGTGATTGAAAAAAAAAAGACACATAAGTTGAATGTGATCATGACACAGATCAAGAATACCTCGGGTATGTGGTTCTCGAGTAATGGGTTGTCGAAGGCTGGTTGTTTGTAGAAATCAACACAATCATATGTTTCGCCATTATCTGTCTGTATAAATTAACAAATCATCTTCCATTGATCATTCAATGTATGTTTTCAATAATAATAAAAATAATGAAACATTTCATCATCTATAAATCAAGAGAAGGAATAGTAGTGAGTGATCTATATATACATACCTTGATACTCTTGACTGCAGGCTTGTTCATACGTTTGAGTTGTCTCTCCAACTCAACATCTTCTTCTTCCATGGTGAGGGTAGTTCCTCCTCCGTAAACTCCATTGTAACTTAGAATGATTGAAGAAGTTGCTAACAAAGCTACAAGCGTGACCATCCTTAACGCCATTATAATAAACAAAGGATCTGAAATCTCTATGATTTCCTTGGTAGCATGTAAATGGTCTCTACTATATATTGGCTATCTATCATCAGATCTTGAGTTGTCTCTCTTGAAGAGCGTACCATATCTGTTGCATTGGACAATAAATATTTGGTTGTCTCCCAAAATTTAAGGCATATTTCAATTACTCAATCTTAATGACCAATTAAGTTTAGTTTTCTCAGTCCTTGGAACTTCTAAACAAATGGGTATAACGCCATGACCACAGCTCATTCTAATGAACGTTACTTTGGTTGCTTACTGGTGCATTTTTCATGCAGGTAGTAACCGCCAGTAACGCCATTATAAGTTACTATTAGGATTCGGCTCGTCCACAGCCTGGCTTTGACCGGCCAACCTGCTGCGCAGAGCTCGCCACGTGGCATAATGGCAATTCAATGGTAGTTTTAACATTAAATTCAAATTTGAATTTTAAAACGGGTTAAGGGAGAGAACCAAAACCGAATTACACCCACCCAACCGGTTTGGCTAACTAAAATAAACCAAACCCCCATAATGCACAATTTTCCTTTCTTCATTCTTCATTCTTCATTCTTCTTCTTCGTCGCTTTGCGACCACTGCAACCACAAATCGTTGAATCATTTGTTAATGGTGCCCTGCCATCTACCTTGCATAATCCTGAAAAGCTATTTTATGACTCTGGTCCCTTGTTCCTACAGATGGAAAAATAACAACCCAAGCAAGGAATTGAATCTGAACCCATCGCAAAAAGGCACTCAAATCTCTATTACTAACAAAAATAGAAGAAGAAAATTATTCATCGTTGTTCTTCTCAAGTCGTTGCATCAGAATTTTACATACAATAATATACAAGAGAAGTCAGAGTGAGACTGTGAGAGAGGGGGAGGATGAAAATGCCAAGTAGAGATTGCAATTTCTCTTTCTCATTCATTGATTTATTATTTCTATGTTCTTTTGTACAATAAAAAAGAGGGAAATTTATGAATACACCCCTGAGGTATGGGCTTATTGCTAATGCATCCATCTATATGCACTATTTATACTTACCTCCCTACCTTTCATATTAATTGATAAGTCAATCCAAGTCGTTAGTTTTTCCCGTTAGTCACAAACAGGATGTGTTTTATGGAAACTTTTGGACCAAAATACCTTTGATAGGGTAAAATTACATTAATGACCTCTTTTTCTTGCTACGTCACACCTGCGATCATCCATAACTTGCAACCACAGAACCTGTGCTCCATATAGTCTGTTCTAGCAGAGTGCATCATGACCAACTACACATCACCTGACGGGAGATTGCTTTTGAAGCTTGTGCATTTTAATTACTTAATTATACATATACCCTGATCATGATTTATCCATTAAAATTTTCAAAGTTGGATCGTAATTAATATACTTAATTTTTAATACCCCTTGTGTGTTAGGGGACGAAATAAGCTAGGAACATACAAATGGGATTAGAGAATCCACCCTAACTACCTGCCCATTTAGCCACTTAATTACTTTTTATTTAGCTTTAATTTTCCTTTCTATATAAAACCTCTCTGGGATTTTTCTCAATGCATGGTTAGAAGTTTTCCCAAACAACTATCAATGAAGGAATTGCTGGTCAAACAATGGTCCAGGGATAAAACCATGGTTCCCTAGGGAAACCAATTAACTGAAAATTAGGGTTTTGCATGCCCTGGGTTATCCCATGGTGTCCCATGGTGCCCCATTAAATTTTAGGGTTTTCCATGGTCGCCTATGGGAACTCTGGTGCATCCCTATTAGGGTTTCTCCTTCCCTATTACGTCCCATAAAATTAATTATCACAATAGGGACGGAGAAATTCATCTCTAGTCCATTACATGGCAAGAGGGATCCATCTCATACTCGAATGCGTAATGGAAATTAATCAATTCGAGTTTCGTACGCATCCCATAAATATTAATAATCAATAAACTGAAGGAATTAATAAAGAACTGCTAACCTGGTGAGCCTCAAGTGTTGCTCCTCCAATAGACAGTGGTTTTTCTTCTAGTGAGTGCTCCAAGCAAACAGATCTGAACCTCCAATGGTGCTACCAAGGTTCTTCAAGCCAATCTCAGATGCTCTCGAACTCTTCAGCATAGATCTAGGGTTTCTCAAACCCTAACTCTCAAACACAGATGAGAGAAGCAAGAAGAAGAAGAGAGATCACAAGAGGGAGAGAGAGAGACCTAAAATGTAGGAGAGAGAGTGTCTGCCAAAAACGTGGAGAGCTTCTTCTCCCTTCTGCGTTTTGGTCCCTTATTTATAATAATAGGGTTTAATTAAATCCTAGATAGATTTAATAAAGCCCTAGTGAGAGTCAGACTCTCTCTTTCTCAGTCTGACAGTTCTGTTTAAACTCAGAGTACTCCACAGGTGAAGAAGCAGAATCTAATAGAGAAAGTATTAATTAATTACTTTATTTAATATTTAATGGATAATTACAATTAGCACCATATCCATTAATTAAATAAAGTACTAATTAAAATAGCAAATTTCAAATAACTCCCTATATGATAACTATTGATCATATACAACCGCCCCACTAATCAACACCATCATTATGGAATCTAGGGCATGTACACATATACTGTCAAACCCCAATTCATAGTACATGTCCATATAAGAGAGTCTGTGCATCTGATCGGGTCCCGTAAAACTTGATTAAACACTTTATTTAAATAACTATTTATAATGTATCATTTTATGTAAAATAGATTTTTTGCAAAACCATTTCCAAAACGGCACTGGATCTAGATTCTGATCCGACCATGCACAAACAATCTCTATCTTGGTGTTCCCCAATCGGGCAGTGGTTGCCAGGTTGGATAACTCCTTCACTCACAAAGTGTTCACGCATTCCCAGAACATCGGCTTTGGCTCGCTTGAGTCTCAGTCATTGATGAACCAAAGAATGCGATCACACTTTGTAGTGACAGGGTTTCCTCAGGCATAGGGTGTCATTGACACATGTCTATCCCTTCCTACATCTGGCAGTAATACATGAGGGAATCGACAAAGTAGATTCTTCGCCAATGCACACATCAAACATGTGAGCACTCGTATTCGTACCCTGACATCACATGTCTAGACATACCCAATACGACGACCATATGATAAGGGTGCCCAGCCCAAACCCTAGTCGTGACCATCATTTTAAGTAAAACTTAGGGACACATAATGCTCAAAAAGTTTATATCGCATGTGACAATATCAAAATAAAATGTATAAATATTCAATACAAATGTGAACCAGGTTGAACCGGACCAAACTGGGTTTGATGGACACACACTTGTCCAACAATCTCCCAATTGTACATGAAAGCCAATTCCTCATACATTTTAAACCCATGCCCTCCATGTGTATCTCAAACACTCCTGCTGACAAGCCATTTGTCATGGCATCGGACACATTTTCAGTTGTGTCCACTTTGGAGATACTCACGTCGTCCTGCTGGATAATCTCTCTAATGAGGTGATACTTCCGCTGCTCGTGCTTGTTCCTCTGATGAGCCCTAGGCTCCTTAGCTTGTGCAATGGCCCCTCTGTTGTCACATAACAGGGAAATGGGCCCCTTGACAAGGTCAGGGACTACCTCCAAATCTGATAGGAATTTCCTCAGCCAAACACCTTTTGCTGCATCACAAGTTGCAAGGTATTTTGCTTCGGCAGTAGAATCGGCTGTAGAATTTTGTTTCTCACTCCGCCACACAATGGCACCCCCACCCATTAGATATACCATCCCGGACGTGGATTTTCTATCATCCTTTTCAGTTTGGAAATTCGAATCTGTGTATCCCAATACTGACAACTGATCAGATCCAAAAACCAAGAAATATTCCTTAGTCCTTCTCAGGTACTTAAGGATATTCTTGACAGCACTGCAATGCTTGCGTCCAGGGTTAGATTGATAACGACTTACCATATCTACTGCATAGCAAATGTTCGGCCTCGTACACAACATAGCATACATAAGACTCCCTACTACTGAGGCATAGGGAATCCTCTTCATCTCTTCAATGTCTGTCTGAGACTGAGGACATTGAGATTTGGAAAGACTGACTCCATGTCTGAAGGGAACACTTCCCCTCTTAGAGTTCTCCATACTAAATCTGGCCAGGACTTTGTTTATATAGATAGCCTGTGACAAGCCTAGCATCTTTTTCTGGCGATCTCTCACGAGTTTGATCCCAAAGATATAGCTAGCTTCACTAAGGTCTTTTATTGAAAACGTTGTGGATAACCACTGTTTTACTAATGACAGAAAACCTACATCGTTACCAATCAGCAATATGTCATCTACGTATAAAATAAAAAAACATACTGCCCTCCCACTGATCTTCTTGTAAACGCATGGTTCATCCATATTTTGATCAAAACCAAACGATTTGATTGATTAATTGATCAAACCTGATGTTCCAGCTCCTAGAAGCCTGCTTCAGCCCATAAATGGACTTCTGCATTTTGCACACCTTTCTTTCTTCCTCCAAGGAAGAGAACTCCTCTGGCTGTTCCATGTAGATTTTCTCTTGTAGGAACCCATTCAGGAATGCAGTCTGCACATCCATCTGCCAGATTTCATGAAGTGTGCGGCGATAGCCAATAAAATCCTGATGGATTTCATCATCGCCACTGGTGAAAAGGTTTCCTCATAGTCTATACCCTCTTTCTGGGTATAGCCCTTTGCCATCAGTCTCGCTTTGAATCTCTCGACCTTTTCATCTGCGCCCTTCTTCCTCTTGAAGATCCATTTACATCCGATTGGCTTGACGCCAAGTGGTGGATCGACTAGAGTCCAGACCTTGTTGGAATGCATTGAATCGATTTCAGAGCGCATTGCCTCTAGCCACCTAGTGGCATCAACATCCTTTAGAGCCTCAGAGTATGTCATCGGATCATCATCCGATTCAACTAATACCATGTGGAACTCTTCCACTATTTCCTCTTCGATTAGAAGAGTAAGCCTGGTGGGTGGTCTAATAGTCCTCCCATTGCGTCGAGGTTCTTCAGGTGTTGGTATTTCAGCTGGAATGTCAATTGGTCTCTGTAAGTATCGCGGTCCTCCGGGACGAAGGTTTCCTCAGCCCTTCTTTCTGGTGTCTTGGTGACATAGGGTTTTGGGAGATACATGTGTGTGTGTATGGATGTGGATAACATTGTCAATATATGATAAATAGGGGATTGGGATCATGCATTAAAATATGTTAACCTAATGAGAAGTCGCCACCTAGGGTTAGGGCCTAGGACCCATTAAGTGTAGCCCTACCCGTGGTGAGCGGAATCGGCCACGTGACTCCATATGGTCCAACCAAAGGTTCGGGTAAGGGGTCAAGTTATGAGTGTGGGAAGGTGTTAGGCACCCACCTCGCCCGGAAGCTTCGGTCTCTCGTGTTAGATGCTACGTAAGGACGAATGTTGTTTCTCTCTTATTACGGGGATGGGGGATATTATGAACTACATTCAGGTGCTATGAATTAAACTAAAGTACAATAAACTACATTATATATGTGAAAAGTGCAGACTAAAGCGGTAAAATATGAAAGGACTACATTGGATCGACAAAAATGTAATAATTATACCTATATGGTTGTATGCCCCTGGCTCAGGGAGATGGACGAATGGTGACGTTGCTTCTTTCTCGGCGAATAACTGGCTCTTTTGAGTGATTTGGAAAAGAGTAAACGCAGACGAGAATAACGCTCGTAACAAGGAGTTTCGATGGTTATCCGTGCACGGATGGGATACCAAAGCTAAGGAGCCAAAGCGCTCTATACTCGGAGGGACAATCGAAGGATCCGTCCACCCTGGGGAAACTCACATACTCACACACTCATGAGAGAAGGAGGAGAAATGAGGGTGAAAAGGGGGAAAAGATGCTAGGAATCACTTGGGAAGGGTCTCTCTACCCAAAATTCCTTGGAAAATGTGGGAGGGGACCCTCCTATTTATAGGGAGGGACCTTTTCTCTCTCCTTGCCGAAAAGTCCTCCACGGCGCCGTGGGTGACGTTAGCAGGCTGATGTCACACCCCCTCATGGCACCGTGGAAATCCGGTACACCTCCCCACAGTGTCGTGGGAAGGTGTCCACGGTGCCGTGGGAATAGTCCACGGCGCGTGGCGCTTGATGCCATTTTTCCTTGTTTTTGGGCCTAAAATGGGCCATTTTGTGCTCGGCATGGTTCTTGGTCCTATGGGCCAGGTATCTTTGGGTCTGAAAAGAGGGGGGGTGCATCGTCCATCGTCCATGTCCCGTTGTCATCATCGCCAATTAGGGGTGACAAAAATCGAGTGTCTACGAGTCTCACTTCAGGAAGTGACATTTTCAGGCTATCGATAGCTCCTTAATGACTCTTGGTTCGGACCTCGGGTCATCATTTCTTCCTCTAGAAATGTGACATGTTTACTTACAATGACCTTTTGGTCAACCGGATCATAGAAATAATATCCAATCGTGCCTTTGGGGTAGCCTAAGAAATAAAATCTTGAAGTCCTGGATTCCAACTTATCTGTCTGTTGCTTTCGCACATGTGCTATGCAACCCCATTACCTAAGGTGTTGAATACTGGGTTTTTGCCCTTTTCACAACTCAAAGGGTGTCTTAGCTACAGACTTAGATGGAACCCTATTCAAGATATATATCGCCGTCTCTAAAGCGTACCCCCAGAAAGAAAGAGGCAGCTCGCTATACGTGAGCATCGTCCGAACCATATCCAATAGGGTCCGATTGCGTCGTTCGGATACACCATTTTTTTGTGGTGTACCAGGATTAGTTTGTTGACTAACTATCCCTTGTGATATGAGATAATCTTTAAATTCATCCGATAGATACTACCCTCCATGATCTGATCGTAAGGACTTGATGCGTTTATCGAGCTATCTTTCGACCTTGGCTTGAAATTCTTTGAATTTATCAAAGGCTTCTGATTTCCTAAACATCAAGTATATGTAACCATATCTAGAGTAATCATCGGTGAATGTGATAAAGTACTCATATACATACCTCGCTTGTATGTTTATGGGTCCACACACGTCAGTGTGTATCAACTCCAACAGATCTGTGGCTCTAGCACTTTTATTGCTAAAGGGTTTCTTGGTCATTTTTCCCTGAAGGCATGACTCACATGTGGGGAATGGTTCCACCCTCAGACTCTCTAAGGGCCCATCCCTTACTAATCTACTGATTCGGTCCACTTTAATGTGACCTAATCTCAGATGCCACAGGTATGTTGAGTTCACTGGAGTTGTTTTCCTTTTCAAATCAACATTTGAAACAACATTCATTCTAATAGGGGAATCTAGAAAATACAAACCACTTTGCATATATCCAGATGCCACAAAGGAATTATTAAAATGAATAATTAACTTAGAATTAAAGGAGAAACCATATCCATCCAAAACAAGTTTTGAAACTGAAATTATCTTCCTCTTGAAAGAGCGTACATAATAACAATCCTTTAAAACTAAACTAACAGAACTAAAATTTAAAATAAAAGTTCCCACAGTCATTGCCATGGTCTCAGCCCCAGTGCCCATCCGAAAATGCACCTCATTTCTTTTTAGGTTCCTTGTCTCCTTGAACCCCTGCAAATCATTGTAAATGTGAACAGTGGAACCACTATCCACCAACCAACAATTGGTCGGTTCAAAAGACAAATTAGACTCATAAAGAATATGAACATCACATGTACCTTCTTTAGCAGCCTCTGTTTCATCCGACTTCTTGTCTTTCAAAGTCACCAGGTATGCACGACAGTTCCTTTTCCAGTGACCCTCTTTCTTGCAATAGAAGCACTTGCCTTTGCCTTTATTTCTAGACTTTTCACCCTTGGTTTTCAGGGTCTTACCCTTACTTTCTTTTTTCTTCTTCTTCCCACTTGAAGAAGGCTTTGCCTCAGTTGCATTGACCTCAGCCTTATCTTTTTTCAAAGACACCTTAGCCTCTACCAGTGCATTAGCAAGCTCTGTGAGCTCCATCTCCTTGTTAGACATCTTGTAGGATATCCTAAAGGTTGCATAGGCAGGGGTGAGTGATGCTAAGATCATATCGAGTCTTGTATCGCAGGCTGAAATCGGTACCCATGGATTCCAATTTTTCAAAAGCAGTTGATCAACTTCATTGCATGATCCATCACCGGAGTCCCCCAGGACATCTTGTAATTGTGGATTTAACTCACCACATCAGAATGGGCATGTGTCAATTGCTGTTGAACAATTCAACAAGCTTATCCATCTTACTCCCGTAGTACGTATATCCTTGACCGAGTCAGAAGCGATTTCTCTAACGATCCTAGGATATAAAATGATGCCTTGGAATCCCTCATAACGAAATCCTGCATCTCTTCATTTGCCTCAAAATCATTTGGGTCGGGTTGAGGAGGAATTTGTTCATCTAGAAGCGTATACGGTCCTTCACAGATCGGAGCAACTTAATGCTCCGGTACCAATCGACATAGTTTGTATCGTTAAGTTTGTATTCGCTAATGAGTATTAACAAGTTGGAATTAACGGCAGCCATTGTATAATTATCTTTCCATAATAATAAAGAAACCCCGCATGGAGAAATCAACCCACCATTTGGGCTGCCCATGGGTTGGAGTACATTTGTTTATAAAAAAGATAGGGGGAGAGAGAGAAAGAGAGAGAAGCATCACATCCACCCATAACCCCATTTATCACATACATAAACAATCCATCCATTTATTAGAATGTCATTCCCATAATCACATCATAATATAATTTCATGCATGGGCATTAAAGCAAGTAAACTAATAAAAAATTACATGGATTCCTTCAATTATTGAACCACCACATCACATGTGATAACATGCATCCAAGCCCATAAATCAAAATCACATTTTAATTGCAAGTGGGTGGAGGGAGGAATCCTTTCACCCATCTTCATCCTCCAAAAACAAAACAAAAGAAAAATTCTGTTTTGAAAAATTCCTTTTTTTATTATTATTTTTAATTAAAACTGGAGGGGATTCAATGGGAGGTGCATGCAGCCCACATGCGCAGGCTGCAGGCACTCCCTGCGCAGCCCAAGGACCCAAGGCCCATGGGCAGCAGCCCATGGGCAAGCCCGTAGGCCTACTGCCCATAGGCTACTACTGCCCACGGACAGCAGCTTGTAGGCTTGCTGCCCGCAAGCAGCAGCTCGCAAGGGAGATGCGCACAAGGGCAGGGTCAAGGAGGGAGGGGATGCGCAGTGGCTTGGCAGCGTGCGTCCCCCCCCCCCACATATAAACCATGATTACAAAATTTTAAACAAAAATTAATAATCACACCCCACATAGATGCATGCTTCAATAATTGGAATAAATAAATAACAACCAAATCCATCATCACATGGGTAGGTTGTTACACTAACAACCTTGTAACTACCCATGTGCACATGGGAAGGTTGTTACAACAACCATAATTTTAACCACCCATGTGCAACTTGCATCCCACTCATAACAATCATATTAATCCATTAATTATTCAATATTCATGGGTGGGAAAGGTGGCTCTGATACCACACTGTTGGTCAAACAACGGTCCAGGGATAAAACCATGGTTCCCTAGGAAAACCAATTAATTGAAAATTAGGGTTTTGCACGCCCTGGGTTATCCCATGGTGTCCCATGGGTGCCCCATTAAATTTTAGGGTTTCCCATGGTCGCCCATGGGAACTCTAGTGCATCCCTATTAGGGTTTCTCCTTCCCTATTGCGTCCCATAAAATTAATTATCACAATAGGGACGGAGAAATTCATCTCTAGTCCATCACATAGTAAGAGGGATTCATCCCATACTTGAATGTGCAGCAAAAATTAATCGATTCGAGTTTCGTTCGCATCCCATAAATATTAATAATCAATAAACTGAAGGAATTAATAAAGAACTGCTAACCTAGTGAGCCTTAAGTGTTGCTCCTCCAATAGACAGTGGTTCTTCCTCCAGTGAGCGCTCCAAGCAAACAGATCTGAACCTCCAATGGTGCTACCAAGGTTCTTTAAGCCAATCCCAGATGCTCTTGAACTCTTCAGCACAGATCTAGGGTTTCTCAAACCCTAACTCTCAAATACAGATGAGAGAAGCAAGAAGAAGAAGAGAGATCACAAGAGGGAGAGAGAGAGACCAAAAACACAGGAGAGAGAGTGTTTGCCAAAAACATGGAGAGCTTCTTCTCCCTTCTGCGTTTTGGTCCCCTATTTATAATAATAGGGTTTAATTAAATCCTAGATAGATTTAATAAAGCCCTAGTGAGAGTTAGACTCTCTCTCTCTCAGTCTGGCAGTTCTGTTTAAACTCAGAGTGCTCCACAGGTGAAGAAGCAGAATCTAATAGGGAAAGTATTAATTAATTAATTTATTTAATATTTAATGGATAATTATAATTAGCACCATATCCATTAATTAAATAAAGTACAAATTAAAATAGCAAATTCCAAATAACTCCCTATATGATAACTATTTATCATATACAACCCCCCCACTAATCAACACCATCATTATGGAATCTAGAGCATGTACACATATACTGTCAAACTCCAATCCATAGTACATGTCCATATAAGAGAGTCTGTGCATCTGATCGGATCCCGCAAAACTCGATTAAACACTTTGTTTAAATAACTATTTATAATGTATCATTTTATGTAAAATAGATTTTTTGCAAAATCATTTCCAAAACGGCATTGGATCCAGATTTTGATCCGACCATGCACAAACAATCTCTATCTTGGTGTTCCCCAATTGGGCAGTGGTGACCATGTTGGATAACTCCTTCACTCACAAAGTGTTCACGCATTCCCAGAACATCGGCTTTGACTCGCTTGAGTCTCAATCATTGATGAACCAAAGAATGTGATCACACTTTGCTGACAGGGTTTCCTCAGGCATAGGGTATCGGTGACATATGTCTATCCCTTCCTACATCTGGCAGTAATACATGAGGGAATCGACAAAGTAGATTCTTCGCCAATGCACACATCAAACATGTGAGCACTCACATTCGTACCCTGACATCACATGTCTAGGCATACCCAATGCGACGACCATATGATAAGGGTGCCCAGCCCAAACCCTAGTCGTGACCACCATTTTAAGTAAAACTTAGGGACACATAATGCTCAAAAAGTTTATATCGCATGTGACAATATCAAACTAAAATGTATAAATATTCAATACAAAGGTGAACCGGGTTGAACCGAACCGAATCGGGTTTGATGGACACACACTTGTCCAAAAGAAATTTCTTTCACGATCCACCTATTTATGCCACATAGAAGGAGGATGTGTGAAATTTTGGTCATTGGATGTTTGTGGAATGATCTCTAACAGATACCAAAAATGGAAGGCTTAGATTAGATAATATGATCGATAGATATAGATCATACGATGTGATCAATTGTAATTAGAGACAAAGATATGCCGAGCCATAGAGGTACACGCTTGGCGTAGTAGGATCTATGATGATACTATCCTTAGCACTTTTGAGGAATTCGTGGGACCCACAAATGATGAAGTCCATGTCATCATTGTGTGCCGCCAAGACTGATGACTTGGACTTCATCATTTGTGGGTCCCACGAGTTCCTCAAAAGTGCTAGGGATAGTAGGAGCTCAGTATGGTAACGTTCTTTTTTAGTGTTTTTGGTGTTTTTTCGTTTTTTTGAAACAAAAACATGCTAAAATCTGAATGGTATGTTCGGTTCGAGTTTTTGTTTTTTTTAAACGAACCGGACACTTGACACACTTATAGCACACATTTGCAAAACACCAAATTGGTGTTTCTCACCTGGGAGAAGCACTTATTCAAATTTTCAGAGAAACCAGAGTTTCACTTAAGTTAATGAGGGCAAAATTGTAAAATGTCATCTAAACATAACAAATAGGGGTTTTTTGTCCTCACATTTCACAATCGTCACCTGCAAGAACGGAGCATATCAATTAACCTCAAATTATGTCATCCGATCATCATCCGATTCAGCCGATACCATGTGGAACTCTTTCACTATTTCCTCTTCGATTAGAAGAGTAAGCCTGGTGGGTGGTCTAATAGTCCTCCCACTGCGTCGAGGTTCTTCATGTGTTGGTATTTCAGCGGGTTTGTCAATTGGTCTCACTTCAGGAAGTGACGTTTCTGAGCTATCTGATAGCTCCTTAATGACTACTGGTTTGGACCTCTGGGTCATCATTTCTTCCACCAGAAATGTGACATGTTTACTTACAATGACCTTTTGGTCAACCGGGTCATAGAAATAATATCCAATCGTGCCTTTGGGGTAGCCTAAGAAATAGAATCTCGAAGTCCTAGATTCCAAGTTGTTTGTCTGTTGCTTTCGCACATGTGCTATGCAACCCTATACCCTAAGGTGTTAAATACTGGGTTTTCACCCTTTTCACAACTCAAAGGGTGTCTTGGCTACAGACTTAGATGGAATCCTATTCAAGATATATATCGCCGTCTCTAAAGCGTACCCCCAGAAAGAAAGAAGCAGCTCACTATAAGTGAGCATCGTCCGGACCATATCCAATAGGGTCCAATTGCGTCGTTCGGATACACCATTTTTTTGTGGTGTACCAGGATTAGTTAGTTGACTAACTATCCCTTGTGATATGAGATAATCTTTAAATTTATCCGATAGATACTCCCCTCCACGATTTGATAGTAAGGACTTGACTTGTTTATCGAGCTGTCTTTTAACCTCTGTTTGGAATTCTTTGAATTGATCAAAGGCTTTCGATTTCCTACGCATCAAGTATATGTAACCATATCTAGAGTAATCATCGGTGAATGTGATAAAGTACTCATATCCATACCTCGCTTGTATGTTTATGGGTCCACACACATCAGTGTGTATCAACTCCAACAGATCTATGGCTCTAGCACCTTTATTGCTAAAGGGTTTCTTGGTCATTTTGGCCTGAAGGCATGACTCACATGTGGGGAATGGTTCTACCCTTAGACTCTCTAAGGGCCCATCCCTCACTAATCTACTCATTCGGTCCACATTAATGTGACCTAATCTCAGATGCCACATGTATGTTGAGTTCACTAGAGCTGCTTTCTTTTTCAAATCAACATTTGAAACAACATTCGTTCTAATAGGGGAATCTAGAAAATACAAACCACTTTGCATATATCCGGATGCCAAAAAGGAATTATTAAAACGAATAATTAACTTAGAATTAAAGGAGAAACTATATCCGTTCAAAACAAGTTTTGAAACTGAAATTATCTTCCTCTTGAAAGAGGGTACATAATAGCAATCCTTTAAAACTAAACTAGCAGAACTAAAATTCAAAATAAAAGTTCCCATAGCCATTGCCATGGTCTCAGCTCCAGTGCCTATTCGAAGACGCACCTCATTTCTTTTCAGGTTCCTAGTCTCCTTTATCCCCTGCAAATCATTGCAAATGTGAACAGTGGAACCACTATCCACCAACCAACAATTGGTCGGTTCAAAAGATAAATTAGACTCATAAAGAACGTGAACATCACATGTATCTTCTTTAGTAGCCTATGTTTCATCCGGCTTCTTGTCTTTCAAAGTCACCAAGTATGCAGGACAGTTTCTTTTCCAATGACCCTCTTTCTTGCAATAGAAGCACTTGCCTTTGCCTTTATTTCCAGACTTCCCACCCTTGATTTTCAGGGTCTTACCCTTACTTTCCTTTTTCTTCTTCTTCCCACTTAAAGAAGGCTTTGCCTCAGTTGCATTGATCTCAGCCTTGTCCTTTTTCAAGGATACTTCAGCCTCTACCAGTGCATTAGCAAGCTCGGTGAGCTCCATATCCTTGTCAGACATCTTGTAAGACATCCTAAAGGTTGCATAGGCAGGGGTGAATGACGCTAAGATCATATCAGTCTTGTATCGCAGGCTAAAATCAGTCCCCATGGATTCTAGTTTTTCAAACAGATTGATCAACTTCATTGCATGATCCATCACTGGAGTCCCCTGGGACATCTTATAATTGTGGATTTGACTCACCACATCAGAATGGGCGTGTGTCAATTGCCTATTGAATAATTCAGCAAGCTTATCCATCTTACTCCCAGCAGTACGTATATCCTTGACCGAGTCCAGAACTGATTTCTCCAACGATCCTAGGATATGAAATGATGCCTTGGAATCCCTCATAAGGAAATCCTGCATCTCTTCATTTGCCTCAAAATCGTTTGGGTCGGGTTGAGGAGGAACTTGTTCATCTAGAATTGTATACAGTCCTTCAGTAGTCAGGAGCAACTTAATGCTCTGATACCAATCGACATAGTTTGTACCGTTAAGTTTGTATTCGCTAATGAGTGTTAACAGGTTGGAATTAACGGCAGCCATTGTATAATTATCTACACATGTACAAGTAAAAACCACATGCTAATTAACAACCATTGAGATTAAAATTAAGCACACACACATCAATGGTCTTTCATGATTTGGGTTTCCCTCATAACCCAAAAGATGAATTGGATACCTACAACCCTTGCATGTATAACTTAACCTGTCGGGAGTCATATACACACCGTGGTAGTGTGGACTAAGCTATCCGCCTCATGGGCTTCCAATATTTTTGGCCACCTGGGTGTCATGTCCAGATCCTGTCGGTTGACATACACCCAAGTCATGTACTTACCTATTGCATTAGTTAGAATCATGGAATCATGAAAGATGGCCCACTGTCGTAGTGCCCTCTCACTATCCATACCCTAAAGTATCTAAATAGAGGTAAATATAGATACATGTGTGACAGAGGTTCTGGCAATGTCCTGTCGGCTTATGCGGGGTCATGTCACACACTTTCTACATTTATCTTCAATAGGAGGCCATGGACATGTCTACCGATTAAGACTAGTCCATATCATACATGTATTATCAATTAAGAGGGATTAATCAACTCTCACATATCATGGACAGATTTAAACATTCATAATTAATCAATATTAATTAATAGTGATTATGGGATGGCGGCATTTTTATTTAGAAGCAATTTAAAAAACCCTCCCAAATAAAAATAAACTAATAACTTGGGTGCATCAACCATGCCATGGATGCCACCCCTCGATCATCTCCTCCGCCCGATCACGTCTTCAAAGTAGGTGATTTGCATCTCCATAAGCTTTGAGCGCCACATGTGGATCATCATCAACATGCCCTGGGAGTCCTAACTCCTCTAAAATTACAATGGTAACCTAGGAAAAATTCTATACACTTTCCTTTCCATAATAATAAAGAAACCTCACATGGAGAAACCAACCCACCATTTGGGCTGCCCATGGGGTGGAGTACATTTGTTTATAAAAAGGATAGGGGGAGAGAGAGAAAGAGAGAGAAGCATCACATCCACCCATAACCCCATGTATCACATACATAAACAATCCATCCATTTATTAGAATGTCATTCCCATAATCACATCATAATATAATTTCATGCATGGTCATTAAAGCAAGTAAACTAATAAAAAATTACATGGATTCCTTCAATTATTGAACCACCACATCACATGTGATAAAATGCATCCAAGCCCATAAATCAAAATCGTATTTTAATTGCAAGTGGGTGGAGGGAGGAATCCTTTCACCCATCTTCATCCTCCAAAAACAAAACAAAATAAAAAATTCTGTTTTGAAAAATTCCTTTTTATTTTTTATTAAAACTGGAGGGGATTCAATGGGGGGGTGCATGCAGCCCACATGCGCAGGCTGCAAGCACTCCCTGCGCAGCCCAAGGACCCAAGGCCCACGGGCAGCAGCCCATGGGCAAGCCCGCAGGCCTACTGCCCATAGGCTACTGCCCACGGACAGCAGCTTGTAGGCTTGCTACCCGTAAGCAGCAGCCCGCAAGGGAGATACGCACAAGGGCAGGGTCAAGGGGGGAGGGGATGCATAGTGGCTTGGCAGCGTGCGTCTCCCCCCCCCCCCCCACCACATATAAATCATGATTAAAAAATTTTAAACAAAAAAAAATAATCACACCCCACATAGATGCATGCTTCAATAATTGGAATAAATAAATAGCAACCAAATCCATCATCACATGGGTAGGTTGTTACACTAACAACCTTGTAACTACCCATGTGCACATGGGAAGGTTGTTACAACAACCATAATTTTAACCACCCATGTGCAACTTACATCCTACTCATAACAATCATATTAATCCATTAATTATTCAATATTCATGGGTGGGAAAGGTGGCTCTGATACCACACTGTTGGTCAAACAACGGTCCAGGGATAAAACCATGGTTCCCTAAGGCAACCAATTAACTGAAAATTAGGATTTTTCACGCCCTGGGTTATCCTATGGTGTCCCATGGGTGCTCCATTAAATTTTAGGGTTTCGTATGGTCGCCCATGGGAACTCTGGTGCATCCCTATTAGGGTTTCTCCTTCCCTATTGCGTCCCATAAAATTAATTATCACAATAGGGACGGAGAAATTCATCTCTAGTCCATCACATGGCAAGAGGGATCCATCCTATACTCGAATGCGCAGCGGAAATTAATCGATTCAAGTTTCGTGCGCATCCCATAAATATTAATAATCAATAAACTGAAGGAATTAATAAAGAACTGCTAACCTGGTGAGCCTCAAGTGTTGCTCCTCCAATAGATAGTGGTTCTTCCTCCAGTGAGTGCTCCAAGTAAACAGATCTGAACCTCCAATGGTTTCCAAGATTTTTCAAGCCAATTCAAGATGCTCTCGAACTCTTCAGCACAGATCTAGGGTTTCTCAAACCCTAACTCTCAAACACAGGTGAGAGAAGCAAGAAGAAGAAGAGAGATCACAAGAGGGAGAGAGACCAAAAACGTAAGAGAGAGAGTGTCGGCCAAAAACGTGGAGGTCTCCCTTCTGCGTTTTGGTCTCCTATTTATAATAATAGGGTTTAATTAAATCCTAGATAGATTTAATAAAGCCCTAGTGAGAGTCAGACTCTCTCTCTCTCTCTCAGTCTGGCAGTTCTGTTTAAACTCAGAGTGCTCCACAGGTGACGCAGAATCTAATAGGGAAAGTATTAATTAATTACTTTATTTAATATTTAATGGATAATTACAATTAGCATCATATTCATTAATTAAATATAGTACTAATTAAAATAGAAAATTCCAAATAACTCCCTATATGATAACTATTTATCATATACAACCCCCCCACTAATCAACACCATCATTATGGAATCTAGGGCATGTACACATGTACTGCCAAACCCCAATCCATAGTACATGTCCAAATAAGAGAGTCTGTGTATCTGATCGGGTCCCGCAAAACTTGATTAAATACTTTATTTAAATAACTATTTATAATGTATCATTTTATGTAAAATAGATTTTTTGCAAAAGCATTTCCAAAATGGCACTGGATCTAGATTCTGATCCGACCATGCACAAACAATCTCTATCTTGGTGTTCCCCAATCGGGCAGTGGTGACCATGTTGGATAACTCCTTCACTCACAAAGTGTGCACGCATTCCCAGAACATCGGCTTTGACTCGCTTGAGTCTCAGTCATTGATGAACCAAAGAATGCGATCACACTTTGCAGTAACATGGTTTCCTCAGGCATAGGGTGTCGGTGACACATGTCTATCCCTTCCTACATCTGGCAGTAATACATGAGAGAATCGACAAAGTAGATTCTTTGCCAATGCACACATCAAACATGTGAGCACTCGCATTCGTACCCTGGCATCACATGTCTAGGCATACCCAATGCGACGACCATATGATAAGGGTGCCCAGCCCAAACCCTAGTCGTGACTACCATTTTAAGTAAAACTTAGGGACACATAATGCTCAAAAAGTTTATATCGCATGTGACATTATCAAACTAAAATGTATAAATGTTCAATACAAAAGTGAACTGGGTTGAACCGGACCGAACCGGGTTTGATGGACACACACTTGTCCAACAGGAATTTCTTTCACGATCCACCTATTTATGCCACATAGAAGGAGGATGTGTGAAATTTTGGTCATTAGATGTTTGTGGAATGATCTCTAACAGATACCAAAAATGGAAGGCTTAGATTAGATAATATGATCGATAGATATAGATCATACGATGTGATCGATTGTAATTAGAGACAAAGATATGCCGAGCCATAGAGGTGCACGCTCGGCGTAATAGTATCTATGATGATACTATCCTTAGCACTTTTGAGGAATTCGTGGGACCCACAAATGATGAAGTCCATGTCATCATTGTGTGCCGCCAAGACTTATGACCTGGACTTCATCATTTGTGGGTCCCACGAGTTCCTCAAAAGTGCTAGGGATTGTAGGAGCTCAGTATGGTAACGATTTTTTTAGTGTTTTTGGTGTTTTTTCTTTTTTTTTTGGAACAAAAACATGCTAAAATCTGAATGGTATGTTCGGTTCGATTTTTTGTTTTTTTTAAACGAACCGTACACTTGACACACTTATAACACACATTTGCAAAACACCAAATTGGTGTTTGCCACCTGAGACAAACACTTTTTCAAATTTTCAGAGAAACAAGAGTTTCACTTAAGTTAATGAGGGCAAAATTGTAAAGTGTCATCTAAACATAACAAATAGGGGTTTTTTGTGCTCACATTTCACAATCGTCACCTGCAAGAACGGAGCATATCAATTAACCTCTGATTACAAAGAGAAGCACTGCTCTGTTCGTTGCGAGAGTGAACATTGCCAGTCTCCGCTGCAACTCTTCATTCTTCCTCTTCTTTTCCTTCGTTCTTCTTGTCTCTTCTCGATTAAACCGTCCTCCATCGTCGAAAGATCCAAGCAATACCTGAAGATTTCGGATCCCAATGTGATGATTTCAATGCCCCTATAAACGAATTTGTTGACGAATTTTAAAGCAAAAGGACTTTGTTCCAAGCGGTCTATGAACTGAAGTTTGAAATTGTTTGTTTCAGTTTTTAATTTATGTGGCTTTCCCTAGATTTTATACCACTTCCTATTTTGACATCGATGTTGTTAAAAAAAACATTAAAATTGACCATCTTGGTAGGAAGGACCTTGCAGATACAAATTCAGGGCTTACGGCGATGATTAAGGCTACATTCTATTTACCTTTTCTTTGATCTCCCTTCCTCTCATATTTTTTCTAATAAAAATCCCTTCCTGTCTGCACTGCTTTTCTCTCGCTCTCTCTGATTTTTCTGAAAACCTCCTTTTCTCCACTCACTTCTAAAACCCCCTTTCTAAAATGATGATTCCCCACACTATCAAATGGAGTGTGTTTTGTGTTTCTCGTGTTTGTGATATGTGATCTGAGTGCTTGACTTCTATTATCTATTGACTACAAATGAAGATTACAATAATGAAGGATCTGAGTGCTTGACTTCGGGATCACCAATTGCTGTGGTACTTTTTTCAAAATAAAAATGCCTAATATGCTCTAAAGCTTCAAGCTATTTTATATCCCTATAGGATTTTTATAGTGTTCAATCCTGAAATAGCCAAAGGAAATTATAGTGTGACTCTATTTTTACTATTCTTCTGATGCTAGTGTGATCATCTACCATCATTCTTATTTTCTTGTCCTAAAAATTGCCATCCATGATACACCAATGACACCTACATTTGACTGTAACACTGTTCTGATTCTTCATTCTTGCCACTTAATTTGGGCTGTATTTGGTTAATACATTTCCAAGTTCACTTTTGCATGCTCATATACTGATTTTCTTAGCAGAGGCTATGAATTTGAAGCTTCCATTCCTTATCCAATTGGAACTCTTCTGCAGGACTTGCATTTCCTCCTCTATACATCTATAGTGGAGGTGTTCGTGAATTCCTTGCAACATTAAAGCAACATATTTTTTTTTGTGATGTTTGTTTTTTATATTTTTTGGTTAAAAAAATCATAAGTATAAAAGCCATGGTGTAGGTGGCAAATACGTAATTTTTGGTAAAAAATAGAAATGATTTTGTTAAGTGCGACCCATACTGATTTCTATTTATTTTAAGGGTAAAACTGTTTGTAACTGAGATGGTTGTAACCTCTTTTTTTGGCCCCAGGTCATCTAATATTGTCTCTATTATTTGAGGGTTAAAAATATTATTTCACTTCAAGTGCATGACATAAACAAAAAAGGAAAAGTCAGAATCTCAAAAGTATTTTAAGGGTATTAAGGTAATTTAGCCAGAGATGTGTGTGATTGCAAAACTAGTAAAAGATTACAAACGTCTGGAAGGGTCCAACAGGTTTCGCCGTCGCTCGAAAGAAACGAGTCGAGATGGCTTCTTCTTGGAAAGACTCCGCCGAGCAAATGAGAGAGAGTGAGAGGTTTTGCAACTGTATCCCTCCCCTTCTTATTCTCTCTCTCTCGCTCTCTCTCGTGGTGAGCAAATGAGTGTAGTTGAAAGTTGCAGCAACACCCCTCTTAAAAACCCAAGCCCTTACACTCTGTTCACCCAAAATTCATGCCCCTTTCATCGTTATATTTTATATTGGAGAGAGAGCCATGAGATATCTGGTTCTGAAAGGTCATCAAAGCCCGAAATCCCAGAAATCTAGAGAAAGAGAGAGAGAGAGAGAGAGAGAGAGAGAGAGAGTGAGAGAGTGAGAAACAAAAGAGCTTCTGAGCTTGGTTTTTCCTGCAAACCTGTCCATGGTAACAAGCTCCCTGAATCTCAAAATCTTACTCTCTCTTTAGAGAATTAAATGCCCTCTAGAGACCTTCATCTCCAAACTATTGTGTTCTTTCCAAGCGCCAGCGCCCCCTGAAATCGATCATGCTTGCAAAATGGTCGAATGTGAGGAATGGAGGTGGAACGAGAAGGTCAATCTTATCTTATTATGTGAAAAGTGAGTCTGAAAGGTCATCCAAATCCGAAATCGTTCTGGTGTCCGAAATGTATAAGGCCTATTAGATTTTCGGGCATCATACTGGTGTCCGGCAGTTGCAGCGGCGACTTTTAGTGTTCCAAATCCCACCTCGTTTGCAGAGACACGAAGCGATTAACAGGGATACAGAGGAGAGAGAGTGTATGTGTGCCGGGAAAGGAAGAATTGTATAACAGGAAAAACCTAACAGGTAACCAACAAATCAATGATCAACAAGGTGGCCATGCGACTTGGTTACTTATACCGGCGCTGAGCAAGAAGAAGACATAGCGCGTATACCAGCGCAATGGTTAATTCCTTTTATACCCCCTAGTCTGACGGATCTTAGTCATTTTAGAAATTAAACTTTATTTTATGTGAAAGTACCATCCATGATCCACCCTTGTCTAAGAAAGAAAACCATTTGCATGGGGGGCAAATAAAGTTAGGTTACAAAAGACGCACCCTTATTTTAAACTTTAGAAATGTTTTATTTTTCAGAGTTACCATACAGTATTTCATGATTCAGAAATGCTCAAAAAACACAGAAACACATAAAAGTGTGCCAGACCCAAAAACACTAAAAAAAACAGAATCGTTAGCATACAGAGCCTAGGGTTTCTCTCTTCACCTTCTCCTTTTTTTTTTGGTTAATTGGGAGCTTTACATATATAGTTTGATAGAGGGGGGGGGGGGGGATCGAACTAGGGAGGGGATAAGATACCAGTCAAGAGACTCAAACTCGAGACCTCTTGGTGAGTATAGGCATGAAGCGCACCACGGCTCACCAACTGGGCTAAGCAGTTGTTGGTACACCTTCTCCTTCTACCTTATGCGCCTTGTGCTCTTGTGCTCTTGTGCCAGTATTTTCACCATGTTTATATACTTTCACCTCTTCTTCTTCTTCTTCTTTTTCTTCCTCAATTTCATCTTCTGCTTTAGGTTCTTGGGCATCTGGGTCAACTGGTTAAACCGGCTCGGAACAACTTATCATGCTTAACATAACCGTTTCATTGATTTGCTCCTCCATCTCTTTAACATTCTTCTCCTTATTGGACTTCCTGTAGATCAAATATAGCAACATCTGTGCTACCCCAAAGCTGAAACCCAGTATGTTTGGGATCTATATTATTCCAAACAAAAAAAAAAGAAAAAAAAGGAAAACCCTAAAGTTAGTTTCAATTAAATCATGACCTTTAAAGATACCAATTTGATCGAACGATCCATCGATCACTACTTACAGCTATGTAACGGTCTTTGAGAAGTAAACCATAGAAGAACCACATCACTGCACTCAAGGTGAGGAAGAAGGATAAAGTAAATGGCATGTACTCCACGCTCTTTGTGCGTATGACCCGCATCTGTTGTTAATTAATTATTTTTTAATTAGTATATATACAATCTCTTAATTAAAACTAAACAAAATTACTATTAATTAAGGTTTTTTTTGGTGTTGGTGTAATAAGTGTGTAACGTACCCCGCTTACCATAATGCTTAAGGGTGCCACAAAGACACAAACAGAGAAGGCAATACAAATCATTCCAACAATCTTGATCCTGTTCTGTTGTGTGGCTAAGAATTGAGTGAGAACAAGGATCAGGCAGAACCCTCCAAGATTCAGCAACGCAAGCATCATCGCAGTCGAATTCTGGCATTAAATGTTGCAAATTCATATAATTAATTAAAAGTGATGAGGTGCAAGAATGAATATTAATGATGGAAGAATCAGTTTTGAATTGGTAATATATACCCTAGCTTTCTTTGGTGCATAAATCAAGTAGATGACAATATAGATTGTCTCTATAACACATCCAAAGGAGTTAATGGTGATAATGTAATATGCACCAGTCTTGAGGAATGCATAATATATCCAAAGCATGGCACTGAACAGTGCAGCCAGATATGGCACAGATTGAAATCCTTCAGTTGATTTATTCTTGTAAATCCTTCTAAATGTCGGTCTGCATTCATCAAATAAAAACCCTTATTCAATAAGAATGTAATTAAGGAAACAAGATGAAATTAAAACTACCCCCCCAAAAACCAAAGAAAAAAAAAGGGACTTACATTGGAGCAATGTAGACCAATAATGAGATGAAGTTACCTATAACAGAAAATGATCATGAGGAAGATCCCATATTTATTAAGCATTATTCAAAGATAATTAAGATGAGAAAATAGGAACTATTTAACTTAATTTAAAAGGCAGAGTCAGGTAGGTAACACCAATGGATATATAACATAAACGTTAAATTGCAAGAAGTGCTTGCTGGAGAAGGTAATAAGAATTAGCTTATTAATTTCCAATTGAATGCCAATAGTACAGACGTATGAAGAAGGAAAATTTAATAGGGCCCATTTGGATGGATTTTTAGAGTAGAATTTCTAAATTTGGGTAATTGATCTTTGTGGTCATTAATGTGGAACGAAATCATTCAAGTTGGAATTCATCCATTTCTTGAAACCATATGTGATAGATAGATTCAATTCAAGAAACCCTTAAATGAAATACAATCAAAGAAGTACTCCCACCTCCTTTTTTCTTTCAAAGGGGAAGGAGAAGAAGGAGAAGAAATTAAGAGACGTAAAGGGTTGGTGTTGAACCCTTTATCTCCCTACCTAAGAGACCAAAGGTGAGAACCCATAGGGATTGTTGTTGCACTGCCAAGAAACCCATCTCTTCAACTACTAGAGGAAGGTGTCTTTCTCCCTTCCTCTCTCAAAACAAACACTAGCTAGAAAACCCTTGCTCCTCGCTCCTACAAATCTGTCTCATGTATCTGGCGAGGAGAAGTAAATGAAGGGCTGACCATTATATAGGAGGAGAGTTGGAGAGTAGTAAGTGGGAAGAAGAAAGGTCCGCATGGAACTAATTGGGTTATGAAGTCGAGTGGAGGATTAGTAGGTGACGTAGGAGAAAAACACTCACTCACTCATGAATTAACAGACGTTTGTACAAGTACCGTCTACCGTCCAAGGCTTTCCAGAGCCAGTCACATGGAATTGTCTATCATACTACAAGGTGTGCGGTGCATATCCTGTGGCACAGCAGAGGCCACGTGGCACACATGGCACACATGGCCTCTGCTGTGTCACAGGATGTGTGGTAATTGTTATTAATTTGGACGATACTTGTACAAAGACATGATCCGCACTTAATTTTAGGCCTTTTAGCATCGTTTCATGAAATTTTATGTTACTGCACGTTGGACACGTGTAAAGTTTTCATGGCCTGAAGAAACCTTCATGTGAGATACTCTTTTTAGCCGTTTCTCATCAAGAACAGAAAATACCACCCCACTACGTCAAACTTGCTTTCGGCAAACCCTAAGTCTCTTTCTCACTCTCTCTGCTCTGCTTCTTTTAGCAAATATTGGAGCATAAATGAAAGGTTTCGTGTGGAGGTTCTTTTATGTGTTAAAAGTGATTATCTTCCTTTCTTTTGAAGCTATGTTTGGCAGTTATAGAAAGACGGTGATAAGGGTTTAGTTGATCGTCTTTTGTTATTGTTAGGTATGTATTAGTATGAAGGCAATGCATTCAAGTGAGTAGAGCGCTTAGGAACCTAATTAATATTGATCCTATTCTATGGGAATGAGACTTCGTCTAATGAGCATACACATACAAACACAAGAAGAGCAATTTGGATCCTCTACTGCCGAGCTGCCCGGCAGGACTGTGCTGCCCAGACACGATGTTGTGCGCAATATCCACCTTACCCCTGCCCCAACGCCTTGCCCAAGTGAGGGTAAGGTGGTCATTGCACACATCACGGTGTCTGAATAGCACGATCCTGCCGGGCAGCAAGACAGCTCGGCAGTAGTGGATCTAGATCCAAGAGATAGAAGAAGATTAGGAACTCCTAAGAAGTTGCACAGTTTCTTCTATATATCCATTTGTTATTTCTTGAAGGCAAGTATTTCCAATTATGGCCAAAATAGGTGGATTTTCTATGTGTTACCCACCAGAAATTTTGCCAATTTTAATTAGGTCCCGATTATTAGGTTTAAAAGGGTTTTGATGCTTCTACTTGCCATTCTGGGAATTGATTTCTTCTTGTGTACAAAATGGTACTACCTTGATAATCTTTTGGATAGATATTATAGTGATAATTGGTGTATACAAATAATATATATGTATGTAGTGGTATGATTTTTTGTTTTATGTGATGTTTCCTCTTTAAATGCTGTAATTAGATTATCCATGTGGATGCAAGCGACGGGAAGCCGCATATTGCTTTTAGTCCTTTTATCACGTACTTTAACCACTATTTCTTTTTGTTATGAGCAAGCGACATAGAAGAGTGCATAAGCATTGATGTTTGATGGTACGGTTAACGATTTCACATATTTGAGGGCAGCAAGGTCATTTCACACACACACACGCGATGCCCCGATCCTCAACATATCATTCAAACATTCCGCTTACACACATTCACCATACACAACACCCCTCAAGGTATTATTCACACACACACACACACACACACACACAAAATGACTCCCTTACTCCTCAAAGGGAGGAAGAGAAAGACAGACACATAGAGTGCTAGTAAATATGCCACTTGTAGACACAATTAGAGTCTACAAGCGTCCTAGTAAATGTGCACGTGTGGGCCTTTGTGATGTGGAAGAGAGAGAGAGAGAGAGAGAGAGAGAGAGAGAGAGGGGAATTAAAAAGTTTGGAGAACTTGAGTTGTGATAGAGTTAACACAAGCCAGTTTATCAGAATAACACTAATTACAAAATTTTCAACAATTTTCTGTCTCTCATTGGGAAATGATAATCTTCCATTGCAAAATAAACATGTTTTTTGCAAAGATCCAAGGACTCTATGTTCCACAATACCTAGTTGGAAAGGAAAGGAAAAGAAAGAAAAGAGAAGAGAATAGTAGATTCATATAAGAATAAGAAGCAGATTAACCACAACCATATAATATATTATACTACGAGGCGAGTTGAAGTGTGGATTGCTGCTATAATTTTCAAACAAATCATGAATGATAATCCAATGTGTATTACTTCGAAAATCCATAAAGCTAATTTAGTACCAATCAGAGCATTATTCTTGAAATCCCAATTTTTTTTTTTCTATAATCATTAAGTGTCCAAGAGGCTTACCTATTTCTAATTGTCATTTGAATTTTATATAACTGAATAAATGGCAATGGTGAAGAGAAGACAAAACAAAATATTTTTAACTCTAAATAAAGGGATTACTTTGTGATGTTGATGGGGATGAATGACGGAAATGATGATTAAACTATCATGCAAACAATCCACATAGCATTTTATCTTTTCCAATAGGTTTGGTCTCATGGTGTTTATACCACAAAAGTCTATCCAACCCAAATATTTTGAATTTCATCCAGGATCTGATGTAGACGACCACATTTGGTTGGGATAAGGATGACTTGTGGTATCTAGGATTTGATTGGCCTAGATGGATCCTGAGCCAGATTGTATTCAGAGGATCAACCAATCATTTATTAAAAAAAGTTAATTGAAAATGGGATTGGATCAACCCTGGTCCATCCTTTATTAAAAAAGATAATTGAATAGTAAGTCCATCATACCAGTATTCAAAGCACATGTATGCTTGTGTGTTCCCTAGAATTTCACATCATCGCATTGCAAGTCCAGATCAAATTTTGATTTTCAATAAAGAACAAAAGTATCAAATTTTTTCGTTTATTACAAGAGCAAATGAACTTATCAAATTACCAAATACAATAACAACTTTCTTAAGTTCATCTTTCTTGGTGATGAAATTATATTTAACAACATCAAGAGAAATCTTTTCCATAATGAAGAAATAAAAAAATGGGATCATCTTAAATAACACCTCAATCTTCATCGTCTGATAAACGTGGGAAACCTGGAAAAGCATAAAACGACTTGTCAAGAAGGCAAATCCTCCCCCCCCCTCGAGTCAAAAGAAAAGAAGGTATGCATTGAGATTGAAATTGTTAGATCAACTTATATGTGAGTACCCAAATTTTTTTTTTTTATTTGCTTAACTACTTTAAATAAAAAATAGAAAAGCCAACACAAATGGGCACCTGTTGTAGCAATCTCAAAGTAGAGAGCTTTCCAAGGGCAAGAATATACTGTGAGAGCTATTATCACTAAAAGATGTTATTGGCCACCACTTTGTTCGATGATAGTCATAGCCATTTCAATAATAGGAGCAAATGAAGTTGGCCCATTCATAAGGAAACAGACAACCATGAACCAAATTGTTGTCTTCTTTAAAACAAAAACAATGCAATGAAGAAAATTTAACCTGCCAATCGTAGATGGGGACTATTTCTTTCTATCAAGCCAATGCTTCCTCAAATCGATCAGTGTTCCTTATCAAGATAGGAACTATACACATCTTGATAATGTGATGACCTACCAAAATCTAGAGGACATGCAAAATGATCTTATTGTCATGTCATTTTTGTTTAGGGGATAGAAAAGCAATTACCTCAGAAGGAAAGCATTTCAATGCACTCAAATCAACAGATGAAGATGAAGAAAAACCACAAATCAAAGAGCAACGTATAATTGAAAATGGAAAAAACCCCAACCATATATTGACATTGTAGAAGCACTTAAGAAGACAAGCATTTTTTTCTTTCAAGAGCAAAGGAGTAATGATACATATCAAAGATTATCTATCCAATCCATTAAAATCTCATGCCTCAAGTAGAACAAATAAATGGAAACGAAGAGATCATTATTTTCAATACAATTTTCTTCAATTTTATGGCACAAGAAAAGGTTAGTAGAAAAAAAGGTATTAAGACAAAAGATTAAAAAAAGAAAAGACGATGAAAGATGAAATTTGTAAGTAGTCTTATATTACTCTTCATCTGTGAACTCATAGAAAGACCAATAACAAAGATAGACCTCATCTTCGATTATGTGAGCAGTGGCATCTGTCATCGAATAGAGAGATATCTTGGACGTTGCAGAGAGAGGTCCAAGAGGTCAAAAAGATCCCAACCTAATAAAATAATAAATTCAAAAATCCATCTCTTAAGCATCTCAAAGGCAAGCTTGGGCTGATCCATTGGGACTATGTCCAACATCATGGACCTGTTACAGTCATTACAATGATCGACTCTTAAGCAGTAAAGAAAAACCATTGATTTTATCAAGAGAAATTTCAAACAGAATGGGGTGAGATTTTGAGTACTTAGAACTCATAAGGAATGAAAGCTAATAAACTGAACCCATGAAACTCACCAAGCCAATTGCATGTGACATCATAATCCCTGGCATGTGACAACCAGTTGTTTTGGATCCCAATCTTCTTAAATTAATTAAAGAAAAAAGCTCAACACGAACCAAAGGGAGTGGATAACAAAAATTTGTACTTGAAATCTGAGAAAGATAGCATTTATTTTATAATCAAACTAATAAAAAAGGATAACGAATATATGAATAAAAGTCTGAGAATGAAGATCATTTTTAGCCCTATTTGAATGTACAGGAAAAAAAAAATTCTATTCATTTTAACCCCTTTTTTTTAACCTGTCTAGAGAAGTGTTTCTTTATTATTTTAAAAGCAAGCTGAAATGTGCGTATTTCATGCACAATTTCTCTAATGAACATTGAGGAGTCTTGGTGCCATTTACTTTACAACATGAGAACTACTTTAGTATCCCTTACTATATTAAGAGGTCTTCCAGATATCTTTGGAGGGATAGTTGTTGAAGAATCAGAATGTCTAAATTGCTGTAGATTGTTTTGTGCACAATGTACGGTGTCCTGACATTCTGGGATTAACTGTCAGGAGTTCCAGAAATTAAATGAGAATGAGAGATCAAGAGAAGATGTCATGTTAATGATGCTTGCAAAGCAGAAAAAATGGCAGAGGTGTCCTAAGTGCAAAGTAATAGTTGAGAGACTTGATGGTTGCTTGTATACAAAATGCATATGTGGTTTTGCCTTTTGTTACAACTGTGGGTCTCAAATGACTGGTAACAAAGAATACTGCATCAACTGTAGGTATTAATCTTCAGAAACAGTCTAGATACCTTTTCCCATCGACATTGTAGGTCACCATTGAGTGATTTCTCTTTTACATGTATAGATCTCTAAATTCAAGGGATGACAAACATAGATGCCATTGGTTTATAGTGGATGCTGGAGCCTTTTAAAATGCAACTATTGTGAAGCAGTTTGAGATTTTACTATTATAAACACAACATTCTTATTAGCATTTTTATGATTTTTTTTTTCATGACCCTGAATTTACGACGTGTATTTTAAAAACCAGGGAACAAATTTTAACTGAACCAAAGAAGCAAATCAGCATGAGTGTGAACATTTAGAGCCCATGCAACAAAATAGCTGACAAAGAAAACACTTACATATAAATGATATCTAAAGAAGCAGTAACCTAGCTGTAGTTGTACCCATGGTACAAAATTTCACGAAATATCGCCGAAATTTCGGTATATCTCAACAATACCGAGACGAGATGGGCTTTCGAAATGAAAAAAGTTCAAATTTCGGCGAAATTTCGATATATTTCGTAGAAATACTGTGTATTGAGCAATATATTTCGGTACATTTCGGTATATTTCGGTAAATTTCGTAGAAATACTTTGTGTATTGAGTATTGAAATATTGACTATTATGAAGTTTATGAGTTATGACGTATGCACTTATGACTTTATGAGTTTAAACTAAAGGTTACATTTGATTTTATTTTTGTTTCATTACTTTGTTTAAATTTCTTATTATGTCTTTTAGTACTTAAACAATATGTATTTAACTATTTTATACAACAGGGTCCGACCGTATACAGTCAATCAAGGGTGCAAACCCAAAACACCACTTTGAGTTCATTTTTTTTGTAATATGAAGGTTTAAATGTGTTTATTTAGCTTAAATAAGGGTGTCCATGAAATATCAAACCTAGATATGGCCAAATACCCACCGAGATGGACTCCCGAAATATTGCAGAAAAAATGCAATATTTCGGCAAAATTTCGCCAAATTTCGGATATCTCGGTAGGCTCGAGATACTTGTACCAAGGTGAACTGCAAACTCATGATACTTATTCAACTGCTTCAGTGTGATGCTCAGATGATTGTTTACTCCACAAATTATAACATGATCAGTCTCCGGAACTTGTATTTCAATACTTGTGAATTGCATCATTATCCCACCATTACTCTAGCAATTAAAAAACAATATCTTCATGAACCCTTAACTTGAGTAGATGATTAACAAAGGCATGCCCATGCTTCCCACAAGCACTCCCCTAGATAAGATAGTGAAAATTGACTCTAGGAATTGATTGAAAAGAAAACCCAAATGACAGTTCATTATAACATTCAAATCATTCAACAGATTCTTGAATTGGCAGCAAGAATGGGTAACTGAAGAATTTAAAATTGTTAAATCATCAATAGAAGTACTTATTAAGATAGAAGGTATGAAAATATAGAGGGAATAGAATAAGAATTGAATTCTATCTTCAATAAGCAAAAATATTTGAAAGTGTCACCAACATGAAGAGTGAAAAATTGAAAATGAAAATATAGTCCTCTAGAGATGGGGATACTACACAGCAGCTAGACATTAAAAAAACCATTTTTCAAAGCTCCAATTGTGATTTTTAAAGAAGAGGATATGGAGATCACATGGCTGGTAGGATAGCAGCATGGACTGCAACATGAAGCAAGTAAGTTATTGGGTGTCCTACAGATGAGTGTTCCTTCCTTTCTTGCATCCTTTCTTTCTTCTTTTTCTTTTTTCCCCTCTAGGGTAAGAAAGGAAATTTGATTTATGTAATCAAAGGCTTACATTTACAAGAATATGTGTCTTCGTACTCTTTTGAGACATATATCACCAAATGTGATTTCTACTTCCCTCTACCTAATTTTCTTGAGAAAAAAATAGTCCTGTATCTTATGTGGGTCTTTAGTGCTCTTTTGAGATATATGTCTCTGAAAGTGTATGATCCCACTTCCCCCAACCTAATTTTGCCAAAAGAAAAAAAGGAGGGGGGGAGAGAGGGCTTACACTTACAGATTGTTATAAATTGGAATGTTTGATTCTCGATATAACTTTCTAGTTGTCACCTCATCAACATATCCATTGTCATTATAAGAAAAAGAAGTTAGTAAACCAAGAGAAAAGTATGAAGTTAAATTTAGATTGAAATTACCATTGGAGCATGGGACACCATGTTTTCATCCCCAAGAAATTGTAGATGGTGTCCAATCATTATGCTACCACCTGACCCATTTTAAAGACCTTGATAGTGCATCCTGACCCATTTTAAAAACCTTGCTTATCCATTTCATGAAGTATGACTTTCTCGCAGCATATGAGGAAACAAATTACCATGTTTCACCAAAAGCAAGTATAATATTAGAAAAGCACCAGAGAGAGAGAGAGAAAAAAAGAGATAAAAACACATTTTTAGGAAAGCACTAATAGAACTGATGGATACTATCTATTGAAACAGAAAATATTACAGAATGGAGAGAGACAAGGTGGATAAACAAACCTAATTTATCGTTGGATTCCAAGTCTATACCTATATATTTTCTCCGTAACACAGCGTTATTTACTTGTAATTTAGAATATCAACGACTACTTCCTGATTATAATATAATATTCTACTTCACTTAAGAAAGATGAAAATTCCGGAATTTAGTCCCAACTTCTGATTCGAATCATTCTTTACATATAAGAATAAGAACTATTATTACTTTACTTTAAACAATACGAAAGAGACAAATACTGAATGAAAGATCAAAATGCACAAGACAATGCTTACCCATTTTATAATGAGCAGATTTCATGTCAGAATGTAGCCCGAGAGCATAATCTAAACCACCGGTGAGAAGATAGGGAATAATGAAACGAGGATCAAAACTAACTCTGACAAATCCCTGACTCTCAAGAAGCTACATACGAATGAGCAGTATCCTTACCACATTGTCCCAATATTCCTCAGACAAATGAACAATTTCTAATGGTACATCAACCTGCAAAAGAATGTAAACTGAACTTAAAGGTCTCTCCTCAGTATAAACTACCAGCAACAGCAACATGATGTAGTTTCATTTATTTTATTTTATAAATATTTTTAATGCACATGTGATGTAGATCCTTTTCTCATGAATCAGAGAGATTTCTTCCATTGTTTTCACGCAAAATAGAATAGTCCTCAACCCATATATGTAAATAACAAGTAATACCAAAATCATGCATATAGATTTGTATTGTTACTTAACAAATGAAATAAGAATCAAACCAACCATCAAATAGTCAGGTACCCACCACCATGAACCACGCCCCCCCCCCCCCCAACCCAAAAAAAAAATCTTCAAATGGGAAACTAAGCAGATCTATTACCAACCAAAAGTAAGAGTATGCAGACACACTCTAGTTTTCATCAGACTTCACACTTGAGCTTGGTTCCTACTGCAGAATAAGGGGTACATGTTTAATGAACAATAATGTTCTCAAACAATCATCCAAGAGAAGAATACCCCTGCAACCCCCACACCCATACTCACCCCATCCCCCCCCCCCCCCCAAAAAAAATGGAAAGGAAGTAGCATTAATGTCACCTGTTCGCACACTGCCGTTGCATATTTCAAATCTTCTTCCCATGGGCAAGCTGACCAGAAGTTTTCATAATCTTCCTACATAAAAAATCCAGTCATGGAAATTCAGAACAAGCAAAGAATTATGTTAGATTGCAAAAATCTCAACAAAGTAAAACAAAAAAATGAACAAATAAGGAAATCCTGATAAGAGAAGAAATATGTGATACAGAGACAATGCTACCCTAAGGGAATCTAAAAATCTGATTTATATAGTGAAGCATGTATCTCAACCAACTGAAGTACAGGCTCAAGATCTAAAACATGTGGTATTTCCAAAAGAAAAAACCCTCCCCTCTACCAGTAATTTGTTAACTTCCATTAGGAGACCTTTTCGACTAATGCTGATTGAAGACTTCTGAAGCTAGGTCTATATCCTTAACATACATAGAGCATATGAACTTCATAATACCAGATATCATGAAGAAATCAATTAATAAAGTTTAGAGACCAAATTGCCAACATAAATGCAAGCCTCCTCGCAGTAGTGTTTGATTCAGAAATTCCCATGTCAATAACTTGGTTGCAAGGGTACAGTAAGAAATTTTCTAATTAACGAAGGTGGATCACTCAATGCTCTTAAATAAGACATGCTGTTCTAAGTATAATTGTAAAGCCGAACACCATAAAAAGAGTATGAATATAAAGCGTACTTGAAACCAGATTTCGAGGTAGAAGGCAGTGCAGGAATGTCCGGCGGCATGGAGAAGCTGAAGAGCGACGCTGCTGTCGACACCTCCACTGAGAAGAATAGTGACTTTAAGTTTCCTTTCGGGCATCGAACAGGAAAGGTAAGGCTCAAGAAAACCATCATTAGAGAGCGAAGGTTGGTGGTCTGCAATTGAAGTTGAAACAGCAGAGAGAGATCTCACGATGATTCGGGGGCTAGGGACTCGAAGGTTTGATTCGTAGTATATCGAAACAGAGAGGTTTCTGCGAATAGGATCAATCGATAAACGATTTCGAGAAGAGATAGATCTTCTTAGATCTAACCTTACTGAATCGAGAAATCGATTATAGTTTTGGAATGAAAGAAACATACCTAACAGATTTGGGGTCGACGAACCAAGTCTCTCTCTCTCTCTCTCTCTCTCTCTCTCTCTCTCTCAAATTAAGGGAAAGCAAAGGAAAACAAAGGCAGAGAGGGGAAAGGGAAGGGAGAGGTGGCAGTGCCTTAAAATGCTCGCCCACATACAGTAGAGAGCCATGTGAGAAGGGAGAGACAAAACGTTCTCACTCGAACCGCGGAAGGAATGTAGCGCAGTAGAGAGAGAGAGAGAGAGCCGTGTGAGAAGGGAGAGACGAAAGAGAGAGGAAGACCATCGTGCGGAAGAGAGATAGAATGAATGAGGAGATAGGATCCGGGAAAAATCGAAGGTAGTTCGAGAAGAGAGCTGAGAGAGAACGCACGGAGAGAGGTATGAATTAAATTCACTATATCAACAAAGGCATTTTAATGGCTCCACGGATGAACAGTGAAAAAAAAATCTAATGTAGGAGGAGACCTTACCTGAAGCTGGCCTGAGTTGCAGATTATCAAGCGATCTTGGTGACTCTTCTCGGCTTCCAACGCAAGAACACCAGACTCGGCCACAGGGGATGGCGGATTTTATTATTATAATCCAAGGACGCAAGCTCTTTTCGATCTGCCTTCTTAAAAAGCCGTCTTCTTCTCTTGGGGATTAGAGAAAGTAATAACTTGCCTCGCCGTCTTTCTTAAGAGGGAGAGGGTTTAGGTTTGACGGAGAGAAAGGAGTTCGTTTTTTTCAGGAATGGAGTGAGCAATGGAGACATGGCGGTGGTGATGGCTATCTACAGAAGGAAAAAGAGTCACGGGAGGAAATTTAGAGAGTGAGTGAGAGAAGAGAAGAGAATGAAAGAAAAATATGATTTTCTGCAATTGAGAATAAGAGAGAGAATCTCGTGTGAGTAAGGAAGACTATGATATGATATTTTTATGCAGGATTATGATTATGATATTCTAACGAAGAAAAAGAGAATCTTTTGGTAACCAAATAAGAGAAAATCTCGTATGAGATGGTATTTAAAGAAAGAAGGGGGAAAAGTATTTCAGGAAATAAATAAATAAAAATCCCAACAAAACGGTTTAAGAATTAAGAAAAAATAAAATAAAAAAAATCCTAAGGATATCAATTTTTAGGATAAATATAATAACAAAATACGGGAGAGATAATGAAGAAAAAATGGTATTTAAATAAGAAAGAAAGATGAAATAGTCAAATGAAAAAGTAGCCATGAAACATGAGTTAATGCACTTATATAATAGTATGATATATATATATATATATATAAATAGAGAGAGAGAGAGAGAGAGAGAGAGAGAGAGTGTGTGTGTGTGTAGGGCTGCAACAGGGTCAGGTTGGGTCGGGCTTTATAAAACCCCAGTCCAACCTTGAGTCCGCTTAGCTGGGCCCAGGCCAGGCCCGACCCTGACTCAGGGCCTGAAAAATCCAACCCTGACCAACCCTCAAGGTCGGGCCGGGCTAACCCTGATAGACCCTAATCTTGGAGTGGGGAAGGGAGAGATGCATGGACTGGACTGAGTTTGGCTGAGTTGGGGAGAGAACTATCAAATTTACAAAAAATAACACTATAATAAAATATATTATCACTTATTATTTTCATATATATTATATTATATAACAAAATATGTGTGACAATTAAAGTTTATAATATATATAGTATGTGTTGGGTCAGGCTCGGCTCAAGGCCTCAACCCTGGCCCGACCCAACCGTGATTCAAAACTAAAAATTTCCAGCCTGGACCCACCCTCAGAACCAGGTATCTCAGCCTAGGCCCTGTTCAGGCTCAGGGAGGGTTGGGTCAACATGACCAAACTTTCACCCCCAAGAGAGAGAGAGGGAGTGCAATATCGTACCTTCCCTTGGCGGGGCTCATAAAACCCTTCCCCTATTTCGTAATGTGGTTGTTTTCGATGGTCAAGTTTTATGGTCTTTTTCTCTCGAACAATTGGTCACTCATATGTTTAATGAAAGAAATGAAGGCTGGTGACCTTTCAATGAAAACTTGGGACCTTTATCCCCTGAGGTTTGCTGATCTGTGCAATTGTGCGGTTCCTCTCATTGGGGGGGCTGAAATGACCATTCCATCCCCTGACCGAACACACTGTTCGAGTGAGGTCCACCCCTTTTATTAGAGGGACTAGGAAACCGTACCGGGCCGGGGAACCGCATGTGATAAAAATTCTGAAAACTTGACAGCCATTTTCTCACATTTTTTTTCTCCGTGTTCAAGTGGATCGATAAAATGAACGGTTCTTGATACGTTTTCCCTCTTTGGGAATTCTAAGGTATGATAAAGTCAATCTACCTATTCTTTATAGAATTAATTGGTACATGGAAATGCTGCAATATTTCAACCAGATTCAGATTCATCTTTGGTTGGGGAGATGATATATATTACTTTTTAGGGAACTAGTGTTACATTGATCGCAAGACCGCCAGCCAATTCTATACTAGAGGTAAAATGGCATCCTCCACCTCTAGGCGGGACCAAACTAAACATTGATGGCTCGTCCATTGGAAATCCAGGATTGTCTGGATCAAGAGGGATTTTTAGAAATCACACAGGCCATCCAATCAGGTGCTTCACAACTTTCCAAGGTGTTGAAACTAATTTTAATGCAGAAATGGCAGCATTTTTTGTAGGCATCAAAGAAGCTAAGGAGTTGCAAATCAGCAGATTGTGGGTAGAATGTGATTCAACCTCGATGGTCTCCTCAATACTATCAAGCACATACCCATGGAGCTTCCTGCAGTAGTGGTGGGCAGCATCTGAATTCTTAAGCTCCATTCAGTGGCGGATCACTCACTGCTTCAGGGAGGTAAACATTGCGGCGGATGCTCTTGCCAAAAGACCAGCATCTCAACATGTATCCCTCGTTTGGAACAATGCCCCTACTTTCATCACTCAGGCTATTGAATGGGAAGCTTCTGGTCGACCCTATTATATATTCTAGCAAGGGTTTGGGTGGAATGAGCTCTTACATGAGTTGTAGTTGGGGATGCGAATGGCCAGATTTGGCTTCGGTTTATACCTCCCTCTAAATGTAATTTCCTTATACTTTTTATAATAAATACGTTGCTGATCTTTACCAAAAAAAAAAAAACCATTGATCATGAATCTCAACTCAAACCAAATTCATATGAGCAGTCATTGTAGATCACTTATGTGGTCACAAAATGCATGCACCTCAACAGGTCAGAAAATGTACCTTAACTTGTCCTCATAATCAATGAATGGTTGTGTTGGGTATAGGCCTATAGGGCTAGTCCATGCATCTCTTGTTGTAGGACGATAGTTTTCCTTTTATTCTTCTCGATTTATTAAGAAATGGGAGAGACAGTGAATGATATATCTTTGATGAGTGCTGGGTCTTTGATTAGGTGTTTTTTTTACCTTTTGGTAAATAGTCTTTGATTAGGTTCTTTATCTGGAAAGATGGAAGATTAATCTTTGATTAGCTTCTTGGTCTAAAAAAATATACTATATAAGGGAATCATTGATTAGGAGTTTGAACAAGAAATGTTCTTGGCTCACTATGGTGGGAGTGGAAAAATATCCATTTGAAAGTATATGCAAATGCGGAAATGTAACATCTTTCGTGCATGGAACAATATACTATGCATAGGAAGTATCTGATTGACACCTCTGTAGGTGTATATTGTATTTGACACCTTCTTTTAATTGCCTTTGTCTTGTTTTCAAAAGTACTTTAAAATGGGAGTATAAAAGAGTTTTCAAAAATAAGTTGAAAGTGACATTATTATATCGTTGAAAAAATGTGTCATTATCATAAGACTCCTACTATTTTTATCTGACATTTGATTTAATTAAAATATAGTCATATTGAATTAATTGCATAAGCTAAATAATTCTCTATGCAAAAACTACAACACCTTTCATTTCATTGTTTATTCCTTATTATTATTTTCTCGAAACTTATCACGGATTGTGTAACATATATGTATATATATGCATTAATGTTGGATGTTTTAGTTGTTTTGAACATTAGTTCTGTTTTCATTCTATGGCATAAGTCTGGCTTGCATTATTTGATAGAATTTCTGCTCTCTGGTATCTTTTGATAATCTTAATTTTCTGATTTTTGGATCATAAGCCGTCCTGGAGTGAAAAACTTTAAGCATAATGGTCACAAAATCAAATCTAAGCCTCAAATGTTGATTTTTTTACTTTGTACTGGCTGCTATGATGAATCTTCTTTTTGTCTCCGAATCCACTTATGTGTAGTAATTTTTTATGTATTACTTCACCCCCTAAGTCTTAATTGAGTCCAGCAAAAGCCATGTTGCAATTTATAATAAGCAACCCTTGAATTCATATGATATTATATATGTACTTCTTCCAAGAGTTGAGCCCACAGCAGAGCTTCTTTGTTTTTTTTGTTTTTTTTTTTTCTGATTTTTATGTGGCATCCTTTGAAATTGTGGCCGGACAATAAGAAGTTTGAAACATAAACAATGTGAAATTATGTGATCAAAGATGCAAAAGATGGATGTGATGAGGTTTCTCCCTATATCTTGTTTTTTTCTTTCTTAGTTTACTGTTATTATACTTTTGTTCTGTTTCTGTCGTTGTCTTTACTTCCCCCTTTATTTTATTGCCTTTTTGGATGAACAATTCCGTTATTTTGTTCTGTTTTGTCTCTACTTCCCCCTTTCTACCCCACAGCTTTGGCATAGATCAAACAACCATATTGACATCCACCTAGAGAAGTTTTAATGCGAGCAATGTACAAGAGCATTAACAAGAAGAAAGAGGTTGTTGATCAATCACTCAAAGCATATCAGGTATGTAAATTTTTCTTCTTTCAGATTTATTTTTCCCTCTAAATATAGACAAAATATTATCTTTTTACCAGTGGCGTCTTTCATGAGGTAATGCGGCCTTTCCGAATGCTTGATCTCCTCAAATGGATGTCAAGAGTTTGGTATGATCATGGTGGTTAGCAATTTGAATGGTATATATGAACTTTAGTTGTTTAATCGTTTAAAGAAGAATATTGCTAGAAGATGAGAGACGATTTTAAGCTAAATTTCCACTGCATGCAGTACGTCATAATTCAAGCCATATATATATAAATTGTTTCAATTTTCTTGTAACTCGATCAGGTCACATATGACTGGGTTTCACTTTGCTTATAATAATTTAGGTCATGTAAAATTGGTCAATTGCCTCAGGAGCTTGAGGTCAAACAAGATTATGACTATTATCATTGTTGTGATGCTCTACCCCATTCAATTGATACTCTATTATGATTGAATGATTATAATATAAAATAGTAAGATTTTAATACAAGATCCCAAAGTAAAGATAGTTTGATTGTCTAACAACAAAAAGGCACACAAATCAGAAACCTCTGTACTTTGCATTTGAGTTGCAAGAACCCCTCACACCTTCTTATCAACTGTATCTTTGGCATATACAGAGTCTTGTCAAGGCTATTGGAACTTGGAAGAGATGGGATTATCATGGCTGATTCATGAAAACATCATAAACACAATGAAAAATTGCAATATTTCGATGTTTTTTAGCCTAGCAAGCCAATAGGGTCATTTACTCTTCCTCCTTGGTTGTGAGGCTTATACTTGGTTAGAGTTCAATCTAAGGAACTCTAAGGTCCTTCAGAATCTGGTTATAGGGTGGCATCAAATGCTTAAATCTAATTACTTCATTTCCTGCAAAGACAGAATCTTTTCGTGTGCATTCATATCATTTCACATCATTTTTTATTGGTTCTATTCACCAAGTCTTAATTCATTATTCTTATTGCACTTTCAGACAGCTTCTTGTGCTATGCACCCAACACAGAGAACAAGGGCTAATGATCCATGTCCTTTAATTCCTAATTCTTTTGGTTATGGCTAAAACTTGTAATCTTTGTATTGTGCTTTGTACTCAGGTCTTCAAGTAACTATGGTTTTTGATCATTTGAATATTTGAATTTTTTGTAAACTATTGCTTCCAGGATCCCACACCATATTCTTCATTCAATTCTAGCATGGATTGGTTTTGACAATCAGTTAGTCTTGTCAACGAATAGGAGTCTAGGTTTAGCTATCCCCATATCCTCACACAGATGGTACTTGCTTTTCTGCCCTTGTTTTTAGCAATTTTGATTTAAACAATCAATAGTCATCGATTCCTCTCTCTCTCTCTCTCTCTCTCTCTTTCTCTCTCTCTCTCTCCCTCCCTCCAACATAAGACCACACGTGCATTTGCACGTGCATGTTTACTAATATATATATGTATATGCACATCTTAAGCTAGCACCCTATGTGTCTATCTCTCTCTTCCTCCCCTTTGACGGGTAAGGGAGTTGTTTTAAAGGGTGGAAAAGAGAAATAGTCACATAGGATGCTAAATTACACTATATTGCTAGCATGCCCATCCCTCTTCCTATATATATATATATATATATGTGTGTGTGTGTGTGTGTGTGTGTGCGTGTGTGTGTGTGAATAATACCTTGAGGGGTGTCGTGTGTGGTGAATGTGTGTGAGCGAAATGTTTGAATGATACGTTGAGGGTCGGGGCATCGTGTGTGTGTGTGTGTGAAATGACCTTGCTGCCCTCATTAACCGTTCCATCAAACATCATTGCTTATGCACTCCTCCATGTCGCTTGCGCATAACAAAAAGAAATAGAGGTTAAAGTAAGTGATAAAAAGACAAAGCAACATGCGGCTTCCTGTCGCTTGCATCCACCTTGACAATCTAATTACAGCATTTAAAGAGGAAACATCACATAAAAATATAAAAAAATCATACCACTACATATATATATACCAATTATCACTATAAGATCTATCCAAAAGATTATCAAGATATTACCATTTCGTACACAAGAAGAAATCAATTCCCAGAATGGCAAGTAAAAGCATCAAAACCATTTTAAACCTAATAATCGGGACCTAATTAAAATTGGCAAAAATATTTGGTGGGTAACACATAGAAAATCCACCTATTTTGGCCATAATTAGAAATACTTGGCTTGAAGAAATAACAAATGGATATATAGAAGCAGAAACTCTGCAACTTCTTAGGAGTTCCTAATCTTCTTCTCTCTCTTCTTGTGTTTGTATGTGTATGATCATTAGATTAAGTCTCATTCCCATAGAGTAGGATCAATATTAATTAGGCTCCTAAGCTCTCTACTCACCTGCATGCATTGCCTTCAATACCTAATAATAACAAAAGACGATCAACTTAACCCTTATCACCATCTTTCTATAACTGCCAAACAAAGCTTCAAAAGAAAGGAAGATAATCACTTTTAACACATAAAAGAACCTCCACACGAAACCTTTCATTTATGCTCCAATATTTGCTAAAAGAAGCAGAGCAGAGAGAGTGAGAAAGAGACTTAGGGTTTGCCGAAAGCAAGTTTGACGTAGTGGGGTGGTATTTTCTGTTCTTGATGAGAAACGGCTAAAAAGAGTATCTCACATGAAGGTTTCTTCAGGCCATGAAAACTTTACACGTGTCCAATGTGCAGTAATGTAAAATTTCATGAAACGATGCTAAAAGGCCTAAAATTGAGTGCGGATCATGTCTTTGTACAAGTATCGTCCAAATTAATAATAGTTACCGCACATCCTGTGACACAGCAGAGGCCATGTGTGCCATGTGTGCCACGTGGCCTCTGCTGTGCCACAGGATATGCACCGCACACCTTGTAGTATGATAGACAATTCCATGTGACTGGCTCTGGAAGGCCTTGGACGGTAGACGGTACTTGTACAAACGTCTGTTAATTCATGAGTGAGTGAGTGTTTTTCTCCTACGTCACCTACTAATCCTCCACTCGACTTCATAACCCAATTAGTTCCATGCGGACCTTTCTTCTTCCCACTTACTACTCTCCAACTCTCCTCCTATATAATGGTCAGCCCTTCATTTACTTCTCCTCGCCAGATACATGAGACAGATTTGTAGGAGCGAGGAGCAAGGGTTTTCTAGCTAGTGTTTGTTTTGAGAGAGGAAGGGAGAAAGACACCTTCCTCTAGTAGTTGAAGAGATGGGTTTCTTGGCAGTGCAACAACAATCCCTATGGGTTCTCACCTTTGGTCTCTTAGGTAGGGAGATAAAGGGTTCAACACCAACCCTTTTCGTCTCTTAATTTCTTCTCCTTCTTCTCCTTCCCCTTTGAAAGAAAAAAGGAGGTGGGAGTACTTCTTTGATTGTATTTCATTTAAGGGTTTCTTGAATTGAATCTATCTATCACATATGGTTTCAAGAAATGGATGAATTCCAAGTTGAATGATTTCGTTCCACATTAATGACCACAAAGATCAATTACCCAAATTTAGAAATTCTACTCTAAAAATCCATCCAAATGGGCCCTATTAAATTTTCCTTCTTCATACGTCTGTACTATTGGCATTCAATTGGAAATTAATAAGCTAATTCTTATTACCTTCTCTAGCAAGCACTTCTTGCAATTTAACGTTTATGTTATATATCCATTGGTGTTACCTACCTGACTCTGCCTTTTAAATTAAGTTAAATAGTTCCTATTTTCTCATCTTAATTATCTTTGAATAATGCTTAATAAATATGGGATCTTCCTCATGATCATTTTCGATCTGTTATAGGTAACTTCATCTCATTATTGGTCTACATTGCTCCAATGTAAGTCCCTTTTTTTTTCTTTGGTTTTTGGGGGTAGTTTTAATTTCATCTTGTTTCCTTAATTACATTCTTATTGAATAAGGGTTTTTATTTGATGAATGCAGACCGACATTTAGAAGGATTTACAAGAATAAATCAACTGAAGGATTTCAATCTGTGCCATATCTGGCTGCACTGTTCAGTGCCATGCTTTGGATATATTATGCATTCCTCAAGACTGGTGCATATTACATTATCACCATTAACTCCTTTGGATGTGTTATAGAGACAATCTATATTGTCATCTACTTGATTTATGCACCAAAGAAAGCTAGGGTATATATTACCAATTCAAAACTGATTCTTCCATCATTAATATTCATTCTTGCACCTCATCACTTTTAATTAATTATATGAATTTGCAACATTTAATGCCAGAATTCGACTGCGATGATGCTTGCGTTGCTGAATCTTGGAGGGTTCTGCCTGATCCTTGTTCTCACTCAATTCTTAGCCACACAACAGAACAGGATCAAGATTGTTGGAATGATTTGTATTGCCTTCTCTGTTTGTGTCTTTGTGGCACCCTTAAGCATTATGGTAAGCGGGGTACGTTACACACTTATTACACCAACACCAAAAAAAAACCTTAATTAATAGTAATTTTGTTTAGTTTTAATTAAGAGATTGTATATATACTAATTAAAAAATAATTAATTAACAACAGATGCGGGTCATACGCACAAAGAGCGTGGAGTACATGCCATTTACTTTATCCTTCTTCCTCACCTTGAGTGCAGTGATGTGGTTCTTCTATGGTTTACTTCTCAAAGACCGTTACATAGCTGTAAGTAGTGATCGATGGATCGTTCGATCAAATTGGTATCTTTAAAGGTCATGATTTAATTGAAACTAACTTTAGGGTTTTCCTTTTTTTTTTTTTTTTTTTTGTTTGGAATAATATAGATCCCAAACATACTGGGTTTCAGCTTTGGGGTAGCACAGATGTTGCTATATTTGATCTACAGGAAGTCCAATAAGGAGAAGAATGTTAAAGAGGAGGAGGAGCAAATCAATGAAACGGTTATGTTAAGCATGATAAGTTGTTCCGAGCCGGTTTAACCAGTTGACCCAGATGCCCAAGAACCTAAAGCAGAAGATGAAATTGAGGAAGAAAAAGAAGACGAAGAAGAAGTGAAAGTATATAAACGTGGTGAAAATACTGGCACAAGAGCACAAGAGCACAAGGCGCATAAGGTAGAAGGAGAAGGTGTACCAACAACTGCTTAGCCCAGTTGGTGAGCCGTGGTGCACTTCATGTCTATACTCACCAAGAGGTCTCGAGTTTGAGTCTCTTGACTGGTATCTTATCCCCTCCCTAGTTCGATCCCCCCCCCCCCCTCTATCAAACTATATATGTAAAGCTCCCAATTAACCAGAAAAAAAAAGGAGAAGGTGAAGAGAGAAACCCTAGGCTCTGTATGCTAACGATTCTGTTTTTTTTAGTGTTTTTGGGTCTGGCACACTTTTATGTGTTTCTGTTGTTTCTGGATCCTGAAATACTGTATGGTAACTCTGAAAAATAAAACATTTCTGAAGTTTAAAATAAGGGTGCGTCTTTTGTAACCTGACTTTATTTGCCCCCCATGCAAATGGTTTTCTTTCTTAGACAAGGGTGGATCATGGATGGTACTTTCACATAAAATAAAGTTTAATTTCTAATAAGATAAGATTGACCTTCTCGTTCCACCTCCATTCCTCACATTCGACCATTTTGCAAGCATGATCGATTTCAGGGGGCGCTGGCGCTTGGAAAGAACACAATAGTTTGGAGATGAAGGTCTCTAGAGGGCATTTAATTCTCTAAAGAGAGAGTAAGATTTTGAGATTCAGGGAGCTTGTTACCATGGACAGGTTTGCAGGAAAAACCAAGCTCAGAAGCTCTTTTGTTTCTCACTCTCTCTCTCTCTCTCTCTCTCTCTCTCTCTCTTTCTCTAGATTTCTGGGATTTCGGGTTTTGATGACCTTTCAGAACCAGATATCTCATGGCTCTCTCTCCAATATAAAATATAACGATGAAAGGGGCATGAATTTTGGGTGAACAGAGTGTAAGGGCTTGGGTTTTTAAGAGGGGTGTTGCTGCAACTTTCAACTACACTCATTTGCTCACCACGAGAGAGAGCGAGACAGAGAGAATAAGAAGGGGAGGGATACAGTTGCAAAACCTCTCACTCTCTCTCATTTGCAGAAGAAGCCATCTCGACTCGTTTCTTTCGAGCGACGGCGAAACCTGTTGGACCCTTCCAGACGTTTGTAATCTTTTACTAGTTTTGCAATCACAGACATCTCTGGCTAAATTACCTTAATACCCTTAAAATATTTTTTAGATTCTGACTTTTCCTTTTTTGTTTATGTCATGCACTTGAAGTGAAATAATATTTTTAACCCTCAAATAATAGAGACAATATTAGATGACCTGGGGCAAAAAAGAGAGGTTACAACCATCTCAGTTACAAACAGTTTTACCCTTAAAATAAATAGAAATCAGTATGGGTCGCACTTAACAAAATCATTTCTATTTTTTACCAAAAATTATGTATTTGCCACCTACACCATGGCTTTTATACTTATGATTTTTTTAATCAAAAAATATAAAAAACAAACATCACAAAAAAAAATATGTTGCTTTAACGTTGCAAGGAATTCACGAACACCTCCACTATAGATGTATAGAGGAGGAAATGCAAGTCCTGCAGAAGAGTTCCAATTGGATAAGGAATGGAAGCTTCAAATTCATAGCCTCTGCTAAGAAAATCAGTATATGAGCATGCAAAAGTGAACTTGGAAATGCATTAACCAAATACAGCCCAAATTAAGTGGCAAGAATGAAGAATCGAAACAGTGTTACAGTCAAATGTAGGTGTCATTGGTGTATCATGGATGGCAATTTTTAGGACAAGAAAATAAGAATGATGGTAGATGATCACACTAGCATCAGAAGAACAATGAATGGCCCATCTCACGCCGTCCATGGGGTACCTTTTTAGTTTTAATTTAAGGACTTTTACCTTTCTTTTGTAGTAAAGTTTTCATCAAGAGCGGCTTCTTGCTAAGCTTAAGGAAATATTTTTCTGGTTCGGGTCTTGTTTACCCCTAGTTGGTATGGAGAGGATTTGAAGTCTCAATGCATATTCAAAACGCTCCACACCCCATGGCCAGTGTGGATGGGCTGGGGTGGTTACATGCAGGGTGACAATCTGGACTCTCAATTTGTATTCAAAACTAGCCATATATATATATTGAAGAGAACAATGAATGGCCCATGGACTGTGCAACATTTGAAGATTCTGATTTTGCATTTGGGTGATAGGTTGTCTTGGAGGGAGTATCATTATGCTTTGGAGAGAGCCTAATCAGCCAGCGGATTACATTGCCTCCATGCTTTGATACTATCATACCCTCTAATTTTCCAAATGAACTTTATTTACTTCTTAAAGAGGAGTTTGACTAGTGTATCTATTACCAACTGTTAAATTCTTTCCTGATCAATGAAACTATCCTCACCAATGAAAATATTAATCGAGCATTAAGTGGAACCTATGCTAAATTTTTTGGTCGACTTGAGTTTTTTTTGGCAAAATGAAGGGGGAAAACCAAGTGAAAGGAATATTTGTAGATAAAAAGATGCTGGACCATTTTTTAGTCACCCATGGTGAAAGAATGAATGACTTCATTGAGCATCGTGACCATCAGATGCTTAAGAGGAGGAGTAGTTTTGAATTCAAGCAACTTGTCCCATCATATAATTGCATCACCAGAGGTGAGAGATTCTTCCTCCGGCCACTGGTGAAAGGAAACTCTTGCCAAAAATGTATGTAAAATATAAGATGCATGTGCATGGGCGGGTGCAGTTCGAGCAAGACTACATCCCTATGCAATACGTTCAGCATTATTTGCCACATGGCAAATCAGGTGGGGTCAACTTTTAGTGAGAGAAATGCCGTACTCTTCCTATTCATCTATAAAATTTGAGACCCGTTTGACTTTTCAATCTATTAAAATAAGGTAAAATTACAAAATTTTGAGCAATTCTGAATCATATTAAGCATAAAAGGAAATTATGCAATAAAGGCAAAAAGTTACATGGTGCGCGCCTTCTTCCCATTAACCTGTTCGGATATGCATGGTTGGTACTCAGGTAGCAAAAATAGGCATACTACAATTGTACCCTTCACGACTATGAGATATTTTTTTTTCAATAAGGATAAATTATGTAATTTTTATATATGTATCAAAAATGTAAAAATACAATGACAAGTCATTTTTAAATTATTTTGAATTTTTTTTTCTTTTACTCCCTTCTTAAAAGAAAAAAACTTTAAAAAATAAGACAAAATGCAGTCAAAAGAAAGTTACAAGTTCTATATACACCTATAGCATGTCCTCTCTGATAGACGTGGTACCTTTGTGAACTCTTCTAGGCCTATTCCAAATGATGCGGCGAATAGGGCCTTTTTTGGAAGATGGGGGCATTGATACTTTGTTTGTGCACCCTAAGACTTCGTTTCATATGTGGACTCCCCCACCGCAAGGTTGGATTGCCTTGAATTGTGATGGCTCGGTCAGACAAAACCGGGGTGGCTATGACGCGATTTGTAGGGATCATTGGGGTTGTCCTGTTTTTGTAGTTGCTGGAGGTGTGCGCGATGTGTCTATTGTTGACATGGAATTGTAGGCTATCAAGACTAGCTGCACTCCTGCAGGCCAAATTTTGCAAGCTGTCTCATGTTCAGGTTTGGTCGGATTCTTTGATGGCTATTCAGATGATTGTGGGATCTTTTCAAATCTTAGGGAGTGTGAGATGGTTGATTGAGGATATTTGGCATCTTAGTGATTCCTTTCTTAGTTGCTCTTTTGCGCATCAGGTTTGTGAGATAAATGGTTGTGCAGATTTCTTGGCGTCTTTGGTGGACTCTCCCTTGAAGATTTCCTTATGTATAGACTCTCTACCTCAGGCTCTTTCTACTTTTATTCAAAATGATGGCGGGGGTATGAGGTTCCTTAGAATGTAATCTTTATAATTTCTTGATATAATATAAGCTCCATTTTATACCAAAAAAAATATTTTTTTTTGAGATAGGAGTGATACCAAAAAAATATTTGCTTTTAAACTTTAGACTCAACCAATGGGAATTCGGGACTGAGCATCCAGCAGGAATTAATAGAGAACGAAAGGGGTAAGAGGGTCAAAACTCGTCCGCCGCCCACTATGCTTATTTTGGACCTTGGGATCCAATTCCTTAGTACGAATTGTTGTCAATGGAATGATTGATAACAAGTAAAACAGTACAATCTCTCACCGTTTTCTTCATCCCAAGATTGCCAAATAGATTTCTTCTTCCTCTTTCCCCAAACCTATTTAAAAGGGAATGAAAATAATGAGGTTTTTTCTTTCTCTTTCTCTTTAGGTTCTATTTAGTTGTAAGGGAAACTAAAGGGAAGGGAAGTCAAATTTTCGTATTTAAAAAAAAAAAAATTTTAATCATTACCCTATATGACACCATGTGATAATATATGTAAGTCCAAATCATTCCATATTTGCTTATTAAATTTTATTTTACTTTGCATCCATTTCTCTTTGGCTTAAAATGTAAAATAAATAATGCATGTAAAATGTATCTTAGATATGATAAGAAATTTAAGTAATTTATAGAATCACATGGGGGTAATGATTAAAAAAATTTATTTTTTAGGTTTAAAAATTTTGCCTTCCCTTCCCTTTAATTCCCCTTGCAACCAAACGGAGCCTTAGGGTTTTCCATTCTCATTATCCTCGTGAATATATTTAGATTTAATACTAATATAGGAAATGTAAATAAGGTATATATTATCTTTGGGGTCTTCCAATCTCCTTGTCCTCATAAAGATATTTAGATTTAATACCAATATAGGAATCTGTGTGAATCTAAAAACCCCACTTTGGATTATTTAATTCACAAATAGACGGGTAAGGAAGATCTGTGAAAGCATATTGAAAATTTTTACCAAAATTTTTTATTGGGTTGGAGCCTTGGAGGGACGTTATGAGAGTGAACCATGTGTACAAGAATTCCGGTTCAACCCTGTATTTGACTATACTTTTATTCTCTTCTCTCGGCCAGGTGCCAAAGTGTGTGTGAGTGTGCGTTTGAAGTTCCATGAAAGAAGAAGAAGAAGAAGAAAAGAAAGATTAGTGGTGAAATTGACTCCTCTCCCCCAACAAAATTGGTAGATGATCGATATGGAGTATTAATTTGAGTTGAAACCTCGCCACTTGTAAGGAAATTAAAAGTCATTTTGTGCTCTTGCCTAACACCATAACCTACCCACCAAGAAAGCAAAAACTAATAAGGATGGTTAGGGATAGTGGCCAATTGTGTTAAGACGTTACATCAATGGGTACCGCTTACAAAAATAAAAATAAAAAAAATCTTGGGAGGAGCACATAACTGCAGCAAAGAGCTAGCTCCTCACTTCTGAATCCCTCTACTCAAGATAATTTAAACAAGAATGAAAGAAAAACCTCTCTCGCTCGCTCTCTCTCTCTCTCTCTCTCTCTGTTTGAATATCTTATCCAAAGAACAGATAGGAAATGGCTTGTTATTTGTTAAGCTGGGATATGCCCACTTGTGTAATATTTCATCTATATTTGACCTACCACGTGGCAAAAATAGGTGTGCATCTTTAGATTCCATGGTGGAGAAGTCATGTATGAGCCAGAAAGCTTGAATTAACTTTTATTAATAATATATTAAAAATTAAAGGCATGGCTAGGTAGGCTTAGGAAGTAGCATTTAAGTAGACCTTACTAATTTGGTTTCAAGTTTTAGTCCAAATGATATGACCAATTAAGTGGAAATTTAAATTAAACATGGTTCAAAAATATGGTTGAACAATAATATTTCTAAAAATTGATTAAAAAAAGATGTGAATGGCTAAATATACAAGAAGTATGTCAATACATGGAAAGATATATGAATGAATTTGAAATTTGGCATATAGCTCGATCATGCAAATCATTCCACAAACATCCAATGACCAAAATTTCACACATCCTCCTTCTATGTGGCATAAATAAGTGGATCGTGAAAGAAATTCCTTCATTGATAGTTGTTTGCAAAAACTTCTAACCATGCATATATTAAGAAAAATCCCAGAGAGATTTTACATAGAAAGGAAAATTAAAGCTAAATAAAAATTAATTAAGTGGCTAAATGGGCAGGTAGGTAGGGTGGATTCTCTAATCCCATTTGTATGTTCCTAGTTTATTTCGTCCCCTAATACACAAGGGGTATTAAAAATTAAGTATATTAATTATGATCTAACTTTGAAAATTTTAATGGATAAATCATGATCAGGGTATATGTGTAATTAAGTAATTAAAACGCACAAGCTTCAAAATCAATCTCTCATCAGGTGATGTGCAGTTGGTCATGATGCACTATGCTAGAACAGACTATATGGAGCACTGGTTCTGTGCTCGCAGGCTTTGGATGATCGCAGATGTAGTAGGGTAGCAAGAAAAAAAGGTCATTAATGTAATTTTACCCTATCAAAGGTATTTTGGTCCAAAAGTTTCTAAAAAACACATCCCGTTTGTGATTAACGGGAAAAACTAACGACTTGGATTGACTTATCAATTAATATGAAAAATAGGGAGGTAAGTGTAAATAGTGCATATAGATGGATGCATTAGTAACAAGCACATACCTCAGGGGTGTATTAATAAATTTCCCTCTTTTTTATTGTACAGAAGAACCATAGAAATAATAAATCAATGAATGAGAAAGAGAGATTGCAATCTCTACTTGGCATCTTCATCCTCCCCCTCTCTCATGCACAGTCTCACTCTGACTTCTCTTGTATATTATTGTATGTAAAATTCTGATGCAACAACTAGAGAAGAACAACGATGAATAATTTTCTTCTTTGATTTTTGTTAGTAATGGAGATTTGAGTGCCTTTTTGCGATGGGTTCAGATTCAATTCCTTGCTTGGGTTGTTCTTTTTCCATCTGTAGGAACAAGGGGTTAGAGTCATAAAATAGCTTTTCAGGATTATGCAAGGTAGATGGCAGGGCACCATTAACAAATGATTCGATGATTTGTGGTTGCAGTGGTCGCAGAGCGAGGGAGAAGAAGAATGAAGAAAGGAAAATTGTGCATTATGGGGGTTTGGTTTATTTTAGTTAGCCAAACCGGTTGGGTGGGTGTAATTCGGTTTTGGTTCTCTCCCTTAACCGGTTTTAAAATTCAAAATTGAATTTAATGTTAAAACTACCATTGAATTGCCATTATGCCACGTGGCGAGCTTTGCGTAGCAGGTTGGCCGATCAAAGCCAGGCTGTGGACGAGCCGAATCCTAATAGTAACTTATAATGGCGTTACTGGCGGTTACTACCTGCATGAAAAATGCACCAGTAAGCAACCAAAGTAACGTTCATTAGAATGAGCTGTGGTCATGGTGTTTTACCCACTTGTTTAGAAGTTCCAAGGACTGAGAAAACTGAACTTAATTGGTATCATTAAGATTGAGTTATTGAAATATGCCTTAAATTTTGGGAGACAACCACATATTTATTGTCCAATGCAACAGATATTGTACGTTCTTCAAGAGAGACAACTCAAGATCTGATGATGGATAACCAATATATAGTAGAGACCAATTACATACTACCAAGGAAATCATAGAGATTTCAGATCCTTTGTTCATTATAATGGCGTTAAGGGTGGTCACGCTTGTGGCTTTGTTAGCAACTTCTTCAATCATTCTAAGTTACAATGGAGTTTACGGAGGAGGAACTACCCTCACCATGGAAGAAGGAGATGTTGAGTTGGAGAGACAACTCAAACGTATGAACAAGCCTGCAGTCAAGAGTATCAAGGTATGTATATATAGATCACTCACTACTATTCCTTCTCTTGATTTATAGATGCTGAAATGTTGCATTATTCCTATTATTATTGAAAACATACATTGAATGATCAATGGAAGATGATTTGTTAATTTATACAGACAGATAATGGCGAAACATATGATTGTGTTGATTTCTACAAACAACCAACCTTCGACAACCCATTACTCAAGAACCACATACCCGAGGTATTCTTGATTTGTGTCATGATCACATTCAACTTATGTGTCTTTTTTTTTCCAATCATATACTTGACGAGAGGACTTATCTTGATATGATTGGATCAAAATTGCAGATGAGTTCTTCGGTTCAAAGAGAGACTACTAAAGAAGCTTTTTCTGGAGCAGAACAGTCAGATCTCCGACTCGATGGAGGGGGTTGCCCATTAGGAACAGTTCCAATTAGGAGGACAACAAAAGAAGATCTAATAAGGTGGAAATCCTACTCAAAACCTTCTGGAAATTTTCATCAATTCTTAAATGTGGCCCCTGGTACCAAAGTAAGTCTCCCCTAAACTCTCCCTGACCCACAAAAACAATAAGGGAAAATTTCACGGACCACCCTGTAAGTATACAATAAATCATGGACATGCCAAACCTTGTCAAAATATCAACCAGTGCCCTGACATTAAGCACAGTTAGCACTCAAAGTTTAAATGTTCATTTTACCCCTTAGTTATTTAAATAAAAAATAGATAAATTACATCTAAGGTGCCTTAAGTTTGGAAAAGTAACATTTTAGGTAACCTAACTTTGAAAAATGACGTTTGAGGTGCCTTATTAAGGTTAGTCCTACTCCAAACTCCAACCACCACCACCGCCGTTTTGGTTTTCTAAAACAGAGTCATTGAACGAAGGATTTGAAACCCTGAAATTTCAGACTTGTTTTACTGTTTGGAACTCCTGAACTCTTCTTCCTCTTAATCTTCACTCCTATGCAACGAAAAAAAGCTTTGTTGCATCATTGAAGAAGAAGGAACTTGGACAATTGTTGATTTATCGATTGATATCTTACATGACAGTCACCAATTTTCATTCCCTATATACATAAGAAGGCCATCTGGTTACATTATTGAAGATATGCCTAATGGATATTCGAGGGTATGGATTGATATGTGCTTAATTTATTTGGCTTGTTAAATGGCATTTCTTCTTAGTTTCAAGTTGATGATTTAATGGAACCATTTCAACACAGGTTAAATGGGTAGAACATGTAGAGATAGAGAATAAACCAGTTCATCAGGTTTTCAATCAATATGTAACTAGTGGAATGGCATTTGGGGCACAACGCTGGCTAGTAGTTTTACAAATGCAGTGTGAGAGGTTTGCAAGTTTTATGGCTAGAAAAAGTGCTTCGTTTTCCCCTAAATTTCCCGCCCTCAAATCTTCACCCTAATTTCATTCGTTATCAAATCAAGCCTCGTGTGATCTACAGACACTGTTCTCGCCTTCAGATCGCCATCTACCATTGAAGAATCTACTCATCTACATATCTCAATTTAGGGTTTGGTTGCAACAGCGGTCTTTCATGGAGACAAGATATGGAAGCAGAGCAAAGGGGAGATTTGAGAGGAAGAAGACGATGTGTTGGAATTCAGGATCGGTTCAGTCCTTTTGGTCTGACTGAACCGGTCCGTGTTGGTTTGATAGGAGAACCCATTGTTTAATACATTAAGGGTATTATGGGAAGTTCACTGTGGTAAGGGTAATTTCACCATTGTAAACGAGTTAATAGCAACTTAACTGCAGAGACCTAACGGAGTGGACTAAGTTGAAATTAAAACATAAAGTACGAGTAGTCTGCGATATTTTTCCAAAGTTTGGGATGTCCGTGATATACTATATACTTACAGGGGGCCGTCCGTGAAAATAACCCAAATAATAACAAATAGGGTAAATTACAGATCACCCCCTGATTTTTGAAAAAACTCAAATTACCCCTAGTTTAGACCACAAAATGATAAATTAGTCCCTACTATTAATTTTATGCTATTAAGTGATGATGTCAGCCAGTTAAATAAATTTAAATCCCTAAACTACGCTTGGTCAGGGTTGATCTACGATTTTACCCTTGAAACTAAAAACCCCAAATTCCATCCTCTTCCTCACACTGGCAACTCAATCTCAGGTTTGTTTTCACCGGATAGAAAAGAAAGAGAAGAAATTACAAGGATGCATCCTCCAACTCCACCGCCGTCTCCGCCCTCAAAAACTCCATGCCTAGATGCAAAAAATAAGAATCGGTATAGGGTTTTAAAATTGCATTTAGAAACCTACAAGTCACGGTTATCAAAGTGCCACCTGCTCTACAACTCCCGACAAAGGGAAAAACTCATATGGCGACCAGTATGCCGGCGAAGGATACCGGAAAAAATAACCGCTATCGTTGTAATCTGAAAACCCTTGCGGGTTATAAGGGTTTCAAAAAAAAAATGCCATTGTTCTCGGCCAACAATGGGGAGATTGTGTTTGATCTCAAGCTACCGCCCAATTCCCTGAGACTGTGTCTAATTTAGTTTTTCTTAAGCTTTCTATTTCCCTTCGCTGTTTTTTTTTTTTTCTTTTTCCTTGTTGGAGTAAACACTCAAGAGTCAAAACCTGTTTTTGGTATGTTCTTCTGCCTCTTCAGTTGTTTTCTGTTCACTTAGATTATGCATTCGGTATATCTATACCTACCCATCAACACTCTCACTCTACGGGGGGCGAGGCGATGGTTGAGGTCTGTACATGTAGTTCTTCGTTATCGAGAACAAATTCACAGCGTGAACATCTCTGTTACTTCCTCTCTCCTCCCATAATTTGTGCTTGTGCTTGCATATTTCAGGGAGTCCCCGGAGGTCTCTTTCCTTACATTTTTTCCCACTTCAATTTTTTCTATATATGCTTTAAATTTCTCTATGTTTTATTTCCTGTTTTTGTTTTTAATTTCCTCCACGGATCGAGCTATTAAAAATCTTATCTTTTGCAAAAGTTATGTGGAATTCCCACTAAACCCAACCTTTTTGCTTTCATCTTAGGGTTTCACGAAATTCTTTGCCCCTTCTCCGTCCATTCCATCAAGTTTTAAACTTGCATCCTCCAAAGATTTTTTTTTTTAATTTTAAAGAAACGCCATTATAGATGGCGGATAGCTTTGATTTTAACCCAAAAGAAGCTGTCCATTTAGGTTGAAGATGAAGGAAGGGTAGTATTGTAAATTTAATTCTAATATTTTAGTACAACGATAAAATAGTCCTTTCACACCAATAAGTAATAGTAGACTAACACCATTACTGTAGAGGCCAGGGCTGATTTGAGTTTTTCTCAAAAACCAGGGGGTGATCTATAATTTACCCTAATAAATAACAATAGGGTTAAAGATTCACACACTATCCATGTGTGGATTATTTCACAAGCAAAATTGCATATATGAAAGATTATAAAAATTGGTATTAACACACTTCATTCAGTATGAAGGTTTTGCACTGAAAGATGAAAACTTGAAGTACCATGGAGGTTCAACGTGCATGAGTATACATAATCCCCCAGTCTCCACTAATCAATACAGTGGAGCATTTATGTGGGTTCAAGGTGGACAAGACCAAGTACAGGTTGGATGGCATGTCAGTTCTATCTCTATACCCTTGTTTGTTTATCTTTTGTTTCTACACTTTTATGACAATAAATAAATGATTTCAAACATTTTTATTTGAGTTACAATTATTTGGCAATCTCTAGCATCTAAACTGGCGAAAATATATTTTGTGATCATCAGGTGAATCCTAGGTTATATGGTGATAACAAGACCCATTTGTTTGGATATTGGACTGTAAGTCAAGCGAAGTTCTATTGCCAATTTGCCTCAGCATTCATTCTATTTTTTTTTTTTTTTGGGGAGGGTGGGGGGGCGGAGGGAGGGGGTTATCGTATATATATATAATATTATTTCTTAATATATATGTATATATTTCAATGAAACAGGCAGATGACTCTCAAAGGACTGGCTGCTTCAATGTTATATGCAATGGTTTTATCCAAGTTAACAGAGAAATACCCATTGGTGTATCTTATACCAAAACTTCTACCTATGGTGGTGACATATATGAAGAGGCAACCATTCTTTTCCAGGTGAGAGAAAGTTCGTTTATTATTATTATTATCATTATTATTACTATTATTATTATTATTATTATAAATGGTTATTAAATTTGGTCTAATTAATTGATGAATGAATTATGGGTCAGTAACTAACTTTATATTTCTTAATTTGTTGCATTTTCTTAAATAGGATCATAACAGTGGAAATTGGTGGGTATCAGTTGGAGAAAATATGAGTAATGTTGGGTATTGGCCAAGAGAATTATTCAATACTATAAAAGAATCCGCTCCTGTGGTTGGTTGGAGAGGGGAGGTTTATGCTCTCCAAGGTGAAAAAACTCCACCAATGGGGACTGGACGGTACAAATTTAACAGTCCAGTACATCGTTATCCAGATTACAAAACTACTGCGTATTTCAGAGCAGTCCGAGTTGTCGGAGAAGATAACATTAGAAGAGGTCCCAATGATAAGAGTCTTCAACTCGTCAGAGATGGTAAAAATTGCTATCAAGTGCACGATTATTCCTACATTGATGACTATTATAGGCATACTTTCTTCTATGGGGGTTCAGGTTGCTAATGATCCATCATTAATAATACTATTGTGACTAGACATATCCATGTTAATCACAATTTTCAACTTCTAATAAAGTTTAATTACCGAGTAAACTCTCTTTCATAATTTCTGTATTCACTCTCTCTCTCTCTCTCTCATGATTTCTATTTAAATAAAGAATATATCATATATTTTTTTAGAGAGGAATAAAGGACAAAATTTGGCTGCTGCCTGAGTTGCGGCAATGTTCCTGCTGCCCTAATCATAAATATGCACTTGGAATCCGGAAGGATGTATTTGGAAAGTATTAAAGGGAAATTTTTAGGTACCTTCCCTCAATTTTGGGAAATTTTGTGTGCCTACTTGGGGTTCTTTCAAAATTAACACATGCCCCCATTCCGTTAGTTTAGGTAGGACTTAACATCGTTAAAAACAAGGGATGAAAGTGACAAAATTACCCTTGCAAAAGGAAAAAAAAAAAGGAAGATGAGTTGCAAGCTCTCATGTCCTTTGAAAACTTATTAATTGTTCAATCTAAATTAATAGATCTAAGCAACAACACATATTTCCCTTGTTGCAATGCTACAAAAGATGAAAGGAGCTCACCCAGATTAGAACACCTTCATTGTTTAAATGTTTCCATACCAGTGATCCATGCCGGGGAAGCAGAGAATGATGTAAGTAATATGTATGAGGTTCATCAAATTGACTACACTAAGAGTATGCAATAAGCACCATGATCCTCCTGTTGGTGTCAATTACATTAAGGATTATTGCAAAGTTGAGGCACTAGTACCATAATCAGTAAAAGAGATCCACCGGCTCCTCCACCTACTACTCTCGATTATCATAGCTCTTCATATGATGCAAACTGGTTCATCTTCTCGTGGATATGCTACCTTCCACATTCCAATATGGGCCGATTGATCCTTTCTCCCAATTATTCATTGGTGGGTTTCGTCTTCGTTGGAGCCCTCCCCAACTATGTCATCAGTGTGAAAAGAATGGAACCTTTTGTGTCTGCTACGACGATGAAACTGTATTTTGTTCCATTCCAAAAGTTAGATGGAATCCGCTTAAAGGTAACTGCTGATGAAAACTCTTAGATCCCTGTTATGTGCCTAATGGGGCCCACTTTAATGTATGGGCATTAAATTGGGCCAGCCTAGTATGAGATAGGTTAAAGGGCTTGATTTAACGTGTTCCATCAGTCTTGAAACTTTTAGCATATCGATCAAGTACCTAACAATTCCTTTTTTGCCCTGATAATCAATAATAACTTCATTGGAGCTCCTTTCATCTTTTGCGGTGCTGCAACAAGGAAAACATGTATTGTTGCTTAGATCTGTAGTTCAGCTTGGCCAATAAGTTTTTATAGGACACGAGAGCCTGCAACTCATATTCCCTTTTTTTCAAACCCTAAATGATTTGGGGAAGATGAGTTGCAGCTTCTTCTTCTTTTTTTTGCAAGGGCCTTTTTGTCACTTTACCCCTTGATTTTAACTAGGGGTGTCAATTGGTCCAGTTCTCTAGTGGTTCCGACAGCTCTAAGATGTCAAGACTAGATATGGACCAAAAAGCTCACTGGTTCCAAATCTGAGATCCAGGACCAGTAAGTAACGGGTGGTCTGGTTCCAGTTCCTAAGCGGGTCCAAACATTATTATAATATAGGGCCCAAAACAATGACAATAGGGGTTGCTCTAGAAAAACGGTAGATGTTCCAATGTGTCAATGTATATATTATCATCTCATGAGAACAAATATATGTCGTTAGACTTGAACTAAATTTGATGTCTACAACTTTCACATAATTCCTCATATTTAGACTTTGTTTATGCAAAGAAAAAGATAGAGTGAGAGTTTAGAAATAGCAAACTATTATAATAATTCGCCATTTGTCATCACCAATATGGTGGTTCGTGAATAAAGATTTTTATTGAAATAATAGTCTATACATTGCAGTTATTAGGTATGAGTGGAGATAATACCAAAAACACAACTTCTGAAGTTGTTTTTCTTTTGTATGACATCATTCGTCAGATTTTATTAGATGATAATCCAGTCCTACTCATTTCTTCCAGTTCTAACTGTTACTAGGAGCAGACCAGATCCGAACCAATAACCTATCACTAAGACCAGATCCGAACCAATATGCTATTGGATGGATCGGTTCCAATTCCTAGCGGGACGGTTCCGATCTTGTTACCGGTTCTGGTCCAAAATTGATACCTCTAGTTTTAACACTATTAGTCCTAAACTAATGGAATGGAGGCATGTGTTAACTTTTAAGGACCTCAAGGGGCACGTGAAATTTCTCTAAACTGAAGGGTATTTTTGTAATTAGGTAATACCTCTAGGGAGATAAGTAAAAATTTCCCAATATTAAAACCAAAAGGGGTATTTATGAACCCAACGGGAAAGGGAATTATTCCAAGTTGGTGCCTACCATTTGGGGCAACAAGAACATTGCTGCAACCCGTGTTGCAGCTAAATTTTTTTCAAAATATACAACCTAAAGAAACACAATACAACACCTAATACAGTAAATTACATATACTATGCAGCAATGGTGGTAGTAGATGCTTTTGCCCAAAAAAAAAAAGTGGTGGTAGTAGATGCTTCTGCAGTCTCAGCCATGTATGCATATTGGCATTCAAGACAGCTCGCTAGTGCGAATGGAGAACTAGTCGCCTAGCATGGAGTCTCTTTCAATCTCTCTCCTATAAACATGGAGAAAGATAGGATTCAGTCAAGGCCAGCGCTTCGTTCTGTGGTTGAAGCGTCTGTTCTACTTCGCCAAATTCACATGCACTTTTTCTTTTTGCCGAAAAGATTTATTAACGCTGGAAGTTCCAGAAAAGTCGGAATCCAACGGAAAGAGGATACAAGAGGGGGGTAATCATGCCAGAAAAAGTTAGCCTGGGTGAAAGCTCCAAGGGTGGCCAACCTGTTGGCAGCCGAGTTTGATTCGCGCAGAGAATGCACAAAAACGATTCGACAAAAACTTTTAGCTAAAATTTTGCAGTCTTGAATGATAGAATATATCCTCCAACGGGTCTCAAGAGTGTGATCGTTAAGGATGTTTATTATGAGAAGATTGTCACTTTAAACTACTAAAAGGGTTATGTCCAAATTAAGGGCAATCCTAAGAGCTGCATGAACCGCCATAGCTTCAGCCACCAAAGCAAAGTTCCACCAATTCCTTGAGAAAAACCGCAGATGAAAGAGGCGTTAGAAGATCTGCACACTCCGCCAATCCCAGCATTGCCCGGATTGCCTTGATTTGCACCATCGACATTGAACGTCAAATAAGGATTTATGGGGGGGGAATCCATCTCACCAATCTGACCAATCTCCTTCTATGCTCATTAAAATTTTGAACCTGGTCCTTTGCACTAGCAATAGCCCTGAGAGTGATAGCTGCAGGGTTGAAAGGAACCTGCCTGAAGATTAAATCCCAATACCCATTCCAAATGTGCCAAATGATTCCATAGAAAAGAGATACTTTGATCCAGTTATCCCTATTTAGCTTGATAGACGTGTTCAATGTCGTTATGATTCCCGATCTGATATCATGGTTAGAGAAAATGTTCAACAGTCCAACTTGATGCCATATGCTCTCTACAGGTTCACAATTGAAAAATAGGAATAAGAACCATAGCCTCTCCCACGGCCTCGACCATTACCTCTCCCACGACGAGAAGAAGAAGTGGTTGTTGGATCAGAGGGTGTGGTAACAGTATTTGCAGCAGGTAACGACTCTGATGGTGATTCAACATTGTGGCTTAGGAGGAGAACCTCTTGATTGAAAAGAGGTCCAAGCATGTCGTCTAGAGCAATAGGCTCAACACGAGAAGTCACTGTAGTGACGAAAGCATCATAATCTGGCCCTAGGCTGCTGAGGATACTGAGACAGAGCTGAGTATCAAAAACAGGTTGAGCAGCGGCAGCGAGGTGATCTGCAATAGTTTTCGCCTTTTGAACGAAGTCGGCGACAGAGAGAGCGAAGCTGGAACTCCCGTTGCATTATGCGTGCTTAGGAGTGAGGGGCATAGAGCTTCTCAAGTTTGTTCCATACCGCATGAGAGGTATCTAAGCCGACAACAACCGAGAAGACTGACTCAGTGAGCGTGGAGAGAAGGCAGCATAAGATCAATTGATCTTCATGTTGCCAAGCCGTGTATTCAGGATTCACCACAGTGGCATCAGTAGAAAGTGTTGGAGAGGGGCAGGTGTAAGTCCCTGTGACAAATCGAAGATAACCATGCCAGCGAAATAATGGCAGGAACTGTGCCAGCCAAAGAAGATAATTATTTCGATCAAGCTTGATTTGAAGGATATGGGAAATATTCCCAAGTGCAAAGGGAGGATTGGTCGTAGAGGTAACAGCCGTGGCTGTTGAAGAATTCATTGCAGGAGAGGAAGCCATTAGAACAGTAGGGTGGGAGGGAAAAAAAAAAAAAAGAGAATTTTTTTTAGAATACCAGGTTTGCTCTGATTACCATAAAGAAGTGGTTTCTCTCACACAGTAACGTGTGGAGTTCATGTGTATTTATAATTCAAAATTGTGTTTTACAAGAGATGAAATAGTTACAAATGATAGGGATAAATCTGTGATTTACAGGGATTAGAAATCATGTTACGTTTGGGACTCTCTGTTGAGGTGGCCGGTTAGAGGGTGTCAGAATTGGAGGTGATAATGATCCCTATTACACCCCCTCAAGCGAAGCAGGGGTTCACCCACTGTGAGCTTGGAACGTGAAGTACCGAAACGAGATACAGACAGAGGCTTAGTCATGATATCAGCTGTTTGTTCTTGAGTAGGAAGAAATCGAACTTCCAATGTTTTCTTGGCGACCTGATCTTGAACAAAGTGATAGTCAATTACAACGTGTTTTGTCCGTGCATGAAATACGGGATTGGCCGCAAGATATGTTGCGCCAATATTGTCGCACCAAATCTCCGGTAGGGTAGCTATGGAGTAGCCAAGATCACGAAGAAGATATTGCAACCACAGTAGTTCAGAGGCCGAGTTCGCAACACCTTTGTATTCAGACTCGGTGCTTGATCGTGCAACCGTTTGTTGCTTCTTAGAGCTCTAGGAGACTAGATTGGGGCCAAGAAAGACACCATAGCCATTGGTGGATATGCGATCATCAGGGCTACCAGCCCAGTCAGCTTCTGTGAAGACAGTTATTTGAATGGAATGAAGTGGCTTGAGATGAATCACGAAATGAACAGTGGCCTTTATGTATCGCAGAATTCACTTTACAGCTAACCAATGCTCTGTTGTCGGACAATGCATAAATTGGCATACCTTATTGACCGAGTACACCAAATCTGGACGGGTTAAAGTAAGGTATTGCAGTGCTCCCACTGTGCTTCAATACAGTGTGACATCAGGCATTGGTTCTCCCGATTCCTTGGTGAGTTTGGAAGAGGAACTCGCCATTGGAGTAGAGCACGGTTTGGCATCCATCATGGTGGTCCGTTGCAACAGCTGAGATGCATATTTGGACTGATTTAATTGAATTCCTTGTGAAGAATGCTGACATTCAATTCCAAAGAAATAGTTTAGTTTGCCAAGGTCCTTGATGGCGAATTCATTGCTTAGCTGAGATAGTAGTATGCGGACTGATTGCTCATTACTTCCTGTGAGTATTGGGTCATCGACATAAATCAGTAGAAGCAATATTTGATTGGAGGTCCGTTTAACAAACAGAGACGAATCTGCTTGAGAGCACACAAAGCCCAGTGAGAGGAGATAGGTGCTAAGCCGATGATACCAGGCCCTAGGGGCTTGTTTAAGGCCGTATAGAGCCTTTCTAAGCTTGCAGATATGAGATGGGAATCGGGAATCAATGAACCCTTGGGGTTGATGCATGTACACATTTTCAGTAAGATGCCCATGAAAAAATGCATTTTGGACGTCAAGTTGACGTAACGGCCAATTGTATGTGACAGCCAAGGCAAGAACAACTCGAATTGTGGCCTGCTTGACTACAGGATTGAATGTTTCTTCATAATCCAAACCAGCTTGTTGAGTGAATCCCTTAACCACAAGACGGGATTTATAACGATCAATGCTGCTGTCTGCCTTTGTTATAATCCTATAAATCCATTTGCAATTGACCACATTAATGGAAGGATCATTAAGATACCAATTCCCAAGTCCCATTGCGAATAAGGGCATTGATTTCAGATGCCAGATGCCATTGCGAGACGGCATTTGGGGTCTTTATTGGCTGAAGTAAAACAAGTGGGTTCAATATTCAAGACCGTAGAATTGAAGCAGGATCACATTGGGTGCTTAGTGGCCAGCATGGCCTTAGGCTTGCGTATTTTATTTTTCAGTCGAGTGACCATATGATGGGTTGGGGCTGGCGGTGGTAGTGGAGCTGTATCACGTGGTGGTGATGAAGGCATAGAAGAAGAGGGAGAAGTTGATGTAGGGATTGATAATGGGGTATTTTCTTGTTGGCAAATTGGTGGTGGTGAGTGGGATGAAGAGACCACGTGTGTGGGTGGTGGTGAGGAGGGTAAAGAGGCCACTTGTGTGGGTGGTGGTGAGGTGGGTAAAGACACCCCATGTGTGGGTAGTGTTAGTGTTGGAAAAGGACCAAGGATGATGGGGTGAGGAGATGGCGGTTTTGTTGTGGGACGAGTTAATAGTTCTGCATATGGAAAATAATTTTCATTGAAAATTACATGACGGGAGATATATACGCACGCGGCCTGTTGTACGGTCAAGACATCGATAACGACAATGTTGATTGGAGTAGCCAATAAAAATGCACTGCTTGGATCGGTCATCCCACTTATGTCGAGTGTACGGGGGCAGATCATAAGGCTAACTCAGCAACACTGAGTCTTCAAAAGATAACAAGAGACTAAGTCTTGCAACCACCTCAACAGAGAGTCCCAAACGTAACATGAGTTCTAATCGCTGTAAATCACAGATTTATCCCTATCACTTGTAACTATTTCATCTCTTGTAAAACACAATTTTGAATTATAAATACACATGAACTCCACACGTTACTGTGTGAGAGAAACCACTTCTTTAGAACCTTTATTTCAGCTACACACAGCGGTGAGAGAGAGAGAGAGAGAGAATGAAAACAAAGAAGAAGAAGACGACAAGTAAACAACTCTTAAATGGAAGCCCAAGAACCTAAAGCAGAAGATGAAATGGAGGAAGAAGAAGAAGAAGAAGAGGTGAAAGTATATAAACGTGGTGAAAATACTGGCACAAGGGCACAAGGCGCATAAGGAAGAAGGAGAAGGTGTACCACGACTTACCAACTGAGATAAGTTGGTACACCTTCTCCTTCTTCCTTATGCGCCTTGTGATCTTGTGCCAGTATTTTCACCATGTTTATATACTTTCACCTCTTCTTCTTCTTCTTCTTTTTCTTCCTCAATTTCATCTTCTGCTTTAGGTTCTTGGGCATCTGGGTCAACTGGTTAAACCGGCTCGGAACAACTTATCATGCTTAACATAACCGTTTCATTGATTTGCTCCTCCTCCTCTTTAACATTCTTCTCCTTATTGGACTTCCTGTAGATCAAATATAGCAACATCTGTGCTACCCCAAAGCTGAAACCCAGTATGTTTGGGATCTATATTATTCCAAACAAAAAAAAAAGAAAAAAAAGGAAAACCCTAAAGTTAGTTTCAATTAAATCATGACCTTTAAAGATACCAATTTGATCGAACGATCCATCGATCACTACTTACAGCTATGTAACGGTCTTTGAGAAGTAAACCATAGAAGAACCACATCACTGCACTCAAGGTGAGGAAGAAGGATAAAGTAAATGGCATGTACTCCACGCTCTTTGTGCGTATGACCCTCATCTGTTGTTAATTAATTATTTTTTAATTAGTATATATACAATCTCTTAATTAAAACTAAACAAAATTACTATTAAATAAGGTTTTTTTTTGGTGTTGGTGTAATAAGTGTGTAACGTACCCCGCTTACCATAATGCTTAAGGGTGCCACAAAGACACAAACAGAGAAGGCAATACAAATCATTCCAACAATCTTGATCCTGTTCTGTTGTGTGGCTAAGAATTGAGTGAGAACAAGGATCAGGCAGAACCCTCCAAGATTCAGCAACGCAAGCATCATCGCAGTCGAATTCTGGCATTAAATGTTGCAAATTCATATAATTAATTAAAAGTGATGAGGTGCAAGAATGAATATTAATGATGGAAGAATCAGTTTTGAATTGGTAATATATACCCTAGCTTTCTTTGGTGCATAAATCAAGTAGATGACAATATAGATTGTCTCTATAACACATCCAAAGGAGTTAATGGTGATAATGTAATATGCACCAGTCTTGAGGAATGCATAATATATCCAAAGCATGGCACTGAACAGTGCAGCCAGATATGGCACAGATTGAAATCCTTCAGTTGATTTATTCTTGTAAATCCTTCTAAATGTTGGTCTGCATTCATCAAATAAAAACCCTTATTCAATAAGAATGTAATTAAGGAAACAAGATGAAATTAAAACTACCCCCCCAAAAACCAAAGAAAAAAAAAGGGACTTACATTGGAGCAATGTAGACCAATAATGAGATGAAGTTACCTATAACAGAAAATGATCATGAGGAAGATCCCATATTTATTAAGCATTATTCAAAGATAATTAAGATGAGAAAATAGGAACTATTTAACTTAATTTAAAAGGCAGAGTCAGGTAGGTAACACCAATGGATATATAACATAAACGTTAAATTGCAAGAAGTGCTTGCTAGAGAAGGTAATAAGAATTAGCTTATTAATTTCCAATTGAATGCCAATAGTACAGACGCATGAGAATAGGGCCCATTTGGATGGATTTTTAGAGTAGAATTTCGAAATTTGGATAATTGATCTTTGTGGTCATTAATGTGGAACGAAATCATTCAAGTTGGAATTCATCCATTTCTTGAAACCATATGTGATAGATAGATTCAATTCAAGAAACCCTTAAATGAAATACAATCAAAGAAGTACTCCCACCCCCTTCTTTTTTCTTTCAAAGGGGAAGGAGAAGAAGGAGAAGAAATTAAGAGACGAAAAGGGTTGGTGTTGAACCGTTTATCTCCCTACCTAAGAGACCAAAGGTGAGAACCCATAGGGATTGTTGTTGCACTGCCAAGAAACCCATCTCTTCAACTACTAGAGGAAGGTATCTTTCTCCCTTCCTCTCTCAAAACACACACAATTTGAAGCAGGGTTTAGCTGCTGAAAACCCTTGCTCCTCGCTCCTACAAATCTATCTCATGTATCTGGCGAGGAGAAGTAAATGAAGGGCTGACCATTGTATAGGAGGAGGGTTGGAGAGTAGTAGTAAGTGGGAAGGAAAAGGTCCGCATGGAACTAATTGGGTTATGCAGTCGAGTGGAGGATTAGTAGGTGACGTAGGAGGAAAACAGTACTCACTCACTCATGAATTAACAGACGTGTTTGTACAAGTACCGGCCTTCCAGAGCCAGTCACATGGAATTGTCTATCATACTACAAGGTGTGCGGTGCATATCCTATGGCACAGCGGAGGCCACGTATCACACATGGCACACATGATCTCTGTTGTGCCCGAAGATGTACCATAATTTTTATTATCTTGGACGGTACTAGTACAAAGATATGATCCGCACTCAGTTTTAGGCTTTTAGCACAGTTTCATGAAATTTTATGTTAGTGCACATTGGATACGTGTAAAGTTTTCATGGCCTGAAGAAACTTTCATATATATGAGATACTCTTTTTAGCCGTTTCTCATCAAGAACAAAAAACACCACCCCACTACGTCAACCCTACTTTCGGCAAACCCTAAGTCTCTTTCTCACTCTCTCTTCTCTGCTTCTTTTGGCAAATATTGGAGCATAAATGAAAGGTTTCGTGTGGAGGTTCTTTTATGTGTTAAAAGTGATATCTTCCTTTCTGTTGAAGCTTTGTTTGGCAGTTATAGAAAGATGGTGATAAGGGTTTAGTTGATCGTCTTTTGTTATTATTAGGTATGCATTAGTATGAAGGCAATGCATGCAGGTGAGTAGAGAGCTTAGGAACCTAATTATTATTGACCCTACTCTATGGGAATGAGACTTAATCTAATGAGCATACATATACAAACACAAGAAGAGATAGAAGAAGATTAGGAACTCCTAAGAAGTTGCACAGTTTCTTTTATATATCCATTTCTTATTTCTTGAAGGCAAGTATTTCTAACTATGGCCAAAATAGGTGCTTTTTCTATGTGTTACCCACCAAATATTTTGCCAATTTTAATGGATAGATATTATAGTGATAATTGGTATATATATATATATATATATATGTATGTATGTAGTGGTATGATTTTTTTTATTTTTTTTTAATGTGATGTTTTCTCTTTAAATGCTATAATTAGATTGTCAAGGTGGATGCAAGCGACGGGAAGGCGCATATTGCTTTTAGTCTTTTTATCACTTACTTTAACCTCTATTTCTTTTTGTTATGCGCAAGCGACATGGAGGAGTGCATAAGCAATGACATTTGATGGAACAGTTAATGATTTCACATATTTGAGGGCAGCAAGGTCATTTCACACACACACACACACACGATGCCCCAACCCTCAACGTAGCAATGAGTTAGGGGAGTTGGCTGGCTGTTTCAGTCTGTGGTTGTGATTTTTGGTGTCTTCTTGTTTTTGACTTTGTGACTCTTTTGCTTCTTTAATACAAGGATCTTTTAGCAAAAAAAATACCATGTTGAGTTAAAGTCTTATGCCATATTTCATTGATTCTCTAATAGTAAATATATAGTGGTATAGTGATTGAGATATCTCACTAAACAGAAATGGAAATAAATATTACAATACAACTGTAATGCATAACTTCTATGTAGAACTGATCCTGGAGATCTTGAGAATACTTGGGCACCACTCCATATCACATGTGATCCCAGTTACCATATAGAATATATTCCAAAGATACTGAGCATACTTGGGTCGATCAAGGCATTGGAGCTACTCTAGCTGCAGCAACGCGCCTCTTCCTCCAAACCCTACACCAATAGCATGCATATGCTATTGTTCCACATACGAAGAAGACTAACGCCACCAACGTAAAAATGCCCCAAAATTCTTGTTCACGGTTAGAACTAGCATTTTTATGTGGTGTTCTGTCGCAACCGGACATGATCACCTGCAGAAAAAAAAAGAAGACAAAGATCGTGTACATCATATAGAAGCTTCGCATAATTATAAAAAAAAATGTATCGATGTTCTAATTTTTTTTTTGATAAAAAGATGTATTATCACTGAAATAATGTTACAGACAAATCAAAGTAGAACGGCAGACGAATACATTCAGGGGGAGAGGGAAACTATAAGAAGTCTCCTTGCGAATAAAGACAAAAGTTAATGATGACTAAAATGGAGATAGTGTAGGTTTTTTCATTTTTGGGTAAAGTCGAGAACATCATCTTAAATTGTTATAAATTTTGTGGGCCAAAAGGCCGCAGCGCTCAAGCGCAGCCATTACTTTAAAATATTAGCAGTACTTCATCAATCAGAATCATTGAATTACTATCATTTAATCTAGAATGTTTATTTTATTAAACACATTATCTGTTCTTTTAAAAAATTACTTAAAATTATATATCCCTCTCCCATACTTTGCCCTAATTACACATTCTTCCCCTTGGTTTTTCCACCTTACATTTTGAACCCTTATGGCTGACGGTGTTACGGTGTTGTTAGTTAATGATTTGAAAAGACAATATTACCTTTGTTCTAAAACACCAAAAGTAGAATTACAATGATACCCTTTTCATCATCTTCAACCTTAAAACACCCACTATTTTCCTCCTCCACAACCACCACCACCACCGCCACCACTGCCGCCTCCTCGTCCACCGCCAAAGAAGGAAACAGAATCAGTCATAAATGACGCCAATCGTTCCGACTTTCGACAGGTTGATGATCTCTAATTTCGAGAATTTGAAATGCAAAACGAATTCAAGTTTTTTTGTGAAATTCTACTTTAAACTAAAAGGAAGAAAAAAAGGAAAAATTCTCATTTAATTCTTAAATTCTTACTACAGGAATGAGCAAAATAATTAGTTGTAATTCATGTTCATAATCTGATTGCATAGGTTTCAGATTCAACTTTTTTGCCTACATTTTAGTTTCTCAGTTGGAACTCAAATCTTATCATTTTTCTTTTTCCGGTTTTTTTCCCTGCTTTTTCTCATTTCAGCTTGGAACTCAAGAAACATCCATTAGTGGTTCTCATAATTCAGAGCTTGCTGCTTCCGAAAATGACTCTGTGAAGGATTCACTACAAGTTGTCCATGCTCCAGTCGCGACCTGAACAGTGTTTGCACTTTGCAAGTGCCCTCAGCTGAAAAAAAAACCTTAACTCCCTCAATCTTCTTCTTTTCTCTTTCGTTTCTCATCTTCATTTTTTTCGCTGCAACCTTCCTAAGTTCCAAGGCAACATCAGCTATAGAGTAGTATTTCTGCATCTGAAGGAGAAGAGATCCATGGGAAGCCCATCTCGTCATCAGAAATTACTCCTCCATCTCTTCACAATTCTTGAGTTTCAGATAATGACAGAGGATAGATCAGATATAAGATCTCCAGAGTCCATGAGATCTTCACCCTGTACTCCAGAGTGGATCTTACCATTAACTTCATGAATTAGAATCCATTGAAGTGGATTTTGGTGGGTTCCATTTGCAGGAAAGGGGTTGCGAGAGAAGAAGAAGAAAAGGAGGGTAAAATGGTCTATTCACATGGACCAAGGGTTAGTTTGGGATTAAATCAAAAGGGTAAATGGGTCATCTCACAATGACCCAGGGTTAGTTTGGACATTATCAAAAAACTAAGTAACTATCTGGAGGGATGTGTAATTAAGGCAAAGTACAGGGGATGAGGATGTAATTTTTCCAAAAAAAAAAAAAGAAAGAGATGAAAAATTTTCATCAGCTATATGGGTAAAGAACAGGTAATGTGTTTAATAAAATGTACATTCCAGATTAAATGATAATAATTCAACGGTTGAGATTGATAGAGCACTGCTAACATCATTTTATAATGGCAGTGCTCAAGCGCTTGCCGCGCCCGGCTTCTGCACCTAGCTAGATGTTTTTTTTTTACTATCTCTTTTCACATTCCTACGGAATGACTACGTATTGCGGGGAAGGGTTGATTTTCCAAGTTAGACTGCAAAATAGTAAATACTGAGAGCCCGTGAAGCAGAAACAGAAACAGAAGCTTACGATATATTGATTATGGAGTAATGGACAGGCAGCGTGAAACAACATGGGGCTGGGAGGCTCCCTTTATTGTATACAAAATAATGGGAGGAATGGTGTACTACCACACACTAATTAATGAATATGGGAGAGAGTTACATGAGCCAGTACAGGAGAGGAGAGCTTGGATGTGTACCAATGAGTTGCGGTAAAATGGTATTGTAAATATGGAATGAGGTTTCAATATCGGATGCGTCAGATCGATTGGATCATATTCGTATTAGTCAAGGTTGATATCAATAGCTGATCGATCTTGGATCGATTATCGATATCGATATCGGATCAAAGGTAATCATAAATAATAAAAAAAATCAGACTTTCAATAAAAAGTTAGGATAAAATTGACCGATTATGGCTGATACTAACTGATATGGATTTGAATTGATATCGATGGAGACTGTTACCATTCTCGACACTGATATACAAAGAAGCACATCTAATTCACTTCATGTGAGAATGATAGAAAAAAAAAACATGTGTGTCAGCATAATTTGGTAAAAGTGCAAAACAACTCAAAGAACCTTTATCCATTAAGCGCATAAAAGTAGTAAAAACAGAAGGCTGTCACATAGATCGAGGCCAAACGTATAAAATAACTCAAAGAACCTTTCATATCTAGACACAAGAAATGTGAAATGATTGACCCATTCCTCATCAAATGAAAAATCTCACCCATATTAGTTGCCGTTACATGGGGTCTCCTTCATATTGGTACAGGAGCCACACAACAAGAACACAAGATACCCCCTTCCCATAAAAAATTATAAAACAAATCTTGATTTGAGTATAACTTGATTACACCAAGTTGTCACAAAGAAAAAGACGACAAAAATCATTATGACGCTTATCAACCAAAACCCGTAGGTCATGGTTGATAGTTGCACCCAAAAAAAATCGTTTATTGAGCGTAGGACATAGTGGACGGTTACCCAAAATTGTGATGCTGATTTCGTGGTGAAGTCTCTCTGTACCTGGCAATTACATCAATCAAAACCCGATATAATTTCAAGGGATCAGATCAATTCATCAAATAAGAAGTCATGAGTTCAAATCACTTTAAGGCCTATCCCTCGTATTAAAGCTCCTTAATTCTAAAAAACAAACAAAAAAAAATCAACAACCAAAATAATAATAATGGTACCAATCTCTAATTTTGAGGATCGGTATTGTATCAAACAATATATATTATTACTGTTGAGAATCATATTGACACGGATCGGTTGTATCAACTAAAAAGTGATCCATTTTTCATTTACACAATTACACCTGATACCAGTTCGATATGGCTCGATTCGTATTGATATTAATTGAGACCGATATCCTATACTCATGGGAGTAAAAGAGAAAATGTGAAATAAAACATTTGATTTGAGTCCCCTAAAAACTAAAAAGTTCCTTCTTTTTTTTAATTTATTTTTGTTCTACTTACCGCCCTCTCATGGATAAAAGAAAATGGAATCTAGTTTCAAGTTTTCATTTTCAACCAGCTAATACTTTGCTGCTCCTGTTGGATTCAGTTGGCCATTTTGCCTGATAGAACGAATTCAACGATTTCTGGATGTTGAGTTGGGCAGAAACATTTACAAGTCCACAGTTGGACTTTGCCCAAGTCCAACTTGAGCCCATATCTCTCCGATTGGGCTTAATTAGGGCTGAACCATCTGGTTTGAGGCCAAGGCTTGGCGCACGAATGGCGAAACTGAACTACCTTGTAGATTTCTCTCTTTCTTCGATGAAAGGGAAAAATCACCTCCATTGTAGACCGTATGCATGTAATGCGTAAAAAATGCATGTACGGTTGTTTAATTCTATCTTTTTTTTATCTTCTTGGTATTCTTTCTCTTTAATGATAATTATTTGTGTTAGGAGACCTTGCTACAAATCAAAAATTTTTTGCCGCCATCTAATACACCAATTTTCATATGCACAATATAGTAAAACTTTTCATATGCACAATTAAAAGAAGGTATTTTGGGAAACATACTAAAACACTATAGAAGTTTATGAACCCTTGGATGGTATGGTTTATTTTCACAGCGTAGTGTTAAAAACTTTCTCCAAAGAAGAATATGGTACAAAAGTAGTTTCTTTGGGCTTTGGAGTTGAGGGAGGAGGAAGAGGTGGGTTCAAAGATATTCTTTTAAAGGATTTTAAATTTAGAATCTGGTCGATTTATTTTGGATTAAAAAAAAAAACCTAGAATCGACCCCTTAATCTATCAGCCCCTCAATCTGAAACCTAACGAGTCGGTCCCAAAAACATTAGAATGGACAGCACTAAAATGGATGAAAATAAGATCCATTCAAGACCGATTCCAAGCCAAATCTGTTAATTGCATCTATTGGATTCCGATTTTTGAAACGTTGGATGAGGACGTGAGTCGTCATGTGACACTCTTGCATCAAACTTCATAACAAAACTAAAAAAAAATGTTACTCTAATGGTGAAATACCCTTTTGTTATCAAATGATTAAAGGAGTACAAGTCCATCATTGGAATTAAAATTATCCAACATCACATGAACAGCTTGAATACAATGCGCCAATTGATTCTTCCTGAATCAAACGAGAGATCAGTGAATTAGTATTACAAGACAAAAAAAAAAAAAAAAAAAAAAGCTCTCAATCTAAGTAATGTCAACAAACCACAAGATTTAAGCTTTACACAGAAGAAAAAAGTATACAACAGCAATTAGGAATTAAGGATGATGATTACTGTGTGTCTCTACTCTTTTCAGGGTACCTCAAAGTATGAATTCGAAAGTAGAAAAGAAAAATGATACAGTTTACAGTTGACACATGAAAAATATATGGTACAGACAGATCAATCAAAGGATCAGTGTGTGTACGTATCTTGATAATGGATGTTTTCCTCTGCTACGAGTTCTGGCAAAGACACCCCAGAGCTTTCCTCTACTTATGCTTTCAAGAAGCTTCTTAGCACCATCGATCTCCATCTCAGTAAGCTTCTGCAAGTAAGGCAGAGGCACCTGCAGCTACCATCAGTTTGCGGTATCTGTTGGATTGAACAATAGAAGCCAAGATAGAATTAAATTGGGTATATATATGTTTTATCCAAGTTGATGATGGAAGCTAGGGTCAAGGAGCTGAACCGTGTTCAATATCCCCCCTCTCATCCTTGCGGAAAATCCTTGTGTTACCCACATACAGCATTAGCCAAGACAGTTTAAGCCTCTCTTTTTGACGCCTTTTCACTCTTTTATTCTTCAGATACTACAGAAAATGAGAAAGTCAAGCCTACATCCAAGGATTAAACTTGGAATCGGGGGTCTGAATTTGAATCGGTCTTTGCTAATGGAATCAGTCAAAATTGATCTCAAAAAAACTCTAGAATCGGTTTCTTAAATCTGTAAGCTCGCAATTCTAAAAACCCAAGATTTGGCTGTTTCAGAATGTTCAAAATCAGGTACCATTCAGGGCCGACTCCGATATAAATTGGCCGATTTGATCTAATCCAATTCCAATGTTTGAAACCATGCATGTCTACATCAGTACGTAGGGATCAACTAAGTGGGAATTGAATACTCTTGAACGAAAATGATCACCCATATATAGATCGATCAATTATTATTTGGGCATCCATGGTGCGTAGCACGTTGGTGCTTGATCGACACTAGTAACCAATTGGGATCAACCGTTTACAGTTTATACATATATAGTCTGATTAGTCCGTTTATAGCTTAATCAACTTGTTTAATTTGTGGCATGTTTGCAATCCGTTTGTAATTCAATTAATCTGTTTAAAGATGATCGAATATAAATGTGTCCATGCTTACTCTATGAAATCCAATGAGATAATTAATGCAATAATAATGAACAGCTTTAGATTGGTGAAGATTGATTAGACCCAATCTATCAAAACCCCGGCCACACCCTTTTCTGTCACCTTTATTTTCTTTCTTTCATGAATCTTGATGAGCAATATTGTAATGTCTACAGTACAATACAATAATACAACTTCTGGCCGGGTTTACTACGACACCGAGTCAACGATGCAAAAATGACTCAGCCTAGAGTAAGTAAAGAATAAGGTAGGGTTAGTAGAATAATTGAAAGAAAAACAGATAGATTAACAGAAAAGGAGCTAGATTCCTTATGAAGATGACGATGTGGGGGTTGCATGTGGATGGCTGTGGCCTGTGGAATTGCAAGCTGGAACCAACCAAGCTTATGTTTGCGGTTTTATTATACTCTACTAAATTATATTTATTTGGAGAAGACCTTGAGGGAATCGACCAATCTTAACAAGGGAGGAATGAAATTAATCCATTCAACACCACATCAATATCCTCATTAATCTAAAATAGACAAAGAAAGGTGAATTAGACCATGACACCTCCACAACTTAATAAAAGCTCATACCAAACTAATTAGGTCCTTTCTACCACACACAAAAAAAAAAAAAAACTAATTAAGTCCCCATATTGATGTCTATTTCAAATTTATGATCCATGGGTGAGGTTGTTGGTTCCTTTGTTTTATGGTGTTGGCACCATTGTAATTTGGTTATTTTGTAAGATTTTGTAAGAGAAATAACACCCAATGACAAAAATTGTGAATTTGAATTCAAATTTTCCATGTAACTATCGACAATTATACTTTGTTTGGTTATAAGAGAAATGCAAATATTTTTCTATAAGATAAAATATATTTTACAAGAAAAATCATTTTTGGTGTTTAGATTCAAGGGAAATGCACGTTGGAGCGGGGTGGACGTGTTGCATGTCTGTTCCATCTGGACTAGGATTTAAAAATATTAGAATCCAATCGATCGAATTGTTGCTGAGCCCGATCTTAATTCTTGCCTATTCGAATTGGCCGATCTAAGAAGGGTTTCTAGGTTTCAAGCCGATTCGAGTCAATTCCCAACCAGTTCTACTTGCTTGAGCCATATATGAGCGGTGAGCCATCATCGATCTATTTTCCATTGTTGTGGTTTGTGTTACAATTTATAACAAACAAACTACAGTACTCAATGTTTGCTACAGTCGTGGCCTGAGGATAGTGCAGTAAAGTCTAGCTTCTAGGAGGTTTTTAGTTGGAGACCTCTTGTTTCTCATCTAATCTAAGAGTCTGGACTCTTCCCAAAAACATTCCTTAGTAATAAAGGAAAGATGAAGGGGTGCACACTCCTGGAGGCTAGGCTCTATTGTACTAACTTCAAGCCAGTGCATGTTCAACGAAAGAGAGAGGAGAGCAATGCACAATCGGTGAAGTCAAACCAATGGATGCACAAAATTAATGGCGTGTCTCACTATTCATATACAAAAAGAATCCACGAATCGTTGTCCCCCCCCAATTTGCTGCCCCCTCCACTTTCGTACATGGAGGCGAAAATGACCACCCTATCTCATGTCAAAAAACACCGCCCAAAATGGAGTCTACTCCCCCTGAGGAATTGGAGGAATTGATGGTGCTCGCTTACGAACCCACATAGTCAAAAGAAGATGTCAAGGCAATGGATGCACATGAGGGAGTTTCTCACTATTGGTAGGCGGAGGAATCCACATAGTCAGGAAACAGAGAGAGTGACACGAAGGAAAGAGACTGCAAAAGGATGTGTTCTAACCCCCCTAAACCAAACCCCCGCCCCCCACCCCAAAAAACAATTAAAAAATTACAACCTAAGGGTAGGCCACCTTTAACTCTAATTATTTTTAGCACTTGAGCCCAATACCCTAATGAGCACCAATTGTTAGGTTTGGGCAAGGTATCCTCCTAGTCCTAGGATCCTAGCCAATGATCTCAAGGGAAAGAGAAGAAAAGATCCAACTTTTATTGGGATGACTTCTTTCCAGTGAAATAGCATCTAAGCCGGGCCTTAAACTCCGGCCATAAGAACTAGCTAGAAGATGACCACGGTTAGAAATCTCTCTTTCTCTTTCTCTCATTTTCCATTTCCATATTAAACAAAGATGTGAGAAGGCTATTTCTTTCTTTCCCACCTGGGAGGTTTCCAACCTCTGGCCTGTTACTTTCTTCAGGGTTAGGTGAGCAACTAATCATTGACATTCTTCTTCCATGTCATTTTCTAATCTCCAACACGTACATGAGGTCTTAAGCCATGAGCTATATGTATCTCCTCTTTAGTAGCTCAATCAAATCAAGTAGGAGTGATTTTCCTGGATTTCTTTATATATATTTAGATATTGACTTGAACATGGGCTAGCAGGTAAGCTAGAACATATATAGCTATAAAATTTATCAGCTAAAATACTAATTAAACAAGATTGAAAGGTTCCATTCTCATTGATGATCGATCATTGCATGTGCCGCAACAAAACAAATCCTTCATTGAAGTGAGATTGGCAGTAGAAAATTCTTCACAATAATTAATGGGAAAAATAATTAAGCTAGTTTTCAGGTCATTCAGTGTTGGTTAATACTGACTCTTCTTTCAGTTTAATGGATTGATGGTTGGTTGGTTGCCCAATCGTAATGTATAGTCTTTAATTTTATCAAAATATCAATCAAGTGAAGCCAGTTCCAAATAGGAAGGCTATAAATCTGGCTGAAACTCTCTCAAGCCCTTTGAATACTTGACTCCACAGAACAAGAAACAGAGAAAGGTTCTATCTTGGGAAACCCTACGCCCAGAGATTGGATCATTAAACGCTCTCTTCAGAAAAGTAAACCAAAAGGGAACTTTGGAAAAGATAAAGATCAAGGCTTTAGCCTTTGGCGCTTTAGTCATAGCTTTATGCTTTAGCCACCCCCAGAATCTTCTCTGTATTTTTTTTTCAATTCTCTAAAAGTTTGTGAGAATTTAGCTGACGATTGAGACTGGAAATCACCCAAAGCGCTTTTGCCTGCAAATTGTCCTCCTCAAATTACAATATATATTGGCTTGGATTACTTCCAAAAACCAACGAAGGAAATCACCTTTCAGAACCTTAATTTGAGTCAAACTTAGCGCATCAGATTCAATAGAGAGCCCTCTTCGAATCAACCCTTGAGAATCTTAGCCAGCAATATACCATCTCTCCGAACTAGAAATAGGGCCTAAGGTGCTTCCACTTGCTGTTATGATGCTGCAAGGTCAACGCCAAAGCTGAGAAACATTTCCAGATCTTATTGAGCTATATTATAAGCTTTATCCATACCTGGACTCTGACTTGAATGTCATGGGCCCGTCCACTATTTTACATTTGGAAGAATCTGGGCTAGAATATAAGTCCGTGTAATTGCAGCTGGTTGGGCCGAGAAATTGGGCCCTTGATTGACCCTGATTATATGGGACAGTTGGCTTGAAGAAAGGTCAATGTAGGGAAGTACTTTTCCTTCATGAGTCTCGCCCACAACGAGGATGGAGTAGACAAGAGTTCCCACCCTTTTTTAGCTAGAAGAGCCATATTCATAGGAGCAGAAAGTTTGATGTTTAATCCTCCTTTTCTTTTGGGCAGACAGATAGAGCTCCAAGAAATAGTTGGCACCGATGAGCTATTGCCATTGGACCAGAAAAAGTTTCGACTGACTGAATCCAGAAATTTTTGAACTAATGCTGGGAGCTTAAAGCAAGACATAGCATAAAGAGGTATTGCTGATATAGTAGATTGAATCAGGACTGTCTTTCCAGCCGGCCTAAGATATTGAGACTTCCAATGCTGCAGCTTCTTAGACACTCTGGATAGAAGGTTTGCACATTGATGTTTAGAAATCTTACCACTGATGAAAGGAATCCCTAGATACTTATCAAGAGATGATGTGGGGATTATCTGAAAAAATTCCCTGAGTTGTCTCTTCGTAGCCAAATTAACATTAGGGATGTGAACTGGGTTGTGGATTTGTACTGGTTGATCACCTGGCCTGAAGCTTTGCAGTAAGAATCTAGGACCTCATTGAGAGCTCTAGCATTTATCACTGACGCTTCTCTAAAAAAAATGAGATCATCTGCGAAAGCTATGTGAGACAACCTTTCTCCCCCCCCCCCACCCTTTTGATTTGTAGACCCTTAATTTTGTTTTCCTGAAGAGCAATAACCAATTTTGTTAATAAGACCTCCGCACAAAGCACAAATAAATAAAAGGAGAGTGGATCTCCTTGCCTGAGGCCTCTGGTAGGTTTCAAAAAAAGGAGAAGGGAACCATTAAGAAGAATACCCAATTGTGTATTTTCAACATAGAACATAACCCTCTGAATCCAAGTCAGATCGAATCCGAGGTTGGCAAGAGTGCTTCTCAAGAAGTTCCACTCCACTCTGTTATAGACTTTATTCATGTCTATCTTGAGCGAAAAATAACCCTTATTGCCTCTCCTGATTTTTTTAATTTTGTGAAGGAGTTCATGACATATGAAAACATTATCCTAGATGTGTCTTCCTTTGATAAATCCATTCTGGCTGAAAGAAATGTTCTTGTTGAGAATGGGGCGCAACCGCTTAACAATTATACGAGAGATTACTTTGTAGATGAATTTGCACAAGCTGATAGGCCTGAATTCTGAAACTGAGGAAGGGTGTTCCACTTTTGGAATGAGCGCTATGTACGTGTGGTTGAGAGATAAGGTGAAAGTCCCCGAGGTGAAGAACTTCAATATGGAATTAGAGATCTCCTTTCCGATGATGGACCAGGAATTCTGAAAAAACATGCTAGAAAAGCCATCTAGACGATGTGCCTTGTTGGATGGCATTTTCTGAACAGTATAATTTCTTCTTATGTGACTGGTCTCAAGAGTCTAAGATTATCTTCCTGAGAGACTCTTCCTCTAATCGGCTCAAAGTAAGTGTCATCAATTACAGGATTGGAGGTAGTAAAAAGATCTGCATAGAAGTCAAGGAAGGCCAAACCAATTTTCTGATTATCTGTGACAGTCACTCCTCCTATATTGATAAATCTTACAATATTCTTGGCTCTTCTCTCTATGGTGGTGAGATGGAAGAATTTGGAATTGCGATCGCCATTCTTAACCCAATTGCTTCTGGATTTCTGCTGCCAAAGAATTTCTTCTTGGTGAGCAAGCTTCCTAATAATAGCAATTTGATGTTTCTCCTTCAGAAACCACTGATCATTTCTTTGTGCGAGCCAGATGTTGTAGAGGAAATCCATATAAGCTTTTGCTCTTTCCATATTTTGGAAGATATTCCCAACTTGATAGTTGTTCCATCTCTTAAGAGTTGATTGCAGGGCACATAATTTCTTGCACACCTGATAAGAGAGAGAACCACTAGTAGAGAAGGAAATGCTTGAGTCGGTATTTTAGGGTTTTGCCTCGATTTATGTGCCTAAATCGGTATTTTGCATGCCAAAAGATACTTGGGGTGGTATCTGATGGTCATGTCTCGATTTACATGCCTAAAAATGCCTAATTTGGTATTTTAGGGTTTTGCCTTGATTTGCATGCCAAAAGATACCTAGGGTGGTACATGATGGTCTTGCCTCGATTTATGTGCCAAAAGATACTTAGGGTGATACCAGATGACCTTGTCTTAATTTGCGTGCCTAAAAATATCTTAGTCGACATTTTAGGGTTTGGCCTCGATTTGAGTGCCAAAAGATACCCGAGGTGGTAATTGATGGCCTTGTCTCAATTTACGTGCCTAAAAAGCCTGAGTCGATATTTTAGGGTTTTGTCTCAATTTTCATGCTAAAAGATACTCGAGGTGGTACCTGATGGCCTTGTCTCGATGTACGTGCCTAAAAATGTCTGTCGGTATTTTAGGGTTTTACCTCGATTTATGCATGTAAAAATATATGTCGATATTTTAGGGTTTCACCTCGACTTGCATGCCAAAAGATACCCAGGGTGCTACCTGATGACTTTGTCTCGATTTGCATGCCTAAAAATGACTGAGTCGATTTTTTAGGATTTTGCCTCGATTTATGTGCCTAAAAATACCTAAGTCGATATTTTAGTATTTTATCTCAATTTATGTGCCAAAAGATACATGGGGTTGTACCTGATGGTCTTATCTCGATTTGTGTGCCTAAAATGCCTAAGTCAGTATTTTGAGAAAAATCCCAGAGAAGTTTTATATAGAAAGGAAAATTAAAGCTAAATAAAAAATAATTTAGTGGCTAAATGGGTAGACAGGTAGGGTGGATTCTCTAATCCCATTTGTATGTTCCTAGCTTATTTTGTCCCCTAACACACAAAGGGTATTAAAAATTAAGTATATTAATTATGATCCAACTTTGAAAATTTTAATGGATAAATCATGATCAGGGTATATGTATAATTAAGTAATTAAAACGCACAAGCTTCAAAAGCAATCTCTCATCGGGTGATGTGTAGTTGGTCATGATGCACTCTACTAGAACAGACTATATGGAGCAAAGGTTCTTTGGTCGCCGGTTGTGGATGATCGCAGGTGTAGGGTAGCAAGAAAAAGAGATAACTAATGTAATTTTACCCTATCAAAGGTATTTTGGTCCAAAAGTTTCTATAAAACACATCCCGTTTGTGACTAACGGAAACAACTAACGACTTGGACTGACTTATCAATTAACTAGTAAAAATGCACGTGCAAATGCACGAATGGGCATTTGTGAAGCGTGCAAGAGTCCAAGGAAAGAGCCATCAATTTGATTGCAAAGAGCTAAAGATCTAGGCCTCACAACCATAACTATTTGGGTTGATAGTCAAAATATGGTGGATTGATTGATGAATGATCATGAAGAGGGACAATAGGAGATATGTTCAATCTTATAGAATATTAAAACTCTAAGTAAGTTCTTTTTTTTTTTTTTCCCCTGGTAATAACCAAGTTCTTCTCTAAAGTATGTTTTATCAAACAATCTTATGATTTAGCATTTATAGCTAGAATATATAAGATTGGTCTACGTGTAAACCCGATTATGCTGATCCAACTAGTCGAGTGCTACTGCAATACATACCATCAGATGGAAGAGAAGAGCAGATCATAGTATAGAATAGCTTATTGGGAGTTCCAACATTTGCTTTGAATCCCACGTATTTAATGCATTTTTTATTTAATGCAAGCCACGCTAGTAATTCGGTAATTTTAGTTGCTTCTTGCCAGTTTTAAGTTATGCAGGTTGAGTTTAAGTAGGTTAAACATGTTTCGCTACATAAAGATGTCTTGTTTTGACTTTTCAACTGCAAGATCAAATAGAAGTCCAACTAAAAGAGGAAGGGACCTAGATCCCATCCTCTGTTTAAGCCATGTATTCTTTTCCCTTAAAAAAAACTATCTCAGCACTTCCTAATGGATTGTGATGATTCAGTGCTACCTAGCAGACTAATGGTGCATTAGATAACTATACAAAGTATGGTTTGAGATCATTTTTGCTTCTTTTTCTTATCCCTTTCCTTCATGGTTTATTGTTGTCATTTCCTTCATAAAAAAAAGTCTCAACAAAGAGACTGCTCTCATAGTCTAATTCCTTTGTTCTCAAACCCTAATACCCATAGCTGTTAATTTTTAATTTTCGTATCAAATCCTAGCCTAAACCTAGCTAGTTTCAGCCCAGTAACCTGAAAACTCAGTTTCCTGAATCAACAAGAAATTGAACTCCTCTACGCACACACCAATATTTCTTTGCTCCAATGATAACCAAAGACCTTAGACAACATAAATATAAGGAATGTCACACTTTAAATTGCCTGCTACAAACAATGTAAGAAAGAGGGGGGGAAATTCTCAATTAATCTTATCGAGTATATAAATTTTTTGATGGTGTAAACAGAGCGGAGCTTGCTAGTAAACTATGGTGGACAAGAATCTATGTATGTATATGTGTGTGTGTGTGTGTGTGTGTGTGTGTCTATGTGTGTGTGTGTGTCTGTGTGTCTTGTGTGTGTGTGTGTGTGTGTGTGAGAGAGAGAGAGTGAGAGAGTGAGAGAGAGAGACTTTATGTGTAGAGGTAATTTGTAATTTGTAGTGTTCTGTTCAATGAATAAAATATAGAAACAGAACCTGTTTCTATCTCTCTTTTCTGTTCTCTTGTCTCACTTCCCCTGTTTCGCTTTCTCTCTCTCTTTTCTGTTCTCTTGTCTCACTTGCTGGCTTACGAAACTCTAATGGATGGCAACACTTCTACCCACCTGCTCATATCACAAGATGAAGTAGAAAAACGAATGTGTGAAGTACTGAAACAGAGCAACAACCAAAACCAAAAGAGCCATGGAGAGGAGAATGTGTGAAAAGCATCGTGTATGCGGGCCTCAACACCGTTGTCACCTGCTTCGCCCTCATCTCTTCCATCCCGGAGATGCAGGAGAGTGGATCTTGAAAACCCTTCTACACCGGCTCTAGTTGCTCCGACACCGTAGGTTGCAGAGGTGTTCGGATCTAACAGCCTTCTCCTGCACTCGATCTAAAGGCCTTCGCGTCTGAGACAGGGAAGAGAGGTAGCGGCACAGAGGTCCTCTTGAGCCAGAGGTTGCTTCCTGTGAGAGATCTCAGGTTCTCCTTCTCGAGTCAAGCAACTTCTCTGGTCCTCGTTGTCGTCTCCGGCGAGGTTGGGGGCGATGGTGAGGTTGTCTATTCGTGTGAATGAGGCAGGAAAGAGAAAGAGCGGGGTAAAAGAAGAGTATTAGGGTTTTCAATTTTGAATTTTGACTTAACCATGGGTTTAGGGTTGGTTGGGTTACACTGACCCGGGTTAGGCTTTTGGTTGGTGTAACCAGAGTTAAGTGTTAGTTAAAATAGAGAGAATGATTTATAGTCGTTAGATTGAAGGCCGCCACGTGTCGCACTCTAAGGGTGGAAATAATAAGAAATAATGGATCTGGAAATGGAGAGGATTAAAATCCCACTTTCAATCGGTCAACCTCGACTCCAGAAGCAATTGTTCTCAAGGTAACTCGTTAGGTTCAGGATTTCAAGGTTGAGCCAACCCATACAGCTAGAAGGGAGAGATCGGCTAGGTGGACTCCACCAGCTACAGGTATTGTTAAACTTAATGTCGACGGTGCTACTCGAGGTAACTCGGGATGGTCTGGTATTGGTGGTGTTGGACGCGATAGTGATGGTAGATTTCATTTCGGGTTTGCTAAGGGAATTGGAGTTACCTTCGCTTGTGTCGCGAAGCTCTTGCATTTCGTGACGCGCTCTTCTTTGCCAGGAATAGAGGTCTCCGGCATATTTGTGTAGAATCCGATAATCTGCTAGTGGTGTCTATCCTTCAACAGGCAGCATCTACGACTCCTTGGCGCCTGTGGTTTATTATTGAGGACTACTTTGCTCTATGTGCTTCTTTGGACTTTGTGCTTTTCTCCCACTTTAAGAGAGGGGAATTTCTGTGCCGATGCCCTAGCTAAAGCTGGTTCTTTGAGCAAGGGTGATGGCTTCTGGAACTCAATCCCCCCCCCCCCCAACCTTTTCTTTGCCCCCTTTTGTACTTTGATGCCTATGGGGTCTTCTTTCCCCATGGGTTTAGATAATAAAGTTTGTTATGAAAAAAGAAAGGTTAGTGGCCGGTGAGTTCAATTCAGTGGAGATAGTGTAGGTGGATTGAATTGGCAGGATGGTTTTAGTGTGCACTGAAGCCTTGCCATGGTCTTTACACTGTAGTTTCCCCCTTCTGGCCTTTATTTCTTCACCTACTTTTCCTTTTTTTTTTCTCAAGACCTTTCCATCTACTGGATTAAGTAAGCGGTTCTCCCGACAACAGGTAATGACCTTTCCATCCCAGATACGTTTTATATAGAAACGAAAAATTAAAGATAAATAAAAAATAAAGAAGTGGCTAAATGGGCAGGCAAATAGGGTAATTGTTGGAATGCTGAACTTCTTAATTCGGTAGTTCCTCATCGATTTCTTCCCTTATACAGACTGGCAGTATTACTGATTTTGATGATAGGTGGTGGTGTGTCAAAACTAATAATGGTATGCTTACCACCAAAATAGCTGCTTTTTCAATTGATTCTCATTGTACTTATGTTTCTAATCTTAAATGTACTTGATGGAAGTTCTTTTGGAATATTCAAATTCATCCCAAATTTAAATTCTTCATGTGGGGTTTACTAAATGCAGGACTTCCTACTAAGGCTATTCTCTCGAAGTGGATCCAGCTTGATTCCAAATGCGCTCTTTGTGGATCTGGTGTCGAATCTGCATGGCACACATTTCCCTTTCTTGTGATTGGGTCAAACACATCTGGGTGGGCGGCCCTTTGGGACTAAGGCTCGACTCCATGGCATTTGATGATTTCAAGTCTTCTTGTCTATTCTTTTTCCTCCAATTCAAATCAAACAGACCTTTGGCCCGTTGGTTTTTTAGTATGTTCTTTATTACTTGCTATTTTATTTGGGCTGTGAGGAATAGGGCTGTGGCGGCTTCCAAGAGCCCTGATCCTCTATGGGTTATGAACAATATTAATAAGTGGATCTTGTAATGGACAGCTTTTATGATTTTTCTGCCTTTTCATCTTTTAAATTGCCCCACTTTAATTTTCCTATTTTAATACGTGCAGGGTTCTCTAGATCTGGACTAACTACAGCTGAGTGGTCATATTTCTTTTTGCTAGATGGGAAGTTAAAGTTTTTTGATGTAGGAACTATCCAAAGTACAGAGCAGTTAGCTGCTATTCTTTTTACGATCCATAAGGGTTGTGATCGTACTGCCAGCATTGGGTTGAAGATTAAAGAAGTCTGGGTTGATCACAAGCTAATTACAGAGACTCTTCCATCTCCTACCAAATGCATGTGGCTATTGGTTTATTTCACGGATTTCTTTCTTATCTCTAATATGACTAAAAATGTAAAGTTTATTAGGTTCCGTGATAAGCTTTGCCTAACTATAGCTAGGAACTTGGCTAGAAATAGCTGCTCTATGACTAATGCTTATGTAATATAGGTCTTTGTCCTTCTTTTGCTCATCAAAAAAAAAAACACAAAGGGTATTAAAAATTAAGTATATTAATTATGATCCAATTTTGAAAATTTTAATGAATTAATCATGAGCAGGATATATCTATAATTAAGTAATTAAAACGCACAACCTTCAAAAGCAATCTCTCATCAGGTGATGTGCAGTTGGTCATGATGCACTCTGCTAGCTAGAACACACTATATATATATATGCCACTCAATTAAGTGGCTTTTTTTGGTTCTTTGGAAAGCAATATATATATATATATATATATATATATATATATATATCACTCAATTAAGTGGCTTTTTTGGGTTCTTTGGATGCTTTTAATTTTCTTTCTCCATCCATCCAATGAAAGAACAACCCTAGCCTTACGGCATATGTTATAGATCTGATTATAGACTTGAACGTGTCTTTGTTGCATTCTTTTTTGTCTTTATTTTTTAAATTAATCTAGCTACCTACCTTTCTACATCTCCACGCAACCAAAAAACCACTCACCCACCAGACTCTACGTTATGGATAATAATTCAAATCCATCTATCTATCAATCTCAACGTTCAACATCCAGGGATCGGACTCGGGATAGGTCATGGCTTAAACCTTTCTGGATAGGGTTCGAATTGGTCTAAATTGGTCAGGATCGGTCAAAAAACATCTTAAAATTATTTTTTTATGGATCAGGTCATGTATCTATCAAAGTTGGTGGGTGTTGTAACCTTGGGATCGGATAGAATAATTGATTGGTGTCGATCAATATAGGTCGGTATCAGCCAAGATAATATAAAAAACTAAAAAAATATATATATTCAGTTAGATCAATCAAGGATCTGAATGGATCGACCGATCCAACCGAGATGGGCAATCCAATCAACGATCCAATCAAACCATGTTGTATTGGTCAAATCTCGGGATCACCTTGACCGATATCGATCCGATCCAATATTGGAGTCTAACGCCTCTCTTCTTATTACATGCCTAGCTAAAAGGCTAAACTACCCAAGAAAAAGAGAGAGTAAATGGGAATTCAACATGGTCCCAATTCGAGGCCCAGGCTTGAGAGTAGGGGTGTAAATGAATAGCTGAAAGCCGATTCTGTATCTGTTTAGCACTATCCGAATCTATTCGAAAGCTAAACGGATACGGATACAGATAGGTTATAGCTATCTAAAAAGCTATATTTATATGTAAACGGATAAAATATCCTATCCATATCTGTGTCCCTATCCGTTTAGCACTATCCGAATCCGTTCGATAGCTAATCGGATGCGGATGCAGATATAGCACCATCCGAGCTTAATCCAATCCGTTTACAACCCTACCTGAGAGGTCCTCTGAAGCAAGAAAAGATCTTCAAGGAGAGGGAAATGCGTCACAACATAGAGGGTATCATCATGCAAAGAATCCACTCCCTCAGCGAAGAAGAAAGTCCTGAGCGCTAGCGCGCCAGAACCAAGCAACGGCTAGCACGCCCTTTAGAGTAAGTAAAGCGGGGTAGCGCATCCAGCAATCAAACTACTTCGCCCCTAACAGAGTCAAGGCAACGGTGCTCTATGATCAGCTAGCTCAGCCGTTGCTTGGTTGCATGGGGCGCGTTAGCACGTGCAGTAGTTTGATTGCTGCTAGCGTTGCGCGTTAGCGCAATAGTTTGATTGCGGGTTTGTGGGTTGATTCTTAAGAATTATTAAAAGCCCATATATGTTCGCTATAAATTTATAGCATATGATTTTTTCTAAATTTGTGGGCTGATTCCAAGATCGTTAAAAGCCCATATATCCGCTTCAGTATAAATTTATAATGTAATATTTGTTTTTTGTTTTTATTTCTGGATTTGTGGGCTGATTCTGAAGGATCACTAAAAATCATATATGTTTCGTAATAAATTTGTAGTGTGAGATTTAGGGCTGATGTTTTCTGTGCTGTAGCACAGGCTGTGCCCAGACACATGGGGCTGCCACTTAGGGGGGCAGGGTGGTCATTGAGCCCACCCCCATGTGTCTGGGCACAGCCTGCACTAGGGGTGTCAATGGGCCGGTTCGGGTCGGTTTCGGTTCGGACTTTTCGGTTTCGATGTGACTTTTATAGAAATCAAAACCAAACCATTAAGAAATGTTCGGTTTCGATGCGGTTTCGGTTTTGGTGCGGTTTGGTTTTGTGTCGGTTTCGGTTTATGATAACGGGTTGATATCGGTTTGGATTCGGTTTGGTACCGGTTTTATATAACTAGTAAGGTCCGGTTAGTGCTAATTTTTCTTCTCTTTCTCTTTTAAGTACATAAAATATTTCAAATACAATGCATCTTTGTATCCTATGTCCTATGGCCTATGGATACAATTGGTTGGGTAATCACTAACAAAGGATATGAGATAAAGTGAGAAACTATCACAACACATTTAGGGGGCAATGGGGCATTAGGCATTTACTGATTTACTCATTTATCGGGTTAGATCGGTTCGATTTGGGTTCGGACCTAACGGTTCGGACTACCGGTGCACCGTCGGGCTAGCCCAAACCAAACCAAACCAAACCGTTTGTCTTTCTGGATCCACAAACGGAATCGAACCATTAAGAGTTCGGTCCGGTGTGGTTCGGGCCGGTTTCATTGGTTCGGATTGGGTATTGACACCCCTAGCCTGCGCCCACGGCATAGAGAACATTCTCCTTGAGATTTATTTTTGTATCTAAGAAGTGAGGACAAGTGGGTGCAACCTTAATTCTCCATTGTTAGTGAAAAATTTATCAATTAAAAAAAATTGTTAGTGAAGCATTTCTTTTCTCCCATAGACACATAAGCAATCTTATGGAACCACATAAATAAATATTTGGATTGTGTGATTATTGTTTATTTTTTAAGGTTTTCATTTTCACTCCCTGCTTTTTCTCTTCGTTATTTAATAAATTGAGTAAATTATACAGACCTCCCCTGCAACTATGCTTAATTCAAGAGACATTCTTGTTAGTTTAAAAACTACAGTCGTCCCCAGAACGTTAGACTCTGTTAGGTTGAACAATGAAATGACCCTACTACCCTTACACCAAAACCAGTTAAAATCATGAAATGACCCTACTACCCTTAAACCTAAAAACCTTGAACACCTAAAACCATGATGTAAACGAAGCAGAGGAGCTCCCCACTTTTAGGCGCTCGACCTGCAACTACAACTACTTCGGCCTGCAAAGAGACTTCGACTTGCACCTAAAATACCTAAAACCCTTCTTCCACATAGCAGCGGCGAGTACGCCTGGGTGGTATAGCTGGTGCATCTTTGTTTCATGTGAAGTTTTGGCTGCTAAGAAAGGCCTCCGCCCCTCACTCCGAAGCCCTATTCTTCAGGTTCGGTCTGGCTCTGGCCTCGGTTTTTTGCTTGGGTAGGAGAACGTGAGACCATGATCCAAGTCACCCAACCCCAAAAAGATGAATGGAGGTGGAAATGGAATTTCAATCTTGTGAGATCTATAGCTCTAGTGCTGAACTGATGATTAACAAAAGGGTTTCTGGGGATATCAAAATCAAAGTGATGCTCTACAGAGAAAGGATAAAGAAAACAAACACTTATTGCCTATCCATCGCTACCTCGCACCACCTTTTAAGGTTTACAGCTATTTTTTTCCCATGATCGATGCACCACCATGTGGTGATCAAGTGGGTTTCGGGAAGGGGAGAGTTTATTGCCGAGGGATAATGGTTAGCAGAGGAGGGTGACTTTTTTTTTTTGCTTCTCTTGTCTTCTTCTCTCCTGACCTTTCTCTTCCTCTTTCCTTTCTTCTTTTCTAGGAGATTTGGTAGAAGCTGTTTGGTTCTTTGTTTGATCCAATTAAATTTGGAAGTAGAGTTTGATTAGGTCACAAGAAGTCTATATAAGGAACTCCAATTAGAGATCTTCAGTTTGGTATTTAGGGGTTTAGAGCTCTGTTGTGGATTTGTAGAGGTGGAAAAAAACCGGAAAAAGAGAGAAGCTGGTGTGTTCTTTGTTGCAGTTCTTTGTTGCAGCCTCCGAAAGCTTTCTCCAAATATGCTGGATTCGAAGTGTGGAACCAATTAGTGGAATCTGAAATCGAAGACTATTACCCATCTAATTTGGAGTTAGATTCTAGGGTTCTAGCTATTTCCCCTGTTTTTTCTAATTTGGAAAGGGGCTGGGGCAGGGTTGCAGGGAAGGAGAGAGATGGGTGGTCTCAGATGAAGCTGGAGATGGGAGCTGGACGGTGAAAGGAGTTCACTGCAACATGGCTGCATTTCTTCAGTTGGAGTTGCATTTCTTCCAGCCAAATCTGCAAAGACGCTGTCCACTATCGCTCCCAGGTCGATCCAGTTACAGAGGTTGAAGAAGAGACCAGACTAGGAAATGGAACATTACTATTTGGGGCAAGTCATTTGAGAGGGTAAAAGGGTAATGTCACTTTTAAGTAAGGGTAATTTAATCATTATAAATTTATTTCTTGTATGACGTCATCAGTTAACAGCAGCTCACTAACGAGCAGGGGCCGAGTGTAATCAAGTTTGTGTTGATAAGGGAAGTCTGTGGAGTTTTTGCAAAAACAGGGGTATCCCTTGAATTAGGCATAATTACAGGATAAGATCATATAATTTACTCTAATAAATTTTTAGCGACGGAAAGGAAAAAGTGATTGCACTCGGAATATCAAACACACACACACTCACAGTACCTTGAGGATTGATGGCTATGCAATCCCACTAAAACCAAACTACATCTCAACAGCAAAACAGAGAGAGAGAGAACAGGCAAGGAAGCATATTGAGATCGATCCTTACTTGTTACGTTAGGGGGGAAAAGTAGCTTAAATTCTCAACAGTTTAAGAAAATAGTTGAGTTGGGCAAGGTTAGAGGACTGACACGAACCCAATGGTGATGACTATTGAAGGGTAGGGTTTGAGAGTTTTCTTAAGAGCCGGCACTTGTAAAGGTTTGGTTTAGCAGGTGGCATGGGCAGAGCATTGGGCAGTACTGTTTGGGTTTAAGAAAGAAAAAGAGCAGATTAATCAGGCACTGGCAGCATTGGCACCTCCTCATCGATCATCATCCATCAGGGACCACCAATCAAATCCCCCATGCTTCAATGATGCCTCTTTTTCGTCAGATCGTCATTATTTATAAATGCCACCACCCTCCTTGCATCAATATTGTCTCAACATCATCACCACCTCACCACACTTAGAGTTCGATCTCCCACTCACTTACTCACTCACTACTACACCAACCCATTTGAGAGGGAAAGAGAAAAAGAGAGCGGCCATGAACATCCAACATCCCTTGCCTTTTATCTTTGGACTCCTAGGTCAACCATTAAACCTTTTTCTTCTTCTTCTTCAAGTACTGCTTCTCTTGTGTATCTAATTTACTTTCCCTTTCTTCATTTACAAAAAGGGTACGTTACTAATATATTTATCCTTTTCTCATTGACGTTTTAGGTAATATCTTCTCCTTCATGGTGTTTCTTGCACCCTTGTGACTCTCTCTCTCTCTGTCTGAGTGTATTATATTATATATTGTTTGTGTTATTAATTATGCATGGGTTAATTGGATGGCAGGCCAACATTGTATGGAATTTACAAGAAGAAATCAAGAGAAGAGTATAAATCGTTGCCTTATGTGATTTCACTATTAAGTCCAATTAATGCTGTGGATATATTATATTATGCATTCCTCCTCAAGTCCAATGCTTACCTTCTCATCCTAGTAAACTCAATTGGCTGCATCTTTGAAACCCTGATCTACACTATTATTTACATGGTTTATGCACCCAAGAGACTAAGGCTACATATATATATATATATATAATTTCAATTCCTCTTACAAATTAATTATACTAATTAATTAACAATTAAACATGCATATATATATAGTGATGGATCGATCGATATTATCTGTTAATGAATCAAGTTTTGGGTTTGTAATTAATATTGCAGATTCTGACAGCCAAGTTGGTGGTGTTGTTGAATTTTGGAGTGTCTAGTTTGATCTTTCTACTAAGCATCTTTTTATTTAAAGGCTCAGACAACCGTGTCCAATTTCTAGGATGGGTTTGTGTTGTTTTCTCTGTAGGAGTCTTCTTAGCCCCCCCCTTAAGTGCTATATATGGTGATCATCATCGAGTTTTCTATTTCTATTTATTTGAGTTATATACCAAACTAGCTAGCTGAATTAATTTATTTATAATGTTATGGAATGATTGAGCAGAGAGTGCATGGTTATACATACAAAGAGTGTCCAGTTCATGCCCTTCTCTTTATCACTCTTTCTGACTCTCAGCGCAATAATGTGGTTCTCCGGCCAATGCTCTTCTACTCAAAGACATGCATGTTGCTGCAAGTACTGATCTGATCCCCGGCCATCACTTTACTTTAGCTAGCTACTACTTCTTCAATTCGATCATTAAAATCCTTTTAATTAATTAGATTAATTTGTTGTTGTTCGTCATTAATTCATTGTTGCATATATGCCTATGATAAATAATGATATTATGGATGGACAAATGGCCGGGTTCGATCCCTACCTATATATATATATAGCTTCCAAACATAGTGGGTTCTATCCTGGGGGTGATTCAGATGGTGCTATACGTACGTCGTGATGTACAAAAACAACTCCAACAACATTAACGAGGAGGAGCAGATGCAGAAGCAGAAACAGCAGGAGATGAATAAGATGGGTAAAGATGTCGTGGTAATTAAGCTAAACACAATGGGAAGTTCAGAGGTCCACCCAATCCAGGTCGATGATGATGATGAAGAGTCGTCGTCAATTCATGATCAAAACAAGACACTTGATGATGATGATGATGATGATCAAGTTGTAAGATTAATCAAATCACAACTCCCACGGAAATCCAACTAATCGAATCTCGAATTTGATTCACAACAACTTTACAATTCATTTGCACTCTATGTAGTAGTTTAATTATCACCACTTTTCTACTCTCTCTCTCTCTCTCTCTCTTGTAACGATCCAAAGAATAAAGATGCATTACAGTGCAACTATATTTATGTTCCTCTTCTAATTAATGTGCAAATATATAATCGTAAGTCTGACTCACGGTTCAAGACATCAGTATCTGCTGTATCTGATATTTTATCGCCAATCGGACTGATACCATAGTGGTGGTATCGGTACTGTATCGGTACTGTAGAGGGTAAAATGATTTTAACAAAAAAAAACAAAAACTGAAGGTATGGATACTTTGAGGGGTAAAACTGTCCAATCCGGCCGATGCTCAGGTAAATCAGTGAATTTGTAATAAGAGCCTACCTGCGGGCTGCGGCGAGGAACACATACTCATTCTGCCTGCTTTGTCATGTGTAGATGCGGAATACAGCTGTCAGTGGATGAAGAGCTAGGGCGAGCCCAACTGGACTGGATTGGGTTCCTCTGCAGCGGCAAAATGTGCAGTGCACATCGAATGGCTGTGCTGCCCCGATGAATACATCAGCTCACATCCCGATACGTATCGTGGCATCCTGGCCAGCTGTTGGATATGCGCTCTCACACTTCCCGCACCTTAAGAGGAGTCCACATGTGAAATGACCACCTCCCCCTGTATTTGTGGTAGTTTTCATGTTGCACTTGTGCAGCTCCCGCCACGACTTCACAAGAGCCAAGTCCGGGGCATGGTTCGTAATCTTTGTATTGGGATTGGGTCGGTATGGCCTAGAATCAGGCCAAATATGCTTTTCTTGTTTGTTTTTTTTACCCTTGTTTGATACGTCATAAAACCAACACCCAATGGGTTTCTGACATGTGTAACCCCATAAGAGCAAGCACGATGCATACCTACGATCAAGTCGTCCTACTGGGGACGAGGCAAGGTGAACCGACCTGGAGTAGGTAGCGACCCGATCCTGAGAAGGGCCAACCACTAAGGACGAGGTAAGGAACAATAGACCTGGAGTAGATAGCGACCCGATCCTGAGAGGGGCCAACCACTGAGGACGAGGTGAGGAACAATCAACCTGGAGTAGATAGCGACCCGATCCTGAGAGGGGCCAACCACTGAGGACGAGGTGAGGAACAATCGACCTGGAGTAGATAGTGACCCGATCCCGGGAGGGGCCGACCTTGTCCCAACGCCAAATCTGGAAAAAACGGTGGAATCGTGCCCCGAAAATAGCGCATAATGGCCCTAACGGCCCTAAATCAGCGCACCAATCTAGCCTGACGTGGTGCGATGGGCTGGAAAGCTTGTCCCTAGCCCTAGGAAGGTTCCTAATCGTCTAAACTCACGTTGGGAGGATTCCCTTTCCTATTGAGTCACGTCACCGCCTGCTGGACTCTCTCAACCACCTATAAATAACCAGGTAACCTCCTTCTATGATCATCGGATTTCAATTACTATCATCTGTTGCTAAAGAGTTCTGACTTAGACATCGGAGTGACCAAACCGGCTCGGCCCGATCCTCTATTGTTATCTTCTTCTTTGCAGGAACAGCACGCTCCCCCTCAGTTCTTGACGCTTGTCCATACAAGTGTATCGGATCACTCTCAGGATCAATCTCGATCGATACCGATCCAATCCAATGAAATTATGAACCATGCCCTTCAGGTGACCGTGGCTCATCCCTAGCCCGACCCAATCAGAAAGATTTATACCAATTATATGTTTTTTTTTTAATGCATGTTCAGGGTCGTGCCATTAACTATTGGATTAGGGAGAGTGGGATTGTGTTATTGCACTTTTGCCCCCACCCTATCCAACGATTTATAGTATTGATAAACTTAGCAGGAGACGTCCCATGTGGAGTGCTAAATTGGAAAATTTTAAGAATCCCCTACCTACATCGGAAATCGATCGAAACCTTAGAAATTGGACTTGGGTTCTTTTCTTTCTTTCTTGTTTTAAAGTTTTTTATTCAATAACCTTAAAAATCTGGTTGCAGCTTACAAGACACTGCTATTTTACTGACTAATAGTCAAAATTAGGGGTGCAAGTTTGGCCCTGTCGATCCGAACCCACCCTGGCCCGCCCTAAGCCCGAACAGGGTCTGGGCTGAGATATTTGGCCCTGAGGGCGGGTCAGGGCTGGAAATTGTCAAGGCTGGAAATTTCTGACCCTGAGTTAGGGTCGGGTCGGGTTAGGATTGAGGCCTCGAGCTAAGCTTGGCCCGGCCCGGCCCGACCTTGATTTCAGTTATACTATAAAATATATATTGATATAATTTATACATTATAAACTTTAAATTTCACCCACATTTTTTATATAATATATTATATATGAAGACAATAAGTGTTATAATATAATTTATTATATTGCTATTTTATGTAAAATTAATAATGTTCTTCGTAGTCCATTCTAGCCCATGCATTTCTTTCCCCCTCCCCATGATCAGGGCCAATCAAGGTCAGCCCGACCCGACCCTGAAGGCGGGTCAGGGTTGGATTTTTTTGACCCTGAGTCAGGGTCGGATCAGGCCTGGGCCCAACTAAGGGGACTTAGGGTTGGACTAGGATTCTATAAAGCCCGACCCAACCCGACCTTGTTGCAACCCTAGTCAAAATAATGATCTAGCATGAATAATTAGCAATTCAAAAGAGGGTTATAGGAATCCATTGGAATCAAAATCAGGCTTGGCTGATTCTTATTAGAATAAAATGATTTACTCTACCCAGCAGTGTCTGGCACAGGTACACGTCACAGTGCATGACCGGGTGGCATTCTTTCTCCCTATTATATATTATCCACTAAAGCATTGACAGCTACAAGCTTAGCCTGTATGAGCTTCGGCCGAGAGAGTGGTTAAAGTTGGCCAGGTCAGGCCTCTACTACACAGCCCAAACTGACCAATGGGCAGACTGACCAGACTCAGCCCAACAATCCCCAACAATCCCTGGGTCGAATTCAGGCCTTAACAGCTCAAGTTCGCCTACACAAGTAATGGACAATTGTCAGGCACAATAATCTCTACTTTTTCCAGCCACCAAAAGACTAACAGTTTCTCACTTGAACCATAGTAGATGATTCGTTTCATTCTTGCTAAAAATATTTCGCTTCAGTCACTAAACCTCATTCGATCTGTTTTGGCCTTCTGTTTATTTCTGTCCATTTCATTTGTTTTGTCCAAATGCGAATGAAGCGAAATATTTTCAGACACAGGATTCCAATCAGCATACACATATGGACGGGGCATAGTTTAGTCCTAAAATTCCTTCAATCTTTCACAACACTTGATGGGTTAGGCCATCCAAACTTGCAAAGGTGAAAGTTACAAGACTCTTCTCAATGATGTTCTTTTTTTCCCTTTCACTGAGGTGTTTTGAGCAGGGGGTGATAAAGCTAAGAAATGCTTTTTGTGGTTGAAGTCCTCCAATAAAACTTAGTCCCACAAGTTTCCCACTCGCTATGGTAAGAAAGCATGGACAGACCCATGGTGGGAGATTTATCATGCATACTCTACCCATTTGCACTATCAAAACTACCTTGTGCTCTTTGCCTCCTTTTTTCTCGCCAGTTCTCTCCCCATGTTTTGGCCTCTGCAACTGCTCTCTCTCTATCCAAATCCCTGTTCAACACTCTCACTGTTTCCCTCGGTGAGTCCTCCTTCTCTGATCCCTCTAAATCCCACCTATTTCCGGATCCTCCCCCATCATCATTCTTGCCAACTCTTCCACCCCTCTCATCCTTGTCTGTCCCACCTCTGTTTCTTCTCTCATCCCCACCTCTGTAGCTGGGAGGAGGATGTGCATTGGTGTCGTATGTTTGGGATGCCAAGTAGGACAGGGCGGTTACCACATCAGCAACAAGTGGGCGGGTAGCAGCCTCTTCTTGGATACACATCGATGCCACAGCCAGTGCTTGGTAAAGCCCACGCATTGGGTATCGACCTTTTAACCGAGGGTCTGCCAGTTTTGAAAACTTCCGGCGGTCATTGAAAAAGGGGCGTGCCTGCAAAGACATAAACCTGACAGTTAGCTTTGTAGCACTAAACTGGGGTGGATAATAAGAGGAATTTTTTATATCTTAACAACAGAGAGGTTCAGATTCAGAAAAGGAAGTGGAGACAACGTCTTGCCAAAATCTAAGAAGTCGAGCAGTTAAATTTCATCAAATTAATTTCAAATGAATTAGATGAATGCATAGAAAAGAATGCCCACTCACAGTTGCACAAGCTGACTTTTGAGCAAAAGAGATTGGTTCTTCGACAGAGGAAGAGCATCAAAAGCATGGTTTTGACACTCTGTGTATGCATATTGCATACACCACAATGGAAATGTCCACATGATCTATCCAATTGTTCCATGGATTCCACTCATAAAAGAAATGTATACAAATCAAGAAACTAATTTTATCAGGGAGGGAAAGCACGTTGTCAAGCAAGGCACTTCAAGGACTAGATACTTTTTCCAGTTAAGTACAGTAGAAGCTTTCTTAACTAAGGGGGAAAAACAATTTACTACTAGGAATGTGACTAATCCTCTTCGGCTGAATATCACTTGGAATGGTACTTAGCAAGTTTTAGCCCATTTCATCGCCATGTTGTAAGAGATACAATGCTAAATTTTGCAGATACTGATGAAAGATAGCAAAAGAATAGGAACATCCAACTGCTAAATCAGCTAAAACATTCTTTCTGTTTAAAACCAAACAAAATTGATGAACTAAGTCCCTACTTAGACGCTAAAACCCAATCCCTGCATCTCAGTATTCTTTTCCCCCTACTACTGCGGGGAGGGTGTGAAGTTAGAGCATCACAAACTATAGTTGTGGTGCATACAAAGTACAGTACTACTACTACCTGCAACACAAAAGGTATTATTAGATCCCATGGGTGTCTACATCATTAGCCAACCCAGTGAGAAAACAGCAACCATCTAACCCATTGACCTTACTATCAGGCACATTTGCCAATTCAATTTGGTGTTGCCATTAGGGGCCACAGCCCAAATGAGTGCCCCCTGTAGCTATTCCGATGTAAATACTGAAATTAGACATCACTTCAAGATCAAACCAGGCAAAAAGGAACCTAAGTTTTGGCAATTCTATAGTCCAGTAATCAGTGGCTTACCCATGCAACAAGGTTCTCTTCTCCACGGGCTTGGGTACTATCAATTGCTCTACGTCCAGTAATTAACTCCAATAAGACAACCCCAAAACTGTAGACATCAGACTTCACTGTCAGTTGTCCAGTCATGGCATACTCAGGAGCACAATAACCATAAGTGCCCATGACCCTGGTGGAGACATGTGACTTATCCCCGACTGGACCAAGCTTTGCAAGCCCAAAATCAGACAGCTTCGGGTGGAACTCTTCATCCAATAGTATATTGGATGACTTGAAGTCCCTGTAGATAACAGGAGGATTTGCTTTGTCATGCAGGTATTCCAACCCTTTTGCTGCACCAGCTGCAATCTTCATTCTCGTGTTCCAGTCAAGCGGTTCTTCATCAGGTGGAAGATCTGCAAAAAGACCATTTGATCATTTGACTATTAGGCTCCTAAGAATTTATCATCTTGATATGTAAAAAAAAACTAACAAATCTAATATGATAGAGAGAATACCTTTTAAACAGTGACACACATAAAAGAGAACATTTTTACCAGCTAAGTCAGGGAAAAAAAGAAACAAATAAAAAGACACCCATTTAAAACTTAAACTCACACATTCCATAATTGGAAAAAAATAAAATAAAATGATCTTACACAAACTATTCTACTCAACCATCCAAAACATTTGAGAGAGAAACATTAAATTTCCTTGACCAAAAAAAAAAAATAAAAAGAGAACTAATAAAAGTGTAGTTTGGAAATGCTAGGAACAGGCACATCTATTGTCTGATTTCATAAGTTGCAATCAGTGCTAAGAGAAAGTGATCTTTTTTTAATTCCTAAAAGTTATTTAGTGAAGTAGTTGAGACTTGAGAACATAAATATGATTTTTCATCCCAATATCCAGTATACAAATTAAGAGTCACAATGGTTAAGCCTAAGTTCTCCCCCTACTCTCACACTTATTTCTCCTAAAAAGGAGCAAGTTGGGACTATATCTTAAAATCCATTAAGAAAAGGCGTACCCAGTGCACAAGGCTCCTGCCACTGCGGGTCTGGGAAGGGTCATAATGTACACAGCCTTACACCCACTTTGCAGGAGAGGCTCCCACTACTGCAGGGTCTGGGTGGGGCAAATGTACACAATCTTACCCCCTGCTTAGCAGGAGAGGCTGTTTCCAAGACAGATGAGACTAAATGGAGTAAGAAAATTAAAAAAATATGTAGAAGAGTCTCTTTCACTTGATTCAGCTGCAATAAGTGCAATTAGATCCAACTAAACCACAATAATTTGTTATCTTCTTCTTTTTTTAACTGAAGAACACAATAAAGCACACACATACACACAAACTAGAAGTGTAAGGATTAGGGAAAATTAATGAAAATGAATACATATTTAAGCCTTCTCATTCCTTAAGCATTTACTAATCCTTTTGTTTCAGTATGGGCATGAATCTTTTGAAATCACTCAATAGTAAAGTTACTTTTTCCTCTTTCTAATAAGTATTAAAGAAATATTATTTATTCTTTGGTTTCCCATCAGATTGTACCCCACAGCTGAAAAGCAGATACATATTAAACTATTTCATGGAATATTACTTTAGACCTAATCCAAAATTAGCCAACCCCAAGTAATACGGGTAAGGCTTGAGTTAAGTATGTCAACCCCAACTCAAAACAATATCCCTGCTAACCAAAGGAGTTTCCAAAATTCGTATATAAAGATTACAGACCGCTCCAAAAAAAAAAAAGGAATATGTCAATGATCATAAAATAGATCCATGTTAAACTATTATATGGTCCAAGGGGTGATAATGTTGATAGGAATGCAGAGGCCCTAAGCAAGACTGCAGGTAATTGGACCAAACTGAACAAAGAAAAGTTGAACCCTATTACACAAATTCAAAAAAATCAGAATTTAGAGTTTGAAGGTGAAACACTATTGCCTGATTAGGCTGGAATTCATCTTTAACCTTTTTTTTTTTTTTTTTAAATTTTTTGGAGGGGGTGGGGTGTAAGATCTTGAACCTCTATTAAGTCAAGAACCAATTAGCAATATAAGAAAAAAGCAAAATTCCACAGGTTCTACGCGGTCCAATTTGAACAGGTCAGTGTTCTTGCCAGAATTCTGACGCAGAATTTTGGGCTTTAGCAAAAGAAATAAGATTTGAAAATATCTTGGTGAAGAGTTTTTAGTACACTAAACCTACAGATAATAAAGATAACAGTAAAGGAAGAATCATAGTTGTCATGGCATACCTGGTTTTGGACAATATCCCCACCAATCAAAGTTCTTATTTTCCCTTAACTACCATCCTACCAAACGGAACTTCCCATAATTTTTATATGAGAATCACAGACTGGAAGAAAGAACAAAAACGAAAACCAACCTATTACAGGAATATGTCCGAGAAGAATGAAATTTATTGATAAATGATGAAGGAAAGAAACAAAACATTATAGGATATAGAGGGAAAATAAAGGACCAGAATATTGCTGCCCAAATAAAATTGACCATCAATCCCTAGGAAACTTTAGTGTTCCTACACCCAGACTAGTTGATGCAGTATCAAGCCTGAAGAAGATCCCTCATGCTGTTTTGGTACACATCAGAACTAGACCAACCCGCAGTGCCAAGAACCAGCCTCAGTTAAGCCCAGCCGTGGGTTAAGCTGGCCAGGGTTAGTCCCTGCGATATTATTGCTGGTGGGGCCCATGAAGTCGACTCCAAAGAGCCACCAAACCTGAGTTTAATTTTCTTAAAGTGTCTTTTAATATTTCAACGTGTCTTTTCATTTTCCTAGGCTTAGTTAATGAGTTGATCTCTTTTTCTAGGTGCCTTAATTAGACTTTTCAGTTTTCAAGTTTGGCTTTGTTAAGTTTCTATGTATGAGTCCAAAAGTTTGTGTTAAGTAATTAATTTTATTTGGTATTACTTTCTAGGTAATTTAATGCTTTTTGGAGTTACTTTCTAGGTAATTTAATGCTTTATTAGAATTAACTTCTAGGTGATTAATGCTTGAGTCCAAGAGTCATTTTTATTTTCTTTATACCCTCATGTGATCCAACAATGAAAGGAAGATTTGAATAATAAATTGAATATTGGATTTCATTGGAAATCAGCAGGTGTGTTTGATCACCTTCTATCCCTCCCCTCTCCCTAATCTCATTTTTCTTTCTCTCCCCCTCTCAATCTCATCTCTTCTCCTCACTCTCACAATACTCCCTCTCATCCCCCTGTCTCCTCTTCTCTCTTAATCCAAGATCAGAATCTGATCTTGAAACCTCGTCTTCTCCCTTTATCCTATCCCTAACCTCCCTATAAACTAGATCTGATCTCTCTATTACAGATGAACCTTCCATCTGCGTCACTGGTCCTTGACCCATTCTAGGGACCAGGCGTCAGTTTTCAACCAGTTGCCGATTCAACACCCAAAAGTCCAAAACCATTTAATCAAGGCACATCACTAGAATCCTTTAGGGACGACAGCATCAGTCACCCTGGCCAAATCCCAGAACACTCAGAAATTTGTTCTTTCATAAAGAACAAACCTGCTGCTACAAAAGCAAAGTAGATGTAATCGTAAAACCAATAAATAGACAATACTTAAGTATTGCATACACTATTCTAGACAGGTAAATTGGTTCTGAGATTGAGAACTTCCACTTTGACACAGATCTATTTCAAACACGTAAAAGACCACTTCCCTCTATTGATAAACTTGAAGAGCTCAGAAGTAAGGCTGGTTCTATTTTATATTTAATTAATTACTGGGAACCTCTGATTACTAGTATTAATGAGATGTAATTTCTAACAGATTCAGAAGCACCAAAGGTCATCATCCCATTATGAATTTATGATTCCTTTTTTATGTTTTGGGGGGGGAGGGAGGGAGGCTAAATGAAAGGGGCATGCCCAGTGCACGAGGCTCCCGCCACTGCGGGGTCTGGGGAGGGGAGGCTGTATGATTCAACTTTATTCTATATATTGCAGCAGCAATATCTAGAATTAACAATTAAGTATTTCATACGCTGTTCTTGACAGTTCTTATTTTGTGCTTGCTTTAAATGCTGCTCAAAACTGTGAACATTAATCAAAGAAATAGTGTTCACATTTTAGCTGCTGTTGCTAGCCTATCAAAGTATCAATTATCTGCATAAAACTGAAATTATTCATCTATTCAGGATATTTTTAACATTTCCATTTCTTTCATGTCAATGTTTATAAGTTTTAAACAATAAAAAAGGATCATTTACCCAGTGCTGGTACCGCCTATGCAGGGTCCCGAGAAGGGTGAGTTTGGAGTTGGTCCTAACCTTTGGCCTTTTATACACAAAGTGGCTGCCCTCAGGAATCGAACCCGGGCATTTTCCCTAACAGCCCAAACCTTTTACCAAGCAATGGCCCATGTAAGTTTTGATTGATATTAATGTTCATCATTTTTTGAGAATGCAGAGACCCCTGACAACTAGGCTATAAGATTCCCAATAATTTACTGACAACCATAAAATTTAGGCCACTTAGAAATTGAAGGGTCTAGCTTACTGTGTTAAAATTTCATTTGAAGTGGGAAATGATCGACCAACTTTCCAGGCTAATCGAGCTAATTAATTTTTTAAGCTTCTGAAGCTTAGCTATTTGGGTTATTTTTCATCTTCCACTACCTCTCCTACATCAATTTGACATCAGTGCAAACTGATTTCTTTCATCACTAATATACAATAGCAAGCAAAACCGAGTTAGTCGATCAATTTGGAGTATTCACTACAGACAATGAAAGCACAAAAAATCCCAATTTGACCAATAAGCAGCAGAATTGCAAACTGCATGTGGGAAACAACAAATCTATCACTGTTCACAATAATTAGCTTGACAAGTTCAACATCAATTTCAATCAGTCAAAAAAAAAGCTTCTAAGACTCCTCATATGCGAAGGGCTGAAGAAGAAATGACCTCAAGTCAGTGGGAGCACTTCAGCATCAACTCTTATTGTGTTCACAACTCCTAAAGCATCCCTTGTTCAGCACCATCATTATGGAAGCAAGCGGGAAATCCCAGAATTTAACAGATGTTGATGTTGATTCTTTCTTGACTCGCCTTATAATCTAGAAAGCATTTTAAACTTCAAGCTCTGCTATCCCATCAATGTTGACACCCTCACTTTTTCCAAATTCTCTCTCCTCCAACTAGGTTTGCATTTCTATCTACCCACCACCTCAGTATTGGGATCAGGGTTTTAAGAATCGTAAATCGGATCGGTGAATTAGCCATGACCGATCCCAATTTCCACCGATCCGACATGGCCTATTCACACCCAAAAACCCTAGAAATTCCCTGTTTTTGAATCGGAAGTTCGATTCTATTTTTCTTGAGCACCAATTTGGGCTGATTCCGATCAGATCTAGATCGGATCGCCAATGACCGATTCTGTGTTTAAAACCCTGATTGGGATGACATGGAGGTTGGGTGGACAATCCCCTTTCCCCGTCTCCCACTCCATATCCTTAATCTATCTTTAAATTTTACTTGGTTCCTAAAATCTCTCTTTGATTTATTTCGCAACCAGCCCATCCCTCAATCTCCTACCTTATTTTATTTCTTCTTTGTGATCTAGCCTTCCTATTAACTGCAACTGCCCCTCTGTTTCCTTTGGTCCTTCTCTGATTATTTCCCTTAAATCTCTCTTATGCCTCCTCTAACATACACTCCCACCCAGAAAAGACTAACTCTGGTGCATCTTGTCGTAACCAAAGTAGTGAACTAAGTTGAAACCTTCTTTTGATTGCCCCTTGTCTCATTCCTAAAAGTTCTTTAAGTCGCGGGGTAAAAAAGATTTTCTAAAATAATCTGAAAGTGATTTACCATTATGTAACTTTCGAAAGCTGTCAATGCCATGAACGCTTTTAGAGTACCCTAAGGCCAGTTTGCAAAGATAAATCACCACGCAAGCAAGATTTTAATACTCATGTAGTAGAACCTATGATTATAGTTGTATACAAGGTTTTAGATTCTATAATGTCTATGAACATTTCCCTGTATATGAGAATAATCAAAGGATAACAAATTCAAAACCAAATCTACAATTTAATTGTTTACTTAGATAAGATTTAGGCAGTAACGACGACTAAGGCAAAAAAAAATACACTCCCCAAACTCGCAAAAACAAGGCAGAGAAAGAAGAAGGGGAATAAAAGAGGACCAATTCATCTTTAAGAAGTAAAAGAAATAAATAAAAAAAGAATTTAACATAAATATAGAGCCAAGAATCACACTACTCAAACCTACCAATACATGCAGAAGAAATAAAAGGGAAGAAAATTTGAAAATTTCTGCTTCAAGAAGTAAAAAATAAAAATAAATAATGCCCTTTGTTTCAAGTATTGAATACTTTTGCAGTTTGCAGTAGCAGAAATGAGATATGCATATCTCTGAGAATAATTAAACCTTATCATGTAGTGGAGAAATACATAAGCAACTAGTGGTGTTAACCGTTTAACTTGCATCAATCTGGAAAGCCATATATTTTTTATATGCATAAAACCCCAGAAATCTTAAGTAATATAAGTTAGGATGACAAATAAACAAAGAAAAAAAAATAGAAAGGAAAAACAAAATATCCAAATAACTAACAAAAGCTACTAATCTGATGCCTGAGACAAACCAAATAAACATGGAAACAGGAACTAGTGATTACCCAGAAGATGATCTTCCAACGATCCCAGTGGCATAAACTCATAGATAAGAAGCCTCTGGTCACCATCCGCACAGTAACCAATTAAATTGACCAAGTTTGAGTGATGTAGAAGGCTAAGCATGAGAACCTCAACCAAAAATTCTCTGTTGCCCTGCAGACCATTTCTGTCTAGCTGTTTCACTGCCACAACCTGCTAACAATGGGCACTGTGTTCATAAACTTCAATTCGAAAAAGGATGATTTTAACTACTCAATGGCATCCAGACTTCTTCAAGCCATAAAGGATCAAAAAAATGAGATGCAACAGACATTGTCGAGAGTTTGCAAACAGATATTGGCACTCGAACACTTATTCCACAGGTCAGGAGTCACAAGAGTTGATTACTTACAAGCTTACAACAATAAGTAGGAGCCACAGTACCAAAGAAGAGTGAATTACGGAAATTACTAAGTAGGAGCCACAGTACCAAAGAAGAAGTGAATTACGGAAATTTTGTACCAAATTTACCTGACCCGTGCTCTCGAGGCACCCTTTGTAAACTCGCCCAAATCCTCCCTCCCCTATGAGGGACTCTGGCCTGAAATTCTTTGTTGCAGCAGCAAGCTCCCGAAAGGCAAATGTATGAGCGGCGATATGAACATCAGGCACATCCTTTGGACTCGATGATTCCCTTCTCAACCCTATATTACTTCTTGATCTCAGTCGGTCGGCTCCTGCAAAATCCATCACAAACAAGCGCAAATCCATGTAGGTAAGGATTCCAAAATATAGCTGAGTGCAAGGATTTAGAGTTGAGAACTCAAATCCAATAAGCAGACCTTTTTTTTTTTAATCTTTTTTAGCACACCAAATATAGCAATTTCATCAATTTAGGATTGAATTTTCTGAAAGAACGACACCAAATGAATTGACTTCATGGAAATAGACATCTATGAGGAAATAAAAATGGGCTTATCGTGGAAATGTTGGATGAAATAGTAGTTGATCTCAATTAACCTACAGTCCCAAGAAGAATAAGTAATGAAGTACACGTATTTCCTTCAGTAATGTGGATCAACATGACTGTCAAGCTTGCAACTTCGACGAGTAGAAAACAAATTACCACGCACTGAATTGAAACCAAAATCACATTGATATGTTGTTTAAACAAACGGAATGATATGAGGCTTCCATAAATTTGAAGCAATCAAAAACTTACAACTTCCAATTGAACAAGCAACGGAAATCCCAGCGACGACAATCTATATATAACTAAAAGAGAAATGGTAGCATCAACGAACTTCTAAAGTAATCCATTCCCCCAAAATAAAAATAAAAATAACCTCAGATCAGATCAACTACTAGGAGATTAAAATCTCACCAGAAGCTAATCGAGAAACATTGGAGTTCACTGTTGGCTGGGCTTCCTTCTTGACATCCCCCTCTTTTCTCGGATTAAGATGCTGCTCCTCCTTGGAATCAAAGCATGAAAAGCAGCCCATTTTCCACCCAATCAAGAGTGAAATACCGCAAAATATTTCAAACCGTTCGTTCAATCCCTCATGTTTAATCTTGTCAACTCTATGAGTATCAATCAAATGTGGTCGGGCTTCTTCTCTCGCATGTCGCACAGAGGATATCGCAAATTAATCGAATGAAATTAAATTTCAACAGCAATGAAATAACGCTTCGGTTTCAAGTTCGTTGAGACTTGAGACTTGAGACTTGAGAGATGCTTACCGTTAAACACAACCGGCTAACGTTTGGGCCTCATGTACAGTGTACACGTACTTCTCCGCTCCTTCCACCCTTCCTTTTAATAATTAATAATAAATAAAACAAAGAGGTATCTATCAATAATACATGCTTCCAATTCAATCTCTCTCATCTGTACCAAAAATTATATATAAAATCCCTTTTTTTTTAATAAAAATTATGGGATAAAAAATGCTAACCTGTGCTCAGACAGAGTCGAGCACAAAATGACTAACACACCCCCTAAAAACACCGAAAGGATTAGGGGTGCGTCGATCATTTCATGTGCGACTATGTCCGAGGATAGGTACATGCCACGCTACGCGACCGATTAGTGTTCTTTTTCCCATTTTTTATTTATGATTGTAGTGTAACTATAGTTCGTGTTGGCTACACTTATTGTTGCGTGTAAGGTTCTAGAACTTGGGTTTCGATTAGGTTTCGACCAACCAGAAAACGAATTCATCTCGGTTTCGACCATATCTTGGTTGAAACTTGGGACTTTCTCCAGGCTAACTCGAACCTTGGTTTCGAGGCTCAGAAGTTGTTTTTTTACTTTGATTTTTGTTGTGCTGCCTATTTTTTACATTTTAAACTTAATCCATGCATTAGTTTCACATAGAAAACACTAAAAATATTACTTGTGGTTTTAATCCAAGTTTGATACTGCATATTGTTCTTGGACATGGTATCAAATAAGGTTTGATCGGAACATAACTCTTTCAATATAAATGAGATTTAAGCAATCTTGGATTTGTTAAAAAGTTTTGTTTTGATAGCTTTCCAACAAGTCCAAGATTGCTTAAATCTGATTTATATTGAATGAATTATCTATTGGTCAAACTTAATTTGGTGTGCGCGAATGCTGTCAAAATCGCTCTGAACGAAAATGTTTTTCTGGACATCAAAACAATTGAATATTTTATTGCACTTTTGATTTTTAGCAATGTTTTACCATACTCGGATTTATTGAATTTTTATATTTGAGAAAAACCCCAGCATTAGAAAGTTGAAAATTACACCTACTGTCGAAAATCCAGTTTTGGTTCTTGAACTGGAGGTTGACTTTTTTTTTCTTTTGGATTTTTTTATTTTTTAACTATTTTTATTGGATTCAAATATGGGGGTATTTGCTTATTTATGAATAATATCTTAAGTAAATGAAATCATTTACTTAACTGATATTAGACATAACTAAGTGTCTGTCCAGGTTTCTGGCCTGGTTTCTGGCATAAATACCTGTCTATCCTAGTTTTGAGTCAAGTTTCCCCTAGTTTCGATGGGCAATATATTGAAACCACCAAAATATGGTCGAAATTGATCGAAACCCGATCGAATCCAGGGATTTTATAAAATCCCCCTTCAACTCGTCTCGGAAACTTGGGAAACCGAGTTAACTCGGTGGTTTCGACAGATTTAGGTCAAGTTTTTGTTCCATGGTTACGTGATGGTTTTACCACTTTTCGTGTAATACACAAATGCATTGTAGAATAGTGTCTTGTGGTGTGGATTCTTCGCCTAGACACAAGAACACGTGAAATTACCATCCCACCTCTCATGAAATGAAAATTTCCATCTCTGTTGATGTACATACATGTGCTCTCATTAGCCCCGATGTTGGTGCAAGGATTACACAACCAGGCAACAATCTCCTGATCATAATAATTATTTGGGAATAGGTTCCCATTGATGCTTATGTGTAATTTTGAGCAAAGGAGGACACTATCTAATAAGGGGTATTTAGGACAATACTTAGAAGACAAGCTACAACGTTTCAGGTGAGGACATGCAGTTTTGATTTTGAGCTGGCCCTATGTGAATCTTTTACCCTATTAATTTTCCCCTTGTCTTTTTTTTTTGGCAAGGTCTAAGGGCTCACGACCATACAAGACCCACCAAAGGGCCAAATAGTGACTAAAGATGTCAAACTTATTGAAAAGCAATTAAACTAGTACACAATAATATTGTGACTTAGATACCATCAAGCCATCAAAAGGGACTTTAATCCACTGATCAAGTCCCTAATCACTCTCCTAAGGTAGTAATGCCAAACCATTATAGAGCAAGCCCTTGATCGACCTTTGTCTTGAATAGCTCACATAGGATGGTAACATTTCAATGAAACCATGTTTGATTATATTAAGATTGAGTTTTTATATATTATATAATTTTTTATAATTATATGGGTTAATATGTAATGTAAAACGTGTAAGATGACGATGAAGGGAGCACGACTCACTTTAAGCTTTTTTTTTTTATTATTTGTTTTAGATAGACATGGAGGATTTTTTGTGGGAGTTGTGTAGAGTGGAGAACTTTTTATTTTTATTTTTTTGGTTGTAAACACCTTGTGACAACTAATAAATCGTCAACAGAGACTAGTGGGTGGTAGATGGTTTTAGAAATGTTGTTTCTTGTCATTAAAGTGGTGAATTAAAGAACTTTCAAATTTTTTTTATTACCCCTTGTCTTATTCTTATTTTTTTTATTTTTTTTATTTAAGTGTGAAAAAAATACCAGATTTTTACTATTATATCATTATCAAGAGTTGTTATTGTCTTGTATATATTGGAATTTATATGCGAAGGGATCTGATTTTACTTTCATTAAAAAATAAGAAAAGTGTCATACTAAATTAGCAAAATAGTAAGGTTACAATTTCTTTTTCACCACAACATTGGTTATAACGAGATTTCCCTTGAGAAATGATAATGTGATCGCTTCTTCATATAGCGAGACTTAATGGAGATTTAGAAAAATGTATGTAAATTTTGATAATCTTGGTTATTTGGCAATATTAGCAAAGTCCTAGAACTTAGTATTGAACATCATATTGTTCACTATGATTTTTATTTGAATTGGTCTAAAATGATCAGAACAATCTGGGCATAGAAAAACAGAATCAAATCAAAGGATGATGTAAAACAATGTTTATGTTTTTTATTTTTTTTCTTTGTGATCAAAATAAGAAGATAACAATTAGAAAATGAGATTTCTTTACCTTTTTCACAACTCCGCCTTTTGTACAAGATTTGCGGGAAAAAAAATACGAATCAGCCTCTATCAATTCCAATTCGAATCGAACGATTTCATGGATTTCGATCAATCCGATTTTTAAAACTAAGGATATTATGCTTCAAAGTCAGTTTAAAAGCAGTTCTCCCAAAAGTTTAAAATTTTACTACATAGTGATTCAAGCTTGGATTTACCATAAATTATTGCATTGAACCTCTCAATATAATCCATTAATTCTCATGTTTCATTCAAATATGAACTCCACAAATTTAAATGAAGGCCTAAATCCATATAAAGATAACAAAACTAACTCCTATGATTCCAAACTTGCTGCATTTCGTCTAATATGAATCTTTTAGATAACTATCAACATTACAATCTTCAATAGTTACGAATTCTACAACTAACCTATCGCACTATGTACGTATAAAAAAACATGAAAATGGTCTACCAAAAAAAAAACTATGACAATGAAATGTAAAAACTACTAAGAAAAAAAAAATGTCATTACATACATTGTTCTAGGAACCTCTAATACATGCATTGTCATGTGAAACAGATGATATGATTAAGAACACGTTAATGTTTTAAGAATACGTTATAGTCTTGAAACTCTTGCTATATCCTAACATGTACTATTCAATTCAAAACCCTTAAAAACGATTTTAGGGTCCCAGTCCCAGACGGACCTTTATTCGCTATTGTAACTGGAGCAATGCTGTGCATATCGTGCGGTGCAATAGCGACCATGTGCGTACAGTAAGGCCTGCTATGCACACATGACCGCTAAATGCGCACAACAGCGGATAAAAATTCGTCCCAGACCTACTTGGCTTGGAGAACATTTGATGGGTCCGCCACAAATGGTTAATGTTGAGGGAAATATAAAAGAGTTAATTTTTGAATCTGGAGACGGGATTTTCTTGTCTCTTTGACCTAACCAAGCGGCCACGCGTCATACAGTGGCAGATATACACGACGTGCAGCCGACTAAACTCCGAAAGGAAACGCACATGCAGAGAGTCATGCTCAGGCGCTCCCCGCCCTGACTCTGCTGGAGTCTCGTCATCATCTATCGATTCGATTAATATACTTATTTAAAGTACAACTACTCGTATTCCACTAGTAGTCAGTTGTGGTCTACTTGAAATTAGTAAATTGAGAGGGTTATTTTTGTCATTTAATAATTCATCTACAGCGGTAAATCTGTAACTTCTAACTCCTAAAGTTGATGGATGGGCTCATGGGCTGGGAAGGGAAGCCCAATCCCAAGCCTTAGGAAGTAGAAGTAGGACTCTAGAATTGTTTGTAGGGCTTGGACATTTTTTGTTTCGTCTTTTATTAGTAGAATCCAGAGTAGACCAAACACGTCCGTATTACATTCCCTCCACTCCCATCCCATTTCCCACGTGCTATAATACTCTACAATCTCTCCAGCTTTCTTGTGGATGGATATTCCATTTATTATTTAATTTGTTTAAAAGGGTTTCTAATTTTTCTAGCTAGACAGGTACATTTGGAGAGGTTTTCTAACATATTTCTGTCATATGAAAGAGATTTTTAGGTTTCAGGGAATGGTCTCAATTGATTACTTTTCAGATTTCAGATATGGGCTTTGTTTGGTATTCATTTTCTAAATAGAGTTTGAGCCTATAATGTATTATGAAAGAAGACCATACAGAAGAATCAGGTTTCAAAATGCATTCTAGACCTAGAATCTATTTCCATAATGTCTGCAAGTCTTAATTTAAATTATATTTTCTCCCCATGCATTGACATATCCTATTGTATTTTGCAATCCCCCACTGAAGGTGCCAATCGTGTGCAGACATGTATTAACAAAGTTAGGTACATATCAGAGATGAAATTGATGGGCTGACCAGCCTTACAAGTTATTCCTATGGACCTACCCAGATAACAGCGTAGCTGACTCCTTGGCCCGAAGGGGTATGTCTGTGACATGTAGTTCATCTGGGTCCATTTATATTTCTTGGCTGTTTGATCTTTGTAACTCGGGCAACTTACGTTGGTCACACTTTAATGAATAGAATTTTTCTTGAAAAAAACAAAAAGGTGTTAATTTCTCTATCAAGCTATAGAGAATGTCTATTTTCAATTCACTCCTAGATATACAAATTCAACTATTTACTATACTGATCAATGGACTATTTTTTTTTTGGTAATACTGATCAATGGACTATAGAATTTTATAATTCATGATCAGGAACTCTTTTGTTGATATTATATTGCTTTTCTTAGTTGAGGAGGAATCTTATACCATTCTATTCTGTAGATTAATGAGAGCCTATAAATGGCAACCTCCCCTATCTTCGGAAAAAAAAAAAAAGTAAAATTTTATGGCATTGGGCATTTCAATCGTTGGGACTATCCTATTTAGGAGTAAGGCTTGTCTTCGCTTAATAAGGTTCTTTCTTTCCAATAGTGCGGTTTTTTATCTCATGGATTGAACGAGTGAGTATTCCTCCGAAGAGCGATATCTGATTTTTCACTTAGACATATCACTTGCATCATCAAAGTACTTTTCCCTAAGATAGAAATCCCACCTCGTGCACAAATTTGTATTGGAGTATTTTGAGCCTAGAGAAAAGAATATCATCATTATGGAAGATGGAAAGTTTCACCATCTTATTGAATTATATAAATAGTGAATTCTTGTCTTTCTCCTTTTAAAAGAAACAACCGCATCCTAGTTTCAATGACTAAAATGCACATTATCAAATAATTTTAGATATCATTAGCTACTAGTGGGAAAATACATAGCAAACTATGCAAGATAAATGAGGGTTTTGGTGTATGAAATAGACTTCCGAAATTGCATATTTTACAATGTGTATTTCAACCATTCAAAGTTTGTATTTCAGCAGGTTCCCGGCTCTGTGCTGACCACCTTCAAGGCCTCTAGCGTGTCTGTTGAGGAAGGGCGCCTATGTTTGGATATGGGCCGTGATTCAGCTAAATCCCACCCCCTTGCTAATGGCCCTTTTGTCGATTTTCACCCTGTTGAGAGGTGCTTTGTTGTCTATGCAGATGGTGCTTGGTCCACTAATGGTGATTCAGGTGGAAGAGGAGTGGTAATTCGCGACTGGCGGGGTAGATTTGTTGCTGCAAAGTGCAAGCATAGCGAAGGTGTATCTGCTTTGATGATGTTGGCTGAGGCGGTGCGAGATGCTCTACTGATGGGGCGTAGCCTAGGCCTTGATCGCGTTTCAGTATTTTCAGATTGTTTGTCCTTGGTCAATTCTTTAAATTCGACAACTTGATCTTTGGACTGGGCTGCTACGATTGTAGTTGAGGATATTACTGCTCTTAGGTCTCACTTTCAACAGGTCTCGTTTACTTTTGTTCCTCGTTCCCTCAACAGGGAGGCCCACATGTTGGTTACGGGTGCGTCTCTTTTTGATTTATCTAGAGTTTGGTGGCTAGCCCCACCTAATTGTATTGTTGCTCCTGCGCTCTTCCGCAGGCTCTCTCCCTCCCTGTTCTCTTAATAAAGTGGTTGGGTAGCTATTGCTACCCTTCTTTGATCCAAAAAACAAAAAAAGTTTGAAAGTTCATAGAAGAGTGGAAGATATCATATTAAATAATAACATATTCAAGTTATTCAAAAAAAAAAAAACACTATAATCCATTTTCTTTATTATTATTCTTATTTGCAATATCGCCCTTTTTTGTTTTGTTTGTTTATCTCAATTTTTCGAACCGAATTTTGCTTGAGAACAATTGCCTAGCACAATTGATAGAGAATGGTGCGGTATAGCCTATCCTATCCTACTAGGAGGTCTCAGAGTTCGGGCCTCTTAGGAGGTGATGGTCCTCACCTCCCCTCCCCTCCATAACATAGGTACTGATAAGGGGGGGGGGGGTCCCCTTCATCGATGACCATCAATGTACTTCGATGGGCCTCTCGGACAATGAAGGACATTTCAAACCTCCAACATATAAATGTTTATGGAGGAGAGTAATGATGACCTTAATCCTTAAATTAGATGAGCTTTCGTCGGGTAAAAGAAAACTTGCTCCCTAGTTTTCACCCTTTAAGAGGGTAGAGGTGGGTTGGAGATTGAAAGCCAAAAAGTTTTATGGGATTTCACTTCAAACTTTGCATTACAATTTAGAAGGTTCATTTTTTTAAGTTGGGTAAATTACATTGGAAGTACGAGTAGGGGTGTCAATCGGTCGGGCTCGGTTGGTCTCGGTCAGGCCTGGACGGGCCTCACCAATTTTATAAGCTGCACCGTGTCCGACCATTTAAGCATTCAGGCTTATCTTGGGCGGCCATGGTACGGTTTCAATTCGGTCGGTCGGTGTTCGGTCTTTAATCGGGGCAACCTTATTCGGGCTAATCGGACCTTAACCGGGCTGTGGGCATGTCTAGCTCTACCCGGGCCTCAATCGGGCCTTAACCTAACTATGGACTTGTTTAACTCAAACTGAGACTTAATTGTCTGGGAGGAGAATGGTCATTCCACCAGGGTCAGACTGGGAGGAGAGACCAAGTGTGAGGTTTGGCCTTCTTGCACGCACCAATGTCGTCTCCTCCAAATGCCTTATGTAGATGATCTTCTCGCAAATCCAAGTGAATGGAGTAGAGTTTCATTAAAGTGCCACAGAGGACCAATTGTCCACAGTACTCCTCGATTCTCCCTACACTCAACAAAAAATTACAATTAATGGGTGTTTGTTAAAATGTCCAGATCAATTCAGGTCAGTAAAAAAAGACATAATATGGATTTAGTTCCAAGTATTTGATAAGTCAAGTTAAAAAGTTGGGCCAGCTCATGTAGGTACAGTAGGAACACAACAGTAATGGTTTAATTTTAAAATTAAAATTTTTACCTAAGCGGAGTTGGGAGAGTAGGCCACTTGTTATGGTCCTTAAGGGAGTTAGGTAAGTATTGAAGAAAGAAATAGTCACTTCAGGCAAGAATGGCTCCCTTCTCAACACCCAATCTGCTGCCATAACCTTCATAGGTAAGTGGGTTAGAACCAATCACAAGGTTTCAAAACCAGTAAATAGGTCGGGCTATGTCGGGCTAGGATCGGTCAGGCTAGGTCAGGGTAGCATTCGGGCTCCCGACGGGCTAGAACCTCACACCGAGACCTCCCGGTTAAGCTCGACACGTTTAGTTAAAGGGCCGGGCCGGGCTTTAGCCTGTCGGGCTCGATCGGTTCTGCTGAGCCGGGCTTGGAATTGACACCCCTAAGTAGGAGTGTCAATCAATTGGCACCGATCGGTTTCAGTCCAACTTAATCGATTCCCACCAATTTAAGACCTCACATCGTTACCTCATCGTCTAATTAATTGGGTCTCATAGGCTGAGCATGGACACATTTATATACAGTTAGACATTTACTAGTTCATATTCAATGTCAAGTTAATCAGGCCAATCACGCTATATTCAGTCTTTAAAGGATTTAGGTCCTCTATAACGCGACATGGTTTGTAGCGCACCATCCAACGGCCCGCATTGCTTAGGCACGTAACCCAATACACAGGCGAGGTGTTAGGCTACATGTCCAAACACTGCAGGCCGTTGGATGTGCACTACAGAGGAGCCCAACGCATCTTTAAACGGGATAACTAGGGTTTAAACGAGTTGTAAACATTACCATAAATGAGTTGATCAAATTATAAATGGACTGTAAACGATTGTCCCAGTCAGTTGCCGGTGTTTGTCGGTCCAGTTGAGGTCCCGTCGGGCTACAACATTGCATCGTGGACGTCTGAATAATAGATGACTAGGCTCGACACCAGACCATTTTACTAACCGGTTGGACTGGTTAGCACCGATTGGTTAGGGCCAGTTTTTGACACAGTTGGATTGGAAGTGTTTAGTACTGCAAGCGGACACGTTAAGGGAACAAATTCTCTTGCTTCATCTCGTCCTCTTTCAGGACGAAGAGGTAGACGATGACTACTGCACGAGACTCTCCTCCTCAGTGTTGCCGTCTCCCTTAAGTAGCAACTTAAATTAAAAAAATAAAAAATAAATTTCCCTCCTCTGAGCACCCTCCGACCAAAACCCCTCGTTAAAAGTTAAAACCCTAATCTACTTCAGCCATCACTCAAAAAGGTCATCAGGAAGAGATGGTAACATGGAAGATAGTATCTCTATTGGCCGATAACTGTCTTACTCGTCGGCTGCATTTTCCTTGACATGTTAGATTTCTGATCCCTGATTTAAATTTGATGCCAATTTCAAGGTCTCCGTGTTTGGATGGATATGTTTTCACTTTCAATAAAGTTATCGAATTGAGCTGCTTTAGGGTTTCACTTCTATGAAATTCACTAGTTCTTGCTAATTTTCCGTAGTTGAATTTACTTTAGCTTCATCTGGATTTCATAACGTCGTGCAATGTCACGTGAAATGGCTTGTTTATAATGTAATATATTAGTTGTAAAATTCGGAATTTACGGTTTTCAAGTTTCAACTTTCAAGAACTAATTTTTCTGTAAAGAAATATATATATTGCCTGGTTCCTGTAATAATTGTCTGGAAGCGTCAATAGGCATCTGGTTTGCTTTGCTAATACAGGACAATTATTTTTCTTCTTCGCATAGGTAGTCATGGCGACTGCTTGACTCGGACAAGCGGAAAATTTTCAGTGTATCTTAAGGTGAATCAGAATTCAGAAAAAATGTTGGAAATATTCGCTGATTCCTAGATTGTGACGCGAAGAAGTGAAGCTTATTTCATGGAGTTGACACACCTATATGTGGCCACAGCAAAAGCACTCTCATGCGGGATTATGGGTAGAAAGGAGATTTTGATGAGGTTTTGAAAAATTGTCATACGGCTTTGTTGAGCTACTGGGATGTCTTGAGGACGTATTTGTTCATATTTCTGAGGAGTGTTGGCTCTGTGATTTTATTTTTCCCATTTCGTTTGGCAGGACCTTTGCTGGGCCTTAGGTTTCTTGATTGGTCTAAATGGGAGTTTGGATGTTCTATTTCACTGTGTGCAATACGAGCTTTCTGTTTAGTGTGATAATTAATGTGGGGCCTGAGGTCTTGATTGGGAGTTTCATGGTTGGATATTTGTGAAATTAGCTATGCATGTTTTTACCATGATTTATTATTTTATTGGCAAACTGACTACCTGTTCAGTATAGAAATAGATGTATATAATAAGCAATTTTTTTTTTTTTTTTGTAACGTCTTACGCCATTTTCAATTTATATGTTTTTGTTAAGCTAATTCTGAATCCAGACACTTTTTTTTCTTCTTCCTGATATTGTTACTCAGAAATATTTTATGTTGGTGGATCAATAGGCTATTCTTTTTAATGTTGATAGGGTAGAACTTCTGATAGCATCGTGTTAATTTACTTATTGCAAAAGGTTCTCTGACATGAATTTGAACCTGTTTAGTTTTAAGTAAACCATTCTGAAACTTAAAAATGTTCTCTCTCTCTCTCTCTCTCACACACACACACATTGGCATGAACTTTTGAACATTGTGAAATGATTTGGCGATTGGTTTTGTGGTGTTGATATAGATAGCAAGCTTTTCTTTTTAATTATTACATTATTGGATCTTTTACGTTTTGTGTTGTGTTCTGATGTGATGAATGCAGCTTAACTTTTGTATCTATCGTTTTATTTTCCTCTTATATTTTTGACAGAAAGTAGAAACAATGAACAGAACATTTAATGGACAGATTTTGGTAGAAAAGCTTGCCAAGCTTAACAACTTACAACAGAGTATAGAGAGTATCCTTTTGATCATGTTTTAAGACTGGCATATAATTTTCCTCTTACGTATTCATTTTAATGTTTATTCTCATTGCAGTTGTTGGCTGGACACAGTTAGTAAGGGAACATTAGGAAAAACCCAATTTTCTTTTGGAGTGTATAGTCATAGGGAACTGGCTACCCTACTTTTCATTCATTCGTTGGTGTGTGATTTCAAGATAAAATGCCATGGGAAAGAGAAAAGGTTTAATCCTTGGCTAGCTTTCTGATACTAGAGTTTTTCAAATATCCGCTTGATAAGCAATGTAGAAGCTGATTTGGTAAGCAGCACATCTGAAATTGTCTACTGTTAAATTTTAGTTAGTGCTTCCACCTGAGAAAGTGCTCTTTAACTAATGAACTGAACTAAATACACGCTACATCCTATTGCTTCTTGTAGTCTACACAAGAATCAACTGTTTGTGTAGAGGAGTCAAGTGAGACAAAATCCTGGAACTTCTCCGGAGCCAAGAATCTCCACCTACTTTGTTTTGTCCAATAATTATACAGAACAATGCAATCTAAATGAGTATAAAATAATCTCAAATTTATAGTAGTTGATTAGTTTTATAAGAATTGAGGAAAATGCCATATAGACTTCCCCACCCTGTGGTCACCACTTGCCACCCATGATGTTGAATCGGGTAATTCTGCAGTTAATTGGGTTGGTTCCCTCTCTTGGGGGGGGGGGGGGGAGGGTTAGTGAATGACTCTCTTAATATGATACCTGAACATCTGTTCTGATGAACTGGTAGGCTTGTATAACCATCACAAAATATTAACACCATTCATTGTTCAAATCAGAAAGAAGTGTTGCATCTTCTTATCAAGCTGGACTTCGCAACTTGTGGTCTTTGATAATGGTGGCCTCTTTAAAGAGAAAAATCTTAATAATTTTTTCTCTTGATGCCTAAAAGTTGCAAATTGTTGGACATAGGTAACAAGCATGGTTCGTGGAAAAAAAAAGACATTACATCTATAAGCAAAATTTACTGAAATTTCACTGACATATCCGGTTTTGGCAGACATTGAAATGGGGGTGAAATCTGAAATTTCAAACCTTGGAACATAGTTGTCAAGGCATGTGGCATAAGGCCTATGATTGTCTAGGTGGAAGGTGCCCCTTGAGGTCCAACCATCCAAGGTGGCCAATCACCTTATTTACCAAGGCAAACAGACTCAGAACTGGATGATCTTGCCCTAACTATACATTCTTCTACTCAGTTTTGGGAAATGTAATTAAGTATGGTTTTATTTCTTGGTTTTGGTATATATATATAACCCTAAGATAAATATGGTATGGATGATAAACTTTGAAATGTTGAGATAAGATGTCACTTGCTATATGATATCATCTTGTTAGTTCCCATATTCTATTAGTTATTATCATGTTACTATCCTTTTGCTGCGACTTTGATTATGTTTGTATTGTTGGGTTGGTGACCATGGTACTGCAAAGTGTGGATCCTGGGATTGGTGTGGAATACACGGGGGTATTCCAGTCCCACTACCTAGCCTTAGGGAGTGGGGTGTGACAGCGTCCCGATTGCATAATCAACAACTGATTCGACTAATGAATAAACTACTGAACCAATAGGTAGGTAGGCTCTTCATCTCTACCACGAGGATCGGGCTATCAATCACGCTCATCAGGCTCAGAATCTTCATCCCGAGCAGCGTAGAAAACCAAAACTCTATAGGGCGGTTGCCGCTTTCAAGCCTGCAAACGGTGCAAACGGAGGTTTGGAGCCCTAACCTAGGTTGGGTGCAGGAGTGCCCCGCAAAGAAAACGGATGCATGTTAGCACTTCTTACCTAACCAAGCAAGGGATGGGTTTTGCATGTTGTAAATTTCAGTTGTATTTCATTTGTACCTTTATGTGTTTCTATAATCTCACTTCTACTCGTATTCTATTCTATATAGTCTGATTTGTGGTAGCGTGTCCATGGTTAGATTTCTTGTGTTTCTGTATCTGATCAGCGCCATTGGAGTGTGTATGAGTATGTGTTGTTAGTATGAGTATAAATTATATATTTAAGGAAGATAAAGAGGGACCAGGTTGAGGTGTGTGTGGTATCATTCTCTATGTTTGGGTGACCATGTAAAAATGTGTGTGCATGAGAGAGGGGTGCATTTATGACTTATGAGTTAATTTTGAAGGGGGGAAAAGAGGATTATCCCACACTGCAGAGAGAGACTAGTTCTCAATCTCACAAGCCCTATTTGAACAAACTATTATTACAAATTAACAGTGGGCGAGCCTTGGCGCAACGGTTAAGTTGCGGTATTGCAACCATCAGGTTGTGGATTCGAAACATGGAAACAGCCTCTTCGCAAGCGGGGGTAAGGCTGCGTACACTGTCCCCTCCCAGGCCCTGCAGTAGCAGGAGCCTCGTGCACTGGGACGCTTTTTTATTATTACAAATTAACATCAGCTTTAGAATGTTGATACTAATTTTTTTTATCTGTGCTTCAAGTCCAAACCTGTTCTTAAACAGTTACACCTTTCAATCGGTTTTAAGTTGCTCACTTTAGATTTTGGTTACTAGGTTGGGCAGGGAGTGTGCATGTGGAAAAGCATATATGCGTTGCTGGTTGGTTAGTTGAAGAGCAGAACTTTCCTACATTAAAAATCCTTAAGGTCTATTCGATTGGCTGGGTATGTTTGTCATGGGAAAAAACCAGAGAAAGGAATTTGATAAGTAATTCCACCATCATTGCTGTCATATATTCACCTTTCTTGCTGCCTTGCCATTTACTGAAGTGAGGCGTAGCCATCTTGTGTTACATCTCATTACCATAAAATTGTCAGCTGTCTATGCTATCTCTATAGAAGGTTTCTGTCAAGAGAAAGAAATATTGAGTTAGATAAAAGGAAACAAAATGAAAAGGACGGCTTCTTTTCCTTATCACTATATTCGTGGCATCTTTGGGGTAAACTGGCATTACCATTCCAAGGGTGTCAATATATTTTACCAAAGTTAATGATAATATATTAAAGCCACACCTATTGGAACAATTTTAGTGTATCTGAACTGGGTATAAGAGGTTAAATGCGATAGGTTCTGTAGCTGGATCCAATTATTAGATGGTGTGATGGGCCTGTGCACAATTTTGCGAGGACAACTGATCAGGTCTATATAGGACTATTGGTTTCCATCTCCTTGTTTATATGTCATTATGGAAGTGATCAGTCAACAACCTGTGACCTTGTCTCCTCTTTTCTCTTTTCATGGGTAACTAGTGCTCAATTATTTTGTGCTGCTAGTGCCTAGTGGAGCCCCAAATCTTGCTTTTCAATGTTTTTATTAACACATTTCTCCCTGTGTCAGTGTTTTGTATTCATATTAGTTATTACTCCTTAATTTGTATTCTTATTACTCGGTAATTTTGCTGATATGAAATTCTTAACCATAACAAGCTTTGTCACATTGGTGTATCTTTCATCGGAAGAAAGCAAACCAAGTTGTTGAAACATGGGATAGACAGTTCCGCTGTTCTCCACGGGAGCAGAGAGTGTCTTTTCTGTATCTTGCAAATGATATTTTGCAGAACAGTCGGCGAAAGGGTTCAGAGTTTGTTGGTGAATTTCAGAAGGTTCTTCCTGAAGCTCTTAGTGATGTGATTGAGAATGGGGATGAATTTGAAAGAAATGCTGCACTCCGGCTGGTATGCAAAATTAACTTGCATTCTTGTAAAAAAATCATTGGAGGGCCGCTAGGACCTTTGTTTTGGGTGAATATCGCAAGGACCATTAGATAGCCTCTTTCAAATAGAATCATGCCACAAGGTTTTGCTAGTCCCTTTTATTTTGGAATTAGTAGGGGAAGTACAGGTCATCCCTCCTACATGTGGTATATTTTGTATGGTTCGTCATATATATAGAAGATCCGGCAATCCTCATGGCATCAGTGTACTTTTTCTCTGTGATTCTGTGCATATGAGGATTGTATTCGAAGTGATAATTTGTTTAGATTTGAATCCAAAAAGTTTTACAACATGTGACGGAAGTATGATTGGAATATGTACTAGGTTTACTAAAATGGTATTAGATTGCTGGATGGAGAGGAGGCCAAATTAATACATGTTTATTCATCTAATTGTGAAAGTTATCATTTAGCCACAGTATGTTACTGATGTCTTAGATTAATTTTTACTAAGGTTATCATATTTTTCATTCATTAAATTGTGAAGGTTATCGTTGTGGGAGGAGCACACTATTGAGGCCTTAAATTCATTATGTACACACACTCCTATTCTGTAATGGGGGTGGGTTATGTGATTGAGCTTTTGGTCAGATAGGTGTGCTTGGTCTCATTGGATGATAAATGTTTTGGAAAGCCAGAAGGGGGAGGATCCTTTTGATCATATTGTTCTTCTTTCCCAGCAGAGCCGGTTTGGGGTTCGTCCATTAGACTAAAGTGGCTTTCTTTTTCTGGGTAGCCTTGCTTAAGAAATTTAAATCACCTTCAATCTTATTACCTGGAGGAGGTGATTGCCAGCATCTGTTCCTATGCTTTGCAGATGGTTTTGGTCAACCACCCTCCACCCTCGTTTATAATAGAACAAGTTTGTTGCTGGTTATGTTTGCTTTTTGGCATTTGCCCCGAGTCTTGAAGAGACTTCTGTTATAGCTGATTTGCAGTTGGAAGCTTTTTTTTTTTTTGTGGGGGGGGGGGGGGGGTTGTTTGGTTCCCTTAGCCTTGAAATTGGCTTTCTTGACTACTGTAAACAAAGTCCAAGTTTACAGCTTTGTATTGGACTGATGCAGTAGCAAGTCTGGACTGACCTCAATAGGGACCTATTTAGCTATTAGAGTTTTTTTTTTTCATTTAATATTTAGTCTTGTTTTAGCCAACGATAGGAGATAGAGTTTGAGTTCAATTCAATTTTCAGTTTCAGGATTGATTAGGACTTATATAGTTACATTTATTAAGATGACAAATACTTGGAAAATATAGCCTGGAATATGACTTTTGGTGCTCACCTTGGGCGCCTTGGTGAGGCCAAGGTGTTGCCTAGGCGTCAAGGTGGCTGGCCATTATTGTGGTCACTATGGCGCCATGACAACTGTTCTATAGTACATACAATGAGAGACAAACGTATACACATTACATGTATGCAAGTGGGTATGTAGGCAATTATGTGCTTGTGTTTTGTTAGTCCTTTTCCTATGCCATCACTTACACTTACAGAGCCGAAATGTTGATTTGGTTATAAATCTGATTATATTACTTAACTCTAATTTTTTTGCCACATTTTAATTTTTCTTACCTAGATTGATATATGGGAAAAGAGAAAAGTTTTTGGTTGTCGGGGCCAAACTCTAAAGGAAGAGCTTGTAGGGAGGAACCTGGAGAATAGTAACAGAAATGGAAAAAGTCCATGCTTCAAACTGGTGAGCTTTATCCCCATATGCATTATGCTTCTGTTTGCAGAGATATTTCATTTTTATGTGCACATGTGCTGCTCTTGTTAAAGGTTTTTAGTAACTGGTCCTATTCCTGGCCATCAATATTCTTGTTAAGCAGAAACAGTCTGTTGGAGATACGCTGGAAAAGATCAGTTCAAGTTTCCAAATTGTTTGTGATGGTTCTAGGGATGAAGAGGCTTTATTGAGCAAATGCAGGACTGCTGTTAGTGGTGTTGAAAAAGTGGACAAAGAAATTGGTGGCAATTATAACTCAGGTATTGCTGACATTATGTGTATGTGTCAGTTTATTTTAAGAACCGCAAATACTCATTGTTTGAAGGTTTTCAAGTAATCTCCTGGTGGCATTTTTTAGCTTTGACCTTTGCTGTCTCTGTTTATGCTTTTTACCTTTCAAATTTTCAATTCCGCATGGGAAACTCACTTAACTTGGATTTAATGTGATGATGGGCTATTTCATGTAAATGGAATGAGATCCCAACATAACTTTTTGCACATTAAACTTTGAATTATATCATCAAACATGATTTGGAAGCTACTCATAGCTTTAATTTAAGATTTTTTGTGTATATATATATATATTTTATTCTCTGAGTACATTTCTTTCATTTATTCTTAGTATTGCAATGAGCTCTGTCTTGCCTAAAGCCAAATGACTCTTCAATGAGAATGTATACGTGCTTGTTGTGTATTCTGACTATTACTATTGAGGCTAACTCCTCTGGAATGGGACCCTGATTATATCCATGACTTTGCATTTTCCTGCTGATCACTGTTCCTATGTGGTGCATTTGGAAAAATGAGTGCACCTGGTTGGCTTGGTATCAAAGTGGCAGTAGAGCATTCTGTAGAAACCGCTTCCTCTAAAAGGCCGACTTTGTAGGAAAGGGAGGAAACAATATGTGTATTATACAGGAGCTCTAACACGGTAGACTATCCAAAGGGGGACACGGTGGATAAATAATTTTTTAACACTTGCCCGCTCCCAGGGGGACTCAATACCGTGACCCCTGCCTGCTCTGATACCATGTAGAAACCGCTTCCTCTAAAAGGCCGACCTTGTAGGAAAGGGAGGAAACAATATGTATATCATATAGGAGCTCTAAGACGGCGGACTATCCAAAGGGGGACACGGGTGGATAAATAATTTTTTAACACATTCTAAAATTGTAGAGGTCATCATGGTGTTCTCAAGGTTACCGCCGTTCACTTCTCTTCTTTGTTTTTGAAAGGAAAGAAGCCTATCATTTTTTTTATTGGTGGCAATGTGGTTAAGGTTATTTTGTAGGGAAAAAATCGTAATGTGAAACAGTTTAAGCTCCTCAATAGATGTGGATTCTTGTTTTAGCTCCTCACTTCATCTGGATTCTTTGATGAATAGGGCAGCTTAATGGATCTAGATTTGTGGATGAGTTGCGGGACCAGTATAGTATACTGAGAGAATGTATTGAGCAGCTGAGATTGGTTGAATCATCAAGATCAGATCTTGTATCTCATTTAAGAGATGCTCTTCAGGAGCAGGTTGTTTGGTTAGCATATGGTAACTTTATGAAAGTCGAGTTTGAGTTGACAAAGTCTTCTTCCGTTTTAAAATTATTTGTTTTTTATTAAAAGAGATCTGATTTGTTTTCAGGAATTTAAGCTGGACCATGTTCGTAATCAACTTAAGGTAATTTCGCAATGCCTAGTGTGGCCATAGTTGGAGAACAATTAAACCTTTCAATTACAATTTGTTTGCAGTATTGAAAATCTCAAGATGAAGTCCTTAAATCAACTATGATGGGGAAAATTTGAGGGTATCAGACTATCTGTTTGTGTCCTTGTATGAAGTAGATTAGTGGCTGCATTGTCCATGTTTAAAGTTCTGCTACTATTGGTATGCTTGACAAAGTTTATCCCCAAGTCAGTTGTTTGGTCGAGCTCAGTAGTGGTACTTTTCTTCTCTAAAACTATGTCAAGATTGTGTTGGTAAGAATAAGATACCTGTCTATAGCTGTAGAGATTTAGTCTGCTGGAGTTTGCTACAGTATTTTGTGAGAAGGGTAATTATTGAACCAAAACTTGATGTTTGCTAAAATTGCATGGTAAAATTTTTTTCCTCTATTACTAAAATGTTTATATACCTGTGATGGTAATCTGGAATTCACATGCTCCACATTTAGGACCTGAACTTACCTGAATAATTTCATCTTGGCGTGCCAATTCCCAAATACGAGAAAGGCACATGAGTAAACAGCCTGAAATTCATTGCTTATTTTTATTCATGCTGACCATTCATGTGTCAAAATAGTTTCAGGCTGATAATATAAAAGAAGAACATGATATTATAAAAGAAATAAAAGAAGAGACTACAAACTAAACCACTACCAGCATGAATAACCCAAGTTGTTTTCTTCTTTTATATTATCATGTTTTAGACAAAAAACCCAAGTTGGCTTGGTTCTGTTTGGGTTTGGGTTTGGGTTTTCAAAGCCGGCCGTATTGGTCCAACCACTCTAGAGCCACTGCATCAACTCTCCTCCTTTGAAAAGAACTCGACTTCGTCGAGTTTGGACAAGGACCGAGGAGGCCATCTGAATTAGCACATTGGAGGAGGAATGATCCTGCTACCTTTTTTAGCTTAATGTTGGGGAGATCTTTAGCAGGAAAAAACTTCATTTCTTTGTTGTCGTGCTTGAAAGAGTAGGTATTTGCATACCCACAATGTTGTGCCTTCTTACTGTGGTTGAATACCCACAATGTTGTGCCTTGTTATCAAAGAACCACGATCGACAAAGAAGAATGTGACACACCTTCAAAGGGAGGACGTGACATTGTCCTGTATCTCCAAATCCACCAATAGAGTATGTGAGCAAACACATATCAGTAATCTTGAGATTAGTGGTGTTCACCCATGCAACTTTATAGGAAGTTGGACGTGGCGCTGTCTGCAATCCAAGGTTATGAATGTCTTCAGAGACGACATTAGTGCAACTACCTCCATCGATCACCATGCTACATAATTGCTCATTGCAGTTCACACAGGTTTGGAAGATATTGTTGCGGCGCCAATCTTCATCCTCAGAGACCTTTTCTGTGGTCAAACGAGGATGAAGAACATTACAAGGTTGTCACTCCTCATCAGTGTCATTGCCATTGACTTCACCCTGCTCACCCTTAGCCTCCAAATTATCTGTCTCAAGTTTTCGTTGCTCTTCTGGGACCAAAATGTATAAAAGAATCCTTATCAATATAGGTTACCAAACAGTTTGGACATTGATCACTTATATGTCTGTACCCTTTGCACGTAAAACATTGAATAGCCTTTGGCATCACAGGAGGTCTGCCAGAACTTGGAACCACGCCGAGGTGGACCAATTGACTTTGACTTTTTATTCATTAGAGATGTAATTGGGTAACTGTGTATTCCTTACATCATAATAGTCCCTGATTTACAATTGCACATAATTAACAATATGGACTGTCCATTTGCCAGCTTGTTGGCTGGAACTATAAATTGGATAGTTCTTACCATCTGGAAACTTTGTATGTCGATCCTATGAAATAATCTCAAACCCAACTAAGCCTCTTCCCAACTAAATAGGGTTGCTTACATGAAATAGGCTGCTAAGTAATTTGTCAGAAGATTTATTGTAAAGAATAATTTATCCTCATTCTTTGATGTCATTGACTTTGACCTTTTGTTCATCAGATATGTAATTGGATAACTGTGTATATGTGATGTGGTTTCTCATGTACGTATCAATTTTCAGGTTGTGCAGTCTTGATATGAACAGGCAGGCAACATCTGCCAACAAGTGCTAAACTGCAGCAATGGACAGTTGGTTGTTGAGCAAAGGTTGAAGGAAACAAACACCCCATCTGATGCACCTTCCAGTTTACTTCAAGAAACCGCAGCCATCAGCACTGGCAAAGAGCAATCAGCTCCAGTCATGTATACACAGCAGGGAACTTTCCCTGACAAGGCTGCCCACATTGAAAAAGATCCCCGCAAATCTGTAGCTGCTGCTGTGGCTGCAAAGCTTGCTGCTTCAACTTCCTCGGCTCAGATGCTCACATATGTGCTGTCATCTTTGGCATCAGAGGCTGTCATTGGCAATCCGTTGAGTGAACCTTCTGGTGATTATCCTTCTGAAAAGAGGCCTAAACTTGAGAGTGGACCATCTTCCTACATGGTTCATCAGCATCCTCAGCCACCACCGCCGCTTCTTCCACATCCTGACTCGCTCCACCACACGATCACGGCAACATCCCAACAGTTGGAACATCAACTGGCACCTCCATCGTCTTCTCCTATGTCCCATCCAGGCCCTACCATGCAGCAGCTACCGCCACCACTTCCACCAATGCCTCCACCACAGGCAGCCCAGTTCATGCAGACTGTAGGATCTATGACAGGTGTACCGTACAACTATGGTACAGCCCAACAGCCACCACCTTTGCCTGGTTATCCAACGGTTGCTGCCTCAGTTACAGGTCCAAATCCTTATCAGAATTTTCAGGGATCTGAAGGTGGTTTCTATGGCCACCCACCCGTGCCAGCAACACCACCAATTTATCGACAGTAGTTGCCCTAGTTGCTTGTGGGTTGTATGATAATTTCTGACCCCACCCCCAAAAACAAAGAAAGTAAACGAATCCTGTCCCAATTTGTGGGACTGGGATTTCATATACAGGTAGGTACATATTTGTATATTTATTCAAAGTATGATATATCAACCTCTTCTAATTTGAGGGGTCCTTTTACAGTGGTATTATGAGGTCAAGGAGGTTATTACAAGAGTTGCGGAAATAAATATGGGGAGGTAGGAGAATCTCACGGCTGGGCTTTGAGAGAGGAGGTGGGTGTTTGTGTAGTGTGTGTGAGAGAGGTCGACAGGGAGCTGTTCTGGTTACTTTCTTTTGCAGGGATAGGATATAGCCTTGCCTTGTTCTTATCTCCATTTCAGTACTTAGTGTTGGGAAAGCTTGCAACTGTTGAATTTTTATCCTCTCAATTACATTGGAAGTAGGGCTCTCCGAATAGCCATGGCTTCACCAATCATAACCGACCCAAAAGTTTCTGATTAAGAAGCAGCTAGAAGTAGACGCCCAAAATGATCACAGAAACTAATCCCAATCCACCGATTAGACTATCTGGCAACAGTGAAGCATCACAATTTACTTTCAGAGACCCATCTGGAGGCTAAGTCCAATATATGGGTGGTGTAAGAGATGAGAATGGAATTGAATTCACCCACATATCATTCTGATATTGGGTCTTTGTATTTATAATGTATATGACCTTTACATAAAGAATTTTAGAATTTGAAAATAAAAAAGAAGTTCAAGTTTGAGTTTATCTAAAACTACTCTACACAATTTATACTGGAGAGATAATAGGAACAAGATAAAAAAAAATTGATCACGGCTAGAGACGTGTAGGAGTTGCTTGGATCAGGTCAACTCATATTGTCGTTGCTGAAATTCAAACTTGATAAAATAGAGATTCTATAAACTCTGATAATCTTTCCAATGATACTGAATGGGATAAATACACAAAGGTGGAGCAATTATCTCCATAATTAAATCCTAAAATAACTCAACGGATATGTACAATGAGTCAACACCAATCTTATCTAATGAAGACAGCCCTACACTCCAATATATACAGCTGCGTTTCAATATAGACAGCTAACACTCCCCCTCAAGGTGGAGCATGAAGGTCACGAATGCCCAACTTGGACTTGAGATTTTGAAATTGAGCTCGTCCAAGGGATTTGGTGAAAAGATCCGCGAGTTGGTCGGCAGAAGGTATCTTTGCTGTGCGAATCAGACCCTGTTGGATTTTCTCACGAACGACATGGCAGTCTATTTCAATATGCTTGGTGCGTTCGTGATAAACTGGGTTGGCTGCGATATGAAGAGCGGCTTGGTTATCACAGTACAAGGGGATATGGTGTTGAGCGGGCAAACCAAGATCGCGGAATAGATAAGAGAGCCAAGTAAGTTCACAAGTGGCAACAGCCATTGCGCGATACTCAGCTTCAGCCGAAGAACGGGAGACTGTAGATTGCTTCTTTGTCTTCCAAGAAATCGGAGTGGGCCCTAGAAGAATGCAATATCCTGTAGTGGAACGTCTAGTCATAGGGCAGCTGGCCCAATCTGAGTCGCAGAAGCCGGATAACTGAAGAGAATTCGAGGCGGGAAGGAAAAGACCCTGACCAGGAGTGCTCTTCAAGTATCTAAGGAGACGATGGGCAGCATCCAAGTGAGGTTGATGAGGCTCGTGCATAAATTGACTTAAAATATTTATAGAGTGCACAATGTCGGGGCGGGTGACCGTAAGGTAAATCAAGCGGCCTACTAAGCGTCGATAAGCAGAGGGATCCTGGAGGATAGATCCGGCAGTGTCAGAGAGCTTGAGATGCTGTTCCATGGGAAAATCCGCTGGTCGAGAACCGGTAAGACCACAATCATTGAGAATGTCCAAGGTATACTTTCGTTGGCAAAGATAGAGACCCTTGGTAGAGCGGGCGACCTCAATGCCAAGAAAGTATTTAAGGGAACCAATGTCCTTAGTATGAAATGTGTGGCAAATGCTAGCTTTGACATCCTGGATGATAGCAGAATCCGAGCCAGTAATGATGATGTCGTCCACGTATACAAGGACAAAAATGGAGGCACCATCCCGATGAAGGGTGAAGAGAGAATGATCGGCTTGGGAAGCAGTGAACCCGAAGCTGACAAGGGCCGATGACAATTTGGCAAACCAATTGCGAGAGGCTTGTTTGAGGCCATACAAAGATTTCTGCAATTTACAAACGATGTTCTCCCCCTTACGACGATACCCAGGTGGGGGGGTCATGTAAACATCTTCGTCAAGGTCACCATGGAGAAAGGCATTATTCACGTCCAATTGGGAAATGGCCCAGCTAGAGGCAATGGCGATGGTGAGAAGGACTCGAACTGTAACGAGCTTAGCCACAGGAGCAAATGTTTCATGGAAATCAATCCCCTCAAGCTGAGTGTACCCTTTGGCCACAAGGCGAGCTTTGTATCGGTCGACTGATCCATCGGCATGTCGTTTAATTTTGTACACCCATTTGGACCCAATTGCCTTTTTGCCAGAAGGAAGCGGGACCAAGGACCAAGTTTTGTTGATGTTTAACGCATTAATCTCAAGCTGCATTGCATCACGCCAAGCAGGGTGCTTTATGGCTTCAGTGAATGTGTGTGGTTCAGTAGTATCATGAAGAGCAGTAAGAAAAGACATATGGGGTGGTGAGAAACGATGATAACTTAAAAAATGAGCAAGGGGGTGAGACGTACCGTGACCACTGGAGGAAGAAACCTTCGCTTGGGGAAGAGATACATGGTAGTCTTTTAAATATCTTGGCGGTTTGGTGACACGAGATGGTCGTGTTAAGGAGGGAGGTGGAGGGGTAGGTGAAGGTGGAGGGGCAGAGGGTGGTGTAGGAGGAGGGGCTGGGGGTTGTGGTTGTGTAGGGGTAGGGGGTGTCGGTGTAGAGGGTGGTGGAATGGGATTGGCGACAGGGTCATCAAGATCAACAGGGGGAATGGGGAAAACATATGAGGGAAGGGGTGATGGGTCTTTATATAATTGAAAAGGGAAGATGTGTTCTTGAAAAACAACATCACGGGAGACGTAAGTTGTCCTAGTGGTGAGATCATAGACCTTGTAACCCTTCTGGCCGTACGGGTAACCAATGAAAATGCCAGGGAGGGCGCGTTGGTCAAATTTGTGTTTGATATTCGGTTGGCGACCAAAACAAAGGCAACCAAAAACCTTTAGGTGAGAAAATATTGGAATTTTGTTATAAAGAACCTCATGAGGTGTTTTCCCTTTTAGCACCGGGGTGGGAAGGCGATTAATTAGGTAACAAGCGGTGAGCACACAGTCACTCCAAAAATAGAGGGGTAGGTTTGCTTGAAAACGAAGAGCACGAGCTACGGTAAGGAGGTGGCGGTGCTTACGCTCAACCACGCCATTCTGTTGTGGGGTGGAAACACAACTAGATTCCTGTAAAACCCCAAGATGGTGAAGAAATGGAGAGGTATTCTTATTAAAAAATTCCTTACCATTGTCCGAACGAATACGACAAATAGAGGTATTAAACTGTGTTTTCACCATGTTAAAAAAAATACGTATTAGGGAAAAAGTTTCAGATTTGTGGTTCATTAAATAAACCCATGTAGAGCGTGAATAGTCATCGACAATAGTAAGAAAAAAACGTGCTCCTGAGAGAGAGGGGACATGATACGGACCCCAAATATCGACATGAATTAAAGCAAAACATCGTGTAGTGGATATCAAACTAGAAGGGAATGGTAAACGTGTTTGTTTGGCAAGTGGACAGACAGTGCAAAAATCCTTATTAGAACAAGAAATGGTAGAATCAAATTGTCTTAATTTAGAAGAAAGAGAATGGGAGGGATGACCAAGTCGCCAATGCCAGAGATCGAACGAGGATGTGGTGGTGGCAGCAGATGCAAGTGGAGGTGAGGTGTCCAAGAGGTAAAGACCACCATGGCGTCTACCCGTCGCAAAAATCGTCTTCGTCCATGGGTCCTGAAAAAAACAAGCATCATGAGAAAAGGTAATAACACATTGGGTTTGAGCAATAAATTTGCTAACAGACAAGAGGTTATATTTGAAGGAGGGAACAAAGAGGACATCAAAAATTGAAATGTTAGGAAATAAACACACATGTCCAATATGGGTCACAGGTGTAGTGGAACCATTAGGAAAACGGATGGAGGAAGGGGAATGACAAAGTTTAGAGGAGGAAAATAAAGTAGGTGAACAGACCATATGATCTGTAGCACCAGTATCGACAATCCAAACAAAGGAAGGAGGGAATGAAACTGTACCTGACATATTAGCAAGAGGGTGGGTATTACTAGTGGGAAGAAGAGTTAAAAGTTGCTGAATCTGTTAGGCAGAGATGGTGGGAGCAATCGCAGATGCAAGAGGTGCGTTGGTTGCAGTAAGATTGGCAGCGTGAACATTGTTGTTGCGGGGCTTAGACTTAGTACCATCTCCATTGCGAGGCGTCCAATTGGGTGGGTAGCCATGTTGCTTGAAACAGCGAGAGTCAGAATGCCCGTCCATATCGCAATAGTTGCAATGATATCGGGGACGAGAACGACCTTTGGAATCACGGCTGGTGGAGGAGTGTTGGGCAGCCAAGGCAGCTTGATCGAGAGGAATGGGCCGAGCATCGTGAAGAGAGCGTTGGCGTTCCTCCTGCAGCAGTAAAGAATAGGCCTTGGCCATAGAGGGCAGTGGATCCATAAGGAGTATTTGACTCCGGACAGCAGAGAACGAGTCATTCAAACCTTGAAGGAAATCGATGAGAGCGTCAGTTTCAATGAAGCCATTGAGGCTTGTCATAGCGCCACAAGTGCAGGTGGGAAGAGTTCGATATGATGACAACTCGTCTCGATAGGCCTTCAAGGCTGTATAGTAAGCAGAGATCGAATCTGTTCCTTGACTGTGGTTATAGATGAAACGTCGTATCTCGAAGATACGAGGAGCATTTTGTTGAGAGAAGCGGTCACTAAGGTCGATCCAGACATCATGAGCGTTGGTGGTCCATAAAATACTGTTGGCAATAGAGGGAATTGTAGAGTGGATCAACCAAGATGTAACCATGGAGTTGCATCGACTCCAAGCAGACAAATCAGTGGAGTCATCAGCAGGTTTCTTGAGGGTGCCGTCAATGAAGCCAACCTTGTTCTTTGCTTGGAGAGCCATAGTAATGGCACGACTCCAAGTCGGAAAGTTGTCACCATTAAGAAGTTGGGTGACAAGAGGGGTGCCAGGGTGATCGCTATTATGCAGGTAATAGGGAGAAGTTGGGTCAGAGACGGAGGGGGTGGGTGGAGCCATAGAACAGTGAGAAAGAAGAAGGATCTCGTTAGGCTGATACCATGATAAAATAGAGATTCTATAAACTCCGATAATCTTTCCAATGATACTGAATGGGATAAATACACAAAGGTGGAGCAATTATCTCCATAATTAAATCCTAAAATAACTCAACGGACATGTACAATGAGTCAAGACCAATCTTATCTAATGAAGACAGCCCTACACTCCAATATATACAGCTGCGCTTCAATATAGACAGCTAACAAAACTTAAATTTGAATTTGATAACGTATCCTTAATAGGTGGCTTCTGAAGGAGAAGACAATGTAATCCAGGGTTAGACTGAAATGGAATCCGAGTAGCATTGGTGAACTCGGTGGCGGCCTTTTCATCACATTGATTACCATCGCCTGGAGTCCAAACCTTGCCTTTAAGAATGAGATCATTTCGAGCACGCCACAAATACCATGCAATGAAACAACAGAGGGTTAAAGTTTCATTCTTTAGTTTAGATCCTTGAACCCCTAGTGAATCCAGATAACTAAAGATGGTACAATGGTAATAGCAGTGACAGAAGAGAGACTGTTCCCATATGAATTTGGAGTTTGTGATAGACTAACATATATGGAGGCGTAATTTTCATTTTTAGGATTCTTTTGGAGTATTGAATCAATCGATACCACCTAATGTGTAAACGATGTATTGGTTGAATAAACAAAGGATAAATGATTTTGGGAGAGGGTTTCTTGAGAGGTAGGATTCCCCTGCACCAGCGCGGGACCAATGGGGGCATGCGCGGAAGCATCAATAGGGGTGGGTTTCCACCTTTCATGGGTGTGGGGCAATCATTTCATGCACCTCTATCTCTGGGTGCAGGGACTATGTTGCCTTTCAGGGTTCTTTTTTCCAATGATATTCAATATTGAATTGATTTTGACTTTTAGAATAGCAATAGTTAATAATTATTATATTAAAGTTGAATGTAAATTTAATGGTCTCAAAAGACACGGTTGTGTATATAATAAGGTGCATACATGTATATGGTTTCAAGCTTCATTGAATTATATATAATAACAAATAACCTATGAAAAAAAGAAAAAATAATAGTAAAGGAATGAATAATAGGGCAACCTAGGAACCACCTCCTTACCCCCCCCCCCCCCCCCCCCCCCAAAAAAAAAAGAAGGAACCACCTCCAATAATTTACTGAATATGATTTTATATTTTCTACAAAAAAAAATATATGTTTTTATATTTGGAGATATCCATAATCAAAATCTCAGGCAATGTTTGGTACTCATTTCCATTCTAAGAAAGCATATTCAAATGCATTTTTAATTGATAATAAGAACATTGCTTGGATACATGTTTTTATTAATATCCATTAATGATTGTAATCAGAATGCTTACATTTCTTTTCAGCATTTCATTTTTGTTTTTTTTTTTTTTTTTTTTTTTTTTGGGAAGTGCTAACATACTTTTTGTAGATCTTGGATCGGGCCAAAGACGTTTGTTTTCGGTCTTTTGAAAATGCTACTTTAATAGGATGGTTTAGATCTCTTGTACAGTTTACTAGTCGTACTAAAGTCCCATGTCTATTGGAACACTGTAATCAGTTGCCTTCTTTTTAATTATATTAATCACTATTTTCATTAAAAGAAATAAAAAAAAACACGTGAGAAGCGCATAGTTGACAAGGTACATAACTCCCTCAACCATGGAGTAGAATTCAGTTATACTGTCATACACGTCATAGATAACATCTTCCTAGCTAGAGAATCAGCTAACTTGTTGATTTCCTTAAAAATACATTGGAAATTAAATGAAAGAAATAAGTAGATAAATATAAGATGTCTCCAATCATAAACTGCACAGATAAAAGAATATTTGATGGAAGTGTGAATGATGTATGAATAGAGTTCTTATAGTCCATCTCCACCATAAGCCTCCTCTTTACGCAATCCTCTAGAGCCTCCAACAAAATACTTCGAGCGACCATTGCCTCACTCTGAAGCATAGAATAAAACCTGTTAGTTCAGACTTTGCAATACATAGCTGTTCAAGGTGATATATGATCAAAATCTATAATCCTCCTCATTGATGATCACTACTCCAAGATGCATCGATATTGAATTTCCGCATTGGTAAGTGAAGAAGAATCCAAACCTAGCCATCATTTGAAGAGGCACTAGAGTTGGCATTCATATTTATAGATCTAAATACAGGATGACCCTGAGCCTGAAAGAGCTCTAAATGAGCCTTTTGAGCAGCTTCTATAACCTCCATAGGTGACCAGCACTTTCCACAAACCCCGCTCTCCATAGATACCGTACAATACCACATCAGCCCACGGTCTTCCATCCTTGCTTTTTTTCAAACTGGTCGAAAGGAGACCTGCTCTGTATCCAAGATTGGATAGAAATATCACCTGAATTTCTCACATTGTATGGTAACGAGCTGTCAGACCATACTACCTGAGCAAAAGGATATGATACAAGATATGAAATGGAGTCTCCACTGTGCTGCCGCATCTCAAGAATGAAACATCAATTGGAATTTGTCATTGTGGCAACCCCTCTCTTGAAGCCACACCTGATGTGCATGCTCGCCAAAGCAAATTTCTTACTTTAGGTAAAGTATGACACTTCCAAATTCTCTTCCAAACTGATGATGAAGTACTATGCCACACACTAATATCAATACCAGCACCGACATCCTGAACTTCTTTTGTTTCCTTACCACCAAATATGATAGATCACACAAAGAAAACCAACTTACAATAGTGTCATATAGAATATTACTATTAAATATGTCCGAGATCCACTTCTATCTCTTTGTCAAAGAGAAAGATAACTCTAGGGACATGCCATAATTTCTAAGAATACTATCCCAAACCGATTTGGAAAAAGACTTGAAAAGAATAAATGACCAACGTTTTCCTTAAAACAAAGACAACAATTTGGAATTGACAAATTCCTTTGGAAAAAAAGAATTTGAGTGGGAAGAGAATTAATCTTAGTTCTCCAAATAGTGAAGGAATGTTTTGGGATTGACAATCATCTGTTTAATTTTATTATTTTTAATCTTTACTCTTATTACTTGTTCATCATATCTTTTTGCTTCATACACTAAAAGACATTCTTTAGAAACAATTGGTTCATCCAAAAGGTTACGATCATCCAATCAAAACCGATTTTTGGCCCCAACAGTTCATTGAATGGGTATAGAGTAGAGAAAAAATAGTCTATAAACAACTAATCAACCTTTATTTTAAATAGAGTAAGCTGACAACATGCTAGCAAACTCATTATTCATCGATTTCGTCAGCAAAGACTCTGTTTTTCTGAGAATTATAGAATAAATTAATTAATGAATGCATGAATAAATGAATGAATTACATCATATATCATGTTTCTATCACACCACTTCCGGTTTGAAATCTATATACAACTTTATGTTTCTCCTTCCCAATTCTTAGACCAGTGCAGAGCATGAAGATGTGGAAGGATCAAACAGGGCAGGAAGCAGGTACTTCCTTCCATTTGCACCATTGGCATTGTAGCTAGCACCAGTAGTTGAATCCACCAACAGCTCCCCTGCATAACCAGGGTAAGCCCCCTTCCCATAGATACCAGGGCAAGCTGAAGCTGCTTCCAATGGTGCCTCAGCAGAGCCTTGATAGAAACCATTTCCAAAAGGGTTGGTAGCAGTTGCAGCCAAGAGACTAGCCAGATTAATAACCATTCCATCCATGCCCACATCATTGTTTGGGGCAATCAATGGTGGGTTCTGAGGTCCATAGATGGGCTGGTGGAAGGGCCAAGCACATTGACCTGGGCACTGAGTCTCCGAGTTACCAACCCAGATGTAAGCGAACTTCGATTTCTTGCCTTGGGAACCATGGCTTCCGCATGTGTCCATACAGAAACCCTCGACGGTGACATCTGCGGCGGTCAGAACTACATTAACGGCATTTCTATGATCGCCTCTAGCTGCGAGCTGCACGATTTGGTTTCTGGTAAGGAACTTGCCCAATGAGTAGTTCTCGTCAAGGATTTGGTTACCCATTTGGAGAGAGAGCGAAGAGGGTTTCTTGTTCTTGGAACTGAGCTGGTAGTACTTGTCAGTGGTCTTCCACCATGTGAGAACAGAGGGTTGGGATTGGGTTTTCAATGAAGCTTGTGAGGATGAGAGGGAAGAGATGAAATCCGAGATAATGGCGCGTTGGGTAGGGTTGAAATTGCCGTACCAGATGAGATTGACAGATATTTTTCCTGAGAGAAGGGGACCCTTGTGGTATTGTAAGAGCATAGACTGCTCCTCCACCAATCCACTGAGTCTCCTCCCAGCATTGGAGAAATGTAAGAGGGAAACCACTAAGAGAACTTGGAAGGGTAATGTAGAAACAAAAGAGGCCATATTAGGGAACTTAGGAATTAAAGTGAAGAAAAGGAACTTGAGAAGAGCTCTGTAAGGTAGAGAGGCTGAGATTTCTTTTCTGTTCTTGTGGATCAAAGGATGAGAGATGGGAGGTTTTATAATAGTGTTGAGGAAGGAGATCTTTAATTGTTTGACAAAATGGGTCAATGAAGCTACGGAGAAGGAGGGATTTGTTCATTTGTATATATTTTAGTGTATGGTAGAGCTGTAGTGATAGATGAGGTGGGCCTTAACTCATTAACACTTCTTTCAAACGCGTTGTTTTGAAAGCAGAGTTATGACTTTATAGGGTTGGTTCGGTGGTTCACAGGATGTCGTCAAGGTGAGAGAGTAGGAGGAAGTCACCAAGTAAGTGGCCAACTGTCCCCACACATGTCTCTTGAAACATTAGAGTAAATATAAAAAAAAAAAAAAAGTAGAGTATAGAAAAATGGTCACAGGTCACTCAGTCTCTTCCAGGCTCCAGCTTATCTACAACTACAAGGGTTTAAATGACCAAGAAGTACCTAATGGTCAATGATCCATAATTCCATATGGCCAGCCATGTGCATCTAGGGATGTAAATGGATCGGATTCGGTTCGGAGAGTGTTATATCCGCATCCGCATTCGATTAACTTTCGGTCGAATTCGGACAGTGCTAAATGGATACGGACATGAATATGGATTGGATATTTTTTCCATTTACATGTAATATAGCTTTTCGAATAGCTATAGCTTATTCGTATCTACATCCGTTTAGTTTTCGGACGGATTCGAATAGTACTAAACGAATACGAACACGACTATGAAAATGGATTTTGATTATTCATTTACACCCCCTATATGCATCCACCTCTTTGTGAGTTTTGAGTAGAGCACCAAAAGGTGAGAGGCTTAGAAGAAAGTAAAGATACCGAAAATATGAATGGCCTCCTTATTTGAGGTGAAAAGGGTTGCGTTCTGTCTGGAAACGTACGGACTATCTCTGTAATACAAATTCGGTATGTGAAAATAGAATCTCTCTTGGTACGGTCTGGTATGATATTGATTTTTAAGACAAAATCGTCGATATGTATCGATACTGTACCAAATTTTCTATAACACACCGAACTTGTACCGAATCGAGGCTAAAGTATATAGCCAAAGTACCAACTTGCAAAATCAAAACCCTAAGTTTTATTCTTAATTTTGTTTCGAAACATGAAAGATATGTTTTTTAAATTTCCATTGAAATTCTTGTTAATCCTTCTCTTTTCTTATATCTCAATCTACAAATCTTTCAATTAGTGACCATTCTTCTCGCTATTGATATCCAATAAGAAGAACTTGGTTCAAACTACTGAATCATTTTTTTTTTTTTTTTTTTTGGTGAAAAGCAATTGTATTGCAGAGGAGGGCAAGAGGAGCTCAAGGCATCCTGATTGCAAGCATTACTTGCCACAAACAGATCCATCCTAGCTAGAGAGTGAGCAGCAACATTCACTTCTCTAGAGATACAAACAAAAGAAACAGAAGGGAATTGGGGGCCAAACCACCGGATGTCCTTCAAAATACCATCAATGGTGATAGGTGGGCTCGTCCTTGGGTAGCTCAGCAAGGAAATGAGTGTCGCGTTGTCTGACTCGATAATCAAACAAGCTCCTGAATCTATGGCATCAGTTCTGAGTAGGTATAAATTAGAACCACATGAGGCAAGTGTTCATGCTTTTTCATTTTCCATTCTTCTCAATTGTATCATCTTCTTCATCATCCTAGGTTGTGGGTGAAAGTGGGATGTTGGAATGGCTCAATCAAATCAATGCTCTTAAGAATTAATGGATTGTTTGATTTGATTTAGCCGTGCTAACATCATGTTTTGTATACCGAATAAAAACCTTTTTAATATCGAATACAAACTTTTTTTGACATTGAATCAAACCATACCGAGTCGGTACAATATCGGTATTATTAGAAATACAGTTTGTATCCGGTACGATATGGTTTCGGTATCTACTTTCTATCTTTTGTACCATACCAAATCCCGATATCATACTGACTATCACCCTTAGGCTTAACACACTTGAGCTAGGTAGGAGAGTCCGGGTTTTAAAAGGGTTAATAGGAAAGAAGATGAGGATAGTGCTATACCTCTACACGAGAAGATTGTGAAGCTTCAAGAGTGTTTGGATGACATGACACAGAATTAGAAATTTCTTCTAGAGTTAAGACTCTTGCCATATCCCTGGCCTTTTGCTATTTAATAAGAACCAAATATTAATTAAAAAAGGCATTTTAATTTTTTTCTTTATATATATATATATATATATTTTTTTTTTTTTTTGACGTAATTTTTGGGAAAATGTTTTCTATCCAAGAACGTAGCCTACGCCACTGCCCATGAGTCTATATCTCTCCTCCTCCTATGAAATGACATCTTTATCTCTATTGGGGGAGAAGAGAGATAGACACAGGGAGCACTGGCATAGGCCACACTCTTGGCCAGAAAGCATCATCTCAAGTAGGATTATTTTATAGAATCCTCCAATCACACTCCATCTACCTTAGGAGAGCTAAGCAAACTCAAACAAAATTATCTCCAAAAAAAAAGACAAATTAGGACGAGACTTTGCCATGAGCATGGGTCCTCACCTAAAGAAAAGGTGTTGGGACAATGTATTTTACATTAGGACCAAGTTTCCCTTCAGCCATGGTGAATGGGAATCCATTCACTGGGTGATGGAGGGAAACTTAGTCTTTACATTATGTTTTGGAGATTGTCTTCCTTCGGCGACGGTCAAGGGTGAATCCCTTGACCGAGGCATTTAGATGGTTTGTAGAGGCTATTATGGAAAAGTACAGGGGTATTATCAACCTTGTACAATAAGAAATGATGTAGAGAGGATTTATGAAGAATTTTTGGATCGGTTGGATTGGCTGAAGTCCACTCAATTAGGTCGAAAGTGCTAATTTGTCAGCACAACTTCCAAGGGCCTTAATTTTTTACTCGAGTAGAGTTATGGGAGTCATAACACTAATATCCAAACGGCAACCAATTCTTTATAGCTTAGTTAAGTAATGGGATTCATTGGACTATAGATTTGGGGTCAAATTCGCACGTTTAAGGGGTGATCCAAGCCTCCAAAGTTTTGTGTGTGATTTAGGGATACTAGTTTCCTATTTTATTTTTCTACTTTTTTTTGTTTCATGTTTTATTTCGCTTTTCTTTTCTTTGTAATCTGATCTTCTTATATAAAGGTCATTTAGGACAAAATAAAGGTATCTTGAAGTTTATGAATCAAACTGGTTTTATTTGCTCTTCTTCCCCATTAGAATTAGGATTTTCTTTACCTAGTGGATTTGAGGGTCGTTAGCACAAGAATGAAATATATCCCGCATACTTCCTACTTGGTCGGGGCAAATATTTATGACTCTATATGGGTGTACTTTTCCTACATCCATGGTGAAGGAAAACTTTCTCCTTATGTTTTAATGATCACTAAAATGTGTTTGAGTGATGAAAAAGTTTGTGTATGAGTGGTGAAAAAGCAATTTTGTGGAGGTATTTCGTTGTGCATCAAAGATGCGGAAAAAATCAAGCCAAGCAAGCAGAAGCAAATCAAGCAATTCACCGATCAATCGCAATGTGATATATCACGAAGACATTTATTGAGGCTTGCATCCTTAAAAGTGTTCCATAAACTCAGAGAACAAAAGAAGTATGAAATGTTAGAAGCATTCAATGGAAGATCAAGCTTCAAGAAAACGCTTCATAAATTGAAATGCCTAGGAAACAAGAATGGTGTTGTCATTATTTTCAACACTGTCAGAATCAACACACTCACATATTGGTAGTACAGTGCTCAATACAATCAGAAGTGTTGAGGTGTTAGTGAAGTGACAATGATATGTACATGGGTGTATAAATATATCACAAGGGTTATAGAGTTATTTGGCAATACTAACAATGTTAGTGAGGCTGAAAAGCAGTGATTTGACAAAAGGCACTGCATGGCAAATGTTATTGATGATGTGGCATGTGGTAGTTGGGGCAGTGCTGGAAATGGTGCTCAAGTGTCAATTTGTAGAGATATATAGAGTGTACATAGGTCTTGGAAGTGATTGGAGAGATTAGACAACAAGTTGGGAGAGCTGAAATGGTCAAGTAGTGATTTGGTAGTGATGTGACACTTTGATAGTGATACAGAGATGCTTATGTGGAAACATATGACACTTTAACAGTGATACAGAGAGGCTTATATGGAAACTTATCACGGTGTTATATAGTCATTGAAAGCATGTGGTAGCATTGGGTGAAAGCTCCACATAGTTTGAATAGAAAAATCATAGGTTCACGCAATGGTAGCATGTTTGGAGCTAATTTTGGAAGGTTTAAATGATAGATCTGGGCAAAGTCATCCACATAGAACTTATAGTTCTTCCAGTCTTCTGTCATCTCAAATGGAAGTGCATCATTTCATTATCGGACGAAGATGTAATGTGTTTTTCGTATCATTGCACAGAAACTGAGCAAATTGGGGAGAGTTTTGAAATTGGAGATGCATTCTGGAAGTTTTCCTGAGATTACAATATGTGAGTTAAGGTCCTTATCACGAGCTTGGTGGTGAAAACCACACTCAAAAATTCATTACAATGAAGAAAATCCATATAGAATAAGAGAAAGAATTAGAGAAAGCTCCCAAGAGCTTGAACCCAAGAATCCTCGAATCTTCTATGTTCTATTGTTGACTTCAAGTTTTCAAGAGAAACTCTATCTGATATTGTGCCTTCAAAGGAATACATCAAGGGTTTGAAGAAAGCTCAAGATATAAAAGGAATAGAAGAAAAGAAAAGGAAGAAAAAGAAAAAAGGTCTCCCATGCATGAAACTCCATCAAGTCATCATTTAAGCTTACGGTTTGCCTCCATTGAGCAATGTGCATGATGTGTGAGCTTTGAAGCAAACCTAGGAGGGTTTTTGCAAGAAAAAGAGGAAGAGGAAGGGGAAAAAATATAGAAACGAAGAAAGGAAAAGAAGAAGAAGAAAATAGAAGAGGAAGGAAGAAGAGAGGATTGCAAGATTGTGTTGGATACGTCTATCACCGGCAATTCTAAAAAGGGAAATTATCAGCCCCACCCCCTCACGTTTACCTATATTTTAAGGCACACCCACTAACTACCATAATATCAATGATTACCCATTTTTGAACGGTGTTAACCAACAAAATTATTTTGACCAAAATACCCCTCACACTAAAACATTAAAAAAACCTAGTCTAAATCATTTCTTAAACGTACACTGTACTCCCCTAAGAAAAAGAAGAAGAAGCCCTCTCTTCCTTCACTTCCCAAGCCCCCAAAACAACGCCGCCAGAACAAGCGTCACCGGAAACAATCACCACAACACCATTAACAACGGTAGCGACGGCGATGGCCACGAAGAAAAAAGTTGTTTTTCTAGTGAAAACCAGTACCCAGCCATTTCTTCCACCCCGAAGTTGTGGCAAACTTCAAATATTGGCAATGGGGGTCGGTCCTCTCTGATCCGGGTATGCGCTTGCAATGCAGGTCGGTGGCAGAAGATTGACGAAGGTCAGTCACGGGAAGAATGGTACGACGAACAAAATAAAAAACAGGGGTGGGAATTCATATTATAGACCGATACAATCAAATAAAATTAAACAGAAACCATAGGAATTGCAACAGCAGAAACGTTGAGGTTCAATCGTGGTTATCCAATGTAGGTGGTGCAGCAACAATGAAGAAGTCAGAGGGTTTCCCTGAGCTCCCCAGGTTGGTACCGTGATGAAGAATTAATGTTACCCCTTCCACAGTCGTCAAAATCGAATGGTTCGAATCACTTATTCCCTAGGATGAACTGAGCTGCCGTGGATCCTGAAACTATTTTCATCGATTGTACCGTGGCTGTTTCTTCCTACAGTTGGGGTTACAAGGATACATCGAAGGTGAGGAAATCGAATAGAAGAAAGACCGGGGGGGGGGGGGGGAAGAATGTGTTATAGATTCATATGGCCACAGAAACACCACAGTAATGGTGTAATAGCTGGAAAATATAGAAGAGAATAGAAAAGGAAGAATGGAAATGTGATTTTAGCAACAGTAGAATGTAAATGGTAGGTTAGTAATGGGTTCAGTTATAATGGGTAGGGGTTTTGATCGGTGGGTTTTGGAAGACTAGTGGAGGATGAGAGAAATAAGCTTTTGGTTGGGAGAAAAATAGAGAAGAAAATGTTTGGTTAATGGATTAGAAGGTGGAGATGGTGGGACGACTAGGTTAGGTTTTCTTTTGGAAAGGCAGAAGGTAGAGGTGGAATGGTTCAGTGATGATGGAATAAGAATTTAAGTATGAAAATCGGAAAAATGAAAGAGGGTAGAGATGAAGACGATAGGTTGCAGTGGATGTTCTCCAATGTTGTTAGCTGAATGTGAGGAAGAAGAAGGGTTTGTGGGGGTTTTAATTGAAAGGGTAGATTAGATACTTCACCAAGTAAGAAGGGCAGAATTGTCTTTTAAAAAATATTATATAAGCTGACATCACCACTTAACACCTCTTAACTAACGGTAGGGGGTCTATGTGGAATTAGTTTGGTAAAGCAGGGGGTGGCGCTGATAATATGATAGTTAGTGGGTGTGCCTTAAACTATAGGCAAACGTCAGGGAGTGGTGCTGATAATTTCTCTTCTAAAAATTGTGGGATTACTCTGGTTAAGGTAATCCACTATTGCATTTCTTTATTTAGTTGTATTTTACATGTATGCCAGGTGTTGGTAAAAATACCCATATAAATTGAAATGTATATAATAAGATGCATACACTTATTAGATTAAAGTTGAATACAAAATTAATGGTTTCAAAACTCGCTTCCATGTATATAATAAGATGAATACACCTCTATGGGTTTCAAACTTCATGAATTCTTTGCCCCCCCCCCCCAAAAAAAAAAATTCATGAATTATGGAAAAAGGCTGGCACACTAGATGTATCGTAAGCTAATGCCATTATGTCTACTCCTAAATTAGCTGTAATATGGTCTTTGAGTTCTTGTTTATAGAGACAGAGGAGGGGTTCATGTGAGAATTATATAGTTGCAATAAAACGACTAAATTCATTTTTTATTGCTTTACAGCGTGGGGTGAGTATTTGTATTTTTTTTAAATAGAAGATAGATTTTATTAACTAGAGAAAGCCTGGGAGAAACTCACAGATCCTCTACGGCGCAGCTGCCTGTAGCGGCCTGTGCGATGCAGACTAGGCTACTCGCACAATGACCCGCATACCCCCGCTTGGTCAAAGCATTTGGGCAAGGATAAGGCGGTCTTTGCGCACGCGATTCAGTCTGCATCGCTCAGACCGCTACGGGCAACGCACCGTAGATGATCTGGATCCTGGCTGAAATTGGGGTTGGCAATAGTTGGACTAAAGAGAAGCAAAGGCAGTGCCCACTGTATTATATAAATTATTTTACTGTCAATGCTACAAAGAACCAAAAGACGCGTTGTGGGGTAAAAAGGCTCATGATATTCTTTGATGGGTTTTCTAAATTAAGTTGTGGGGAAGGTAGGTATCAACATAAATAATAAAAAAAAGAGAAAATTACTTGGACAGCCCCTGTACTATGGCCATTTTGCTTATGATTACCAACGTTTGAAATAATTGCTTGACGCCCCCTGAAACCTGACGGTGTTAGTCTATTGTTAGTATTTAAATGAAAATGTTTATTTTACCCTTATTACCTATTCAATAGAATGCAGTAAAATTAAAATTACCAAATTACCCTTCTTTCTTCTTCTTCTTCTTACAGAGAACTCAGAATAAACAACTCCCCCCATTTGAAGCAAGAATCTGTTAAAATAGTCAAATAGTTAAAGATGGAGTGAGGCAGTGGGGGTTTTCATGATGTCTGAACTAACTACAATGGTGTATTCGTCGTTCGCCGGTGACCGGACTGTGGTGGATTTGTCAATCCGTGGTCAAACTAGAGCTTTAGAAAGAAGAGGAAAGGAGAGACTAGGAATCAGAGAGGACTGATTTACAACTCTGGGGGATTTGGAGATTTTGATTTCAGTATCTCATTAGATTTCTGTTTTGAATTGGGAGAGGGGAGGTAGAGGTCGAGGGGTACAGGTGCAAGAGGCAGAGGTCTGAGGGTTCACGGTGCAGAGCAGTAGGGGGTGTGAGTGGGCTTTCCGGCCAGGGTGCTCATAGCAGGGAGGGAGCACAGTAGGTGGCGGGGAGGGGGTGCTGCAGGGAGTGGGGGAGATAGAGTGGAGGAGGGGAGGGAGAAAGCGAGGACCCCCTAATCGCCGACTATGGATCACACTTTTAAAGAGTAAAGAAATCCATTTTAATCCATGTAGGACATCTTATTCCCTACCACCGACTTTGTAAGATTGTAACCTTATAAAACCCCAAGCATTCATTAGATGTTGAAGCTACGTACAGCAGAATCAGATGGTGTACTTCACGAAAGATTGATATCAACAATTCAACATTCTCCGATCCACAGTAGATGAACGATTCAAAATTGCATCAAGGAAGAAAAATAAATTTCCTACTAAAATACCTGAAAACAGTCGAAGTACAAGGAATCGAATCGTATAAATCTCAAAGTAAAAAAAGACAATCCGTTAGTCTCCGAGTAGTTTAGATGGAATAGTAGAAAATAGATTCAGAGACGTACGAGATCTTCAAATCGTTTATCGGTAGAACGATCTAAGCATGAATGCGAGGAAAGAGACAAGGAAAGCAGCGGCGACCGATGCGGAGACAACACCGAGTTCGGCACCAGAAGTAGAACTTAGAGTTGGAGCATCAGCAGTGATAGCATCTCCAATGAAGGAGAAGACGGCGAGGACGACCGCCATAAGAGCCACGAATGAAGCTTTTCTCTTTGATTCCGATTCGACCTTTCGGGCTTAATCTTCAAAGATGCCCTAATGGTTTTTGAAATTTTTTTTTTGGCTGCAGGAGGAAGAAGGGGAAGAAGAAGAAGAAAGAGAAGGGGGGCAAATATGTCACTTCACTACACCTTAAGGGTAGTTTAGGCATTTACAAAATATTTAACCCATGATAATGGTAACTGACTAACGAACAAGGCTACTTGAAAGAAATGGTAAACTGCAGGGGGTGTTCAAATAATTGTTTCAAACATTGGGGAGACTAAGTAATTAGGCCATAGTACAGGAGGTGTCCAAGTAACTTTCTCTAAAAAAAAAACACAAAGAAGTACAGCAATTACAGATTAACGATAGTCGTGCTTTCATGGACCCAAAAATTGACCAATGTGGCCGTCTTGCATTTTTTTTTTGGGAAAATTACATGATTAGTTACTTTTGGGTTTTCATTTACAAAACTATCCACCCTATGTTTGAGTTAACAAAAATAGACAAAAACAAGTTTAGTTTTACAAAACTGGACAAAATAGTATCTCTCCCTCCTACACTTACTTTTTTAGATATTTTTACCCCTGTCATTGCCTTCTCGCCCAGGCATCCTCCATTCCCTGCAACCCTACCCTTGTCCTAGCCAACGCCAATATTCTCTGCTACCCCAAGTAACAGAGGAAAAAAAAATAGATTTTTTCATAGGGAAACTGCCGAAGAAGGAAGGAGAGTCACTGTTTTGTCTAGTTTTGTAAAACTAAACTTGTTTTTGTTTATTTTTGTTAACTCAAACATAGGGTGGACAGTTTTGTAAATGAAAACCCAAAAGTAGCTAATCATGTAATTTTCCCTTTCTTTTTGGGGGTGGGGGGGAGATGTTCTCTGCACAGCAGCGCACAAGGCGCTGGCTGCACCCAGACACAAGGGATGGGTGAGGTAGTCATTTCAACTATTCAAAGGCCGGAGTGTCATTTCACCCACCCCATTTGTCTGGGTGCAGGCTGCGCCCCTTGTATAGTGAACATTTCCCCCCTTTTTGTTATTGATAATAGTAGCCGTCCTGCACCCCAACGGCCAAATCCACACACTTCCTAAGACAGTTAATCGAGGGCCTAAACGGCTAACCTTAAAAAATTGCAAAAAAATATATTAATCTGTTGAGAGAGAAGCAACGGTAGTTGATTCCGATTTCCGGTCATGATTCCAAACTTTTAAGCCTTGATAAAGTTACAATGGAGAGAAGCAACGAAGGAAGACAGTGCTTCACTCTATTGTGTGTGTAGGTGTTTAATGATTAGAGTAAACGGATCTATCATTTAGGGTTTGAATTCTCAAAACCGGTTTAAAGGATCTGCACTATCGATTTGGATTCGAATTGAATTGAAATCAGGAAAGAATTAGACATAAATCAATTGGAAACGACCAAAACCTTAGAAAATGGAATCAGGAAGAAAAGCATAAATTTTGACATATCTTTGGTTTTTTGGAGCTTTTGATTTAACTATTGTAAATTTAGCTAGAAGAGGTAAGTCCATTAATTCTACATTTTTAGTGATTTAAAAAAGGATAAGAGTCGGACATACCTCTCTCCTCACCTCTATGGAAAAGTCCCCTTGCCCCTCCCATCCTAGTCCCCTCAGTTGAACCGCTAGCTCCAAGAAAGATAGTGGTGTGCCTAACTTCCGGCCCTTGAAAAAATACTAAGGAAGAAATGGCCAAAAGAGTGATCTTTGTGTATTCATGATCAATCCAAAATAAGGTTCTAAGAATATGAGAAAATCAGATCAAATCTCAATCAATCCAATTCGATAGATTCCAATGTATAATTATAAAATCATGTAATTATTGAAGAAGTATTGATACTAATAGATCGAAAAAACTCTTACTTTGTTTTTTAGCCATTCTTATCATTTTGATAGTTATAAACAAATATTTATTTTTTTTAATGCATAATTAAGATGTTAAAAAGATAAAATTGATCAAAGCTTTAATACATGATTAGATGATGAAATAAAATATATATGCCTAAAACATTTCTAAATGGCATAAAAGCCAAAATAAGAAATGGGTATAGTTTGATTAACCATCTAGTTTATAGAAGTTCTTTTCAATTTTAATCATCACTTGTAAATCATTATCCCCTCCAATTCGCTGCCCCTTTCAATTCCTCTAATTCCTCACATGGGGTGAAAATGACCATCCTACCCCCTGCCCGAAAACACTGTCCAAGGTGAGATCCACTCCCCCTATTAGAGGAATTGGAGGTGCCCGTAAATTAAAGGTGATAATTATTCAAAGATGCACCTGCAGGAGTTGGAAATCAGCTTTCAGTCAGCACCGAAAAGGATCCTGAGTTGGTTGGTTTCTTCCTTTTGTAGGAGCTGGGCAGTACACTAATAAATAAAGCAAGGGAATCCAACTTCCTAGTTCCGCGTTTCATTCACTTATCTCTCTCTCTCTCACTCTTAAGCTGGAGCTGGGCTGTAATAAAGCAAGGGAAAATGGGGGAAAACCCCTCTTTTACCTATAATAAAATGTTCAAACAACACGTTTTGCTTTTTAATAATGTCATCACTCTAACAGTTGAGGCCACCCCCTCTCCGTCACGTACTGCTACACACTTAAACAAACACAAAAGCCCATCTTTCTCCGTTGCTTCTCCCAACCCATTTGGCCAAAGATATCAGAACTATATATATAAAGAACCCATACCATCTTTTCTCCACAACAGCCAAACAACAATCTCCACTTTCTCTCCTCCATTACATCCAAAGATCAATCTCAGCCTATCTTTCTCTCTCGCAGAGAACTCTTTCTCTACTTCTCAATACCTCCCCTTCTTTACTCCTCAAGTTCACTAATATGGCCTCTTTTGTTTCTACATTGCTCTACCAAGTCCTCTTGGTGGTTTCCCTCTTACATCTCTCCAATGCTGCAAGAAGACTCTCTGGATCGGTGGAGCAACAGTCTATGCTCTTCCAATACCACAAGGGTCCTCTTCTCTCCGGCAAGATCTCTGTTAATCTCATCTGGTACGGCAATTTCAACCCTGCCCAACGCGCCATTATCTCTGATTTCGTCTCTTCCCTCTCATCCTCACCAGCCTCATTGAAGACCGAACCCCAATCCTCTGTTCTCACATGGTGGAAGACCACAGACAAGTACTACCACCTCAGCTCCAAGAACAAGAAGTCCTACTCTTCTCTTTCTCTCCAAATGGGTAGGCAAATCCTTGACGAGAAATACTCATTGGGCAAATCCCTCACCAGGAAGCAAATCGTGCAGCTCGCAGGTAGAGGCGACCATAGAAATGCCGTTAATGTAGTTCTTACCGCCGCAGATGTCAACGTCGAGGGCTTCTGTATAGACACATGCGGAAGCCATGGTTCCCAAGGCAAGAAATCAAAGTTCGCTTACATCTGGGTAGGTAACTCTGAGACTCAGTGCCCAGGTCAATGAGCTTGGCCCTTCCACCAGCCCATCTATGGCCCTCAGAACCCACCATTGATTGCTCCAAACAATGATGTGGGCATGGATGGAATGGTTATCAATCTGGCTAGTCTCTTGGCTGCTACTGCTACCAACCCTTTTGGAAATGGTTTCTATCAAGGCCCGGCTGAGGCACCATTGGAGGCAGCTTCAGCTTGCCCTGGTATCTATGGGAAGGGGGCTTACCCTGGTTATGCAGGGGAGTTGTTGGTGGATTCAACTACTGGTGCTAGCTACAATGCCAACGGTGCAAATGGAAGGAAGTACCTTCTTCCAGCATTGTTTGATCCTTCCACATCTTCATGCTCTACATTGATCTAAGAATTGTTAGGGAGGAGAACCAGAAAGTTGTATATACATACCGTTATATGTGATGTAAAACATTAATTCATTAATTAATTAATTTTTTCATTCTATTATTTTCTGTATAAACAGAGTCTTTTTTGATAACCTTGATTAATTTGGAAAAACAGGTAAACCTCACTCTCCTCTATTCATCTTTCAAATTTTAAGCTCTTACCATAGGGTAAACATTGAAAATTTGTTGAAAAATTAAGAAGGAATGTGATAGTACACGTTTAACGACTGAAAATACAAGTAGATCAATTGTGCAATATGAGGTGAACCATTTGAGTTTAGACAGACACGCTGATCCTAACTTTTTGGTGATTAATTTTGATTGTGGTAAGTTTATACTGGTCACCCAAAGAGGTAGATGATTAAGAGGTAGAAATTGTTTTATTTTGGACTAATATGTCAATTTGGAGGGTTTTTTGTTTTTTTTTTTTGGTAGAAATAGTTTATTAAGATTGATGTGAAAAGCATATGATTTTGGAATTCATGGAATGGATTGAGGCCAAGTAGTTCTATACATCACAGATGGTCCTTCCTTGGCAAAAGAATCAGTTAAGTTGTTTGTTTACCTTTCTTGTAACGAAACGAAAAACACATGACTATCAATACGATGCAAAAATGTTTGATATCTTGAGAATGGGAACAATCAAACTAGTTGGATTGTTGCGCACAACAGTGAGAAAACTGATAAAATCTTTGTTATCCGATTCAATGATAAGATGATCCAAACAATCCTCGATGGCTTGAAGTAGGGCTATCCAAATAGCCATGGCTTCACCAATCAAAACCGACCCAAAAGTACGTAGACGCCCAAAATTAATGATCACAGAAACTAATCCCAATCCACCGATTAGACTATCTGGCAACAGTGAAGCATCACAATTTACTTTCAGAGACCCATCTGGAGGCTAAGTCTAATATCTGGGTGGTGTAAGAGATGAGAATGGACTTGAATTCACCCACATATCATTCTGATATTGGGTCTTTGTATTTATAATGTATATGATCTTTACATAAAGAATTTTAGAATTTGAAAATAAAAAAGAAGTTCAAGTTTGAGTTTATCTAAAACTATTCTACAGAACTTATACAGGAGAGATAATAGGAACAAGATATAAAAAAAAAATAGATCACGGCTAGAGACGTGTAGGAGTTGCTTGGATCAGGTCAACTCATATTGTGGTTGCTGAAATTCAAACTTAAATTTGAATTTGATAACGTATCCTTAATAGGTGGCTTCTGAAGGAGAAGACAATGTAATCCAGGGTTAGACTGAAATGGAATCCGAGTAGCATTGGTGAACTCGGTGGCGGCCTTTTCATCACATTGATTACCATCGCCTGGAGTCCAAACCTTGCCTTTAAGAATGAGATCATTTCGAGCACGCCATAGATACCATGCAATGAAACAACAGAGGGTTAAAGTTTCATTCTTTAGTTTAGATCCTTGAACCCCTAGTGAATCCAGATAACTAAAGATGGTACAATGGTAATAGCAGTGACAGAAGAGAGACTGTTCCCATATGAATTTGGAGTTTGTGATAGACTAACATATATGGAGGCGTAATTTTCATTTTTAGGATTCTTTTGGAGTATTGAATCAATCGATACCACCTAATGTGTAAACGATGTATTGGTTGAATAAACAAAGGATAAATGATTTTGGGAGAGGGTTTCTTGAGAGGTAGGATTCCCTACACCAGCGGGACCAATGGGGGCATGCGCGGAAGCATCAATAGGGGTGGGTTTCCACCTTTCATGGGTGTGGGGCAATCATTTCATGCACCTCTATCTCTGGGTGCAGGGACTATGTTGCCTTTCAGGGTTCTTTTTTCCAATGATATTCAATATTGAATTGATTTTGACTTTTAGAATAGCAATAGTTAATAATTATTATATTAAAGTTGAATGTAAATTTAATGGTCTCAAAAGACACGGTTGTGTATATAATAAGGTGCATACATGTATATGGTTTCAAGCTTCATTGAATTATATATAATAACAAATAACCTATGAAAAAAAGAAAAAATAATAGTAAAGGAATGAATAATAGGGCAACCTAGGAACCACCTCCTTACCCCTAAAAAAAAAAAAAAGAAGGAACCACCTCCAATAATTTACTGAATATGATTTTATATTTTCTACAAAAAAAAATATATGTTTTTATATTTGGAGATATCCATAATCAAAATCTCAGGCAATGTTTGGTACTCATTTCCATTCTAAGAAAGCATATTCAAATGCATTTTTAATTGATAATAAGAACATTGCTTGGATACATGTTTTTATTAATATCCATTAATGATTGTAATCAGAATGCTTACATTTCTTTTCAGCATTTCATTTTTGTTTTTTTTTTTTTGGGAAGTGCTAACATACTTTTTGTAGATCTTGGATCGGGCCAAAGACGTTTGTTTTCGGTCTTTTGAAAATGCTACTTTAATAGGATGGTTTAGATCTCTTGTACAGTTTACTAGTCGTACTAAAGTCCCATGTCTATTGGAACACTGTAATCAGTTGCCTTCTTTTTAATTATATTAATCACTATTTTCATTAAAAGAAATAAAAAAAAACACGTGAGAAGCGCATAGTTGACAAGGTACATAACTCCCTCAACCATGGAGTAGAATTCAGTTATACTGTCATACACGTCATAGATAACATCTTCCTAGCTAGAGAATCAGCTAACTTGTTGATTTCCTTAAAAATACATTGGAAATTAAATGAAAGAAATAAGTAGATAAATATAAGATGTCTCCAATCATAAACTGCACAGATAAAAGAATATTTGAGGAAGTGTGAACGATGTATGAATAGAGTTCTTACAGTCCATCTCCACCATAAGCTTCCTCTTTACGCAATCCTCTAGAGCCTCCAACAAACTACTTCGAGCCGCCATTGCCTCACCCAGAAGCATAGAATAAAAACCTGTTAGTTCAGACTTTGCAATACATAGCTGTTCAAGGTGATATATGATCAAAATCTATAATCCTCCTCATTGATGATCACTACTCCAAGATGCATCGATATTGAATTTCCGCATTGGTAAGTGAAGAAGAATCCAAACCTAGCCATCATTTGAAGAGGCACTAGAGTTGGCATTCATATTTATAGATCTAAATACAGGATGACCCTGAGCCTGAAAGAGCTCTAAATGAGCCTTTTGAGCAGCTTCTATAACCTCCATAGGAGACCAGCACTTTCCACAAACCCCGATCTCCATAGATACCGTACAATACCACATCAGCCCACGGTCTTCCATCCTCGCTTTTTTTCAAATTGGTCGAAAGGAGACCTGCTCTGTATCCAAGATTGGATAGAAATATCACCTGAATTTCTCACATTGTATGGTAACGAGCTGTCAGACCATACTACCTGAGCAAAAGGATATGATACAAGATATGAAATGGAGTCTCCACTGTGCTGCCGCATCTCAAGAATGAAACATCAATTGGAATTTGTCATTGTGGCAACCCCTCTCTTGAAGCCACACCTGATGTGCATGCTCGCCAAAGCAAATTTCTTACTTTAGGTAAAGTATGACACTTCCAAATTCTCTTCCAAACTGATGATGAAGTACTATGCCACACACTAATATCAATACCAGCACCGACATCCTGAACTTCTTTTGTTTCCTTACCATCTGATATGATAGATCACACAAAGAAAGACAACTTACCAATAGTGCCATATAGAGTATTACTATTAAATATGTCTGAGATCCACTTCTATTCTCTGTCAAAGAGAAGGATAAGTTTAGGGACATGCCATAATTTTCTAAGAATACCACCCGCAAATAGATTTGAACATAAGACATGAAAACAATAAATGGCCAACGATTTTGGTACAACAAAGACAATAATTTGGAATTGACAAATTCTTTTGGATAAAAAGAATTTGACTGGGAAGAGAATTAATCATAGTTCTCCAAATAGTGAAGGAATGTTTTGGGATTGACAATCATCTCTTCAATTTTAACATTTTCAATCTTTACTCTTATTACTTGTTCATCATATCTTTTTTGCTTCATACACTAAAAGACATTCTTTAGAAACAATTGGTTCATCCAAAAGGTTAAGATCATCCAATCAAAACCGATTTGGTCCCAGGAGATCATAGAATGGGTATAGATTAGAGGGAAAAAAAAAGTCTATAAACTACTAATCACCCTTTGTTTCAAATAGAGTAAGGTGACAACATGCTAGCAAACTCATTATTCATCGATGTCATCAGCAAAGACTCTGTTTTTCTGAGAATAATAGAATAGATAAATAAATGAATAAATGAATTACATCATATATCGAGTTTCTTACATCTATAAACTATTACTACTTCCCGTATGAAATCTATATACAACTTTATGTTTCTCCTTCCCAATTCTTAGACCAGTGCAGAGCATGAAGATGTGGAAAGATCAAACAGGGCAGGAAGCAGGTACTTCCTTCCATTTGCACCATTGGCATTGTAGCTAGCACCAGTAGTTGAATCCACCAACAGCTCCCCTGCATAACCAGGGTAAGCCCCCTTCCCATAGATACCAGGGCAAGCTGAAGCTGCCTCCAATGGTGCCTCAGCAGAGCCTTGATAGAAACCATTTCCAAAAGGGTTGGTAGCCGTTGCAGCCAAGAGACTAGCCAGATTGATAACCATTCCATCCATGCCCACATCATTGTTTGGGGCGATCAATGGTGGGTTCTGAGGTCCATAGATGGGCTGGTGGAAGGGCCAAGCACATTGACCTGGGCACTGAGTCTCCGAGTTACCAACCCAGATGTAAGCGAACTTCGATTTCTTGCCTTGGGAACCATGGCTTCCGCATGTGTCCATACAGAAACCCTCGACGGTGACATCTGCGGCGGTCAGAACTACATTAACGGCATTTCTATGATCGCCTCTAGCTGCGAGCAACACGATTTGGTTCCTGGTAAGGGACTTGCCCAATGAGTAGTTCTCGTCAAGGATTTGGTTACCCATTTGGAGAGAGAGCGAAGAGGGTTTCTTGTTCTTGGAACTGAGCTGGTAGTACTTGTCAGTGGTCTTCCACCATGTGAGAACAGAGGGTTGGGATTGGGTTTTCAATGAAGCTTGTGAGGATGAGAGGGAAGAGATGAAATCCGAGATAATGGCGCGTTGGGTAGGGTTGAAATTGCCGTACCAGATGAGATTGACAGATATTTTTCCTGAGAGAAGGGGACCCTTGTGGTATTGTAAGAGCATAGACTGCTCCTCCACCAATCCACTGAGTCTCCTCCCAGCATTGGAGAAATGTAAGAGGGAAACCACTAAGAGAACTTGGAAGGGTAATGTAGAAACAAAAGAGGCCATATTAGGGAACTTAGGAATTAAAGTGAAGAAAAGGAACTTGAGAAGAGCTCTGTAAGGTAGAGAGGCTGAGATTTCTTTTCTGTTCTTGTGGATCAAAGGATGAGAGATGGGAGGTTTTATAATAGTGTTGAGGAAGGAGATCTTTAATTGTTTGACAAAATGGGTCAATGAAGCTACGGAGAAGGAGGGATTTGTTCATTTGTATATATTTTAGTGTATGGTAGAGCTGTAGTGATAGATGAGGTGGGCCTTAACTGGGCTATTAACACTTCTTTCAAACGCGTTGTTTTGAAAGCAGAGTTATGACTTTATAGGGTTGGTTCGGTGGTTCACAGGATGTAGTCAAGGTGAGAGAGTAGAAGGAAGTCACCAAGTAAGTGGCCAACTGTCCCCACACATGTCTCTTGAAACATTAGAGTAAATATAAAAAAAAAAAGAGTAGATATAGAAAAATGGTCACAGGTCACTCAGTCTCTTCCAGGCTCCAGCTTATCTACAACTACAAGGGTTTAAATGACCAAGAAGTACGTAATGGTCAATGATCCATAATTCCATATGGTCAGCCATGTGCATCTAGGGATGTAAATGGATCAAATTCGGTTCTGAGAGTGTTATATCCGCATCCGCATTCGATTAACTTTTGGTCGAATTCGGACAGTGCTAAACGGATATGGACATGAATATGGATTGGATATTTTTTCCATTTACAAGTAATATAGCTTTTTGAATAGCTATAGCTTATTCGTATCTACATCCTTTTAGTTTTTGGATGGATTCGAATAGTACTAAACGAATACGAACACAACTATGAAAATGGATTTCGATTAGTCATTTACACCCCTATATGCATCCACCTCTTTGTGAGTTTTGAGTAGAGCACCAAAAGGTCAGAGGCTTTGAAGAAAGTAAAGATACCGAAAATATGAATGGCCTCCTTATTTGAGGTGAAAAGGGTTGCGTTCTCGGAAACGTACGGACTATCTCGTAATACAAATTTGGTATGTGAAAATAGAATCTCTCTTGGTACGATGGTATGATATTGATTTTTAAGACAAAATCGTCGATATGTATCGATACCGTACCAAATTTTCTATAACACACCGAACTTGTACCGAATCGAGGCTAAAGTATATAGCCAAAGTACCAACTTGCAAAATCAAAACCCTTAGTTTTATTCTTAATTTTGTTTCGAAACATGAAAGATATATTTTTTAAATTTCCATTGAAATTCTTGTTAATCCTTCTCTTTTCTTATATCTCAATCTACAAATCTTTCAATTAGTGACCATTCTTCTCGCTATTGATATCCAATAAGAAGAACTTGGTTCAAACTACTGAATCATTTTTTTTTTTTTTTTTTTTTGTGAAAAGCAATTGTATTGCAGAGGAGGGCAAGAGGAGCTCAAGGCATCCTGATTGCAAGCATTACTTGCCACAAATAGATCCATCCTAGCTAGAGAGTGAGCAGCAACATTCACTTCTCTAGAGATACAAACAAAAGAAACAGAAGGGAATTGGGGCCCAAACCACCGGATGTCCTTCAAAATACCATCAATGGTGATAGGTGGGCTCGTCCTTGGGTAGCTCAGCAAGGAAATGAGTGTCGCGTTGTCTGACTCGATAATCAAACAAGCTCCTGAATCTATGGCATCAGTTCTGAGTAGGTATAAATTAGAACCACATGAGGCAAGTGTTCATGCTTTTTCATTTTCCATTCTTCTCTATTGTATCATCTTCTTCATCATCCTAGGTTGTGGGTGAAAGTGGGATGTTGGAATGGCTCAATCAAATCCATGCTCCCAAGAATTAATGGATTGTTTGATTTGATTGAGCCGTGCCAACATCATGTTTTTTATACCGAATAAAAACCTTTTTAATATCGAATACAAACTTTTTTTGACATTGAATGCAAACCATATCGAGTAGGTACAATATCGGTATTATTAGAAATACAGTTTGTATCCGGTACAATATGGTTTCGGTATCTACTTTCTATCTTTTGTACCATACCGAATCCCGATATCATACTGACTATCACCCTTAGGCTTAACACACTTGAGCTAGGTAGGAGAGTCCGGGTTTTAAAAGGGTTGATAGGAAAGAAGATGAGGATAGTGCTATACCTCTACACGAGAAGATTGTGAAGCTTCAAGAGTGTTTGGATGACATGACACAGAATTAGAAATTTCTTCTAGAGTTAAGACTCTTACCATATCCCTGGCCTTTTGCTATGTAATAAGATCCAAATATTAATTAAACAAGGCATTTTAATTTTTTTCTTTATATATATATATATATATTTTATTTTATTTTTTTTGATGTAATTTTTGGGAAAATGTTTTCTATCCAAGAACGTAGCCTACGCCACTGCCCATGAGTCTATATCTCTCCTCCTCCTATGAAATGACATCTTTATCTCTATTGGGGGAGAAGAGAGATAGACACAGGGAGCACTGGCATAGGCCACACTCTTGGCCAGAAAGCATCATCTCAAGTAGGATTATTTTATAGAATCCTCCAATCACACTCCATCTATTTTAGGAGAGCTAAGCAAACTCAAACAAAATTATCTCCAAAAAAAAAAGACAAATTAAGACGAGACTTTGACATGAGCATGGGTCCTCACCTAAAGAAAAGGTATTGGGACAATGTATTTTACATTAGGACCAAGTTTCCCTTCAGCCATGGTGAATGGGAATCCATTCACTGGGTGATGGAGGGAAACTTAGTCTTTACATTATGTTTTGGAGATTGTCTTCCTTCGGCGACGGTCAAGGGTGAATCCCTTGACCGAGGCATTTAGATGGTTTGTAGAGGCTATTATGGAAAAGTACAGGGGTATTATCAACCTTGTACAATAAGAAATGATGTAGACAAGATTTATGAAGAATTTTTGGATCGGTTGGATTGGCTGAAGTCCACTCAATTAGGTCGAAAGTGCTAATTTGTCAGCACAACTTCCAAGGGCCTTAATTTTTTACTCAAGTAGAGTTATGGGAGTCATAAAACCAATATCCAAACGGCAACCAAATCTTTATAGCTTAGTTAAGTAATGGGATTCATTGGACTATAGATTTGGGGTCAAATTCGCACGTTTAAGGGGTGATCCGGGCCTCCAAAGTTTTGTGTGTGATTTAGGGATACTAGTTTCCTATTTTATTTTTCTACTTTTTTTTGTTTCATGTTTTATTTCGCTTTTCTTTTCTTTGTAATCTGATCTTCTTATATAAAGGTCATTTAGGACAAAATAAAGGTATCTTGAAGTTTATGAATCAAACTAGTTTTATTTGCTCTTCTTCCCCATTAGAATTAGGATTTTCTTTACCTTGTGGATTTGAGGGTCGTTAGCACGAGAATGAAATATATCCCGCATACTTCCTACTTGGTCGGGGCAAATATTTATGACTCTATATGGGTGTACTTTTCCTACATCCATGGTGTAGGAAAATTTTCTCCTTATGTTTTAATGATCACTAAAATGTGTTTGAGTAATGAAAAAGTTTGTGTATGAGTGGTGAAAAAGCAGTTTTGTGGAGGTATTTCGTCGCGCATCAAAGATGCAGAAAAAATCAAGCCAAGCAAGCAAAAGCAAATCAAGCAATTCACCGATCAATCGCAAAGTGATATATCACGAAGACATTTATTGAGGCTTGCATCCTTAAAAGTGTTCCATAAACTCAGAGAACAAAAGAAGTATGAAATGTTTGAAGCATTCAATGGAAGATCAAGCTTCAAGAAAACACTTCATAAATTGAAATGCCTAGGAAACAAGAATGGTGTTGTCATTGTTGTCAACACTGTCAGAATCAACACACTCACATATTGGTAGTACAGTGCTCAGTACAATCAAAAGTGTTGAGGTGTTAGTGAAGTGACAATGATATGTACATGGGTGTATAAATATATCACAAGGGTTATAGAGTTATTTGGCAATACTAACAATGTTAGTGAGGCTGAAAAGCAGTGATTTGACAAAAGGCACTGCATGGCAAATGTTATTGATGATGTGGCATGTGGTAGTTGGTGCAGTGCTGGAAATGGTGCTCAAGTGTCAAATTGTAGAGATATATAGAGTGTACATAGGTCTTGGAAGTAATTGGAGAGATTAGACAACAAGTTGGGAGAGCTGAAATGGTCAAGTAGTGATTTGGTAGTGATGTGACACTTTGATAGTGATACAGAGAAGCTTACGTGGAAACATATGACACTTTAACAGTGATACAAAGAGGCTTATATGGAAACATATCACGGTGTTATATAGTCATCGAAAGCATGTGGTAGCATTGGGTGAAAGCTCCACATAGTTTGAATAGAAAAATCATAGGTTCACGCAATGGTAGCATGTTTGGAGCTAATTTTGGAAGGTTTAAATGATAGATCTGGGCAAAGTCATCCACATAGAACTTATAGTTCTTCCAGTCTTCTGTCATCTCAAATGGAAGTGCATCATTTCATTATCGGACGAAGATGTAATGTGTTTTTCGTATCATTGCACAGAAACTGAGCAAATTGGGAGAGTTTTGAAATTGGAGATGCATTCTGGAAGTTTTCCTGAGATTACAATATGTGAGTTAAGGTCCTTATCACGAGCTTGGTGGTGAAAACCACACTCAAAAATTCATTACAATGAAGAAAATCCATATAGAATAAGAGAAAGAATTAGAGAAAGCTCCCAAGAGCTTGAACCCAAGAATCCTCGAATCTTCTATGTTCTATTGTTGACTTCAAGTTTTCAAGAGAAACTCTATCTGATATTGTGCCTTCAAAGGAATACATCAAGGGTTTGAAGAAAGCTCAAGATATAAAAGGAATAGAAGAAAAGAAAAGGAAGAAAAAGAAAAAAGGTCTCCCATGCATGAAACTCCATCAAGTCATCATTTAAGCTTACGGTTTGCCTCCATTGAGCTATGTGCATGATGTGTGAGCTTTGAAGCAAACCTAGGAGGGTTTTTGCAAGAAAAAGAGGAAGAGGAAGGGAAAAAAATATAGAAACGAAGAAAGGAAAAGAAGAAGAAGAAAATAGAAGAGGAAGGAAGAAGAGAGGATTGCAAGATTGTGTTGGATACGTCTATCACCGGCAATTCTAATAAGGGAAATTATCAGCCCCACCCCCCCCACGTTTGCCTATATTTTAAGGTACACCCACTAACTACCATAATATCAATGATTACCCATTTTTGAACGGTGTTAACCAATAAAATTATTTTGACCAAAATACCCCTCACACTAAAACATTAAAAAAACCTAGTCTAAATCATTTCTTAAACGCACACTGTACTCCCCTATGAAAAAGAAGAAGAAGCCCTCTCTTCCTTCACTTCCCAAGCCCCCAAAACAACGCCGCCAGAACAAGCGTCACCGGAAACAATCACCACAACACCATTAAAAAGGGTAGCGACGACGACGGCCACAAAGAAAAACGTTGTTTTTCTAGGGAAAACCAGTACCCAGCCATTTCTTCCACCCCGAAGTTGTGGCAAACTTCAAATATTGGCAATGGGGGTCGGTCCTCTCTGATCCGGGTATGCGCTTGCAATGCAGGTCGGTGGCAGAAGATTGACGAAGGTCAGTCACGGGAAGAATGGTACGACGAACAAAATAAAAAACAGGGGTGGGAATTCATATTACAAACCGATACAATCAAATAAAATTAAACAGAAACCATAGGAATTGCAACGGCAGAAACTTTGAGGTTCAATCGTGGTTATCCAATGTAGGTGGTGCAGCAACAATGAAGAAGTCAGAGGGTTTCCCTGAGCTCCCCAGGTTGGTACCGTGATGAAGAATTAATGTTACCCCTTCCGCGGTCGTCAAAATCGAATGGTTCGAATCACTTATTCCCTAGGATGAACTGAGCTGCCGTGGATCCTGAAATTATTTTCATCGATTGTACCGTGGCTGCTTCAGGGAGGACGACCGTGGCTGTTTCTTCCTACAGTTGGGGTTACAAGGATACATCGAAGGTGAGGAAATCGAATAGAAGAAAGACGGGGGGGGGGGGGGGGAAGAATGGGTTATAGGTTCATATGGCCACAGAAACACCACAGTAATGGTGTAATAGCTGGAAAATATAGAAGAGAATAGAAAAGGAAGAATGGAAATGTGATTTTAGCAACAGTAGAATGTAAATTGTAGGTTAGTAATGGGTTCAGCCATAATGGGTAGGGTTTTGATCGGTGGGTTTTGGAAGACTAGTGGAGGATGAGAGAAATAAGTTTTTGGTTGGGAGAAAAATAGAGAAGAAAATGTTTGGTGAATGGATTAGAAGGTGGAGATGGTGGGACGACTAGGTTAGGGCAGAAGGTAGAGGTGGAATGGTTCAGTGATGATGGAATAAGAGTTTCAGTATGAAAATCGGAAAAATTAAAGAGGGTAGAGATGAAGACGATAGGTTGCAATGGATGTTCTCCGATGTTGTTAGCTGAATGTGAGGAAGAAGAAGGGTTTGTGGGGGTTTTAATTGAAAGGGTAGATTAGATACTTCACCAAGTAAGAAGGGCAGAATTGCCTTTTAAAAAATATTATATAAGCTGACATGACCACTTAGCACCTCTTAACTAACGGTAGGGGGTCTATGTGGAATTAGTTTGGTAAAGCAGGGGGTGGCGCTGATAATATGATAGTTAGTGGGTGTGCCTTAAACTATAGGCAAACGTCAGGGAGTGGTGCTGATAATTTCTCTTCTAAAAATTGTGGGATTACTCTGGTTAAGGTAAACCACTATTGCATTTCTTTATTTAGTTGTATTTTACATGTAGGCCAGGTGTTCGTAAAAATACCCATATAAATTGAAATGTATATAATAAGATGCATACACTTATTAGATTAAAGTTGAATACAAATTAATGGTTTCAAAACTCGCTTCCATGTATATAATAAGATGAATACACCTCTATGGGTTTCAAACTTCATGAATTCTTTGCCCCCCCCCCCCCCCAAAAAAAAAATTCATGAATTATGGAAAAAGGCTGGCACACTAGATGTATCGTAAGCTAATGCCATTATGTCTACTCCTAAATTAGCTGTAATATGGTCTTTGAGTTCTTGTTTATAGAGACAGAGGAGGGGTTCATGTGAGAATTATATAGTTGCAATAAAACGACTAAATTCATTTTTTATTGCTTTATAGCGTGGGGTGAGTATTTGTATTTTTTTTAAATAGAAGATAGATTTTATTAACTAGAGAAAGCCTGGGAGAAACTCACAGATCCTCTACGGCGCAGCTGCCTGTAGCGGCCTGTGCGATGCAGACTAGGCTACTCGCACAATGACACGCATACCCCCGCTTGGTCAAAGCGTTTGGGCAAGGATAAGGCGGTCTTTGCGCACGCGATTCAGTCTGCATCGCTCAGGCCGCTACGGGCAGCGCACCGTAGATGATCTGGATCCTGGCTGAAATTGGGGTTGGCAATAGTTGGACTAAAGAGAAGCAAAGGCAGTGCCCACTGTATTATATAAATTATTTTACTGTCAATGCTGCAAAGAACCAAAAGACGCGTTGTGGGGTAAAAAGGCTCATGATATTCTTTGATGGGTTTTCTAAATTAAGTTGTGGGGAAGGTAGGTATCAACATAAATAATAAAAAAAAAGAGAAAATTACTTGGACAGCCCCTGTACTATGGCCATTTTGCTTATGATTACCAACGTTTGAAATAATTGCTTGACGCCCCCCGAAACCTGACGGTGTTAGTCTATTGTTAGTGTTTAAATGAAAATGTCTATTTTACCCTTATTACCTATTCAATAGAATGCAGTAAAATTAAAATTACCAAATTACCCTTTTTTCTTCTTCTTCTTCTTACAGAGAACTTAGAATAAACAACTCCCCCCATTTGAAGCAAGAATCTGTTAAAATAGTCAAATAGTTAAAGATGGAGTGAGGCAGTGGGGGTTTACATGATGTCTGAACTGACTACAAAGGTGTATTCGTCGTTCGCCGGTGACCGGACTGTGGTGGATTTGTCAATCCGTGGTCAAACTAGAGCTTTAGAAAGAAGAGGAGAGGAGAGACTTGGAATCAGAGAGGACTGATTTACAACTCTGGTGGATTTGGAGATTTTGATTTCAGTATCTCATTAGATTTCTGTTTTGAATTGGGAGAGGGGAGGTAGAGGTCGAGGGGTACAGGTGCAAGAGGCAGAGGTCTGAGGGTTCACGGTGCAGAGCAGTAGGGGGTGTGAGTGGGCTTTCCGGCCAGGGTGCTCATAGCAGGGAGGGAGCACAGTAGGTGGCGGGGAGGGGGTGCTGCAGGGAGTGGGGGAGATAGAGTGGAGGAGGGGAGGGAGAAAGCGAGGACCCCCTAATCGCCGACTATGGATCACACTTTTAAAGAGTAAAGAAATCCATTTTAATCCATGTAGGACATCTTATTCCCTACCACCGACTTTGTAAGATTGTAACCTTATAAAACCCCAAGCATTCATTAGATGTTGATGCTACGTACAGCAGAATCAGATGGTGTACTTCACGAAAGATTGATATCAACAATTCAACATTCTCCGATCCACAGTAGATGAACGATTCAAAATTGCATCAAGGAAGAAAAATAAATTTCCTACTAAAATACCTGAAAACAGTCGAAGTACAAGGAATCGAATCGTATAAATCTCAAAGTAAAAAAAGACAATCCGTTAGTCTCCGAGTAGTTTAGATGGAATAGTAGAAAATAGATTCAGAGACGTACGAGATCTTCAAATCGTTTATCGGTAGAACGATCTAAGCATGAATGCGAGGAAAGAGACAAGGAAAGCAGCGGCGACCGATGCGGAGACAACACCGAGTTCGGCACCAGAAGTAGAACTTAGAGTTGGAGCATCAACAGTGATAGCATCTCCAATGAAGGAGAAGACGGCGAGGACGACCGCCATAAGAGCCACGAATGAAGCTTTTCTCTTTGATTCCGACTCGACCTTTCGGGCTTAATCTTCAAAGATGCCCTAATGGTTTTTGAAATTTTTTTTTTGGTTGCAGGAGGAAGAAGGAGAAGAAGAAGAAGAAAGAAATGGGGGGCAAATATGTCACTTCACTAGACCTTAAGGGTAGTTTAGGCATTTACAAAATATTTAACCCATGATAATGGTAACTGACTAACGAACAAGGCTACTTGAAAGAAATGGTAAACTGCAGGGGGTGTTCAAATAATTGTTTCAAACATTGGGGAGACTAAGTAATTAGGCCATAGTACAGGGGGTGTCCAAGTAACTTTCTCTAAAAAAAAACACAAAGAAGTACAGCAATTACAGATTAACGATAGTCGTGCTTTCATGGACCCAAAAATTGACCAATGTGGCCGTCCTGCATTTTTTTTTGGGAAAATTATATGATTAGTTACTTTTGGGTTTTCATTTACAAAACTGTCCACCCTATGTTTGAGTTAACAAAAATAGACAAAAACAAGTTTAGTTTTACAAAACTGGACAAATTAAATAGTATCTCTACCTCCCACACTTACTTTTTTAGACATTTTTACCCCTGCCATTGCCTTCTCGCCTAGGCATCCCCCATTCCCTGCAACCCTACCCTTGTCCTAGCCACCGCCAATATTCTCTGCTACCCCAACTAACAGAGGGAAAAAAAAGAGGTTTTTTCAGAGGGAAAATGCCGAGGCAGGAAGGAGAGTCACTGCTTTGTCTGGTTTTGTAAAACTAAACTTGTTTTTGTCTATTTTTGTTAACTCAAACATAAGGTGGACAGTTTTGTAAATGAAAACCCAAAAGTAGCTAATCATGTAATTTTCCCTTTTTTTGGGGGGGTGGGGGGGGGGAAATATTCTCTACACAGCAGGACACAAGGCGCTGGTTGCACCCAGACACAAGGGATGGGCGAGGTAGCCATTTCAACTATTCAAAGGCCGGAGTGTCATTTCACCCACCCCATGTGTCTAGGTGCAGTCTGCGCCCCTTGTATAGTGAACATTTCCCCCCTTTTTGTTATTGATAATCGTAGCCGTCTTGCACCCCAATGGCCAAATCCACACACTTCCTAAGACAGTTAATCAAGGGCCTAAACGGCTGACCTTAAAAAATTGCAAAAAAATATATTAATCTGTTGAGAGAGAAGCAATGGTAGTTGATTCCGATTTCCGGTCATGATTCCAAACTTTTAAACCTTGATAAAGTTACAATTGAGAAAAGCAACGAAGGAAGACAGTGCGTCACTCTATTGTGTGTGTAGGTGTTTAATGATTAGAGTAAATGGATCTATCATTTAGGGTTTGAATTCTCAAAACCGGTTTAAAGGATCTGCACCATCGATTTGGATTCAAATTGAATTGAAATCAGGAAAGAATTAGACATAAATCAATTGGAAACGACCAAAACCTTAGAAAATGGAATCAGGAAGAAAAGCATAAATTTTGACATATCTTTGGTTTTTTGGAGCTTTTGATTCAACTATTGTAAATTTAGCTAGAAGAGGTACGTTCATTAATTCTACATTTTTAGTGATTTAAAAAAGGATAAGAGTCGGACATACCTCTCTCCTCACCTCTATGGAAAAGTCCCCTTGCCCCTCCCATCCTAGTCCCCTCAGTTGAACCACTAACTCCAAGAAAGATAGTGGTGTGCCTAACTTCCGCCCCTTAAAAAAATACTTAGGAAGAAATGGCCAAAAGGGTGATCTTTGTGTATTCCTGATCAATCCAAAATAAGGTTCTAAGAATATGAGAAAATCATATCAAATCTCAATCAATCTAATTCGATAGATTCCAATGTATAATTATAAAATCATGTTATTATTAGATGATGACATAAAATATATATGCACAAAATTTAAGTCCTAAAACATTTCTAAATGGCATAAAAGCCAAAATAAGAAAAGGGTATAGTTTGGTTAACCATCTAGTTTATAGAAGTACTTTTCAATTTTAATCATCACTTGTAAATCATTATCCCCTCCAATTCGTTGTCCCTTTCAATTCCTCTAATTCCTCACATGGGGTGAAAATGACCATTCTACCCCCTATCCGAAAACACTGCCCAAGGTGAGATCCACTCCCCCCTATTAGAGGAATTGGAGATGCCCAGAAATTGAAGGTGATAATTATTCAAAGGGTGACTGGCTGATCTTCGAACACCTGGAGGAATTGGAAATCAGCTTTCAGTCAGCACCCAAAAGGATCATGAGTTGGTTGGTTACTTCCTCTAGTAGGAGCTGGGCAGTACACTAATAAATAAAGCAAGGGAATCCAACTTCCTAGTTCCGTGTTTCATTCCCTTCTCTCTCTCTCTCTCTCTCACTCTTAAGCTGGAGCTGGGCTGTAATAAAGCTAGGGGTGTCAATAATACCCGGCTGGCCCGAACCCGCCCGAACCCGCCCTGAGCCCGGCCCGAACCCGACCCTGATCTGCCAGCCCGAAGGGCGGGTCAGGGTTGAGATTTTGGCTGACCCTGGCAGGGTCGGGTCGGGTCGGGCTCAAGGTGGCGGGCCTAGCCCGGCCCGGCCCTGACCCGACCCTGAATTCTTTATAAGCCTTTATATGGCTGAAAATACCAAATTTTCAGGGTCGGGGGCTTGTTTTGGTTTCTCGAAGCCATTTTGAAGCAAAAAGATTGTAAATGGAGCTACTAGCAGGAGATCACAATCGTTGCTTTCACGAACTGGAAAAACATATGCCTAAGCGTGGAGACAGAGGAACGATCGAGAATGAGAGCGAGGAACTGAACAATTGATTGAAATCTACAAGGAGAACAAAAAAGTTTTAAAATTCACGCAAACTGTTTCTCTCGCTCTCTCGCTCTCTCAGTCTTCTCGTTGCACTCGTTGTCTGGCTTTTACTTTTCTTTCTTGAGGATCAGGTTAACACTTTAACTGCGGTTAGGGATTGCAGGGGAAACCAAGGATTGGAGTATAGAGGGTCGGGAGACGGGACTCGGGAGTCGAGAGACGGAGTTCGAGGCTGGGAGCGGGAGGGCGAGGAGCGTGAGATTTGAACTTTTTGAATTGGGATCGGCGCTCTTGGAGGAGATAATTTTCGGTCGGGTCGGGTCGGGCCGGGCCAGAGAAAAACCCTGGCAGGGTCGGGTCAGGGTTGAGGGTTTCTTGGCCCTGCCAGGGTTGGGTCAGGGTCAGGGTCAGGGTTTAGACCTCTAGGGTCAGGGTCAGGGTTTTGGCAGGCCCGGCCCAACCCGACCCATTGACACCCCTAAATAAAGCAAGGGAAAATTGGGGAAAAGCCCCCTTTTACCTATAATAAAATGTTCAAACAACACGTTTTGCTTTTTAATAATGTCATCACTCTAACAGTTGAGGCCTCCCCCTCTCCGTCAGGACTGCTACACACTTGAAACAAACACAAAAACCCATCTTTCTCCGCTGCTTCTCCCAACCCATTTGGCCAAAGATATCAGAACTATATATATAAAGAACCCATACCATCTTTTCTCCACAACAGCCAAACAACAATCTCCACCTTCTCTCCTCCATTACATCCAAAGGTCAATCTCAGCCTATCTTTCTCTCTCGCAGAGAACTCTTTCTCTACTTCTCAATACCTCCCCTTCTTTACTCCTCAAGTTCACTAATATGGCCTCTTTTGTTTCTACATTGCCCTACCAAGTCCTCTTGGTGGTTTCCCTCTTACATCTCTCCAATGCTGCAAGAAGACTCTCTGGATCGGTGGAGCAACAGTCTATGCTCTTCCAATACCACAAGGGTCCTCTTCTCTCCGGCAAGATCTCTGTTAATCTCATCTGGTACGGCAATTTCAACCCTGCCCAACGCGCCATTATCTCTGATTTCGTCTCTTCCCTCTCATCCTCACCAGCCTCATTGAAGACCGAACCCCAATCCTCTGTTCTCACATGGTGGAAGACCACAGACAAGTACTACCACCTCAGCTCCAAGAACAAGAAGTCCTACTCTTCTCTTTCTCTCCAAATGGGTAGGCAAATCCTTGACGAGAAATACTCATTGGGCAAATCCCTCACCAGGAAGCAAATCGTGCAGCTCGCAGGTAGAGGCGACCATAGAAATGCCGTTAATGTAGTTCTTACCGCCGCAGATGTCAACGTCGAGGGCTTCTGTATAGACACATGCGGAAGCCATGGTTCCCAAGGCAAGAAATCAAAGTTCGCTTACATCTGGGTAGGTAACTCTGAGACTCAGTGCCCAGGTCAATGTGCTTGGCCCTTCCACCAGCCCATCTATGGCCCTCAGAACCCACCATTGATTGCTCCAAACAATGATGTGGGCATGGATGGAATGGTTATCAATCTGGCTAGTCTCTTGGCTGCTACTGCTACCAACCCTTTTGGAAATGGTTTCTATCAAGGCCCGGCTGAGGCACCATTGGAGGCAGCTTCAGCTTGCCCTGGTATCTATGGGAAGGGGGCTTACCCTGGTTATGCAGGGGAGTTGTTGGTGGATTCAACTACTGGTGCTAGCTACAATGCCAACGGTGCAAATGGAAGGAAGTACCTTCTTCCAGCATTGTTTGATCCTTCCACATCTTCATGCTCTACATTGATCTAAGAATTGTTAGGGAGGAGAACCAGAAAGTTGTATATACATACCGTTATATGTGATGTAAAACATTAATTCATTAATTAATTAATTTTTTCATTCTATTATTTTCTGTATAAACAGAGTCTTTTTTGATAACCTTGATTAATTTGGAAAAACAGGTAAACCTCACTCTCCTCTATTCATCTTTCAAATTTTAAGCTCTTACCATAGGGTAAACATTGAAAATTTGTTGAAAAATTAAGAAGGAATGTGATAGTACACGTTTAACGACTGAAAATACAAGTAGATCAATTGTGCAATATGAGGTGAACCATTTGAGTTTAGACAGACACGCTGATCCTAACTTTTTGGTGATTAATTTTGATTGTGGTAAGTTTATACTGGTCACCCAAAGAGGTAGATGATTAAGAGGTAGAAATTGTTTTATTTTGGACTAATATGTCAATTTGGAGGGTTTTTTGTTTTTTTTTTTGGTAGAAATAGTTTATTAAGATTGATGTGAAAAGCATATGATTTTGGAATTACAGACTTCCAAAATTCATGGAATGGATTGAGGCCAAGTAGTTCTATACATCACAGATGGTCCTCCCTTGGCAAGAGAATCAGTTAAGTTGTTTGTTTACCTTTCTTGTAACGAAACGAAAAACAAATGACTATCAATACGATGCAAAAATGTTTGATATCTTGAGAATGGGAACAATCAAACTAGTTGGATTGTTGCGCACAACAGTGAGAAAACTGATAAAATCTTTGTTATCCGATTCAATGATAAGATGATCCAAACAATCCTCGATGGCTTGAAGTAGGGCTATCCAAATAGCCATGGCTTCACCAATCAAAACCGACCCAAAAGTACGTAGACGCCCAAAATTAATGATCACAGAAACTAATCCCAATCCACCGATTAGACTATCTGGCAACAGTGAAGCATCACAATTTACTTTCAGAGACCCATCTGGAGGCTAAGTCTAATATCTGGGTGGTGTAAGAGATGAGAATGGACTTGAATTCACCCACATATCATTCTGATATTGGGTCTTTGTATTTATAATGTATATGATCTTTACATAAAGAATTTTAGAATTTGAAAATAAAAAAGAAGTTCAAGTTTGAGTTTATCTAAAACTATTCTACAGAACTTATACAGGAGAGATAATAGGAACAAGATATAAAAAAAAAATAGATCACGGCTAGAGACGTGTAGGAGTTGCTTGGATCAGGTCAACTCATATTGTGGTTGCTGAAATTCAAACTTAAATTTGAATTTGATAACGTATCCTTAATAGGTGGCTTCTGAAGGAGAAGACAATGTAATCCAGGGTTAGACTGAAATGGAATCCGAGTAGCATTGGTGAACTCGGTGGCTGCCTTTTCATCACATTGATTACCATCGCCTGGAGTCCAAACCTTGCCTTCAAGAATGAGATCATTTCGAGCACGCCACAGATACCATGCAATGAAACAACAGAGGGTTAAAGTTTCATTCTTTAGTTTAGATCCTTGAACCCCTAGTGAATCCAGATAACTAAAGATGGTACCCCTAGTTTAGCAGTGATAGAAGAGAGACTGTTCCCATATGAATTTGGAGTTTGTGATAGACTAACATATATGGAAGCGTAATTTTCATTTTTAGGATTCTTTTGGAGTATTGAATCAATCGATACCACCTAATGTGTAAACGATGTATTGGTTGAATAAACAAAGGATAAATGATTTTGGGAGAGGGTTTCTTGAGAGGTAGGATTCCCCTGCACCAGCGCGGGACCAATGGGGGCATGCGCGGAAGCATCAATAGGGGTGGGTTTCCACCTTTCATGGGTGTGGGGCAATCATTTCATGCACCTCTGTCTCTGGGTGCAGGGACTATGTTGCCTTTCAGGGTTCTTTTTTCCAATGATATTCAATATTGAATTGATTTTGACTTTTAGAATAGCAATAGTTAATAATTATTATATTAAAGTTGAATGTAAATTTAATGGTCTCAAAAGACACGGTTGTGTATATAATAAGGTGCATACATGTATATGGTTTCAAGTTTCATTGAATTATATATAATAACAAATAACCTATGAAAAAAAGAAAAAATAATAGTAAAGGAATGAATAATAGGGCAACCTAGGAACCACCTCCTTACCCCTCCCCCCCCCCCCCAAAAAAAAAAGAAGGAACCACCTCCAATAATTTACTGAATATGATTTTATATTTTCTACAAAAAAAAAATATATGTTTTTATATTTGGAGATATCCATAATCAAAATCTCAGGAGGTAAAATGACCTAAAAAAACCTTATATCCATATTTTAAGGGGCAAAATGGTTCAATTCAATCCAAAAATTACCAGCCCATATTAATGTCGATTTATATCGATCGAGACCAATATGGGTATCGATACTAATACTGATACCGATATTAAAGTTGTAGGTAGTAACAAATACTCACAAAGAAAAAGAAGAAGGGAAAAAAAAAAAACAAAAAAAAACTTTCAAATAACGTATCAGGATTTAAAAACTTGAAATCATTATGAAATGGGACCCCCCCCCCCCCCCCAAAGACCAAAGTTGTCCTAATCCTAAATTTTAGAAAGCCGATTCCAATCCAGCCGATCCGATCCCGATTTGTAAAACCCTGGAATGTGCTCATTAGGTAGTCTCATATATCGTCCAAGAATGGACCCAGGCCTCTGGAGTTTCTTTGGTCAGACTCTACTGTTATTCTATTTCGTCCATCTGGAATCTGGCCTTTGGGCCTCCCTCCAGCACTCCAGCCCATTATAAAAGGCGTAATTAAACTAAAGGGTTATTTACACTTTGACTTGTAAAGAGGGACCTATAAATATGGAGATTTGAATAGATATATAACAACTTCTCTCCTCCACCTTGGTTCCTAAATCAAACTTAGCTCAGTGTATTTGGATCCTCTGGATCGGTCTCTCAATTCTCGTGTTAATACTTTGAACAAAAGCTGATGGGCATCAGTGCCTCACTCCCCATTTATTATTTATTATTTACTATTTACTATTTACTTTTGGGGTTTAAATGTACTGTTTTTTTGGAAATTCAAAAATATTCACTATTTACTATAGGGTTGTCGTTTATTGATCCCCACCCCTTGGACAATTACTGAGCCCTCCTGACCTCTCGAATCTTCTTCTCTGCCCTTTAGATTTATCGCTTACCTCCTCCATATCTCTCTCTCACAGCTGAGTCTGTTACATACCATATCCTTAAATCAGAATCATATCCTTTTCTTTTTCTTCGCCTCCCTCTCTCTCTCTCTCTCTCTCTCTCTCTTTTATATCTATTTGTGTCATTACTCATTAATGCCAAAGTTACAAAGAAAATTACAAAAAGAGAAAGAGAATAAATGGGTATCGTCTCACCAGACCTGTGGATTCAAAATTGATAAACACAAGATCTCCATAATCTCATCCTTTGCTTCAATCCCATACTTGATAATCACGTTTTTTTTGTCGATGATTTAACCGATATATTCTTTCTACCAAAAAAGATTTAACCGATATATTGATCCAGAGAATGAAAATAAAAAAACAGCTATATTCTCTCCTTTGGCGTTTAGACTTTAGATAAGGGGAAAATTTTTCTGATCCATCTGGACCGGGTATTATGCTAACCCGTATCTGGCTGTCTCTCTTGTCCTCATATTAAATGTCTTGGCTGCCGTTTTATGTGTGATAGGATTTTGCTTATGTGCCACGGTAAGGTCGTTCTATTATGATCTAGTGGTCACGGATTTGAATTTAAAAATAGCCTCAAGGCTATGTATATTATGATCCTCCCTAAACTTCACAATGGCGGCAATCTCGTGCATTGGGTATATCTTTTTTTAGTGTTTTATATTTACTGTATCTCAGCAATGTGATCTCCTATGCGTCTTGCTAGGAGAACCCTCTCCACTACTACCATCTTGCAATTTCTTTTTACATCTTTTGAAATTGTCAAATAATTTATAATTTTATCTTTTTATCTTTTTAATATAAAACTTTTTTTATACAAAAAAAAAAAAAAACGAATGTAAATTTGTTATTTCATAAGTGTACTAAAAAATATGTGTAAATTTAAAACAACTGATGATAATGACATAATGATAATCCAAGAGCGCTTGAGCAGATGTTTGACCAACTAAAGATAGGTATCTTTATGGATTAATAGTCTCTTTAGCCTATTTTTCATTGGATCTGCTGAATACTTGTTCTTAAAATAAATTATTGATTTTCAAGTTGCTTGGGTAATGACACATTGATAAATCACTTTTAACTCTTTTTTTTTTTTTTTTTTGAGATAAAACTTTCAACTTATTTTGAAAACCTATTTTTAGTTTAGAGATAGAGACCTTTGTAGATGAAACAAAAGGTAATAAAAGAAAGATGTCACTAAGTTGAGAATACGAATCCAGTTACTCTCCAACAACCTGACCTCTCTCCAACCAGACACAGTAGAGATAAAAGACCACCCTACCCCTACTTGGGTGAGATTCACCCCTACTTGTGCCTGAGTGGAGGCTGGTCAAGTCGTTGGAGAGGAACTGAATTCTCTAAATACACCTATAGAAGTGTGTCATTTAGACAATCCCTTTGTTTTACCAGAGATCAGGATTTTTTAAACGGCCTTTGAGTTTGAGATATTTGTAAGCATCTATCTATAACCTATATCTACTTTAGGGGTTTAAGAATCGGATTGGATCGATCGATTCCGATTGATTCAAGCTGAGCCAAATTTTTTTTTATTAAAACTAGGATTATAGTGTTTTTAAGCTTGGGTCAGTCTAATTAGTAATAGAACAAACATAACAAGTAGGACCATCTCAGTTCTCAGAGGAGGTATGAATTTCAACTTTCATTGGGACCAACGTATTTATATGGAAATAGAAACCTATAAAGGAAAGAAGACTGGAAGAGGTATGTGAGGTTAACTAACATGCGCATAGGAGGTCTGGGGGGTCACGAAAGAAACCAGGCTTAGTTATGGCGTTATGGCCACAGGCAAAAGGCAGGCCACTCCACCCTTACCTTTTCAACTGTACCCGACAACAAGGACGGGGACAGCCGTCTATAAACCAACAAACCTTCCTGATAAAGCCTGTCTCATGTCCGTTCCAACACACCCCCCATGACCCCATCCGTCCAATATCCATCCAATATCCATCCATCCATCCATCCATCCATCATCCTCCCAAGTCCCAACCCCATTATTTTGATATTTTCCATTTTGTCCTTTTCCTCTTCTTTGCCCTTTTTACCCCTTTTAAAATTTAGTCTTAAGTACTCTTTTAAGTACATACAAAAGCAGATTTAACTAATAAAAATTAAACATTAGTGACACACCCATTACGTCGGTCGTGGACCCCTGCTGACTGGTCACTGCCCACTGGTTGTGTTCTTCTCTAAATCCCTATTCTTTAGGGCTTTAATTAAAGCCCTTATCAACTTAATAAAATAAAGCCACACCTCCATTAAAAGAGGAAGCAATTAATTGAACTTTTTTTTAAAAATAAAATAAAATAAAATAAATCCAAGCCAAACGTTCCTTTACCTCGTCACTCTATAAATACAGACTTAAACCTTCCGTCATTCCTCACTGTCCCACTCGCATTCACTTCACATTCCCTCCTCCTTCAAACGCCATTAATCCTTTCTCTGCCTTAGCTCTGCGACTTCTTTTGCTCCTTCTCCTCCTTCTTCTTCTTTATCATTTATCGTTGTTTAGCGAGTAGTGATCGGCAATGCATTACCAGACGGAATCGTGGGGGTCTTATATGTCGTCAAGGAGCGCAAGCGACCCACTGGAGCGAGTTCAGAGACTCGCCTCTGAGAACGCGGTTGTGATCTTCAGCATCAGCAGTTGTTGCATGTGTCACGCCATCAAGAGGCTCTTCTGTGGGATGGGTGTGAACCCTACTGTGTACGAGCTGGACGAGGATCCGAGAGGGAAGGAGATGGAGAAAGCCCTCATGAGGCTTCTCGGTACTTCTTCTGCTGTTCCCGTCGTCTTTATCGGTGGGAAGCTCGTTGGAGCCATGGACAGAGTCATGGCGTCCCATATCAATGGGACTTTGGTCCCGCTCCTCAAGGAGGCCGGAGCTCTCTGGCTCTGAAATCTGAAGTTATCTTCCCCCCCCCGTAGCAAACAACATAGTAGAAGATTTGATGATGATCGATAGCTAGCTAGTACATGAAAAAGGAGGAGGGGAGTGGGTTTGTTTGGTTGATCTCCTCCATTTTGGCATCTGGATACACTACCAATGACTTTCTCTTTTCTTTTTGTCTTAGGCTTTTTTTTTTTTTTTTTTTTTTGGTTATTTCACTTTTTTTGTGGGTACTGGGTTCTTCTTCTTCCTTTTGGTTATTTTCTAATGGATGTTGCAGAATGCAGAGAGAACTGTAGTCGATCCCTCCTCTGTATAGAAAGAAAAGGAAAAGTTGGGGAAAAAAATATTTATAGTTATCTTTAATTGGTCTATGTTCTCTCTCTTTTTGTTTATTTGTGTTTACTGCAACACCATTTTGAATCTACTTCTTCTACTACTACTACTACTACTACTACTACAACTGCTTATCTTTCTGTGGGTTCTTTGTTAATTCTCTTTTTCATTTCATTTAATTTTGGTACCACTGAACCATGTGCTCTGAGAGAGAAATATAGAAGAGGTGGTAGGGGAAGGTGGAGAGGCTATTAGACTCTTTTTATCTGGTTTTGCGCCTGAAAACTCGCTCGATTCCTCCACCTGGCTAAGAATGATGACATGTCCTTGATTGACCTATAATTGATCGGGGAACTTACACGTCAGATAATTAAAAAGTAGGTCGGTGACTCGGTGGTAGCTAGTGGACTCGGTCACTGACGAGTTGGCTTGGAAGTTAAATTCTTTTTGGGCTTTCGCGTGAGATTCTTTTTATCGTTAACGTTTGTCCGTACATCCACGTCACCAAATTAATATCCTCCTCTTTCCTCTGCCCTTTGGTCTCCGTAGTCCGTACGATACCGTTTGTGGCCACGTCATTTTCATTTATATAGAAAATCCAGATTTCCAGGCTTAAGGCGAAAAAGGTCTTCAGGGGGGACAAAAAGCTCGTCGGAACGCGCCACGCGTCGCACATCTAATCCGTCATCTCACAGAAGGCGCAAGCACGCTCCGATACTCAATCGGCGCATGCGGATCTCTCGAGGTTCAAGAAAGGCGTTCCCGCTCCCACTGCTAGTCTGCTGCTACTGTCACTGCTGCCGACTGTGACTGAGTGTGGGTGGTGTTCAATTGTTCCATAGCGGCTTTTTAAGCACGATAAAGATGACAAAGATAAAAGGTTAAACCCATGGAAACTTGCATCTCTCTCTCTCTCTCTCTCTCTCTCTCTCTCTCTCTCCCTCTCTTCCTTCCAGGTTACGATTCATCAATGGTTGACGAAGATCGATTCCAATATGATACCAAGCATAGGTATTGATTTTGCACCAATTGCTAAGGTGTGAATTTAGAATCGAGAACGGCCGTTTAAAGCCGAGTAAAACTGAACTAAAGTAAATTTGGTTTGATTTTCGTTTCAAAATCTAGAAACTTTCAGTGTCATAAGTTTTTTTGTTTTTCGGATAATACCACAGATTACTCATGACTGAAGATTATAAAACTCCAACATCAATGGATCAGAAATAGATCATACTGTTATACACGTACACGTCACGTTGTGGAGAGAATTGCTCAGACCGAAAAAATCATAATCAGCTTTAATGCTTTAAGCAATGTAGATTCTAAATTCCATTCCTAGCTAATGTTTTCAAAAAAAAATTGGTAGGTTATTACCCTAACTAAGGGATTTTTTTGTTGATGAATATATGTAAATGGTTGGCCCAAACACCTAATATAAGGTCCAAACTGAATACAAACTATGTCAAATTGATCAGTGAACTAAATATGAAACTAAACCGAATCTGTTCACTTCTGGTATTAGCAAATATGTTCTTATTCGATTTTGGATTCCATATGTTGTATCTTGAACCAAATCGAAAAACCAAACCAATTAACACCCTTAACCAATTGATACCTTAAACCTTTTCTCTCTCAGATTTTTATCACCTGTGGTTCCCCTGCCCGGTACGGTTTTCGAGTGTCTCTAATAGAAAGGGGGTGAAACCCACCCAGAAACCACACAACCGTGCCGAACAACAAACCTCAGGGGATAAAGGTCCCTTTCTCTCTCTCTCTCTCTCTCTCTCTCACTAATGGCAGGTTAATTTTGGGTTTGTCCCCTTACAGCAATTAGTAAATACGAACTAGTACGAATTCTAGTAGGAGGGAAAAAAACTAGTACAAAGTCTGAATTGCCCTTCAAGACTCGTCAAGATTCCCACCATTCAACGGCCATAAAGATGGCGAATGAAGAGATTCTTGGTTCATCATGGGTAAAGGAAAACTTGGTCCTTTTGTGCCATCAACTGTTAAAACCATTTTAACCCTTAGTTCGACTTTTCAAATCACGTAAAAACTTCACATGGCTTGAAATTTGAGAGAAGCGGGCCGGGGGTGGGGGCTTTCCTTTGGACTACAGGATTCTAGGTAATAGTACAAAACGTTCAAGTATACCCCAAAAGAAGGATATTAAACATAGAGCCGAACTGAAATCTCAAATCTAATTCAACTTGAAAGTATAAGTGACAAGTATATCATTCTTTACACCCGATCCTCTTATCATCAGACAGAGGTCAGGAGTCTGGCCTTTAGATATTATCCAAAAAATTTAGCCTTCATCTCTCATTAATTCCCTTGCACTGAAGATGCCTCCGACACTTTGATGCCTGGTTTGTGCTTAAATACTGATACATGATTCTTGCCATCTTTGTAAATCTTTTTTCCTTGGCAGACAGATTCGTTCACACTTGCAATCATCCCAACCAGAAAGCTGTGATCCACAGAGAGAGGGATTTAACTAAGAGAGGCCCAATCTGGATATGGGCATTCATAAATCCACCCAGGCCCTGAGTACTTCACACAATGAAGCCACAAACCCTCTTCATGTTCATCATATCTGCAACAAATAAGAAAAGAGTTGGTAACATGTGACGGGACGGGCAGAGGTGCATATAACGTTAATTATTATCATAAGAAATTTTATAAGAACATCAAATGGAAGACTAAGCACCACTCTCCAATTCAATATTATATTTGAGTAGGGCTACCCCAGATAAATTTGCATGGATGTTAAATTTGCATGGATGTATGTACCTATGGACACTGGCATGCTTAAAGAAGCAGTCTGAGGAGGTCCCTTTTAACTTGGGTATACACACAGACTGGTCACAGTTTTTTGCCCATAGCTTGTATTTTTTAGGTAGTGAAGAGTTGTACACTACTGATTCCCATGAAGACTCCATTGTACTGGTAAGAATGTGGCAATTTGTATACGTGTACAGTAGCAAATTTCTATTCGCTTGTCAATATATTTCATTTTCCTTCCACTCAAAGAAGTCAAAGGATAAAACAAAATCCACGTTTTTTCCCCTTTTTGGTGGTCAGTCAGGGGTCTGGAAGCTGTCACAGCTCACTTCCTGGGTACAAGGGAAGAGCTATGGAAAGGAAAACCTTCATGAGACATAAAATGATAATTGGAGAAGAAATCAAATACAAAAGAATATATTTTAGAAACATTTCAACTACCGTAAAAGTTACATGTTCCACATGTGAACATTTGACGGGTACCCCAGATATCATTAAAACATACAAAACAATCATCAGCATTGAATTCAGAACTCTCTATTGTGTTTCACTAACCATCTGAAGAACCAGTTTAGAACACTTCCAGACCCTCTGTTGGTGGCAGTGCTATCCCGAAAGGAGAAGTCAGAAAAAGGCATCTGAACAATGTTCCTGTGAACAATGGGTTTCACAGAGAATTCATGCTCCTTTGACACAGAATAAAATGGTATATATGAGATTCCCATTAATCATCACTCAAAAGCATTTTTAGAAGTGCATATTGTGGTACTTCACTTGTAATAGTAGATTAAGCTGGCTGAGCTGGGCTGGAACAATTAGTCAACAATTAAGCACAGAAGAATGGTAAGGTGTACTCAGTACAAAATTCATCAATTTGGTTTCTGAGGCGCCAGGTTTTCAGGTTGCAAAAGGAAGAGCTTCCAGGCGAATGCTGTGTAGTAAAGGCAAGATAGACTTTGACAAGACAAAGCCCACCAACATGACATTACAATCAATTTTCAGGTGACAGAGAAATACCTCTCTTTTTACTAGCCTAGCTATTTTATATCCCTTTCTTTTCTTTGTACTTTGTCAGCTAATACTAGCATATTTGACCTTACTAGACTAGCTAACCTGAGAGGGCGGGCCTTGGTGCAACAGTAAGGTTGCTCCATTGTGACCAAGAGGTCATGGGTTTGAATCTGGAAACAGCCTCTCTGCGGAAACATGGGTAAGGCTGCGTACATTATGAACCTCCCTAGACCCTACAGTGGCAGGAGCCTTGTGCACTGGGTACACCCTTTTTAGACTAGCTAACCTGAATTGACTGGCTTTAGCAGCTAGTCTTCATAGACTGGTCTGCTTTACTAGCTTGGCTTTCTGCTTTTAGCTGTTTTGTTGGCAATTTTCTATTATGGAGCAATTCTCTTTCTAGGATTTTCTTATGGTAGTGACCAATTAGTTAGTACTGTTCTAAGGAAGTAATAGCTATTTCAGCATACAAATAAGGTGGTTAGGGCTTTTGTTTGTACACGTCAGTACTGGCATTTCACTCTGTTGTGGGTGGGGATGCAGATAAATTAGAAAGTGTGCTTATTTTAGTGGAAATAAACCTCGGGTTGGGCCACCTGTGTATTGATCCTATGGTCAAACGAGTTTTCATTATAATTGGCCCCTTAAATAATCCTAAAATATAGGTAGAACTAAGGAATATGGGATCTACTTTATTATTTAGTTTGCATCGGAGTCCTAGTTAGAATAGGAGTTGTTTTAAGTAGCTATTTTTAGAGCCTATACACAACAACTACTCAGCCTTATCCCAACTAAATGGGGTCGGCTACATGGATCCTTGCCCTCCAATCAGCTCTATTCGAGGTCATACTTGATACAAGGCCTAAGCTATACATGTCTTTCCTCACCACTTCTCCTAAGGTCATTTTAGGTCTGCCTCTGGCTCTGGCTCTGGCTCTTTTAGTTCCTTCAATTTGAATCAAATCACTCCTCCGTACTAAAGGATTGAAAGGCCTCCACTGAACATTCTCGTGGCTAATCATGTATCGGAGCTACTCCGAAACCAGCTCTAATATGATCATTCCTTACTTTATCCTTCCTAGTTTTGCAACTCATCCATCTCAGCATCCTCATCTCCACTACACTGAATTTATCTATATGATGCTTCTTAACTGCCCAACATTCCGCACCATACATCATAGCCAGTCGTATGACTGTCCTATAAAATTTTCCTTACGTTTTAAAAGAATAAGCCAATCACACAATATTCCAGACGCACCTCTCCACTTCATCCTTCCTACTTTAATTCTCTGTGAAACATCATCCTCTATATCACCTTCTTTATTTATGATTGAGCCAAGATACCTAAATTAATCACTTTGCGGAATCTCCCTCTCATCAATTTCCGCCACCTCATTATCCGTCCTACTGTAACCAAAGTCACACACCATATACTCCGTCTTTGTTCTACTTATCTTAAAACCTTTTGATTCCAAGGTTGATCCCCATAACTCTAACTTGGCGTTAATTCCTGCTTTTGTCTCATCCACCAAAACAATATTATCAGCAAAAAGCATACACCAAGGAACCTCATCTTGAATGTTTTTTGTTAAATCATCCATGATAAGCGCAAACAAATAAGGGCTTACAGTTGATCCTTAATGTAACCCAATTGTAATTGGGAATTCACCACTTTGGCCCCCCACAGTGTTTATACTGGTCCCTTCTTCTTCTTTTTTGGTATAGAGCTTTTTCCAAGTCAATAAAGACCATATGGAGATCCTTCTTACAATCTCTAAATCTTTCCATACGTCTCCTAATTAGGTAAATAGCTTCCGTCGTGGATCTTCTTAGCATAAAACCAAATTGGTTCTCCGTAATAATAGTTTCTTGTCAAGTGGGTTTCAATAACCCTCTCCCATAATTTCATAGTATGACTCATTAGTTTATGCCTTTCTAGTTATTGCAGCTCTGAATAATATGACTCATTAGTTTTATAACTCTTTCCCATAATTTCATAGCATGACTCATTAATTTTATGCTATGAATATCAAATTTATTTTTTGTAAATTGGAACCACGATGTTTCTCCTCCATTCATCTGGAGCGTATACATACATACATACATATATATATATATAGCCCAACCCTTCAGGCCCACAAATTTATGAAATATAGCTTTCAGTTCTCTCAAGTTTGGCTGCTGTGGAATTAGTAAAATACCTGATGGATTCTAGCTGAGGCTTTGGTGGATTCCAAGCCTGAGGTTTAGGAGGATTCTTAACCTGGTATCTTCTATCCTTCTATCTCTTCTCTATCTTTCAAGCAATTTCATGTCATGGATTGGCTTTTTAGTGCAGTATAAATGCATCACACCTCTCTATTAACATTGCATAGTAATGTGAACGCCATACCAAACATTTATCAAAACTACATGCAAAAAATCTCAAACCATGGAAAACTAATACTTTACAGATAACCATACAAAAGTATAGAGTCCACATGTACTAACATAAATAGTCCAACTCCAACAGTAAATGTTTACAAAATGCTCAAAAATCCAATCGCTGTAAAAATTCTTACCCTTTAGGAGCCAAATTGGGACAATTAGTACACATAGGATCAATGCTGAAGTCCTCACAGGAGTTTTCTTCATATTCATCAGAATCAGCATTACAAGAAAAATTAGATACTGGAGAATGGTCTGAGTTAACTGCCGCAGCTCTACCAGCTGTTTTTCCTTGACTAGAACGATCCGCAACGATGTTAGAGAGGTAAAGCACATCATTGGCTATGGGGTGGCCTGTATATTGCAAGTGGACACGAATCTGTGCATCCGGGATCATCAAGATTATTCAGGCTGATTTAAGCATAAATTAATCAAAATATTATAATAAATATTTATTTTCTGCCTATTGAAATGAAATAAGAATCCAACCATAGCACCAGTAAGTACATCAAATCCTTCACAAAGGAGAGTTCGCAGAGTTATTAGCAAATAAAATGCAAGACTTATTACAGCAGAGAGGCCCTTGACCAATGAAAATAGGGGTCCAAGGTTAATAGTATTGGCAAAACTAATTCAATTCACCTAAGAAATAGCTAAATTATAAATTATCTTACCTGGTGAGTTCGGCCAGTGATTGGTTCACATAAAACAATACTATGAGTTCCATTAGTACTAATCCTTGTAAACTTTGTACATGCAACCTTTCCCTTCAAGGCTGTCTCACCATAACTGTCTCCCTCCTGCATAAAAGACAAACTTTCTTTTTAGACTGAACACTTAAGAGTTTTGAACAATAATTCCCTACAAAAACACTTAAATAAAAAGCAAGCACCAAATACAAATACCACATGCTGGTCCAATGCCAACTGGAAATTGCATTATTGCATACATAAAAACACTTCTTTAGATAGGCTGTTTGAAAAGAATGAATGTCAAAATAAATACAATTATATCATGATGAATTTTAAAACATAAGATGGTGCATTTTTTAACATTTGACTTAACTTTTTTTTTTTTGAAGTAATTGGTTCAGATTCAAGTTTCATCTATTTTGATTTTGTTCATTGGTCAAGTTCCTACCCATCAATGTGTCAAAACACAATTTTAAATTGCCATAGGGTCTTCTTTGGTATTTGAATCTTACAATTAACAGCTACAGAGCGTGGGAAACCCAACAGAAGGTCCACTCCACCCCTCAGTCCCAGACAATTAGTAGATGAATTTGGTGCTTCATCAAATTCTTTCTCAAATTGTGATGCTATCTACAACTTATGATGTGATTCTCAAAAAACTACGAATGTTATCATGCCATTCGGAACTATTCGTTTCCAGTTTTGTTTGTACAGATATTAACTCAAATATCCATAACCCAAACTTAAACCTCAAATTTCCAAAATCCAATTCCCATCCCAACATTCATTTAGAACCTAAACAACAACAACAACAAAAACAACAAAAAAGTCAGCCTTAATCCCCACTTAATGGGGTCGGCTACATGGATCCAAGCAAAACAAAGTAGGGGAAACTGAGGTCTAAACAAAAACGGGTAATGAAGAGAAGGGGAAAGAGGGATGGGAAATGAGATGAGAAATAGAGAATGCCAAATGAAAGATGGAAAGTAAAAACGAAAAAAGAATGATGAAAAATGATAGTAAGAGGAAAGATGCATAGCCGAGCAAGTTCGGAGAATCTCAGCTAAATGGGGTCAGCTACATGGATCCTTGCCCTCCAATAGGCCTCTATCCGAGATCATGCTTGGTACAAGACCTAGACTATGCATGTCCTTCCTCACAACTTCTCCTATGGTCATTTTAGGCCTGCCCCTCGCTCTTTTAGCTCCTTCAATCAGGATCATATCACTCCTTACTAGGGCGTCCCTAGGCCCCCGTTGAACTTGACTATACCACCTCAAACGATTCTCTCGGAGCTTGTCATTGATTGGGACTGTCACGCCCCTATTCCAGACAAGGAATATAATATCATATAAAGGGTGACTAGGACGACGCGTGTCATCCTACTAAACCGCCCGGATCACTGACACAGTGTCCCAACGCACAGTCATAACCAATATTAACACAATATAATATTAGAATGCAGAAAAGAGGAATATTACATTCCAAGGATCAGTAGTATTGCGGAAGCGTATAAATCGAATAGTTACAAGATGTTCAAAGGCTAGATGATAAATACAGTAATTAGTTACATTTCCAATGACCATCTAATAACTATCAAAAACGGTATAATAGTAAGTATTTCAACATAGGCCTTAGCCTCAAAAGTAAATCAAAAAGGGATCGAGTCCCGAATATCCTCACGGCCCGTAGGCACAATCATCGCAAGGACACCGTCGCCATGTTCCTCAAACACGGCCTCCGGTTCCTCCTCACCAATCTCATCGTACCCCGAGGGCTGCACTCCAAGTCCCGCGAGATATCCGTCACCTGCATCACAATCTAAAAAGTGTGCGCATGAGGGGGTTAGCTCCACTGAGCCAGTGAGGGGATGGGGATGCACAAACACGCAATTCACATAGTCCAATGATGCATGCACATGTTAAGTCCATTTTTCCACCTAACAAACAACTAAGTCAATGGCATATGCTACTGTGACAACTCGGGAGACACTGTGGGTCACTTAACTTATCGCCACAATGAAACCTCAATTGTCACGTGGGACCTACGCCGATCGAAGCCTCAAGACCACTCGGTGGTAGACCCCCGATAACCAATACTACCATGATCGGCCTCTCCCACCTCCACAAAATCCGGTGTCGATTACCCAACACCTAAACCCCTGTTGGTAAGGGTCGTAGCATAAGGGTGTGAAATCCTAGCCACAATATACTACATGCCAGTCCTATCGTCCCGACAGGTAATCCGGGCGCATCAACTTTTCATCCGGTTTAGTGCCGGTTACGGCACGACGCAGCATCTGATTCAACATGACATTCAACATAATTTCTTCATAAATGTATATAGTGTTCGGGTTAGTCGCGGTACCACCGACGAGACCCATCAAGGTACAACATTACCGATCAACATTATAACAATTGTATATAAGAGTATGCAATATGCGCAAACATGCTTATTAATTATAATGATTACATAATATATAATGCAATAATAATAACAGCCCAAACGACCAAACCCACTCACAACGTATACGCCAAGCACCAAGATTATCGGTTGTCGCCTCGATCAAGCAATAAGCCACAAGATGAATATATTAACCTAAACAAAGAGTGAAATAAGGTTAAACGAGCGAAGGGAAAGGATCCCCAAAAGGTCTCCCATAATCACTTAAGTATAAGGTTTCAGAAACAAAGTGGTTGCAGGAGTGGTTTCATGCCCAAATTCTGCAACCACATGTAAATCCTAGGAAACCGGGGGTTCGGGACAGTTTTAGTCAAGGTCGGATGCAGATGTGGTTTCAGAAAACTGAAACCGAGTGTAAATCCGAGCTTCACAGGGGCTCAGGACAATTTTAGTCAAGGTCGGATGCAGATGTGGTTTCAGAAAACTGAAACCGAGTGTAAATCCGACCTTCACAGGGGCCTTCTCGGGAAGGTAATTTCAGGGTGGTTTCTTGCAGGTCTGAAACCACATGTAAACCCTCACACCTTCAGGTCCAAAATCCGAAGGATTCCCCTCCAAGGACCCCATTTTCAAGTGGTTTTAAAGCACAAGAACTTCTAGGGAACTCCATCCTAAGCTCATTAGGGTCCAACCTTAAATCTCTCAAATGGCAATGAGAACCCTTACATTAGAGCTCATAATGGAGTGAAATAACTCTACCATAGCTTGGGCTTTAATGCTCCATCGACTCCCTAGGTTCCAAGAGAGATCTAGGTCAATCTCTCCCATTACCCAACCCCTTTTAAAATCCAAAATAGAAGAAGGAAGAAGCTTCAATAGCTTACCTACCCCCAAGATGAGAGAGCTCCACGATTTATGGCCCAAGAGATGGGGTCTCCACCTTCCTCCAAGCCTCTTCACCTTCCTCTTCCTCTTTCTCTCCTCTTTCTCTCCTCCACGATTTAGGGTAGAAGAGAATGATGAAGGAGAAGTAATGTTCTCTCTCTCCCTCATGGACTCATTTATTATAAATGGGTATTTGGGTACCTCTAGACAAATGGGTCATGAGGCCTAATGGGTCAACCCATTAGCCCTATGTGGGTAAGTGGATGGAATAACCCATCATGGGGTCAATAGGTTAAATGGGCCTGCCCACAACCTTAATTAGGGAAAAGCCCATTCTTAGATGGGTTCATAAGAGATGGGTATAAGTCCCCAATGTACTTCCTAAAGGTACGCGGGACCCGAACTTAAATTATTCCCTTCTCTCATGAAATAGCTCGAGCGGTTCAAGCCCGGACCCGCACTTCGAGGTTACCAAGGGAAGAATAATTAATAAGTCTTGAGGCTAGAACTTACTTTTCCCCTGTCATGGTTTATTACCCATGACCCCGAACAGCTTCGCCACGGCAATGCTAAGCTCATCACCGAACGAATTATCCAACTGAGGTGACGGTCCAGGATGCTCTCTCCTGAACTCCTCGCTTCCCGGGCTGGTACTTGGAGGGTTGTCGACGAAGTCGCCGTCAACGAACTTTCCCCACTGGCGGTTGAGGAATCTTTCCTCCACAGGCAAACCCGTGCTGTGGTCAACGATTTTGTAGCTAGGTTTGACCATCATGGAGAACAGGTCACCAGCATACATGGCAGCGGTATCTACACGTCACGAGAAGAAATGATATTTAATTATATCCCGGGGTACGGGTATAACAGGGACAACTCCCACGTCAGCTCTAATATGCTCATTTCCTTACTTTATCCTTCCTAGTTTTTCTGCACATCCATCTTAACATCCTCAGAGTCAGTTTCATTTCCTAGTTAGTTTATGTTACCTATTTAGTTAAGGATTGATTGGGTTAGGCTTTTCCTTTTTAGTGTCTGTTTTTTAGTCTTCTATACAAGTTTGAAAGGAGGCTCAACATTTTACACAAATTTTGATTAATGAAAACCTTTGCCTTTGATGCATATCATGGTATGCCTTTTCCTCATGTGTGATCAAGGGTTGGCTGGTGTTCGATCCAACCAAACACCTTGCGGCGGGAAGCCCAGGAGATCTTACCCTTACCTTTACCCTTGTTCTTCTTCCTTCTTCTCCTCCTTTGTTGATCTAATAATTCTTCTTCTGTTTTCTGCAAATTTCATATTCTATCCAAGGATTTACATACAAGTGTTTTTTTTTTTCCCTCGTTACTTTTGACATTAATCGTTAAGGAGATTTGACCAGCAGATCATCCTCTTCTTTTGAGGTGTTCAATATCACCCTAAATAAGGTCTTCAACCAAGGTCCAAGATTTGGAGCTGATCTGGAGATATTTGAGATCTCCCAATTCTGCCTTTTTTGCTTCCAGATTTGAATTCCTGCAACTCTAATAGCTGGAATCGATTCACCTAATCTGTTGGGTTACTGTTTCTGAAATTTATATCAGAATATCAGTTTTAAGTGGAGATTATAATTCTGTCATTTAATTGATATTCTGATTTGTGATTTCACTGATGTGACCTTCTCTTAGTGTTACTAGGATTAGTCCTTAGCTTCAGATCCACCCATTGGATCTATCTGAAACTTTCAGCAAAGATTCCCTCCCTTAAGAATAGAAGTCGATCTGTTTTTCAGGCCTTTCTATTGGTTTGATTCTGTTCAATTGATTTTCTCTTAAATCTGATCGTTTGTAACTCTGTTTTCGATTTTGTCTTGTTACTGTTTTAGCTTCTTAAACCAGTATTAATTAGCAGTCTTATGTGCAGGTCTGATTCTTATAGCAGGGGTGGTATTCGGGACCAATTGTGTAGGGTTTAAGTCGCCCTGAGACTCCCTAGTGTGTGGAAACAGCCCCAAATATCAGCCTAAACGAGGAGAAATCACTGGATTCTAATAAGCCCTCTCTCAACCAACAGTACCGTTACGACAGGAACAAGAAATAGCAGCAGTGACAAAGGGGAAAGAGAGTGGAAGAAGAATAAGGAAGAGAAGAAAAACCAGGGAAGAAGAGTGACCAGAGAAGTTTTCCAGAGAGAGAGAACAATCAAGCCACATAACCCGAGGGTGAGCCTCAAATTCCATTCGAAATCTCAAATCTGTCCAACGATGGACTACATGCATTTATTTAAAGAGTTGTAAACAAGAAACCAAAACCTATTCAAACTCTAAAACTGAAATAAAATCGATCCCAAAGTCTACCTCTAGTTGCTAACCACGACTATAACAAGATAAAAAGAAAACAATTACATAAAAATTTCTAATTATCCCTACGTCTAAGCGCATCCCTTCCAACCATATTTGCACATAGTTGTCACGGCGTCTAGGCGACCCAAGGTGTTGGCTTGGGGGCCTGGACGCGACACTGGTTGTCAAGGCGCCTGGATGCCAAAGCGGTCACCTAGGCGCATAGTTGTCAAGGTGTCGCCTAGCCGTCCAGACGCCTTGGTCAACTTAGGCGCCTTGGTCGACTTGGGCGCCTTGCCCGACTGTCATTGCCACCTTGCTTTTGGGTCCTCTCCAACGCCTTGGACCACCTAGACGCTGTGACAACTATGCCTAGGCGACGCCTTGACAACTATGTATTTGTATGTTCCAGACTTCCATTCCCCCCCCCCCTCCAGTTATACTAACCATAATACAGTCAATTGAAACAGGATGAATGGGAGCCTTACCTCAACTGAGCTCCTCCCTTCTCTGGCATTATAATTGACATTGACATTGACCACTTGCTGGAAACAAAATTCTGTCCAAACATCAAACAGGGAAATTCTACATTGTTGTTTGCTTAAAAAGGAGAACATTATAAAACTAAAACATCATAATCTAGAAAATAAAACATCACAGTGGCAGCTGACAACAAATAATTGTTATCAAACTTTAAGCAACATATGGTATTGTGGGTGTAAAATGATAAATTAGCATAACATGAGCAACATAAAAATGGAAACAATCCCTTAACCAAATCTTAGTGGGATCCTGAATAGGCACATGAATGGTGCAAAAACCTTTTCTTAGTTTCAATAAAATATATAGCATACAACTTTAGTAAAACAGTGAGAAGAGATAAGGCATCAGTCAAGATGCAGTGGACGTTAAGGACTAATCTGTAATCCCACTACAATTTCCATGAAGTAAAGGAAACTGAATGAACTTGCTAAGAATCTGGGAGTAGAAAGAAGGTAACAAGATCTGTAGAAGGGAAATTAGAGGGTAAGATGATATTCAACTAGCTTGAAGGGGTACCATATTCCTTCCATTTTGTCTTTGATAGGAATCCTTAGAGTAAATACTTCAAGGGTCAGGGTTCAATATTGATCGATGGAACCCTAATGCAGGGACTGGTTTGGGTTGGTTTGGTCCAGATCTGAACCTTTTTGTTCAAAATCTGGTTCCATCTATCGGTAACCAGGTTCAATGAACCAACCTTATCTAGTCTAATCGTGGGTTGTTTAGAACATTTAGCTTCCTATTTCAGGTATGGCAGAAGGTTTACACTTCGGCCCCCACCCCCCATCCAACAGTTGAAAGGTACGACCATGTACGTACACGGCCATGCATAAAAACTGGGTCCTTCAGTTATTATTCTACTTGTCAAGAAAGGTTAGGATATTATTCCTAATTTCCAGCTTTAGAGTCATACTGGTTTTAATGGCTAGCAGTTATTAGATTCTTAAATTTTAGGAGCCATATCTTCCACCCAATTGTGGGAATAGTTTTAGGTAGTTGTTTATTTTATTTTATTTAGTTTTATTGTGGGAATAGTTTTAGGTTAGGATATTATTCCTAATTTCCAGCTTTAGAGTCATACTGGTTTTAATGGCTAGCAGTTATTAGATTCTTAAATTTTAGGAGCCATATCTTCCGCCCAATTGTGGGAATAGTTTTAGGTAGTTGTTTATTTTATTTTATTTAGTTTTATGCCCTGTTTGGGATAGTCCATATAGCATGCGTATGGGACAGTTAGTTGTTATTAATCATCCCTGTTTTTAGGATGTTTAAGTCAAGCAAGGACTCTCCCAACATAGCCTATGGTTGGAAGAGGTTGCCTTGTTAGTTTAGGTTGTTTATTTTATAATTATTACTCTCTGGTTGTTTATTTTATAATTATCTATCTATCTATCTCCTGATTGCGCTCATTAGCATAAACTACCATTGCATACACGCATATACATTTTCCACATGTTAAGTTTTTGTTTAATGTAGCCAGCTTCTGAAGGAGCAATGTATGGTCACATGACTATCTAGCTGAGAAATAAAATTAAATAAATAATAAACTTTGACCATGACTGACTCGCATCTTAAACAGTAAAAGAGTACCTCTTCCTCTGGGAATAACCCAATAACCTTTGCAATATACTGTTTATGCACCATCCCAGCCTCAATCTGCAATACATGCAACTGACCTTAAGACAATGAGAAAGAGGAAACTTCTTCTTGATAAATATGTTACCAATCATTTCAACAAAGAAACCAACCCCAATAAGCAAAAAAGCAGAATTTCAGAAAAAAATACAATTTGTATCTTAATTGTTTTCCCTGGACACTATTGACTTCAAGTCTTCAAGGTCTTTGACTGTGCCTGCACAGAAATTTGTATACTTGGAAACTCGCCAATAGAACAGCATAGTCTTATAGGAGTTTGTGGAGAGGATAGTATCACAATCAAAATTTATGGTCCCTTCAAAAGATAACATGCCCTGAAATCCCATTTAGGGAGACTTCATATCACCACGAACCATGTTGGCCCCAAGATTCGAGCAAGAATCTATGCCTATATATGCCAGTCACCTCAAGCTGCCCAACATCGTAAATGAGTTGTCTCAAATTTTTAATTCCTCCTCCTTTCTTTCTGTAAAATAAGTCATCTTGTAAGCCCTCTCTTCCTGGAAATCCTCATTGCAAGATATTGATGTTTCTTTGCCTCTTTTATTTCTCTACATACCAACATTCAGCTTTGTTATCACAGTTTAGTTTTTTCTTCCTTTATGAACTATTTTATGGAAATTTTCTAGAGTCTAGTAAACAATAAGTATATATGTTCACAGGAAGTCCTGGGCCAGTAGTGAAAATATATGAAACCTAAAACATCATATTGACCAACTTTATTTTCGACAGGTTTAGGAGTCAAAACACTAACCCATATCAGGTTTATAGCTGAGTTCACCATACAGTAGAAAGAATAACATTGTTATAAAGAAAGTCATTGCATAGTATGCATAATTTGGTGCCATCTTAAAATAGCTATTGCTGATAATTTACTTGCCAAAGATTTTTTTTTTTTTTGGCCAAAATATTTTAATTGGTATTAGTTGAAGTTAATTTGGTTTGTATTTAATATCTCAATTCATACAGATGTCACAATTCTGCTTTAACTGGTCAACTGCTTTTCCTTTTCAGACATTATATACACCAATTCGATGCTTAACAGTTGAGGTATATGGACAATTTAAAAATTTGATAGGCATGCCGCAAGTATCAGCAACAGCAGTTGTAAGTATCCAAAGAATTGAAATCCAAGTAAAAACTATAAACTGTACCAAAGTAACGGGTGACGGGTCAAGCATGAAAATTTTAAGAAAAATAATAGGCAAAACAGACAAGCCCGAGCCCGTAACCATTCATTTCATTGGGTGATTCTGGAATGGACCCAACTTGGCAGCTCTATTAGACATGGAACACATGACATCCAAAGAAGCAAAATGCAAGGCTGTGGATGGAATAGATGTCCCGATTGGGCCTGTAGCCACGCATTCTTAAATTATTCAATTTCTAAAAGTTTGGGACAGCAATTTTTTTCCTTTTTTCCTTTTTTTGTATTTTGATAATAAACTTTTCAGTTGGGAACACTTTTTTTTTTTTGGAGGGGGGGGGTGAAATGCACTTTGGTTCTATTTTTTACATTGTCAGTTTCTATCTAGATATATTACTAAGACATAGACCCAAGACATGAAGTTTTTGATAAATTTCTTTCAAAAGCAATGAAGAACTCTTACTTTCCTGCTGATTAATGATCCATCAAAATCTCCAAGGTGTAATGCTCTTTACCAATTGTACGTGTGGTCCCTAGAATCTTAACAGGATGATGCATTTATAAAACACATACCTAAACAGATTGTTGACAGAAAAATCCATACAAATACAAAAGAAGCTCCACTTGTACAACCAATTATTGAGTATGCAGACATGCGAAACAAGCAATAGATGTCGATCATATTTATTTGCATATATGATGTAAACATGGCAGAGGCATATTTATGCACTACTCATCTTTACAAATATAGCAGAAACAGGCTGACCTGTTGCCTAAATACATCTGCTTTAGCTGCAGTTCTTGCTAAGATAAGCAGTCCAGAGACCAGGCGATCTAATCGATGCACAGCTGATAAAAGAACTGTTAAAGAGAAAGCGAGGAAGCCGGAGAGCCACATTTAATTTTAAAGATTGAGTAATAGACTAAAATGAAACCAAAGATCATAAGTGACCTATCAAAGAAGGAAATCAAATCCCTAATTATATCTGTAAATTTACAATGCTTCTAGATCAAGCTATTTGGATACGAAACAAAGGAGACAATCCATGTTCTGCCTGAAGGATGCCAACAACTGTGTTCTTACGATACTGACCACACGGATGCACCTGCATAAAAATAAAAATAGAGTTACTCCTGGTCACGTACACTTGAAAGGGGAATACTAGAGTCAGGGCAAGAATAAGCCACCACCCTTGCATGGCTCATTACATGGCAGAATCACAGGAAGTCCTGGGCCAGTAGTGAAAATATATGAAACCTAAAACATCATGTTGACCAACTTTATTTTTGACAGGTTTAGGAGTCAAAACACTTACCCATATCAGGTTTATAGCTGAGTTCATCATACAGTGGAAAGAATACCATTGTTATAAAGAATGTTCTCCCCCTCCCCCCCCCCCCCCCCCCACAACAATCAATGGGATGTAATAGACTGTTGAAGGTTTCTCATTCTGCCTCTTGATCACCTTCCCATCTATTTCCTTTCACCAATGAATATGGCAACCACAAATTAGCAATGCAGATCATGACCTCAACAGGCCTCCTTTCTTTTTTCTTGGAACTTGTAAGATTCACTTGCAAGCAGATAAATGAGACAACACTGTGCAGCTATACATCTCTATCTCTTGTTGAGGAAAATGCATACAAATCCTAAGAAGGCAGATGTAAGATTTGTAATTCAAATTAAAACAAAACCTTTTCCACATGGAAATGAAAGAGCATAACAAAATAAAGTAAACCCACAATGCCCAAGCTATCATGTAAACTGAAGTACAGCTTAAGAATCATAACAGGCATCAAGTATTGGTGACTAACCGGAACAGATGCAGGCTTACACACAGTCAAAACATCAGGTTCTTTCAGCAAAATTGAGACATCCCAGGCCATCGCTGGTGGTTCATGCCTGCACCACTGACTCAGTATTAGTCATTTCCATTTTACAGCTTGAATTATTTGGTGGTAGCAGTTCAAAAGTTATTTGAGGAATAAAAAGGAAAATAAAAGAATTGATGATACCATTAAATCAAAATATAAAATCAATATGAAGGATGGCAAATGGAAAATTCTATGAAGCACAACAAACCTGTGCAAGAAGTGGCTTATCTTCTGCGATGGTTGAACTATGTATGAAACTGACACAATTTGTCCATCAACTTGGATCCTCCCAGAGTTTACAGCACTGACCTGCGGTACTCAAGACAAAAAAAAAAATTTGATTTAGATTTTATACACTATGATATGAGACAACGGGCATATATAGCACAGGCCAACAAAGTTCATATGTACATGTCTACAAACAAGCATACAAGTATACGATTTTGTTATAATAGGCTTCGATAATATGTCACCGCGTGCAGTGGATAAGTCTCACCCATTGAACAGACCCACAGTGGAGATCAATTGACAATAAAAATAAAATAAAAAAATCATGATGTTCATCTGATCTGTAAACTCCAAGCGCCCTTTTCTTCTGGACATCTTTTCCACGAGCAAAATAATATAAATTACAGGAGGATGGTTGGAATCACCAAATACATGGAGATTTTCAGTAAAGCAGTCTTCAAGCCTTCAAGGTGTAAACGCACATTGAGGAGCAAAATATTGATTGAACGAATTGAATCAAGAATAAGGAGACTGAAGACTCTGAAGTTAATATGAATGAAACCAAGCAAAAATAAAATTAAAAATATAGAAGGAAATATGAGCATACATAATAATCGTAGGGCCTTCCTTTGAACTCTTCAGCGAACAGATCCACAATGGTTTTCCCGGCCCATCGTTTCTTAACCTATACAGAAACAATCAAAAAAATACAGCCTCGAATGCGTCATTAGGGTTATCTACTTCTCTCCTTTTGCCTATTTTCTTGATATCGATCCTATCATCCCAACATCAAAATGATGCTAATGTATACTTACATGACAGATGAACTCGAAGTAGTAGGGCTTGACGTGGCGCCTCCCTGCAGGACCCCCGCCAACATTTAAATTCTTTAAAATTTTAAGACAATGATGCTAATACAAGGCGTGAAGGAAGTTGAGCGTTTGAGAGCTCTTTGTTTGAATTTTTACCGTTGCGGAAGATGTAATCGTGGCGCTCCGGAGGGTTTGCAGGGGTTTGCCATACAATTTCCGTATCTGCCTCCTCTCTCTTCCTCTTCATTACCCTCACGACACAACGAACGGTAGAACGCTGAGTCGCTGATAAATGACAACTGAGTCATTTATAATTCACATATACTTCAAGGATTTTGAATTGGGAATCGGCGATCGAATCGTCTTGGCGATTTCAATTCGGATCTGATCGGCAATTCTCGTTCCCAAAAGATCCCTAAAATCGGCCAAACCTAACGATCGGGTCCCAAAAAAGGCAGAAACCTAGAATCGGCCGTTGCAGCCGGAACTTCTGGAATCAAAATCGGTCATAGCGGCAGATTCAACTGATCTGATTCCGATTTTTGAAACCATGCATATGCCCTCATCTGTTTATGGTCTTTATCCCTATCAACCATTCCCATGGCGGAAGGAAGCATCGAAGGATATTTGTGTAAATAAAGAGGAGAAGGGCAAGATTCCTGAAATACCCGTAGATAACTTTACTCGAAGCCTATGGATTTTTTTTTCTTTTTGGGGTAAAGCCTCGAAGCTTATGGATGGCAACCATGGTTTGAGGAAGTGGATTGGTATCGGCCCAATCTGAATTGATCAATTCCATTCCACGATTGAAGGTATCGGTATCGTATCAGACTTATCATTCAACTCATATCGGTATGCTGTTTGATACTGATATGATAGCGGTGATTGGACGATTGGTTCGTACCGATTACAAAACAGTCCAAGAGGTCTCAAGTTCGAGTCTCTTAGCTGGTATCTTATCCCCTCCCTGGTTCGATCCCCCACTTCTATCAATTATATATGTAAAGCTCCCAATTACCAAAAAAAACAGTCCAAAAAATGGCTTTTCCAAAAAAAAAACCGTCTGATCTATTAGTATTGGAATCAAGACTCAGATCGATCCATACCATTATTTAAATCCATGATCAATGTTGAATTTCTATTGTTCAACAAATTCCTATTATTTTTGAGAAGCATAATCATCCAAACTGTGAATCCCTCGTTTTCAAATAAAAGAGTTATGAGAGAAAGTTCTCTAAACAAGTAGGATAGAGGAGTGCATCGATGGCAAAATGACTTTCCATACTTAGAGAGCAACGAGATCATCATTTTATGTGAAGAAGAGAGGGATACATGGAGATACTAGCGTATCCTATCTTGTTGACGCAAAAAACCTTTTCCCAAGTTTTATATATGGGAAATGGTTCTCTAATCTGCTGGAGTATATGGCACTAACTCCTCTATGTCTATCTCTCTTCTCCCTGTATAAAATGACTAATTTGTTGCCATCCTATGGTTGATACCATTTTATCGATCGCAACCTATTGATGCACTCCCCTATGGCAATACTATTTGCTTAAAGAATCCTCTCTCTTCATATACAAATAGTATGGGAGTATGGGGGAACACATTCTTTTGACCCTAGCTTGGATATAAGGTGGACCTCTTAAATAATTTGTGTTAAATTCAATAGTCTATCTCAATTGTATGACCTAGTTGCATGGGTCTGGTTAACTAATAGTTCTAATCTTTGAATAATTCCAAAAAAAATTGACTTCTTTAAATAAATTTTAAAGCACAACATTGATATATGGGAAAAGAAACTCTACTGATCGTTGGGCATGGTGTGTACTTGTACCCAGACATTCCCTAAAAAACATAAAGGACCAAGGATGTGTCGATCATTTCACACTGGGCTATGTCTGGGCACAGGTACACGTCAAGGCACATCACCAGTTAACGTTCTTTCAATAAACAATACATTCATAAAATACAAATTTCAATAAATAGAGCTACGCTTTATCAAATAAATAAATAAATAATGTGATATGAACATAAAAGGTTAGGTTAATGACTTCAAACATTGTAGGTATGAATTTTACTCGTATGATTTTTAACCACTTTTATTCATTTTATTTTGATACATGGCAGAAGCAGGATCCATCAAGACCTAAAATTGATACATGAGCAAACAAGGATGAATCCAACCCCTCAAATGAAATCTATGTTCCAACTAACTTACCACATGGATGAAAAATCATGCTTGAGTTCCATCCAAGTTATGCTTGTAATGAAAATTATCAAATTAATTTTTATTTAAAATTTTATTAATATTAAAGGAAAATGCCACTTCATAACTATGGTGTCCATAACAAAATGTATTGTTAACTTTAAATATACAAATCATCAAACAACAGAGTGGAGATCGGTCAATTTGTCATACACATGATAGATAGGGCCTTCATTGCAGATGCCATGGGTAGTTAGGTAAAGCCAATAACTGTCAACCTTAACCAAATGTATACTAAAATATTAAAAACAGTCATATAATTTAACCTAATTTGAGACGACACGACAAATTAATGGGTTGGGTAGAGTGTGGGTGTGTGACATGCCTAATTTGTTGACACGATAAGTTTTTAAAATTAGTAAATGTTATTCATATATAACGCATTAATGTTGATGAAATATATAGCTTGGACGCTTGGTGTATTGACTCGTGCATTTTCATATTATTAGGCTTTGAAATTTAGTGTCTTATTGTCATTTTTATACCTAAAACAACATATATATGCTTAAGTTCTATATAATCATAAATGACCCATTGACATAAAAATATTAGAACATTAACATTATATTATAGTGGATTGACATCAACACAACCCATTAATAAATGGATTGGGTAGGCACTTATTAAAAAATTATTACGGATAGGATTGAAGCAGTTTCGACATCATTACAAAATTGACTTTATATAAACACGGTCTAACACGACCCATTGCCACTCCTAAATTAAATAAATTGCAATCACAATAAGATGTGGTATTACAAATAACAACTTCAATGGATGTCATCATCAACGTAGCTCAAAAGAATAGGTTTCATGTGGCAAATATATTTAATGAACCATCTAGATAATTTCCTCCCCCAAAAAAAAGTCACTATTGTAGGGTGGGGGTGAGGAAGCATAATCGAGAAATTTATCATTTTTTTTTAAATTTTATTTTATGTATTGAGTGAAAATCATTTGTTAGTGATAGGGGGACATAATTTGAAGTATAACGTCGTAAGGAAAAGGTCTCTGAGCCACCAAGGGAGGGTATGCTTGCACCCTCTCCCTCTACTTATGTATCATTTTCATAAGAAATAACTTCGCTACCCCCTTATTTAGGAAACATTTGTGTTGCATCTAATTGGTAATTGATGTGCTACTCGATCTATATCGTTTTGCTAAAAAATTTAATATGGTATAAATTTATAATTTGAAAATTCAACTACCAATCCAGTGTTACCAAGTGGAAATTGTATACGAAAAAGTTAATGTGATGGAAAAAAAAATATTAAGTGGTCAATTATATAGGTTCAATTTTACATAGGTTGACATAATTTATCGTTTATTTAAATGTAATATGGTGGAAAAAGTCAAAATTAGGTGTTATTATACCATCAACTTTATAAAAAAAGAACTATAACATTAAAAATTAAAATCCAAACAATGTCAATTTATTGATTTTTTTCATTTTTTTTAAAGTCGGTCATATGGGTTCCATATATTTATATGAAGTAATATTTTTAAGGGAGGCCGTTCTCTGTGGGACGTAGGGCCACACAGCACATGCATTGACACATTGGACGACGGAATTTTCGCCATTCTTGACGGGTAGGGCAATCATTCCGCCCCTGTTGTGCATGGGCATAGCCCTTGCGTCCTATTTTTAATCAATATCATTAGGGAAGTAGTCTTTTGTTAGGGAGTGTGGCCTATCTCTATCGTCCTCAAAACAAGGGATCAGAGATAGAGATGTCTTTTCATATGGGGAGGAGAGAGGTAGACTCATGGGAGTGATGGCGTAGGCCACTCTCCTAGACAAAGTTCGTTTTCCTTTATCTTTATTAGATGCTTGTAATTTTTTTTGGGGAAGCGGTTTTCTGTACGGGAGTGTGGCGTACGCCAGCACTCCCATGTGTTTATCTCTCTCCTCCTTAAAACAAGGGGGCAGAGATGTCTTTTCACATGGGGAGAAGAGAGACAGACTCATGGGAGTGTGGCCTACCAGACAGAAAACTTTTCCCCTTTTTTTTGGGGGGTTAAAAACTAGATACTTATAACTTTATACATAATCTATTAATTTTGCATTAACAAAATTAACCATTGTCAACTGGTAAAAGTGTGAAATATTTAATTAACAAACAATTAAACATCATTATTTGCTTATCATACAACAACTTATGGTATTTCGGGGTGCCTACCTATATCTGTTGTGTGAAAATTGGATGAGATTAAATTTTAATTGATGAATGACCCCAGGTCCCAGGTCCACTGCTCATATGTATAAGATTAGTTCAAACAAAAAAGTTTGTTAAAAAAAAAAAAAAAAAATCATTGAAAAAATATAGGATTACCAAACGACTCTGTAAGGGGTGCTTGGGCATACATGTGAGAGTTTAACCCTTAGGTCCATTGCTCATATGATTACTTTTTCTTTTTTTTTTTGGGGGGGGGGGGGGGTTGGGAGAGTTGTGTAAAACGTGATCTTGAAATTTAACATATGATCTATTTTGACCATCATTTAAAATATCCATGGACAAATAATGAAGCTAAATAGTGAACAATATTGTTGACTCTCTAGTTAAGAGGGCGCTGCCAATTACGTGTGACACAATCTGACCCAATTGTACTCCTGGCTCCAAAATCTTTATAACTAGACCCCTCAGCTGTATCACTTGTCCCTTTCAATAGACATAATCTTTACCATATGTATATATCCACGGTCAGATTTGTCACATCATATTTTTCATGTGACACAAATTTGTTAGATGGGAGACTTTTGTCAAATATTGTATGGTGGAACTTTTTTGTCCCATTTAACCACCAGGAAAATGTGGATTTCTCTATTCAGCGTAGGTGAATGAAAACTAAATCTATACTTCATTTACAATTGAGATAATTGCACGTTACATCATAGAAGCACGACCAAATGGAGGGTGGTCTATGATCACAAGTGGAGGCAACAAGCAAGGGGCCGACTATATACACGGCTAGTGTAACCTTTAGAGTAAGTAAAGCATAGTAGTGCAACACATGAGCTCCCGTTCTACAACATGGTGGCAAGGCCACTACGGGATTGGCTTCGGGTGTAGGTATGGTCAAATTTGCAAAGGTCATGTTAAAAGGGGAAAAAAAAAACATTACATATGAGACATTAGCATACTATTAATTAGCCAAATTAGCCGAATGGAATGGGCAGATCCCATCATGCTATTTGTCCCAAGTCCATAGCCAACTTCATGCCTGGAAGTTTACAAACATTAAAATAATAGAGAGAGTTATCTCTGCAAATGACATAGAGGAACACATCAATGAGGTGCGACAAAACAATATCATACATTGAAGGGCATTGTGATCATTTTTATATGAGCAGAAGAGATATAGACACAAATGTGGTAGCTTATACCACCCTAGCTGCGCATATTACTCTTTTTCCAAAAAGATAAAAAAAAAAGCGAAAAAAGACTTAGAAAATGTAAAAAACAAATTTTTTTTTTTTTTAAATTTGTTCATTTCTCTATCTAGTCTCTATTTTTGTTGTATCATATACATATCTAGTCTTTATCACTTTCTCTTTTTTAGTCAATTTTTTCCTACCAGAAAAAAAAGAGAGTTAATTTTTGCCGACCAAAAGTCATATATTCCCACTTAAATAGGATTGGGCTCCTCTCCTTGGAGGGCATCGCACAATGAGTGCCCAATGAAGCATCCAACAGTTGGACTGTGTCGCACACATCCCAACGTGCATCTAGTCAGCCACCAAGATGTGTGCAGTCCAACAAAGCCTTCGGATGCCTCATTAGGCAATACCCTCCAAGGAGAGGAGCCGAATCCACTTAAATAAATATTTGTTTGCATTAAAAAAACTAAGGGAAGCAGTTTTCTGTCTGGGAGTGTGGCCTACGCCAGCACTCCCATGTGTCTATCTCTCTCCTCCTTAAAACAAGGGGGCAAAGGTGTCTTTTCACATGGGAGGAAAGAGATAGACTCATGGGCCAGAGTGCTGGCGTAGGCCACACTCCCGGACAAAGATCTTTTTCCCAAAAAAAAAAAAAAAAAGGGAAAAGAAAAAGAACTGTCTGGAAGTGTGATCTATGCCAACGCTCTCATGTGTCCCTCTTTCTATAACCTTGTAAAAAGACATTCTTACCCCTTATTTAGGGGAAGAGAGAGAGAGAGAACCACTTCCCAAAACAGGAAAGGGGATGGCTGTTAGGCTGGTCAATGACAATGTGCCCATGTATGACTGTATGTTTCAGGAGTGAGTTGTGAGTTTTTTTTCCATTTTATGAGGATGGAGTGGTCATTTCGCCCATTCTATCTTGCAGAGGAATTAGGATCCTCTACTGCCTAGCTGCCCGGTAGGACCGTGCTGCCTAGACACGGTGCTGCACGCAAAAATCGCCTTACCCCCACTCGGATAAGGCATTTGGGTAGGAGTAAGGTGGACATTACGCACAGCACCTTGACTGGACAGCACAGTCCTACCGAACAGCTCGACACTAAAGGATCCAAATCCCTCGCAGAGGAGCCACGGGGTCATTAGCTTCTCTTTTTTCAGGGGGAAAAAAAAAAAACAAAGTCAATTAGGGCGGGCACCGAAATCCCAAGCCAAGACTGTTTCTGCGTTTTTTTTTTTCCTGACCTGTCTTTTCAATTTCATCCCACGGTCCCATTCACACCTCACCCAGCCTAGAAATTCTCCTCGTTAACAAGATCCGAACCCGACTGCGTACTATGAACTTTCCTCACCTGGAAGTAAAATAGGGGTAAAGGTACTCGTACAAAAAAAGAAAAGAAAGCAGAGAAAATGGTCACTCGATCGGGTCTAGGGTTTCAAAGCCTTCTTATTTCTTGATTCCCCGAGTTCAATATCTAAAGTCTTCCATGGGCATCTTTCCACACCCTATAACAACTCGTGAATCACTAGTCTGGAACAGCTCTGTTCCATCTCCTTCTGAAGGTTAGTGTTCTTTCTGGTCCCCTGCATCTCTTTTGGATGGAATAGAGAAACCCTAATTCACTTGTTTACAGTTTACGGATTCAGGTGTCCCGTTTTATGCGGTGGATGGTCTCCTATTTCATCGAGGAAGAGGTACTGAAAACAATTAGTTCGTGACTTTGTATCTTGATTGATTGATTGATTTTGAACCATTGGGAGAGTCCTAATGCCAGAGGAGGAGGACCTGGTCGAGCTTAAGTTCCGTCTGTACGATGGTACAGACATCGGACCGATCCGGTATTCCTCAACCTCGACTGTTGCCATGCTCAAGGAAAGAATCATCGCCGAATGGCCGAAAGGTTAGCAGCCGCTTTCTGTTGATATATGGTCATCGTCATGTTTCCTCCTCAGGCTTGTACTGTAATTTTATATCCTTCTCTGCTTATTTCCCGCGTTACTTCGAAGTAGTATTTATTCTCTATAGTCAGGTTGACTTCTTGTTTAGTCATTCAGAGCAGACTTACCCTGGGGGTTTAGAGTAGTCTTTTTTGTGTTTTGTTCCCTGACCAATTTTAGTTATGATTGGCCCCTTTCCGCCAGGAAGTAAACGCTTTTGTGTTTAGGCTGCTCTCTCAAACGATAATTTCTCCCCCAAATTAAGTAGTTATTTTTGTGGGGCTTTGGATAATAGTAGTAGGTTCTCATTTATGAGCCTATACTTAGTTTTTTAATTTTTTTTTGGGGTGGAGGGTGGGTTGAAGGCAAACGATTTGGATACTTTCTGTAGTTTGTTTCCAAATTTGGAGCAGTAGTAATTAAACTGTTGGAATATATGGTTATCTATAGATGATTTCAGTACTCTACTCCAAATGGGAATGGAGAAATAATTGGAGAGAGTGGGTGGGGATTGCTGTCCTTGAAACTTAATTTATTTTAGTTTTACAGGGTGGGAAATTTTAATATTTATTGAATAAGTTGTTTGTTCTTATGTTATCATAATTATATTGCTGTATCAGAATATGGACCCATGAAACTTGAAATGAATTTTTGTATGCGCAACACAACAATGCAACTTCCTTGCATCAAAATCACAAGGATGCTAAATTTTATTTGGTTGGTGGCTTATGGCTATTGAGGATGCGAGACTATCTAATTAAATGTATATTGGCTACTGAGGATGCTAAATCTCATTTGGTCTGGGAAGAGTGTTAGCATTGTTTGGCTGCAAATTGGGGCACACAACGTGGATGGTACACCTGGAAAGGCTGATAGAAATTGCGTGTTTATAGGATGCTTTCTTGGGCAAATATTGGGCACAGGTCTTTTAGATGTGTCAGGGGTGCTGCTGTGTCAATTCAAGCTATCTTAGCAGATACATGAGCACTTTCGAAACTGAGTATGCCTTTTATTCTCACAAAGATTTATAACGAGGGAAGGTAGTTTAGGTCTTTCATCATGCGCTCCTTTTGGGTGCAGCTTAACATTTATATTATGAGTTTGAGGAAGGAGAGGTAAAATTCCATTATCCTCTGTTAATTTCCCTATCTTGTGTTAGCTTCTTCATCCTCCCCTATTGCTTATCGATTGGAGGGTAATGAATCCTCCTGTGTATTTTGGAATTTCTGGCATCTATGCATGCTAGTAGTGCCTACTTATGAGTGGCCAAGTGGAGGTGTGATGTCTGGTCAAGCGCTTCTAACTTATTCTTCATTCTTTAGACAACTTACGAGTCATACCTAGGAACCATATATCTGTATGCCCATCAAGGGCTCATCTTAGGTCAAAAAACTGGGAAGGATGAAATATTAGATTGGTCCTGTTGGAAGTTTCTAGGAGTTAAATATGATGCAGTTTTCAACTTGAATGATTTCTGTGTGAGTCAGTACGTGACGCAGGAGCTGTTCCATGGGCCGGGTCAAACCTGTTTGATAACCCAAACCAAGATGAACCGGGTCCCAACCTTGTTCTGGTTCAGTAGGATATGTAGGGTTTATTTTATTTGGGGAATATATCTAATCTTTTATTTTGGGTAGCTATTAGACATTAGGGAGATTTCCAATTAGAGTTTGATTGAATTTCTATTTTTATTAGTCAAGTTTTAGGAAGTAATTAGGAGTCTTTATTTTTGGGTATTATAAATAGATGTGTAACCGACGCTTGGAAGGTAGATTTGATGAATTAATTTAATTGAATTGTTTATGGTACCGGTATGGTGCGATAGCAATGGTTGTGTGACCATCTCTTCCCCCCCCCCCCGCGGTTCTCTCTCGTATCCCTTCTTTACTTCTTCTTTCTCTTTTTCCTCCTAGCTGTCGTAACCTTTACTGTTCCTTCTCTGTTCCAGGCAGTAACAACAGTCCTTCTCCTTGGTTTCCGACATCTCTTTCCCCTTCTTTCTCCCTGTGATTAGGGTTGAAGGAACCCCTTTCCTAGGCGATTCAAACAGTAAAACCCCCTACCCCATTCGGCTTTCCTATTGTGAGTAAACCCAGAAATCAAATCTGGTTGAGAGACCATTCCACCAGATCTGTTGCAGCCATTCGTTGCTTGGAACATATTGTTTGTTTGGATATGATATTAGTTGGATTCATGAGGGCTTTGGGTTATGATTCTTTGATTGAGATATTGGAGTAAACAAGCTCAGTCAAGTAAGTTCCCTTGAGACCAAATCTGGTTTCCGCTAGTTGCAGTTTCGTCCCAAGGTTGAAGACGATGACCCCCTTCACCCCATGATTCCTTTGTTGCTTTTGCTTTATTCCCACTTTCCAATAATACCCTCCCCTTAGTCCTTTAATCCCTCATGTCCTTATTTTATCCTTAGTTCCAAGTATACCCTTTACCCATTATATGTGTTATCCCACTTCTTAGTTTGTTTTCTTTGTTAGGTTGATTCCCAATATTTATAGAATTGCCACCCTTTATGATAAACTTCAATTTATTTACAGGTTTTGCCACCAATCCTTTTACTACAACCTTCCATTATTCGAGTGGGCACATAAGCGATCCGAGCCGGGTTTTCAAACCCCGGATCCGCATCATTGTGCCTTTGGTCCTTGCGGTGTATGTAAATGCACAGTTTATAGAGCTACTAACTTTTGGGCATAGTTGTCATGGTGTCGCCAATCGCCGCCATGGCGTCATATCGCTGGAGAAGTGGGCATATCGACCACCGATATGGATGATGTAAGAATATCGACCGATATGGCCTCCATGTCGTCGCCATGGACGCCATACCACGACATATGGCCATATCGGGCGACATGGTTGTTTCAAATTATAAAACTTAATTTTTTAACAATAATTTTTTTTAAGCATTTTTTATTTTAATGCTTTTTCCTTAACATAAAAAAAAATTAAAAAAACATCAAACAGAAAACACTAATACATTATTGACTAATACACAATCACAGATTCACATCAGCAAATTTTTTTTTTTTAATTTAGATGGGTTGTTTATTAGCTTTATTCACTCAATATAAATTACGTTCTTGTAATTGTTTTTTTGTTTTGTTACTTTTGTAGTCACTTTCATATGAATCATATCTCAACTCTCATGATTTTTCAACTTTATTATCAACAAGACTATTGCTATCAATTATTTGATAATCCATGATTTCATATACACTAATGGATATTACACTTTCATGAATTAAACCATAGTAGATTAGTAGTACACTTTCATGTTAATTTTTGATGTTATAGGGTATATATTATAGCATACTAAATGACATTAAAAATAGAGAAAATAAAAAATCAAACATGGTCGATATGATCGCCATGGCAACGCCATGGCGGGCGACATGTCGATATATCGACATGCCACCCCTCTACCGACTTGGATTGCCGTGACGACGTGACAACTATGCTTTTGGGAGTCCTTGTAAACCAATTGAGATGACCTAAAATGAAACCACAGGAATGGCAGAATAAGAATCATTGTAAAGCAAAGTCATCAGAAAAAAAATTTTAAATAAATAAAAAAAAAGAAAAAGAAAAGAAAAGCAGGATCACCATTTACAATATTTTAAAATGATAATTACCTAGTAAATTAATCTCTTGCGCATTTCTGAAACAGTATGGCTCATTGGAGGCATAAATAATACATATATGGCCTTGATCCATCCCTTGGAAAGGAAAATTGATATGGGAACAAAACCCAAATACAAAGTTGTCTAATTCTGTCTAATGTGCATGTCTGACAAGCAATGAATATTAGGTGCCTGTGGTTGGTTATTTTGTTTATTTATTATTTCTCATGCTTAGTTTTCTCTTTCTCAGATGAGACATGATTCACTATTTCCATTAAATCCAGGTTTTGCTTTTAGGCTGTATTTAAAATTAATATTTATAGCAAGTCTGGTGTCTGGTTTATTGTCTTTGTAGATTTGAGTTTCTTAAATTTTTTGTGTTTGTTTTTCTCATTGTCAAAGTTTAACTAGAACTCCAAGATTTAGTCTTCTGTGGACCACCATTTTAAGGTTGTTACCTTTTTTAGGATTTTACTCAATTTATCAAAATAGGTTAGATCAACTGATCACGTTGTGGCTCAAATTAGGGGTGAGATTAATATTTTTCTCATTCACAGTAAGGACGATGAACCACCTGAAGGAAACCGACTCAAAACAGGACTGAACTTATAGAATCCTAATCCAGCCTAACTAAAACACGTAATAACAATTAAAATCAAGGCACTAAATTAACTAATTTCGTAGGCCTAGCTTCTACCCATATTATAGGCCCATTTAAGTAGCTCATTACAATGAAAACACATTGGATCAAAGGCCTAACACATGCATAACCCAACCCAATTCTTAATTCCATTAAAATAAGCCCAATTCTGTTTATCTGCATCACTTGTTCATTATTGTTGCTATTTGATGTTGTCTTGACTGTGCTTGTTCATTGCAGATAAAAAAATTGTACCGAAAGCGGCAAATGATGTCAAACTGATAAGTGCTGGAAAAATCCTGGAAAACAACAAGACTGTTGGTCAATGTAGAATACCCTTTGGTGAGCTCCCAGGAGGAGTCATCACTATGCATGTTGTTGTTCAGCCATCTCTAGCAAAAACAAAAACAGGTAGTTGTATCTTTTTCTTATGGGCTTTAATTTAATAATCTTTTTCCTTGGCAGATTGTCATATTGTTTTACAAGGTAGAAAAGATTTAAGGTATTTGAAGAAGAAATGATGACAGTATATATGTTATGTGCTGTCTGCATTATTTTTTGTGAGCATAGATTGTTTTGAATTCTAAAGACTAGGTTCATGTTATTGTTGCTCTGTTTTTTCATTTCCTTTTAGCTCTTTAAAAAAAGACCGGTACAAAGTTCTGAACCTCATGAGTTCCTAATGGCTAATGGGACTTATTTTGATATCTTTTTATTATTATTAGTTTTTTTCTATCCATGTTTCATTACTTGTTGGTGGGGATGTGAGTTTCATTTTATGGATGAAGAAAATTGAGCTCACAAAGGCTTATGCCAATTACTTGGGTTTAGCTGCTGATTGTACCATTCCATTATATGTGAAGCCATAGTTGATCTTTCACAGATAATACATTTAATAAAGAGTAGTAATTAAAAAAAAATATAACTATGACAAGAATTCAGAGTTTAGGCTGAGGTAATAAACATGCGAGGGAAAGGGCAAAATTACTTAGGTTGAGAAGATGAGCAAGGACATGAGCGCATGGGAGTTAACAGTTGCCTTAAATAGAAGTATAGGGGAACAATATTTGTGTAGCCAAATCTTAGGTTGCAGACTTGCAGTAGAAGATATTGGTTCTAGAGTCGATCACTAATCCCAACCAAATCTGATGGCTAAAGAAACGCTCCATCATGTACTTGTATAAGTGCAAAAGTGCAAATACAAATACAGTTATTAATCAATCACTGTAGAAAAGCATATAGTGGCTTTTACAACCTTTGAGCTTGTATTTATTTTATAGAAGTTGTATAGTGTAAATGCAAGTTTTAAATCAATATAATATGCTATTCACTTAAACTTTCTCCTATTACTGCTGTTATTATTATTATTGTTCTCTTATGCTGCATTTTGATTCCTGTATTGTTATAATTGTGAATGAGAGTACTGTACTTGCGATCCTGGTGGTTGTGTGGATGTTAGTTGGCATCCAGTCACACCATACCCTTATCCACCAGGCCGGGGTGTGACAAGTACAGTTATTAATCAATCAGTATAGTGAAAGATGGTTATTGTAAGAAGGACCCTATATTACAAGCTGGAAATTCTGCCCTTTGCTTGGTTGTGATTTAATAATGATCTTGGGGAATGTATTGTTTGTGCTAAATTCTTAGCCATCTTGCTTCAAGGCTTCAGTGTTACATCCATACTTGCCAAGGAGTTAAGTATCTTTTCATATTCTTTTTAAAATATCTGTTTCATATCCTTGCCAAAGCGAAGTTGCATTTCAGTGGCTTGGGAAGATTCTGCTGCTGTAGAGGTCTTAGCCTAGGAGGACCAAGGCCAATCAGCAGCCATTGATTTTGGGATCATATAAGGGTCTTTTAATGGGTATAGGGGATTAGAATAGTTCATTTCTGTTCAATTTTAGTTGTGTGTGTGTGGAAGGGGTGGGGGGGGGGGGGGTTGGGGAATGAAAAAATTCATTTTAATTTGAAAAGAGTATTTTGTATCTGGTCATGTGGACTCTTTGTGGTAGTCTCTTTGTCATTACTTTTTTTTGGTCCTGATTAGATTCAAGTATGGGTTATTATGTCTATTGATATTTGACTGAGTTGATATACGTACTTGTTTCAGTTGTAGATTTGCTTGTACAAAAATTATGGTTGCTGACAGTTACTTTGTGCTTTTGTCTGAACAGAAAAGAAGGTTGATGATTCCCCTAGGAAAAATGTCTGCACTTGCTCCATATTGTAAGAGCAATAATGTGATTGGTGGATGCAAAGTTGAGCTGCCTGTACTGGGTCCATTTCCTGGGCCATGAGTTGCTGGAAAGACACCCTTTGAACAATGTCTCGACTGGGGTGTCAAAATCGTTGGAAGGATGTTCATATGATGTTGTTGTATACATAGTGGTTGTTTATGTACTTAGCTACCTGTTCTCTTAATTAGTAAGATTGGGGTTGATAATATGTGGTGGGCCATGTCAACACATTCCTGGTATTTTGAAATTATTATTTCTTGTTTTTTTTTTCCCCCCTTTATTAATTTTTTTTGGGGGTTTGGGGAGGTTGTTATGTTGTGAATTATGTTGGTGTGAAGAGATGTTGAGTCTCCCCATCGTCCATGTTAATTTTTTTTATTTCAATGAATCAGGAACCGAATATGTGCAGTTGAAGTTGTGTCATCTGATTGTAATGAGTACCAGAGGATGCCTTGATTTTAACTCGGTTGCAATTACCATATGGATGTTTTATTTTACCCTTAAAAATGTCCTTTACCTGATCTTCATGCCTAGTTGGTGTGTGGACCATTTAGCTGTGGCTTCTTACTATATGATGAGGAGCGCAACCATTTAAAGTCCCAATAACCAAATACCCTCCGTCCTCATATAATTGTGTGAGATGTCTAATTTCTGTTGTGCGGTTCTAATGCAATTGACCTCCTGAAGATAACTGAATAGATTATGAGACTTGACCAAAATACACATGCATACCCAGCCTTGGTGTGGTTTAATCTATTTCTGCTTGTCTAGCTTAGATGTAGCAAACCGCTAAAACTGAAATTCCTTCATTAAGATTGCAGGAGAGCACTAGAACTTCTTTCCAAGAAAACTTAAAATAGATTATGAGAATGTAGTAAAATACTCATACATAGGCCATTTTTGTGGTGTCGGTGGGAGGCGAGACTACCCAAGATCTGCTGTATGGAGTATCAAAGTTTTAGTCGATTTGGCATTTACACCGTTCGCTACTGTATAGATTGAAGAATCAGATAATCTCTCATATTACTCCTCGTATGCCTCACATTAGTTTTTAAAATTGTTGATTATAGTCATGGGGGAAGAATCAGATCGTCTTTCATTCAATTTAGAAGTCATTCTTGTTAACAGTTGTGGTGAATCTTTACAGAAAAGAGATCGGCTTCTTCCTTGGAAACTACAAGTTATTTGGTTATCTCTGAGACACATTTAAGCTCATGAGGTTGAGTTTGTCTTCCAAAGATGGACCGGGTATTGGTCTTCCTCTTGCTACCTTGTGACTTGCTTGTTAAGCGAGATTGTAGCAATCACATGAACATGAAACCATGCAGTATCGTTTTCTATAGAAATGCGTTAAAACTGAAATTCAGAGAGGCAATGAACTGAGCATTTTGCAGCACTTGATAGAATATCACGATCTGATGCATTCACTAACACCTGGTTTTCAGATGTCTTCCGAATTGGATTTTAATCACAAATTAGGAATGGAATTGCAGCAAAGCTTCAAAACTAGCCAAGATTTACAAGGAATCACCTCATGATACAAAAAAGTTAAATGATAGGAACACCTACAAAACAACCTCGTTCCAAATACCAAATGACAATCCAACGCTAGATAATCAAAATGATAACATACAGAAACAAACATCTAAAGCTGCTGAAAGACCCTCTCAGCTGCTTCTATTGTATTTTGGATGTCTTCCTTAGTATGAGCCAAGCTCGTGAACCCAGCTTCATACTGTGAAGGTGCCAAGTACACGCCCTCCTCCAACATTCCTCTAAAAAACCTTGCAAACTTCGTGGTGTCACTCTTTTTTGCATCCCCAAAACTATAAACGGGCCCTTCTGTGAAGAAGAAACCAAACATCCCACTAATATAACTGCCACACATCTGGTGCCCAGCCCTCTTTCCAGCATCTAAAATCCCCTGAATGAGCTCTCCAGTGATCTTATCCAAGTACTGATAACTACCCGGCTCCGTCAACCGCTTGAGCGTTTGGATGCCAGCCGTCATTGCCAATGGGTTCCCACTCAATGTCCCAGCCTGGTACATGGGTCCTGCTGGTGCCACCATCTCCATAATCTCTCTTCTACCCCCGTAAGCACCAACCGGAAGGCCACCACCAATAATCTTCCCAAGAGTTGTAAGATCAGGAGTTATTCCAAAATACTCCTGAGCTCCACCATATGCCAAGCGGAATCCAGTCATTACCTCGTCAAAGATGAGGAGAGCACCGTTTTCTTTTGTAATTTGGCGAAGAGCATTTAGGAAGCCAGGTTTGGGTTCTATAAAGCCAGAATTTCCAACAACTGGTTCGAGAATTACAGCAGCAATCTCTCCTGTGTGTGTCTCAAAGAGGTTCTCCACAGTTGAGATGTCATTGAAGGGAGATGTAAGGGTGTCAATGGTGGCAGCTCTGGGGACTCCAGGGGAGTCTGGGAGTCCAAGGGTGGCAACCCCACTGCCAGCCTTGACCAGGAAAGGGTCAGCATGGCCATGGTAGCAACCCTCAAACTTAATAACCTTTGGACGGCTAGTGAAGGCACGGGCCAGGCGGAGCACACCCATGCAGGCTTCTGTACCTGAGTTCACGAATCGGACCATCTCAATACTTGGAACAGCTGAGATCACCAACTCAGCCAGCACATTCTCTAGAACACATGGTGCACCGAAGCTTGTGCCCTTCATCATTGTCTCAGCTAGGGCTGCAAGAACCTGCACATAAAGGGTCAAAGACCAATTCACAATGCAATACAGATTAAGACACTAATTATCACCTCACAAGAGGGTATCAGAAGAGAGGGTTCAGAATAAGAAGATTTGAACCACAATTTGATGCATCCTCAAATTTCTGGGCTAAATTTGATGATCTTAACCATCTGCTCCAATGTATCCTTTTGGAAACCAGAAGGAATTAGGTAAGCAGGCTAGGAATTGATTGACAGATCATATTGTGATCATTATAACCCTGAACAGGTTCTTTTTATCTGAGAGGTACTCATCATTGGCACCTCAAGCCAGCTATTGCATTTTGGGATAATGATGTCATGAAACCTCAATTATATTTATTTCATAGCAAAAAAATGTGGTCATTGAAGCGAGATGTATTGACATACAGACATAATAACAGGGCTATATCCTCATGGACGTGGTGGAAACCAGAAACCCTTAATTAGGGCACCAAATGACCCAAAAGTTTAGAACTGCTTTTAGACAATGATTTTCATCTACCTTGGTCCCCTGTTGTTCTGACGCTAGTCACCATATCAACATACATATCTTTAATCATGTCTATGTATTTACATGACATCCTTCTTTTTTCTAAAATATTCCAGATTAGCTCTCTAGGGACTCTGTCGTAGGATTTTTCTAGGTTGATCTTTCTTGCCCTCTCTATATCTTTCCACGAGTCTCCTTAATAAGAAAATTACCTCCATTGAGGATCTTCCTTGGCATAAATCCGAATTGGTTTTCTGAAATAGTAGTTTCCTTTCTCAGGTGAGTTTCAATAACCCTCTCCCATAATTTCATCGTATGACTCATTAACTTTATGCCTCTATAGTTATTACAATTCTGAATATTTCCTTTGTTTTTATAAATTGGGACCACAAAGCTTCTCCTCCATTCATCTAGCATTTTCCTAATGGTCATAATCTTGTTAAACAACTTGGTTAGCCAGGATAGACCACAATGTCCTACGTACGGCTGTATTCATCAAATAGCTAATTTACATGGCTAAAAAAATCTTAGGAAGCAGTTTATCAAAATTACTCTTCCCCCACCCCCCCCTTTTTTTTTAAGGCAAGATGGCCTTCAAAGGGGCAAAAGAACTCACTCTAGTGTTGTTCATTAAAAAATAAAAATAATAATGATATAGACATATAGTATTTTCCAAAGAATAAATTATGAACTATTTTATATATTTATCTGCGGAAAGTTTTCATTTTAAGAGGAAAAAATTGAAAACCATATTTTGATTTGACTTTTCTTAATTGGTGGGGAGGAAAAGGCAAACATCCTCGATGTTCCAACAATGATTAAAGGGATTTTCTTATTGACACCCTCAAGGTGTCAAATAATTTATAATGTTACTTTTTTGTCCTTTTAGGATTACACACAATTTTTTTTTCCCAATGAGGGTAACTATTGTCATTTCCCATGTGTACTCGAAATATATGCATGACAATGACACCTTTTGATAATGACAAATTAATATGTTATTTTCAAATTATTTTTGAAACCCTTTTATGGTTTTATACCCCTAACTTAAAAAACTTTGAGAATAAGACAAGGGGCAGTTAAAAGAAGGTGTCAAGTTCTAAATACTTTTATAGAGGTGTCATTCAGACACTCCCATGATTAAACATGTTTGAGCTATGCTCCTTTAGACGAAAGTGAAGAAGAAATATGGATATGGAAAACATGTACAAGTCAAATAATTCAAAATGTGTAGTCCACTGCAGTACCAGCCAAATCTCGAAAGAGGACTGAGAGAACTACCCACAAATTAAAATACCCTCAAAGTCACCTGAATACATGCAGAACAGTTACTCATCACATAGACCAGGTTTATGTTAGAAAATGTGAAGACTGAACATCACCTTGTCATCGGCATGACCTATGATTGCAGGGCCCCATGAACCAACATAATCAATGTACTCATTGCCATCAACATCCCACATGTGAGAGCCTTTCACAGAGTCGATCACGATTGGTTGCCCACCAACTGATTTAAAGGCACGGACAGGGGAATTCACTCCGCCAGGCATCAAATCCTATTGCCACGATTGTCAGAAGTTGAATTTGAGTATTTGCTTCTAATTTCATGACCAAAAGAAAGAAATAAAGAAAACCATCCAATAAGAAACATACAAAAACAACAACAAACTCAGCCTTATCCCAACCCAATAAGAATTTGAACTCTGAATGCAATTCTATGTCCGGGGTGAGCTTGAGAAATTAATAATACTACTTTCTCTATGTAGAATTCTACTCTTCTCCATGTTTCAGTTTTCAAGGGAACCTCATACATGTCTACTTTACTTTTAATAACTAGGAATATACATTAGTATCAATACTATAGGGGCACACCCCAAGAAAAATCATGGAAAAGTTTAAAGACCCAATTTATGATACAATATGAAATTATGACCAAGACAAGTCTACCAGTTTCAATGAATTATGAAAGTCCAACTTTTGAAAAGAAACCATTATTCTTGATCCCTTGAGTTCCATAAGAATGAAAGGGCAATGGTAAGGCAGGGTTTGGTTCTATACCCATCACATTATTGTAAACTCCATTTCCTTATGTGACCTATAATGCAACCTGAAATTATTCCTTTGCAGGAGGCTATAATCCATTATCTAGTACTTTGTTGCAGGTATACCTAACACTGTAAGAAGTGAGAACAGAGTTATATGCAACTATTAGTGAAGACCTCATCTACTGCATTAATTTTACATGGAAACCCTACGTACAGGATTATATAAGATGCTAGGCTGCTGGCACAATATGAGCTTGAGTTCAACAATATTAGGAAAAAAAGCACTGCTTTAGTTTCAATTGGGGAAAAAATTAATAAGGATCTTGTCACTTCACTAAACCCCACCAATTTTAAGGCTTTGAGGCAAGACCAACCCATTGTCTGCGCTTATAAGTATCTAGATTTTCAAAGGAATTGCATCTCCTCCAAAACTTGCAAATGACTAATTAGCGTGTCCAACTGGGCTTCAGAATGAAGCTCAGGATTGAGAACAAACATGGATTAATTATACGATAAAGACATTGACCTGGTGAAACCTACCATCAGAGAAGTTCCATGGCATATAAACTACATTAGTTCAAAGGTTAATATGCTAACTGTAAGCTTTCCAAGCAGGGTTTACAATCCACGACTGAGATGGACTGTCAGCCAATATTCAGCCAAGTCCTCAACTCAACTCAACTCAACCCAGCCTTATTGCAACTAAATGGGGTTGGCTACATTAACCTTACCCTCCAATCAGCTCTATTCAAATTTCAAAGTCATACTTGATACAAGGCCTGAGCTATGGATGGTTTTCCTCATCACTTCTCCTAGAGTCATTTTAGGTCTATCCCTGACTCTTTTAGCTCCTTCAATCAGAATCAAATCATTCCTCCGTACTGGAGCATCTACAGGCCTCCATTGTACATGGCCATGCCACCTCAAACAACTTTTCGTAGCTTATCATGCATTGGAGCTACTCTCAAATCAGCTCTAATTTGTTCATTCCTCACTTTATCCTTCTTGGTTTTACCACACATCCATCTTAGCATCCTCATCTTAGCTACACTGAGTTTATCTATATGATGCTTACTTCATCCTTCTTGGTTTTTACCACACATCCATCTTAACATCCTTATCTCAGCTACTCTGAGTTTTTCTATATGATGCTTCTTAAATGCACAACATTCCGCACCATACATCACAGCCAGTCGTATAACTGTCCTATAAATTTTTCCATTTAAGTTTTAAAGGAATATGTACTCCGGACGCACCTCTCCACTTCATCCATCCTATTTTAATTCTCTATGTAACATCATTTACATGTTTGCAAGTAATTAGTCAAGAAGATTTCTACCCAAACAAGAGTAGGTAGAGTTGGTACTTGGGCTCTTTTCCGTACGACAAGGTCTAGTGTTCAAGCCTCATTTTGGCTGCTCATCAGGGCTCTGTATACCAAAGGCAATCTACAGATTTATCAATCACATTGACCATTAAATGAGAATCAATGGGATAGAAATGTCTTCATAAATGGTAATGAATAGCATCTGAAGCCCCTATATACGACTGTGATTTCAATCATGAAAAATCTATATACTGACATCAGATAATAAAGGAGATCCACTATTAAATATGCCAGTTCTAATATCAAGTTCTGTTCCAAGATACAGACCATTAACATATAACACCACAAAATGGATAAAAGGACAGGGCCAAATACCTAAAGTGAAAGGCAAAGGCTAAACTAAAAGAACACCCAGGCTGCTAATATAAATCTGTTAAGGCTGAATGAAATATCTTTCATCTACTTGATAAATATATTCTTCTGGTGAAGTCATTTCCTGCTTTTTCCACTAATTGTATCTGAAAATTCACCTTCGATAGTCTGTTCGACCAACAGAATATCCCTGGTAAATCCTATACATCCATTGAGATCCACAGAATTTCCAAGGGAGGTTTCAAAAGAGAATAAAATGTTGTATAGAAATATAACTTTTGATTCTTTTTCCCATACTGAATTTTCCCGGCCAATAATAACACATTTTCCCTTACTGAAATTTCTCTAATAACACTCTCGGAAAAACAAGGAAGCATAACCGAAGAAATATAAACTACAGAATTATCATCACAGCACAGCCTCATTTGGACAGTAAAAGTCGAAACACAAACCTAAATACGCTGAAAATCCAAAAGAAAACGGAGACTATAAAAGACGAATAAAAGGAATTTAGGGTTGGGGATGGGGGGTGGGGTTTGTTACCTTGGCAGCATTAAATATTTCTTCGGATTTCTGAAGCGTGAACTTCTTTTTCTCGACTGAGACTGCCATGTTTATCTGGGAAGAGATGCGACGAGGAGAAGAATTAGATGGGCATGGGCTCGAAGAGGGTCCAGGTGAGAGATTCGACAGCCATGAGAGGCCAACCCACGATGTAGATGCCATTGACTCCTTTCTCTCTCGTATACTCTCCTCTAGTTTTCTGATAAGTTATACTCTCCTCTAGTCCTCTTTACTGACTCTCCCTCTGAGTCCGAGAAGATAAGATACCTGCTAAAAGCTAACCATTCTAATCTAAAAGTTAGCATATAGCTAGCAGAGCTGGGAAGTTGTTCGGAACAACAGCAACAACTTGTTCCTCTTAAGACCCTTAAAATTATGACACGTGGCAAATTTATCTTTTTTTTTTAAAAAACAAAAATTTCAATGATCATGAGAGTATTCAACCCTGGCCTAACCCTAACCTAACCCGATTCTCCACTCTTTATTTTTTAAAACTAATTTAAATCACAAAAGTGGGACCCACTTTCTTCATTCTTCTCTCTTTAGTTTTTTTTATTTTATTTTAAATACTAATTTAAAATCAAATAATTCCTGCGTCTAGACACATGGGGTAGGCGAAATGACCACCTCGCCTTCGGAATGACCAACCCATGTGTTTGGGTGCAGTCTGCGTTGCGGCACATAGAACATCAGCCCTTAATTTAAATCACAAAATTGAGACCCTCCTTCTTCATTCTTCTAATCTTCTCCTCCTCCTCCTCCTTGTTCCTTCCTAGAATGGATCATCTAAACACACATGCAGGTGAACGTATATGTGAGAAGTAACCATTTGACATTTTTATTTCTAATAATATCTTTCCTCCCCTTGTAAATAGCAAGAATGGGGCATATAGTTGAATTTTTCTCCTCTCAGGTTCTTGTCCGGTCAGGTTCGTAGGTTCCTCTCATTGGGACGGCAGAAATGCCGACCTCACCCCACCTAGGTAGTGTGTTCGGGTAGGGGGTGAGGTTGTCATTTTTGACCCCCTCTGAGAGGAACCTACGAACTTGACTGGATAGGGAACCTGAGAGGAGTTAGATTCCATATAGTTACCTCTCACATGTAGGTACACTTGAGGAACTGGACTCTATTTTTTTGGAGGCGAACCATCCCTGCAAAGATGTTCTTCCTCCTAACCCGCTGCCCTCACCCTCCACCGCAACCCCATCTTCACCCAGTGAATATATTCTAGGATTTCAAATTGAAAAAATAAATACAAATGACGGAAGAATTAACTTTCTCAATATGCTTGAGTCATTTAAGCAGATTCATGGTTTAATATGCAGTAATCTGCTCCCTAGGTCCAAGTGGATGACATAAATTAAGACTATGGCCTCCAGTCCTTAACCTCCAAGTAGGGAGAGAAAAAAACGGAAGAGAGCTATGAGTATGTAGGAAAGAATGTCCAACAGAAACGTGCTCGGACGTGAAACAGATTTGAAGAAAGAAATTTGAGAAAAAGATCCTGTCAATCCGGGCAACTGGGCTGCATGTGCAGCGTCAGAGGTGAGGCGGTGCGCATTTACCACCTTACCCCTGCTCGGACAAGGTGCTTGGGCAAGGGCAAGGCGGTAAATGCACGCCGCCTCACCTTTGGCACTGCACATGCAGCCCAGCTGCCCGGATTGACAGGAGCCAAGTCCAGAAATTTGACTTCTCTAAAGTCCAGATAAAAATAAACCGATTTCGCTAACCTAGTATTTACTAGAGAAAATCTATTAGTGAATAATATTTCCTTCTTCTACCAAAATAATAATAATATTTCGTTCAAGTTAATTTGACTATAGTATCATCAATCATCATCAAGGATTCAGATATTCTACGGCGCGGGCTGCCTGTCCTGTTGTGCTGTGCAAACACAAGGTGACGTGCATTGACCGCCTTACCTTTGCCCGAGCGCCTTGCTTGAGCAGGCTAAGATGGTCATTGCATGCAGCCCTGTGTCTGCGCAACACAGGCAGGACAGAGCAGCGTGCCGTAGAAGATCTGTGTTGTCATCATCAAAGTCCTTTTAACTTTTAAAACTAGATCTCCTCACAATCCCACGACGTGTATTGGGTTGTTGACGTGTCAAAGGGAACATGGGTTTGAACAAGGCGAAAATCTCATCCATTAACCCGAACTTCTCAATTTCGTTGATTGAAAAATGGAGAGAAAGTGCGAGCGAGAAAACTGAAAACCTCAGGTTGAGTTCCATAGAGGATCAAAGAGAAGTGAAGCCAGAGCACAGGAGTAGGATTGCAAAGATGATTGATGTAATTATGTTTTCCTTCACTCTTAATGAATGAATAATTCCTTCACCCATTGTGGAATGAACTCATGATTGGACTCTTGAATCAGCGTTACATTCTCATCTCTTATTGACAGATGAAACAATCCTCCCCTAAGGTTATTGGTGTAACGTGATTGCATTGGGCAGTGATATTGTTTCAAAAATTGAAATTGGATCAGTCAAATTGGTTGTGATTTGTGAATCAACTGTGATTTATCCCAATTCCAATTGACTTGACATGGTCGATGCTAGTGTTTTGGTCACCGGATCGTCAAGCTTTTAGATCTGTGGTTTGATTCTAGGATTTTTGGGACCAATTTAGGTCTATTTCAATCCAAATCGAAATCATGAGGGATTGATTTGACCTCCCAAATTAAATTTTAATGACATTGAGGAGGGGTAATGTTGGCTTTGTACATAAGGAGTGAATAATGATGCAACAAAATTCCAATCATGAGGTCACATCACCAATGAATAAGTAATTCTTCCTTCTCTGAGAGGTGAAAGATAATTTAGTCCTTAAAAAAAATGCCAACCTTATAAATGTGTGAGCTTCGTTTGGCTTTAAGCACAAGAGCCACTTGAAAGTAATGGTGGAACGAAAAAAAAGGTGGGGAAGAGTAAGGTACATACACAATATCGTTTATGCAATTCCAATTAACTCTCATCCTATACTTGACACCGTCCTTGTTAGACCGAGTTTGATCGAGTCCATTCTTAAATCTCACACAGATTTTAATCCACTCCAATTCCTAAAGTGAGGCAGTGCTAGGTGGAGATATCGACACCCTGGCAGCTGCCGCATCCAACGGTCCAAGCTCATTGATATGGACAGTTAGATGCGGCAACTATCAAGTGTCGACATCTCCACCTACCACTGCCGCATTGCCACACTTTAAGGAATTGGAGAGGATTATTTTCCACCTCACACATGATTTTCAGGAGTGAGAGAATCATGGTCTAATAGGAGTAGAAAATTTATATTCTTGATCATAAATGTTTGCTACATGGTAGATTAAATGGGGCTGAAACTTTGGGGGCAGGTGCAGGGAATGTTCACATACGTGAGCGTACGTGAACAACTCACAATCGTTTAGATGGAATCTATTATGTGAGAATGTTCCATTTGAATGGTTATGAGTCGTTCACGTTCGCTCACGAACAAGAACATTTACCCCTCGTAGATTTCATGGTCCCTTTTCATTGATCAATGTTCAGTCCAAATAGGTTTCCATATGGCACAAGTATGCGTGCAAGACTATCTTAACACTTTTTTGGACATGCAAGACCAAGAAATCTTTTGCAATTTCCCCCTCCCTTAATTTGTCAAAATTGTATACTAATGTCTCATCGATAATTCTTTTCTACCAAGAAAAAAAGTCTCATAAAAAAATTGTTTACTAACGTATTATCAAAATAAAATAAAATAAAATAAAATCATTAGCAAGGATAAGCTAGCGAACAAGCTTTTAAATTGAATATCTAATTCAGCGTTAAGAATGCCATACACCATTGGATATAAAATCCATTTTGGATGATATTATTTATTTATCATTTTGTTATTTTTTTTTTGTATTTTCTCTTATGTTCTAATGGTGTAAAATAGTGTTGCGGACTTCCTAGCAAGTAAGGCACTGTTGGTGATGTGTATTACAGTCTGACCAAATTTCGATTCGTGGATTGTGAAGATATGTTCAGCACCATCCATTTGTACCACACGTTAGTTTCAATGAAGTTTATCTATTTCTACAAAAAAAAAAAAAAAAAGTTATTGATATTCAAATTAATGTTTCAAAGAAATAAAAGTTTATTTAATTCAAATTAGATCTAGTTGCATTGTCAAATTCCAGTATAAACTGAATTTGCCATGTGCCAAAGAAAAGCATTGAAAAGTATTTGACTACTGAGAGGGACAATGGATTTCGGGATACGTACTTACGTGGACATGCACTAGAATCTAAATGTCAAGTTTTCCACTTCGTTTTTTTTTTTTTTTTTTCCACTTTTCTCTGTCAATCAAATTGGGTCAAACAAACAGGGCTTAAGTGAATGGATTCTCTAATACTAGACAGAGGAAAGCTCTGTCCTTTTTTCTTTCTTTGTGTTATTTTTTTTATGTTTTGATGTAGAAGAGTTCGATTTTTTTTTTTTTAACAAAAAACTAGAAAGATGAGTTTTTCAACAATAAAACCTACCTTTTATCATGTTTTCCTTTAAAAAAAATAAAATAACCCATGCTTTCAGACAATGAAATGTATTAAGAATTGAATCGAAGCTTATAGAGAATGTCTATGTCCATGGTAAGATGAGATTTGTTTCACTATTAATAGTGAATAGAGTTACAGTTGCTTGTCCTCACACCTCATTCAGACTGCATTATAGAGAAAGAACCATCGCTATAAATATTTAACAAAACCCTTTATAAGAATTTTACTAAAATCAACCACAAATCCAAATTACGAAATACAAGACAACGTACCCACAATAGAAAGACATATTCAAGGATTTGTATGGAAACTAGGGCTGTAAACGGATCGGATTCGGCTCGGATAGTGCTATATCCGCATCTGCATCCGATTAGCTATCAGACGGATTCGGATAGTGCTAAACAGATACAGACACGGATACGGATCGGATATTTTATCCGTTTACATGTAAATATAGCTTTTCGGATAACTATAGCCTATCCGTAGGACCGTATCCGCATCCGTTTAGCTTTTGGACGGATTCGGATAATGCTAAATGAATACGGACACGGATACGGAAACAAATTTCGGCTATTCATTTACAGCCTTAATGGAAACCCATATAATAGTTAGTTAGTTACTCTAAGAGGCTAAACATGAATCTAACTCCTCTCAGGTTCCTTGTCCGGTCAGATTCGTAGGTTCCTCTCATAGGGGGTCGGAAATGACGATCTCACCCCCTACCCGAACACACTGCCCGGGTGAGGTGAGGTCGTCATTTCCACCCTCCCTATGAGAGGAACCTACGAACCTGACCGGACAGGGAACCTAAGAGGAGAAAAATTAGGCTAGGCATTAGAAGAGCCACCTCAAATTCCACTGTCTAATAACAAATCTGTTTGGAGGGAGGGATTAACGTACAAGTTTTCAAAGAATCAATCCATCATAATCCCTCCGTGGGGACTGGGATATGCGTGGGTTCGTACATATCATGCTCATACCCTTAATTCATCTACGATTCTACTGTCCTCTTGATGATGCAGAGAAACAGAAAAAGATTCGAGACAAAGGGCAAAGAAAGAATGAAAAAATGAAGTTTTCGTTTCAATGAAATTCTTGAGGAGACACACGAGGGAGGTCAGTCAAATAAAGTTTTGCTTTCTAAAAACTTTTCGATTTGGTATTTGATAGAAATGGTATGTCACTATCATCATTCATCAATGATACAGGGGCGTCTGCTTTGTTTCAGTTTCTGAGTTACTCACATGCAAACTATTATTATGAAAAAAGTAAAACTAAAGCAGTAGAGCTGGAGTGTACAAAAAAAATAGGAGGAAGGAAACAACACAATAATGAATAATCCAACCTCCACGCCAAGTCCCTTCATATCTCCCACTGCACTCACTCTGTCTCCGTATAGCAGCGTCCCTCCAAAGTATATTACATTAATGCAAAACAGAGCACAACACCCAAAGCAATTTTAGCTTCATTAACTATGCTAACCTCTCCCTCCCTATATCATCTCTATTCTCTCATCAATACAGGAAAACAAGAAAAACAAAATTCTCCTCCCCCTAGTAACCAAACAAACCTTCCAATCCTATACAACACCATTAGGTATGAACCTCAAAGGGCTTCACGCATGAGGCCAGTTGTGTCCGAATTTTTTTTTTTTTTTTTAAAGGAATAAGATGAAAACGATGGGGGCAAACAAAGCAAATATAAAGCAAAAGCAAAACATTCAAAGACAAAATGGGGTATTAGTTTTGCTTTTGCCTCATATGGATCAATTGCTGCTTGATTATTATATTCTTACTTTTTTTGGGGGGAGGGGGGGTGGGAGTTCGGAGAGAGAGAGAGAGAGAGAGAGCAATTCAGCAGCAGACGACTGAGGAGACAGCGAGTTGGTAAGGGAAAGAGTTAGCGTACTGGAAGGAGAGGGTGGCGCCGCTGGGGAGGGGCTTGCCGTCATTGACGACGCAGTCATCGTAGCGTAGGCGTTTGAACAGCTTTGGGTTGATAAGACGAGCCGAGCTGAACCAGCCGCAACTGAGGTGGATGGCCGAAATCTCGCAACCCGTTACAGTGCACGCGTTCACTATCTCCACCGTGTACGTCGGGATGCCATTTGGCAATGGGGATGTAGCTCCCTGGTTCACCACTATGTCCGATCTCGAACATTTCTCACCCCACACTCTACTCGGCTCCACCACTCCCACTCCCACTCCCACTCCCGCTCCGGCCGCTGCTGTGTTCATCAATCAAATCAATGGAACCCACGATTAATTCTTTCAAATAAACCAATTAAAGACGATTCACATTTATTTTTTTCTAGTCCATTATTCCTCTTTTCTTTTCTCTTTACGAGAAGTTCTTTATTCTTTTTAGCTTTTTTGCCTAACATCTTTTTACAGAAGCAACCAGGAAGGCAGGAAAGGAAAAGTAGCGAGTAAAAGCTAGGTCTGCAGACAAAAATCGCTTTTTGGGAACGGATACGGAGGAAGAGGGAAAGGAGCGAAAAAGGCCAAAAACGAATTGCTTTCCCGGGCCCCCTTAAAGCAGGTCATGACGTCCTGGGCTCATGCTATCCGCCATTGCGTTTTTTGGTTCTTGAATTTGACGAAGCAAAACTACTACTAAAAATTCTAGCAAGTTTTCGGGCTCCAGTTAATCAAAACAACAACCAGACGGTCCAGGCCATTGCTAGTCTGATAGTTATTAGAATCAGAGAACGGCGAAAGAATAAAGGAAATACCAAAAGAGCTCTGGTTGGAACGTGTGTTCCAAGGCTAAGGTCAAAGCTTAATGGACCCTTGAAAAAGCAAGGTCACAAGCTTACTGGACAAGATGCTATGAAGGGCAAAACTAGGGCAGTGAAAATGAGATTCTTGAGAAGAGAGGGAATCAATGAAGCCATGAATCGAACAGATTGGAGTTAAGACTCTTTAATGCAATTGCAATAAATGACGAGAGAAGTAGAGAACCCAAAAGCAAGAAAAAAGTGTAGAGACTAGAGAGACCCAAGGCCCAAACTGTTCCAGGGTGAAAACATTCTAAGGACTAAAGGAATAAAGACATGAGTGGTCCCCTATCCTTCCTACGCTGCGACAATCTCTGGCTGCATTATTGCAGAGCAGCATCGCAACTCGCACGGACGGATGAGGGCCACAGCTGATGCCACAGCTGATGCCACAGCTACAGCCTCAGGCCACTCTCTTCCCAATATCGGTAGTCCACGTTTTGGATCATAGAACCATGATACCATCCATCCGTATTCCATTAACGAAACCTAAGGCACGGCCAGGGAGCAAAAGAGACAAACGTACGATTTCGTATCGGCATCATCAGGGCATCAGCAGTTTATGTCGGCACTGTGCCGAATGGGTTCAGGAAAGAAAAAGCCTGGATGCGATCATAAAGTTTACAGAGCATGCTTTTTCTGTTCTCATCTGATTTTTTGCATTACCAGACGGCGACGAAGAAGAATAAAAGTAGCTATGTAGCTGTTATTGAATGTATGAATGTATGCATGTTTGAATATATATATAATGTAACTAATAATAGCTTTCGAGTAACGAGTTTGTTCTTTACCGGTGTGGAGAAGTTTGCGATGCGAAGAAGATAAGATGCGATTACTTTGTTCGCTTATCCTCACGGCACTCCTCCGATCCACCGAACGCTGCTGCACATGTTGCATACCTGCACAGAGTCACAGAAAAAACAGAACCAGCAAGGACTTCAATTCTTATTCTTCCGTCAACCACCCCTTAACTTTTTCCTTCTTTCAAGACACACGAAAACCAGAACAACAAGAAATCGGCTTATGGATCTTCGTGTCGAAGAAAGCGAAGCCACCGAATAAGGAAATGCAAAAGACTGACCAGAGAATAATATAACTAAATAAAATAATGGATCAGACTCAGGGAAGCTGGAGAGTCTAGAAGGCAAAGAAGATCAATGGTTCGACTTCAACGTACGTACCGGTAAGAAGAGTGAGCACTAGTCCGACTACTGAAAAAGCCACCGCCGCAGATGCAAATAGGGCGATGCGCCGATTTGAGAGTTTCTTCATAGTTTCTATTGAGAAAAAACGCTCACTACGTATTACTTGGAAAGGCGATGAAACTGCACGTTTACTTGAAGAATCTCAATTCTCACAGCAATCTGCATCAACAATTCATTCCCCCAAATGAAACTCCTCACCACTGATTTCTCTTTTTCCACCGAAAGGAGAAAACTGCGGCTGGAATGGAGGAGGTAGATTAGCTATGACGATACCAGAAGCACTCCAATATTAAAACCCTAAACGCTTGATGGTTTCTAATGTTCCTCCTTATGAATCTCGATCTGCTTCCCGATCGATCGGCTTCTGCCTTCTGTTGAAGCCAAAAGAAGTGAGATTTGGGAAGAAGACTCTTCTGAACCTCGAAGATGGAGTGAATGCAGTGGAACTGAATGTAGAAACCTCACGGACAGATATCTACCTGCATTGAAGGAAAGAATATAAATAAAGGAATTAGCTATGAGGAAAACTGGAGAGATTTTGACTTAAAAAAAAGTTATCGGAAGACGAGCTCAATTGTACTTGAAACAGCGTTGTCAATCAGAAGCTGCTTGAAACAAGCTGAACTTGTATAGAATTACGAGAAAGGGAAACTAGCTTGCAGAAGAAGGAGATACTACAGCTTACACTCCATCTCCAATCAAGAGGCCAAAACAGGAAATGCTTTTGGAAATGCATTTCTGCATTTGCCGCAAAGCATTATGTACTAACGCTTCTTCTTCCTTTTTATTTTTCATTTTCTTCCCACCCCCAAAAAAAACCAAAAAAAAAAAACGTTACAGTAAAAGCAGAAGCTCGAAAAGGAGTTATGTCTTTGAAACCAAAAACATCCTTGAAAACAGGAGAAGCACAGAGAAGTAAATAGCACCATCTGAGAACTAGCATGGAAATAGCAAGACCACGGCGGATTTCACCAGTCGACAAAATAAATTTACAGATGATGTTCTGGAAAAAGATGAAGCTCAATTTAATGGTGTGAGAAACCAGAAAAACGCAGGGATCCGGCATTTTTTCCTAGCCATAAACGCATAAAATACTTTAATCGATCGGAACTTGAGAATTCGCACCTTCGAATATCTCTGATCTTACTATATTAGGGCGACTAGACCAATCTCCATCGGCGACTCCGAAGCCGTGTTGTTCGTGCGAGTAATGTTAATGTAGAATGGAGAGAAGGGGAATTCAGTTTCTACTTTCTTTAGAGCTTTTTCTGAGAGGGTAGCGAAAAAGAGGTTAGGGTTCCGATTTCCATATGAACCAATCATTCGAAGGGAAATACCCTCCAATAAATGCCACATGGCAATTTAATAGGGCTGAAATGTTATGTTTAAGTGGACGCCCCCGTCTGCTCACATTCAAATTTTAGTCCAATCTAGTTTGCCAAGTGGCAAATATTAAGAAAATAGAGATTACCAAGGGCCCACATAGGGGTTCAATATGCATTCATGCGAGGAAATGTCTACGGATGAAAGGATACATTAAATTAGGGGTTGTCAAAAGTTGGACCGTACCCGTATACCCGACTTAAACCGACGGGTTGAAGTCAAGTCATATCCGACTGATTATTAAATGTGTCGAGCTCAAGTACCAACTGATTAATAATCGAACGTTCTTAGTGCAAGGTAGTGGCCCGGACCAACCAAATACTGTGACTGTCCGATAATGATAGCTTATAGCTTGATAAGGCCGTTTAAGACCATTAAACTTAAGTATAGCTCATATAAGGACCATTTATGGCCCGTTTATAGATCAATTAGTAAATTATGCTGTTTAAAACCCGATTATAGCCCAAGTAACCCAACTACCTTGAGCCTGATTATGGATTGGCAACCTATTGACTAAATTGAAACATTTCCATGCCTGGCCTACAAGAGTCGATACCTAAACGGGCAAAAAGAGTGTGAGCCCTTAAATTGATGCGAACCAATTAGACCTGAACGAAACGGACTGAGGCCTGACCGGTTGACATGCCTGCTGATTGAATCATTGTTTGAATGTGACACATAGCTATTCCACATCATTTTCAAAATATCCAACTGTAAAAAAATTTCTGAACATTCTTTCATGTGGCAAAAAACAAAAAACAAAAAAAAAGTACTAATTTACTTCCCTCCACTTAATAATTAATTAGCATAATCAATCAATCAACAATTGTTCTTCTTTCCTGTTTGTTATACTTCTTGTCTAATCTTCTTGAGTTTTAATGAGATTTCATTTATTGATGGGATACAAGCATAATACATAAAGCACTCTAATCTCATGTGCATTGTTCACATAGAACCCTATCTTTAGCTATAAAATACATCCCAATCCAAGTTCTACTCATTGAGAAAAAAGTGGATCAAATATAGTTAAAGTCCAAATACACAAGAATAATTAAAATGCAAATGTACTAGTTTGTTCCCTGTGATGTTTCTAAGCATAATGTTATTGATAAACTTCCTCTTTCTTTGCTTAGCTCTTTTTCTGTGTTAAATTACCCTATTTTGATTTGCGCACGATCTTCTAACTCAGTCTTAGACATAGTGGAGTGGACATAGTACATTCTATTAGAAGGACAAATTGTTTTGATCGCTGCAGATTTTTTAGAACTATCCTGGGACTTTGAATCGGATGCATATAGTCTGAAAAAAGGGCTGGAGCATGGGGCAAAACTTAATCTGGCTATAGGCGAAATCTAGTGTGACAACAAAGAAATGACTGATTTTTTGCCAACTCCTAAAGTTCCATGGCCATGGTATTTGGTGCCACAATGTTTGGGACTTACAAGCTAGCATGATCTCTAGGATTCCGTTTTCTGTTAACCTTTGCTCAAACATATCTATTTTCTCGTACTTTTTAACTTATTTTGCCTCTCTCCAGAAGGCATTCTTGTGTATCAAAATACTTTGTATTTTTTCTTTTAGTTTTATTTAAGTTTTTTTATTACCCCCCCCCCCCCAAAAAAGTACTAGGTGATGCATCGTATCATATTAAATATCACAAAAAAATGGACTGAGTTTTCCTTCACCAATGGTGTATGGGAATCCATCTACCGTGGGTGTGAGATGAGCAGGAGAAAGCATCGGGAAGGTATTCTGGGAAATACAAAAACCCTAGGATGGATGGTGAACCGTCTTCTACAGGTGGAGGAAAACTTTTCCTAAAAAATTGTTGTCGAATTCAAATTGCTTATTTATAGATGCTGACCGGAAAAAAAAAAAAGAATCCTTCTCATCTATGATGATGAACCATTTCATAGTTAGTATTAGTGCAGGGTATCAGACACCGGCATCAGATTGGTAAAAATTGGATGAGGCCGATCCCTTCAAAAAACTAGGGTTAGGGCATATTTAGGTCGATTCTTGTCTATTCCTCACCGATCCTGACCAATTCCAAATCCCGATTCTATGTTTTTAAACTCTGGATCAATGTCCAAGTGTAAAGACATCCATTTCATAGTTTTTCTCTATGGTAGGTGAAGAGAAATCTAGCCTTTGAGGTGTCATATTACTTCTGCCCTGATTGTATGAAGTCCAAAATGCACTTGACACTATTTCAAAAGTCCCATCCAATCATCGAAACCAGTGGATTAGGAGATTCTTTCTTAACTATAGGGGGTGAAGGAAAATTCGATCCAGAGTTAATGACAAGAATCATAGAAGTACAATCATAGCATTAGATCATGACGGATGAAGAAATTCTCTACTCACCCTGGGTGACAAAAAACTTTAGCTAACAGCTTCTAAATTTGGTCGTAAGGGGAGTGTGGATGAGTGAGAATCACAATTTGAAACGAGAACTTCAGAAGAGGAAAAAATGAGTTCCTGAACCTAAATCAGATTGAACTGAGAGGTGGGAGGGGGTGTGAATCGGTTCCCTTAATTTCTGACGACTTTCGCAAACCACATAGTCGCTTACAGTCTCATCTCGTACCACCAGAATGTGGTCAGGTCTACCAAGACTGTAAACCCATTCTACAAAACAAGGATTAGTCTCCAACAAATAACAGTAGACAAAGAGACACGATATACGTGATTTACCTAACAGTATGTGAAAGCTACGTCCACGGAGCAATCCCCCTCGGGGTTTTGTATATCCCAATACTCAACTCCAATACAATTAGCCATCCCCTACGGTGACCTCAATCCCCAATACAAAATAACCTCATCCATACAATCCATCAACCCAATTAACAGATTTCAATCACAAACCCAACCCACAACAGATTACAGTCTAAGACGAATGCTGTGAGATCTTCAAACCGATGATTGTTACTAGTTTGCATTCAACTCAAGACTGATTTACAGCCCTTCTCTAATGACCCAAGGACACAACTCAGATGATAGTTACCTGTGAAATTAAGACTTGCCAGCCATGATTAATCCAAAATGATCATAATTAATCATACCCAGATGTAAATGTAGCATCCCTAATGTTTATCTCGAAGCAGAGTCCACCTGGGAAGGAGAGGGAACAGTTATAGACGAGTCACAAAGAGCAGTCGCACACTCGCAGATGAAATGCCAGAATGTACTGATGATCATTGGCAGCGGCAACAACCAACTCTGGATTATTTCTAACATCTAGGCAACGCACCTCTCCTATACTGACAATTTTAGGTTTCCCGAACCCACCTAGAAATTCTTCTCTTGTGAATTCCGTTAAGAGACTAAAATCTTGTTTAATATGTATTTACATTACGTTAGGCATTCACATTCAATCCTTGGAGGCCCAGCAAAAGAAATAAAACTGTAGAAACTGCAAAATTTTCAATTAAATAAACATCCTTTACATTAACTGGAAACTGTACACAAGCATCAATTCTGTGATGTGAGACTACAAAGATGATCACCAGTATTTTCTTCCCCTCCCCTCCCCCTGGCCCGCGGTCTCTTTACTTTCCAAGAATCCGCCTCAGAATAATGACAAAATTGGGCAGACAGTGATCCTAGAGATCTTAGAGAGAGAATAATGTAGTTGAGAAAAATGAATTTCGGCAGCTTGAGCAAGGTTGGTGAAAGTAGCATACGAGTTGTGCAGAAGACCAGGCATTTTCAATAACTAGATCATGGCTACACTCTTAGCATTAAGGTTTGCTGCAGCTAGGACACCTCGTCTTCTCCAGTGACACAACCCTGTCTAGCAACTCCTGTATGGTGGTAGCAGCAGCCTACACGAAACAAGATTAATCTCATTTGATTCAAAGAGCACGCAGAAAGAGCGAAGTAAAGAGGAAGAACGTAGGTTTCACAGCAAGAAACGCACAAAGTGAATAACCCTTTAATCTCACCTTCAATTTATCCCGCAATTTCTTTTCCTCGTCTTCTCGTCGACTCCTCTCTTCTGAAAAAATTTCAACCAGAGCATCTTGTTCCCTGTTTGCCTCCTCAAACTTCTGCTCTACCTCCTTAACCTGGTAAGAAATAGGCAAAAGCATAAATGATTAGGATAAAGAATAACAGTTATGCATTCAAAGCAACAAACAGGTCACAAAGTTAAATCAAAGGATATTAGAAATAAGGTAAAAATAGACTCAACTCAACTCAAACTCAACTAAGCCTTCTCCCAACTAAATGGGTTTGGTTAAACAGAACCTCTTTCGCCATTCGACTGTTTTTAAGGCGCCATCTATTATATTTCTTTTCAAATATTTTTCGGTCTACCCTTGGTTTTTAAACTGTGTTCTATACTGCCACCCGGATTGCAAACATCTAAGGGCTGCTTCTGGACCTTTAATTATTGCAAAGAAATGATCACTAATTACCACAATGAGGGGGGGCAGAGGCTACCTCCCATAAATAAAAGTATATAATTGGTAGATATCTTTAGCGAGCAACACAACCACCTCCCCCCTCCCGGGCAGGGGCCCAACTCTACCATGATGAAGTTAGCTAACCACATGATACTGTAACTTATTTTTTGACTCTTAATAAAACCACAATTCAAGTTTTACAAAATAAAAAGCAGAGAGATGGGCTGTTATGACAGAAACAAATGGGTCAAAGAAAGAGATCAGGAAAATCATTGGTTCAAATTGTTTTCCTGGAAAGAGAGAACCCACTACAATAAGCACACTGAGTAATGTAAACAAACCAATCTGATCTGTGCAACGAACACCCGCCAAGGTGAGCAAGCATGCTGACACATACACACTACTTACTCGACATTACCTTGCAAATGCAGGCCAATGTACCCTAGATTTTTTATCCTCATGCAGACAGTGTGGGTGAAACTTGAAGAGTGACATATATGGCAGCTGAAGTCATTTTGGGAGCACAAAGATAAACCAGATACAAACAGCAAAAAACATCTTTAATTATTTTGCTGCTTCTTCACCCCCTCCCTCTTATAGGTATGATAAATGAATACGAGCTGAAAACCTATATGGAACACCACAGCATGGTGATTCTAACATGAGAATCACCAGAATTCTAGAATCAAAGGGTGATTCTTGGCCTGTTGCAGTGACTCTTGAGGTGCTCACTAAATCTCAAGATTTGCAATGCCCGCAGAGATCTAAAAGACATGAAGGATTCTAGAATCTACTCAGAATCCTAGAATTAAAGAATCAGAATCATGACCAAATGTCAATTTAAAAGACAGAAAACCTAGTGCAACCCTAGTTTGTTTTTATTCCAAAGGAGAGTGATGCAGTTGCTTAGACATTGATCCCGTACGGAGGCCCTTTGAGCAAGCTTGAGAGACCCATAAGGAGCCAATGGCAGTCCAATGGGCTGAAATTGACCTTTGGGGCTCCATTGTAATGGGTCTATTTAATAAGCCAATAAAGTGGGTATAAAGTTAATACAAGGGGTTTATAGTTAGTTAGAGTTCTGTTTTGAGTGTATAAAGAATGTTTGATGAGAAGACCTTTTATGAGTCAATTACTGAATTTTAAAAGGTGCATATATATGTGATACACCACCCATCAATTAGAGATGATATGAGTAAAGAATATAAGTTTATTAAGAGTTTTAGTGTTATTAAGCAGTACATACGTGATTGGTATTCCAAACCTTATTTCTTCTCCTCTCTTTTTCCTCCCAAATAGGTCCATCTCATCTCTTTTCTCTCCCATTACATCGATCTGATTTCTTCTATTAACAACAAAGTTGCTTCCTTTATCTCAGATCTGATCACAGATTAGATCATTGGGCCTCTGCTTGTGTGAGATCCATAATTTGGATTTTCAGATTGCAGTAAAGAGGTGGCCATGGCAGGCAAAGGGAAGGCATGGTCAAGTGCATCTTCTTTCAAATTATTTCATCAATAATTTAAAGTTTAAAAGCATTAAAAGGAGATTCACCCAAAAAAAAAAGAGATTTAAAAAAAAAAAAGGGTTTGAAATTTCGGTTGAAAGGACCAAAATTTCATAAAATATTTCAGTTTCAAGAAGCCTCAAACAGGCGCCAACCCTAAAAGCATACTAGGATCCAACTGAAATTTTATCATTTTGGATCCAACTGAAATTTTATCATTTTGGCCAAAATTTTAGACTCATTTTGAAATTTTGGTATTGTTTCGTAAACGGTACAAAGCAATGTTACAAATTCATCATTTCGATCGAAATGGGTTGAAATTTAGACCCATTTTGCGAGTTTCGACAGCAAGAGAGAAACCACAGAAAACTCAAATTTCTTGATTTTCGGCTATATCACTTGGTGGAATAAGGTGTTGGGGACTACTATAATATGTAACATGTAGTCATATACCATGTACTTAAGAAACTGTTTATGTAATATGAGACATGCACCATGTCAATATGTTTCCATGTAATGTTACAGATAATTATGAAATGCATTTATAGAAAATTAAAATATGATGGAGTGGGGAAGTGCATCCAGTGTGTTGTGTGATCAACGTATTCCTTTAAAACTTAAAGGAAACTTTTATAAAACCGTCATACGACCAGTTATGATGCATCATATAGATAAACTCAGTGTAGCGGAGATGAGGATGTTGGGCAAAACTAGGACTGATCAAATTAGAGCTGATTTGGGAGTAACTACGATATATGACAAACTACGAGAAAGTCACTAGAGGTGGTTTGGCCATGTTCAACGAGGCTTTTAGATGTTCTAGTACAGAGGAGTGATTTGATTCAAATTGAAGGAACTAAAAGAGCGAGTGACAGACCTAATATGATTCTAGGTGAAGTGGTGACTAAAGACATGCATAGCTTAGGCCTTGTATTAAGTATTACCTCGAATAAAGCCGATTGGAGAGTGAGGAGGCCCAGCACAAGCGGCCTAATGAATAAGCAACCAGTTCCCATGTAGCTGACCCTATTTAGTTCGAATAAGGCTGAATTGTTGTGTATTCCAATATTACGTTTTTTTCATTCCTAATGCATATTTTAGTTGTTTTAATTGAATTTTGTGTAAAATAGCCTGTATTAGAGAAAGTATACAGCAGGGTAGCGCGTACACTAGCAACCTAGGGTTCAACACCAAGCTACCATTTTGAGTTTTTTTTTTTTTTAATTCTAAAGGTTCAAATATGTTTAGAGATGCTTAATTAGGGTTTCGATGAAGTTTCAGGCCAAAATATGGCCATTTGACAACTGACACAGACAACCAAAATTTACAACCGAATATACCAGATTTTGCCCGAATTTTGACCGAAATGCGAAAGCTTATGGTTAGAATTAATGTAAGACGTATATTTCCCACAACATTTCATGACGTGAGACGCAAGCATCACAAGCCTCTAAGGTACTGCCTCAAGGAATTTCCTATGATCCTCACCTTAAGAAGGAAACCTAACTAGCCTTTTAATATAGTCAGCATAAGATGCCATAGAACAAAATAAAAAAATAAAAAAAAGAATAGCAGATAATGGCGTTTCGAATGGGTAATGTAAAACTCACTTGAGCTTCTAGTGATTTACATCTATCTCTTTCAAACTGTAAATCCTGTTCCATTTCTTTTAGTCTGCAAGAGGCAAAATAGGCACAAGTTGAACAGAAATGATTGGGCACCAAAGCTTTAATTAAAGGATACAGAGAACTGTAGCACTCCATTTTTTAGCAGACAGAAAAGAACAAACCTGCCATTTAATGTGCGGTTCTCTTCTCTCAACTGATTTAGACTACATGCACTGAAAGCAGAAGCATGTCCATTTCCATTAAAAGCTGCGTCAGGAGCCTGCAGAAGTGAAAGAAAATGCCATCAGAACCATGCAACTCCATATGCACAAAAATATATTGTAAGTTCTTTGCTGCTAGCAACAAATTTCAGTGATTCAACATTGGACAAGAAAGAAAGACACTTGGCTTACCTTGGACTGTGAACGAGTAGAAATTCGATCCCTCTCTCTGCTAGGTGTATGGTCTCCCTCGTTATCATGATTCTCTGAGTATGAAGAAAGGGACTGTGTTGTATGAGAACCATCTTTCAAGGGTGATTTCTGAGCCGAGGCCGCTTTATTACTGCTGCCATGTATGACTCCCCCAAGAGGAGTAGTCAGCCTCTCATGGCCATCTTTTAAGAATGATTTCTGAGCTGAGGATGCTTTATTACTGCTTCCATGTATGACTCTCTCAAGAGGAGTAATCTCCATCACATGGCTAGAACTACCCTCAGCAGGAGATGCTTCAGGAGAACTTGATTGCTTTCCATATTTTGTAGAGATTTTTGTTACTTTTTCTGCCTTCCTGTGCGTATCCCCATTCACAAGTCTAGGGCCCACAGCTTTAAAAGATCTTTCAGGCTCTTTGCTTCCAACAAGCTTATGATTTGAGTGCGATTTATTGGAATCTGCATGCGGAGTCCCTTTGCTTTGAGTGTGTCGAGACGATGATTGAGGAAGATAATCAGGCGAAGTCTCTGGAAGATTAGGATAAATTAACAGAAGCAGAAACACAAATAATATAATAATTTGCAAGATTGTGCCAGCAATAACCTAATTTATGGGAGTTAGGAGAAAGCCTGCACCATGCAATGGTTTGCCATGGTCCAACATGCATCCTAGTAATACAAAAGGTTTCACCCAAGGGTGTTAATGAAAGAAAAACAGGACGGTGCACCTGCCTATGTGCACAAGAGTATTCAAGAACCATCAGAACAGACTATTAAAATGTGGTTGGATCTCTCTTATACTATGGCTCGTTTCTGCTGAATTATCAATGGTTTTCTGTAAAGATTCAAAATCTGACATTGGCCAGTTACTCAGACCATTTGGATCACTGATTGCTGGGACCAATCAGTTTGACACATGGTGCATTTTTTACAGAACTGGTGCAGAGGCATGGTAGGATTTAATTTTCTGAACACAAAGGTATTGAGTTAGGTACCTCTTGCTGCGGATTCATTCAAAAGTCTCTTGTTACGCCGAGGGGCATAGCCTACTTCATGGCACTTGTTAGACCTAATTCAAAACAAAATAGCAATTAATAGAATGATGAAACAAGGAGCTAAGTCCAAAAGGTGCAAAGAACAAACCAGTAGTCCTTCTGTATCTCTTTTAGTCGTGTCTCAAGTCTTGAAAGCACAGTCGTACGCTCAAACCCCTGTTTATCATGAGCTGGTTCGACAAAATTGGCTTCCAGAACACCTGCAGTAGAAAGAATTACATTACAAGTTAGCTTGTGTCTGACTACACAACAGAAGATAAAGCTTTCCAAGACAAAAATAAATACACAAATACCTATGACACCTCGACCATCACTTCCAGCAGCATTCCAGACCCTCCAGAATGGCTAAAGAAAATATTACTCGTCAGAATACTTCACTAATTCAGAACACTATGTGTAACTTGTTAAATTAAAATATTAAAAAAAGGAGGTCCTGGAGCAATTGTAAACTCCGCCAGTGCTTTCTGAAAACTGGATATTCCAAGCCAAGACAAGGAAAGGTGAATATAATTGTAAAAGTTAGCATGCAACGTCACTTATCCTTTAGTATGCGGGCTATTCATTTCAGCCAGCAGCATAGTTGTCACTGCATCTAGAAAACCCTAGGCCTAGGATAGAGAAAAATAAAGACAACATAAAGAAGGTGCCTAAGCAACACTTAGGCAACCAAGGCACCATTCCAGCATAGGGCACCTGGACACCTAGGCGACACCTTGACAACTATGTTCAGCATGGATGATTTGGACATATTTTTGACTGGACTGAAAGTGACACCCTCTGGATTGGAAACATGTCAAATTTCTGTGCCTACCTCAACAGTATGGTTCACCACTTATTAGACTACTCCCCTTATTAATGTAGTACCGCATTTGAAAGACGCATAGACAAGATCTTTAAATCAAAGAATAATTCAGGCTACATGGGACAATCCTAGTAGATCTAGGAGAAGGGTATTTAGGTAATAAATTAGCAAAGAACAGAAAACAGGTTAATCAATTCACTCTGAAATCTGTTATGAACAAGTGATTAAACAGATTTGAAATTCAGTATATCGATGAGAAAAACAAGGAAGTCAGAATTCAGAAATCAAGGTTTGTAGTGGTCAATCGATTCCACAGAATATGTCATAAGCAGTAGCTTAAATCTCATCGCTTTAACAAGAATGATTAAAACAGTAACTATAAAGGAGGGTACGGGTAGAATGGGGAAAACAGAAATATCTAAAGATCAGATGGTCAGAATTAGGTCAAACTCATTGAGTTAACGATTAGGGTTCATGAACGGTCAAAATCTTGAAGGAAACTAATGGCACGATTGCTTAATCTCGAAACACATGAACTACGTAGAAGAAAATTTTGAGAAAAAATTCAAGTTAATGCGAGAAATTTAGAATATAGATTCAATAAAATCAGTATAAGAATAGCAGCACAAGAACAAGAACAGCAGAAAATAACAACCGGGCTTCACACCGCAATGTGGTTCGATTGGATCAAACACCAATCTCCTTGGTCAAACACAAGGGGTTTTCAAGCATGAAGAAGCAAGCAAAAGCTACAATTGTCTTTACTAAATTCGTGTACAATGCTGAAAAACCCAATGGACTAAAGGCCCAACACGTTTAGGACCGAACCCTAGACTTATTCCAAATAAAACAAGTCCATTTCAGTAATGAATCTGCATCACTTATATTATCCGTACTCAACTATTTTAAAATGTTGCCTTGTAAACAATTCTTCACAGCTTCATGATGCTAAGATGAAAAATCTAGCAAGTATGTGACTGATGAGCATAGGGTAACTAGGGAAACATGAGGAACTTTTCAGCCCAAATAAATTTTCTTGTGGGCATTATTCCTAAATGCTCATTCCCGGACATTTCAAGACGAAATTAGAAAAATCTCCTCCAACAACCCCCCCCCTCAAAAAAAGAATAACTCCAACTCATGTTTGTGGATATACTTCAACCTTCACAAGGACCGAATCAAGAATGAAATCCAATTTTGACTTACATGAACAGCATGAAAAGAATAATATGATCATGCAAAACAAGTCCTTCTGACAATCAAATTCTAGAGTAGACACAAAAAAGTACGTAAAGGACAAACCTTAATAAGTCGATTCTTGTGATAAACATTGAAACCTTGAACATCAATGTGATCTTTTGCATCTTTCACAAACCCAATTTTCACAACTGCAATCATCTGATATCCACAAAGCAATCAAAGCATTAAACATCAATAACTAAATGCTATATCAAACAAAATGTAATTACTAATTACAGGAAATATTACATTTGAATCCTTTGGAGGCCCATCAACAAGTTGTGGCCTATATGTAACCTCTTGTCTTAGCATCATATCATTCACTATGTTGTGATGCTCAACATCTTTCCCACGCAGAATGATTCTGAAGCCAGGCGGAAGTCTGAGATAGAGTATTGATGCATAACTCTGAAGACATTGAGATTTAAATGATATGATTAAAGCCCACAAGAAAAATCGATGATCAAACATATAAAAAGATGAGTAAAAGACTTCTATAATTAGATGCTGGAAAGGGGGTGGTTGGGACTTTGACAACTCTTTACAAAATAAGCATGTTAACTTGATACACACATATCCTGAATTAATGACTCAAAAATACTTTTCCAAAAAGACAAAAATTAGAACCTTTGTGATGCAGATAGGCATTGGATAAATTAGAAATTATTTTACTTATTTTCTTTACTTTATTTCAGCTGTAGATAGAAGTAGAGTTCGTGTCAAAGTTTGTTCAAGTTAAGTCTATAATAGAGTCCAACTCTATTTCTGTTTCAAATAGGATTTCTTTGTTTCAGTTTTAGAGTAGGAGCCTTCAATTATTTTCTTTAAATAACATTGTAATCGTCATTTAATTGGTGATTTGATCATTCGGTGTCTCAATCTACGAGTAATCTTTGTCCCCTAAGCCTCCGGGCATCTACGAACTGAGGTGCCATTGGTTGAATTGTTTATGGTACCGGCATGGTGCAATAGTAATGGTTGTGTGACCACCTCTTCTCCCCTCCTAACAATTTTTTTATTCTTCTCCCTGTGGCATACCCTGAAACCTCCCCCTTGTTTCTGACGCAAGTTCTGGGTGAAGTAAGAGAGGCATCGATCTCTCCTAGATCTGCTCCTATTAGTCTCAAACTTGGGGCTAAATACTTACCTAGGGCAACATCACCTGTGGATTCCATTCCCAAACCTTGTTGTAACAGTGAGTTGTGAAGCTAATTTCAGATCAGGCTTACCCTCCTCTGCCAGAGGCAGTTTCAGACATCAAATACATCTCTTCTGCTTCGTGCTTGGACTGATAATTATGTACATCCAAGAGGGATCTTCAATGTCGACTCGTCCCTGAAATTTCAGAGTCAACAGAGAACCCACGAAGGAGTAATCTCTTTCGAACTGCAGCTGTTTCCGTTTTCTGGGTCAGTTGTAAGGTTGAAGACAACCATACGGTTGTGCTTTTAATCCTTTTTACTTTTTTTTTTCCAGGTTTGACCCTCTTAACCTATTCAATCCTTTAGTTGATTTTGGTCCCAACTTTACCCTTGCTCTTTATTTCCAATTTCCTTCATATCCCTTCATCATTTAATCACACTTCTGTCCTTTAGGGTTCCCTTTAATTAAGATACTGTCATCCCTTACAACCTTTCCATTATTTACCATTGTGCCATTGCTCCTATACAACTGCAATATATACTGTTTTTCCACTTGTGCTTATGATTTGAGTTATCTAACTCTAGGGTGAGCCCGTAAGAGATCCGAACCGGGTTTTCGAACCCCAGATCCGCATCATTTTGGGTTATCTAACTCTTGGGTGGGCCCGTAAGCGATCCGAGCCGGGTTTTCGCACCCCGGATCCACTTTGGGTTCCTGATGCAGGGAGACAACAAAAAACCTGTAGGTTGTGGGCCCAACAACACCTATAATAGAATAGTAGCAAGTAAAGGGAGAGAGAGAGAGAGAGAACGGCTGGTCCAACTCGAACAAAACTAGGGTTGACCGTCAAACCACTCGGAAGAGAACTGTTTCCTTTATCATAACAAAAACTAAACCATCCCACCCCAAATATGCTAGTTACAAGCGTTATATAGGTAATCCCATCACAAAGTGACACCTTACGAGAAAATCAACCATAACTCTCCCGACAAAACTTGGGGCTGCAAAGAATTTGGTCATGCTGATACTGATTTTTAGAACCATTATTTTCGGAATCCTATAAAAAAAAGTGCATTTTTTTCTGATTCCTTCCCGATCCAGGGCCGATCAGGATTGGTATGGACTGAGACCGATTACTAATTCAATGGTTCTACCATGTTACACCAACATAAGATTTCAAATAAAACAATAGGAAATAAGGCTTAAGGATCAAAGAGATGATAGAGGTGGCATTAGAAACCCCAAAAATAAGGCTTAGGCAAATAAGATACCCTCAATGAATGTCGATATGTCAGGAAATGCTTGGAGTTTGGGAAATGTTTTGCCATTTCTATCTTCTTCTCATCACGATTGACGCCTCTCATCTGAATGTCCTGTATTTCAAACAAGTCTACGATAAAGTATAAAGAGAAAATTACGCTTATTCCTACCTAAGCTTTTACAATGAGCACAAACAAATAAACAACCAATCAAATCTGTTATGTTTGCTTTGGAAGGAGCAAATGAAACTAATGAAGACATACATGCTGATTAGTGTCAAAATCAAGTTCCAGCTCCCCTTGGTCATCCTCCCAAAGATTGTATATGATTACACGTGTACCTTGATCTTTCATGAGATTAAACTGCAGAAATAAAAGTGTTTAAAACGATTAAACAAAATGCAAAAAACTCTGGTAGAAATATAAAGATATGCTCCTTTTAGTGAAATGTAGGGGATAGGCTTAACTAATATGAAATTATATTTCTCTCTACAATCACATTCATTGAAACAGGACATCTTAAGTTTAACCAACTTCTAGATGAAATTACTGTATTTGCCTCTGTTCATTAAAAATGACCACACTATCTTAATTTCCCAAAGACCTACAAAGGTTTACAGTTCAAATAACCAAAGGGTAGTGATATGCTGAAAAAGCATTGTAGCTACCTCCATTTATACAATGTGCTGACACAAACTATTGGCATTATGGGTAACTGGGCTTACACATCCAACTACACTCGATCCAGTCCTGCTAGATTAGAATCATGCTATGCTGTATACATAGCAAGATTCTAATTAGCTGGACTGGATCGAGTGTATTGGCCAAGTATATTTCATTTCAATTGAACATTATAGTCTAAGAAAATTCATTCCCATTGTCTTGCAAACCCAGCTGCAAATAACTAGTTACCCCCTTTCTATTAAAAATAACTTGACTTTCTACTGTAGTACTGTAATTGAAAGAACAAAAAAGAACCAAGACAAGATCTTTTCACAAAGAATAGTTTCCAGATTTAGGAGGACTCACAGATTAAAAAAAAACAGATTGTGAGATGGTTAAAACAGTGAATAAGGACAACTCCTAGTGACAGTAAATTCAGGTACTAAAATTAGGGTTTAACAATGGGAAATAGGTTACTGATATTAATCAACAATAGTCTAAATTCAGCAGCCTATTTGGGTATGAAAACAGAATCGGATTTGAGGGTGGAATCACCTAGAAAGCAACTCTATTGTAAGTACAGGTATAGAGGAAAACCAGAAAATAAACAATATCCAACTGTTAGAATTAGGCCAGATTTGAAGAGTCTTAGGTTAGAGTTTGTGGACATGTGATTCAAATCTCATAACGATCGGGTGGCTGATTTGCTTAATCTCAGGGGGGAAAAAAAACTTGTATATTAATGTCTAGAATCTAGGGTTCTAGCTGCAGAAAATTAAGACCACACTAGTTATGAATAAGATGATAACAACCAGCAGTAGTAGCAATACAACACGAAAAGCAGAAAATAACAACCGGGCTTCACACCGTAAGGTAGTTCGATTGGATCAAACACCAACCTACCTTGATCGCACACAAGGGATCTTCAATGCAGAAGCAGCAAGGTGGTTAGACAATTTTATAGCCAATAACATTTTGAGTAGCCAAGGTGGTTACACAATTTTATAGCCAATTCTTCTAAGTTAGAATAGGGCCTACTGAATAAGACTTTTCAAAAATTATATAATACTCCCTCCGTCCCGCAAAGATAGTACTTCCCTCCTTGGGCTATCCCAAATTGTTTGCTCATCACACAAATTAAGCAATAGATTGCATATTAAACCTTGCAATCATTAGCCAGCTTGAAAAGCACTTTACCTTAAATAATGGAAGGATAATATTGGAAGACGAGTGCTTCTAATGCCTTAGCCACCCATTCTTAAACTTGAGCTTCTCCAAGGGGGCAATCATTGCAGGACAAAGGGAGGAACATACTAAGCATTATTACCTATGAACCCATCTGAAAACCCATATCCACCTTCTAAACTAGTTCAGGACGAGTTAATAGACAGCCATCTTAGGGTAAAACCTATTTCTAGCTGTAATCAGAAAACCCCCACATCTTCCACTGAGGAATTATTGCTAACATTGGCCCACATACTTTCAGACGGTACAGCCCAGACTTCTGAGTCCTGTCTTCATTCGTTTAATAATTTTAATAGAACAGTTTCCATCAACTTACAATTGCACCACAACACATGAAATCTGGAGTAAAGCTCCACTAATGAATGTCATGAATCATAGTTGTCATGGTATCTAGGCGATCCAAGGTGTTGGGGAGGGTACAAAATCAAGGCGCCCACCTAGGCAACACCTTCACAACTATGCCATGAATAAAAAGAAATATTTAAACGAAAAATAAAGGAGAATCACCTGATTAAAAAGATCTGCTTCACTTGAATAAGGAGACCACTGTACTATAGTCTCTAAATTTTTATTCCAATCACATGGAGATAATCTTGTCATCTTGGTCCAATCACGTCCTCCTTTCTCATAGTCAAGCTTCATTTCAATGTGAATAACCATCATCAATAGAATAAGACTTTAGAAAAAGAATACCTAAGGCAATAAAAAAGAATCCAAATTCACATTGCACAATAACTTTTGCAGACCACAGAATGAAGCAGCAAATAAAGATAGTCATTTTTAAGTAATACATTCTCTTCAAAATTGATTTCATCTCTTACAATAGCCATCTTTTAGTAGTACAATCTCTTCCAAATTGATTTCATCTCTTACACTATTACAGTTTTAGTACAGTTTTCACCCCATAGACCTGAAACTTATAGCATTTCCACGACAGATCTACTACATGCCAAGTTTGGATTGAAAAGCTTTTTGAGAAGTCTAACAAGCTACAAAGGATTGGGTTATGGTAGATTACAGACAGGCGGATGAAAACACCATCCTCCTTGTTTTTAAAAGCTAAATGTGGCATACAAGATATAAAAAGGGCTGACAAATTTGTGGTCTTTGACATCCGTCAAACCCTAACCATCAAGATACACCAGGCATAATTTCATTATAAGACAGGATTGAAATTTCATCCTATTCATCATAGTGTACTTTTCTGGGATTTAAGGATGCAGAATTCACTAGGTCTTTATGCCTCTTCCTTGGGGTTCTAAACCAACCCCCCCCCCCCACAAAAAATAATGTGCGCTAATGATTAGAAACAACTTTAAAAAGATAGTTTTCTTGATATAGTAATTACTTTGATCACAAAGGTGGGAGCATTGTATTAAGTGTCAGTGAGAACTGCAACAACTCGGTTTCAACCTTGTCAGAGATGAAACCAAGGGTCGAAACTGGTTTGTACCAGGTTTCGACCCTGCTTCGACAGGTTTGGAAAGTTTTGCAAATTTCGACACTTGGTTTCGACTAAGAGCTGGGAGTTCACAAGTTTCGACACTGCCAATGGAGATTTCAAACTTTTGGAAACATCACTTGATTTCTTCCTATTTTTTGGCATTCTTCTACTTATTCAACCCTTCTACAGCGTGTATTGCGTGATTGGAACTTGAAGTTAATGGTTTTTTCCCAAATCTAATTTTTGAAAGAATAAGTACATAGACATAGTGTTGGGCACAAAATATGTCATTGGATACATGTGTTGCATTCAAAGGATTGTCATTGGCATCTTCAATGGTGCGTATTGAGTGGTGAGCGTTCTATACTTGTATTTCCCTAACCTAATGTATGTTTTGATTGTTTTAATTGCATATTTACAGTTTCAGTAGCTAAATTATATGCAGTCAGTGTTTGTAATAGGGCTTCTGTACAGCAAGGCAGCAACATTCAGCGTACAGTTGTCTGGCCAATGCCTAGGCATCCAGGCGCCTTGGTCGACTTGGGCACCTAATTGGTTTTGCTTTGGTTTTGGGCCCTCTCCAACGCCATGGGTCGCCTAGACGCCATGACAACTATTAGTACACTAGCAAAATTGGGTCCAAACCACAAGTACCGTTTTGGGTGGTTTTTCTGTCAAACTAATTCAGGGAATAGGTGTAAAATGGTAAAAATTGGAAGCACCAAAAAAAATGGTCAAAAATCTACTTTCTAGGCCTTGAACCTAGGTTTTGATTGGCCCAGAAAAATCACAGGTTTCAATCGATATTACCAGAGAGATCTCAGAACATAAAATATCAGTTGGAGCAAGAAAGATGACGCAGTTCCATTATATCTATAATGTAGCACTAACCCTCCTAAGAAAGTCTCTATGTAGCTTTTCAGAATTCAGATCAACACAAGGGCTTCATTGGCTGATTGTGGAACTATAACTGAGAACTCCGTTTATGCTTCCAATGAAAAAGAGCTCATTATATGGACTTGGTTGAAAGTACTCAATTTCAGCACAACTAGACAGAAATTCAAATGTAGAATCTGAAACGTCAATTAAGACATTTTTATCAGCTTTGCAAGGTCTTCTGTCCCTATCACCTCAGCTGAGCGGATTAGTGTATAGCAGGTCCATGTTATAGTTGGCATCACAGCCGTCCACACAGACACATTGTTCTTCACCATAGGGGATAGGGGGGTTCCACAAGGTAACAGTGGTTTAAGGAAAAAATATCACCTTGCAGGCCACTGTATTGCTGATTTTTTTTGTGGGGGGGGGGGGGGGGGAATTTTACACATACCTCCCGTGGTAAGGCCTAATTACAAATCCACCTGTGAGTTTTGGATAGTTACGCATACCACCCCTGCTTTCTAAACTAATTAATAAGTAAACCCACTCCATTAACCTGGGATTAAAAACATTAGATATTGACCCAATTGCCCTTCCTGCTAAAATAAACCTCTTCTTCCATTATTTCCCTTATTTCTACTTTTGAAGGACCCTAACAAAGAGAACCATCCATGGCCGCACTGTCTCTCCGGTAAGGAGAAGCCCTTCATGCCCAAATACCCAGATTCAAGTTGAGAAGAGAAGGAAAGCAGAGACGAACCAGTCTTGAATCGGAAGAACGGCAAGAAAAAATGATGATAAAAGCTAGATTTGGACAATCTGATCCACTAGCTGGAATCCAGCATGCTCGCTGTGTATATGATCATCGATGTCACAGGGATGACACATTTCACTGCAATTCCATGATTAGATCTCATGTCGACAGAAACCAATTTAAAGAGTCCTTGAACCTTTATAGATGCCTTTGTAGCAAAACCCTTTTCGCCCCAGATGATTACAAGTTCTCATCCTTGGTGAAGTCCTCTGAATTCAATTTGGCCATTAAAGGAGGACAGCAGCTCCATAGTCAGGTGTTGATGATGGGTTTTGGTTCTGATTTAGATCTCTGTTTTTGGTGCTCTTTGGTTGGAATTAACAGGCCATGGTATTAGCTACCATCCCCCGAAATTTCATGTCAATCTGAGCCCATTTGGTTGAGATTCAGAACCAGAACTAATCTGGTTCTGTGATGGATCTTTACACAGAGAATGAATAAAGAGAATTTAATTCTTATCAAGCCCGAGCTCAAAGGAAAGCTCGTTGGCTGCAGGGTTGTTCTTGCTCCACAGACCAAGTAATGGAAGAAAAGGTTCAATGAAGAAGAACAGGAGGGAGGACAATAACGTCATTCTACCCTATCAAGGGTATATTGGTCATAAAATGTCTAAAACACTCTTACCGTTCGCTACTAACGGGAACAACTAACGGAGTGGGTTTACTTATTAATTATTTTGGGAAGCAGGGGCTGTATGTGTAAATATCCAAAACTCATGGGTAAATCTGTAATTAGGCCTTACCTCAGGGGAGGTAAATCTAAATTTTCCTTTTTTTTAAAAAAGTTGTTTGGCTTGTGGGGGCCACAAATGTGACCAAAGAATCTATGTTTCTGTTGGCTTAAAGCGTTCAATAAGTACTTAGAAGACTATCACTGCAGATTTATTACAACATCACTCTAAGACGAGGTTCACCGGGACAGTCCTGATAATTTTGAAATTTCAATGAGGATTGCAAACAAATTAATGCCAAAGTACCACATAAATTTGATGATATTGATTCCTCAATCTTGAAAACTTCTTTGCTTCACAGTGAGGCAAAGATAATTAGTGTTTGATATAAACCTCTTGTCCTTCCAAACCAAACTATTCAAAGAGAAGAGTATTAAAAAAGAAGATGAATTTGAATGAATTTCAAACCAAGATTTCTAGAAAGGGAGTGACATCAGACATATAAATAGATATAACCAATAAGGCTAAATTACTACATTCAATCCACAAGCATCAACAAGAGAAGTACCCAGGTTTTATGCTCATAGAAAAGTAAATAGAGATTATTAAATGCCAGAAAAGAGAAGAGAATGAAAGGAAGTTAGGAAATGCGAGGCATATGCCATAAAAATCCTTCAGAATGTTCTTACCATGGGAACTACAATGTCTTCCTTTCCTGTGGTCCTCAAAAATGTGTAGGACAACATGCCAATGCTTTGTGTTGGGCTAATGAGAAGCACAAATGAAATGATTAGTTTTAATAGTGAAAAAGGTAAACAAAAGAACGGAAACTTTAGAACAAAACAATCACAAAAATCTATGTACAACGAAGAGAAGTGCACCTAATTATAACCGTTCGCTCTAAAAAAAAATTTATTTTTAAAATGTACCAGAAGTAATATGCTCTTTAGAGGTGCACAAAAGTTTATTGCAAACTGCTTTAAAAAAATTAGTACTAAAAAAAGGTTGAAGCAACAGGCTCTTTGTATCAATACAATTCATACACTAAGATATTTAATGATAGTAACAAAAATTATAACATTGATATGTATAATAATCCGATAAATGAGGTTGACTTTTTTCTTCAAACAGAAAAAAATATAAAAAGATGTCCCCCTCTTCTTTTTCCTGAGCATTACCAATAATATTAATGTCTTGGATTTTATATATATAGAATTATTACTATTACACTATAATACTTATGGTCCAATATGAGACCTCTATACACCGAAGTCCGGGATTCATTTTCATCACTGTTTAAACCCTTAAACAAAAGCTAGAATCAACAGATTCTAAGTAGAACATCCATCTCTGGCCAATGCAAACACGAATAAGTATGACCAAGTTACACTAATGTAGCTTTATTGAATATGAACCCCAACATCTCTGTCATGATATAGTGAGATCAAACAAATCCATGAGACTTCCAGATACATTGAAAAGAGCAAAAAGAAAAAAGAAACTATTCTGGGAAGAGGGTGGAGGAGGGGTGGGTAGGGGATTCTCATGTACTCATTAGATGTGTAAGACTTGCCCGTATTCATATATATATATACTATTATGCATTTTAAATTTGTACTACTCCATTTTATTGCATTCATTTCTGTAACACCAGCCTGCCAAATATTTATAGCAACAACCCCACATAGTTGTTATCATATTTCTTATCAACTGTTACAAATTAATCTTCCAAAATATATAAGTTTTAATGACTATATTTAATTATTGGGATAATTTTATACTTTCATTTATGAAAAGCTTATCATAACAGTACACTATTTTTTTGCCACATGGCAGGATGATGTACCAATTCTGACAAATGAATAGACTGGTCTAGGTTTGGATAAGCCATATGTCAAATTCAGACTTAAATTCAATCAAATACCCTCCCATGTATGTCCATGTATCCTTGTACCTTTCAACTGTCTGTGTATATCAAATACCATCCCCAATATATTCCTGCATCCTTGTATCTTTCAACTGTCCGTGTATTTCAAATACCCTCCCCTGTATATCCAAGCATCCTTGTATCTTTCAACTATCCGTGTATGCTAATGCACCCTTAGATTTTCAAAGCTTTATTTTTCCACTCAGCAATGTCCGTTTGGGCTGACACTTCGACATGCAGGCAATGGATCTTGGGGTACCTGTTATGCAGTTCAAAAGAACAGGAAGGCCAGCAGCAAACCTGGATATCAAGTTGGACCATAGTTGTCAAGGCGGCGCCTTGGCGTCCAGGCGGAAATGTGGGCTCTAAGCAGGGCTACGCTTAATGTGAGTCATGAATGGCGATCGCTTTGACCATCTTGGCATCGCCAAGGCGGTTAAGGCGACGCCTTGGTGCGCCATATGGTCTAGTCGACCACCATTCAAGACTCATGCTTTGTTTTTTGATTTTTTTTTAATGTATTTTATTTTTTTCTTTTTTCTTGATGTATATGTTTATTGGTTTGTGTATAAAGATTTTAATGTACGCTGCTACATGGGTGATGCAGATTTATCACCAAACTGGGCTTCTTTTATTAGGAATAAGTCTAGGGTTGGGTTACATATATGTTGGGCCTTTGATCCCATGGGTTTCTAATGTAATAGGCCACTTTTATGGGCCTAAAATATGGGTAAATAGGTTGCATACGGGATTAGCTCCCATTCTTAGTTTTATTTTCATACTTAGCTTTTTATTTGGTGTTTTAAATTGAACCGGTTCAACCAGTGGTTCAATTTAAGTGATTTTATTAGTTTTTGTTTTAGTTGTTTAGTTGGGCTGGATTAGGACTCTATTTTGAGTCTATTTCAGTTTCCTAGTCAGTTTAAGTTAGCTAATAGGTTAAGGATTGGGTTAGGCCATTTCTTTTTAGTGTCTAAGTCTATTTTTTAGTCTTCTATATAAGTTTGTAAGGGAGGCCAACATTGAACACGAATTTGATTAATAAAAATTAGCTTTATGCTTGCTGCCATTGCTGCTGCTCTTGTGAGTGTATATCCTTGTGGATCTCAAGGTGGAAGGGATTGGTGGATCTCCAATCGACTCCTTGCATCGTGAAGATCGGGAGGGCTGCTACTTATCTCCTTGCATCGTGAAGATCGGGAGACCCCATTGTTCATCTTCAAAGCTGCTGCCATTGAAGACCTGTAACAAGTAAGAAATTCTACAACTATTCTTCTTCCTTCTAGGTCACATACAAGGTGATTTTCGTGAGAATTCTGCCCAGCCAAATCTAACCATTAGAACCTGCTAAAAATTTGATCGAGTCTTCCTCAAACCCTAAGAGAGACTCGATTCAAATTTCAGCCCCATCCACCCAGCCGATTGTCTGAAATTACAGTTTTACCCCTCTCTCCTACTTCTACTAGGAAACCTCCATAACTTCGAATCTGTCCATCAGTTTCAAACCAAACTTTCAACATACATCCCTTACATCATTGTTGACACTCGATCCAAGTTTCAGCCCCAAATTCCCACTCTAACCCCTCCATTCCTCCACTCCATTAAACCCAAAACCTGCAACTCAATTCTGTCCAGAATTGCAGAATTTCAAAACTCATCCAACCCCTAACCTTTTAATACCATATTGACCCCCTAGACCTGCCCATTAATACCCTATAAACCCCTTTCCCAATATCCAACCCAAACCCTAGGAATTGACCTAAATCCTAGTGCTGTCCATTCGAACCAGCAGCCCCTTTTGTTGTTTGATCTTGTTGTTTGGCTCCTAGTAGGTCTCCTACCTATCTAGGACTACATTAATGGGATAAATAAGTTTTAAAACTAAAAACTTAAAAAGTTTAAAATCTAATCTATCTAAAAAGTAAAAGAGTAAAATCTCTAAAACCATCGATGGCTCGACTCCTCTCTAGCCTCTGCGCAACAGCAAGTCTGAAAACCCTCAACTCTTCGCCTCTTCCACTTCCGGCAAGGCGGCAGCAACAAATCGACTCTTCCCATCTTCCGGCAAGGTAAGTCTCTTCTTCTTCTCTATAACTCTGTTTTCCTTTTTCTTTTTTTTAATTTAACGCCTGCTACTGCTTCCCGTCAACAGAAACTCGACTCTTCCAATTCCGGCAACAGCAACTTGACTATTCCGGCAAGATAAGTCCCTACTCCGATATTCCCTAGTCTTCTTCTTCTCTGTCTGAGTGTTTTCCTTTCTTTTTTTTTTAATTTTAACGCCTGCATCTCTGTTTTTTTCCTGTAACTCTGTGTCTCTGTTCTTCTCTCTTTTTTTTGTGCTTGGTAAATGTTAACTAACTTCGATGCTTCATTGCTTCTTCTCCTTCTTCTCCTTCTTCTTCATCTGTACTTAGTAAGTCTGAAGTCCGTAAAGCCTACTGCTGCTGCTTCTTTTTTTTTTTTTGGCTTGATTAACTGCTGCTTGCTAATTGCTTCTTCTCTGTAACGCACTAAATATTTGCTTCTTCTCTTCTTCTTTTTTACTGCTGCTTGCCTGCTTCTTCTCTGTAACTCACTAAACTGCTGCTTCTTCTCTGTGCTTTTTTTTTTTTGCTTGGTTAATGCTGCCTGCTTCTTCTCTGTAACTCACTAAACTGCTGCCTTTTCTCTGATTTTTTTCTTAAATGCTGCTTCTTCTTTGTTTTTTTTTTTTTTTTTTGTGCTTGGTTAATGTTGCCTGCTTCAGTGCTTCTTCTCTGTAACGCACTAAACTGCTGCTTCTTCTCTGGTTTTTTTTTTTAACTGCTGCTTCTTCTCTGTTTTTTTTTTTGAACTTCTTCTTCTTTATAGTTTTATTAGTTTGTCTTGATTTTTTGACTTTTTTGTAGTCATAAACTCATAATTCATTACACAATGGATGGATTGGATGACAATGGCACTCATGGTAATGTTGCAAGTAGTGGGGCTGATAACGGCAGTACTGCGGGGTATGATCCATTCAAAGACCCAAAGAGGAAGGCCAAATCTGTTAGAGTTGATAGTAGATATGTATCAGGGGTAGTTCAGGAACTAGACTTTGGACTAGTTGCCTTATTATGTATTTTAACCTTTTATGTCTTTTTACCTTTTACCTCCCGAGGGAGGTGGTTGTAATACTTTTAGTAGTTCTATTGAAGTAATATAGATGTGTTGGAGAAGTTACTCCAACACACAACATTCCACCGAAATACACTCTTCTTCCCTCTCTTGTCTCCTCCTCCTTCCTCCTCCGTCTCTAACATCTTCCTCCTTTCTCCCTTGCTTCCTTAACCTAAAACTCAACTTGGTATCAGAGCTGTTGGTTTGACAGTCGTATTTAGCCTCTTTCTTCTATTCTTTTTCTTCTCTTTGGAATCCTAGGATTCAAAGGGTTTCAAGGAGAAGTCACCAATGTAAAAAAATCTGGTATGGGAGTATGAAATAGGTTGGAAATAACCTACTCAGATGTTTGAAGATGCTCTTTGAGCTTTGTTGAAGCTCTTGTGAAGTTTTGAAGCCATTCCATCCACTCCAACAGTTACCGCCAGCCTCAGCTTGGAGTTCCTGGTTCTCTCTCTCTCGGCCTGAGTTTCAGCCTTGGAATGGCTCAATAGGATCGCCTAAGGGTGCTCTTTTCATCCGATCTGGTCTCCTTTGCAGCTTGACAGCTCTGTTTGAGCAGTGCTCTTTTTCGTGGGATCTCTGTTCCTGCCCAGGTAATATCGTGACTGCAGTTTGTCTGTTCCTCTTGCATTTGGACTGCCATGTGCTACTGTCTTTGTTGAGAAATGCTTAGAACCAGCCTGTATGAGGTTCTTAAGCTTGTTTCAGTTGGTGTTATCCCTTGGTGAATGCTAGGGTGAAGCTCTTTCCTGTGTTTTACCTGCTGGATTTTTTCTGCCTTTTTGGAATCCTTATTTGGGTAGAGTGTGTACTCCCCACTTGAATCGATATTCTAAGGTATTGTCAAGATGGCTGAATCTGAGACTTCTGGACTTGGTGTGGCTGATTCACAGCCTATTCCTTCTCCCACAGCCCCTCAATTGGTCTATGAAAGCACACCTTTACAGATTTCCTTTGTGAAACTTGATGGCATCAATTACTTGGACTGGTCACACTCGGTGAAGCTTTCCCTTAGGAGCAAAGGGAAACTTGGGTACATTACAAGTGCTATCAAAGCCCCAGAGCCGAGTGCGCCTACTTATGAGAAATGGGAGACTGAAAACTCTACAGTCATGACCTGGTTGATCTTCATGAAGCCCGAGCTTGGGATAAGATTTATAAGAAAGGAGACTGCCAAGGCCATCTGGGACAGTGTCGCTCAGACCTTTGACAGAGTGGGTGACTCTGCCAAGGTCTATCAGCTTCACCAAAAGATTCACTCCATGAGGCAAGGGGACAGAACTATCTCTGAGTACTAGAATGCCTTCCTTAGTCTTTTGGAGGAGTATGACCACTACAGAGATCTCCATTTGACCAACCCAGCGGATGAAGCAAAGGTGTATCATACCCTTGAAAAGGAGCGGGTCTTCTCTTTACTTGGTGGTCTGAATCCTGACTATGAGCCCATCAGACTCCAACTTTTAGGCCGGTCTCCTCTTCCATCTCTTAGTGAGGTCTGCAGTTACCTACAGAGTGAGGAGACTCGGCGTGTTACTATGGACCCAACACCAGCATCATCTCATGAGAGGTAAGCACTCAATTCCAATTCTTTCTGAGACACCCGTGGAGGTAGTAGAGGCCAAGGGCCCAACCATGAGGCAGCCAGTGCAGTGGAGACAGTTGGTGCCAGTGGAGTTGGGAGAGACAGGTTTAAATGTGATCATTGTGGGAGAACTGGGCACACCAAGGATAGGTGTTGGTCTCTTCATGGTCGTCCTCCTAGAACACGTGGTCGTGGTGGTCGTAGAGGGGGAGCTCGGGCTCACTCCGTGATGACTGAGGCAGATGCTACACAGGATGATCCCACTTTGGTTGATACAGTTCGCCGGATTATATCCCAATTGAGCACATCTCCTATATCTACCGTGGCCAGCTCATCTTCGTCCTCAGCCTTGCAGGTCTCCACTACAGCTTCTACTGCAGCCCAGTCTTGGGTCATTGACTCTGGTGCCACTGACCACATGACTGGTACGTCCTATAATTATGATTCCTATACCATTTGCTCTGGTAAGGATAAAGTTAGGATAGCTGATGGATCTCTTTCCTCTATATCTGGTAAAGGTAGTATCCCTGTTACCTCATCTATTTCCCTACTTCAGTTCTTCATGTTCCTAACCTTACAGTTAACCTTTTATCTGTGAGTCACTTAACTAAATCTCTAAATTGTTGTGTCACATTTTTTCCTTCTCACTGTCTTTTTCAGGATTTGGTGACGAAGAGGATTATTGGTAGTGGACGTAAGGAGAAAGGCCTTTACTTTTTTATCTTGTTTTACCCACAGCTCAGTCCTATGTGTGTGGACGTGAAGATAGTAGTTCTGTGGAGTCTGTTATGTTATGGCATCGGCGTCTTGGCCATCCATCTTTTGTTGTAATGAGGAAACATTGGCCTCACTTATTTTCTTCTGTTGCTTCTTCTCATGTCTTTCAATGTGAACCATGTATGTTTGCCAAACATTGTCGTTCCTCTTATCCATATCATGGTAATAGAACTGCTGCTCCTTTCCATATTATACATACTGATGTTTGGGGACCTTCCCCCACTACTTCTTTATTTGGCTTTCGTTACTTTATGTCTTTTGTTGATGACTTTTCTCGTGCTACTTGGACTGTTCTTATGAAACATAAGAGTGATGTTTGTGAAGCATTTCAGAATTTTTATCAGATGATTCTTACTCAGTTTGATACTCTATCAAAATTGTCCGGTCTGATAAAGGGGGAGAATATATGTTTAGTGGCCTCCAAGCCTTCTTTACTAATAATGGAATTCTCTATCAGCTAGCGTGTGTTGACACACCCCAACAAAATGAGGTTGCTGAGCGGAAAAATCGCCATTTACTGGAGGTCACCCGTAGTCTCTTGTTTCGCATGCATGTTCCCAAGACCTTCTGGTCTGCTGCTCTTCTCACTGCTTCTTTTCTCATCAATCGCATGCCAACCAAACTTCTTGCTTTCAAATCTCCCTTAGAAGTCTTATCTCCACAGGTTTCTGCTTTCTCTCTTCCTCCTAAAATCTTTTGCTATGTTTGTTATGTGCATGTTAACAAATCACATCACACTAAATTTGATCCCAAAGCCCTCAAGTGCCTTTTTCTTGGCTACTCTTCTACTACCAAAGGTTACAGGTGCTATCACCCATCTTCTCGCAGGTGCTTCACCTCCAAAGATGTCACCTTCCTTGAGTCTGTACCTTTCTTTGCCCCATCTCAGCATCCTCTTCAAGGGGAGAATTGTAGAAATGAACAGGCTATTGATTTCCTTCATTACCCTCTACCTATCTCTCCCTTTATGCTTGACATTGGAAAGTCTGTGGATGTGGATGATGTACATGCTGATTTGGTGGTTGACAGAACTGCCAGTGGTCCTAGTAAGGAGAAGGATTACCACATTACATACAAAAAAGGTGAAGGCTTACATAATGAAGGAAAGAAGACCTATCAAGAGTCCTCTTTGGATCCAGATCCACATCCTGAGATTCATCCTTCTCAATCAGGTGATATCCCTTCTTCTCCTTCATGTGATTTAGACCTTCCTATTGCTGTTCGAAAAGGGAAAAGAGCTTATACTAACCCTATAACCCATTTTGTTTCCTATGATGCTCTTTCTCCTACAAGTCTTACCTTTATTACTGCCCTCTCTACTGCTTCTATTCCCAAAAATGTTATTGATGCTATGTCTGATCCAAAGTGGAGACAAGCTATGTCTGAGGAAATGATGGCACTTGAGAAGAATGGTACTTGGCAACTGGTGGATCTTCCCAAGGGACATCCCTGTTGGATGCAGATGGGTCTACACAATCAAGTACAAATCTGATGGCAGTGTTGAGAGATACAAAGCAAGGTTGGTGGCTAAGGGATATAGTTAAGTCTATGGAATTGACTATCAGGAGACATTCGCTCATGTGGCCAAACACAACTCAATCAGAGTTCTTTTGTCACTGGCTGCCAATAAAGATTGGCCATTATATCAGTTGGATGTGAAGAATGCCTTTCTTCATGGCGACTTAGAAGAGGAAGTGTACATGCAAACTCCACCAAGCTTCAAAATGCCCTCAACTGAAGGGAAAGTGTGCCTCCTCAAGAAGGCACTATATGGTCTCAAACAATCACCAAAGGCATGGTTTGAGCGCTTTCGGCAGGCCATTTTGAAGAATGGATATTCCCAGAGCCAAGCTGATCACACTCTCTTTACCAAGCGGGGCAATGGTACCATTACAGCCCTCATTGTCTATGTTGATGATATTGTGGTCACAGGAGATGATATAGCTGAGATAGGTAACTGAAGAGTTACTTGGCACAACAGTTTGAGATTAAAGATTTGGGCCCCTTGAAGTACTTCTAAGGAATTGAAGTATCAAGGACCAAGAAAGGAATCAATATATGTCAACGGAAGTTTGTTCTTGATTTGTTGACAGAGACAGGAATGTTGGGCTGCAAACCAGCCAATTCCCCTATTGAGCAAAATCATAAACTAGGAGCAGATTGTGGTCCTTCTCTTGTTGATGCGGGAAAGTACCAAAGGCTAGTGGGGAAGCTTATCTATCTTGCCATGACACGCCCAGATATCTCCTATGTAGTGGGAGTGGTGAGCCAATTCATGCATGCTCCCAAGAGTGGCCACTTGGACGCCGTGTATCGTATTCTTAGGTATTTGAAGTCTTCCCCAGGGAAAGGACTGTTGTATGCCAGACACAACCACTTGAAAGTGGAAGGTTTCACAGATGCAGATTGGGCTGGCTCCATTACAGACAGGAGATCTACCTCCAGCTATTGTACCTTTGTGGGGGGAAATTTGGTTACATGGAGGAGCAAAAAACAGCATGTTGTAGCTAGATCCAACGCAGAGGCAGGATTTAGAGCTATGGCTCATGGAGTATGTGAACTCATATGGTTGAAAGACTTGTTCAGGAACTGGGATTTGACACTGAAGGCCCTATAAGACTCTATTGTGACAACAAGGCTGCCATCAGTATTGCCCACAATCCTGTTCAACACGACCGAACTAAGCACACAGAGGTTGATAGATACTTCATCAAGGAGAAGATAGACTCTGGCTGCATTTGTACTCCTTTTGTGAAGGCTGGTGATCAGCTGGCAGATATACTCACCAAAGTCCTTGCCTCTCCTCAGTTTAGTACCCTTCTAAGCAAGCTGGGAATGCATGATATATATTCTCCAGCTTAAGGGGGAGTGTTAGAGTTGATAGTAGATATGTATCAGGGGTAGTTTAGAAACTAGACTTTGGACTAGTTGCCTTATTATGTATTTTAACCTTTTTGTCTTTTTTACCTTTTACCCCCTAGGGAGGTGGTTGTAATACTTTTAGTAGTTCTATTGAAGTAATATAGATGTGTTGGAGAAACTTCTCCAACACACAACATTCCACCGAAATACACTCTTCTTCCCTCTCTTGTCTCCTCCTTCTTCCTCCTCCTTCTCTAACATCTTCCTCCTTTCTCCCTTGCTTCCTTAACCTAAAACTCAACTAAATCAAAGGACCCAGGGTGGAAGTATGGGTATTGGCCTGACCTTACAGACAAAAACCTTGACAAATGCAATCTGTGCAAAAAAGATCTCAGAGGGGGGATTAAAAAGATAAAGCAACATTTGGTAGGTGGATATGGAGATGTTGCAAAGTGCAACAAGACAACTGCAGCAATTGCTCAAGAGATGAATGCAGCTTTAATGCGCAATAGGAAGAAGAAGTTAGCAGATATATTAGATGATGATGAGGGAGGAGAGACACACGTAGAGGTTGATGAGCAGACACAGTCTTAGTCTGGTCTTGGTAGGTCCCAGTCTTCTACCAAACCTTATCCAAGCTCTGGGACAGCTGCAAAGAAAAAGAGGTGTGTCATAATTCAGCCACAAGTAAGGGGTCCCATGGATGCTCATGTGAGACGGACCCTTGAACAAGTAGTTGCTGACAGGAGGCTTAAAGGTCGTAACCAGACTACAATAGAGAGCCGGATGAGATCAGCTGAAGAGAAAAGGAGAGTTGATAATCATATTGTAGATTGGCTTTATGAGTGTGGAATCCCATTCAATGCACTAAAGGCAAGAAGTTTTGAGGTGATGATTGAATCTGTTGCACAGTATGGGTCAGGATATAGGCCCCCTACTTATTATGAAGCGAGGGTGCCTTTGTTAACGTCAGCAAAGGAGAGAACTGCAGAGATGAAAAAGACCTATGAACGGTATTAGAAGCAATATGGATGTACACTCATGTCTGATGGGTGGACAGATAAAAAGGGAAGACATTTGATCAACTTCCTTGTCAACTGTCTGAAGGGGACTTATGGGTTCTGTTGATGCATCGAGTTATGTACAACATGCAAATACGTTGTTTCAATTACTTGATAGCAAGGTAGAAGAAATTGGGGAAGAATATGTTGTGCAAATTGTTACAGATAATGCTGCCAATTATAAAGCAGCTGGTGCATTGTTGATGGAGAAGAGGACTAGGCTCTATTGGACTCCTTGTGCAGTCCACTGCATTGACCTTATGTTGGAAGATATTGGTAACTTGAAGGCATACAAGAAGGTGATAGTGAAGGCTAGGAAAATAACAACATTCATCTACAGACACATACGCCTTCTAGATGCCATGAGAGCTCAAACAAATGGAAGAGATCTTGTGAGGGCTGTTGTAACTAGATTTGCAACTTCATTTCTAACACTCCAGAGCTTATTGAGGCATAAGGATGACTTAAGGCATTTATTTATTTCTGATGAATGGAAGCATTCTGATTTGGCAAAGACAGAGGCAGGAAAGAAAGTGGTTGAAACAGTCTTTGCTATTACATTTTGGAATGGTGTGGAAAACTGTATTAGAGCATCAAAACCACTTATTGTTGTTTTGAGGATTGTAGATGCTGATGAGAAGCCCGCCTTGCCTGAAGTCTATGTTGCCATGGAAGAGGCTAAAAAGATGATTAAGAAAAATTTAGGAGATAAAGAGAGGTTGTAGAAGAAAGTCATAAATATTGTTAATAGCGATGGGAGTGTTAGACGGAGCACCCATTGTATGTTGCTGCATTGTTTCTTAATCTTGGGAAGTTTTATCAGTATTCAGAAACTGAGGATTATCAAATGAGACAGACTTTACAAACAGCTTTTAATCAAGTCACTTCAAGACTAGTGCCTGATCCATCTTTACAAGACAAGATATTACATCAGGCTGGTGAATATAGAAATGCTCGAGGTCCTTTTTCGGGCAGTATGGCCATTAGACAACGAACAACTATGAGTCCTAGTAAGTAGCTAATTGCCTAATTATTTTATATTATTTAGTTATTTTGTTTGTAGTTTGTACCTACTTTGTATGATATATTAATCCAATTTTTTTCTTATATTTATACTTTATAGTTCTTTGGTGGGATACACATGGAGGTGTTGATTCTGAGCTTTCAATGATTGCACGGCGTTTACTGGGCCTTTGTTGCACCTCTTCTGGTTGTGAGCGCAACTGGAGCACATTTGATTTTGTAAGTATTTTGTGATTATATTCATTTTTTTTATTTTTAGACTTTTAATTTTGTTATTAGTTTATAGAAGAATGACTTGGGATCCTCTATTGAATTCAAATTCACACTAAGAAGAGGAATAGACTAGAACATGAACGTTTGAATGATCTAGTCTATGTTCAATACAATCGCCGCCTTCAAGAAAAGTTTAGACAAAGGCGTGACGAGAACAGAAATTATGATCCCCTATTGCTTGATGAGCTATACTGGACTAGTGAGTGGATGGTTAGCCAACCAATGGATGATTTAGTCCATCCCCAGGATGATCTCACATGGGGCGCTGCTGATAGAGCAATGGGGGCATCTACATCATTTGAAGGCCAAAACCAAGCAAGGAGAGCTCAACCATCAACCTCTGGAGCAATCGGGTACACAAGTCGTAATAGAGGGACGGCCCGGACGACTGTTGTTGAAGATGATTCAAGATCAGATGGAGATATGGTAGAAGAGGAAGATGTGAATGACGACGAGGATGTCGTAGATGATTTTAGAGAAAGGGCACGTGGTTCCATGGAACAACAACAAGAAGATCATGATCAACTACCAACTGCTAATTTACTTGATGATGATTTTGATTAAATCATTTGACATTTGTATTTGGATTGTGGAATTCTGTGAATACTAGCTTGATCAATGTGATCATAGCCCAGCCTTTATTTATAATCTTGAAATCAAATGACAAAAATATAACTAAGCAATGTGGGATTAAAACCCACATACAAGAATACCCCCATGGACAGATTTACCCTTGGACCCATATTACAACACTCCCCCTCAAGTTGGTGCATACATATCAAACATGCCCAACTTGCTAACAGTAGGAAAGAACAATTTTGTATTGATTCCTTTGGTAAGGATATCAGCCAACTGTTCACTAGACTGAATAAATGGAATACAAATAATTCCTTGTTCCAGCTTCTCTTTGATGAAGTGCCGGTCAATCTCAACATGTTTGGTCCGATCATGTTGGACCGGGTTGTGAGCAATGCTGATTGCTGACTTGCTATCACAGTAGAGTCACATAAGAAGATCAGCACTCATCCCCAAGTCTTGAAGAAACCCCTTGAGCCAAAGAAGCTCACAAATACCCTGTGCCATAGCTCATAATTCAGCTTCAGCACTAGATCGAGCCACAACAGCTTGTTTTTTGCTTCTCCAAGTAGTTAGGTTACCTCCAACAAATGTGCAATATCCAGATGTGGACTTCCGATCATCAGGACTACCAGCCCAATCTACATCAATGTACGCTTCTATCCGGAGATGGCCGTGTGGAGAGAACAATACTCCTTTCCCTGGAGCTGACTTGAGGTAACGGAGAATTCTGTATGCTACTTCCAAGTGAGAAGAGTGAGGATCATACATGTATTGGCTGACAAGGCTTACAGCAAATGTGATGTCTGGCCTAGTATGTGAGAGGTAAATCAATCGACCCACTAACCTCTGATAGCTGCCTTTGTCCACTGGCTCACCTTCCTTACTCTTCAAATGTGTGTTGGGCTCCAGAGGGGTATTTGCTGGTTTACACCCAAGCATCCCTGTTTCTTTCAATAAATCCAAGGTATATTTCCTTTGAGAGAGAGATATGCCCTTAGCTGAATAGGCAACCTCAATCCCTAGGAAGTACCTCAATTTGCCCAAATCCTTGACTTCAAACTCCGTGCCCAAATAAGCTTTCAGCTTCTGAATCTCATGTGCATCACTGCCTGTAATTACTATGTCATTAACATAAACAATCAAAAGGGTAACTTGCTGTCCCACTCTCTTAACAAACAATGTGTGGTCTGCATTACTCTGCTTATACCCATATGCGATCATGGCCTTGTGGAATCAGCCAAACTAAGCCCTTGGGGACTGCTTCAGACCATACAAGGCCTTCTTTAACTTGCACACTTTCCCCTGAGTCTCTGAAGAGGTAAAACCCGGAGGTACCTCCATGTAGACATCTTCTTCCAAGTCTCCATGTAGGAAGGCATTCTTCACATCGAGTTGTTGAAGTTCCCATCCTTGATTTACAGCACAAGAAATGATGACCTGTACAGTATTCATCTTCGCTACAAGAGCAAAAGTCTCTTGATAATCGATTCCTTGGGTTTGAGTGAACTCTTTGGCGACTAATCTTGCCTTGTATCTCTCCACAGAACCATCAGCCTTGTGCTTCACAACAAAGACCCATTTACAACCAACAGGCCTCTTCCCATGTGGAGAACTTACCAAATCCCAGGTCTGATTTTTCGCAAGGGCAAGCATTTCTTCATTCATTGCCTCCTTCCATTTTGGTTCGGCTATTGCTTCCTGCCAAGTGTTAGGCATAGAGACAGAGGACAAAGAGGATATGAAAGCATGAAAGCATGAAAGGCAAGAGTTAGAGAGTTGTAGGACACAAAGTTTGAGATAGGATGCTGAGTACAACTTCTTTTTTGTTTGCGCACAGCAATGGGTAACTCAAGACTAGGATCAAGAGGGGGCTTACCCGAAGAATGACTAGGAGCAAGATTTTAAGTAGGAACAGATGCCGATTGCGTAGGTGGTGCAGCAGTGGTGGTTTCTTTCTCTTTGTACCGAGGACCATCTGTAGGAAAATCAATTCCCCGAGTGTATTTCTGTTTCACAAGTCTCTCCCCCTGCACCTGTTGCTCAATCTGTCCCACTTCTTGTTCTTGACTTGTAACTCCATCCTCTAGTTCAATAGAAACATCTTCAATGGTTGGTATCTCAACATCTAAAGGAGCAATCAGCGGGACCTCTTCATTACTTAGAGTCTCCCCCTACAGAGGTACCGGCGGTGGAAAGTAAGCCTCCGACTCCCAAAAGACAACATCCATGGTGACCAACACCTTTCTGGTAGGAGGATGGTAGCATTTATAGCCCTTCTGAGTCGGTGAGTAACCGAGAAAAATGCACCGTAATCCTCTAGGATCAAGCTTACCCTGGACGTGGTGATCCACCTGTGTCCCCCTTTGGATAGTCCGTCGTGTTAGAACTCCTGTTTGATATACATATTGTTTCCTCTCTTTCCTACAAGGTCGGCCTTTTAGAGGAAGCGGTTCCAACATGGTATTAGAGCAGGCAGGGGTCACGGTATCGAGTCCCCCTGGGAGCGGGCAGGTGTTGAATTATTTATCCACCCATGTCCCCCCTTTGGATAGTCCGTCGTGTTAGAGCTCCTGTTTGATATATATATTGTTTCCTCCCTTTCCTACAAGGTCGGCCTTTTAGAGGAAGCGGTTCCAACATGGATATCTATGAATATTTTGAGTCTTTGACATTGACACTCAACTTGACTCTTGACTCTTGAGTATTTGAGTATTTGACTGCTTAAACTAGGATATTTTGAGTCTTTCATATTCTTCGTCTTATTTCCTTTTTTCCCCCCTTAATTTGATTTATTTCTTCTTTCTTCTCTATTAATTGTTTTTAACAATTAGCATGCTTACATGCATTGTTAAATGTTAATTTTCAGGATTGATACATGGAGTCATGGACAATATGAACATCCTGATTCTTGACAGTTGACATCTCTTCAATTTTGTCATTTTCTTGGTAGCATCCTGGTTAAGGTATGCTATGCAACTATGTCTTTTATGAAATGATGATAATAGTTAGTTTTTTATCTAGGACTTAGTGATTATTGTCTTATTGATTAGTGATTAACTGATTACTAAATAAGTGAATGTTGATTAGTCATTTGTGATTTTGTGCTATGTCTTTTAGTTTCTTAATTAATTGATTATTCTGAATTTTTGTGTCATGTATGATTTTTCATTTTGATAACTTGAGGTGGCTTAAATTTAAATTTTAATGATATAAGGTATGATACTATGATGCATCATGCCATCATGTATTAAGTGTTTGGGGGGGGGGGGGGAGGGGGAAAACTAACACTAGACCGCCTTTACCGCTTAGGCGGCCGCTCTACCGCCTAAGCGCTTAGACAGGCCTCCACCGCCTTGGACCGCCATGCCGCCTTGACAACTATGAATTGGACAAAGAATGGACTAATATGTTTAACTTTGAGTGTCCAATGTTTATATGGGTAATTGGCTTAATATTTTTGGGTTTAATGTTGTAATGGTCCAATTCTATAAGCCCAAATATAAGGGATTTGAGTCCTATACGAAATTTGTATTAGTTTCTATTTCCGTAAGATGTTTTCTTTAGTTTAGTAGTGTTTCTAGGTAGGTTAGATATGCTACCAGACACAGTTTCTATTGTTAAAGTTCTAGGATACTTTCTATTTTGACGAAGACTTTAGTTAGCAATTCTCCCTACCATACATAAGGGTTTCCTATTTTGCTTATTTCCATGAAGTTTTAAATAAAGAGTAGGGGATCATATCCACTACAAACGATCTGAGAAATAATTTAGACTTGGCCCTTGAGCTTGTGAGTTCTGTGAGAAATGACACATGGTTCTGTAGGATTCAGAGCTGTTTATATGGGATACAGTAGGGAACCCTTGGTGGGATGCCAAGGCCAGAGTTGGTAGGGTATATTCTCCACAGTTAGGTGCATAGTTGTCGCGTTAAAGAGGGGTCCAAAGGCAAGGCGACCAAAGCGCCTGGATGCCTAGGTGTTCGCCTTGACAACTATGTATATCATTATATTTTCTTTTTCTTCTCTCATGGTCAGACTTTGTTCTCTTTCCTCAAATTCACACTAGTTGCTTTTCTGTTTTGATTTATTGATCTTCGTTCTGTCCTATAAGTCCTATTGAATTCTTCACAAGTTTTAGGACAAGTTCTATTGCAGAAACAGCCTCCATATTGCTGACAGTACACTGCCCTCTTATAATGTCCTGCGGCAGCACTATATGTTGCTGTGATTGCCATTTTCCTGCTAGCTTCTAATTCCAAACTCAGGTACAACTTTCTTTCCTCTAGTTGCTAATTTCCTTCTGTGTTTTCTATTACAATTCCACATGCTATTTCAGTCCTATTAAGTTATTAAATCTCAACTTTCTATTATAGTTACTTGCTATTTTGGTAACACTTTCTAAATTCTGGTTTCTAGTTGCTGCTTTCTATTGGTTTCTAAATCTAAGTTTCTAATTTGGTGACTTGCTACCTCATATCATAAAATATATAGTACTTTTTCTAAATCAATATTTATGGATATTGATCGTCGCCTGGATGCACGTAATTTGTATTCCGAATGCTAGTGACTTGGAATCCTATTATCCATACTAGCCAATTAGGAGGGCTGACATGTTACATGTTCAACTATCCCGACCTTCAAAGTTGATCCTCTGCACAGTCCACTGGGAGGATCAAAACAAATAATGTCATTTTCTTTGTTTACTAATTTGGGATCACCAATATGGACTCAGATATAGTACCTTTTTTTTTTTTGATAACTCGGATATAGTACTTGAAAACATCTCACGATTTCAATCTATCTAGGGTCATATGTATGATAAACAACAAAGCACTTAATACTACTTCAGCGCTAGTAATTTTTTGGCACCTGCCTCATATTTTTAACACCCTCAACTTATAACAAACAACTCCTTAAAGGTGTACTTCCATAATATATTGCTGGCTTTAGCCATGTTATAGAATCTTCTCTTTGACTTTAAAGGTATGCACTTGCACCAAGCATACATCCTTGAGAAGCACCCACCTCTTCATCCACACTACTATAAATTTATGGGAGAGAACTCTTAATCCCTCTCTCCTACTGATGAACCCAAAATCATAGATTCTTATCAATCAGAACTATATCATTGGCAGCAACATACAACGTGTGAATTCCTTGTTCATATTGTAATCAACTCACACATAGCTCTTTAACTGAAGTAAGAAATGTATGTAACATAGCTGTTACGGCGGCTAGGCGAATCAAGGCGGTCGAGGGGTTTAAAAAACAAGTCGACACCAACAAGGCGTCGCCTGGGCGACCAAGGAGACACCAGAAATCAGGCGAGAGAAGGCGCCTTGACAACTATGGTATGTAAATGAAAACAATTGATTTTCTGACTCTATTTCCTACCCTGCCCCCCAAAAAAGAAGTTTCTGATAACCAAGTTCCACATTATAGTTGAAAGATGACAAACTAAATTTGCGGTAACCTCAAACAAAATTGTAAGAGCTACATGGAAACCATGTGGTTACATAAAAAATATAGTATCACCTTTCAGGGGAGGGGGAAAAACTGATTGCAGTCTAATTGTGCAAAAGAAAACCAGGAAACAGGAAAAGCAGTTCCCACACCAAAAGCAAGCATATACAGTTCAGTTTGTTTGTCATTGCAGAAGTTAAAGCATGACAAGATGATGGCAAATGCCATGTAACACAATACCAAATATCAAATATGTATTGCAAGGGGAAAGGGGATCCAACCTTTTTCCATCCTTTCCATGACAGCGAGAGAAAACAATAACATCCGCTCCAAGCCTCATGGTACTAGTCTTAAAACCATTTCCATCTGAAATAATAGCATGAAAAAAAAAATTACTAAAGAAAATTTCCCTAAAAAATGTAGGACTAACCAGAATGTCTAGTTGCCGAAGTAAGATCTTACATTGTCCAATAGTATTTGCTATTTTGCTTTTTACAGAATACCCAAGAGACATACACTGCCGCACTTTATCTGGATCCATCCCACCACCATTATCTACAACAGAGAAATCAGATATTAGCACAGAAAAAAAAAGACAATGCTGCCAAATGACAAGACCCTGGCAAGGCCTAATGACCAAAAACCCCAAGCATGCCCCAGCATGGCAGGTTCCAACTCAACCTGATAACTTTCTCTTTTATCTTTTTTCAATCCTGGACAAAAAGCAGACAGGGTAAATGAAAATTGGGGTTTGAGACGTTTGACGAGAACAAGATGTATCAATTTCCAGTAGATTTGTCTAGAAAAGCGGTTCGACCATACAACGATCTAGAATCCCAAAAAATTAGCTTAGCTAGCAGCGCAAAAAGACCCCACACATTCATCACATCATCACCAACTAATTCCAATACCCTCTCATAACAAAACCAAAGAAAACCCTGCTTTGAAATAAGAAATATGCAATTTCAACAACTGACACCATTATAGTGCCTCTCGGGGGCTGAAGAAAACTTCACCACCAAACATAGAAGAAGAAGTTGTATAGTTCATGCAAAGTATTACGGCAGGTTGGTATCAGATCACTGGGTCATCCCTGGACCAGCCTACTTATTAGTTATTAGTGGCTAATACCAAGTCCAACCAAGCTGAACAGTCTCCAAGCCTACCTTGTCCAAATCCACCACAGCAGCACAAGGAGGAAACAACCAACCAGTAAAAATGCGACAAAATCAACAGAAAAGAAACCAGGATCCATACCTTCAACCAGCAACATTTTGCTCCCATCCTTGGTGTTCTTTAGCACATCTACATTGACATATGTAGCTCCATTGCAAACCTGGAATTAAAAAAAATGTTTAACACAGATAAAGAAGAATAAGAGATTACAAATAAGCTCTTCCATAGAATGCAAGGAGGAAATATTAAGATGAGAGATACCTCGTCTAAAGAGTTGTCCAGAAGCTCTGCAAAGGCTGTGCAAATGTATTTCCAGAAAGATCATTATATCAACAAAATATTAAACTCTATTCCAAAACCAAGAAGCCATGAATAATATGTTCAATTACTAAGTAACAAGTTTTAAGACTTGATGTTCACATGTTCAAGACCAAATTAAGAAGGCAAGCCTACCTCCAAGAGCCCATTTGTGGCTGGTTGCATTTGAATGTAGAAACTTAGGATGCACCCTGACATGATCCATGCCACCTGCAGATAGAGGAGAGAGAAAATAATAAAGAGATGAATCCTATGGAAACTAAAACTAGTAATGCGACCCACAAAGGTGATATCAAGCCAAGAGAGTAGGAGAATAGAGCAGGAGCATGGATTGTAACCAAGAAATGAAGATATGGAGAGACATATTTGATAAATTTGGAAGGTTAAGAGCACCGACTATTCCACAAACATATATTTACTATAAAAAAAAATGCTACTGAGAATTTGCTCAGGACTCAAGGTCTATGACTAAAGTTGTAGCCAAGTCGATGCTACCCATAACCTATTAATCTTTAGATTTGTATAAATCTCAAAATGCTAGTACATTTTGATGTAAAAATGTAATATGTAATATTTTTGCTTTTCTTTTAATTTTGATGAGGTTCCTTTCAATTTGTTGCCTCTATGACAATAACAGCTTTAATAATAGAAATTTAAGAGGATCTTGTCAGAGAAAAAACAAAAATATTATGAAATAAAAAGAAGAGAAGATAAGGGCAAAACACTTCTCTCTCTGTAGAGGATAATATATACATCATTACATGCACAAGAAGGAACAGGGGTTGGAGCTAAGGCCAACTAGAAAAATTCACAGTAAACACATCATGCATACGGGATACCACATGGGAGCTTCAGTGTAACCAACCCCTTCACAACTCACACCAAATTTCTCTCCTAAAGGGTTTTATCACAAGGCAAAACTAAAAATTAAATGGTTGCATGGTCAGTAATTTGAGATTTGTTTCAACTAATGATAATTAAAGGAGAAATCTAATAACTAATGAGCCATATGGTTGAGGATGGCCACAAAATTTGTAGGGGCCTATGGGCTGCCCCATCCATCCAAAGTTAAGATTGTTGGATGCCCCCCTTTTACTTCTTTAATTAAATGGTGTTGACTTGACACCAAATCTAATTTTCCTTCAATCCTGTAAGCGAATATAATTTTCCTCCAAAGTTAATCAATAAGATGCCAAAACAGCTTTTCTATCATTGCTTGACAGCCTTAGAACTGTTTCTTTTTTGGGTCGACAAGCATATGTCAAGTCAACTAATGATTTCATGCAACTGACTATTACACGACCAGTACGACTTCCAAGTACTAGCTGCAGCAAATAACTATTTTTTTTCAGAATTCATATTCAGAAATTCCCAAACCATTTTTCTCCTTTCATCAAAAACTTGGTGTCCACAGAGGTTTCTTTGAAATGAAAGGAGTTAGGTTTTTGCAATGCCATTGATTGAGTATTTGACACTCCTGCTCGAAGTAAGACTAAAAACAGAACATAAACTTAAAATCTTACTAATTCTAGGAGTTGACTTAATAATGAAAACCAAACCAAATAGGACTGGACTTGTAGAAACCTAATCCAGCCTGACTAAGAACTGTTAATCATAGTCAAAACAGGAAAAGAAAAACTTAATAGATCTCACTTTAAACAGAACTCCATAAGAGACTAGGAGTAGGATTCAAACTATGAACATGATTGCCAGGAAGAATAGGATTCTCAGAGAATAGGAATAGAATTCGTAGAGAAACTACGATTCTAGCCTTGCCTTCTTCTTCCTTCTCTGGTACTGTAACTTGTACCTAGCTGCATGGAACTAAATCTTGGTTGAAACTAACCAAAATCTCCCAGTTGTCTCAGTTTCGAGCTGGGCCAAAATGAAACCCAAGTTTCAACCCAGGGAGGCCCAGTGTTAAAACCTCAAAACGAGACCCACGACTCAGTTTCAGACCTCACCAAAACCAGCATCAAAGCCGAGATTTAGAACCTTGCTTAGCTGCTGCCTCACCAAACCCAAGAATTCCCAAAACAAGGCCTGGTATAAAAATTTTAAGTGCATTAAATTTCCTGTAACACAATGTTCCTAATCACTGAAAACTAATGCAATGCTCTGTAGAGCATATTCAGACCACTCAATTGGGATACTTCTGCATTATCCAAGAGGACGGTTTATCTAATCCCTTAATGGATACTGTCAAGTTGTGCTCTTGCTGTAAGATGATACTTCCGCAAAATGGCCAAAGTATCCAACAAAACTAACGGTGCAATGTCAAAGTAACATAGTTCTCCGTACTCCATATATAAAGTGCGTGAGGAGAAAGAAGTAAGTTCAATTATAATATTATTAGCACCTTCCACACACAGACATACACCGGAGAGGGTGAGAGAATCGCTCCACAATAAACGCGGGGGGGGGGGGGGGGGATGAGAGCAAAAATCTAAACACGAACTCCCTTACAATGCGATTAAAAAACCAAGAACAAAACTTGAAGAAACTACGCGTCAGAATAAAATCAACCATCTAGTATTTCATTGCATTCTGAATGACAATATCACGGATAGCGACGTACTATACGTACATAGACACGGTGGGAAAATATTTAGAATGAATAGAAATTATGTGACTTACCGACGGTCGATCCTGAACCATCGCCAGGTACGCCTTCATAGTCTCCAGCCTTCCAAAACTGCTTGCAGCCCTGAACCAACGCCCCTGATTGAGATTGCGGAATAGGCTGCGGCAAAGGCAAAGCTTCATCCTCCGGAGGAAGGGGGTCAAGAAATCCCAAAGGCAAAACGACTCCCAGTTTATGCTTTTTGAAACACTCGCCATCACCATTCGAAACCCTAAATCTCTTACCGTACGGCCCAACAGTGGAATCATCATCGGAATCATCAGAGTCTGAGGAGTATGAATCACTGCTACTAAGTTCAATAACGGAGACAGGTTTAGAGACGTTTCCCGAGGGTCTCTCCGCAGGGAATTCTACTGTTTCGAAGATTTCTTGTTTAACAATGGCATCCATGGCGATAGAATAGAGATGCTTCGGTTTATGAAAAACAGAAGAGGAACCAGAAGATCGATAGATGTATAATAATGATTTAGAAAGAGTGCGAGGGGTAGCGGTTTCAGTTCAAGAATTTCAGATTTCCGTTTCCGTTGGACGAACGAGGCGGCGAGATAGAACGGATTTTATTCGATTCACAAATTTTTTTCAGTTGGTATAACGAGGCGGTGAGAGGGAAAGAATTTTTAATCGTTTCACAACTAATCTTTTCTCATAATCTTGGTAGCTTCCTTAATGAGTCTGTTCCTAAAACGAAATCTGCTCTATATACGCAATAACGCAAGTATATTCATGGTTGGACTTGGATCACAGATTCGATTAGGAGAATTTCCATCACACCCTCGTACTTTGTCTATATTTATTCAAACTCCTTTACTTATTTTTTTTCCTAATTATCTCAAAAAATAAAATTTTCAACTCTCTTTCTCTCCTAATTATTTAAATTCCTTAAATTACCCCTCATAAGACGCAATTGTACTCTTCCCACCCTACACCAACAACTGGGTGGAACTAAAATTTAATTATTATTGTTCTTGGACTGATTGATTCGATTGGGACTAGGATCCTCTGCAGTATCGGCGGGGTGGTGGTGCACATCCAATGGCACAACAGAGGCCAAGTGGCACACATGGCCTTTGTTGCACCGCTGGATGTGCATCCCCACCCCACTGGTACTGTAGAGGATGTTAATTCGATTGACAATGTAGAAGAATTCAAGGATTGGAATGTCCTTTGATTCACTTGCCGATCATTAACATTAATGGTCAGAGCAGAGTCTATCTATTAGGGGTGTCAATTGATCCGGTTCCTTAATGGTTCCTACCCATGGGATCAGGGCCTGAATCGGACTAATAAGTTAATCAGTTCCAAACTTGAGATCCATGGTCATTAACTAATGGGTAGGTCCGTTTCGATTCCTAAATGGTTCCAAACAGTCCAAGAAAATAAAATAAAAATGTCAAACATGCTACATTTATTCAATAATATTACAATTAATTTCATTCACGTGAGATATACAACTCACCATCATCTATAATTTCTCAAATCACATAACTAGCCATATGAAATCTTGTTTTGTATTCAATTAATAAGTAAAAACACCACCACATTCGTAAGTTAGGGTTATTTTAAGGTATGTTCTTAAGTTAGCATATGAGACCAATGGTACCGGTCAAAATGAAACTAAAAAAATAAAGGGTTTGACATTAGCTCTAATGACCTTAAGTCTTAAAAATTATATAATATATAGGGCTAGGATGTGAATTTGTTCCGGTTCCACCGATTCCTAATTGGTCTATCGGTTCTAGAACTATGAATTTTTAGCACCTGCGGTTCCCCTGCTCGGTACGGTTCCCTAGTGCCTCTAATAAAAGGGGGTGGACCCCACCCGAGCAGTGTGTTCGATCAGGGGATGGAATGGTCATTTCAGCCCCCTTATGAGAGGAACCGCACAACCGTACCGGCCAGCGAACCTCAGGGGATAAAGGTCTCTAGAACTATTGGGAGACCAAAAACTTAATGGGTAGACCCGTAATCGGACAAATAAGCTATTGGGTGGATCGGTTCGGGTCTGGTTCCCGGTTCCATCCCCAAATTGACACCCTTACTGTCTGTCATTATTAGGAAAAAAAATGGTTGCGTTTTCATAAATGAGTCTCTCCAGGAGCACGATTTATGGCTCCCCTGCAGATTTGAAGCGATTCAAGAGTTCCATATATCTCAACCTCTCCCACAATATCCTCGAAGGAGAGCTTACTCTAAAAATGTCAATAGAAGTAAGAGTGTGAATGTTATGATTCAGCCAGACACGCTAGCAGGCAACGTGCAGGGAGGAACACGTAGATCACAGAGGCTGAGAAAACGCCCAGTGGCCCTGAGTGATTATATCTGATTATGCCGTTAGGAAAAGACAAATCAAACGTGATAGGGTCTGTCAAGTTGGTAGGAATTGTTAGAGGGAATCTTCTCCATTAAACCTTTATTTATTGTAATGCTCTGAGAATGAAGATTATGAAAAATATTAAATATTCTCTTCTCTATCTCTCGTTCTAGGAGGAAGACTACCCTCGAAGCTGGTCATCCCTTACCCCTTCGTAGAACACTGTATCATTGGTGCTTTCATCGAGTTTCAATATGGCCGAAGGAACTCGACTACGACAGTTGGATGATGCCGTTAAGCTATTGGGAGAGACCACTGCATCTCAAGGCGAACGCCTAGACTCCCTTCAATCCAGTATTTCAGAACTCGTCCTTCGCTTCACAGCTATGGAAGGACGCTTGGAGCAGAACCTTCGTCTTGCTGCTCCACCGCCCATTGTTCAACCTTCGCTCTTCTCTGGTTCACCACTGATACCTCCGGCTAATCCTATCCAGACACGCACGATGAAGTTGGATTTTCCTCGTTTTAACGGCGATGATCCTGTCGGCTGGATATTCAAAGTCGAACGCTTCTTCAACTACCATGGCACTGCCGACGAACAATGTATTCTGATCTTGTCATTCCATATGGACGGATCGGCACTCCAATGGTTTCAACTGATGCATCATTTAGCTCAGTTCACCACTTGGACTGCTTTCATCCAAGCATTGGAGATTCATTTTTGACCCTCCGAGTTTGATGATCCGCAGGCAGCGTTGATTAAGCTTACTCAAACGACGTCCGTTGCAGAATATCAGGGTCGCTTTGAGACCCTTGCCAATCGCACAGTTATGGTTCCTGCAGCCTTCCTTATCAGTTGTTTCATCTCAGGCTTACGGTATGATATCTGTAACGAAGTCATGGCATTTCGCCCCACCACCATGTCCCAAACTGTTGGCCTGGCTTGCCTTCAGGAATCCAAGTTCCAGGAATCTCGCCATTTTGTTTCTCGACCTAACCAAACCAGGACCTCCTTACCTCCCTTACTACCAGCGTCGCCATCGGTACCCCTGTTACCAGCTCCTCTGCCTCGCATCCCCATCAAACGTCTCTCCCCTATTGAAATGCAACAATGGCGTGAAAAGGGGTTATGCTATAATTGCGATGATAAGTTCACCCCCAGCCACCGCTATAAATCTTGCCAACTCTTCTTATTGGAGTATGAGGAGGATGATGCCGATGCCACCGATTCCCTAGTTGAGGTTCTATCCTTAGAGGCAGAGGACACTATGCTTTTGGAATCAGGCTCACCCACTGAGATCTCCTACCACTCCTTGTCCGGTGAGTCATCGCCTACAACACTCCGCTTCACGGGATACATATCCGGCACACCCATCCAAGTTTTGGTTGACGGTGGCAGTACACACAACTTCATTCAGAGTCGCATCGCTCAGCATTTATGTCTTCCCATCGAAGCTGCCCCTAATATCACCGTCATGGTCGGTGACGGCAATCGCCTACAGTGAGAAGGGAAGGTTACGAACCTCTCTGTAAGACTTTTACATCACCCTATTGTTGTGGATGTACTTGTTTTACCCATTTGTGGTGCAGATTTAGTTCTTGGAGTTCAATGGCTGGCTCAGCTAGGCCCAGTCCTATTTGACTATAGCAAGCTGACCTTGGAGTTCTCTATTGGCGATAGACGTATTACACTAATGGGTCATCAATCTACGGTTCCCTGCCAACTCCAATGCCATTATGTTCGTCGCCTTATCGAAACAGAGTCCATCGCTGCTCTGTTCCATTTGGAACTCCATCCAAGTCATCCACTGCCCCCTGATTGCAACAACAGTGACCTCCATACGTTGCTTACCTCCTTTGAGGCACTATTTACAGTTCCGCGATCGTTACCACACGCCCTCAGGACCATGCCATTCATCTCCAGTCTGAGGCTCAGCCTATTAGTGTGCGCCCCTATCGTTACCCGCATTTTCAGAAAAATGAAATTGAGCGCTTGGTTGCTGAGATGTTACAAACTGCCATCATCCAGCCGAGCACGAGCCCCTTTCTCATCACTAGTACTCCTTGTTAAGAAGAAGGATGGCACCTGGCGATTTTATGTGGATTATCATTCCTTGAATGTTATCACGGTTAAGGATTGTTTCCCTATACTGACTGTCGATGAGCTACTGGATGAGCTACAAGGTGCACAGTTCTTCTCCAAATTAGATCTTCGCTCCGGGTACCATCAAATCCAGGTTCGCACAGAGGACGTTCACAAAACGGCATTTCGCATACATGATAGCCATTATGAATTTATGGTTATGCCGTTTGGGCTTACTAATGCCCCATCTACATTTCAAGCTACAATGAATGCAATCTTTCGACCATTCCTTAGGCTATTTGTGCTGGTATTTTTTGATGATGTGTTAGTCTACAGCCCCTCCTGGTCTACCCATTTGACACATCTTCACAAGGTGCTGCAGACATTACAGGCACATGAACTCTATGCCAACCGATCCAAGTGTGCCTTCGGCCAACGATCCGTTGACTACTTGGGATGTGTTGTCTCCATGGAGGGCGTCAAGATGGATCCTTCCAAGATATCTGCTATGCTGGAATGGCCAATACCTGCTACATTACACGACCTTAGGGGATTCCTCCGCCTCACTGGATACTATCGTCGTTTTATTCGACATTATGCCCATATCACAGCTCCACTCACAGAATTACTGAAGAAGGGAGCATTTACTTGGACTGCCTAGGCACAGGTTGCATTCAAACAACTCCAACATGCTATGACCTCAGCCCCTGTTCTTGCTCTTCCAGATTTTTCTCTTCCTTTCACGGTCAAAGCGGATGCCTCAGGTGTGGGCATTGGGGCAGTGTTGTCACAAAATCAGCATCCTATTGCATTCTTTAGCAGGAAATTATCCAAAAAGATGCAAGCAACTTTAGCATATGTCTGAGAAATGTATGCGATCACCCAGGCTGTTATGCGTTGGTGCCAATACTTACTTGGTTGGCGGTTCACCATTTTTACCGACCAAAGGAGTTTGAAAGATTTAAATGCTCAAGTTATTCAAACACTCGAACAATAGCACTAGTTGTTTAAATTACTAGGGTTTGTCTTCGATATTGTATATTGCCCAGGTAAAGAGAATTCTGCTACTGATGCTCTCTCTCGGGTCCCACCCCCACTTCCCACATTCCTAGCACTCACCACACCAACCTTTGCTTTCCTTGATTAAGTAAGAAAGGAAGTATTAGAGGATGAAGAATTACGTAGCATGTGTGATCAACTACAGGCTGACCCCACATCACATGTAGAGCATTCTCTTAGAAATGGGTTGTTGTCTTACTGCCAACGTCTGGTCCTAGCAGCCAATTCCCCTCTCCGAGAATTATTTCTTTGAGAATTCCATGAGTCTCTGGTGGGTGGACACGCAGGGTTCCTTCGCACATATAGCCGGGTGGCCTTGAATTTGTATTGGAAAGGCATGCGCTCCTACGTTAAGCAATATGTTGCCACTTGCTCCATTTGTCAACAGATGAAGTCCTTGAACTCATCTCCGGCTGGCCTCTTGCAACCTCTTCCAATTCCAACTCAGGTTTTGGAGGATATCTCAATGGACTTCATCACTGGGCTGCCAACATCAGGGGGGGAAACAACAATTTTGGTAGTGGTTGATCGATTAACAAAGCATGCTCATTTCTGCCCTCTATCGAGCCACTACACCAGCCACCGTGTAGCTGAAATTTTTGCTACTAACATTGCCAAACTCTATGGCATTCCTCAATCGATCGTTAGTGATCGCGACCCCCTCTTCCTCAGCAGTTTTTGGCGTGAGTTATTCCGTCTTCAAGGCACAACTTTGGCTATGAGTAGCTCCTATCACCCCCAGACGGATGGCCAAACTGAGGTCCTTAACCGATGCCTTGAGATGTATTTGCGAAGTTATGTGGCGGATGAACCAACACGATGGGTGAAATAACTTCATTGGGTGGAATTTTGGTACAATACGGCCTTCCATGCGGCAGCAGGCATGACCCCATTTCAGGCTCTCACCTTGAAACTCAACCTCTCCCATGCCCAAGCTCGAATGAAAGTTCAAGCAGATAAGAGTCGAACTGAGCGCGAGTTCAGCCCTAGAGATTGGGTGTTTGTTAAATTGCAACTGTATTGTCAAAAGTCAGTGGCATTGCGCACCAATCAGAAACTAGGCCGACTTTTGTTTGGTCCCTTCCAAGTTCTGACTCGCATCGGCAAAGTGGCTTACAAGCTCAACCTTCCGTCGGAAGCACGCATCCACTCGGTGTTCCACGTCTCGTTACTAAAGCGCTGTCTTGGGGACCCCTCCACCCAGTCATTACCATCTTTGCTACCTGATGATGAAGCTACACTGGAAGTTGCCGCCATCTTGAACCACCGTTATCTGCAGCCACAAGGAGGCACAGTTCAACAGGTTTTAGTGCACTGGAAGGGGCTGCCCTTAGAAGAGACTACTTGGGAAGATGTCTCAGTGCTTTGCGCGCTATACCCGGAACTAAACCTTGAGGACAAGGTTCTTAGCGAAGGAGATGGCAATGTTATGATTCAGCCAGACACGCCAGCAGGCAACGTGGAGGGAGGAACACGTAGATCACAGAGGCTGAGAAAACGCCCAGTGGCCCTGAGTGATTATATCTGATTATGCCGTTAGGAAAAGACAAATCAAACGTGATAGGGTTTGTCAAGTTGTTAGGAATTGTCAGAGGGAATCTTCTCCATTAAACCTTTATATATTGTAATGCTCTGAGAATGAAGATTATGAAAAATATTAAATATTCTCTTCTCTATCTCTCGTTCTAGGAGGAAGACCACCCTCGAAGCTGGTCATCCCTTACCCCTTCGTAGAACATTGTATCAGTGAATCAGTCCAAACTAGGTAATCTATTTGGATTCGGTTATGTTCAAAGAATGTTGGTGTGATCTAAAATTGAATTCTCATATTCCCTCCTCCTCTTATTGATACAATCTCCCTCCCTCTAGGCCAGTGAGATAAGGGAAAGAGAAGAAGAAAATAAACAAAATATAAATAAATAAATAAACGAAAGAGGAGTTCTCTTCCAAACCAGTGGAAGCAAACGAAAGGGGAGTTCTCTTCCAAACCAATGGAAGCAAGAACTCCCCTGTAGCTGTATTTCCCTACCCTGCCTTCTTTTTTCTTTTTTTTTCGTGAATACCCATTTTTTCCAGTTGAACGAACCCCTGCAAAAATTCCCCCCAAGTGACTCAGTAGTTTGTGATTCCTTGATAACCCCATAATTATGTCGGGAGTTGCTTGAGCAGTAGATATACTGTCGATTGGGCCCCGTAGCTCTGAGTTGGTACATTTTCCTGAGTAAACCGGAAGATGGAGGGTAGGCACTCTTTGCTTCCGTTTTCACCTTAGTCATATTTATAGTATGTGTAAATATTTACTTAAATATGTCATGCATATTTCTAATGTTGTAAATGCATGCGTTCATCATATATTTGTTAATTAAGTTGTAAATAATTAGTTTTATTTTTGGCACTTTAGCATGTCTATTTTAATTGCTTTAAATAGTTTAGAAATAATTATATTTTCTTTCCAAGTTCAAGCATGTTAGTTAATCTAAGTAAGTAACTAGGATAAAAACGGTCGTTTTAATTTTCATTTTTCTAGGTGTTGGATTAGGATTGGTTTTATGCATATGTTATCCTAAAATGCATGCAATTAGTTGTCAAAGATGTTTCTCTCATGCCTCATGCAATTATAATTGGATTAATTAGAAACTAATGCGGTTACTAGATACAAAGGGAGAATATTATGGTCTAGTAGATGGCACATGGAGGGCTACTGTTGGTTAGACTTATTTATATAAGTTTTATTTAGACTAAGAAAATTGTTATTCCTTCCATTTTCTCCTTAGATTGAGAAAAGTTGGTGGAATGTGATGTAGAGTTTACTGCCTATTAGAAGAAGAAGAAGAAGAAGGAAGCATGGAAGGGGTCAAGGGTTCATCAATAGGTAAGCCAAATCTTCATCATCCTTCTTACCTACATAGTTAAATTTATAATTTATCAATGGGATTGTGACAATTTTAGCTATATTTTTTGTTTACAATAAAGCATTGTTTTAAGGGTACTTAAGAAGAAGAAGAAGATACAAGGAAGATATTAGAAAAATAGAAGAATGGTGGTAAGAGGTGTTAGCTCAGGAACCCCCAATTGAGGTAAGTGTAATTTTGATCCATATTATTTTCTCTTGAGTAAATAGTTATTAGATTTGGTTTAATAGTTTTATTAAGTGATGCTTCTTGTTATTCCAGCAACCATTACATCATGATCTAACTGTTTAAAGATGAAGAAGAAGAGGATTGAATAAAGTTTGACAAGACAAACTCAAGGAGGTAGTCGATATTCAAATTCTGAAAATTCATTCAAGTCTAACTATTTGATACATAACTTTTTATCCGGAAACCCCAATTAACCTGCATTAAAGACACGTGGGAATATGAGATGCATAAATAGAACTCTGTACTGTTCAAACAAGTCTGATTATTTGATACACAGCTTTTTTTCTCTAGAAATTCAATTAATCTGATTCTAACTTTATCTAAAAGATAACTTAAAAGTCTAAAACTCTAGTGGTTTTGATCTTGTTCTGAATCTAACCATAAGGTCTTCGAAACTTCCATTAAAGGTATGTGAGATGCATAAAACAGAACTATATACAGTTTAGACAAGTCTGACTATTTTATACATATATTTTTATATGGAAACCTAATTAACCCGATTCAAACTTTATTTGAAGTATAACTTAAAGGGATAAAACTCTTGTATGTTTGACCTTGATCTGAATCTAACTATATGGTCTTACAAAATTCCATTAAAGATACATAAGATTAAAAAAATATAACTTAGTCTAGTTCATGTAAGTTCGACTATTTGATACATAACCCAATTTCAACTTTATTTGAAATATAACTTGAAGGGTTATAACTATTGTGTTTCGACCTTGATCTGAGCATAAGGTCTTTGAAAATTCCATTAAAGACAGTCGAAACAGAACTTTGAACAGTTCAAACAAGTCTAACAATTTGATACATAGTTTCTATCTAAAAATATAACTAGCGTGATTCCAACTTTTGAACGATGACTTAAAGGATTAAAACTCTTTTGTGTTGACATTAATCTGAATCTAACTAGGTCACTGAAATTGTCATTAAAGACACATGAGATGTAGAAAAGAACATGTGTAAATGTATTAAACCTATTTATGGTTGGGTTTTAAATGCCTAAGTGTTTAGTTATGGCAATCATGCTTAGGGGTGTGTGTGTTGAGTTTAATTATACTAATATGAGATTTTTATGATAATTAGGATTATGTTATGTACTATCATGTATAATTATATTAACAGTACATAAATGGATAGTTATCTTCATGTTTTAGCCAATTGTTGGCTAGGTACTAATTTATGATTAAATTGCTTATAGGTTATAGTATTGGGCCTTAGAGCCATCTTCAACGATTTAGGGAAGATGAAGGGCACTTTGGTCAACTAAAACACAATTTTATCGTTTTCAATCACCAGTGAATGGATTGGATTATTTTGTTAATTAGTTTGAAAGCAAGGGAGGCACGTGAAATTCTCCAAACCTTACGAATGAAAATGTAATTAAGACAAACCTTATGAGAGGTACGTGAAATTTTACCTAAAAAATAACACTTTTTTTGATGGAATCCACAATACTAGATTGATATCAACCGATACATATCAGTATATGTTGAAACTAACTAATACAGTTCGATACCGTTACCTAAATCCATGGTGTGGGAGAGGAGTGGGGCTGCCAAAGGTGGTGCCCTGGAGAGAGAATTGGTTATACAAAATTATTTTTGAGGGTACTATTTTTTGGGTGGGACGCAGGGGCATGCCGTGCTAGCCAATCAATGAGAGTGCATAAAGTGGCACAAAAGATGGGCAAATTTTGTGCTATATATGGGGGTATGGTGGTCATTCCGGCTCCTATTATGCGTGGCCGTGGCCCCTGCGTCCGACGCAGAAAAACAGTCTCCCTTATTTTTTTTAGGAAAAAGATATTAAGTGGGGGTTTAAGTAAATATAAAATACGAGAGGGAATGAGAGAAAACTTCCATTAACATTACGAAACAAGCAAAACAAATAGCGCCGTGGGCCGTGAATGACGTGTTTCTTTTTACCAAAAACAATAAAAAAAGAATGACGTGTTTCTTTATAAGACGAGTTTCTTTATAAGAAGCAGCGCCACTTCGTGTTTCATTATAAGAAGCAGCGCCACTTTAATAGCTATTAAAGTTTTGTTTTCAACGATGGTTCGTAATCTGCGGATCCGTCTAGGCCGATACTATCCGTTATCGATCCGGATCGGTCAAAATCGGCCTGTATTGGCAAAAAAAACAACCCAAGTTTAGGTTTTAGAATCGATAAAAATATTATAAAATATAAAATATCAAAAACAAATAATCAAATATCTGTCAAAACTCCCAAAATGGGGCAAAAAATAAAATATGTTTCCAAACAAATCGGACGATCCAGAGAGCGACTAATACCTTGCCGGATCGATCATTAATCGAAATTGATCTGACCCGGTGATTTTTTATCGATCCGATTTGATACCTCAAATCATGTTGGAACTTGGAAATGAATTACCAATAAGACCAACAACTGCTTAGTGCAATTGGTGAGCTGTGGTCGCTTCATGCCCATGCTCATTAGGAGGTCTCAAGTTCGAGTCTCCTGGCTAGTATCTTCTCCCCACCTATTCCTCCTCCCCTAAAAAGTAAAATATATATATAAGCACTCAATTCTCTTTCTCCCCCCCCCCCAAAAAAAAAGGGAGAAAGGTCTCTATCCGGGAGTGTGGCCTAGGGGTGCAAGTTTGGCCCTGTTGGCCCGAACCCGTCCTGATCCGCCCTGAGCCCGAACAGGGCCTAGGCTGAAGATTTCTAGCCCTGAGGGTGGGTTAGGGTCAGAAATGTCTGGCCCTATGTCAAGGTCGGGTCGGGTCCGGGTTGAAGCCTCGGGCTCAGCTCAACCTTGATTTTGGCCCTGGTTTTTTACCCTGATTTTGACCCTGATTTTGGCTTTGATCTTTGCCCAGATGATGACCCTGATCTTGACCCTGATTTTGAACCTGATTATGTATAATGATAATATGATATTATATTATATAAGAAATTATTAATGTAACAAATAACAACTAACAAGGGTTTATAAATTAGACTTTTAAGTACATTATATATATTATATAATCTATAATCAGGATTGGGAAGGATTAATGTGTAAATTCATTGAACAAATAAAAGGCTGAGAGAGTAAGTGACTGAGAGAGTTTTTCTATACCAATTAATAGATAATGCGTGTTGTTATTTGATAATGAAAATTTTATAACTTTATATCATAAAATGAGAGAGTGCTACCTGTTTGTGTAAAAGCATGCGTGGTCATGGCTTATAGATATAGTCTGTTTGCACTCAATACAGTGAAAGCATATATTAGGGTTAGGGTCAGGGTCAGGGTTAGGGTCAGGGCCAGGGCCAGGGTCAGGGTCAGGGTCAGGGTGGTCAGGGCCAGGGCCAGGATCAGGGTCAGGGTCAGGGCCAGGATCAGGGTCAGGGCCAGGGTCAGGGCCAATCAGGGCGGGCTTGGGTTGGGCCTGGCCCATCAGGGTCAGGGTTTTTAGGCCCTGAGTCAGGGTCAGGGCGGGTTTGGGCCGAGCTAAGGGGACTCAGGGTTGGGCTAGGGTTTTAAAAAGCCCGACCCAACCCGACCCTGTTGCAGCCCTAGTGGCCTATGCCAGTACTCCCATGAGTCTATCTCTCTCTTTCCCATATGAAAAGACACCTATACGCCTTTGTTTTGAGGAGGACAGAGACACATGGGAGTGCTGCCGTAGGCCACACTCCCGGACAGAGAACTACTTCCCAAAAAAAAAAAAAAATACTGATAAATCATTCCTATGCACTCAAAGCTTTTACTCAACGACCATATTGCATACTTCGACGACGTACCTTCCAAGCCAAACATGAAACATATCAGGGGTGAGTATTGAAGGTAGTCCACATGTGCCATTTGGTGACTTAGGTATTATTCAAACTACCATTAGTACTTGTTATGGGTAAAATACTCCAACCACTCACAGTAAGACACGTGGAGACACAGGAATAGGAAATTTCATGAGGTTTTTTGCCTTACTTTCCCAATATGGAAATCTTCTAAAATCCCAATAGTAGGGAAATACACTCTGATATGGAAATTAAGATCCAAACCACCAGTTCTCTCCATTGAGGGAAGGAATCTTATCAATCTATGAGATATAGAAGATTGCTTAACACAAAATCTCCAAGAATAAGTTTCTACTCCTATTAGGAAACTACTAAATCAGGTTGAATCCACATCAGAGAAGGATCCTCCTCTCCAATCACGGTTACCATGCCATCAATATAAATAAAACTTTCATAGTGTTTGTTTTTATTCTCTTCCACCGGTATTTCGTGAAGCGCAACTCGTAGCTACGAAAAATCAATTTTCTATTGCAACAATGCGCTTATTACCAAAAAAGTAAATACTCTACCTTGGCTCATGGTGTTGCCCTTAGAAGAGTGTCAAGATCTTTCAATGTTCAATTAAATGTTGCCATCTCTTAAATTAATTAAAATCTGTAATATTATTCTATTATTTTATATTTAATATTATATAAAATTTTGAATGAAGATAAATATTATCATTTCACAAATAACTTTTTTTGTGAATTTCTAAACACATCTATAGAGCAATTCGAAAAACTAGGTTTTATGACCTAACTCGTCTTCTTCGAAATTTGGTGAGTCAGGCAAGTCATGTTTTTTTTTTTTAAATATATAAACAATAACACTTAATGGTTGAAGGAAAACTTTTGTCTTATTTATATGAAACCAAGATAGTTTACCTTTAAATAAGACTCTCTGCCCTACAAAATATGGCATAGAGTCACATGGTAGTGAGAGATTCCTTAATGGTTTCCGACATAATTGGAAAACTAGATTTTGATTATAGTTTACATTGGCAAACTGTCCGTTGAGGCAATGATTTCACTGCATTAAAAGGCTTAGCAATTGCTTTCTTAGAAGTTTTTGCAATTTTCTGTTGTCTACACCTCTCAAATTAAACAACCATAGCGACCCGATTTCAATTGAGGGCTAAGAGCAGAATTAGCACATGTCTTAGCTCCAACGGCAACAAAACCCACATAGCTGTCCTACACTCTAGCTTAATTTTGCTATATGGATTGATGATTTGTTGATTCTAATTATTGTATGAGATCGAGTTCATTCCCTATTCAACTATCAAATCCCTGTACGTATCTCTATCATCCCATAATAAGGGGTAGATATGTCATTTTATAAGAGGGAAGAGATAGAAACAAGAAGGTGCGAGTTTACACTATGCAACGTTCTTTTCCCCTTATTATATATTGTATGGCCTATTACGTTTGGGTTTGTTTAGGGGGCACAAACCATGCCCAAAAAAACCGTGCTTTTTAAAAAAATGTAAGGGCTGGGCTGGGCCAGGTCGGGGTTGAGACATCGGGCTTGTTGGGTCCGAGTTACATGCAATTAATTCCAATTTAGAATATTAGTTTGGGCTGGGCTTGGAATAGGTAGAAATAACTTTCAGGTTAGGCTTGGGTTAAGAAAAAAAGACAGGCCCAACCCACATGCATAAAATAAAGCACGGAATTAAATCTGAGGTGTGTTTTTTTATTTTTTTGAGTAAATCTATCAATTACATTGTTGAAACTCTATGAGAATTGGTCAAATGGAGCTATTCTGATCAAGATTTAGACCTTGAACCGTTCAGCACAAAGTAGTCCAAAGTTTTGAAAATTCCCAAAAATCGACATCGGATCGATTCAGCTCCTCTCCATGAAGGGCATCACTTAATGAGTGCGGAGTGCCCAGTGAGGCATCCAAAGGCTGTGTTGTGCCGCACATATCCCATGGCTGATGGCACGCATTGAGATTTATGCGACTAGCCTAACCATTGGATGCCTCATTGGGTGATGCCCTCCAAGAACAGAAGCCCAATCCCATCGGATGGGCTTTGTCTGACATCCAATGAAGTATTGTCGCTGTTGAATATGTATCGGCAAAGCTGCATCCGACATTGATTCTTGATCATTTGGCGTTGGATGAGGCTGATTACTCGAATAGGGTTTATTCGGGTCAGCCTCATGCTTGGACCAGGTCGTATCTAGGTTAAATAAAAAATCATTTATTTAAATATTTACCTTAAAATCATTGAAAATAATTTTCAAATCATAAGTCTGAATTTATTGATTCAAAATGCATAGGAAAGCTCTTTCTGAGTACTTCATAATGGAATGAAGATTAAAAAAAAAAACCCCCATTTTTAGCCAAGATAATTTGAATGTGGGTTTGAAGGCCAAAAATAAAATATTTTACGAAATAATGTTCAGATCAATCGTTATGAAATCGTTTTTGAATTCAAAGATTTTTCTTATAAAAATTACATAACAAAGAATTTTGGAGTGATTTAAAGATTGTTTGATCACCTTTTGATCTTGTCAAACTTTTAGGGGTATTTCAATAATTTTTTAAGGTTGCGTAAGATTTCATAAGCCTTACAACAGAAAATTATCGCCCCTAGTACTGGGGGTGGTCCAGTGCCCATAGTGCGGCTGGGCACCGCCCATGTGTGCATAGTGGGCCCCACCGTGCACACATGGGTGGTGCCCAGCCGCACGATGGGCACTGGACGCCCCCAGTACATGGGGGCGATAAGAATCCGTGGCCCACTGTGCATACATGGGCGGTGCCCAGTCGCACGATGGGCACTGGACGCCCCCAGTATTGGGGGGATAAGAATCCGCCTTACAACTGGGTACCCTACACTGTTCTATAGCACCTATTTTTTTAGGAGACAAAATGAGGTGTCTTCGGTCAATGACTCTTGAATAAAATAACATCAAATTGAAATCATCTTGAGCATGTTCTAGAGTGAAGATGTGTAGATCTTTTTCAAGGATGGTGTATCCTTAATTGACCACCATGCCCCTTATGTATAGTGGAAATTTCACCCTCTTTGTGCTATCGCGTATTTTCTCATTGGTTGACGTGCACGATGTGGCCCCTGCATCCCACCCAGAAAACATCGCCCTAAAAAAAAATACAGAAAAAAGAATGAAAAATGGTAAACAATAGCTAATATCAATTTTTTTCAAAACTTTGGTCATGGTGTCACTGTTCTCACCGTAACAGTGCCTGAAACCGATTAGGAACTGGAGCTGTCTCACCCATTAATAAATTAGTAAATAAGGATAGTTTTGGTTCTAGATCCCAAAAAGATGGAATTTTTATCCTGTCCGATTCCCTAGCTGATATAGTTGTCCAGTTCCTCTCATAGGGAGGCAAAAATGACGATTTAACCTCACTCGGGCAGTGTGTTCGGGCAGGGGGTTAGGTCGTCATTTTTGGCCCCCTATGAGAGGAACCAGACAACTGTTCTGGGTAGGAAATCGAAGAGAATAATGATCCAAAGAGATGGGGGAACCGTCCCAATTAACCAAAACTATCTCGACTAATAGGAATACCAACCAACTGAGCAAACAATGGTTTTCTATACTGAGAGTAATCTGAATATTAACTAATATTTTCATGGGAAAAAGTTCTCTGTCTAGGAGTGTGGTCTACGCCAGCACTCCCATGAGTCTATCTCTCTCCTCCCCATGTGAAAAGACATGTTTGCTCCCTTGTTTAAGGAGGAGAGAGATAGACATATGGGAGACACATGGGAGTGCAGGTGTAGGCCACACTCCCGTACAGAAAACTGCTTTCCTATTTTCATATAGGGAAAATAGTTGATGAGGCGCCAGTCAAGAAATCAAAGGGAACGGTTATCCATTGAACCATAGCTATGGAACTTGGGGACCATATAGATTTCCATAATCCCCTACTACTATTTAGGACCACCATTGCTCTCACTTGGTAGTCGCCAATAATTACAATGGATGAATGGAATCACCATCTTCACCATCTTAGATAGGGGGGTTACTCTAATCCGTAGGGGTGTCAACAGTTGCCTTTTTATCTGCATTATCCATCTCTACTTTGGAGGGTAAATGGGGAGAAGAGTTCTTCAACTAGTTGAAAAGGTCCAAAAGGTCCCCCACCATCCACATTAATAGATGGCAAGTGGCAAGTGGCAAGTGGGCAACAAGTAGCCTTAACCGAGCCCAATGGAAGCCCATAAAATTAGAGTCTAGCAATTAGCATAGACCTCACATCTACGGCTCGAATGTCCCAACAGAATGCATGCATGTATGACCACCTGTTAAGAGGCCTCTCAATATAGAAAAAGATACTGTCAATCCGGGTAGTATGTAATCGTGTGCAGCGCCTGAGATGAGGTAGGCGCAGTGACCGCCTTACCCCTGTTCGGGCAAGGCATCGGGCACGGGGTAAGGAGGTAAATGCTCACCGCCTCATCTCAGGTGCTGCACATGCAGCACTGCTGCTCGGATTGACAGGAACCGAGTCCCTCTCAATATAGTCAACCGTCATTATGCCACATAGATAAATGATGAGACTATTTCGACTATTGGATGGAGATAATATGATTTGGATTATTCATGTGTCAAACTTTGTTATGAGCCAAACGTCACCCAATAAAAATAGGATTATCAGCTCACATGTTTAGAAGTTATGCTAAAATATATAGAATTGGTCACATGACAAAATGAAGTTTTAAAGATCATTTTGGAAAATGGTGGATAAAGAGAAATTTTGAATACATGAGAGTTAATGATTGAGTTTGACTTTAAAATTCGACAAGTGGCCAATCCAAATCATATATTTTCATCCAACAATTAAATTGCCATATCACTTTGCCACATGGCAAAAGTAGATGGCCTGTGTATACAACTTTTTGTCAAATGATTTCTTAAATTAAAATGCATTTTCAAATAAGTATTTGACAGTCACCAAAAATAAAAAAATATTTGACAAAAATTTTCATGCACGGTCTACATTAAATGCAATCAGATTGTTATAAATGCTCATTCAAAATGTCATATCTTACCAAAAATAAAAAATAAAAGGGAAGCAGTTTTTTGTCCTAGCGTATGGCCTACGCCAGCAATCCCATGAGTCTATCTCTCTCCTCCTTATTTGAAAAGACACTTCTCTACCCCCTTATTTTAAGGAGGAGAGAGATAGATTCATGGGAGTGCTGACCCAGACAGACAGAGAACTTTCTCCCAAAATAAAAATTCAAAATATCATAAACATCCCTATCCACCCTAATTGAGGGAATTGATGGGAGAATCTCCGGTTACCTTCTCCTAATTATTTAATTATTTATGATATAATAAAACCATTTTGACATTGTCAATAGCCCCTTGCTGAAGTGGTTTGTGACATCACTCCATATGGGAAAGGTCTCCGGTTTTTTGTCCTCCCTCTTCCCCCTTCCTTTCTCCCTCCAATCCCTAGGCTCTCCCTCCTTTTGTAGCTCTTTAGTAGTGTAGCTCTATAGTACTGTATCGTCTATTGTACTTCCACTCTAATGATACAAAAATGACTCAATGTTTATAAACGGTTGTACTTTACAACTATTGGTTGGGGGTGGGGTAAAAGTGTAATTACACATCTCCTCTCAATCCCATCCAACAATTGAACGGTCGAGCATGGCTATGCATAAAACCTTTTATTTCGATTAAAAATAAATAAAAATTCTGTTAAAAAAAAAAGTCATTTATCGTATTCTTCAATGTTGCGTAAGAGTATTGATGTTAAAACACATTGTTAATTCTTTTTGCCAGTATCCTTTTAAAACCTATGGTATTATGTAATGGTTTAGATTTTCAATGGTTGTACTCATTATATATATATTTTTTTGGGGGGATCTGGGGAGGGAATCTATACGCCTCTTGCATGTGTTAGAATCTCCCACATCAATTCAAAGGGTGTAGGGAAGAGAATGTCTCACGATTCATATACATGAAGCCTACATGGTCAGGGATAGGGTTCTAGAGCATGTCATCGGGATTAGTATCGATCGTTGCAATACTAACAAGGATCATTCATATCGGATTGGATTAGACACTTCTACCCCTTAAGAAACCAATAATTTTTTTCCATTATTTTCCCTCCCCTGTTTCGATAGCATAAATATGGTATCAGGTAGGTATCAGTGTCAGTCACAATCAATGTCGACATAAATGGATGGATGCCAATCAATCCCATCCTCATACCTAAAACTAGTATGTGAGAGAGAGCAATTGGGCAATTTGGATCCTCTATTGTCGAGTTGTTCGGCAGGACCGTGCTGCCCAGATACGGTGTTGCACGTAATGTCTGCCTTATCCCTGCCCCAAACACCTTGTCCGAGTGGAGGTAAGGCAATCATTGCACGCAACACCACGTCTGGACAGCACAGTCCTGCCGGCGAGCTCGGCAGTAAAGGATCTGGATCCGCAATTGGGTGCTTTCAAATTAGAAACTGCGTGAAGAAGAGTGGCAGCTCGAGCATTTAACATCTTAAAAAACTCTAAAACCCAATATAGAACAAATGATTCTCAAAAACTTGCTTCTCAATACTGAAGTTGGTAATGTTTGCAGCTTTATTATATTTAAAGCCCAATATAGAACAAATGATTCTCAAAAACTTGCTTCTCAATACTGAAGTTGGTAATGTTTGCAGTTTTATTATATGCTTGTCTTTCTGCTCTCTGTTGAAGCGTCAAGTCCTCTCTGGAAAATCAGGTTTTTCAACTATGGTTGACATTGGAAACTCTTAAAAAAAAATGAACGATTTCATTAAACAATCACTCAAGCTTCCTCAATTGGTGGAAGAAAACAAAAAAGAGAAAGATAATAATAGAGGAAGATCCCCCACTCGCACTGTTATAAAGCCCTCCATCAGTCATCACATGGAATCTCATCAAGCCACGTTTAGTGGTTTATCACTAAAAATACTTTAAAATTAATTAATCAACAGCTTATGACAGAAGTAAATGACGAGCCTAGACTCTAGAGTCGTGCTCAATAGCAAACAAATATATACAAGTTGCAAACGTCAGCAGTTTTATTTTAATTGATGGGCTTATCACTAATCCTGAGAATTAGCCAATAAACTCCACATTACTAATTACTCTAATAGTCTTCTATGCATAAAACTCAGCCTTTAATAATTTATTTATTATAAAATGTAAAATAAAAAATTGATTGACTCAATATAATAGAAATGAGAAAAGGTTACTGGCCGACCGCCGCGAATAATACACTTGCATCTTCTCTATCTTTTTCATTGTCATACAAAATGATTTCTTGCAAATAATTTTGTCTCCTCATTGGTGTGTTCTCTATGTTGCTTAGAATACTCTCTCACAATAGAAATACTCAAGTCTTTAGTATCCAAAAAAAAAAGGTCACACTTTTAAATCATGATAGCATTGAAGCAGCGTAATGGAAGAAAAAACATAATATTCTAATACTTTATTCTTCTAAAATACTATGAATGTGGTCACAAGGAAGGATTTGTTTTGCCAACCTATAAGGTCTAGTTAAGTATGCATTTTGATTTGTTTCTTTTAGTAATTTATTTAAGGAAGTGTTTGAATGACATCTCTATATATAGAACTTGTCGATCATTTTGCGTGGCTATGCCTCGACGCAGGTACACGCCGAGACATAACACCGGTTTACGTTCTTTCTTTCTATCATTAATGATCAAAAAGTGTCATTGTCATGAACATATTTTGAGTACATATGTGAAATGATAATATTTACCCTCCAAAGAAAAAATTGTATGTAATGCTAAAAGGATGAAAAAATAAGGTTACAAATTATTAGACACCTTGAGGTGTGTCAACAAGAAAATCCCTTTATTTAAATCTTTGGGTAAAGGATTAGAAGTAATTTTGGTAGCCAAATAGTATATGAAATTTGAGAAAAGTAACAATGAGTTCTCCATAATTTCTTGAATGAATTGAAAAAATAACTAGGGAGACGGCGTGGCCCCTTTGCCAATGCATAGCGCGTGCAAGAGCATCAATAGGAGCAATTTTATTTGTTTTCATGGGAGGCAAGGCAGTCATTTCACCTCTTTTTGTGTTTGAGCAAAAACGCCACACTGCAAAGCAGAGTTCTTTTATAATCATGGTTTATGTAGCTAACTCAAAATCTCATTACAAGTAAAGAGAAATAAAGGGAAATAAGACTAATTAATTCAAAAAGGAATTGAAAACTTTTATAATTATCGTTTATGTAGCTAACTTGTTAATAAATTCCTTAACACTCTCATGTTTATCCAAATCCAAGTAATTTCATCGACACATAAAAGTAAAACGTTAATACTATATCTTGTAAATCTTCGAATTTGATACACAGTCATTATTGGAAATGAATGGAAGAGTTATCATCAATTATGCTACCACGTGGCAAAATATTTAGGGTGGAATAAGTACTCTTTCTCGAAGTATTAGCCGAAAACTATGTCATGGTCTTTCCTTTAATCCGCACTTAACAGGAAGAAATAATACAACTAACAAGAGAATAAAAACCATAGTCTTCTAGCTTGGGCTTCGGGATCAAAACATATATGGAGCTGTGCATAGATAACGGAATGGATTTGCAACAACCCTTTGGACGCACTCAGCTAGGGCTGCAACAGGTTGGGTTGGGTTGGACTTTTCAAAACCCCAATTCAACCCTTACTCCCCTTAGCTGGGCCCAGGCTTGACCCGACCCTGTCTCAGGTCTTAGAAAATCCAATCTTGACTGCCCTCAAGGTTGGGCCGGACTGACCCTGATTGGCCCTAATCATAGAGTGAGGGAAGATAAAGATGCATGAACTAAGTTGGGCAGGGTCTAGGAGAAAAATATCAATTTTACATAAAATAACACTATAATAAAATATAAGATAAATTATACGTCATCTTTTGATTTTCAAACAAAACTCAAATCACCTTTTGGTTTTTGAAAATACTCAGTAATTTTGGAAGGGAAAAAAACAAATTGATAAAAATGGTTCACCTATACCCCACATTAGATATTGCTATGTGAACAAGTGATGTGACTATTACAATTGTAAAATATATTTAAGTCACGTTTGGATCAGCATCACGTCAAATTTCAAAGTATAGTTAAATCAAATATCTTCCCATTTATTGGCATGCACATATACCCATGTGTCATGCATGCCTATGATATTCCAACCATTATTGTGCACTCTCCCATAGGTTAAGATATTCAAAGCAATGTTTTGCCATATGGCAAACTCTGATAAGACTGAAACTTGATATATATAAAAAGTACGTAACAATTGTTGACATTTGAAGTAATTGGTCGGAGATTGGCTCTTAAGGGATAATTTTTAAAAAAAAAAATACATTAAAGAAAAAGAAGAAAAAATGGGAATTACGACATATCAATTTAGTTTATCCACTGTCACCAAACAAAAAATTTAGTTTATTTATTTGAGTGACCGAAGTAGATTCTCTAGCATTCAAGATCCTTGATTCTATAGGATTCAAGATCCATTGAGTTATATTAAAAGAAAAATCGATTAGATACTGATATGGTATTAGCCTGGATCAGCTGTATCAGACAAAATTACCACTGAATCTCTTTAAAAAATGAGTTTTCTGACCATTTATCCCTTGTCCGTACCGTGCTACCGATACGATATCGGTGACTAGCAACGATACCGATACTTAGAACCATGGTATTGGGTCAATCACTCAATCCATATTAGAAATCCACCGATATATATGCAAACAACACGATACGAATGATATTTTATGATTAAAAATGATATTTGATCTGGAATCGATAAAACTATGGTCCGATACGATTGATATCTACATCACCATTACCGTGGACTAAATCAATGATCAAGACATACTATCAATGGCCTATTAACCAAAAAACAGTTTTTTTAGATTTTCTATTAAATAACCCCCGGGGTTGGGGGAAAAAATATCTCCTACGATTTCCTACCTGGTATAGTTCCCCAGTGCCCCTAGTAAGATTATAAGACTATAAGAAGGGGGTGGACTCCATCCCGGGCAATGTTTGGGTAGGGATAGGGTAGACATTTCGACCCCCGTATGAGAGGAATTACAGGAACTGTACCAGGCAAAGAATTGCACGGGATAAAGATCTAGATCAGGAAGGGATTGAGCTATTCTACGGTGTAGGGTGCACCGCATATCATGTGGACGACACCACAACTTGGAATGTGAACGAACTCCCCTTTGAACGACCTGGATCGAGCTGAAAATCCAAATTTCTGGTTCAGGGAGCTCCTCGATCCTTCCCGGAAATCACCAAGCATCTTCAATGGCGTTCTTGGTGGATGAGTGCAAGTGCTCTTGTGAATTTTGGATATTCAAAAGCAGTGAGAGCACCACTGTAATAAAGGACAACAATGGTTTCCTAGAAACAAATATATTTGGAAAACATGTTTAATTTTTTTTGTCCACTTCGTCAGGCGTTGAATTCATAAAAATGGCCGCCTCTCTGCGTGTCGATGCATGACCGCAAAGATCCTAAACAAAGTTCTTTTTGTTTTAAGTAAAAAATTGACATTTATTGCATTGACAAAACAAAAAAAACTTGATTATGGTGGTTGGAAAATAATCATAATAGGTGGGCCAGCTTATTCCCCCGTCTATACAGACATTACATTGCCTAGTTGAAGACGCAATATATTCAGACTCGAGAGCTTACCTCGTGAGGTTCTCTTCTGCTACTGCCGCCCCTTTTTATTTCCCTTGCCATGGTGTTACCTTCTTCAGAGTTCCAGATCAGACATTCTTCTTTCCCATGGATCGAAAAATCTCTCTTTAGTCTTTCGAGCAAGAAGGCCTAATAGCCTGTTTTTGGTTTTCTGTTGCTGGGAATTGAAGGATATTCGAGGAAGCTCTGATTCACATCATCAGGAGGGATATGAGTAACACGAAGAGGCCAAGAATCAAAATTTTGCTCCATTTGGTTTACGACAGAGGTTGATATATATTTCTAACATCTTTAATTTCATCATCAATTGTTTGATCACAATAGATAGTAGCAATTAATCATATTACGCTTTTGATTATATTTCTTGTAGGATAACTAGTTGCCAAAAAGAATCGTCAATTCTTCCTCAGATTACTCTCTCTCTCCCTCTGTGAGCGTCATTAGACTAATAGAGAAATGGAAGTCGTAGAGCAGAACAAAGGGAGGAAAAATTTGATCTCCAAGACATGGGAGCTATGCAGATCAATGAGTAGTCGTCCCCGTAGAAATAAATTATCTCTTCCGTTCATGTTAAAGAGTAGATCATGGCCACGCAGAGGCAACCGGCCGCCCATGAACTCCCCCGACAAGAGCAGTTTCAGTACCCGCAGCAGCAGTAGCAAACGCAGCGGCAATACGAGAAGTCAACAAGTTGCACCAGAAGGTTGCTTCGCTGTTTATGTTGGGCCACAGAGACAAAGGTTCGTGATGAAAATGAAGTATGCAAATCATCCACTCTTTAAGATGTTGTTGGAAGAGGCGGAAGAGAAGTATGGTTACAATAGTCAAGGCCCTCTTGCACTTCCTAATTGTGACGTCGATCAATTCTATGAGGTGTTGTCAGAGATGAACTGCGGTGACGCCGGTGAGGTTCGTCAAGGTTGCAGTTTTGTCAAGCGGTCTGGTTCTTATCATCTTTTAAGTCCATCACGGATGTTGGCCGTGAGTGATTTCTAGCTAACTAAGATTATAATAAATCTTTGCCTTTGTTCGCTTAAAATTGCTTTGAGATGGGATGTTATTTCAGTGATCAGTCTCTTTATTAGATCCATGTATATATGGCTATACATATATATATATATATATATATATATATATATATATCAGCATATGTGATTGCTTTCTGATGTTTATTGTGGGGAACTCATGCAACACTTTGATATCTTTACCATGTCGATACCAATATGAATTGATCAATACGACCAATTTGATACCAATACCTAAAACCATGGATATGTATAACTGTATATGATTATGATCTAGAGGTGCAATCAGGCTGGTCTGGGTTGGGGTTTTGAAAGCCTAGGCCCTGTTCAAGGTCCGTATATAATATAAGGGCAAGAGTTCTGTGCAAGGGGAAGGGGAAGGGGAAGGGGAAGGGGAAGGGGAGGGGGGGGGGGAGCATGGCCCTTGTGCAATGGGAAAGCATGTGACGGCATCAATAGGGCGGTCATTATTACCTTTCATGGGGGTGGGGCTGTCATTTTGCCTCCCATGTGTTTGAGTGCAGGGGTGCATTCTCCCACAAAGAACATTTTTCCATAATATAAATATTAAATAGATAAATAGATATAGAAATATTCTAACAACTCCAATAATAGATAGGGTTTTAGAGATAAGGAATAAATCATGGATACGTCCAAGTGACCTTTTCTCACACCCGACGAGGTTGAGCTAGGATATCTCAGCCCAAATCTGATCTTTCCAACCTCACATCGGGCTGACTTTGTCCTGTTTTTTGTTATTTTTATGTCATCTTTTACACCGAAAAACATGACCCCCACGCAATGAAGGTTCATCATACTATTCTAGGGTCCGCAAACCCTTATAGGGTTTTACTATGTTTTCCAAAATATCCTCTTTGTATGCATCTGAAGCTCCGTCCTGATTGAATTTGCATTCACTGTGGCTTAAGGAAAACTCGATCGGTCCTATGTTTAATAAATCAAATGTAAATTATGATACATAATCTATGGCTCTGATCTGAGCCAAGAAGTCCTAACTGTAGCCCAGTCTATGGGCTGAAAAGTCCAACTCAGACCCTGAAAAATGAGTGAAAATAAAAAACTTAGAGTGGAAGCAGCACCAATGGTATACTTTTTCAAGTGGCAACTTAAGTGGGGTTTAAATTTTAATGACAAGTAAGTCCCACCCTCCGCTACTAATGTGGCAACCGGCTAATTTGAACCTTCCTCCATTTATGAAAATAAAGTGAAGAAAAATAATAGAAAATATAATACTCTTAGCAATTCTAGACCAATAAAAACTACATTCCACGTCTATACTATTGGATGTGCATCATTTTTGCCTAATAAAATATCACATTTCTGAAATCAGGATCTACAAGCATTTGCAGGTTCTTACATTTTCTAAAGAAACATTTTATTGCCAATTAGGGTGCAACTCAAGCGGACTAGGCTTGGGTTTTGAAACCCACCACGGCGTGATATCAGCTCTTAGCGTAAGCCCAACTGCCCAAGTCCAACTGTCAAAGTATAATATTCCAATCAAAACACGCCCTGTGAAGCCCATTCCAGAATACTATGACCCTGAGGAGATGTGCCATTAATTTCGATTAAAAAATTATTTTGTGGATGATTTACCATTTTACCCCCACTCAGAACCGTTACACCGATACAGGATTGGGCAAATATTAGTATTGGACATGGTTGATACCGATATGGATCAACCGATACATCCGATCCATTACCTTAAGATTTTAAAACAATGTTTGGGAAAACAAGGGGATTAATATTTTGGCCCCAACGGATTTTGGTAATAAAAGGTCCCATGATGCTGAATTTTTAGACAGAGGGCTGATGATTTCTGCTCAAGTGCCAAGTTTCATCTTGTGGATTCACCATGTGATAAAATAAAGAAGGGAGATGCATATATGGTTTTCTGATCAAACGGCATAGGGGAGTGCACCAATAATTTGTGATCAAACGGTATTGTACATAAAAAGACAACGAGATCATTTTATGCAAGTGCTACCATACCTTGTACGGTCATGGCAACTCAGATAATATTTTTCCAATAAAATTTTTTAAAATTAAGATAAGATGCACAAACCATGGTTTTAAATCAAGGTATCAATAATAGTATCTTAATGATACATATTGGCTGTATCGGGCCAAATCAGATGGTGTTGCCCTTAATTAAAAAAAAAAATAAAAATCGTCTCAACATATTTAACCTAATTAAGAACCGTTTCAACAGTACAAAATTGGGCATGTATCAGTGTCGAGCATGTTCGATACTAATACAGATAGATCGATACACCCGGTCCAATACCGTATTTTAAAACAATGACACAAACTAGTGTGAGGGTGCAATTAAATTAGGCGATGAATTTTGATACATGGCTCCATATATTTTTTTGGTAAATCCTTAATCCACATGATCGGTTAACGTTCTTTTTCCCGATAAATAAATAAATAAAATAAAAAACCATGTGATTAGAATTTGAGTCACAACTTGCAAAGTTGCAATAAGGTGTTACGACTTTAGATTTTTGTAACTTGTCACTTGGTCATGACCAGGTTTCAAAAATGATTGCTCAAATCAATTTGGAATTAGGGATTGATGTATCGGTATTGATATTGGTCTCTATTGATATTGATTTGATATCGATCCGCATCAACAAAAAAACGAAAAATATCAATTTTAGGGATTGGATCTCGTATAGGTCTAGGATTCTAGATTAGTCAAAAAATAAAAATAAAAAAAAAATTTAATACTTTGAAAAAATAAAGAAAAATAGAAACAAATTAAAAAACACACACCTTGAAATAATAGATAAAATAAGAAACAAACTGACAATAAAAATGTAAAAATCATAGTTATAGTTTACAAAACAGTTTTTTCTTTTTTTGGTGAAAAATTCCACCAAAAACCAAAGCACTTGTGATCTGACAAAAAAAGCCGACAGCCAATACCAATTATTGTCCTAGGATTGGTATTGGCCTCGGTCGATACCGATACCTCAATCTATGATTGGAATCGACATTGACCGGTCCAATCGATTCGCACTGATTCCTGTCAGTTTCCGGTTGATTCTGAACGATTCCAACGGATTTGAATTCGAAATTTCGAATCGGCATTTGTTTTGAAACAACCAGTAGTCATGCCGTCACGCCGTCACGGCATACAGGTCGTAGGCTCGTCGTGGCTGATCCTCTCAACCTTTTTTTTTGATAGGGGGAAGGCTGTATACACCTACACAGCCCTTCTTTTCTTCGGCTTCTGGCTAGGTTCAGAAATTTTTCTAGGTTGGTTCATAAGCCGTCCGCGTTTCGTCTCCACAAAATTCTCTTAGCGACTGCTTATTCGAGATTGTTTCGATCCCGATCGTTTTATTAGATTCGGACATTTCCGCTGAATTATTTTCCGACAAAAATATGGGAGAATTACAGGTGAGGATACTTCATTCGGATTAGCTTTATGTGTTATTCGTTTCATCTTTTTTCCTTCAGTTTGCCTCGTTTTTGTGATTGTGTCTGGTGATTTATCTTTTTTCTTTTGTATACTATGATTTCTCATGAATGTGAAAAATGATAATTTTCAGATCTTTTTGTTTAGTATGTTAGAAGAGCTTTGGATTGTGGGAATGGCTGCTTAGGTCTGAAATAGTACCTTAATGCTTTTTGTGGAGTTTGAGTGGGCGCAGGCATGGCAATTACCAATTTTTTTCCCCACTTCACATGGGGATATATGATCGCTGCTATGTTGGTTTTCCTTTTCAATCAAGATTTTATACTAGATAGCATTTGAGTAATAATTAATGGTTAGACGAAATATAATGTGGACCTTAATGGATCTCATAATACGATATAATCTTGGTGAAACAATTGAAAGTGACAATGAAAATAATCTAATACACTCAATAAACTTGAAGTTCAACTTTAAGCCCCAAACATGGAAATTTCACATTGTTAAAGAATACGGGAAACAATAGACCTAAACTTCCACTTCCGCTGCTTCTTCTTTTAGTTACTGTAGAGGAGTTTATGATTCCTTTGCCCCATGAGTTTGAATCCACTACAAGTTTTGTCTTACTCCTCTTTGAACAACTTGTGCAAGAAGTGGCCTCAGGAAATGCTAATTATTCCATCAGAAACACATATTCTAGGACAACTCCTTCAATAAATAAGTCCAGAAAGAGTTTCCAGAAATATCACCATCAAATGCATCATCTCTTATTCTTTCTAGATTTGCATCAGTTCTTCAAAGATCTTCATGGCAGAGGTGGGCAACCCAAGTAGCACATTTATGCTTCTCCTCTCTTTCCCATGAGATAGGAACAAGATCACTTCCTTCTCAGGCAGTGCAACAGGCCCTGATAGAAGAGGGTCTCCCCATCCAAAATCCGCACTGTGAAAAGCAAGCCTAGACCAAGTAGTTATCAAAAGTGTAGCTGCCAAAGAAGGCCTAGCTCTTGTTATTTCAAAATAATCGATAGCTGATCTCATATAGCTATCTGTCACCATCTGCACTGCCTTCTGAACTAACCCGACTGTAAACGATAGTGGGTTCTCCAACAGTTCACCTGCGCTACACACAGAATTTGTTAACACAATTCCATTGCCAAAGTACCCTTTCGGTAATGCTGGATCAAATCTAGACCTTCCATCCACCGCAAAAAGAAGCTTTGTCTGTTGGTCAGGCCTCAATTTTAGCGCTTGACTGCGTGCTTTCCACACGAATGCAGAGAGAGCTTCAAAAGTAGTGCATTTCTTGAGAATTCCTTCTTTCATGACATTCATCTTCAGTTGATCAAGCTTATCAGGGTCAAAACAGAATGACCTGTAGAGCATTTCTTCCTGGTAAAGGTTGGCAGTGTTGGATATATCTTCTATTTCTGCAAATTCATGGTGAGGAAACTCCATCTTTGGTGGGTCCCGGGATTTTAGGATGCTTCTGTCAAGGTAAGGTGGAACACTTAGCTGCAAGCCTCTGGCAGTTTCACCCCATGAGTATACAAACTCCATAGCCCCAATCCCATCAAACATACAGTGGTTCATACACAGGCCGAGGACAAATCCTCCACACTTGAACTTAGTTACCTGGAAGATAAAGATGTTATCTGTGATCCCAGTGCAATCAAAAGGAAAACAAAAAGAGTGGAAAAATAGAGTTTATATGTTCCCTTTTTCTACTTTAATGAAATCTCATTTCCTATTTGAAAAATCAGAATAAGAAATTGTAGTGGAGACGGGGGAGGCTGGGATGGTGGTGGTGGCAGTGAAATAGAGTGATTTTGCTTTCATTTCTTTTTAAACATGTCAAATGACACATTTACTCCTGTTATTAACACATTCTCATTAAAGTGGAGTGCAAAATAAACTTGAAATTGAATTCGATTGAATATTGAAACAGGACCTCAGCTATTTCACTATTTCAGATGAAATGATTTCAATTTCTTATAAATAAGATGAAAAGATCATACCAAACAACATAATTTCAGTTTTTGACTCCATGGATTTGAAATTAAAAATCATACCAAAACAGCCCTAAATAACTCTAATGTCTGTATGTTTAGATCACAAGGACGGACGGAACCTGAAAAATGTATGCGGCTTCTAGAATGAAGGTTTCCCTATCAAAAACTCCAAAGAGTACAAAAGCTGAGTGACACTGACTATCTTGATGCTTCCTCAAACCAAAATATGTCTGCTCCTGTGATGACTAGTTCAGACCTCATGGAAAAATACTTTGAAGAGTAGTGAGTTTGTGTATATTTCTTCCACGTGTAGCTTTATCATTTGCTTGTTGGGTCTTTTTATTTCACATTTAATGTTTAAACATGATCTTCTTATTATGATTTAACATATTCTGAGCAGTTGTATGAATATATGAATAAAGTTGTGAACATAGGAAAGCCGACCTACTATTACTACTTAAAAAATGTCCAAAGAGACAGGCTGAAAATAATCCACAATTCTTCCGGTTTGTTACATAGATGTCTCTAGGATATATCATGCATTATTATAGTAAAAGTCTTTCCATGAGAGATCTATTTCTGGAAAATAATAGTTAGATAAATTTGCATTTATATATATAAAAAAGGATAGATTTACAGACCTGAGCCACCAGAGGAGGAATCTCCAGTATGTTCTTCGCACCAGGAATGTCATAAACCAGCTTACTTAGGGTCGCTGGATCAGGTTTTGTGATGTCCCCTATCTCCTCAATAGTACAATTTGCCTCTGCATCAACAAAAACAGCACCATCCCCTGTGCAATCCACAATCAGCTTTCCCTCTGAACTGATTGTGAGCCGCCCAGCAAGTGGGTAGTAGTGAACAAGAACCTTTGCCAAAGCATCCTTGATGACTTGCCCTGCTTGCTCATTCCCCTTCTCATCGGACTTGAAGCAGTAAATAGTCCGAACGATCACTGCAATATTCTGGTCAAGGTTTGAGAGGAAGTACAGACCCTTCTTTGTCTCCTCTGCTGGTGGAACCAGCATTGGCTCTCCTTGTGTGACACTAAGTTCGGTCACATGCCCATTGGATATCTCCATTAGATGAGTCTTTTCAAGCTCAAGGACCCAAACCTGGGAGTGTAATGAAGAAGATTGGCAATATATTCGAAAAGTAAGCAAACCAGAGGGGTGAATTGGTTAACTGTTCTGTGTTAGAAAGAAAAGTGGGTTTTTTTTTTCTTTTTCTTCCTAGACTGGAAAGAAAACTCTCTTCTATGCAATGCTCTTAAATGTGATGATCCTCCTACGTTAGAAGACAAAGCATGTGTGAATGCTGAAACTCACTCATAAAAACAGAAATACAGAGAGAGATTATAAAATGCTGAAGGGATTTCCAAGGACCCAAGAAGGAAGATAGCTTGCAGGAAAATAGTCCCTCAGAAAAGCATGAAATAATCCCTTACAAATGCATGTGTTGCACAGAAACCTGCAGTAGGCCTGGTGTTCTCGTGAAAGGGGTGTGGAGGGAGTTATATATAGAGAAAGCATGTCAGAGTTTATTCAAAATTGATAATCTTCTTGTTGAGAAGATGAATAGATTATGAAAATGACAGGTTATTGGAGATGGTGCTTACACAACGATGCCTTGATGGGGGAAGTTGAAGTAAGAGAAGAGAAAAGAGAGAGGAAATGGCGTTTTGGGTATAGTTTTGAACAAAAACACTTTCTTTTGTCATATCTCATATGGGTGGGGTTGGCTACTTGCCATGGTACCAAAACATTACCCGCAAGAGATGTCTGGCGTGGAGAGAGAGAGAGAGAGGGTTGGTTGGTGTGGTTGGCGTCCCAAATTTACAAAACTTGGTCCCTTATCGTTTGTCCTGTTATATGACTAAATTACACCTCCAAATTTGTTAAAGCCAAAAAAACAATACAGAAAATGAAAAAGAAAAGTCAGTGACGATGAAAAGAGCATACGGAACACCTCATGCAGTAGGTAGGGTTTCAAGAATGGGAATCGGATCGAGGTTGATCCTGATTCCCCTCGATCCAGCCAATACTGCTCGTCCGATTCTTATACGAAAACTAAGATTGGGGCATTAAAGTACTATTTCTAGGATCGATTCTTTGTTCAGAACAATCCAGGTTGATTCTGATCCAATCCGGATCTACCGTGCGATAAATCGATAAAATAAAATCAACGGTTGAGATCTTCTGATCTCATGGAGTGACCACTTCGATTAGCTGCTTCATTTATTTTTTTCGTTAAAAAATTTGTTTTGGTTGAGATGGTGTTGTTGCGTCTGTTTGTTTGTGTGCTTGTTTAAATATGGATTATGGTTATGGAAGTTGAACACCCCTAGCCCGTGGGCCTAGCCTAGGGCCGTAGGCAGATGTATTTGGAGGTCTCGGGTCACTGGGTGGGTAGTTCCTCACCCCTATTAAGCCTTCCGAGGAACTTGTGGCAGATTGGGTCACTGGGTTCGTGGGTGGGTTGTTCCTCACCAGCTTCAAGGCTTCCGAGGAATGTCCGGCAGCACGGGCACTCCTCACTGGGCGCACCTCGGATACTTGGGCCAGCGTTGGTGATAGTCTATCCATTGAGCCATAGAGGGCCTTTGGTTGCAAGGTTTTAGGTATCGACATTGGATAACTCATATCAAATCGGCTATGACCGATACTAATATTGGTACCCAGTATGGACAAAATTTTTTTTTTTTTTAAATGATTTTTTGATTCAGTATAAACTTGATACGGTGAGTATATATTGGTATCAGTATCGTCACCGACATCGGTTCTGATTTCCTGATTTAAATTCTTGTATAAGGTACCGTATTGTTCACCATCGATATTGTTATCAACATGGATTGGTTATGTTGGGTAGTCGGATTGGATAATCTGTACTGGTATCCGATCTCACTGATATCGATCAACCAATACGATATTAAGATTTAATTTTATAGTTGTATCCTAGAGTTCATGTGTCGATCCAAGTACTAATTAACCACGTGCCATTTCACATGAGAGAGTGCGTGTAACAATGAACACCACCACTAGAAAAAAATTTGTTTTTTTCATCTAATTATATGTATACATATAACATATTAACAGTATGTGTACGGGTTTTATGAATTACATTACGGAAAAAAAGGGTCTTCATATTTTAAATTCTCAAATTTCAGCTTCAAACAAACATGGAAAGTTTCTAATACAGTTCTTGGAGGGAATAAATCCCACCATAGAAAAGAACCAGAAAAACTTCCAAGCGAAAATTACCTTATGTGAATTACATTATGCATTGTCATGCTCGAGATTGAAGTACCTTTTTAAAACTCAATATGTATCTGCTAGGAAGACTCATCTTTTTGTTAAAGACAATATTATACAAACACTTCTATCTTTAGTTTAATATATATTTTTCTTTTCCCATTTAAAAAAAAAAACAATTATTTTATGAGCTAAACATAAGTATGTTAAAAACAAGGCTTATAGTCCTCTAATTAAGTATGCTTAGATTTTTTTCATTAAATAAACATTAAGACTGTTTAGTTCGCAATGAGGATACCCACATTAGCTTTCCGGGCTAGTTGGTGTGCTAAAATTTGACATATAGGTAATTCAGACAATTTACATTTTATAATCACAACATTTGTGCACATAACTAAAACGGAATGTGTAAGAAGCTTTTCCAAAACGGGGTATGCAAAGACAATTTTCCCTTGGCCTCTATTTGTTTCGGCATAAGCAAATTTTACTTGAAAATTTGTAGTTCAAAAAATTTGACATTTAAAATTTTATTTGTTTGATAGTGTTCCAATGTTTTTCTTGATGAAAAAAAAACATTGAAAACATTTACCAAGGAAAATTTTAAGCTCAAACAAACGGAGCCTTAATAATTATGTAATACTAAATGATTAGGTCCTATATAAGCAGATTTAACCTTAATTTTTCTTGTTGGGTAAAAAATTACTTCCAATGCTGATCTTCATTGTCCACCGTTGAGCTACATACATGGATAGCTGATCCAGTCAACTTCTTTACAATAGGATAAGCATACACAATTTTCTTAAAGCATTGCAAATCCATACCAACCTTGCCCCAACAGATGTACAAGCTGTGTGATTGCAGAAAAACTAGAATAAAGGAATTAAACATTAAAAAAAAAAAAAAACATAAATAAATAATCACTGCCAAGAATAATGGTGCAAAATACTTAAAAAGTACATTAAATCTTGTTTCATTTTTCATCTAACCATATTTGATAGTAAAATATGGTGGTGGAATCTATTTGACACTAGCCCTAGCGAGCGATTCTAAGTGAATCTTTTTCTTTTGCTTCATTTCAGTTTACATGGATTCGCAAGGGATATAACTTACACACAAAGCTCCATGTTGAGGGACCTCTTACACATCAAAAAGTTTAAAACTTTCAGTCCAATCCAGTTCTTCCACATGAATCAACTTTTCCAACATGTAGAAACCAATTAATTACCAAGGTATGAAGGTAAAACTATATTTCAAATTTTAGCTCTTGAACATGCAAAGATGCTAAAATGGTGAGCTGTAAATTTAAAAAAAAATGGTTAAAAACTTCGCAAATTTCTCAGATTTCTTTGCTGTCAACCAGATTCGGTATTGGTCGTGCAGTGTGGAATGGAGAAAACGTGTTGGTTGAATTACCAAAGGTTCATAAGTAATCATAATTGCATACCTGGGAGAATTCCAAACCCCCCCTCCTTTTTTTTTGGGTCTGCCTTGGAAGGAATATCCCCATTATTGATTTGATTAGACGTTAGACGTTAAACGTTGGTGTCAACTTGAAGTATAAAACATAGAAAGCAAAATCTTAAGAAAGTCTAATTGTAACTATTAGTTCAACAAGAAATCCTAATCTTTGAACAATTTTGCCAACATTGACTACAATCCTCCCCAAAAAAAAAAAAAATTGACAGAACAAGAAGCATCCAAATAATAAATATAAAAATAACGTTTTCCTTAACCCATGGAATTCCTTAACCATCGCCATCATTGGCCATGGATGGATGTCAGGTAGCAGCAGAAGATATTTCGATTCCCCAACGAATAGAGAGGTACAGTAATAACCCTACATTCATAGGTGTTTCCTTTTTTGGAAAATCATTCATAGGTGTTTCCTTCACAGTGGGTGAAAGAAAACTCACCATTAAAAATAAAACATTTAAAGACGACATGGTGATGGCGCAGCATTTAGCTCAGCCCACTCCGAGTTTGATAAAAATAGATCACTCAACTTCAGCGGAATAAGAACCACCAACCAAGCCCACCATTAAAACAAAAAAAATAGAAGAGTGAGGAAAGTAACCTGTTTTATGGTCTAGACCCAGATAGGACCTTCTTCCGATGTGTAGAACTACCTTTTTGAACAGAAGAACATCACTGTTTCTGTAAACAATTCACACCATTAGATATGAAGTGACACTAATAGAAGCCATACTGGGTAACCGGGTCATCATTCCATGCGTCTCATCTGAACCAGGTTAACTCAGTAAGGAAACTTCAAGTAGAAAACAATTTTGCGAGACAGGAAAATTCAAAACCAAGTAATTGAAGAAAAATATGAATACATATCTATTGTACACACAAGCCGAAGCTGCATCCATATGAAATGCCTAAAGAAGCCTTAAACAAACTATGATCTAAGAAAAACTAATGTTAAACAACCTACACCACAATCCCAACCCCTCCCCCCCCCCCCCCCCAATAAAATAAAATAAAAACACCCTGGCAGGTACAAAGAGATGCTATGACAGACCTAAGTACCTCAAGTGTGCCACAAAGTTCCATTATGGTTTCTTAACCCGGTTAATTGAGTGAGCTACTCATCATTATCTTCGCCTGCCTTGTCAGCTTCACCCTCAGCTTGTTCAGTATTATCATCATCCTCATCATCTTCCTCATCGGTCATGTTGTTTATAACTTCTTCAATTATACTCTTTACTTCAGCCTTTCTATGCATTAGATCCATACCAAAGTGGGTTCCTAAACAAACAAGTCAATAATCACTAACATATGTACCTGTCAAAATTAGACTAACATTATACCACTTAGACACTAGCTACTAAATGACCCAGACCCATGAGTAAAAATGTCATATATAGGCTCTTAACTCTGGCACAGAACATCGATTGCAGCCCTGAATTACATGTTTTTAAGGGGTGCAACCGGGATGGTCCAATTCAGACCTTATTATCTATTAAGTAACACCAATTTCATAATAAAACAAATGCAAATGCAAAATAAGAAAATCATACCCAATTGCCTGATAATATCTGACAAGGTTGCCTGCACAACAAAGAGTTACATGAATTTTGTGAATAGAACCATTTAATAGAAGAATACATAATACTAAATCAGACATTACTCACTGTATTGAAGTCCACTTCTTTCACAATATCAGTGACTACAGCATGCATCTCTTCTCTGCTTGGTTCAGCCTTAGCCTTCTTGCTAGACTTGCCCTTGCCTACTGCCAAAACAACTAATTACCAAAAGCAGGTACAGAAAAGGTGGCAGCCAAATTTTGTCTATACAAACTTAAATTAAATATAGGAGCTTGTAACAGAAGAGAAATGAATAGTCGATATTCAATGATACTATAATCCCCTATGGCTGAAACATGCACATCCCAGATGATTCATCAAAGGAAATAACAGTGCCCAGTTTAACCCTAAGAATGGACAATAGGTACAGAAAAGTCCATGCTTAGATCTTACTTTCTTAGAAAATCTTATTCATGTCAAATCTCAAATGTATTCTCACGTGATCAAGTGGGTTGAGGAGGTGGGGGGCAATTATAGCATACCTTGTTCACTCACAGAAACCTTTGCCCCAGACTTGCTTGGCTGTTTTTTGCTTGTTGATTTGCCCTTCAAAGATGTACTTGAATGCTTTGCTCTTCTCTTGTCATCCTCTGTCTGTTTATTCATGCCTGATGCCTTGGATTTGGATGGTGAAGCAGAACCTCTATCATCATCAGCAACACCCTTTTTTAGAGTAGATGGTGAAGAGCCTGTCGTAGATTTTGCAGGGGTTTTTACAGATTTTGTTGGTGTTCCCTTTCTGACAGGAGTAGCCTTGGCCTTGGTCTTCGCCTCAGAGCCCTTCATGATCTTATTAGAGCCTTTTACACTTTCCATCTGTTCAATTGTCTTGTCTTCCTCTGATTCACTTGCACCCTCATCACTCTCTTCTTTCTGGAGCCTATCACTGTCATCACTTTTATCAGAATCACCTCTAGTGCTAGCAGAACCAGGTTCATCTTCATCCTCAATTTTTTCCTCAACTTTGGAAATACGTTTCTGCTTCTTCGTAGCTTCGGGGCTTTGTTTCCTTTTCTACATGTAATAAAGCATGCAAAATATATACATATAAATATTTCATGAGAGGGAAATGCAGGGGAGAGGACGAGTGCATGCACGCGAGAGAGTAACAGCTAAAAAATTACAATATAAATATGAAGAAGTAATTTTGATTTACAAAAAAATAATTTTACAATAAGCACGAAACAGCTGTTAGATGTTAGAGAGACAAAATTATGTGTAGAGGGCCCTTGAGAAAATGATGAATTGTGTCTCACACTGCAATTAAAGCTCGCATGGCGGAACATGACCAGCTTACCCCTGGTGTAACTTGGGTGCCCTAACATATTTAAAACTGACCAAACTTCTAGGATGAGTGTATTTTGTCATTTTGAACCCGAATCTAGACTGTTAGCAATGCTATAGTGTGCCACGATAGGGGGAGTGTCCCTATCACGGCTTGATGTCTTTTGTTTGTTGGTTTTCCTACTTAGAGTAGGATTTCTCTTTCCTAGTTAGATTAGAACTTCTCTTATTTCTAATTTCTTGCACCAAGTATCTTGAGTTGTTTTGTCTTAGGGATTCCTACTTGTTCTCTAAGTTTGGATTTCTAGTTGCTATCTAAGTTGTAAGTCTGGTATTATTTGGTTATTGAGTCTGCTGGTATTCTTAGCAGTCTCACCTCTCCCTTCTTCAATCTTCTTCTCTTCTCTTACATGGTTACTGGTGTTTAAAGTCAGGTATTGTCACATGGTATCAGAGCAAGAAACCAGTAACCAAGCTTCTTTCCATTGCTGTTTTGATAGATCTACAAGTTCTCTCGGTTTCTGGTTGCAGCACCTCTGCTGCCTAATTACTGTACTGTGCCCTAGTTATTGATCATATGGAATTAAACTAGAGCATCCTTGATTGATATACTGTTGATTATGAAGATTATTACTTCCAGACATTAATATCCAAGAGTTTGATGCCTGTGGTTTCCAAATCTGAAGTTATAATTCCAGATTCTTGAGTTCTGCAATTAATATCTATCCATCCGGCTAACGTGGGTGATCTTTTGAGACTTGATTGCTCCCATACTGAAGTAAACTCAATCCAGGTTTGAAGGAATATTGATGGTTTGCTTTTATTCAATCAACTTTCTCCTATTATCTCCTGCGATACTCTGTTTTTTGGGAGATTTTTTCAGAAGTATGATTCTCAAATTACTTCTGATATACTTAGCTGCTCATCCCAATCTTTAGGGAATATTATTCCTATCTCTAAAGGGACCTTTGATCTAATTTTCAGGTGTATATAATATTATTTAAACCCTGCTACTTAATTATCTCTCAAAACATGAATTATTATATCTCGGTTTGAAGAAATTGCTGTTACCGGCTGATTTGGTCACTCAGATTGGTTCTATTACCGCTGTATTGTGTTTTACTGCTTCTGGTTACTATTTTATATGCTACCTTTGATTCCTATATTGCCAATATGCATGATGGCGATCCCAAGGCTCCAATTGACAATATTGATATTCAAATTACCAATATCAAGCTTAATGGTGTCCCTAACAACTTGTTTTGGGCCAAAGTTGTTCCAAGTCTACATCCATGCAAAAGCAAGGTTCGAGGTCTCGGTTTCGGACCTGGTTTCGGTCAGGCTTGAAACCGAGTTGTCTCGCATCTCGGGCAAGTTGGTGTATTTTCTTTTTCGGCCCCTAGTTTCGGTGGCCAAATGATATAATCAGGCCCTGAAAATTGCAGGATTGCCTATAATGGAACCCTTAAATTTAAAAAAACTAACTCAAAATGGTAGTTTGACTTTTGATCTATGGATGGTAGTCTATGTTGTACATATACAATGATATGGTCTATCTCATACAATCTTTAGTACTAGAAAACATATAATTCAAATAAGAAAACCTAAATAAGCATTAGGAATGTTGAGTGACAAGATAACTTATCCCAAATGAGATTGGATGAGATTTGGGCAAAAATAGGGTTTTATGTGTTTTCCTTCAAAACCCACCAAAACCACCGAGGGCAACCAAGACTGGGTATTTATTAAGTGATTTTGTAGCAGACTTCGACGAGACGAGATATCGAGCAAAGATTTTGTTGAGACGCCGAGATCTTGACCAAGACCATGTATAAACCTAGTATCGCATGTGGTTTTGACTCGAGCTTGGCCGAAACCGAGAACTCGCGAGACCTTTGATGTAATATGGGTACAAGGGCAGAATTGTCGTATAGGGGTAATTTGGTCTTTGTACTCATTTAGATTGTTCTCCATATTATAAATAAAGCTAGCATGTGTCCCATTAGACACAAGTCATACTCACCAAACCAATATGGTATAAGATCTTATCTGAAACCCTAAATGCAGCTCTCCCTCCCTCTCTCGGTTTGCATCTCCCACCACCACCACACCCTTCTCCTTGCTCTCGGTGGTTCTCCCCTAGTCCACCAAGAGCCTTTTCTCTCCTCTTGAAGATGCCACTCAAGATCTAGATCTACACAGAATTTTTTCGCTTGATTTGAGAGGTTTTACTAGTTTTTTCACTGGTTTCTCTTTTGCTTTCTTTTCTTGATCTACAAGGCCAACCTTGAATGTCGATTTTTCAGGGCCAATACCTGCTTTTTCTTCATCAAGGCTGATTATTTGTTTTTCAAGGCCAACCCTGTTACTGATTTTTCCAGGGAGAAACCCTGCTTCTCGATTTTGCTCCAGGCTCTCTCCTGGCTTCTTGTTTCATCTCAAGACCATCACTACTTGTCGATTCCACTCAGACCTGCTTTGCTACTTCTTCACAGGGACCAATCCTTCCTTCATTGATTTTACAGGGTGATGGTCCATACCCTAAAAGTCGGTTTTTCAAGTTTCCATACCTGCTCGATTTCTCCAGGGACTGATCTCAAGCTGCTGTTATTTTTTCTTTTGGTTCTCTCTTGTGGCTACCACCATGCCAGACACCTCTGATATATCTACTGCAACCACTAGGTTGGAAGGATTGACTCCGGAAAATTTTCCTTCCTTCACACTATGTCCTATCAAGCATGACAACACTAATTATTTGATGTGGTCCCCCATTCTTGCTGTCTTTCTATCAAATCCCGTGGTTATTACGGGTACCTTACTGGAGATACCAAGAGACCTAATACTACAGGTTTGGCTGTTGATAAATGGGAGTGTGAAAATTCCATAGTTATGGCATTTCTTATTAATTCTATGCAGCCCCAGAATGCTCGAGGCTACCTTCTATTGGATTTTGCTGCTCAGATATGGAAGGCTGCCCAAGACACTTATTCCCAAGTTGGAAATGATGCTCAAGTTTTCGACCTCCGCAAGAAGGTTCATGAACTGAAGCAAAAGGAGTTGACTCTGTCACAATATTATTCCGAGTTACATTCTCCATGGCAGGAGTTGGATTTTTGCGAGGAGTTTCAACCCACTACAGCTACTGATGTCACCAACTTCGGGAAACGGTAAGACAAGATCCAAGTTTATGACTTCAAGCTCATGTTCTAAGTCATGACCCCTTCCCCACTCTGGAGCAGGCCTATTCTATGATTCAACTTGAAGACAGTCGTCGTATTACTATGTTACCACAACTGGTCTCAGCCCCTCCAAAGCGGTCAGCTCTTGTTTCCGACTCTCAGTCCCACGGTGCCCACGGTCTAGCGGCTCCTTTACTAAGGCACCTATGAAGTGTGACTACTGTGGTAAGGAGCGCCACACTAAAAAATTCTGTTGAAAACTCCATAACCGTCTTACTGATGCTTCTGGTCGTGGTCGGGGAAACTTCAACCAAGCCAATCAGGGCAACTCTGGCTAGCCCAACCAGCTCTTCTCTGTCATCAGCTGAGCTTCTTACATTTTAGCGTCTTCTGACTAGGATGGAGCCACCTCTACTTGCATCTGCTACATCTACCTCCATTGTTGCTTTTGCCAATTCCAACCTTGCCAGTTCAGGTACCCTTTTTTGCAGTCATAGTGCATCTGTTCCCACATCCCTGTGGATTATTGACTTTGGGGCATCAGATCACATGACAGGTTCTTCTAACCTTTTTCTTTAGTATGCTCTCTACTCTGGTAAAGGCAAGGTTTGTTTAGCCACTGGAACTTATTACGCCATTTCTGGAAAAGGTTTTGTTCGGTGTTCTCCTATTGTGTCCCTTCTTCTATTATACATGTCCCCACCTTTCCAACTAATTTATTGTCCATTAGTAGTCTTACTTCCAGTCTAAATTACACAATGACTTTTTTCCCTTCTCATTGTGTTTTTCAGGATCTGGTGACAAGAGCAACGATTGGCTCTGATAGAATGTGGGATGGTCTCTATCTGCTTGATGATGGCTTCGCTTTGATCTCTAGTTAGGCTCTTCAGAAAACTTTGTTTTGGAAGCTTTCCAACAAATCCAAGATTGCTTAAATCTGATTTATATTGAAGGAGTTATGTTTCGGTCAAAGTTAATTTGGTATGCACGAAAGTTGTCAAAATGGCTTTGAATGGAAATAATTTTTTACACAAAAAATAATGAATATTTTACCACACTTGGTTTTTAACAACGTTTTGCCACATTAAGAATTTAAGATTTATGAAATTTATAGATTTTTGAGAAAAACCCCGACATTAGAAAGTTAAAATTTTCACTTACCGCCGAAAATCCAGTTTTTGTTCTTGAACTGGGAAGTTGACTTTTTATCCTTTAGGAATTTGATTTTTTTAACTATTTTATTGGATTGAAATAGGGGGTATTTGCTTATTTATGAATAGTATCTTAGTAAATCATCTACTTAAATGATATTAGGAATAAATAAGTGTCTGTCCTGGTTTCTGGAATACATAAGTATCTGTACTGGTTTCGAGCCAGGTTTCCGCAAGTTGTGATGGGCATAAGTGTTGAAACTTGCAAAATTACCAACATCTCAGTTAAAACCATGCATTTTTTCAAGTACCTGACCAATTTGTTTAGGAAACATGCGAAACCGAGATTTAGTTCCATGCTTGTAATATTATTCATAAATAAGCAAACACACCCAATTTTAATCCAAGAAAAATAGTTTAAAATTTTTCTCAAATTAAAAAAAAAAAATAAAGAAAACAGGGTTATTTTAAACATCCACACACACTAAATAAGGTTTGACCGAAGCATAACTCCTTTAATATAAATTAGATTTAAGCAATCATGGATTTATACAACAAAACAAAAGACTATTTTGCCGCTCTTTTGGTTTTTAGTGATGTTCCATCACAATAAGAATTATGAAAATTTTAGATTTGAGAAAAAAAACCCTAGCATTTGAATGTTTAAAATCACCCTACAACCGAAATTCAGATTTTTGTTCTTGAACTGGGGGGTTATTTTTTATCATTTTCGATTTTGATTTTTTAACTATTTTTATTGGATTCAAATAAGGTGTATTTGCTTATGAATGAATAATATCTTAAATGTAAAAACATTTGCTTAAATGATATTTGGCATAAATAAGTGCAAAACCAAGTTTGATATCATTTCCAATTTCCAAGAACAACATACACTAGCAAACTTCGGTCAAAACCACAAATACAATTTTGAGTGTTCTTTTTGTGAAACTAATTCGTGGATTGGGTTTAAATGTCAAAATAGGCAGCACAGAAAAAATAGGTCAAAAAACCACTTTCTTGGTCTCGAAACCAAGGTTTCTTCGAGTTGGCCTGAAAATTTTCCAAGGTTCAACTCAGTTTCAGTTGAAACCTACTATATCTAGGTTTCGGGACTGACCGAAACCAGCCTCAAAACCGAGATATTGAACTTTGAATTAAGGTGAAATTTCCCTAAGCCTGATATATCTGTTAATCAGTATGTTCCCTCCTCCCATCAATCAACCTAGTTACTACCTACGTTGGAGAGTCGAGCGAGCCTGAATATCAAAACAACAATATTGACATGTTCTCAATTTAGTTTGATGATATATACGTTCCCCGGATGTGACTACAGGCTGAGGTCTACTGAAGCTAAACAGAACTTGAGGTCTACATCTCGAAACTAGAGAATCGAGCATTTAGAGCAGGACCAAAACAATAGACAGCCGAAACTAGAGAATCGAGCATTTAAGCAGATGCAAAAGACGCTGGGCTAACATTTCTATTTTGAGGCTTGCTTATAGGTTACCTGGTGCACAGGGATGCAATGTTGTAGTATTTGCCCAATATCTAAGTCCCGATCAGCACAAACCCAACCCACTTGACAATTTCAGTGGGTGCTGTATATGTAGTAAAACTCTCTGATGTTTACAGGAGTACATCATCCCCTTGAGGGCAACCACACAAAACCTTGCACATCACCGTGGTACGAGGTTTGACGAAATTTCGGCAAATCTCAAGTTCCATTTTGATTTCGACATTTATTGAAACAAAACATAATGCAATATATAAAGTTTACAATGTTTCAACCGAAGTTTCGCTTGGCCAAATCAGTGTCATACAAGCTTAGAAGCAATGCTTGGGTAGTAGAAGCAAAGATTGCTGCCCAACAACAAGATTTGTCCAAGAGCCTAAGTTGGAAGTAACTCACTTTTCCTCAAAACTATTTTTTTTTTTTTAAAATAGGATAAATATTTTGTTGTTGCCATTCAATTTTTTGTATGTTAAACATTGTAGCCTGATCTATGACTTCACGGAACCGAATTTCATTTTCTGTTTTCAAATTATTATTTTTTAATTTTTCTGCAAAAGAAAATGATTCCTTGCAACAAAATTGTTAAAAAAATGGGGTTAATACTTAGTGTTTAGCGGTCAATTTTATTTATGTTGGACACTGTTGGACGATCTATAGCCTCACTAATGAAGCTTGCCAACATTTTCCAGGTTGTTGCAAGCCACGATGCCATGCGGATATGCATTGGCACCAAGGAGGGTGAGGCACACCACCCCTCCTCAAGGTAGCTCTTTAGCATTTTGCCCTTTTTCAGAAGTAGACATCAACTACCCCAAAAAAATAATACTGACATACTTCGAATCACCACGAGGCTCTTCTTCCATACTGTCAACGTGAAGCCATGGTGCAACAGCATACTCCATGTCAAGGCCAAAGCGATCATTGAGCCACAATGTGCACAACCATGCATGCCTCCTCCAGTGCCATGGCCGTGCCAATAGATTGGCTGTGACAACAAGGAGCTTCCAAACTTAATGGTTGGGTTTCTGATACCCTTCTTTCTCAATTTCTGTTCCCAATTTTCAATTTATTTTTCCATATACATTGATTGATAATCCACACAACATGCCCTGTTTTCCATGTTCTTCATACTAGACCTATTGCACCATTCAATTCTTAAGTGATTTCTGAGATACTTCACACTTCACACACCTGTCAGCCCAAGCAGGAAGGTCATTCAACCAACCTTAAAGTCAATTTGATCACTCTTCTGAAAGTTATAAAATCTCTTATGTTGCCTCAAAAGTTTATTTATTTGATTCCTGATTTTGTTATTTTACCGTTTCTATCCTTATTTCCTGCCATAATTCCATATTTGTACTATGTCCCATATCTGTATTGTTGTGCTTGGAATCCTACCTCTTGCAGATCTTATTCCCTTAGGGATCCTAATTTGGGTTTTAAGGATACCAATTTGCATTAACACATCATAGAGAAGAGTTTAAGTGCAACAGTTGCATTAAGATTCTTTTTCTTTGGGGAAGGGGGGATGAAGGGGAATAAACCTTGTTCGATCCACTTCCTGATGTTATTTTTGTACCAGCACTGGCCTTCCTCTTTCGCTTTTTACCTTTCTGTGATTGCAATGGTAAGAAAGCAAAATCAGAAGATTATCAGAAGTAAACCTTAAACCCACTTAAATCAAAGGAAAGATGTAAAACCTCTTCCTTGTCTGCAAGTGAGACCTCTGTAGTGGCATGAGGAGATTCCAAAAATTCTAGTAACTTTGCTGATAGCTCTTCCTGAAAGTTCAGCTCAACCAGATAAACAAAATATTTTGCGATAATACACAGCAGAGGCCAGTAAGAAGATCAGCAATTGTTAACCAACCTTTCTTGTAGTGGCTTTGGAAACTGGAATGTCGAGCACATCACAGAAATCCAACAATTTTTCCTTGACAAATTTATCAAGCTTTTCCTTTATTTTTGCCCGCTGTTTTTCCTGCAGAAAAGTTTATGGCCAATGAATCAAGGTTCGAAAACTCGGGTCTCGGAGCCATCTCAGCCCAGCCCAAAACCGAGTCGAGTCGAGATCTCGGCAAGTTTTTGTAATTTTTTTTTTCGACTCGAAAGCCCACCTCGGTGGGTTTTAGACCTCTTTTGGGTCTGAAAGTTGGTATTCCGCCTATTTTAGACCATTTAAACACAATGGTACTATCAGATTTTGCAAAAACAAAGTCCAAATAGGAATTTCAGTTAGTGGGAAAGCAGGACAGACACTTATGCTAGAAATCAGGACAGACAGACTTATTTATGCCTAATAGCATTTAAGTAAATGTTTTTGTATTTCATTTACTTAAGATATTCATAAATAAGCAAATACCCCCCTATTTGAATCCAATAAATATAGTTAAAAAATCAAATTCCAAAAGGAAAAAAAGTCAACCCCCCAGTTCAAGAACAAAAACTGAATTTTTGGCGGTAGGTGCAATTTTCAACTTTCTAATGCTGGGGTTTTTCTCAAATCAAAAAATTCCATAAATCTTAATATGGTAAAACATTGCTAAAAACCAAAAGTGCGGTAAAATATTCATTTGTTTTGATGTCTAAAAAACTATTTTCATTCAGAGCGATTTTGACAACATTCGCGCAAACCGAATTAAGTTTGACCGGTACATAACTCTTTCAATATAAATCAGATTTTAGCAATCTTGGACTTGTTGGAAAGCTTTGTTAATAAGATTTATGGAATTTTTAGATTTGAGAAAAAACCCAACATTAGAAAGTTGAAAATTGCACCTATCGCCGAAAATCCAGTTTTAGCTCTTGAACTAGGGGGTTGACTTTTTTTCCTTTTGGAATTTTATTTTTTAACTATTTTTATTGGATTCAAATAGGGGGGTATTTGCTTATTTATGAATAATATCTTAAGTAAATGAAATACAAATACAAAAACATTTACTTAAATGATATTAGGCATAAATAAGTGTCTGTCTTGTTTGTCATGGCATAGATAGGTTGTCATGGCATAGATAGGTGTCTGTACACCAAGAATTTCCAGCAAGATCTCGAGATCTGGCACTCATATTGTACTTTTGTGACTCAACCCCCATCTTGTCTCGGATTTTCAAAATACCAAGAAACTCGACGAGATCTCGCGAGTTCTCGAACTATGCAATGAATAAAGCAGAAAAAAAAAAGAGCATCACTTCAACAATTTGAACATAAAAATATACATTGAATTTTCTTGTTTCATACTCAACCAATGTCCATTAATGAGTATTTATGTGATTGCAAAAGATTTTGACAAGCTAAAATTAAATAAATCATTCGGAAAAAAATACCTCGTTTTGAAGCCATACATAGCCAGAAAACTGGCTTATATTTCTCTTCAAAAAGTGTACCTGCAAACCATGTATTTTTCACGACCTTTTGATATTATAGGTGCACTGAAAAACAAACAACCCATTGAATAGAAGAAGAAAATAAACTAAACCGGTACCATAAAGAAAACCCCAAGGTCGAACAAACTAGATTTGAAAATGGATTTGGTCAATTGGTGTAGGAACCAAGAAGAAACACTTCACCTTGGCTTTCTTTCCAAAAAGGATTGTGTGAAGCATCTGCAGGTTTTCATCAGGTTTTCTCTTTGACAACTTGAAAGCCACTGAAACAGTTCAGAATATCATACTCATAAACAGGTCACTTTTCTGTAAGACTGTAACAAGAAAGATGAAATGGAATCCAATAAGACTAGCAGATGGTGGACGGTGCTAATAGCGATATTGTGTTTTAAGGATATGTAACTGTGCCTGGTCTTAAAGTGAATACTGAAGAGCAGTGGAAAATGATTAAACTACTAAAGTGAAAATTTTAAGACACAGAGAAAGTAGATTGGAACTACTAGCGATATTGTGTTTAACTACCATGAGCTGCAATTCCTTATTTAAATTCACTAACATATAGAGCATCATCTAACTGGTAATTTTGTTCAATTTTGTTCTTCAACATAATAAATACTAGGTACCTTTGAAATCTTTCTTCCGAAAGAACAGGGAAGTGTAGCTTATAAATCAAGGGACAGTGATCCATTAAGTACGAAATAATAACACGACTTTAATTTTACAAGTTAAATTCAGACATATCCAACACAAATTTGCTGCTTTCCATATCTCTATGTGCAGTGACATCAAACAGATGAGGAAAGTCCGCCAGCCAAGGATAACAAGTACTGGTCGCACCTAATAGCAGCATTATGCATCTGGGTCACAATTAACCTTTTCAGTTGAGCAATGGAAATTTCCTTGTTTCCACACAAGAAAGAAGTAACATATAGGTCGAAAGAACCAGGGATTGAACGAAAGAAAATGAAACTAGAAGCTAAAGAAACGTACCGTTGGGAATATCTTTAAGCTGAGTACCACGACCCTGAAACCGCATATGGTACGTTTCAGCAGAAAACTCAAAGCGGATTGAAAGTGATTCAATGAAACAGTATGAGAATTACAGCCGTACCTTCTCAATTGACAAGACTTTAGTCGCAGGGGCCTTTTCAGAAGACAATGCGGAGTATCGTTCAACGGATTTCCTCTCTCGCGCAGGTCTGTCGACTGGTATGACAGGTTCTGTAGAGCTCGAACTCCTCTTTCTTGGCTGCTTCGGAGTTGACTCTTCCTCAGATTTCTTCGACTCCCCATCAGCAGTAGCACCACCACCTTTCTTGTAGCTGCGCTTTCGACTTTCTTTGGCCTTCTCGCTTGGAACTCCTTTCTCCTCATCCTGTTTCCCTTCCTTCACAACTTCTTCCTCTATCAAATCCTTCTCCGCCGTGTCGGAAGTTCCTTTCTCTTCGTCTCCTTCTACGGTAGCTTCTTTCTCTTCTGCGGGCACTTCTTCATCGGGCTTTTTATCTTCTAGGGTTTCAGAAGCCATTGAAGCGAACAAACAGATTACCAGCTAAAAAAGAAACGAAACCCTAAGTTCGGAAACGGAAGAACCCTAGTAGAACCACTGGCGATATCTGCAACTGATCTGAGTGCTTCATATAGAATCTTGCCCTGGAAAATGAAAATAAAACCTGAGCGGTAGAGAGTATCGCTGGAGTTAAGGTGCGCACCCTTTTGGGATTTAAGACCCAAAAGAGTGTAGAACTGGAGACTGAAGACTGAAGAGAAAGGATTAAGCGAGCGTTCCGGAGTGTCGGAGCATAAAAGGTGGGCTGATGTAATTGTCTGAAGTGGATGAGAGAAAAAGGATTCGATAATCCCAGATTTTTAACAAGAAATAAGGAAAGGGCGCGCTGAAACTGAAAAGATCTGTTTGAAATTTGACGTAAAATTCATTGCGTTCTCTGGACTCTGGTCTGGTGTCTCTCGTGTCTGGTCCCGTCTCAGCGACTCAGCCCCCCATGCCCTCCACTTCACTTCTCGTAAAAGGCTTGTCTTAGGGCTGCAACAGAGGGTTGGGCTGGGCCTTTTAAAACCCTAGCCCAACCCTGAGTCTCCTTAGCTGGGCTCAGGCCTGGCCTGGACCGGCCCTAATTCAGGGCCAGATAAATCCAATCCTGACCTGTCCTCAGGATCGGGCCGGGCTGACCCTGATTGGCCCTGACTGTGAGAGGTAAAGGAGACTGCATACAAGTCTATGTATCCACTCAATTCAAATCTCATTGACCATGCTACAAGGCATAAACAAGTTACTATGAAGAGAAAGCTCCTTCTTCCATGGTCGTGAAGGAACCTTTTACCCATAACACAATTATTAAGGGAGAGCGTTCTCTGAGCAAGCAGCATAGGGAAGTGTAGCAATGAGTTGAGACAAAATGGTATTAACCATAGGAGGGCAACCAGGTCATTTCATGTGAGGAGGATAGAAACAGAAATAGATGTGCTAGCATGCATTGCCCAAGCCACTCGTACATGTTTTTTTTTTTTTTTTTTGATGAGTAATCCAAAAACCATATATATAAAAAGAAACGATCAAAGAGTTCCACAGAAAGGAACAGTTGAGTCCTTCTCCAACCAGTGATGAAAAGCTATATTCCTAAAATTGTTTGTAAGTGTGGCTATGTGCAAAAAAAGAGGTAACGACATCCAAGAGATTTGAGCGTCATCTGGTTTGGTGAACCAAGAGGTTAACTCCCTATCCAGTAACCAGACATGACGGACAACGATCCCTTCCTGCACTGACCTTTGCCATCCATTCAAAAAGCCAACTATAGCTGCTGCTGTTGTGTCCTGGATATTGAGGCAACCTGCATCTGTGACAAAAATCTTGCCATCTATCAAAATGTTAAAAGTCCACTTGGCTAAATTTAGTTCAGGTTCAAGGGTGCCTGCAACCATTAAACCAGTAAGGTGTGGCACAGCGTTAGTAAGATTATGTAAATTCAAATCAAGCAAACTAGAATTGTTAGATAATGTAGGACATCAATTTATAACCGGGAGCCCAACCCTTAGATCCTTAGCCCACTTAAGTACATTCTTGATAACAAACATTGGGTCAGCCTTAGCTCCCTGCATTAACACCATGTTCCGTACATACCAAATAAAATAACACGTAATAATGAAAATAGAAAAAAACGAAATAGCAGTTGGCTTGTCCATGTCCAACGAAGCAAGAAGAGAAGTGCAAAGATGGAGGAAAGAAGAGCTTGAGAGATGCTCAGTTCTTAGTCCAAACGGACCAGAAGCCCAAATACGTTTAGGCCAATCACATGCAAAGAATAAATGCCAGAGTGATTCATCTGAATTTCCACAAAGAACACACGAAGGGTCGATGGTGAGCCATTTTACAATGGTAGCCCTGACAGAGAGCCCTGCATTCAAGACACGCCAAAAGAAAACTTAAATCGAGGATGTAGCTTAAGTTTCCAAAAAAACCGCCACCACTTAGTAAGTTGAGGATCTTGTGTTGGAAAATTAGCCACTCGGACATGTTGATACTTGTTATTCATTGTGTACTTCTGAATTACTCCGTGTTTCTTCGTTTCTTTCAATTTATGCTATTATGATGTATTTTTTTTGGCAGTGTCGTTCAACACACAGTTGCCCTTCACCAGTCCAAGTTATTAAATTGATCTACAGCTAGACAACCAAATTTGATAAGGTAAGACCCCCTCTATCAAACGGTTCAGATTGGCCATGTAATCCTTCCACATACCTAGAATCTGGTAGCCATTGTGGTAGAGAGAAGTGGAAGATAGATGAAAATAAAAAGGGCAAAGGTTCAATACAGTTTTTTTTTTTGTGGGGGGGGAGGACGGTGCACAACACAAGTTAATGTGAATTGTATTAACATACAAATACATTTTGAAGGGTAGAGGCACCCAATATATTATGATCTGACTAAATATATTAAAAAAACAAAAAAGGATGATCCAGGGGATAATTGCCGGAGTTTGACCATCTACACTTCCCCATTTCCTTTTCTGTTCAAAATCCGTCAACAGCTTCATTAGAAAAGGAAATGGAGGCAAATATGCAAATTAATAATTACATTAAAGAGGCATGTACTCTTTCAAACTGGCCTTCTTCATAGTAGATGGTATCTAGACGCGAACACTCTTGTGGTCTCTGGTCAATTCTTGATTCCTTTGCATGAACTTAAGCACCTTGATGTAGAGTTTTTGAGACCCCTTGATTTTGCCCGTAAAATATGAATTGTGAGTTACTTGAACAGACAAGGAGCAGAGGATGCAATTCTCAAGCCTGACCACACTTTCTTAAACAAGCAATTCCCTCCTCCAAATAGTCCTGTCTGCTAATCCAGAATTCTGGTGCATCCTGCATAAAATTAAGAGGACAAAAATAAGCAACTGTATCAAAGAGGGTTTAGACCTTCCTTTGACCAACTTAAAATGAGAACTGGGGGACTCATCCCTGTTCTATTCATGGACTCAAACATCAAAACATTGGGGAGGGGGAGGGGAAGGTGAGTGTGTACCTTCATAATTCCTGCTAGGACTGCACCTCCGAGGTATACCATATGCTTTCTCCGTGGTGGATCTTCTATCCGTAGCCGTAATTTCTGTGCTCACAAAAGTTGAGAAAGTGAACAAAAAATAAGCTGTCTGTGGAAGCAAGAGGAATATATAAATAACAGTATTCAACAACAACAACTCAGCTTTACCCCAGGCTACATAGATCCTTACTCTTCAATCAGCTCTATTTAAAGTCCTACATGATACAAGCCCTAAGCTATGCATGTCTCTCCACACACTGTCCCAGCGTCATCTTAGGTCTGCCCCTAGCTCATTGGGCAAACCTATTGATGAGCAAACACCATTTCATCCACCAAAACAATATCACCAGCAAAAAGCATATACCAAGGGACCTGATCTTAAATGTCTCTTGGTCAAATCAGCTACAATAAGCGCAAGCAAATAAGGGTTTAAAGCTGATCTTTGATTTAACCCAATTGCAATTGAGAATTCACTACCTTGACCCCTACCTTTCTTACAGTAGTCACCACCATTATACATCTCTTTACCTATATCCACATATTTACTTGAAACATATCTCTTTTGTTGGACCTAGAAGGTTTCATTTATATGTTAAACTGTTTTGGATATGAAAACGAATGTGTGATGTGTGTTTGGGTATATACTAACATGTGAACTAATGTTCTAAGAGTTTGATGATTACCCAAACTACTGATGAGGAGCAGTTGAAGAAAGAACAAGGCATGTTGATTGAATGAAGAACTGATGAAGACGGTCTTCCGCGTATAGGGGACGGTATTCCTTGAATTGAAAGATCAAGGAGCTGAAAGCTACAAGTTTGAAGGAATCTTTCAAGGACAAGATTAGGATATGATGTTTAATTGGCATATCATTGTAATCCTAATGTACTAGATCAACAAGATGTAAAAAGCCTAAGAATATGACATCATAAGGACCTAAATGGACAAACCCAAAAAACTAGGTGGTTTGACCTAGAAAAATGTCTAAGTCTATTGCCCACGATCTTCCCTGAACAAAGACAGACGACCAAGCTTTAATGGCAAACAATAAATATTCTAGATTAGAACTCACGGACAACCAAGAGTTATGAAACTAAGTCACATCCGTGACTTGCTTCTGTCCATGTCCAAGCATGACAATCTTGAGTCCTTGCAGCCATAGTCTTCCGCGATTGTTGAGCGGTCTTCCGTACGATAACATTTATTGTTGCATGGATATAAATTGAAAGTTTTTGACGCATCATTAATTAACCACTTGGACTCTAACCACTTGAGTGGATGTCTTAAACATCTTCACTGATGTTGAGGAGCTCCAACAGCTAGTTTCTCTTGGAAAATATAAGTTGAATATTGGAGACCAAAATGGGCTAATATTTGCAACCTATTTAAATCACTATTGAATCTCCAACAGCTAGTTTCTCTTGGGAATGAAAAGATAATTTAAATGTTTAAAGAGAAACTAAGCTTGACTCTAACGACTAGTTTACAACTAGTTCATTTGCCTATAAATAGGTGCAGTCATTTAATGTCATATCAATCAATCAAGCAAATACAACAGCAAACATCAAGTGCAAGCTTTATTCGTTTTCATCATCCTAAGAAAACTGTTGTATCTGATCTTCATTGAATAAATCATCTTGAGATGCTATTGCTGTGTTTGAGCTATAGTGCAATATCATCTTGATAAGGGCTGCAATGTGTTAAAAATCAAAAGAGAAGCATCTTATGTTGATCAACTGTGCTTAAAAGTATTTACAGTTTCATGCTTGAAAGAAGAAACCATTTTTGCTATAAAAAGAGTCTGTGTGGCTTTATGAGGAAATCCTTGACCAAGGGTGGTCCGGGTGCTCAATCCAAGGTTAGTGGTCGAGTTGTAAGGGCCTAATTCTTACCTGGGAAAGAAATCGGATAATGGAGAAATCCTTGGTCCATGACCAAGGTAGTGGACGTAGGATTAGTTGGATCCAAACCACTCTAAACTATTGTCTTTCCATTCTGTCTCTCTCTTTTCTTCCTTGCATTTGCATTGTATTTTAGTTTGTACCTTATATCCTTTAAAAAAGGAGTTGTCACCCAATTCACCCCCCTTGGGTGTTGCCATTCGATCCTACATCTTTTCTAGTACATGCCAAATTAACTCTCTAGGGAATCTGTCATAAGCTTTTTCTAGGTCAATAAAGACCAATTGAAGATCTTTCTTGTAATCTCTAAATTTTTCCTTGAGTCTCCTAAGTAAATAGCTTCTGTTGTGGATCTGCCCTTAAAACAAAATTGGTTTTCCGTAATAGTAGTTTCTTTCCTCTGGCGAGTTTCAATAACTCTCTTCCATAACTTCATAGTATAACTCATTAGTTTTATGCCTTTATAGTTATTACAGCTCTGAATATCACTTTAATTTTTATAAATTGGAACCACAATGCTTCTCCTTCATTATTTGACCTTTTCCTTGTGCTCATAATCTTATTAAATAGCTTGGATGGCCAAAAAACACATAATCCTAAGTTCTTCCACACTTCTATTGGGAACACATCTGGACCAAGCGCCTTGTCTACTTTCACCCTCCTTAAAGCTTCTTTTACTTCAGGCACCCTAATTATTCGTACATATCTTCGACATGTGGTGTCTTGATGAGTAGTGCAACTTTCCGGGACACTATTACTCGAAGTGCTTTTCCTCTAGGATCCATCACATTTAGGCTTTCTCAAATAGAGGCCCCATCTCTTATTAACAAGGTTGGGGGGTAACTAGTTCTCTGCATGTAGACAATCTTGGTATGCTTCCTTCTGCTCGACAAGCTCCTGGCACTAGAGAATATGCAACACAGTGTTCTAGGTGGCAAACAAAGTGTTCTGTGTGAAAAAGAAGAGAATACTGTATCACATGCTTGATGATTGTAGGATGGTCATAAATGTCTGGTTACATTTTGTCCAAAAGGAATGACAGCCATGTTTACAGGGTCACGCCATGTAAGGTGAAGGACTTTTCATTTGATGACCATCCATTCCTTTCAGCAAGAAGGAAGAATTGTCTGGAAGATGGTTCCATTTGTGATACGGTGGTCGGTGGAGACTGTAGAAGGAAAGAAATCGAAGAATATATGGTACAAAAAGGTAATGTGAATAGATACACTCATAACGATATTCAGGACAGTAACCTCACTGCAAATATTTTGGAGATGGGTTTCTACACAGATGGATGAATTCAATTATGTTTACCTATTTTTATGCAGTAATGCAGATACGTGCACATACATATATGTATACGAGACATATTATAACACCAAGCATGTACGGTATTCCTTAAATCAATAAATTTGGATACTTTTTCCTATTAAGGGAAGGAATAAAAATTTGAATTTTTCTATAAAAAAAGTTGGGAAAATGACATCAAAATATTTTATGATAGTTTCAATGACCAAAATGCACAATGTCAGAAATAGGAAGAAATATATGCAATCAGGGAAATTATGGACAGAAATATGCAATATGGAAGCTCATTTTCATGCACAAATATATCTCGTAGTACTGCATGTCTATATTTTCCCGTTGGTTGCTACTTATGTCCAAAGTGTCTAATGGTGTGCAGTTGTGCACGTTGGTAATTGAAACAATCATAGCAAATACTGAAGTCATTTTACCAGAAATAGAATGGATTGCTGTCTATACTTTGTGAAGATTATTTTTTTGGGGTTTTTTTTTGACCCCATAATACCACTGTCATGGTTCAGCGGCTCAAGCTGTTTATGGAATGGTATTCTTCTCGGGAAACTTCATCATGCCAATCTCAAAGAGCGCATGCCTGCATATTTCTAGTGTTTCATCCATCTTACCTATCCAACGGTCCTGGCCGATCACATGACAAAAGTAACAGAAGAGGCCTTGTCAACTCTGGCAACTGTTACTAAACTTGACAGTGCTTTATCCTAACTACCTGGTGTTGGCTGCTGCCTACTATGGATAGTTTTCAATCGAGGAAAGACATCCAACTAAAATTAGCTAGAGATAAACAAGCATAATGGAAATGATGAAAACTTGTGTTAGTAAATGACCCAAAGAAAGTGAGACGATCAAGATTCAGAGCTTTACCTTTAACCCATCTTTGTTACCCTTCAAGACAACTTCAAGATAACGGTCCAGAATTTCTTTCTCCAAACTGTCAAAACAAATTAATAAATGTCACTTCACATAATTCTTGACCATATAAAATCAGAGACATGTTTTTCCAAGTGTCCAAAATTGAGAAGGTAAATCTATAAATTCTATTATCTAAACTGACAGATGGAAATAACGGTGGGATGTAACCAGAACATTCCAATTGCAAGAAAAAGACGAATAAAACTGACATGTTTGGTAGACACACTGATACTCAGCTCAAGGAATATCTCTTAAATATTAACTTAAGCTCTTACAGGTACCATATTTTCTAACTTCAGTGGGCACCTGATACCAACAACAACAACTCCTCAGCCTTTTCCCCAACTAAATGGGGTCGGCTACACGGATCCTTTAAAAACAAAATGGGGAAAATAGAGATCCACACAAAGGGAAAGGAAAGTAAGAGGAATGGAAAATAAAAATGAAGAAATAAGATAAGAAAAGTGAGAAATGAAAAATGAAAGATGAAAGTAAGAGGAAAGAGGATAGCCCAGGAAAATAGGAAAATCTCAGCTACATGGTGTCAACAACGTGGATCCTTGCCCTCCAATAGGCTCTATTTGAGGTAATACTTGGCCCAAGACCCAGACTATGCATGTCATTCTTCACAACCTCACCTATGGTCATTTTAGACCGGCCTCTAGCTCTTTTAGCTCCTTCAATTTGAATCAGATCACTCCTCTTTACTGGAGATCCCCAGGCCTCCGTTGCACATGGCCAAACCACCTCAAACGACATTCTCAGAGCTTGTCGCTGATCGGGGCAGCTCCCACATCAGCTCGAATACGTTTGTTCCTCACTTTATCCTTCCTAGTTTTGCCGCACATCCATCTTAACATCCTCATCTCTACAACACATAGCTTCAGTATATGGCACTTCTTAACTGCCGAACATTCCGCCTCGTACATCATAGCAGGTCGGACAACGGTCCTATAGAACTTTCCTTTAAGCTTTAAAGGAATGTGTCGGTCACATAGGACTCCGGTCGCACCTCTCCATTTCATCCATCCCACTTTAATTCTTTGTGAAACATCATCATCTATGTCACCTTCTTTGTGTATGATAGACCCCAAATATCTGAAATATTCAGTTAGCGGTATCTCTCTCTCCTTAATTTTCACCATGTCATCATCCATCATAGTGTGACTAAAGTTACACATCATATACTCCGTATTTGATCGACTAATCTTAACGCCTCTTGTTTCCAAGGTTAATCTCTGCAACTCAAACTTAGCGTTAATCCCTGCTTTTGTCTCATCCACCAAGATGATATCATCGACAATGAGCATACACCTCGGTAGCTCGTCTTGGATGTTCTTGGTTAACTCATCCAGGATAAGCGTAAACAAATTAGGGCTTAGGGCTGATCCTTGAAGAAACCCAACCGTAATTGGGAATTCCTTCCCCTGGACTCCCACAGATCTCACACTGGTCACCACACCCTTATACATATCTTTAATTACCTCTAAATATTTACTCAACACCCCTCTCTTTGCAAGAACATGCCGGATTAAATCTCTAGGGACTCGGTCATAGGCTTTCTCTAGGTCAATAAAGACCATATGGAGATCCTTCTTGCTAGCTCTACATCTTTCCATGAGCCTCCTCAGTAGGTAGATAGCTTCTATCGTGGATCTACCTGGCATAAAACCAAATTGATTCTTCGAGATATGAATCTCTCTTCTTAGACGGGTTTCAATAACCTTCTCCCAAAATTTCATAGTATGACTCATTAGTTTTATGCTTTTATAGTTATTGCAGCTCTAGACATCACCTTTATTTTTGTAAACCGGAACTACAATGGTTCTCCTCCAATCATCTGGCGTTTTCCTTGTGATTATAATCTTGTTAAATAACTTGGTTAACCAATATACCCCACAAACTCCTAGGGCCTTCCACACTTCTATTGGGATCTCATCAAGGCCTGGTGTCCTGCCTACGTTCATATTTCTTAAGGCTTCTTTAACTTCCGTCACACCAATACCAATTTAACTAAACACATATAGCAACAGTGAACTACAGAAATTGACCAATGTCTTACATAATAGGTTTTCTCCTCCGTAAACAAATAAATTATATGGTTCAGCGAGCTAACCAAGTAACCAACTTCCATAGTAAGTGCACTTACTGTTCATGTATACATTTACGCTGCCCTTCCCTAACAGTTCAAGCTTTTAGGTGAAATGGTTGCAAACATGGTATCAGAGCAAGGAGCTCAAGTGTTCGACTCCTGGGAAGTGCATCGAAAGAGCTTTCCAGATATTTCTTCTCCCTTGGTGCCACACGAAGGAAATGCCACGTGAGTTCCACATGCAAGGACCATCGAAGTTTAATGCATCACATTCACATCCATATGGGCAGTTCATTGGGGTAGGGGAGCATATATCTTCATCCATTCTCAGTTTTGAGTATGACTCCCAGTCACAGGGACATACCGAATCGTCTTTTGTGGACGACATCTTCTCCTACTCAAATCACCAGCCGTACATGCTGCCAGCAGCGTCATATCACAGTGGATCAGTGGGTAGTTCTTCATAGTTTGGTGACCCATATCCTAGGATAGGTTACCTTCAATATGTCGATGATGCAATTTACATGGAAATTGTGGTTTAGTAGAGGATTACACTCGTTTCTTCTCCCAGACTATGACGTGGCATTCATTTGTCCTATAGTCAGAGGACAATACACGTCGACTCCATCAGACCATGAGTGGGATCGATCCTGGATGGTGTAGTAATTATTATTAGTAGACACTTGTATTAGGAAAGTGTATTGACAATTTGACATCCAAATTATGTACTTAACTCTATGACTCATTGACTCTAATGTTTGTATGATTTACTTGTTTAACTTGCTTATTATATGTTATAGTACTTAGACAATGTGTAAGTATACATTAGGATTCAACCGTATACTGCCAATCAAGGGTGCAAATCCAAAACACCACTTTGGGTGACTATTTTTGCAATATGAGCATTTGTATATGTTTATATAGCCTAAAAGAGGGTTTCCATGAAGAATCAAGCCTTAGTTTGGTCTAAAACCCACCGAAACGGCCAACCGAAATATCGCATGAAAAAGGACAAGATATCTGCGAAATTTTGGTATCTCGGATATTTCGGCCTACTGAAACGAGATTTTAAACTATGCTGGCAAGAGAGAAAATTCTTTGAAGGTGACCAAATACTAATTTAAGCAAAAGTGCAGATATGTAGACATCAATATTTGTCAAAGCTAAGAAGTCCACCAAGAAGATAACTGCATCCAATAACCCAATCCGGACATTTGGATATCAAGGGATGAAAATTGAGTCATTTGATTAATTTTTGCAAAGAGGAGCCTAAGAACATTACCGACTAGGTAGTCCAGGATACATGGTACTCCCTCCACTTAGAACTATATGCTGGTAAAGCTGCAAAAAACACAGCAAGTTACATGAAAACATAGGCAGGGAAGCCAAAAGGGCATAAAAGAAAGAATGAGAAATATTCCCATCATTTGTGTGCCCTGCTTCTTCAGATATAGGGTAACAATAAGCAAATGCAATGGATGGCCTAATCAGTGTTATACAAGAAGGACATCGATTGGGCAAAGCTATTGATGAGCAGACACCATTTTATAAGAGTCTGTCAACCTCCTTCATCTCATCCCCCCCCCCCTCCACACACACACACACACAAAAAAAAGGAAGTTAAAAAGGTACAAAATCCATTTTAAGACTTGCCCTCTAAAATAAAATTCTGAAGCTGCTTCCAACGAGAATCTACAGAATATAACTCATCCGCCAGAGTCACTCTTGATACAGTTCATAAATGCATATGCTCTTTAAGATACTGAAAGCAAAATTTTAACTAATTGGTGTAATATATTCAGCCGACCCCATTTAGTTGGGATAAGGCTGAGTTGTTGTTTGGTGTAATCAAATAATCACTAGTACAACAATCAAAAAGTAAAACCAGGATACTATAAGCATGTTCAGGAAGGGCGATATTTACAAATAATCTAGGTAGGTACCATCATACGATTGTCAATATCCATTTCCTGAATGCAGCGAAATACCATGTCAGCCATTCCATCACCTTCTACATCTATTAGTTCCTGCACCCAAGACACCAAACCATCCAAATCAATGTTCAATGTAATGTCACATGGCAACAGCTAACAGTTCTAGAATAGAGACCCCTACCAAAGAGCTCTTCTGGGCATTATTATAGCACCTTCTGATTCATTTGTCTTTGTTTTTCCATATCAAATTCTTTATCCTTAGTGCTTAAATCACTATCATGAATAAGCATTGATAATTGTTGAAAGAGTGTCACATTAAAGGCAGCATACATTCTGAACACCACCCTGTGGCATTTGATCAATAAAATATTTAAAATACTTCAATGTTTATAACTCATTGCTAGCAATGGATGGCATTGTTTCAAACCCTTAAAGGTAAACCATGATGCAGTTGCTCTAGCCTGGCTGGATGGACATGACCCACTTTGGAGACCTAAACCAAGAACCAGTAAACCAGTTTTCTGATCTGGCAAGGGCTAACTTCCTTAACAGCAACCGTATTCATTACAAACAACGAACAAAATTCTAAAGAACCATGCTAAATAACCAGAGAAAATGGAAAACTTACAGGAGTAAAAAGAGCCTCAGGAGCTTGGAACCGTTCAGTGCCAACTTTAATAACCCTTCCATCTGGCAGCTGATCAAATTAACTCTCAGTAATAAGAAGCAAAACCAAATATAGAGATCTTAAGTTGAAATGAATACATATTTACACCACTACTGAGTTTTATAGGCCTTGCATTGCTGGCCAAGTATGAGGTGTTGTGTGATCGACCTATTCCTTTACAATTGGAAGGAAAATTTTATAGGACAATCATACAACCGGTTATGATGTATGGTGTGAAATGTTGGGCAGTTAAGAATCATCATGTACATAAACTTAGTATAGCAGAGATGAGGATGTTAAGATGGACGTGTGGCAAAACTAGGCAGGATAAAGTAAGGGATGATCATATTAGAGCTGATTTGGGAGTAGCTCCAATACATGATAAGCTATGAGAAAGTCTTTTGAGGTGCCATGGCCATGTTCAACGGAGGCCTTTGGATGCTCTAGTACAGAGGAGTGATTTGATTCAAACTGAAGGAACTAAAGAGCCAGGAACAGACCTAAAATGACCTTAGGAGAAATGTTGAGAAAAGACATGCATAGCTTAGGCCTTTCATCAAGTTGGACCTCGAATAGAGCTGATCGGAAGGAAAGGATCCATGAACCAACCCCGTTTAGTTGGTATAAGGCTGAGTTGTTGGTTCCAGAAAAGCAACACATGCATAAAACAACTTATCAATTCAACTCAAATAAACCACTGACTTATCTGAACTATTTGGGGTTGGCTACAACTCTTATGCACTCATGTCTTCTCACACCACTGTAAGCAAAGCCATTGTTGCCTTCAACTTGCACCTTATTGGTCTTCATTGCACATGGTTGAACCTCAGTAAACAGTTGCCCCAACAGGGAGTTTTTCCATCCTAAATCCATGGATCCAACAGTTTAGGCACGGGGCAAAACAGATGGCATCATCACAGAGCGGCGGTGGTATTCATGCTGAAGTATGTTATATGCCTGGAGAAGAATGGGAAACTTATCTCTGCCGAGAATTTGAATGTGAACCTGGTCATACTCTGGATTCAAACCAGTAAGGAAATCATAGACACGCTCCATCTCAGGTTCCTTCTAAAAGGTAGCAGTATCAGAAGAACACGCCATAGGAAGAGGGTGATAAAAGTCCAGTTGCTGCCAAAGTGCGTTCAGGGCAGCATAATAAGAGGTGAGAAACATATCCTTCTGTGTGGTTTCTCGAACCTGGCGACAGCTCATAGATCTGAGCATAGTTATTGGTTTGGGCATATGTCTGATGGACAGCATCCCATAGTTCTTGTGCAAAGTTCAAGAGAGCAAAACTGGCACTAATTCGAGGCTCTATGGAATTCAAGAGTAAAGATTTTACCAAGGCATCATTACCAATCCGGGTAGTCTTGGCAATACCACTGGATGGTATGGGATGTCACCGGTCAAGTACCCGAGAAGATCATTCCCACGGATAGTTAAGAGGCATGCTTGTGACCATGCAAGGTAATTAGACCCATTCAATTTGGTTGGACCCAGTTTGAGAGAGGTTATGGCCATGAGTCCCAATACGACTCACCTCACTACCCCCAAGGTCTCCCGCGGAGTCGTTAACATCATTATCCTTCGCCATGAAGTCGGAATCTCAATGAGAAAGGGTGTTGAAACAAATATATAAAGCAAAGAGTAGTAGTATGGAGGCTACCGTATCATTCATGAGAGATGTGGGAAGTCATATGGTGGCGAATGAGGCTGAAGCACAACGGTAGAAGGCCTAGTGCCTTTACAGTAGCAGCGGTAAGGCTTGGCAATGAAGAGGAGCAGGCGGCAGGGAGCCGCAAGAGGCCAGAGGGGCCTACGGTAGAGCCGACAAGGGTTACGGCCCTTAGAGGAGGGTGGCAGGAGCCTAGGCGGGACCCTAGGAGGTTGCAAGAGGAGGACGAGGACCCTGGGAGGTCGCAAGAGGAAGGCGGGAGCCTGGGAGGTCGTGACAAGGGGTTGGGAGCCCCTGGTGCTTGCGGCAGGAGGAGGAAAGGCTTGGGCCTGGTGGTGGAGGGGCCTAACAGCTAGGCAGACCCATCCGGAGGGGCTGTATGGGCCTATTGGCGAAAGGCGGCATCTAGTGGTGATGGTGGTGGCGAGATAGGCACCGGTCAGCAGTGGTCAGTGGCGGTCAGACGTGGTACGACATGTGTTGGCGCATGTTCAGTCAACCATGTTTGACACGGAGAGGCCGGAGTGTCAAATACTGATGGTGGAACCCTACTACAGTGGCAGCAGGAAGAAAAAAAAAACAAGTGTAGAAAACCTAGGACCTATAACCAGTAACTTGAGAGAAGAGAAAAAAGAGAGAATGAGAGAATAATAACTTGTTGTCTTTATTGATAGGAAAGCCCCTCTATTTATAATAGAGGGGAAATTACAAATAGAAAGGGGAACTCCTAATCATGATAGGATTCCAAGTTACAATAGGAAAAAAACTAGAACAAACAACTCAAACTGAAACTAAGACTAACAACTCACAGTAGAATTAGGACTTGACATAATTAGAAACTAGGACTCCAACTAGGACTAGGAAAATAGAAGATACACATATCAACCAAAGCACTGTTCACGTGAACAGTGTCACGTGAACAGTACTTCTCAACACTCCCCCTCAAGCTGGATTATACAAATAAGTAAAGAAAGAAGATTCAGCTTGAACTAAAGAAAAAAGAATTCCTAATAATGCTAACAACAGAAATCCTTTTTTAGGGTTTTGAGGCTCTAATACCAAGTTGAATATCAAATATTTGGCTTGTCCCTAGAGGATTGAGGCCCACTTTATTTATAGATTAAAATGATAAACACAGATAAAGTATGCTAGGTGGAGATGACTCAGCTCCACCTTAGAACACTCAAGATACATCGAATCTGGACAATACATTGAACCTGGACACCCATTAACAGAGTCCAATAAGGAACTAATTACATAAAGACCCAATGACAAAGATAGGCAAAACACTGACATGACTTTACTAGACCAACTCTAACCAAACACTACTAAGTAGTAGCTACTAAGAATAGTAACGATATAACAAGGAAAGTGTTAATAAATGCAAGGGCTTATTGTTGTAAATTTTCGAAGAAACTATTGAAAATTGGGACGGCCAAAAAAGGAAGAACTGTCATTGCAGACAGAGGGAGTACAACTTAAGAAATATAGTAAAATTCAAAATAATTTAAAATTTAGGGACCAGAATTACTTATTCAACCCCCAGATCCCATTTATGGCCTCAAAAGTTACGGAAGAAAGTTTTTCACTTAAAGAACTTGGCACAGGAATATGCACAAGGATACAGATACTTGTTGTAATTTATCCATTTTAAATCAATATAATACATTCTTATAAGACAAGCTCCACTCCTTGAGGCTCAAGCCTCAGTTCATTCCTTTCACTTTGGAAAAAAACTGATTTAAAATTTGAACCATATCCTAAAAATATCATTTGAAGAACCAACACCAGTCCCTTGATTTTGTATCCAGCATACAAAGCATACAAGTACTTAAAAAACATAGATAACCGCATAAAATTGCTGGAAAATACAAGTAAATTAAGTGGACTATAAGCTCACTAGTTCTGTCCTTTCATGGTCATCCAAATTCTCAAACAATGAAGATATGGGCTAACTACTGACTTCCTAGTATACAGACGATCCACATTAGGAAAATATGCTTATTAAGTTCAATTGAGGACAATGTTTGGGCATAGCGTTACTTTGTGAGGAGTGGTGTATTTCTATTGTGCTCTCCAAGTACCTTATGTATTTCTATGTAAGCAAAGGTTGATCTTTGATTGCTGATCCTTTGAAGGATTTTACTCTTGTCTTCTATCCATTTTCAATAAAGTTTTTTATCATAATGTACATGCATATGTTTATTATGCTCATGCAAATGGCTGCTGCAACATTCTAATGGGAGAACTTACTGTATAATTCTTGACAAGGATTGTGGTTTCCAGTCCCAACTGGTATTCCCGTTTGTAATCATAACTACAAAAACAATAGATCTAATATACTCAGTAGCAATGTGAGGAAGTTCCACAAATATACTCCAGAAAAGAAGTTTAAGTTTTACCTGATGTAACAGAGCTTCTCCTTTATTTCCCGAACAGTTTCAAAGTCTGCATTTCTATTCATTGCATACCTTAAAGCCACAAACATTCATTCTCTCGTGAAAACACAGAAAGTGCAATGGAACGATGGAGTGAAATGAAATTCCATATTGATTTTATGAACTTATTTCAGAAAGAGGAGGCCCTCACCCTCTTCTTTGGAGCAAATCAACAAGATAAGATGTTATATGCCTCCCAGCCACATTCATTCGCTTTGTAAGATGAGGGAATGAGTAGCCATCAACAACTGGAACCTGGACATAAGATCTAAAGTAAATGGATCTCAATTTTTAAGTTTTTAATTTTTCTTCTTCCACTGTAGAAGTATATATATATGTGAGGGATGGGTATGCTAGAGGTATACCATCAGCTAGCACCTTATGTGTCTCTCTCTCTCTCTTCCCCCCCTTTGAAATGACTCCCTTACCCCTCAAAGGGAGGAAGAGAGAGATAGACACATAGGTTGCTAACTTACGGTATACCGCTAGCATACCCAGCCTTTTCCACATATATGTATGGGATAAAGTTCTCTGCACTGGGGGCGCAGGATGCACCCAGACACATGGGGGGTGGGCGAAATGACCGGCCCACCCCCCCTTGGATGACCCAAACCCTGCCCATGTCCTGTCCCATATGTCTGGGCACAGGTGCGCTCCTGGACAGAGAATGTGCGCCCTATATATATATATGACAGAGAGAGAAAACGAAGTTACACCTGATAAATTCCTAATATAAATTAGGTCCCTTTTTTTGGCAAAAAGTTTCATATGATAATTGAGACAGCTAAATGACCTTACAAAATTTTGCAAACATTTTCATATTGATGACCACAATAAATGAAATAGTGAAGATTTTATGTAGATAAGTCACTTAGGGCTTCTTTTAGTGGAAATAAGCTTTGGGTTGGGTCATATATGTATTGGGACTTTGATCCCATGGGTTTACTTTGTAATTGGCTAATTTAATGAGCCTAAAATATGGGTAGAAAGTAGGAAAACGGGATTTACTTCATTAGTTTAGTTAGAGTCCTATTTTGAGTCTGTTTTCTTTATTATTTCACTTTCTTAGTCAATTTAGGTTACCTTAAGGATGGGGTTAGGCCTTTCTTTTTTAGTGTCTAAGTCTATTTTTTGTCTTCTATATAAGTTCGTAAGGGAGGCCAGCATTGGACAATAATTTAATTAATGAAATATTGGCTTTACCCTTTGTGAAAATCCTGAGACATGATGGGTGAGATGCCCAGGCTGAGATAGCCAACCCCACCTTTCCCCATCCCCTTCCATCGGTTCTTGATTCTAAACCCTAGTTTCAGTCAAATCGAGTTCAAGAGTGCTACAAGCTTTTGGGATTTCTTTTCAACAGATTGTTACATCGATTTCTTGAAGATTATTACATCAAGATCATTGCTGCTTCAACAGGTTACAAATTTGTGGGTTTTTATTTGTTACTTCAACCAAGAAAATTGTTCCCTCGTTTGAGTTCCCATTGTTCCCTTGGTTCCCTCATATGATTTTAGTTCCCATTGTTCACTTGGTTCCCTCATATGATTTCTTATTTATTGGAGGGTTTTCTATTTGATCCTGCCTAGGGTTAGACCTATTCAGGTGTTAGTCTTGCATTAAGATTAGGGTCATTTTTTATGTTAGATGATTCCCCCAACTCGGAACGAAGAGAAAAACAAGTTTCCAAGGCTTTCGGTTGCCCTCGGTTTTGTATCTAACTCACGGTTTTTGTTTTGCAGGTTTAAAGGAGCAAGTGTATCTTACCTGTACTGATCCGTACCGGATTGTATCAGTCTCGTATTGGAATGCATCGACATGTATCAGTCGATACAATTTAAAAAAAAAAAAAATTAAGCATCGTATCGGTAAGTATCATATCGTTACCACCAATACCGATACAATACACACCGATACTTAAAATCCTGCTAGACACTTCCATATAGCAATAAAAACTGTTGGTGTGGGAATGGTTTCCCACACGTTAGTGTAGGAAAACCTCCCTCTAAATACAATGTGTCAGCAAATTTGCTAATTTGTTACTGTATCTTTCCACCCAATCAATTGATTACTTGTCTTTCAAGTTCTAACCATGTTTTGTATAGGTAGTAATTAAAGTTTTTACAAGGGGAATAGCATGTCAAAAGAAGACCTCATAACCACTTGGTATGAGTATGGATAATGTTGTTGCTGATTCACAGACCTTTTTGACTTTCCCAAAATAACTACCTCATTCATTTTACCAAAATATCGATTAAACATCTGTGGATATTTGATGATGGGGCAGCTAAATTATTACAGTTAACTTAGCTATAGAATACGGATCTCTTCAAAGCAACACAGCCATGAGAAAACATTCTCCTACAGCTTGAAAACAATTTCCAGAGCATCTTACCACATGAGTGACACCATCACCAGAGTCGATAACAAGACCAGTCAGCAAGCCTGTGACGAAAAAGTATCAAGTAAGAAAACAAGCATCATACCTGGTAAGTGAAACAAGTACAGATATGAATACCAAAATGGAATGCAAACAAGGCAGAAAGTGGTTTTCAATGTTCTCCAGCAGTCAAGAGAGGCCTTTGTATAATTTCCAACAACTTGAAAAGAACCCATCGCCAGTAGAATTTTTTTCATTTCTTTTTTCTTTTTTTAATTAAGAGGTGTGAACCTTCAATGGTCATTATAAGTACCTTGAGCATACAATGTCAAAACAGCTTGGATTTGAATGAAGACACCTGCGAAGTTGTACTTTTCAAACATGGTCTCTACCTGTATTTTTTTCAAACCAAACCATAAGAATAGACACAACAGGCATTAACAAGATACATGTGTCATACATGAAAAGACAGTGAACTTTGTGATAGAAACAAACATAAAGAATAGATTTTCTAATCAATACCAACCATTTTTTCACGGTTTTTTGAAGGATTAAGAGGTGGGTCTGTGAGTAAGATCTTACATTCTGTTGGGTCTATCTGTTGAAAGACAAAGTGGATGTCAGTTAAGTCAATCATAGTAATTAGCCAACGCAACTTAAAACCTCTTCTAGGTTGCAAAGGGGATTGAGGTACTAGAAATTACTTTTAGTTCATTGAAAAATGCATGATCCCAAATGTGGCCCATATCATCCCAATTCTGCACAATGCCATTGTGTACAGGATAAGATATATCGAGTTGATGCCGCAACTCTGCACAACCATCTCCTACCACAATGTCCTAAATGAAAAGAAGCATAAGAAAACCCATTCAAACAAGTTCCAGAAACCTAGAATTCCTACAGATCACAATACTTATGATATTCCCAAGTTGTTGTAATAAGTCTCTGTGACTTTCCTACATGATTATGAGTAAGTTTGTACAACAACATAAAGCAAAAATTAAAATACATATCTCAGGGTAAATATTAACGAAATATATTATATGCAACTAACAGATCAAAAATAACAATTTAATGTTTTTCTCCATAAAAGTGTTGGATGCTTACATCAGCTTCTTCTCAAGATAAAGTTTCCTGGCTATGTATGTCTGCAATATACTTCGCATCCCCATGGGTAATTTTTGTTTTTTAAACAAAATAAAAGTTAACTCTTGAATTTTTATGTGCTCCCTCATTAGTAACTTTTCATAAAGAAAAACAGTGACAGATCAAGGAAGCTACCAAGCAAAAAAAAATGTGAGAATGAAAATGAATGTGGGCGCCAATGGCAAAAACCAGTCTAATGACACTGAAATTTTTTCTCTATCTTTACAGACAGAAAGCAAATGTGGCAAAACGAGCCTGCTAGGGAGACAATTTGCATCACCGTAACCAACCAACAAAAGCATCAGAATACATTAATCAAGTTGGGACTTGATTGAACCAACTTGTGTGACAGCATTAGCAATGTCAAGATCAAAACTTAGTCACCCATCTCAGGCAAGCATTTTTTTCCAACTCACACCCATCCATGTCCACCATATCCAGCTTAGAAATAACTCTTAAACAGTCAGCATGAATAAAAAATTATCTAAAAGAGCATGCCAGGTGCAATTGAGCCCTTCAACAGCCAGATAAAAACCCAACTGACAGCCTTACCAAGGTGTATTTCGACCAACAAAGGGCCATTACTCAGACCTGGTCCCGCTTATGCTGGGTCCTTGGAGGATGAGTTTGGAGATGGTCCTAACCTTTAGCATTTTTTTTGAGCAAAGTGGTCGCTCTTAAGACAAACCCGGGCATTTTCTCCAAGGTCCAAGCAATGGCCCCTTACCCAGGTGTATTAAGACCAATGTCCCCCAAAAATTCTTGTCCAAATGTTCAAACTTCAAAGCCTCAGTAGCACACACCAAGTTAGTTACAAATCATTACCTAAACATCTTTCTTTCCAGGGAATGCAGTAAAAGATGGTAGAATTGCCAAAATAAAATCTCACCTTCAACTCTTGTTCCACGAGTGATTCTTCATACCGCAGCATGGGCCTCCCCACCACACAAGGAAATACAGATGTTGGAAAGTTTTCCCCAGCAAATCCACATTTTACATACTGCAAGGAATACATCAATCTAATACTGTAGAAATACCTAAAGGAAGCATCAGAAACTATTCAGGATAACATTCACAAAAACAGTTGCAACATTAAGATGGTGAATAATAGTGTAGCCTACTCTGAGTCAACATGTCGTGAACTAGAAAAAAGGGCGTACGTGATACACGAGGCTTCCGCCACTGAAGGGTCTGGGGGAGGGTCATAATGTACGCAGCCTTACCCCTGCTTTCGCAGAGAGGCTGTTTGCAGTGTCGTGAACTAGAAAGACCGGAAAAAATCATGTCTCTACCCCTAGAGTTATGATTCTAGGGCAGGCTTTGGGGATTGTAGACTACCAAGAAAACCACATTTCTCACCGTACACACATTTTAAACTTGCTCATTCCCAAATCAGGAAACTGGTATGTAAATTGTGACAGCATAGTCTATATCCAAAAATATAATAGGTGGAAACAAATAGAATATTTTATCCTCAAGTATAGCAATGCATGCCTGTATCCATATATGAATTGCAGAACTATCTGAACTTATGAAGGGATACAGGTCTACAGGCATGTAATTGACTCTTTATGGTTACTAATATGCGCTACTATAAGAGGCCCAACAACCTGGTGATCTTCAACGCTCCATTCACAATCTTGACAGTCACCTGTTGATCCTATCTCATCAATCTTCGATTCATGACAACTGATATCCAAGACTACTTAAAGATATCGAATTCAATAACGGAAGTGACGGCTGACGAATCCAATGAGTTCCAATCTCTAACAGTTCATTCTCCACAGATCGGTCAAACCAGTTTAAAGATGGGCATATAAGGCTCGTAACATCAGGAGTAGTACGAACATGTAAGAAATTATAGCAATGTCTATCAAACTCAGTGGCCGATCTTGAAAAATGATGTAAAAAATTATACAAGTAAAGAAAAATTACCCCAGTGCCATTGTCGCAGACGACGACATTTCTGTTGTCCATTTTCCCTGCAAATTTGCGTCAGCAAAGGATCCTCTCTCGTTTTGCCTCCCTCTCGCTAGCTCTCTAGTCTCTCCAACAGGGTTCCTGTTAATCCTTCCCTGTATCAGGAACCTTGCGACTTACGAGTGACGGAAGCTGGTCGGCTGGTGGACTTCCACTTTGATTTGGTATGATTTCCATTTCAATTTCAAAGGGTTATTTCTATTTGGAAAATTGTTTGGTTTGATTAATTTTTAAATTATTTCTGCGAAATATAAATTCTGAAAAGGCCGAGTTGTTTTCCAATTTTGGAATTAAAATTAAAACCGAATTCACTCCTGCTCATCTCTTTTCTTTTTCTTTTTTTTTTTTATTTATGAAAAAGGGCATCCATTAAGCAAGGCTATAACGGATACATATGTTTTTACAAATAATTGGATATATCACACCACTTGAACGTTAAATTACTAAAATTCCCAGTTAATTCAGCAAACTCCAAAAAACTAGGTATAATGTTCCAGGGGGCTAGGGTTAGAGACCGAGTGCTAAAGAGGCTGCAACACCATATCTCTTTTAAGATGATATGTTCTACAGTTGCTTTATTCCACCCGTTGATGATACCACACAGGTCTGCTTCATCTATAGATGTCAACCGACCTGCATCTATAATAGTTCTTGGTCCATTAATCAAAAGGGGAAAATGTTCATCTGGCTATTCTAAGTTTGGGATCAAAAACTCCTGCGACCAGTAAACCAGGTAATTCCATGTTGATGTTAATTAAATTGAAAATAAGAGGTGGAAAAGGTGTGTGTTTTGTGAGAGGAGTAGGAAACTCTCGCTCCTTAATGCAAATTGAACATGGTTAATTTGATGGGCAAAGCAATAATTTCATATTAAAAATAAGACAACACCCTTCTCTTGATGGTTTCAAAACTTTCACCACCACGCCACCAACACTTTCTCAGCCCCAGCCCCCATCCCTACCACCACTAGTCGCCATCCTCTCCCAAAGTAATATATAGTATTTATTTTCAATAATTGAACTATCAAATGGATTTTTTATTCTTAAAATATTTTAACTTGATGCAACATAAAAAATTCCAATTTCTTGACTAAAATTCTATTTGTTGGTTATGTAATGAAATCAATTTGAAAATTAAAATATAAATCATACCAAATCTTGTCCACGATCCAATTTACTTGGAAAAAATACTTGTCCAAGGGTATTAGTTTGACAGCAAAAAAGTTTGCAGCTCATTGTTTACATGGGAGTATGGGATGAGATAATCAGATACATAGGTCTCATGTGTGAGGTGAAAGACATTTTCTGTTTGGCCAAACTTCACTCCTTGGCTTCACAATCTTTGTGTAAGTGAAGCCTTATGTCTTTCTCCTCGATAAATTTCATCTTACCAAAAAAGAAAGTCTTTTTGTTTTTGGGATAAATTATGTGACACCCCCTGAAAATGGAACGATACTCAAGTCACCCCCTCTTATTTGAGAATACGAATGAGTATTCAACAAATGTTATTTTTGCTTCTAGAAATGCCATTCAAAGCGCTCTTGGGCTATTTTGGGTTGGCAAGAAAATGGATAGAAAAGAATTTAAAAAAAAAAAAAAAAAAGACAAAAACATGCTAACTCAATGATCGATTTATGTGTGTATCTCTCTCTTCAAATAAAAAAAATAAGGGAAGTAGTTTTCTGTTCGGGAGTGTGGCCTACACCAGCACTCCCATATGTCTATCTCTCTCCTCCTCAAAACAAGGGGGCAGAGGTGTCTTTTCATATGGGGAGGAGAGAGATAGACTCATGGGAGTGCTGGTGTAGGCCGCACTCCCGGACAGAGAACTTTCTCCCAAAAAATAATTATAATAATTTTTTTCTTTTCTTTTCTATCCATTTATTGTTAACCAAACATAGCCATAAATGGCAGTGAAAAAGGATGACGTCGAGCGCTGAGCATACATGCAGCGTAGACGAAATCGGACTCAAGGCTATACGCCTCAAGCCGGTCCAACTAGGAAAAAATGTTGCTGCCACACTTGTAGCAAGAATGTTCCTGCTACAAGTCTAGAAGCCAAGGAAATGGAATAATTCACTACCCCTTTGGTTTCATAAATACCCTCGTAGGTTTAGTATTTTCTAAAATACCCTTTAAGATCCCATTTGCTTGGCTGCCAGCCGTGTAGCAGGAACATTCCTACTACTAGTGTAGCAGCAAAATTTCATTCGTCCAACTATGGCACATGGTGAATGGTGATGGCACCGTAAGTTTTTTTTTTTTTTTGGCACGAAAAACCCCGCAAGCGGGGAGATATATTAGGGCCCGGAGGGCAAAAGGGAAGACACAATATTGAGGAGATCCTCTGGAAATGAAGATTTCCCCAAAACCCAAATAAGGGTAGCACAACGCCCACTTAGAGATATTGTAGGCACAAACATTGTCATCTCTACCTACAAAAGAGAAAGAGATAGACTCAAAGCGTGAAGAAAGAAGCATTAAATTCATCATAATGGTGGAGGCTTCAACAGGAGGGGCGAGCAAGGGGTCCAGTAGACACTTCACAAAGACTTGACAGTCGGAGTGGAGGATAACTCGACGAAGCCCATCATTCGCAGCCGCCTGCAACCCTAGACGGATTGCCCTAGCTTCCCCAATAATAGCTGAGTTGGGGAAGTCGTGCTCAGTAGACACCATGTATAGGCGCCCAAGACCAGTGGTGATAATTGCCCCCATACCCATTGCCCTAGGCCTGCTGGATAGGGAGGCATTAGTAAAAATGTGAAAAGCCCCTACTAATGGTCTAGGAGAGGGATGGGGGGTGGAGGGGGTGGTAGAGGAGCCAAGGGGAGAGGGCCGAGAGCGATTCAACCACACACTTGTCAACATAAGTCACCTAGGATCGAAAGGCAGGCACAATCTTCTGAAATACCATGGCATTTCGGCGCTTGTTTGGAAGATTATCTGGTCATCTAGCATCCCCCCCAAAATCCAATCTTTTGTTTGGAAAGCGTGTGTAAATGCTATTGGGGTCTTGGCTAACCTCCAGCACAGGAACATTGTTGCTTTTGACCTTTGCCCGAGCTGTGGGGAGGTCTCTGAGTCTGTTGTGCACGTTCTCCTGCATTGCCCCCATGCCCTTCAAGCGTGGTTTGCATCTTGTGTATCTCTTCGACCATCGACTAATCCTAATTGGTCTATTTCAGATTGGGTTATCCATTGGGAACGTCGTCTTGGCTTATCGAAAAAGGAACAAAGGGAGGTATTTACCAAAAAAAATACATATCATCTCAAGGGTTCACATCGCCCTTTATGTACATAGGGTCTTGTGCTACTTCGAGTGACCAAAATGCCCTTCGAAGTTGTTCCGCTATATAATTTCCCTCAACTATCATTTGCTGGAGTTGGCGCCCATAGGCTTTAGGGTTTCTGCGACGCCGTTCTCTTATCGAGCCCTCATTGCAGCGACTGAAGCATCTCTGCGGAAATGGTAAGTCATCACAATTTCTCCTGCTCTTCGTATTGCCCCAACTTTCGTTACCTGCGTGTACATTGCTTCCGGGCCGCATAGTTTGAATCTTGCTAGAAGTGATTGAGTTTTAATGCTGTATCGTTTTCTCTGATATACTGTGAGCTGTTTATTGAGCTGTTGAGCTATTTCCTCACTGATTGATGTTATGATGGAGTTCATTCGCTTTGTTAAAAAAATTTCATCGACCCTCCCTTTTTGGTTTCTGATTAGTTCAGTTCGATATTCAAATACTGGAATGAGGTAGTATGAAACTATGAATGTTTGGCTATTTTCTACTCCACTTGTTAACCCACATACAAGCACTGAAAAACTAAAAAAAAATGGTTTGCAATTAGGAATTACCGACTGTCGATTTAATATGTAAAACTGGTTTAAACTGTGGGAATAGTCTGTATTTGTGTAAATAGATGTCCTAATCTTTCGTGAACCCTACAGAAATCAGAGATGTTGCTCCCCCCTCTTTTATATTTCATTGTTTGGTAATATTCTATTTTGACAAATTTGCAGGCACCAAAGAGAGGTGGAAAAGCTCCTTCAGCGCCAGCAAAGAAGAAACCGGTTTGTAACATTGACATTGCACTTTTTTCAATCTTAGTGTTGTAGTTCCTTCTCAATTGCTTAAAAATATTGTAATTTTGGTGTCAGGAGAAGGTTGTGAACCCATTATTTGAGAAGCGTCCTAAGCAATTTGGCATCGGTGGGGCATTGCCTCCAAAAAGGGATTTGCATCGGTTTGTGAAGTGGCCTAAGGTTGTTCGCATTCAAAGGCAGAGGAGGGTTCTCAAGCAAAGATTGAAAGTCCCCCCTGCCTTGAACCAATTCACGAAAACACTGGACAAGAACCTCGGTAAGAATCTTAATGTAATTGATTTCAGTGTTATTTTGGGGTTGATTTGGTGTCCCTGATTAAAACACCATCTCAGTTAAATTATTCCCACAAGCTTTTCGGTGATGGTTCTTGGGAGGTCAGTCTGTTTTATTCTCTTTTGGTAATTTAGTTTATAGATGGAGTTTCAAGCCCAAGCTGTTTAATCCAGTTAGATTGATAAATGTCTCTTGCTTGTTACAATGTTATAAGGTATACATTCAATATAGTTTCACCTTCACTTAACAAAGAATTGTCACAATGAGTCAAGATTTATTCCCTTCAACCCCCTCCCCCCCCCCAAAAAAAAAATGGCAGGGACCATTGTTGTATGGTGTGTTCAAGGCAGCCATTGTCATTCTCACATTGTTTCCCATGTTAGATTCCTTTGATGCCCAATTCTTTTGTGTGTGGTATGTGCGTGCTAGGGCCATTGTCCTTTGGCTTAACTTCCCCCTCCCCCCCCCCCCCCCAAAAAAAAAAAAGAAAAAGAAAAGAAAAGAAAAGAAAAGAAGGATGGGAGCACTTGCCCAAAGTGGAGTGGACCTGTTAAGCACATAAGCAACAGAACCAAATTGCATACGGTCATCCAGGCATTTTTCCAGTACCATTGCTGATATTATTTTTATGGTAGAAAAATGTAGTCATAGAGGTCCTCTTTTTTTACCTCTTGTTTCATACTCCTTGAATGTGCAACATGAGGACTGGTTTTGGGTGCCAACCAAGCTGCTAGGTAGTAGGAATAGGCCTGGTACAGCCAATCATGGTTGGATGGGCTTCCTACCATTCTCCTACCTTTATATATAAATCTGTCTAGATTTTGAAAGGAAATTTTTTTTTCTACAATCTGCCCATAACTAAACCTATCCACAGCAACAAATCTATTTAAGATGCTCCTGAAGTACAGACCTGAGGATAGAGCTGCGAAAAAAGAACGTCTTCTGAAGAGGGCTCAGGCTGAGGCAGAAGGGAAGACCGTTGAGGTTAAGAAGCCTATTGTTGTGAAGTATGGACTCAATCATGTTACCTACCTTATTGAGCAGGTCTGGATTAATCTTGTATGAATGTACTGAGTGTTCCCTTGATTGAACTTTGTCTGTGTATCTCTCTAATAGCAATCTGCTTTCGTATTTTTTACAGAACAAGGCTCAATTGGTAGTTATAGCACATGATGTGGATCCAATAGAGCTTGTTGTGTGGCTTCCTGCCTTGTGCAGGAAGATGGAGATCCCATACTGCATCGTGAAAGGGAAAGCACGCTTGGGAGCAGTACTGTTGTCATCTTTTTAGTCTTGTATTAAAATTTTGTGGCCAAACCGCTTCAGCTTAAATAATGGTGTTTATATTATCTTTTTGATAGATTGTTCACAAGAAAACTGCCTCCGTTTTGTGCTTGACCACGGTAAAGAATGAGGATAAGTTGGAGTTTAGCAAAATACTAGAGGCAATCAAGGTGGGTAAAATTTTAAAATGTACTTTCTATTTGTCTGCTCCTTGCTTGTTTCCTGTTCACTTATGTTACAACTTGGGTTACTGTTTTAGGCCAATTTCAATGACAAGTATGATGAATATCGAAAGAAGTGGGGAGGTGGTATAATGGGATCCAAATCCCAGGCAAAAACCAAAGCGAAGGAGAAGGTTCTTGCCAAGGAAGCTGCACAGAGAATGACCTAGGGTTATTGGAATCACCTTTTCCTATACCATATGAAAAGAGGAATTTTTCTTAATTTTTTTTTAATCTTTGTTTGAGTTATCCATTTTGTAGCTGCAGTCCTGTTGAGGCTCTACTAGATTGACTTAGTTCACATTCACATGTATTTCTTCTTAGTTTCTTTTCTCCTCATGTCTCCTTTCCTTTTCAATTGGCTCTGTCACATGGAAAGTAAAGCATGGTAAAGACGTGAACACTGCATTGAAAGTACTTTCCGTGCCTTTCTTTTTTGTAGTATGCATGATCTGAGTGGGTGTATGTGTTGTATTCTTGAGCCAAGATTAATGGTTTTTTGTAGTCCAGAACACATCAAGAATGTCTCGTAGGCCAATAAATTGTGTGATCTGCTGATGTCTTTTAGGTTGAAACGAGCTGGGTTTGATAGTTTTCAGAAGTCTTTGGGCTTATTGTATATGATAAGACCGACTCCTCTTCCCTGGGGTTCGTTTAGTCACTGTATAGGGAAGCTGATTGAGTTGGTAATTTAGTGGTAACGTTCCTGCTGTAGATAGTAGGGACCTGGGATTGATTTGATCCTTCCCCCACCTCAGGGGTTTGGGTTGGAGAGATGTTAAGTTGGGGGGGGGGGGAGTTTGTACAGCCTCCCCCCCAACACACACACACACACACACAAAATCATAGACACATGCATTTGTATAGAAAATTTTAGTTTAATTCATTACTTCATTGAATCCTGGTATTTGTCCCGGATGTTTGTGTATTGATGCGTTTGTTAGTTTGTTGCCCTTGGGAGTGGTTTTGCTAACCTCAGAAATGGCAACTTCAGTCACAGACAATTCATCCTGGGCTTTGTAAAAAAGGAACTAGGCTTCACATGACTTCTGATTGGGCTATAATACAATGGTTGGTTCGTGTGAGGTCAGCATTTACCTAGACTAGAAAATGGATAACTACCTCGGTGGAAGCATATGGGACAAGCATATTGGACAGACCTTCAATCTGTTTAATAGGTCAGAGACGTCCTTTACGGCACCTTACCATATGACTTTGGTTTTCACTATTGAAATTATATTTTTTTATTTATAAGTGAGTTGCAGCACTCTTTAATGAAATCTTTCAAATTTTGGCTAAAAAATATCGTATATCTAGACGGGAGATGTGAGGATGTTTCTTTCTTTCTTGCTTTGTTTTTAGGTTTTGGTAGGAAGGAGGTTTCTGCACTTTGTAACCAGAGGAAATAATAGCCAAAAAATGGGATTTATGCATATTTTTTGGCTATTTCCGTTTCCTTTTTGAAAATCAAGAATAATCAGTTTTGGTATCGACTTTTGAAACTATGCTAGTCAAGAGCTGTTCTCCAATTGGATGGCTGTAAACACCACCAACCTCAACAGCAAATCTGGATTGGGTTGTTTGCTTATCCTCATTAGTTACTCTGTCCAATCCAGCTTTAGGCAAATTTAAGGCCAAAGGACATTTCTGTCATCATCTAGTAATGCTAGACTACATGTCCATCTACTTTCATCCGTTGTGATGATACATAACGTTCGGAACAAAGGATTAAGTTGTTTGGAGTTGGAATTTCTTTAGTTCTGATAAATCGTGGGCAACCATCTAAGAATTTAGGTGAGTTAGGTTTTATTTTTTTTTGGGAGCAAATTACAAGCACCCCCTTGGTGTTTAAAATAATAATAGCATCTCCGTAGTTTCAACATTTATATATTTCCCCTTATGGGAGACGGTGTTAGTTTTGAAAGGTAAAAGACAATTTACCTTTTTTACATCAGTGATTTAAATGAAATACCATTTACCTTTATTTACATTTTATTCAAACCAAAAATCCTTAATTCGATCTAGGGTTTTACTACACACCAATTCTGGCGAAGGTGTAGAAGGTGAAACCATCTCCGGCGGACTTCCCCTGGCCCAACCACCAAAGGGTAGTCTCTCTACCGCCCCTCTTTCATCAGCAAAATCAAAGCTATTTCTCTTGTTTGGAGGTAAATCCCGATTCCACGAAAGCTTGGAGCTATGGCCGACAAGTATACTGGGCTGGAAGTTTTGGAAACGTAGCAAATTTGATTGATCAAGAAATTCCAGGTTCGTTACAAGGAAAATGCTAGTTTCTACGGTTTATAGACCTGGATTGAAACCCATCTTGGGCCACAAACAACTAATCTGATTGCCAATCCCAAATAAGAGAAGGCAATTGGTTTTTTGGATGAAAGTTTATCTCCTATAAAAATTTTATCAGGCATAGGGTGATCCAATATGAAGATGGAATGATAGGGGATTAATCTTTGCTGGAATACATGTTTGCAGGGAAAATAAATCCTAATCTGAAGGTCTTGGAAGCATTGGCTTGTGTAATAATTTCTATGCTTTCCAATGCATCAAAATTGAACTAAAAGTGTTATGGCTTGTATGCATAAACCCATATAGAGGGATTGGTTAACCTACCCATCATTCAATAGAGGAGATGATAGCCATTCCAGTCCGTTTTTGTCGTGTTACTCTTGTCCATGTAGGTGCTTAAGCAGAAAAACCCTTCTCTGTGGAATGGCATTGGTTGACAAATTGAAACCAGTTCCCATCTGGATGAAATAGGTTCAGAAGACTGCAAAAGTGGTTTGTGTGGCAAATTACAGATCAGTTACTCCCCGTCTTTCTATTAGTTGTTGTTATCCTAGATCGGATGATCATAGACCATCATCTGGCAGCAACTTTGCCGGAGATGGTTTTGTCTTCTGCAATCTTCATCGATTTATTTCTTCGTAGATCGTCGGAGAAGAAAGAGATAGATGGAGAAAGACGACAACGGACGGTTTAGGGAAGATGGATTTGGGTTATGGGTTATGTCTCATAAGGATAAATGATTAATGTCAAATATTGAAGGGTATTATGACCATTTTTAAATATTTAGTTACATCTAACAGTTTCAATTTAAAGGAAAGGAACGTTTAAGGAAAGTCCATAAATGGTGAAACTACTCTTATTATTTCAAACTTCACGGGTGCATGTAATTTGCTCTTGTGTTTTTTTTTTTTTTTAATATTCAAAATACCAACGATTATAATAATGACAAGGATCAAGGTTAGAGTTGGACATGACATTACAAAATGATTCCAAGCATCCAAAGATTGAATGGACATGACCCGAAAAGGTTAAACCTATCTTTATTCTTCGATACCCATGTAACCGCATTATGGATTTCCAAGTTGTGACACTTGGATTTAGTTCACGGTATCCAATCCGGAATCGGGCGGGTATACCTAACTATTCAACTGGCAAACCATTAGTTTCCTCTCTCCTATCTTGATCATGTGGGCTCCTGTGAAGGTATAAGTATTTTTTAATTTAATGCTAATCATTTGTGTGATATGGAACAAGATTACCTCGGAACCCTCTCCCAACAAATTAGTATCAAGGAAGAAAGAACGCTACCAGGCTGAGATTGCAATTAACCATGTCAACGTAGAGTGAGATTGCTATCGGAGGAATTAGACCATGTTCTTTGCATACAACATTATCTGGGCCCGGTGCCACACAATCATGTGTGTGCTTTGCGTTGTACCTATTTGCACCTATTATCTCATACTAGGATTGGTATCATGGTTCAAGGTATTGTTTATCGTTGACTGTATTGACATATCGGGTAATGTTGGTAGCCATTCAGTACTAGTTTTAAAAGTCTACACACAATTTTGTTTTCGTATACTTTTACGATGACAAAAGACTCTCTTCAAATAGTCACATCCCTTGCTCTCCTATTTTCTATCATGTCTCACTTCAACAATCAAGTCTCTTGCTCCTATTTTCTCTCAAGTCTTTTTCTCTTTCCAACTACCAATACTCTCTCCAAAATAATTACCATCCAATCTCTCTCTCTTATTTTCTCTCAAGTCTCTCTTTCTCTCCAACTACTAATACTCTCTTTCCAAAACAATTACCAACCACTCTCTCTCTCCAACGAATAATTACCAATAAAAATAACTCACGCCTCCTCTTGGAACAGTCACGTCTCTCTTTCCTATTTGGTCTCCTATTTCCTTTCAAGTTTCACCCTCTCACCAACGAACAAAATTTACTCTCAAGTCTCTCTCTCATTCCAACGACAACAAACTCCAATATTCTCACTCAAAGGTATAGTTTTCTCTCTCTTTTTCTTTGCATTGTAATAAATTTTTATTATACTTATTTTTGTTGCTCATTTTTCTCCTACAAATATTTTAATAATGAGGCATAAATTATGTTTGGTCACTTTTACTTGTCTTTCTGGGCATTTGATTGTCATATTTCAAGTATAAGAAAGATTCAGTAATGGTGGTGAATGGCTCAGATTACAACCAGTGTGACTCCATGCATCCCATGTTCTTCTCCAACAATGCCAATAGTATTGTACACCAGTTTGATCGTTAATTATGAATCGTTTTATTTTATCAGTGGAGTACTAATACAGTGCAGCAAGAGATGAAGACAAAAGATGATCATCAAGTTCAAGTCACCTAATGACGAGTTCCCCTCCTCAAGAGGAGTATCAACATCTGAGCTTTCTGCATTGCTTCTTCAATTTGTATTGTCATTTGAATGGATGCCTTCCATCGAGGGAGGGGAATCTTCACGTAAATGAAGTGGGTGTCTGCAGTACCTTCTCCAACCATCCCGCCTTTTTCTCTCTCATCATTTTCTTCTTCTTTCCTTCTCTATCTCTCAATTTTTCTCTCTCCTTATCAACCAAACTAGCTGGTCGACCATATCCGCGACTCCTATAAGTCGTGGATCTTATCTATGACTCTTATCTCTATTATCTTTTAGCTTACTCGCCAAGCAACTGACGATGAATAACAGGTCATGAGTTCAAACCACCTTGGGGCCTATCCCCATCCCCTATCCCTCCCCCCTATTAAAAGCTCTCCAACATATATAGGAGAATGTTCTTTGTGCCATAACGTAGGCTACGCTCAGGCACATGGGCCTGCCACTCAGGGGGCAGGGTGGTCATTGCATCCATCCCCATGTGTCTGGGCGCAACTTGCGCTGCGACACAGAGAACAACACCCATATATATATATATATAAAGGCAAACTCGTTTGATACGCGTCCCATATCCATCAGTCCACATCAGTCCATGATTGGTAGTCATTTGCAATGGTTTGGACGTTTGGCATACTTTTGTTCAAACAGAAGTTAAGCCCAATTGGTACTGAAAATATTTAATCGACTAGACTTTTTGGGAGGCTTGGTACGGTCATGTGAGAGTTAAGGCCCCTTTTGGTTAGAATCGAAGCAAAGTGAAGTGAAGTAGAAGTAGAACAAAATTATGACTTTATGATTCATTATAATACTGCAACATATCAATATATCTATTATCCTCACTTCTTTTTTTTTGTCCAAGCGTTATTATTTGAATATTAAAATTATTAATTAGAAGATAATTAAAAAACAAAAAAAAAAGGTAAAAATAACAACTATATAATTATGAAAGGTACTTGATTTATTGCTTTTATATACATCTAAATTCCAGTCTTTCTTCTTTCGAGTCGATACATAACTGTTATTAACAAGCTGTATCCGTAGTTGTAGAAGTCATGTGGATTATGGAATTGGAAAACAAATAAAAATAATTAATTGCAGCTAGAGATATACATTTTTTTACGATTAATTACTAATTTTCTGATTTCATTGCTAATATGAACCAATTCGATAATTAATACATTAGAAGAAAAAATTTATTTGTTCTCGATCGTAAAAAATAATAGCCATGCATTAATCACAATTAAAGCATCTGTATCACACCAATATTTAGTCACCCTTTAACACTAATTCAAAGACTTAGGGTAAGCGTGTAGCCAAGTTTAATAGGATGTTCCTATTGCCAAAACTGTGATGCTAGGGGTGTATGGAAAATTATCTCCTCAGGTTTTCTGCCTGGTACAGTTCTCCAGTGCCTCTAATAAGAGGGGGTGGATCCTACCCGGGCAGTGTGTTTCGACAGGGGTAAGGTAATCATTTCCGCCTCCTATGAGAGGAACCGTATGAATTATACCGAGCAGGGACCTTGAGGGGATAAAGACCTGAGAGATTGTGTGTGTAAAATTATAGCATTTTGAAGACTGTGATCCAGACTCATGTTTTTTAGTTGTTTGGTTGTCTAGGTTGATTCAATTGGTAAGAGATAACATAAGTGAATACCATTCAATGTACTGCCAACCTTAATTCAGTTGGTTATCTAGGTTGATTCACTTGGTTTTGGGTTGGAGAGGATCCGGACTCGTCTTTATCGTTTTCTCTCTTACCTTAATGTGGACCATGTAAATGATGTTGTTCGATGTACTGCCGACGGCGTGGCTTGAGAGATTCTTCCTCATTGACGTCGTGGGAACCGTTTCCCAATAATGAAAATCGATGAGTTGAAGTGTTGAACCATACGACCACTTAAGCTATCCATGACCTTTATTTAGGTTAATGTGAACCTGTCTCTCTTCAATCTCCTCGTGTGTTAGGGCAAACATGGGTTGGAAGAAGACTTGAACCAATTTTATTGTTCATGGAAATGTTTTGATGGGTTCACGTATGGAATCAAATTATGATGGTATCCTTTTAAAAATAGATAAAATTCAATTCGATTTTTTCTTTACCTTAAAAATGTATCTACAATTATCATAGATATTATCCCGGATCTTCCCCCACTAGAGAAGGTGACCTGTATACACCCTTGCAATGTTGATCTTACTTGCTTTTCCAAAACTGGTTGGCAGTAAGGGTAATGTTAATCCTAATGTAATTTTTATTTTGGACAGAATATCATTGACAGATTGTGTGACACTGGCACAAGCGCGAGGGCCAATGAGAGTACATGCAGAGCATCAATGAGGGTGAATTTTTTTCATTTCAAGGGACGGCCGTCATTTTGCACAATCATGTGTCTGGGTATAGGCTGCACAGTTTGGCATGGATTTTTTTCCTTATATATATTTTTATTGTTCTATTGTTTACCGTACCAAATTGATTGCAATTTCATGGTTTTTTGGGAGCAATGAATTATCACGTCCGAGATTAAATTTTGATCAGAACTTCATATGGTTAATCCACATCATTTCTTAAATATCCAATAGTAAGGAGGAATTATCATATCACTCATGTAGCAAAGAATGTGTCAAATGGAAATCATTTATTGTTGTGGAAAAAAAAAAAAACTTTTTCCACATAATTTTCACTTTATCCATGACGTAAGAAGAGTTTGGGGGGGGGGGGTAAGAGAGCGTTATCAACTTTGTTTAGTAAGAGTAGAGTAATTATGTTCCTAGATGGGTGCAAAATTGAAGTTTCCCATCAATAAATATTGCAAAAATGAACATGTAAGGGACATTTAATGTGACTGGTGTTGTATGATCTTTTGCCCATAAATTAATTGCGAACTCTTTGGTTGTCTCCCCAATACATTTTTTTGGTACAATTTGAACAATTTTTCCACCTTTCCCCACCAAACAAACGACCCTATATGTATGAGGTGTGATGTCTTTGAGAAAAATAAAGGAATTTGATCCTCTACTGCTAAGCTGCTCGGTAAGACCTTACTGTCAAGACACAGCAAGGTGGGGAATGATCACCTTACCCCTGCCCAAATTCCTGGCCCAAGTGGGGGTAAGGCAGTCATTTACCGCCTTGCTGTGTCTCAACAGTAAGGTCCTACCGGGTAGCTCTACAGTAGATGATCGAAATTGAAAAATAAAAGTAAAAAGAAAACCTATGATATATCGAACATGATATACTTATCAATAGAAGACAATCAAAATATAACAACCAATACTAATATGATAACAAAATAAAATTTCTACCCAAAAAAAGAAGATAACAAAATAAAATGAGATTTATTTATTTTTTGGCACCATAGGATCAATGTTTTAACAAGTAAGGAATATCAGAAGCAAATATTGTAAAAATAATAATTAGTATTAATGATTGAATATTTAATGACCATTTCGATGTTCTTATTTAAAGTATTCATTTTAATCTCCCTAAAATCGTAACTCATTTCGCTGTTCTGACCACCCAAACCCTCACCCTTTTCCTCCTCTCTCTATTTCGCTCTCTGTCTCTCTCGCTGTTTCCCCCAACAGTCTCTCTGCAATTCATCTCTGTCCATGAAAGTTTCGAAGCCCTATAATTCCTGAAACCGTGAAAATCTCCATTTTGGATCTCTTCAGCTTTTACTTGCATCCTGTGAAACCCTCTTTGAGAGGTCTTTAATTCCGTCGGTTCCTGTTTACTATCGCGCTCGTTGCATCCCTGTGTTTTCTTGGATTCCTAATTCGAGTCTTACTCTCTTTTCGATCTACTTTCTTTGATTTCTGACGCTTATCTGTAGCGATGGCCGAAGGCAAGGTTGATCTACCGGAGAATCTTCTTTCATTGAAAACGGGAGATGAGCCTTGGAGCTCTAAAGGTACTTTGGGTTTTTTAATACTTACATTTTAAGTTTCCTTTATTTGTATAGGATTCTTTGATCTGATAATGTTTTGGTTTGCTGCGATGTTACTGTCCAGTGATGGTTTTTGAACGATCCGAAGTATTGGGAATCTGAGGCTTTTTGGTTTTAATAAGGGATTCTCTGCATTATATGCCGTTGTGCATTCTTTGTGTTTATTGCTACCTGATTTTGGCGCTCTATTTTTTTTTTTTAATCGTCGTGTAGGGTTTTAGTGAGGATATTAGGTCTTCAAGTGCTAGGTTTGATTTGTTTCCGCTATTCAATTTTGGCGCTCTACTTTTTATCGCAAATTCTTTGCTGCATGGTTATAGTTCAGACTTCAGACTTTTAGTGTTCTCATGGTCAAAATCAGTACACTTTCGTCATTGGATGCTATGGTTGAATATCGTAGTATCCTGCTTTGCTTCCTTTATTATTGGTGATGTATCAGACCGGTGTTGTGCTCTCTCTCTGTAATGTTATTTATTTTTCTTTCTTCTTTTCATAAACTTGCTTATATCTGAATGGATTCACGTCTAGCAATGTAGAGTATAGACAGATTGCTTCACTTGACCTTGGGGACTGTAACTAGAACAGTGCGTTACTAAGTTGTCTTTACTTTCTCTTATCACAATATTTGTTGTTTTTCCCCTCTCTTTGGAGTTCGGAGGGCTGTCTGTTGATAAGAATTGTCCTGTAAACTTTAGTATCATACTATCTGGAAAAACTTTATTATCACATGTTGTTGAATATTGTTTACTTTGATGGTTGTGTAACTTGGAAACTTCGAGTGTTCAAGAAGTGAACTTCTCTTTTACAGTGCAGGTGCTTTTATCGTCTAAGCCTTGAAAAGTAGTTAGCATTTTGTTCTTAAGGGGCCCCTTTTGTTGAATTATTGTTGTTCTATGGCATTTCTTCTGTGTTGCGATAGCTTTTGCTTATCCTTAGTTATTGTCTTAAATATGTGTTTTGAAAAGTTTTAGGGTTTTAGCTTTGCCAGCATTTTTGCTCGTTTTGGATTTATTCCTTCCCGGTTTCCTTTTAGAAGTAATCTTATTATTTCAAGAAGGTTATTCTCAGCTATTGCTGATTCAAAACTGTGGTGATGTATAATTCTGTGAATCTGCGGTTTGGTGCAACCCTTCTTTTTGTTTTCCTATCCTTAACTTCAATCATGCTCTAATTGATTTTTCCTGTATTCTGTTCTGTGAAGTAAGTTCTTAGTAAAATTTTGGGTGGTTACATACTAACTGTTATCATCTGTTCCACTCCATGTTAGAGGAAGTCTCAGGAGGGAATGATGAGGGAAAGACACTTATGGGGTTTCTTGATGAGTCGAAAGGTAAGTCTTTTCTCTTCTCTTCTCTCAATTCATTATAAAAAATATCTTTTTCCTACTGTAACTCAATTTCTGTTGTCATAATTTAAAAAAAAAAAATTATTAAAAAATTTGATGTTTGCTTACTCGAGTCATATCTGTTGTCTTCACGGGGATATCTAGTTACCTTGTCTGCCTGTGGCTTATGGGAATTCTTACTAGGCAATTTGGTTGTTCATTGGTTTATGCTGCAGATCAAGCAATATCAGAGAGCAACATACCTTTGTCTCCCCAGTGGCTCTATGCTAAACCAAGCGAGACTAAATCAGGGCTTTCTAGTGCATCTGGGGTAAAAGACATAACCTTTCTTTGACGTAGATACCTTATTTTTTAATAATTTTTTATTTCGCAAGAAAGAAGTGAGCAGATGTTCAAACCGCACTAACTTATAGCTACGGTAGAGTACATGTAATTAGTGAAAAGTTGAGACGGTCATATATGTGTCTTACCGAATGGGTCAAACTTTATAGATTTTGTGTGTCATAAATTTCTAAACTATCAGGTGTTTCGAACCATCGGATCCTTAGTTTTTTTAAACAAGGGGGCTTATCTGTGAAACTATATTGTACATTATAATATTCCTTTTTTGACAGCTGGCATCAATGTTGCAGTTTGCGGGTTCATAGTCTAGAAAGGCTTCCTGTGGATTAAAGCAGCATTCTTACTATACAGACCTCTTCTTTTACACTTCTCCTCCTAGGTCTATGGAACAATTATTTTGTCTGTCCATGGTTAAGATCTTAAGATGTTGCCAGTAATAGAGACATTAAGATGTACCTAAAGCTATAGATGTGATGGGGATTCTCACTACCGTGCATTTGAATCTTCTAACTTGCATCTGGAGAAGCTATTTCAATTTATTAATTTTGGGAGACAACGGATTTTTTCAGTTTGCAGTCACAATCTTCTTATTGCTTATCTACTATTGAGCAATTTGGAAGTTGGAAGCCTCCAGCTAAAGCTACTTAGGATCAAAATGGTTACATGAATATTTGAGAAGAGGATGGAGGAGGGCTGCAACTGATACTGAAAGCAGTCTCTTCTAACTAGTAAGCAGTACTGCTTTCAATTTCAGTTTGCAGTCCTTTTATGTATGTTTCAGTGATGTCGTGTTGTTGTGGCATGTAAGCTTGTGATGAGCAATGGATGCTTCTAATCATAGTTTTCAAGGTGTTGCCTAGGTGTCTAAGCGCTTTCTTGGGTCCAAGGCAGCAGCACACCTTGTTTGATGTAATAAAGGCGACCGGCTTGGACCCTTAGGCGTTGCCTTGTTGCCTTATGACATCACTCCTTATATTATATCGGCTTTTTGACACTTCACGAGTTTACATGATTTATTTTTATTGCTAATATTGTACCCTATGATTTGTTTGTTATATGTTGGTTTTCTCATACGCCTAGGATGCCTAGGCGGGCGCCTTGTCATCTAGGTGCCCCTCCAACACATTGTTGTGACCTTGACAACTATGCTTCCAAGTATAAATGCTATGAAGTCTCTACAATTTGGATATTTGGATGAAAACTTTCTTTAAATTGTTGTTAGTTAATGAATATACATGAAATTAGAAGGACCACTGCCGTTTTTTATCCTCCCTACATTTCTTTTACTTATAAGAAGGGATATAGTATTTTTTTTATATAACTGTAGAATGAATCTAATATTATGTATTTATGATTCAATTTGAAACCCATCTTGCTATTTTCAGACTTGGTTGATTTTTAATTACAGGAGTAAAGTATTGTGATTTTGCTTTCTTAATACAATTTTGTAGACATCATTGGTTAGTTCATTTTGTTCAGTGAAATCGTAATTGTTACTCACTTGCGTTTGATAGGAGGTACGGGCACAAAATTCTTTGCCTCATGGAAGCTCCACGGATCCAATTCAGAAAGAGGGTTGGCGTTTAGATGGATCCCAGGACAAAAAAGATTGGAGGAGGGCTGCAACTGATATTGAAAGCAGTCGCCGTTGGCGTGAGGAGGAGAGAGAGACTGGCTTACTAGTTAGAAGAGACCGCAGAAAAGAAGATCGTCGTGTTGACAGTACTGCTGAGGGTAGAAATTTGCCTTCCTCTGATCGGTGGCATGATGTAAATAATCGTAGTTCTGGTCATGAAACACGACGAGACAGCAAATGGTCCTCAAGATGGGGTCCAGATGACAAAGAGAAAGAATCTCGTGCTGAGAAGAGGATGGAAGTTGACAAGGAAGATGCTCATGGTGACAAGCAATCTTTTGTTGGCAGCAATCGTGCTGCTCCTGAGCGTGAAACTGATTCTCGTGATAAATGGAGGCCACGACACCGGCTTGAAATTCATTCAGGTGGGTCAACTGTGTACCGTGCTGCACCCGGATTTGGGCTGGAGAGAGGAAGAATGGAGGGCTCAAATGTTGGATTTGCTCCAGGACGAGGGAGATCAAACATCATAGGAAGCCTGTCAATTAATAGGCCTCCCTCTGCAGGTCCTATTGGTGCTCCTTTAGATAAGAATGAAAATGTACATGGGAGATCTGGCCTCTCTGCAGATATGTTTTGTTACCCAAGGGGGAAACTTCTTGACATTTACCGTAAGAAAAAGCTTGTTCCATATTTTGATGCACGACTCGATGGGTTCGATGAAGTACCATCAGTAACTCAGGAAAGCTCTGTTGAGCCTTTGGCCTTTGTTACACCCGATGCTGAAGAACAGGTATACATTTGAGGGGTTTCCCAGCACCAAGTTCATTTTTGGAAAATTTTATGTAAAGTATTGTTGTTCTCCATAATTGGTTTGATTCTTCCTTTCATTTAATTGAATCATATGATGTGACCAGGTTGTCCTTAATGATATTTGGAAAGGAAAAATCACCAGCAGTGGAGTTATATATAATTCATCTCGAGACAAGATGGGGATATCAAATGAAAATTCGGCAGGTATTTAAGTTTATCAAAATTCTTTAGTTGGCTGATTAATTTATCAGGGCTTTCTGACCACTATGTATTAGTGTTTACTTTTCTCTTAAGCTTATCCCCCTCCGCCCCCCCCTAAAAAAAAAGAAAAGTGATCGGTCACTATATATCTTCACAATGGTCCCTCCCTTTCTTTCAGGTGTTGGAATTCTGACATTGTCTGAGAGCAAGCAAGAAATGGTCCTTTCTATTGGCACCGCCGAGTCCAATGAATGCTTTGCAAGTGCTGCAATCAGTGATGCTTGTCGGAGAAATGCTTCAGAAATTGCTGTTTTTGATGGTGAGGAGAAATACCTTGCATCTTTTGACCACTTAAGATATTTCTATGTAGTTTAACATAGAGCTGGCTGGCTTATGCCGTTTGTTCTCTTCTGAAAGTGGTTTTTATGTGCTTTACTGCAGAAAGAGATTCTTATATTGAGAAAGGTGAAAATAATGTTTTGGTGGTGAGGGGTGGGACACAATCTGATGGCTTGAGTGTGGCAGTTCCAAAGAGTAATGATGTTTCCAATGCTGGAGGATTTGGTGGTGCTCACCATGATGCCAAAAGTGGTGAAAATAGGCAATCAGAAAATTCAGCTTTCCCCAAGCACCCTAGTTTAGGAAGCATTATGTCAGCTACTACTAGTTTTGATATTAGTAGCAAGCTTCCTGACGATTCAAGTTCTCTGTTTGATCTGCCTTATGTCCAGCCAGCTTCTAGTAGTCATGAACAGTACTTAAAGAGCAACGGTGTAGGAAAACTTTTAGAAAGGGATGCCCCACCTGAAGAATGGAGTTTGTACTACCGTGATCCTCAAGGAGAGATCCAAGGACCATTTCTAGGTGTTGACATCATTTCATGGTTTGAGCAAGGCTTTTTCGGGACAGACTTACCTGTCTGTCTGTCAGATGCTCCAGAAGGAACACCTTTTCGAGAACTTGGGGAAATCATGCCACATTTGAAGACCAAAGTTGGGCCCTTTTCTAGTTCTAATGCGGCTAATCAGCTTGAACCTTTTGATGCTACCGGAGGCAGTGTGGGCTCTGTTATAGCTTCTGCTCCTGCCCATGCTCCTGTCTCTGCCCCTGTTATTGTGGGTTCAGGTGGCATAGATGACCAGAACTGGATGACTTCTGAATTTGAAGGTCTTACAGGTCACAATATTCACTCGGTAATGTCTAAACGTGATAATCCAATGGAACCTCGTTATTCTGAGGGTCAAAGCTTTCATGATTTGGTTGCAGAAGATGAGGGTTAGTAATATTGTTCTTATATTTTTTTTCCTGCCTGTTATATAATTACCATTTTGAGAGAATAATTTTTAATTTTTGGTTTCTGCAGAAGTTGTTTTTCCTGGAAGGCCTGGAAGCAGTAGTGGAAATCCTATCGCAAAGCCTTCTACTAACATTTGTGATGTGTTGCCGAATGCTGCCAGCCTTCCTTTTCTTTCAAATGACTTGATAGAAAATACAATGTCAAATCACCAGGACAGCAAGTTGCATCCTTTTGGCTTGTTATGGTCTGAGCTTAATGGTCCTCATCTGAGGCGTACAGAGTCATCGAACATGTCTTCTGGAGTCAGCGACCAGAGCCACCTTATGAATTCTCTTGTTGGAAGAGATGCACCTTCTGCCAGTAATAAGCAGAGCTCATTTGGTGCAGCGGTTGATTCCTCTCTTGTTGGGGATACATGGTCGGATGGCTATAGAAGAAATACAATTTCAAATGGCAATTTACATAAAGATGCACTGGATCTCCACCTATCACACCTGGAACAAGAATCTAATCGTTTTGATCTATCTGAGCACTTGATGTCTCAACAGTTGCAAAAGCAACCACTACAGCCGCAAAATCTTTTGTCTCATCCTGCTTTACACTTGAATGAATCAGTTCTGGAGCAGGTACCAGGTTCTGGTCTATCTCAGATCAGGAATCCTATTCGCTACCAACAGTCAGCAATGCCTGATTTGGAGCATCATTTAAAGCTTCAACTCCAACAGCAACGACTGTTTCAGCTCCAACAGCAGCAGCAGCAATTGCAACAGCAACAACAACAACAACAGCAGCGGCAGTTTCAGCTTCAACAGCAGCAGCAGCAGCAACATCAACAGCAACAGCAGCAACAATCTCAAGTTCGACAGCTGCTTCTTGAACAGTTGCTGCATCATCAAATGCATGATCCTGGCTTTGCACAATCATGTGTAGATCCTGTAAGGGGTAACAACATGCTTGATCAGGCTTTGTACAGGCAGCAGTTCCTGCACGAACTGCAACAACATTCCCAGCCTCTTCCTAGGCATCTTGATCCATCTCTTGAGCAACTCATCCAAACAAAATTTGCCCAGAGTCAACAGAGAGAACGTAGAGAACATCACAATGATCCATTTGAGTTTCTATCGCGTGCAAAGCATGGGCAAATGCTTTCTTTGGAGCAACAACTTCTTCTTCAGCAAGAGCAGCTGCCGGCAAGACAATTCTCTATGGCTTCAAGGCAGCAGACAGGGATGGAAGAAGAGCGGCACATTGGTGGGGCCTGGTCCGTGGATGAAACTGGTCAGTTTGTTAGAAGCACACCAAGTCCTCATCAGGTTCAGTCTGCGGGTTTTGGTCCATTGGACTTCTACCAGCGACAGCAGAGGCCTTCCTCCTTTGAGGATCAACTGAGCCATCATGAACGGAATCTTGCAGTACAGGAACGGATGCAGCGAGGGCTTTATGAGCCCGACTCACTTGCATTTGAGAGGTCAATGTCTTTGCCTGCTGGGACTCCTGGAATGAACCTGGATGTTAATGCTTTATCTCGTGCTCAAGGATTAGACTTACAGGAGCGACTCAGTCATATGCACCCTGGCGGTCAAGTGGGTTCATTTTCTTCTGGTGTTCACTCTCATCACCCACAAATAGCAAACCAGTTTCATGCTTCACATTCAGATGCAATAGAGAGCCACTGGTCCGAGAGGAATGGGCAGGCAGCAAATAGCTGGAGAGAATCCCGGATCCAGCAATTGCATCTTGAAGCAGAGCATCAGAAAAGGGAGTTAGAATTTAATGTGACCTCTGAAGACCCTGGTTCGTGGGCATCAGCTGAAATAAATGAAAATAATTCAAAACGGTTAATGTTGGATCTGCATCAGAAACTGGGAATTCATTCTAACCAGTCATTAGAAATGGGTGGTGGTGGTCTTACATCACTTGAAATAAGAGAACCCTCTTGGCTCTTTTCTAGCTCAGGCTCTTTGGATAATCGGATCAATTTTCTTGCAGACCCACAGCCTGGTCTACAGTCTGGTCTGAACAATTCTTTTGTGGAGGGGTCTCGTGGGTCTAACTCAGGCAATACTCTCCAGGATCGGTTGTTAAATGCAAGCATGGATGAGCAGTCTAGTAGTCTGGAAAGCAGTGAAAGATTGTCCATCAGATCTAATTCAGGAGCTTTGATTGAGGAAGAGCAGTTTTTTCCTGGCATAAACGAGAGTTCTCAGTCCTTTTATGTGGACTCTAACATTACTGGTAAATCATCTGTAGATAGGGACTTATCAGAAACTAAGGATGGGAAGAAGGGGAAGAAGCGCTTGTCCAAAACTAAGGTTGTAACCAAGTCAGTCTCAGAGGTTCAAGAAAGTATGGATGAGCAAGCAGTAGTGGCTTCTGTAGATCATTCTCATTCAGATGTGCCAATTAATGCCCCTATCAGGCATAGTCTACTTGGTAATGCTGGTAGGTTTGTTTAGCATTCTCTTCTTCATTGGACCTGCACTTTGCTCATGTTGGTGACTGGATTTATGAATGCTGCAGGTGGAAATGTGGGGCGCTACAACTATGAGATGGGACTGGACAGCACATATGGTGAAGAGATGGCTAAGGACAGGTAAGGATTCGTTGATGTGCTTCATTGCTGTCCTGAATACCTTAATGAATCGTATATTGGTAAACAAAACCGTATATTTGTTTCTGTTATGCAAACATTGTCTGTATTGTTTTTTCTGCAGTCATTTAGTTGTCCTGGTCCATGGTTATGATTTTTCGGATAATATGTTGTTGTCTAGGATTAATATGTTGTGACCAACACAGTCATATATGACGACATGATTGTGTGTGTGTATATATATGAAAAAAGAACGCTAACTGGTCGTGTGGTTCCTGCACCCAGACACAGGACCGTGTTAAATTACTGCTCAGCCCCCATTGAAATCAAATATCCCATTCAGACATCTCCCTATGCGCATTCTCATTGGCCCGCATGCTGGTGCAGGTGCTACACGACCAGACTGATTAGAATACCTAATAGCTAGATAGAGTTCTGTTTTGAGTTTACTTTATTGAGTGTGTAAGAGTGGGATTAGGAGTCCTTTTATGAGTACATTAGAAATTTTAGGTCTTTATATATGTAACATACTAACATGCCTCCCATCAATTAGAGATGATTTGAGTAAAGAATATGATTTTTTAAAAGAGTTTTGGTGCTTTTGAGGCATTTAGCAGTGCATATGGGATCGGTTTGCCATACCTGATTTCTTCTCTTCTCCTCTCTTCTTCCTCCCAAGAAGATTGATCTCATCTCTTTTTCCATACCTGTATCAGTCTGATTTCTTCCCTTATCAACGCAGTTGTTTCCTTTTTCTCAGATCTGATCACTGATTTGATTATTGGGCCTGCTTGCATCTGAGATCCATAATCTGGATTTTCAGACTGCATTAAACCCCCTCCCCTCTCAACTCCCATTTTTTTTTACTGTTAGAAAACTAGGCTATAATTAAAACAGATGATAAGGGGATTAATTGAGCGAATAAGTATCTAATTTGAATTATTTCGAAAGTCAACTAGAACATGATACTAAAATTGCATTCAATGTTCATCTGTTTGGAGTTTTAACTAAGGCTCAAGGGGATGTTATATAGTGGGAACTTTCTGCATCCTGCTTAGCTTTGGCTTGATCTAGGTGGGAATTCTGTTACCTAAGCAACTAGAAAGGGGTGGATGGCCATAATTTCTTATTTATGAATTATAATTATCAGGTCATTTACATGTGCCATGTAGGGATTTGAGCATGTCATTGCTGCTTTACTCTTATAATTTAAGTAGTGAAAATGTTGCAGAACAATCCAGTATTTGTAACAGCAGATGGTGTCTTGTTAAATTTAGTGTTGGTAATGAATTTTGTTTGACAGGGTATCATCTTTGCTATCTAGAGGGATGGATAACTCCTTGGCGAAACGTCCACCTGTCTCACGTGTTTTGTCATCTCATGATACGCTGTCCGAACTAGCTTCTTCCCCATCTTTGAAAGGGAAAATTGTGATGAATATTGGTCCTCCCGATGGTATGTCTAATTAACTTTTGTTAAGCAAAGTGTTACTGGGTATTTCACTGTTTGCTAAATAAAATTGCCATCGGCTTTGTCTGGTTGAAAGTGAAGGGAAGTAAAATTGAAACTTTTATAGTCATTACCGACAATGATTATGTGACTACCATCAAGATGTAGTAGATATCATAACTAACGGTTGCTTCACTTTTCAACTAATTACTTCTGTAATTTATTTGAATAAGGAAGCATTAAAACCCTAAGGAATCTATTTGATAAAATAACCGTATTTTGATATAAATTTTAGTTACATGATCGTGATTAAAAAGTTTGTATATATAAATTAATTTTATTTACCTTCAGTGCCTTTTAGGCTCCGATTGTTTCCATATAAAAGAGGCAGAAAAAGAAAATTTCTTGAAAAATAGGATTTTCTGCCATTTGTTTCGACTTAAAGTGACATCATAAATTAAGAAAAATTTTACGTGGGAGTAAAAATTTCATTTGCAAGGAAAATTTTAAAAACGAAACAAGCAGGGCCTTACTTGTAACCAGATGGAGCCATTGTGGGGGCCTAAGTTTTGTATTGCATCTTTCTGTTTTTTTAATCTAATTAGCATATATTTTCAAATTCTACCAAAAAAAAAAAGCATATATTTTCAATTGGTCCCTTTTCTTTTGTAATGCTTCTGTTTGTAATTCCCCTACTTGGATCTTACTCAGAGGGGAGGCGAGATTCTGGAGGGAGTCTAGCATGCCAGGTTTCTGAAAATCCTGCATCTGGTAAGAAAGATGTGCGTTTTCGGCGGACATCATCTTGCAGCGATGCAGATACATCAGAGACCTCATTTATAGACATGCTTAAAAGCAGTGCTAAGAAGCCTGTGTTGCCAGAGTCAGATACAATGGCTGGAGCATCAGAGACATCCGACGGCAGTCAAGGGAGCCGGAGTGGTAAAAAGAAAGGGAAGAAAGGGAGGCAAATTGACCCTGCTCTCCTTGGTTTCAAGGTCTCTAGCAATCGAATCATGATGGGTGAGATTCAACGTCTCGAAGATTGACCAATCATCTGGTTGAGTTCCTATATTTTTTTTGGGCTGCCCATACCCCTTCAAACTGTACAGGCCTGCATCTCTCATGTAAAGCATTGGCAGGTAAGAGTATTCTTTAATTTGTTTCCATTCTCTTTTATCCTTTCATGTCGGGCAACTGCCTGATTCAATTTTGGAAATCGAGGGAGCCCAGAAAGAGTGATGTATTGTAGTTTGAAGAGAAAGCTTTGTATAGATGTCAAAAATGTTTATAGGAAGATTTAATAATGAAGAAAATGGTGGTCTTAAACAACTAGTTTTCTTTTGCAACTTTTGTCATCTTTCATAGTACATTTCACAGGTTGGGTTGTGATACTGCACAGTTGGATGAGCCAAAGTTGACAATTGCTCAGCTGAACTTGTCTACTTAAAATTGTAGCCAGTTTTTGACCGATCGATTATCCATGTGGTGCCAACTAGGAATAAATCATGGTTGGCCAATTATTAATCTTTTCACCATGAAACATGACAAGTGAATTTAAGAATGTTAGAAATGGGTTCCTCTGGACAACCCATGTTTACCATGGACAAAATCTTAAGCATAGGTACCAAGATCATTCTACTGGTTTGTGATATATAACTTGCCTCGTGTCAGAAGGATTGATAAACATATTGGATCTCATCTAATAAATCACACATTGAAATTTCATTGAGGAGCCTGCAGCGCAGGAAGCAAGGGTCTTGACTGGTTTAGCAAAGGTCTTCAGCTTGAATCTGGGGTGGTGGGGGGGGGGGGGAAGAGGTTATGTGTCTAGGTGTAGGCTGCATGCAGCTTGGCAGGGATCTTTTTTCCTTCGTTGAATGACAAATTATTAGGCTCTCAAATATGTGCGAATGTGTTTTCCAAAAAAATAAAAGAACATGTGCACATCCGGGGACGCATGGGTCAAATCTGGGCCCCCATGTGGTGTGGGCCATACACACAAGAGGTGGGTCTCACACTACATGGAGGGTCCAGATCTGTCCCATGATCCTCAGATTTGGACCTGATAAGGAACCATCCTGTTTTCTCAGAACCGTCTCAATTGCGTTGCAGTTTCGTGAACAACTTCTGGGTCATGGTCAATCGAGCGATCTCGGACCTGTCCTGAATCTGCCCCTTCCACATGAAAGATAAGATTAATCAGCTAGAAGCTGCGGATTCTATTCTGGAGAAGTTACTGAAGATTCCATTGCATTTATGGGAGCCGGGATCCTCTCCAGCTGCATTGAAGAGGATTCCTTCCCAATAACGCTCTCCTAAGGAAGGCCACGTTACATAGCCATTGCCATTCACGGAGACTTAATTTCGAGACTTAACTTCGTTTTCTCATTACTTTTTCGTTTTTTCTGTTATTCTTTGTCTTCTCTCCCTCTTTCTAAGGAATACATAAATCGTGATTGAACAGTAAGTAGGTAATTAAATCCAAAGTCTAATCTCATCTTTCTCTCTCTTAAGTCCAGTATCTTATCTCAAATCTAAATCTCTGTCTCTCTTTCTCTCCTTATGCGAAACAATCCTGCAACTCACATTGGCTCTGATGAACAACTACTGATTTGGTCTTGCATAAGGATGGTGAGGAAATTATATTGTCGGAGTGGATACTAATGCCGGATCGGGTATTGGTCACTTGAATCGGATTGGGTATCGATCATTTGTAAAATCGATACAATATCGATATGGCATCGGCATTGATCGGTTGTATCGGATAAGTTTACCCCCTTGGTTTTCTTTAAAAAAAAAGATTTTTTACTACTATACCCTTTGTCTGTACCATTTCACCAATACAGTATCGACACAATATCAAGATCATAGTTTGAAGAATCAATATCGGATCGGCCGATTCGCATCAGTATCGGTTGAAACCAATACCGATTCCTTGCCGATCCAGTCTCGGAGGACCAATACAAACAAGGGTAAAATTTTAAATTAAATTAAAAATCTAATTTTTTTTTAAGGAAACAAGGGTGAACCTAACCGATCTGGATCGGTACAGATCGTTATCGATCACTAGAACCTATGGTTTTACTATATGGTATTGGATCAGGTATCGGTTACTTGCAAAACCAATATGATACTGCTATGATATCGACAAGGATTGGCCGTATCTGACAAAATTACCTTTGATTTCCTTTTAAAAAAAAATATTTGACCATTTTACCCCTTGTCCGTAACGTATCACCGATACAATATTGACACAATATCAAGATTGGCCACAATCAAAACCGTTACATACTGCCTCGATACAAGCAATATGATACCGATATCTCACGATGTGATAATACCTCAGCCCATGAACTGAGTTGTAGTATTGTTTCGCATAAGGTATGAGAGAGAGAGAGAGAGAGAGAGAGAGAGAGAGAGAGAGAGAGTTGAGATTAGATTCTAGATTCCTATAAAAGAGAGAGAGATAAAAGAGAAAAATAGAAACTAAGAAAAACGGAGTTAAATCAACATGAATGGATATGAAAGGTAACCTTAAGACAGCGTTATTGGAGAGGAATCCTCTTCAATGACGCTGCAGAGGATCCGGGCTCCAATTATGGAGGATTTTGTGTTAACTTGGTTTTTTCTCCATGAAGTTATTTGGATATTGCCGAATGAGATTGTGGCGTGGAGTAAGCTTATCAGATATGGGCCATCCGGAGAAGGTCGATTGGCCTCGATTGATCTGTTTTAGGGTAGAGAAGGAACTCACGCACTTATTCCTCTCTTTTCAGTTTTCTCCGTTCATTTGCTGGGCTTCTGTTAGGTTTATGACCTTTGAACCATCTCAATTCTCAAACTTACGTGATTCTAACAGTTTCAATGGTTGTGATGTAGACAGAAATAAGGTCTACGATGTCTACATCATCATTTTCCCTGTCTTTTTATTTTCTGTTTTTTGTTTTGGTTTTGGTTGACTTTGACTGCTTTGACGTAAAAAACCCAGTAAGTGTTACTGTTATAGACGTTTTAATGTAGAAGTTTTCTTTACCATACATCACACAACTAATAAGTTAAGAGGACAGCGCAAGTAAAGTCAAAAACTGGCTCTATCCTTCCATTATCCATCCACCTCGGAGTCTTGTTTATTCCACAATCCAATCATTCTTCCTTGCTTCCTTGCTTGCCTTCTTTGAGAGTTGCACGTTACAATTGAGGAGGGAATTGAAGGGCTTAATTTGGCTTCTGGGGCATCCACGATGGGAAGCTTAATGATAGAACCAGATGAAATTGTGGATGTCCATAATCCCTCCAATATGTTCCTACCCGATAAGATCTGCATTCCTATAGAAAAACTAGCCTCACGTTCTGGTGGTATTTTCTACGACAACAACCCACTCACCTTCCAAACTCCCACCCTCATCTTCCAGCTTTCTCTGTGTGCTTCCATCATTCTCCTCACCGCTTTCCTTCTCAAACCCATTGGCCAACCTCTACTGTTTTCTCAACTTCTTGTAAGCTCTCATCACTCCTCTTAATTTCTTTAAATAACTAATTAAGGTTTGGATTGATTGATTTATAACTCTTTTTTTTTTTTTTTTTTTAATTTTTTTATAGGGCGGTATCTTATTAGGTCCTTCATTTCTGGGATTCAAGGAAGAAGTTAGGAACACTTTGTTCCCCTTACAAAGCTTAGTCATGCTTGATGTGGTTTCAGTCTTCGGGATTATGTTCTACTTCTTCCTAGTTGGAGTGAAAATGGATCCTGGTTTGATAAAGAAATCAGGGAAGAAAGCATTTGCAATAGGCATTTCAGTTGTCATGGTCTCTCTGCTTCTATCTAGACTTGCCTTCTTCTTGATAGTAAAATCGATAAACCCAAATCCTACAATGACTCATTCCCTCCCATTTGTTGGAATAGCTGAAGCTATGATCTCTTTCCCTGTCATTGCTCACTACCTCACTGAGCTCAAGATTGCGAATTCAGACTATGGACGTTTAGCTATGTCGTCGTCCATGATCAGTGGCCTCTTTTCTGCGGGCTTGTTGACATCCATTTCACTCTTCAAGCCAGGCCCCCACACAGTTGAAGACACAGTCTTACACTACTTGGAAAAGATCGCCGTAACAGTGTTGTTGATAGGAGTTATCTTACTTGTGTTTCGGCCCACATTGTTGTGGATGATTCGAAGGTACTCGACAGGGGAGAATGTGAATCAAGTGTTCATCCTTGGCGTACTTGTGACGGTCATGATGAGTGGGTTTATCAGTGAACACATAGGTCAGCATGTAATCTTGGGGCCTTTGCTTGTGGGTATGGCTATACCTGCTGGACCACCTCTTGGATCAGCTCTGGTGAAGAGACTTGAACTTATTATAATGTGGATGCTTATGCCACTATATCTTGTCAAGAATGGATTGTGCATTGATGTCTTCGCCATTAGTTTCAGCGAATTCGCCATTGTTGAAATTGTCATCCTCTCCAGTTGCTTAGGGAAATTTTTTGGGGCTTTTTTCCCTTCCCTCTATTTTAGGATGCCTTTGAAGGATGCTCTTTCATTAGGCCTCATTATGAATGTCCAAGGTGTTCTTGAGGTTACCGTCTACAGAATGATGAACAGAAAGAAGGTACCAACCATATCTTAACATTTATATATATTTCTTTTCCTCAATTTATTTTCTTTCTATGGAAGAGATTGGCATTCTTGTTCTTATGGGCTGAAATTTATGTTGGAATATCTACGCATAAGGCAAAAAGAATAGTCCCATATCGAATATGAAAGAGGATGTGGGTGGGTTAATAGGTACTTTGATACCCTCTCCTTAACGGTTACCTTTTGAGTATGAGACCCAAGTTCCTAACAAGTGATATCAGATCTGGAACGTGGAAATTCCTTTTTGGCCGAGGAGTCTTGGGGTATGATCTTAGGCTCCACGTCAACTCCCGCGTGAAGGGGGAGATCTGGATCTCAGGCTCAAGAATAGTCCTACATCGAATATGAAGGAGGAAATGGGTCATAGGATTCTTGGGGTTTGATCTCAGACTCCACGTCAACTCCCGTGTGAATGGGGATATCGGGATCTCTAGCGGCTAGCTTTTGAGAATGAGACCCAAGTTCCTCACAATTTAATTTTATCAATCTTGGATCTATCAAATGGATTAATTAACCATGATTGGAAAATGGAAATTTCATTCTAATTAATGTGTTTGGAAAATTTGTGAATGCAGCTTATAGATAAGAATTCCTTCATGGTGATGTGCATATCTATGGTGGTCATTACAGGGGTCATCACCCCCCTAATAAGAGCAGTCTATGATCCATCTAGAAGGTATGTCGCCTACAAAAGAAGAACCATTCTACAGTTAAAGCCCAACGCAGAGCTACGTGTACTGGCTTGTATCCACAATGGAAATCATATCCCAGCCATGATGAACCTTATTGAAGTTTCCAACCACTCTCAACTGAACCCAATTGGTGTTTACGTCCTTCACCTTGTGGAACTTATTGGTCGCTTAACCACACTCCTCATCTCCCATGATGAAAGATACAAAACCCCACCTTCAAATGTAGGAACCCTCTCTGAACGAGTAGTTGTAGCCTTTAGAAATTATGGTAAGAATCATACAAGTAGCCTTACTGTGCAGTCTTTCACCTCTATCTCTTCCTATGAAACTATGGGTGACGATGTTTGTACACTAGCACTCAATAAGAGGGTTACCCTCATAATTATTCCTTTTTATGAGCAATGGACTTGTAGTGGTGTCCTATTAGGATCATCTCCATGCCGTATGAGATCCATGAATTCCAATGTTCTCGATAAGGCCCCTTGCTCTGTAGCTGTCCTTGTTGATCATGGTCGCTTGAGAAGTTACAAGCATTCGAAAGAATTCTATGTTGCTGTGTTCTTCTTGGGTGGAGCTGATGACCGAGAGGCACTTGCATATGCAGCACGAATGTCTGAGAATCCTAAGGTTAACCTCACAGTGATCCGTTTCCTCCCACTCCTACAGGAAGCTTCAGTTAATGGTGACGATTACATGAAGGAGACGAAATTGGACAACATTGTTGTGGCTGATTTCAGGATTAAGATGGTGGGTAATAAGCGAGTCACATACAAGGAAGAGGTGATCAACGATGGTGTGATGACTGTCAATTTTATTCGATCTATGGAGAGTGATTACCAACTTATAATGGTGGGTAGACGACATGACGAGCAGTCACCACTCATGGTGGGACTTGCAGAATGGAACAACGAGGAGACTAAGTTGTTAGGACCAATTGGAGATTACTTGGCATCGCCAGATTTCAGAGGGAATGCTACGGCTTTGGTGGTGCAACAACAGACCAATGCAGTTCAAGGCTCTCCTGATGACAACCTTGAGAATCTGATACCTTATGAGCTGGTTCGAGTGAATCACGATTTGTTCAAGGAGGATGAAACATCAGAAGCTGTTTTAATTCAGAAATCATAACCAAAAAAAATCTGTAATGTCACTTTTCAGTTTTAGAAAACAGATGTATCATCATTTTCCATTCCAGTTTTTGAAGATCATTTCCTCACTTGTTTCTTTTTCCCTTTTTTTTTTTTTAAAAATCGAACACCCGGCTGCCTGGATGCATAGAATCTTTTTCGATGTTGAATGCCCCTGAACGCATTCTTATTGGCCACGTGCTGATGCAGAGGCCACACATACCCCTTCTCATTTAAATTTTTAAGTTCTACATTCGAAACTTTTGAGAGGAATAACTGACCGTTTATAACGAGACTTTATTGTAATCAACGTGTAGTACATAAAGATTGGGAACACAAATCTACAATCCAAGCATTGGAATTAAGTCATATTGTCGTACACGTAACTGACCAAGCCTTCCTAGCCAAGGAGTCAACAAAATTGTTTTGACTCGTTAGAACATAAGAAAAACTACAAGATAACAACAAAGATGATAGATAAATGATAACATCTAAAACCGGCTTCACCACAAGAGGAGGAGAAGTATCACCAAGCTGTTTTGTGACTTGTTTTTTTTTTTTTTGGTGGATGTTTTGTGACTTTTTTACAGCCCATTTATGGTATAGTAGGCTAGTAGCCCAACTTCCCCTTTAAGAGTTGGATTATAACCCAATTTGCTTGATCAAATTGGTTCTGTTTATTTCCTGGTCACTGACCAAACATATTTTCTGATGTCCATGTCTAGTCTATGAGATCTAATTAACTAAACGAAATGATAACGGTGTGAAACCTTAAATTGGTGAGGATCTATTAAACCCGGCCAAAATTGACCAGAACCCAGCGGCTTAGTGCCTTCTCGAATATAAGATATGGGTATTTACTGTACCCGACCCATACTCAACCTTGTGGTGCCCCGACATGCCGTTTGCCAACAGGGAAAGTGGCAACCAAGAGGAACGAGTTAGAATCTCATATGGTGGGTCTTCCACCCACCCTCAAGACGGGAAGATATCTTGTTAACCTTCATACTCGATTGGTAACTCGGGTTTGTCAAACACTCAAAACATATTTTGGAAAGCTTTAATTCCGGATCTGCCCATTCCTGGAGCAATCCGGATCCGACTCATCCCACCAGACCCGACGATTAATAGATACTTGACTGTTTGTGATTATACCTCTTTCGCATCCTATCATCTTACGAGTTACTACGAGTTCCGAGTTATGAAAGATGGAGAACACGGAAGGCGCGAATTCTAAACTATCTCCCTTAAACGAACCAGAGCAGGAGCTTTACACCATCCCAGGCTACTCCAGTAAGTCTCCGCTTCTGAATACCCTTATTATCCCTTAGGTTCTACTGGTCTGGTGGCCACTTGTGCGTTTCTATCTTAGTAGTAATGGGAAACCCTAGGGCCCTAACTTTTGTTCTTGTCAGGTTGGTTTTTCTGGGACGATATCAATGAAATCGAGAAAGATTCTTTGAAGGAGTTCTTCGATGGAAGCTCTATCTCCAGAACACCGAAAGTATACAAGGCATACAGGGATTTCATTATTAACAAGTTCAGGGAAGAGCCTCTTAGGAAGCTCACGTTCACGGAAATTCGGAAGTCGTTGATCGGTGACGTTAACTTGATTCATAAGGTTTTCCTTTTCTTGGAGAAATGGGGGCTGATTAATTTCATTTCTACTACCTCATCGCCAGTTAATGGGCCGAAATTTGCCGAGGAGAGCTCGAAGGTTAAGCTCGAGGAAGGTGCCCCCAATGGGATCCGGGTGGTCGCTATTCCGAATCCTTCTAAAATTGTTTTGCTATCACCGAGTGGGAATGATGCTGGTGAAGCTGTCAACAACGGGTTCCGATTGCCGCCACTCGCATCTTACTCAGATGTTTTTGGTGACCTTTTGCGCAGAAAGGAATCAGTTTGTGGAAACTGTGGGGAAACTTGTGTGTCTGGTCGCTATGAATCTACCAAGGTACTGTTCTTCCATTTTGAAACGAGTCTTTTCTATCTGTTTTTGTACTTATTAATTATTGACTTATGTAGGCCCTCCACATGTCTAATGAATAAAACCCAGAAAACCTAAGAGATAAAATCTCCACTAAGGAAAGATGTGATCGTAAGAAGACCTTCCTTCTACATTGCCCTGATTTTACTAGAAGACCCATGGATCCTAGAGAAAATTAGAAGGGTCGCAATGTTACCTAATAAAATGTTACCTAATAATAAAGAATTCCCAAGTTTTAAAACAAAAATGGCCTTGCTTCTGGAAAATTAGGAGGGACATAGGACAATAACCAATGACTTTAAGTAGAACTTATTACTGCAGCGTGGCTCAAATGAAAATCTCCAGTAACTCTTAACCCAAAAACTAGCTACAAATGAATTGCTTTGGCCTATGGCTAGCCCCTCCTTCCACCTCTTGGATGTGCCTACAGCTTCGTTCTGATTCCCTGAGTTAGAGAATCTGCACCATTCTCCTCAGATTGAAGAGAGTCCAGCCACGTTTCCCTCATTTGTGACTGTCTGAATCATAGTTAGTTAATTTGGAAATGGAAATTTTTTGTTTTCGATATGTACAGGTATTACTTGGATTGGATTTTGAAGAAATGGTAAATTATTCAGTAAAGAGGGAAAAAAAAAAGAAAAAAAAGTAAAGACAGCAAAAGTTGGATGATATTATATGGGTATTGGAAGTTTGCAAGTAAAAATACGGGCCAACAAATACAGTTACACAAATTAACTAAATACATTAAGTGATGCAGGTTCATCATAGATATTGGCTTATTTCTTTAGAAATAGGCCTAGGGTTGGGTTATATACATGTTGGGCCTTTGTTCCCAAGGATTTTCTATGTATTAGGCCACTTTAATGAGCCTAAACTAGGGGTACATAGGTTACATACGAGATTAGCCCAATACTTAGTTTATTTTTATGTTTTCTAATTGAACCAGTTCAAATTGGTTGCATCCAATTGGTTCAATTTAAATGATCATGTGACTTGGTTAAGTGGTCATGTGATGTAAGTTGGGCTGGATTAGGACTCTATAAGTCCAACCATGTTTTGAGTCTATTTCCTTTAGTATTTTAGTTTCCTAGTCAATTTAAATTACCTAATAGGTTAAGGATAGGATTAGATCATTCCTTTTTAGTGTCTAAGTCTATTTTTGAGTCTTCTATATAAGTTTGTAAGGGAGGCCAGCATTGTACGAATTTGATTAATGAAAAAAGCTTTTGCTTGTTGGCTGCCATTGTTGTTGCTCCTATGCTCCTTATGAGTGTGCATCCTTGTGGTTCTATCAAGGTGGAAAGGGACTGGTGGAATCCGGTTGACTCCTTACGCCGTGACGGATGGGAGGATCTTATTCAAATTCGAAGGTGGCTTTATCCTTCACAACTGTTGAAGCTTGCTGCCAGTGGAATCTCCAGTAAGTTTGACGCCAAAATTCTTCTTCTAATCCTCTAATCCTTTCCCCCAATTGATCCCCTTTATTTTTTGTTTGAATCCCATAAACCCAAACTCCATTAAAGTCCAAAACCTGCAACTCAATTCTGTCCAGAATTGCAGAATTTCAAAACTCATCCAAACCCTAACCTTTTTATACCATATTGACCCCCTAGACCTGCCCATTAATACCCTATAAACCCTTTTCCCAATATCCAACCCAAACCCTAGGAATTGACCTAAATCCTAGTGCTGTCCATTCGAACCAGCAGCCCCTTTTGTTATTTGATCCGGTTGTTTGGCTCCTAGTAGGTCTCCTACCTATCGAGGACTACATTATTAAGGCTATCGTAATAGCAAGTATATGCAACATATACAAATAAAATAAATATGATGCAGATATACTTTTTGGACCGACCCAAACCCAGTTGGGTATCCAGATGAAGATGAAACGGGTAAGTTTGAGTTTTTGGATCTCCTAGGATTTTAGGAATTTATGTTATTTGGGGAAATAATGTCTTTTAGTTTATTTTATTCTGTTTATTTTAGAATTTACCTACGTAGGATATTTGGTTTTCCAATTGTTCTTAGTTTCCTTATTTGAATAAGTTTCCTAGTTAGAGAGTTAGTCTTTGTTAGGAGTCTTTTATTTATCTTTATATATGGTGCAACTCCCCATCATTGAATAGATTAAATAGAATGGTTGTGAGTGCCTGCGTGGCTAAAAGTGCTTGTGCTATCTTCTTCTTCCCCTCCTTTCCTTTCTTCTTACGCGATTTCCCCTCTCCCCTACAACTCTGATATCCCATCCTCCACTGACCCTCCACCACTTTGGTATCAAAGCCAAAGGATCCATGTCTTCCCCATCCATCTCTCTCTCCTTCCCTAACCCTTTTCGTGTGACGTTGATTCTAACTAAAAGCCAACCTACCCATTTCGATGCTATAGGTATTCCCACCCTCTTATTCTTCCCTACACCTGTGATTTCGTTTGACAGGGTAATGTAGTCCTAGATAGATGTTAGGTCTACTAGGAGCCATGTAAAACAGAATTTGCTAAGCTACTGGTTTGGGGGGGCTGATTTGGGGAGTTAGGACACAATTAGGAGTTGGTTTAGGGAATTGAGGTTGAGTTTTATATGATAAAGCGGGGCAGGTGTAGGGGAGACTAATGAACCAGGTTTGGAGAGATTTGGGTGAGAATTTGAAAATTCAGAAATTAGGGTTTCGGATTTTGGTTTTGGGAAAAAGGGGAAGATGAGATCTAGGGTTTATAGTGGAGGGTTTGGTCCAAGGTTTGGATCAAATTTCTCAAATAGGGAGAGGGAAGTTCGATCCTCATATGAGGGGTTTTTGATGGTTGGTTAAGTCTAGGCAGATTTTAGGTTTCTTTAGGTTTTAATGGGAGATGAGGGGAAATACGGTTGTGATGGGAAGAGGGAGCGGCAAGCAAGGTTGAGTGTAGGGGATGGGGTAAAGGGGCTGTGGCTGAAATACGAACAGATTCTGATGGTGGAATTGGTTCAACTGGGATGTTAGGGTTTCGGCAGCTTGAGGGAGAAGGTACATTTTAGGGTTTTGCGAGAGAGAGGGGGCTGAAAGTTGGATCGAGTGAAGGGGATGGCCTAAGGATGCTGTGATTAAAAGTTGGATGGATTCTAATGGAGGAATACAGTTGGGGGTAAGATAGGTTCAGGCTGGAGGATGTAAAAGAAACTTGATTGCAGAAAAAACTGTAAACACTTACTTGTAATTGAAGATCTTCAAAGGCAGCAGCAGTTTGAAGATGTAGAAGAGTCTCCTGATCTGAGCAGATGCAAGGAGTGAAGAAGAAGACCTCCTGATCTTAACAGATGCAAGGAGACGATTGGTAATCCCCCAATCCCTTCACCTTGAGATCCACTAGGCAAACACTCACTAGGAGCAGAGCAGCAGCAACAATGGCAGCAAGCTGAAACAGATTTTAACAACATCAATACTGGGGAGCCTCCCACGATTTACTTAGCTATATTAAGGCCAAAAGCCCAAACCCTAATACAAGATCCTCTAAGGACCAATAGGAATAGGCTAACCTCTAGCCAATAGGAATGATTCATTTAAATTGAACCAAGATTGAACCTGGTTCAATTTAAGTTTACAAAATAGAACTTGGTTCAATTAAGTTTACAACAAAAAACAGGAAATAAAATAAAACTAAGGCTCCTCAATCCAATCGGCCCTAAGCTTAGGGCTGTCTCTTCTTCTTACAGATGCTTGGACCTGCATCACAGGGTGCTATAACTTCTATATAAAAATATTCGCATAGGAAAAAATTAAAATAAAATTCAGACTTTTGCAAAATCGATCAACTTTTGATAACCTTCATAAAGAAAACAAAAAAAATTCCATCTGTAGTACTATTAATTAAGTTGGCATTATTGAGAAATATGAAATTTCATGTCCTAGGTAAAAGAAATAAATATATTACCTGGAGCAAGATAGCCATAAGTGCCAGCAAGAGAAGTCCAATTACTTGAATTGGGCATTAGAAGCCTTGCAATGCCAAAGTCTGACACACAAACCTCATTCAATCCGGGAAAAAAAGTTGTTTCTGTTGCAAGACAGAGAAGTCAAAAAAGAGAAAAACTTATGTTGTCCTTGTTTTCTTTTCCCCTCTCTTCTTTCCGCAATCCACTACCCCCCATTGATGCAATATTCGAAGCCCTTAAATAGAGAGGCTTTCTTATAGAAGAAGAAAACACAAGTTCGAAATTCAAAATTGAAATTTCAAAACTTCGGTGGGCTGTTTCGCCTTTGAATCGTGTGAAAACGGCCAAAAAACTCATACATCAGCGCCTTTGGCACTGATCCCAAAAGAGCTCAACGAGATCTTCGATTTGTTATATAATTTGCCCTATATTGCTTAAGTCCTCCGACCAGTCTGAGTGGACTTTTGCTGGTCCAACCGGCTCAAGAATCCATCCGATATCTCTTGATCTCTTCTACATCACCCATCGAAACCTAACCCCACTGAGACCCCCAACGACAATCCTCCTCACCGTCCTTTTTCTTTTTCTCTCCCTTATGTTCGATCAATCCCCCCTCTTCCTCGTGTTCCTCCAGCAATCAGAAACAAAAAATGAAGCGAGAAGAGGAGAGAGCGAGAGATGGAGAACCAAAAAAAAATAATGTCGAGAAGAGAAGTGAGAAGCAGAGAATCGAAGGAAAAAAAAAACCTGTTTTTGGAGCTTCCCGCTACGAGTCATCCTCCTCCTTCGAAGTCGTTTCACCTCTGCCATTTCCCTCTCTGGAATAGCAAACTCCAAATAGGACTCTGTTTGGTAACCCCCAGTCACCACCCCACGATCCTTCTTTTTGTTTTTTTCCGTTATTTATTTATTTATTTTCTCTTATTCCTAAACTGCCCCCACTTTATTCTTTAGTTTATTTATGTCTTATTTCCAAAATTACCCCCCTTCTTTATGTAATTCTGTTTGTTCTTCTTTCCTTTATCGATTCTTCTTTTAATTCCTTTTTTTTTTTAATCTTCCCATTATTCTCCTCTGATGTGTATTCTTATTTTAGCCTTAATTCCTAACCTTAATTCGTCCTTGCTTATTCTGATGTCCCAATAGCCCTTAGAGATTCTATTTATTTACAGCAAAGCCGAACTTGGCTACGAGGTTTATCAATATGATTTGCTCTTCTCGATTAGAGATGGTTTCCGTATATTGCAAACAGAACTTTGTAATCTCCATACATGATTTCTTGATTTAAAGACAGATTGTCGAGAGGTTGCCAATAATAATAACCGTTTCTATGATAAGGTGTCAAACATGATACAATCTTCAGAAGGTGGATCAGATGTGGCCAACGAAAGCGACGATCAAACTGAAGTATACAGTGCGATCAAGGTTGCAGGTGAAGAATTGATCGACTGTTCGATTTCAGTTGTGAAACCCCGCGATCAGATTTCCATTGAAGAGATGTCGTTTGTTGACGACCATCAACAGATTGTGACGGTTGATCATTTAGCATTGGATCATCGCCCCCATCAAAGTCGATGTTTATGGATGCCGATCGAGTGGTGCTGATTCTCCCATTTTACAAAACTCGAGGTCAAGTTTTTCTCAACACTAGGGGAATTGATGCAGATATACTAGGTTGGACCTAATGTAGTCCTAGATTGGTAGGAGACCAACTAGAAGCCAACAACTAGGATCTGCTATGAACTAGATAATTCGGCTAGGTCAAAAATAGGTAAAATTGTGAAATTAGGGTTAGGGTTTGATGGGACCTAGGGTTTGATGGTAGGGTTAGGTCAAGTTGATGTAAGGGAGTCTATCAGTGAAGGTTACATTAAGTTTTAACAAGTCTAGGCCTTTTAATTAGAATCGGCAGCAAGGTTAGGGTTAGGGTTTCGGGTTTTTAAAAAGAGGAAAAGATGGATTTTTAGGGTTTATGATGGTCAGATGAGGGAGCAACTTGGATCGAGTTTTCCCTAGTATGAGAGGAGAATTCGATTGTCTGGCTGGTTTGGTCTGGGCAGAATTTAGGTATTGGGAAAATTTAAAACAAAGGGGGGAATCTTAGGGTTTGGGCTGTGAGAGGGATTAGAAGAAGAATTGTTGGGGATGGAGATGATTCAAACTCACTGTTGTTGCAGAAATTCCTTGGCAGCCAGCTTGTTTGATGGTGAAAACTTGAATAAAAATCAGAACTTGAAAGTTGAGCTTCATAGGAACCACCCTTCACACCGCAAGGTGTCGATTGGATCAAACACCAATCCCATCAGCCTTGATCAAACACAAGACAAATCTTCAATGGTGACGAAGAGCAGCAAAAAGTTCTCATTAATATCAAAATTCGTGTTCAATTCTTGCCCCCCTTACAACCTTATATTAAAGACTCAAAAAATAGATTCTAATGTAGCTCTAGATAGGAGACAAAATCCCACTAGAGGCCAAGCAATAGGATCTAAATAAGGCTGCTGGTTTGGCTGGGCAGAATTAGGGTTTTAGGTCAAAACTAGGGTTAGGTTTTAGAATTCTGGAATGGGTCTTATATGGTTTTAATAGGCAGGTTTAGGGGGTTATTTTGGTATCAAGAAAATAGGATTTGGTTAGGTTTTATAATTCTGCAGATTTAGGGTTAGGGTTTCGGGTTTTTGGAATTAGGAAATAGGCTGAATTTAGGGTTTCTAAGGGGAATTTAGGGCAGGGTTTTGGATAGAGTGTAGGGGACTGTGGGAGGGAGGTTCGACCTGAATATGGTCCAATTCTGATGGCCAGAATGTGCTGTGGGAATTTTAGGGTTTACGGGGCCTTAATGGAGAAGAGGGATTTAGGGTTTTGAGTGTTGATTATGGGCAGGAGCTAGGGTCGAGTGTAGACAATGGTGTGGGGAGGCTATGGCCTAAGTTTGATTGATTTCTGATGGAGTAACAGATCTGGACAGAATTCAGCAGTCTAGGGTTTATGAAAGTAAAACAGAAAAATAAAGGGGGATCGAATGGGGAAGGAGAAGGAATAAAAAAAAACAGAATTAAAACTCAAACTTACCACAGGAATCCACTAGCAGCAGTTTGAAGGATGAAGGATGAAACCACCTTCAGAGAGAGAGAGATCCTCCCAGCCGTCACGGCGTAAGGAGTCAACAAGAGTCCACCGATCCCTTTCCACCTTGATAAACCCACAAGGATGCACACACTCTCAAGGAGCAAGGAACAGCAGCAATGGCAGCCAGCAAACACACAAAATTTTCATTCAAAAAACTGTGGGGGAGCCTCCACGATTTTGTTTTATTATAATATGGCTTTATGCCAAATCCTAATACAAATTAACTACCTCCTCACTTAAAATCGTGGAAGGGACCTAATTAAGCCCTAATAACTTAAAAATCTTGAAAAGACCTAATTACCCCTATTAACTCAAATTAAAAGAATCTAACTTAAAATAACTAATTTAAAAGAAGATTCCATACTAGCCAATAGGATTTAAGGACCTATTAGCCAATAGGAACACTTCACTTAAATTAGACCAATTGAACCAATTGGGTGCAACCAATTTTAAACCGGTTCAATCTAAAAACAGGAAAATAAACTAAGTATGGAGAATAATAATCCTAATCTATGGCTTCCTCACTAAGCCCTAAATTCATGACTTCTTCTTCTTCCCACTTGGAGCTGCATCAGATTCCTACACTAAAAAGGAAAGGCCTAACCCAATCCTTAACCTATTAAGTAACTTAAACTGACTAGGAAATTGAAATAGACTCAAACATAGTCCTAATCCAGCCCCACTAAACACTTAAAGTGGCAAATCCATGGGATCAAAGGCCCAACATGTATATTACCCAACCCCAGACTTATTCCTAAGCAAAGAAGCCTAGTTTGGTGATAAATCTGCATCAGGACCGACCCAAACCCAGTTGGGTATCTAGGCGAAGATGAACCGGATCCAGTTTCAGCTTTTTGAATCTCCTAGGATTTTAGGAATTTATGTTATTGGGGGAAATAATGTCTTTTAGTTAATTTTATTCTGTTTATTTTAGAAGTTAGCTACATAGGATATTTGGTTTCTCAATTGTTCTTAGTTTCCTTATTTGAATAAGTTTCCCTAAGTAGAGAGTTAGTCTCTATTTTTAGGAGTCTTTTATTTCTCTTTATATATGGTGTAATTCACGATCGTTGAATTGATTAAATTGAATGGAATAGTGAAGTGTTTGTGAGTGCCTACGTGGCCAAAAGTGCTCGTGCGATCATCTCCTCCCCCCCCTCCTTTCTTCTTATGCGATTTCCCCTCTCCCCTGCTACTCTGTTATCCCATCCTCCACCGGCCCTCCACCAAAATATAATAAACATACACTATCCCTGAATTTATATGCATTAATATGAATAAACAAAGGGTAGAAAACGAGAATCACCATCACGATATCTAGGGAAAAGATAAAGGGTGAAAAAAAAAAAAACAAAAAAACGGTGATCATCATTTGGGAATGGTGGTGCAGGTCTGCTATACTCTCATTTATAAAGTTTAAGAATGTTAGAGAAATGAGGACTGTCAGGTTGTGAGGACTCAGTTTGGCTTTCTTTTGAAAACATAATAGAGAGAGAAAGAGAGGGGTAGGGTCGCAACTTCTAACTTTCAATAATCCTGTCGAAACTGGACAAATCCCGATAGCCAGAAAGACTGAAAGAATTTTAAAAAATTACTGAAAGAGGGACGAACAGGCCAGTGGTGTATGGCATAGGATGAACCATTTGAACGCCGGAAAGATCAAGGAGAAAAGCTAGATCTGCATGTATTACCTTTTCATTGACAAATATACAAAAAATCCATTTTCTTTAAATCTGTTAATATGTGTATAATGTGTGGATTAAGTAATTAGGATCTGAACCCTAGCCTCATATGAACCCACTTTGTTGCCATGATGGCATGCATTGGACTGGTTTCAAGTGAAACAAGACATCCTGGTCATATGTGGAGTACAGCTGTATTTCTATAGCAGGAATAATAACTTGGCTAGCCACTTGTTATGGACATATATTTATATCACTCATATAACTAATCAATGAAGTCATCATCAAATCACTTATCAAAAAAAGCGGGAAGTGGAGAGGAGACATCATCAGATCTGAAATTTTTGTGTGAGCAGAGAAGACAATGTATCACCTCCTATTTGCAATATAAACCAGCCAGCAACAAAGTTTATTTTTTTAACTGAATGTTGCATATAAATGAAATTTATCCACTTAACTCCATTCATAGTTTTGGAATTGTTTATCACAAGCTGATCTAGGAACCTCAAGTCAAGGATGATACTTCAGCTTTCCTCTTCAGTGAGTGTGAAATGTTATTATTTATTTATTTTTATGGTATGCATATTCTTTTTCCTTAATGCTTCTTTCATCTATTGGCATGCATCAGTGCATCACTCTATTTGCTTTTTCTTATCTTAATGGCCAAATTATGATGGCTGGTGTGAGTTTTGATTCTGATGGATTGCTCTCTTGAGGGCATTTCCATGCTCAGAAATTTTGAAAGAGGTATGAGATATTATATTTGACCGTGAGAGCTTACCATGAAATTCATCATGGAGGTCTTTGATAATCCTGCTAAGACAAAAACCAGTGATAATAAAGCATGTTTTGGAATTCAGTCCTCATAGGACATGTTGCAAGAATGGAAACGGAAAATTCATCTATGCAACAGAATTCTTTGGTCAGGGTTAAAATAAATCCAATATGTGTCTTCTAAAAAGCTAAACTCTGGTGAAGGGTCAATGGGGTCTTAATTTGAAATTCTTGAATGTGATTATTGCTATTCATAAAAGATTCAAATTGCAAACTGCATGCCCCTGCCATGATGACTTGGTAGAGGACCATTTCAGAGGTATTGCATAGTCTTTTGGTGGTGAAATGAGAATGTCTTAAACCAGCAGCTTAGTCATGGTTCATTTGGGCCACAACTCACCTGGCTAGCAAATGGGGTGGAGTTGTGTTGGGGGATTGGGGTCTGGTGGCATCTAACATGTAGAAGTTTCTCAAATTTGAATCAACCCCATTTCTGCGTTTTGTTTGATCCAATGCAATTGGTACTCTTCATTAACACTGTCAAGAAGATGGTTGACCCATTTGTTCCGATGGTATTTCTGGTATCACTAGGGAGCTTCACACTTTACACTAGGCTAATGGGAACTGGGCAAACACAATAAATGTAGCGTCAGGGTCCTCTACTGCCCCTGCTGGGGTAAGGCAGTCTTTACCGCCTTGCTGTGTCTGGGACGCACGGCAGTAGGGGCAGCTTGGAAGTAGAGGATCCGGATCCATTGAGGAACTGTGCAGGGGTCAATTGGAAGTGTTCGGAGAAAAAACTAGGGGAATGACCTATGGTAAGGTGGTGGAGCTTGAAAGGAGATTCCTTGAAGTCATTTACTGACAAAGTGGTCAAACAAGGAAAGTGGGACTTTGAAGTACACACTAATTTGATGTGGAACGAGATGTCTGTGTATTAAGAAGGTGGCTAAAGAGGTCCTAGGGGAATCGAAAGGAAAACGTCATTCCCCTTGGGAGACTTGGTGGTAGCACGATGAGGTCCAAGCAGCCATTAAGACTAAGAAAACTAGTTTTAAGGCTTGGCAAAGGACTGAGGATGTAGAAGATCTAAAAAGGAATAAAATTGCCAGAAATGAAGTTAAGAAGATTGTGGGAAATGCAAGGACGAAAAATATAAAGATCTCTGTAACAATTTGAGCACTAAGGAAGTGGTAAAAACTATTAATGTAGTCCTAGATTGAATATAATCCAACTTGAAGCCAGAACCAGGATCTATTCTTCAGAGGGAGATTCGGTTATAGTTAAACTAATGGAAAATGTCAAATTTAGGGTTAGGGTTTAGTGGGGTTTAGGGTTTGGTGTTAGGGTTAAGGTAAGTTGATGTAGGGGAGTCTTTCAGTGAACGTCTGGTTAACAATTAACCAGTCTCAGACTGCTGAACAGAATCGACAGCAAGGTTGGCTGAGTTAGGGTTAGTTTTTGGAAGATGGGGAATTGCAAGTTTAGGGTTAATGGCTGGGCAGAATTGGTACAGGTTTGGATCGAGTTCTCTATGGAGGTAGAGGAGCACTCGAACTAGGTTTGGTATGATTTGGATGGTTGGATAATGTTATGCTGGTCGTGGGTGGTTTAGAGGAGTAGAAGAGAATGGTTAATGTTTTGATTCAGGTTCACACTACTAGTGGATTGAAAAACGAACTTTAACAGATCTTTGTTATTGTAGAATAACTCTTGAAACCAGAACTTGAACGTAACAACAATGGAGAAGACAAGTAACCAATACGAACCACCTGGGCTTCCCACCGCAATGTGTCAATCAGGTCAAGCCTTGATCAAACACAAGACAAGATCTCCTTGGAGAAGACGAGCTGCACAGCAGCAGCTTTGAGATTTTTTTTTTGTTTATTTTCTAATTGTGAGGTAAAGAGAAGCCGCATGATTTTATTTGTTTATAAGGGCCAAAAGGCCTATTTCCTATCCATCCTAGGAGTAGAAAACCCCCTAGTCAACTGTAATTACAAAACAGCTCTTCTCTCAAAATCGTGGAGAGGAGTGGGCTAAAAAGAAATTTACTGATATCACTTAAATTGAACCATGGTTTTTAAAACACAAATTTAAAACATAAAAACATGAAAATAAAACCAAGTATGGAACTAAAACAACTAATCTGGTATGCAACCCTATTACCCATACTTTAGGTCCATAAAAGTGATATATTACATTGAAAACCCATGGGATCAAAGACCCAACATGTGTATAACCCAACCTTATACTTACTCCTAATAAAACAAGCTTATTTCGGTGATGAATCTGCATCAACTATATTATGATAGCTAGAATGAGGGAAAGGATGAGTAGAGATTTTGACCATGTTAGTTGTATTAAAAGTGAAGATGGTAGAGTCTTAGTAAGGGATGAGGAAATCGAGGAGAGATGGAAAGGTTATTTCTACAACCTACTTAATGAAACCATTCCGAGTCATAGTGGACCGGAAGAAGGCATTATCATCAAGACACCTGTCAGAGGTATATATGTAAAATTAGGGTTTTTGAAGTAAAATAAGCACTAAGAAAGATGAAAATAGCTAAGGCTCCAGGCCCAGATGGGATCCCAATAGAAGTGTGGAAGAGCTTAGGAATATGTGGCCTATCTTGGCTAGCCAAGTTGTTTAATAAGATTATATGCACTACGAAAATGCCAGATGAATGAAGGAGAAGCATTATGGTCCCGATATACAAAAATAAAGGCGATATCCAGAGTTGCAATGGCTATAGAGGCATAAAACTTAGGAGTCATACAATGAAAATATGGGAGAGGGTTATTGAAACCCACCTGAGAAAAGAGACCTCTATTTCGGAGAACCAATTTGGTTATATGCCTGGAAGATTCACAACAGAAGATATCCACCTACTTAGGAGACGCATGGAAAGATTTAGAGATAGCAAGAAGGATCTCTATATGGTCTTTATAGACCTAGGAAAAGCTTATGATGGAATTTGTAGAGATTTAATCTGCTATGTGTTAGGGAAGAGAAGTGTTTCAAGTAAATATGTGGACATAATTAAAGATATGTATGATGGTGCGGTGATTAGTGTAAGAACCATGGGGGGTTAAAGTAGTGAATTTCCAATTACAATTGGGATACCAGCTTTAAGCCCTTATTTGTTTGCGCTTATCATGGATGCGTTAATTAGGGACATCCAATATGAGTTTCCTTGATGCATGCTTTTTGTTGATGACATTGTTTTGATGGATGAGGCAAAAACAGTAAGTAACACCAAGCTGGAGTTATGGAGATCTACCTTGGAATCAAAAGGTTTAAGATAAGTAGAACGAAGACTGAGTATATGGTGTGTAACTTTAGTAACTCTAGGATGGATAATGAGGGGGTGAAAGTTTGTGAGAGGGAGATTCCACAAAGTGATTATTTTAGGTACTTAGGACCAATCATCAGTAAGGTGATATATAAGATGATTTTTCGCAGAGAATTAAAGTAGGATGGATGAAATGGAGGTGTATCCAGAGTGTTGTTTGACCGACGGATTCCTTTAAAACTTAAAAGGAAAATTTTATAGGATAGTCATGCGACCGGCTATGATGTATGATGCTGAATGAAAAATGTTGGGTTGTTAAGAAGCGTCATATATATAAGTTAAGTGTAGCAGAGATGAGAATGTTGAGATGGATGTGAGGCAAAACTACGAAGGATAAATTAAGGAATGATCATATTACAGCTGATTTGGGAGTTGCCCCGATTCAAGATAAGCTACGAGAAAGTCTTTTGAGGTGGCATGGCCATGTTCAACGGAGGCCTTCAGATGCTACAATTCGGAGGAGTGACTTGATTCAGATTGAATGTACTAAAAGAGCTAGGAGCAGGCCTAAAATGACCCTAGAAGAAGTGGTGAGGAAAGACATGCATAGCTTAGGTCTTATTTCAAGTATGACCTTGAATAGAGCTGATTGGATGGCAAAGATCCATGTAGCCGACCCCATTAGTTGGAATAATGCTGAGTTGTTATTATTGTTGTTATGTTCTTTTTTCTACTACTTTTATTAATATGTTGTCTTTGAAATGATCCTTGTAGCCGACCCCATTTAGTTTGGATAAGGCTGAGTAGTTGTTGTTGTTTTACTCTCTTGTTTCTACTTTATTGTATTTTGGTGTTGTGCTTAACTGCTTGATTAGTTTGTTTTCTACTTTTCTCTGTTATCTGCAACAATTACTGTTCAGTTCCTTTGAAGTTCATTTACCTTAATTCCAGGCAATCAATCATTTGAATCCCGTATTGCTTCATATCACTGAATCATTTGGGTTCCTTTTCTGCCCTAATTTGAGCCACAAAATCGTAGGCCATATTTGTAAAATATTTGTGTTTTCATTCATCATCTTTCTGGCCAGGAAACAGATTTTAAAATATGAAACTGCCCTTTCCCCCCAACCCCTTCTCCAATCCCTTGCTATATGGTGAAAAAAATGAACCGCACTGTCTTTTTTTAAACCTTGTAGATCATTTTTTATTTAATTTATAATTTTTTCCCTTTATTATCACACAGGGGAACTTTGTAATTTGTATAAAATGCTTCAAAAGTGGGGAGTATGGGGAAAGCAAGACTCTAGATGATTTCAAGTTCATCGATTGCAAAGATAATGGTGGAGACAATCTTTGGACTGATGCAGAAACTCTTCTTCTTTTAGAATCTGTCCTTAAGCATGGAGATGACTGGGACCTTGTGGCAAAAAATGTTCAAACCAAAAGTAAAATTGAATGCATCTTAAGACTCATACAACTCCCTTTTGGAGAGCTTATGTTGGGTTCGACCAATGGGAAGGGCGATGGCGGGAATTTAAATGGCAGTACAAGTAATGTCAAACAAGTTCCATCTACTTTAGTTGATTCTCAAACGCCAATCAAAAGTGACGATCAATGTTACACACGTACAAATGAGGCTGATCTGATTGGGGAGGATGAGGCCCAAGGCCCTCCCTTGAAGCAAAGATGCATTGATGCACTTGCAGATGCTAGCGGTTCACTGATGAAACAGGTATAAAGCCTAGTCAATCTTGTTTTTGAAAATATTTTCAGCATGGGTGCCAATACAAACAAAAGAACTCAATTACATTATATATTAGATATTTGAAAATTAATCTAATTCTATGGATCAGTTTTAAATCTCCTAGTAGAGGAGTGCACATGGTACTCATTTATAGCCTGAGGAGGGAGGATTTGACCTAGTGTTGTTTGGAAGAACATTGTAGAATTTGTAGAGGATGTCATAGTTCCCTGAGGCGAACACTTGGTTATTGTTGCTACTATGGGGTTAGCAATGTCCTTCCCAGAAAATGTGAAGAAAAACAAATTGCCAGGAAGTTGGTTCCAAGATTATTGTTTTAAATACCAATACATTTTTTCTGAAAAAACATTTTGGAGACATTTGTTAAGGCACAAACTGGTTGCCACCCTTTATTCTTCTAATATTACGTGCGGTAGGAAACTAAGACTACATTTGTTAGGTAGCTCTGCTATCTACAATGGTGGGGCCCCATGTTACAGCTGCTGCTGCTGCTGCTGAGGCTGCTGTTGGGGCTTTGTGCAATGAAAACCAGCACGCGAGGGAGATATTTGGAGGAATGGAGGATAAAGTCTCCAATCAATTTGGGTTTCCCCATTCAAATAACAAAGCAGAGGGGTTGGTATTTTCTTTTATCTTGATACTCGCTTTTGTTCTTTAGATGTTTTAATCTTTATCCTTGGTGTAATTTTGTCCTTTCAGAGCCCTTTCAGTGGCTGATTTGAAGATGGGAGAAAATGACATGCGCTCAGGTAATTTTCCATTAGAAACTTATTTTCATATGACAAGATATAAAGAAGGATCAATGGTAGGTGTCAAAAAGTAGGGTGGTAGTAGTGCTGTTGGCTATTTTGATGGTTTTATTCTTTTTACTGTTCTTATTTTATTGTTGAGTGATGATCATGATTTCCGGTGGTGTTACTATCAGTTGTTCAAGCAACTTTTGCAGCAGAAGGTTTTGCATTTTTCCAACATGAACTTGAGCAGAACCTGCCTGCAATAAAATATTGTATGGTGTTTTCAACTTGCACAGTTTTTGTTATCATTTAATTTTAAAATTGACCAAGCTTTACACAAGATGCAAGGGAAACCAACCATCCCTTCTGTTGAAACTTGAACAGAAAAAAGTTATTTCTCCTTTCATTGTTTCTATAGATACGGAAAGTTCAACATTTCCATTACTCGAATAATTAATTAGTCCTTTTCAGTGTGAAAATTTTGCCTTTTGCTGAATTAATGTGTAAAAGTTTTTAGTATTGGCGTCTTCTTATTTTTATGTAGGGAAGTTGCTTTTACATGTAGGCTTGAATTTTTATGTCAATGCCTATGGTTAATTTTAAAACAAATAATTATTGATTTTGAGTAATCTAGCAACCTGCTCTCTGGTCTTTTAATTCCAAACATCACTACTCATAGACTTCTTTCGCTTAAGTGGTAGGATTTTCTGTAGCACACCCATACTTAACCTTGTTGTCCACTACGGACTACCCTTTGTGAAAGCATCAGTCCATATTTGTCTCAGCAATATGTGTAGATCAATCGTAGTTGGAATGCCTGCTACATATTCTACTTTTTTGAGATGTTCTAATGGGGAAATTGGCCCTTGTTGGATTATATGTGCACAATCTAAGATTATTCTGTATATTACCTTGTTAAATATTATTTGGGAAAAGGAATGCTGCCTTGTCACGTTGGTCCTGCGCCCAGATACAGGAGCATGCGAAATTACCACCCTGCTCCGGTGAAATAAAAAATCCCATCCATGTTGATGCCCCTGCGCGTGTTCTCATTGGCCCCCACGCTGGTGCAGGGGCCACACGACCAGGCACCAATCTCTTGCCCATGTTATTTCGTTGTGTTCCTTCATCTGGGGTTTTCTCATCCCTGCAATAATGTTGTGTCTTTCTTCTACAGAAGAGGATGTGTTTCCTCCAGAGAACTCCATACCTCTGGCATTGCGAATTAGAGTGGCAATTGCAACGGCTTTTGGGGGAGCTGCTGCTCATGCCAAGTTATTAGCAGATCAGGAAGACAGAGAAATTGAATGTTTAATGGCAACTATCATAGAGACACAGGTTCCTCTCTCTCTCTCTCTTGTTGCGACTTTCAGGATGCCTTTATGAAAGCATCAATGAAAGCACCATTATACCTTATAGAATATTATTGCCCCCATGTTATAAACTCCAGAATATCCGCTGACTGAACTTGTTTTATTTACTAGTTCAGTCACCAGATCTATAGTTAGTTAGGCTGGGTAGATGAGTTTTAGCCTGGAAGATTGGATTAGTGAGTTCCTTTGCCATGAACTGCTGGAAACCACTTCAAGCTTTTGTATTTTTAACTATTATTATAGAGAATATTTTCTATATACATAATCATCCTTAACCCCCTTCTTTTTGGGATGCTTCTGTCGTGAATTAACAGATGAAGAAGATACACTGCAAAATCAAACATTTCCAAGAGCTGGAGTTGATCATGGATAAGGAATACTCCCTGATACAGGAATTAAAAGAGTCACTCATTGAGGAGTGGATTGATGTCTTTCAAAAAACATTCAATGCAGGCATTTCAAGATGGAGGGATCATGCTACTGTAAAATCTTTTGCAGGAAATGTATTTTGATTTCTGTGGCATTGTACAACTGTAGAATATGGAAAGTTGTAATTTATTAGGTGAACTAGCTTCTTTCTTGTGTTTGCTATGTTGAACTTCCATTCTTAAATGGGAAAGTCTTCCTGCTGAATTTGATCAGTTGATTAATTTTTGATTGGCTTTTTATGTTCCACTTTTGCGCAATTGTTGGTCTGTTGGGATTCTCCGCTCCCCCCCCCCCCCCCCAACAATTGTAGGAGGTGAAAACTATCCTATCAGTCATGGTTTCCCAAAATGGTTTTTTATATTTTCTTCAGTCTTGATCCTTATGAAGGCCATACATGCAACAAATCTTTAGGACCACCCAGTCCCCAAATGATTTTCATATAAAAAAAATTGGGAAAGAGAACGCCATTGGGTCGCGCACAGCTCACGCCATCCTTGCACCTAGATACGGGCGCTTGAAATGACCGTCGCACCACTGGTCATTTCCATCTTTTTAGGGGGTTGTGGTGGTCATTACACGTGCCCCCTGTGTCTGAGTGCAGAGGCAGTGTGTGTTGCGTGACAGGGTGGTATTCTTTCTCCCCAAAAAAATTTATGACCTCAAAATTAAGCCTTCACAGTTTTGGAATCAAAAGGTACTTCAAATGAGATTGGGTGGTTGACTTTCTGATGGTGTTAATATATCAAATGGATTTGTAAATCCTCAGCAGATCATGTTCGAGCTCAAGATGGAAGTGTCGTCATGGTCGTAGAATTACTATTGTGTTATGCAGGGAGTCTGCAGTTTTAGGCTTTGTACATACCCCTAGCTCTTGTAATCATATAGCTCATCTTTGGTGTAAAAAATTCAAAATGGCTTATTATAAAGGCAAAAACATTCACATCAAGCTTCCTACTTTGCACTCACAGGAGTTGATAATTTGACAAGTTGACCACTTTTGGTAGGCTTCCTGTCCAATTTGATGTCTAATCTCAACTGTTTTGGCCAGTATGCACGGGCTACCCTTTTCCTAATGATGCCCCCAACTTTTCCTATTTGAGTTCAATTCCTAGGCTTCTCAAACTTTCTTAAACCCTTATAATGACATATGGTGATGTCATAGTGGCTTTAAAATTTGTCTATTGGTAGATGATAACGTGTATATCATATCATTAGGCAGTTGAGGGCATGATGCAATTAGTTCCACGTATGAGTGTGAATAGAACCTAACTTATCTGTAAATATTTGATCCAAAATGGAGTGGAATGCTTGCTGTGCACAAGAGAGGGAGAAGGGTTGCAGACCATGAGATTTACACATATTCACATAATTTGCTTAAAAGCAGAGTATTCTGTACACCCTTTTTGGGTTTCTCTTTTTTCCTTTCCTGTTCGCACATCTGTACACAATTTAGTTACAGAACTGAGAGGCATAGACACTTGACCTGACAGTTATTTACAGTACAGTAGAGCTTCTGAGTTTCTTCTATTTCGTATAAGGCATACTTTGACACTTCTGCACAAGTGGGAGAAGTCATATATATACTGTGTGATTCATGTGTAACATTTTCTCAACTTCTGCACAAGTGGGAGAAGTCATATATACACAGTGTGATTCATGTGTAACATTTTCTCTAAACCCTTTCTTAGAATTGTATACCAATGGGTGCAACATTAGATGCTCCTGCAAAGTTTCTTCAGTAAATATCTGAGGAGATATCTATGAGTAGGATCTAATCAGTCCGAAATTTTGGAATGCTCGAGCTTTAAAAAAGTTCCCAAAGAGGAAACCGGTTGGCTCCTCAGCAGGTTTCGGAGTGAAACTTGAGTTCCGTCTCACCCACAGAATGCTTTGTCCAATCTGTCGGCAAATTGAGTCGATAGCCTTCGGATCAACGGGGTTACCAGAGACATCTGTAACATAGAAAATATCTCTTGCTTCCCCACCCTTTGTTGAAATTTTTGCTCTTTGAATGGACAAGCTATTTTCCCGGAATATCCTGGTAATGTCTGAGAGAAGTCCAACTCGGTCCTTAGTGCATAGTTCTAGCTCCATTCCCTGCAAGACCAATAAACAAATCTTAGAAGATTATTAGCATTGTACCTCTTGATTGGAATTTTTCTCTGGGAGTGGTATACTTTACCTCTGAGGCCCTCCTCTCAATGGCAGCTTCAAGGCACTGTTTCACACGTTGTCGTTCAGCTTCTGAGCTTATAGGGAACCCATCAACATGCCGGATATAATATTCCTAAATGAAGGGAAAGAAAAAAATATTGTTAGAACTAAGCTACATTGACTGATACCCAAATCTCCTAAGCCATGACTGGGAGACATGAGTGAATCAAAATTTGCCAGTTAATTATTTTCACAGGTCATGTTCTCTCAGTATAGATCAGTTTACTTTGAGCAAGAGCTTACCTGGTAAGCTTCCTTCCTTCCAGTATTGACTGTTCCATGAAAGACAACATACTGCATGTCTGTCAGTGTACATATGGTGTCAAATAAGAGCTTTGGCCGATCTTTAGACCTCATCGTAACCACAGTATAATCCTTCTCTATGCAATCCAATATGGTGACATGGGGTCTTGATCTTATATCATCAGCTCTCTCAAGCCCTGGGCTTTCAAACTTTTCATAATCCCTGTCAGCAAACATCATCTGGTGTAACCTTCTCTCTGTGTGCATTACACCAGGGGCTGAAAGTGTCATTTTTGCTTCTTTTGGATCATTGTTGCCTTTAAGCACATTGCATAGGAGTTCCTTGATTGTGGAGAGGCGTTTTAGGTCTTCAATTGCATGCCCTGTGTCCTCATCTGTGACATGAACTACAACTGCTGCTCTAGCATTGTGCGTCCAAATCTCAGCATTCACCACATTACAACGAAGGTCAGCAAGCACAGCACATACTTCGGACAGTAAACCAGGCCTGTCAGTGCCAGTTAGTTCAATTGAGGTATGGTCTTTAGAGGGCATCACCCCTACAGATTCTCTTAAAGGGGGAAAGAAGCAAGCATCAGTTTCAATAGTCTGCAAGAGTGAACAACAATAATATGAAATGTTAAAGACAGTCGGATAACATTGAATTTGAGGAAGCCTACTGTGCCAAAACAATAATAAAGAGGAGGGGGGGGGGAGATGGACAAATATAAGCAAATTATAATGGATTTAGACCAACAGATTGACAATAAATAAATATATAGAAAGATTCAGTTTGGTGTCGTTGAAACAATATTTTGTGACAGCACGAAAATTTGATTTGAGATTTATTAAAAATATTGGCAACAATTATACTTTGGGGGTTGGGGATGATAGGTTCCAGGGTGAGTGGCTGAAAAGATTTAGAGGAAAAACATGGAAAACTACAACTGATGCAGGAAAGTTTAATTTATCAAAAACTCTTTTGAAATCATTTGGATTGTTTAAAATTATCAACAATTTTGAGTTTGAGAGGCTGAAAATTTTAGCTGATAAAAAAGCACAAAGGAAAGGCAAACACCAGGCACAACTCTCCCTTGTCCTTTGAAATCTTTATACTATCCCAAGAGCAAAACAAATAGATATCTAAAGAAGACAAGATGAAGACCGAAGAAAGAAATACCTAAAGGGGGAGAAAACAGTAGTAAGAAAGGGCTAACCTTTTGAATGTAATTGATGACTTCTCCATCTCTGACTTTATTCCCATCTTGGTCAGTCACGTTAAAAACTGAAACATTAAGTTTTGATTAATCAGTATATGAGTAACAAAATTCAGTGAGTTCTGTTGAATTTGAAATCTGCAGTTATAGAAGTAGTCATACCATCCATAAACCAACCCCCATCGGAAGAGATGTACGCTTTTGTTACGACAAGGTTTAGATCTATGAGTACTTGAATAACTTCCAAGAGAATGCCATGTTTGTTAACACTGTCAACCTAAACAAGACAATATTCAGTAATTCCGAAGATTGATGGCTTGAAACAAAACATAAAAACTAAAATAACTATGAGTAATGACAAAGCACAGAAACCCTTCATGATTGGATAACTATGTTCTTCAAAATTAAGAAACAAACTACCATTGAATTGAATTCCAAGTTTTACCTGAATAACTGTAGCATTCTCACAAGCATCATTGTCAATCACAACTCTGCATCAACCAAAGGCAAATTTGATTAAATCACAAAACTCTCAAAATAAAAGTCCGAAGTGCTAGAAGGGATTTCTAAAACAGAAAAGCAGCTCTTTTTTATAGTTGCTTTATCAGGGTCTTGGTTCAGGGTATCAAGTAAAACAAGAGAAAGAAAGTAAGCAAAAAATAAACAGTTTTAGTGACACCCTACAAGGAAAAAGGATTTCAATTAAAACCTAATAGAAGGAAATTCTGACTCCCAGGAGTCAGCCTGAAGGTTCATTAAAAGCAACACATTGCACCTGTTTATCAAAAACCCATGAATTAAAGGTAGAGAAAAAGCGAGAAAAACTCAAACCAGAGCGGACAGAAACCCTTTGCACAAATATCTGAATCTTGAACTCCTCAAACTACTGAGTAATCAAAGAGTGGAGAAAAATTCATGCAAAAAAATAAAAAGGATGGTTTTCAAATATGAAAAGAAAGAGAAAAGGGGAATTTTTTTTTAAATCCAAATACCTTGGTGGGTTCATCCTTCTTATAAGCTTTGCATACTCATCATCCATCTCTGGGTTATCAAACCTCCAAACCAACCCAGTAATCGAGGAGTCTAACACCGGAAAGTAAATAATTGGAAAAATATAACTGTCAAAGACGAAGCCAAGAGCCTGAGTCGAGATAAGGCGAGAGCAAGAGAAAGAGTGTGTGTGAGAGAGAGAGAGAGAGGAAACGGCAAAGAAGAAGAGCCGACGAGGAGACTAAATCAGTACAGCGAGAAGAGAACCTTAACCTCAAGAAAACGGACTTAAGCAACAAACAACTGTCTTTAAATTCCAATGGAAGAGCCAACGCCGGTCAGTCTGCCCGGAAATTAACCAACGGCGTTTTCGGGTGACGTGTCGACATACGATTGGCCTCAGTAGCAGTTACGCCATGCCCTGTCTGACCAAAAACTTTTTATTCTCATTCTCTCTCAATTGTTCTGTTAATTGTTTGAACTTGGATCCCAAATCCTTGGAGGTGCTATGGAGCTCTCAAGTCTCAACCATTGGGTAGGCATCTACGATTAGGAAAAGTCCAAATTAGGATGTGTGACGTGGCATCTTGTAAAGTAATTTAAAATTACTATTTATAAAAATAGAAGGGTTTTTATAAATGCCCCTCCAATTGCCCAAATGTACAAATGCACCCCAATTTTTCAAATTTGGTAATCATCTAGTCCAGTCCGTTAGTCTGGGATGTTAGACGTTAGTTTTAGGAAATCTAATGACCAAAATACCTCTATGATAGAAACCCACCAAAATTAAAGAGTAAAGTGACCAAATTGCCCTCATCTTCCCCAAATTATTTAGGGTTTGAAACTGAAACCCTAAACGATTTCAGTTCTACCCTAATCAAAATGCATTGTGGCTATTAAAAATGAAAAGAATATCCACGACTTTGACTAATATTCAGATAGATGAACTACATTGGTGAGACGAACAACCTCTACTGCAGCCTGAGCAGCAGCAACAGTAGCCTCAACGGCCACTACAAAGGCATGTGCAACAGAATAAGTGTATTTGTTCTGTTCATTCTCTGCTTCGATAAATTTGACTTTCTCAAGAGGAGGTGGAGAAGGAGTAGAAGGAGCAGGAGGTGCAGTGAGATCCTGGTGCTTTTGTTTTCCAAAACATTTCTTCTTCAATTTCTGGTGAGAGAGAGAAAAGAAGGTATAACACCAATTTCAGCAGAAGACCACACAACATGCTATGAATTCGACAATGTAAAAGGCAAAATCTTCCAAACCTTATCTTTCTTCTCCTTGTATTTAGGACTGAAAGTTTCTTCACTGCAACAAATCAATTGCCTTTTTCAGTTTCTAACCCTAAACAATTTGGGGAAAATGAGGACAATTTGATCACTTTACTCTTTAATTTTGGTTGGTTTTTATCATAAAGGCATTTTGGTCATTAGATTTTTTAAAATTAATGTCTAACATCACAGACTAATGGACTGCACTAGATTATTACAAAGTTTGGAAAATTGAGATGCATTTGTACATTTGGGCAATTTGAGAGGGGTATTTGAAAAAAACCCTAAAAATAAAAGGGAATATTGTAGGTCGTTCCAACCTTCAAGGGACAAGGTTTAGGTTTGCCAAAAAAGGTAATTCCTATTACCGGCATGGGTGCGATACCTTTTTCAAATGGTAGGAGGTCATGTCCCACCATCCACATCCTTCCCCACTTGATACATTATTATTCTGTTTTTTTTTTTATGAAAATTATTATTCTGTTCATGTGGGCAAAATAAATAAGCTTGTTCTTTTTCTGACGAAAATGATTTCACCTGTTCATTTAGTGCAAATTTTTATTTTCTATTTTTGTGCTAGAATCTTAGCAGGTTTCCTTACAAATGTTCTAAAAGTTTTTTAATCACATGGTCTAAAAAAGTGTTTTCGATCATGTGACAAAAATGTCATTGGGGAATAATTTAAGACAAAAATGTTCTAAAAGTTTTTATTTCTTTTTCTTACTTTAAAAATAATTATTTAATAACTCATGTGAAATAGCACATTCTATGCCTTAGGCTCAGAGGGAAAAATTATTCTCTTCAATTCCTTAAAGTGTGGCAGTGCGACAATGCTAGATGGAGATGTTGACACCTAGCAGCTACCGCATCTAATAGCCCGATTTTATTGATATGGATCGTTGGATGCAGCAGCTATCAGGTGTCGACATCTCCACCTAGCACTACCGCATTGCCACACTTTAGGAATTAAAGAAGATAATAATCCAAGCTCAGAGAGTCTTTTCTCATAGTCGAAAATCAGTTTTGATCATTAGTGACTTAGATTATCACTTTATCAAAAGAAAATTTTAAATTATCACTAAAAATTGGAGTATCAATATTCTTCAGACACAAGCATAGATCCAACCCCAGGTTCTTTATCGAGCCATGCCATCTCATGAAGAAGAGAGAAATTTCGTTGTTGTAGATTATGAAATGTGTATATTTTCATATTGTTTGTTTGACGGATACAATTGTAGTATGCATATTATACATGTATTAATGGCATCACCGGGAGAAAGAATTTTTTTTTTTTGATAAAAGGACCAGGCGAGAGATGGCAATGACAAATTTGGAAGTTAGAACCCACATTAATTAGATGTATTATATTTCATAATTATAGATTAGGGTAATTCCTCCTACCCGTTTGGTGGCTTTGAAATCGGACAAAACATACTGCATTCATAGTAGGTAGGTAAGGTTACTTGCACAATTATTGCCGAAGTTAGTTGGAAAAACTTATATTTTTCAACATTTTCCATTCCAAGGAAATGCTAGCACATATGGGGTTCTTTGATTTTAAGTTCAAATTTGTGCACATTTCAAGCTCATGTGGAGGACTTGAAGGTGAGTTTGTTAGGTATGGAAGAGAAACAATTCTTGGGATTGGATCCGCGGGATCAGTCAATCCGATCTGTCCAGACTCTTGAGTGTCCGATCCATACTGCATTTCTAGGATTAGGATATAATCTAGCTGATTTCTATTTGAGTATGGGCAATCCGAGTTGTAAGTGGCCGAGACCGTTCTAGATAATTGGATCGGTCGATTTTATTTTTATTTTTATCAATTTGGAATGGTTGATCCATACTGCCTTTGTAGGGTTAGTTAGGGTAGAGATCAGGCCAATTTCTGATCCATTATTGCCGATCTATATCAGAATCAGCCAGAACTTTCTAAATTCTGATTTCTTTTTTTAATTGTTTGTTTGTTTAGAGAGGACTTAAGTGGGGTGAGAGAATTGGGATGGAAAAATGCTGATGTAGCATTTCAAAATCCCATCCCAATCTTGTTTGATTAATTTGAAACAGTGAATCTATAAAAACTTAGGGATCATCATTAATTATTTTGTCTGCCAATGTGAAAAGTAACTTTACCTCGACATTTTGACCCAATAAAACCCCACCAATATGTGAGTCCCATCTTCCCAACAATCCCACCTAGGGGGTGTTACTGCTGGTTTTGGTGATGGAGTCAATAATGTTCAGATTGAATTTCTCACATGGGCTTATTAGCTAAATGGCAATTGGCACATACAATACGCCTAGTCGTTTCTCGTGTATTTTCATAACCCTGCTATGCAAAAATGGGTGTAAGCACCGCGAGGTGTGAAACGATCTCATACTAAACGAAACGACTTCACTTTCCGACGGTCAATCTCGCTACCTCTTTAGTTGCCGCCCCCCTACTTGACTTGCTCATGAGCTGTAGCCTGCTCCCATGCAACCAAGCAAAGGTTGAGCTGATCTGCGACCACTCTCTCCTGGTGGTCGAGCTGATCGTAGACCAACCAAGCAACGGAATGAGCACGGGTGATTTTTCAACCTAAGGGTGGATTAGGGTTGAAATTTTTAGGTCCTTGATCAAGGTCGGGTTGGGTCAAGGTTGAGGGTTGGGCTCGCCCGGCTTTGCATTAGGTTATCCTTCACAATTTATTATTTACATTTTGTAATTTTTGTTTAGTATCTAATTATTTATTGATATACCCAAAAAAAACTAATTATCCATTGAACGAAAATATTTACAATTTTAAGATTAGGCGGCTAAGTTTTTTAATCCAAATAAAAATCTAATAATCAACTGAGTATGAAACAAACCAATACCCAATCACATGGGTCTCATTTTTTTAATACTAGGATGAAGTAAATGGCAAAAAAATCAAGGTCAATTAGGGCCAACCCAGCCTAGTCCGGCCCAATCAAGGTCAATCAGGGCCGGGTTGGGCTGGGCTGAGCTAAGAGGACTCAGGATTGAGTTAGGGTTTAAAAAACCAGGCCCAACCCGGCCCTGTTTAACTCCTAATCCCACCCCACCTTCCCCTATAAACAAACGGAGCCTGAATTAGAGAGAGTTGGAGAATGTGTGAAACATTGTTATAAAATAAAACAAGCCTTGCGTCTACGTGAAGTTATAGATTTCACCATGATAATAGTATTACACCACCCAAACATGAGGGAAAAAGAACATTGCCATATGTCCAAACACAAGAGAATGCAAAATTACCACATTACCCTTTTTAAAATAAAAAATCTCATCTATTGATACTACCATGGGTACTCTCATTGATCCATGTCGATGGTGGGACTAGACGATCAAGCAGTGATCCCTCACAACTAATGGGTAACATATTTTTAGATTTGTAGAGGGGAAGAGTGATCTTTATCCTCTGTGGTTCCTTGCCCGGTACAGTTCCTACAATTCTTCTCATAGGGGACAGAAACGATCACCTTACCCCCTGCTCGAACATACTGCCCGGGTGAGGTCCACCCCGAATTTTTATCCGCTGCTGTGCATTGCAGTGCTGCTGTGCCATCGTGCGACGGAGCAGCGGGCATGTGTGCACAATAGACCCCACTGTGCATACATGGCCGCTGCTGCGCCACACGATGGCACAGCAGCGCTGCAATGTACAAAAGCGGATAAAGGTCCGGTCCACCCCCCTCTTATTAGAGACACTAGGGAACTGTACCGGGCAAAGACTCGCAGAAGATAATTTCCCGGGGAAGAGGGAGGGAGAGGGAGAAACAACACAGTACCTTATCGGATTTTTTTCCTCTAAGGTTCCCTCACCCATACGGTTGTGAGGTTCTTTTTATAGATGTTAGACATGTGTCAACGACCAATCCAACGGCTGGCTTTTCAAAAATTAAGTTATTTATATACGTATGACTCTCTCTCTCTCCTCTCTCCATTCTTTCCTCAAAACCACTCTCCCTCTCTCTCCTCTCTCTCCTCTCTCTCCTCTCTCCAGTCTCTCCTCAAAACCACTCTAGTCTTCTCTCTCCTCCCTCCAGTCTTTCCTCAAAACCACTCTAGTCTTCTCTCTCCTCTCTCCACGTAAGCAGTTTCCCAACTAAAGAGTAACTCACGTCTCCTCTTTCCCGCTCTCGTTTCTCTCCTCTCTTTATACCATTTCCAAAAAGAAGCGAAGAGCGGCGCCGAGAGAAACTCCGGTGAAGCCGATGGCTGTTATCCTTCTTTCTCCATCCATCCGTCTTTGGTGGTTCCATAAACGATATTCCATCCTCCACTGTTTGAATCTTCGATTCTCGATTCAGTCGATGGGAAATCGGGCCCAAAATGCGTGCGGTAGGGAATTCGCCGCTGCTGATGTTCTCAATGGGAAAATTTATGTCATGGGAGGTTGCTTGGTGGATTCCTTGGTTCGATCTACTAATTGGGCGTAAGTGTACCGACTGAGCTCGATTTGGGGTGGAGGGGAAGAGCTGCTGTTGTTGATGGGGTTTTGTTAGGTGGGTCGTTAGTCGTGATTCGTGAAGGGTTGGAGTGGAACACGCCATTCTTCATCAAAGGCAAGAAGAACGAAGGGGGGGAAAAGTTTCCATGTTCTCCTCCTCACTCTATCAATTCCTAATCTTGGAAGGGCAATTGGGCTAAGCTTATAATCTCTACCCATCAATCCAATCGTAATTTTGATTTTTTTCAGTTTCTTCTTCTTCTGCAAATCGAAATTCGAAGAGAGATGGGATCGAATGTTTCCATGGGGCAGAGCACTTTCACCGATGGCTCGTTGCAACCGTCTCGCATTATTTCATTCCATTCCACAGCACGATGGAAGGCTCACTTTGATGCTTACAGTGCTTCCTCCAAACTGGTAAACCCCTTTAACCAACCATTACCTTTTCTCTCTCTCTCTCTCTCTCTCTCTATTAGGGTTTGGAATTTTGGATCTTCCTCTTCTCAAGAACCAAGATTAAATTGTTTTTGTTTTTTTGGTGGTGAAGCTGGTGATTGATTTCTCGGCAACATGGTGTGGCCCCTGCAAATTAATCGAACCAGCGATCGTTGAGATGGCTAACAAATACACTTATGTCGAAAGAAGACTAGAGTGGTTTTGAGGAAAGAGTGGAGAGAGGAGAGAGAGGGAGAGACAGAATCATAAGTATATAAATAACTTAATTTTTGAAAAATCAGCAGTTAGATTTGTCGCTGACACATGTCGAACATCCGTAAAAAATACCTCACAACCGTTTGGATGAGGAAACCTTAAGGGAAAAAATTCCGTACCTTATCCAGAAATCCTATCTGGAAAGTGGAAAGGAAGAGCGAATAACACTGCAACGTGTTTGTACTTTTGGACCTCATCCAAGACAGTGCATAAAGGTTTGATCCACGCCAACACGGTCCATCTGTTCAATCACGTGATGGTGGTGCGTAAATATCTCTCTCCCAAAATCCAAATGCCCCAATCCAATGGAAATATCTTATATCTCTTTATAGGCAGTGGATACTTAAATTTAATCACGTGGCAGGACCGTTAGCTTTAACCCAATTTGGCGGGGCCCACCAAAGAATAAGACTATAATGGTAGATTAACGAGTAAGGGTAGTAATACTAATAGATAGGTACAATTGCAGCAGCAACATTACATTACTAGTTGGTGCCTGGTTGATGGCCAAACCGAACAAATCCTGGTCCCACCTTACCACCACCATACACATATATCCCCCCCCCAAAACACTATTCCTATTTAGAATACACGTAAGAGTTGTGGGTCAACTTGACAAATGGCGCACCGGATTGTGGCCATGTGGGTTTAGAACTGACCTCAACTTTGCTTTTCATTCCCAATAGGGTTGGGGCATGGGGGAGAGAGTAAAGATAGTTCTAAAAGGTTCTCCAAACCTTCTAGGTTTTGCAACTGTTTGATTAAAAAAATCTACATTTTTTAAACTAAATTATTCCAATCGAATACAAGTAAATGGGAAGAATAAATGCTTTGTATCTGTTATGTTATGGGGGTTTTGGAAGTCTGATTGCAAGGTACTAAAAACCAAAACTTAGAGCAAGTGGGCAACTATATTGATCTCTTGCATCATCTCAAACTATGTTTAGTAGTAAATCACTACATGCCTGGGTGGGAGAAATGGAATTAGAATAGGGTCTGAGATTGGAATTGGAATTGGTTCTGATTCATACCAATTCTAAATCTAATTCCGCTTGCTTGAACCATGATTACATGACAGTCAATATCTAAGGAACATGGGGAGAGGTTCCCACTATGGTGTAGTGCAATTTCTCACCAATAAACATCATGGATGATGAATTATCCAATAAGAGACGTTTAATGTGGAGAGATAGATTGTGGGGGTCTATGAGGGGAATATTGGAGGAAGTTTTATAGGAATCTACAAATTGACATTGCATGTTTTTTTCTTCTTCCTATTACTAATATAAGTGATGGGAGAGAGTTCTCTAAGGAAGCGACATATGGGAGCACTTCAATTAGATGTGATAAAATGGTATCGTACATAATAACAGCGAAATCATTACACGTAAGGAGGAGAGGTCATTACATATGGGAACCTCTTCCGACGTGTAATTTAGAGTACTCTTGACTGTTCTAGAAGCAAGGAGTCCGAAGTTTTGAATTAATTGACAAAATCACAACAAATCTAAATGGAGCAAAACCCAACCAAGGCCATACCAGTGGTTAGAAAGTCCAGGCCTGGTCGGCCCGACCCAATATTACGCACAAATGTTTGATGGGCTACGGTTTGATAATGTTTATTTTTAGGGAAAAAGATGTATACTTGGTGGTGTTTCCTATGCCGTCTCACAGGGCACCGTGAGATGACGCCTCTGCCCTCTGGTAGATACCCAGGCGTGCTCACCCATTGGCCCAGATGCTTGTGTAGAGACCATGCGACCAAGTCTTGCTCTTATTTTTATTAGGGTCGAAGAGAAAAATCTGGTTTGGGCTAATCTGACCTTTTCACAGACTAAGGCAAGGCCGATAAGATAATTAAGGCAGTGTTTGGTATGCATTCTTAGAATGCATTCTAGGTTGATTTTGCATTCTCAGATGATAAAAATAATTATTTTTTATGGTCTAAGAATGCGCAATTGACCTAGAATGCATTCCATGAATACATACCAAACACAACCTAAGTCTCCCGTGAGTTATATATAACTATATAAGACCGAGCTTAAGAAGCCTGAAATTATAATTTTGTGATACTCATAGATATGGCATGTTTTATTTCAAAAAAATAATACTCATTTATTTTAGGGAGAGGGTTCTGTGAGCAAGTAGGTACACTACACCTGGATCTTGATCACCTCCAGTTTGTTGACCGGCCTAGTTCCCCAGTTCCTCTAACAAAAGGGGGCTGAAATGACCTCTCTACCCATGCCCAAACACCCTGCCCGGGTGGGGTCCACCATCCCCCTATTAGAGGAACTGGGGAACTGGGCCGGTCAGCAAACTGGAGGTGATAATTTTCCCACTACACCCTAACATTAACCTTTAAAATCATTGTTTCTCTTTCCTTAAAGTAATTAATATAATAATAAATGTGAAGAGGTATAATGTACACCTTTGGCTCAAAGAGCCTTTTCCCTTTATATTATTACATGTATTAATTTGAAATATGTTTATCCCTTTCTTTATATTCTTTATATTATTAGATAAGGGTTTAACAAAGAAACTTTTACCCACACGATTCCAAAAAATTACCACATTGCTTATCATGGGGGTCCTAGATGGTCGCTTTCTCATATGTTTTAGCCCAGTTGAAGCTTACCAAGTAGCACGATAAATAGCTTCAAGACTATATTAAAGCACATAATAGTGTTCGAAGTATCATTGGAATGCATAAACATATATGAGGATGCATGTCAGTACATGAGAGAAAATTTTGAAGTAGCTCTTAAATTTGACATGTGACTAATACAAATCATGTTCTCTCTATTCAATGATCGAAAATCAAAATTCTCACGTCATCTATCCAAACATCAGTTGACCTTTAAGTAAACCCTTCCAGAACCGGGCCATGTAAAGGCAAAATTTTTTTCTTCCCATTTTTATATTACATTAGTGTTGGAAAAACAAAAAACTATGCTATGAAAGTTGACATGCGACTAATGCAATCCAAGCCCTCTTTATTCAATGGTCGGAATTGCCACTATCATCTATTTACACAATGGTGAACATTTTAAGAAGCCCTTGCAAAACATGGCCATGTAATGATGTAAAGGCAAATTTTATTCATTTTTATATTCTATTATTGAACAGTTTTTTGTTTTTCAAATTTGTTAGTATATTTTGATAAAATTTTTAGGAAAATGTTTGTTTGTCAGCAATGCAAAATGGATGCTTTTTTTCTACCCAAAAAAATAATTGATACTTTTTGGACTCAAAGCAATAGACCATGTAAGGGGAATAATTAACCACCCTTGTATATTAAGTTTCCAAAAACCCCCCTTCTCATTGTGGTCTACCGTCTACTTGGTCATCAATCTCGCCAAATTTTTATATGGGAAAGAGAACGTCATCCGGTTGCGCAGCACATGTTGCCCCTACTCCTTGACACAAGGGTGCGCGTGAATTGACCGCCACATCCCCTGGAACCCTAGAAATGACTAGGCGTGCGATGGTCATTTTGAGTGTCCCTGTGGCAAGGTGGCGTAATCGGATGGCGTTCTTTCTCCCCTTTTATATACTCTCGGTGATCCATAGTTTTTTCCCAACTATTCTCCCCTTTCTCATTACATTTTAAGGCTTTGTTTGGTCGCAGGGGAAATTAAAGGGAGAAAATTTTAAACTTAAAACAGAATTTTGTAATTGTTACTCCACATGTTTATGCCATTATAACTCCAAATCATTCCTATTTTGTATCCAAACCATTTCAATTTAAAGAAACAAAATAAAAATTACATAAAAAATATCATTACTAAATATATTAAGAAATTTTAGTAACTTATACTTTAGGGTAAATCTGTTTGTAACCAAAGTGGTTACAATAGATGTTGTAACTACTAACTGGTTTTTTAAATCCTTTAATGTGAATATACTCTTGAATGTTCTGCAAGAAATTAATGAGTTTCAACTTGTGGCTCAATCAACAATATCAGAATCAATCTTTAACCCAAAAAAATACCAGTCGTTAGGAAATCCAGACCTGCTCGGCCCCGGCCCAAAATTAGGCCCAAAGGTTTGATGGGCTATAGTTTGATAACGTTTGTGAAACTTTTGTTTTTTTTGGTAGAAGTTTGTGAAACTCATACATATGGAAAGTTTTATTTGAGAAAATAATACTCATATCTATGTGGGGAAATTAAGTAAATTTGTCTGATACAGCGATTCATGCCGGTATCATATCGGTTTTACAGACTGATACCGATCCAATACCGTGCACTAAAACCATGGACAATTCAAGTCCAGGCGGAAGCTTCGAGTTTGTTGGGGATTTTTTTTTTAATGGATAATAGGAGGCATTCGTCATTTTGACAGAAATAAAGAAGGAATTTTATTTTTTTCCCTTTGTTAATATGTTTGATAATAACAAAGCAGAATTCTCGCAACTCGCTAGCGAGTACACTGACCAAGACAGGCAATAATACTACAATTCAATCTCAATTCTCAACAAACTTCTTCCCCCCTTCACTCCTCCAGCCACCTCTCTTTCCCAGTCCGTCTTTCCAGTCATTCCCTTTCTTTCTTGGAGGCTTTTTCAGTCTCTCCAAATCTTTAACCGCATCACAGAGAGAGAGAGAGAGAGAGAGAGAGAGAGAGAGAGAGAGAGAGAAATTAACCGATTCCAGAAACAAAAACCATTATTAATATTCAATCATCAGCAGAGTGTGGTGCCTTTAGTTACACACATACTCAGATTTGCGTCAATGGCGGCCATCTCCTTCACTGCAATGGTAAGAACCTAATCTTTCAAAAACTCATTTCCATTCTTTCTGCTTTCTGTTATGTGTTTGCTGGTGTTTCCGTCGCATTGGCCGATTTATAGAGTTCTTTTTTCATGTGGCAGGCGAGCGTGGGTTCGACCATTTCCAGTTCAGCGGCTTCAGCCCCACGAAGCATCTCGCAGTTGAAGGCTATTAACCCCTATTGTAATGTTTCTTTGCGAAAATGTTCGGCGCCGTCTGATATCATCTCGCCATCGGTCTTCTTCTCCGGTTCATTCCATATCGTCCCTCTAACATCTTCTTCTTCGTCGTTATTCCCTTCTTCTCAGAGGAGAACTGGTTTCGTTAGCTCCGTTCGTGCCGCAGCTCAGGTTTATTTATTTCTCGAACCTTTGATATTTCTCGCTAAGATTCCGAAACATCTGTCCCTTTTCCTGGTTTTACTGTTACTTTTAATAATAATTTTATGGGGTATGCAATACCATAGTTGTTTCGCTCCTTTAATTATGAATTTGTTTCTCGACATATGGATTTAGGTTTTGTCAATCTTCGTAAATAGCGTATTTGAGAGTTCTGTCGACTGATATGATTTTTGGGTGTAATGGTATTTCAGGACGTCGGGTTGCAATCAAAAGTCACTCACAGAGTATATTTTGATATAAGCATTGGGAATCCTGTGGGTAAACTTGCTGGGAGGATTGTAATAGGATTGTTTGGTGATGATGTTCCCCAAACGGCTGAGAACTTCCGTGCTCTGTGCACAGGTAGTGTTTCTGAAGTTTGATTTGCGGCTGCTTTATAAGCTTAACTTTTACTTTTTCTTTTCTTTTCTTTTCTTTTTTTTTTTTTTTTTTTTTTTTCTGTGCTTTTTTGAAGCGGATTGAATGAATTTTTCTAATGCAATCTGTTCTCATTTCCATTGTATTTAATCTTGCTCAGGAGAGAAGGGCTTTGGGTACAAAGGTTCCACATTCCATCGTGTAATCAAGGATTTCATGATTCAAGGAGGAGATTTCGAGAAAGGAAATGTACATTCTCTTCTCAAAATATTTATTTTCAAGTACTACCATTTAATGACAACGATACCAGTTGTTTTGATCGATAGTATGTGTTAAAATAATAAAGATTTAATGAATGAAAATCTATGGCAGTTCGGACAATTTGGAACTTTACAATGTTTTCTATTATTTCAAGGTCCTGTAATGAGGATGAACTATGGACTCGGACAATTGACAGTTCTGATGGTTCAACCATCTGTCAGGTCCAACTATAAAAGCACTAGTTGCAACACTGACTAATTTATGAGGTCAGTGTAGTCACCTTCCAAGTGAGTATTGTTAGTTGGGACTTTTGGGGGGGGGGGGGAACTTGAATTGCAACTAAGATCCTATGCTCACTCTACTCTATTCTGCACTCATGAAAAACAAAAAACAGATTGCCAAATCTCCAAAATGGCAGTGACAACTAAACCTGCATATCCCACGGCAAAGGTTTACAGAAATACGAACTCAGTTATTTCAAACCCAGCTCTAAGGAAGAGTGTGGGTTATACATAATTCCTGACTAGGAAGTAAATAGGAACCAAAAGGTCAAGATTATTCTGAATTAGTTGGCTTCAATTGTTGATAAACTGAAATCTGGAAGCAGAAATAATTCACCTGATGCAACCGGCAGGAAGAAAAGGGGGAGCAATCCCTAAATTGACCACTGATCCCAGCCCTTTCCAGTGGGCTTCTGGAAGGATATCAGCAGCAGCAGTAGCATGGAATTTTGTTTCTAGTTTTGTTTTGCAGTTAGAAATTAGTTCTTACATCTGGTATAGGGTTCTAGAAGTCTGATTGCAACTCAGTTGTAGCTGTTAGACTGAGAACTTGTTTCTATTTTCAGTTTACCTAGTTTGTAGTTTTTTCGTTGTACTTGGAACTTGAGCCATTGAGCTGATCCCTGCCTCTCTAAATTGGGATTGACACCTTTAGAGTTGAATATTAGCATGTTTGTGAAAGGCATCTCTCTCTCTCTCTCTCTCTCTCTGTGTTGTTTTTTTTAATGATTGTGAAAGGCAGATTTATTTTCTTAGTCATTCTTTTTAACTGGATCATTCAACCAAGGTGGCTTAACTGTTGAATTAGTGAATGTTTAGCCAGAATCCAAACCCACCGCTGGACCCTCTCTGTACGAATCTATTAGTCGCCAAACCCACTGCTGGCCCTCTCTGTATGAACCTATTAGTCTCCAAAACCACCGGCGGACTCTCTCTCTAACCTCACTCCCAATGACTCCCTCTCTGACCTCACCACTGGATTCTCTCCCTGATATCGATTTCCTCTACCCATCGATCCACCAATTTTCTCTGCTGTTTCTCTTTCTGATATATCCTCCCCCAACTCACCCCAGATTCTCTCTTCGTTCCCCTAGTTCTCCCCCACCCATCAACTCTCTCTTTCCCCTCCATGATCCCCCCTAATTTGAACTTCTGTTTTAGAACCCAAAACCAGCTCCAACCCTTTCCCTTGGAACTGAAATCTGGCACCGATTATCCCAATCTGATTTTTCACTCTGAGATCGACAACGTATCCTAAAGACCTCCTCCTGATCCCTCCTCCCAGCGCCATTGACTCCTTTCTCGTCTTCTGACTACCTGTCTGATCCAGCTCCCTGCTCCTCTAACCGATCTCACCTTACTGGTCGACACCGACGTAGTGTGTAAACCTGATACCGACGACCGCTGTTAACTCAGAGACCCTGCAAGAGCTGCACTGGTACCCTTAGGTGGTTTGCAGATTACCTGTGCTATGCTGGACCCTCTGCCGACATTTTTGGTGCTAGGCTGGACCCCTGGGTGCTGGCTTCGGATTACCCTGAGTATTGGCTGTGTATTTTTGGTGCTAGGCTGGACCACCGGGTGCTGGATTCGGATTACCCTGAGTAGTAAGAGATATCTCTTGAACTTGGACTTACACCTACAGTTAAATTCCCACTTTCACTTCCACTACCAGTTTACACCTGTATTCACACTTACATTTACACCTAAATTTGACACTGACATTATCTCCTATATTTCCACAGTTGGCTGTATATGTACTTTCTTACACTTAACATCATACTTCTGGCTTTGCCAATGCTTCTTTGTAGTCGACACTTTAAGAAAAACAGTTAGCATCATACTTCTGGCTTTGTCAACACTTTAACATAAGGGATATCGCTTTTTTGTTAAGTGTTTTTTTTTTTTTTTTTTAAATTTTTAAGTTGAACCTGTAGTCCAGTTTAAGTGACTTTAGTCTCCTTTTATTTATTATTTAAATTTTCTTTTTTTTGGGTCCACACCACACTCCCACGATTTAGAGAGGAGTGTGGACTATATAGCTCGACCAGGGGTACTTAGACTCCAAGGCTGAGTATGTTTTTAGGCTATTAAGCCCTATTTAAGTTAATGAAATCGTGGAGCTTCATTGTCTCCACTTTTATGTAATTAATTCTGCTGTTAGCAAGCTGCTCCTTCTCTCCTTGTGAGTTTTGCTTTGTGTTTGATCAAGGCAAGGTGGGATTAGTGTCTGGTCCAATCGACACCTTGCAGTGTGAAGCTCGGGTGGTTCGAACAAGCTTTCTCTCAAGTATTCTGCTGCAATGTTCGATTTTTCTTCAAGTTGCTGCTGCTGCCTACGTTCCCCTGCATCTTCAAGTAAGTCCAAGGTCACCCCACCCCCAATCCTGTACTTCTAAACCCTCTACAATCTAACCCTAATATTCCCCTTTTTTATTTTCTCCAATACCGGAACCCTAATTCACTCACATCCCAATTCCACCATCAGAATTCAACCATATTTGAACCAAAATACCCTCTCAACCTTCCCTCCACTCGATCCAAGCCTTTTCCCCTTTCCACCATTAAAACCCTAAATTCCCTCCTCTCCATTAAAACCCCAAAACCCTAAAATTCTACCTAGACAATTCCAGTCATCAAAAGCCTTCCATACTTTGGCCGAGTGTTCATCTCCACCCTTGGAAAACTCGATCCAAAGCCCCCTCCTTAAATTCCCACTATAAACCCTAGAATTCCCCACTTTCACCTTTTTTAAAACCCGAAACCCTAACCTGCTGTCCTTTGAATTCTTATTTCCAACCATCCAAACATCACTAGACCTATACTAATAGACTCCCCTACACCTGCCTAGCATAACCATATCATCAAACCCTAACCTAACCCTAACCTTAACCCTAGTTTGGATCTAAACCCTAATTCTGCTCCAATCAGACTGCCTGTTCACAGTAGATCCTAGAGCCTTGGCTCCTTGCTGGTCCCCTTGCCATCTAGGACTACATTACCTAGAGATTTAATCCGGCATGTTCTTGCGAAGAGAGGGGTGTCAAGTAAATATACAGAGGTAATTAAAGATATGTATGAGAGTGTGGTGACTAGTGTGAGATATGCGGGAGGTCATGGCAAGGAATTCCCAATTACGGTTGGGTTACATCAAGGATCAGCCCTAAGCCCTTATTTGTTTGCGCTTATCATGGATGAATTAACCAAGAACATCCAAGCTGAGGTACCGTGGTGTATACTCTTTGCCGATGATATCGTTTTGGTGGATGAGACAAAAGCAGAGATTAACGCTAAGTTAGAGATGTGGAGATCGACCTTGGAAACAAGAGGTTTTAAGATTAGTAGATCAAAGACAGAGTATAGAATGTGTAACTTTAGTCACACTAATGACGGATGATGACATGGTAAAAATTGAGGAGAGAGATACCGCCAAGTGACTATTTCGGATATCTGGGGTCTATCATACACAAAGAAGGTGACATAGATGATGATGTCTCACAAAGAATTAAAGTGGGATGGATGAAGTGGAGAGATGCGACCGGAGTACTGTGTGACCGACACATTCCTTTAAAGCTTAAAGGAATGTTCTATAAGTTTGTTGTCCGACCTGCTATGATATTTGGGGCGGAGTGTTGGGCAATGGGTAGTTAAGAAATGCCATATAAAGAAGCTATGTGTTGTAGATATGAGGATGTTAAGATGGATGTGCAGCAAAACTAGGAAGGATAAAGTGAGGAACGAACGTATTAGAGCTGATGTGGGAGTTGCCCCAATTAGCGACAAGCTACGAGAATGATGTCTAAGGTGGTTTGGTCATGTGCAACGGAGGCATGGGGACGCCCCAGTAAGGAGGAGTGATCTGATTCTGATTGAAGGAGCTAAAAGAGCCTATCGGAGGGCAAGTATGACCTCAGATAGAGCCTATTGGAGGGCAAGGATCTACGTTGTCGACACCATGTAGCTAAGATTTTCCTGATTTTCTGGGCTATCCTCTTTCCTCTTACTTTCATTTTTCATTTTCCATTTCCCACTTTTCTTATCTCATTTCTTCATTCCTTTTACCTTCCTTTCCCTTTGTGAGGACCTCAGTTTTCCTTACTTTGTTTTAAAAGGATCCATGTAGCCGACCCCATTTAGTTGGGATAAGGCTGAGTTGTTGTTGTTGCTTCTACTTCTGCATCTATTCATTTTAGAAAACATAGGTTGTGTAACAAACCAGGATCTGTAATCTGTAACTGTAATAGAAGAGAGAGGAGAAAAGAGAGAAAGAGATTGAGGGAGAAGAAGAGAAGGTTGGCCAATAGAACCAAAATAGAATCTACCCCCAGCCAGCAATCTTATTTGTATTAACGGAGGATACAAATCAGAAATAAAATAAACTTCTTAGACTTCTTAGCAGCTATTAGTTATCTAATGCTAGCCACGCTAGGAATCTGAATCATACTAGGAAACTAATACTAGTTACAATAGGAAAACCACCCATAGTATTGGCACACGCTAAGGCTTTAGCTTAGAACAACAAGAATAGATATTAAAAGCAGCATTATTATGGAACATAAATAGGAACCATTGATTCCAGTGATCACAAAGAACTTCAGCTGTAAGTTTCTTGCGGTAGCCTGCTGTCTTACTCTTCCTTGTTCTAGTAATTGTTCTTCTGCAGATTTAAGCTTCTCCTGTATGTCACTCTCTCTAATTCCAGAAGCCCTAAAATCTTGCTCTATGCTCTTGAGGTTCTCTTGTTGATTTTAGTTTGTTCTGCAAGGCCTCTAGCAAATTTTCAGCTTCCAAAAGCTTCTTGGTAGAACTGTTCAATTCATCTTCAAACTTCTTCTTTTCTTCAGTAATTCCACCCAAGCATTCGTAATCTTTAAATACATGTAGAGGGCTAGGCCCTCCCCACAATTACAGTTGAATGGAATTGGCTTTTGCCCCTAGTTCTGTGGGATTCAGAGCAACAGTTTGCTGTGAGATGCAGTGAAGCCTTGGTGGGATTCCTGAATCACTTGTCTCTTTCTCTTCTTCTTTTCTTCTTTCAATTGAATCAGGTCAGGAGAAGGAGATGCAGTGAAGCGTTGGTGGGATTCATCGCATGCTTTTCTCTGCTTTTTTAATTCTGTTTTGCTTGATAATATTCTGTTAGTCATGTCCTTCTCCTGAGTTCTACTTCTACATCTGATTCTGTTTTCAAAAACTAATCTTTCCATGGGTTTCATAGAGTCATATTTCAAGTCTGATTTCTTAAAATCTTTTTAAGTTGAAAAAATTTCTGAAATCTGGTTTCAGATTAATATTTCTCTTGTTTCTGACGAGTCTCTATTGCGGTTTATCCATTATTCTATTCTCATTGATTGCTAATCTGAATCTTCTAAACTAAACCATCGAATTCTAGTTCTTGAGCTAACCTATCTCAAGTAAGATTCCTCAATATCTTGGAATTAGACCATTGGATTACCTTGATATTTAGCACTCGATAGCTATACTTTAAACCTTGATCCTACTTTTGACAGCCCTAGTTGGAACGGAGTAAAACTGATCTAAGATTAAGTGTCCAATTCCAAGGACAGTCTTGATGCTGTTGAGTATTACTATAGGTGCTAATCTTTTAAGACAATTCATTGGAGATGAGTATCAATCTCATTTTTTAATGTCTTATAAAATGCAAATATTTTTCTTGGTAAATCTGTCATTTAAAATGCTTCCAGCCTTGTATGAAGTATGAACCATTATTTGGGACAATAGTGTGTACAAAAATGTTTACAAAAAATTGGTTATGAATTAATTTTGTTACATTATAGCCTTAAGAACATTTTTGAGCTTACATTTTTTAAAATTGTAGCCTTGTATGAACAATTTTTTTGCAAAGATTTGGTTATGAATTTATAGAATTAATTTTTGGTGGTGTCCATGCATCTAGTGTCTGAGAATTGAAACGCTGTCAGCTCTGGATTTGTGTGTTTTTTTTTTTTCTTCTAGCACATCCATTTTTACAGTGTAGGTTTTATTTATTCCCCGTTCGCTTCAAATATTTTAAGAAATGTAAGCACAAAACTTGCTTCAATTATCTGTTGTTCCCGTCTAATTGTTGAACTTCCATGGTTGAATGCTATTTATGTCTTACATGTCTTGCAGCTTCATATTAAGTTTAGTTTGCCTTTGGATTGAGCTACCAGCTTGTATCTCACTCTACTAATGCTCAGAAATTGTCTTTGCTTGCAGGGAACTGGAGGCAAAAGTATTTATGGTCGAACATTTAAAGATGAGAACTTCAAGTGTAAGTTGATCTGGAGCACCCCCCCCCCCCCTCCCCACAACACACACACACGCACACACACACACACACAGTCACACAATCTATTATACTACCACAATGGCAGTATGTGTTACATCTATTCAGTGGATTAGGTCCCAGTAGTCACAGATAATAAAGAATTTTCTAGGTCAAACTTCAATTTGTTTGGATAATTACAAGCATCAGAGAACGTCCAGCAGTCCTAATCAAGGATTTAGGGATTGGAAATCCTGTTCCTGGCTGATACCAAGTTAAGTCGGCCAATGAATCCGAGTTTTGAAGGGATAATCGGGGTTATCTGTGGTGTCAGCTCTATCGGTCCTTGCCAATCCATAGTTAACCCAGCTAATATGAGACCGATCCCTAATTCATTGGTTCGAATTGGAATCTTTAGGTTGGTTTGTCCAAAGATATCCATGTATCCAGTTGTGATCCATCATCATCCAAGTTGATGCCAGAATGTCATGACTATCTCCTCCCCCCCCCCCCCTCACATGGTGCTTCCTAAGAAATAGATTCACCCATGTATTAGACAGAAATATACCGGAGTCTGAACTGTAGAATTTTGGCAGTGTCTCATGTGGGACCGGGAGTCATCAGTATGGCAAATGCAGGGCCAAACACCAACGGAAGTCAATTTTTCATTTGCACTGTCAAGGTAAGCTGGTTCTCCCCTTACCAAATCAATTTCTTGATAATGCAAAGAGTGCTCAGTAATAAAAGGTTTGTGTGGGGTGCTGAACTCTTGTTTGATATGTTTGTCAATGTGGTATGGTACAGACACCATGGCTGGATCAGAGGCATGTTGTGCTTGGGCAGGTTTTGGAAGGTATGGACATCGTGAAGTTGATTGAGTCGCAAGAGACTGATAGAGGGGATCGTCCGAGAAAGAAGGTGGTGATCAGCGACTGTGGTGAATTTCCAGTAGTCTAAGATTCCACCCATTACAAAGGAGCTCTGGTGCTGATGGACGTAGGAGGCTTTTTCTGATGTATGGGATTCAATAACCTTGAGTTTTGTATTTGTTGTATTCTGAATGTGGATACATGGGAACCAGAGCATGATCAGAGTGAGAAAACATTTTTTTCTTTCCCTTTTCCGCTCAACAATATTCAGGCTATGAGCTTCCATTGTTACTGTGCAACTGATTCGTAGGATTTGATTTCTTTCTTGCTGTCTTCTTGAATAGCAAAAAGAAAATAATCAGTTAAAACTTAAAAGTGGATTTAGGAGGCGAGGTGGGGAGTTATGCTTCATATTACCAACCATATGCGTAGACCTTATTGTTGGGGTGTCAGCACAGATATCAGTTGCCGGTGTTTAAATTACAGTGCCACCCCTTAAGGTTTATATAAAATACAAAATAACTCCCTGTGTTTCTAAAATATACAATCAGACCCCCTAAGTGGACAGTGACTCGGTGAGTGAACGGTGTTAAATAATATATTTTAAATACCAATTTTACCCTTCAGTTAAAATAATCTTATTCTACTTTTTTATTTTTCTAACATTAAAAAGTGGGACCCACCACTATTTCTTCTTCTTCTTCTTTCTTATTCTTCTTCAACCACCACCCCACCACCGCTGCAACCTTCGTCCCATTCCACCAACCAGATTCTCTTTCTCCTTCGATCCCTTCCACTTGAATTGGCACCATGTGAAAGCGCCACTTGTGTGGCGTCGCCCCTGATCTTGAATCCCGAAACCAACACCGAGAGATCCCGAGAGTCCAAAAAGAAGAGGAAGAAGAAACCTTCGAATCCGAGCCAGAATCAGAACCAGACGAGATGGAAATCCCCTGCCGAACAACAGAGTTATTCCTCCAAGCTCATTGAAGCTCTGAGTCAAGTTCGCCGTAATCCTTCACCTTCACTAGCACCGGCATCTTCTTCTTCCACTTCTGATTCTCCTTGTCCAGCGGAATCTATCCCGCGCGGGGGCCGTGCCGTGAGAGAAGCAGCAGACAGGGTCTTAGCCGTAGCAGCCAAGGGACGAACGAGATGGAGTCGAGCGATCCTGACAAACAGACTCAAATTGAAGTTCAAGAAGAAGAGGAAGCAGAGAGTAGCTATCCCCGACAACTGTAGATCAAAGAGACGAGGGGGGATTAGCATCCTTGCCTTGAAGAAAGACAAGAGGTTGCCGACGGTTCAACGGAAGGTGCGTGTCCTCGGAAGCTTAGTTCCAGGATGCCGGAAACTCCCCTTCCCTGATCTTCTCGAGGAAGCCACAGATTACATAGCAGCCTTGGAGATGCAGGTCAGAGCCATGACCACCCTCACTCAACTGCTTTCCGTCGCCGGTGGCGCTGCACCCACCGCCGATCCTTCGAATTTGGACCGCCTCGGTTCCAAGCAGAGGTGACCACCAGAGAAAAAAAAAAAAGGCCAGGTCTCTTACCTCTGGTTGTTCTTGCTCGCTTGTCGCGACCCTTTTTTTTAAATTTTTTTCATTTGTCCATTATTCACTCTCATCATTCCTTCGCCTTGAAATTTATATTCTTGTATTTTATTTGCATAATGGCTCTCTTGTTTTTTAGCTTTTTCTCCAACATTGTTTAAATGCTTTCCAGTTTCCACGTATTGGGGGTCTATGGACTCCTGGAGGGAGTAACGCTCACCGTTTTTGACGACCTGCTGGTTCTGGTGGGGCTAATGGGGGAACCTGAGGACTTGCACGGACTGGGGCTTTGGGAAGTGGATTATGACACCTACGAGTGTAGGCCGATCAGGGAAATGCCGTCGGAGATGGTGGAGAAGATGAGGAACGGAAACTCGCCGCTCTCGACCATGCGTGATAGTGGAGAAGATGAGGAACGGAAACTCAACTTTAATCTGAACCTGCAGTTCTCGCAGACTTTTGAGTCTTCTGCTACCAATAGTAGTAGTTAGTTGAATTGATCATCAGGGAGGGTGGGGTGTGGTGTTGTTAGGTTGCAGGGGGGGTAGGGCGAGTGGGATTGAGTTGCAGCAGGTGGTGGGGCCAGTGGGGTTGCAGAGAAGAAGAAGAAAAAGAAGAAGAAGAAGAAGAAGACGACGGAGGAGGAGGAGGGATGGTGGGTCCCATTAAGTTTTGTTTCAAGAGTAAAATTAGTAAAAAAAAAAATAATTGAGAATTAGGGGTATATTTGTCATTTTAAATCATGAATTATCAACACAATACCACTTATATATAACAGAATGGGGTTGTTGTAACAACTAACCAAACCGCAGGAGGTGTGGCTGTATAATTTAAAAACACAAGGGATCGTTCTGTATTTAATACAAATCTCAGGGATAACTAATTTTCCCTTGCTGTTTTCTAACGCATAACGTTATTTATAATTTAAAGAGTCCTATGACGCACTGTGTGCTAAAGCATAAAGTTTCTCGCTTTTGTGGCTCTTACTATTTGAGATCAGTATCCGTCGGCACCTACAAGCAATTTATCTTCAGATTTGAGGTAAAAAGGATTTGTAGGTCATCTGAGAATTAGAGCAAGAGAGCAGTAAATGGTTGAGCGGGATGAGCTACCTCGTAACTTGCAGAGCAACATCAAGCAATTACTGAAAAAGAATCCATTTGAGTTGATCTGGATGAAAGGGTTGCGAATGTTCAACCTGACCCAACCAAAGAAAATCGAATAGTAACAAGTGAGACGTCTTAGTAAACTTCTTTTAGGCATTGGGCTAATCTTTCATAAAAAAGCCACTACTTACTTAGAGTTAGGTATTAATACTGCTACGTATTGGCATATCGATTTAATACAAAATCATAACATTATTTTTTCTGAGAAAAGAATTGATGTCTGTGCTATATTGGTCCACTGATCAATACGAATCAACGACCAGACACCGCTGAAACCGTAGGAATCCGATTTTTAATTATCGGAGGTGAAGAATCACGATCGTCTACGGCCTGCTGCCCGTTGCAGCCATAGCAGCGCCCTAATGAGGTGCGGCGCAATGATCGCCTTACCCCCTGCTCGGGCAAGGCGCTCGGATAGGGGTAAGGCGGTCATTGCACCACACCTCATTAGGGCGCTGCTATGGCTGCTACTGGCAGGCAGGCCGTAGACGATCTGAATTCCGGAGGTGACAAGCGTTAAGGAAGTGAGACAGGGAGTAAGTTGATAGACAAAGAAACAAAAGGTAAGTTGATAGACAAAGAAACAAAAGATCACATGCTTGAGAACAAAATTTATTCGATCTTAATAAAAATAAATTAAATATCTAATTATATTGATGGTTGTTGAAGGTTCTGTTGTAAAAAACCGTTAGCTCGGTTGGTTGGAGGCATCGTTGGTTGAGTGCATGCCCCACAGGAGGTCAAGGGATCGACTCTCTTGAATTGCATCTTGTGTCAAAAAAGGCACCTCTCTCCTCTATGTCTGCTCAAGAGAACCCATGGGGATCCAAGTTCGATGTCATGACAATAGCCATAATTCATGGACTCATAGCAAGAGGAAGAGTATCAATGAGAGTTCAACAGCTTAAGTCCAAGCAGGCCACCATGACCTTGTTAAGACCACTCTTACCAAATGGAGAAAACAAAGAGGAAATTTAAAAAAATAATTCCTTTTGATGCAACAGTGAACACTATGGTGGAAAATTCTATATCTGTATTTACATTATACTGGAGGCAACAGGGAAGCAGTATACTACAGGTAAATTTTACAAGGAGATATGGACAAGTTGAATGGGAGCTTCAAGTACCTATGTTGTTGAAGAGCCTGGCTGCCTAGGCTCTCCGTCTACTGACATTGCTGATTTACATACATTTGGATGACAGTGTCTGGTTGATTTAATGATGCTCCTATGAGAATGATTTTATTAAACCCAGGTTATAGAAGAATTTTTCTGATCTAGTTCGGAAGAGAGTACCGAGGGAAAACCTAGCATTTCCCTGTGGAGGAGATTTTGAATATACATCATCTTTCACATGGAGTATTGTTTGCCCAATCTCACTCCTAACTGCCTCAATGGTTTCACTCTTGACCCGATTCCCAGATGCATCCGTCACATAGAACACATTCACAGCTTGGGATCCTCTGGTTGTGACTTCTGCCCGAATCACTGAAAGTCCATTTTCTCTAAATATGCGGGTTACATCAGATAGAAGTCCAACACGATCTTCACTGCAGAGTTCTAGCCTTATTCCCTGGATTATATTTATAATACCAGAACACAGATCAGAATTTCTTCAATCAAACAGTAGTTGAAAGAAAAATAAAACAGCTAGATTTTTACTGGATGAAAAACAGAGTGCAACTCAATCTTTCCCAAGTCCATACCTCTGAAGTTCGCCTTCGAATAGCTGCCTCCAAGCAATGGATTAGCCGTTGCCTCTCTGCTTCTGAGTTAACAAGACACCCATCCTTATGCCTGATAAAATATTCCTATGAGAGGGAGCAAAAAATTGAGTATCAGACATAACTGTCATATCCTACAAATGAAGAAGGGACAAGGACCCTAATTAGCTAATTCAATTAGAAACTGAATAGACTTGTAGAACAGTTGACATGAGAGATTGAGGTCTTCAGACTAATTTAAAATTTAAAGAACATTCCATTCATCCAAGATTGAGTTCAGTTAGACTTTTTCTTTTCAAAATACATACAGTGATCAACATTCTATCCCGAATAGGTCAAGATGAAATTCAGCATGGCAAAATGACCTTGAGCGGCTCCCGCCTAAGGCCTTCCTGTGGCCCACCCTCATAGTGCCACGTAGATAGATGAACGGCTCTTTCGAATTTTGGGTAGAGAAGACATCGTTCGGATTATAGCCACATGTCAAATTTTCAGTCCCTAATCCAATCAAAAACCCCACCATGTGCTGGCACGCATCCTCATGTATGTACATGAGTGTCTTCAGTACCCTGTAGTCTCACATAGTCTTGTTTTTTCAAAGTTCTTTGCCACTTCGCAAACTCATTTGGGCTGAAATTTGATATATGAGCAGTAGACCTTTGGGTCTACCTGTCCACAAAATTTAAGCCCCAATTAAGCGGCCAAGTGTAAGATTTATAGGAAACAAAGCCCACATTCAGAAAATGCTATTCTATTAAGAAAGTGATTGAAGAAAACCTGATGAGCCTCTGGTCCTTCAGCAGTGATAGTAGCATGGAAGACCACATACTGCATATCTGTTAAAGTGCACACAGTATCAAAGAGTAGCTTGGGGCGGTCCCTGCACCTCAAGTTCACAACTGTGTATTCCTTCTCTGTACAATTCTCCACTGTCACTATGGGTTTGCTCTGGTCATAGGTGGTTGTGGGCTCATCTTCGTCCCTATCATAATCACGATCAGCATACATCATCTGATGAAGCCTCCTTTCCGTGTGAGTTCCACCCACAGAAACAACGGTACTCGCACTGTGCTTATCTCTATCCCCTTTAAGCACATAAAGGAGAAGTTGTTTGATCTTAGCAACATGGTCTGGATTATCAATCGGTAACCCAGTTGCCTCATCTGTGATGTAAACAACTGATGCCATCCTTGAATTGTGGGTCCAGACTTCGGAAGCCACAACGTTGCATTTGAGGTCGGCAAGAACCGCAAAAATCTCTGACAGCAAGCCTGGTCGATCTCTTCCAGTCAATTCAATACTTGTGTGTTTTGTAGCAGCTTGAACACCCACAGACCTTCTCAAGGTCCGGAAGCTCCGTGCTCTTGGTCCCAATGACTGTCACATGTCAAATCGTAACCATCAGAACAACTCACAATTCTCAGGTTTTACCTTACCTAAGCATTCTGGTACAATATAACGATAATTTACTTATTTATCTATTAATTGGAAGGGTGAAGAGGAGAGGGAGGTATTAAGGCATTAAACCATTAAGGGCAAGGCCTCCTAGCAAATCATGAATGGAAATATCAAGATCCCATGAACAAGTTTCTACTCTTTTATCCAGCAAGTAATTTTTTTTTTTTTGGGTGAGGGCATCAATCCATTGAGAACCAACGGATGATCATAGGATGAGAGCTTGACGGATTGAATAGCATCAAGCAATTAGAAGGCAGACTTGGAGGCAACTAGGGTAATTGAACACACTGGTGTAGGATTGGTATCCGAGGGATCTACTGCGTTATTGAGAAATTTTCAGGTAAGAAGACAAACTAAGTGGAAGTTACCTGCTACCTGGTTCTATGTGTTTGTATTTCTCTTAAGAATCCAATTCCCTAATTAAAACAACTTGCACAAAATGAAAGAAGAGACTGGTTTTTGTGGATTTACCTGTTCAATATGGTTGATAACCTCACCATCTGACAGCTTATTTCCAAATTGGTCTACAACATGGAATACTGCAAGAAACAGACGATACAAGCATAGATTACAATTAAATAAATAAAAAAGGTGAAGGCTTGTTTGCAAGAGAGAGGAAAAAGGGAAGAGAGGGGGGGGGGGGGGGAAGCTCACCATCCATAAACCATTCACCATCTGAAGAAATGTAAGCCCTGCTAATGGTCAAATTCAAATCAGCAAGAGCCTGCACTACCTCTAACAAGCTCCCATGCTTATTAGCACTGCCTACCTGAGAAATTAATTTCATTAAACGGAAATAAGTTACAAGGACAAAAACAAATATCACAACACAAACAGAAACACCCGGGGGGCATAAAATCCTTGGTTGTCCCAATAAATCAATTAAAAACCGAAGAACAAAAGAAAAATTTGGAGCTGGGGTTAAAATCTACATACCTCTACCAAAGTTGCTTTTGGGTTTGAAGCATTATCAACAGTGACCCTGCAAATTCCACCGCAAGCAGGAAGGAGGAACAAAAACCACATGTTTAGAACATTGTTTAAATTAGGAACAGGGTAACAAGAAGAACCCACTTCAAAACAGATATCAGAGCGATTGAAACATTAAAGAGAACAAAAAAATACAAGGCATGATAAAATAAGAAATAAGAAGACAGCGGCACCAAGAAGGGGCAAACCTTGGAGGGTTCATTCGAAACAGTAGCTTCTCAAATTCATTGTCGACGTCGAGAGAAGAATACCAACAATCCATGGATTGGAGCCAGAGAAGAGATGAGACTTCTAAATTCAAATTAATCCCAGAAGTCAGAACTTACAAGAGAGAAAGAAGCAGGAGAAGTGGGAGCTCTTTTGGTATTTGTGCGTCCAAAGATGATTTTGTTGCTCTCTATGGAAATCCAGCACTGATGCAAAGCTGTTGAAAGGAGCCAGGGACCTGTGGCTCTTAATTGAGCTTTTGAGCATTAGAGAGGAAAGGGATCGGGTGGAGACTTTGCAGCCTTGTGGTGTATTTAGGCTTTTGGAGGGAGAGAGCCCTTGAGGAGATCTGAGAGAATCTTAGAACATTTGGAGAGAGAGATACTCAGATAACCCAAAAGCCTTTTTAAGGGTGTTGAAAAGGGCGAAGTGAGAGACAGCCATGGGGAGCTTCCAAGATTGTCGCTTGTTCTTGTTAAGTTGTTGGGTGATTCTGTCGTTTAACAAAAAAAATAAAATAAAATAAAATTCTGACTGTGTAGGAGTTGGGGTTTGGGACTCTTGGGTCCCCACTCCCCACCAAAAGGTACCAACCCCCGCGAAAGCGAAGAGCCGTTGCCTTGTCTGCCTCCGTATTTCGCTCCCCAAAAAAAAAACCTTTCTGTTTTTACCTGTAATTTTCAAAATACTTACATGAAAGAATCAAACACTGAAAAATAAGTCACTTAAAACAATCAAACACTTAAAAGAACCAAACTTTTAGCGAACAAGGAAGTTTTTTCATCACCCAAGGTGAGGAGAGAATTTCTTCATTCACTGTGATTTAATAATATAATGTTTTTTTTGATAGAATAATTTAATAATATAATTGAACTCTTAAAATAGTGAGTCTCATTATTAACTCTATTCCTTATTTAATCTGCAAAAACTTTTCTTGGTCGGGGTCAAATCCCATGATTTACCATGGGTGAATAAAAATTCGGTTTTTTTTTTTTTTAAATATATATCAAAATGTATAAAACTTCTATTTATAGTCATTCAAAAGTTAAATTTGAGATTAAGTTATTTATTGCATGAGTAGATGGAGTAGAGGATGATGTACAAAGTACAAATATGCCCACTAAGCTTATGATCCAATTTGGCTATGCATGCCATTCATAGAAGTAATTTTTATATGAATAATGTTATTTAAACAGTGGACTTAGGTCACGTGTATTTCCAATCGTATCAAATTCAAATTCTATGTATCCACTCATGCTCTTGACATGAATTTTTTGAGAAAAAAAAATATTATTTTTACATGTTCGAGTCTTTTACCATGTTTAGTGCCTTGTGAATAAGATTATCTTACATTTCGACTGTTGGATGGCCAAGTATCATTGGATAAATCTCAATTATGTAGGTTTTCATTTGTTTTTGTTAAAATAAAATCATGTATATGTTACTAAACAATTTTTAGAAACATCATAAAGTAAAGATTGATATGTTTAATACGTGATTAGGTGATAAAATGGACAGTATGTGCACTAAATTTGAATACTTACCTATCTACCACCAATTTTATGGTAATTGTAAAAAATACATGGAAAAGTATTTTTGATCTACCCAATAATTTTTTTGAGGAATTGTATAGAATATAAGTAAAAGTTTGAGGATATTTTGAATATTTTACACGTAAAAAAATAATAGTTATGTCATTTACATAATGTATTATATCCATAGACCACAAGATTTTCTCTTGTCCTATATATCAACCAAACAATGGGTTTAGCGTGGACCTCGATCTTGATTAAACGGCATCATCATTAGCATCACTTGCACCATCGCCACTACCATCATCATCACCGCCGAAATCATCCTTTATCGGAGTAATTGATATTTATTTATTTATCTATTTATTTTATTTCTTCCACGTCAGATGGACAGCTACCGACACCCGTTGACATTTGGTGATTGGACCCGCAAAGTTGTGAGAGCGAAGTTGATCATCCACATTAATTGCATGGCTGGTTACAGATTGGACGATGGAGGATCGGAATGGTTGATGATCCACGATGGCAGACCAAGAAGAGATCTAGAAATCGTTGACTCTTTATTTATCGATTTCATTAAAACAATTTCTCCTCTTAATTAATGACATGAAACAAAACAGCACAAGATTGCGTGATTGGTTGCGTGTTTAAGGCCCTGATTCAGGTTTCATTTTCAAAGCAAAGCTTCTATCATCTCGGGATCTAAGGTCAACACTCTACAGTAATGCTACTTTTGGATAGCTTCTCACCAACAATTTCCCTTGAAAGAAAGGCAAATCTGGTTGTCAGAGAAAGAATGTTGTCACACTGCTATTGTACACCAGCGCCTCCTTGTGTCCATCGCCCTCCTCTTCTGTCCTCCCCTCCAAAGAAATTATATATCTCCCTCCTATTATGGGAGAATAAAGATATACACATGAATTCATAAAAAAAAAAAAAAGAAGTAGGGGGTGTGTGGGTTTAGTCCCAAATCTGGTGTATGCTATGTATATTCGCCATTCCACTATCCAAAAAGTCAGTTAATCTTTTGAGATTGATCTGTAGTTTCTGTGATTACACTTTCATATAAAAAAATAAAAAAATAAAAAAAGATACACACACAAGGCACTAATGGATGGTTGTATGCAACGATGCCTGATTGCGTGGCCCCTGCGCCTAAACACTATAGTGCACAAAATTACTACCTCATCTTTGTGAAATAAAAAATCTCATCCATGTTGATGTCCCTATACGAGCTCTCATTGGGCCATGTGCTGGTGTAATGGTTACGTGACCAGGCAATGATCTCTTGCCCATTAATAAATTCATGGGCAAGAGTTCTCCGTGAGGGAGCATGGCCATGCGTGTGTGTGGGGACCAATGGGAGCGCATGGGACAACATCAACAGGGCGATCATCACTGTCTTTCATGGGGAGGGGGATGGCCATTTCGTCCCCCATGTGTCTGGGCACAAGAGTACACTCTCCCACAAAGAACATTTCTCCTAAAATCATTTAAAATAATTACTTAAATTGTATTATAACCAAAATTTGAATTATGGAACCCTCCATAATATATGGTTTGTGTCTTTGTGAGAACCATTTATGGATGAGTCTCATAGATACATGGACTGTATGTGATTCATCCAAGCCAACACCCTCTGATAATGCTAAAAATGGCGAGTCGAGTCTTAGCCTGTAAGTCGAGGAAACAACCAACGTTGATCCTTTGGGTCGATCCAAGACACATCTTAGGGAAACGAGCATGAATGGGCGTAGCTCAGCAAAGACCGATGCTACACCTAGAAAAGAACGTGCGTAAACAAGTGCAATATAACAAGGACCGACTTCGGGGATCAATCCCCATATCTTTGTTGGACGACCACGACCTCAATGGTCGGGCACTACTCGTTAAGACCTACCACATACGGATCAACAATCAACTCAAACATGTTCCGCGAATGGCGCAACGGCCCCGCGATCCACATGCCAAAATCTCATCCACGGAGGCGTAACTGATGGGAAATAACCACGCTACCGATAAAAGTGCCATCCCCCTACAATCGTGTGGGAGAATCCAATCACACCCGGAACTCCGCGTGGGTTAGAATTCTTGCTTAAACAGGACACTCCATCACTGCTTTTCTGGCAACGACTATAAATATGAGGTGATACCCCCTCAATCGATGAATTCTGTTTTCTTAATCATTATTTGTTGCTAAGAGAGTTAACTTAGGCATCGGAGTGTTCGAGATCGGCACGGCTCAGTCACTTTTGTGCTGACCATTCTTTGCAGGACCAAGAGGTCGGCTCTCCCAGTTCTTGACGCAACACCCTCAATATATTGATTTTAAAGTTAACTTGAGTATAAGTTTGCACGATAAAATACTAAAAAAACGTGTGGTCCCTTTGTAAAATTTTTTGCAAAAAATGTTTCTCATTAAAATTTAATAAAAATAAATGGAAAAGGTTGCGCACACCGCCCAACATGTGTCATCTTCTCTCTTCTCCCTTTGAAAAAGACCCCCTTGTCTTCTTATATCCAACCCTGTGATTGCTATATACTACTTACTTATGAAAGCTGCTAGCATATCTTTTCTCCTCCACTTGTGATGGTAAATTTTTTCTTTGGGGCAATGATCTCTGCCTGGAAGCGCATGGAGGCGCAGGCTGTGGCTAGACACATGAGACTGAACGGATGTGTCATTTTGGTCATTCAGGGGGTGAGCCGATCATTTCACCTACCCCATGTGTATGGGTGCATTCTGCACCCCCAGTGTAGACAATATTTTCCAATTTTCTTTTATCAATTATGAAAAAGATGGAGCCATGGATGAGGGTTTAGGATGTAGGACCCACTAGCTTCCCCCTTTGTTTCGTTTCACCAATGCGAGAAGAGCCGTGCCACTCTTCCCAAACAAGCGCGTATAAGCAAAAAGTAATTTTTATTAAAAAGAAGGAAAAGATCCAAAATAGTTGACAAAAAAAAATATTAATTTACTAAAAGCACCTTATAATTGACCAAAAAAATATTAATGTGCTAAAAGCACCTTATAGTTGGAAAAAAATATTAGTTCTCTTAAAGCACCTTATAGTTGGAGAAAAATATTAATTTGCTAAAAGCACCTTATAGTTGATACAGAAAAAAAAAAAAAAAAAAAAATCAACTTGCAAAAGCACATTTCCCCACCCCACCGGCCCCCCTCTGGGGTAGAATGCTAAAGCACTTTGTCGTTGACGAAAAAAATATATTTTCTATCCAAAATTCCAAATCCTAATATTTCCTAGTGAAGTCACGATATTGTGTAGGTTATTTTCTTTCCCATAATACAATGTGGTCAGTTGCAGTGATCGCTTCATCTTGACTGTATCACTTTAAATCCCGACAGAAATTCCAAATTATCAGAAAAACCAATCCAAACACGCCCCCCATTCCATTTTTTTTTTTTTTGGGGGGGTGGGGGGGGGGGGGGGAGGAACTGGAGGTGTTCAGCCTTTGGTCAACAAATTCACCCAGGGCTCGTGCACGATCCCGCAACACACATGAATTGGAAGATACTGGGGCCCCCATGTTCACCAGGGAGTTTCCTTTCAAGCGGGTGGCCCCAAGAGGGGAGGCGAAACCCCACTCCAATTTTAATAAAGGAAGGCACTATGAAATAACATATTTACACTCAATTATATAGTATGATGAGATACATGCTTAGGGAGGCGCTTGCTTAAGTTATGCAGTTGGACAAGGAACTCAATCTCAAAAGGTTTGAGGAAATCAATCCGCAATAGCATCATCCTTGCCATTCCGATTTTGACTTGATGGAATCGGCTTGAACCTTAAAATTGGTCAATTTTTTGAATTGAAAATCGGAGAAAATATTAGATCAGCTAATCCTCATCTGATTCGATCATTCCTCAACTGTGTGTTTCGGTTGGTTTGGTCGGTTTCAAAGAAGTATTGGTCTAAATCGAGACCAAACCGTTAAGCTGAGGTTCAATTTCGATTTAATTCAATCTGGTTTTGTTTTTTTCCTCCTTATTTCTATTATGTGCTAACAATTTCTTACGGTTTCTTATTGGGTTTTTAGTGTTTTGGTTTTGGGTTCAGTTTTTCACCGGCCTAAAAACCCAATCCGAAACCGCCCAATAAAGACATGGTTTTGATTCGGTCCGTTTTGTTCGATTGATTCAACCAGTTCATGTTGGATTTTAACACCCCTATACGAGGCATAAAGTGAAAGAGTTGGGTATTAATAAATCTCCATTTTAAATTAATATACTTGCTAGCTGCACGTCATGGTTCTAACTCTCCGTCCAAGGTATTTGCTGTTACTCCTCTTTTCTCTCCCTTCTCTGTTGCCTTCCTCTAGCATGGTCAGGAGATGTAGAACTGCTTTCAACTCTAAAACTGTGTGTTGATCAGTCAAACTTGCTTTCATGGCCATGATCCAGTTTCTGCCAGAGGCAAGGGATCTGAGAATAAATAAGGGCAAAGGGTTAAAAGATTCATTCTAGAACACTTGAACAGACCTGAGTGCATCCTTAGGCAAGAAGAGCTTAAATCAGTTATATCAGCTCCCTTTATTGAGCTTCAAAGGAAATTAGGCTGTGTTTAGCATGTATTCTAATAATAGATTTTGGGTTAATTTAGAACGCATTCTGAGAGTTATCCACCTCACAAAGTGTTTCCCTTTGCTTGTTGGGGAGTGGTGCAGAGAGTTTTTCAGGAACATAGTAAAAAGTCTCTAGTTCTCTCAGGTGGATGTAGGCAATCTTGCCGAACGATAGTAAATTCTTTGCGCTGTGTGTGATTGTTTGCTTGGGTTCTTCTTCATGGTTGCGCATTCGTCCCCAACAAGTGATATCAGTGGCATGGGTGTGGCAAGGCCAAACTTAGGGCAAAGCCAGCGCGGGGAACCCGATGTAATCTCGAAATGTTCCTTCGAGAGGGGGAGATGGGCAAGATCTTTGTAGCTCCCACGTGGAGGGGGAGGTTGTTGGGGTTCCACGTCGAAGGCGAAAAAAATATTCCATCGGATATGAATGGGGAATGTGGGGGGTTTATAGGTAGTTGGGCACCCTTTCCTTAATGGCTAGCTTTTGAGAATGAATTCTACCAAAGTCCCTAATAGTATTTAGAAACCTACCTTTAGATTCCTTAAGAGGTGAAAGTTCATCGACTATTTTTTCTCGTTTTTCCAGCGTCCATCTTCAGTTTTGAGCAAATGCTTCTTTGATGGCTTCAAGGGAGAGAGCACAGTCCTCCAAACCTACATCTTTGAGCCTCGACAGTCAAATCGTAAGCTCATAAATGTACTCCAGGATTTTAGAACGAGAATGTACACCAAACAATGCTTTTTTCATTCCAGAACATATTCTTGATCCGGAATTCAACATATTCTTGATCCAGAATGAATTCCAACCAAGCATACCAAACACGGGCATAGTCTCTGATTCAATTCACTTCTCATCTTTCTAAAATACTTAAGGGAAAAAGAACTTTGTCTGGGAGTGTGGCCTACGCCAGCACTGCCATGAGTCTATCTCTCTCCTCCCCATATAAAAAGATATCTCTGCTCCCTTGTTTAGAGGAGGAGAGAGATAGACACATGGGAGTGCTGGCGTGCTCAAAACTACTTCCCAATACTTAAACCTCTCCAACACTTAAACCTCTACCAACACTTTAACCTCTCCAACAAATAAATATAGAAGCCCTATATAGTGACATGTCCTCTTTCTAGGAACCACGGTCAACAATTTGATTCAAGTTTCAGTCTTGTGAAGTTGTTGTCCAAAGTCCAAATTGAACCGAAAGAAGAGGACAATTCCTATCTGGGCTGATTACGTATAATAAAAATCGAAAAAGCCCGCAGAAGTTCAAAAATAGAAAGAGAGGATCAATGGAGAAGCCCAACACAACCCATCATCGATGACATCAATCACGGACCTGGAGTCAGACCCAGGAGTCAGGAGGGACTTAGATATTCTGAATTAAGTCCACCATAAGGCCCATGGGCTGACGCAACCATACCCCATTAATCCATCGACTTGATCTTACCTTGACGATCCAAGTCTTTTGAACCACACCGAGGGTTCCTCCCTCACATGCCAACTTTTGGACCCATTTCTATTATATGGTCGAAACACTCCAACGCCCTATGTTGGGGATTTTTCATTGCATTTCAAAAATTGGACAAAAAATTTATCCTAAAAGTTGCCAAGATTGATTTGTCAATAAATTTTTAAAGCTTTACATCTCCAAGATTCACCCATGAGATGAAGATGAACAATGGAAGATCAGACGATCATCATGAATTCCTCCTATACATACTTGTCAAGGCATTACCTAGGCGACCAGGTGCGCGCACTTTCCTGAAAGAGCGCCTTTGTCACCTAAGCAACATCTTGTTGCCTTGTTAATGTCGCCTTAATCCCTCCTTCAGCGGCTACGATTGCTTAGACACCGTGACAACTATGCTCCCATAAGGTAACAATTCAAAATGCTGGTAACACCAATGCTGTTATCGAGTGATATATAGTAATGGATTTGTGGTGAGTTTACAAGCATGGTTTAACATTTGAGCCATATTTGGGTGCATCTATCAGCCTTGTTTCAGTTGTAGAAATGGAATCCACTAAATACCAATTTGTATTCTCTTTTATTTCAAGGTAGCAAAATAGTATGGCTGACTCCCTGGCAAGGAAGGCACTGCCGGTTGTGTGTACTGCGTTGTACAACAGTTTGGCCTGTTTTCGATCCATGGATTATGGAGTTAGTTTCTTCCCCATCCATGTGTAATACACGATAATATCAATAAATCTGTTACTTCCTACCCATCCCCCCATAATAAATAAATAAATAAATAATAATAAAAATAAAAAAATAAAAAAAAAACCCAATTTGTAAAGAAACGTCGCAGGAAACCTGTCTCATTTACTGCAAAGGCATACCACTATCAGCAATTACAGCAGAAACAATTCGACGGAAGACCCAGCAAAACTCAACAGGATTTGATAATTTTAACAATTTTAAAAAGAGCGTGCATCCCAATGCACAGGGCTCCTGCTACTGCAATGTCTGGGAGAGGCAAATGTATGCAGCCCTACCCCGGCCTCGCTTCATGAGGCTGTTTCCATGTTTTAAACCCACAAACTGATGGTTGCAATAGCACAACTTAACCATTGGGCAAAGCTCGCCCACTAATTTTGACAACTTTAAACCCACAACCTAATGGCTGCAATAGCGCAACTTAACCATTGGGCCAAAGCTCACCCACCAATTTTGACAACTTTGACCTGGAAATATCAGTGACTCTACCATACCATGTAGTCATGTACTGCAAGGAATGGTTTATGATCGAGATTTTTAATACTGAAATAATAGCTATGAAACATGTCATAGAGACTCAAGAGGCTCCACCCATAAAATCTTATAATTATGGGAAAAAGAAGAGAGAAAAACAGAATGGAGGAGTTCCCTAACTGGGATTGAATATATCATGTTATCCCTATCAGGATCTAAAATGTTCATCATGAAGGCTCCATGATGGTTGAATGCATAAACAAGGTAACATGCTTCTGAAAACATCTTGGGGTGGGGTTGGATGTCACAAGTAATATTTGGCAAGAAACCTTGTTCTAGATTTAGTTCATTTTTTCTCTCCTCATTTCTTTTCCCTTTATTGTTAACTTCAAATCAGAGTTCAGCAGTAAAGCATAAACTTTGGATGTTGTTTCAAGGGTTGCACTTGCTATTAAAGTTGATTAGTCAATCAACAAGGTACCTTATTTGTTTCCAGGGAGGGAAGCACTCCTGAGATCCGCAATTCTCCTAAATGACTAAACGGTAGAGATACCAAGTGTATGACATTAATCTGTCTGTAGGCAGCAATCAAGAAATTGGATTGCCCCAAAATACAATTTGGCAGATGTGAATATCAATACATAACACAGAAATAGTCACAGGAAACATAGATACTACCTTATCCATGGTGTTGATACAACAGTTGTAGCTTTTGTCACTCAAAAGAAAAAGATAAACCTTATCTTTTTGTATCACGCCAGATTTAACGAAACTTCAAGTACATAAGAAGTTCCATACAAAAATATTTGCTACAACAACCATTATACGTTTCGTTAACAAAACAAAGAAAGATTGTGTCTGGAGTTGAGAAACTCACCAATTATACACAGGAAACTGAAAGTTACATTCCAAATCATATCCTAGCGTATCCAGTGTGCACATTGAGATATCAGGGTTCCAGTGTCAAAAAACCAATAATATGTCTCTTCTCACAACTTCTACACTTATAATCTCTTTTCGAAATTTCCATTGTTCTTCATCATACCTTCAGTTTGTAATTACTTTGATCTTCCTTCCCATAATCCATAGGCTTTTTTAATTTTCACCATAATCCATTCCTGGTTCATGCTGATCTGTCATTCCCACTTCATCATCTATCAGTATCTTTTTACTTCCCAGCAACCCAACCTCTTCCTATTCATCTCTGTTTCTGATCTTCCCCGACTTAATGATCTTATATATGAATTCTGAATCCAAGATATTATGTTTATAAGATAGAACTGTTGAACCAAAACTCCCAACTGTCAAAACACTTATATTCTTTATTTTCTTTCTTTGTGTATGAATGTGTGTGTGTCTTTTTTTTTGGTGGGGGCGGGGGGTAGGGGGAGGTGTTCTGATGCAGAAGGGTGTGGGATATGGGACAGGAGGGATTCCTTAGAGGATACATTTGGGGATTACTTGAATACTTGATTAACTTCTTGTTATAGTCAGAAGATGCTCACTATGTCTTGTTAGGATGTCCTTCCAGATTCAGCAGCTATGCATCTCCTTATTGTCTGGAAGCCAGATAATATTCTGAACTAAACCACCATACTTAATTACAAGTGGCAGCCTCATAAAATGTTAGATACGCGCTCAAGCTTCTTCAAAAGCAGCTCTTAAGAGCTATGCTGACCTATATACAGCTAGTACAAAACATTATAGAGTATCCAACACAATATTTACATTAAAAATGGAAGTATCTTATATAATAAGGCACCCATTCTGACATATACAGGTAACATACCTTAGCACTTACAGAAATTGTTAGCCTATTATGTTGTGGATGGTGTTAGTAATGCAACCTTCAGTCAACTCCACGTATGTTTGTTCAAATACAAAAATGGAAAGTAAGTTTGGCATGGAGGAAGTTGGAACCATGGATTGGGCAATTGTAATTCACAAATAAACAAATTGAGCACCCTCAACAACATACTCTCAGAAATGATTGGATTCTTTTCCCTGTTCCTTGATCAGTGGCCACATGAGAACATAGATCCTTGACTGTATCTCATTTCCTTCACAGGGACAACTGACTCAGGCAAGTTAACAGTTTTCCATAGGTTTCTTAAGAGGCAGATTGTAACCTAGCGAATCCTAGTTCTACCTTTAAACCAGATGGAAAACAAATAGCACTCAGAGAAGGAAGAAAGAGCCATAAATTGAAGACATCATATGCGAACCACTCTCCCAATCAATCCAACAGAAAGCAATAACAACATCCGCGAGAAAGAAGGGACCAAAAGACAAGCTGAAATGTTGGGAATTCGTTTTGGTGGGTTAAAAGATGGTTCAAATGTAAGAAGGAAAATGATTTGGTCATATATAGCAAGCCACCGGGGGGGGGGTGTAATGCTATTGTTTACAACTGCATTTGATCTGGCCATATTCACTATATCGACCCTCAAGTACATGGCAGACAATGAGAAATTGATTCAGAAAGACTCTTAATAACATTCATTGTGCTTACTAGAGGATTGGACCTCCGGAGAGGATTACCAAGGTCTTCGAGGAAATTCTAGATAAGATAATGCAGTTAAAATAAATTTAAATATATATCTTTTTTTAGTGGTAAAATTTAGATACATATCTTGCAGTGAGAAATTCCTTGACAGTGCCCAATCACAATTTATTTATTTAGACAATCCGTCCAAGAAATTCACTGTCTGTCCATTCCACTATTTCTATACTGGAATACTTCTTTTTCAGTACAAACTACTTTACTGAAGCAAAAAAACTAGTTTGTCCAAAATTCAACATATCTAGAACTCTTCCAGATTACCTAAAAAGTCACAATTTTCTGGATAATTAAAGCTTAGAGCTTTAATTTTGAGTGACACAACAAATGAAACAGATAACCATGGTTAGAGCACAGAGACTTACCTACTTCGTGATAAATTGTTTATGGTTTTAACAGTGAGGAATAATCAGATATGGATATGGTAGATATGGATATGGTAATATGATATGTTATTTTTTCTGACTTCAACCAAACTGTAGAGACTAGAGAGTCAAGACTATGGCATTATCTTTGTCTCCCAAATTTTGTCCTTCTGGTAGCAATATATAATTTGTACGATATATTTTAGTGTTTATAGAAAGATGTGACATCATCCTGTATTGAGTTAACCATAGCACTTAGCACACTTGTGACACCAATTCAGTATAAAGAACCTACTGCACTGTCAGTAGAGTATTAGAGTGGCTCCCATTAATAAAAATATTTGCTCTGGTATAAATCATAGTGAAGAAGTAAACTGCAGCACACTAAGTATTAAAATGAATCACTAGTCAAATTTGCCAGAAATATTGACAGACCAATGCAAAACCCTGGATCATTGGAACTGGACGCTCTGACAAGATGGGTTTTCAGCCACACAAAGTGAGAAAAAGAGCTTAACTTGAATAGAAGTCAATCCAATTTTGAAATTATAATTCATATAGGAATATTACTATATTTTATTGAGAAGGGCAAGTCACAAATTCACAAAGAGAGAAGGGTGAAGAAGAAGAAGAAGGGGGAGGGGAAGTGTTCCAAGACAAAGTTATGGTTGATCTAAACTAGTACTTGTGTCAAGTGTTAAATGTGAATTGAATTATATACAGATAAGTTAAGTTGCATGATAAATGACTGCACTGTCAGCCTCGTTTGATAAGCAATCTGCACTTTCTACTACTCAAAATAGAAGAATATCTCAAATTTACCAAGTATACTTACTAGATCTAACAGAAATCTCATGATATATATATTAAAAAAAAAAAAAAAAAAAAAAACTGTTATTCCAAAAACAAAACTGACCATCATTCCAGGTCCAAACCTAATAGCAACAAATGATTGAAGGTCGCTTACACTATATAGGAAACACACCTTGAAATAAACAAGAAATTAAGTCCAACCTCAAGCTACGCAGCTCTGCAAAGTTTCACTTCATCTGCACAATCTGAGTCAGAAGCGACAGCATTATAATTAACAGCCTTTCAAAGAGGAACAGTTACATGACATGGAGCGCGGAGAAAGGATGGAGAACTAGAAAAGCACCTGTATTTGGAGAATTGGATGGAACTGTGGAGAGAAAAAGAGCGGACACAGTAACCAAAATCCAGTCTCTATGATTCAACTCCATAAAAGGATTGAATTCTCACATTTTCCTTTCCCCCTCACTCTTGCATGTAAGCAGAAAATATACCATAAGAGAAAAGAAAGCTTCTCAGGTGTGTTACTTCTTTCTGTTCCTCCAAAATTCTCCATTAGAAACTGTTTACTAATGCTAGTTACTGTCCTGATCCTTGCGAATCATCCTTGGCAGGAGGTTGTTGTTGCTGTGGCTGCGGTGGATGCTGTTGTTGTTGGTGCATGGCGCTAGACCCACCTCGACCTTGCTCCATCTGCTGGTAAAACTGATTCAAGGCTTGAGGGTTTAAAACCCCAATATGACCATCTTGGGAAAGCCCAAGCTCCAATCCCGGAAGTTGCTGAGTGTTCCCACCCAGAATTGAGCCGAAATTCATTGGACCCAAATTGGAAGCTGGGAGTTCAAACCCATGGAACCCAATTCTAGGCAAGTAATTCGAGCTTTCGCTGGGCAAATTTGATGCGGAAGGACCAGAGGAATGAACAAACCCCGTACTGAAGCCGCTGACAGAGGGCCATAAGCCTGTGGCCACATGGGATCTGCCTAAGTTACCCCCAACCAATGTCCAATTGGTCCTACTTCCAGACCCAACACCGCCTGGTCCCAACTCGTCCATCTTCGGATGCAAGCCCGCAGAAACAGAGGTACCCTGTTGAGAAACAGAGACCCCCGCAGCAGCAAGTGCCGAGGCCGGAATAGTCCCTGTACCCGTGGCAGCGATGATCGACGGCTCTGCTTGCTGTAACAACCACTGTATAGTTTCGCCGTCGGATTTGTGACCCAATTCTCTCGTCAACTGGAAAATCCTTGCGGCGCACAGAGCCGGCATCCTTATCCTCCTCCCTCTCCCGTCGACCTTGGTGTGTCTATCCTTGTTGGAACTTCTCTTGGGTGCTAACTGCTTCTTCCCCTCATCTTTTTCTGCAATCACAATCTGGAAATCCTTGATTTCTGCCGGTTTATTATCACCCGTGTCTGACTGCGGCAGACTCAAGAAATTGGGCACCTCTGAAGGCTGCTTGGAGCCCTTGGGATCCATGACAACAGAGGTAAAGGAACCTCTTTGATTGAAGAAGATGACCTGAATAGGCCTACGGCCTTACCCTTACTTGGGTTTCCACTGTTTCTGGAAAAGATCTATCTTTGTTGTTCAAAAGAGAGATGAAACTCCAGATTCCCAGCTTCCTTTCAAAATTTACCTGAGACTTAAATTTAAGACACGGGAGACACACACACTTTCTCTCTCTTTATGTTCCTATTCTCTTTTCACTGTAGTGGGTCTTTCATCACCTTGACTTGATACCCTCTTAAGTCTTTAACCGCCAATTTCAACACTTCAGAGTTCACAGGCACTCCACACACAGTGAGTGCACCTTTCACGAGTTCACACCACCACCACCCTAATGGATTTCTTCCTCATCATTTCCCTCCTCCTCTTCATCATGCTTCTATTGCAACAACAATGTGAAACATAACTTGGAAGGGACTCAACAGACCACGTGGCAGCTTTATGAAGTTTCATCTGGCATCCAATAAAATGGGTAGTGGGGATTGCTTCTGTACTACACTATAGGCCTATCCTCTAGAAATGGAAAAAAAGATTTTGCCTTAAAAAACCAGAGCAGTGTATCCGGATTAGCCTGTTCAGATGGTATCCTTTTTGTGTCAATGACAGGTCTTAAGGGAGTTCAAATTTTGGTTGGGGGATAGACCCATAGTTCTCTTGTTCACATGTATAAGTGTCATTTCAATTGAAGTTGGCCAAGTGGTAAATAAAGCTTTTAAAAATTTAGAATTAATAAGAGAGTGAATAAAACTGTTTATCAAGAAGATACGGGAAAATAAGGGTATTAAGATCTGCATGATGTCCGTGTTCAGATTTTTTCGTATGTGTTCTCACATAAACGAAGGCCGCGTAAATTCTCTTTCCTCCATAAATCTACGTATTTGACAATTCGTAATGGGATCTCTCATTCGCTCCAATTGGCACTTGGGTATTATGAGAAATCCTATCTTTAAAACTAATTATGAGGATATATGATTGAATGAAGTATAGAATTTAACAAGTGAACATCATCGACCCACATGACTCAATTAGGTGAATTACACATAATACCCTGTGGAGGAGGCCATACATAGAGCCTTTTACTTAAAAGAGGATGAAACCAAACATCACAGGAGATTGGAGACTCAAACTTTGTACATTTAGAAGTCATTTTCTCTGTGACAAGCTGCCATCTAATGTAATTGGTCTTATGAGGGCAGGGTTTTAAAACTTGGAATCGGCCTCTGAACCTAGATATAAATATTGGTATAGGGATTCGTATCGAATTTAGTTGATATTGATATTGATGATACACATCCAACTATATTGGATTTTTTTTGAAAGATTTTGCCTTAAATTTAATAAAAAAAAATTTTATTTTTGGATAGATTTACTCCTAATAAGAATCATTCCACAAGATCGAATAGAACCCAAAAAAAAGTTTATATGAAAAGACTTACTTGAAACAACTTGAATCGGGATCAGAGTTGATGGATTCATCCGATCCGATTTCAATTTTTAAAACCCCGGCGAAGGTAAATAGTTTATGACAGTTCATGGGTCAATTTTATTATTAGTAAGGGAGCCAAATTGTACGTGTTGCTTTCAGATGAGGGTATTTATTTTCATCAATTAAAGAAGGAAAGGATTTCAAAAAGAAAAAAAAAAATTAAAGAAGGAAAGGAAGATGATGAAGAAAGAAAGTGACCATGTGGGCTGCTGATGTCTCACTCTATCCTCGAGGAGGGAGAAAATAATTCATAGAGGAGAGCTAAGAGGTCCACCTGATGGTTACTTATATATTATTTATATATATCAAGGGAATCTAAAATGAATAAATTAAAGGAACACTTGTCGACACACAATAAACCTTTTAGTCTTCCAATCAGGAAAAAAAATAGACAACAAATCCGCAAAAATGCTAGAATCCTTCCCATGACATGATAGTAATGTCTTGTATTTTTTTTATTTGTTTTTGTTCCCACATATTCTGTTTTAATGATCTAGATGCATGTCATGATCTCTAAGTATAAAAAAATAATATTAATATAGTAAATTTAAATTGTAAATAAAGAAAGAAAGAAAAAAAAAAAAAAATGCCAAGTTTGAGGGGTGGAATGCTAACGAACCGGGGCCACAACACCTATTTATCTTGAATCCTTCGAATCAGATGTGGGGAAAGGAGAAGTCGGAGCTTAACAACCATAAGAATGTGCGGTCGACTTTACTTTGCGAGCTACGAAGTCTCTTTTAGCACACTTGACGTATCTTATTGTGCTCTGCTACTATATATATAAATTGTATAAAGAGATAAAGAGAGCGATAGTCAATCTCTTGGGCGGCCTCCTACACCCTCTTCATTCATCCATTTAGGAATGAATGAAGAAGGGGGTCGGGAAGCGAAAAAATAGAATGATTTCAATCAGTGGATTGGAAAAAGGAGCCCAGGCGCTTTTTGAACCAAAAGTGAGTGGCTCTGTCAAGTAACTGGGCTACAGAGAGCACGCTTGGGATTCTATGCGAGAAATCCGATGTAAAAACTTATAAGGACTTGGATACCTTCTCCTTAACGATTAATTTTTATGGGTAATTCTACGTGAATCTCACTAGTGTCAAGGAGGGAGACATTCATATGAACTTAAGAAGTCATTATTGTGATTCACAAAGTTGAAATGATCTCAGCAAACAAACATGACTCTACCATTAACTTTGGATAGGCATTTTTGCTTCTGATTGTCAAAAGTTCCTCCTAGAGGAAATGGTAGAGTGGAAGTCACCATTCACCAATAAATATGGGTTGGGTGTTATAAATTTCAAACTGCTTAGCAGCTTAGGGTTGGTGTAAAGTAAAGCAGAAAGAATACATAAGTCATTTATATGGATTCTATGCCTGCCCACCACTTTTCATGCCGACCTGAAAAAGTATTAACCATGTCTATATTTATATTGGCTATTTTTTCATAACGGCGTTGTTTTCTGTGCCGTAGCGCGTCGTGTGCCCAGGCACCCCCAAGGTGGTCATTATGCCCACCTCCATATGTCTGGGCGCACCCTATGCTATGGCACAGAGAACATTCTCCTTTTTTCATATGATCTTTATTTATTTAGTTTCTGAGGATTGAGATTAGGAACTTTTTCCTTTATACTACTAGAACTAGATGACCCCGAATTAGGAGTATAATCTAAGCAAAATTACTTATTTGGTTTCTATGCAGGTCATAGTTTAAAGTTAAATAGTTTATAGTTTATGGATACCCATCTCCTTTGCATGTCTAGTGCATGCTGCAAATGACAGTGGAAACCCATCTAAAGGTCTTTAAATACATTAGTATGTTCTTTTTAGTTGAGTTATCAAATCCATTAGCATTAGGAATTTTTGTTTTCCTTTTTCATTCCTCTTGGAAATTAAAAAATTATTTTTTCCAATTTATGATGGATTGTCAAGCTCATGAGGCTTTCAAATTCCAGGAGGTTAATAATTTAGATAAAACTTTATATCCTTCATATTAATTAATTACAAGAGAATTGTGTTTAGTGGCAAAAATTCATAATATTGAAAACTTTGTCCTTATCACTCATATAAGAACCAAATTTCCCTCCACCCATTGTGAATAAGATTCAATTCACCGTGGACGGTGAGGGCGGAAATAGGTATCGGGAGGATATTTTGGGACATACAAAAACTCTAGGAGGAGTTTGTCAACCCTAAGATGATGGGTGAAGGAAAACTTTGTCCTCATCACCCATATATAAACAAGTTTGATAGACATAAAACTGATGTGGACAAGAGAATTGCTCATGTGGCTAATCCAAAGGGTCCCACTAATGCGCATCCATCTTGTTGTAAGGTGGTTGGTGGATTCCACTTGATTTCCACATCATCATTCTAAATAAAAAAGAATTACCATTATCCCATTTTGTAACAACTACCTAAAAAAAATTGGTCAGAGTATTTTCTAGAAGAAAAAGGTACAAAAAAAAAAAAAAGAATTAGAATGGTCAAAGTATATATTCTAGATACTCTGTTTTTCCACTTTGCCGCCTTTCTTGTTCCTTCTACTTTCAAGTAAAGAGGGTATTGTTTTCATCGGCAAAGGAATTCAAAGTTGCACCAACTCAGAAGAATTGCCAGTTGGTGTGATTATTGTACCCTCTTTACTTTACCTCAGAAAGAATAATAACAACCAAAACTTTAATGTGGAGCTTAATTAAGTATTAAAATTAAGAACTCACTCTTTTTTTTTTTTCCTTTCTGTGGTTAATTTTCTCAAGCAACTCGAAAGCAAGAAATCTTGCAAATCTCTTTCTTTGAAGTGTGAAAGAAATGATCATCAGGGTTGTTGTAAACATGGCTTTCTTTCTTTCAGTTTTGAGCTCTACTTTGTGTGTGAGATATTTATTAGAGGGGATGATATATAGAATAGATAGATAATAATAGTGGGGTTTGGTGTGGTTATGTGTGCGTTGGTGCTTGCATCTCTTGTCATCTGTGTTCCCACCTTGGAGACATGGAGGGTCCCTCTCTCTCTCTCTCCCTTTCTCCCCCTTTTGAAAGTTCAGTCATTTTTGTACATATTATCTTCGGATGTCACATGAATTCAAAGCTGGAATGGAGGAAAATCAATCTCACTCTTTTATATATGTTTATGTAAGAAACCTATACGATCCTTGATGAAAGATTAGATAAAACTAGGATCAATCTTTATTTTTTCCTTTTTCTTAATCATTTGCTCCCGCAAGGACTTATCTCTCACCAAAAGCTTAGCTCTGCCCTGTTTTTGAATTAAGAAAGGAGCAGCAAAGGGGTGTCAAATTTCAATCTGCACCGGTCGGATCACCCAAAACTGACCAGAATGGAGAGGTAACTTCACTCTATGTGCTCAGTGCTCACCATAACCCTAAGAAGAAGATTTTGTTGAGAGGAGGAAGCAACCCTAACATTAAGTCATTAACATATGTATTATACCAAAAAAACCATTAATTAATATATGTAGAATGTCTTGCAAGCCCATTTATAAGGAAATTAAGTAGCTGACAGTAACCCAGATCAATAATATAGAGAGTGATTTTATCATGGCTGGAAGACTACAAGATCAATAATAAAGGGTTTCACACTCTCTTTTTCATTTTGGCTAGAAGCTAGGGCTGACCATAAAACTCAACTTTGAACTGTACTGCTCTTTGTCTCCTGCGGCAAGACCTGAAAATTATAAAAAAGAAAGTGACACTCACTGCTCTCCCAAGTTATGACTTGCGTCACTCCGTGAATGGTGCTGAAAAAGGGACTTTTCAAATCTCTAGAAAAGTTGGCCATATTTGAAAGTTGAAATTTTGAACCTGAGTGGAGGATTGGGAAAAGAAAAACCGTCTAATACACAAAGCAAGGGCTTTTTTTCACTGTATTCCTGCAATATAGGAGCATGGTTTGAGGAACCGATATCGGATCGGCAGATTTTAGTAGGAAAATTATCACCTCCAGTTTGTTGATCGGTCCAGTTCCCCAGTTCCTCTAATAGGGGGATGGTGGATCCCACCTGAGCAAAGTGTTTGGGCATGGGTAGAGAGGTCATTTCAGCCCCCCTTTGTTAGAGGAACTGGAGAACTGGGCCGGGCAACCAACTGGAGGTGATAAAGATCCGATTTTAGTAAAGTTGAATGATTCATTTAAAAATGTATTTAGAACTTAAAATCTGTTATTGTTTTGCATATTTGTCGAATATATATATATATATGTAAATTTACAATATTTGTCTTTGTTGGAAAAAAAAATTTATGTTATGTTAAAAGGGGAAAATAGTAAAGTTACAACTTATTTGACACCTTGAGGAATGAGGTGTCAATAAGAAAATCCCAAATATAAATTATGATATGCAAAAAGATCCCTGTCAAGCTGCGTGCAACTTGTACCCAGTCACAAGAGCACACGAAATGATCGCTCTACCCCTGTGAAATAAAAATCTCACCCATGGTGATACCCTTGTGCACGTTCTCATTGACCCCCATGCTGGTGCAAAGGCCATGCAGCCTGGCAACAAACTTTTGCCCTTTTGATATTTAACCCATGCCCCTTGACTTTTGTATGTTGGTATATATAATACGGGCATGGGATCGTTGTTTAGTCATGTAGCACCTACAACAGCGCAGGGGTCAAAGAGAACACAGGTAAGGGCATCAACATAGATGTGAACATTGATTTCATGGGGGAGTAGGGCACTGCTTTCACACAATCCTATATCTGGACTCTGGACGCAAGAGCCACGCCACGAGGTAGCATTATTTTTCCCATATAATACATATATACCTATAGGGCGTGGTTGAAAAACAACCCTGATTCAGTCCGCAGAATGCAAAGTCTAACCTAGACCTATTGGGCTCAGGAAAGGTTTCAAGCGGAATCAGGCTCATTGGGCCTAAATTGTACCTCTACTTCATATTAAGGTGGGGATATGGATCTAGAGGGAGAGGTGGGCTATTAGCCGCACCCTTTAATAGGAGAAAGGGGACAACATTTCGACAGGCATACAACCCCACCACCAACTAAACGCACGTTTGAATTGCCGAGTTAGTTTGCAACCAGCTATTCGTTTCGAGCCCAGCTCAAGTATGTGCGATCCATTCAGATGAAATCCACTCTGTGGGACCCACATGGAGTGGATTCTATTTGAACCACTGTGAGTCGTTCTTGTACGTTCACCCAACTCATTAGTTTTATCTGTAAATCAAAAGAGTAATATTTTTAGGACTAAAGTTTTCCTTCACCCATTAAGGAGGAACCGGTGATGTGATCTCATAATTGGAGTCGTGTGTCGTTAAAACACTACCATCCTTTAATTACGAAGTCAAACTACTCCTCCCTAAAGCAATTCGACAGTACTGATGGCCATGGTGAAGGGAAACTCTTGCCATCTTTTTATCTTATAGAGAAAAATATTTGAATGGCCGATGCATCTCTCAAAGTTCTGTGACGTGCGATTTTTCATTGGGAAATTGAGATAGATAAGTTGTGTGCATCTAGGTAGGGGTGTCAAACTGAAGTTATTTGGTTCTGTCTTGGTTTTGTTTAGAAAAAACAAAAAATAAATTATTGATTCAATTTGTTGAGATGTTGGGAGTTATATATAAGGATATATATATAGTCTTACATCATTCATTTGGGACTTTGCTGGACGTGTTTTAATATACCTTTGGGTCATCACCATCTATACTCTTGAAGTTTTGGGTTGGACTTTAGACACCTCGATTGTTGAGGTAAGGCTGAGTTTGTTGTTGTTTTTGTTTTAGAAACCCGGAGTGAGTGTCTAACTAGTCAATTCCCTACACCAAGTATAAAACAACTGCAAAATGTGATAGTGGTTGTCATCCACAGTACTTGTAACAAACTTATTTATTGCTTACCAAATGGAATAGGCAAGTAAGGTTCCTTTATGACTATGAAACTGCTTAGAACCACAGATGATCGATAGTAGTCCTACCTTTTCAGTTCTATTTCCTAACCCCACTAATTAAAGATGTTTCCACCTGATCACTCTTGCTCAACTTGTACAGTATGCAACAAGAGGGCCAACCAGCCCTTCAAAAGAAAAAACAGGTTACTACTCAATACAGAAAGAGTTATTATGAGAGAATCATCGAGAGAAGCTCTTCTTCATGAGGAGGGAGTTTTAAGTAGGTGACGCTTTGTGGAAGGCAGCATCAAAATCGTGCAAATGCCCAAAGAAGATGCTGCCCTCCGATGAGGGATGGGGCTCCTTTGTGGGTGCAGCTCACACCCGGCGGCTGAGAGCACCTTGAGGTGCGTTTCCAGGTGTTCTCAGCCATTGGATGTGCACTGCACGCTATGCCGCACCACAGAGGATCCGGGTCCTTGAGAGGTAGACATAAACCTACGTGCCAGGCCAAAACAACATAACAGAGAATCCCATGAAAGACGAAGGGAAAGCACAGGCCCAACTGATGCTGGATTGAATATAGACAATTTAGGGTAATGCAGATGTTGTAATGTATGGGTGGGACACCAGAATTTGACCCCAGCACAGAAAGTGGACCAACTTAATTCAACGGTCACTTTCAAACAACGATTGCTTTTCCCAAAATTACTTTTCATTAAGCTCTCACTCCTCTTTCCCGCTATTCTCTCCCTCCTCCCGAAATCGTTCCTCGCCCGCGAACCAGGTTTCTCTCACACCTCTGCAACCTGCGCTGTTGGAATACCATCGGAGATGGCAACCAGAGCCAGTGTAGAAGAAATCCTTGCTCCCACCCTCCCGCATCTTCTCTCCGTCAAGTTGTTTCTCGCGTATCCAAACCGAAGCAAAAGAAATCTAGGGTTTGACGATCTCTTTCTCACTCTAAGGTGTTTTGTTTTTCTGTTTTTGTTATTGGGTTTTTTTTTGCCTCCTTTTTCTGAACAACGATTAATTTGATTCCTAAAAACCTGTAATATCGATGGTATGTGTGTGTGTTTTTTTTTAATTTTCCGAGAAGAACAAAATCAAGAACTTCAGAAAATATGCAGAATCAGGATATTTCATATAGGATCAGATCAGAAGATCTGATCAGCCAAATAATCAGGTTGAAGGCCTCTTTAGGTAAGGCCTTGAAGACCCTAAAATATGAACTAGATCTAATAGTCAGATCTGATTTAGTAGGATATCAAATAAGACTGAAATAAGCTCTAAAAAAGAGCACCCACAAGGTATTATCAGGCCCTCTCAGAGATGAATCAACAAGGACAGAATGATAGGAATAACAGTAGATTGATGAAGGATAAGTTAACATAAATCAAAGAGTAAATCACAGCACAGAAGTATCAATTGCGAGGGGATTCAAACAATACCTGGGTTACAAAATAAAAACAAGGTGTGAGAAGAAAAGGAAGAGCTCCGACAGCGTGTTTTTGCAAAAATCTCCGCTGGTTTTTTGGTATTCCGGCAAAGCGAGAGGAGTGAGGGTAAGAGTTCGCCGAGAGAAGTGAGAGATAGGTCAGCGAAGAGCTCCAAAAGCGCAGGTTGCAAAGGTGTGAGAGAAACCAGGTTCAAGGGCGAGAGAACCGGCCACCTTCGCTTCTGAGACTGGGAGGAGTGGTAGCGGCACAGAGAACCTCTTCGCCGGAGGTTGCAGACCATCAACCACTTCGCCGGAGAAGAACGATTTCGGGAGGAGTGGAGAGAGGAAATAGAGAATAGCGGGAAAGAGGAGTGATAGCTTAATGAAAAGTAATTTTAGAATAGCGGGAAAAAGGAGTGAGAGCTTAATGAAAAGTAATTTTAGGAAAAGCAATCGTTGTTTGAAAGTGGCCGTTGGATTAAAAAATTACACGGGGAGGGGGACTTGAGGAACTTGAGGGGATAAAAATCCCAAATTCTAGTCCACCCCAAAGGTTAGACTGGTCGGCTGCCTTACCTCGCTTGGGCAAGGTGCTCGGGCAGGGGTAAGGTGATCTTTTCACCATTCTAATGTATCTGTAGGTTGCACGACAATACTGGGCAGGCGAAAGTAGAGGATTTCGATTAACCCAAGCCCAAGAAGCCAAGAGGGTGTCCTGCCCTATTTGTTGTAGAGGCATTAGTGGATGGATGCCTCTACTTTTAATCAATTTTTGGCCTTGAACTATATTGGGGTTGGCCTCGTTTGTAAGTGGACCCTGATCCTCCACTGCCGAGTTGCCAGGTAGGACTCTACTGCCAAGACACAACAAGATCGTCCGTCCTTTGACGCCAAAGCCGAAGCAAGCCATGATCCATGGCTTGTCTCTTGCTAAGCTAGCGCTCTAACTCATGAACAAGAGGAACCGGACTATCACATATTCAGATGGACATGACCACAATCTGGGATTCTTGGTTCATTTCTTTAATAGCTTCAATGAATATTTGCCTTAATTAAAACGAAAAAACAACAGAAACGAAAAACAAATTTGAGAAAATATTGCTTGCTTATTTCATTAAGAAGGACGAAAAGAAGACACAACAAACATTTAGTTCCCTAAAGGGAATGCTGCTTCCTGCTTATATATATATATAGTAGGTTGGTTGAAGCCATGAAGGTAGAAACTAAACCAACCCCAGAAAGAAAAAAAAAAAAAAAAAAAAAAAAAAAAAAAGAAGGGTGAAAGGGAAGAGGTCGAACGAACACAACCCTCAAATTATGTAATTTGGGTCATCATCATTCATCATTCATCAGTAACTCTAGAGTTCAGTCAGACTTGATGTCAGGGGACTGGATGGAAGAAGGGTAGAGGAATTTCTTGGCGCCGGTAAAGTGGAGGATTTTCTTGCTCAGAGCATCTGAACCATGACGGGTCCGTGAGGTACCTATACCCCCTGCTGGCGCTGTTGAGGATGGACTTTGCACATCCCTCCTCGGAACCCACTGGTACTATCCCTATTTGTACATCTCTCATCTCCTGGTCCACTTCCATCTCTCCTTCCTTCGTTAGGAGTTTCCCCTTGATCATCTCCGACTCAATGAACCCTGGTGTTACTATCGTGATCCCGACGTCTTCACCAAGTTAAACCCTCAATGTTGCATTGCTTGCCTGTACATTCCCCCCCACCCCCACCCAAAAAAAAAAAAAAAAAAAAACCCAGAAAATTCACCACCAACGCCAACAGAAAATAAATAATAAACCATAGCATCCAATAATACTATAAGAGAAGTTAATGAGAAAGAGGATGGTTGATTGCGTGTAAAATGTGAAAATTTACATTGTAAATGCTATATTTGGGTGTGGACAACCATCCAGCGGAGGAAGAATTCACAATGATCTTTCCCCTGTTCCTTTTGAGGTGAGGAACTGCTAAATGGGTTGTGTAGACCGACCCCCAAAAAGTTTATATCCTGCGCACGTAGTGGAAGAAAAATTAAGGCTGCCTTCACTTACAATTCCATTAGAGAGGAGTATTAACTCTTAGAAAAGAAATTATAGAGGCAGAGGAGCAGAGGAGCAGAGGAGGGAGACGAGGTGCCCGCTTGATAATTTTACGGGTGTTTTTGTTCTGGTTATGTGTTGAGAAACAGTAAAACAGTTTTTTCATTTTCTGTGTTGAGAAACCATTTTTAACCCGTTTAGTAAACCTGTTCTTGGAAACAGGCAAAACCCTTAATTTTTTTTTTAAAAAAAAATAATAAATAACAAAAGGATATGTTTGGCACATTTTTTAAATTTTACAAAAAAATATAGTGAACGAATATATGAGTTTTTAAAGGGCACACGTTTTCAATTTTCAACCAAGAAACGGCCAACATGTTCTGTCAAAAGTCTTTCAGAGAGCATAAATTTTGATTTATGTTTTCAAAAACAGTCACAAAAAACACTTTGTTATCAGAACGGAAAAACACCAGAAATTATTTTTCATAAGGTTATCAGCGGACTCAAGATTACCATCACCGGTGAGACGTTTGTAATGTCCGTGAAATCTTCAAACATGCAGAACGAAATCACCCCGGCGTTATTGACTAGGTGATCCACTGCAAAATAGATCGAACACCATGGAATGTAATAGACCCTTCTTCTACCATTATTAGTATGTATAAGCTCATCCAAACGAAACAGAGAGGTCGGGTGAGAAGTTGGTTTTTGTCGGTCCCTCTTACATCGGCCAAAGTGATCAATCATTATTGTTTTTAGGGTCCGGATCCATTATTCATTCAATAGAAACTGTTGTTGGATATTCTCCTGAGAAAAGTTAGAACATGATTTTTATGGACGGTTTAACAAAATATGTGCCAGTTACAAAATCTATTTTTTTATTAGATATATTTTCTCTTTGTGGTATTCTGCCTCTTGCTTGTTTTTGGTCCAAATAAGAAATTCTTAATGATAATTGGTTGTATTCACCAATTTTTGCAATAATCGCTTGTTCCACAGCGGGATTCACTGCATTTTATATGTTTCGGGTATATTTACTTACGCTTGATCGATGGACCGCTTACAATCGTCGAGCTTGGAAACGTCTGATCTGATCGTGAGTACACCGGGAGAGCCCAATTCACGAGCCCTCTCGGCAACTTGCTGGAGACTCTTCTCCCTTCTCGCAGCCAGGACTAGGCAAGCTCCTCTCTTCGCTTACTGATACGCAAGTTGCTGTAGTACAGTGAAATGGATCACAAATCAGTACGTGTGTGTGTGTAATGGACAAGCTTTCATATATAATGGACAAGCCGAACGTCTGTTCATTATCGATCTAGACACGACACTGACTTATAGAGAAGACAAATTAACCAACCTCACCGATGCCGGAAGAAGCGCCGGTGATGAGGGCGACCTTACCGGCGATGTTCTCGGGGAAGATGGATCTTATGATAAAGAGTGAAAGCTTGAAAATTAGGAATGGTGGTAGGACGAGGAAGAGAGTGATAAGAGTGGTCGGAGGAACCACTAAGTTCATGAACTGCTGAATCAGATCCATCATATGGCTGTGCACCACCTACACCACAAAGTCCTCTAAAACGTTAGTAATCACTCTCACTCAAAACTTCACGCACTCAGAGGAGAGGAAGACGAGTATGGTCTATGGATTATGGACTCCTAGACGTTGTTGTATACTTGTATAGGTAGGTGTGTGTTTGGGATCCTGATCCTCTACCGCGCGCTGCTCGTAGCGGTCTAAGCGTATCCCTGCCCAAATGCCTTGCCTGAGCAGGGGTAAGGTGGTCATTGTGCACACGGCCCAGTCTGCTCCACACGGGCTGCTACGGGCAGCTGGGCTGTAGACGATGCATTGGTGTGTGCGGCGTAGATTGGACTGTGCATGCAATGACCACCTTACCCTCGCTCAGGCAAGGCGTTTGGGTAGGGGTAAGGCGGTCTTTGCTTGAGCACGCAGCTCACTCTGCACCGCTCAGGTAGCTATGGGCAACGCGCCATAGAGGATCTGGATCCGTGTGTGTGGTATCACTTATTAGGAATGGCTCCTTAGAGGTGTCGGTGTGGGTGGTTATCACATAATTATAAAAACACCTAAAACACCCGTCAGTTTTGGATAATTACTAAAACCTTTTTACTTTAAAAAAAAGTTTTTTTTTTTTTTTTTTTTAATTTGGATAGAAAGCAAGGTTATTCATTCATACACACCCAACACCAAACATAAGAAAGCATAAAACATAAAACCGATATATAACATGATAAACTCAAGGTATATATATAGTATCCAAAACCAAGGAATGAAAACTGATCCGGTCTCACATATCATTGACTGGGTCATCCGGACTAGGGGTTGATTCACAACCACTTCTCTAAATAACAGGCTGTAAACACAGCTAAATTTAATCACATGCACAAACGTGCCAATAAAAGGATTGCCATACTGCCGACCAATTCCCAACTTTAAAAAAAACAAAGATAACAAATGCATCCATGCTGTTAGTTGTTTCCGTTGTTAATTGCAAACGCTAAAAGGTTTTAAGTCATTTTACGACCAATTAGAATGACATTATTGTCTTCGATCTTCTTTTTCTTCACCTCATCTTTTTTTTCTTTTTCCTGGTTCTCACACACACCCACCAACCCTCATGGGAGGTACGTGTAAAATTCCCCTGAATTTTGGATTTTGTAGATCAACAATTCCGCAATGCCCATGTCGAAATCTAGGTTGTTCTGCATTCCGCGTTGGCCGTGGCATCCAAAACTGATACAAATTATACAGCTCATGTGATTGAAGATGTTGATGTTGTAATAGAGGCTTCAACATAGACCCAACAATGCCATCTACATCAACTATACAAGGGGCTTTGTTTCTTTTTTCTTTTTTCTTTTTTTGGGTAGAAAGGAGGACAACTAGGGTTATAAAGAATCCAACGTAGACAAAGAACTATTGTTTGGCTTAGTAAGAATTAAAGAATTAGTTGGGAATTGGTTTAGGAGTTTGAGTGTTTGATAGCTGAGAAAGCAGCTTGATTGTAGAAATAACGACTTCACTTGTATGATTTAGGTTAGTTAATAGACCCAATAGCCACCAAATGTATGCGTTACATTTCATGGAAAAGCAATAATGTCTCATCTTTTCTTCAACCTTTGGAGTCCCCTGAAACTCGAATTCAATCCGCTGGTCCTGCAAGTCACAATCTTATCAAAAACCAACTGCCTCGCCATTTTGGTAGTTGGGTTGGGTGCCACATGGACTCAAGAACACGTCATACAGGATAACTGGATCTTTTCGCATCATCGTAAAAAAGGAAGAAGAAGGATAATTTTTAGATGATGACTCAGTGATCAAGGGCTATCTGATTCGATACGTAAGTCCTAAATTTTAGTTTACCCAAAAAAAAAAAAAAAAAAAAAAAGAATCCTAAATTTTAGCTCCCGTGTCCATTATTTAACCCTTTCAATTGGTGGCTGCCTTCAATCTTGAGCAGCAAATGCAAAATAATAGAATATTGGGGTCTAATCGATAAAAGGGTTTGTTTGATTCAGAACAATATATGGAAGAAAAGGATGAAATAAGATTTTGTGTTTGTGTGTCTGTTATACACATTTGGCCACCACATTTCACTACTAACTGACAATGCATACACCGAACCCAATCATTCCTATTATCAAATTGTATGTACAAGGAAAGCGATGGGTTCATAAATAAAAATTCTGAATGAAATCCCTAGTTAAGCTTGCTTGCTAACTACTTGAAGGCCCAAAGTACATGCAGATAGGAGGTTCAATCCTGAAGATGGAGAGAATGGCAGATGGTATTGTCCAGATGCCATCACCACATATTAGGCCCGATGCAACCGCTCCTGCATAATCCTCTGCACCCTTTTTGTTCACCCGCTCCCATATGAACAGGATCACAGTCCCAACAAACATGTCAATTGCAAAGTAAGCTCCAATGTAGAACGGAATTGCCATCGCCATGGGCACAGGGATGAAGCGAGATATTTTCGTTGGACTCACATCCCTTGCCAGGTTTAAGAGCACTGCCACCACGAAGAATCCACAACAGAAAGCCAGACAATGTTTAGGCAGCTCAGAGAAGCCTTCAACTCCCAGGATAGCCATTTCCCTCATTATGACTGCATAGGGGGCTTTGTAGGGGCCGTTAGGGTCCCCAACCTCAAAAGCACTCCAAAACAACCAGAACGTGAGAGGTGCAATCACACAACCCATGGCCGTCCCTATCAATTGGCTCACGAACATGGACTTGGCCGAAGACAGAGTGAGGTAACCAGTCTTGAAGTCTTGCATCAGATCTGCAGCGGTGGACACAATGGACATCATGACCCCAGACGCCGCCAACCCAGCTATGACTCCCCCATTCCTTCCCACCAAAGAGGCAAAGATGAAAAGCCCAATCTTTCCATAAGTAGATGCCAGGTTCCAGTCAGTAAGCCCAGTGCCATAGGAGTTGCAAAACGCAAGAGCTGGGGCAATGATATATGCGCCGAGTACCAGGTACCATTTGAGTGGTGGGAAGATCATGGGCATTGTTGCTGTGGATATTGCTGCCAGTCCCACATACCCAGAAGCCGCAAACCAGGAAGGTATACTATCTTTTAGGAATACCTCATCCTTTCTCCTTTCCTCCATCAACAACCTGGAAGTCTCATTATCTGCAAACAGCAATTATAGTCAGTAACAATCAATTTGCCAAACCAGAATATTGTTTTAAGTCATGGAGAGAAGCAACATCAAGGCTTCTATCTACAGTTAGATTTAGCTGTATCAGATATTGCAAAATGGGATGAGTAACATTTTTTCAGTACAGTCGCTGAAGCCTAGTGGCGTAGGTGAACAAAAATCTGTCAAATAGCTACTTGGGTTAGAAAGAAATCCAATAGAAGTGACAATTTTATGAGTAAATTATATTCCAGCCCTTTCTCTCTTTTACTCCCCCCCTAGTTTAAATAGTTTAGTATATTTGGGTTCTCACACTTGACCATACAAAATGATGAATGATTATTTACTCATATCACCATAGACATGCAAGGGATTTTGAGGCCGGTATGTAAACCTAGTAATGTTAGACCTTAGCTACAAGTTGGAAAAAAGACCTTGTTAATGCAAGGCAGGAATTTTTTTGAAGAGATTTGTCCCCCCCTCTCCCCCCAAAAAAAAGAAGAGCATATCCCTCTATTTACAAGGATTTCATTTTTTTTTATCTTTTGATAATTTGAGATATAACAAAACAATACTTAAAAAAGAAAGAAAATAAAAAAAGGGAAGAAATTATTACATTCCTAACATCTAAAAGTGAACTTAGGTTAAAATCATGAAAACCATGTATACAATCAAGAAGCAACAAGAAAACATGATTAAAAAAAACTAATAATCAAGATGTGATGCAATCAATACAAAACCAGAGTATTAAGAGGCATGGCTTCGGCACAAATCAACAACCTACTATATACCAACCTTGAATCTCGCTAACAATAGGAAGGTTCTCTTTTGTGCTCTTGTTGCACATTTCCTTCAGAGTTACTGCTATAATTTTTATCAAATTGTACAGTCCATCTCCAAGTATAAGAGATATAGCTATGAAGACCTGGCAAGTAAATCAAGCGGCAGCAATTTAGAGTGCACAGAATCACAAAACACCAGAAAATAAAGAAGATGAAGAAGCTCAGGAGTTTTCCCACTTTCACAAACTATAAGATTTTAGCAGCTCTTTAACTTGTCACATTCCACCATATTGTAGGAGGGAATTAGTAATTTAAAAGTTGACTGCTAATCTCACAAAGTCAGAAAATAATTTTTACATTCCATCCCCCTATTTTACAGGGTCTGATGCCCAGGATCCGTGTGCCATGTTCACATAGGGCAGTGAGACATCCTCACAGTCGTTTCTGTGAGGTTAGCAATTCCCTTTATAGGATAGCTTGACAAAACAAGTAATTGTACGATCCAAAACTTCAATAAACCAACCTAGCTACCATCCAATAATATATATACACTTCAGTTTTCTGGACCAACTGATGGCCCGGGCACTACAAGAAGAAGAATCACTCTACCAAACAAGACAGGATTTGACTGTTTTCCCCGGATTAGGCTTTTCTATGAATTTCCCTTCACCTTATTGGATGAGAGTCCTCAAAGCCGTTTTTTGAAATCTGGTACCAAGGATCATTGACACCAGTTTGAAATTCTAGGCAAGGCTAGGGCAGACAAAGGCTTGATTCTGAAAGCTTTAATGTATCAGCAATTACACAAGTTGAACTGTTGCTTCCACAGCTACCATCTACTTAGGGAAATTCTTGTCATACTTTTATACAAGCATGTACTGGATTAAGATCACACTGTGTAATGGCTCTTTGTTATGTACTTGATGTCTTGATCAAGATCACAGGTTCACTTGTCCAGGTCAGACTAAATTGATTATTAGTGGGTCTGAATAAAAAGCTGGTCTTACAATTGATTCACCCATTTTGAAGGCCATGTAACAAACCATCCAGTGCAACAGGGTTCGAGGGCCGAGGTCTCAGAACACTGCTTTTTCTCCCTCTAGTACCAGTCAGAACTTGCTTGGAAAGTGAGGTCATTTAGAGATATGCCTGTGTGCACGTCTGTGTGTGTGCATGAGTGCATGTGTGCATGTGTGCATGTGTGTGTTATTTGCAACTTGATTCATTTCGAATTAGTTATAAAGGGAGGGATAATACCGACACTAAGAAACTGGTTAACTGCGTTTGTTATCAGATAAATTATTCAAATATACCTTATATCCGTAGAGTCCTTTAAAGTCATTGGCACCAAGGTCAGCTGGGTACCAATCTCCAGCATGTTTAGAAATAAAGGGCCAAAGGAAACCCCAAGATATAATAGCCCCAAGAAGAAGTGAGCAGTTGACTATGTGGGGGCAGATAAGGCCACATCCGACATAAGTTGGGCTGAAGTCAAAATAAAATCTGCACAGGAAAAGAAGTGCATGAATCAACCAGCACAATGGATTGCTGCTTTTACTACTACTTGATTAGCTGCCTATTTTCTGTACTGTGGTTTTTTTTTTTTTTTGGGGTAGAAGTACTGTGGATAAGTTGGCTCCTTTGTTTCAGAGAAACAACTTAATGCAAATATGGAAACCAAACATACAATTTTCACATCCCAGAAACCAAAACTTTTGTGCACTGCATCTCATACTAATTTTTGTTTTGGAGGATCTTTTGATGGTTGTTGCATCCCATACATGTTGACCATCCAAATCTGCATCCAGACTCGTTGGTATGCCACCTCCAGAATTGACCATGGCCGAAGTTCACAACACAGGACCCTCTCACTGGAATGCGCATAATTGCTAGATTGAGCTTTCAATTTTTAGTTTTGACCTACAAGTTGAAAAGTACTGGTATCTTTTGTTCTTACAAGTTTGGTTGAGTTTGTTCTTCAGATTGGGCCTGTTACCCCTGAGTTAGGAGGCAGAAGATACCATCTAATTGGCAGGAGTAGGTAGATTTACCATAAAGAAGACAAATGACTAATAACAATAAATAAATAGATAAATAAAGGCATCAGAACCTTACGTTTGCTTAAAGGCTTCCAGACCAAGGCTAGGGAAATTATCGAAGCCACAGGAATCCCCAATACCACCAAAAAACCACTTAAAGCAGCTCCAACAGAAACTTATACTTAGATACTTCCCAAGGCAGTGAACTTGTTTCCTGCAATAAGTTGATAAACACTAAGCTTCTATCAGAAAGAAACAGTTGATATGGACAACTTTCTCAGACTATGTTTGCCAAGCAAAATAGTACCAATAACAAAGTAAAAAAAAGAACAGTGCTTACTGAACAATGACATTTCAGTAGTACACAAAGGATACCAAATGAAATTTTACCCATTCTGAACCAAATTACAGGAACACAATAGGAGAATACCTAAAACAGTAAGCTAGTGATTTTGCAATATGTATTAATATGTATGGATAGTGAGGTAATATTATATTCAAGTCCAGCTAAAAAGAATTTTTTTTCTGTTTTTATAAATGAACAGCTTACCCTGCTAGCTCAGCACCACTACTTGTATGGAAGCTATTTATTAGCATTGCTGTGGCTGTCCCACTGGGGTATGTGAGCTTGTAATCCATGACCATTACCTGCAAATTTCATGAGAAAAAGGAATAAATTTTACTACCATCATAGACAAGCTTCTGGGCTTGTATAATATTTCAATGTCAAAACAAATTATTCAAAATAGGTACATCACGGTCGAACACACTCAAGCAATTCAAACTCAACAATTTTTTTTTCTCTTCTTCATTTAGTAATTAAGTGTGTTGTACTCATCTACAAAAAATCCTAATAATCACTTTTCAATCAGGTACATAATAATTATTTCTTTTAGGAGAAGGCTGAGTTGAGTTGAGTACATAAAAATTATTTCTGCAAAACAACATTTCCAACACATAATTACATACCTCATATCTACTATATCACCAGCTCATGGGATTCATAAAGATAATCTCAGCAGGTGGAACTTCGGATATTTTATATAACAAGTATAGATGGCATTCCCAGTCACCGCAGATTGACCTGTTTCTAAATTGACTACAAGTTCTTTCAGTTAAGTATGTAAAGAGCTAGAATCTTCATCATTTCATCTTAGATTTTGTGAGTGTCCATCAACTAACAAATTCATTTATTTTCCCAATGATGCTGGCTGCAGTATGTAATCTCCAACTAGACCAAGACACAGTATAGCTATCTAGGCAAATGGCTGAGACGTGAGGGCTTTTTTGCCATGCCTTCTTGGTCCCTGCTTCAGGAACAACACATTTACAGGATCCTAATTTACCATCCGTTACGGCAATTACAGAGTTAGAAGAGGTATACATACCTTACGAAGTGGAACAAGGCTGAAGAGGCCAAGAAAACTGACAACAAACATGAACCCAATCATCCAACCCAAGGCCGGATTTTTAACATCTTCCGCCCGGTTCCCAGGATAATCAATACCAATGAGTTTGTACGTCCTCTCGTCCATTGCAATCATGTAGGAACCAAACCCCCCTGTCACAGAAACAAAGCATCACAAAAATGAATAATTCATCACAAGATAATTTGGAGGTAAGTTTGCGGAAAAGAGGGAGATGGGGAGGGGGGGAAAAGAAAAGAAGAAAGAAGTGGTTAGAAAAGAAAGAAAAGGCGAAATGAAACAAATTACCGCTAAAAGCGAGGCCGTAGCAGGCGACGACACAGGTCTGGATGACGGTATTCTCCTGGCGGGTGAAAGGGGTAACAGAGAAGCCTAATTTGGAAAGGAAGCCAGTCCAAGATTTGACGAAGAAGAAACCGAGCAAACCAGCGGCAACATTGAGGGAGGGAATGATACCCACAGTGAGGTTGAGCTTGTTGGTTATGATACAGAACAAGGTTCCCAGAACGAGACTCACAACCAACCCTCGTATGGTGATTTGGTTTTTCCATGGTGGGATCTCCTCCGCAACCTCGAATTCAACCTCCCTGCTGGTCTTCTGAGATTCCAGCAGCAGCGGCTCCGATATCTCCACCTCGCTTGCCGCATTCTCCGTCCCCATGTTCTCTCGTCTCTCTTTAACGTGTCTCTCTCTCTCTCTCTTTCTTCCCCAAGTCCCACCACCCTCCTCCTGAATCCAAGAACTCAATCCAGATATGCAGACAATTTATTGACAGAATCCTCTACACGATTATTAATGAAGTAATTAAGGATTAAGACAACCCCCAAAAACAAAAAATCATCGGGAGCCAACTCTCTCTCTCAATTGAACCGTGAACGGTTGTCGGCATCTCAATGATCTCATTAAAACCATTTGAGCAAGTAATTTAGTCACATTCAAGATTTTGGTTTTCTTCTTTTTATATTAATTTACACCCTCCTTTTAAATCTACATATTGGATTATGAAACAAAGATATTTTCCTCGTTCTATTATTTTATTTGAGATTTTTTTATTATTTTTTTTATCGAATTATTTGGAATCGGTTTCTTGATTCCTATTTACGGATATATCCCTGAAGATGCTATTTTCAGTGCATGTATTGGAGGTGTTCCTATTAACCCAACCTCCTCTGAGAGAGGAATCTCTCCACTCATTCATTCAACTACGGGGAGGCTGGACACACATCCCTAAGTGTTGACAAGTGTTAGGATACATGTTCAAGTCCTACAACCGTTGGATGAATGAATGAAGAGGAGTTGGAATGGATCCGAATCACCTTCCAGAATAAGAATGAGGAGCGCTTCAAATTCAACAAACTAAAAAGGGTTAATTTCACGGATACCCCTGTAAGTATATAATATATCACAGACATACAATATTTTGAAGAAATATCATAAACTATCTTTACTTTATGTTTTTATTTCAATTTAGTCCACTCTGTTAGGTTTGTGTCGTTAAATCGATGTTAATTCTTTCATAATGGCAAAGTTACTCTTACCACCGGGTGAAGGGTAAAACCCCAAATTACAAAACACTCTCTTCATCGTCTTCGTTGGTCTGAAGGCGGAAGAATCAAGAACAGGGAAAAGGGGCTTTCTGTGTTACCTTGTGAAGGAAACGAGTGGCCGAGTCAAGGATTATCTCTTTCTCTCAGTTCAAACAAGCCTTCTAGTATTGGATTACAGTCGTTTGAGCTCAGAGAAACGACGAGTCATCAACATCAGTATATGCCGGAAGATGGGTTTTTGGGAAAAGTTGTTGCAAATGATCTTCATCAAACACAAACTCATCACTTCGAGCTCAAGAACTCAAAGTACTTGGTTCCTGCTCAGTAGCTCTTGAATGAGTTCTGTAAACTCAGAATATAACAGACAGATCAACTAAAGCAGAAGCCCTAGAAAACCAATCAATGGGAAGACGAAAATAGTTCTTGCATGCAATCTCTTTACACCCCAGGCCTTCTTGAATTGCAGAAACGAAAAGCTAAATTGATTTCCATGCCTGAAGAGGTATTCTATTTGATTTCTTTTCATCTTATTTTTACTCCCAATTTCTCTGGTAGATGTTCTTTTCATCTCTGTGGAAAGTTGGAAACTTGACCCTATTTTTACATGGGAGGTTGATTGATTGGGTCTCAAGACTTGATTCTTGAACTAATTGAGCGACTGCAGGCCTTCACATTAATACTCACATCACGACAATTCGAGCATTTCATTAATTTTCTGAAATTTCTATTATTTTTCTTTTCATGGAATCTCACTATAATACTGTATGTTTTCTTCCTCCAAATTCTGTTGCTTATGTGGATAGAAGATACAGGCAATACTGTGACCGGATGAAGGCCGTGATGTCATCTTTTGAAGCAGGCCGGTGCCAGAGCTGCAACGGTGTATTCTGCGTCGATTTCTAGGTGTCTGAGAGTTGGGATTGTGGGACAAATAAAGGCAACCAAGAAAGCAATAGGGGAGAAAGACCCAGTTGCACCAGGAACAATGGGGTCAAAATGGACATTTCAACTTTGAATGCTAATTGTGCTTAACGTCAGGGGATGGTTGATATTTTGATAAGATTTGGTATGTCCATGATATATTGTATACTTATAGGGGTATCCGTGAAATTAACCCAACTAAAAACTACCAAAGAAGTTGTTGAGTGGAAGCAAAGTTTTTTTTTTGATAATAAGTGGAAGCTAAGTTTGACACTGTCATGCTGATCTGTTTTTTGATTAATAAACAAAGGAAGAGAAGGAGATGATGGGCAATGAGTGGTCCCGACTTCCTGACACGGTGATGTCAAAGCATGATATTATTGAATCCGCCCAAGGGTGATAAATAGATAGACAGACGGGTTGTATGGGGAATTGGGAATTGGGAATTGGGAATTGGGAATTGGGAATTGAGAGAGCGGCACAGGAATTCATGGCAGGGCATCAGGGCATGGCCAATTGGCCATGGATGGATGACTTGTGTGGAACCCTTAACTATAATTAAATTCTAGCCTTATTCCATAGTGAGGTCATTGTTATTTCCTTACTTAGTTCAGAATAACATGCAGCAGTTCAGTCCCATTTCCACCTGAATTCGGCTTCATCCTAAGAATTACTTTCATTTCTTTTGGTTAGATAGAAATTTTTTTATTTATTTTTAGTAGAATTAGTATCAATTTAAATTTAAACAGTTTATAATATTTTATTAGAAAAAGAAACACTAACCAAAGATGCATCGATCATTTCACACCCAACTGTGCCTAAAAGCAGATACACATCGAGGCACAACACCACTTAGGGTTCTTTCTCCCTAATTTCTTTTAACATAGCAGTGGCTGAGGTACAGCCCAAGGGGACCACACACGCTTGAATGGGGTTCAACCATCTCTGGCCCTCTCTCACGCACTTTCTTTCCCTTTCTTCTTTTTATATTTTCTTTTCTTACTTCTCCTATTTTCTCTCTCTCTCCCTCTCGGATTTTTTTCCTCTGAGGTTCTCTTTAGAGATATTCGACATGTGTCAGAGAGAAATCCAACGACTGGCTTTTCATGACATGTTTACTTTGGTAGTTTCTATTGAATGTGTGAGTCTCTCTCTCTCCTCTCTTCGCTCTTTTCTCAAAACCTCTCTCTTCTCTCTCCTCTCTCCACTCTTTCCTCAAAACCACTCTCTCTTCTCTCTCCTCTCTCCACGTAAGCAGTTTCATTGTGAAACTGCAACTTTCACGTCTCCTCTCTCTCGTCTCTCTCCTCTCTCTATACTCTCTTCTCTCACATCTCCTCTCTCTCATCTCTCTGGATTCACTCTCGACCCTCCATAAACATCCCGAGAAGAGTGACGATCGATCAGTCTCGCTCCACTACAAGTACTCCAATATGTGTTTGTGATTTTTTTTTCTTTCAAAAAACGTTTCTGGTTGTTGGTTTTACTTGTATGTTCCCTGGTTTGCAATTGAGAGAAATCACTTGATCCAACTCCTTTCAAGATGAAATTTCACGCATTGATTTGTAACACCTAAACCCGACGAGGAATAATCAACAACCGACCCCGATTATCAAATATTTACTTAAAAATAAATGAATGAAACTGTGAAACTCACTGGCGAAGGTTAGAAAGACTAGGTCTGGTCTCACGTTGCTATCTCAAGAATCAGGATAGAGGATAGCTTACTTTTGGGATGATATTCAAGAGATTTAATCGTCCTAAGGAAGCAAACTGTTACCCAGAATTCAGACCAAATGGCTGAAGACCGAGAAGTTCCAACATAATAATCTTCCAAGTCCAGAATACCATTAAAACAGATAGGATTAGCAGTAAGACAAAAAAGCAGAGAAGAGAAACTTAACTTTCCACATCCTTGTTGATTTTCAAAGTGTATGTCTAGTAAAATTCATGTGGATATGCGTTCCTTTCCACATCCTTGTTGATTTTCATTGCTAACTTTGTTTGCAGCTTGTTTATGACAAGGATACATTCACACCAAATGATTGCATAGGAGAGGCTGAGATTAACATCCAACCCTTGGTCACTGCTACCAAAGTTCATGAGAATTCCACCATCCCTGAGTACATTGAGCTCGAAAAATGTATAGCTAACAAACACATTGGCTTGGTAAAGGACAACATTATCAGCCTAGTATATGGAAGGGTAAAGCAAGAAATCACAATCAAGCTGCAGCACGTTGAGCGTGGAGTGTTAGAGATTGAGCTTGAATGTGTTCCTCTTAGTCAATGAGGCCAGATTTATTATTATGTAAATTCAAATGCACAAAGAGTTGTTTCTATAATGCCAACAACACACTAGAATTTGCATCATTGGAGAGAGGAGAGAGAGAGAGAGAATCACACGTTCAATGGAAACTACCAAAGTAAACATGTCATGAAAAGCCAGCTAATGGATTTCTCTCTGACACATGTCGAACATCCCTAAAGAGAACCTCACAACCGTATGGGTGAGGGAACCTTAGAGGAAAAACATCCCTCTCTTGGACACTCTCTTCAGCCACCAACCGTCCAGTTTGCTTTAATTATTTGTTTATTATTTTTTCTTCCTTATCTACTTCATCTTCTTTTCTCTATCCAAGCTTTGGGTATAGCGAGAAGTTGCTCTGACAGATTCAATCGGCTGGATCCTATCGATCTGATCCCCGATTTCTACTTTAAAAAAGGACATATTCAGTGCACAAGGCTCCCATGTTTAGCAGGCTCTTATTTAAGGGCACTGTTTTCTATGTTGCAACGCAGGTTGCACACAGGCACATGGGGGTGAGTACCTAGACGCAGCTTGCGCTGCGGCACAAAGAACATTCTCCCTATTCAAACCCTAGAATTTGATTTCAGAATGTAATAAAATTTAGATAAGTATTGGTGAGAGCTCAAGCTAAAACAAATGATCTTAGTAGCTCCAGCCCTCAACCGATATTAATTGCTCGCCAATTCATAGTTGGAGAGTTGCGACCATTCAGAGCAAATAGTTGGGCTGTGGATAATTGGGCTCAAACCCCAATGTTCTAACACCATATAAACCCAGCCACTATGGTGGGTACCACATTCCGGTTCCAGATGTTTGAAGTTTGGAGACAGCAGGCCAATTGTGAGTTGCAATCTTGGTTCCAAGTATCGGTATTAGATTGCCTGATACTGTATCGATGACATAATACAGACAATGGATAAATCGATAATACCTATTTTTAAAAGAGGATCAGGGGCAAATTTATCCGATCTTTGCCGATACCGTATCGGTTTCCAAGTTGATCGATACCTGTGTTATGATACTGTGCACTAAAACCATGGTTACAATCCTCGTATTATTCCAAAAAGAGTTTTTTCATTGGAAGTTTCATACCTATATCATTTTCTCTAATGGAGGTGAAATTAACTTTAATTACAAAATAAAATTTTCAATAATTATGATTACATAACTACAAATGAAATATTTATTTTTAATTCTTCAAACCCAAGAATTTGACTCTCTCTTTTTTTTTTTAATTCATAAAATAAAAAAGTGAGATAATCTTTGGTCCAGACCTCAGACGGTGATACAGAGCCATATCCTTCAAACAAAATCAATTGCAAAAAAGTGGCCAAAAACAGCTTCACTCTTACCTTTCATACTTAGCCTCTCCCTGGGATAATAATGATCAAGGAACATAAGTGTTATACAGACCTCTAATTACTTATTAGTGCTCATAAACTTCTACCCTCTCCAGTCTCTCGATTTATTTAAAGTTTAAACACCCCCCAACCCCCCCCCCCCCCTCCCAAAAAAACACAAAAAAAAAACTCCTAATCTCCCTATGAATGGAGGAACTTCAGCTGTTTAATCATTCTTTACACTTCTTTTTCTCATCCAAATAAATGAAGATCATTTCTATTACCATCTAAATGATATTCTAGTGATAAACATACTAAAAATGGAGCAATCAATGCCTTCCCTCTCCCCCCCCCCCCCCTCTCCTTTTCCTAACCTGTATCCCTCTAGTGTGAATCCAAACAGTAACGGCAGCAAATCAACCATCAGAATTGTAGTTGCTATGCACCAAGGTCCCCCCATCGCACATTATATCTAGCTGCAAGGTAGTGGGCACCCACAGGTCCTCGACTCCCGTAGGGGTAGTACTCAGGTATTATCTTATTCTCCTCCAACTCTTTCAATACGGGGGTGAAGAGCTTCCATGCCGCATCCAACTCATCACTCCGAATGAATAGCCTCCTCTCTCCTTCAATAGCATCAAGCAGAAGCCTTTCATATGCATCTGGAATCTCCTTAGAATACCTACACAATCAACCAAAATCTTTGTTACAAATGAAACACAATTGTATTTGACAACAGTGAAAGGATAATTAAAAAAAAAAAATGCCAGAAAATCAAACACAATCTAAAGGTAGCTTGTTAATTTTGTTAGGCTATAACCAAATAAGTAGAAACCATTTTCACAGAAACCATAAGCCACCCTGAGGGTTCTTGGTCTTTAAATTACAGAGGCAGTCATTAACAAGTTCATCCTCTATCATCTACAAGGAGGTTTCAGAATTTACCTTGCTGCATAGTGAAGATTTAGCTGACTGTTATCCAACCTCATGCCCAAACCAGGGACCTTATTATTAATCTTCAAATAAATAGCCTCATCAGGTTGAACCCGAATAACAAGCTCATTTGTTGCTTGATCAAGATCGGTTCCAAAACTCTTATTGTATAAATTACCAGGAACATGCCTGAATTGCACCCTTATCTCGGCACTGAAAAAGATGCACACACAATTACACTTTTCTCAAATTATTTGTTCGAAAAGAGCACACACACTCTCTCTCTCTTGGGGTGGGGGGAGTAGAGGAAAGACAACTGATATGATGCTTAAGGCTATGTTTGGATGCCAAGAAAAGAAAAAAAAATAATCAGACAAAAATCATGATGATTCAATGATTGATTTATGTGTCTATCTCTTTCCTTCAAATTCAGAATTTATTGAATTTTTTCTTCTCTTTTCTTTTCTTGGCATCCAAACATAGCCTAAATGAATAATGTGGAAAGCTAGTGACCTAGTGTTCTAATTAAGTGGACCAACAATACATTAGTACTCCTACATACCTCTTAGTATGTAACGCCTTCCCAGCTTTCAGTAGAAATGGCACCCCATCCCATCTTGCATTATTAATAAAAAGTGCAGCTGCTGCAAATGTTGGAGTAAGGCTGTCTTTAGGTACTGTTTTATCATCTGTGTAGGCTGGGTACTTAATACCCCCTTTGGTATGGCTCTTATACTGCCCTATCACCACATTTTCGAGTAGCAAAGGCTTCATTGAGCGAAGAACTTTAACCTGCCAAACAGAGAGCAAATTAACAAAGGAAGTCTTGTGACCTACATTTCAGAAAAGTACAAGCTTCTGTTTTCTTCAAAAACCTTTTCATTCCGGATGTCTTCTGCATCCAAGCTGACTGGAGTTTCCATGGCAAAAAGGGCTAGTATTTGAAGCAGATGGTTCTGCATAATGTCCCTTATAATACCGTAATGGTCAAAATACCTGAATTTAATAAAGAAAGTAAGAAACCTGAAGCCCCCTAAAAGTTCTGAGGCCAATATAAATGCCAAATTGTAAAGGAGGCTTACCCTCCTCGTCCTTCGGTGCCAAAATCTTCAGAGAAAATCAACTGCACATTTCTTATGTACTGCCTTGACCATAGAGGTTCAAAAATGAGATTGGAGAAGCGGAGCACAGATAGGTTCTCCACTAGTTCCTTTCCCAAATAGTGGTCAATCCTGCAGTAAAAATGCGACACCAATCATGATAAGAGTCCATAATCATTTACCTACAAGAGGCCACTTTAGTTCAGGAAAGTCACCTAAATATTTGGTCTTCTTCTAAGTATTGCTTCAATCCTCTTGTCAAAGCAGCGGAAGATTCAGAATCCCGTCCAAAGGGTTTTTCCACAATAACCCTTGTCCAGCCGTTGGTAGAAGAAGCCGATGAGCTTGCACATCTTACCGCATCAATAAAGATATTGGGTGGAATTGATAAATAGTAAAGGCGATTTGAAACCCTACCACCCTGCATGACCAAATTGTCATACTGTCAAACTGGAAGATGAGTACCCAAAAAAGAAGAAAGAAAAAAAGGAAGATAACAGTGATGCTTAATGGATAGAAAAATGAAATTAGCCTTGACTAATTACTTCTTAACTGTACAATTCAAAACGATCCATTTATGAGTTCCCAAGATTTGCAATAGCATATACAGATATATACTAAATTTTGATGCAACAAATAGGAATGAGAAAATTACTTGGACACCCCCTGTACTATGGTCTAATTACTTAATCTCCCCAACGTTTGAAACAATTACTTGAACACCCCCTGCAGTTTACCATTTCTTTCAAGTAGGTCAAGTCCGTCAGTTTAGTGATGATGTCATTGGTTAAATTTTTTGTAATGCCTAAACTACCCTTAAAGGGTACTGAAGTGACAGACTTACCTCCTTTCCACAAACAAAAAAAAGAAAAAGACAGATTTACCCCCTCCTTCTTCTCCTTCTTCTTCTTCTTCTTCTTCTTCTTCCTGCAACCATATCTGGACTTAATCGCATCAAACACACCCTTGAGCTTCTCAGGATTGCGACCCACCAACACCAAATTAAGGTGTTTCTGGGCCAACTCCAAGGCCAACCCCTTTCCGATGCCGTCTGTAGGTCCGGTCACAAGTGCTCAGGAACTGTATTTCTTGAGATCCTTTGCAGGTCTCAAGAAGTAGATGTAAACCCATCTGAGGGACTCTAAGGCAGACTTGAGCACCAGGAGGAAACCCAGAACCAAGGGCACCCAAACCCAAAAGGGCTGAGCTTTGATATAGAACTCCATCTTTCTTCCTTCCTGGAGGGTGAGATTCTGTAAGAGCCAACAATGGAGATAGATTGAAGAGTTGTGCATAGCGGACTCCTACTTATGATTCCAATTTTTGCATTCTCTTATTGAATTGAATTAGGTATTAGTCATCCTCTCACATCTCTGTTCCATTCCATGAATCGCCAATCACCACGCATTCGAGTTGTACGTCTCAGATACAGTGAATGATTAATGAGCAGTGGCGGTGAGACCGTGATCTTTCCTGCTTAATTAATGATGCATTGATTAAACTCACTCCTAGTCCAGACATCGATCCCAAACCTACAAACGAACCTCCTCTGAAGTCTTTTATGTCTCAAGAACCATTCTTCTCATGGATTCGGGTGGTTTGGACAGCGGTGAGAGAAATGTTTGGTCTAAGAACAGATTGGTTTCTCCAAAACTCAATCTTGTAGAAGAGAAAAAGGAAAAATCAGATTCAAACCCTTAATCTGAAAATCGATTAAGGGTTTTGGGTTATTTTGATTTGAAATTTGTTTAAGAAAAGAGAAATTTTCCGAATCGATTAGGGTTTGCAATCAGTAGGGGTAGGGGCAGTGGGTTGCATGAGGAAGAAGAAGAAGAAGGAGAAGGGGGTAAATCTGTCAATTTCACTGTTTTCTATTGAATAGGTGATAAGGGTAAATGGACATTTCCAATTAAACACTAACAACAGACTAACACCGTCAGTTTTCGGGGGTGTCAAGTAATTGTTTCAAACGTTGGTAATCGTAAGCAAAATGCTTACGGCCACAGTACAGGAGGTGTCCAAGTAATTTTCTCAATAGGAATTAACCAATGGATATTGATTTGGATATTCCACCACTGACATAATGAACATAATTTTGTTATTACTTAACCACAGAACCATAGAAAGACCATATACCATGGCGGAGATGAAGATCAACTTTACAACAATTCAGTGGGTGAGCATATGGTTGTAAGATCTGGGAAGATCCTTGCCTAAACTCACCATATGCACTAAAATGGAGAAAGAAAAGGAATGGGATATCCATTCTCGAACCTAAGATAAATTCTACTACTTTCAGTGACATGTTATTCAAGAAACACCAGCACCAGTCTATTGAAAGTGTAGTAGAACGCTGAGTGGTAAAGGATCACCAAAAAAGAATCCACAGTTAGCCACCTTGTACTTTTTAGTCCAGAGACACATCAAGGCAGGTGTAACAATTTGATGCATCTTGTCACTCAGTAATCATTTCATATATCTGGACTCAAATTATTATTAGACTCAATAGAAAAACTGTTGCCTCATTTTTAATCAATGTAGAGATAATCAGCAATCAATCAGGAAATGAGTATCACTATGTGAAGTAACAACAATGTAGCCACTAAGAAGCAACAATGTAAGTCTACAAGGATATGTTCGCAATGAATAAGTAATTAAAAGATGCTCACATAATTATAAACTACTGAAATCTTGCGTCAGATATTAAAGATGGAAAATGTGGCTGCATAAACCAGCATCTACAATTCAGTTTAGCAGAGCTAGAAACAATCAGGCATCAATATAAGGAATGGAGCACCAAATCCAATACTTGAATGGCATCATTAGTTCATTCGCCAGATTTCAAAATTTTTTAATGAAATCATGATCCATAGACCCTCAAAGCATTTACAAAACAAAGAAATAATAAGTTTTTGAAGGATTGCAACAACCAGCTTATAGAGTTTATGAAAGGGATTTAGATGAACCTTTCACTCTTTATAGAATGTTAAGGATAAACTTTTTTGTGGCTAGTACTTCTAATGAATTCAAAAGAATGAATGTCACCTATCATTGGGACTGGAAAACTTGCTGTCTTTAGATTGTAACATTTTCCACAGCTCTACTGAAGGGCTTATGTAGTTATCCTGGGCCTTCTCTATGGACATAGAACACATGGTCTAAACTCAAGTTGCAAAGCCTAATCTCAAATACTAGGGAGTTGGCCTGATGAATTCTTTTCCACCATTGTACTGCCATGTTTTCTGTCAATCCTATGTACTGGTATCTTTTCTCATCACTTCAGCACATGAAGAACAAAAAATACAAATAAAGAATTCTGCCACCACAGATACACACTCATAAAGGATACAATCGACACAAAACAGTGAAGATTCTAACGAAGACATCGGTATTCTGAGTTCCTATGTTTAACAATATGTAAGTAAAGCACATAGAGAATACTGAGATATTCCTAATTTAACAATCTTACAGTGCTTGGTCTCAATTTGTTCTAATATTTTTTATAATAAATCTTCAGGTTATAGACACATTTATACATGCAAACCAATGTTAAACACACTGCCTTTGAAATCCAACCCAAATACAATTATTCTTTTGGAATAAGCAAGAAATTGCTGGAAGTAGGTTTAGTACTGTTGGAATCTTTTTATAAGACCAGGTCAAAATATGGAATGGATGACCAAAATATCGGCTGGCCCAAGAACAACTCTAACTTGGTAAAAACAAGCTTCACAATCTGAACCACACCGGCATTACCTCATGTTCCTTTAGCTTCTTGTCTAGCTCTGCAAAATTTTCCTCTGAATCATACTGACCAGAATGGTAAAAGCACCTTTTTAGGAATTGATCCATCTTTTCACTACAGTTCTCCCTGAAAAAAAAAATGATGTGGACTAAATATCACGAAGAAAAAAAACAAATGCAAATCCCAGTTTTCAACAAACAACAGAACAAGCAATGGACTATGATAAAAAGACATCAGCTTTCTTACATCTTACAAAAGAGAAAAGTGGTTACAGATATTTATACCAAAACGTAAGCCTAAGTCAAGAACAAGCATCAGAGAAAGGATCACCTTTTATCGATTCTACAAGTAAGGGTCTTGCTAACCATGTTCCTCAGTTCTGCATCTGTCATCTTACTCCGAGCATAACCAAACACAGTAAAATGCTGTAGCACAGAAACACACCAGATTCAAAGTTAAAAATACCACCTCAGCAAAGAAAGAAAATAAAAGTGGGGAAAAAAAGGGGGAAATATTTGACCCAAATCACAGAATAAGCTAAACCTCGGGGAGGCAATCTTCATAATAAAGTGCAAAAAGAGCAGGAAATATCTTCTTCTTCGCAAGGTCACCAGAGGCCCCAACCACAGTAATGCTGACAGTGGACTTCTCTTTGAAATCAAAACTTGCAGCATCTTTACATTCCTCTGAAGATTTTACTTTCAACAATTCATCTTTGAATCTTGTCACAGGAGTATCGTTTGCAGGCAATGATGCAGTTACTTCCACTTCGCCTGATGCCAAATTTGCAATGTGAATTAAATACACAGAGACAGATCACAAGTATTATCTTTCTCCAGTGAATCTAGTAAAAGAAAACACAGAAAATGAACAGGCATGTCTAAAAATGCAAATTCTTTAAATTTAATCTTAACTCAAACAACCCATATCCCCAATATTTGGCATGAGGTATAGAAATCCTGTTTTGGATCGCATGTTCTCCATCAGAAGCATCCGTGTCGTTGCTCACTACTTCAACCCAAGTCATTTTGGGTCTTCTCCTTGCCTTTGTCCTTGTAATGCCTTCAACTCACACTACATCACCATGCAGTCTAAAGATTCTACTGCACATGACTGACCCATCTAACCTTCCTTCCATTTGTAACTTATTGCTTTAAGTTCCCATAGATGCATTCATCTGCAATCCTATGTTTTTTAGTTTCTCCAACCCCAGACTAAACGTCGTCGTCTTGCTCCTAATTGATGCATTCCCTCGTCTTATTGCTACCTATTGGTGCTACCGTATAGTTTTCGTGGTTGTGATTGCATTACATTCTAATTCCTACCGTTTCTACTTTTGCCACTAATTCCTCCCAAATTCCCCAGTACTTGCTTGCTTATATTTGTGCAATTTCTTGGTTCTCTCAGGATTTTTACAACATAAAGAGCAACTAATGAAAGACAACAAGGGAATATAAGTTAAGGAAGCAGCATAAGGAACCAGAGAGTAGAAGTCTTCCAAATGAGATAAAAGAGACCCAAGATGAGAAACTGACAGCAAAAACAAGTTGAAAAGGGGGGGGGGGTGTTTGATAACCGAGATGCAGAAAAATGGAACTCCAACTGGTGTCAAATGAAAAAATATAATGCCCTGACTCACCAAAGAAAAGAGAGCAAACCACCTTAGATAAAAACCTCAGAATTTGACAGGAGACAGAGATAACTGCCAAACGATAAAGTAGAACATATGCACAACTAATCAAGAAGAAATCCACTTAATTAAACAAGGAACGAGGAACGAAGCAGAGGCAGCAAATGAAACACATAAATAAATACAAAAAACCAAAGGAGGAAAAGGTTAAACTGACCCCGCATCTTAAATCTGAAGATTAACCAAACAAACAGGTTAAAGCAGCTGAAAGAAGAAGGGAAGTAGAGAAAAGAGGGGGGGGAAAGACCCAGCAACAATGAAAACCAAGATGTCATTAAAATATAAAATTTGACCAACCCGCTTGCATGCGAACGATGTTGTGGCGTTGATTTCTCGGAAACTGAAGAGAGACATTCTTTATGTGAAATCTTTTAGGGAGTGCAGAAACTGTAATTCGTTGTTGATACCCAGATGATGAAGAAGAGGAATATATGGTAAGACGGGAATAATTTACCGAGGAAGAGCAATTTGGAGAATAGAGGGTCGACATCTCACTCTTCGGGTTTCAGAATAAAAGCTTTGTTGCTGGTCGCATATATGGAGTTTCAGAATTGAAAGAGAAGGAAAGAGAGAGAGAAAGGGCGTTTCGGAGACAACGAGGGTGCTCCCTTGAGATCCCCGAAGGGCAAGTCGAAGGAGAAATGTTCATAACTGGAGACTAATGGGGTTTAGACATTGAAAAGAGACAAAACTAGTTTCCGTTTTTTTAAAAGGCCACGTATTTGTATAGACTCATTCACGTTATACCCTAATCAAATAAGCTTGAATTGGTATCTTATTGTCTTCAAAGATTCGATTTGAATGTCTCTTGTGTCCTTCATGTGTTTGTCCGAATTTCCCTATAATACGATTCCAATCCTACGGTGCACACTCCCACCATATTAGAGAATAATATCTATTTTATTCGCCCTTTGAACCCTTCCCATTTGCTTCCATCCACTCTCGTGAGAACCTAAAAAATAAGCAACGGTTGGGTCACGATGGTGACGTCGATGAGGGAAGCAAATGTGGAGGAAGGCATAATAATGCAGCTTAAAAGGTAGGGGTCTCAACGAATAATTACTTAATTAGCCCCTCTAATTCCTCTAATAGTGGGGAAGGGAGTACACCACCTTGGATGGTGTTTTTAGACAGGGGGATAGGATGGTCATTTTTGCTTTCATGTGAGAAATTGAAATGAACAACGATTCGGGTGTCAACCAATTGATTCTGGTTAGTTTTGATCAAGTCTAATGGGTCTCTATTGATTTATGGATTTGCATTATAATCACATCGTTTAGTCTAATGGGTCTCATAAGTTTGGCATAGAGTCGTTTATATTCAGTCGGTGGCTGGTTATTTGTTTATAAATCGATCTTTAAATGGATGAACTGGGCTATAAGTGACCAGTGTCCATTAGGCGCCGATCAAATTGCAACCGAGCACCGTGAACGTTTGAATAATAATCAATTTAGGCTCAAGATCAAACTATTCAATTTGCAAATTGATCCGATTTTGAGCTAAACCATTGGTTTTGATCAAGCCTACCAATCTGGGTCAGCTTTTGACATCCCTGAATGTGGAACGGTAACCCTATCTTTTATAGGGTCCTCCATGTGATGATTTTAGGTGTGGGAAGGATGGAATGTTTCATCCTCCCATTCAGCATCATAGCTAGGTGTGCCTGAAACTGCTGGCCGCCCTTTTGTGACTTCATGTGTGGCGCAAATCGACGGGAAAGACGTTACTCTTCGACGCTTGAGTCGTGAGGCTCCGCAGTCAAAAGTCAAATTCGATTGGCTGATAGTCTTAAACATAGTTTTAGTGCACGGCATCGATTTGGGCATTGGTCATCTTCAAGATCGATAAAACATCGATATGGCATCGGCATGGATCGGCCGTATTAGACAAGTTTACCCTTGATTTTCTAAAAATGGGTTTTCTTGATTATTTTATCCCTTGTTCGTATTGTTCCACCAATACGGTATTAGCTAGGTATCGCTATTGATCACCTTCAAAATCGTGCAGTATTAACTATATCGGGCGATCCAATACCAATACCGATACCTCAAACCATGGTCTTAAATCTATTTACTCAACAGTTCAACACATATAAAGATAAAGTGGATAATGTACATGTTCAAGCCGTGGAATGCAAATAAACACAAATACACACACCCCACCCATCCGTCCGATGTGAGACTGAACCCCACTGCAGGGAGAAGCCATATCTTTTTCTGATTAAACGCACGCACTAGATCAAAAGGATTAATCAACCTTTCAAACCGCAGAATGCCAATAAACACAAACACGCACCCAACCCACCCGATGTGGGATTAAACCCCACTCTAGGAGGCAAGAAGAAGGGTTGATTATTGAATTTTTTTGGGTAAAGTAGAATTGAAATAACTTAAAACCTGTAAAACCAAGTGTCTATATATGACAGAAGAACTAGTAGAATGAAAGAAGAAGAAAAAAACCTATCTCTTAGACTCTTACCCCATTGGTAAATTTTTTAAGATTTCAATAAATAAAGAAAGGAAAATCTTATTGTAACAAAAGGGGTGAGTTAGAAAAAATATAATTTAACTTTTTTGTCCTTCTAGTATAATACTTTTGTTTTATCAATGAAAGTAAATCTTGTTATTTCACTTAAAATTATATTAAATAACTTTCAATTTCTTTAAAACTTCTTTTTTTATCTCTATATTAAATATTATATTTAATAACTTATTGGAAATAAAACAAGGGACAATTAAAAGAAGGTTACAACTTCTTGGCTCACCACTTTGGTGACAACAAGTTGGACCGACAAAGAGAAGACCGGCCTCATAAATTGTAATTTATATACTATAAATGGTATTATATCTATGATATAGTTCTTTGAGCAAGTAACATATGGGTGGGGGCCAATGAGGAGAGACAAAACAATTACGGGTCATTTCACTTGAGGAGAGAGATAGAGAGAAAGAGTGTGCTATTATATCTTAGGAACCTTTTCCAACTATAAATACTTTCAAAGAAAGTTTTCCGGCACCTTGTGGTGAAGGAACCATACAAACATCAATGGTTGTCAATACCTATCTCTTATTTATAAATTGTTGATAATACCTCAATTGTTTCCCTATGCCCTATGGACATCATCTGAAGGCCTTGGCCAAGGAAGAAGGCTAAAGGAAACTTGGTCCAATACATTCATCATCCCTTCCCAAAATGTGAAAAAAAAAAGTATGTATATGTATGTGAAAGAGAGAAGATAATGAAGAACAAGAAGTAACACAACAACAATATCTCATGATTTTATTTTTTTTTTTGAAAAAAAGAACTTTGTCCAAGACTGTGCATCCTTGTGGTCAGACACATAGGGGGTGAAATGATCACCCTGCCTCCATGACATATGCAAATGATACCTCTAGCCAGTGGATGAGTTGTATGCCCAATTACTGTCCAAGAAGGAAGAGCTCCTGAATTGTATGGGTTGGGCATTGACATCTCATGGCCCATTTTGTTGTCTGTAAAATACTGTTATGATTAATTAATTACATGTAGAGAGAACCGTTTGTAATTGAGATCTCACTAGCGAAATCTTAAACCCCTCATGATTCATGAGGGTTGCGAATTTGGCCCAACAAGTCCGAGCCCACTTAGACCATTTTTGTTGGGCCTAAGTTTGAGCATTTCAACCTACGGGCTGGACTAAGGCAGGCTGGGCTAGGGCCTTAGGTTGAGCCTCGCCTGGCTTCATTGTTAATAGCAAGATGAAATCTTAATATGTTGCTTACTTCCCCAGATGCCAACACCATCACTTTTCTCTTTATCTTTAAGAAGTTAGAAGCCTCGTGGTTAGGGGTGCAAGTTTGGCCCTGTTAGCCCGAACCCGCCCTGAGCCCGAACAGGGTTTGGGCTGAGATATTTGGCCCTGAGGGCTGGTCAGGGCTAGAAATTTCTGGCCCTGAGTTAGGGTCGGGTCGGGTTAGAGCTAAACTTGGCCCGGCCCTGATTTAAGTTATACTATAAAATATATATTGACAAAATTTATACATTATAAACTTTAAATTTCACCCACATTTCTTTATATAATATATTATATATAAAGACAATAAGTGTTATAATATAATTTATTATATTGTTATTTTATGTAAAATTAATAATGTTCTTCCCAGCCCATTCCAGCCCATGCATTTCTTTCCCCCTCCCCATGATCGGGGCCAATCAGGGTCGGCCCGACCCGACCCTGAGGGCAGGTCAGGGTTGGATTTTTCTGGCCCTGAGTCAGGGTCGGGTCGGCCTGGGGCCAGCTAAGGGGACTTAGGGTTGGACTAGGGTTCTATAAAGCCCGGCCCAACCCGACCCTGTTGCAGCCCTACTCGTGGTAATTAAGTTGGATGAAGCTGAACTTTTATGGACAGAAAGAACCCAATTGCTGTCTAAACATGCACGTTCAGATATACTTTTACATTAGATTGTTCTAGATTGGTCACATGTAAAATTTCAATGAATTAATGTCATATTCAATCAATTTTCTCTTGTATTGGCATACATTCCAATAATTGTCATACTGGTATTCCGACAACTTGACATGTGAGTACTAATCTTAAAGTTTAATTGTCAACAAAATTTCAGCCTCATCTGACTTTACAAAAAAAAAAAATTGGACTTCTTATAAGAAATAGGAAGGCCAAAGGTTTTATGCACGACTGCACACCATGCATAGTTATATACAAAACATTAGATGAGAACAATAGGGGGTTGAAATGACCAAAACCCCAACCCCCTATTTGATGAATGGTTCAATCGCCATGTGTGACCATACATACTCGTTCCCCAAATAAAAGTAAAAAAGGTATGGCTATTAGCATTCAAATTTTTTAAATGACCAAAACACTCCTACGTTGTTGTTGTTGTTGTGTGGTTTTTATTTTTTTTTGTCTTTACTCATACAGGTGATTTTTTTGAATCTCGACTCTAGATCACTCATTTGCACATGTACTCTTCAAATACAATTAGGAGTTACCACTTGTTGTCATTAAAGAGTGTATGAAAGGATAAGCGAATCCAGATCAACTACCCACATGGGGATGGATGGAGACAGATCTGACTGCTCCATGTGGGTATTAGATCTGAACTCAGGACAAGATGTCATCACCTAAACTGTACATGAAATATATCCAATCTTTATTTATTTATGTATTGAATCTCAAAGTATTCACTTGCGCATGTATTTGCTATAAAGGGAGAAATGGGGGAAAGAAGATGGATGCTTCAAATAAATGATTGCGATCTGGCCGGGAATTAGTCAAAATAAACTAGAATCACCTGAACCCCAGAAAAGAAATTGGATTGGATTGACTGCTTCGAATCACCTGAAATCAAGATCAGTCTCAATCGAAATGACCAACCTGATTCTCATTCCGATTTTGATTCGAATTCAGATTCCTTGAATCATGGACAGAACTAGATGACGATAGCACTTTATTAGGGTATCTCGCATTATAGTTGAATGTCGAATTGGTACGTGGACTTTTAAACACCCCCCCCCCCCCCAAAAAAAAAAAAAAACAGAATAGTTATGTGGATGGTGGGACTTGGGTTTCCTTCGTGGTTAAGCGAAGGGTATCAACGGTTAGATTGTTCCTTCCCATTTTTGCCTTTTTGACAAACGAAAGATCCAATGTTCAGAGTCCCTCCTATACGTACATATTAGTATCCATCCATCCATCCATATATCTCTCTCTCTCTCTCTCTCTCTCTCTCTCTCTTGCAAAGAGAAGAAAATACCTAACGCACTTTGCCACTTCCTTCAATAAAGACCTAAGCCCAGTGACCACAGCCCACCCAACTGACTACTAATATGTAGAAGAATTGTAGAATACAAACGAGAGGATATTCCTTCCCCAGTTCCTTACTTCCTCCTAACTACACCCCTCCTCCCCAAAAAAAAAAAGCTGCATTTAGTTCAAAAGCTTGAGCTGCTTTTCTTTTCCTGATTTTTGTTTGTTTTCGATTGGGTCCGTCTGATTAGGAAGATGGACCCACCATTCAAGAGAAACATATGCCAAAGTATAAAAGAATCTAGCTTAATAATTGTTGTTACTTTAATTTACTGTTATTACATTTGTGCCACTTGTTTGAGATTCCGGTAGAACTCATCTTAATTAAAAACTAGCCAATTAATCAAGCCCTTTAACATATCTATACTAGGCTGGTCCAATATAGTGCACATACACTAGAGTGGGCTCCACTGGGTACGTACATAACAGATCACCACGCTTCCACAGTCGTCATCCTCGACGACTTTCACTCTAGGCAGATTTCACTCTAACGTTAGATAGCTATTTCCAAGCGGTTCTACTTTACTCCAAGATTTCTACCTAGTGACAGGTAACCCTTTCTTGATAGTTTTCATCCTACTTCAGGTAGCCCTTCTCCTAGATAGCCCTCTCCTTGATTTAAACCTGTGACGTGATGTCTGGCTCTAATACCAAATGTTAGGTACTTGACTGATACACCAAAAGCTCAAGAGTTGATGTAATGCGTTAAATCAAACCGTTTAACCTATCTCATATTAGGCTAACCAATCTAGAGTGGGCCCCATTGGGCACACAACAGAGCGCATGCAAGAGCCCCTAAGTCATTCCATCCTTGGTAGTGAAGTGATCATTATAATGTGGCATGCTATATACTCCAATGAACAAAACCTTTTACCCAAAAAAAAATAAAAAATAAACAAAACCATGCAACCCTAGCTTCTAGTTGTTTCGATGAGAAAGTAATGGCACTCAACAATTTTAAATTTGGAATTGAGGGTTGAATCGATCCATGCCTTTTTTTTTTATCGTGAATAGATTAGAATTAGCCGGAATCAGTTGGAATCGGTTCCAATAAAACCCTAGAATTGACCCTATATCTTATATCTAGAATCGAGATTGATCACAGCCTATTCGATTATAATTGATTGATTGTAGAATAGTTGAATTAATTTCCCCTTCCGAACACTTTTGCTCATGTGGGTCCGCTTAAACTTGAAAAACTTTAAACTTCCTTTTCTCCCCGCCTAGCCCTCCTGCAGTATGGCTTCAAACTTGGAACTTTTAGAAGGATGGCATCATATAATTTCAACTTGAAACTTCCTTTTCTAACGTGGCTACTTCCCAAAAAGATCCTCTGCAGCACCCTGCCTAGGTTATGAGCGGGAATCTTCACGTATGTGAGTGTACGTGAATGATTCACAATCGTTCAGATAGAATCCAATCTGTGAGAATATTCCATTTGAACGACTGTGAGTCGTTCACATACGCTCATGTATGTGAAGATTCACCGGACTAACCCAGGCTGCATGTGCAGCGCCGGATAGAGTGAGGCATGAAAAGACCACCTCACCTCTTCTTGGGCAGGGATAAGACGGTCTTTTCACGCCTCACTCCGGGCAGAGTGCTGGACAGGAGCCAAGTCTGGGTACTTCTTGTTCATTTTTGTTATTTTGGCACACATATGTAGTAGAATTCTATAAATGGATTAATTCATGACAGTAACTCGAAACTTCTGCAAATGCCTTACAAGAACATACCAAAAAATTTTTGTTCTTCAGTTTTCATGGAAACTAGAACTAATCAACTATATATAACTGATTTATTTCTACGAGTCTGTTTTAATAATTTATATTAATTGTTCAGCTTCGAGCCTCCTTTGTCTGTTGACCCTTGCAATGAAATCTTCGACTCTTTGTTTCAACTCATCAGGTGGCAAACCAGGCTCCTCTTCTCCATTCAAACTGTTATTATCTCCTTCTGAATTCTCCTTTTCTCCTTCGTTTTGGCCTCTTTCTTCTTGTTCATCTTCATGAACCCTCTTTATGGTCTCTTCAATCAAAGGCAACTCCAAGTCGTTCCTTGCTTCTATTTTCTCTTCATGGGAAGAAAACCTCCGGAGGCTTTGGCTTCTTTTCATATACTCATCGTAGATGTCGTCGGCAGCTGGTGATGGGGAGGAAGAGCCCACCAGTTTAGATTCTCCAACAAGGAAGATGATGATGATGTTGCAGACAACAAACAGACATTTTGGGGTGAAGAGGAAAGACCTCATTTTTGGGAGAGAGACAAAGAAATAAAAGGATTTCATGGAAGAGAATAGAGGGGGAAACCAAAGAGGGCTTGAACAAAAAAGGGTATAAGTGAGAGCAGTGAGAGAGTAGAGGATGAGGGTACTTAGAAACTGGTTTTTCTTGTACTTCTTCTTGTTCATGGCTTTTTCTCTCTTGATGGGATCCATTGGTACGTGAAGAGGGTTGGTTTTAAAAGGGAATAAGGGTTTAATAATAATTACTGGGTTTCTAGCTAACTAGCTGTGTATAGCTATGATAAGGGATCCTTTGAGAGAAAAAAAAAAAAAAAAAAAACCTATAGAAGCAAATTTGGGGAAGAATGGAATGGAAGAGATGGGAGTTAGGGAAGCTAGCTCAGAGAGGATTCCCATCTGACAGAACATAGAGAAGTGCGAAAGAGGGCTTTATATAGTGGGAGGAAGAGGAACAGGAAGAGGAAGAGAGGGTTTGTTTGTTTGTGGCATTCATCACATGCCACATCTTTTTCTTCTTTAATGCATGGGGGAGTTAGGGGTGACTTTTTCAAAAGCCATGAGAGGTATCGATCACTGGTATTGCTTTCCACTATTCTTAGTTGATGGATTTGGACTTGCTTCTCTCTACACCATTCATCACTCACTGCAACTAACAACTGATCTATCAAATAGCTTTATTAAGTGGTGAATGAAGGCGCCAAATATCATTTAGAAATGTACAGCGAAGGGCTGGAAGTAGGAAAATTATCGTCTCCATTTATCTGCCCCTTCATTTTCTTCATTACATCTAATAGGGGAGAGTGGACCCCACTCGGGCAGTGTGTTCGGGCAAGGGGTAGGGTAGTCATTTCCACTCCCCTATTAGATGTAATGGAGAAAATGAAGGGGTAGATAAATGGAGATGATAAAGATCCCTGGAAGTAAGGGTGTAAATCGGGGATCATTATCGTCTCTGATTCCCTGCCCAGTACAGTTGTCTGGATCCTCTCATAGGGAGCCGAAAATGACGACCTAACCCGCTGCCCGAACACACTACTCGAATGAGGTTAAGTCATCATTTTCGCCTCCCTATGAGAGAAACTGGACAATCGTTGATTTGGTCCAGTTTCAATCTCTTATTAGGTCAATCCAAAACCGAATTGCTAAGGAAATTTTCGAGTTTGATTCAGTTTTCTACCAGTTTTTATTATCATTTGTAATCGGGCTAATATCGGGTTCAATCCGGTTGGTTTCAGATTTTCATGTATACATAATGAAAAAGTCCTGGGTTTGTTTTGGTTTTCTATCAAGTTAATTATTAATCCAGTCTCGGTGTTTTATCGGGTTTGGTCCAATTTTATTTTTAGTCGGCCCGGTTTAATTCCAACTTCTACCAGTACCATAAAACCCTAACCCAAAATCAAACCGATTGAGGTACAAGATGAACTGGTCAGTTTTAGTCAATCCAGCCGGTTTGGGCTGAACTTAGACACCCTTAGCTAGGTCATGGGTGTGTCATGATGAGCCAATCAAGGCGCTTAAAAGTATGCAATTTGGGTGGTTTTATATATATGGACCCCTAATTAGAAATTTCAATTTATGTCCTTCAGTTTTCAAGTTCCACCTAATATTTCAAAACCGGTCCCAGCGAGGCCCGGATCTGGTCCACTTCCTGTTTTGTTGACCTTTCACTCTATCATTGGCCCGCTGAGGTTAAACAAAAATCAGAACTAGGCATGGGTAAGGGTGTGAGTCCGTCGATTCAGCTCGATTTCAGTCTGTTATTGGCTCAATCCAAAACCAAACTAGTAAGGAAATTTTCGATTTACCTCTGTTGTGATTCAATTTTTAAATTGGTATTTGTTGTAATCGTTTGTAATTGGGCTCTATTGGGTTTGGTCTGGTCGGTTTCAGCTATACGTATGGAAATTAGTGGAAAATCTAGGGGGATTTTTTCGGTTTCTTATCGGGCTACTATTCGTCCGATCTCAGTTTTTATTGTTTCAATCCAATTTTTTTCCTTATTTTTTTGTCTGTTTGGTTAAATAATCTCAAATGGTGTTGCATGCAATGTTCGCCTTACTCCTACCCAAACGCCTTGCCCAAGTGGGGGTAAAGTGATCATTGCATGCAACACTGTGTCTGGGCAGCACAATCTTGCTAGGCAGCTCAGTAATAAAGGATCTGAAATAAACCGCTAAAAGATTTAGTACGAGAGGAACCGACCAATTTCGATCTGACCAACACAGACTGGGGGAGTCATGGTGAGCCAATCACGGCTCAAAAGTATATAATTTGGGTGGTATTGTAGGTATTTTTATATATTCTTGATATGGATCCCTAATTAGAAATTTTCAATTTCTGCCCTTCAGTTTTGAAGTCCCACCTAATGTTTTAAACCCCAGCCCAGCAAAGCCGAGGCCTATCCTCTTCCGGTTTTGTTGACCATTAACCATATCACCGATCCACAGGGGTTAAAACAAAAACTAGAACAGGATGTGTGTAAACTTTTGAATTGTTATCCCCTCTAATTAGCTGCTCCTTTTAATTCCTCCAATTCCTCACATGAGGTGGAAATGATCATCCTACTCTTTAACTGAAAATACTGCCCAAGGTGGGGTCTATTCCCCCATGTTAGAGGAATTGGAAGAATTGGAAGTGCCCATGAATTGGAGGTGATAATTATTCGTTTTCCTTCATCCCTAGAGGAAAGAAATCACTTCTTTCACTGGTGATGCGATTGAACTCCTGTATCATCATTAAATTCTCTTCCCTTATTATACATGATCAAAAATGCGCTTCCTGATCCACAATAATCCAAATGACTAAAATATCCTTAAATGTGAAGATTCCCTCTCCACCATAGGTGTAGAGAAACTTGATCGAATCCCAAAAAGGACTAATACCTTCTTTCTATCTCTAAGTCGATCACTTGACTACATGTCTCTAACCTCTAAATATTAAACAAGTTTCCATTTGGCTTTCCAATTGCTTTTAGTAAAGATATCCTTCAATTATTTCCTTTTGCAGGATAGATCGAGGTATACAATAATTAGTGAATATGAACCATTAGTGAAGAAGACACACATATGAGTTCGGAAGGGAAAAAACTTTATAAACAAAGAGTCTAATGACGAGGATGGTAAAGATAAATGATATTTTAATCCCAAAATACTTAATTTTTTAATATTTGATTGTTAAAAACTGATTTTGTGTAAGATCCGAATCCTCTCCAAAGAGATATCCAACAGCTGGGTTGACTGGTACACATTTCATCAGCGCACCCCTAATCAATACACTCAGCTAGCCCAGCCCGTTGGATGACGCCCTTATTGGAAAGGATCCCTATCCAAATGTACCCTAATTGCATGCGTATCAAAAATAGTAAAAAGAGAAATGTGCTTCCTCGCTCTTGCTTTTCTTTACCAGGAATGTATGATTTCTAAGATGGCCTGTTAGTCTTTCTTACATATACGGTCCTAATATGTGTCACGTGGTAAGTTAGGAAAAAATAAGCCTCAAAGCAAAGCCTTGTCATCAACTTTCTGCTTGGAATATAATTGTTCACAAAATAAAAATGAAGTTTTAAAATTAAATTAGAAAATTCAACTTTTGGGAAATAGTTGAAGACAAATGGATTGCTAAAGAACACCAACCCCCCGCCCCCACCCAAAAAACAAAAGTCCTATTAGAGGGTATAATATCTGGTCAAGGTTTCAAGCCGCCTTCGAATTAGGCAGGTGTCAAATTTTATGTTTCTCTACTGAAAAAAAAGTTTTATGTTTCACCTTCCAATATAACTAATCATATTAAAAATTTTATCCGTAGAAAAAAAATCCCCAATTCGAAATCAAACTGATAAAGGTACAAGATGAACTGGTGAGTTTTAGTTGATCCAACCGGTTTGGGCTGAACTTTGACACCCTTAGCTAGGTCATGAGTGTGTCATGATGAGCCAATCAAGGCGCTTAAAAGTATGCAATTTGGATGGTTTTATATATATGGACCCCTAATTAGAAAATTTCAATTTATGTCCTTGAGTTTTCAAGTTCCACCTAATATTTCAAAACCCGGCCCAGCGAGGCCTGGATCTGGTCCGAGGCCCGGATCTGGTCCGCTTCCTGCTTTGTTGACCTTTCACTTTATCATTGGCCCACTGAGGTTAAACGAAAACCAGGACTAGGCATGGGTAAGGGTGTCAATCTGTCGATTCAGTTCGATTTCAGTCTGTTATTGGGTCAATCCAAAACCAAACTAGTAAGGAAATTTTCGATTTACCTCTGGTTTGATTCAATTTTTTAATTGGTTTTTTTGTAATCGTTTGTAATTGGGCTCTATTGGGTTTGATCTGGTCGGTTTCAGCTATATGTATGGAAATTTAGTGGGAAATCTAGGGGTTTTTTCAGATTCTTATCGGGCTACTATTGGTCCGGTCTCAGTTTTTATTGTTTCGATCCAATTTTGTACCTTTTTTTTTGTCTGTTTGGTTAATTAATCTCTATCAGCTTCATAAAACCCCAACCCAAAACCCATAAAAGGTTTAGTACGAGAGGAACCGACCAATTTCGATCCGACCAATACAGACTGGGGGAGTCATGGTGAGCCAATCACGGCTCAAAAGTATATAATTTGGGTGGTATTGTAGGTATTTACATGTATGCTTGATATGGATCCCTAATTAGAAATTTTCAATTTCTGCCCTTCAGTTTTGAAGTCCCACCTAATGTTTTAAACCCAGCCCAGCAAAGCCCAGGCCCGTCTTCTTCCGGTTTAGTTGACCATTAACCGTATCACCGATCCACAGGGGTTAAAACAAAAAGGGGCGCTGTTCTCTGTGCCGCAACGCAGGCTGCGCCCAGGCACATAGAGATGGGTACAATAACCATCCTGCCCCCCCTTCACAGGCTGCCCATGTGCCTGGGCACAACCTGCGCTGCGGCACATAGAACATTCTCCCAAACAAAAATTAGAACCGGATGTGTGTAAACAGAGAGGATAAAGTTTTCCTTCACCCCTAGAGGAAAGAAATCACTTCTTTCACTGGTGATGTGATTGAACTCCTATATCATCATTAAATTCTCATCCTTTATTGTACATGGTCAAAAATACCCTTCCCGGCCCACAATAATCCAAATGATTAAAATGTATTTAAATGTGAAGATTCCAAACTAAAATGCCCTTCCCAATCCACAATAATCCAAATGACTAAAATGTCCTTAAATGTGAAGATTCCCTCTCCACCATAGGTGTAGAGAAACTTGATCGGATCCCAAAAGGAATAATACCTTCTTTCTACCTCAAAGTCGATCACTTGACTACATGTGTGTAACCTCTAAATATTAAACAAGTTTCCATTTTGCTTTCCATTTGCTTTTAGTAAAGATATCCTTCAAAATTATTTCCTTTTGAAGCAGCTTCCACATCCTATTTGGGGGGAGAGAGAGAGAGAATGTAAAGTACAAGTAGGTTTTGCAGGATAGATAGATCGAGGTATACAATAATTAGTGAATATGAACCATTAGTGAAGAAGACACACATATGAGTTCGGAATGGAAAAAACTTTATAAACCAAGAGTTTAATGACGATGATGGGTAAAGACAAATGATATTTTAACCCCAAAATGCTCAATTTTATAATATTTGATTGTTAAAAACTGACTTTGTGTAGGATTCGAATTCTCTCCAGTGAGAAGATCTCCCAATGAAACATCCTAACAGCTAAGTTGACTGGTACACATCTCGTCTTTGCACCCCTAATCAACACACTCAACGCAAAGCCTTGTGATCAACTTTCTGCTTCGAATATAATTTTCCACAAAGTAAAATAAAGTTTTAAAATTAAGTGAGAAAATCCAACTTTTGGGAAATAAGTACAATAGATTGCTAAATTTAACCGTCTTATTAGAGGGTATATATGATCAAGATTTCAGGCCGCCCTCGAATTAGGCAGGTGTCGAAGTTTTATGTTTCACCTTCCTATATAACTAACCATTTTATCCCTAAATAGTAGAAAAAAAATACCAAAGTCCCAAAGTTGAAATGTCAACTAATTTCTGGATTGAAAATTGAAAGTTAACTATTAACATAACAAATATTTTGGTAAAGTTGAGAGAAGACCAAAGTGTTCAGAAAATTGAGATAAAAAAGAAGAACAGAGAGAGGTCATGAGTAGGAGATAAAAATAGAAGAACAGAGAGAGAGTCCATGAGTAGAATGAGATCGTTCTGTCCTTAAAATAGTATTTACACCCTATTACTACAAAGAGTTGCAATAAAACCTGTCTCTCAAGATAAAACAGGCTGGACTGATTACTGGTTGTAGACACCGTAATCACGTGAAACTATCAAAGAAAATTGTTATCCTTGAATGACTGAACTCATGGGTTATATATGGGCTTGAACAAACCTGTTTATATGAACTACAACCATTGAGCTCAATGGTTGTACGGATGAGTCACAACCACTGGGCTCAACGTTGATCCAAAGGTTGCACTTCCTTTGATCAATCACCAATCCAACCGTCGGATCCTGATCACCCCTTTGATCAGACACAATCTAATGGTTAAAACCTAACCATTGTACTGATTCATGGATCATACGAAGTGCAAAATGCACCATCAAAGCGCCACGCACACGCGCACGTACACGTGCACACATTTGAACGATCACCGTCCTCGCTCTCAAGTATACCGTACAATCCTTTCTAATCATAACATGTGATAATAGATCACAAATATATGTGCCAAATGATTTACTTCTTTACAACCAATATGGGGTCAACACCAATATTTGAAAATTTCCAACACAAAGTATAACTCTCAAGTCTCAACACAGGTTTTGAACTCAACTCAAAATCTTTTTCCATTATACTAGAAAATTATATCAACCACCTAATCCATCTACCCTAGCCAATAACCCATTTGAAATTCCCAATCTAAATGACATTCTCGTGTCTTTAATGGTTAAAAAGGCTCCTCCTCATCAACCCCTAAATATATACATATATATATACGGATAACGAACTAAATTTGGTTTTGGCTTAGATTATGTATGTAAGTAGGCTGGCCCATATATAATTATGTATACTGGATCCTGGCCTAGATTGTACAAGTAGCAATGCCTTATGCCTGTCCATTTTCTTTCGTGGACTGGATTGTGAGGAAGTGAGCCCGTAATTAAATGGGTGTCCAGACGCGGGTCGGGTCCTTTATCCAAAAGAGCTTTAACTATTCCTTGGCTGGCCCATATATAACTAACAATAATCCTCGCTGGCATTCCATTTGATTCTTTGCTTACCAACCCACAAATTGAAAGAAAAAAAAAATGTCTATTTTTTGTTAAAGATAGGAATTATTATTAAGTTTGAAAAGAAGATGCTCTGTTTCAAATTACATGACCAACTTTATACAGAGAGAGAGAGAACAGAGTAGAAATCCAAAAAGCTGAAAAACAAAGTGAGAAACTGAGTATTGATGAGTGGATCAGTAATTTTGAAGTGTTTCTGTTCAATAAGCCTCCTGCCCTCCCTGCATGCGCATATACATAAATATGAATCAAACAACAATCACATTAAGATCGAAATCAGTGAAGTAATTATTATAAACTGTGGTGGAAGTTGCAGAAATTAAGATTATATATAGAACGAAATGATACATACTTTCTTGGGGGAGATGAAGTCGACAAACTTGTTCTTGTCTTTGCCCTTGGATGGAGACGATGCAGTAGCTGCTGCTGAGGCTGAACGAGGTTTTGTAGCGACACCGACCCTCCGAAGCTTTTCCCTCACGAATCTATCGTAAATGAAAGCTGCACCTCTGAACTGAGGAAGAACCAGCCACGCTACGAACACCAATTTTATATCGTACCAAATCGGTATCCTTTTTTTTATTTTTTAAATCAAAAAAATAAATAAATAAATTTCATGTTAGATCGACATTCATGAATAACAGTAATTTACAGTCTGATCGAGATTAATAATTAAGCTACAAAAAGAAAAAAAAAAAAAAAAAAAAAAAAAGGAATATTGAAGAGATAGATAAAATTACCATTGGAGAAGAGGTTGGAGAAGCATCTCAAGGAGAGTGAGGAATGAGTATAAGATCCAATACGCTAACCACTGCTCGTCATCCACCTTAGATGTGCTCTCCATCGCCATTACCGACGCATACAGTGGGTACACCAGCATCACCGCCGGTCTGTTAATAAATTTCAACAAATCCCTTAAATTATATATTTAATAATAATAATAATAATAATAATTAATCCCACCAAAAAAACAGAAAGTATAAAATTAAAGAAGTATATATGAATTACCCAGCGAGGGAATGAAGATAGGTCACCGAAGTCCAGAAACGGCCCATTTCTTTTGATCTATTCTTCTTACTCACTCTGTTAATTAAAAGTAGTAGAAATAGTACGTAGTAGTGTTTTTCTATTGGGAAAACCCTAAAACTGAGAGTGTGCAACGAAGACAGACGGTGATTGATGAAAAATAGGAAGAGGGAAAGAAGCAACTAAAAAAATATTAGCGAAGGAGAAAGATAATAGAGCGAGATGGCGAAGATCGCAGATGGAAGAATAGGAGGAATTAAGATTGATAGATAGATTAGATAGGTTTATAACTTTATATATTGGGAGTTTTGGAGCATCGGTTGGACACGTGTCGAGAAATTTTAAGTAAGTATCCGATTCTGCCTTTAACGTGTCGATCAAAGTTTACCACCGACAAAGACTTGGAGAGTTGGAGGTTTGATCTCAGGATCTATTAGCGACTGAAATGTGCAACCCCTTTTAATTTATTTATTTATTTATTTTTGTGCTTTTCCCCAAACACAAGCCACGTGTCACGTTTTTTCATGTAGAAAGTCGGTGACAGGTGTTCCCCCCCCCCCCTTCCTCTTCCTCTTCCTCTTCCTCGTGCAGTCGTGCTCCATCCAGAGACGCATAGAGCTAGAAGAGAGCGAAGCGCAGTTTGTTGGGTAGAAGCCATTAAAGCAAAGCGCATTGACCTCTCCGCCTCTCTCTCTCTCTATTTGTAATCTTCCTCATCACTCCCCCCCACCCCCCCCTAATCCGGCTTTTAGTACATTAATTACATACGAGTTAAACAATCACCATTAATTTATTTTCCTCCTAAACGTTAGATTAGAATCAAATGTAGCGAATGAATACTCACCCTCCACAAAGAAGAATTACCTAGACAATCCTTATTTGCTAGGGTAATGCACGTGCAATACACGTCCCTGGCGAGCCCAACTGTCCAACCCCGTCCAAGCCCACCCTAAGATTGACATGGCCTAGGTTGGGCCAGGGCTTACTTGGATTGGGACATCCTGAGCTGAGGCTTCCGTTTAAACCCAGTGCGACCCAACCCAACCCTGTTATATAAATATATAAAATAGGGGAGAGTGGCTCATGTGTGTGGGGCCAACGAGAGCGTCCACCGAAGCATCATGGGGGTGGGATTTCCGCCTATCATAGGGGGTAGAGCAGTCGAAGACTTCCATCTCCAAGCTTAGCTCAGACATAGCTCACTTCTTTTTGGGTGTAAAGCAGTGTCAAACTGAAATACCCAATAAGCATTAGCTCCCCCTGAAAAGGAGGTGATCCAGCCGCACCTTCCAATATGACTTCACTCTAGTCACTAGCCCTGCCTTTAGCATCCCCCTCCTAACAGTTAAGGTAATGACTTCGGGCATGGCCAGCTGTCTGGGTGTGGGCGGTACACTCTCCCAAAGAGAACTTTTCATCTTCATATAAAATATATGGGCAAGATATCGCTGGCTATCTGGACAGTCCCTGCACCAACCTGGGGCCAATGAGAGCTTGTGCATGGACATCAACATGGATGGGAGTTTTTATTTCAATGCGGGTGGAATGGTAACTTTGTATGTTCCCCAATGTAGTTGAAACAGGAGCTACAAGACCAGTTGACGTTTTTCTTCCCAAAATATATAATTATATCATACATTTTGCCCCCAAAAAAACAAAACACCAAGTGCAGCCAGGGTCGGTCCAGTCCAGGCCAATTAGGGTCAAATCAAGATTTAGGCTGAATTTAGATGGGTTAAACTCAATGGAATAAGGCCTGGGCTGAGCTTCCAGCCTGATCTTAGGTTGGGAACCTTGGCTGAATGAGGATGTCGAAAATTGCGGATTCTTTGGTCTTCTTGGCTCAATCCATAGAGGGGATGAATGTTTATGTACGTGAACAACTCTCAACCGTTCAGATGAAACATTGCCACATAATGGATTCCATCTGCATGGCTGTGAGTCGTTAACGTATGTTAATGTACGTGAACACTCCCTGCACTTCAATGGGTTAAGAAGTTTGGCTAACGATATAACCGGGTTAAGCTTCCAAAGCTATCTTTCCTCCAAATCTCTGCATAAGTGGGATGCTTGGGATTTAAAAATTTTGGAAATTTTGATGATTTTTACAAGATCGTGATTAAATAACAAGCGAATTAAGGAATCAGGAATATTTTGGTCAAAATTTCGATCATTTCAACTGTTGGCCCCCCACCCCACCCCACCCCAAATGACACTGTTTCAATCGGACGAAATTTTGCTGCTACGCTAGTAGCAAGAATGTTCCTGCTACATGGCTGGCAGCCAAGGAAATGGGATCTTAAAGGGTATTTTAGAAAATACTAAAACCTAGGAGGGTATTTATGAACCCAGATGGGGAGTGAGTTATTGCATTTCCTTGGCTGCCAGCCTTGTAACAGGAACATTCTAGCAAAAAATTTTCCGTTTCAATCATACACTATCCCATCTGTCAGCATTTTCTCCTTTACTTTCAATTATCTTTATTTTTCCATTTGATCAACTTGATTTTAATTGATTTAAACTCTGCCCGTTCACAAAAGTTTAGTCTCTTTTGAACATGGTAGCATTTTTTATTTAAATTCTGCCAGTCCACAAAAGTTTAGCCTCATCTAATATAATAATATTTTCACAATTTAGATTCTAAAATTGTTTTTTTTTTTTTTTATAAATGAATTGAGATGATTCGGC